>NW_025814845.1:35525000-38500000 GCF_022079265.1 Lynx rufus | reverse complement strand
GAAAAGCTTTTCTAAGCCTATCTAAAAGACATTTAGAAAAGTGTCTATTACATGCCAGTTTATAAATTACTTCTCAGCCAATAGCAAGAGCTATTCAAGGTCTGGCACCATAGCTTTTTGCTAACAAACTACATTTTTGCCCAGAATCAGGGTTAGTGTAGAAAGCGTACATGTAGAAAGAAATCCTAACTAGCACCCTGGGAGTAACTTACTCAACCTTCTTTGCTTGCAGCATGTAAAAACAAACCTCAAAAGGCAATTAAAAAAAAGGGGGGGGCGGGAGGAGAGGGAAACATCTGGATAGGCTCCAGAGAACTCACCCGTGCAAAGTCAAATGCATATCTGTAAATAAGTTTAAAGTTTGTAGAATCATTTAATAATGATCTTAAGTAATCCAAAGTATTTCTGAGTTTTTCTGTTGTATCACATCTAGAAAAACAGAATAAAGGCAAATTATAACCTGAGTTTTTTTCTTAACTGGGGCAGTAACATGAAACAGAATACCAAAAGACAATAAAACCCTGGAGTTGCAACACATTCATGATGACCCATTTCCCTACGTTTTTGATTTTTAAAAATTTCAAATGTACAGAAAAACGGAAAGAATAATGAACAAGCACCCATATACCCATCCCCTCAGTTCATAACACACATTGTCACATTTGTGCTCTCATGTGCACTTTTTTCCGTACCACTTGAAAGTAACTTACTAACATGATGACACTTCACTCCTAAACACTTAAATACCATCATCACTCCTAATATTCTGTCAGTGTAAACTTTCTTAGCTAATATACAACCCATATACAAAGTTCCCCAGTGTTCCCTCAATTTTCTTCACAGATGCTTTTTCTTGATCCAGGATCCAATCAAGGCTCACGCATTGCTTTTAGTTGTCATATCTCTTTAGTCTCCAGAAGGGTGTCACCTCTCTTCTTTCTTGACAATGCCATTTTTGAGAACGGTTGTTCTGTAGAATCTCCATTTGTCAGATAATTTCCCTCTGATTATACTTAAGCTAAATGGTTATGACAATGCTGCTTGTGAGGCCCTTCTCAGTGCACCCCATGAGAGGACTTGTAACGTCAGTCTGTCCCATTAGGAGTCACAGTAAATGGACTCATTCAGTTAAGGTAACATCCCCCAGATTCTCCATGAACAGGTATTTTCCCTCCTCTGAAATAGTATGTAATCTATGGGATGATATCTTGAGACTGTGAATCTTGTTCCCGAACAACCTTCCATCCGGTGGTTTTAGCCTCCACTGGTGATACCACCCGAATCGGCTTTGCATTTGAAGATGCAAAACGGTGATTTTTCTGACTCTATCACCCTTACCGGCTGAAGTTATTCTATAAAGAAGAGTTCTACTCACCACCTTTTGCGTTTTCTGGACTTAAGGATTTTTGCTTTTTATTCAGTGTTATAATCTTTTACTGCCTTTATTCTTTTTGGTGCACAAATCGTCCTCATTTGGGCAGTGGCCCATTCAAGCTGGTGCCAGTGTCCTTCTGACATGTGCCATCAGTCTCTGAGCACGTCCTTGCTTATGGTACAAGATATTCCAGCTCACCTTGTACTTTCTCTACCCTAGACTTGAAATCAGCTATATCTCCAGGGAGCTTTGGTGATGAAAACCTGTTTTTACAGATAAGGGACACACTGTTTATTTTTCCTAAGGAAGCAGACTGATTGGCTAATTTTACAAACTAATTTTCTGTTCCTCATATCTAGCCCTTAAAAATGAGAACCAAGAGTCACCATTTCCATCAGCAAAATCAAAGCTTTTCAATGCTGGACGTGCTTTCTTGTGTTCCCCTGTAGGGCTTTCACCTACCACTAAGCATAAGTAATACACAGTAAAAGTATTATCAACGTAAACAGTTTATATACTTTATAAACTAAAATACCGTTCATACGTTTACATCATAGATCAGCACACTGATCTATCTTTAGCAATAAATTTGTAAAGGTTTCTTTTTGTAGCTAACTACAAAATAGTCCCCCATAATCTACTGAGATAATAAAATACCTAAAAGTCAAGAATTAGAGTAAATGTTTCACTTCTATGAATCTACAACAAGTTAGAATGTGCTGTATTTCTTCCGGATGTTTGAAAACTAAAAAAGATAACAATTAGACTGTTTTAGAAGTCAGAAAAGGCAGGGGCAGCTGGGTGGCTCAGTCGGTTGGGCATCTGACTACGGCTCAGGTCATGATCTCCCAGTTCGTGAGTTCGAGCCCCACGTCGGGCTCTGTGCCGACAGCTCAGAGCTTGGAGCCTGCTTCTGATTCTGTGTCTCCCTCTCTCTCTGCCCCTCCCCCGCTTGTGCTCGGTTTCTCAAAAATGAATAAATGTTAAAAAAAAAAAAACTGTTTTAAGAAGTCAGAAAAGGCTTCTTTAAGGGACTGAAATGTTAGCTAATGGCTGAGAGCAGAAACAGGATATTTCTGGAGCAGAGGGTTTGCCAGATAAAAGGAACAGCATGCGCAAAGGCCCAGTGGCAGAAGGGAGCATGCCAAGCTCAAAGACTAAAGAAACCCACTGTGACCAAACGGAAGAGAGTAAGAGGGGAAGTGGTTCCAGGATAAGGCTGAAAGGGAGGTGAGGCCAGGCCATAAAGGGTTTTGTGGTCCATACTGTTTTTTGTTTTTTAAATTGAATCCTAGAAACACTGGAAGCCACCTCCAACCATGGGAGAGACCACAATCAGGCTTGCATCTTGAAAAATTCACTCTGAATCTCTGTGGAGAAAGGCTGGGGAAGAAAAAAAAGAGAGATGCCGATAGCCTAGTTAGAGATCTAGCGCCAACCCCCAAAAGAGGGCTGGTAGAAGCTAACAGGGCACACGAGAAAGCAGGAAGTTGGAGTCTAGGAGGCAGGAAGGGAGCAGGGCCTTCTCTGCACTGGGGACTCTACTGTATGGTTTGATTTTTTACTGTATACATAAATAACTAAGGATACTTTATTAACAATATGGCAGAGGGTCAAAGAGGAGAGAAACCAGCTAACCCCGAAATATTTAAGGCCGAGGTCTCTCGTCTTCACTGGAAAGGAAGGTTAAGGACCAAAGCCACAGGAAATTGGCCAGATTTTGGCAGGGGGTTTAGTTTAGTCCTGTCCAATGAGAGGAAGAAGAACAGATGTCTGTTTCAACAGATTCAAGGGCAGAGAGCACTCATTTAGACATCTGCTACATAGCTAAAAGAAAATAAAGTAGCCATGAGTCTTTGGGTAGAACCGCAAGGCAAAATGGAAGTTCGTTAGCATGGCTGGGAGTCTAGCTGCCACCCTGGCAAAAGATGTCCCCTGAAAGACGTTTCCATTTGTCTTAAGACGCTCAGAGATCCTGTCTGGAGTAAAGCATAAAATACCAAAGTAAAATTTTCACTTCATGTGTGTAATAAAGACAGTTACACATGTTAGAGCTATTACCATCAATAAAGAGTTTAATCTGCTTTAAAAGGGCCCCTGCCCCGGGGCGCCTGGGTGGCTCAGTCGGTTAAGCGTCCCACTTGACTCAGGTCAAGATCTTGCGGTTTGTGAATTGGAGCCCTGCATCAGGCTCTGTGCTGATGGCTCAGAGCCTGCTTCGTATTCTGTGTCTCCTCCTCTCTCTGCCCATCCAATGCTCATGCTGTGTCTCTCAATAATAAACTTTTTTTTTTTTTTTTAAAAAGGCGGGGGGGGGAGGGCCCTGACCCACAGAGCCTCTGGAGTGACCCCCAGCAGGGAACACGCCTCTGAGTCACCCAGTCCGAACTACAGGTTGCCATCTAGTGGCCACTCAACAAGATCAAGTGAAGAAACTGGCTTGTCAGGAAGTTGAAGCAAACCAGCCCGGGACTTCAGGAAGCAGCCACATCTTCAGCCTCCCCCCTGCCCCCTCCCCCCTCCCCACCCCCGCTTTCCGGTGTATCACACATAAGAAAACTCCTGTTACTTTCTGAGTGACATAGTGCCACACCGCTCAAGAGCACCGTTTTCCAAAACAAAACGTGGCCATACTGTGGGATCATTTCTTCTGTGACTTCTGCTCCTGTTACAGATTCAGAAGCACCAGAAATCGGGACAATAAGCACCAAAGGTTAAAACCAAAAGGAGTTCTCCATTCCCTGGGGAAAGGCCTTCACCCCTTCAGTTAGCCAAAGGTATTTTTCCAGCCAATCCTCACTTCTATGCAAAGTAAGCTACAAGTCTAACACACTTTTGTTTAGCTTAAACAGCTTTGTAAGTTTGATTCATTAGAAGTAACCTTAAACCCACGTGTTCGAACAAGGCGATAAAACAAACAGTCCACTGAAATGAGTTGTGCCTTCTCCTGACTGAGAATGAGCTACAGAACGTGGAATGAACATATCGGCCCCCCCACCCCCGCCAGATGCCCTCCGTCACTCCTTCCAGCACTTCCAAAACACTGGCCCTGGTGGGGCTTGCACACAGCTCACTCCCCTCCCCAGTGTCCAGGAGATGGGAGTTCTGAGAGCCCAGGCGGGAGTCACAGAGCATCACTTCCCTTTCCTGGTTCTAGATGTGCTGCCAGAGACACCCAGGGAGCAGCGGAGCATAGTCTCCACTCCCTCTGTCCAGTAACCATTTTCTTCAAACTTAGCATCTTAATCAAATATTCTATTATAAATACAGGGATTGTCACATACACTTTAATTCCAGACAGGTTTAATGAAACCAAAAAAGGGCAAAAAAGACAAAAATCCAAACTAGAAGACAAAACAGGCAATTCAGTAGACAGATTACTTTCTATCTCTAGAGCATATTCGTCTCTGAGTATTCTTATTTACCGGGTGTGGACACCTTACAAATACAGTACTTATGTAATCAATTCGAGAAGCATAAAGAGAAGTGGCCTTACTATTTTTGGATCTTTTGGCTGAACTTTGCTTCTGAGCCCCTGCCCCAAAAGGACTGTCTTGCTCGTGAGTTTTATTTCCCCAGGATGTAGAATACTGCAGTTGGCACATCGCTGCCATCCAAACACTTGCTGAACAAATCAATCTAGGGAGGTTAAGGGAGGGGGAGTGGAGGTTCTTAAAACTTGCAATTCGACTATTCTGAACTATAGAGGACCTTAAAGGTTGTTCTGAGTAATGCTCTCTTCCTCATTGATGAGGAAACCAGTCTCCAAGTTTCGTATCACACAAGAAGAAAGCAGGCTCCTCCCTGCCCTTAGAGTGGACCCAGCTTGTCACCTCATCTTGAACTACAAGGACCAAGTGGCAGTACCCTAGAGGAACCCAACTGCCCCCGTGTGTGTCACACTGAGTGGCAAGCAGGGTTCCCAACAAAGAACCTACGGGGTGGGGTCCCTGCAATTCCCCTCTGCCCTCCCAGGAAACTTACATAGACCTCCCAGGAAACTGCATACTTCCCAGGTGGTGTGGCCCTCAAAACACAAGGGAAAGGCCTGGCAGTGTGTAACATTCTTTTGGAAAGGCAAATGTAAAAAATAATCTAGAATTACTTAAAAATGGATATTATAGCCTCTTAAGACAAATGAAAATGTGCCCGAAACATACTAATGGTGCTTCCTCTGAAGGCTTGAAATAAAATCTTGATATGGCCATGCATTCATCATTACATGGGCCCCCCTTTAAAAAGTGCAGCCATTATGTGCTGTACTCAGAAGGCAGTTAGGAAAGGCAGGGGGGGAAACAGTGAAAGTTAGTAGACTTAAAATTGTTAAGGAGATGTTCCCAACATGACAAACATAATTTTTAAAGAGATTTCAGAGGACTTAACCCTAAAATTCTAGAGCATGATGACAGGAAAGTGTATGGCTTTATCTAAAACTCATTTGCCATCAGACAACAGTTGTTAAAGGAAGAATGTGACTTAAGAATCAGAAGTCTTGGGGCACCTGGGTGGTTCAGTCAGTTAAGCATCCAACTCTTGATTTGGCTCAGGTCATGATCTCCGGTTACGATCAAACCCCACGTCGGGCTCTGTGCTGAGTGTGGAGCCTGCCTGGGATTCTCTCTCTCCCTCTCTACTACTCCCCTGCTCGCTTGTGCTCTCTCTCAAAATAAACATTAAAAAAAAAAAGATCAGAAGTCTTGGGTTTTCTTCCCATTTCTGCCACTTACTTTAACACATCATGTATCCCATGTGTCCCTTCTAAGCCTCAGTTTCCTCATTTGTAAAATGTGCAGGATAAAGCCTGATTTGTCTTCCTCACAAGGAAGGCAGCCGTGAGGCTCCAATGGAAAAGCAGCAAAATGACTTAAGAACTACTAAAGCATGGTGCAAATAAAGCATTGTTATCAATAACAAATGGATAACAATTTTGGCAAATTCCAAAATTATTTGAATAAAACCATAAAACCATTTCCACTCCAATTTCAATCCAGTAAATGTCAAAGTCTATTATTCCTGGTAAAAGTAAAAAAAAAAAAAAAAAAAAAAAAAAAAAAAAGAGTCATTCCGTAGATCAAAGTTACTATGTTAATAATCTGCTCTTCATCTTCAGGTACCACTGAAATATTTACTTACCCATCTCAACTGTATCCTTCAATTCAGAATACAGAGTAACAACTGTTTACTTGAATGAAACTTTGTGTACACACACACACACACACACACACAATGAACACATAAAACCACTGTTTTTTTTCTCATTCTGGGTAACACAAATAGACCCTTTATTATTATTTTTTAACCACTGGAGTAATGAAGTTCCAATTTTGCCCAAAGGCAAAATCAGAATATATAAAATACATATTTTCATTTATAAGTTAAACTTCAGTCAACTTTTTCTCCCTAACTGTAAACCAGATGCTGATAGGCCTTTGCTTTTTAAGCTCTGAGCCTGTGCTAATATGACAGTCACTAGACACACATGGCCACCAAGCACTTGAAATGCAGTTAATGCAAACTGAGAGGGATCATAGATGTAAAATACGTACCAGATTTTGAAGACTTAATATGAAAAAAAGAATGTACAACAGCTCATAAATTTTGAAAATATTGATTATATGTCTGAATAATAAATAATATTTTGGATATCTGGAGTTGAATAAAATATATTAAAATTAATTTTACTTGTTTCTTTTAACTTTTTTTTTAATGGGACTGCTAGAAAATTTAAAATTACATATGTGGCTCACATCTGTGAGAAGAGGAGAGGCTGGTCTATTTTCTATTGGGCAGCTCTGCTCTAGAAGAATACTAAAGTAAACAATACACATTATATAAAAATTATAATTGCAAAACTTCATGCATACTGTCTTCTCTTCATCATGAAAATGGGATTTGGCCTTTACACCTATAGCCACAGGTGAAGTTTGCCAGATCACCCGGCTTTCCTGCAGTCACCCAACCCAGGCTCCTGACCCACCAGGGAGGAGGCAGCCAGCTGGGAAGTGCAAGGACGCCACCCCGCCTCCCAACCAGGGCAGCCGCGGGACTTACTGTAGAGAAGTCATTCCTTTTAACCATTCCTGCAGAGTAAAATAACCCATGTTTTGTGCATCCAATTTCCAAGCTAGGACAAGCATAACTACCTGTATAAAAACAAACAAAAAAACAGACCAATCAAATCAGAACGACAGATTTCAGTAATTAATCATATTAACAACTCTCCAAATGCTTCTGTTCGCCGCAGTTTAGTCACTGAAATATCAACAGGGTAACTTCAAAAATGAGTTCTAGGCTGGGAAACATCCAAAAGTTTGGTAATTCATCTGCTGACAAGGGCTTGGGGAGACATGAACTCTTATGATGCAGAATGGTGGAAATGTAAAGCCATTAACCTCTCCACAGGGCAATTCTGCAATATTTATCAAAATTAAAACCAGTGTTTGACTCAGCAATTCCACTTAAGGAAAGTTATATTATAACTTATACCTGTGCACGAACACAAAGATGTATATTCAACAATATTTTCTGCAGAATTATTTATAGCAGCAAAAGAATGAGAACAACCAAACATTAATCAGGGACTAAGTATATACTTCCTTGCTGAATACTTTCTATACAAAGGAATACTATGCTGCCATTAAGACAAATGAAGTAGAGTTATCAGTACAAATAGGGAACAATCTCCAAGATTTAGTGAAAAGAGCAAGCTGTAGATCAGAGGGCTAAAAAATAAAAAGGTAAGTGGTGAGTCATACACAATAATGCAGCTGTACCACAAATACATTAGTGTTTGTGAGTTGAACTATACACACTGAAGAAAATTATTGTGAAGTGGCCCCACATCCCACTTAAATAGCGCTGTGCCTGGAATGAGCACAGGATGAGTGACAGGGCCCAATCACTTCTCAGCGGGGCGCCACTCTTGCTTTTAGTGAATCTTCTGAAACTCTGCAGGCATCAGGAACTGTAACAACTCTAGTTTATGGCACTGCTTGTCACTTAGCTGCTTTAGAGAAAAGATGACACAGAGATACTGCCAGTGAGTTTAATAAACACCTGAAGGAGTAAAGACAAAATTACATTTCAAAAGCGCATCTAGCTTCCAACTATCCAGGGCTCTGCAGAGGGAAAGAGCTGAGGCCATCCATCCAAGAAGAGGGTAAAGAAGAGGGACAGGGATTTCCGAGGACCATCCTGCCACTCTGTGGGACTGCGTACCTCAGGACATTGTCCACACCTAACGGACATCCAAGTCCTGACCTGGGGATCACATATTCACTGCTAAATGGCTACATCTCCATTTGTTGTAACAAAACAAACAAACAAACAAAAAATCAATGGTAAGAAAATAGATCTGTGAAAATTGGCCAGGGACTAGCATGTTCCACATTTGGCAGCTAATTTGATTTCTTTACACAGGACCTGAAGGCTTCATTTCGACGGCTGGAAGAACCAACCCAACCATTAATCTATCACCCACGTGCCCCACTGGGTCAGATGGCGATGGTGGTAAAAGGAATCGGGATGATGTAACATGAAAAAAGTAAGGCAAGCAGTCAATTAGAAATCACTCCAGATGATTTAATTGGCCTCTGAAAGCCACTACACAAATTAAGTACTGCAGAACAATGCTATTTAGGAGGTTCAGAAAGTCGGTCCTTGCGTTTGCCAGCAAGCTAGCTTGTGGACTAAAAATGTCCAGCTTTGTCTAATTTATAACTGCAAGATTAATGAAAAGCTTTCTCTTGATGCTGACTCTATGGTTTTCCACGTTAGAAGTGATTAGCAGTGAGAACCCACTGAATCTCTAAGCCCTTTCATCAAATCTCAATTAAATCAGTACATATCAATTTTTAAAGTCACTAGGTTTTTTAGATTAAACAATCTAGATTACTAGGTAGATTACTAGCACTGATTAGTAAACCAATGTTTCTACATATGCACACCATCACAAAACAGCATTGCTTAATAGGTTAAAAATTTTTAAAAAAATTTTTTTTAATGTTTATTTATTTTTGAGACAGAGAGAGAGACAGAGCATGAACAGGTGAGGGACAGAGAGAGAGGGAGACAAGACACAGAATCTGAAGCACACTCCAGGCTCTGAGCTGTCGGCATGGAACCCAACACGGGGCTCAAACCCACAAACCACGAGATCATGACCTGAGCCGAAGCTGTAAGCTCAACTGACTGAGCCACCCAGGCGCCCCTACGTTAAAAATTTTTTAACTTAAGAGACCCAAACTTCCCCAAAAGAGCACACATGTTCTTCCAAATATTTACACATCAGTGGATTTCCCCTCATCCCTCAGCTTTTCTTGGAATTCTGACTCCCACATAACAATTTACCCTAGGTGAAATAACCCCCATTTTCAGTTTTTAAAAAAACTATTTTGAGAGAGAGAGAGAGAGAGAGCACGTGTGCACATGGAAGGGACAGAGAAGAGAGACAGAATCCCAAGCGGCCTCTGAATGGTCAGCACTGAGCCGGATGTGGAGCACGACCTGAGCCAAAATCAAGAGTCATATGCTCAACGCCTGAGCCACCCAGGCGCCCCTAACCCACATTCTAGAACTCAAACTTCCTATGTTCTCAAACAATATATACACTAAATGCTCAATAAGAAAGATTTAAAGTTCCACATAAACACTTGTTAAATTAAAAAAAAAAAAATGGTCAGGGCACAGAAACACACACAAGTATGCATGAAATGTGGCTAAAAAGTCAAAGTAGATATTCACGATGAGTATTTCTTTACACAAAATGGACTTTTCTTATGGTAGCTAATAAGGAAGCTAATTAGGCAAACAAAAGGTTTTGCTGTGGCCGTAGTAAATGACAGTAGATTTGAATTTTACAAACCTGCTTAAATTTCCTAGGCTATAAATATCAGGCAAGGTGAAGGTTTTAAGTAAAGTATTTGAAAGTGCTAACTCAACAATGAGGACAAGGCTTTAAAAACAATTTTACTTCTTATTTTTCAAATGTTAACATTTCTGAAATTGGGATGCATTCCAAATGGATGCATATCAGAGTTTATTTAGCAACACTTTTTCTTTCTTAGTGATGATATACAACTTCTATTAATGGCAGCTTAGAACTGAAGTACAGTAATAAATACTTTAGAATAATCTTCTGAATTCATTTTCCTAGTCTTCAATGTGATTCAACATGTTAAGTCTAGTTCTATTCCTAAGAGGAGACTAAGGGACACCATTGCCCCCCAAAAGGATAATAACATCAGCTCTCTGTTACGGAGTACTGCTATTTGAAGAACTGTGCCTTTCTTCAGTTAGAATCAACACCAGCCCTCCCTCCCACCTGACAGGCCTCCGGGCCTCTGAGAATAAATGTTCACACAGTGCCTCTCACACCTGCAGCCTGACCCTGGCCTCCCAATCTCCTCCCTTTCCGGCCCTGTTGCCCACCTCTGATCATATGCTGATGACAGTCCCCTGGGCAGAACCTTTGAGTCTGGGGCACCTTGGTAGCTCAGTTGGTCGAGCATCCAATTTTGGCTCAGGTCATGATCTTGTGGTTCGTGAGTTCGAGTCCCACATCAGGCTTGCTGCTGTCAGCGCAAAGTTTGTTTCGGATCCCATCCCCATCCTGTGTCCCTCCCCAGCTTGCGCTCTCCCAAAACTAAATAAAAATTTAAGAGAGAGAGGGAGAGAACCTTTGGGTCTGTTCTCAGGTCCAACTCACTCTTGCCCCTCTTATTATTCAGTCCAGAAAACACTCTGCCAACGTTGGCCCAGCTGTCATCAGGAAACTTCTTTCATAAGCCAGTGTTTTGTTTTTTTTTTTAATCTTTTTAAAAAAATGTTTGTTTATTTTTGAGAGAGACAGAGACAGAGAGACAGAGACAGAGACAGAGAGACAGAGCACGAGCAGGGGAGGAGCAGAGAGAGAGGGAGACACAGAATCTGAAGCAGGCTACAGGCTCTGAGCTTTCAGCACAGAACCTGCCAAGGGGCTCAAACCCACAAACCACGAGATCATGACCTGAGCCAAAGTCGGACGTCCAACCAACTGAGCCACCAAGTGCTCCTGAAGTGTTCTTTTCTATGCTTATGACTAGTCTATGGGCAAGATCAGACAAAATACTACTGGCAGTTCTCCCCAAACCTTTATACCAAAATGAATAGTTCATTAAGATACTGAACTAGATCACATTAAAATAAAAAACTACAAGACAAAAATCCACGTAATGAGCAAAAGGCTCTTTAGAAAATGTAAGGTGTTGGAGGGAGTTGGGAGAGGACAGAGGCATACAAATGTCAAGGGTAAGAAAAGTTTTAAGAATGAAGTGTGAAGTCTTTAGAGTTGTTTTTTTTTTTAATTTTTTAAAGTTTATTTATTTTTGAGAGAGAGACAGAGAGAGCAACTGGGGGAGGGGCAGAGAGAGGGGGAGAGAGAGAATCCCAAGCAAGTTCCTCTCTGCCAGCACGGAGCCCGATGCGGGGCTCAAGCTCACAAACCGTGAGATCATGACCTGAGCTGAAACCAAGAGTCGGACGCTCAACCGACTGAGCCACCCAGGCGCCCCAAAAGTGTGAAGTCTTAATTTCCAGTTTTAAGAGCATGACATATGTGCATGGGCAGCAATCTTCCAAGAAGAGTCTATACAAGGAGGATGATCTCTTGTGATCTCTTCCCCATCATAAACTCATTTAGGACCTTAGACATATTTGTTAAATTGGAGGCTAATGCAATATTAAACTGCATAGTTAATGAACCAGGGCACCTGTATGAGCATAACTTTTCATTTTAGTGTAAGAGAGATGATGTAGGAACAGGAAAAAAATATTCAACAATAACATGACGATAAGAGTTGGGAAAAATAATTAAGCATATAAAATAACTTCTCAAAAAAAATTTTTAAAGGAAATACTTAAGGCCTTTATACTAAAAAGCAATCCCTGAGTTAAATTTAATCGGAAGTGAAAGAGCTATGAAAGATTCTTGATAATTACAACTTATTCCAAACCCCTATGAATAATTACTCAAAAATCTGGACAAACTCTACATTATGCTGAACAACTAGGGAGGGGGACAAAGGTACAGAATAGACTATGACTCGGCCCCCCAGCTCATCTCTCACGGGAGGTACACATGCCCAAAACACTTTCTAAACATCTAGTTTAATTACTTTATTATCGTACCTTTTAGATACAAGAAACAAACAAGAGGAAAACATGACTGACTAGTTACACCATGCCAATTAAAACAAAAAAATTTTGCTTAGAAACCCAATTAGAATTGAAACTTGTTTCTTAGATTGCCTCACAAAACTAACACACCATTCCTTCTTTACTGTTGCTTTATTTGTCAAGGGACAAAAGACAAGAAAAATAATCAACCGATTTGCCCAACTTAATAGGCTAGACTTACATTTTCTGGTTCAACACCAATGTCTTCGCAAAATTTCTCCATGCCTTCAGGACCTACAATATCATCAGTACCTGCGATGAAATGCAATCTTACATAAATTAAATCTGACCACGTACATGATTATTACTACAGTGATATTACACTGCTGAAATATTTATTATTAAAATAAACGAAAATCAAATAATACCTACAGGCCAGAACTCCTTTCTGAAAAAAAGAAATCACCAAGTGTAAAGTGAAAAATATTCGGGAATTTCAGTTACTTCTTTAAAGGATTCGGCTCTGCACAATCATCTGTCAATGTATTGCCATGCCTTTCGACCTACGGACAGAGGCCACACATAATTTCTGTCTGAAGATAAGGCCACTTTGCTTCTTTAAAGTAGCGTACAGCTCTGCCTGATTTGGGTAGTAATTTTTGGAAACATAGCAGAGAACCACACAATGTTCTTTATAAAATTAACTGGGAAATAACATAATCGTTTCTTTTACATAGAAGAAAAGCCAGGAGTCTTTTTGTTCCTGGTAAGGCCATAAAGCCTCTTCCTCCTCGGGCCTCAGCTCTGCTTCTTCCCAAAAGAACCGCCTGCATGGTCCATCTCCACTTGACCTGCTGCTCCTTCTTCAACCACTGCAATTTGGTTTCTGTTCCTCTCTCTCTCCTGAAACTTCTTGCCAAGGTCACCAATAACACCTTACCTGCCAAATCTAATCGACAGTCGGATCTTTATTTTATCTGACCTTTCTGTGGTATCTGAAACTCTGAAGCAATTCTTTGCAAAATCTGCCTCCTCCCACGGCTCGCAGAACTACCCTCCCTCCGGTTTCCCTCCTACTTCTCTCCTCCTCTGGCTTCTTAATGTGTTCCTTCGCTTCTCCCAGCTTGTTAGATTTCATGTGCAGGGTTCCATCTTTAACCCTCGTCTGGTCCATTCTACACCTTCGCCCAAGCTTCAACCATGCTCGAGTTTCCAGGCCCACACTTTCCCCCCGTAGTTTTGGACTGTCTACCACATTACTGCCCGGCTACCCCACCTGCTGTTTCACTGCCACAGCTAA
Source organism: Lynx rufus (assembly GCF_022079265.1). Classification (NCBI taxonomy): domain Eukaryota; kingdom Metazoa; phylum Chordata; class Mammalia; order Carnivora; family Felidae; genus Lynx; species Lynx rufus. The sequence continues at coordinate 38,486,171 of NW_025814845.1, read as the reverse complement.
ACTCAGCTTCTGTCCCAAGCCTCTTCCTGCATTTCACATTTTCAGCCATCACCTCACGGAGAAGGACCATCTGTCCATGCCAAGCCTGCTTATCCTCCTGTACTCTGTCCCACTGGTGGCACCAGCAGAAACAGAAACCTGGGAGTCACTCTGAACTCTTCCCTTCTCTTACACTCTCCACATCCAGTCAATTACCGAGTGTACTGCCCGTTTTTCCTGCCAAACACTTAACTGTACCTATCCCGTGCTGACCTGCTCAGGCTTTATTCTCTCACTCAGATGACCACAGCGGTCTCCCCAGGATCTCCCTAACTCCATAGCCCTGTACCCTCCAGCCCCTCCTCCACACAGCTGCCTAAAGGAGCCATCCCAAACACAAATCCCACGCTGGCTTAAAATCCTTCAATGGCTCCCACCACCTGAAGATAAAGTCCAAAGTCTCAACCGTACCAAATAAGGTTCTCAATGATCTAGTGCCTCCTTTCCTCTTCAGCCTCCTATCTTTCCACCTTTAAATCAAGTTTTTGAAAATAAATGAATCAATAAATATTATTAAATGAATAAAAACTGAGACCCAGGGGCGCCTGGGTGGCGCAGTCGGTTAAGCGTCCGACTTCAGCCAGGTCACGATCTCCCGGTCCGTGAGTTCGAGCCCCGCGTCGGGCTCTGGGCTGACGGCTCAGAGCCTGGAGCCTGTTTCCGATTCTGTGTCTCCCTCTCTCTCTGCCCCTCCCCCGTTCATGCTCTGTCTCTCTCTGTCCCAAAAATAAATAAACGTTGAAAAAAAAAAATTAAAAAAAAAAAAAAAAAAATTAAAAAAAAAAAAAAAAAAAAAAAAAAAACTGAGACCCAGAAATACTTACCTATGGTTTGCTCTGCACACAGGTCCTGCCACACACCCAATACCAGACTGTTCTTTCTGGCCTCGGCCCATCTTCCTCTCCCTTCCCCATGTTATCTGGCCAACTCATTCAGTCTTTAAGGGGAAAGCAGACGGGAGCCCTCCCGCTCTTCCTGACTCCCACCTGCAGAGGCTGGGAGGGGTGGTCCTCTGTGACCCCAGCAATGCTAGGAGTGGTTCTCTCACACTTAGCACATCTGTGTTAAGTCCCAGCTCATCTGCTTTTCCCTCTAAGTTCCTCAAAAGTAAGAGCTATTGTAGTTCTGGTGTAACCTCAGCATACCACCTGGCAAGGAGCAGCTGCTTTTATAAAATTTATTGAATAAATAAATGAATGAATACCTGAATACAGGAACCACTCTACAACCTTTCCACAGCCTCTAGATCCAGTGGTCCTGCAGCGTCCACTCCTCAATAGATCTCGGTTTCACTCAGGTAACATTTACTGAAGCTATAGACTGTCGTAACTGCTAAAGATTAAGAAAACATGGTCCCTGCCCTCCAGGAAGACCGAGTATAGAGTAATTTCTTTTTTTATTTTTTAAAGATTTTTTTTTTTTTTAATTCAAGTTCGTTAACAGTCAGTGCAGTCTTGGCTTCAGGAGCAGAACCCATCGATTCACTTCTTACATGTGACACCCAGTGCTCATCCTGAACAGTCCCCTCCTTAATGCCCATCACCCATTTCACATATCCCCTACCACCTCCTTGCCAGCAACCCTCAGTTTGTTCTCTGTATTTAAGAGTCTCTTACGGTTTGCCTCCGTCTCTGTTTTTATCTTATTTTTCCTTCCCTTCCTGCATATTAATCTGTTGAGTTTTGTATGCAGAGAAAGGGAAACCCTTTAGCACTGTTGGTGGGAATGCAAACTGCGGTAGCCACTTTGGAAAACGGCATGGAGGTTCCTCAAAGTTCCTCAAAAACTTAGAAAGAGAACTACCCTATGACCTAGCAATTGCACTACTAGGAATTTACCCAAAGGATACAAAAATGCTGATTCAAAGGGGCACATGCACCTCAATGTTTACAGCAGCACTATCAACAATAGCCAAATTATGGAAAGAGCCCAAGTGTCCATTGACTGATAAATGGATAAAGATGTAGTATGTATATGTCCATATATGTATATATGCGTATATACACGTGTATATATACGTACACACACACACACACACACACACACACACACACACACACACACACAATGGGATACTACTCAGTGACGAAAAAGAATGAAATCTTGCCATTTGCAACAACGTGGATGGAACTAGAGTGTATTATGCTAAGCGAAATAAGTTAGAGAAAGACAGATATCATATGGTTTCATTCATATGTCGAATTTGAGAAAGATTTTATTATTTTTTTAAAGTAATCTCTACATCCAACATGGGGCCTGGACTCACAACCCCAAGATCAAGAGTCACGTGCCCCACCACCAAGCAAGCCAGGTGCCCCAGGAGTAATTTCAATACAAAATAATAAACAGGAGGGCCTGGCTGGCTCTGTCAGTGGAGCGGGTGACTCTTGATCTCTGGGTTGCAAATTCCAGCCCCACGTTGGGTGTACAGATTACTTAAAAATATAATCTTAAAATAGTAATAATAAACCACAATAAATGTATAAAGTGGTTGTCCTCAACAAAGGATAAATATTAAAATCACCTAGAGGGCTTGTTGGAAAGTCTTATGTCATTTCTCTGCTTCAAATCCTTGGCTCCCCTAAAGTCACACTCAGGCCCTTTCCTTGTAATATGGCCACAGCAAATACTTTTTTTGCATGCTTTATTTCCCTTGTAATCACAAATGTGCTGTTTTGTTACAAAATGTTTTGTTTCATATTTTCCAATCTGTTACCTTTTTCTGGGGTTTTCTATTTTCTCCTTTTATTTTACATGTTTGTCCAAGTATTCCTAATTGTCTTATTTTGATTATTAGGGGAATAGCTATTATTCAAATAAAAGTTTAAATACTGAAATATTTAAATAATATTTAAATATTAAATATTAAGATAATAAAAGTTATTCAAAGAAGATTACTTCATTTTTAAGCTAGTTATTTTTTGCTACATTAACACATAAACATGATACAAAATTTCATTTAAAAGTGAAACTGAAAAATTTACAAAGCAAGTTTCCCCTCCAACCCCTCCTTACTCCTCAGAGACAACCATTTATTAAAAATTCCTCTAAGCAGCTTTCCCAAAATAACTCGTTTATAGAATTCTACATGCATATAATGTATACATATTTGCTATTTCTAAGTGTGAATGAAATTTCTCTGTGGCTTTCCAGGTAGAATTTAATCATTTCATCTCCAACAAAAGATCATTTTTGCCTACTCCTTCCCAATTATTTATTTATTTTTAGCTATTTATTTTTATTATTTTTTATCTTTGAGAGAGAGAGTGCACGCACTCGACAGCGGGGCTTGATCCCCTGACCCTGGGATCATGACCTAAGCTAAAATCAAGAGTCGGATGCTCAACTGACTGAGCCACTCAGGTGCCCCATCCTGCTTTCCAATTATTTATGCCCCTTCTTTCTTCCTTTTGTCTAATCACACTGGCTAATAATTTCCAAAACAATGGCAAATAAGCATTCCAAGAGTGAGCATGCCTTTCTCATTTTCCACTCAAAAATGGAAATACATTTTGCATGTTATCATTTGATAGGCTGCTAGCTTTGGCTTTGAGAGTGCATATACCCATGTGTGCCCACATGCACATATTATACGAATGACACAGTAATGCGTCCACATAGAAAAATACTCATATAGGCAAAGTCAGAGCAAAATAGACTAAAAAGAGAAAACCGTTTTCTCCCTTTCCTTACCAGTCAGACACGTGTCCTGAGACCTTTGTGCTTATATTTATGTATGTGCAAATATACAATGAAATCAGTTTTAAATTTATCTACACGCAGGGGTTCACGCTATGCCTATGAATCCTATACCTGGCTTTTGTCACTGAGTACGCCTGTAACCTTCCCGTGGGAATGTCTACACATCTACTTTGTTAGCGGGCTCTTCTTACCTTACTCCACTGCATGTATGTGTGTATGTCTCATTGTTTTTTTATTATTCTCCTACTAAGAAAGAATTTTGGCTAGGAGATCAAAGAATAATTATTCTCGTAAGGAAATATTCACCTATTCCTATTGTGCTAAGAGGTTTTATTTTTAGGAACAGATGCCTTTTTTTGGTACCTACTGAGAGGACTCCCTGGGAGGTAGTTGCAGATTTGAAAGAAAAAGTTACTTTACAATTCTTTTAAAATTCCTGTCTTTGGTTTCCATTCCTCCTGATTTAAAAAAGCTCTTTCCCCATAACCAATTCTTTTTTTTTTTTTCTTTTGAGAGTGAGTGCTAGTGTGCGCATGCGAGCAGGGAAGGGGCTGAGAGGGAGAGAGAATCTCAAGCAGGTCCCATATCCAGTACAAAGCCCAATGCGGGGTTGAATCTCATGACCCTGGGATCTTGACCTGAGCCCAATTCATGACCCGGATTTTTAACCAACTGAGACACTCAGGCGCCCCCACTGTAACCTATTCTAGAATCTCAAGAGCCACCTGCCTTCCCCCTGTCTGTGCACAAGACCTGTGTGGGTCCCGGCTTACTCCCCTCATCCACCCTCCAAACCTGGCCACTGATGCCTCTCTCTGCCAGCGTTCATCCTAAAGACGATGCTTCTCAGTTTGTCTGTTTGCTGCACAAGAAAATGGGTGGAATGCGTCACCCCAGCAAGCCCTCAAAGGACGTTTGCTGAGGTATACTGTGCAGGAGTAATGTTAAGTTCTCCATGCTTTTCTCTTTTCTTCCAGATTCTGTGCAATGCCATTGTCATATTACTTGTATGCACCTGCGTCTATGTTTTTATTTTCCATTGTTATTTTTTACCTATTACATTGACTGTATATCATTCAGGCTTTCTATCTCAATGCTATTCAACAGAAATAATACTGTAGACAACATATGTGATTTAAAGCTTTCTAGTAGCCATGTTCAAAAGTAAAAAGAAATAGGTGAAATTAATTTTATTTTTTTGTTTTTTTAAATATAACATCGTCAAGTTAGCTAATATACAGCATATACAGTGTATAGAGTGTGCATCTGTGTTTTTAAAGAGCAAGTTTTTAACCATATGATTTGCAAAGGCATGACTCTGCCAAAAGTAGTATTTTATCCTAAAAACAGTAAAATATAGCTTGTTAATCAACAAGCTTTTCCATATCTTTTAAATACCCACAATTCTGCTTCTTAAAACAACGTTTCTTTTTTTGCCATTATCTTTCCCACGCACACAGTTAGTTTTAGCTGTAATCACACTGTTATTTGGGATTTTGACTGTATTTATACTAAACTTATAATCCACCTGTAAAATTGACCAATCTTAATTCTAAAATTAAGAATTGAGAATTCTGAATATGTAACTGGCTAACACAAGGCGGGTTAGAAGTGAAGAAGGAGAGGATTTTAAGAAGTTATATCTAAAATCCTAAGCTGTGGAATGTCCTGGTAACGAGACACTGAAGATACGTTCAGAAGACAGATATACTGACAACACTCTAGGAAAAAGTGGTCCTCCCACTTTCCCTGCCATTTTAAGCAGGGGCCCATAAAAAATATATGTGACCTTTTTAACGATGGCCCAAGACCCTCACGATAAGGTTTCCATAATGACACCACACTGCATCCCTGAGGCGAACAAGGCCACACTGTCCCTTTTTAACATCTCTTCCTTTGCTGACAGACCACTTGGTCACTCAGCACCTACTCCTGGGTCCCTGATCTCACTTTAGTAAACCAAAAAACAATTCCATCATGGAACTTAATCAAAAACAGAAACCAAGGGCCTACAGTCAAGACCTAGAGAACTTTCACGATCTACCTATGTGAGATTTAGTGTAACTTTGAAGTCAATGTTGGCACGGGTGTATTTGGCTTAATTCCTTATTCTTAGATATATTTCAGAAAGTGGGAGTTATTAGGTAAATTGTATATTATGTAAAACTGGTTATTTTCATTCTAACGGAAAGAAATGGAGCCCCGGTTTCAGATGGAACCAATCCTTTCTAAAGTCACAGAGAACTAAGGTAATCAAAGCACAGAAGGGAGTAAACCTGTAACCACAGAGAACAGGAGGAGCCCCCAGTGGAGTAAGTTTCCCTATTAAATCTCTGAGAACCAGAAATGGAGTTGACAGGGATTCTAAAAGGTGGGAGGCTGCATCCTAGAATGTGCCAAGGAGGGCTGGGGTTAACTGGCTGGGCCAAAGCTGGGAGGAGAGGGGCTCAGGCTGCAAGAGCCATGGATGGTGGAGGCAGGGTAAGGAGTGGAATGGAGAACTCTGGGAAGAACAAGGCGGCACCCATGTGAAGCAGCTCCACTACCAAGGCCTCTACCCACCCCTCCATTCCCTCTGGATTAAAGTGCAGGGAGTCGGCCCACACCAGCTGACTTTTTTCTAAGGAAACAGGATTCCCCACAGCTTGTGAAGCCTTCCTCATTCTAGCATCCAGGGGGCCTGTGGCCTACGGACTCATCCTACAGCACAACCTGACAGTCACCCCGGGTCATTTCACCATTGGTTTTTCTAAAATAATAATGATCTACAGTTTTTATTCATGTGGTTCGATATTAAAAGTGAAGTGGGTGTCAGTTGGGGCTCTTAATTATTTCCACTTTCAAGGCATTTTCCCTATTGATACAGGAAAAGAAGAAAAGGGCGGGGGGGGAGTGCTTGGTAAAAATAGGGATGGCCACACCCACAAACACTTTTTGCAGGGATGAACTGCAAGGAACCACCTGGCAGGGATCTCCAGGAACCTAAAACCTGTGGCTTAACCTTTATCCCAAATGTCACCTTCCTGAGCCAGAGAAAAGCAAACAAAAAGGAAAACTGTAATCTGCTCTCTTTTTAAAGGAAACAGAAATGTGATCATGCCATGGAAAAATTATGTTTGCTTGTAAACGAAGACACATCCACACAAAAAAATCAAAATAGCTGTGCTACAATGGTGGGATTAAGTATACTTTTTGTCTGTTTAAAACCTCCTTTTCACCAACAGACACACTGATAAGATGCTAAATGTCACTCATCATCAGGGAAATACAAATCAAAACTACAATGAGATATCACCTCACGCCGGTCAGAGTGGCTAAAATGAACAAATCAGGAGACTATAGATGCTGGCGAGGATGTGGAGAAATGGGAACCTTCTTGCACTGTTGATGGGAATGTAAACTGGTGCAGCCGCTCTGGAAAACAGTGTGGAGGTTCCTCAAAAAATTAAAAATAAATCTACCCTATGACCCAGCAAGAGCACTGCTAGGAATCTACCCAAAGGATACAGGAGTGCTGATACATAGGGGCACTTGTACCCCAATGTTTATAGCAGCACTTTCAACAATGGCCAAATTATGGAAAGAGCCTAAATGTCCATCAACTGACGAATGGATAAAGAAAATGTGGTTTATATATACAATGGAACACTACTTGGCAATGAGAAAGAATGAAATCTGGCCACTTGCAGCAACGTGGATGGAATGGAGGGTATTATGTTAAGTGAAATACGTCAGGCAGAGAAAGACAGATACCATATGTTTTCACTCATATGTGGATCTGGAGAAACTTAACAGAAGACCAGGGGGGAGGGGAAGGGGGGAAAAATGTTACAGAGAAGGAGGGAGACAAACCGTAAGAGACTCTTAAGGACTGAGAACAAATTAAGGGTAGATGGGGGGTGGGGGAGAGGGGAAAGTGGGTGATGGGCATTGGGGAGGGCACCTGTTGGGATGAGCACTGGGTGTTGTATGGAAACCAATTTGACAATAAATTATATTTTAAAAGAACTAAAAAAATAAAACTTCCTTTTCATAACACATTTCATAAAAATAAATGTGAACCAAGATAAGAAAGCAAAAAACTTTCATAATCAAGGTGATACAAATATGAGAAAACTCTTCATTCAGTACCCATATATCAAACACCTGGAAAAGTGCCACCCATTTTTCCTAGGGACACGAAATGTCTTCAAAAGATTCGTATTCTCATGATGTAAACATGGGAACACATACATTCTAATACTGCGTTAAGTGTTTATACTAATGTCCGTGCCTGCAAACAAAATCTAGCTCAAACTAGTTCAAGTAATAAAGGAGAATTCATTAGAAAGATACTGGGGTAGCTCACAAAACCAAAGACCTACAGGAATCAGGCTCGCGTCCTTTCAAACCTTCCACCCGAAGAGAAAGAAGCCCTTCTCCCTCCCAGCTTCAATCTGAAAATCCTGGGAAATTTTATCTGTCAGCCTGGCCTAGGCAACCCGTCGGCCCCTACAACAACTTCTGTGGCCAAAAAGGCAAGGCTGTTATTAGAGAAGGGCTAGGGTCAGGTGGGGGTGGGGAGAGGTGGGAGAGGTGGGAGAGGTGGGAGAGGTGGGAGAGGTGGGAGAGGTGGGAGAGGTGGGAGAGTTGGGAGGGGTGGGAGAGGTGGGAGAGGTGGGAGAGGTGGGAGAGGTGGGAGAGGTGGGAGGGGTGGGAGGGGTGGGAGGGGTGGGAGGGGTGGCAAGATCAGGCCATAGGAGGAACCCTCACTTTGACCCCCAATAAAAGGGTATCAGAACTAGTTATGAAAACTGTCCTGTGCTGTGTTAAGTACAAAGAAGGCTATTAAGCAAATTAAGGGGCTCAGAAGATGTACAGCACAGCTGTCAGATGGAAAAGTGGAGAAAAAACACTCCAGGTAAGGGGACAGCGGTGAGTCAGATGTCTTTCAACCCGTATATAGGTAGCAGGGATTTTTCAGCAGGGGGCGAAGCTGGAGTGGATTGTTAGGGAATGACGTGTATGATCTACCTGTTCAGTTTTTTGTTTTTGTTTTGTTTTTTAAATGAGACAACGGAAGGTGCGTGAAACCTAGCTGGCAGCAGAGACACATGATATGAAAATCGGTCTGAAAGTGGCTGAAATTGTCAAGTTGATAGGGCAGGAGAGGGCCTGAAATAAGGTGAAGAGGAAAAGTAAAAGAGCCTTGAGCTCAAACTTATCTGGACATATTCCTTTTTCTTTTTACACCACGCACAGCTACAGTGACAAACAACCGCTAGACTCCAGTATTATATTATCCAACCAGTTACTGTCAGCTGCAAAAAACAGGACTGAACTTAAGACATTTTAAATGACAAAACAAACATGCTCCACCAAATGATCTTTCAAAACAGACACTTAATATAAGAAATTCCATTGCACAAAAAGGTTCAAAGCAAGCAAAGCTTATTTTAACTTTGATATACAAACCAAATCATCACCCACTACCAGCATTCTAAATAGGTTTCCTAGCAATCCGGAGTATTTCTCCCAAGTGCATTCATCTTTTCAGTTCCGTTCTAGTGTTCTGAATTCTTTGGCTTAGCTGCTGGCTATAAATAGGACATTTGGTGATTTGTTTCGACTATGTTCCCTCCCTCAAACAGGAAGAGACAGCACAGAAACCACATTAGAAAAGTACACATTTTAAACTTCTTTAATCTCCCCTAAGGTATTCCTTATTTTCATGAGGATCAGTATTAGATAGTATAAGCGAGGACCTTACCAGCATATTCGTAGAACCACTCTAAGCATCTCTTACTTGAAAAGGCTTCTTCTTCAGTCTTTATTCTAGTTGAATCGTATTTTCTATACATGCTAGAAATTGAGAAAGGAATCTGAAATTATTTAAAGATGCTGAGTTTCTTTTCAGTAGCAGATAGTTTTTACTCTTTTACCCAAACCAGATACCTACTCAATCAGATTCCCAGTATATTTTAAACATTTTACTTCCTGCATTCAGAAGCTTCAGCTTTTATAACTACAGTTTTAAACACAGTCATACCCATAACAGAACTAACAGTAAACACTTGATACAGGTTCTTCTCTGATTAACAAGTGATCAGTAAGAACTGATTGGATATCCTCCCCTCTACCCCACTAGCCAGAACCAACTACAGAATGATATAGTGAGACATGGTCAGCAACAGCTGAGGTGTTTTCTTCAAGTAATGACCCTAGAACCCACTCATGTCTCTGCATGAAAAGCCTCCTGACTTTCATGTCCTACAAGTCAGGCTGGGCACAGAACACAGTCTAGGGAAGAACCTGTCAGTATTAGATATGTCAAGGGACCATGAAGCAAATAAAAAGAAACATCAAATTATGTCTACACCTCCAGGAAAACACCTCAGGAGAGAGACGTACAGAGAAGCCTTGGTTTCTGCCACTCTCTTGCAACACCCCCCTACTGTGGGGACAGCTAGCATGAGCTGGAGAACTGAGTCGGGAGGCAGGGTGGCTTCCTCCTCCAACACTGTGACTTGCTGCAGAATTCTCTATTTTATGATGACCTGGGGCTAAGAACCAAGATATTCCCTACCTGGGGAGGGGAACGAAGGAAGGATCTTGAAAATAGTCATTTTAATAGAAAAAATAGGAGCATATACTTTTTCTTTCTCTCATTTCTATATAAGTTGCCTAAATAGGTGTGTATGTGTGTGTGCGTGTGTGTGTTGTGTGCATGTGTGTGTGTGTATATATATATATATATATGAACATTTATGAATGTAGTTTTATATAGTATATATTGTAAAGATCACACATAATTACTTTTTAGTAAGTATTTACTCATGACCTAGGCATTTATCAGAGTAACTGTATGTACCTCTGATTAGAGATTCTGGGTTTTGATACCAAACATGGCTACAGGGTATTAAGATACTGAAACTGCAAACCACCAGTGTTCTATTTCTTCTAGAAGAGTTAGTCATACTACCCAGAAACAAAGGGGAGTACTGGCCAAGGGTTCAAATGCACAGGTTCCAATCCTGGGCCTAGACATTCTTAGCTCACAGTCTATGTAACAACACAGAGACCTCCGTATGACACTGTAATGTCTGAATGGCCTAAAAACACCCCACATAAAGAAGGACAACTGAATACCATTCCGTAAATAAGAGAAAAATATTGACACATGCTACTACATGGATGAACCTCTAAAACGTCATGCTAAGTGACAGAGCATGACACATGAAGACCAATCACGTGGAATGCCCAGAAAAGGCCAACCTGTAGAGAGAAGTTGGATGGGTGACTGCAGTGTCTGGGGGCGGGAATGCGGACAGACTGTGAATGGGCATCAGGGATCGCAGTGGGTGGTGGGGACCTTCTAACACTGCCTTGTAGGGACAGCTGCGCAATTCCTAACCACTTCGTAAAAATCACTGAGTTGTACACTTAAAATGGATGAAAGCTATGGTATGTAAATACACTTGTTTTTCAAAAAAGACCAAGAGGGAAACTGAGCTAAAGCTACAGACCCCTACCCCCTGGGTGGCCAATGAAATGCTATCAGTAAGAGTACCTCACATCCTTCTGCAACACAGCTACCAGTTTCCAAACTAGCTCCTTCATACTAAGTTCTGTCGGACTGTGGGGAGAAATAACAAGTCTACATACACCATCACAAAATGCTATGTGATTATCAGAACTTAGTAATTCTTTACACCAAAGGGGCGCCTGGGTGGCTCAGTCAGTTAAGCATCGACTTCAGCTCAGGTCATGATCTCACGGTTCGTGAGTTCGAGCCCCACGTCGGGCTCTGTGCTGTCAGCTCAGAGCCTGGAGCCTGCTTCAGATTCTGTGTCTCCCTCTCTCTCCACCCTTCCCCTGCTGGCATTCTGTCTGTCTCTCTCTCAAAAATAAATAAAATATTTAAAAAAATTTTTAATTAAAAAAATAATTCTTTACACCAAAGAAGTATCAAGTAACCTGGCTTCCCAAAGCTGAAAATCACTGGTCTACACACTGCTGGTGCTTATCTTCTAAATCACCGCTGTCTTCTTAGAGATCATTATTTTCTACTCATCTGGGATATGAAGAGTCATATTATTTTCACATTTTCAGAGTCTATCTCTCTATCCTTCCAACAGAGTTGGAACCTATTAAGTATCACAGCAAGAAAAAAAAAATGAAAAAATCTCATCTAATCTCCTTGATTTATAGATGTGAATATTCAGGCCCATTAGTGAAATAACCTGCAGGCCAGAATGGAGGAAAATGTAAGAAAAGCAGCAAAGACTAAAATTATGATGTTTGTTCATTGTTAAAAAAAAAGAGAGAGGGAGAGAGAGAAGAGGAAAAATGATGTATGAAAATCAAGGTGCAATGATAGAGATGCCTCAAATCAACAAGTCTAATGACTTTTTAGAGTTAGCAAAATTAAACAGTTCACTTGTCAGAAAAAGAATTCATTTACATGGTCTTATTTTTTCACAGTTCCTAACAAATTCTCACTCATCTGAGACTCAACCTCTGCTCGGCTAATACTCCAAGTGGGCTCAGAGCGTTCAGTCCCGGCAGCGCTCTCTTGCAACCCAGCCTGGGTCCCTTGCGAAAGCAATTACGGATTCCTGTGGTTGTGTGTTCAGTGAGACCTCTTAAAGAACACACGCATACCAATCCCGCGGTCCTCAACACGCACAGATGGCAGGCCCTTCAAAGGAAAGAAAAACTCTACACGAGTTTTGGTGGATCAATGGACTAAGATAAAACTTCGGTTCCTAAGAACTCAACTTACCGAAGTTTGTTTTCGTTTTAGAAACCCCCACACGAAAGAAGAATCGCAAGATAATTACACCTTGAAAATACACCTGGCAGAACCAAAACAACATTCCAGTGGAATCTGCGCACGACCAGACCCACAGAGGGCTGGGTAGGAATGTGCCTCTTTGGTACACATCATCCGCTCTGATCTACGACATACCCGTCATGTCTACTTTTCTTGGCAGATAAATCATCTCCAGAGGCGGGTCTTCTCTTTTTCCTCGGCGGCATCACTTTACTAAAGCAGTCTGAGGAACTGCAAGACCGCAGGCTTCCTACGAACAGAGAGTCAAAGGGCACAACATCAAGTTTAGCCACATCCTAACATTTCCAAAGAATACCACCACCAAGTTAAAAACTTTCACGGCTTGTACTGTAAAGGGTTTAGAGGTTATCTGTAAATGTTATAAGGTGAACAAAAGGTTTTTAGTTCCTCTTTGAGAGAATGTTATAGTCAAGAAATAAACCTTGCAGTGACACAAATAAGTTAACACTGTCCCCACAAAACCACATCAGAAACGGAAGTTATCACAATTTCCATTTACTCTCCAAAAACATTAATATAAATCATCAAAGCCTTCGGTCTCTCTTATTTGTCAACGTTCCTTCAAAAAGAACTGCACTGCTATCTCAATTGCGTATTTCATGAGGCAAGGCCAGATCAACCAGTAACCTTGAATCTAAAATACAAACAGGCACCTCAGTCCCAATACTCTTAAGCTTCAGGGATATCTCATCTTAGATAAACAGGATTTAGGGGCGCCTGGGTGGCTCAGTCGGTTAAGCATCCGACTTCGGCTCAGGTCATGATCTCTCAGTTTGTGAGTTCAAGCCCCGCGTCGGGCTCTGTGCTGACAGCTCAGAACCTGGAGCCTGCTTCAGATTCTGTGTCTCCCTCTCTCTGACCCTCCCCCGTTCATGCTCTGTCTCTTTCAGTCTCAAAAATAAATAAACGTTAAAAAAAATAAAAATAAAAAAATAAAAGAGGGGCGCCTGGGTGGCTCAGTCGGTTGGGTGGCCAACTTCGGCTCAGGTCATGATCTCGCGGTCCGCGAGTTCGAGCCCCGCGTCGGGCTCTGTGCTGACGGCTCGGAGCCTGGAGCCTGCTTCAGAGTCTGTGTCTCCCTCTCTCTGACCCTCCCCCGTTCATGCTCTGTATCTCCCTGTCTCAAAAATAAATAAAACGTTAAAAAAAAAAAAAAAAAGAAAAGAAAAACAGGATTTAGATTTTTTGGACAGAAGCCTGACATGATCTTGAGCAGAATTTCCATACTAATTTTGAGTTTGTTTCTGCCACTTTCAGTCTGGGTTTTCAGACGCATAACTTTCATTTGGTAAAAGATACTAAACTATAGTAACAACAATCACAACGTAGAGCACTTACAGGGACCTCCCTGTGAGCCAGGACCCGTTCATATGACCTACTGACCTGTTACCTCCAAACAGGCTTATGAAAAGAGAATAACCCTTGTTGCCCATGCAGATGAGAAAACGGAGACGGGGAGTTAAGTGGCAAAACTGGGGTACAAACCCAGACAGTCTCGTTTCAGACTAAAACCGTTATAAATTAAAATACTTGTATCCATCCTGGCACAGGGGTAATCAGATATGCCATCTGGTTCCCACAATAACCCCAAATGTCAGGCAGGGGAAAGATCATAATCTGTACTTGACATATGGGAAAAACCAAGGCTCAGGCAGCCACGTGATTTTCCAAGGTCCCAAAAGTGTTCAGCGGTGTATTCTGGACCCCCATGACTCTCTCCTCCTTCTATCAGCTCCTTGGTGGAAGGCTCTGGGCTCTCACGGAGTCAGAGACAAGAGGCAGCATAAGGGGCTAGTGTTTAAATGACCTGCATTCGACGAGTAAGTTCTGGCTCTTCATCTAACTGTGTGGCTTGGTCAACCGCTACCCTATTCGGGTTCCTCATTTAAGGAGTAAGAACTGTGATACCTACCTCTCCAGATTTTTATGAAGGAAAACATCCATTCAGTGAGTGCCTAGGTGCCAAGCGCTATGTGTAGACAGATGGCGGGGACATAAAGAAACACGCTCTAACTTCCATACTGGAGGTATGCGGGCTGCATCACAACCCTGCGATGTCGGTATGATTAGCACCCCATTTTTACATACTAAGAAACTGAAGAAGACAGATTAAGCGACAGCCAGAAAGCGGTAGGTGAAATGGATGACGGAAGCCAAGCAGCTTGGCAGCAAAGTCCAAGCCCTCAGCCGCTATTTTCTGTAGCCGCTGAGGCCATCCAGGCAGAGAGGAGAAGCAGGAACTCAGGACACAGCCCTGGGGAGTACGGATGTTTAAGGGTCAGGGAAAGACCCAGACAGGGAGAAAACCTAGGAAAGTATAATGTCCTACAAGCCAGGAAGAGACAGTTTCAGGCTGCGGTCAAGTGCACACAGAGGTCAGCTCAGGGAAGGGGCAAAAGGGACACACCGCAACGGGCAACGAAGCACAGCAGCGCGGGGCCGGCGAGGGCGGGGGCCACACTGCGATGGGCTGCGGAGGGATGCGAGGCGAGGGAGTGAACACAGTGCACACAGACAGCTCCTTCTAGAAAACTGTTTTGTGGGCAGGAAGAGAGTTGTCAATAGCTCATGGTCACAACCACAAGAAGTGCAATGATCAGGACTGGAACCTAAAGCCCAGTTCACAGTGAGGCTTCCACACTGTGCTAGGTTCCCAGGGTGATATGTTTAGGAACGGAGCAGCCAAAAGCACCTTTTCTGTTACAAACCAGGACCACAGCCTGAATGAGGCTTCTACCCAATGCCAGGTCCTGAACAACGCGTGAGCTTGAGGGTCCTGCTTGCTCCTTTAGCACAGAAGCAGACCCCAAACAGGGCTAGAAAGAAGACCCTCAGTGGCCCTACTCCAGGTCCCAACCAGATCCTGTCCTTGCAAGAATGCAAGCAGGGGGGTTTTCAGAGACACAAGGCGTACCGTGTCTCTCTCCCCGACAACAGCAGCAATAACCCGAAGAGAAAGCCAGAGAAAGCGTTGCCCACCACCACACACACCATCTTCCCTATGAAGAGGTGGTCCCGCTTATAAACAACATGGGAGCATACAAAAAGGTCCAAAGAGTTTCAGAGCGACCCAAGCTTTTGGAGACTGCCAACACACAAGAAAAAGATTCATTCTTGTCCGTTAACGCTTTGGGCTGGGGCCTGCAGAACGTAAAAGTACATCCTGCCTAGCTGGAAAGCCTGCCACACTGCTCAGAAATAACAGTCTGTCCAAGAAATAACAAATGTTGGCGAGGATGTGGAGATAAGGGAACCCTTGTGCACTGTTGGTGGGAATGCAAGCTGGTGCAGCCACTGTGGAAAACGGTGTGGAGGTTCCTCAAAAAAATTAAAAACGTAACTACTATATGACTCAGCAATCCCACTTCTGGGTATTCACCCAAGGAAAACAAAAACACTATTTTGAAAAGAATATATGCACGCCTAGGTGTGCTGCAGCACGATTTACAATAGCCCAGATAGGGAAGCAACCTAAGTGTCCCTCAACAGATGAAGGGATAAAGCAGATGTGTGTACATACACAATGGAATATTATTCAGCCACAAACAAAAATGAAATCTTGCCATTTGCAACAACATGGATGGAGCTAGAGAGTATTATGCTAAGCGCAAGAAGTCAGAGAGAGACAAATCCCACAGAATTTCCCTTGTGTGTGGAATCTAAAAAATAAAACAAATGAACAAATGAAAAATAACAGACTCACAAATACAGAGAACTGGTGGCTGCCAGAGGAGAGGTGGGTTGGGGGGAGGTGGGCAAAATAGGTGAAAGGGATTCAGCCATACAGACTTCCAGTTATAAAATAAGTAAGTCACAGGGATGCAAAGTACAGAATATAGCGAATAATACCGTAATAACCGGGTATGGTGAGAGGCGGTAACAACACTTACCTTGGTGAACGCTGTAACGTACAGAACTCCCAAACCAACATGTTATACACCTGAAACTAATACAACATTGTATATCAACTATAACTTAAAAAAAAGAAAGGAAGGAAGGAAGGAAGGAAGGAAGGAAGGAAGGAAGGAAGGAAGGAAGGAAGGAAGGAAGGAATAGTCTGTCTTAAACCTTGAGGCTCACTTTCCCCTCCCTGAATGTGTACGTATGAAGAAAAGTCATTTCCTTCCAGTGCCGGTCATGGCTTAGTTCTGAGCACCTAGTCTGGCAATAAACTCTCCCTCACACCAGTGTTTGCAGAACACAGAGGAAAATGTACTATCCCCTCAGCCCGTGGAACAGCGAACACTATTTAAAATAACGTTTTCACAATATTCGCCAATAAAGGTTAATCCACTCGCTCCTCTCCTACCTGCTTCCTCATAGACAAACAGGTATAATGTCTGGCTTTCACTGAATCCTACTCAACAAGAGCATCATGTTTTGGGGAAAAATACAAACATCTTAAGTTAACTAACGTTTTCAACTTTCTCTTGTTTTCTTCCTTATTTGATGCTTTCTGTGAAAAGGTTTCACAAATCACTTTTCCTCGTGTCCATGTAAAATGCACTCATATTTGAGCCCCAATTTGGCATTTTATTCTTTTATTTATTTAAAATTTTTTCCTTCTAGCCAAGAACTATGGCTTCTGTTCAGACCTCTCTACTCTAACGATCAGCGTAAGTGAGTGGCTACCGTGGGGCCATCTTTCACAAAGAAACAACATCTGTTCACCTTTCCAGCACTCACTGGCTCACTGACCCTTTCAACCCTGCCTTAGAGGAAAGACACATCCAATTCCCATGCCAGGGAAGATACAAAGGACGACACAGCACAGCTTCACAGGTAGAACCCGAGATAGAGCCCACAACGACAGTGAAAAGTTTCAGGCTACATAAAAAGCGATTTTTTAATGCAAGGAAAACCAGTTTACTTGAAACACTTTGCCAACACAAACCAGGTCAACGAAATACACAGAGAGCACACAACTCAAGGTGTATTTGCCCCAATACTGCTCCTCTTCCCCCCAACACGGCTCCAGGGATCCCAGCTGAGCAAGCGCAATAAACTAGGATTTTTAAGCGCACATTCCAAATACGCCCTGGCTTGCAGGGCCCCGTTTGGTTTACCTGTGCAGAGACAGCAGGCAATACAGTGTCTCAGTACAATAATAATAAGATACATACATTATTGAGAATCCAAAAGGAGACTCTCAATAAATATTTGTTAAATAAATGTGTTCCTAAAACATGGATAAATCAAATTCTACTTTAAAAAGTCAGTACGTTTCGGGGCACCTGGGGGGGTTCAGTCGGTTGAGCGTCTGACTCTTGGTTTCAGCTCAGGTTGTGACCTCACGCTTCTGTGAGAACGAGCCCCGCATCAGGGTCTGTGCTGACAGCGCAGAGCCTGCTTGGGATTCTCTCTCCCTCCCTCCGTCTGCCCCTCCACTGCTCATGTGCACACACACATTCTCTCTCTCAAAATAAATAAACAATTAAAAAAAAAAGTCAGTACGTTTCTTCAGTACCTTTCCAGAGATTTAAAATACCTATGAACAGATAACATACCATAATTTCAGATTTTTTCCCCATTCGTCAGGAAAATAAGCACTTCACTTTAAGTCTCCTGGCAAAGTAGGATTTTTTTAAACAAAAATATTCAAGAATGTCTGCCCCTTAAAATAACTCTGTGATAAGTCTTTTTATAATAAAAATTGTATTTGTTTAAATGAATGTTTTACAAATTTGTATTTATTTGCATCATTATATTTATGCTTTACTCGGAATTTATATCACAAAATCTACTTCAATTAAACTTTATCTTTAAAAAAACAAAATAATAAGTAACAAGAACGTTACGAAATGTTTATCTGCTTCAAAGAACGGACTATTTGGGGCACCTGGGTGGCTCAGTTAGTTAAGCATCCGACTGCTGATTTCAGCTCAGGTCATGATCTCACAGTTCCTGTGATAGAGCCCCAAGTCGGGCTCCAAGTAAGAGCTCAGAGTCTGCTCGGAATTCTCTCTCGCCCTCTCTCTCTGCCCCTCCCCTGCTCACGCACCCTCTCTCTTTCTCTCAAAATAAATAAATAAACTTTAAAAAACAAAACAAAGAATGGACTACTTTAACACTCTGTAAGTATTTACTTAAACACAATCAATCTGACATTACAGGTAGAGGCAAAATATTAGGCAAAATATTAGAGGCAAAATATTATTATTAAAATATATGGCATTTTAAAGATAACTCTGAAGAACTTTCAAAGTTATGCTCACTAATCTGAGAGGTGTTATTACTGTCCCAATTCTACAGATGAGAAAATTAGCCCATTAGGTTGAGTACCCAAAAGTTCCTACATCAATAAATACTTAACAAAGAAAAGCAACTTCCTGTAGATGAACTTTAAGAAACCCCAAAATTCATCTGAAATGATCAGAGCTGCAAGTTTTCTTTGCCAATCACCCAAGAAAAAGCGGTGATGAAAAAGATTTTAAAGATCTATCTTACATCAGGAGAAATATTTGGCAGATACATATGAAAGAAGAAAAGCCTTCTGATAATCATAATAAAGCAGGAGAAAGAGAAGACTAGTATCAACTAATAATCCCAAGCTAGAATTCTCACTCCTTATAATTATCTTGATGTTCTGGTGTTCAGTCTCAATACTTCTACTCTAGATGGACAGTCAGTCTGAAATCTAGCCTGAGATGCTAGGGTCGATATATGATCCTTAGGAAGGGAATAAAAATTGTTTATATTTTTTACCTCAGGTTATGATTTGAGTTCATTTCTTTTTGGCTTAGTTTTAAAAGAACTTCAGATCACTAAAGTAGATCTAAAGTGATCTAAGTTGTTAAAACAAATGAAATATTCTATTAATTGACCGCATTTTCAAATAAATCAGGTAGTCAATGAATTCTTCCCACGTTAAACAATTAGAAATACTGCCAACATTTTTCAACATTTTTTTTTTTTTTAAATATCTGGTCCTAGAAAATCTATTTTAAAGAGAAACTTGAATTCACCTGTTTGGACCAAGGCCCTTTAATGACTATCCAGCTTGTTGTCTTGATAATAATTTAACTAAAATATGTTATTCTTAATAAACATTATTTAAGTAGGTGCACCATTGCCTTTCCCTTTTTGACCTTTTTGTTTGTGGGCCTCAAGAGGCCCATAAAATTAGAGAATTATTCTGACCTTTCCTAACTTAGTAGAAATGCATGTTCCAGTACAAAACTTTCACTGTCTGGGGTGCCTGGGTGGCTCAGTCAGTTAAGCATCCGACTCCTGGTTTCGGCTCAGGTCGTGATCTCACAGTTTCGTGGCTTCAAGCCCCAAGCTGGGCTCTGCACTGGCAGTACGGAGCCTGCTTGGGATTCTCTCTCTCTCTCCCCCCCTCCTCTCTCTGCCCCTCCCCCACTCACACTGTCTCTGTCTCTCCAAAAATAAACTTTTTTTTTTTTTAACATTTATTTATTTTTTTTGAGACAGAGAGAGACAGAGCATGAACAAGGGAGGAGCAGAGAGAGAGGGAGATACAGAATCTGAAACAGGCTCCAGGCTCTGAGCTGTCAGCACAGAGCCCGACGCGGGGCTCGAACTCACAGACCGTGAGATCATGACCTGAGCCGAAGTCGGACGCTCAACCGACTGAGCCACCCAGGCACCCCTCCAAAAATAGACTTTAAAAAATAAAAAACTTTAAAAAATTCCACCATCTAATTTTCCATTTTATTGAGTTTGTTGCATCATAACCTTGTTTCACTTAATAACATTTTACGTGGTTCATTCTGCCACTTCACTACTTTTTATGGAGCTATTTCACCTCACTATTCACTGAAGAATGTCACAAAGACATAGTGATTTAAGTTGATAAATAGATCGTGTTTGAAAACATCTTTCCAGTACCTAATATTTTCTTCATTTCCTTGAACAGATCATTGAACTACTTGCTTGCTTGAGTGAAACTATTAGGGTCCAAATGTGCAATTTTCATCCTACTACTTAAGACAAAAAAAAAATTTTCCTTTCCTTTGTCTCTAAATATTGACTTCTGACATCTACCTTCTTTGTTACTCATTTTTTTTGTCCTCCCCGTCCACCATTTTTTATTCACTCCCTATAATTCGGATTTGGGGCTACTTGTCCAAGATCAATTCTGTCTGTCTGTCTGTCTGTCTGTCTCTCTTTGGTGGGAGGAAGACTGAAAGCACCAAAGGAAAGTGCTGGAAGAGACAGAGCAGGAAGACCCCAGCCTCTTTCGCACTTGGTTGGCTCTTCCACATACAGTCTCCGGCAGATACTGCTGAGACCCCGCTGTGCCAAAACATTCAGAGCAGCATTACAGTGATTAATGTTCTCGGATTTCCAAACGTTACAGATTTTATGTTGTTTAATTTTTTGAGTATACTCAGGTATGGGAATCACAAGTGATGCTATAACCAAACGGGGAAACGTTAACGAAATGGACTATTCGAAGGAATTACTAATGCTAATTGGCACTGACTGGCACGTCTGGGGTACCAGGCACTGCCCCAGCATGTCACATACCAAGTGTCACACATATCCACTATCCCCAAAGGGGCAAGAGGAGGCACGAGGCCAAACACACTTTCCACTTTCATTTTCTTAATTACAGCTTCCAGTTATTTAATTGCTATATTCAGGTTAAATATTTAGATATAAAATTACTATAGTAACAACATTCATTTAAATCTGAAGTTCAAAGTTAACTGCAAAATGTATAGGATTCAGAACTCAGAGGTCTTATTACCCCAGCTAAAGAAGAGACAATCTCCAGGCTATACAAACACAAAAAGCAGTTTTAAATCAAAACTACACTAACTCTTAAGTTTAAAAAATCCTCAGAGCCACCAACATATTATTTTAGAATTGGAGAGAAATGTGCTTCACTACTTAACTATTAAAGCTGGCCCCCAAAAATTTTATTTCAGCATTACTTGTAGCAGCCAAGTTAAACACACGTAAATGTGTATCAATAGGAGGCTGCAGAAACATGTTATGATATACCCATGAACTTTAAAAATGCAGAGACATTAAGGTATAGAACACATGCTTTATGAATGGGCTGCTATGAAGAGATCAAGATATACTGAGTGACAAACACAAGAGGCACATACAAATGTATACAGTATTGGGGGGGAAATATCATCATCTGGGACATAAACATAAGACTGTAAGAGTTACCCCTGCAGAGTCAAGCATGGAGTACTAGTGGGGATGAAAGCTGGGGGTAATAAAATGGAACAGAAATTTTCATTTTTTATTTTATACCTTCTTTTTTTTTTTAATGTTTATTTATTTTTGAGACAGACAGACAGACCAATGTGACCAGGGAGGGGCAGAGAAGGAGGGAGGGAGACACAGAATCCGAAGCAGGCTCCAGTTGTCAGACCCCGATGTGGGGCTCGAACTCACAAACCATGGGACCATGACTGAGCCGAAATCAGATGCTCAACCAACTGAGCCACCCAGGAGCCCCTATTTTAAATTACCTTTTCGACACTTCTTTTAAAACCATGTGCACACAATGTTTTTAAAATTTATTAAGCAAATTGTTTTTGACTGCCCTCGAGTTGATTTGCTGACACAAAAAGATCAGATGAAGGGAGCCTCTGTGGCCTGGCCTTCTAGAACACTCCTGGCACAGACTCTGCTCTCCTTCTCTGACTCCTTGCCCTGGAAGGAGGATTGTCTAATCCAATTAGTGGTCCAGGGAGAAGGAGCTGAGCAGAGCGGCCCAGCCCCCGCCTGAACCCCCTCTTCAGACTGACCTGCTGGCAGAAGTTCAGACTCTTCGGGCTGTCATGAAGTGGGGAGTTGGGGGTGAGTGGGGACAACAGGTGTGCTGGCCTGTGCTCATCTAGTTGTGGCGGTGACTGGGTGACTGGGTGTAAGGCTATTTATTTAGTTCAGGTAAAATACTACAACTCCTCTGCATTCTTGCTATATATCTAAGCTGTGTTTTCCAACAAAACTGGTACTTCAATCTCCATCTTGTGTCTAATTTTCAACTGGTTCTAAACCAATGTGGAGGTGAGGGTGGGAGAGCTCTAAATCCCCAAACCTCCAAGGATATACCATTACATGAAAAATGAAAGATGCTGTATAATATGTACAGGTACGATCTCAGATGCTAAATTTTTAGAAGTCCTATAAAAGTATAAACGCACGTATAAAAATCTCTGAAAGAGCAAACACTGAACAGCATACTGGGGGAAGGCTGGATTGGGTGAAGAGAAGGAAGACTGTCACTTGTCACTCCATTCGGTTTTGTGCTATTCAACATTCACCAACAAGCATGTATTCCTGTATTCCTGTATAATTAGAATTACCTGAAAATTACTGTGGTAATTTTCAAAAAATCTAAATACATTTTAATAACTTTTGTTGGAAGTCATAGAAACCACAGAACAAGTGCAAGTTTCTAAACGTTCTGCTTCTCAACAGTTTAGAGAAGCGGTTCTCAGAGTGTGGTCTCCAGACCAGCTGCATCAGCATCATCTGGGAGCCTGTTAGAAACGCAAACTCTGGGGCCCCGGCCCAAATCTACAGAATCAGAAACCCTGGGGGTGGAGCCTAGCAATCTGTTTTAACAAGCCCTCCCTGGCTGATGACAAACCAGCTGAAGTTTAAGAACCACAGGACTAGAGAACGGCTCATAATAACTGTTTCAATGTTTCCATTTGTAAGTCCTCTGGACCTATACCACCCACCCACCCACACCCCTACCCACCAATCAAATTATCTTTCGTCTCAATTCAACACGCACTTATGGAATACCTTTCAAACTGCATTACTGTAGTAAGTTTTTAGTATAAACTAAAGCACTTTAGTAAAGAAACGGTATCGTGAGGCCACTAGGGAGAGTCCCCAGCCTCTTTAAAGGGACTGAAGTAACTCTGACATAAACCAGAGACCCACAACGGAGCTACACCACCAGGAAGGAGCTGCAACATGGTTTCCTTCACACACCCTGAAAAACATCCTCAACCAAGTAGCGACTTGTCAGTGTATTACAACACACATCATTCTCAGCTAGTATTTCTCCTTCGTAACTTTGTATTATGAAGCTTATTTAAAATTAAGTAAAAAAAAAATTAAATTAAAAAATAATTTAAAAACTTAAATTAAATTAAATTAAATTAAGCAGCGTAAGCATTTATAGATACCTGTTGGGTGATCGTCTTGGCCAACGTCTTCTGTTAGATTCTGCAAGAAACATGTTCATGATTACCAAGAAATCACATACCATTCAGCAAGTTTTAAAATTCAGTATTTGCATAAACAGCTGGTATCTCAATATCCATAATCTGAATTTTTACCAAATACACTTAAAACAACTACTTTAAACAGTTGGTGGTCTTTAAAAGCTTGACTTACTAGCTTATTAAGGGTGTGGTAGATCTTATGAATATTTGCCAGTGTTGAGAGATGAGAGTTCAGCTGGAAGTCTTTAAAAGAAAAAGAAGAAAATTCAGGGTCATTTATTTCCCATGCTGCCAAACAACTGTAAGACAAGAAAACTCAGAAGTGCAGAAAAACAAATGTTTTGATACCACTGAATAGTACCTCGTTAATTTGATACTTCCTAAATAAAATTCAACATGCAACTATTGACCTATCTCTTAGAACTAAAGTCTGACAATAAAGTTAAATCCCCAGCCAAATGTTTAAGTTCATGAGATTTTCATGTTCACTTTCTCTTTCTCTTTCCCTTCCCCAGAACTACTGATACAGTATCCAATCAAGCTCCTGGCAAGAAAATAACAGAAAAGCATCTCAGCCATTTGGCGTTTCTTACAATATATTTATTTTGCTGGCTCTTATACAACAGAGAGAGCAAAAATGGAACCGAAGTCCCTCCTCTCCCATCAAGCAAACACAGGCAAATTAAAGGACTGTGCTGCAAGCAGAGTCCACGCGCCCAGAGCCCGAGGATGGAGTCTACAGTCACTTGCACTGCAGAACTGAGAAGCGCCACAGACCCAGGAGGGAAGCAGCAGGAAGCGGGCTCACAGACGTGTCCAACTCAAAGAACATATCCCGCCCCCCAGCATCTCTGATAATTTCAGGACTACATGCTAGATCATACATACGTCGTAGAATCCCAAACAACACAAAACTTTCAACTGTTAGGCTTGTGAATCTCTAACCTCAAATGCTTCTTTTAAAGTCAAGTATGCTTGCATACATATTGGCGACACAAATGCAAGTTAAAAGTCAATGACTAATTTCACATTTGAAAAAGCATCAAGGAAGTATTTTCATAAAATATCAAGATTTATACTAGCTCCTTTCCCTACTCTATCGTAAAGGCTAGTCTGAAAGTAACCTTGAAAAGATACTGTAACTCCCCAAGTTATGCCATTTGGATAAAAAAGAGAACAATCGCCCTTCACGGCACTAGTTCACTTGGGACTCGTATTGGGTGCCAAGAACAGAGCAAACGGCAGACACTACAATACAGCTGTCTGTGCTGGGCTGGACTCTGGGCTGGATTTGGGGCTGCTGCTCCGAGTCTGGGAGGCACGCTGACTTAGCTGCCAGTGTTTAGAGAGCTTTACTTTCTTTTCTCAGTCGTGCCAGGAATCCAGCTCTGGACTGGCCTGCAGAGCAGAGGGGCTGGCGGGCAGCAGGGCCTCTGGCCCTCACACGTCACCATCAGGAGCGGCAGGCCACACTTGCACACAAACACGTGGACTGCTCTGACCCACCTGGCGGTGGCCATGGTCTGACACTCACAGCCACTGAGAGCTGCCCAGAATTTTTGGCTGAGAGACGATCAGAGCAGGGCCTCAGACTCTAAATGGGCTTCAAACACAGACAAGTGTTAATTGTTTAGCATCTGAATGGTTTAGCCGCACTTAAGGTAAATGATGACATATAATGTGGCACAGAATCTTGATTTTCCATCTTAATTAGTACAGTTGCATAGAAAAGGTATAGGAAAGCATTTGGAGCATGTGAACGTGTGTGTGTTTATTTACTTATGTTTACATTTAATAAACATTGATGGGGTCTCTAAAGCTAGAAGCAACAGCCCTCTTCTGAGCCACCGGAGGCTTTGGGGAGCTTAAACATCCGCAGCCCCCTTGACCCACATCTACCAGCACACCATAACCGCCCCTTCTCGTACTTGCAACTTAAAAACTGGAGGACAAATGACACATTCCATTACCATCTCCAAATTAAATCCTGAATTAAACTCCTGGGCCCCCCAAAAAACAAAAACAAAAAAAAATTAAGGGTCTAGATTCTCTCTTCACTGAGGCCACATGGAGCAGGGAATAGAAAAGGGGGCTTGCCAAAGATCATTCAAGCACTGAGGTTTCCAGACGCCCCCCCCCCTCCATGCTATACTTTTTCCACCCCTCTGATGTTAATTCAATTGTCAAAATTCACCTAAGAGAATCTAAATGAATTAAAATTTCTAAATCCTTCTACCCACACACACACACACACACACACACACACACACACACACAGTTCCATACAAAAATCACAGCCAAATAAACACCTTGATTTACAACCTCTCTGTGGAGTCTGAGCGCTAATCTGAATCTCAGGTCTACCAGTTATTTAATCTAAATCTTGATTTTCTCATCTATAAAATGAGATTACAACACCTTGATGTGTCATTCATTCATTACAATGTCTGGACCATATTAAGTGCTCACTAAAAGAGACCAAAGATCACTACATTTGCTGATATCATTTTCCAAATCACACTTCTTTCTAAAATGGTCTCTAATTCCCATAGGTCCAAGTCAAGCCCCACAACAGAAACTCCACAAAGCTGGAGCTCCCTCTGTGATTGAGGCATGTGGCCCAGTATATCGTTACAGCCTGTGATGGCCTTTCTGTATTCACACACCACCAACTGATGTCCACGATGATGGTCAAAGATAATCTCAACACAGTGGAAAAAATATACAAGAGCGTTTAAGACCAGGTTCTAGATACAAAGTTTCACTTCACAGGCAAGAAGAATAACAAGGCTTATTTCCCAAATCACATAACACAGTCAGCAATTCTCCATTTCCATATCCACTATCATCACTTCACCGAAAGGAAAAAGAAAACAGCAACACACTTAATTTTACTTTAGCCTCACCAAGGTAAGAAGCAGCTAAGGAGGTGGCACAAATTCAGTGGAAAAAAAAGACAAAAATGGCATTAAAAGATAAATCCACAAAGGTTAACACATATTGAATTTATGGTTCATCTGTTCAGTGCTCAGGGCAAGTAATAGACCTTGAAATCTAAAATAGATTTCACATCCTTAAGGAATAGATGTTAAGGCTAAAGATCAAATGCTTTACACAGAATGTATTTAGGAAAGCACTAACTGATTCATAAAAATTTCCTTCTGCTCATATTTCAATTCCAAAGGATAAATGCCAGGTTAAGTCACCTTTACTCCAGTACCACATGGCTCTCCACAGTAAAGCAGTGACTGGGTGTCACTCTCCTGTGTGACACGCAAACCCTAGATTCTGTATTAAAAGCAAAACTGGCTCTGCAAAAGGGCACAGCCTGCTTGATAAACAGCTTGCCTAAATTATCTTCTGGGTATTCTGGGTATTCTTAAAACGATCAACAAATGTTGACTGGGCATAAAGCTCCCTGGTTTTTTGTTTGTTTTGCAATTACCATTTGGCATGACCTACAAAATGGAAAAGAAAAGAATGCCACTGAGGGGAGGTCAAAGCCCGTGTCCCCAAAGTCCCCTGGGTTTAGAGCTCCACAATATAGACAGGGACATAAATATTAGGAATGAAACAATTATGTGAGTTCAGACAACTGACCATCAGCAACAAGAATCAAATTTAAAAATGAACAGCCCTTATAGGAGTTTACTTCCAGAAAAGGATCAGACACAAATTAAACACTTAAAAATCAAATCCTTTCCTTCATACCATCCTCACTTGTAAAATATAGCTGGGAGATGATCCCTATTGTAATAGCAACAAAAAGCAATAATACCTACAGGAATAAACTAATATGTAACATACAAATGAAAAAAAACAATAAAAGTTTACCGAAAGACCTAAATGTAGAGATATGACACTCCTGGAATGAAAAGACTCAGTATTGTAAAGCAATCACTTCCCCTTTGCACTAAACTACAAATTAAATGTAATCAAATTCCTATTCTTCCTGCCTCCCAGATCTCCACCCCAAAAGAGGTGGAGAAAAGGAAGGGACTCGGGCAGATTGATTCTAAAGTTCATCTGAAAGAACAAACATGTTGGCCTTGCCAAGAAATTGTTGAAAAAAGAAGAATGAGGGAGAACCTGCCCTATCAGATATCAAAACAGAGTATAAAACAGAGGTTGGTAAGCTCTTTGTAGAGAGCTGGATAGTAAATATTTGTAGGCTTGTGGGCTATGCAATCTCTGTTGCAACTACTGTGCCACGGTAGCTCAAAGCAGCCATAAATACATAAACAAAGGAGTGTAGCTGTGTTCCAATAAAACTTTATAAAAACTAAGTGGTAGGCCAAATTGGCCTGTGGGCCACGGTTCGCCCATGCTTGGTATAAAGGTACAACAATTATAATAGAGAGGTACATGTGCAAGAAGACAAATCAGTGAAGACCACTGATGAACATATGTGCGTGTCTATAAACACACATATTAATTAACATATGATAAAACGGCATTTCAAATAAATGAGGAAGAGCTAATCATTCAGCAGAGGGGCAACTAGCTAGCAGGTGGAACAAATTAAAGTTCACTCCAACCTCACCCAAAAGTTACATACAGATAGAAGGGGAAGGCACTCAAGGCGAAAGAAAAGCCCTTATCTTGGGCTCCGGGTTCTGCTCTGACTCTACCCACCTCTCCAATCTCATCTCCTCCCTGGTGCCTGGGTGGCTCAGTTGGCTAGGCAATCTCATCTCCTCCCCATGCTGCTTCCTCAGCCACAACGAGCTTCCTGTTGTTCAGTGACCATCCCAAGCACACTCCTACTTCAGGACCTTTACACATGATTTGCCTTGAGCCTTCTTCTAATAATAACACAGCTTGCTCTCACATTTCACCAGGTTGCCATTTAAATATCACCTTTTTTTTTTTTTTAAGTTTATTTATTTAAGAGACAGAGAGAAAAACCAGCAGGGGAGGGAGAGAGTGAGAGGGGGGGACAGAGGATCCGAAGCAGGCTCCAGGCTCTGTGCTGACAGCAGAGTACCCAATGTGGGGCTCAAATTCACAAATGGTGAGATCATGGCCTGAGCTGAAGTCGGTCGCTTAACTGACTGAGCCTCCCAGGCGCCCTTAAACATCACCTTCTTACCAACCTTGCCAGACTAACAAGCAGGACCCCTTCTTTGATCTTTTACCTTACCATGCTTTCTTTCTTTCTTTCCTCTGTATTTGTCATCTTTCTCTCCCAATTAAAGTGTAAGTTTCACAGAAGCCAGGACTCAGGTCTTGTCCACTACTGTATCCCTAGTACCAACTTAGAACGCTCTCTGGCACATAATAGGTGCTCAATAATTACTCAGTGAATAAATGCAGATACAAAGGCACCAAATCTTAATTTTGATGTATTCAGGGCATTTCAAATGCATCCACACCATTAGACCTTGAACTGTGAGCAGTGTGGTAAAAGAGAAACTCATAAGGAAGGCAAAGGTCAGAAAATGAAGAGTCTGTGAACCCTGCTCACCAGTTTCCATTTACTCTCTTAAGGACTCGTATGTCCCACTGGGCCACCAGAGGGTATGCAAACCAAGCAGATAAACATGATGCATTCAAGCAGCAGCGATTCTACTCAACAGAAGGCACCTCTAAGAGTATTATACGAACACAACAACACGGTTATGGCACAAGACTTTAAAGAAACTTCATCACACCGAGCCATGCTGCCAAGATCCTGTGAGTACTTAATTCCCTGAACCTCTGCCATGGCAGAGTGTTGCTGGAGAACTTGGAGAAGCACTGCTGGGAGCGTGGGTGCTGCACAGGGTCAAAATGTTTAAATCAGGAATTCTTTAGAAGGATCACTCTGCGGCAAGAGCGTGGCCTGGACGGTGGGTGGCCTCTCATGAAGACGACTGGGAGTGACTGAGGTGGGGCACAAGCAGGGCCTCACGTTAGACAGCGAGGAGAGGAGAAATCCCGGTACAGTGGGAGTGCAGAGGAACCACGCTTAACTCACACAAATTCAACTTCATTCACTTGCCAAAAAAAAAAAAGAAAGAAAGAAAAGGAAGAGAGAAGAAAAGAAATTTCAATTGTCCCACAACCGCCCTCCATCCTACTTAACGAACTGGAGACAGGCAATACAAATCCCATAGCTGCTCCTAAGTCTCGGTTTCCACGTGCCAGTCACATTTTGTGCATCTCACACAACACTTAACGAGTCTAGTATTTAAAAGTGGATTTCCCATAAAACTCGGTCCCTCAATGCAGGCCAGCTGCTTCGGCTGGTGCTCCACTGAAGAGCCAGTGATCTGCTCCCATGCTGGAGGAAGAACTGGCCGTCCTGGGTGGATCTGAGAAAACCCCTCGAGGGGCACCTTCTCAAAGTGTTCCCAAGTGCTATCTTTAATACAGGTGACTTTGACCTTACACATGGAATCAGAACTAACCTCTTTATAAAATGTCACTGTACTAGGAGGAAAAACCACTATGACTGCATTCAGGAGATGCGAGAGGAGTTCATCGTTTCATGTCCGTTTGTCCAATTCTCCTTTTACTGGCTCAGGCGGATCACACAGCTAGCTGTGGCCAAGCCGGGAATGATTCACATCTTCTGATTCCCCATCCAAAGTCCGTTCCTCCATTCTAGCTTATTTGTAATCAGAGCAAAAATTGACCTATCTTCATGTTCCATAAAAGGAAAAAACAATACCATTTCCCACCCAAAGTTGTTAATAATCAGGTACACAAATTAGAGTAACATTTTCTTAAAAGTTACTAAAATTGGCTGAATCCAAAACAACCAACTTTTTAAGAGAAAAGATGTGCAAAGAAGCTACCACTAATAACACCTGTGTTATTCTGATTTCAAGTACACTTCTTCTAGAGCACTAACGACGAATGAAAGTATTTTATTATTAGCTAAACTCTAGTTGGGCAGTGAGCAATGCTCTCAGGTCTAGAGGTTTTCAATGCAGCACTATGCACAGACATGTACTTAATAAATGCTTCCTGATGACCATGAATGAACTAAACCAGTAAAGGCTCTTGAGGAGGGGAGGAGCAGAATAACCATGTTATTGACCAAAAAAAGTGAAACAAGATCGGACAAAATTAAAGGTTATCAAATCAGCATGGGTCCCTGATGTTTCTGGGGCAGAACAACAACGTGGTCGAGCAGAGTGGGCTAAGGCCTAACTCAGGTTCAATATGTAATGCTACGGGTTCTCCAAGCTACAGGTTACATGGCCCATTCTCCTGAAATGTCGATTTTACTCAGTGATAAGGAAAATGAAAAAAATTCTGTTGTCAAAATCAAGGGTAGTTGAAATTTATTCTTTAGGTTTGCCTTGCCTCCTTCCTTCTAGAAACAGAAGCCCTTTGTCCAGTGAGTTTCAGAGAGACGGAGAATGAGAATGCCAATGATGTCAAGAGGAGACCCCTGCCAACCTGCAAAGAACACGGAACAACCTCTGATTTCAAGCAACACAATTTTGGATTTGTTACTGCAGCATAAAAGAAAAAAAAAAAAAATCCAAGTCTTCAACAAGTCCTTACAAGGCCCTACATGATCTGACCTAAGTCATCTCATTCCATTATCCTTGCTCACTCCATTCCAGCCACTCTCTTCCTTGAAGACTCACGTGAATTCCTACCTCAGGGCCTTTGCATTTAATATGCCTCTGCGTCAATGACCTCTGGTGTCCGCAAAGCCTGCCAGCTGACTTCACTGAAATATCTATTCAAATGTCACCTCATCAGAGAGGTCTCTCCTCTCCTGACTCTATCAAAAGCAGCACCTACACCCCCCAGCTTTAGATTTACTGTATTACTCTAAGTTTGTGTGCTAGGTTTGTGGGTCAGTTTCATACTACATGCCCTTCGTTGCTAGTGGGAATTTCTTTATGAAACAGAAAATAGCAGCGCCTGCCTCACAGGGCTACTGCGAGGATTAAATGAGTTGACGCTGGGATGGGCTTGGAACAGTACCTGGCACACGGTAAGCACTGAGCGCTGGCTGGGACGTCACACAATGAGCAGGAATGGCTGGCTATCCGCCCAGCGCCCTCTCCCCCATAGCCCGAACCAAACCCAGCTCGCTAATTAAGCTTCTTAATGCTAATCCAGTGGCTGCACATAAGAATCACCTGGGAAGCTTGAAAAGCAGCCAGGGCCCCAATCCAGATCAATTAGATAAAAGTGGGAGCAGGGTCGTGGATGTTTCAGTAACCCAGGTGATTCTAACATGTAGCCAGGGAGGGGAGTTCCAGCCCCAGCCTGCCAGCACAGCGCAGAACGAGCTCAGCACAGAACAGACCAGAACCCAACTCATTCACGGGGACCCCGTCAGCATGGGAAAAAGAAAAGCTCCAGATGTAGGGGAAAGATTGTACGGCTGGAAAGATTATAAGGTGAAAATGAAAAGAAACAAAGTAGCAGTAGGAAGACGTTAACATCATTCCCCTCATCAATAAACACTTGCTACTTAAAGGCACAAGAGCCAAAAGGTGAGCCACGCAAAGAGGACGCTGATAAGGGGTGGGAAGCAGGTCACCGTAGGTGACTCAGCATTTTCACTGAGCACAAGATCCAAAATTAAAGCTGTCCAAGCATACTGCTGCTGGCTTTTTCCTTCTAACTCTCACAGGACCCGTAAAAGAGGCTGCGAGAAGCCATCCGCCTGGGAGAGGCGGTGCGCCACCTAGCCCCGTCTTCCACTCCACGACCTGTGCCTGCTGGTGCCGTCTCAAAGGAGTCGGCCACTTCAGGACACCCTGTCTGGCTGCGTTCCAAGTGTGACGAGGTACAAAGGGCCCTAGATTCATTCCCTTTGCCCCACCCCATCCACCGAAGAACACAGACCCACTCCGTGGTTCAGAGTAAAACTCATCCTTTAATCTCACTGATGTCACAAGAGCCCTGACGCTCTGGCATCAGAAAGGCCCGGGTTAGAGTCTCAGCTCTGTGATACCCTAGCTGAGTGACCCCTTGTGACCCAATCTCACTGTGCCTCAGTGTCCTCATCTGTACAGAAGAACAGCCCCCCCTTCACAAGGCCGTTGTGAGGAGCAAATGAGATGGTGTGTGCCAAGCACTTAGCACAGTGCTGGCCCACGCTGTGTACCCATTACGGTTCATTGTTTTAACCCCTGCTATTATTAGAACACAGAATAGACTAAGACACAGCTGAACCTGGAAGATCAAAAAGTAAAGACAGGGCAGAAGGGATGACAAGGTGACGGGCCTTTAAAAGTGTGGCGCCAATGGCCAGTAGCCTGGACTTGACCATGCCACTATCCTTCCCAGCCTCCCGTTTAATTAAGAACAAGTAATCTGGGCGCCTGGGTGGCGCAGTCGGTTAGGCGTCCGACTTCAGCCAGGTCACGATCTCGCGGTCCATGAGTTCGATCCCCGCGTCGGGCTCTGGGCTGATGGCTCAGAGCCTGGAGCCTGTTTCCGATTCTGTGTCTCCCTCTCTCTCTGCCCCTCCCCCGTTCATGCTCTGTCTCTCTCTGTCCCAAAAATAAATAAACGTTGAAAAAAAAAATTAAAAAAAAAAAAGAACAAGTAATCTGTGGTCTAACTGCTGGGAACGGCATCTGCAGAAAGGGATACTAAAGGGGGAAAAGAGTCGAACTCAATCTCAACTACAGAAAGAAAGAAAACAATTTCAAAGATGTTACACAAAAACACATAAGTAGCTCTACTGAAAGGTAAGTTTTAGGTTTTCTCGCTTTTCTGCAATGTTGTTAGGTATGTCCTAGATTTAAAAATAATATAAAGAGTATGTTTTAGGGGTGCCTGGGTGGCTCAGTCGGTTAAGTGCCTGACTTCGGCTCAGGTCATGATCTCATGGCTCGTGAGTTCAAGCCCTGTACCGGGCTCTGTGCTGACAGCTCAGAGCCTGGAGCCTACTTTGGATTCTGTGTCTCTCACTCTCTCTCTCTCTCTCTCTGCACCTCCCCTGCTCGCATTCTTGTCTCTGTCTCTCAAAAATAAACAAACATTAAAAAAAATACATATTTTTAAAAAGCATGTTTTAGAAGTAGTTAATACATGTTTATTTAAAATAGACACCCGGGTGGCTGGAGCACCTGGGTGGCTCAGTCAGTTAAGCATCTGACTCTTGATTTTGACTCAGGTCACGATCCTACAGTTCGTGAGACTGAGCCCCATGTCGGGCTCTGTGCTGACTGTGCAGAGCCTGCTTCGGATTCTCTCTCTGCCTCTCCCGTGCTATCAAAAATAAATAAATAAAAACTTAAAAAATGTAAAAAAAAAAAAAAAAGTAAAATAAGATCTAAGGAGACGAAATAAACACGACTATTCCGTGAGTTAAGGTATGCAATACTTTGCCACAATCAGTCCCCCAGTTAGAATCAGTTTTTAAATGCCAACTGTCACTGAGAGAAGATGGCAGCAAGGAGGAGAGAGGAGTGGCAAAGAAGGAATTCATCCTCCGTGCTGATGCTGTTGAGGCCCACTCCAAGAACAAAAGAGCCAGAAGCAAAATGGAGACGATGAGGTCAGCTGGCTCTGCCGTCACCATCCACAGGCCAGAGACAAAATCGGGGGTTCCAGGATACCTGCAGGGCTGCCATAAGGACTAAACCAAAGGCACAAACAGAACGTTGAGTATTAGTTCATCGGCAGTGGTGGGGCATCTAGCCCTGCGGTCAGAATGCCTGAGTTAGAATCTCAATTCGCCACTTACTCACAAGCTGTGTGACCTTACGAAGACGACTAAACCTTTCTCCGCCTCAGCTTCCTCGTTTGTGAAATGGGAATAATGGTACACAGCCTGCTTCTGAGGGCCGTGGCGAGGGCTGAATGCGTCAAGACGGGCAAAGCAGCTGGAACAGTCCAAGGATAATCACCAAACCAAACCTGTCTCAGCCCCTCTCCATTCCCCCTTGTTCCTCCTCTCTCCCTGTGCCCCACCTTGTCTGACTTGTGCTTCCCTCCTGTCCTCTCCTTCCTACTCATACTCTCTCCCTGGTCCCTCTTCACAGCCCTCTGCCCGTGTGGCTCCTGCCCACCCCTCCACCTTGTCCCCTTCACTCTAGCCTGCCAAACACCCATTCTACTGCCCCAGTTCTCAGTACTGTCACCCTTGCTTGTCCCCACTGCTGGGAAAGCACCCTCCTACCTAATCCTCCCCCCAGGCGCACATAGATCTTTTCCTTCACACAGGAAAACTTCAAAAGCAAAACCCAAAGTATAAATACTAACCTTTCCGTGAAGTCTAATTTTAATGACTTCCCATTTGCTCCCAAAGCACCCTGGGCATCCAACTAACTTAGCTGCCATCGTGTCATACTCAAACCGTCCATTACTTCTCTGCCTCCACCCCTAAACCCGCTGGAAGAAGCTTCTTAGGCACAGGGACCCCCTCATTCTCACAGTCACGTGTGTTACAGCAATGCCTGGCAACAAACAAGAAAGCCTCCAATGTTTGGTGAATGGCTAACTGAAGGAATGCCTCACTTGGTTCTTTTCCTTCTGATAACCTCTCTTCCTCTCAAGGGTCTCCTTTCATAGCCTAATGAGGAAGGCGTCATTACACAGCAGTCATTAGCGACAAAAACAGAAAAGAGCCACACACGTCTCTAAACTGCGTGTTTTATCTCATTTAATCCTTGGGATCGCTCAGACCTTACCTCCTACTTCTTTCTCTCTGCCCGACCCCCAACTCCACTCAAAGCACAGCAGCCTCTTTGCGATTCCTTCCTTGGTTCTGGGCCTGCTCCCACTCAGAGCCTCGCATTCATCTCCCCTGCTGCCGGGAATGCTCCTCACTCCCATCAGGTCTTAACCTAAAACCTGACTCTGCTATTTAAAACCACAACGTGCTCCATTCCTTTCCCCTCCCTGCTCACACACCTGTGCTCCCCCACCCTCCACCGCTTTATTTTTTTCTTTACACAACTTATCACCATCTGACACACTGCACGATTTACCTGCTCATTATCTCCCTCCCCCACACTAGACTGAGAACTTCACGAAAGATGAAGAACCGGGCCTGGTACATGGTAGATGCTCAATAAACACTGCTAACTGACTGCACAACTCCATATTCTGCAGCAGGGAAGTTTTATACGTGAGGGCTCTGAAGCTCACCGAGTAGCTGACCAACTTACCCATGGTCACACAGCTAATATGTAGCAGAGCAAGGATCTGAATCCAGGCAATTTGACTCTAGGGCCCACACTTAACTATTATGCTTTCCTGTCTCTCAACCTGAGCCAGATAACAATCCAAGACATCAACACAGCCAGGAAGCAAACCCTGGATGTGACCCTCTTTGGGCCACAGAGAACAGCCATCCACTGGAAAACTTCAAGAGAACAAGTCATTTCACTCTAGACAGTTCCACATGGTAAAGCATTACCAGATTTATAATTTATACAGTACTGATAGTTTTTCTTTGGATTTAATAGTTCAGTAAAAAAAGGGAGAGAGATTAATACTGTACTGTATAAATACTTTTTATACTGTAACATCCTCATGAACAGCAAAGTGACAAATCATCAACTAACATAGAAGCGGCCTAAGATAACACAGATCAAAAGCCAAAAATTGTGGTGCCATGTGGAGGAGAGAAGTACAGACTGCAAGGGGGCACAAGGGAACTTTTGGGGGTAATGAAAATGTTCTGTATGTTAATTTTAGTACTGGTTATACCAGTATAGATATTTATCAAAAACCATCAAGCTATATACACTTAAAATAGGCACAATTTTATAGTATGTATATTATACGCAATAAATGACTAAAATGCAATAAAGACATTCAGATAGGAGTTTTAGGTAAATATTCTACCCAAAAAAACCACAAATATTATTTCCATAGCTAATACTCCCAAATCAGATCCAAAAAGACACACTAGAAGTTATACCTTAGTTCCTGAGCATCAGACTTTGTTTGTCTTCAGGGCAAAGAGGCGATTAGGAAAAGACAAGCAGTGAAAAGCTCTGTATACTGAGATCCAGCAGGGTGGCTGATGTGTGGCCCAGAGTCCTGACTGACCACTGGCAAGACGGCACCCACAACCGACGTCATACATGCCTATGTGTCCTTTCTGTCCTTTGAGTCACCTGGGACCAGGAACCTAGGACTCTGAACAGAGTCCAGTCAGGGTGGAAAGGCACATCACTGCTCTTCTCCACAAGGGCCTCTGCCAAGAACGGCCCGGTGACAGGTCTGGATGTTGATCTTCAGAATTCTTAGCTTCTCGAGCACCAGAAACCAACTAGCTAATATAACAGGAGAGCGACTGCTCTTTTAAAGGGCCACCGTATAATTCACAGCATGTCTAGGAAATCCAGAAAACCAAGTTACACAACCAAAACAATGCTTACGGGCACACGGCAGGGCACGCAGACACAGCCAGAACTGGCTGGCCCCTGGGACCAGGGCAGCTGCCCCCACTGCCCATCCCCTCCAAACGGCCTCAGGGCACTCCCCCGGCTTCTTTCCATCCCTTGCCTCCAGCTTCAGATTCCATTCATTCACATTCAAGTTCTGTGGTGGGTGTGTGTGAGCAGGTCTGCCTACAAAGGTAGGAGTTTCCCAACCAGAGAAAGAGCCAGGGCCCGGAAGACTGACAATGCCCATCACAGACACAAACGGATGGCACACCATCTCTGGGAATAATACTAGCGATATGGGCCAGCAAGTAGCAAAAGGTTTTCCAAAAAAAAAAAAAAAAAATACAAGAAAAAAACCCCTCAAAGATGGAACTAAAAGGAATCATACCCAGAGGTAATGCTATTTGGGGAGGGTGGGGGTCTTTTTCATATCATTTAGTGTTTTAGTATATTAGTTGCAAAAACTACAAGCCTACCTTCCTAAACTGAAAATAACTCATTAAGAGTGTTTTCTAAATAAAAGAAAAATAATTCAAATCTGGAGTAGTAAATTCTGTTTGCTAGAATAATGGACACAAGAGGGGAAAAACAAAACACTTAGGTCTGAAACAGTAATGCAATGATTGCCAAAATACATGATTCTATTTAAAATGCGTTTGGATATCTTTTTCTACTTAAAGCATATTTTTTAAATGTATATTCTGCTTAAAAGAATAATTCTCAAGAGATACTTCTCCTAACCTGAATCTCAGAATAAGAAAAAAGAACAAGCTCTGAAAAGCTATTAATACGAATGCAAGATGACCAACTATAAAAAGATATCAGTATTAATGTCACATTCTCAGAAAATTCACCTTCAACTAACAAAGTTTATCATCTAAATG
This sequence comes from Lynx rufus, assembly GCF_022079265.1. Lineage (NCBI taxonomy): Eukaryota > Metazoa > Chordata > Mammalia > Carnivora > Felidae > Lynx > Lynx rufus. Next base: position 38,448,223 of record NW_025814845.1, on the reverse strand, counting down.
AAGAAAGCTTCCAGCAATCTCAATGTATAGTTAACATTACGAAATAAACCCTAAGGACCAGAATCTGGTCACAAAACAAAGAGAGGTAATGCCAGTCTTCTCAAGCCCTGCCTTAGCCTTCTCCACACAGACTTACACACCAGATCTGAAATGGAAACATGTGCTTTCACACATAGACTCCTGGTCCCTTAGTACATCACCAGCATTTTACTTTCCCCTTGAGAACTTCTCCGTGCCTCAGGCATTCTTCAAAACTGGTATCTGCATGTATTTAAAAAGAAATATTATCGGGGCCCCTGGGTGGCTCAGCTGGCTAAGCGACCAACTCTTGGTTTCGGCTCAGGTCCTGATCTTTCTTTTTTTTTTTTTTTTTTTTTTTAATTTTTTTTTTTCAACGTTTTTATTTATTTTTGGGACAGAGAGAAACAGAGCATGAACGGGGGAGGGGCAGAGGGAGACACAGAATCGGAAACAGGCTCCAGGCTCTGAGCCATCAGCCCAGAGCCTGACGCGGGGCTCGAACTCACGGACCGCGAGATCGTGACCTGGCTGAAGTCAGACGCTTAACGGACTGCGCCACCCAGGCGCCCCTCAGGTCCTGATCTAATGGGTGGTGGGATCAAGCCCCAGGCGGGGCTGTAGCTGGGTGTGGAGCCTGCTTAGGATTCTCCCTCTCCCTGTGCCCCTCCCCTGCTCATGCTTGCATTCTCTAATATATTTATATTTATATAATTGAAATTGGTTTGCTTATGGCTGACTTTGTTAAAAAAGAGAATGAATAAGTAAAAGTTTGTATTCCCTGAAGACAATCTGAAGATAATGAAAGACTCAGAAGCATACTAAATAGGAAGGAGAATTAAAATTTTCTAGATAATTCACTATTTAAGAGTTGACCATTTAAGTGCAATTCAATACATACTTGAGGACCTAAACAAAGCATCATCTTTGATGACAAAGTGGATACTAAGTCAGATAGTCCCAGATCTCAAGGGGTAATAATCTAATTGGGGAAGGGACAAATAAGTAAACAAGCAGCTACTGTTATAGAAGTTAAAACTGAGAACAGAAGTAAACAGTACTTTGGAGATTCAACACAGAGAGAGAGGATGAGTCTGCTAGAGAGGGAACAGGAACCCGGTAAGGAAAAGCTCCCCAGAAGTAGCACTGATGGCAGTGGACAAGGAAGCAGCAGTTCAGGGAGAAGAAAGCGAGCTTCAACTACAGAAGCTGGTTCAAACCCAGGTTCTGAGGAGTCTGTATCTCATGCAGCAAACGGGAACCCTCGTTTTGTCTAGGGGAATTCTAAGGACAAAGATGATTGGACTAGCGATGAGGAAGGCAAAGGGAGAGGAGGCTGAGGCTAGCAAAAGGATTAATGCCCATTCACTACAACGTAAGGAAAGACGGATCAGCCCCAGGGTGATGGCAATAGGTCTGAGAGTTCAGTAGACATGGGGAAGGATGAGAAATATCTAAGCTGCCAGCTTGGGTCAGTAAATGAATTGCAGTTCATGAACCAGAGGAATAAAACTAATTAGTCTTGTTTTCCTCTTTGTTTTGACTGCTAGGATGCGCAGAGCCAAAATATGGCCTGTTTCTAACATATAGCAAGCATTTATATGCAGCCTGTAAATCTACAGTTTATTTTCCTTCTCTTGACAGGCTTTTATTTATACTTAGTAAGTCACCTTTGTTTTAAAATGAAGCAGAAAATAAACTGACAGATAAAAAAAAAAAAGACTGAGACCAAGCCAGAAACAGCTGGACAAAGTAGCTGGCTCAGGGATATAACCTGTAGGCTGCCGACCCAGAGCATTTTCCTCACTGTTCTTACACCTAGCACAGGCCACATCTCACAAAAGCAGCTGAAAAATGCCAGACTTTCACTTTCTCAACCTTCCTTACAAGTAGCAGTGCCATAGGATCAGTTCTATTCAGTGAAACTGAAAGGGGGTGGGGGGGGGGGTGGGAGTCTCCAAGGTGACCTTCTAGAAGACTCCTCTCTGCTAAGGGGGAGTTGTAAGAAAATATATTCCTTTCTTCCCTGTCTTACACAGGCATGATGTCTGAGGCCCCAGCAACCACATTGCCAACAAGAGGCAACGAGCCCGAGGCTTTCCAGAAGTCAAAATATTAAGAAGAGAGGAAGAAAGCGATGCAAAGAACCTAGAGTCTTCACAGGTATCATTCAGACACTGCACCAGAATCATCTATTCTCTACATTTCTTGCTACTGGGCAATAATAAGTTCTATTATTTATGCCATTTTTAGTTGTGTATTGTTACTTGCCAATAATGGATACAACAGAGGTCAAATCATGAGGTCGGTTTCTGACAGGCTGATTTTTTATTCTGCTGATTTAACGAGATCCTTATTCTTGAGATGACAAAATACCAAACATGTATTATTAGCCAGGAAGAAAGCAATAAACTATAAGAGCTGCTGGGAGCAGCTAAAGATAAAAACAGAAAGGGATATAATGATAAATAACATCTGGAAAAATGTGATCAAGTACAGGCAGGGGCACTTCTTGGAGGAACAGAGGAAGGAAAGAGTAATGTACAGAAGTTCTCTATGATGAAGAAAATGAGGGAGACTTTGCTGGCAGTGCTATAGACAAGATAACCTAAAAACCTTCCCAATATAAAACTGTGAAAAAATACTGGGCCAAGGGTAAGAAACATCTGTTTAAATGCATAGATAAGTTCACATGAAAATAAAGGACCTCCATTGGGGCGCGTGGGTGGCTCAGTCAGTTAAGCATCCCACTTTGGCTCAGGTCATGATCTCGAAGTTCACTTGTTCCAGCCCCACACTGGACTCTGTGCTGACGGCTGAGAGCCTGGAACCTGCTTCGATTCCCTGTCTCCCTCTCTCTCTGCCCCTCCCCCTCTCATACTCTGTGTCTCTTTCTGTCAAAAATAAATAAAACATTTAAAAAAATTAAAAGAAAAGAAAGGACCTCCCCAAAGGCCAAAATTAAAGAGGAACCTAAAATCCACAGCATAAAATATAAGCTGATCAGGTTTAGAAACCTAGGGTTTGAGGGGCTGGAGAAGAGGGGGACTGTGTGTGTGTAAAGGGCAACTGCCCTTTGGGATATAATAGAGATAAAAAGGGAAAAATTACTAAGCTAATACTTCTTTTAAAACACCACCTTGAAGACAATTGTAACTCTTGTTTTCATCTTCATACACTTTACCCTTTATATAAGAACAAATTCCAATATTAAGTGCATATTTTAAAAAACATGTCCACATTACATAGTAACACATCACAAAAGGCTTCCTGAATATTTCGTCACAAGATTAAGCAAAACGTAAGATAAACAGAAATCTTTTCCTGAAAAAATTACACATTGCCCAAATTTTCAGCCATCATTTAACCATTAATCACTTAATCAAGTATGCAAGTTCAGTATATTTGTAACCATACTAAAAGGTTTCCAAATTTTAGGACTTTTTGGTAAAATTTTATCATTAGGATCATTATAATATTCTTCTAGTGACTATGCTACCAATAGTTTCACAATACCTTATATATCACATAAAATCAGTCTGTCATCTCTGAGCTAATCTTATGGCCCTCTACATTACAGATTCTGTGATGTACAGATTCAGTATTTAAATGGTAATGGGAATCCTCAAAAGATGTGGCATTGAGGGCACCTAAAGACTGAGAGGGTGGTCTCTAATATTAAAGAGGCAAAGAGAAAGAATGACAGTAGCAGTTAAAAGCAAACCAAAAAAAAAAAAAAAATATGAAAACTTAAGGCCCTCCACCAAGTTTTTCTTCTAGCTTCCTTCGCTCCCCTATTCCCTTGAAAACTGAAAACATCACATATTCCCTTTGTTTGTCTTCATGCTGGCTTTATGAATGGGCACATTTCCACCCTAAATTCCATTAAGCCTCCTCCATCACTCAAGACCATCTTTTTTTCAAAAAGTCCTATCTCTGGGCAGTCCAAACGGCCCAAGAAATACAACCACATAATCTATACTACCTTCACAAGGGTTACGCTGGTCTCCACTGCATTCCGAGATTTATGTAAAATTAAGCCTTTTAAACTAGTGTTTACATACACTCGATGCCACAATAAACACAGCATCCTAAACTCTGCTTTAAGATCGTGCTGAATTTTGAATGTTTTTCCAAACCTATGGGCTAGATGATAAAAGACTAAGCATTACCCTACAAATTACAAATAAGGCCACCAAATGCCGGAGGAAGTAATCAACTAGTGAATCAAGAACCCAAGTGCAAAAGGACTGTGTCTGGCTTGGTTTTCCCCCTCCCGCTGACACAGAGAGAAGGTCTAGTGAATCGCTCCAGCCCCAGGGGACAAGAGAAGATTCCCAAGAGCGCGCTCGGGTCCGCTGGGGAAAAAGCACGAGTTAGCAGAGCCGGGAAGCTCCGAAAGGCGCGAAGCATTCTGGGACTCGTTTCCACAGTTACCCACGTGCACCCAACCCAACCGCGGCCCCGCGCGGCGCGGACTACAAGTCCCAGAATTCCGCGCGACCGCCTTTCCCCTTCACACCCGGCCACTAGAGCCAGACCCTAAAGGAAACCCCTAACGCGTCCTCCCCGCAAGCTAGGCAGAGGTCGCGCTCCGCAGGCGCTACGTGGAGCCTGTGGTCCAGGCCCCCCGTGCAGGGAAGCGGGTCTCTAGGTACCAGCGTCCACACCTGACGACCAGAAATTAGACAACTGCGTCACAGACTGCCAAACCCACGGACTGCCTGGGACCCCAACACCTCCCCTGCGCAAAGCCCCCCACCTGGTCTCCAGGGCCCGACCCCTCCCGCTCCCGCCGCGGAAAACCCGCAGCCCGCGCCCGTGCCCCGCCTCCCAGTCCCGCAGCCGGAGCCCGCGCCAGCGCTGACCTCGCTTCCCGCCGCTCTGGGGGAACCGCGGCCAGCGCCAACCTCAGGGCACCTCCCCGCCCCCTCCACCTCAGCCCCGCCCCCTCCTCTCCCGGCACCCCGAAGCTCAGGGCTCCCCCTTACATGGACCCTATCTTGATCCGGGGGAGGGAACACCTCCCTGAAAACTGAGTTTGCCACCTTTCCCCTGAGCCCCGCGCGGACCGAATGTGGACTTGACAGTCCTCCCCCTGCCCCCGGCCCCTCCCAACCCCCCTTTCCTCCCAACTAGCTTTACACCCCCACCGCACCTCCCCTACCCCTGCCCCCATCCTGTCACCTCAAACCCTCCCCTCCTTCCTCGCCTCTAACTCCCAATTACCCTCTCTTCCCAACACCTGCTCAATCCTATTACCCCAACGTCTGCCCCCCTCTTAACCACTCCCAATTACCCTACCACCCTCCCTATGCCTCTCCAGCCCGCCGGACTCCCCAACTATCCCATCACACCCCAATCCTTCCCACCACCTCGCTCTCCCGTTACATCAGCCCTCATCTCCGCGCCCGCCCTCCAGCCCCGCTCGGCCGCTGCCCCCATTCCCCCACCGCATTGTTCCCCCCCCCACCCCCGCCATCCAGCCTTCTTCCCATTGTCCCCGCCCCCGCGCTCCCCTAGCACTCACCCGCCTTTCTCACGGAGCCGCCCGCACCACTCAGCCCCTAGGAAATCCTCACCCCTGCGCCCCGCTCGCTCGCTCCCTCCCTCTCTCCCCGCGCCGGTGCCACCCCCGGCCCTGCCCGCTAGCGCCCGCCGCCGCCTCCACCTCCATTCACCCCAGGCACTCCGGTCCCAGCCCTTCATCGCACGTCCCGCCCCCCCCTGCCCCCAACACTGAAAAGGAGCCAGTCCCCACCCCCCTCACCTCCGCCCTCCCCCATCAGGCCGGCCCCTTCCCCCCCCCACGCCCGCCCCCGCCCCGCGCCGCCCGCAGCGTCACCGCCCGCCCCGGCCCCGGGAGGGGAAGGGGTGGCTCCCGGGCAGGGACTCCCGGCGCGTTTCGGGACAGGAGGCGCGGGGCGGGGACTGCGGGAGCGTAGTGGAGAGTGCTAGCAACCGCCCGGCCCCGGCCAGCTCGCTCTCTGTTACTCACTGACAGCGGCGGCATCCGAGTGCATTTTCGGGCAGCTCACACCCCACTCGCCGCCCAGGCTCCCGCGCTCGCCTCGCGGTCCCCCCACCGGCTCGCCGCACCTCGGCTCGGAGCTGAGGACCAGCCGCCAGCACTCCCGGCCTGCCCACCTCGCCTCCAACCATTGGCTGAACCTCGGTCGAAGGACCGCCCCTCCGCGCCTCTCATTTGACAAAAGGAGTAAGGAGGGCGCCGGTCTGGGGCTGGCAAAGAGGCCCCGCCCCTTGAGGTCCAATGCGATTGGTCCCGGCGCCTCGGCCCCGTAACGCCCCTGGCGGAGGCCACGCTCTGGAGCAGCAGGTTGGACCCGGCTGCTGTCACTCATCCCCGGGGGTCCGAAAGCGCGTGTAGGGGCGAGGCTGGCGAATTGGTCCACCTTGACCCTGAAGCCCCGCCCCGTCACGGGCGGGATTGGTGGAGCTGCAGACCAACCGAGAAAGAAGGGTAGGCTTCTGAAACAAAGCACGCGTGGTGTTGCGTGAAGAGCGGTAAAGGGAAAGCACAGTTGGGGGCATCTTGTGTCCCGCTACAAGGAGTAGGGGAGTTGGCCCCAAACTTGCGTCACCCACTTGTCTCGCACGCCTCGGAGCGGTCCTCAACAGAAGCCCAGTCCGCTCCGAACTTGGACTGGGACTTCTCTTGTTAGCTGTTTTCTACTGCTGGAAACTGAATAAAGAATCATCGCGTTCTCGTTTCCAGCAAACCCTCTAAGGAACAAACTCCTACTTCTTGTACAACAATTACAACAATCCATCCTCTTCCCGGTTTTGAATTGCACTTCTTTTCCAGAATCAACACACTTCTCCCTTGGTCACAAATGGGCTGTTCTAAAGGCTTCGAATGCTAACAGGCATTGTCCGTCGTCATACACACATCTGAATACGCCCCCCCACAGCACGCAGGAAATCAGGGCCACGCTCTCAGCTTCAGGCTCAGTCTGGCATGTTGGCAAGTCCAGAGGATAGGTTCTGAGTCCTCGAAGGACAACTGGCTGAATTGAGAGACTGTCATTCATTGACGCTGAGAGGGCCTCATTTGGCTGTTAGTTGGCAGAGGAAGGTGTTAATTTAAGTGAATTCCTAGGACCACTGAGTTTCCTAAGACAAGAACTCGCACCATTCTTATGAGTTCCAACCATTTTTTTCAATGCTTTTCAACCAAGTCGTCACACTTAACCATAATGTAGCAGAATAATATTTTGAGATACTTAGGAAGGATAGCCCTCTCCTACCCCAATCACGGGCACATCCACCGCTTACCTGTATCCCAAGGCTCTGCCCCAGCCTACAGCCAGGGCATTACACACACACACACACACACACACACCCGCCGCCTCCAAGAATATTACAAACAACTGGTAACAAAACATTAGCCGTTTAAGTTTTAGATTTCTATAGCCAAGGCTTTTGAGTTTCAGAGTTCTGAAATTTAGGTTTCAAATCAGTGGATAAATGTTACACCAAAAACAAGATATTTTGAAAGAACAGGATCAAACCAGTTCATCTGTCCACACCACTCCTGTTGTAGTATACTCTATCCCTATAAATCCCTAATGTCTCCCGAGTAAATTACAGCCTTATAATTTTGTACCTATCAACACATTTATGAATCACTTCACCTTAATTATAGAATCTCAGAATTGACCTGAATTTATCCACTTCAGTTTTCTTCTCAAGAATCTCCTCCATATTGGTGACTTTTAACCTAACAGGTCTGTCAGCTGGGCCTCACAGAGATGGGTAAGTACCTCCGGACTCTGAAATAGGCCATTCCTTGTTGGGCAGATCTAATTCTAAGAAAAGTCCCTTCTTACTCTGAACTAAGAGCTGTGCTTGCAATCCTTATCACACTTATGTGTTCAACCGACTCTATATCTAGGAAATAGTAAATTATATATAGTTTACACAAATTCATAATATTTTGTATATATATTTGTATGTTTTTTATTGATCATGGTAATTTAAGGGCTGAGACACAGTTATTTTGCAAAGAAAGGAGGTTGCTTCTTGACACCACCAAATTAAAATAAACCCACAACTAATTTGTTCTAGGGAGCCATTTACTGTATTGATTTTTTTGCACCAAACTTTATAATGTATATAATGGCTGAGCTACATGAGGGATCTGCCCACTGCTTTGCCCCTAGCACCCAGCACTTCACTGGCTCAGGGTGTCCACAAAAATATATAGGATGTTCAGCCTTTGTTACTTCTTAGCATCACTTTCAGTCAGGCCTGTATGGTTATTTTCAAATGAAAAACAGGCTTAGTAATTAGTACACATCTTTCTGGTAGGTCAGCTACAGCCTGAAGATTGAGGGGCTAAGTTCATTCTTAGTTTGCTAAGACTTACTGCCCCACATGTTGAATGAATAGTAAAACAGGTATAACTAAATGATTACATAATATTCTGTAAATATCACCCCATCATTTTAATAATCCACAAGACTAGAAACCTTTGAGGGCAGGAAACTTGTTATATATATCTTATGTCCCCAGCACCTAGTATAGTGCTTTCAAATAGTAGGCACCAGTTAGTCGTTCCTTAAAGTGAACGGAATGTTGACTGTAATGTGAAATTTTAGATCTAGGAGAAGCCTTGGGAAAACCCAACTTCCTCATTTTAAGAATATGAGACTTGAGGTCCCAAGAAGTTAAATGTCTAATCTAAATCACTCAGCTAGTTAATAGCAAAGCAGTAACTAAACTCAGGTTTCTCACCTCCTAGACCAGGTCTTTCCCCCCGTACCACACTGTCCCATACCATACCTTCAAACTCCAAGGATGGGTAAGCTACTCTTCCTTCCCATTTGAACGTTATTATAAAAACCTGATACAAGTTCTATACTTCATAGCTGGAATACTGCCTTCTTTTTTATGAAACGCAATAAGAATTTTTTTTCAATATGTAATATAACATGTAACGTTTTTCTCTCTGGTGCCATTTCCAAATTACTTGATCCTTATGGGGATGCTTACAGAGATAATAATGTTACGCTTCTGTGCATTTATATTCAAATCCTTGGAGGGAAAATTAATAAGTATCTTGGGAGTGTCATGGTAGAGTGAAACTTTTCCCCAAATTCCACACATCCCACAATAGCAGGCTTTTCTGCATGTGTCGGGGATGGGGATACAGAGTGGAGAATGGCATTGTCCTACGACTGAAATAAAGTTGGGCCTGCTTAGATAAGTAGATAAATGTGCCCCTGGTAAAATCTGAAGAGAATGGAAAAGAACACATGTCAAGGAGGAATCCATTCAGCCTCAGATTGCAGTGCGAGAGTGTGTAGAACTCCACTCTTATCAAAAGTCAGGCTACCTGGGTTTACATGGAAACGAAAACAAAACAAAGTAATATATCTGTAGAGGTCAGGATAATTCATTTCTCCAGACTCATAACCAACTGACAGTTTGCTAATCCAAATGATGACAACTTTTTTTTTAGTTGCTTCCCATGTGATCGTGCTTTGCTTGTTAAAATATTCCACCTAACCTTGCAACACTCCAGTAGAGTACTAATATTATCCCTAATTTGCAGATAAGTTAACGGAGGCTTAGACAGCTTCAGTAACTTGCCATCTAGCTAATAAGGAATAGTGTCCCTAAGTAGTGAAACTCCCTGCGTTATAATGTTCCCCCTCTTTTTAATCAGGTTAATATATGCCCTGCATACCTAAGAGACTTATGTATAAGGATACAATGATATGGACATGAATGTGCTTTTAAAAGATAGTGAAACCTGGCCTTATTCTCGAGTTGAATATCTAGACTCAGGTTTTCTTTGTAGATATATATTATGAAAAAAGGAGTCAGAAAGATTAGTTCCAGGTTACTCTATCCTTCTTACCTGTTTTATCCTTTGACCTGATTTCAATAGCAACTATCAACTTCATGGTATTTTTTTAATGAGATTATTTATCTAGAGTATCTAATGAGGCTCTGCTGAATGTAATAAATTCACTACTCTGATATACCAGTGGGAAGGGACAGCCTCTTCGGCCTACTGGAGTTAGCCTTTTAACCATTGAGGCCTGTGTTATTGGGAAACAGTTTCGGCTCTTAAGCTTTTAATTTCATAGGAATGTCACTGTAACTTATGGTTCTTTTCACTTATATACATTGAACAGTCTTGCAATAGCCACTTGCAGATGCTACTAGGGTAATAAAAGTGTAGGTTTTGTTTTTCAATACCTGTATATAGTCATGTCCCAATTATTAGGCTAATGGAAAAGGCTTAGAAGTAGACATTTTCCTCCATTGTCACTAACAGGGACAGTCTCCCCTCAAAACTGATGATGATTGGGGCGGCTGAGTGGTTCAGTTGGTTAAGCCTCCGACTTCGGCTCAGGTCATGATCTCACGGTTCGTGAGTTTGAGCCCGTGTAGGGCTCTGTGCTGACAGCTCAGAGCCTGGAGCCTGGAGCCTGCTTCGGATTCTGTGCCTCCCTCTCTCTCTGCCCCTCCCCCACTCACACTCTGCCTCTCTCTGTCTCTCAAAAATGAATAAACATGGGGAAAAATTAAAAAAAAAAAACTGGTGATGATTGACAAGCTGAAAAGATGGCATCATTTGCCATATATCTTGTTTAACACACTTTTTCTTTCATCAGCTTCCTTTTCCCCTGCCCCTATTATGCTAGAGGTTAGAACACTGACAGTGAAACACAAGCAAGTGACCTCTATAATCATCACAGGTTACTTCGTAGAATTGATAACCTGTCATGTGGGTTTATAATGCACATTAACGGGACTTCCATATTTTTCATCAGCCTCTATTGGGTCAGTAATGTAACTCCCAAAGTGAAAAAAAGAGACCTTAAGAGATGGAACTTTTTCGAACCAACTCTGCACTGGGCATTTTTAGACATGGCAGAACTTTTGACATTTTTTTCTGAAGCAAGACATAGGCTTAACCCAGATGGCCTGGATTAAAAACCCATCGGCTCCTCCACTTGAGAAGACAAATTATTTTGGGGCGCCTGGGTGGCTCAGTCAGTTAAGTGTCCGACTTCAGCTCAGGTCATGAGCTCATGGTTTGTGGGTTCGAGCCCCGTGTCAGGCTCTGTGCTGACAGCTCAGAGCCTGGAGCCTGCTTCGGAATCCGTGTTTCCCTCTCTACCGCTCCCTGCCTCGTGCTCTCTCTCTGTCTCTCAGAAATAAATAAGCATTTAAAAAAAATTTTTTTAAAAGAAGACACGTTATTTCACCTCTTTCTGTGTCTTAGTTTCCTCATCTGCAAAAGAGTGAAAATAACATGAACTACCTCATAGTTATGTTGTGAGAAGTAAGCAAATGAATAAGTACAAGGAAAGCATATAAAAGTACCTGGCTCAATACCTGTTAGTTGCAGTACTCATCATACTCTTGAATAAACCCTTCCCCTTCACATCCACCTTGTCATCCCAGATCCTTCTTTTCCTCTAAGCTGGTCTCTAACTCCACAGTCACTATGTTTCATTAAGTTGGCTTCCTTTCTCCTTTCTAGAGTTTACAGTGAACACTGAGTTGGGATACAAAAGCCTTCTTCACCAAGACATGCCACCAATGTGAAATCAACCTAGTTTGAAACTGACATGTGAGACTTTACACAATAAAGAAGAAAATGGGGACCCCATATCAATGCTGCGTCATTCAAACTCTTTGAAAACTAGCTTAATGAAAATTGATTGATACTGGAAGTTCAGATGTACGTAGGAAATTTCTAAACAATTAAACAAATTGTAGCAAATTACAGGGGATTCTACATAAATAGAAGCATATATTGTGTTCCCATAGTGAATAATTTCTCTTCCTTGTCCTTTGAAGTAATATTACCCTTCTCTGAGTGCCACAGTTACTGGCATAAAAGACTTTGAATCTGCTATACCAGAGGCAAAAATGTCTTTAAATATTACCCTTGAGCCAGCCTGGAATAAGATGCAGACCTTACAACTTTAACCCTTGAACAGGAATTAAACTTGTCTGGGCCTCAATTCCTCCATCTATAAAAATGGGAGTAGGGGCGCCTGGGTGGCGTAGTCGGTTAAGCGTCCGACTTCAGCCAGGTCACGATCTCGCGGTCCGTGAGTTCGAGCCCTGCGTCGGGCTCTGGGCTGATGGCTCAGAGCCTGGAGCCTGTTTCCGATTCTGTGTCTCCCTCTCTCTCTGCCCCTCGCCCGTTCATGCTCTGTCTCTCTCTGTCCCAAAAATAAATAAACGTTGAAAAAAAAAAATTAAAAAAAATAAAAATAAAAAAATAAAAATGGGAGTAATATCTTCCAGAGATAAATATGATAAAATATGTGCAAACATTTATAAAAGTAGGAAAGGGAAGCAGAAATAAATGCATGAGCACCAATTATGTGATGCATCCACATTTTTCTTTGTGAACCTCATGCAGTCTTGTGAGGTACAGTTGGTTGGCTAATTTTTATGCTTGGGGCTATTTCAAGCAAAAATGAGTCTGTGTTTTTAAGTTATCTAGAAAATCCTGGTTTCCTTCTTTATGGAGCTGCCATTTTAGGGATCTCTCAGAAAAGCTAAGAATTTTCCAATTCTGATGAGATTTGACATCAGTATTTCAATTTCTTTTTTTTTTTTTTTTTTTTGCCTCTCCTGGATATAGAGAAAAAATTTCATTTATTTTTAAAACTATTTCCAACTTCCACGATTTCTTGACACATGACTACATGACTATTAGGGTACCATTAATAAGCTTTTTTTTTTTTTTTTTTTTTTTTTGCTAATCTTTTTCTCCAGCCCAACTATACAATGCTTCAACTGGCACTTTTTTTTTTTTTTAATTTTACCCAGGGCCTTTTATTTTACAGAAATCACACCTGCCTAGGGACTTAACAGAGTATTTGAACAAAAATGTATTCATTACCACATGTTCTTTTCTGAATTGGGTATTTTCACCTTATTCGCACAGAGCTAATCAAGTCCTAATGATGTTGCCTTAAATTAGATCTCAGAAGGTATAATTTTCCAGTGGAATCTAAACAATGCATGACGTTTATAGTGACTTTCATGAATATAGCATTGCTTCAGTTACTCCAGCTAGCAGGGTTTGGGCAGAAAGAATAACCATTTTACTTGTACAATGGCTTCTGTGCTGTCAGGCTCTTCGTTTCTCCTCGCCTTTTCTAGCCTGCTTCCATGAATACAATGTCTTTTTAACATCCCTCTCAGGGCAGTACAGGAGGCCCCATCCATCTCCAGACGTCGGTGGCTGCCGAGCATCTCATTATGGCAAAGTGGAGCATTCTGGGAGAGTGGATGGAGCCGGCAGGCAGCAGTAGGAAGTGGGGGAGGGAAGAGGAAGACAGGAGCTGAGGAAAATATATGCTCACTTCCTTGGTGATAACATGTTATGGAAGTAAGAACTTCCTGTTCTAGAAAGGAAGAGGATGTAGGGTGTCAAAACACCTGTGACTAAGCAGATTCCAGCTCCTATAACCCGGTTACATCTTCCTCAGCTACTGCAAGTCTCCTGACACTCATACCCGAACCCCCCAAGAAGAACCCCCCAACAACAGAAGCCATGTTGTGGGAAGAAAGCAATGAATCCAAGTATTTAAGAAAAATATCTGTGGTTCCAAAATAGAAAAAGAATTTGGAGGCTTGCATGTACACACACATATACACACACACACAGGCACACATACACACACGTACAAATCGCTAATTTACCCAATTGAAAAATATTTTCTTCCAACTAACCTGAATGCTTATTACACTTCACTTTGTTACACTGCCTTCGTCCAAATAGGTTAAAGCAAATGCCCCCAACATTTTGGGAGTCACAGACCCCTTTAGGAAGCATTGAAAATGATGACTCTGTCAAAGGCCTGAAACCCACCTATGCCCACCCCATCACCCCCCTAAATTAAGAATTCCTAGATTAGACATTCATTTGAGTTTTTATTTCCTTTTTAAAACCCAGGCACTTTAGGGATTAGTCAGTGGCTATGAGTAATTTGTTGATGAGAGAGGAGTTCCACACTACCCTCCCGAGTCTGGCTGACCTCTGGGCCTGCACTCAAGTAGGGGGACCTGAACAGTTTCAGGCTGTGGAGTCGTGGGAGAGAAGGGAAGGCTTGGCTCGGGACAGGGGGCAGCATTTTCAACACGGTATGGAGATATTGGACTATTGGACAAAGAGCAAGAGGAGGTGCCCAAGATTTCTGTTTCTAAATTTTGCTCCCCTCCAGTTCCAAACGGGGTTGCAGTCAAAACTGCTTTTTCTGCAGCCACCCACACTCGGACTCGGGGTCCTCCCCAGCGCACAGGGGACCTTTTGCCTTCCCTCTCATCTAATTGTTTCACCCTCTCATCCATTCCCTGACCCCAGGCCCTGATCAGCCCCACTGCACCCCGGGCCTCCCAGCTGCCCTGCCCCACCCCCACAGTCTGGTCAATTTACTGGGGAAGTCTGACCTTGAACCCCTGCCACTGGTCCATTTCATTCTGCATCCCTCCACCTCCCAATCACGTATTCTGGCTTCAAAGCTCTAACACCACCACCGTAGTCTGTTCTAAACCTCCATTCAAATTTATAACTATAGCTTTGGGACACATTTCAGATTCGCAGATGATAGACCGGCGGATATAAATACTGTATTGGCAAACACTTAAGCACCACTCACTTGGCACCGGGCACTGTTCTAGTGTTCCTGTCAACCCATGTAATCCTCTCGACAATCCCAAGAAGTACAAACTTCCGTTAGACTCATTTTACAGGTGAGGCGACTAAGGCACAGATAGGTGAAGGAACTTCCCCAAAGTCATACAGCCAGTAAATGGCTGAACTGGGAGAAATTAAACCCGAGCAGACTGGCTCCAGATCCGTGTTTTCAATCACTTTGCTATATTGCTTCTTTGCATAGCATTGTACAGATGGCTGTGTGCCCACCCTCTCCACCCCTCCCCCAACACACAGCCCAAAGTCCTCTGTTGCGGAGGCCGTACCTATTTTTCCAGCAACAGTAGGCAGTCACACCTAGCATAGCTCTAGGGGGCTGGGGCAAATGTCCTGTGTTCTCACTGCCCATCATCAGTGGCAACATGAAACATGGTTTTCCCAGTTTCAGGGTATGGAAATTTATTCTCTTCCTTGTTTTTGTTTTTTTTTTTTTTTTTATTTTTTCTAATATTTACTTATTTTTGAGAGCGATAGAGAGAGCGAGCCTGGGAGGGGCAGAGAGAGAAACCGGGACGCAGAATCCAAATCAGGCTCCAGGCTCTGAGCTGTCAGCACAGAGCCTGATGCGGGGCTCGAACTCATGGGCTGTGAGATCACGACCTGAGCCGAAGTCAGACGCTTAACTGACTGAGGCACCCAGGTGTCCTTATTCTCTTCCTTGTTAGGCCTATTTGGGGACCTGGTAACAGAACTACATGTTGGGGTCTGTAAGAGTAGGGCCAAAAGTAGCAGAATATCGTTACGGGCAATTCGACTTTAAAGGGTTGCCAGTGCGCGTGGGTCAAAACTGTGCCTCTTACCCCTGCCTCCCTCTTGACCTTGCTGAGCCTTCTCTCCCTTTTGCCGGCTCCCCTTCCAGCAGTCCAGGGCCCCGTTGTGGTGCCTGGTGGCCGGCCCTCCAGGACAGAGGGCGCACATTTTCAGGATGAGGTCCGCCCTTAGTGAGTAAGGAGAAACCTCTTTGTTCCCTGATAGGAGCAGGATTGAAGAAGCCAGACTTGAGTTTAAACAACATCCTGGAGGGCAGACACAGGGGGGTTGCCTGAAGAAGTGGAAGGAGAATAGGCCGGTCCTGAGAGGTTATTGCACTCTGCAGTCGCAGGAAGGGGGTTAGGGCCCATTCCTCCTGCTGGTTTTTGCATCAGGCAATGGAGACACTTCTTTCTTCCCTGTCTCTGAGTCACTCTGCCACTATTGGAGCCCAAGACACAAGGGCACCGTGTAGACCCCAGGGCGACCAGCCTGCTTCACACACCCTAGAGGCGCTTGTATTGGGGACCTATTTTGATGATTAAAACTTACCTGTCCAATGTCTCATTCCCTCAGCTCCTTGTGCATGACTGGCTTGCTGCTCTCGGATAAGCTAGTTCAGGGGAAACATAGATGTGTTAAGATAGTACCCCTTGCAAAGATATTTACATTTGAAAAAAAAAAGACTCCCGACAAACACCAATAACATACTTCCCACAGCCAGCCTCCCACCTCAGGTCTGCCCATGTCTGTCTCTCCTTTACAGCTCCTCCCACTCCCAGCCTTTCCCACTCAGCACAGGCTCACCTCCATCAAGCCTTCCTTGACTGAGGCTGCCCACAGTCATGTCTTTTTCCACTTAGTACCTTCAGCACTAGAATGGAACTTGGCAGGAGTGAATGGAACCAGAACAAAAGGGAACAGAACGTTGGGCGGGACAATCTCAGAGATGAGCTGGGCACAGTCCCTCATCTCACAGGTGAGGAAGCACAGACGCAGAAGTGACTGGTCAGACACTGCCCAAGGCAGGCCAATGGCTGGGTGGGGACGCTTGGACGCTTTCCTGCCCGGCCTGCCCCTCTTTTGCTTCTTTTGGGGAACTACTCACCCCACCATTCATCAAACAGAGTTATGATAGCCAATCAGCATGCCTCCCACTCCCAGTGAGCACATGATCTCTTGCTAGCTCATTCATTTATTTATGAAATGACCAATATCAATGGCCTTCCATGTGCCGGACACTGCTGGGCTCTAGAAATTACACGTTGAGCAAAAACAGACCCAATTGCTGCCCTCATGGAGCTTATGAGATTTCAAAGGAGGCATACCTTAAATAATCATGCAAGCAATGTAAAATTTTTTTGTTTTTGTTTTTGTTTTTGTTTTTTTAGAGAGAGAGAGAGAGAGAGCACGTGCGGTACAGGGAGAGAGAAATCTTAAGCAGGCTCCATTCTCAGCGTGGAGGCTGATACAGGATTCCATCTCACAGCCCTGAGATCACAACCTGAGCCAAAATCAAGAGTCAGATGCTTGGCCAACTAAGCCACCCAGGCCTTCCTAAAATTGCTATTTTAACAAGTAATAAGCAGAAAAGGTACACAGTTGTTTTTTTTTTTTTTAAGTTTATTCATTTAGAGAGAGTGAATGGGAGAGGGACAGAGAGAGAGAGGGAGGGAGAGAGAATCCCAAGCAGAAGTCAAGTGCTGACAGCATAGAGCCTGATGTAGGGCTGCAACCCATGAACCGTGAGCTGAAATCAAGGGTCCGAAGCTTAACCAACTGAGCCACCCAGGTGCCCCTCAAGAGCTTACAATAGGGGAACTGGCTCAGCTACTCTGCACAGGTATACAGTTTGTGCACTACACAATGGAGCACAGCCATGGGGGCAGGGGGCTGAATACCACTTAAACAGCCTGCTCACCAACCCATGGGGCTTGGTGTGAAGCTGTGTTTGCTCAGAGGAAAGGGTACTTTGTTCTTGACACACTGGGCACTGTCCACCCAAAAGGGTCATCATTTTCTAGTTTGTCCCAGAGGCTCAAAGAGACCAGCCAGGACTCTGGGTGTGATTCAGTAAGAGAAATGAGTGGAAAGAGGGCAGGTTGCCCCGAGGAGGCAACTGGAGACACATGAATGATGGGTAGTAAATAAACTAAGTGGAAAGGAAGAGCTTTCCAGACACAGGGAACAGCCCTTGCAGTGACTTTGTCATGATGGCTTTCTAGTTCCTAGTTCCGGTCACTTCTGAGGCTTGGCTGATGCCTCGCCTTTCCAGGGCCTTGCTCTCACAACATCACATTTTCTATTTACAGTTCAAATTTAGTTTCTGTCACATGCAACTGGAGAGTCCCAGCTCATAGAGCAAAGCTGGTCCAGCTCTCCCTCCTCCCAAGACTGTTGGGCCTCCTCCCTCGGCCACGCCCCCATCCCTCCATGTCAGAAACCTCTACTCTCTAAGACTGCCTCATCTTCAGAGCAGGAACTCTGTCTTTGATGATCTAGTATTGCCTCCAGCATGTAATGGAAACTCAGTATAACATCAAGACTTGAGTCACTCTTACTGGCGGTCATTCTGTCCACTGGGACTGGATGAAGTGAGTATTAGAGTACAGAGTAGCTTTTCTGTGTGTCTCTCGTTGCCACCAGTTCGCCTGTGATTTCTACTGGGCCTGAGTGTATGCAGACTCCAACTTATGCTTATGTTAATAGATGGCTCTGGTTTGTCTAGAATTTGGCTGTGGAGGGCTGGTGGGATTGATTTCATAAGCAAGAGTCAGCAGCTTTTATTCTGTCTCTGCATGCTGAGTGCTAGTGGGCTGCCTTTCAGGTGAAGCATTTTCTGGATCTGACATAGCTGGATGTTAAATATGCCTAACGCCCTGTTTAGGGGTGTCAGGCAACTTGAAATCCTCTGTCGTCTTGTCAGCCAATAACAGTCCACTTTCCCATTGGTCTTTGTATTATTCCCAAATTAAGGACAGTCTTTCTTTTGGGTATATCCTTCCCCTTTAATTCCAGGGCCTGAAGAATTTCAGCTGCATGCAATATCTCATGCCACTGTGGCTATTAGCTTTGTTAAAGGAGCTGGTATTTGAGGTTTTGTGAGACTCGAGTCCCCTTTCAATAAGCCAAGCTCTATTGGCTTGAGATGCAGGCTGTCCTATGGAGGCTGCTGAATAAGCCAACATTTGGAAATAAGATTCATAGAATTAGGTTCCTTTTCTTCCCTGTATCCGAGATCCGAGAGACTCTGCCATTCTTTTCTCAATTCATCAGACACGAAGGGAAACACAAAGATGATGCATCCGTCAGATCCTTTCCATTCTTCCTTCACCACAACTCCCACGCCAACAAGGCTATTGAAGCCAGGTAGAAGGGTTATGAAAACATAACGCACCCAGACTTCGGAAAGGCAGCCAAGGCTTGAACATTGGCTCTTCGGCTCAACATGGGACACATTATTTGAACTCTCTGTGCAATATTCCTTTATTTTCGAAATGAGCATGACAGAACTGTTGTGAGGACTCAAACAGATGAGACGTGTGGTAGACAGAGTAATGGCACCCCAAACGTGTCCACACCCTCATCCGGGAAACCTGTGAATATGTTACTTAACATGGCAAAAGGGACTTTGTACGTATGATTAAGAATTCTGAGATGGGGAGATTATCCTGGATTCTCCCAGTGGGCCCTCTGTAATCACAAGGATCCTTACAACTGAAAGAGAGAGGCAGGAGGGTCAGAGTCAGAGAAGGAGATGTGATGAGGTCGGAGCGAAGCAGCTGCTGGGAAGGGCCAAGGAATCCTGGCATCTTTTAGAAGCTAGAAAAGGCAAGTAAGTGAATTCCTTCCAGGAGGAACACAGCCTGACAACACCCTGACTTTACAGCCCCATGAGACTCATTTTGTACTTCTGATTCAAGAACTATAATAAGTATGTGTGTTTTAAACCACTACATTTATGGCATTTTGTTACAGCAGCCATAGGAAACTAATACAACAGTATGTAAAGTATTTACCTGCTAACATACCATAAATCGTGGCTGTTACTATTATTTTTATTTCCTTTAATCAGATTTCTTTTGTTGTAAATGACAGAAATTCAATCAATGTAGCCAAGACCAAAAAAAAAGGGTGGAGAGGGGAATTTTTTGGCTCAGGTAATCAAAAAAAGGCAAAGCAAGTGTAATAATAGAAGCAAATTTATTTATTGAATGCTGGTCCTGGCACTGAGAGGAGGGCCCTGGTGGCTGACCTAGGGCCACATATGAAAAGTAGAGGCTCCTATCCAGGACTTCACCTCTTAAGAAAATGGTGCAGAGGTCCAAGAGTGAATTAGAGATGGTTTCTTGACTGCAGGAAGGTTGAGGGTCCAGGGGCAGAGAATTCAAGAGTAGCAGGGTCTAACACAAGCCGGAAGTCCAAAGCACAAAACCTCTACGGCAGGATCTAAATCATGCTCTACCCTCCTTGGCTCTCGCTTCAGCTAGGTTTTTCAAACTTCCCATGCATTCTGTGAGCTTCCCAAAGCCTTCCCATGAATTCCTCATCTGTGTAATTTAACCAGAGTCGTTGCATTGTATACAATTGAGAATCCTGCCAAGCTTAGCAGAGATAGTCCAGCCTCAGGGGCCACTGGATCCGGGAACTAGAACTCAACAGGACACTCTTCCCATGGTTCTCAACTTGGTAGGGTGCATTCTTTTACAGTTGGGGTCACTTCTCAAAACGTGTGATCTTAGGACAGAACTCTGATTGGCAGGGCCTGACTCACATGATCATACCAAAGCCTATCAGTATGACAGGAAATGGAATGGAATTGGCCAGCCCTGAATCAAAAACTGTCTTCTGAGGCCAGGGGTATTGGATACTATGATATGAAGCCCCAAAAGAACAACATGAAGTTAGCAAGGGGTAGTTTTCTAAGATAGTGTGAGTGTTCTTTCCAGAAGAATAGAGGGAAGGAATGCTAAGCAGGGTTTTTTTTCCAGAAATGTCTACTTCATAATTATTATTGTTGTAATTTTATGAGAATTTATGTATTTATTTAAATAATACTTGTTTAGCATTTACCATATGCCAGGACTGTGCTGAACTCTGGGGATACAGCGATTAACAAAACATAAAAATTCATGTTCGGCTATTCAAGGGACCTCAAATAGCCAAAGCAATCTTGAAAAATATGAATAAGGTTGGATGATACACACTTCCCAATTTCAAAACTTACTACAAAGCTACAGTAGTCAAGATGATGTGGTACGGACATAGTGATAGACATATAGATCAATAGAATAGAATTGAGAGTGCATAAATTAAAATTCTGAGCATTAATATTTAAGTGATTTTCAATAAGGGTGCCAAGACAATTCAATGGAGAAAGGATAGTCTTTTCAACAGTGGTGCTGGGTGTCCACAGGCAAAAGGATTAACTTGGACTTCTCCCTCATACCATATACAGTAATGAACTCAAAATGAATCATGGACCTAAATGGAAGAGATAAAACTATAGAACTCTTATAAGAAAACATAGGCATAAATCATTGTGAACTTGAATTAGACAATGCTTTCTTAGATAAGACACCAATAGCACAAGCAACAAAAGAAAAATACAGATAAATTGGACTTCATCAAAGCCAAAAACTTTTGTGCTACTAAGGACACAATCATGAAAATAAAAAGACAATCCACAGAATGGGAGAAAATATTTTCAAATTATTTATCTAGTAAGGGACTTGTATCTAGCCAACATAAAGAACTCTCATACCTTTAAAAAGATTATCTGTACTCTGAAAACTATAAAACACTGATGAAAGAAATTGAAGAAGACACATAGAAATGGAGAAACATTCCATGCTCATGGACTGGGAGAACAAATATTGTTAAAATGTCTGTACAACCCAAAGCAATCTACACATTTAATGCAATCCCTACAGCATTAATGCAATTCCAATAGCGTTTTTCACAGAGCTGAAACAAACAATCCTAAAATGTGTATGGAACCACCAAAGACCCCAAAGAGCCAAAGCAACCTTGAAAAAGAAGAGCAAAGCTGAAGGCATCACAATTCCAGACTTCAGCTTATATTACAAAGCTGTAGTGATCAAAACAGTATGGTGCCAGCACAAAAATAGATACATATATCAATAGAACAGAATAGAAAACCCAGAAATCAACCCACAACTATATGGTCAATTGATCTTCAACAAAGCAGGAGAGAATACCCAACGGGGAAAGAGTCTCTTCAACAAATGGTATTGGGAAAACTGGACAGCAGAATGCAAATGAAACAGAATCACTTGCGCGCACCAAACACAAAAATAAATTCAAATGGATTAAAGACCTAAATGTGAGACCTGAGACCGTAAAAACCCTAGAGGAGAACACAGGCAGTAACCTCTTTGACATTGGCTATAGCAAATTCCTACTAAATACGTGTCCTGAGGGGGCACTTGGGTGGATCAGTGGGTTAAGTGTCCGACGTTGGCTCAGGTCATGATCTTATGGTTCTTGAGTTCAAGCCCCACATCAGGCTGTGTACTGACAATGCGGAGACTGCTTAGGATTCTCTCCCCCTCTGTCTCTGTCCCTCCCCCACTCACACTTTCTCTCTCTCTCTCAAAATAAATAATAAATAAATAAATATCCTAAAGCAAGGGAAACAAAAGTAAAAATAAACTATTGGGACTTCATCAAATTAAAAAACTTCTGCACAGCCAAGGAACAAATCAACAAAAATAAAAGGCAACATACAGAATGAGAGAATATATTTGCAAATGACATATCTGATATCCAAAATATATAAAGGACTTATCAAACTCAACACCCAAAAAACAAATAATCCAGTGAAGAAACGGACAGAAGACATGAATAGGCACTTTGCCAAAGAAGACATCCAGATGGCCAACTGACATATGCAAAGATGCTCAACATCACTCATCGTCAGGGAAATACAAATCAAAACCACAATGAGATACCACCTCACACCTGTCAAACGGCTTAAATTAACAACACAAGAAAGAACAGAGAGAGAAAGGGGAACCCTCTTGCACCACTGGTGGGAATGCAAACTGGTGCAGCCGCTCTGGAAAACAGTATGGAGGTTCCTCAAAAAGTTAAGAATAGAACTACCCTCTAAC
This sequence comes from Lynx rufus, assembly GCF_022079265.1. Classification (NCBI taxonomy): domain Eukaryota; kingdom Metazoa; phylum Chordata; class Mammalia; order Carnivora; family Felidae; genus Lynx; species Lynx rufus. The sequence continues at coordinate 38,425,597 of NW_025814845.1, read as the reverse complement.
ACAGCAATTGCACTACTAGGTATTTTCCCAAAGAATATAAAAATACTAATTGAAAGGAATACATGACTCAATGTTTAGAGCACCATTATCTACAACAGCCAAATTATGGAAACAGCCCAAGTGTCCATTGACTGAAGAATGGATAAAGAAGATGTGGTATATATATACAATGGAATATTACTCAGCCATAAAAAAGAATAAAATCTTGCCATTTGTGATGACAGAGATGGAGTAGAGTGTATTGTGCTAAGTGAAAAAAGTCAGAGAAAGACAAATACCATACAATTTCACTCCTATGTGGAATTTAAGAAACAAAATAAATGAACAAAGAAAAAAAAGAAAGAGAGAGAGGGAGAGGGAGGCAAACCAAGAAACAGACTCTTAATTACAGAGCACAAACTGATGGTTATCAGAGGGAAGGTGGGGTGGGGTGGGTGAAATAGGTTGTGGGGATTAAGGGGGGCACTTGTCATGATGAGCACAGGGTGACGTATGGAAGTGTTGAATCACTATATTCTACACCTGAAGCTAATTGCACTGTATATTAACCAACTAGAATTTAAATAAAAACCTTTAAAAAAAGATATGTAACCCAATCAAAAAAGAGCAAAAGATCTGAATAAACATTTCTCCAAGGAAGATACACAAATACCCAATAAGAACATGAAAATGTGCCCAGCATCTTAGCTATCAGGGAAATACAGATCAAAACCTCAATGAAGACATTTAACATTTACTAGGATGACTATATGAAAAAGACAGATAATAACAAGTCTTGGCAAAAGGGCTAGAGAACAAGTGTTGAAGAAATTACATTGCTAGTGAGAATGTAAAACTTACAGCTGTTTGGAAAATAGTTTGGCAGTTCTTTAAAGGTTAAGCAGCGGGGCGCCTGGGTGGCGCAGTCGGTTAAGCGTCCGACTTCAGCTCAGGTCACAATCTCGCGGTCCGTGAGTTCGAGCCCCGCGTCGGGCTCTGGGCTGATGGCTCAGAGCCTGGAGCCTGTTTCCGATTCTGTGTCTCCCTCTCTCTCTGCCCCTTCCCCGTTCATGCTCTGTCTCTCTCTGTCCCAAAAATAAATAAACGTTGAAAAAAAAAAAATTAAAGGTTAAGCAGAGAATTACTCTATAATCCAATAATTCCTCTCCTAGCTATATACCCAAGAAATATGAAAACATATATACACACAAAAACTTATATACAAACGTTCATGGCAGCATTATTCATATCCATTAACTGATGAATGGATAAATAAAATGTGAATATCTATACAATGGAATACTAGTGAGCCATGAAAAGGAATGAAGTACAGATACTCTATGGCATTGACCTTGGAAACATGCTAAGCAAAAGAAGCCAGTCACAAAAGACCATGTATTGCATAACTCCAATTTTATGAAATGTCCAGAATAGGCAAATTTATAGAGACAAAAAGTAAATTAGTCACTGCCTATGGCGGGTGGAGGGAGTGGCGGATGGCAAGAAAGAGAGTGACTGCTAATGGGCATGTATTTTGCAAGGAGAAATGAATGAAAATATTCTAAAATTGGAATGATGGTTAGACAAATCTGTGATTATACTAAAATGCATTTGTGTACCTTTTATTAATGTTTATTTATTATTGAGAGAGAGAGAGACAGAGTGTGAGTGGGGGGGAGGTGTAGAGAAAGAAGGAGACAGAGAATCTGAAGCAGGCTCCAGACTCTGAACTGTCTACACAGAGCCCATGAACTGCAAGACCATGACCTGAGCTGAAATCAGATGCCTAACTGACTGAGCCACCCAGGCACCCCCAAATTGTATACTTTGTAGGTAAATTGTGTGGCATGTGAATTATATCTCAATGTTAAAAAAAAAAATCCATGCCCTCATTGAGCTTGCACTCTATTGGGAGATGTTTATATATAAATAAACATAATGTTTTCAGTGTTGCTAAAGCAAATTCTAAAGCAGAATGGGGGAGAGGGAGGTCTGGAGAGTGGGCAGAGGCTGCAATTGTAACTAGAGTATTATTGAAGGCAAAGAAGATTACACACGAAGAGACCTACAGCAGATGAGGGTACAAGCCCTGGGGAGATCTGGGATAAGAGTGCTCTAGGCAGAGGAAACAGTAAGTGCAAAGGCCCTGAGGCAGGAGTATCCCAATCACATTGATGAACAGTAAGGTCAGTGTGGCTGGGGAGACTTTCTTTCTTTCTATTTTTTTTAGGGGCCCCTGGGTGGCTCTGCTGGTTGAGCGTCTGACTCTTTATTTCAGCTCAGGTCATGATCTCATGCATGGTTCGTGAGTTCAAGGCCTGCATAGAACTGTCAGTTCAGAGCCTGCTTGGGACTCTCTCTCTCTCTCCCTTTCTGTCCCTGCTGTGCACTCTCTCTCTCTCTCTCTCTCAAAATAAATAAATGAAAGAAAGAAAGAAAGAAAGAAAGAAAGAAAGAAAGAAAGAAAGAAAGAAAAAGAAAGACAGACCAAGTGTGGACAAGGATGTGGAGAAATTGCAACCATTCCATTTCTGGAGGGGATGTAAAATGTTTCAGCCACTGGGGAAAATAGTTTGGCAGTTCCCCAAAAGGTAAACAGAATCACCATATGACCCAGCAATTCTGTTCATAGGTAGGTGTACCCCAAACAATTGAAAACAGCTACTCAAACAAATACATGCACATGAACAGGCAGCACTATTTATAATAACAAAAAGGTGTGAACAACCCAAATATCCATGGATAGATGAGTGAATAAATTAATTTGTGGTGTATGCATACAGTGGGGTATTATTAGCCATAAAACTGAAGAACTGATCCATCCACAATGTGGATGAAACTTAGAAACTTGGAAACATGTGCTACATGAAAGAAGCCACACACAAAAGGTCACGTGTTGTGTGATTTCGTTTTATGTGAAACATCCAGAATGGGTCGGTCTGTAGAGACAGACTAGATCAGCAGTTGTCAGGAGCTGGGGGTAGGAGAGAGGAGAGAGTAACTGCTTAATGGGAAAGAGTTGTATTGAGGGATGATGAAAACGTTTTGAAGGTGGGGGTGGTTGCACAACATTGTGCCACTAACTTGCCCCTGAATTGTTCATTCTAAAATGGTTAATTTGTTGTTAATTTACCTCAATTAAAAAAAATAATAATGCATTCAAATGTAGGCCTTTTATTATATACCTCAATAAAAAAAACAACAAAGCATTCAAATTTTGGCCTTTTATTATTGACTTTAAATGTTTGCTTGTTTTTGAGAGAGAGAGAGAGAGAGAGAGAGAGAGAGAGAGAGCAGGGGAGGGGAAGAGAGAGAGAGGGGGACAGAGGATCCAAAGTGGGCTCTGTGCTGACAGCAGGCAGCCCGATGCAGGCCTCAAGCTCACAAACCATGAGATCGTGACCTGAGCTGAAGTTAGACGCTTAACCGACTGAGCCACTCGGGTACCCAGATCTTTTATTATGAATATGAAATAGCAGTAACATACCTGTCAAGACACCATAATCTAAAGTGCTCTACTGTAGCAATATCGCTTCCTCCCCCCCCCCCCGCCCCCCCAGCAATTTCACTTCTATTTCCCTTTAATTCTCAGCTAAGTGCTTGCCACTGTGTATCACCTAGAGATGCGTGGATTGTCAGGTAGGTGTGTTCTTATAGACATACAGGTTGATTCTGCTCCCTTTTCTAGCAGCTGGCTTCTTTTGAAGGGGACCTACTCTTGATTACCTTAGTTCACTTATCAATCCTATCTTAGCAATCTCAGAGATACCTGTAGGTCTTATTTCCTTGCACTTGTTAACATCTCAAGCCTACTTTGTCTTGCCACTGTGCTAGCTCCTCAAAAGTGGAAACTGGACCAATTGCATCAGAATCACCTCACCCCAAATCCAGACTTACTGAGTCAAACTATCTGGGGGGCATCCCCAGAATCTGAATTTGTATTAAGCAGCCCTGCCATATGCTTTTGTGTGTAGACATTTAAGACCATTACCTCTGTTCCAGATTCGCCTTTAGTGGTTAATTTACTAATTCATTCAACCATTCATTGAGTGCCCATCCAAGCAGTTTCCTAAATACTACAGTGAAAAAAGAAATGGAAACCACAATTGGTAAAAAAAAAAAACAAACAAACAAGAAACCTGTATTTTTGATTTGCAAAATAGATCAACTGTACCAAATCATAATATGCAATATAAACTATCTAAACGCAAATTATTTTAACACTAGCTCATTCAGACCCATATATTCCAAGATAAGACTATAGTAACAGTCACTTCACATGGATTCATTTCTGTGTTCCAAAGACCACAGACAGTTCTAGCAACCTGCCAGATTTACAAATTCTGTCAATCCTGACCTAACCCCAGTCCTACAAACTCTGCAAGTACTCTTCCCTAATTTTCCTCTCCGGAGACCCTACTGAGATTCCATCCAGCTCATGTTTTTCCTTGCTCACAATTTCAGTAAACTCAGCTTGTATAAGCAGCAGGTGTCCGTGGTGTTCTTTTTGTTGGGCTTCAACAGCAGGTACAGATATGAAATTGTTATTTTCTTCTATGAATTATTGTTTATCTCCTTTACTGTTATTTTGCATTATATTTTATGTGATACTATTCCTAGAATCTAAATTTAGTGTTTCTGTGCATTTTCCTCCGGAGGCACATCGATCAAGACACATCCATTGGCTGCTTACTCTCTACACCTCGAGAACAGAGTATAGGAGAATTATTTCAAGAGTTAAGTTACTGAAGCAATAACAATCCCACAGTCTTCAGCAATTTGAAATGTGTCTAGATCCTGTGGAAACGAGGGCTGTGATTCCTGAAATGTTGCCAGGGTGTCTCTCAATGTGGATTTAGTCTCCTTCATCCCATTCAGGATTTAGAGGATACATTCAATCAAGATTCCTCTTTTTCAGCCCTGGACATTTTTCTTCTATTTCTTTATTTCTTTCCCTCCAGTCTCTTCATTACTTACCTCTACACAAAGGCATAAACTTCTAGACCTGTCCACCATGAGTCTTTAATCATTTCATTTTGTTTTGTTTTTATTTAAATTTTAGTTAACATACAGTGCAATATTGGTTTCAGGAGTAGCATTCAGTGATTCATCACTTACATACAACACCCAATGCTCATCACAAGTGCTCTCCTTTTTCTTTTTTTTTTTTTCCAGTGAGGCATTTTATTAGTATGAATGTATTACATCCCTAGAAAAAGAATCCCAGGACTTTCCCTCCTGTGTGTTTTCGTCTTGCTTCTTCATGGTCCATGATGCCAGCTGAGGTTGTCAGTACAACGAAACCAAACTGGCGGGATGGGAGCAGATTATTCTGCCATTTTTCTAGATCTTTGAGTTGTACATCAAACCTGGGGCTGATCACTCCACACTTGTTTAACCTGCCTGTGAGGTTCACAATTTTCCCAGCTCTGTGATCATCGATGATTTCAAATTCACCAATGTAGCCATGCTTCATCATCACAGTCAGAAATCAGACGATGACTTTGGAGAATGGCCTAATAAGAACCTGGCATTTGCCTGTCTTTTCATCATTGTTTATGCCCTTGAGAGCATCTGCCAGGACATTCATGCACACCATTATGGCAGCACGGAAAGATGGCGGACAGAGAGTGTCCTCCTTACTCCCCATCACCCATCTAGCCCATCTTCCACCCACCTACCTCTGTCAACCCTCAGTTTGTGCTCTATTGTTAGGAGTCTCTTGTGATTTTTTCCCTCTCTTCTCTCCCCCTACTTCTCATATGTTCATCTGTTTTGTTTCTTAAATTCTACATATGCATGAAATTATATTGTATTTGTCTTTCTCTAATTGATTTCACTTAGCATAATATACTCTAGCTCCATCCACATCATTGTAAATGACAAGGTATCATTCTTTTGACAGCTGAGTAATATTCCATCATATATATATATATGCCACATCTTCTTTATGCATTCATTAGTCGATGGACATTTGGGCTCTCTCCATAGTTTGGCTACTGCTGATAGTGCTACTATAAACATTGGGGTGCATGTACCCCTTTACATCTGTATTTTTGTACCCTTTGGGTAAATACCTAATAGTCCAATTCCTGGAGCATACAGTAGTTCTGTTTTCAGTTTTTTGAGGAACCTCCGTACTGTTTTCCAGAGTGGCTGTGCCAGCCTGCATTTCCACCAACAGCGCAAATGGGTTCCCTTTTCTCCTTCCAACACCTATTGTTTCCTGTGTTGTTAATTTTAGCCATTCGGACAGGTGTGAGGTGGTATCTCATTGTGGTTTTCATTTGCATTTTCCTGATGATGAGTCATGCTGAGCATCTTTTCATGTGTCTGGTAGCCAACTGGATGTCTTCTTTGGAAAAGTGTCTATTCATGTCTTCTGCCCATTTCTACTTCTGCCCATTTCTATGAGCTATTTGTTTTTTGGGTGTTGAGTTTTATAAGTACTTTATATATTTTGAATACTAACCCTTTATCAGATACATCGTTTGCAAATGTCTTCTCCCATTCCATAGGCCGCCTTTTAATTACTTTGATTGTTTCCTTTGCTGTGCAGAAGCTTTTTATCTTGATGAAGTACCATCAGTTCATGTTTGCTTTCAGTGACATGTCAAGTAAGAAGTTGCTCCTGCCTAGATCAAAGAGGTTGTTGCCCGTGTTCTCCTCTAGGATTTTGATGGTTTCCTTTCACACTGAGGTCTTTCATCCATTTTGAATTTATTTTTGTGTATCATATAAGAAAGTGGTCCACTTTCATTCTTCTGCATGTTGCTATCCAGTTTTCCCAGCTCTGTTGTTGAAGAGACTGTCTTCTTTCCATTGGATATTCTTTCCTGCTTTGTTCAAGATGAGTTGACCATATAGTTATGGGTCCAATTTCTGGGCTTTCTATTCTGTTCCACTGATTTACGTGTCTGTTTTTGTGCCAGTACCATACTGTCTTGATGAGAACAGCTTTATAATATAGCTTGAAATCCCGTAACCATTTTCATTTTGAGTTCTGGCCACACCCCTTGGGTTGATCTCCCAACACAGTAATTCACTTGTCAGCTGTGTGCTATTTAATAACCCATTAGCAAAGGGTTGTTTTGTGGATAAAACATCTTCGCAAATCTCCCTGAATCAGGTTCTGCCATGAGGAATTGTTACCGACTGAATGTTTATATCACCCTAAAGTCCATATGTTGAGGCCCTAACCCCCAATGCATTTGGAAGTAGGGCTTTTTTGGAAGGTAATTAGGTTTAGACGAGGTCATGAGGATGGAGCCCCCATGATGGGATCAGTGTCCTTACAGAAGAGAAAGAGATACCAGAGCTTGCTTTCTAACAGAGACTTTGAGAAAGCCTGAGTTGGTAAAAAGGGCCCTGACCCAGAACCCAAGAGACCTAGATTCCATTCCCAGGTCTGTGCCTCACTAGCTGTGTGATTTCAGCTGAGCCACTCACTTCCCCATGCTCCTGTGTTCTCATCCAAAAACCAAGAGGGTTGGCTAAATTAGAGGCCCTCAACATGAGGGTTGCAACATGTGACAAAAATCCAGAAATAACAGTGGCTTAAGTTAGATAGAAATATAATTGTCTACACACAAACAGACGGCCCAAGGATCTCATGACAGCTCCGGCATCTTCATGGACCCAGGCTCCTTCTACCTGGTTCTCTCCTTTGGCACCCTTAACACATGCTTTCCACCACATGGTCCAAGATGGCTGCCATAGCTTTCATCTCCACGTTTCAGGCACAGAAAGGAGAAAAGGGCATGGCCCCTTTAAGGACACCTTCTGAAGTCTCATACACTCCTTCCTTTTATATCCTGGCGTCAAGAACTTGTGCCATGATCGTTGTAGCTGTGAGAGAGGCTGGGAAATGTAGCCTTTTTTCTGGGTGTCCATGTGACACAGGAAAACCAATATCAGGGGACAATGACAGGCTCTGCCACAATGTCTCCATTGTGATTTGTATACCAGGAAACCTACTGCTCATGAACTACTCAAGATTACTAACGAATTGTTTTACAAACATGAGTGGATTCAAAGTCATCCCTGTGTTAGCACTTATGCTCTCTTCCTTATACTTTTGATAAGTTTTCTTGAGAGGCAGTGTTTAATTCAGTCACAGCGAATCAAGTAAAACACAATCTTTTCAATGACTCAGTCTGCAGTGAATTACTGTCGCTAATAGTTAGTCCTTACCAACATTTGTGGTTTTGTCAAATGTGAAAATATTAATAAGAGAGTGCCATGTGTGTATCTTGATGGCAATCGTGTTGGCTTTCATGAAGGGAAAAAGGTTAAGAAATCTTAAATGAGCTCTAAAAGTGCGTATCAGCTTGAAAACACCTGCGATTCAGGGAATATAAACTCTCTCCTTCATGAACCACTTGTAATGTGAAGCCTGCAAGGGGGAAGCTTGTTAACAATACAAGTCCTAGGCCCACTTCATACCAACAGACTAAAAATCTCTGGGGGTGAGGCCCAGAAATGTGCCAGTTTCACTAGCTCTCCGAGGGGTGATTCCTATGTACACAGGGTTGGGAGTACTTCAGGTCTTTTAGGGAAAAGCTTTGGCCGGCCACTTCTCATTCTGTCCCACTGACTGATTCAGCTGCGTCTGGCTGCCGGGCTGTATGCGCGGCTTGAGGCAGAGACGACTTGCTCTATCAGGATCATCAGCGATGTCGTGGTTTTACCAGGTGTCCTTCACCACAGCATGATGTTAAACTGCTACCGTCAGTCTCCCACCGCATCACTGACACTGCTGTTCTTTGCAGCTCGGAATTCAATGGAAAGTCAGGTGCCACTCATGGAAGGGGTGACTATGTTGAATAAACTGACTCTGCCTTCTGCACCTGTCTTTGTTGTCAAGGCTAAACCAAGTGTAATATATCAGGTTACAGTCTGTAGAGGTAAAGGATTTTTTTGGGCTTCCATACATATAACATACTGATGGTTTGGGGACTGATAGGTGTACCCTAGCAGGCGGAAGAATGTAGGTTGTTGTGTGGTGGGGTCCACAGCTATCGGGGAAAAGACAAACCAAGCATCTGGTTTATGCTCAGGGCTCACTCCGTGTTTGTAGTCTACACAAGTGCACGTAACACCCATGACAGTCCCGTAGAGAGCGACATCTCACTTTATCCTCATTTTCCAGGGTGGTCAAGTAACTTGCTTAAGCTCGCCCAGGAAGTAAAAGAGGCTAACTCACCCTCCTCGCCTCAGGGTCAATTGGCAAAGTAGGAAAAAAAGGCAAAAGATTTGTGATTCTTGAATCAACGCATTTCTACCACACCATCATCTTCAAACTTCTGTATTTGCACGTCCCATTGGGAAAAATTTCTGAGTAGGTCTCCCATATGTATTTATTTGTAAGTATATACATTAGAGGGGTGCCTGGGTGGCTCAGTCGCTTAAGGGTCCGACTTTGGCCCAGGTCATGATCTCGAAGTTTGTGAGTTCAAGCCCCACGTCAGGCTCTGTGCTGACAGCTCAGAGCTTAGAGCCTGCTTCGATTCTGTCTTCCTCTTTCTCTGACCCTGCCCCACTCATGCTCTGTCTGTCTCTCTCTCTCTCTCTCTCTCTCTCTCAAAAATAAAAAATAGGGGCGCCTGGGTGGCGCAGTCGGTTGAGCGCCGACTTCGGCCAGGTCACGATCTCGCGGTCCGTGAGTTCGAGCCCCGCGTCGGGCTCTGGGCTGATGGCTCGGAGCCTGGAGCCTGTTTCCGATTCTGTGTCTCCCTCTCTCTCTGCCCCTCCCCCGTTCATGCTCTGTCTCTCTCTGTCCCAAAAATAAATAAATGTTGAAAAAAAAATTAAAAAAAAAAAAATAAAAAATAAAATGAACATTAAAGAAAAAAGTATATACATTAGAAAACAGTTTGCTCTTCAACGTTAGTACCAGCATCACCCGGAAAACTTATTTAAGCACAGCTCATCAGGGCCCATCCCCAGAGCATCAGACATCCTGTGGGTTTGAGACGTGACCCAAGAATTTTTGCCTTTATTTTTTAATGTTTATTTATTTTTGAGAGAGAAAGAGCACACAAGTGAGTGGACAAAGGGCAGAAAGAGAGGGAGACAGAGGATCTGAAGCGGGTTCTGCTCTGACAGCAGAGAGCCTGATATGGGGCTCAAACCCACAAACTGTGAGATCATGACCTGAGCCGAAGCTGGATGCTTAATCAACTGAGCCACCCAGGTGCCCCAAGAACTTGTACTTCTAACACATTCCCAGGTGGTGTCAATGCTGCGATTGATGGACCTTCCTTTCAGTAGCATTGCTATAAGCATGACCCCAAGGTAGAAATTTAAATTTTTTTAATGTTTTATTTATTTTTGAGAGAGAGAGAGAGAGAGAGAAAAAGAGAGCGTGAGTGGGGAAGGGGCAGAGAGAGAGGGAGACACAGAATCGGAAGCAGGCTCCAGGCTCTGAGCTGTCAACACAGAGCCAGATGTGGGGCTCAAATCCACAAACAATGAGATCGTGACCTAAGCCGAAGTCGGACACTCAACCAACTGAGCCACTGAGGCATCCCCCAAGGTAGAAATGTAAAGCACTAAAATATTATGGAATAAAATAGTAATTCTAATTAATATTTTTCCTTCACCCAGATAATTGTCTTCTAAAGCTCCAGGAGTGAAAGATCCCATTTTGGAAACCAGTGCATTAAGCTGAGCCACTCTGTCCTTTGCCAGAGAGGCAGGCTAGGCGGCACTTCAGAAATCACAGAAATTTCCCAAACCTCAAACATTGAGAACAAAGGAGATAATAAAAGGACACATCAGATGGGCACAGCTCTCGGTCCCACTAATCCCCCCCCACAGGGCTCAAGCACTCTGCTTTTCATTTGCAGCTAACTCTACTCATATCATCTTTCTTCTGCCTTAATTTTTTTCCCTTTGTGATAACAGCTACCATCACTTTTAGGTAATGCAATCTAGCACCCCTGTTGTTCCTTTTATGGAAATTCTAGCCACTGCAAGTACATGCGGTACTTGATATCCACAAAGCAAAAATGTTCTGAGTGAACAACGTTTTGATTGAACTTTAATTTTGCTGTTACTTTGAAGTTCTGGCTCTGCACAAGCGATGTTAGGCATGGGTACCTTCAGAAGAACTTGGAAAGGAATTTTTCCCTACTCACATATGATGTAGATTTCCAAAGTGCTCTTGTGGATTTCTTCCATGCTTTTGCTGTTTGGTGAAAAATGAGGCAGGTTTACATGCAGTGAATAAAACCAGTCCCAGCACCTTGAAAGAGAAGAGACACAAGTATTTGCAAAAACTTGGTGCATAAATTTAATACCTATATTATATACAATCTATATGTCTAATATAATGTAATATCTAATACAGATAATATCTAAAAGGTATTATAGCAATAGGCTATAATAGCAATAGCAATAGGCTATTACAGCAATATAATTATAAATAATAGGTGATATAATTAAGATATAATATTATAAATGCTCTAAATTATAGCAATAGGCTATACTATAATAATAAAAAAAAACAAGGTTAGTTGGCCATTGCTTCACTGGAAGAGAAAAGAAGCCTCTTGTGAAATTTTGACATAGAGGAAAGTGGAAGCATAGTTATTAGTAAAGACAAAGTGCCTTCTGCCAGAGATAACCCCAGAATTTCTTGTGACCAAATCTGAGCAATAGAGAAAATGTCATGTACTAGAAGGTCCTTTTCAAAAAGCCATTTGTACCATACAGGAAGACTGCTGTGACACGCTCTGGCTTTTGTTGAATACAGTCTCAATTTAAAACCAGATTCCAAAGGACTGATGCATATTGGCCCATGAAACTGCTCATGCGCATTTCTTTGCCCCACAGCTATTTATTTTTTCACTAGTTTTCCACCCCCATTCGCCTCAAATATATGGTGTTTCTTCCACGGGTTAAGCCTCTACTTGCTCCGAACTTAAAGTAATGTTAACTCAGCAGCATGCATTAAGAGAATCATCTGGCACTGCTACAATTATCCAGTTCTTACAAACAGCCTTCCACCTTTTACCTCTTGCCTCTCACCTCATTCCTGCCTCAGAAAGGAAATAGGTCAAATGGGAAAACAGAGACACTGGGACCATGTAGCATCAGAAACAGACACAGAAGGCCCATCTGGGCCCTTAGATACCCTGGACTTCTCCAATGACTTTTAAAAGAGGATGAGCAGGGGCGCCTGGGTGGCTCAATCAGTTAAGCGTCCAACTCTTGGTTTTGGCTCAGGTCATGATCTCACAGTTTTGTGGGTTCAAGCCCCCCGTCGGGCTCTGCACTGGCAGCACGGAGCCTGCTTGGGATTCTCTCTCCCTCTCTCTGCCCCTCTCCTACTTGCCCTGTCTGTGCCTCTCTTAAATAAAATAAAATAGAATAAAATAATGAAAGAAGAGGAGCAAAAATGAAGCAATGTTAACACATGGTGTTCTTCAGAAAGTATTTATTTGAGTCCAGTACTGTGTCCAGCAATGTATGTATGTCGGTCTTAGAATCACGTTACTAAGTGTGCTGTTCTGGGCAAGTCAACTCCATTAGCCTGAGTATTAGTTTCCTCAGCTAGAGAATGCAAACAACACCTCCTGAAACCTAGGTGTGGCAGGTTAAAGATGGCCGCACACTTTTTGACACCTCTCCTATTGAGAGGTGGAGTCCAGTTCACTATCTTTGAATTTATCCACTACTTTGGTGAATAGGATACGGCAGAAGTGACACTGTTCCAATTTCTGAGCCTAGCCCTTACTCTTCTGGAAGCTTCTGTTTTCTATCTTCTGGAATACTCACTTTGGAAGCTCTGAGCCACCATATAGAAAGTCCAACTACCCGGCAACAGACAGAAAACAGCTAAGGGGTTCAGCTAAATCTAGCCTTCCAGCTGTCCTCATCAAGGCACAGTCACATAAGTAAAACTAGCTTGGACATGCCAGCAAGTGACCCCAGTCAATGTTACCCAGCCAAGTTCCTTTTTTTTTTTTTAATTTTTTTTTTAATGTTTATTTATTTTTGAGACAGAGAGAGACAGAGCATGAACAGGGGAGGGTCAGAGAGAGGGAGACACAGAATCTGAAGCAGGCTCCAGGCTCTGAGCTGTCAGCACAGAGCCCGACGCAGGGCTTGAACTCACGAACCGAGAGATCATGACCTGAGCCGAAGTCGGACGCTTAACCGACTGAGCCACCCAGGCGCCCCCATGCAGCCAAGTTCTAAGCCACAGAATCATGAGACACAGTTTACTATATAATAATAGGTAATCCACATTAGTTACAAATATGATTGTGAGACTCAAAAAGAGACTGTAGATGGAAAAGGACTTGTAGACTGCAAAGCAACATGTTTTGTCAATAGTGTATAAAAGAACAAATACAGTCTCCGAACACGGGCATTTACTCAGTATTAACTTTGGTGACATTTGCCATTACTACTTAGGGATGCAAAGTCAGTTGCCATCAGGTGATAATAGTGGAGATTAAGAGAAATACATTCAGCATCTAAATATTCATTTTGAGGAGGGCCAAGGCTTTGTAAGCAAGGGATACTAATGCAAACTCCAGCAAAGCAAAGAATACCATTAGGCTCTAAGTTATTTATTTCATAAAGGAAATTTGGAACAATGATTTCTTTTCCTAGGGTTATATTCATTCACCTTAGAGTATTTTGATATAATAAAATCAGTTAGCCAGAATATTCAAAAGCACGGTACTGTATGCGAAAATTCCATCAATGCTTCTTGTTGAAAATCTTTCCAAAATGCCATAATAACTTTCTTGCCTCTTGAAAAGATTGTGAAAAGTTACTTTATAAGTTGAGTGTTTGAAACTTAAAATGCATTTCCCACTGAAAGAGCACTATAAATGATAATAAAATTCGCAGACACAAAGCCAATAGAATTCCAAATGCTTTATAATGCTGCATAATTATATATTTTAAGGTTTAAAAAAAATTCCCCAACCAATTCCATGCAGTGATTTCTTTAAGTCTCATAAAATATACTCGTCCTTATCAAATCCTTTTCAGTCAGACCTAGGGGGTTTGCAGGATGTCAGAGCCCAGTTAGAAGGCAGCTTTAGAAGGCAGAGTTTGCATGCTGTTGCCAGTGTCTGTCCAGGGCTTAACACAGTGCCTAGCCCAGGGAGGCACTCGGCAGATGTCTACTGTTGAGCCCTGAAACGGCGACTAAAACACGGTTCAAGTCAGAGAAACCTAGCTTGGATTCTGCCCTGCTTCTTGCTTGTGGCGACCGTGAACAGAGCTCAGCGTCTGCAAGCCTTGCTTTCTTCAACAATAAAATGGGAATCAGTAATGCCAACCACACAGTGCTCCTGCAAAAGTTCAATGGAACATTTTAACAAAAGCTTGGTACTATGCCTGGCACACTCCTGTGCATCCTCCAAAAGTGGCAGCAATTATTATTACCGTTACTGAACTCAGACATATCCCATTTGTGGGTCCATTCACTGCCTAATTCAGCAGTTCCGGGGAGTGGCCAGGGCAGGAAGAGCAAGAAGAAACAATTACAACTTCTCTGTATTTCTTTTTATCCAAAAATATTGGAGATGAATTAAGCTTTACTTCTATTTGATACCTGGATTTATAGTAGTATGTATTTGTAAGTTATAAATAAATATATTGAGAGTATACACTCCACTGCTCAATTTTAAAATTTTAAATCATATGGCTGCACATCAAAATGTTTGAGGAGCATTGGCCTGATCCTTCAAATAAGTCAGTGGAACTGAAGCAAGGGCAGTGGTAGACACTGGCCTCAAAGGAGCCCAGCTGTGGGTAGAGGGAGCTAAAAGTCCTTAGCCACAAGAGGGATCTTGAGTCTCTGTCCCTGCAGCCTCCAGGAGAGGCATAGTCCTGCCTCCTTGAGGCAGGAGGGATGCTGGAGGAGAGAACAGAGAAGGAGAGTAAGCGAAAGTGGGATGAACTCTAAACAGCCAGCCAGCCAGGCAATCCTTCGGTGACAAAGTTAGCCAGCGAGTGGGCTTGGGTTCCCTCTGGTCAAGGGACTTCACGAGATGGAGGAAGTCAAATTTCCACAGGGCTGCTGACAATGGGTCTGACCAAGTGAAGGGGAGAAATGAGGTCAGAGGGGTGGCTGGGAAAGAAATCTGCATCGGAGATTCGGGTCCTGTGCTAGTTCCTGGGTAGGGGGGGGCAAGCGGTAGGTGGAAAATCAGCTCTGTCCTAGTAGGGTGGTGAATCCAGAACCGGGGCACCGTCTGTGTATTTGAGACATGTGCAAGACAGGCAGACATAATTCAGTTTGGAACACCTGTTTTTATGGTGCAGAGGTTTGGGCAACCTATCAGATCTTCCTGAGACTCCCTGGAAATGTTTTCATTTCCAAACAAATTTTATAAGAGGCAGGATCACGAAGAAGGTGGAATTCTGGGCCAGGGAGTCAAGAAAACTGTATTCCTGTTCCAGCTTCTATTATTTAGCTGTATCCTTCCATGAGTCGACTACCCAGAGCCTCTGAGTTCCATTTTCTCACCTGCACAACCAGAGTTGATTTACCCAGTCTCTGCATTCTCCTCCAGCCCTGGGATTATGAATTCCAGGATTCTGAAATGGGCATATTCTCTTATGATTTGCCTCTTGTGCCTAAAAGCTGAGTACAGAGAAAAATTACAGTTTACTAAGGGTATCTGATTATTTGTGTTTTCAATGTTTGATTTAGTGGCTCTCATTCTAGAGTCTTCTTTAATGTCTTTTCTCTAAAATAACAGCTATATTACTGCTCCGGTTTGCTGCACACAGAATGAGGGCAGCTTGCAGCATTAACTCTTCCAGAACTCCGCAATACAGATGAAGGTAGTCTAAGAGTGAGAAAGAGAGAATAAGAAATTGAAATATTAGCTCATAGGAAGCTGTAACTAAAATAATCAGATGCTTCCCAAAAGCACAGGAATGAAAATAGCTACTGACCCAATTGTATAAAGTAAGATAAATTCACCACTCCACAGCAGATAAGCAGTTTTCCCTTTTTTTTTTTTTTCCCTTGTCTTTTCCATTGTTCCCAGAATCCATCTGATCATCTAAAAAGTGTCCTGGAATTCAAAAACAAATGAGGCAAGAGGACACAACTCTTGAATTGCCAGATTCCACTAAGTAGAAAATTGGTTTGGAGAGCAAGCAGAGAAGAACGGAGAGCCCGGTCTCCAGAATGGAGGAGACAGTTCTCACAAGGGTGTCCATTGTCAAGTAGGGACAGGGATTTGGATGTGTCCATTTTTCCCCACGGGACTCTGCTCTCCTCTCTCTACCGACCACCCCCACCCTAGGGTGAGAATCATCAGGTTATCAGATCTGTCCTCCCAGTCAGTTTGGGTTGCTGTAACAAATTCCTGTGGACTGGGTGTCTTAAACAACAAATATTTCTCACCACTCTGGAGACTAGGAAGCACAGAATTAAGAGGCCAGGTCTCTTCCTGGTCTGTAGATGAACGTCTCCTTGTATCCTCCATGCTGAGGAAGAGAGAGAAAACTCGAGTCTCTTCCTTGCAAGGGCACTAATCCTAAGCATGACAGCTCCACCCTTGTGACCTCATTTCCCCTCAAAGGCTCTTCTCCTGATACCATCACATTAGGGGGCAGGATTTCAACATATGAATTTCAAGGGAACACAAACATTCAGTCCATAATACCTGTCCCCCTAAAGGCATACTCAAGAAATAAGTGAATTCTCATCTTAAATTTAAAAGGAATCTGAGGGAAGAAAGAAAGAAAGAAAGAAAGAAAGAAAGAAAGAAAGAAAGAAAGAAAGAAAGAAAGAAAGAAAGAAAAAAGGAAAAGAAAGAAGAGAAAGAAAGCAAAAGCCATATTTAACATATTGCTAGCTAGCTAAAATTTTTAAGGGGGAAAAAAACCTGAATGGAAAACCGCCAGAAATGTTAGAAAATGTTTACAGGGATATTGTTAGAAAGTTTCTGTTATGACAAAAAAAAAAAAATGTTTATATAGTGTTTTACTCTGCCAGGAAGCAGTGCAAACATGAAGAATCTGTACACTTTCCTTCTCTACAAAGTAAGCTACAACTGAAGAGGAATTAGGTCTCCAGAACCCCTAATCATCCTGTATCCAATTATAGAATATGAAGTGTGGTGTTCTCATTAACAAGAACCCCAAATTCCCATAGAATTGATTTAATTTCTAACCCACAGATTTCCTCAGAAACCCTGAAAGCAAAGAGAGCTAAGAACATGTTGTGTTTTGCTGGGGTGACCAATTACACCAATGTATTAATCATCTCAAGGTCAGCCACCTTCTCAGAGTCTCCAAAGAAGTCCCCGTGAGCTCCCAGGATGGCAACCTTCCCTTCCCTCAAACTACCACAGGCCTTAGTCTCCTACTCCAAGGCAGTCCCTCGGGTCTGCTAGGAGGGCCCGGCAATCAGAGAAATTGTGGTCGGCCACACCCTCACCCCACCCAACACATCAGGACCTTGGTTTTACCTCAACACTCAGCAATAGCAAGCGAGGGCCAGGCCAGATGGTTAGAGGCACTCTGAGTTACTAAACTTGCATTGGAATAGTAATCATCGGGTTAAAGGGGATTACATGATACCAGTGCTCCTCGTACTTTCTGCTAAAACTAATGGAAGGTGTAGACTTTGACTTGCACAAAGCACATGACTTTGAAGCACACTACTGTAAAGGTATAAAGAGATTACGATATATGAGCCTATTTATTTTTAGAGTTTATTTCTTGGGGCACCTGGGTGGCTCAATGGGTTGAGTGTCCTACTTTGGCTCAGGTCATGATCTCATGGTTCATGAGTTCAAGCCCCGAGTAGGGCTCTGTGCTGACAGCTCAGAGCCTGGAGCCTGCTTTGGATTCTGTGTCTCCCTCTTTCTCTGCCCCTCCCCCACTCATGCTCTGCCTCTCTCTCTCGAATTATTTTTAGGTTTATTTCTTTTTGAGAGAGAGAGAGAGAGCGAGCGAGCGTGTTTGCACACAAGCAGAGAGAGAGGAAGAGAGCAAACCCCAAGCAGGCTCCGTGCTGGCAGCGAGACTCAAATTCACAAACCCTGAGCCGATATCAAGAGTCAGCGCATAACCCACTAAGCCACCCAGACAGCCCTGAGTTTATTTAAATGTAGACAAAAGATAGTGTCTTTGCAAAAATAAAATGTATGTGTTTGTCTTTTCCCCTTATCTCTTATTTCTTGGGAGACTTCCATCTCTAGATCTGAGTTTCTTCTCACCGATCTTCCAGTTTTTCAGCTATTTCTCTATTCTGATATTAAGACATTTTACTGAATTCTTGATTTCAGCTATGGTATTTTTGAGAATTCTAGAATTTTTCTTTTTTTTCAAACCTGCCATGTCACTTTTTATGGTCTTAGTTTCCTGTCAGAATGTTCAAGCATGGCTTTTATGTCCCTGAACACAGTAAGCCATACTTTCTATAGTCTGTCTCTGATAAATCCTATTCCTGAAGTCTCAGTATGTCTGTTTCTGTTGTTTCTGCTGAACATGGTTTATGGTGTCTTATCTTCTACTGTGCTCAATCATCTCTGATTGTGAGGTGGACATTGTGTATGAAAATTATTTGTAGAAATAATTTGAGATATATTATCTTCCCCCTAAGAGGATTGTTAATTGTATTTTGTTTTATCATATTTTATTTGCTTATTTTGCCAGGTGTCTAGGGGCATGAGCCATCCAGAATCACCTTAATCTTGGTTCAGGGCTTCAGATTTTTTGGTCCACCAGGATCAGGGCCTCTCAAACTGACATACTTTGTGGAGCTTGTTAAAATGCAAATTTTGATTTAGTAGAACTGGGGCAAGCCTTGAGACTCCATATTTTTAACAAGCCTCCCGGGTGATGTCAGTTCTTGTGATGGTTAATTTTATGTGTCATCTTGACTGGCTACAGGATACCCAGATTAAACACAATTAAGGGCTTTCTGGATGATATTAGCATTTAGATCTGTAGACTCAGTATATTTCCTTCTTCAGCATAGATGGGCATCGTTCAATCTGTTCAGGGCTTGAATAGAATAAAAGGTGGAGGAAGGGAGAATTCGCCCTTTCTTTCTTCCTACCCAATTGCTTGAATTAGGATGTAGGTCTTCTCCTGCCCTCAGCATTCCTGGTTCTCAGGCCTTCAAACCCAGACTGGAATCTAAACCATTGGCTTTTCTGCTACAGGCCCTCACACCCAAACTGAATTACACCACCAGCTTTTCTGGATTTCCAGCTTGCAGATGGTAAATTATAGGATTTCTCAGCCTCTGTAATTGGATAAGCCAATTTCATCTAATAAATCCATAGAGGTAGATAGATCGATCTCCATCTTATTGGTTCTGTCTCTCTGAAGAACCCTAATAGTCTAGTGCTGATGGTCCATGGTTCTGTACTTTAAGAAAGAAGGATTTAAAATGACTTGAAGCAGGCTTGAAGTTCTTTTGAGAGCTTATTTCCAGTTTCTCCTAACATGGGTGTTTTCCATCTGATTTCCGCTTCCTGTAATTCTAAATTTTTTTTTTTAATGTTTGTTTATTTTTGAGACAGAGGGAGACAGCGTGAGTGGGGGAGGGGCAGAGAGAGGGGGGAGACACAGAATCTGAAACAATTTTTATTCCCAAATTGCTAAGTTTTTTTTTGTCTCAAAAATAATGAATGGGTATTAAGTTCTATCCAATGCTTTCTTACATATATTTTCACACATATTGTTGAGATGGAGAATTATATTGGTTGACTTTCAAGTGTTAAACCTACCTTGCATCCTTAGAATAAACCTAACTTAGTCATTAACACATCTTTTTATACAATGCTGGATTTGGTTTGCCGATATTTTGCTTAGGAATTTTGCATCTGTGGCCATGATAGAGACTGCCCTTTAATTTTACCTTCATTTAACATTCTTTTCAGTTTTATATTGTACTAGTCTGGGTTCTCCAGAGAACAGAACAATAGGAGATGAAGATGGTAGATAGATAAGAGAGAGAGATGATAGATAAGAGAGATAGATAATAGATAGATAGATAGATAGATAGATAGAATAGCCTATATGTAGCATACATACAAATAGATACAGATAAAGGTATATCTGTATGGATTGGATTTTGGCAAAGCACTTGGCTCAATAGAGGGTCAATAGTCTAAGTTACTTGTATCTAAGTCTGTATCTTCCATTGTTTCTGTATCTCTCGATATGCCGTATTTTCACTACTATTTAGTTCAAAATATTTTCTAATTTCCATTATGAGCTCTTCTTTGACCTATGGATTACTTAGAAATTTATTATTCAATTTCCAACATTTATAGATTTCTCATTATCTTTTTGTTATTTGTTTCTAACTTGGTTTCATTGTCATTAGAGAATATACTCTATTAATTCAGTATTTCGACATTTGTTGAGTTTTGGTTTTGGGGACAGCATAGGATCAGTTTAGTAAATATTCCATGTGTAAAGAATGAATAATTTGAAGCTGCTTGTGGCACTGCTCTGTACATGTCTATTAGGTTAAGTTTTACAGTGTTGTTCAAATTTTCTGCTTGTTCTGTCATTTACTGAGAGAGGTGTATTGAAATCTCCACCATGGAAAAGCCATTTAAGATGTAAGGTAAGTCCTGGGGTGCCTGGGTGGCTCAGTCAGTTAAGCGTCCAACTTCAGCTCAGGTCATGATCTCATGTCTCGTGGGTTTGAGCCCCGCATCGGGCTCTGTGCTGACAGCCCAGAGCCTGGAGCCTGCTTCAGATTCTGTGCCTCCCTCTCTCTCTCTCTGCCCCTCCCCTGCTCTCAATCCCTCTCTCCCTCTCTCCCTCAAAAATAAATATTAAAAAAAAAAAGAAAGATGTAAGGTAGGTCCTGAGAGCTTAATGAGAAAGAAGGAGACAAAGAAAAAGAGATAATCTGATCTGCAGTAGAAATTAACAGATATCTTGGGTGAATGTGGAAATCAAAGAAGGTAAGCGGGAGATTCCTAACCTACATGATGTGGAGGAAACAAAAGATTTGTGAAACAGGAGAATATCTATTCCATTTGAAGATGTTTAGGGTTTCTATAATGTAAACTCTCTGTCTTTCCAAATCTTCAGTAAAATACACTATCCACTGAAGCACATGGTGAGACTATTTTACTTTGTTTTGAGGAAGTCAAGGGAAGAATCGAGTTCTATGTTTACTTGTCACAGTCCATAGGTGGCACTTGCTGTCAGTGTAGATCTATTTGCTCAGAACTTTGGGAAGTACGGAGCACCTGCTGAGGGCCAGGCACTGACGAGGTGCATTAAATGCACCCTCTCCTTGCATTTACCTTGCTTTGTAGCATAACCCAAGTGTCAGAAATGCAAGAGCAAGACCATCTATGAACGGAAATGTGACAGTGGAAGACAAATGAGAGAGACCATAAAAATATGAACTTTGCCTTTCAACCTCCTACAATTCACAGAAGTCTTGGGGAGGACGCTCTCTTCAGGAGGGAGTGGAATGTGGATTCTGGCCATCTTATCCAGGGCTGGAAGGGAAGGAGACCTCACTTGGCATCTAGGTTACATGACTTTGCAGTATTGTTGTCAGGAGATAGTGTTGATACAGCACTTGGCTCAAAAGATGGTCAATAGACAGTAGTTACTCTTCAAGATGTCTTTGTATCTTTCTGTCTCTCCAAATTGGCAGTTAGGATCCAGAGAAAAGGGCAATGTCTTTTGCAGTTAAGTGACACCTCCTACCACCACCTCATGCTAGCAGAGAACTATGGCCCTGACACTAATACATTTGCTGTTGTCGGGTTCTCAAAGTTCCCCCAACATGAATAGGTTCAAGGGCTATATTTGTTATCTATTGATGCATAACAAAATATTGCAGTACATACGTGGCTTAAAACAATAGTTATTGTCTGTTAAGAATTTAGGAGCAGCCAAGCTAGATGGTCGGGCCTAGGTCTCTCATGAGTTACAGTCAAGATGTCAACTGGGGCTGAGGTAGAGTTTGGAGCTTGACTGAGGCTGCAGGGGCCACATCTCAGGTGGTTCACTGACATGGCCATTGGCAAGGGGCCTTAGTTCCTCACCACTTTTCCTCAGGGCTGCTCATGACATGGAAGCTGGCTCTTCTCAGATCCAGGACAGTGAGACTAAGGCAGGAGCTGCAATATCCCTTACAACCTAAGCTTGGAAGTCACAGGCCCTCCCTTTCGCTTTACTCTCCTCATCAGGAGTCAGCCATTAAGTCTGTCCCAAACTCAAAAAAGAGAATTAGGCTCTACCTTTTGATGCTTATTGATTTATTTTGAGAGAGACAGAGAGAGAGAGAGAGAGAGAGAGAGAGAGAGAGAGAGAGAACAAGCAGGGGAAGGGCAGAGGGGAAAGGAGAGAGAGAATCTCAAGCAGACTCTGCACTGTCAGCCCAGAGTCTGATGGAGGCCTTGATCCCTTGAACTGTGAGATCATGACCTGAGCCAAAATCAAGAGTTGGACACTTAACCAACTGAGTCACCCAGGCACCCCATGGGCTCTGCTTTTTGAAGGAAATGCCAAATCATTTCTAGAAATTTTGCTTTTTACTTAATTAAAAATTTTTTTATCTGAGTATAGTTGATGCACGTGACATTAGTTTCAGGTATACAACATAGTGATTTGACAAGTATAGGTTATGCTGTATTCACCACAACTGTAGCTACCATCTGTCACTATACAATGCTATTACATCATCAACTGTATTCCCTGTGCTGTGCCTTTTATTCCCATGATTTATTCATCCTACAACCGGAAGCCCATATCTCCCACTCCCCTTCACCCATTTTGTCCAACCCCCTACCCCCTCTCCTCTGGCAACCATCAGTTTGTTCTCTATACTCCTAGGTCTGATTCTGCTTTGTTGTTGTTTATTCATTTGTTTGCTTTTTTAGATTCCACATGACTGAAGTCATATATTTGTCTTTCTCAGTCTGACTGATTTCACTTAGCACACCCTCTAGGTCCAACTATGTTGTCCCAAATGGCATGATCTCACTCTTTTTTATGGCCGCATAATATTCCTGTGTGTGTGTGTGTACATATCACATCCTCCTTACCCATTTGTCTATCAATGGACACTTAGGTTGCTTCCATATCTTGGCTGTTGTAAACAATGCTGCAAATTTCAAATCAGTGTTTTCATTTTTTTTCATCAGAAAGTTTTTATTGATAAATTATATAGGAAGTATAGAAATGATTTGTTGTATTTAAATATTGTAGCTATTTTAGTTGTATAACTTTTTTTTAGTATGAAATTTATTGTCAAATTGGTTTTCATACAGTTTTCATTTTCTTTAAGAAAATACCCAGTAGTAGAATTATTGGATCATATGATACCTCTATTTTTAATTTTTGAGGAACCTCCATACTGTTTTCCACATTGGCTGCACCAATTTACATTTCCATCAACAGTGCACTAAGGTTCCTTTTCTCCACATCTTTGCCAACACTATCATTTCTTATCTTTTTTATTTTAGCCATTCTGACAGGTATACGGTGATACTTCATTGTAGTTTTGATTTGCGTTTCCCTGATGACTAATGATGTTGAGCATCTTTTCTGTGTCCATTGGACATCTGGATGTCTTCTTTAGAAACATTCAGGTCTTCTGCCCATTTTTTAATCATATCATTTTCTTGGTATTGAGTTATACAAGTTCTTTGTATATTTTGGACGTTGGCCCCTTACTTGGATATATCATTTGCAAAGACCTTCTCCCATTTAGTAGGTTGTCTTTTTGTTTTGTTGATGATTTCCTTTACTGTGTAAAACCTTTTTATTTCGATGTAATTCCCAATAATTTGGTTTTACTCTTGCCTTAGGAGACATATCTAGAAAAACATTACTACATCTAATGTCTGAGAAATTACTGCCTGGGTTCTCTTCTAAGGACTTTTACAGTTTCAGGTTGCATATTTAGGTTTTTAACCCATTTTGAGTTTATTTTTGTATCTGGTGTAAGAAAGTGGTCCACGTTCATTCTTTTGCATGTAAGTGTCCAGCATTCTGAATGCCACTTATTGAAGAGATGGTCTTTTCTCCATTGTATATTCTTGTCTCATTTATTGTAAATTAATTGGCCGTGTAAGTGTGGGTTTATTTCTGGGCTCTCTGTTCTATTCCATTGATTTATAAATCTCTTTTTCCGCCAGTACCATATTGTTTTTATTACTACAACTTTGTAGTATATCTTAAAATCTGGGAGTGTGATACTTCTAGATCTGTTCTTCTTTCTCAAGATTGCTTTGGCTGTTTGGGGTCTTTTGTGATTCTATGCAAATTTTAGGATTATTTGTTCTAGTTCTTGGAATTTTGATAGGGATTGCATTGAATCTGTAGATTGCTTTGAGTAATATAGACATTTTAGCAATATTAATTCTTCCAATCTATGAGCATGGAATATCTTTCCATTTGTTTGTGTCATCTTCAATTTCTCTTATTCATGTTTTACAGTTTTCGGAGTACAGGTCTTTCACCTTCTAGGCTAAGTTTATTCCTAGATATTTTATTCTTTTTGGTGTAATTATAAATGGAATTATTTTTTTCTCTTTCTGCTACTCAGTTAACAGTGTATAGAAATGCTGTCAATTTCTGGGTATTAACTTTGAATCCAACAACTTAATTCATTTGTTACTTCTAGTAGTTTTAGGTAGAGTTTTTAGGATTTCCTATGTATATTATTATGTCATCTGCAAATAGTAACAGTTTAACTTCTTTACCATATAGATGCCTCTTATTTCTTTTTCTTGTCTGATTACTGTGGCTAGGACTTCTAGTACTATGTTGAATAAAAGTAGCAAGAGTAGTGGACATCCTTGTCTTGTTCCTGATCTAAAAGGGAAAGTTCTCAGTTTTTCACTATTGAGTTATTAGCTGTGGATTTTTCATACATGGCCTTTATTATGTTGAGGTATGTTCCCTCTGAACCCACTTTGTTGAGAGTTTTTGACATGAATCAGTATTGAATTTTATCAAACGCATTTTCTGCATCTATTGAGATGATCATATGATTTTTATCTTTCATTTTGTTGAGGTGTTATATCACGCTGATTGATTTCAACATATTGAATCATCCTTGCATCCCTGGAATAAATCCCACTTGATCCCGATGATCCTCTTAATGTATTGTTGAATGCAATTTGCTAATATTTTGCTGATGATTTTTGCATCTATTTCATCAGGGATATTGGCCTATAGTTTTTTTTTTTGGGGGGGGGCGCGGTTTGTGGTGTCTTTGTTTGGTTTTGGCATCAGGGTAATGCTTACCTCATAGAATTTATTTGGAAGGTTTCCTTCCTCTTCTATTTTTTGGAATAGTTTGAGGAGAAGAGGTGTTAATTCTTTTTTAAGTGTTTGGTAGAATTCACCTGTAAAACCGTGTGGTCCTGGATTTTTATTTTTTGGTAGTTTTTTTGATTACCAACTCAATTTCATTACTAGTATTTGGTCTGTTCAGATTTTCCTACTGATTCAGTTTTGTAAGATTGTATATTTCTGAGAATTTATCCATTTCCTCTAGGTTGTCCAATTTGTTGGCATATAATTTCTTATAGTATTCTCTTATAATCCTTTGCATTTCTGTAGTGTCATAGTTACTTCTCTTTAATTTCTGATTTTATTTATTTAGGTCCTTTCTGTTTTTTTCTTGATGAGTCTGGCTAAGGGTTTATCAATTTTCTTTATCTTTTTGAAGAACGAGGTCTTGGTTTATTGATTTTTTTCTGTGTTTTTTTTTTTTCATTTCTATGTCATTTTTTTCTGCTCTGATTTTTATGATTTCCTTCCTTGTACTCACTTTGGGATTTCTTTGTTCTTCTTTTTCTAGTTCCTTTAGATGTGAAGGTTAGATTGTTTATTTGAACTTATTCTTGTTTTCTGAGGTAGGCTTGTATCACTATATATTTCCCTCTTAGAAGTGCTTTTGCTGCATCCCAAAGATTTTGGACCATTGTGTTTTCATTTTCGTTTGTCTCCATGTGCTTTTAATTTCTTCTTTGATTCCTTCATTGATCCATTGGTTGTTTAGTATTATGTTTCGACTCCATGTTTGTGTTTGTGCTTTTTCCAGGTTTTTTCTTATGGTTGATTTCTAGTTTCATACCATTTTGGTAAAAAAAGATGCAGGTATGATTTCAATTTTCTTGAATTTACTGAAGCTTGTTGTGTGGCCTAACTTGTGCGATCTCTTCTGGAGAATGTTCCATGTACACTTGAAAAGAATGTGTATTCTGTTGGTTTGGGATAGAATGTTCTATATATATCTGTTATATCCATCTGGTCTAGTGTGTCATTCAGAGACACTGTTTCCTTATTGATTTTCTGCCTGGATAATCTACCCATTGATGTAAGTGGGGTGTTAAAGTCCCCTACCATTTGTGTATTACCATCAAGTTCTCTCTTTATGTCTGTTAATATTTGCTTTATGTATTTAGGTGCTCCAATGTTGGGTGCATATATTTTTGTAACTGTTATTCTCTGTTGTTGGATTGATCACTTTATAATTATGTAATGCCCTTCTTGTCTCTTGCTCCAGTTTTTGTTTTCTCTGATTTTGTCTATTTTGTTTGATACTATATATTTTTTTTCTGCTTTCATTTTCGTGGTAAATGTGTTTACATCCCTTTACTTTCAGTTGGTGTCTTTACATCTGAAGTGAGTCTCTTGTAGGAAGCATACAGATGAGTTGGGTTTTTTAAAATATATTTTGCCACCCTATGTCTTTTGATCAGAGCATGGAGCATTTAGGCCACTTGTATGTGAAGTTCTAGCAGACAGGTGTGAACTTATTGCCATCTTATTGTTTTCTGATTGTTTTTGTAGTTCTTCTCTATTCCTTTCCTCCTCTTTTGCTCTCCTTCTTTGTGATTGATGAGTTTCTGTAGTGTTATGTTTGGTTTTCTTTCTCTTTATTTTTTGTGTCTATGTCATTGGTTTTGGGTTTGTGTTACCATGAGGTTCATATATAGCATCCTAAGTATATAGCAGTCTAAATTAAGTTGATGGTCATTTAAGTTCAAATGCATCCTTAAAAAAAAAAAATTCTTGGGTATTCTACTCATTCAGAAAAACTGCTCTAGTAATGAACTATTGACATGATCCCTGAAAGTATCATGTAGATACATTTTAAAACCCGAGGGACATAATATTTTGAATATGGCAGTGTGCTCAGTACATGTTTACTAAATAGATGTAAGGAAGCCCCTGAGATTGTGACATAAAACCTCTGAATTTCTCTCTCATATTTTTTGATCTGTATCCCAAAAGATAAAACAAGATTTAGGGCCCTTTCCAGTTCTAAGATGAAATGTGCCCCCATGAACATTTAAATTACTATTCCCCACAGAGATGGTGCTGTTGGGCTGGATTCTCTCCATCACCTACCTGCTTGGTTCTAGGGAAGAAAATGCATTCTGTGGGACCTGTGTGCTGAGGTGTGCTCCTTGACAGCTGGGGCCTGACTGGAGATAACACCACAGTTATGTACAGCCATGAGAGAAAAGACAGATGATTCTATCATAGCTCCAGGAAGAATGGTGATGGGCATGCTTCTCCTGATGAGTCAACAACAGTTATATGGACACATTATTCTTCTAACAATTAGACTTAATCGTTAAACATTTTTTTCCTTGCTTTGTCCCAGGAGGAAAATAAGTCTGGATTTAATGTTTGTAAGTAGTCCTTCTAGCTCATCAGTAAATCAATTTTTCTATTTTAAGCATTAAAAAGGTAAGGCATTTTTTATTCTTTTGTCTCTAGTAGTAAAACTTTCTATTACCCCACATTCTATATTTTATCAGAAATTTAAGAAAAGCAATTTGGAGAAATGCTTTTATTTAGTAAGATATTTAAATAAATTGATAGAATTTCCCACTGCATAAATACCATATTTTTTCAAAACTGAGGTTCTTGGTGTGTAGTTTCCCATTTTCATGCACCTCTCTTCTTATATACTTTTGTTTTCCACAGACTTGCTCAGTCAATGAATCCTGTTTTAAATAGGTCATAAAAAGTATTTGGGAGTACTCATATGAAAATGGTGATCGTTCTCATAATGGTGTCCTTCTTTATAGGATCCAAATCTAAAAAACAAAAACAAACAAAACAAACAAACAAAAAGACATGTAACTGACATGTAAAAACCATTCACGAAGGTACATTCTTATATAAAATTTTAACCATAATCTACTTTGGTTTTACTTACCTATCATAAAACCAAGAGAGATGTGATCAATTTACAAATCAGTAAATGAAGACATAAAAAAGGATTCATGCATATGGGAAAGGCAAACTAAAATTTTAACCTTTGAAGTCCTCTTTCCATGTATATGAATCATTCCAAAAGCACAACCGTTTAAGAATTATTAGCTGATAACATTGGCGGAAAATAAGCCTGGATTTTCTCTCTAGTGTTCAGTTTGCAAAATATCCATTTTATGGATGAGGGGATCATGAAACCTGAAATGTTATTCGTGTTACATTAATGCACGTGCAATCTACTTGCAATTTCAACTTCTTAGTCTTCTACAGATGCTACAGAAGAACAGCTTACTTTACTGATGAATAATTAATTCTATAGCTCTTGTTGGTATGATGAAATATAAAAGGCACTAGAAAGGAACCTAAGACATGAGCAAATGAAGCCACTGACTTCCTTTTCTTCATCAGCAATCACAGCATCCAAATAACCTCCATAATACAGGAGATAGGAGGTCTGTTTAATTTGTCATCTCAAAACAATAATAAGGAATATTAAAATAGCACCTCTGATCTGCGATGACTAGAACTGAGTCCTAAGGAAGTAATCAAGGATGCGCCCAAAGTTATAATTAGGAGTCCCCAGAAGACTTCTTATAATAATGAAAAGAATAAATGAGCAAAAACAACTCATTTGGTTAGCTATATTTGGTACATCCATATAATGGAATATTATGGAAGCATTTACAAATATTTTCAGAAGAATATATTGTTATGGAAGGAAGCTCATCATATAGTGTTTGGATGAAAAAAATCAGGTTAATACATAAAATGACTATACAGACATATGCACATATACATATATGATTCATACATTTATAAAGTTGGGATAATTGTGTGATATATAGATATATATGCACATAAAAACAGAGATGCACCAAAACTATTACCAGTGATAACCTCTGAATTGCTCGTCTCCCCAGTAGAACATAAGCTCCATAGGACAAAAATTTGGTCTTATTCACCATTTTGTCCTCAGTATCTAGCACCAGGCCTGGCCTCAGGCCTGGCAATGAGTACTTGTTGACTTAAAGAATGGGATTTTTGGTGAACTCAGTATTCGTTGACTTTATTTAATACATCTTCATATATATATATATATATATATATATATATATATATATGGAATTTTTAAATTAAGACACGCTTTCTACTTATGCTTCTGTTATTTTCATGATTAAACTGAGTGCGAAAACAGATCTAGCTCCCTTCACAGGTGGTTTGGGTCAGTCTGCAGTTGTGATTAGCTAAAAATATTTTATTTGGACTTCTCCATACTCCTGGTATATGAGAATAAGGAAACAGGGAGACCTTTTTCCTTCCTAGATTTTCTAGCTTCCATATAAGAAGCCACCTCAGTTGACAAAAGGAAGAAAACTTTCTATTTCACTTCTACCGCGACTACTATAAATATTACTGTTGCTATTGTATCTACTGCCTAATAAGCACTCACCATGCACTATTTTTTTTTCTAAACAATTTTATCGAAATGTGCCAAGAGCACACGGTCAGCGCAAATGTATGAACAGGAAAAACCCCACATGTATCACCATGCACTATTCTAAGAGCTCTAGGTGTCGGTCAGACCTCAAATAACCTTAGGAGGTAGGTGCTACGATTTTTCCCGTTTTGCAGGTGAGAAACTTGAGGCTTAGAGGGATTAGCCAACTTGCCTGCAGTTACCCAGCTGTTTCTGACAAAAGTGAGGATTGGAACCGGGTAGCTTGACCCCAAAGCCCATGCTGTTCATGAGCACATTTCACACACTAGGGATGAGATCAAACAGTAATGCAAGCAATCAAGACTTGGTTGTATGGAGCGCCCAGGTGGCTCAGTCAGTTGAGAATACAACTTTTGATTTCCGCTCGGGTCATGATCTCAGGTCGTGAGATGGAGCCCCACATTGGGCTTTGCACTGGGTGTGGAGCCTGCTTGGGATTCTCTCTCTCTCTCCCTCTATCCTTGCCCCTCACTCTCTCTCTTAAAAAAAAATAAATAAATAAAAAATAAAAAAGACTTGACTGTAGCTCTTCTTACATGTGTTCCCTATACTTCGGTACAGTTTTTTCTTGTTGTAAGGAGAGACAAGGAAGAAAAAGAAAATGGATAAATTCCATCACCAACACCACACCCCCCCCCAGGCAAAAAAAATGAAGTCTGAGAAGTTTCCATAATGACTAGCTGGTAAAAGTAGTATATATATCAAATAATAATAACATATATAGATATGTTCTGGCTTTGGTTTTATGCAAACATTTCTTCTCATTATCTAGTCATAGGAAGAAAAAAGAGCACATACTCCAAAGCACATAGTTTGCTGCAAATAGATTTCTCAGATAACCTCTATTCAGAACTAAACAGAATCCAATATATTTCGCATGCTAGAATCTCTGTGGTGAAAACGAATTATCCACTCTCCGCAGGCTCAGTCTTAATTGTACGTCTGAATAACGGGGAACGATTTTGTAAAACTCAAAGCCGACACCACCAAGAAGAGGTCCTGCTGAGTCGGTCTGGGTGGGGCTCTCCACGTGAGTGGCACATGCAGCCAGAGCTGAGAATCTCAGCAACCTAACGATGCTAACAGGCTTCCTCCCCAGTTGTTAGCTCTGTCACTCACTAGCTATGTACCCTAATGAAGTTACTTCATGTTCCTCAGCCTGAACTTACCTATAAAATGAGGACAACAAGAGTACCAACCCAATGACGATTAGTTGAGGTAATACCCAAAGCACCTAGAACAGGGCCTGGGACACAGAACACTCACAGATTCGCTGTTGTGATGGTGTTGATGGTGATGGTGATGAAGAGGATGCCAATGTGATCTTTTTCACCTGAGCCTGAGACCATAACATGTTTCTCTATCCCAGAAAGCAGGGACCATAACTTCAACCCAAGTGGGATAGTATCTTTTTTACCATGAGATCCCTTACCTGAATGAACCTCTAGAACCATACGTAATTCGGAGCTCATTGTGAGATAGTATTTAGGTCTGTAAAGGGGATGTGGTGCCTCAACTGTAGTCAACAACATGAAAGAATTCACTCACCTAGGATTGAAATGAATTTCCTTAGGAACTGCCCTCTGGTCTGTGACTACTTTCTGGTTGTCTCTATAATTAATGGGGTCATCAGGGATCCTAAATTTGGCCATCTGAATTTCAGAATCACTCAGTTCAGCACGGGAGATTCTTGCATAGCCCAATCTGTGGCAGAAATAGAAATGGTTTGTAAAGGTTTTATCACCAAATAGAAATCTGATGAGATCTAATAGATAACACCTGCATTATTAAGCCAGTTTCCCATTTATAACTCTACTCTGTACATCACTACAATTAGCTTGATTTATTACTCCAAATATTTATCAAAACATTGCTTTTACTATATAAATGAATAAGGAACATGCACCCAGGCTTAATTAACTAAACATACACTAATGAATATTCTGTCTCTACAAATTGCCTATCACACGATTATATTTTGCATCGAGAAAAGTTCTCCACAATGACAGCAGCATATGCCTAAATTCTTTCTTACCTTTAAAATTCAAATATCACATGCATATTTTCATCCACATTTACAAGTCTAATAGAAAAGATTTTGTATGTCTGAAAAAAACTGCACATCCTGTTTTTGCTTAGAGCTGTCAGTTATTCAGGAAATCAAAGCATTTTATAGGTATTATCCAAATAGTTACAGAGAAGCCCAGATGGAAACCATAAGCAACCAAGAATTCATTTTTATTTTATTTTATTGTATTTTATTGTATTTTTATTTTATTTTATTTTATTTTATTTTATTTTATTTTATTTTATTTATATCTGGTCTCTCTAAAAAATACCTATCAGCTTCAGTTATTCACTTATTCAATGAACAAATATGTATCGAGTCCCTACTACATACAGGCATTGTTCCAGGTATTGGGGATAAACAGTGAACAAAACAAGGCCCTTGCCTTCATAGAGCTTTCGTTCTAGCTGAGGAGGACAGATTAAATATGTATGTGTACACTCTATCAGGTGGTGAAAAGGCCGAAGTCCCCTAGGGGACTAAGCAGAGTAAAGAGGACAGGGAATGCTCAGTGGCAGAGGCTGCTATCTTAGAGTAAATGCTCACAGCATACTGCTCTGACCGAGTGCCATTTGAGCAAAAGTTTGAATGAAACAAAGGAGCAACCCCGTACAGATACTGGAGGATGGGCGCTCTAGGGAAAAGGCATAGCAAATGCAAACATCCCGAAGGAGAATGTGCCTGGCTTTTTTGAGGGCCAGTTCCACAATGACCAGAGTGGAGTGCCTACGGGCAAACACCTTGGGGGTGAGTTTGGATGGGTGCTGGGGATAGTAGACGATACAACTTTCCTTGCAGACCACTGGAAAGACTTCAGATATTTTTCCGACAGTGAGATGGCAATCCAAGGCATTCTGTGCAGAAACGCAGTGGCTACTGTGTAGAGAATAGACTCCAGGGAAAGGGGGGAAGAAGGGAGACCAGGTAGGAGGCCACTGCAATAATTTCAGTGAATGCTGGTGGGGGCTTGAGCCAGACTAGTAATAGGAGAAACATTTAAAACAAAACCCGTACCTACGTACAAAATAGAGACAGGAACCCAGAGCTGAGACAAGTAGAGGCAGCAAGTCTGCGCACCACGAAGGGTAAAAGGAGAGCCACGGCAGCATCGGAATGGGGTGGAAGCTGTCTGACAGGCTGACGTGTTTACTAAGCTCAGGTCCCAAATCCGTGCGGTACCCTGTAATTCTAGGTCACTCTGTCCAGTGAATCTAGGGTTTTTTATTGCTCAAATATCTAAGATCAACATTCTAACTCCTTTCATGGACACTGCCTTCAAGGTCCTTCTAAAAGTCCTTGAAGATAAGGAACCTGACAATCCAAATCATCTACTAAAACAAGGGATTTCTCATTGTCCATAAGTTTTTATTAAGTGCTTGACTGAGTGCAGATGATTGAGATAACGTTTACAGAATTGGTCTTATGGACAGAAACTGAAAAACAGTAATCCCTAACTTCATTAACTTGGGTATTTTTAAATTTTAAAATCCAGGATGGTTCATCATGACAAGTGCCCTCCTTAATCGCCATCACCTGTCTAGCCCATCCCCCCTCCCCCAGCCACTTGCCCTCTGGTGACCATCAGTTTGTTCTCGATAATTAAGAGTCTGTTTCTGGGACTGCCTTTCTCTCTTTTTTCTTTGCTTGTTTTTTATTTGTTTCTTAAATTCCACATATGAGTGAAATCATATGGTATTTGTCTTTCTCGGCCCTCTAGCTCCATCCACATCATTGCAAATGGCAAATTGCATTCTTTTTATGGACGAATATTATTCCGTTGTGCATATACACCACTTCTTTATCCATTCATCTATCAATGGACACTTGGGCTGCTTTCATAATTTGGCTATTATAAATAATGCTGCCGTAAATATAGGGATGCATGTATCCCTTTGAATTAGTGTTTTGTATTTTTTAGGTAAATATGATTACTGGATCGTAGGGTACTTACACTTTTAACTTTTTGAGGAGTCTCCATACTGTTTTCAGAGTAGCTGGAAACCAGTCTGCATGCCCACCAACAGTGCAAAAGGGCTCCTTTTTGTCTATATTCTTGCCAACACTTGTTATTTCTTGTGTTTTTTCTTTTAGCCATTCTGACAGGTGTGAGGTGATCATTGTAGTTTTGATTTGCATTTCCCTGTTCATGAGTGATACTGAGTGTCTTTTCATGTGTCTGTTGGCCATCTGGATGTCTTCTTTGGAGAAATGTCTGTTCATTTCTTCTGCCCATTTTTAGTTGGATTATTTGTCTTTGGGGTATTGAGTTTTATAAGTTCTTTATATAATGTTTTGGATACTAACCCTTTATCAGATAAGTCATTTGCAAGTATGTTCTATATCTTCTCCCATTCAGCAGGTTGCTTTTAGTTTTGTTGATTGTTTCCTTTGCTGTGCAGAAGCTTTTTATTTTGCTTTTATTTCCCTTGCCTCAGGACACATATCTAGAAAAATGTTGCTATGGCCAAAGTCAGATAAGTTCCTGCCTGTGCTCTCTTCTAGGATTTTTATTGTTTCAGGTTTCATATTTAGGTCTTTCATCCATTTTGAATTTATTTTTGTGTATGGTATAAGAAAGTGGCCCAGTTTCATTCTTGTGCATGTCACTGTCCAGTTGTCTCAACACCATTTGTTGAAGAGGCTGTCTGTTTCTCAATGGATATTCTTTCCTGTTTTGTTGAAGATCAACTGACCATATAGAGTTGCGGGTTCGTTTCTGGATTTCCTGTTGTGTTCCATCGATCTATGTGTCTGTTTTTGTGCCAGGACCACACTGTTTTGATCACTACAGCTTTGTAATATAACTTGAAGTCTGGAACTGTGACGCCTCCAGCTCTGTGTTTCTTTTTCAAAACCGCTTCGGCTATTTAGGGTCTTTTGTGGTTTCATATACATTTTAGGACTTTTTTGGTTTTAGTTCTGTTACATTTCCATCTGTTGTAGACTAAATGTTTGTATCATCCCCTGAATTCATATGTCAAACTGTAATCCCCAATATAGCCCTATATGGAGATGGGGTTTCAAAGGAAGTAGTTAAGTTAAATGAGGTCACAGGGGGTGGGACCCTGATCCAATAGGACTCTCATTCTTTTAAGAAGAGACACCACACAGCACGTGTGCCCACTCTCTCTGTCTCCAGAACAGTGAGAAAATACATTTCTGTTGTTTAAGCCACCCAGCTATATTTAGCATATATGTGTAAATATTTATATATAAAAATCTGCTCCCTAACTCTTCCAAGGAAAGGTGATAAAGGTCTTGGGCCACAAGTATACATAGCCAAATGATTAGCTATTATGGGCACTGGTATTATAAACAGCACTTTTCCTTGGCAACTAACAATATTACAACTTCAATTTATACCTATTTCGGTCTATATCATAAACTGTTTTCTAGAAATTCCCATGAAAACGACCACTTTGATATGAATGTAAATAGAAACAATGTTTTCAATCTGATATACATGTTACAAAACTAATACTTTAGCATCTCCCTCCCCCACCTTAACCCTTTGGAAACCCCAAAATAATAGTCAACCTGTCTGTCCTGCAGCCATGTCTGTCCTGCAGCATGTTCTGGGCCTCTTGGAGTTTCTGAGTTATTAGTGTAACCAGAATGATCCTGACATCTCAAGCATCTCCTTGTCTCACCCCAGTAAGCATATGAACCCGTAGAATTGTTCAGGACCTAATAAAGGTCACCATTATATTAAGTCATGGCCAAAGTTCTTAATTAGAGTCCACAGAACTTGTGACCTGCTGCCTTCCTCCCTGCCCATATACTCCCCTTACCTCTTCTCCCACCTCCATTTAGCTACACACACTCCAGCCCCCCTAGCCTCACTTTTCTTTAGATACATCTGGCACTCTGTCTTTGGGCTTTTACACTAGCTAGTCCCTGGAGGGGTCTTCTCTCAGATAGCCACATGGTCCACTGCTTTAAATCTTAGCTCCAATGTCACCTTCTCAGTCAGACCTACCCAATCCCCTACTTATAATGGCACCCCACTTATACCCAATCCCCTACTTATAATGGCACCCCACCTCCATACTCTGGATACTCTTTACCCTGCTCAATGTTTCCCCACCACACTCATCACTTCCTAAAATACAACCTCATGGAATTATTGTGTTTCTTTCTCCTGCCAGGGGACAGATCTTTCTCTGTCTTATTTACTACTTATACCCCTGGTGTTCCGCATACATTATGTTCCACCAATACTTGTTGAATGAAAAATAAGGTAAAGAACAGTTGGACATAATGGTTTGCTTTCACCAGACTATGACTCATCACTGAACAAGCCATGTCTCCAACGGGAGAGAAGCTGACCCTGTGATTCTGTATCATCCCTAGAAGACAACTGTTTTCTTCCATAAATGTGGACCACAGATCTTAGAATGTTACTTAGGGGTGATCAGTTCAACATCACCCCTAACTTCACCAGGTAGCCAATGCCAGGACACCTCTGGGTGATGAAGTGCTCTGTGCGGAGGAGGGTCAAAGGCCCAGGGAGGCCCATTCATAGAAGCCCACACCAGAGTTCCCAGCACTTTCCCAAGGAGGGTAGTTAGGGACCTCGGGCCAAATATCTCCAAACAGATTGTGTACTAGCAGGAGAGAGCTGTGAGCTTCGGGGACTGTCTCCAGCATGTTCCCTCCACTGAAGAACCCTGTAAGTGGAGGGACCTGTGAATCGATCCACTGTCCA
This sequence comes from Lynx rufus, assembly GCF_022079265.1. NCBI lineage: Eukaryota > Metazoa > Chordata > Mammalia > Carnivora > Felidae > Lynx > Lynx rufus. The sequence goes on along the minus strand of NW_025814845.1, from coordinate 38,389,111 downwards.
CAGGATCTGTCCCCATTTACCTCTCTCATGTCACCTCCCATCTCTCTCTATTCTAGCCACGCTGGCCCCCTCACTGTTGGCAACCAACACCAGGCATGCGCCACTCAAACTTTTGTACCTGCTCCTCCCTTTGCTGGCAGTGCTCGTCACAGGATATACGCAGGTGACCTTCCTCATGTCTTCCAGGCTGCTGCCCACCCTAAAGATCACACCACAGCCACCCACCCCTCAGCCTGCATGCTCCATCCCCATCCTTCTTACCTGGCCTCACTCATCTTTTCGTCACATTTACCACCACCTGCCCTTCTCTTTCTTAGGTGCTTACCTTCTGTCTCCTTCCACTGGAATGTAAGCTGTATGGTAGTCAAGGGTTCTGTTTGGTTCCCGTGACAGCCTCACTGCTTAGAACAATGCCTGGCACATAACAGGCATTTAATAAATACTTGTTGAATAAATGAGTGAATCCAAGAATAAAGGACTAGTCCCTTTTTTGGTATTAAAACTGCTTCAGCTTCTTTAAAGGAAATACTACTTTCAAAACGGATTTACAAAGTTCCATATTTGAATTTTAAGATCCTTCAGGTATATTATTTTGGAATATACATACCCTAATATATGCATATGTGGATAGTATTCACTTTTTGATATGGGGTGATTTTTTAAAAAATATAACTTACCTAGAGATCTCACCACAATATAGTAGTGATTCCAACAAGTGAGTCAACCTATCCCAAATTACATGATTAAAACTTGGCAAAGCTGGAATTCAACTTATTCCATGGTCCATGATGTTCCCACCATACATATAGTCAAAACTGGGAGCATTCCTAACATGTGTTAATATGTGTTTCTCATGCTTAATAACTTACACAGTATCCTTTTTATACAATCAAGCTTAATTTACTCTGTCATTTATTCTTTCTTATATCATTAGACCATGCCTTGAAAAAATGGTTAAACCGTGTAACTAGCCAAATCAATGTGTATAAAAAGTCACAAAATGACGTCTGTAAAGTTTTTTCTTTCCAGGATAGACCCAAAAGATCGCAGTCATAAGAGATAATAAAACAACAACAGTCAAAAACCTATGCTCACCTGATCAGCCCTCGATACATAATATATTCACACCATCTGTCTCGATCTGTGCTGTCAATATCCTACATAAAGAACAGAGAAGAGAATGTTTAAAGCATAAAAAACAGTGCTCTATTCTGAATTGCCAAGGAAATGTGTGAAGGACAGTAATAAATATGCTTTTGTGCATGCTGTTTTCTCTGCCTCACTCCTAATGATCTGTCAAGGTCCAAATTATTTATTCACCCTACAGACATTCCTGGAGCGCCTACTGGGTGACCATCTAGGCCCTCTACTGGGTGCTGGGGGCACAAAGGTGAAGGTGGTCTACAGAGAGGGTTAGGCAGGTGAATCAGCAATACAGACACTGGCTTCCTGTGGCTTTCCACGTCCTTCATCCCAAGCAGAATTTACCGCATCCTCATCGTTCATGCCCTGCAGTACTTTATACACACCAGCCACACCATTCTGGACAGTTATTTGTTTCTAGGTCTCCACCCTCCCCTTCCTGAGCGGAGGGACCCTTCATCACGTTGCCGCCCTGGTACTTAGCACGAAGCCTGGCATTCGGCAGGAGCTCAATCTGTGTTTGTTAAATTGAATCATTGGAAATAAACACATTTGGGGAGTAACCATGAGTCTTTTAGATGTTGAAAGCTTAAGACCGGTGTTATTTTTCATCAGAGAAGCAGAACATAAACATATTCTTTTTCTGTAATGTGGTGGGAAACTAAATATGGAGCTTTTATACTGAACAAATTTCCATCTCCTTCTTTTTAAAAATCCTACCAATAAAAAATATACATCACTTTTGATCATTTCTCAATTTTACTATTAAAATTTAACTTAAAATATGTTTTTAAATCACTAAAAGAAAACACATTTATTACCTATTTCTTCATTTTTTTCATAAGCTTAGTGGTGAACACATAGATGCTTGTTAATCTTTACTATTATTTATATGCCACACTCAACCCATTTACATGCCTTTGCATACATGGAAAAAATTATACTACATTTTAAAAGTTAAACTTTAAAATGTTAATGATGAAAAAAGCAACTAAAATTGAAAGACTACTGTTTGGTTTGCCTTGGAAAGAAATAAAAATTTAGTCATTCAGCTGTATATACTGGGAACCATAAACTATGAATATGTTTAACTGTCATGTTTTTTATTAGATTTTTAAAAAGATGCTGTCAAATTTTAAGACTGCAGAATTCAAATACTCATTTCTTAAAGAGAAAAATCTGTTCATCCAAGCATTTATGATTAAAACTCCTCTCCGCATTAATAAACTTCCTAATAGAAAAAGCTATATGAGAATTCACTGCCAGTCTTTACACAGCTTTTGACCATGATACTGGTAACCAACAGAGGATTAAATAAAAATCAAATAAAATGCCTCTTCCTTAACACCATCCATACCCCTTACACACACACACACACACACACACACACACACACACACACACTATACGAATTCCTTCTCTTATTAGGACGCAATTGTTTCTTAGACTTGCCCAATATGGTCATCTAACATTCTTTTATACTTTATAGACTATGTACTCACACGTTTATCTTATCTGATTTTATGCGTACAGCCAGATGCACATAGTACATATACATATACAGAGTTCCCACTTCCTAAGTGCCCCCTACATACAAGGTTGAGGGCCCTGCAGACATTATCTTATATTTCATCCTCATATCCACCCTGTGATACAACAGATATTACTCTCACCACTTTACAGATGTGGCCACTGAGGCCTGGAAATTTTAAATAGCTTGCCCCCAGGTCACACAGCTGGTAAATGCAGCACCTGTTGGGCTAGTGAGACCACATGGAGAGAGAGGCCCAGCCATTGACCAGCACCAAAGCCCCAGGCATGTGAATGGGACCATCTTCGAACCCCAGCCACAGCCCCCAGCTGACTACACGAGTGAACCCAGGCAAGAACAGAAAACCCACAGAATCAAAGGAGTCTTAAACTACTATTGTTTTAAGCCACGAAGGTTTGAAGTGGTTTGTTACACAGTGTTAAGTAACCGATAAGGCCTCTGACTCCACACGTATCAGGATTTCCTTTTTTTCTTCTGACCTCTCTTTAATCTCTCTTCTGAAATAATCTCCCTGGGGCACCCGGGTGGCTCAGTCGGTTGAGCTGGGGTCATGATCTTGCAGTTTGTGAGTTCAAGCCCCACATTGGGCTTGCTGCTGTGGGCTTGTCAGTGCAGAGCCCTCTTCAGATCCTCTGTCCCCCTCTCTCTGCCCTTCCCCCACTTGCGCGCTCCCCAAAATAAATACATCTTTGATAATCTCCCTTCTCTTCTCTCACCATCATCCCCATGATAGCTACATCAGTGTTTATTTATTTTAGAGAAAGAGAGAGAGAGAGAGAGACAGAATGCAAGCAGGGGAAGGGCAGAGAGAGAGGGAGACACAGAATCGGAAGCAGGCTCCAGGTTCTGAGCTATCAGCACAGAGCCCAACAAGGGGCTCAAACTCAGGGACTGCAAGATCATGACCTGAGCTGAAGTCAGACACCTAACCGACTGAGCCACCCAAGCACCCTGATAGCCACATTAAATGCAACTTTATCAGAGGTTCTCTTTGGCCTTCCTTTTACACTTCTCTAACTTAGTAGCCGTATCATCCACTTCCAAGGCTTCCACGATTACCTTGATGGTGGCAGTTCCTTAATCTATTTTCTAGTCCTGACTGTTCTCCTCAATTCCAGATCCATATATCCAGCTGCCTGTTGGACATCTCCATGAATATCCCACAGATGCCTTGAGTTAGCCTAGAGCTAAATTTATTATCATCTTTGCAAAGCTCTTCTTCCTTCAGTATTCTCTTTAATAATGTCACCATCATAAACCCTCTGACCAAAGCCAAAATCGTGGGTCCATCTTGACTCCACTTCCTGCTTTATCCATTGTCACAGAGATTCACTCATCTCCCCAATATCTGACTGTCTTTTTCCCCAGCTTGTAGTATTTGTACCTGCTGGGTGTATCATCAAGATTTAAGAGTGTACCTCCTGACTTCTTATACATCCAATCAATGAAATGTAAGTACGGTGTTGGAAGTCAGTTTCCTGGAATTTGCACTCTTAGCCCCTTCTTAATCCCTTCCTCTATCTTGCTAGCTAGAACATGGATGCTGCCATCGTGGACCATGAGGCAAATTTGGGAATAGAAACCTTGTAAAGTGATGCCACAGGATAGAAGGAACACATTCCTGAAACCATGGAGTGCACCAGGACTGGATCACCTGCCCAGAATTTTACATAAAGAAATACAGTAGTAAAAAATATTTTTAAAAAATTTAAGGGGCACCTGGGTGGCTCAGTCAGTTAAGCATCCGACCTTAGCTCAGGTCATGATCTTGTGGTTGTTGAGTACAAGCCTTGCATCCGGCTCTGTGCTGACAGCTCAGAGCCTGGAGCCTGCTTCAGATTCTGCGTCTCCCTCTCTCTCTGTCCCTCCCTTGCTCAGGCTTTGTCTCTCTCAAAAATAAATTTAAATATTAAAAAAATAAATAAATAAGGGGTGTGCCTGAGTGGCTCAGTTGGTTAAGCATCTGACTTCGGCTCAGGTCATGATCTCACAGTTCGTGAGTTTGAGCCCCACATCAGTCTCTATGCTGACAGCAGGGAGCCTGGAGCCTGCTTTGGATTCTGGGTCTCCCTCTCTCTCTGCCCCTCCCCTGCTTGTGCACGTTTTTATCTCTCTCACTCTCTCTCTCTCTCTCTCTCTCTCTCTCTCTCAAAAATAAACATCAAAAAAAATTTTTAAACATGTTTAGACAAATAAAAATTAAAAAAAAGAAATACAGTTCTCTGCCATTAAAGCCACAGTAGAAACCCTATTCATACTATGCTCTTTCTCATGTCTTTCCAAGCACTTGGTAAAATAGGTAAGCTTTTTTCTCTGCAAATATCTCAAGAAGATGAAGTTGAAAACAAAAGGTAAAGGACCAAGAAATCTACACAGGACTTAATGGAATATAACAATTCTATTTCTCATTATAAGTCACTGCATTTATTAGCATTCTAGTGTATGTATGTCTCAAGGATTTGATTTGTGTGTCAGTTCCCCAGAGCATGATTATATCTGGGTACACTGACAAATTCAGGTTTTGGACCCAAACAGGTAAGGACTAAATTCAGTTAGCGAGGCCCTATATGGCTGATCAGCCAGCCTCTCTATATATTTTTAATTTATCTTTTACACTCAACATCATAATTAACTTGCATAATGTGTCAGATCATAGTTCCTAAACATGGCTACGATAACCCACTTTCCATATGGTATTCTTATAATGTGACTTTGATTCTCCTCCCATGGAGATGATGGGATTTCTGTTTCTCCTCCTTGAATGTGAGCAGGCTTCTGATGATGGCAGAGGTCACACTATGTAACTCAAGGCTAGGTCATACAAGGCAATACAACTTCTTCCTGGTTCTCTTTGAAACACACTCTGAGAACCCAGCCATCTGCAGGGAGGAAGCCCAAGTTAGCCCACGGAGAGAACCCAGGACCCCGCACCCAAAGCCTGAACTGGGCTCCTGGTCAACAGCCAACAGCAGCTTGCCCCCTGTGAGTCATCTGCAAAGTGGATCCTCCAGTCCTCAGTTGAGCCACATCTCTGTATGAAGCACAGATAGGCTATGCCCTCCCAGCCCTGTCCAAACTGCAGATCTGTGAGCAACCGAGGACTGCTGCTGTTTCAAGCCCCTATGTTTCTTGGTTTTCTATGCAGCAGTATATAATCAGAATACATATTAAATTGTTGCACTGGGTTTTTTTTTTAACGTGAAGAAGAAACATTTTAGTTAGGAAATCAGAAATCCTATTAAGATTATGTTACCTTCACATTGCCGTGTTCAATGAGCTGTGTATAATCCCTGGAACCAGGTGCTGAAGTGATATATCCCAGAAATATCACTTGATTAGAGCTGCTTTTCAGTAGTTTTGAAACAGCAATAGCCTGAAGTTTCCTGTCAAGGTCATCTCTAAAATGCAAAAAAAAAAAATGTACTTCTTAAAAAAATGTACTTCGTCATTGTACTTGCAAGACCATTTTTTAAAAGTACTAGGTATCTAAGTTCCCAAAGAGGATCTTCAAACAGTACACAACCCGAGTGATTCCTACTTGGGCAAATGACTGAATGTTATGCCAATGAACAAGACAGCGACCCAGTGCTTCAGCTGGGTAGGCTGACAGACTTTGGACTAAGATCATGATCTCTCCCCACAAACTAGTTGGAGTCAAGTTGATTTAAATACCTATTCTAAAATAGCGTTTGCTCAACTTTTCGTCAGAAGAAGTTATGTCAGTAATCTGAGACCTGATCACCAGTATTACAGCTAAAGACTAGGAGGTAATAATAATGATAATAATAATAATAATAATAATAAAATAGAATTTAAAAAGAGCAAGAAGTACTGGTAAGAGAGAGAATCCTAACACTCACAGAGCACACCAGGCTTATGTAACCTACTCAGCTCCATCAACTGAACACTTACTAAAAGCCTCCCGAGTTTCTCCTGGTCAAATCCTGGCTAAACATGAGGCTTCTATTAGTCTAAGCACCGCTGATGTGTAGCTGAGGTAATTAGGTAGGTACATCATGCTTTTGAGGGTTTTACAGTTGGTCTGTTTGGGGAAAAATAGGGATATCATATTTGACATGATCCAGCCAGGAAACCTGAAACCACTCTAGGTGTTTCAAACAGGGTGAATTTAATATAGGAAACTGGTTACCTAGCTGATAGGAAGCAAAACAGGAATCAGTGAGGCAACCAGAGTTTAGCAACCAGTACCACTTGTTGGGCTAGAGGGACAACAATAGGAGATGATATTCCCAGTGTCTGCCAGCCAGCCATGGAGGAGGCAGCCCAGAGGTTGCTGGGGCTATCTAAGGAGGAGTTAGAGTCACAGGAGAGACTCAGCTGCAGCCAGAAACAATAGAGAAAGCAGAGAGAGAGAATGAGAAACACCTCTTCTTCTCTCCTCCTCCTGCTCTCCAGCCTTGCACTAATGTCTCCCATTAGCTAAACCTACCCAGCAGCCAGAAGGCAACAGACTCTGGGAAATGTGGTTCCCTGTGATGTGTAGCCAAGAGGGACACGAGCCAGGAATGGATCCAAGAGCAAATAGGCAGCAGAACCAACACAGGCATTTATAGAGAAAAGTAGCTAATAAATGTTCGGTAAAAAAAACAGACAAAAAACAGTGACAAAGGCAGACAGACATCACCAAGTACTGAGAATATTGGAGAAACCTCATTGATGTAGGAAGGTAGGATCTGAAGGCAGAACTAAGCTTAGATAAGAATGTATAGACAGCTGAGTACCATTCAAAGATGCCTTAAGAAATAGAAGAGTGAAAAGAATGACCATTTATTAAATATCTTTGATACTGAATATTCACAATAACTGAGAGGCAGGCATTAGCTCTATTTTTTTCTTTTTTTATATATTAAATATAATTTATTTTCAAATTGGTGTCCATACAACACCCAGTGCTCATCATTAGCTCTATTTTTAAATGAGATTAAGTAACACGCTTATGGTTATTTTCCAACTGCCCTGTCTGGATCTGTTCTCAGTCCTTCTCTGTGCCCTGAGAAGCTAACCCAGGCAGATTTCATGTCCTGGGCTCCCTTTTCTGCTGATTTCCAGTTAGGTTTGGTCAACTACAGGCACCAGTAGGAGATAAAAAGGAGAGAGAAGTTGTGGTATTTCTTCCCCATTAGCTGCATTCTTTTTGCCTGTGGCCCCTCTTCCTGAATACTATAGTATCTCTTATCTCTTCTTTTGATCCTTCCAGCCTCTTGGTAAATAGTGCCTTATTTAGGTCTGCAGTGAATTCTGTTCCTTCTGATACACACAACTGGGATTCAAATCTGGTCTAGAGAATTCCAAGGTCACTGTACCATTAGAGAATTCCAAGGTCACTGTACCATAGATAGTGTTTTCATACAAATATATTAGCAATATATTGGAAAATAATCTATGAATTTGGTTTCATATTTTCTCAGTCGATAAATTTTACCCAGTGATGATAATAAAAATAAATAGTATATGTATGAGTACAAAGAAAGGAGAGGAAAGGAGATGGGGGAGAGAGAGGGAGAGAGCAAGAGAGAGAACACATTTTATATTTCTTTACCAGTTAATATGTGATCAGCCCCAAAACCCTATAATGTGGGCTGGAAAAAATAATTTCATCCAATTCAGAAATAAAAGGACTGGAACTCACTGAGGTTATGTTACAGTAGGACCAAAAGTATAACTACAGACTACCGGTTCTGCACTCTTTCTTCTTTGTACATTTATGATGTTACAGAAAACAAAGTGGTGATGAACTGGTGGCTCAGTTAATTACATAAAATAACATTGATTTTAGTTATGGTGTATACCTAAATGCTTCTAAGGAATGCTGCTATTTCCTATTTATTGGTTGTAAAGAGGTATTTGTGTAGTCAATAATTTTAAAAATCCTGTTGAATCAGCTAACAACATGCATAAGCATTCCATAATTCATTCCTAATATGACTTCGTGTTTATATGCCATAATCAGTAGAGAACGAAATCTCTAAATATTTATTCACAGTAAGAATTTTGTATCTAGTATTGTAGAAAACAAAGGCAAATGAAAATATGGAATGATGGCTTCACAAATCCTTCAATGTATGAGCGTCTTCGTGTCACCTGTTGGAAGGCTACAGGGTTCATGGACAGGGCTTCTAAGGAGTGACACAGAACTGTGGCTCTAAGGGGAAAGACTGCAACAAGCACTGTGCCTGGGACACGGCAGATGCTTGATCTGCGTTTGATGAATGAATTCTTTTTTTAGCTGCCCAACAGACCTTACATTTAGGGTTATCTGACTTGGTTTAATAACAATGGCCAGTATTAATGGAGCACTTGCTGTATTCATGTAGTTTCCATGAGATAATATTTAATTCTCACAAGAACCCTATAATGGATTATTGCCCCTGATTTACAAATGAGAAAACTGATGCCCAAGGTGATTAAATAACCTGGTGAAGGATACACCTTCAATTAGTACTCAAACCAGATTGTCTGATTCCAAGCTCTGGAATTTCATGCTTTTAACCACTCAAACACACCGCCTCCCTCCCTGGTGCTACATGTCCTCAGTAAATGTTAGCTAGCTTTGTCACTGCTGTCATTGTCATTGTATATATGTGTGTGTGTGTGTGTGTGTGTGTGTATTATTAAATCAAGTGAATAAGTGAGAACATGTGAAAAGTGTGGTTTTGATTAGAGAGCTTTAAATATGCACTTAATACAGGGCGCCTGGAAGGCTCAGTTGGTTAAGCGGTTAAACATCTAATTCTTGGTTTTGGCTCAGGTCATGATCTCACAGTTCGTGGGTTCAAACCCCAAGTTTGGCTCTGTGCTGACAGTGCAGAACCTGCATGGGATTCTCCCTCTCTCTCCCTCTCTCTGCCCCCCCCCACTTACACAACTACTCTCTCTCTCTCTCTCTCTCTCTCTCTGCCCCTCTCCCCTGCTAGGGCTTGCTCTCTCTCGAAGTTTAAAAAAAATTTTTTTTTTAAATATGTAGTTAATAGAAAGTTAGAAAAGGTAATCCTTTCCTCCTCTTTTCCAAACACATTCTGAGGGCTATCTTTAGTCTTCTCTTTCAAGTCTATTCTTTACATGTTGGAGGTTGGAGGGGGTTGAAGAGGGCAAGGGGGAAAAGCAAAGGAAAAATGGGAAGGACTTTATTCAACTGTTTCTCAGGTTAAGACCTTGCAACTTTAATCATAAAAGTGCTATTTTTTAAAAGCTAAACCCAGGGCAATTTAAGGTCAGTGGAATGATTTTGGAATGCCTGTGCTTGCTACATGAAAATTATTGAGAGAAACAGAGGCATTTCTTCAAATAGCTTTCTAAAGAGACATGGACCATCATCTATATCATCTGTCCTCTGAACACCCTTTTTATTTCTAAGACAAGCAAGAGTCTGGTGAGTGAATGGTTCACACAATTACATTTGGATGGTTTGTTTATATTGCTAAGTCTGATTTCGTTCAGAAAATATTCAAGTATACCTTCACAGAGCCACATGATGCTGTGAGAAAAAAGCGAGGTAACAGGAAAATAAAGGTAGCAGACACATTAGTTTTGTTTAGGTGAAACTTATAGTACAACCATGTTGTTCTAATGTACTGTATGTCACTTCAAAGCTCAGTGGCCTCTTGTCATGAACGTGGATAGGACCTATATGCCCTGTATTATAGTACTTTATGTTACCGTTTTCAATTATTATTACAGAACGTTTAGTATGGCAGAGTACAAATTATATACTTTTATCTTTGCTTTTATATTACATTGTTAGCATCATTCATGATTTATTCAGTACTAAGTCACTGGTTGTAAATGTTATCCTTTGGGGATAAAATTCATTCCCCATTCCTCATGTCTCCTTATAGAAGGACTTGCTTAGAAAACCATGTCTGGCCTCTATCTCCCACTTTTTACACTTGGGGAAAACTTTCCTAACTGGTTGAGTTTGGCAGAATTAATTGGGCATGCTTGTCTCAAGTCCTTCCTCTCTCTTCTTGGAGCCTGCCAGTTTGCAGACAGGGTATTTCTGGGATATTCTCTCTACCAAGGGGAGAGTTTGACAAGGCAGACATTGCACCTCTGGTGGGTCGGCTGCTTTGGGGCAGTTTCATGTATTATTGGCGGATGAATTAGCAGGTCCACATAGACACAACTAAGCCATGCCATCCACATAAGTTTATCAGAATTAAGAGATACTTTGATGTCCCTGCCAAATTCCTCTACCTACCCATCAGTGGACTCTGAAAACATGAGGAAAACAGAGTATCATTTAGTACCCTCAAATCCTAACAGTACTTCCAACTGTAATAATCCTGTAGGAAAAGAATATTTCATTTTTCTGTAGTCCGGTTTACCACATGGTCCCAAGTACATGCAGGCTCTGAGTTAGGTCTACCTAATGCCTCATTGGGTGACACTCTCAGACTAGTCATCTAACCTCTCTCAGTCCACAGTCTTTATCTGTAAAATGGGACTATAATGGTACTAACATTATACAGAGTAAAGACTAAATGCAATAATGTACTTAGCACAGCACCTGCTCGGCCATTGCTGGCTAACACAGCCATCATTGCTGCCCCGTACCATCTCTAAGGACCACCCACAAATGTTTTATGCTTCATTTTTTAAAACCAGCTACATAAGGAAAAATACTTTGGGAGGAAAAAAAAAAGAAAAGTCACTGCGTTGAAATCAAAGTAATGTACTAATAATATTTCTTGGCATTTGTGTACTATTAGAAAGACCAAAGAAACCCACTCATGATTCCCAAAGTGTGTCACGACAAAATCCACCAGTTTGTCCGAGATGTTAACAGTCATTGTTATAGCTGGTGCGATCTCGCCCTCTGGTGATGGAAGAAGGTGGTGCTCTGACTTCACAATTGGGTATCGGGACAAAACCATAATCCTGCATTGGAATGAAAAGAAACATGTGCATCATTATTGGTCCCACCATATCATGGAGACAGAACTAAGCACATGTGTTAAAAAGGGATGTGCTCAAAGCACTAATATGGCTGTCTGAGACAATACCTTGCATCTCTGCTATTTAGCATGTCTCTTTATGTCGCTAAGCACAATGCCATCAACTCTGTTTTATTAAATACTATGGAGACACAAAAAGGGCAGAGTTAGCAATACACAAAATCTATTTTCCTTAAATTGTTACTCTGGCAACATATTTGCATAAATAGTTCTAATATTAATCAACACATTTGGGAATGTACAATCTTGCCAGCAAGGACACAAAGTAACAATTTACAAAATTAGGAATTATAAACTGTCCAATAAAGATATGAAAACATGTTCTACCTCACTCTAAGTCAAAGAACTATATATAAAAAGGATGAGCAGAGCTCAGATCTCAGCCAGGTCTCTTCCCTGGTCCCTGGCTGCATGCACTCTCTCTGGCCCCTCATGGAGCCCCTCCAACAGGATGACCTCTCCAGTGATGTCACCTGAATCTGTGCACGTGTCCAGCTTATCCTGTCCCACTTGGCCCTCCACGCTGCACAGAACATCCTACTAGATGTCACTTGACTGTCCAGAGGCATCTCAAATTTAGCACAATCTGTCTGCTCTGCCTAGTTGTCCCCGTCCCATTAAACAACAACATGTCCTATCAGGTATTTGGGTAACAAACATAGATGTTGTCTTTTATCACTTCCTGGCCCCTGACATCTAAACCATCAGTAAGTCCTGTCAGCTCTGTTCCAAAGTAGGTCTTAAATTTGCCCACCCCCCTTCTCCCCATGACCACGGCTCCTACTGTCATCTCTCACCTGTGCTAGTGCACCTACCTCATCACCTGTCTCCCTGCTTGCTCCCATCCTTGCCCCCAAGAAGCTGTTCTAGGAACAGCTAGAAGGATCTTTTTGAAATGTAAATCAGATCAGATGGCTCCCATTTAAAACGCAGCCAATGGCTTCCCGTCAAAATTGAATTCCTCAGTCCCCAGCATGGATTATGTGACTTTCTAAGATCAGGGGCCTGCCCTTGACCTCATCTCTTACTGGTTCCCCCTCAGTCCCCACATTCAGGCCCACCAAGCCTAACCCTGCCTCAAGTCTTTGCACTGGCAGTTCCCTCAGCACTGCCCACGGCTAGGTCCTGGGTCCTCCTCATGGTGAGGTCTGCAAAGAGACCTTCCTGACCATCCCTCAGCATCCCCTGCCCCTCCTACCCAGTCATGTTCCTTTTCTACATAGCACTTATCACGATTTCAAATTCCTATTTATTTCCATGTGTACATATTGATTTTCTGTTTCTTCACACCAGAATGTAAGCCCTGTGAGGACAGCATCCAGGTCAGACATGCTTAGCGCTGTAAACCTCAGCTCCTACACCAAATGGTTTATAATGCTGAAGAACTGAAAATATCCAGCAGCCGGGCCACCATGAAAAACAATCACGGAATATGCTATCTTCGGCACCTTCTCATCCCTCCCAGGAAGCACCCCTAAGGCATATTCATAGGACAAAGGAATGAGAACATCAACCTTCCGCTCTAAGCCCAAGCTTCCTGGTCTTCAGGGCTGTGTTACCAAAGTACACTCACCCCCACGTGTGATCCCTTGTGCTTGGGCCAAAGTCGGTATAGAAACCCAACTTCTCCCCTAGCCACATGGTTAAGTCGTTGTTCCCAATATAGGGCTTAGAAGCATCACTCTCCAAAATTGTTATGAAATCTGCACCTATTCAGAAAAAAAAAAAAAAAAGCATGTAGTGATTAACCACAGCTATGCAAAAACAGTAAAACTTTCTTCTTCAACCCTTTGCCTTTCCTCATAAATCAAAAAACAAAGTAATTTCTAATGAGTCACTAAAGTGAAATGGGTCAGACCTGAGCCATAAGAGGAGTTTTCCCATGTTTAGAATGTAATTAAAACATGGGACACCTGGAGAAAACACAGAAAAGGATGAAAATGTATCTTTTACATTTTCAAATATTTTTAACATCTTTCCCAAGATTTCAAATGAGCATAATGTTTGTTTCAAATATGCAACTTATGTTCAGAAATACAAAGTGGTATGTAACGGCATTTTATTCCTGGGAAAACACTTCCATGGTATTGGCACAGAAGTAAGTTTACTGGTTTTCTCTGACTCGGACCAGCTGTCCCGCAGGGCCTATAGTCAAGAAGAAAGGCCACGGAAATTCCTTACTGGCATTAGAATCATATAGACTCTCAGCATAAGTATGTCTCAGGGGACATGCTTATCATTAGGAGCAACCAGAACAGTTTAGACCTTCACAAACCTTGCTCCACGTTCCACAAAGTTGATCTAAGAACCAAATACCCGCACCTTTTAAAGGATGCTTCATACAAAGAGGCACACCCCAGGGCACAGAAACTTAAAAACTGGCCCTTAGGCTCTTGAAAGCAATGTGCTTCACAAATGAACCCTCACCCTGACCCATTCTGCCTTTTGATCCGACTGCTTTTGGGTCCCCCATGGTGGGTCCCCAAGCAACAGAAAGCACCAGGAAGAGTATCTCTTGGAACAAGGGCCTGACAAGAATTCCCTGCAGATACTCAGTGTGAGGCTTTGTTCAGGATCAACTGAATTGACTGCTTTCAAAGACAGATGTGGTTATGGTAGCTTAATCCTTCTGCAGCTGCCTACCAAAATGAAGCCTTTTTATGAGATTAGTTTATGATCCAGCAAAGCCTCCTCCTGTTCCTTATGATCTCGTTCAAAATAAAAATAACAACAGCGGTTTCTCAAAACCTGGAACTAATTCCGGTAAAAGGCTTACCTGTTTGACTGAGCAGCTGAGCCGATCCTTCTAGATTGGACCATCCTTCATTGTCATAGCCAAACCGAAAAGGCCAGATGGCAGCAGAGACCTCTGTGGCTGGTCCCTGAGGAGTAATTTTAATGGTAATTTACAATGACTAGGAACAATGGCGGTTCCAATCACCCAGCTTTCTCCACCTCTCTCTACCAAAATTCATATTTCAGCAAAGGAATTTTCTTGGTGAATTTTCCCACATTTAATTCATAAAACAGGGAGCTATTTGCTAGGTGATATTCTAATAATAAATCTTCTATGAGCTTCCAGCTTAAGCTTGGAAGTGAGGAGGAATATTTGGAAAGTGAGCATTTATAATAAGCATCATTTATAATAGCAAAAAATTAGAAGCAACCTGGCTGTTGTTTCAATAGGAAAAATAGGAAAATGGATAAATAAATGGTGTCACAGACCTACAATGGAATACTACCCAGCCCTAATAAATGAGTCAGGGATGAATCTCATAAAAGTGATTTTAAGTAATAAGTTGCAGAATGTATATGTCAAATGTCATATAGGTGAAGTTGAAAACACGGAACAAACGATACTGTCGGGGGTTATCTCATAGGTAAGCACAATATAAAGAAATGTATGAAAAATGATAAACACCATATTCCAGATGGAGGTAACCCTTGCACAGGAGAAGAATGAGATCACAGAGGGATATACAGAGTCCTTCCACGTATTTGTAAAGCAGCCTGCTGATTCTGAGTTATACACATTGTTACTCCTCTATGGCACTGACAAAGCCAATATTCAGGAGCACAGCCGCCTTTAAGAGTTCATCTTTTGGGCTCATGGGCTCAGTCAGAGAATCACTGCCCAACCCTCACCATCCATCTTAAGCAAATACCTCACTGATCTATAACAGGGATCCTGAGGAAGAGTATGGCTGCATTAGAACAAATCTATCACCGCAACTGGAAAAGCAACTTTGAGTGAACCATACAGGTTGAAGTTGGGAGGATGATAAGTAGCAACCTCTTGCAATGGAATGCCACCATGTAAACACTGGTGACTCGGTATGCTACCAGCAGTAAGCTGGGCTTTTCATCTTCATACAAGGAAAATTATTCAGTTTAATGAATGTCATATAAAGAGAAAGGAGACATCATCAGGGATTTCAAGAGGCATGATTATATTCATTACACTATCCCTTTTCATGTAACTATGTAACTATAATTAACTCTGGATTTCACCACTCCAAAACCTATTATTCTCTCATTCTTCCCATGTCAGTAAACGCCACCACCCTCCATCCAGTTGCTCAAGCCAAAGACATCAAAGTCATTCTTGATTTCTTCCTTCTCTTTATCGAGCAACATCTAATCCATCAATAAATCCTGTCAACTCTTTCAGAACACCTTTGACTCTGGAACAACACGAGAGTTAGGGGCTCTGTCTCCCTGCACAATTGAAAATCCATGTATAACTTTTGACTCCCCAAAACCTTAACTACTAATAGCCTACGGCTGACTGGAAGCCTTACCAATAACATAACAGTCGACAGACACACATTTTATACATTGTATACATGTATTATGTAAGGTATTCTTATAATAAATATAACCTAGAGAAAAGAAAATGTTATTTAGAAAATCATAGGGAAGACAAGACATATTTACAGTAGTGTACCGTAGTTATCGATGCTGTAAGTTTGTATCATCTGTTTACAAGATGAATCTTGTGTCAGTGTCTATATCAACATGGTCTTATATGATACAAAACACTATAGGTATTATACATATTACTAACAGCAGACATCAAAAATGAAAAGATGAGGTGAGGGGCGCCTGGGTGGCTCAGTTGGTTGAGCAACCGACTTTGGCTCAGGTCACGATCTCACAGTCTGTGAGTTCGAGCCCCGCGTCGGGCTCTGTGCTGACAGCTCAGAGCGCGGAGCCAGTTTCGGATTCTGTGTCTCCCTCTCTCTCTGCCCCTCCCCCATTCATGCTCTGTCTCTCTCTGTCTCAAAAATAAATAAACATTAAAAAAAATTTTTTTTTAATTTTTTTAAATAAAAAAAAAGAAAGATGATGTGAAAAAGAAATTCATATTTACTTCCAGCTATAACAATTCATGCATTGATAACGAGGAAGCAGCAATATGTTTGCTTTATGGTAACCTAGTATAATCGATATGACAGCTTCATGCTAGCCTAGCCTATACAATTAATGAATGAATCATTAAAAAAATTGTATGGCATACAGTATTATAGTCATCGTTATAATGCAATTTTGGAAACACTGTTCCATTTTTTTTAACCACTTGTCTGTAATGATAGGCTGATACACAGTTTCTCCAATTATAAGAAAGAGGCATACTGCATGCTAATATAATTCTTTGAAAGCAGAGTTATAAAAACAGTGGGAAAACTAAGACGTGATTAATTTTACATTACATACACTCACCTTATGCCTACGTAAGGATAGGCTGTCCACCTCCATGGGAGTCTTGCACAGAGTGTTCTGCATGGTGAATACTTTGATGACAGGGACACCAAATGTCTAAACAGTTCTTGCTGTACACATAGTAGATTTTCACAAAGACACACACACACAACAGACAGGTTTATTAGGTGTACAGCGTGATGATTACTTACAATTCATAAAGTGCAAGTGGATCATCATCAAGGTCTTCATCCTCATTGTGTTCATGTTGAGTAGACTGAGGAGGAAGACGAAGGGGCAGGCGGGTGGTCTTGTTGTCTCAGGGGTGCCAGAGGAGAAGAGGTGGAGGAAGAGGAAGGGGAGAGGCAGGAGAAGCAGGCACGCTTGGTATACCTTTCTGGAAATGCACTGTAATTTCTGTCTGACTTCTTTTGCGTTTTCATGTCTCTAAAAATGTTTCTACATGGTACCAGTCCTTCTTCCACCTTCTGCTTTAGGTTCGGTGCCCTTATCGTAGAAGGGTCCGTGTCGCAAAAGAAGTCAAAAGCAGTCTTGACTCACTGGACCCCTTCTGCTAGACTGTCTAATGTCAGTTTGTCTTCTGACACTGCGTCCTCTACATCTTCCTCATCATGTGGCACTGGTTTGGAAGCACTCATCTCCAGTGGGTCATCTGTTCATTCCTCTGGTGTGGTGTCTGTTACCTCTTGAAGTTCTCTAAGATCCGTATCTTGAAACGCTTCAGCCTCCACTTTTTTTTTTCCATTATCCACAGTCCCTTTCGTGATTCCCTTGATTGGCTCTGTCATAAATCCTGTGAAGTCATGCACAACATCTGGGCACAGTTTTCTCCAGCAGGGATTTATTGTCTCGAGCTTGATGGCTTTCGTGACTTCTTCTAAACAACGGCATCTTCAGTGATGTAATTCTTCCAGACTTTCATGATGTTCTATCTGTCAGGGCTCTCCTCCACAGCACTGACAATTCTTTCATAGAATATTGTGTGTAATGAGGCTTAAAGGGCCAGAGAACTCCCTGATCTAGAGGCGGAATCAGCAAAGTTGTGCCTGAGGGCAAGTAGAGCACTTTGATGCCTTTGGTGTTGAACTCATGGGATCCTGGGTGGTCAGGGGCATTGTCTCATATCAAAAGAACTACAAAAGGCAGTCCTTGCTGGCAAGGTACTTCCTGACTTCAGGGACAAAGCATTAATGGAACTAATCCAGAAAAAGGGTTCTCATTGTCCAGGCCTCCTTGTTATACAATCAAAAGACTGGTAGCTGGTGTTTATCGTTTCCCTTCAAGGCTCAGGGTTAGCAGCTTTATAGATAAAGACAGCCCTGATAATAAATCCACTGCATTTGCACAGAACAGTGGAGTTAACACATCCCTTCTACCTTAGATCCTAGTGCTCGCTTCTTTTCCATACAAACAGGTGTCTTTTGTGGCATTTTTTTCCACAATAGGACCCTTTCCTCTGCAAGAAAAACCTGTTCAGGCTAATATCCTTTCTCCTCAATGATTTCCTTAATGGGGTCTGGGAACTCTCTGCTGCCCCTTGGTGGGCAGAAGCTGCTTCTCCTGTTATCTTGACAGTTTTTAAGCCAAAACCTTTCTAAAGTTAAATTCCCCAGCTTTAGATCCTTCCCCTGCCTTTTGCGCTAAGTTGTTACATAATGATCTCGCTTTTTCTCAAGTCATAATGGAGTCTATAGGTATGCCTCTCTTACAGCAATCCCACACCTACCTAAAAGCTGCATTTTCAGTATGACATAGAAAGGTATTTCGCAAAAAAAGTGTGAGGTTTTCATGCCTGCTGGTGTGGCCGCAGCGACAGCTTCATGAATCTCCTTTTCTTTTTTCCTTTTTCTTTTTACACTGGATCTTTTATTTCAAGACGGCTGGTGAATGTAGCTGCAGACCCCAATCTACAGGATATCAAGCAATTCAACGCTTTCTGGTCATGACTTTTCTCTGCTTCTTGGGAGCACTTCTAGCATCACTAGAGGCACTTCATATGAGTCCCATGTTGATGTTCAAGGTCTACAGTATTGTTTACAATCAAAACCACCTGGGAACCACGAGAGATCACTTTTTACAGTAATATGAAATTTACTAGGGACAAACTGCTCACCTGGAGATCAGCATCACACCGAGTTTTAAACTGATAAGACGCTTGAGCTCACCGCAATAGCCGCAGGAGGTGCGGTAGTACAGTATGGACTACGGGTAATTTGATGCAGTTATGATTTAATATTGCATCTTTATGTTTACATTTCTCTCCACTGCAAATGAGCCAGGTACAGTCTGTGTGTGTGTGTGTGTGTGTGTGTGTGTGTGTGTGTGTGTGTGTAAGTTTTGGTACATTGTAACTTTTGATAATAAATCTACCGACACTTTCTGGTAGTAAATGACAAAACAGACTAGTCTCTACATATATATTCCGCATTCACAACACACCTTTTTCTTAATTTTTTCACTATTTCTACATTGTGTGGATGGCCTGCAAGTATTTGCAAATTGTCACAAACCTCCAGTATACTTTCTTTTTTTTTTTTTATGTTTATTTATTTTTGAGAGAGAGACAGAATGTGAGTGGGGGAGGGGCAGAGAGAGAGGGAGACACAGAACCCAAAGCAGGCTCCAGGCTCCGAGCTGTCAGCACAGAGCCCGCTGCGGGGCTCAAACCCACGAGCCGTGAGATCATGGCCTGAGCCGAAGTCGGACACTGAACCGACTAAGCCACCCAGGCGCCCCTCCAGTATACTGATTGAAAAAAGATCTGCATGTAAGTGGATCAGCGCAGTTCAAATCCACACTGTTCGAGGATCAAGTCTATCCTCTAAGTCTGCCCACTTGTCTCCAATGGCACTGCCACCGCACCCATCCAAACCTCCATAGTCTCTCTTTTGGATGGCTGAAAATGCCTTGTCACTTATCTCCCTGCTTCTACTCTACAATCCATTCTTCACAGAGCAGCCAACCTGCTCTCACATTTCTTCATGTTCCTGCTTGAAATACCCTATGGCTTCCACTGAAAGAAAACTAAAATCAGGACACTTCACGGTGCTCTGTAAGGCCCTGTATGATGTGACCCTTCCCGGCCTCCCCATCCTCATCTTCTATGACTCTTCCCCTTACTCACCAAGCTTCAGCTGCACCAGCCACCTTGGTGGGTCTCAAACATGCCCCATCCGTTTCCCCTCAGCCCTTTACACACGTGCCCTCTGCCTGAATCCTTTACCCCTAGCTCTGTGATTAACTGGCTTCATCTCAGCTTTCAAGTCTCCACTCAAATATCACCTCCTCAGAGCAGCCTTCTCTAACCACCCAGTCCCGTTACTCTCTACTCCCTAATCCTCTTTGCTTCCAAGCAGCCTAATCTAAAGTGACAGTCTATTTCCTCCTCTGAATACCGTCTTTCTTCCCTACTAGAATGTAAACTCCATGAGGGCAGGGGTCTTGTCCAAATTGTTTATGTCTGTACCCCGGGAACCAGGCACACAGGAGACATTCAATATGCATTTATCAGATGAATGAAGGAAGGAAGGAAGGAATGAAAAGAACAGGTATTAAATCTAACTGAAATGACTCCTTTTGAAAAGAGGAAGATTAGGTATCTTCATTTGACCGACATGCTGCAATGATAACAAGTAACAAAGGACAAAAGAAAGGGACCACGTAATGAATTATTCACTTACTAAGAAACCATTACTGAGTTCTGAGTGTGTGGCAAGCCCTTTGTCAGGTGCTGGACGTGCAAAGGTAAATAGGAGAAGCATGCTCTCCGTGCTCAGTATAGCTTTTTATTTTCATGAAAAATTTGCCTGGTTGATGCAGATTACTAAAATTCAGAGCTGACCCTCAAATTCTGTTTTAGCCAAAACTATAATTCTAACTGCATTATGAAACACATCACACTTCATCAGCGTAGAAAGCAAACACAACACGGCAATAACTTACTTTTTCTTCTACCCACCTATCTAGAAGAGAAGGGGACAATAAAACATTTAAACCTGTCGACCGCAAGCAGGGAAAGGAAGAACAGGAAAACTTCCATGACTCATCAATACACAAACTACCCATAATCTTCAAAATCAAGAATTATCTAGAAGATTGTTTTTAAATCAAAGGCTCTCATATTGTTGCCTTCAGCAATATCTGCCCATAAAAAAAGCCCATTATAAAGTAGTTCTTTACTTCATAGTTTAGATATATTAAATGATAGAATGGCAAAGATAACGTCATACAACAAATTTTGAGCAGCTTGCCTTTAATAAATGGGTCTATCCTGTCCCAAGAACCCAACTTCATGAAACAACTCCATTATATTATTAGCCTATGACCTAAGGGTTAAAGAAATGGGATTCAGGGCCCTGAAGTCATGAGATCCAGATCTACAGTTCAAACACAATGATAAAGTGTACAAATGTATGCATATACGTACATAACACATAACATTCTATATCCAAATTTTTCATTACTTACCCCTTTGCCCAATTTCCTCTCATAGGTTTTATGCCGTAGTCCTAATCCCAGTAGCCCCACACCAACAAGCAGCCACAAAACTAAACAAAAAGAAGAAATACTTTTTAAAAGAAACTAAGTTTGTCTTTTTATAAATAATTTTTTAAATAATGCTGCAATAGGGGCGCCTGAGTGGCTCAGTCGGCTAAGGGTCCGACTTCCGCTCAGGTCACAATCTCACGGTTTGAGTTCGAGCCCCGTGTCAGGCTCTATGCTGACAGCTCGGGACCTGGAGCCTGCTTTGGATTCTGTGTCTCCCTCTCTCTCTGCCCCTCCCCCACTCACACTCTGTCTCTCTCAAAAATAAACATTTAAAAAATAATTTAAAAATAAATAAATAATGCTGCAATAAACAGAGGGGTGCATAGATCTTTCCAAATTCATGTTTTCATTCTATTTGGGTAAATATCCAGAAAAGGAATTACTGGACCATATATATGGTCATTCTATTTTTAATTTTTTGAAGAACCTCCATACCGTTTTCCACAGTAGCTGTACCAACTTGCATAGATGAATGGATAAAGAAGATGTGGTATATATACACCATGGAATATTACTCCGCCATAAAAAAAATGAAATCTTGCCATTTGCAACAACATGGATGGATGTAGAGGGTTTGATGCTAAGTGAAATGAGTCAGTCAGAAAAAGACAAATACCATACGATTTCACTCACATGTGGAATTTAACAAGAACAAATCAAGAAAAAAGAGACAAACCAAAAAACAGACTCTCAACTATAGAGAACACACTGATAGTTACCAGAGGAGAGGTGGGTGGGGGATGGATGAAATAGGTGAAGGGATTAAGCATACTCTTGTGATGAGCACTGTGTAATATAAAGAATTGCTGGGGCGCCTGGGTGGCTCAGTCGGTTAAGCATCCGACTTCAGCCCAGGTCACGATCTCGCGGTCCGTGAGTTCGAGACCCGCGTCAGGCTCTGGGCTGATGGCTCAGAGCCTGGAGCCTGCTTCCGGTTCTGTGTCTCCCTCTCTCTCTGCCCCTCCCCCGTTCATGCTCTGTCTCTCTCTGTCTCAAAAATAAATAAACGTTAAAAAAAAAAAAAAGAATTGCTAAATCATTATATTGTACACCTAGAACTAATATAGCACAGTACGTTAATTATACTTGAATAAAAAATAATTTTATGAAATTATTAAATCTATTAGGCAAGGATTTTGTGCAAAGGAGAAATGTCTAATTCCTAGGTTAATTTTCATATGCGACATGCATGTACAACCCATACTTGAAACTCAGGCTTCAAGGAATCTTCCCTGAAAATGTTCCAAGGACCATGAGCTTAAGGTAAAAATAAATCACAAGTATGTACAAGAAATAATACACAAGAAAACAAGTCTCCATGGGCAGACACCAACAGGGAAAAAAAAATAATCCTGTAGAATCAAACCCACAAATACTTCAGATGTTGAAACTTCTAGAATCAGAATATAAAATAGGCATGCTTAACAGGTTTAGAAAAATAAAAGAGGTTATTCAATAGGATGACCAGGAACATGTGTGAAGAAATAAAATAGACTTCTAGAAATAAAACTACAAACTCAGTGGACAAGATAAGTGGCAGCAGACAAAGCTGAATAGAGAATTAGTGCAAGGGACGGCTTAAAAACAAAGGTAGATAATATGGAAGAGGTTAAGGGACATGGAGAGATAATAAGAAGATCCAACACAATCCAACTGGATTCAAAAAGAAAAAGAGAAAGAATGGAAAAACAGCAATATTTGCAGAAATAAAACTGAGAATTTTCCACAGGTGATATAAGACATGACTCTTCAGATTCAGAAAGCCCAAACACTAACAAGCAAGGTGGAGGGAAGAAGGGGAGGGGGAGTGCAGAAGCAGGAATCCACATCCAACATATCACAGGGAAACTCTGGAATACCAAAACAAAGAGAAATCGTTAAGCGCTGCCAGGCAAAAAAGACAGATTATTTCCAAAGGAGCAAAGATTACACCGACAGCTGACTTCCCAATAGCAAAACCTGAAGCCAGATAACAGATTAGTATCTTTAATGTGCAGAGAAAAAAAATAACAACCAAGTACTAAAAGAGCAGAAAGTGAAGATATAATTTCCAAACTAGAAAGAGGAGTAGGAAGGCAGAGGATAAGAAAAAGAGAAAAGGCCGGGGCGCCTGGGTGGCTCAGTTGGCTAAGCGTCCGACTTCGGCTCAGGTCACGGTCTCACGGCCCATGAGTTCGAGCCCCGCGTCGGGCTCTGGGCTGATGGCTCAGAGCCTGGAGCCTGCTTCCGATTCTGTGTCTCCCTCTCTCTCTGCCCCTCCCCCGTTCATGCTCTGTCTCTCTGTGTCTCAAAAATAAATAAACATTAAAAAAAAAAAAAAAGAAAAAGAGAAAAGGAAAACCCAATCAATGCAAAAGAAAGCAAGAAGAAAAATAGGGGGAAATCTACTTAAAGTAGACAAAGCAAAGTAAGATGACAGAAATAAATCATAATGCATGAGCAATCACAACAAAAATAAATTACATTTTCAAGTTAAAAGACGATACTGACAGTCTAGAACAGGCACAATGGAGGCTGTAAAAAGATGGGTAGTTGCCAGGGTTTGGAGGAAGGAGGGAAGGATAAACAGGTGCAGCACAGGGGAGGTTTAAGGAAGCGAACCTATTCTGCAGGATACTGTGATGGTGGCTAGATGTCATTATACCTATGTTAAAACCCACAGAACATACAACAGAGAGTGAACTCTAATGTCAACTATGGACTCAGTATCGGCTCGTCAGTCGTAACAAATACACCACACTAACGCAAGATGTTAATAATGGTGGAAACTGTGGAGGTGGGGGTGTGAGGGGGTGTATGAGAAGGAACTCTATACTTCCTGCCCAATATATCTGTAAATCTAAAACTGTTCTAAAAAATAAAGTCTATTCTTTTCTTTTTTTTAAAGACAAAGATAGTAGTTGCCATTGGTAGAGGCAGGGAACGATGAACAGGCAGAGCACAGGATTTTAAGGCGGTAAATTACTCTGTACGATGCCATGATGGTGAATACATTTCATTATACATTCATCAAAACCCACAGAACATACAATACCAAGAGTGAGCCCTAAAGTAAACTAGGGACTTCGGGTGACAGTGACGTGTCAGTATACATTCCTCAGTTATAATAAATGTAATAATAAACTCTGGTGGTTACTGGTAGTGGGGGAGGCTGTGTGTCTGTGGGGCCAGAGGGTATATGGGGAACCTCTATACTTTCTGCTCAAACCAAAAACGGCTCTAAAAAATAAAGTCCACTTTTAAAAATTACACAAAACTGTCTAAATAACTTTGTAAATAAACTGTTCCAAATGCCTCAATTTGATGAATGAACTAAAGAATTCTGGTTCTTAATACTCTTACTACTACTACTAACAACAACAGCAACAATAGAGACAAAGATTGTCAGGATTAAAAATAAACAAACAAGGGGTGCCTGGATGGCTCAGCTGGTTAAATAAGCGTCTGACTTTGGCTCAGGTCATGATCTCCCGGTTCCTGAGTTTGAGCCCTGCACCGAGCTCTGTGCAGACAATTCAGAGCCTGGAGCCTGATTCAGATTCTGTCCCTCCCTCTCTCTCTCTGCCCTACCCCGTTTGTGCTCTCTCTCTCACACAAAAATAAACATTTAAAAAAAGTATTAAAAATAAGCAAACAAAACCTGCCGATCTTAGTTTAAGAGACCTACCTAAAACGTAAGAGCAATAAAACAAAACTCTAAATTTTGAAAACATCCCCTAAAGTTTAGTACAATCTTTTCAAATTATGATGGAACAGTATGAAGGTGTTTACATAATGGTGGTGCTGCTTTGTGGCATTTCTTTCAGAAATACACTAAAACTTTATTTAGCTTGTTTTCTATCTCTTCACACTAATATTTTGTCTTCTTTATACAAGTATCAAGTCACTCAGGGTGGAGACCTGTTTTTACATGCCTTTACATCCGACATAATGCTACGTAGTTCAGTAGTGTATTGTATCCTAATACACTACCTGCAAATGCAATCCTTTCAATAAACATTTCTATTTAATCTAGTTCATTTGAAATCAGTCAGATTGAATAGTAAACTAACTTCATGTTTGAGTTTCCAGTTCATCAATATTCCCAATGTTAACATATTTAAGCTCCCAAAAAAGAACAAGAAATGAAATAAATAGTTTGAAATAGAAAATAGTTCTAATGAGAACAAAGCATCTCGGAAATTCTACCTGTTAACTAATCTTATCTACGTGAGAAGTGAAGCAAAACTAACAACAGAGTATTTGTGCTTGACATGAGAGGCTACCAGAGATTCGCTTCAAAGTATTTCACCCAAACAAGTAAGGAAGACAGCTGTTAAGGATACTGGCAAAATGTTAATGATTCTTGAAACTGGGTGAAGGGGGCATATGCGGGTGCACTATACTCTTTAATTTCATACATGTTTGAAATGTTATTACAATTAAGTGATTTAAAAAAAGAAAGCAAAACTTACAAAGTTTCATATATTTTTCACTCTTTCTGAAAAGCACTTTAGGACTGTTTTTTGTTTGAAGAAAGTCAAGGCTTTTCTTAGGACTAAATAGCATATTTAGTCCAATAATTAGCATCACTGTCCCTGTTAAAAGAGAAAGCAAGAATGTATTACATTCTAATCCAAAAATCCTCCCAATGGTAAATTTCAGGTTCCTAGATTTCATTTCAGTGGACATACCCAGAAAATTCAGTGATTGTGTTAATTTATCTCAGTGCCTAAGCAATTACTCCAGCAGTGTTTTTGATAATTGGAATTGATCATAAGAAATTGGGGGGACGGGAGGTTCTAGGAACCCTGCTTCAAATGAGAAGACTCCAGCGTTTTCTTGATGAGGAATGTCTTTTAATTTCCTGTTTCTTCGTTGTTAGGTTGGTAACGGGTATCACTGTCGATTTTGCAGAGGAGGGTGGAGCCCAAGAGAAAGGCGCCTTTTGAACTGCCCTAGGGACTGAGTTTTCTCCGTTGAAAAGACCTCAAATGCACCAGGTTGAGGAACTCGAAAGGAAGATAGGTGGACTCTTACTACAGCCGTGTCTGGGACAATAATTCTGGCTTGGGGTGTGGGTCCTCACAGTGGATGCACGCTAGAACCAACCACACGTGCCAATAAGGCCAATCAAGACGAGCTCCATTCAGATGCATTACGATGTAACTTATATGTAAAGTTTACATACTTCTGAAGTTGTATACAATGAGAATGGAAACAGAATGACTGAACGGTATGTAAGTTAGAAAATGTCAAGCAGAAGTTAAGCTTAGGCAGAAGGCTAGCAAAAAAACATTATATGCAATTTTCAGGAAATAGCTGGAGTAACCTTGACAATAAGTTTATTGCTAGTTTCTGATTCAATACAGATTCTTTTCAATTGTATTAAAAGCTACACTGAGCATTACCAACTCTCCTTAGTTTTTGTGGCCCTATCAGTATGGCAGTCTTACTTAAAAAAATGTTTAGTTGTATGCAGCTTTAAAAAAAACACTCTCTGCAGTTTCAGGGGCAGCAAGCACTCAAAAAGCACAACTTCGTAACATTCTGAAGAAATAAACATATGCTTAGAAGGGCTCTTACTGTTGTTCGTTTTCTCCACATGGCAGACCCCTAAGCAAGCTGGAGTAAGGAAAAAGCAGGGCATTGGACAAGGAGATAGAGCAGGACAGAGTACACACACCTGAAAGAAACCAGAAGAAACACAAAGTTTGCAAAGCCAAGGTTCTTGCAAAGGAAATGCAGCAATTTATGCCTCCAGCTGGATGAGTGCATGGGTGTTTACCCAAAATAGCAAATTCTCAGCTGTTTTAAAATATTTCATATAATTAAAAAAATATATATCTTCCAAATCAGCCTGTCTTGCTAGATGTCTAGCTCAGGGAGTAGAAAAGTTTATGCGAAAACGTACAGTTACTGGAAAAATACCAAGGGCACAGGGGGATGGACAGGTAGAAGCCTAGACCTCTGTGCAGCCCGCACCCCCAACCATAATTCTGTAAGGATTTGTCTAATTTTATGTATGGTGTTTCCCCTACTACAAGTGCCAGATGGGCAAGGACCCTATGTCTCTTAAATCTCCAGCAAATGGCACTGTGTCTGGAACATACAGGCACCCAAGATTTTTTTTGAATGAATGAACGAACAGAGAGAAAACTGCATTTGTGAACACAAAAGAACCGAATCCCTAACTGACATGTTTTGTCTCCTGAATTTTTCACAATTTTTATCCTGGAAGCATTTGACATGTTTTACTTAAACTAAAATGATAGGCAACATTTGATTTGTGGATGCCTGTATACATCAGTAATTTCATCACTGCCAGAAGGCAATTTTTGAAATACTCAACTGAGCTAAGTGTATGAAATTTTAATTGGGTGCATGGAAAATATTTATCCTATGATTTGGGAATTTATCATTTAGACGAAGATTCATATATATAAAATATATTTTATTGGTTAAAAATATGGTAAGTAAAAATCACCAGTAAGACTTGGGAGAACCAGAAAAATCCCAATTTCTTTATATATTTATGAGCAGCACTCAAGTAGCAACATGAGCGTCATGATCATACTTTTCATAGCCTATCATGTAATACAACTGTTACATAGTACCTCTTTATACTTTACTAAGGATTAAACTTGGGTTTGTTTGTTTTTTTACAACTAATTTACCTAAAAGGCCTTTACAGTAATGAGTATTACTGAAACTCACTGATGAATTAAGAAATCTTTTAAGTAGTAATTTAGACATTCCTCCAGTTGTTTTATTTTTATCAAGAGAGTCTATTTTAATAATAATTAAAAAAAGACACAATTATCCTATTTAAAGTAGGTCACGTAAAGTGCTAAATCCTAGTCAGCCTGACGGGTATTTTCAAGCAGTTACTTTAATCCAGACCTTTCAAATATACTCACCCAAAAGCAAATCAGATCTTTCTCTAGCGTAGACACCTCCTGGAACAAACTTAAAAGCCGTGCACCATGCACAGAAAAGTATCTCCAGGAGATAAAATACCATGGCAATGGTCATGGCTTTCCCAGGGCCCGACCCTGAGCTAATAAGATGTCCAAGCACTTGAGGCCACATGGACGCTGTGAAGACAGCAAGCACACAGCCAGAAACGGCAGCTGCCCACGTGGGGAGGTAAAGAAGGCCCGCAGCTGAAGCTGCTCCTGTTTGTGACAGAGAAAGAAAAGAATCAGACAGGAAAAGCAGAAGAGTCTCTCCCATTTTCTTAAAAAAAAAAAAAAAAAGGAATAATGGGCTTATAGGGTGACCAATTTATAGCTAGCTATTCAGAGCCAGAAGGGACCTCGAGGGCATCCTGGTCCAATTTCCAGACTGATGAGAAACTGAGGTCTAGTGAGGTTAACGTGATTTGCTCAAGGTCATGCGGCTAGTTACTTGCACAGGTGGAGGCAGAGTGTGAATCTAGTAAATCTCAGTGCTATTTCTTCCGGAAAGACAGGGGGAATGAAATGGCATTTTTAGCTTACTTGTGTTAAGACCCTAATAGCAAAACAAAACAAAACAAAACAAACTTCTAAAGAAGTGAAATTTTCTGTAATACCAAAACTGTGTCCATTTAATTTAACCAGCCGGATCCAGGACATTGGAAAACACATAAAGTCAGCGCAGCTTCTAGAACATTTTTGTTAAGGAATTTTCTTGAGGACTTTCCATCCACTTAAACGCTGCCCCTTGTCCTACAATATGTAAGTTGGCTTTCCCAAGCTCACATCCCCAAAAGATGTGACTGAGGGAGGATTGGTGGGCTTGATGCTTTAGCAATGCTGCAGTCAGTTCATTCGTTACCCAATAGCCTGGTAGGTGTTGAAGTCTATGCCATCTGCCCAGTCCACAGCAGGCACTTAGTAAATGTTTGCTAGTTTGCTGAGCTAAACCTGAGAGTATAACGTTCGTCCCAATTCCTGGGAAATCAGTTCTGAAACAGCACATCAGGGTCTCATGGCACCCCACTTTCAAGCCATCTGTGTAACACCTTTCTACAGAATATGACTTTTTATAGACAATTCAGTCAATTTTGTTAGAAGTGTGACCCACCCTTCAAGGATGTCTCCCGCAGGCTCCTCGCTGCTGGGGTGAGAACTGCAGAAAAGGAGTAAGGAACAGGAAGTGGTTCCAGCCAGCCTCTTGGTGCCCCGTGGTGCCTATCCATCAGGAAGTTCTACTTGTACCACGACAGGGCAGTGCCACGTAACCACCTATCCTCCCCACCCCTGCTTCAAGATCATCGCTAAGATCAACGTGAGGACCAGATTCCAGAGCCCTCTACAACCCACAGAGTTTAACCTCACAGTGAGACCTTAAAATACTTAGATTTCATAATGGCTATTTTCATAACAAACATTTTTTTCATTTTGAAATAAATAAATGTAATGGCCAGTTACCGTAGAAATTTTAAAAATACAGAACTGTAAAGAAGCAATTAAGAATTGCCTAAAAAAAAAAATAATAATAATAATAATAATTGTCTAAGACTGAGCTGATCACAGCCAGTACTCCTATGTATTTTCCCTTAAGTCTTGTTTTATGTACATATGAAAATATTTTTATACTAGCGGAACCATACTACTTATTGAAGATTATATTCTTCTTTTTATGTAACATTATACCGAGAACATCTTCTCACATTATTAGTGTTTTTTTCTAAATCATTTTTAAGTATATATACCACCCACTAGATAAACACACCACAATACAAGCAACCATTTTCTTATTGTTGGCCATTTATGAAGCTTCTAATGCTGTGAGGAATATCTTTCTTTTGCTAATAATCTCTTACTACATCTCCACTCATTTCCTTAAAAGAGTCCTTTAAAAAGAGTCTTAAAAGTACAAGTACTGGGGTGCCTGGGTGGCTCAGTCGGTTAAGTGTCCGACTTCGCCTCAGGTCATGATCTCACGGTTCACAAGTTCGAGCCCTGCATCAGGCTCTGTGCTGACAGCTCAGAGCCTGGACCCTGCTTCGAATTCTGTCTCTCTTGCGCTCTCTCTCTCTCTGTCCCTCCCCCACCCACTCATCCTCTGTCTCTCTCTCTCAAAAATAAATAAACACTAAAAAAAATTTTTTTTTTGAAGTATAAGTACTGTGTCAGGAGGTAAAAGCATTTTAAAGAATCATTAATTATGGGCAACTGCTTTTGTGAAAGGTTAAGAAACCTTGCTGGGGCACCTGGATGCTCAGTTAGTTGAGCATCTGACTCCTGGTTTCAACTTAGGTCACGATCTCACAGTTCGTGAATTCGAGCCCTGCATCAGGCTTTGTGCTAACAGCACGGAACCTGCTTGGGTTTCTCTCTCTCCTTCTCTCTCTCTGCCCATCCCCTACTCCTCCCTCCCCCCTCCCCAAGTAAATAATAAATAAATAAACTGTAAAAAAAAAAAGACTTGCCAGAAGTCTCACCTTTTGAACCCTGCAGAATTATTCCTTTCTAAAAATCTTTACCAAATTAATGATGAGAACAGTATCACATTTTGAGTTTCACTTTTCTAATGATTAGTGAGAGTGACTTTTTCCTGTTTACCAGCTTACAAAGGCTATTTTTTAAAAACAATGATTCCTGAGTTGATATTCCAAATGAAAGACATTAGAATGACTTTGTTGTTTCTATAACAAAGAATTGTCTGGAAGGAAAGAAAACATCTTCTCAAATTCCCTTGACTATTACTGTTTTTATTTTTAATTTATATTTTTAAATAGGCTATATATATTTTTTTAACGTTTATTTATTTTTGAGACAGAGAGAGACAAAGTATGAATGGGGGAGGGTCAGAGAGAGGGAGACACAGAATCTGAAACAGGCTCCAGGCTCTGAGCTGTCAGCACAGAGCCCGACGCGGGGCTCGAACTCACAGACCGCGAGATCATGACCTGCGCTGAAGTCGGACGCTTAACTGACTGAGCCACCAGGAACCTCTATACCAGTGGTGGCATATGACCCACACTGTTGGTCACTTTGCCTTCTTCACTTACCTCTATACCTTAACTGTTTTGTGTTGGAGACTGAGTCCTTCCAAATAACGTCCTCCAAATCTTTACAACATCTAAGACACCAAGCAGAATTATTTTTTTAAGTTTATTTACTTACTTTAGAGAGAGAGAGAGAGAGAGAGAGCAATCAGGGGAGGGGCAGAGAGAGAGAAGAAGAGAGAGAGAATCTCAAGCAGGTTCTGCACTTCCAGCTCAGAGCCTGATGCAGGGCCCAAGGCCACGAACCATGAGATCATGACCTGAGCCGAAATCAAGAGTCGGACACCTAACCGACTGGGCCACCCAGGTGCCACGACACCAAGCAGAATTAATAGTAACTGAATATTCCAGTACTATTTATAATAACTAACATGTTAGTTTTCAATAGATCAGATTTTTCATACAATAAAATTATAGGAACACTGTAAAATACACCGGGGTCCTATCAATACGTTTAGCACATCTGTTTTTTCTTTTAATAGAACTTTGATTTTAGTAATTTAATTGCCACCAAGATTTAAAGCCCATTAGAAGCTTCAAATCTGCTTGCCCCTGAGGTCTTTTAAACTCCTATTTAACACTTCAGAGAGACAGCAAAACTACATTAGGTTTGACTCTACTTATCTCGGGAAATAAGTATAAGCATAACACTATAGGTTCACAGCTTTTCTGTCTTTTAACTGACAATGTATGTTTCTGGGGCCCCCGGTTTTCCATGTTTAAAATTAAGCTGCCAATTACCTACCCACTAAGCATTTTCCTTATATTCCATGAAAATAGGCATGACATCAGGGCTGAACAAACCTCCAATGTATTTCATGTTCTTTCCCCAACTGCATAGAGATTAAAAAGCTATATATGCTCATTGCAAACTCAGCATTTACAAAAGTATCTGGCCCTTTTCTTGAGGAATCTCATGAGGCATCTCTCTGATGAGAAGAAAGGTTACTCTTAAATTCTATTCATACTAACTTCCACAGACGCCATAGAGAATGCCTACCACAAAACACATGTGCAAGTAAAAAGGGCTCAACACGACTACAACAGTTTGCTCATGCCGCTCCAGGACGACGAGGACCTGGCTAACTTCATTAAATGAGCCAATCTATTCAAATTACACATATGTCAGGGCGCCTGGGTGGCTTAGTCGGTTAAGCGTCCCACTTTGGCTCAGGTCAAGATCTCATAGTTTGCGGGTTCGAGCCTTGTGTCAGGCTCTGTGCTGGTAACTCAGAGCCTGGAGCCCGCTTCAGATTCTATGTCTCCCTCTCTCTCTGCCCCTTCCCTGCTCACACTCTGTCTCTGTCTCTGTCTCTCTCAAAAATAAATAAACATTAAAATATAGTTTTAAAAAAAAGAATTACACGTATGTCTCCATCCAAGAGTAATAGCACTTAGGATGTAAAGAAATTTCCTTATTACGTTAGTCGATCCACACCGTCTATTACCAATCCACAGTCTTGAACACACACAGGGCATCCAGTGAATCACCTGGTTAATGAATCACACTCTGAATCACCTGGTTAATGAACATGTAAGAGGGCATCTCTCTTCACAGAGACCAAGTTCACTGCTCTGTTACAGAGTGCGGAGTTTTTTATTGAACACTAAAACGAACTCTAACCATTTTCTGCCTTTTAAGGGGAAGGGAGAGGAGTGATGTAATTCAGGCATAGTAATAAAATAGTCAATCATAAAAATAAGTAGTTGCTCCTAACATATGATGGCTTCCATCAATATCCTGTAATCCTAACCAGTGTGACTGGGAGTGGAGGGTCCCAGCCTTGAATAAGCAAACGTGGACCCCAAAGGTAGTCGAGAGGTGAGAAGCTCAGGAGGGCATTCCTGAAAACCAGAGAAGCAGGGAATCTTGGAGAGGGCAAGAGGTCTGGCAATGCAGTAATGTCTGACTTCTATCGCCTCAGACCTGCAGTAGAAACAGGGGCGCCTGGGTGGCTGGGTCGGCTAAGCCTCTGACTCTTGATTTCGGCTCAGGTCATGATCTCACAGTTCTTGAGTTTGAGCCCTAAGACGGGCTCTGTGCTGACAGCGCAGAGCCTGCTTGGGATTCTTTCTCTCTGCCCTTCCCCCCTCAGGCGCGCGCGCTCTCTCTCCCTCTCTCTCAAAATAAATAAATAAACTTAAAAAAAACTGCTACTGACACACATGCCTTGTTTGGGAGATGGGGGAGAGTATGTGAGCACTGTGAGGTGGCAGTATGGCCGCTATAGGAGGAGAGAGGTAATGAAGGAGGAGGAAGTAAATTGTCAACTGAGTGGAATGCAGGGCACAGACACGTACAGGTAAACCCACGTACCTGTGACCCACCAGAGTAAACTGGTACCAGGAAACCATGAACAAGCTGAGAGCATCAATCCGCTCGCCAAGCTCAGCAGAACTGCACCTCTGTAAGAAAATAATGTGCTGTAGGACATCTACCATCATTAATATTTTATTGTCCCAAATAGAAAATACATCTCCTACCTCTGGGTACATCCAAGAGATAATATGAGTGTGAAAAAACCCAGTGAGATAATAAGAGCTCATTGAAAACCAATATTATATCCAGTCAGAACACTGAGGGGTAGCCGAGTGGCTCAGTCGGTTAAGTGTCCAACCTCAGCCCAGGTCATGACCTCACCATTCCGGAGTTCGATTCCCCAGCCGGACTCTGTGCTGACAGCTCAGAGCCTGGAGCCTGCTATGGATTCTGTGTCTCCCACTCTTTTACTGCCACTCCCCAGCTCAGGTGTGCACGCATGTGGGCACGTGCTCTCTCTCTTTCCCTCTCTCTCTCAAAAATAAATAAAACATTGGGGCACCTGGGTGGCTCATCCAACTTCGGCTCAGGTCATGGTCTCACTGCTTGTGAGTTTGAGCCCCACATCAGGGCTCTGTGCTGACAGCTCAGGGCCTGGAGTCTGCTTCAGATTCTGTGTCTCCCTCTCTCTCTCTGCTCCTCCCTCACTCCCACTCTGTCTCTCTCTGTCTCTCAAAAATAAATAAACATTAAAAATTTTTTAAATAAATAAATAAACATTAGAAATCAAGAAAAAAGAACACTGAAGTAATAGCAACTCAGACTTGAAATAAATGATATCTTCGATCTTTCACGGTCAATGTAAAACACAGCGATTGAGTATTCTCAGACTATTATAGCCCATATTGGCCATGTAACATGTGACATGTGACAACTCTGCCGAAGACAAAGAGAAAAAGTCACTGGGAATCGTTTCTATTTAGTTTGCCTCTTTTTTCTTCCTCTGCCTCAAAACAGTCTGGGCCTTTCTGGGACTGCTGTCAACTGTATAAATAATCGACAGTTGTGTGAGTTTTAAAACAACCACAAACTGCTTCATTCTTTTGCTACTTGGGCAAAAAGTTGCAGGAGGAGGAATCAAAAAATTTAACTCCACTTTAGGGGAATATCCAGAAGCAATAATAGCTACCACGTGGCACTCAATTAAATAGCTACAACATAAACTAAGCTAAAAAACACAGCACTTACTACCTCCCATGCACTGTTTTAAGACTTTTGCATCTTGGGGCGCCTGGGTGGCTCAGTCGGTTAAGCGTCCGACTTCAACTCAGGTCACGATCTCGCGGTCCGCAAGTACGAGCCCCGCATCAGGCTCTGGGCTGACGGCTCGGAGCCTGGAGCCTGCTTCCGATTCTGTGTCTCCCTCTCTCTCTGCCCCTCCCCCGTTCATGCTCTGTCTCTCTCTGTCTCAAGAATAAATAAACGTTAAAAAAAAAAAAAAAAAGACTTTTGCATCTTATTAGGCTCTCAATCTTCCCAAGTCTCTAAGGTAAATGCTCTTATTATCCCCATTTTGCAGAGGCAGACACTGGGGGAAAGAGCACTTAAATAACCTGTCAGAGGTCATACACAGCAGCTCTGCTAGGACTCAGAAACCCAAAAAGGTCATCAGGCCCTGGAGTGAGGCTCTCGGCTACTATCCTGCCCACCCCCACTTCCAAGGTGAAGGATCACCCTGGGTCTACAGAAGACCAGATGTGAAAAATGGCCGTGGAGGACACTGTTGATTTTTTTGTATCCCCAATTCAACGACAAATGTTTACGAGGACCTACTATGTGCATGCAGGCTGTGTTCTAGGGGCTTGGGATACATCCATGAACAAACATCCCTTTCCTCCCGAGGGCTCCCATTCCAGTGAGGGAGGAACAGACAGTAAACACAATTAATAAATAATTCAGGATATCAGAAGGCGGAAAGCACTAGTGGTAAGAGTCCCAAGGCCGGGAGCACTGGGGCGGGCTGATGGGAAACTGGAAGCATGAGGAAGACACAGTTTATCTAGCTTCCTCATTCTCTCAGGGTCTACCATCAGCACTGATCCTTCGGCTTCCCAACGTCCCGTCGGTACGCTCTGGGCCCCTCCCTCACCCTTCTCCCATCCCTCACCTCTTTACCGCATCAACACTTACCTGGGATGCAATCTCTTATGGATTTTAGAAAGCGATTTCTACTATGATGGTCATGACTCATGAAAGCCTAATGCAACATTTCTCCAGCAGGGTTCTGAGAAACACTAATTTTATGAGATGTTAACAGGTGTTCCAAAAGAGGAATTCTACTTTTTTTTTTTTTTTGGAGGGAGAAAGAGAGCATGCACAAGTTGGCGGGGGGGGGGGGAGCAGAGGGAGAGAGACAGGGAGAGAGAATCTCAAGCAGGCTCCACGCTCAGCGGAGCTTAGGAGCCCTATGTGGGGCCCCACCTCACGATGGTAAACTCATGACCTGAGCCAAAATCGAGAGTCGGATGTTTAACCAACTGAGCCAACCAGGCGCCCGGGAATTCTATTTTCAAATAAGTTTGAGAAACTCCCAGGAGGTCTCTCGTCTGCGGATGTGCACTGTGAATCACAAAGAGAGGAATACGAAGTGCAGATTTAGGAGACGTTGCCTTTTTCTCTCAGGGTATCTATCAACATCTCAAGACACCAGTGTCCCACAGAACACAGTTAGGGAAATGCTGGTCCCATGAGCTACATCTCCATCTTCAATGCCTCCCTCCAACAGACCGAATTACAACACGTCTACCAAAAAAGCCCCTCATTTTACAGGTGAGAAAAACAAAGCCAGGGACACGACGTGACTCGTCCACAGTCGAATGATGAGTTACTGTTGGCTGAGCAGGACTCCAGCCCTCAAGCCTGGCCCAATTCTCCTTCTGCTGTTCCATATAACTGATGCCTATTTTTAAAGGGAATTTTCGAAACAAAGCTTTGATGCATGGGAAGAAACCCCTTCCCTTCTCTTCCTTTGTGCCTTTCTTCCTTCTTTCCCTTCCTCCCAAATATGCGAAGGCATCCAGGATCAAAAGATACAAACTGTGAGTGAGCTAACATATGGAAACTTCCTAGCTCCATGCCTGACAGAGTTAAATCATAAATAGTAGTTCTTTTTCCCATTCCCTGCCCTCAAGTTGCTTACTGTCTAGCAGGAAGATCTAAAATAACTGTAATGGTCTTTTTAAAATTTTTTTTATTAATGTTTTTATTTATTTTTGAAGGAGAGAGAGAGAGAGACAGAGCATGAATGGGGGAGGAACAGAGAGAGGGAGACACAGAATTTGAAGCAGGCTCCAGGCTCCAGGCTCTAAGCTGTCAGCACAGAGCCCGATGTAGGGCTTGAGCCCATGAACTGTGAAATTATGACCTGAGCCGAAGTCAGACGCTTAACTAACTGGCTGAGCCACCCAAGCACCCCTAACTGTAATGTTTTTTAAAATTGTAATACAGAATAATAATAAAAGACAGAAGAGGGTAAGGGTGGAATTTAAGGTAGTATGTAGCATAAAGGAACCCTTGGGATAATCAGAGAAGACTTCACAGAGTAGATGCTTGAGCTGGGTTTAGAGGGGTGAGTAAGAGCTTGCCAGGACACCAAGGCATAGAAGGCAGCCAGACAGAGGGAAGAGCACATACTTGCAGACAAAGGCCTGGAACAGTCCAGCACTTCTAGGGAACTGGAAGTGATTTCAGCCCAGATGAAGCACGGGGATAAGGTAGGAAGTGTCTGTAAAAGTAAGAGGGGTGGGGGAACAGATCCTGTCTCACATGACCTCGTATGGAAACACCACTTAAAGGTTCTAAGCCAGGGAGTGATGGAGTTAGATGTGCATTTCTGGAGAGTTCACTGGGGGCGGGGCTAGTGGGGGCAGTGCAGAGAAGGCCACACTGAAGAGAGGCCATGAAGAAGCAAGAGAGGAAGCCTAGATGAAAGATGGTGAGGGCTCCACCGAGGCAGATAGGGTGGGGATCGCAGGGGAAGGGATAGATCTGAGAGAAGTAGTAGAATTGACTAGACTTAATGCCAAATAGACACAGAAAATGAGAAAGACACAGTTGTAGGAGGACTCCTGGATTCTGGCTCGGATGACGGAGTGATAGCTAAGAAGGGTGAAGCAAGGCATGGAGGAAGACGAACGTGTTTGGGGACTGGGAACTTCTGAGTCCAAACCTGGACACCTGGGGGTATGCTCTCATGTCTGCTGGGGAAGGATCCACCAGGCATTTGCCAAATGTGGGAACCTCCACACTGTAAGAGCAAACAGTTATCTGAGGCAGATGTTTTAAAGGTTCCTCCAATCTTTGTACATGAAAGGCTGGGCCTGAACACAGGAGAAAAGACGTATCCCAAAGATTAGAGACAGGGTTAATGAGGACCAGGCATACGCTGGTTCCAACACTTAATCTCAAGACTGCTGACTCCCTGGGTGCCCCATGGTTGGAGCAAGTCCCAAAATATCACAGGATGCAGAGATCTCTCTGGGCGTCCCTCCTTCGCAGAGAATAGAGATCGATGCCCAGGCTGCCAACCTGTTTTCTCTCATCAGGGCACCGTGGTCTCGTCCCATCAAATGCCCATAACTGTAAGGAGGGGTCTGAAGGAAATGGCAGCAGCATGTCTTCTCTGCCCCTGAGAATGCTCCCCCATGTGGAAACTTCCTCAGCACACCCAAGCAGGAGCTTCCAAAACCTTACTTGACCGGGCACAACCTTCAGCCCTCCATTGTCTGCTTTCTAGCAACTCTTCAGCACAGGGCAAACACCCTCCACAGTACGCAGTAATGTCATGCAACATTGTTGCTATCTAGGGAAAGTAGAATATGAAATACCTGGCTGGCGCAGATCTAGCTGCTCAACAAAAGAAGTATTTCTTCCTTCAACTTTAACAGCCAATTCCTTGATGGCTTCCAAACTGACACTCACCCAAATGGGTTAGGATCTGGCCCTGGATGGGGGTGCCCACTCACGGCCCATCTGGAAACAAGCGAGACCTCTCCAAAAATCCAGTGGGTGAGGAACACGAGACTGCCAAAGGCAGCTCCTGCCAGGCACCAGGTAGGTCTGGAGGCCACGCCCTTGACTGCCACTCCAGTATTTTTCCCCTCTGGCTTACTGCAGTCGCCATCTAGGATAAAAAATGGGAAATGGTCAATTACATGAAAATGTACCCTCTATATTTCACAGACTTGTAGCAAGCAAGAAATGGTACCTGGCTTCAAGAAGCTTATTTTAGAAGGGAAGATGTGGCACTGTAATACAAAGTGGAACGTGCTGAGAGCTAGTTGGTGTGAGAGATGATTTCAGGCAGGCTAGATCAGGAATGCTTTGGGGAGAACCAAGCATTTTGGGATTTCACAAGGGAAAATGCAGCGAGTTCTTTACTTCATGTGAAGTTAACAGTATGAGCAAAAACATATACAGGAAGGGGCACCTGGGTGGCTCAGTCGGTTAAGCGGCCTACGTCAGCTCAGGTCATGATCTCGCGGTCCGTGAGTTCGAGCCCCGCGTCGAACGTTAAAAAAAATTAAAAAAAAAAATATATATATATATACAGGAAAAGTGACTAGTATGTTCAGGGAACAGATGCAGTCCTACTTGAGTGGAACATATTCAGGACACCAGGCCATGTCCCCGCCTTCCCCCCACCCCCAAAGAGGGCTCTCATCTACCCCACTGTGCACCCAGGGTAATGTCGTACACTTACTGAGCAGTTCCTGAGTTTCAGGTCTCTTCCTAGCCTTTGATAGGAACTCATTTAATCCTGGCAACAACTTTACAAGGTAACCTCTGTTACTAGACCCATTTAGTAGATCCAAAAACTGAGGCCCAGAAAGAACAAGTCACTTGTCCAAGATCATACAGCTGGTAAAGAGAGCTTAGGCAGACCAACTCCACCACCTGTGTCCCTAACTATTCCCTACTTTCCAGGGCTGTTTCACCAAGAGGTCTCATTTCACTGCATCAATGACTTCACACACAAAAACGTAACAACCGGAGAAAATGCTGGCAGGAGAATGTCTTTGTAAGAACAGACAGCCTGCTGGACAGATGACCCGTGCTACTGGGAAGCTCTCTGCAGGACAGAAGAAAGTCTTAGGGTCTGTTTCATGAGGAGGAGGAGAGCCATTCTACCAATAAAGGAGTCAGAGGGAGAGAAGCAGAGCTGTGAGCCACAGGGATGATGGGAAGGGTGGTGAAGACAAAGGAGGCCAGGGCCTGGAGACTGAGCAGTCTTTGGGTGGGGAAGAGGGAGACCTAAACTGAATTTGCGGAGCACCGCTGCTGTGGACTCTGGTCGGGGACCCCTCTCCCAGGACCCAGCAAATCTTCACGAAAACTACAAAATTGCCTGGTGTGATCTGATATTCTGGGGAAACTGATGAGGAGTCTGGGGTTTTGTAAATGAGGTACGGGGCAAAAACAGGAAGGGACCAACAACTGGGTCACATAAATTAAAACAGAGGCGAGAAAAAAAGAAAACTCAAGTCAGGAAATGTAAATGATACCCTGAAGTTCAGATCCTTATCAGCCTGTACCTGTGAAATTTGCTGCCTGAGTTTCCACCTTTCAATGTTAGTGTTTTATGAAACATAAAGCATATATTAGGGCACCAGACTGAGTTCTAAATGTTCTAATAGTAATGTCATTTGACCAATATCCTTGAATGATGTTCCCTTGTTCTCACTGTCCCTGTTTCATGCCAAAATTGGGGCGAGAGGCGGATTATACAAGCACTTTGTTCATGCTGAGCCAAAACCCTCTAAACTTCCATTAATCTGTGAGATTTCTCCTTGTATTGACAAAAGAACAGTGACTCACTGAGACTCACACAAAAAGCCAGGTGCAAGTTAACCAGAATCTAGTAACACTTCTCCCTTCTTTTCAGAAGGATCTCAAGTTAGCATATGGAATAAATATGCAAGCTGGGGATGTGTATGTCTCTGAGAAAGTCAGCTCCAAAGAGAGACAGGTGATTTGGTATAATCATGCAAGATTATATGCAAGATTTCCTTTCTTTTTCAACCTTCAGACTTGGAGCTTAAACATCTTCAGACTCCCAGAAAAGAAAAAAAGAAACAAAAAACAAAAAACCCAGATAGTTCCCAGAGCCCTTGCTCATGAATAACTTCTCACAGTGTTAGAGATATACGGGGGTCAGTGTGGAGGAAGAGAAACGAAGGGTCTCATCCCTCAGCCCCATCCAGAGGGAGAGGGGAGAAAGACAAACTGAAAGCCAGCTGGGAGTCTCAAGCCTGGTTTACTCTCCCACTCCACACTGATACAAGCCAGAAATGGCTTATTAGTTTCATCCTCGGTTCTGGCAAGGAAAAAGTGCCTTCTGCCTAGATAATAATCCACTGGCTGTGCTGGTTACTCTTTCAGAGGGAGCAAAA
This sequence comes from Lynx rufus, assembly GCF_022079265.1. Classification (NCBI taxonomy): domain Eukaryota; kingdom Metazoa; phylum Chordata; class Mammalia; order Carnivora; family Felidae; genus Lynx; species Lynx rufus. The sequence goes on along the minus strand of NW_025814845.1, from coordinate 38,347,980 downwards.
AATTGAAACAGAGGCAAAATGCAGAAAGACTTCTTATCTTTTCAAGATGTGTTCCATTCAGATAAGTAAACTATGCAAGAGCGCAGATCCCTAAATAAATTGGGCGTACGCTTACCTGTGTAAATGCGATCAAGTGTGGCTATGGTACTTAATGTCAGTATCACTCTGTTGGACATCTGATAACTCCAGATTGGATTTAGTGAAGTGTACCATATGCGGAGAACAAGAAGAAGAATCTGTCCTAAGATGAATCCCCAGATTCTGAGGTACCTGTAAGAACAAAAGTATTTTTAATAACTTTTTATGTGCTTTCAATGTACCATGGTCACAGTGAATTTCATAGTTTCATAGAATGAGTCTATAACGTAGCCCTGTTGGTAATTTGCAGTAATGAACATGCCTTCATCTTCAGCCTTTATAAAGCCCATTACCTAGGCAACTTGTTGCAATTTCCTAATTCTCAAAACATCGTGGAGACTGATGGCAAGTATTCGCATTCCGATTTTGTGAAAAGGGGGAAAAAGTGAGACTTCTAGAGGCTGTGTGCAAAGTAAATACTACCACTTAAATTCCTGGTCCCAACTTTCCCTTTGGTAAATGATCACACTTGTTTAAGATACGAACCTTTGTCAATGGATATAAGATACCATACCTTTGTAAGCCACTTCCTGTCCACCATGTCACGGCTTGTACTATCAACGAGGAAGACACTCCAAGGGCAAGGACCACTAGCCGAACTCTGGCATTTGGAGCCTGGAAGGAGGCGATGCTGCCTACAAACAAATTAAGGAGAGCTAAACATTTCCGGCAATCATGCATTGGAACACAATGATCTGCATTCGATAACTGTTGCATCTGACACCATCTCTACACCCAGACAGATAAATATGGACTTGTGTGTATAAATTAAACAATTTTTAATTTTTTGTGATGTCATTCTTAACAATACGTTCACTACGTTCAAGTGTACAATTCAATGGTTTCTAATATATTCACAAAGTTGTGCAACTATTACCACTAATTCCAGAATATTTTCACACCCCAAAAAGAAACTCCCTTTTCCTCCTCCCTACTGCCCCAACCCCTGGCAATCACTAATCTACTTCCTGTCATATAGATTTTTCCCATTCTGGGCATCTCATATCAGTGGACTCCTATAATAGGTAGCCTTCTGTGACTGGCTTCTTCCACTTAATCAGAATATTTTCAAGGCTTATCCATATTATAGCATGTATGAGTACTTCGTTCCTTTTTATGGCTGAATCATATCCACTGCATGGATATACTGCATTTCATTCATTCATCAGTGATGGGCATTTGGGTTGTTTCCATTCTTTGGCTACTAAGGATAATGCTGCTAGGGGTGCCTGGGTGGCTCAGTCGGTTAAGTGTCCGACTTCGGCTCAGGTCGTGGTCTCACAGTTCGTAAGTTCAAGCCCCACGTCAGGCTCTGTGCTGACAGCTCAGAGCCTGGAGCCTGCTTTGGATTCCGTGTCTCCCTCTTTCTCTGCCCCTTCCCTGCTTGCATGCATGCGTGCTCTCTCTCTCTCTCTCAAAAATAAATGAACACTATTTTTTTTAAATCAGGATGCAGAAAAAACATTGACAATTATTAATTTTATCATTCATTTATAAATATATAAATCATACACTGGAGGCACCTGGGTGGCTCAGTCAGTTAAGCAACTTCAGCGTAGTTCATGATCTCGCAGTTCATGAGTTCGAGCCCTGCATCGGGCTCTGTGCTGACAGCTCAGAGCCTGGAGCCTGCTTCAGATTCTGTGTCTCCTTCTCTCTGCCCCTCCCCTGCTCACACACTCTCTCTCTCTCTCTTTCAAAAATAAATAAACATTTGTATTTTTTTTTTGAAAAAAGAATAATACTGCTATAAACATTTGTGTACAAACAAGGTCTTATATGAACATAGGTTTTCATTTTCCCCAGGTATATACTGAGAAGTGGAATAGTTAGGTCATATGAGAACTCTGCTTAACGTTTCAAGGAACTGCCAAACTGATTTCAAAAGCAGCTGCACCATTTTATATTCCTACCAGTCATGTGTGAGGGTTCAAGTTCTCCATATTCTTGCCAACACTCATCACTACCTATCTTTTTGATTAGAGCCATCCTAGTGGGTCAAAATTTATCAGGCAAAAAAAACCTAAACCAATTGGAATATGAACTAGTTTGTAGTTAAGTACATAGTAATTAACCCAAAACGTCTGAGGTGCCAGATGAGGTGATAGCATGTAACACCCAGATCTTCTCTGTCGTTATGTAAGGATTCCTTAGGACTTTGTCTTTAAAGACAAAGTTGTTTCATTTCCTTAGCAGCATCTGAAGGGAGTTTTAAGGTAAACCACGGCTTACAGCAGCCTCTGTCTAGCATCAGCAGAGCTCAGTGACTACCCAGAAGAGGATCTGGCCAAAACAGTCTCTTCATCCTCAAACTCGACATCACTTTCCTACCTACTCCATTTTCTCAAATTGAACTCCACCTCAACTCAAGTGATGGATCGGCAGAGAGGAAGGAGGTGAAATGGGAACAACAGGAAGCTTCCCAAATACCATACACACCCCAAACTTATTAATATCAACATCCCTTACAGCCACCAGAAGTTACTGGGCCAGAAGTGGATTTAAACAATCAAAAAACCACCCCAGTAACTCTCAGTCAATAGCTCTGTAGATAAGGCTTGACACAGGCAGCATTGAGCAAAGGCAACAAAGAAGTGCCACTGATGAGACCACTCCCATAAAGCCAACCAAGGAGCGTGACGAGAAAATGAAACCTGCAACACTCAGGCCACAGTAATTCCTAGGAGGGTACTGTAAGCCGAAGGCAGTGTAGCTCGGCCACTATACCCTCAACTCAGGGTAGAACGCCTCATTTCTCTTATTTCTGGAGCTGACATTTTCACATTTGATTGGTCTTTCCATTTCTCTGGACGTCGTCTGCATAAAGGGTGCATTTTTCAGTGGTCTTTACCACTATCCTTTCGGAGCCCAAGATCTTGAGAAGCCGAGTCCTCCACCCTTGCGGGTATCCACAGAACTCACTGCCCTAACCTCATTCTGCCTTCTTCGAGGACTGGCCCACAGAAAAGCAGAAGGCAATTTCATAGTAATTCCTGTCACTGTTTCTGAAAAAAAGTCAAATGACTGTATCCAGAGAGAAGAAATATATGCCACTTGGAAAACTCCAGAGAAACCAACTGCACTGCATTGTAACAGAAGAGTAAGACATCTGGAGTTTTCAGCTACAGATTCAACCAGATCACAGTCTGGTGTTTTTGTTTTCTAAACCTTTTCCTCCATGACCCCACCCTCTTACTTTTTTACTCCCAGTACTTCTTCAAGGTCTCTCAATATTTATTTATATTAATAATCTCAATTCCTTGGGACAGTAAGTGTACATTCAAAATTTTTAATTGATAATTGCTAATGGCGACATAACATACTCAAATTCAGAATCTAAAAGATACCAAAGGTATGTATTGCAAAGCTTCCCTTTTATGTCTGTGTCTAGATACCATTTCCAAGTAACTAAAATGCTATCGGGATTTTGTGTTGTTTTTTTTAAATCCTTCTAGGGCCATTTAATGCATTAAAAACTAAATATATTTCCATCTAAACCTTCTTACACATATGTTAGTATTCTGCACACACTGTTTAGTGATTCCTTTTTTTCACTTAATAATATATTTAAAGACTATTCCATTCCTTACATAATGTTCTCGTTCTTTTATATAGCTGCCCAGTATTCTACAGTGTTCCAATTTTCAAAGCCATAATTTATTTAACCAATCCCATATATAGGATATGTAGGTTATTTCCAACCTTGCTATTACAAATATTGCTATAATGATTAACAACCTTATAGTTTTACCATTTTTAAAAAAAAAAATTTTTTTTAATGTTTATTTATTTTTGAGACAGGGAGAGACAGAGCATGAACGGGGGAGGGGTAGAGAGAGAGGGAGACACAGAATCGGAAGCAGGCTCCAGGCTCTGAGCCATCAGCCCAGAGCCCGACGCAGGGCTTGAACTCGTCAACCACGAGATCACGGCCTGAGCTGAAGTAGGACGCTTAACTGACTGAGCCACCCAGGTGCCCCTAGTTTTACCATTTTAAGCCATATGTAAGTATATCTGTAGGGTATATTTCTAGAAATGGAATTGCTGAGCAAAAGGGTATATACGTATTTGTAATTTTGATAAATGCTGATAAATTATCGTCTGCAGAACTTGTGCCAATTTACATCCCCACCAGCAATGTCTGAGTGCCCGCTTTCCCATCCTTACAATACAGTGTTACCCGACTTTGTTCTTTGGCAATCCAGCATATGAAGCTACATACAAATATGTGTGTGTGTGTGTGTAAGTTGTATTCTACACATTTTAATTTTAAAATACATATTTAAAAAATTACATTTTTTCCCAGTAAACTGATCATATCCTTTGCTCTGTTATCTATCGAATTGTTGTTCCTTTTTATTATTGATTTGTAAAAACTCCATGTTAGTGATATTAGCCCTTTGACAAAAGAGTTACAAATATCTTTCCTAATTTGTTTGACTCTGTTTACTATAGTGTTCATTGGGCATAATTTTCCTACTTTCATGAAGTATCATTCAACAATTTTTAATGGTTTCTGAGTTTTCTGTCATAGTTGGAAAAAAAGTACACAAAATTTTCAAGAGTTGACCTGTTCTCCCTCTTGATTTCAGTGATTTTTTTAGGCTTTTCCGATCTGACAGAAAAGTTAGAAATGTTAAAGACATTGGCTCTTGGTCTAGTCTTACAGTTCTAGTAAAACTCTTTAAGACAGTAGTAAGAGAAAGAGTGATCTTTGTTTTTCATTTAATCATTTAGCATACAAAGAACAGTGTACATATTTTCACTTGATTTTGAAAAAAAAAAAAACAACAAAAAACAAAAAACAAACACACACGCACAACACCTCCAAGAAGCACTTTTAAATCTTACCAATAGTAATTATCCGCAACAGGATTAGCATCCACTTCTTGTTAGCCAATTTCCAGAAAGGAGTAAGTGTTAGGAATATTGGAGAAAGAAACACTATGCCAAAACCTTCAAGCCCAGTGAGTTCTAGAGTTTGCAGGGGAAAGTAATAAATCATCGGTCCCAGGCCATGGCAGAGAGACCAAGAAACATACCCTAGGAAAAAAAAAATGATTAAGGAGAATGTGTAAATGTGACTTTGTTTCAAACACTAGCCCTGCCCCTCCACTGTAAGGGCTCCGTCTGACCGCCCTCCTTCACGATTCTGACCCTAACTGGGTTCCTGTACAGAATTAATTCCTCCCCTTCCTCGGACAAGAAGAGAATGTCCCAGGATGAAAATGGCTTCCTGCTGTTGTGAGTCCCTTGACACCCCTTGTTTATTCCTTTAACCTTGTTCACACCCACACAGGTCGTCCCTTTATTGAAACCTCTTCATTTGAACCATCTAGGTTGAAATTGATAAAATTTCTTTACCTAAGTCAACCATTCTATAAAGAGCAAGATCATGAAAATCAAAAAGAGGAACTAACAAGGGTGTCCAGCTGGCTCAGAAGGAGGACTATGCCACTCTTGATCTCTGGGCTGGGTGTAGAGATAACTACCAAAAAAAAAAAAAAAAAAAAAAGAGGAACAAACAGCAGGTGGCCCCTCCTTTGCTCCCACTCCAGACTACATCCAAAGGCAGGTTAGTCAGGCAACAATCATTTACTTGTAAGTAGACTTTTTTTTAAACCTAACCTTATAAGACAGTATGGCGTAGTGAAATTCCAGGATCTGGAGTCAGCCAACTACTGACTGTATAATCTTCTACAACCATAATTACCTAATGGGCACTTACTATGCGGCAGCATCTGTGCTAAGTATTTACAGAGATCTTATTCCTCCTACAGCTCACGTCCTATGAAATGGACACTTTTTACTCCCCTCTTACAAGCGTAAAAACAAACAAGAACAAAAAAACTTCTGAGATTCAGAAAGTAATCGTCTAAAGTTGAAAAAGTGGCAAACGGCAGAGTGAACTTAAACCCACGCAGACTGGCTCCAAACGTAGCCATCTAACCATCACGTGTAGTAACTTTCTCCCGAGGTACTTCTCAGGCTCCCTTTCTGAACCAGCAAAGTAGTCCTTTCAGCCACCTCACCGAGTTGCTAAGATTAAGTGAGATCAAGTACACAGAATACCTAGCACCCTGGGTACTTACTGAACGTAATTCACTTTACACCGCTGTACTTAATACATTTGAAGCTAGGGGGAAAAAAAAGTGGGGGGTACCCTCCCGAGTATTAGCAGCTCCCAGAAAATCAAGTTCTTAGGAAGGTGCCCCTCCCAAGCGAAAAGAATGTCTCATAATAAACAGCGAGATCATAACACTGCCCCAAACATTTGGGAAATCTGACTTTAGTCACACGACTCCGAGAGAATTGCCCAATAATTGTCCTTGGGGCTTTTTGCAAAGCTGCGAGGTGCGCACACGGGACCCCAGTTCGACGCTTTTCGCGCAATGCCCAAACGAGCAGCCGCCACCGAGGCCACTCGTGCGGGGCCAGCACAGGCAGCAGCTGCCTCCCTGCGTGCTCACCTCAAGCCGCTGGGGGACACGGGGACCCCTTTCCTTGTGAAAGTTAAGGTCCAGTACTGAATCTTACTAACGAAAAGGTCGCGGAGGGGGCCGGTTCGGGAGCGGTCCCAGCCGCGCGGGGTCAAGGTCGACACGTGGAGAATAGAGCGCCATCCCAGGGTGGAGTGGAGCTCGGAGGCACCGTCTCCCCCACGGAATCCTCGGCTTCCGAACCTCAGTCTAGGTCTTGTCTTTTTTGACGGCGGTAGCAAAAGTTCCCAGAGGACTTCTGCATCCTGGGCGCGCGGCGCGCTCCCTCCCGAGCCCAGCCAACCGGCCGAGCGCCGCGGCTCCAGGCCGGGTGGAGGGCAGGCCCCCGCGAACGCGCGCCCGGGGGCGGCCTCAGCTTACCCAGGAGGCTCTCCAGGAGGATTTCTCGCCACAGCCAGGACATGGCCGCGACGCGCAGCGGCGCTTCCCGAGCGAGCAGCGAGCCCCTGCCCCGCTGCGCACGCCCCGCGCCCGCCGCCGCGTCCTCCGGAGCCGGGTCCGCGCGCACGTCCCCTCGCCGAGCCTGCTGCCACCCTCCAGCCCCGCGGCCCGCGCGCCGGGCCGGGCCCAGGAGAGGGTGGGGCCGCCGCGCGTCCGCCCCCGCCCACCACACCCAGCCCAGCCTGTCCGGGCCCGCACCACCTGCTCGCTCCGCCGCCGCACCCCCGGCCGGCCGCCCCCGCCCCGCGCCGTGGCGCCAGGCAGACTCGCGGGGGCCTGGAACCCCGTTGTCGGGGCGAAGGCGGAGTTGCCCGGCTCGGCCGCAGAGCAGCGCGGGGATGGAGCGCTGCCGGAGCCCCGGAGGACGGGCGGCTAGTGCCGGGTCTAAAAGGAGCCCCACGGTGGTGCGCTGCGAGGCGCAGGCTGGACGGGAGGGGGCCTGCAGGACGGGCTCCGGCGCCCGGGGCCATCAGGTGCCAACAGGACCGTGGGCCTTCTTTAAGCCGGGGCTAACGCTTGGGAGGCGGCATTAGCCTCCCGAGACTGAGCTACTCCTCAGCCGGGCGGTAAACAAATTGCGCCCTGGAAGGTGGTCCGAAAATCCCAGAGGCTCCAGGATTTTCTATGGCTTGTAGAGACCTTGCAACACTTGCTCAGGGGAGAGGAAACAGGTGAGGTGAGCGGAAACGCTGCCCTCCTCAACTTCATGAATAATGATACAGTCTGAGAGTGCCCATCCCTAAGGGAAAAGGGAGAGGAGTTCCAATCAACAGCGGAGCCAGTGAAGAAGGCCGGTGGTTTCTCGCTCACATATTACCACACCCCAGAATGTCTTGAAATTTTTTTTGAACCTTCTCAGAGCAATTTATTTTAATTCGCTTTAATTTTTTAGAAGAGTTTATCATTTATCACTGCTGGAAAGTTTGCTCTGAAATGAAACAATGACGAGTTGCCTAAAAGCCTCAGAATCCCTTAAGAGCAGTTGTTGCTAAAAGTCCATAGGAGTTTTAGGCAAAGAGTTCCAAAATCACTTAGTTACTTCCTAGTACTCCTGTCACAAGGATAACATATACATCAATGGAATAGAACTGAGAGCCCCAGGGGCGCCTGGGTGGCGCAGTCGGTTAAGCGTCCGACTTCAGCCAGGTCACGATCTCGCGGTCCATGAGTTCGAGCCCCGCGTCGGGCTCTGGGCTGATGGCTCAGAGCCTGGAGCCTGTTTCCGATTCTGTGTCTCCCTCTCTCTCTGCCCCTCCCCCGTTCATGCTCTGTCTCTCTCTGTCCCAAAAATAAAAAAATAAAAAAAAAAAGAACTGAGAGCCCCAAAAGGAATCCTCTCCATTGGGGTCAGATGCTTTTCAACAAGCTTGCCAAGACAATTACATGGGGAAACAGATGGTCTTCAACAAATGGTTCTAGGACAACTGGATAGCCACCTGAAAAAGAATAAAGTAGGACCCTTACCTCACATAATATGCAAACACTAACCCTAAATGGATCAAAGCCCTAACAGTAAGACATAAAACTATAATTCTGAGAAGAACACATAAGAGTAAATCTTCAGGGTCTTAGGTTGGGCAGTGGATCCTTAAGAATGACACCCAAAGCCTAAGTAACAAAAGACATAAGAGGTAAGTTGGACCTCATCAAAATTAAAAGCTTTTGGGCTTTCCATTTTTTAATGTTTATTTATTTGTTTTTTAGAGAGAGAGAGCACATGTACAAGCCGAAGAGGGACAGAGAGAGAGAGAGAGAGAGACAGAATCCAAAGAAGGCTCCAGGCTCTGAGCTGTCAGCACAGAGCCGGATGAAGGGCTCGAACCCATGAACCATGAGATTGTGACCTGACCCAAAGTCAGATGCTCAACCTACTGAGCCACCCAGGCACCCCAAAAGCTTTTGTGCTTTAAAGGACACTATCAAAAAAGTGGAAAAGCAATGCACATATTAGGAGACAGTGTTGTCAAATCATACATCTGGTAAGGAACTGGTATCTAGAATATGTATTAAAAAAAAAAATACAAGCCAACAGTGAAAAGACAAATAACCCAATTTAAAGATGAAGAGATGTGATAGACCTTTCTCCAAAGAACATATACAAGTAGCCAATAAACACAGGCAAAAAATATTCAAATCATTTCATTAGGGGAAGGCAAGTCAAAACCACAACGAGATGCCCCTTTACACTCACTAATATGGCTGTAATCAAAAAGTCAGACAATAACAAGTATCGGCCAAGATTTGAAGAAAGTGGAACCCTTCTACATTGTCTGTGGGAATATAAGATGGCATAGCCACTTTGGAAAACAGTCTGATAATTTCTCAAATGACTAAATAGAGTTAACATATGACCTATCACTGCTCCTGAGTATGTATACCTAAGAAAAATGGAAGTGCAGAATTTGTACACAGATGCTCACAGAAACAGTATTCAGAATAGCCAAAACGTGGGAAAACCCAAATGCGCGACAACCGTTGAATGGATAAACGAGATGTGGTATGGCCAAACAATAGAATAATATTTAGCAATAATGGAATAAAGTACTGATATATGCTACACGATGAATACAGCTTAGAAACGTTACACTAAGTAAAAGAAGCCAATCACAATGTAAGCCACATATTGTATGATTCCATTTAAATGAAATTTTCCAAACTGGCAAATTTATGGTGACGAAGAGTAAATTAATAGTTGCTCAGGGCTGGGGGCCAAGTGGCAAAGGAAAGGGAATTAGTGGGTATATGTTTCTTTCAAGGGGGGATAAAACGCTCTAAACTTAGATTGGGGCAGTGGTTGCACAATTCCATGAATACACTAAGAATATTGCATAATACTTGTTAAATGGGTGAATTATGGGTGTGTGAATTATATTTCAAGAAGATAGTTTTTTTTTTTTAAAAAGGAGACAGTTTTTGAAAATGCAATTCATTCTGGCTATTTTATTTTGTAAAAATGTTTTGGCTGAGTTTCAGTCATTTGGTATCAGCCATTCTTCAACATGTGAGGGACTTCAGTGAATATAAACAGCAGACACTGCATTTTCCTCCCTTTTTGCCCACATAGGTTTATTTTTCATACACCCATATGAAAAGCATCTAACCTAGTGCTCTGTGTGCCATGTAGGTTTCAAAGCTAAGCTTTAGGGAAAACTTTGCTTCTATTAAGGATACACTGTGTTTTCTCTTCCACTCAGAGCTCAGTTTTTAGTCTTAGTATTTTCTTTTCCTCTTTAACTGTTTGATCACAGCTAACTTCAAGAGAATCTGGAAAAATGCAGTCTAGCTGTGGGCCCAGAAAGGAAAGAAACCAAGTTATGGTGAGCAGTTGTCTGTCTTTGCTATAAACACCTACTTTATACACAGTGTTGACTTGAGGTTTAAATAGACCTCGTACTAAGGCACTCAGCACATCGCCTATGGTATTTACAGTATTTAACAAATGGTAGCTTGCATTATTGTTTGTATATTCCTTCATAATATTTGACCTCATGCTAAGCATATGGTAGGTAAGTACTAATTTGACCATTACATCAATAGCCTCTCCATCCTGAGCTCATGTTAATTGCCTTTTCTAGGCACTCTCCAATATATTCTGAATTTTTTCCAACTGCAGAGAGAAGAATGGCGTCAGTATGCCAATGAAAATTTCATCAAAGGTTTTTTTCCCCTTACCCTCTACAAAGGGATAATAATATTTCGGTCGTGTTTGCAGTAATTTTTCTGATTTACCATTTTGTCCCTCTGTGGCGCATTGTGGGAAAATGTATCATGATTCCTGATCCTTTCCTATGTAGCTTGTAAGTGTAGTTTGAATTATTGTTCCCTTAGAAGGTTAATTATGAAGTTGCTTTGAGTTTCATTCCCAAATATCATAAGTCAAATAGAATGCTTATATGAACTTTTAATTAGCTTGCTCTCCATTGAATTTCATTGGTAGTTAACTACTGTGATTATATAACTTTTACTAATTACATACAGAATATGTTACTGTATAGCTGATATCAGCACCATTCAGTTTGACCTGCTCTGTGAATGCATCTATTATATATAATTCGCTGCTGCTGCCTCACATTTTGTATTTACAATCTGCCTGGCTTTAATTTAATTTCAAAGGCCATGGTCTTTTCATTTTTGTCATTATCTCTTCTTTGACCTCCAAATGCCATTTGCATTCTTATTTTACATGGAAGTGAATGAAGCCCATTATGGCATTGCCCACTGCTTCTTTCTTCTTTCCCTATTACTTGGAGCATGAACACGTCAAGGTCAGTGTGAGCATATTGAGACTATTTTTATCAGAAGACAAGAATCTCTACTAGAAGATAATACTGTTACGGAATAATGAAGGTCTTCTGGTCTAACAAAAAACAGAAATGATTTTCTTTGAAGAGCCAAAATAAGAAGGAAGTCCTTCATGTCACTTCAAGCTCTCAATTATGCTCATGATTTTTTGAAAAGGGTCTGTGCTGCTTCATATAAGCCAAGTTCATGTTTTACAATGACAAATGTTTATTACTCCCTCACATCACATGTCCATGGTGGGTGGGCTGCGGCGGCTTCCCATCATCAGGAATCTGGGACTCAGGCTGAAGGATCAGCGTCTATCTGTGGGTCTCATGGAAAACCACATTTCTTCCAATCACACTCAGCAAATACAGTGGTCAAGCCGACCTCAGTGGGGCAAAGTCTGAACAAAAGAGGCAGGAAGGGTTTTGAACAATAATGCAATCTATTACAGCATGGATACACACATAACATGTATATATACATATAAATATATATATATACACACATAAATAAATATATATATATATACACACACACACATAGAAAGAGTATGCCATATACAGAAAATTTATAGTTCTGTTAGTCCTTTACATTTTAATTAATAATTGATTAGGGGCGTCTGGGTGGCTCAGTCGGTTGAGCGTCCGACTTCGGCTCAGGTCATGATCTCATGGTCCATGAGTTCCAGCCCCGCGTTGGGCTCTGTGCTGATGGCTCAGAGCCTGGAGCCTGTTTCAGATTCTGTGTCTCCCTCTCTCTCTGACCCTCCCCGTTCATGCTCTGTCTCTCTCTGTCTCAAAAATAAATAAACGTTAAAAAAAATTTAAACAAAATAATTGATTACTAGTTATTTAATTATCTTTGATTATTTGCTTCTTTTTGCCTAATACATTGAGAATATTTTCTCCTGTCCATAAACAGTCTTCTGCAATGTGACTTTAAATGGCCATATGTTATTTCATAGGATGGTTATATATCATTTACTTAACCATTCCCCTTTTGATGGATATTGAGGTTGCTTTGTTTATGATAGTATTCAATAAACAGATTCCCTACCTAGAAAACATGAGAAGAGAGAGTTTACACGTCTCTAACAAAATGAGAAAAGTAATGAACTTCTCTAAGAAGCTGATGATCTTTGGCTTTGCTTTAGCCAAAGTCTTCAAGGCACTGGATTTTACTTGAGATTAGCTGACTTCAACTTGTCCCTATGAAGAAACAGAGTACTCGTTGCCTGCCTCTCTCCACTTTGGACGACTAAGTTTCTTTCCTTGAATGGAAGCAAAGTGGAAGCTCTCCATGGCAGAGAAGGTTGGCTATCTACCAGACATTCCTGTCTGTCCTCCACTGTCCGTAGGATAGTGTTGTTACTGGAAAGGAGCTGCTAGCCAGAGGCTGCAGTTCTCAGCTCTCTGGCATCTCCACGGGGTCTTGTGTGACTGGTTCTCATCAGTGGAATGTGACCAAGTGACATGTGTCACTGCCAGACAAGGAGGTTGAAACGTGCTGCCCTCTCCCCTTCTCTCCTCTTCTGCTTGTGATAATGAGGCCCCAGGGAAAGACTGAGCCACAAGAGGAGGGGGGCCTAGGTCCTTGACTCATTACAAGGTGGAAAACTAGTCCATTGACTGGGAACACCAACCTTGAACTGGTATGTGTGATTAAGCCACTGAAATGCTGGGGTTTATTCATTAGAGAACTAGCATTGCCCCAACCAATATGACCACATATTGGTTAAGTGGGTATGAAAATTTAAGGGAATGCCATTGAGCACTCATCCTGTGCCCTTCTAGGCACAAAAAAGAGAACGAGGAATAATCAGGTTACAAAATGTGAGTGTGATGTTTGTACTAATTTGTCCTCTAGGAATTGTGATGCTGCCCCTCATGAATATTTGGTCAGTAAACACTCTCTAGGGAAATCAGCCTCCTCAATCACCAGAGTCTTCTATCAGATTTTCAACTAAGGTTACCTATAAAATCATCACATTCGTTTGAACTGGAAAAATGGTAACCATAATACAGTTATTAAGAGTGGGGCTTTAGGGGCGCCTGGATGGCTTGGTCGGTTGAGTGTCCAACTTCGGCTCAGGTCATGATCTCACAGTCCATGGGTTCGAGCTCCATGTTGGGCTGACAGCTCAGAGCCTGGAGCCTGCTTTGGATTCTGTGTCTCCTTCTCTCTCTGCCCCTCCCCTGCTCATTCTCCCTCCCTCCCTCCCTCTCTCTGTCTCTCTCTCTCCCCCCACTTCTCTCTTAAACACAAATAAACACTTAAAAAAATTTTTTAAATGGGGCTTCAGAGCTAAACCGACCCATATTCAAATCCCAGCTCACTCATGGACTAGCCCACAGCTAACCCTCCGGGAACAATAGCCAGAAACCAAAGTGCATTACTGATGTGCGGAGAAAACCTCTGCTGCCCTGGGCAGTGATGCCACAGGTTGCTCCGCTGACATGTCCATGCCGGAAACCCAACTATCCTGCAATTGCTCCTGCTACCGGCATCAGAGCCACCATGGCCCCCAGATCATCCCTTTCTGGCTGTCATATCTGCCAGCACCTCCAGAGAGGGTGTGTCCGTTAATGTCCCTAGGGAGGAAGCACACACCAGGACAGAATTGGAAGTGAAAGATACTTGTCGCATACTATGCGTCTGGGGTGCTCGCTTGTCCAGGAAGAGAGCAGACACAGAATTGAATATGAGAGAGGCTGACGTCTACGAGGAGACAAAAGCCCCAAACAGGGGTTTCAGCTCCATATTTATTGAGCGCTCAAGATCTTACACACACGGTGAACGTGAAGAAAACAATCAGATAGTAATCAACTTGTGTGTGTAAGAAGCAAAGGGTCTAGGGGACAAGCGGAGTTTGTGATCAAAATACAATAGTACATTGGTGTCAGATGGAAAGTAATTCCCTGCAGGTGATGTAACAAGCTACTCATGATTCCATTATAATATCTCGCTAGCTAACCCCGGGCGCTTTTGCCCCGTGGTGGTGGCTTTCCAACCTAAGCTTTTTTCTAACCCATTTACATAAATAGAACCTATTTCCCCATAGATATTTATGAGGGAAATACTCATGAAAAACAACAGGGGAGGGAGCAGGGGTAGGCAGAGAGAGCCTTCAGAGGGTGATGCAGGTCTGACACTCAGGAAAAGAGAGCAGGTGGGAGGGAGGATGGGGTGAGAAGAACCTAAGACTGCAGTGACCGCTGCGAAAGTCTCAGCCGGGTGGAATAAGAGCCTGTTTCAGGATCCTGCATGGGAGAGGAATAGCCCAGCCCCCCTGTACACCCCTTTTCCCCTCTGTTGAATGGAGTTGCTTGGTTAGAGACATGGAATCAATGCCTCAGTGGATGCCAGAGGCTGTCTGCTAATTGTACTCCTCACAGCAAGATTCTCTTGAAGGGTGATCTGAGGGGCACATTTCCCTGCTGCCAAAGAAGCGCTCCCATCTTTTCCTCTGGCATCACTGGCTCCTAAGTCAAAGTCTGATTGATGGAGATTAGACCACGTGCCCTTACTGCAAGGAAGCCCAGGGGAGCAAGTGACTGGCATTTTCAGCACCAAAGGAGGAAAGAGTCTTCTTGGATATTGGTCAAAACAAATGAGTGTAAAATATGCAAAGCACTTTGCCCAGTGCCTGGTGTGTAACAGACCCTGGATGGGTGGAAGCTGATTTCCTCACTAACCACACCAAGGATGTCAGGGAAGGTGATGGGAGGATTCGTTGTTAAATCAGTCTCTCCCCGGCTCAGATCTTGACTCCAGCCTTCCAATGAAATTAGGCAAGTGATTTAACCTTCCTGAGCATCAGTTTCCTCATCTGTAAAGCGTCCTTTGCAGAGTCATTGGGAAGATTTGCGTTACTATATGGAAAATGATTGGCCCAAGTAGGCTCTGAGAAAAGAGCAATGCTACAGTTACTTTGTAGTGAACAGAGAAAGGAGCACCAAAATTAGAGTATACACTCTGGGGGGGTGGGCACTCTGCCATGTTCATCCTTGGAGGCCTGGCACTCAGTATGAACCGCGGCATATGCCAGGCCCTCAACAGACACTTGTTGATGAATGAATGGATAAAACTATTTTTTCTTACAGATAGATAACAAAGACAAAGCTACATAAATCATTTTAAACTCGGATTTTATTTTGCAGATTATTCCTCTCTGATAATGTCTTCCCTTCTTATTTTTTCCCAACATTCTCACATTCAATCCAACCTCTCCAAAGAGCATAGGAATTATATAGTCAAATCATTTTATTTCATTAATTTGATCTTTATTCTTATCAAAGTAATAGCATATATGGTTTTAAGAGTCACATAGTAAGGACAAAAGATCTTTCCCCTGGTGCACCCCTCCCCACCCTTGATCCGCATCCCTCAGAAGCAACCAGTTTCAACTCCTTAGCTAGTTTTTTTGGTATTTACTTTCCTGTTTCTATTTCTTGATTTTTTAGAAAAATATTGGACACTGTTGATTTTTTTATTGTAGAACATGGGGGCTTAAATCTCTTCTCCCTATGCACATAGACACATACACACACACACACACACACACACACACACACACACACATAATTCTTACCTTCTATCCAGTACAGTTGTTACAGTGATTTCACAAACTTTTCATAAGTTAGCAGTGTGTTTGTTGTATTAGGATCATGTCACTGATGAGCCTTGCAGAATACTGCAATTCTATTTTATTTCTCCTATAGTTGTTGTGTCCTCTTTAGTTTATAATTGATTGATTGAATTTTTTTTTCATTTACTTACCTGTGACAACCACAGATACATTCCCAAACTATCCCCAGAGTTGTAAAACTTCCTGATAGTCAAACCCATGAGATATCCTACCAGTTCCCTTCTTCCCCTGGAATCATCTCTCCTGGTTCCCTCCACTCTTCTGCTCCAGTCATGGCAGGCTGCCTTCCAGGCTTCTCCAGGGCTCTTGTCCCAGAGCTTCCCATCAGCGCCATGGGAGATACTCCTTTTACCTCTCTTCTGTGTTGGACTCCCTGTTCCCAGGATTCCATGTCTTCCTCTTGACTGGTTTACTCCAGTGACTTCCTGAGAAAGAGGACATAGAAAGCACGTAGGTTTTTTGAGGCTTTATCTGCAAATGTTATTATCCACCCTGCCAGTACAATCCCCTGAGATTGAGAAATTATCACAATAGGAAACATATCATTGCAATGATTCATCCCAAGGCTTGACCAAAAATGGCACAAATTCCAAAATAGCAGTGACTTCAACAAGTTGGGGTTTTGTCTGTCTCACATGAATGTCAGCATCAGTAACCCTGGGTTCATTTGATGGCTCCACAGTCATCAGGACCCTAGGCTCTATCTTGTAGCTCACCATCCTCAATGGGCAGATCCCACTTCATGACCCAGGATAACTGCTTCCGCTCCAGACTTCATATGCTCAGTCAAGCCAACAAGAATAAGGAAAGAGGAGAAGGAGAAGGAGAAACAATGGCCCTTGAAGGACATTCCCTCAAAGTTGCACCCACTGCTTCCGCTTACATCTCATTGACCAGAACTCCATCATATGATTGCATTGACATTCTTTGCTTATTTTACCCTGGTTTTTCACTTTATTCTTACACAGATTTTATTATACTTTATGTATGCATCATGATTGTTATTGTATTTTAAGGACATGGTGTGAAGTAAACATGCATCTTAATTTTTATGACGTTTATAGCTTCAATTTGCAACCCAGATGCTGGGTCTCACCAACCAGCGCTTCTGTTTGATAAGTTATACCCAATTTGAAGCACAATATCAGCACCACCCACAGATGAAAACCCATCCCACAGATTAATGACTTTTGAAGGCTGGCCTGTTGTCTTCCATGGGAATTCTGTCCGTGTTGGTGGCTTTAGGCTTCGGAATTAGTTAGCTTCATTGGTGGTGGATGTCACACAATGTAAGGCAGGGAAATGGTGCATGTCTCCCACCTTGCAGAAGAAAGTGCTTTGCACTGGGAAAAATGACCACATGAAAAGAAGGGCAGAGAAGAAAGAACAGTCTTGGGAAGTGTTCAAGTCCCTCATTCTACGTTTCTAAGATCCAGCTGCATGTATGGCCTTCCCATAGTTTGCTTGTTCAATGCGTCCATGGAACCTGTTAGACAATAAATCCTCCCATTTGCCCAAGCCAGCATGATTCATGTTTCTGTCACCTGAAAACATAATAATCTTGACTAGCTCATATTCAAACAAAATACCTTCTTGTAATTGCAACAGAGCTTTCTCATTGTGCACGCTAGTTTCCTGGGGAGAGGTTAGGGAGTGATGGATAGGGGATACAAAGTTTCTTTTCGGGGTGATGAAAATGTTCCAGAACTGGGGGAGGGGGGTGATGGTTGCACAACTCTACGAATACACAGAAAGCCATGGAATCATATATTTTAAATAGGGGAATTTTAGGGTATGTGAACTGTATCTCAATAAAGTTTTTAAAAACCAGTATAACTTGTAGAATTTCATTCTGTGCCTATCAAATAGTTAGCAATGGATTCTCGTTATATCTACCTGGAGCCAGTTTACACTCACTCACTCTTACACCTGTAAGATTACGATCATCCCCACAGGACCCAAGGCAGGTTGTGTTCCTGCAACAGCAGAGCAGGAAGTGCCCCTTCTCAGAGACCAGCAGAAACAATTACTGTGGCCTGGGACACGGGGGTTTCTCGAAGAGTTGAAAGGAAATCAGTCACGTTGGCCAAAGTAAAGAAGATCTGCCTGAGTGAACATTTTCAATACAGTAAAAATACACTGAGAAAGTCTTGAGAAATAATGAGTTCACAATGCAATATAAGCATTAGGTTTTCTTTCAATGAAACTTACCATCAAGAGCACTATTTTAGCACAGGTCACAAAGAAGACTTACTTAGGAGACAGGCCTGGAAAGTCAAGGATACATTTTATACATTAAAAAAATGTTTTTTGATGTTTATTTATGTTTTGAGAGAGAGAGAGAGGGGGGGGGACAGGGTGCGAGCGGGGGAGGGGCAGAGAGAGAAGGAGACATAGAATCTGAAGCAGGCTCCAGGCTCTGAGCTGTCAGCACAGAGCCTGACGCGGGGCTTGAACTCATGGAACACAAGATCATGACCTGAGCCGAAGTCGGACACTCAACCGACTGAGCCACCCAGGCACCCCATTTTATACATTTTCACTTATTCATTCTAGCATTTCCTGGAAGCCCTCTGTGTGGGAGGGGATGTCGTCATCCCCGAGTGCACAGAGGGCATCAAGACATAGTCCTGCAAGGGAGGAGCTCATGGTCCAGTGGTCGAGTGGAATTGCTCAAGTACTAACAGCCCAGGATGGAAAGTGCTGCAAATCCTCACAGAACGGAGTAGGCCTTCAGGCCCTTGGAGGCATGGCTGTTAGAGTCTATTTACTTGTAGCATAATGTGATGCTCATTTCCATGCCTGAGCCTCCATTTGCCCACCTACAAAGGTGAGCTCCCTTGGAAGACTGTGACCCAAAATAATAAATTTCCAGAAAGAGTTACCTAGTATCAGTATTGTCCAATTTGGATATCATATATTCATCCAATAAATATTTGTTGAACATCTATTGAGCCGTGCTTCTCAAACTGGAATAAACAACAGGGCTGAGCAGCAGTGTATCAGAGAATATGGAGACTTGGCAATTCAATACCACACGTCTTTCATGACATGTAAGCATTTCATCACATTTTTATGTTAAAATAGATGTGGATATACTACAGAGAAGGATGCAGAATGCTTATGAAGTTTCAGGATAGAGCACTTGAGGCTCATAGTAGATTTCTTTGTCGTGTGTCTTTGCTGGAGGAGAATCCGCTCCAGAATTTGCTCCAGAATTTGCTGGGGGAGGAAGGAGGTTTGTCCATTCTTTTCTGCCATTAACTGAACACCAGTTGTTAAATAAGCATCTCGGGAGATGCAAAATAACATCCCTGCAAGAGTATGTAACCTGAGCTGAAACAAAACACTTGAACAAATGAATCAAATAGAAATCCATAGGTGTGTCTTTTGAGAAGTGTAAGAGATCGCTTCTGTGTCTATGAAATCACTTACTAGTAGACTCCTACACAACAGAACTATGAAAAAAACAATTCAGGGGCCCCACTAGAGAAACTTCAAGAAGAAAATGAAGTTCAAACAGGTAGCTCATTAAGGAAACAGATTTAAGTGGAGAAAAGAAAGCGTCCTCCTCACATAGAGCAAAATCTCACATTGCTAGGGTGATCAAGGCAGATGGGCTTGCAGGTAGGAAGGGGATTCCAAAAGGCCGGGATTGGGAGAAGCCCATTCCAGGTAAGCAGAATGACATCTAGAAAAGGGGCAAAGTCAGGAAAAGCAAAGTTGTATATGGAATTCAGGGAGTGATCAGTAGATCTAAAACAGAAGTTTCACCAAGCGTGCCAGCACAGTCTAACGAAGAAACCTTGAACCCAAAGATGAAGAATGTGAAATGTACCTGCCACTGAACACAGGCTCAAATGAAGTTTGCTGACTTGCGTGAAAAGGACTAGACAGATGTGATACTGTACTCCACTGCTCCCTGGCAAGTTAAAACACGTTCAGGACCAGAATCAACCTGAAATAGTTCCAGTTTGTTGTAGATTCTGGGTCTGGAGTTCTTTCTTGTCCAGCAAGAAAACGGGACGCAGGACTAAAAATGCGAGAGAGGCTAATGTCCGGGGGAAGACAAGAGCCCCGAGTAAGGGTTCTTGCTCCATTTTTATTAGGATCAGAAGGCTTACAAACACGGTGATGGATGTGCACAAAGAGACAATGAAATCGGGAACATTAAGTCATGGGCGTCAGGGAAAGGGGGTTTTGAAGATAAGTGGTGTTAGGGGTTTGGGTCAATACAAAACCAAATAGGGCAGAAGGTTGTTTAGAGCAGATGTGAGGCACCACCTCTGTTTACCTAAACTGGCCTAGGGGACAAGAAAGAGAGCATGCTACCTCAGGGTCAACAGGGCACCTATCTTTTGCTAATTAGCTCCACTCTGGGCAACTGTCTATAGCCCTATTTACCTGTTTACCTAATTTGGTCATTCCTTCCTGGGAAAGCAGCTTTCTTCTATAGTACTAAGTTGGGGGAGGGGGCATTTCCACCCTGAATACCTAATCTTGTTTACCTCATATACCTACTGGACATATACCTTGTCCTACTGGGGCCTTTACCCCGCCTTACCTAATCTTATTTACCTAATCTTGTTTACCCAAACTTGGGTGTGAACATCCTATGGCTTTCTAATTCTTTATGCCTTAGTAACCCATTGGTTGCAGGCTCAGGGAATTCCTAAACTTATTCCTCACACCAGTTAGCTTCCTCCTCCTTTTCTCTCATCTCCTGTCTATTTTCTCCCATTCTAACACACACAGAGAAAATATTTTGCAACACTGCCCACACCATTAGCTTCATCATACACAGTTATGCCCAGGAGTAGCCCTGATGGCTCATCCAGAGAAAGAATAGCTTGTGCTGGTGGATAAAGGGGGAAAGAGTTGGGCTTGCTCAGTTTGGGGTGAATGTTACCCATGCAAATTTGTCATTTTTACATCTTCATAGTTTCTAGATTGTCCACTCACCTTGAGAAGAAACTCTATCTTGATTAATGTAGTTCCCTGTGTCTTGGCACATGGTGTGGAGGTTTGAAGGAATCAATAAATAGCACCATTTTTCCCCACCCAATACCTAAACCAACTGAGAAATACAAAGGAAACAAGCAGATGGAGATTTAAAAATTAACGGCTTAATTACAGGTAAAAAGCTGAATGGGAGCATGTGGTTTAGATTGGCAACAACCCTAGATGTCTTAATAACAATGAAAGAAGTAGGCAGACTCACCCACACAGCTACAAAGCACCCTAGGAAACCACAGGTCTCCACCCACCGGGCAAACCCTTCATTGGGTGGCCAGTTGCAGAACAGAGCACCTGCTTTCTGCAGATTGATTCCAGAGAGAAAGGGAGGAGGAAGGACTGAGTATTGTATGCTAGGAACTCCTTCCCAAATCAATAGCACCTTGGAAACATTTGAGCAGGATGCATGAGAAGCAAGATGTGTTGCCTATTAGGTGTCCTGAGGGGCCAAGAAGTCCCTCCCCCAATATGTGGCATTATGAACCATGTGTGCACTGGATTGCCTATGTGATGGGGAACTTACCAAGGTCAACTTGAAATAAGAGGTCCATTGAACAGAGGTGCTCAGTTATTCTAGCTGATCCTCTCTGGTGATGGAAGCTTCAGTGCACCTTCTTGTCCTCAGGAAAATAATCTGATCATATGATATACATTGTCCAGGTGGCATTGGAGGAGGGCAAAGGGTGCATCAGAAAGAATGAACCCCGGCACTGCAACTCCCAGAGATCTCTAGAGTGCAAAGCAGGCTGCTGGAGAGAGATGAAATGAATTTGCACAATGAGCCCAGGACCTTCTGGGAGAGAATAAATCAAGGATCCAACATTTTGGCTATTTCAGAATAAATTCTGAAATCCAACATTGCTTTCAGAAATCCAAAGCCTTTGTATCCAAAATCTATAAAGAACTTATCAAACTCAACACCCAAAAAACAAACAAGCCAGTTAAGAAATGGGCAGAAGACATGAATAGACACTCCTCCAGAGAAGATATACGGATGGCTAACAGACACATGAAAAGATGCTTAACATGACTCATCATCAGGGAGATACAAACCAAAACCATGATGAGATACCACCTCACACCTGTCAGTATGGCTTAAATTAACAACTCAAGAAAGAACAGGTGTTGGCAAGGATGCAGAGAAAGGGGAACCCTCTTGCACTGTTGGTGGAAATGCAAACTGGTGCAGCCACTCTGGAGAACAGTATGGAGATTCCTCAAAAAAACTGAAACCAGAACTACCCTATAATCCAATAATTGCACTATTAGGTATTTACCCAAAGGATACAAAGACATAGATTCAAAGGGTTGAACACCCACCCCAATGTTTATAGTAGCACTGTCAACAATAGCCAAACTATGGAGAGAGCCCAAACGTCCATTGACTGATGAATGGATAAAGAAGATGCAGTATATATATAAAAGGAATATTACTCATCCATCAAAAATAATGAAATATTGCCATTTGCAATGACACGGATGGAGCTAGAATGTACTTCGCTAAACGAAATAAGTCAATCAGAGGAAGACAAATCCCATATGATTTTACTCATATGTGGAATTTAAGAAACGAAACAGATGATTATTATGGGAAGGTGAGGGGAGAAGAGAGGGAAACAAACCACATGAGATTCTTAACAATAGAGAACAAACGGAGCTGATGGAGGGAGGTGGGTGGGAGATGGACTAGATGGGTGATGGGGATTAAGGAGGACACATGTTGGGATGAGCACTGGGTGTCGTATGTAAGTGATGAAGCACTGAATTCTCATCCTCAAACCAATATTGCACTATATGTAAACTAACTAAAATTTAAATTTAAAAAAAAGAAAGAAGAAATCTGAAGATTTGCAAACTGGCTGGGTGAGGTGGAAACAGCATCAATCTTTCTAAGAGACAATACAACTTGGGAATGCAAAGCCAATTAAAGCAAAAGACTTTTATCTTTTATTTATTTTCAAAACAGCATTTTCCTCTAGAAGTCTCATTATTTTTCAACAATACAAAAGAAAGTCTAATGAGACAATGATGTTTTGCTAGTACTGCTAATACTATATATGTATATATTTATTATTTTTATATATATATATATATATATAAAACATTCATTGGACAATATAAGTCACTAGTAATCACCATGGAACTGGGCTATAAGTAAATTGTGTACTATAACAGAAGAATCTATAATATTAAGATTGTGACTAAAGCAAATGTTTAGACCACTTATTATAACCAAAATGTTCAAGCTTAGTAGCACACAAATAAGAAATGATCCCCCTAATTATAAATAATTACTGCAAGTTCATTTTTGAGAAAAAGGTCTGATTTGTTCTCTTCTTAGAAACAGCTCAGTGTATGTGTATTTATGTACATCAAGTTCACAGAGTTTTTGAGTTATAAAGGATCTTAGAAATCATCTAGTTATTTAGTTCAGCGGATACCCAAGTACTCTCACTTTACAGACGAGTAAAGTCACTTTACAGATGAATCAAGGTCAAGTTGTTTCAGGGACAAAACCAGGCCAGTCTCTTATTTTCTAGCCTATACCTTAAAATGTGTATTTATTTTTTTTTTATTTTTTTTTAACGTTTATTTATTTTTTGAGACACAGAGAGACAGAGCATGAACGGGGGAGGGTCAGAGAGAGGGAGACACAGAATCTGAAACAGGCTCCAGGCTCTGAGCTGTCAGCACAGAGCCCGACGCGGGGCTCGAACTCACTGACTGAGATCATGACCTGAGCCGAAGTCGGCCGCTTAACCGACTGAGCCACCCAGGCGCCCCTTAAAACGTGTATTTAAAAATATTTCCTATTTCTGAATTTTCTCTACTTTAGCATGACTTTCCATCTACCTGATCTAAATTAAAGCAGTTTTCTGCACAGACAGGAACCGCAGAACAGAATCAGGAAGTGACACAAAGCTGTCCACACACCGCGGCACTTCCTGGGAACAGAAGTAATTACAGTAAGGTGTGGAGATTTCCAGTGGACCCAGTGACCCCTGCAAAGGGCCCCAGCAATGTGCTCTCATGAGCATACGTTTACATACAATTTGCAAAAATAAACTATTTTTTAACGTTTATTTATTTTTGAGACAGAGAGAGACAGAGCATGAACAGGGGAGGGGCAGAGAGAGAGGGAGACACAGAATCGGAAGCAGGCTCCAGGCTCTGAGCCGTCAGCCCAGAGCCCGACGCGGGGCTCGAACTCACGGACCACGAGATCGTGACCTGAGCTGAAGTCGGACACTTAACCGACTGAGCCACCCAGGTGTCCCAAAGATAAACTATTTTAACCACAGTTGGTGCAGACAGCCCACTGTCCCTTTCCACTCCAACTTCCTGTCTGTCACATTTCCCTGCTGCAAGGGTATTAGAGCATCTGCAAGAAATTTTGGGATCCCGCTAAGGAGGAATTGAGTGGGGAATATGTCGTGTCACTTGCAATTTGGAAAGTGTTTTGGAAAGTTTCAGTAAAATGAGTAAGACACAACAGATATCATTGGACTTCTTATTTATTAAAGAACCAGAAGAAAAAAACTGTCTAGCTTTATTGAGGTGTAATTGACAGATAAAGCTACATAAATTTAAGGTATACAGTGTGATGGATTGATATATGTAGATGTTGTGAAATGATTGCCCCAATAAATAAAGTTACTTAACATATCCCTCACCTCACATAGTTTTTCTTTTGAAAGAAAATTCAGATTAAAAATTTAGAAGAATATGAAACAAAACTGGTTACTATGAAGAATGAAATCAATGGAAATTAGTCTGACATTGAGAAGCAAACTTGTGACAAAAAATTCTTTTCAGATCATACCAAAAGCAGTAATTCATCAAGAGAAAAAGGTAAATTTCAAATAGAAGTAATATATAGGTTTTCAGATCGTTTAACAATCCCACAAATGAAGAGGAACAGAACCATATGTGAATTGGAAAGATATTTAAATTTCTTGCTAACTTGTCATGAAAGAGTGGCATCTGAAAAGATCAGAAATCACAGTATACTCCCAAAAGGAAAGGCAGAGGATCTGAGGTGGGCTCTATGCTGACAGCAAAGAATTGGACACCGGGCCCGAATTCACGAACTGTGAAATCATGACCCGAGCCGAAATCAGATGCTTAATTGACTGAGCCATACAGGCGCCCGCAACAGTATTTTAAATTAGACACTGCACTGGGGTGCCTGGGCGGCTCAGTCGATTGAGTATCCAAATTCGGCTCAGGTCATGAACTCGTGAATTCACGCCCCACGCCGGGCTCTGTGCTGACAGCTCGGAGCCTGGAGCCTGCTTCAGATTCTGTGTCTCCCTCTCTCTCTGCCCCTCCCTCGCTTGTGCTCTGTCTCTCTGTCTCTCTCAAAAATAAATAGCCATTTTAAAGTTTTTAAATTAGACACTGCACAAGAAAGCTAGAAAATTTCCTGAAATCATATAACAGATATATGAATGACAGACTTCCCCAGATTTGACCACAAACCTCAATGTATACATGACATTACAAATGAATTGTGAAGCTGAGGAAAATTCTTCTCAACTGTCAGTAGTAAACAAATGTCATTGAGCCATGATGGAAGAAAATGTGAATTATCTTTCTACTCTCACAGAGAAAATATTACAAAATCATGTTTTATGAAGAGACAAATAATTGTTTACATGTTGGGGAAAAGTGTTAAGAGAGGTATGTGAGACAGTTAATAAAAAAAATACTTTCTTTTTCTGGATTGTGTGATGTTTGTAGTAGTTGTCCACTTTTTGAGATTTGTAACTTGTGATCATTTCTCATTTTAAGATACTCTCTTCCATATCTGATTTTGTATTTGCAATTTTGGATTCTTTCATCTTGAAGAGGGTCCCTCAAATTGAATGAGCTACAGGTCTCACAAAACCAGGACCTGGCCCTGGATTTAAATTTAAATGGTAATAGGGGCACCCGGGTGGCTCAGTCGGTTAAGGGCCTTAGTTCAGCTCAGGTCATGATCTCTTGGGTTCAAGCCCTGCATTCGGCTCTGCGCTGACAGCTCAGAGCCTGGAGCCTGCTTCAGATTCTGTGTCTCCCTCTCTCTGTGCCCCTTCCCCACTCATGCTCTGTCTCTCTCTCTCTCTCTCTGTCCCCAAAATAAAAACATTAAAAAATTTTTTTGATAAAACAAATTTTAATGGCAATGTATTTTCTTAATAGGAAGAAATGAGGGCCTCTTTTTGCAACCTTTGGGGAGCCCTCAGAAGCCCAACCCCGCAGTCCTGGGACCGTAAGTTGGACTGGGCCTTGACCAGCAGGTGGCAGTGAGGGAGAGCAATTCCAAATAACCTCAGCTGCCATCAAAAATAGCTGAAAGGTAACAAGTTATTTTTTGCATACTGCCTGGTACCAGATGTTTCCACTTTGGTGCTTCGGAGTATTTTAGAGGAAGAATTTTTAAGAAAGATACGAAGCATAAATATAGCCTCCCTAACCAGTTAAAATATACCAAAACAATAATATATTTAATAGCATGTAGACCCCCTCCCCCCGCCGTGTTATAATTATTTTGTTATACCACGATGAGCACCGTGCTTCAGAGTTTTACTATACCCCGACCAGTTTCTTCTAAAAGGTGTCTTCTTCCTCATTACCCTGCAGGAGAAGCCGCTGTTTTTCCACTTAAGAACGGCCTCTTCTAATCTGGAAAAGCAAATACTAATTTACAGCGTCTGTTACATGCAAAGCTAAGAGAACTTCGTGTTGATGAAAAACAGCCAAAGCGACCATAGCAGCAGCATAGGCTGGCGGCAGGTGGGAAGACTGTGGTCAGTTGAACCCCAGGGTTCTTTCCAGCGCTGACACCCCAGATCCTTAGCATAACAATTAACAGTCGCAGGAGAATACGTCCATGGGGCTGGCTCCGTGCCAGGCATTGTTCCAGGTCATTCACAGTGTTTATTCAGTTTAAATAATGCTCCAACAATCCTATCAGGTGGTCCTGTTATTACTCTTGTTTTCAGATGAGGAAACGGGGCCACAGTGAGGTTAAATATGTTGCCTTCTGCCACACGCCACGCAGGAAGGGGTAGGGCTGGGCTCTGAGCCTAGACAGGCTGCTTCACGAATTGAGGCACTTCAGCCACCTGCTACTGGCTCTGCTATAAATCCGGTCCTATTCGTATCCCTTCCAAAGAGAATGTCATTGTGAAATAGTCAGCAGGACATCCCCCTAAAACAGTAATATTGCCATATTCCCGTCTCTTACCAATGCTACAGAGGACGCTGCTGCTCAATCTCATCCCCACCCCCCCCTCCCCCGCCCATGCTCAGAAACCTGCATCGCCCAGAAGTGGGAGAGAGAGAACTCTACTTGCCTCACGTCTCTTCTGCAGTGACTGCCCCCGCCAGCTGCCAGCTCTGTCTGCAACTCCACACGGCATCTCCCTGGGATTTCTCCCCACGGGGTGCTCCCCTCCGGTTATCCGGAGTCTCTGCTTTCCTAGCTGCGCACCTCTGATAGCCTAGGCGGGTCCCACCGTGCCCGCCGCCTCATCACCCACTCACCCCCCGCTCCTGGACCCGGCTTCGCCCCATCCACTCCTGGGAAGCTGAGATTCCTGAGGTTCCCGAGAACCTTCAATCAGCCCAAACCGGGACCTGCCTCTTCCCTCGGCTCGTGTAACCTGTCTCCCTCCGGGCCTCCTCCCACCGCCCTGCCTTACCCTCCTTAGCCCTGTGTGCTGATTCCTCCTCTGCCTTTTCTTCTCTTCACTTTTCTCTCCACCCCTCTCCCTGACCCTCTCATCCTTCTAACCTCACTGCCGCATGCAGACTGGAGCTGTCTAACCCTTCCTGGTTCCAGCGGCTCTCCTTTGCTCCTGTCTCTTATTTCCTGCGGTCCCTCCTACATGTCTCTTTAGATGTGTCCCCTGCAAGGGCCCCAATATTATCTTCTGCCCACCAACTGCATTCCTTCTCTCATACCCTGTTTCAGCTAATGGCCTTGTCCCTCACTCAAGCTGGAGATCCCAGCCCCATCTTGCCTCCCTTCCTTTCCCTCAAATCCTGCCCCTTCCCACCCCCCCACCCCCGTCTCCCTGAAATAGACACTGCCAGCAGAGTCACTCTCCTGCTCGAAGATCTTTGGTGGCTTCTCACTGAGGACCGTGTATGTTCCCCAGTATGTCATTTAGGGATGGCTGCAGGCTGGTTCCCGCTCTGGCTCCAGGGCCGGCTCTGTTCCCTCACTTGGGCACCCTCTGTGTCAGTCACACGTGGGCACTTAGCCACACAGCTGGCAAAGAATATAACTGTGGGTCGATATCTAACTGGGGTCGATATAGAACTCCATCGCTTCTAGTTACATGACTTTCAAACTATTATTTCATCTTTCTGTGCCTCAGTTTCTTCATCTACACAATGGCTGTGATGATCCTTTTCTAACAAGGATGGCTATTCACTGAACAAATATTTCTAGAGTATCTCCTACATACCAAATGTTACATTCAGAACGCAATAAACATTAGTTCGTTCTCTCTATACCTACTTCCTCTTTACTTTTGTTAACGCAGCACTTTCTACATGAGCAGGAACCCCCCTCCATCATCCTCCAAGGCCAGTCCAATAGTTGTTTGTGACATTGGGACATGCACTGAGGGCTGAGCCTTGCCTTGAGGGCTGGGGGAATACGTGGAACCAGTGTTACACAGTGGGTCTTGTTGGTTTTCTGGTGGGTTCTTTCTCCCTATCAACTGGGAGCTTTTTTGAAAGCAGGAAGGATGCTCTATGTATCTGCATCTGATGCATCTAAATATGTACGTCAATATATTCAGGAGGAAAAAATTACAGTGTTACCTGGTGCTACCAAGACTTTATGACTCTCAGCATGATTCTCTGGAAATTAACTCTCAGTATACTCGTGTTAAAGTGTCTCCAACATCTTCAGACCGCCTTTCATATTGTGCCAAATAACTTCCTGCCTTGATATAATAAAGCCTTCTTAATATGACATATGAAGGACTAGAGAAAATAGGCTTTGATTGAACTGGGTTTGGATTTTCTATTTTTTGTATTAGAAAACAGCTCGTGATGAGTTAGAAAATAGGTCATTGTTAATGTGTATTATTTTCAATAAATAGTTTTGAATTAATGATGCTTAACTATACTTGTTTCTGCTAGTATTGGACACATTTCTGTTACTTAGGTTTTTTGGTTGTTGTTTTTTGTCTGTCTCTCCTACTGGAATGTACATGTTCAAAAATGTCTATCTTGTTCATTGCTGTATCCCCAGAATCTAAAGCAGTGCTTAATAATATTTGTTGACCAGACGATGAATAATGAATGCATATTCTATTTTAATTTTTAATAGAATATAAATTATTAAAATGTAAAATATGTGCACCAACATATTTAAGAAAGTCATTGAGTTATAGCCAGAGTGATCCAATATTTGTAGATCTCTCCATTTGTATGACCTATTAACACCTGAAGATCTCATGTCTTAATGTCTAGTCGAGTTTCCAACGCATATCCTACAGCCAAACCTTTTCCACACTCCTTTGGAGTCAAATTCCACGCCATTTCTTTCCTCCTTTGAACACACTCTTGTTTCTTTCCTTACTTGAAAGCTTAGGCCATCTCTGTTGTGATCGGCTCAACTTCCTTCTTTTCTATTCCAAAGTTAACTCATCATCAACTTGACTTATGATCTGCTTTCCATGCCTCCCACTGTTTCACCTCTGTACACTTCCTTGTTTCCTAGAATTCTCTTTCCCACTCCATGTGCCTGAATCCTGCTCATTCTTCACTACTTACCTCAGAAACCGTTTTCTCCATGAAGCCTTCTGGGATCTCTCCATCTAGAAGTAACCCACCCCTCATCTGACTTTCCACAGCACTTTATGTACCTTTTCTTTAGGGCATCCTAACAAAAGCAAGACCTACTTTGCACAGAGCATTGCAGGTGTTGGGAAGGTTAACAGAACATGGCTCCAGGCTGTGAGGAGTTTACTATCTAGGAGTGCAATGCAGTCCAATGAACAACTACGAAGTATTATCATCAAGAATATTTTAGATAGCTTTGAAGAATACAAGCTACCTAAAGCAGGTCTTTGGTTTTCTCAACTTTATATTCCACAGAGCACCTCGTATGGTGTCATGCACTGAGCAAATGCCTGTTTCTAGGTTATTTAAGAAAATTCTGGCTTTCTGCAAAAAAGGGCTTGCCTGTCCTTCATACAACATTGTCCAGACAGGAAGTTCCCACCATCACTCCCAGAATAAGGTAAGATTTCCTATGATCAGTCAGCAGACCCAGATGAGAAAGCCATGTGCTAAAAAAAGGGATTGTTCCTTTTTTTTTTTTTTTTTTTTTTTTTTTTTTTTAAATAAGCCTGGAAGGAATGGGGACTGGAGCAGAAAAGGGGAAAGAGGTGAAGGATGTGATCGTTAAGATGTGCTAAGAAGACCTGATGACCTTCCAGCAGGCAGATGGTTATTTTCCATAGAAAAAAGAGGGAAATAAGGAAGGGAGGAGAGAGAGAGAGAGAGAGAGTGAGAGAGAGATAGAGAGAGAAGGGAAAGAGGAAGCAGGAGGGGGCATGGGAGGGAGAGGGTAGGAGAAGGAAGGGAAAGGAAAGGAAGAGAGGAAAAGAGCCACCTTTCTGGGAAGAATGTGTTGTTATGCCCGTCAGAAGCTAATGAGAAGGTTTTGGGTTTTTTAAATAATTTTTTAAGTTCATTTATTTATTGAGAGAGAGTAAGGGAGGAGTAGAGAGAGAGGGAGAGAGAGAGGATCCCAAACAGGCGCCACTGTCAGCACAGATCTCGCGACCCTGAGATCATGATCTGAGCAGAAACCAAGGGCCTTTTAACCTCTTAACCGAATGAGCCACCCAGGAACCCGGAGGTTTTTTTTTTTTTCTTTTTAATAAGAAAGATAAATGTTCTTCAAAAACTCTTTCTTAATGTATGCTATAGCATGAATGAAACTTGAAAACATTATACTAAGTGAAAGAAGCCAGTCACAATAGGCCACACATTATATGATTCTATGGGTATGAAATATCCAATATAGGCAAATCCAGAGAGACAGGAAGTAGATTAGCAGTTGGGGGGAAGGGGAGGAAGGGGGGAGTAACTGCTAAAGGGGTATGGGGGGGTTGGGGGATGGTGAAAACGTTTTGGAATGAGTATTCTTGGTGGTGTTATTTTGTGACTATACCAAAAACAATAACAACAACAAAAAACACGTCACTGAGCTGTACATTTTAAGAGGGTGGATTTTTTTGGCATGTAAAGTATATCTCAATACAACTGTGCTTTTTAAGTAACTATCTTTGACAGTAAGAACTTTAATATCCAGGCAAAGGGACTCTCTCCACCACCCCCCACACCCTCGAAGGCCTTCACCACCTTTCCCTTTATCAAACCTTAAACAGCAGGAATTATCTAGCCAGTTGTAATGCTAATACTTTAAAATTAGGGAGACTTTTTTCTTTCCCCTTGAGAAACCATCCTTAAAGTCTGTAGAGACTCATTCACAAGTCTGTTCGTTTTTAACGGAGATATTTATTGATCTGTTTTGTAAGAATACAAAAATTTGTGGGGCATCTGGGTGGCTCAGTCAGTTAAGCATCTGACTGCGGCTCAGGTTATGATCTCGAGGTCCGTGAGTTGGAGCCCCTGCGTTGAGCTCTGTGCTGACGGCTCAGAGCCTGGAGCCTGCTTTGGATTCTGTGTCTCCCTCTCTCTCTGCCCCTCCCCTGTTCACACTTTCTCTCTCTCTCTCAAAAATAAATAAACATTAAAAAAAAAAAAAGAGTTGGTGTGTGTGCACAGGAGGCATGACCTCCAGCCTTAGCTGGGCTGGGCTGATCCCCTGGGTGAGCAATTACCCCTGGAGAAAAAAGACTTAGGTCACTTCCTTCTAGCTACCTCCCCTCCCCACAATTCTCTGTAAAAGGATCTTAACATTTGCCTTCCCCCACAAAAAAAAGCCTAGCCTGATAATCTGGGATTCCTCCAGCCCCACAAGTTTTCCCCATGTTGCTCCCTGCTGCCTAAAATCCCTTTAACTGGAATCGTGCTCTTCACGCACAATTAAGATAAAAAGCTCAATACTGAAAACTTATCATGCCACAGGTCATGGACCAGCCACCATCACTCAGATGGCACAGGAGGTGGCTCAGTGACCATGAACCATCATCTTCCTCTAACCTCTGGTCCTAATCCAGTGTTTCCCAAATCCCACGTGTCATCTTCAGGATGCTGGCTTATCCACCTGTTCTCTTACTTAATTTTTTTTTTAAACGTTTTATTTCTTTTTTGAGACAGGGAGAGACAGAGCATGAACAGGGGAGGGTCAGAGAGAGGGAGACACAGAATCCGAAACAGGCTCCAGGCTCTGAGCCGGCAGCCCAGAGCCCGACGCGGGGCTCGAACTCACAGACGGCGAGATCATGACCTGAGCCGAAGTCGGCCACTTAACCGACTGAGCCCCCCAGGCGCCCCTAATTTTTTTTCTTAAAATAACTCATGCTTCTTCTTAATAAGTGTATTTTAAGAGAAGATTTTATATTAGATGCTAGTTTTAAATCACGGTTGAATATAAATATTAACATTTTCCATGTCCGTGTACCCAGGGGGTCATGTAAGGACCATTTAATAATGCAGAGCAGCAGGGGGGCCACGAACGAGCAGCAGAGCTCCTTCGATTCTTACCACCTGAGTGTCCGCCCTGCCCCGCCCACCTAAAATCATCCTGTGCACAGCCACACAGTGCACTTACCATATTTTGGAAACTCTGCGGCTGCCCGTGCTCATGCATTTGCTGATTTAATCTGCCTAAAACACAAATTTGATGTTATTTTCCTGCTCAAAAATATTCAATGCCCACTGCCCCATATTGCCTATAACAGGAAGGCCAAACTGCTTAGCTCTTTGAGTCTGGCATTCAGTGCCTCTCTGATGTGACCACAGCCTGCCTTTAATGTACTCATCTAATGGGTATTTATTTACCAAACACATAAATGTGTCCTTCCAGCTTTATCTTCCACTCCTGTCTTTAGTGGATAAAAAGTGCTACTTTAACATATCTTAGACCCCAGCCACGCTTAAACCCCAGAACATGGCCTTCTCCTTCCCATCTTTGTTCCTTTGCTCATACTATTCCATCCCTCCCCAGTGCTGCTACCACCAGCCATCTCCATCTATCAAAATAATACACAGCTTCGGGACTCAACTCAAATGCTCTCTCATTCATGAGGCCACCCCATGTCCTTCGGGACCACAAATAGTCTCTCCCTCCTCTTCTTTCCCACAGCCTTTGACCATCCACAGGGTGTTAAAATACATCATAGTTACATTCAAGCTAGACGTCACTCCCTTACAAAATGCATACATTCCTGACAGCAATCTTGCCTGACTGATCCTCCCCTCCCCTCCCCTCCCCAGTGTCTTGTCCAATCCCTTGCATCATTAAATACTGTTTCTTGGAATCAATCTCACATGCAAACTGTCCCCTACCTATTCCATAGTGTGTCAAGTCTAAAAATACAAATTAGCCCTAGCACATATATGGACTGAGTTGTCATATGTCCAGAGATATCTGTATTAAAATTTTTCCCACACTTTGGACCTGCTTTGCAAGCTATTCCATTGTGTTCCATTGGCTTGCACTTCGGGGTCTGGGTGGAATGTTTCAACAGGCAAGGAAAAGAAACTGTGGGGAATTGAAAGATCCATAAATCTTACCTGTGCCAACAAGTTGCAACTAGCACTCCCCGTAAAAGATGCCAAGAGGGAGAGTCCCTTGTGAGTCAGCCATGGTGCCCATGAAAACAAGGGAAAAAACATTTCCAGATGCTTGGCCATCAGGAAACAGCACCGTCATCCCCTCTTAATTTCTAATATAGCTGGAAAGGCCATAAAGTGCTTTGCAAATTTATTTCTTGGGCTTTCAGCCATGTTAAACTTTTACCCTTTGTATTTTCCCTTCTCAGTTAAAAACTATAAAATTCAGCTCTAATGAGGCTTCAATAACGTGGCATGACATTTATTCAGAACTTCTTAAATGTGCACCTGCCTCACAGTGGGGGGGGGGGGGGAGGAAATCCAAAAATTCATGGGAAAAACAATATAAGCAAAACCACCATCCCTTTTTAAGGCGTTGAACTCTTGAAATTGAATAAACTCTTGAAATTGAATCTTTGAATCTCCAGGTGGGACACCAGGGAGTTTCATTTCCCCATAGAATTCTTTTGCTTTGATTTCTACTGCCACCCCAGTCCCCATGGCTTCCAATGTCTGCTTGCTCCACCTTTAAGAACCTGTTTTGTGCATATCCAAGGAACATTTCCTTACCCCTTAGCACAGCCGAGACAGGACAGTATTTTGAGGAAGACCTTACAAAATGCCAAAGGTCAAACAAGGGAAGTAAGTACAAAAGCATAAGAAACAGTCTAACTCAGTGGTTCTCAAACAGGCTTCCCCAGGGGACATTTGACAATGTCTGGAGACATTTTTTTTATGTCACACCCAGGGAGGTGTTATTGCTATCCAGTGAGTAGAGCATTCGATTTCTTCCTGCTTTCAGTACCTACAAGTATGATTCTGCTAACTCTCCTACGATGCCCACAACAGCCCCCTGCAACAAAGAATTATCCAGTCCAAAAACCCGGTAGTGATGAAGTTGGGAATCCCTGGTCACAGGTTAGGAAGCAGGAGAAAGAAGAGGTCCCAGCCCTTTGGAATCAGAGGATAGCTATCTCAGATGACAATTACAATAAGATAGGGCTGGGACTCAGACAGAAAGTGGCCACATGGAGGGTGTCATGTAAAGACATCCTTCTCAAAGTCTCTCCATAATCATCTTGACATCTCAGTGATCACATCCAAGAGAAAGAAAGACCCTGGGGCACCTGGAAGGCTCAGTCAGTTAAGCACCTGACTTCGGCTCAGGTCATGATCTCAGGGTTCCTGGGTTCCAGGTTCGAGCCTCACATCAGGCTCTCTGCTGTCAGCACAGAGTCTGCTTCAGATCCTCTACCCCCCCCCCCGCCCCTTCTCTCTCTCTCTCTCTCTCTCAAAAATAAATGAACATTAAAAACACAAAAGAAAGAAAGATCCCCATTCTGTTACCCCCTTACACTTCTCTCACCCAATTCTGGGATCAAGGTCTCTTGCCTAGTTGATGACACAATGAATTATCTTACCCTTTAGGCATGACCTCACTCCTTATCACATGACTGGATTTACCTATGTCCAACAGTATAAACATACATTATGCAAAACAATTATCATCACATTGACATAACACCAATGCTCCATATATGGCCCTCAAGCATATCATTCAGGCACAAGTAACATCCAATATGAACAGTTCTAGGAACTAAGGAAGAGTACCCCAAATATTATCATGGGTTGGAAGTCATTCAAGTCTTGGTGCCAAGCCCTGGGCTAGGTCTTGGATAGAGCACACTGAGCAAGACAGATTTGGATGAGGGGGGAGCAGCCAAGATGGCAGAAGAGCACGGGAGTTTTTTTTTTGTGTCTCGCATCCATGAAATACAGCCAGATCAACACTAAACCATCCTGCACATCTAGAAAACTTACTTGAGGATTAACACAACAATCTGCACAACCTGAACCACAGAATTCAGCAGGTACGCAGTGCAGAGAGGTGAACTTGGGGAGCAAGAAGCCACAGAGGGCAGGGAGCTGTTTTTGCTTGCAGAGAGAGGACAGAGATCGGTTGGGGGGGGGGGAGAAGCACCCCTTCCAAAAGCAGCTGGAGAGAAAGTGGAAAAGTGGAACAGCCACAGGGACTGAACTAAAAAGGAAGAAAGGAGAGGGTTTAAATTCCATTAAGACTCTATAAACAGGGAGAATGCAGAGTCTAAAACTCCTCAGCTCAATACTTGGCAGTGCTCTGGTGAGAAGGGCAAATCCCCAGGAGCAGAGTGAAGTCCGGGGATCTTTGGGCCACACAGGGAAAGGTGGTTCCCCTGCTGGGAGGTCACCTGGTAGAGGCTGTGTTGCCCCCCCACAGGCAAAACCCCCAGTGGACCCAGGAGAACAACCACATTCTGGAACAAGGTTGTTGTGGGTGAAGTGTGGTGCTGGATATGTGTTGTGATTTTCCATAATCCTTGAAATGCTGCTACTGCATGATTGCATGAACTTCCTCTGGGATGGGCTGGCACCCAACTGCAGTCTCTGGGCATCAGCAGCAGCACAGTCCTGTGAATGTTCCTGGGTGTGGCCGGCACCCAGCCATTGCTCAGTGAGACCCTCCTACAGAGGATCTGAGCAGGTCAAAGCTGCAGTCCCTCAGAAATAAGGGGCCAGGAAAAATAGCTGCATCTGAGATCAAATGCAGGAGGGAGATGCTGCCTGGGACTTGGTCACAGACAGTGTAAAAGCAGGGAGTGGATAGAAGCCAAAGACAAAGGACAGGCACGCAATTGCTGATCAGGGAGAATAGAGTTCGGATACTAGAGACTGAGTAGCTGGGAGATGCCATTTTCACCGCTCCCAAGCATGCACATACGCACCTAAAAGTGCCACAACAATCCACCCCCTAAGCTAAGCAGCCATCTAGTGGAGAATAGAGCCATTACACTAAGCCCCGCCCAACTGGGTCAACCTCACTCTTCAGGAACACAAATCTCTCTGCCTGCTTAGTTTATGGACTATAAAGCACTTAATATTTTGACTTTCAGGGGAAAATGAAGTAATTTCAATTGTATTTCAGTCTGTTCATTGGTCCATCTATTGAATTTTCTTTTTTTTTCTCTTTTTCATTTCTTTTCTTTTTCTTGAATACAGAAAGAGAAACCTTTATTTTTATTTTCAATTTTTATTAAAAATATTTTTCCTTAATTTTTTTCTACTGTATTTTTTACTTTTGTATAAATTTTTTCAAATTCTACTTTACTTCCATCATTTCATTTTATTCTTTTTCAGTGTATTCATTTTTTCAAATTTTCAAACATTTTTTTTTCTTTCCCCTTTTTTCTCTAATCTGTCAAGCCCCTTTCAATACCCGGACCAAAACACACCTAGGATCTAGCATCATTTATTTGATTTGTGTGTGTGTGTGTGTCTGTGTGTGTATGTGTGTGTGTGTGTATGTGTGTTGTTTTTAATTTTTTAATTTTAATTTTTTTAATTTTAATATTTTTTTACCTCATTAATTCCTTTTTTCCTTTCAACATGACAAAATGAAAGAATTCATCCCAAAAGAAAGAGCAGGAAAAAATGACAGCCAGGGACTTAACCAACACAGATACAAGCAAGACGCCTGAACCAGAATTTAGAATCACAATAACAAGAATACTAGCTGGAGTCAAAAATAGATTATAACCCTTTTCTGTGGCGATAAAAGAAGAAAAAGCTAGTCAGGATAAAATTTAAAAATGCCATAACTGAGCTGCAATCTCAAATGGATGCCACGGTGGCAAGAATGGATAAGGCAGAGCAGAGAATCATTGATATAGAGAACAAACTTATGGAGAATAATGAAGCAG
Organism: Lynx rufus; assembly: GCF_022079265.1. Taxonomy (NCBI): domain Eukaryota; kingdom Metazoa; phylum Chordata; class Mammalia; order Carnivora; family Felidae; genus Lynx; species Lynx rufus. The sequence continues at coordinate 38,310,454 of NW_025814845.1, read as the reverse complement.
AAAAAGAGGGGGAGATTAAGGCAAAAGAGCACAATTTAAGAATTAGAGAAATCAGTGACTCATTAAAAAAGAACAACATCAAAATCACAAGGGTCCCAGGAGAGGAAGAGGGAGAAATAGGGGTAGAAGTGTTATGTGAGCAAATCATAGCAGAAAACTTTCCTAACCTGGGGAGAGACACAGACATCAAAATCCTGGAAGCACAGAGGATTCCCATTGGATTCAACAAAAACTGACCACCAACAAGGCATATCATAGTCAAATCCACAAAATACTCAGGCAAGGAGTATTGCTTTCATGAAAGCAACAAGGGGGAAAAAAAAGTCCTTAACCTACAAGGGAAGACAGATCAGGTTTGCAGCAGACTGATCCCAGAAACTTGGCAGGCCAGAAAGGAGTGGCAGGATACAAAGTACTGAATCAGAAAAATATGCAGCCAAGAATTCTTTATCTAGCAAGGCTGTCATTCAAAATAGAAGGAGAGATTAAAAGTTTCCCAGACAAGCAAAAATTAAAGGAGTTCATGACCACTAAACCAGTCCTGCAGGAAATTTTAGGGGAGAAAAGATGATAATAAATAAATAAACAAACAAACAAGCAAACAAACAAATACGAAAAGCATCAAAGACTAGAAAGGACCAGAGAACACCACCAGAAACTTCAACTCTACAAGCAACATAATGGCAATAAATTCATATCTTTCAGTACTCACTTTAAATGTCAATGGATTAAATGCCCCAATCAAAAGACGTAGGGTAATGGAATGGATAGGAAAACAAGATCCATTTATATGCTGTTTACAAGATACCCACTTTAGACCTAAAGACACCTTCAGATCGAAAGTAAGGGGATGGAAAACCATCTATCGTGCTAATTGTCAACAAAAGACAGCCAGTGTAGCCATACTTATATCTGAAAACCTAGACTTTAAAATAAAGATAAAATAAAACAAGAGATGAAGATGGGAATTATATCATAATTAAGGGGTCTATCCACCAAGAAGACCTAACAATTGTAAGCATTTATGCTCCAAATGTGGAAAGCACCCAAATATATAAATCAATTAATCACAAACATACAGAAACTCATTAATAATACTACAATAGTAGGGGACTTCAATACCCCACTTACAACAATGGACAGATCATCTAATCAGAAAACCAACAAGGAAACAATGGCTTTTTTTTGCTTTTTTTTTCTTTTTAAAAATTTTTTAACGTTTTATTTATTTTTGAGACAGGGAGAGACAGAGCATGAACAGGGGAGGGTCAGAGAGAGGGAGACAAAAAAATCCAAAACAGGCTCCAGGCTCTGAACTGTCAGCACAGAGCCCAACGCGGGGCTCGAACTCACGGACCGCGAGATCATGACCTGAGCCGAAGTCAGCCGCTTAACCGACTGAGCCACCCAGGCACCCCGGAAACAATGGCTTTGAATGACACACTGGACCAGATGGACTTAACAGATATATTCAGAACATTTCATCCTAAAGCAGCAGAATATACATTCTTCTCCAGTGCACGTGGAATGTTCTCCAGAATAGACCACATACTGGGACACAAATCAGCCCTCAACAAGTACAAAAAGATCAAGATCATACCGTCCATATTTTCAGACCACAACCCTATGAAACTCGAAATCAACCACAAGAAAAAATTTGGAAAGGTAACAAATACTTGGAGACTGAGGAACATCCTACTAAAGAATGAATGGGTTAACCAAGAAGTTAAAGAGGAAATTAAAAAGTACATGGAAACCAATGAAAATGATAACACCACAACCCAAAACCTCTGGGATGCAGCAAAGGCGGTCATAAGAGGAAAGTATATAGCAATCCAGGCCTTCCTAAAGAAGGAAGAAAGGTCTCAGATACACAACCTAACCTTACACCTTAAGGAGCTGGAAAAAGAACAGCAAATAAAACCCAAAACCAGCAGAACACAGGAAATAATAAAGATTAGAGCAAAAATTAATGCTACTGAAACCAAAAAACAAAAAACAAAAAACAAACAAACAAACAAACAAAAAACCAAAACGGTAAAACAGATCAATGAAACCAGAAGCTGGTTCTTTGAAAGAATTAACAAAATTGATAAACCACTAACCAGTTTGATCAAAAAGAAAAAGGAAAAGACCCAAATAAATAAAACAAGAATGAAAGAGGAGAGATCACAACCAACACAGCAGGAATACAAACGATAATAAGAGAATATTATGAGCAATTATATGCCAATAAAATGGGCAACCCAGAAGAAATGGACAAATTCCTAGAAACATATACACTACCAAAACTGAAACAGAAAGAAACAGAAAATTCGAACAGACCCAAAACCAGCAAAGAAATTGAATTAGTAATCAAAAAATCTCCCAAAAAACAAGAGACCATGGCCAGATGGCTTTCCAGGGGAATTCTACCAAACATTTAAAGAGGAGTTAACACCGATTCTCTTGAAGCTGTCCCCAAAAATAGAAATGGAAGGAAAACTCCCAAACTCTTTCTATGAAGCCAGCATTACCTTGAATTCAAAACCAGACAAAGATCCCACTAAAAAGGAGAACTGCAGACCAATTTCCCTGAAGAACATGGATGCAAAAATCCTCAACAAGATATTAGTCAATCAGATCCAACAATACATTATAAAAATTATTCACCACGACCAAGTGGGATTTATACCTGGGATGCAGGGCTCGTTCAATACCTGCAAAACAATTAACGTGATTCATCACATCAATAAAAGAAAGGACAAGAACCATATGATCCTCTCAATAGATGCAGAGAAAGCATTTGACAAAATACAGCATCCTTTCTTGATAAAAAACCCTCAAGAAAGTAGGGATAGAAGGAGCATACCTCGAGATCATAAAAGCCATATATGAACAACCCAACGCTAATATCATCCTCAATGGGGAAAAACTGAGAGCTTTCCCCCTAAGGTCAGGAACAAGACAGGGATGTCCACTCTTGCCACTGTTATTCAACATAGTGTTGGAAGTTTTAGCCTCTGCAATCAGACAACACAAAGAAATAAAAGGCATCCAAATCGGCCAGGAGGAGGTCAAACTTTCACTCTTTGCAGATGACATGATACTCTATATAGAAAACCCAAAAGATTCCACGAAAAAACTACTAGAACTGATTCATGAATTCAGCAAAGTTGCAGGATATAAAATCAATGCACAGAAATCAGTTGCATTCCTATACACCAACAATGAAGCAACAGAAAGAGAAATCAAGGAATTGATCCCATTTACAGTTGCACCAAAAACCATAAAATATCTAGGAATAAATCTAACCAAAGAAGTGAAAAATTTATACATTGAAAACTATAGAAAGCTTATGAAAGAAATTGAAGAAGACACAAAAAAATGGAAAAAGATTCCATGCTCCTGGATAGGAAGAACAAATATTGTTAAAATGTCAATATTACCCAAAGCAATCTACATATACAATGCCATCCCTATCAAAATAACACCAGCATTCTTTACAGAGCTAGAACAAAAATTTTAAAATTTGTATAGAACCAGAAAAGACCCCAAATAGCCAAAGCAATCTTGAAAAAGAAAAGCAAAGCAGGAGGCATCACAATCCCCGACTTCAGGCTGTATTACAAAGCTGTAATCATCAAGACAGTATGGTACTGGCACAAGAACAGACACTCAGATCAATGGAACATAATAGAAAACCCAGAAATGGACCCACAAATGTATGGCCAACTAATCTTTGACAAAGCAGGAAAGAATATCCAATGGAATAAAGACAGTCTCGTCAGCAGGTGGTGCCGGGAAGACTGGACAGTGACATGCAGAAGAATGAACCTGGACCACGTTCTTACAGCATACACAAAAATAAACTCAAAATGGTTGAAAGATCTAAATGTCAGTCAGGAAGACATCAGAATCCTCGAGGAGAAAGCAGGCAAAAACCTCTTTGATCTTGGCCGCACCAACTTCTTACTCAACATCTCTCCAGAGGCAAGGGAAACAAACGCAAAAATGAACTATTGGGACCTCATCAAAATAAAAAGCTTCTGCACAGAGAAGGAAACAATCAGCAAAACTAAAAGGCAACCGACAAAACGGGACAAGATATTTGCAAATGACATATCAGATAAAGGGTTAGTATCCAAAATCTGTAAAGAACTTACAAAACTCAACACCAAAAAAAATAATAATAATAATCCAGTGAAGAAATGGGCAAAATAGACACTTCTCCAAAGAAGACATCAAGATGGCACACAGACACATGAAAAATGCTCAACATCACTCATCATCAGGAAAATAAAATCAAAATCACACCTGTCAGAATGGCTAACATTAACAACTCAGGCAACAAACGATAGATGTTGACGAGGATGCAGAGAAAGAGGATCTCTTTTGCATTGCTGGTGGGAATGCAAGCTGGTGCAGCCACTCTGGAAAACAGTATGGAGGTTCCTCAAAAAATTAAAAATGGAAATAGCCTACAACCCAGCAATTGCACTACTAGGTATTTACCCAAGGAATACAGGTGTTTCGAAGGGCCACATGCACCCCCATGTTTATAGCAGCACTATCAACAATAGCCAAAGTATGGAAAGAGCCCTAATATCCACCGATGGATGAATGGATAAAGAAGATGTGGTGTGTGTGTATATATATATATATATATATATATATATATATATATATATATACACACACACACAATGGAGTATTACTCAGCAATCCAAAGAATGAAATCTTGCCATTTGCAACTACGTGGATGGAACTAGAGGGTATTACGCTAAGTGAAACTAGTCAGAGAAAGACAAATATCATAGGACTTCACTCATATGAGGACTTTAAGACACAGAACAGATGAACATAAGGGAAGCAAAAGTCATATAAAAACAGGGAAGGAGACAAAACATAAGAGACTCTTAAATATGGAGAACAGAGGGTTACTGGAGGGGTTGTGGCTAAATGGGTAAGGGGCATTAAGGAATCTACTCCTGAAATCATTGTTGCACTATATGCTAACTAACTTGGATGTAAATTTAAAAAATAAAAGTTAATTTACAAAAAGATAGACATGGATGATAAAAATAAAGCAGTTATTGGTGATTATAGTTAACTGCGTGCCAGGCACAATGCTGTCTGGTTTATGTACATAATTTCAACTAATTATAACAATAATCCCATGAATTGGGTGCTTTAAAGTTGAGAAAATAGGGGCACCTGGGTGGCTCAGTCGGTTGTGCGTCCGACTTCAGCTCAGGTCATGATCTCACGGTTCGCGGGTTCAAGTCCCGCGTCAGGCTCTCTGCTGACAGCTCAGAGCCTGCAGCCTGCTTCGGATTCCGTGTCTCCCTCCCTCTCTGCCCCTCCCCTGCTCATGCTCTATCTGTCTCTGTCTCTCAACAGTAAACAAATGTTATAAAAAAAAAAATTAAGTTGAGAAAATTGGGGCACCAGGATGGCTCAGTCAGTTAAGCGTACTGAGTCGATTTCGACTCAGCTCATGATCTCACAGTCCTGGGATCAAGCCCCGTGTCAAGCTTCATGCCTAGCATGGAGCCTGCTTGGGATTGTCTCTCTCTCTCTCCCCCTCTGTCCCTCCCACGAATGCACTCTCTCCCTCTCTCAAGAAAAATTAAAAAAAAAAATGAATTAAATAAAATAGGATCTGAGGGTTGGATAACTTTCCCGATAGGCATGCTTTTTTTATGTTGTGAAGGCAAGATTCAAGCCCAAATCTGTTTGAGGCCATACTCTAAGCTCAAAACCCCCTCATGGGAGGGGGGGGGGTGTCAAGAGGCACTTTTTAGAGCACAAGCCTCCTGTCTGGGTAGCACAAATTTTACACCCCTTCCATGGCAATGACAAGAGGGGAAATGAGAGGGGTGAGCGCCCCTCACTCATGCTTCTCCTCGCTCCTCCAGAACAAGCACTGGGTCGTTTGCCCTAAGCATCTCTTTTCTGCACCTGAGGTTATATCCAGAGGAAGCAATTGAAGGCCTTCTCCCACATGTATCCATATCTGCCATCCTGTGACTAGCAAGAGTATAATGCTCTTCTGGAAAAGCCAGAAGATAAGAAATGAGGACGTCTTTATTTTATTTTTTTTTTTAATTTTTTTTTTCAACGTTTATTTATTTTTGGGACAGAGAGAGACAGAGCATGAACGGGGGAGGGGCAGAGAGAGAGGGAGACACAGAATTGGAAACAGGCTCCAGGCTCTGAGCCATCAGCCCCAGAGCCCGACGCAGGGCTCGAACTCACGGACCGCGAGATCGTGACCTGGCTGAAGTCGGACGCTTAACCGACTGCGCCACCCAGGCGCCCCAAGAAATGAGGACGTCTTTAAATGATGATCAGACTCAGACAAGAGTAGAAATATAGTAGAAAAATATAGAAATGAACAGCTAGAAAATAAATTAGTTAAATGTAACCCAAAAGGGGGCTACAAAACTCCATCTTCACAAATGTTATGGAAAGGATCCAACATAATCATCTGTGACATGCAGCATGGAGCCTGCAGGTCTGTCTGTTGTTTAAATTCCAATGCTGTGCTCAGGAATGGTTAATCCTGTAATCTGGACCTAGGCACGGTGGTACAATTGTTTCTGGTAATTGGGTAAACGCTTTTTCAACCCTAGAAAAGATTGGAATTAAACACAGATGAGGAAGCAAATCAAAGCTATACATAACAGCTTTATATTCACTTTAGGAATCAGTTTTATAATCACTAAGACTATCTGCAGGTGTTATTGGAAAGTTTCGTGGGGCGCCCAGGTGGCTCAGTCGGTTAAGCGTCCAACTTCAGCACAGGTCATAATCTCACAGTTTGTGGGTTCAAGCCCCACGCCAGGCTCTGTGCTGACAGTTCAGAGCCTGGAGCCTGTGTCAGATTCTGTGTCTCCCTCTCTCTCTGTCTCTCTGTCTCTCTCTCTCTCAAAAATAAAAAAAAATAAACATTAAAAAAATTAAGAAAAGTTTCAAAAATATGGCAGATTCAAAAATCTACTGGATTATGCTTGTGGCTTCAATTTGAAAGGTGTAATGGGCTTTTGACCTGTAATTTTAAGTTGAAAAGCAAAAGAAAACTTGAAGAGATATTTAACCAGTAGTGAACTACTTAAGAGAATAAAAAGATAACTACGTTTACAAATTTAATTTATTGAATGTACAAGAGTTATCCAAATGCTTAGAAAGCTTTTGCTTGCTAGGTGATAAATTTGCCTTGTCAGACACTTGAAGCACTTAAGAAAATGAAGTATATTACATATATAAATAGAGTTGAAAATGTTTAAGGGAATTTAATTAAATTTGTAAGTGGGACCAATGTTTGGGGGACATTAATCTATTCAAATTGAGTTAATCGAACATTAACCTGATCTTATTTTATTAGGTTTATAAAAAGTCTAACGAGATTTCTAAATTTAACATAAAGGCTTAAGAAAACGAAGTTTTAATATTTATGACTTTTAAACAGTTGGAATTTCAAATACAAAAACAAAACAAAAACCTGTAAATAGTCCTCTCCAGACAAAAAGACCACTCCCTGAACATTCAAAAACTCAGGGAACAGGGGCACCTGAGTGGCTCAGTCCACTGAGTGTCTGACTTTGGCCCAGGTCATGATCTCACCGTGGGTGAGTTCGAGCCTTACATGCGGCTCTCTGCTGTCAGCACAGAACTTGCCTCAGGTCTTCGGTCTCCCTGTCTCTCTGCCCCCCACCCCCACCCCCACTCTCTCTCTCAAAAATAAACATTAAAAAAAAAAATTCAGGTAACAGATCATGATGAGGAGGAGTGCTCTAGAAGGATGGGTAGTAGTGGAGATGGCCAATTCCACTCTCTTTGGATTTTTTTTTTAATCCAAATAGATTTGGCATTCCATTCCATAATATTTTTTTTCCATATGAAAATTATTTTTCCTAAAAACGCTCTAGGAAAATTGACATTCCAATAAGAGGCATCATGCTTATGCTGTAGCTTCATGCACTTCCTCGCATTCTTCTGGATCCTTCCAGGGGACAAGCACCCTTGTTGGAAAAGCAAAAGCCTAGGCCATCCGCCCAGCTGTGCTGGGGAACCTCATTCACGTGAGCGCCCCCTAACGGGTGCTCTCTAGCTCCACCCCCCCACGCCTGTAGCTCATCCCGGGGTTCTATTGCAGGAGAAATCTGTCCTCTTCCGATGACCTTGGATCATGGATCTCTGCTTAGAGCAAAAGGGGAGTTGAAAATAAGCCTCTCACGTCCCCATCCCCAGCCACTGTCTTCCAGACCTTCAGATGAGCTTGGGCTTCCCCGGCTTGCAATGGAAAACCATCTGTGCTGGTTATTAAGGCGTTGCTTCTCGGTTCCAAACCCGCCGGTTCGGAAGCGGGAATGCGGAGGCTGGACTGTACAAACGAGATTTTTCTTTTGCCTGCTTGCTCCCCTGGTTCTGCCATTAGAGGGCACTAGAGAGACTGGAAAACCACCAGCGGCCTTCTGCCCCAGAGGCTGGAGTGGCTTAGACTCCAGCTTTTTCCAACCTGCCTGGAAACAGCCTCATTTTACCACCCTCGGTGGTGCCAGCACCACGGGGACATGGCTTCTAACTCAGAGATCTACCTCCCAGCTCCCAGAGGCCCGTCCTCTGAATTTCTGGGTTCTGGCAACCCCCACCGCTCCCTTTTGTTCCAGCCGCCTTTGGGGGGGAGGGGGGTGGGTTACTACTTCCTGCAGTTGTTCTGTGTTTAAGGCCGGTGTGCCCTGTTTGCTCCTTTAGCCCTCCCACACGATTCTCTATATTAAATTCTCTCTGTTGTAGCAGCCAACGTGGCTTCTGTTTTCCTGCATGAATCCGGCTGTTACGTGAACTCCACTCCCTGTTGCCCATCCCGGCTGCTTCCACGAAGAGGCTCTAGAACCAGCCCTATAAGGTGCAAGGAAGAGGAATCCCAGGCTCAAGAGTGCGCATGAATCTAAACTCGCGAGGGTACCACGGCCTGTTGGCATTCGGCAGACAAGCCCCAGTGGGTAGCTTGGTGCTCTGTAATTTGTTTCGGTCTCAGGGGAAGTACTTTCTGTATATCTTCGGGAATGAAAGCAACTGTTTCATTCAAAAAGCGATATAGTCAATGTAGAAGAATCCTTGTGAGGAAGCTTGCTACAAGTCCCGGAGCTTATATTGTCTTAACATGTCAGTCTTCGTATCTGATTTTTATAACTGGTTTGGAGTCCCCAAAATCCCATGAGGGAGGCAGGGTGACCGTATCATCTCCAGTTTACCGGGAGGACCCTAGGGGGAGGTTCTCTTTCTTGCCATGCGCTCCCCTAGAGCGACCAGTGGCAGAATCACGTCCCTTTTATTTCTTCCCTGTTCGCTCTCCAGGATGCGTTTAATGCAATGGTTTGGGTTTCTTTTTCTTTTTCTTTTTTTTTTTTTTTTAATTTTTAATGTTTATTTTTGAGAGAGACAGAGTACAAGTGGGGAAGGGATAGAGAGAGGGAGACACAGAATCCAAAGCAGGCTCCAGGCTCTGAGCTGTCAGCACAGAGCCCTAAGCGTGGCTCCAACCCATGAACCATGAGATCATGACCTGAGCCAGAGTCGGACACTCAACCGACTGAGCCACCCAGGAGCCCGTGGGTTTACTTTTCTATTGCTGCACAACAAATACCACAAGCTCAGTAGCTTAAAACTACACCCATCTATTAGCTCAGCATGCCTGATGTGAGGAAAATTTGTTTCCAAGATCCTTCTTGTCTTGGGTGGAGTCAGGCTCTTGCCATTGTGGGACTGGGGTCCCTGTTTCAGTACTGTCAGCTAGGGGTCCCTCTCACTGCCTAGAAGCTGTCCATACTCCCTGCTACTGCTTCCTCCTCAAAACAGCAACACCACCACAACCCTTCTTGTGCTTCTGAGCTCCAACTTCCTCTCCTGCCACCAGCCTGAGAAAACTCTCCACTTTCAAAGGGTTCATGTGATCAGGTCTGGCCCACCTGGATAATCAATTGTGCGGCATAATCTAACGTAATCACAGGAGTCAAATCCACCTCATTCACAATCCTGGGATCCTGCTGGATGAGCACCCCAAAAGCAGGACATCCGGGCAGCTTCTCAGGATTCTCCCATCACAGTGTTGTCTGTGGACTCCTGCATTAGAGTAACCTGGGATACTCATTAAAACTGGAGATTCTCTGGTGACACCACAGACCCCTGAACCACTCTCTGGGGGCACTGGGTCTAGGAGTCTGGATTCACTTCTCAGATAATGCTGATGCTCACTCCGATTTGAGAATCTAGGGGCACCTGGCTGGCTAGATCGGTGGAGCATGCGACTCTTGACCTCGGGGTTGTAAGTTCAAGCCCCACGTGGGGTATGGAGATGACTTAAAAATAAAATCTTGAAAAAAAATTTTTGAGGCTTTAAAATCTGAGCTTAGCATTTCATCAGCCTGGGATAAAATACAGCACCATATCCACTTCGCTGCAAGTGAGGGCTACGTGGGCTCTAATGAATGGTGTGCTTGAGGGGTGCTGAGCATCCAAATGCTCAGTTATGACCTGGGCACTCATTTCCCCAGCTGCGGAGAGTGCTGGCCCAGGACCACTCCCAGCTGAGACCCTCTGCGGCCATTGCCCTCCCGGGAAGTGAAGGGAGCAGCTGTGCCCAAGGTAATGTCCTCCCTCCAGCAGCGGCCCCCTTCCAATGACTGCTCCACTGAGAGAACAAAGACCTACACCTTCCTTGCTTCAATTGGGGACATATCACAGGGACTATCTCAGCTTTGGCCTTCCTCTGCAATTGCCTGAGACCATTGCTATAAGTGTGGCTCCACTTCTCTGTCTGCCCTACTCTATGCTCCTCACTTTATTTTTGAGAGAGAGAGAGAGAGAGAGAGAGAGAGACAGAGGATGAGCAGGGAAGGGGCAGAGAGAAAGGGAGACACAAAATCCAAAGCAGGCTCCAGGCTCTGAGCTGTCAGCACACATCCTGATGCAGGGCTCGAACCCACGAACTGAAATCATGACCTGAGCCGAAGTCAAATGCCCAACCAACTGAGTCACCCAGGCACCCCTTATCTATGTTCCTCAGTTTTTCATGCATATTTCATGCATATGCATGCATATTTCATGGGCTTTCAAGAGCACCCCTCAGGCAAGTCCTGCCCCTGAACCTCCACCTCAGAATCTGTTTCCAGAGTCTAACCTAGGTAGCCTGACATCATTTGCTTGAGATCTGTAGCTCTGCTTCACATTCTATCCCAGATCTGCCCATTTCTCTCTGTCTCCACTGCTACCACTCTTATCCAAGGCACCACCTCTCTGTCTCAGTCATCTCTGTCTGCAGTCACAGCCACTAGCCATCCCTCCTCCCTCCCCCATCACATTCCATACTCCACACAGCAGCCCCACCGAATTAGAACAGCCCTTGTTACTTTGCTTGTGGTCTGTTTCCTCCAATAGAATGCAAGCTTGTGGAGGGCAGGGATTGTTTTTGGCAGTTGAACTTCTTCACCACTGTATCCCTGGCATAGAGGAGATGCCAATAAGTGCTTGTTGAGTCGATTAGTAGATTAAAGCACCAACCTCCCACAGATAACCAAAAGACACCATAAGATACCCAAGTACAACAAATTAAGATTAGAAAATGGGCTTTGTGCTTTCTTGCCCGGAATTAATGATATGAAGTCCACAAAGTTGCTTTCATATCAGGATTTTCTTCTGGAAACTTCCCTTAAACACCTAGGATTTTAGGTTACTGCTGGAAAACGTCAGAGAAAGGAAGAAACTTGGGCCTCTGAGTCACTTTGGATCCTAGTATCCAATTGTCATACCTTTTCTTTTTTATAATAGTCATATTCCAGCAAAATAAGTTATAGTAGTCATATCTGAATAGGAAATCTCATTCTCTCAATGCCTAGCAAAATTACTGGCATATTTCTTGGGTGGGTTGGAGGAATCATTTATGGATAGATCCAATAGAACACTCTTCAGGAAGACACGTGAGCCCCCTCTTACATAATTCTAGAAATTTTAACTTAGCTATTGTAGGTTTATTTAAAATGGAGTGTATCTGGGGCGCCTGGGTGGCGCAGTCGGTTAGGCGTCCGACTTCAGCCAGGTCACGATCTCGCGGTCCGTGAGTTCGAGCCCCGCGTCGGGCTCTGGGCGGATGGCTCAGAGCCTGGAGCCTGTTTCCGATTCTGTGTCTCCCTCTCTCTCTGCCCCTCCCCCGTTCATGCTCTGTCTCTCTCTGTCGCAAAAATAAATAAACGTTGAAAAAAAAAAATTAAAATGGAGTGTATCTGAATAATGTAATTTGCCAAGAACTTGAGAAATTAAAAACACTTAACTCGTCTTTACTGATGACTTCCTTTTTGGAAACATGTCTGTCTCCAGTGCAGTGATTAGTCAGGAATGGGGCACACACTCTCTAAACTAGTCATTCCTGAAACAGGATTTAGGACAGGACAGTTTTGTGATACAAGTGCAATTTTGGAATGCCTATTATTAAGGAAGAAAAAAATGCTCTCTGGGTAGTCAGGATGATTCAGACTCCAAAAGTATCACATGATTTATAAGTAGTCATTTGCCAGCATTCGCTTCCTCAGGAGGGAAAAATCCTTGAGGAGATATATATATATGCATATGCATATATATATATGCAACCTATATATGTAACATAATATACAATTATGTTATTATATATTATAATTATTTACATATATATATGTATATATATATATATATATATATATATATACGTAATACCTAAAAAGTACGTGAAATCACCATCAATTTAAAAGCAAAAATTTGAGATCATGAAAAATAACTAAAACCCATTTATTGACCAGGGCAATCTTATGCAAGACATAGAGAATGAAATCCTAGTGTTTGGAGGCATCCAGTGCTCACAGAGCATCTTCCTCAAGTATTACAGCAAGTTACAAAGTAATAAATAACAGAAATATACATCCTGGTGTCACATGGACCTAGTTTTTCCTGCTGAGGTGCCAACATCAGATTAAAAAACAACAACAACAAACAAACAAACAAACAAAAAACATTGAAATTTATTAGACCCAACACCCACGGAAGAAATTGAAAACATTTTCAGAGAATTGGCTGTATCCATGGGCTTTAACACCAAACAGTCATACTGCCCACACTCTCACACTTTCGAAGGGCAATTAATTCCAGTGCAATGTATGTTGCTCTGGCAGATAAAATAGAACTACCCAATTTATTCTATAACATAACTGACAGCAAACCCTGACGTGACGAACCCCCAAAATAAAAAAAATATGAAAACAGCATTCCTTCCGGAGAGCCTTTTGGTTTTATTAGCCAAATGAAGTACGTGTGTGCCCTCTGACTCAGAAATTCACTGCTGAGCATACCTCCTGGGGACATTCCCACCCAGGCCCATGAAAAGACATTGTAGGTCACTGCAGCATAGTAGTGGCAGGGAGCTGGGGTCTTGGGCATGCATCACTGGGAGAATGAACGGGGAAACGTGTGAGCATAACGTGGATGATTTTGCAGCAAGTAGAAGCAATGAATTGGACATATTTACAGCAGCATGGGTTGATCTTAAAAACATAGTGCTCAGTGAGAAATTCAGGAAGCAGAATAATACAACATCACTTAAATAAAAACTATATTACACAAGGCAATAATATACATTTTTCAAAAACACAAAATAGGAAGAGATATACACAGGGGCACCTAGGTGGCTCAGTTGGTTGGGCATCTGACTCTTGGTTTCAGCTCAAGTCGCGATCTCGTGGTTCGCGAGTTTGAGCCTCGCATCAAGCTCTGCTCATGTAGCGTGTAGCCTGCCTGGGATGCTTTCTCTCTCTCTCTCTCTCCTTCTCTCTCTGCCCCTCCTCTGCTTGCATGCCCTATCTCTCTCAAAATAAAAATAAATACACTTAAAAAAATAAATGTACACATCAAAAGGGTAACTTACTGGAGACAATAGGACTGAGACATACGATAAAGAGAATACATAAATGCAGGGCTACATTCTGATTTCCACAGGTCCTGGGCCCTTTGGCATTTGTGGCTCCTTCTGTCCATAAAAAAATTAAAAATCACATTTTTAGGGGTGCCTGGGTGGCTCATTTAGTTAGCATGTGACTTTGGCTCAGGTCATGATCTCGCGGTTCATGGGTTCGAGCCCTGCCTTGGGGTCTGTGCTGACAACTCAGAGCCTGGAGCCTGCTTCAGATTCTGTGTCTCCCTCTCTCTCTGCTCCTCCCCTACTTGCACTCTGCCTCTGTCTCTCAAAAATGAATAAACGTTAAAAAAACTTTTTTAAATAAATCATATTTTTAATGACCAGCCCTAAAGCACCAGGCTTACTGTGCCCGATGATAAATTGGCTCCAGATAATGAATGACTGAATTAGACAGGGGCCTTGTAGGAACCAGGAATAATCATGTGCTACAAACTGAGGAGTATGATTCATTCAGTCCTCTGCACCTGAGGTCCAAAAACTCTTCCTTAGTGTTGGGGGCCAGGCATTGGAATTAAACTACTGACTCACTATCATTTGATTGCTCTCTAAAGTCCTAGACCTCAAGGGATCTAGAGGGAAAATTCTGTAACCAATTCACTGCATAGTCATAAGAAAAACAGCAAATTTAGAACTGAATAGACTGTGGCTACGTGGGATTTTTCCACAGGCAGCACAACAGGCCTGGACTTCTGATGATAAAGTCTAAGGCTCAGTGGCACCTTCTCTGGAATAATGAGTGAACAACGTGTTCCAGGTCAGCTGAGGGAGGGACTGGAGAGAAAGGGGTCAGTAAAATCTGCAGTGCCTTCGAAGGCTAAGGAGCAGTACTACTTACACGTTGGCCTAATGCAGGAAGAGGAAAAAATGGCTGAAGCCCAGGCTCAAAAGAAAAAGGAAAACAAACAAACAAAAAAACCTTCTCAAAAAAAGTAGTTCCTTAGGTGAGAGCCCTAATGCCCTGGGATATTACTAAGGCTTAAGAAAAAAAAAAGAAGGTTCCCCAAAAAAGGACTCCATCTAGGAAATGCTGAGTTAAACAACGTCAGGCAGATTTTCTCATTGTGTGATCTATCATAACCTTTACTCTACACTATAATATGAATTGTGTATCTCCAAAAAGGGGGACACAGAGATTGGTATGTCGCATCCCCCAAAGCAATGGGACAATAGAATCCTTCTGCTCTGATGGTGGACACACTGACAGCTGAGAACTCCCCAGGAAGCGTGGTCCACGTCAGGGCCTGTCCCCAGTTCAGGCAGGTGAATTCACTCACAAGAGTCTGAGCCCACAGCCTGGGCTGCCGTGGCCTGTCTGTGCTGCCTACCTCAGGGGAGCTGGACTACCCCTTGAGGGCAGGGGGCGGGTATGGCTCCCTCAGCCTCCAGATTGCCAGGACAATCCCTGGGGAGTGCTGTGACCATGCTGGGCATAAGGGCTAGGCTGCAATAGAGCTTGATTTATACTTTTGGAACATTTAGAGATGTGGCATGCAAGCTTTCATTTATACTATTGAATGAGCCCCTCAAATATTAGGGGCAGTCCAGGCCTGATGGTTTTTCTAAGAAGGATGATCCTACTGTGCCACAACAAAACTTGCCTTGCATAATCAAAATCACCATCATTCAGTCCCCCAAGATCCTTCTCCTGGGTGCCGGTCAGCCCCCAAGATGCCTGGGCAGGTCAGCTTTGAGCATGTACTGCTTCATGGACTCAGAACCATCACAGCATGTGAGTTCTGGGCCCTCCACCTCAGAAGTTCCCCTCTTTTCTCTCCCAGCCCAAGCCGCTGCTTTCAGGGAAACACACACACACACACACACACACACACACACACACACACACATCCAGGGACATTCACAATACATACAGAGACATACATCCACACCTACATAAACACAAAGGCATACATACACACACACACAGAGGTACCTACACACGGACACACAGAGGGACACAGACATACACACACAGACACACACACAGACACACACACACAGACACAGCCAGGTTACAGTTATGAAACCTATCTTTAAGAAAAATCCAAGGTCTAGGTTGAGCGATAACATTCGAGAATTCCCAGTGGGGATCAGAATTTCCCTAAATACTCTTACCTCAGACACTGTGCTGATTATTCTCCACATGCCCCACCGAATTCATCTGCTGCTCTTTCCTCCTTTTTTTTTTTTTAAGTTTACTTATTTATTTTGAGAGAGAGAGAAAGAGAGCATGAGTGGGGGAGGGGCAGGGAGAGGGAGAGAGAGAATCCCAAGCAGGCTCCGCACTGTCAGCGCAGAGCCCAACATGGGGCCCGAACTCACCAACCGCGAGATCATGACCTGAGCGGAAATCGAGAGCTGGACGCTTAACCGGCTGAGCCACCCAGGTGCCCCCACTGTCCTTTACTGCCATGCTCTGTGTTCCAGGGGGCTGACCCCTAGGGACTTCCCCACTGGGCTTCCTTGTCCATTCAGGCCTTCAGCTTTCGAGAAGAGTGCGAGGAGGGATGAGGGAAGAGAGGACACTCAAATATCAGAGCGGTGGAGGAATCCCCAGAGTGCAGCTTTCACAGAGAAGGCACATTTATATCTACACTCTGGAAAGTGCTGCATTGAGAAATGTTTCTTTGTGTCACCAGACACTGCGGGAACCACTAGACCTCTCACCCTACCCATTTATGAACGCCTGATGAAAAGAGATGGAATTATCTGGATTGAGCTTGGAACAACGCAACCTGGATTGGGTTTTTGATATTTCCTACATGCTTTTACTTTAGATTGAATAGACCAGCTTTTGGGAAATGGACTAAACATGAGGCCATGATAGGATTATGTTATTGATGCCATAGGGCCAGACCATGTTCTCCTGTACAGTTTCCCCAGTAAGAAATGATCATTTCCGATTCTTAATCATTCGTGCATAGAATAATCATCTGCAGCAAGTAGGCCAAGGACAGAAGCGAGGAAGAAGCTCCCATTTCTCTCTAGGGATGGGAGACAGTTGGTACGAAACACGAAGTGTTTAGAACCTCCGGTAGAGAGCGAGCTGCCCCCGCCTAGTGCAGGGACATCTGGGATCAGGCAGGGACGCTGAGTACTTTTGGGGAAACTGAGTCTTTCTGGTCTTTCTCTGCTATATTGCACATCCCTTTCGTTATTATCAAATCTCCAGGAAACTATCCTTAAAATAGAGGCATAGGGAATGAAGCGATAGGAGTGTAAGCTGCGTTCCCTTCACCTGCTCACAGTGCAGATGATATCCTCAGTGAGTAAGAGAAGAGCACCTCCACCAACAGAAAAGACCCCCTTGAGGGTCAGCCACAGACAAGGTCACAGCAGGAGGAACAGGTGGCGAGGTGTGGGACGTACATCCTGAGGATGGCTCAGAAATCACTAAGGGACAGGCTGCGAGGGACTAATCTCCAGGAACAATAACGTGAGTTACAGGAAGGAAAGATCAATTCAGATCGCTGAGAAAGAGAGACACGTTGGTTATACCTAATCCTGAGCTACTCATTCAGTTTTGGGAATTAAACTTCAAAAACATCACTCTCAATCACACATGATGGTCTTTTATCCAGCGTTCACAGAATACAATTCTTAAATAGGTGGGTGGCTGTTTAAAAATTCTGTTCCTGTATTTGAAAAATGGGACAGCTTTATACTCCCCAAAGCCAACTTGCCTGGAAACTATAAAAAGAAACAATCTTTTCAAAATGTATCTACCTAAATCTCTCGGTGCTCCTGAGACATTAAAATAATCAAATGAGATTGTACAGCACCTGATCAATGGCCTTGCTCATAATACTCCTTCCAAAGTGCATTTGGGCTTGCAGCTAATAACAGCCATGAATCACATGAACCACACAGAAGACTGGGCAAGGGGTAATTATGTCAGGTAATCAAAGTGAGAAATAGCCAGCCATAAGAACTGGGAAGCTATTTTTGTACAAAGTACAGCCTTTTGTACAGGACAGCCTAAAAGTGACATATTCAGGATGGAGCCATCTATGTAGAAGCAGCAAAAGTAGGAAAATCTGATCCCGAAGTGAATGTTTCTATCACATAAAGCCACGGAGGACTTAATGCTCAAAGCCAGCCCTGGTGTGGGATGGCATCTAGGAATAGCCATGCCATGCACAGCAACTGGCTGGGTGTCCCTAACAAGTCACTTAGCCTCTCTGGCATTCAGTCTCAGCTGCAAAAGAGGAAGTTGGAACAGATACTCTCTAAATGCCTTTCTAGCTCCAAATTTCTCTTTGTAATTGCTACAGAACTCATTCAACACTTGGGAGACAAAATCAACCCAGAAATTGGTGTCAGCTCTGACTTAAACAAAGCTTATGATCAGCAGTTTTGATACTTGGTGTCCATCAAGTACATAGATAGACTTGTGAGATATAGTCCTGAAAATTCTGATTCTGTGCTTTTGAAGTGGGTATCAGGTGGTGGTATATTTCACAAATTTCTGGGATGATTCTGATATGCTCTGAAATTTGGGAACTACTCGTCTGTTAAGTCAGCAGTTATGGGAAGGCATGACGACCCGTTACAGGAAGGGGCTGAAAAGAAAAGCAATGTTTACTGAAAACTTGCTTTATGCCAATATTGACTACATGCTATCTCATTTAATCTTCTTAGCGGTCTTTGGTTCAGGAAGAAAGGACATCTTTCCTTAGGAAGAGAAACCAACCCCAGTTGAAAGTAAGGCAATAATGGGGTGCCTGGGTGGCTCAGTTGGTTGAGCGTCTGACTTCAGCTCGGGTCATGATCTCACAGTTTGTGAGTTCGAGCCCTGCATCAGGCTTTGTACTAACAGCTCAGAACCTGGAGCCTGCTTCCCATTCTGTGTCTCCCTCTCTCTCTGCCCCTCCCCTTCTCATGCTCTGTCACTCCTGTCTCAAAAATAAATAAATATTAAAAAAAAATTTTTTAAAGAAAGTAAGGCAATGAAGAATCCTAGATAATCCCGATAAATTAATTCCCCTTATTGACTCTTGCCCAGTTAAATAAATGATGACGCTAATGGTATGCATTCTTTGCACAATTTCTTTCTTTTTTTTTTTTTTTTGAAGTAGGGTGATAAATAAAATGAGAAATAAAGTTCATAAATTCAACATAGTTGCATAAATATAATATACTCACTTTATAAGTAAACTAATTGAAACAGCAAAAAACCCCAAAAAACCATCAACGAGAATTGAGACCTTCCTCGGGTACATAAAATTTGTCAAGCCATAATTTAAGTGTATATTTCATCTTGTGTATGCCAACCAACACTCTAGACAAAGATATTCTCAGCTGCAATAGAAAATGAAGATCACTTAGACCTCACACTTTACACATAAACTCTCTATTTAATGATGTTTGGGTTTCTCTTCTTAGATATGCCAAGCGCAGAGGAAGACTAATAAAAAGCTTTAAACCCCAGGTTGCTAGGTTACATTATCCATTTATTTTAAAGTACAAATCTCCATTCTTGCTCAGGCTGAGATGAATTATCATTACTAAGAAATCTTTAGAAATACAGTCCGTTCTCAAAGTACTTTCCCCAGAATATTTATTCAAATAGCACTGTTCTAGAAAGGCTCTATGTTCTTTATTCTTAGTAACTTGGGATGGTGTGCAGAGCATCCTATGAGTTAGCATTTGGTGAGACATTTACACCCTAGTGGTAGTTCACCCACCAGAGAAGGGAAATTTATAGCCATTTTGAAACTTCAGAGTGAAAATAGAATTCGGACCTTGGAAGGGTGGGGTGAAGTGAATGGAATTTTTTCCAATATTTATTTTTAGTATCCCTTCAGATCTAAAGTCATTTTGTCCGGGAACATAAAGATTGAATTATGATTAGCTTAGTTTACTTACCAAAGTATCATGTGTGATGTCTTCTATTTAAAAATATAATTTATTTAGATAGTTTCAAATATATTACTTGGGTGTTCTTTTCAACATTTCAAATTGTTCCTACAGGTGGAGCTGTCCATTACCAAACCGAAAGAAATCCAGCACCTTCCAAATTTGCTAAAAGCAGGCCAAAATCTACAGAAGAGGAGAGAGGAAGGAAGCATTTTAGGGCGCTTACTGTATGCAGGCACGGTGCATAGGTAATCTCATAGATCATGTCAGAATCCGGGGGAGGTGGGGATTGTTGGCCCATTGTACAGGTGAGGAAGGTGGGGCTTAGAGAAGTCACTGAGCTAGTAAGTGGTAGAACTGGGATGGAACTCAGTCTACCGGACCCCACAGACTGTGCTTTCTCTCTTACATCACTCAATGACTGGGGGAAGCCATTAGCCGCCAGGGGGCTGCAGACTGTGTGTTGCCCACTACCCTCACGCACCCTAGGAGGTACGGAAATACCATTAACCCTTTTCTGCCTCCACTGCCTCAGTGGCACCCATGAAAAAACTTGTGGGGGGCAAATAAAGAGGCGGGTTCTGAAGTTCACCGTTGACTGCATCCACCCTGTAGAAGATGGAATCATGGCTGCTGCCAACGTGGAACAATTTTTTGGGGAAAGAATCAAAGTGAATGGAAAAGCTGGGAATCTTGGCGAAGGGGCTGTATACCTTGAAAGGAGCAAGAGCAAGACCACCTTAACTCCTGAAGTGACTTTTTCTAAAAAGTATTTGAAGTATCTCACCAAAAAAAAAAAATATATATATATATATATACATACATGATATATATATACATATATGATATATATGTATATATGTATATATGTATACATATGTATATATGTATATATGATGTATACATATGTATATATGTGTATATATGCATATATCATATATATATCATATATATATATATATATATATAATATATGTTTGAATAGTCAACATGCTTGGCTGCATGTAGTTGCTAACAGGAAACAGAGTTACCAAATACCTTAACCACATTAACCACAATGAAGAAGGGGAGGAAGATGGGATTAAAACTTGTTTACTTGGAACGTTTTGTATGAGTTCTTGAATAAACGTGGAAACAAAAACAGAAACGAAAAAAAATGCCATTAACACACCATCATGCATCATTGAATTCCTACCATGTGATTCTGATTCTGTCATTCTTTTTTTAATGTTTATTTATTTTGAGAGAGAGAGAGTGCACACACAGGAGGGGCAGAGAGAGAGAGAGTTCACGCACAGGAGGGGCAGAGAAAGAGAGGTTGAGAATCCCAGTCAGGCTCTGCATTGTCAGTGCAGAGCCTGATGCAGGGCTTGAATTCAGGAACTGTGAGATCATGACCTGAGCCAAAATCAAAAATCTGGTGCTCAACCAACTGAGCCACCCAGGCACCCCTGATTCTGTAATTCTTTAATACAAAGGGCTCATTAGTGCAGGACAGTTTCCCTGCATGAAGAGAGCCAGTGCCTTAGCCCAAGAGCTCAGGGCAGTGTCTCCAAGGTAGCCCCGCTCAGCCAGGGATGAAAGCTGTCACCAGTCCAGCTCCTGCCAGCAGCTGGTGCCTTTTTGCGTCAAGAGGCATCAGGACTAGAAAATGCATAGTAATGTGGTTCCAGGAAAGTGATTCTAGTTTCCGGCTCTACTATCTGGAAGTGTAACCTCACTCCTGATGTCAGGAGTGGGCCCATGACACATACCTGGCCAATCATAACCGCATTTCCCCAGGCACAACGAGTAATCCAGGAGTGGGCGATGCCTCAAATAGAGCCAGAGACTTTCCTGAGTCTGATACGTGGATAACGGGAAAGAGAAGTTCCAAGTTGGGAGGCTGTGACATTTTGGCTGCCAGCAACCATCTTCCCTATTATGAGCCTGGGGAGAAAACGTGTCTGCAAAATGAAATCAGAGATGAGAAACAGTGAGAAAACAAGAGAGTTCTGGTGGTGCCCCATCCCGGGAACAGGCACTGCTGCGTACAAGCTTATAAACTAACCCAGAACTGTCTCAGGTGTGTGAACCAATATATTCTCTTCCGCTTTTAAACCAACTGGAGTGGATTTCTGTCCCCTGGACTCGACGCAGCTTTGATTAATGCATTCAGTTACCTTTCCCAGGGACTGAAATTCTCTTGGTTTACAGCCATGTCCTTGGCCTGGTTTAGTTTACAACTTCCCCCAATGAACTCCTTGAACATGAACCATATTGCCACGCATATATCCATCTCTTGAATCATTCAGCATTATAAATCATCCTGAAGAAACAGTGGCACTGTATTCCGGTTACAATATTCAGGGATACTGATTACACAGGATAGCGATGCCATGCAATGGTGATTGATTGCCTGCGGAGGTGGCTAAATCCCAGATATGGGATGACAAATGAGGGGCCTCTGTGGGGCCAGCTGCTTCTATTTCAGTGTGGAATCTGTCCTCATGGAATTGCAGCCTTCTTATCTGGTTTCACTTTTAGGATGGCACATTTTGTAGATGCCTTTACGGAATGTGTGCTGATTACTCCCTTTCCATATGCGTTTACGCCAGGGTTCCTCAGCAGTGGCACTATTGACCTTCTGGGCCAGGGGATTCCTTGGGGAGCTGTCCTGTACACGGTATGCATGCCCTAGCTGCCAGGTGCACCTTCCTCCATTTGTGATGATCAAAAATGTGTTCGGGCATGCCAAGTATCCCCTGAGGGACAAAACTCCCCCAGTTGAGAACCACTGGTTTAGAGAGATCACCAAGTTTCGACATTTGGTCTTTAAAAGATACCTTTTTTTCCAATCATTGTCCTGAAAAAGCACATGCTAGGTCACTATCTATATTTCTTTAAACTCCCAAATAATTGAGAATGTTTCTCTAGCAATGGCTACACTTAGGCCATTATTTCAGGTGAGTTCCTGTAATGCGTTTGTACATTTAACCATGCAAACACATATGCACGGACATTTTTCAGAGTTTTCATTCCACAGTCCTCTGATTGGACTACTCCGTGTTTCCTAATTGCCTCAGTCACAATGACTGTAGTTTATAACAAAGACTTCAGTCAAGGTCTGATTCCAGCACCCAACTTTTTTCCAACACTGAACCCTTGTACCCCCGTATTTATGCCTGGGCATCTGGCATTGAAGCCAGCTCACAACATGAGCTTATTCTCTATTAAGATTGCCAGATTTAGCAAATAAAAATGCAGAATGCCCAGTTTAATTTGAATTTCATACAAGCGATGCATAATCTTCTTTTTAAGTGAATTTATTTATTTTGAGAGAGGGACAGTGAGTACAAGTGGAGTAGGGGAAGAGAGAGAGGGAGAGAGAATTCCAAGCAGGCTTCATGCTTTCAGCGCAATGCCCAACTCGGGGTGTGAACCCACAAACCATGAGACCATGGCCGGAGCCAAAATCAAGAGTCGTATGCTTAATGACTGAGCGACCCAGGCGCCCCCTACAATGCATAATCTTTTAGCGCAAGTATCTTCCAAATGTTGCTAAATATCATACGATACATGGGACAGCCCTGACAACAAAAAATTATATCGTTTATAAATTGCATGAAACATACCTACATTTGATTTGGGCACCTTATATCTCTATCCACTCTGTCTTAAATCTGCTTGGAACCAGAAGGACGTTCCTTTGTCCAGAGTTGCCCTTGATGGTAGTGTGCTTGTCAGATTCTGGGTTACTCAGGGTCCAACCAGGAAACCAGAAATCAAATGGAATTTTAATATAGAGAAGTGGCTCTACAGATGATGTAAGAGGCTTGAGAAACAGAAAATAATGAAGTAACTCACAGATTAGTAAAAGGGTAACGTTTATTCCCATCCCTAGCCTGGAGGGACAGAAGAAGGGGATGGGGTTACTGAGGCCAAGGTCTGAGGTCATCTGGCAGACCTTACCTTGGAAGAAGCCTGATGCAGCAGAAGCAGGAGACAAAAAGAGATACAATGCCTGTCTCCACCTAAGGAAAAAAGGAGAGAGAAATACGCTGGCTCCTCCCACCAGCCTATTTCCTACCAGTGCCTCCCACTGGCCAAACCCAGGCAGTAACTATCTAAGACACCTGAGAACTGCAGTCAGTCTAAAACAGTCTGAGCTCACCAACCCTGATCCTCAGGGCCCCTTCTCTTCTCAGGGGTGGGCTGTCTCTTCTAGATCCACAGAGCCCAGGAGAGGTGGAATCGTCCTGTCTCTGGGATTCAGATGAAGTCTCGGCAGCCACCGCCTCATTCACCAGTGCCGACTCCAAATCTAGTAGTGAGAAATTTTGAACTGGTTTTTAGAAAATTCTGGGGCACCTGGGTGGCTCAGTTGGTTGTGTCCGACTTCGGCTCAGGTCATGATCTCACGGTTCACGAGTTCAAGCCCCGCGTTGGGCTCTGTGCTGACAGCTCAGAGCCTGGAGCCTGCTTCTGCTTCTGTGTCTTCCTCTCTCTCTCTCTGCCCCTCTCCTGCTCACACTGTCTCTATCTCAAAAATAAATAAACATTAAAAGAAAATTTTTTTTAAGAAAAGTCTGATGGTGTCCACTAAGTCACCTACTGAGTTTTCCTGTGGTGAGTCACACTTTTGCTGTTCTAAGTGCCATTCTTTCCAGTTCTGCTCTTCCTGCATGTTAGTCCCTACAGCTAGTCACAGACGCTCTGGCTCCCCACTGTGCCAGCACCGCACACACCCCACCCCCACCTCGGAAATCAAGTGCGACCACGTGACTTGCGCTGGCCAATGAAACGCAAGCAGACGCATACATGCTGCTGCTTCTGGTTGAAGCTTTAAGAGCAGACACATAATTCACCGCTTCTTGTTTTCAGCCTTAGGGCCCCTGAGAGAGTCTGTCAGGCCGGAACACAGGCCCCGCTATTGGTTTCCTATTGCTGCTGTAATAAATTGCCAGAAACTAATTGCCTTAAGACAATACAAATTTGTCATCTTACAGTTTTGGAAGTCAGAGTCCAAAATCAGTATCACTGGGCTTAAGTCAGAGTGTTGACAGCTGGCTCCTTCTGGAGGCTTCGGGGGAAAATCCTCTCCGTGCCTTTCATAGGGTCTAGCAGCTGCCTACACTCCTTGACTTGTGGTTCTCCCTTGCATCACTCCAGCCTCCTCCTACTATGGCCTTCGATCTGCTTGCCTCCCTCTTTTGAGGATGCTTGTGATTACATTGGGCCCACCTGGCTTATCCAAGATGATCTCCCCATCTCAGGAGCCCTAACTTCATCACATCAGCAAAGAGCCTTTTGCCATATAAGGCAACATATTCACAGGTTCTGGGGACTAGGATGTGGAGATCTTTGGAGACCATTATTCCCTCTACCAGCGTCCTTGAGAGATTTCAGTGAGCAGAACCACACCTGCCAAGCAGCGCTAGACACATAGTATGAGTAAAAAATAAACGTTTATGGCATTGAGTCACCAAGATTTAGGGGCTTGTCTGTTACTGGTGCACAATTTAGCCCTCATTCACATCCTGTTTCCTTTCTGTCTCTGTCTATATTTTTGCAAAATTTAAAAATAACTTAGAGTATTAAATATGGCTATTCTCTGCACAAAGTACACTTTTAAATAGTATGCCATTGGGGGGCCTGGGGGGCTTAGTTGGTTTAGTGTCCAACTCTTGATCTTGGGGTCATGAGTTCAAGCCCCTCATTGGGCTGTGTGCTGGGCGTGAGGCCTATTTAAAAGATAATAAAAAAATAAAATAAAATAAAATAAAAAGTATACCATAAATAATCTATGAGCAAACCAAGGAGTTTGTTGTTCCTATTGTTCCCAACTTTAGATCTGCAAAGTAGACTTAAAAATAAATATTGCACGTATTCAACACCCTATCAGAAGTCTTTTCTGCATGTGAAAAATCTTCACAGCATCCCTTTGTTGCAAAAAACCAACAGGTTAGAAATGTTGATTTACTTAGATGTTGACCTGGGTGAAAGTGAGAAAGAAAACAACTCACTGAAAGACTGCTAAACATAGTGTTGTTTTTCATAGAAGTTGGGGGAGGGAGAGGTCTGACCATGGAAAGAAACATTGAATTTCTAAAGTATAATCCTTCTCTTAATTTCCATAATTATGTCATAGGTCATAAAAAGTAGAGTGATAAATGTCTAACAATCCTGAAAGCTGAAATGCAGAGTCTGAGCTGGGCCAGGATCCACACCACTTCATCATATGTCAGATGGACATGTGGACACGTCAGTTTCAGTCCCAAGCAGTGGTCACCAGCATTTTGGTCCTGCCCTTCTATTCAGTAAGAAGCCTTCAGTACATGCCTCCAATATGCGTACTTACCAAAGTGTTATGAGCGTTACAATGAATGCACACAAAAAAGAAAATTAAAAGATCATGTAAAAGTGAAATAAATAACATTTTGAAATGCCTTGCTAATCACAATGGCATCATACTACCTAGTTAATATTTTAGGACACAAGATGCCCTTAAGGAAAGATTCCTCGTTAGTGATAGTAGATGCAAATCCAGTTGTAAACTTCTTGATAATTTTGAGTATTTTTGCCTGACTTTTTTTTTTTAATGTTTTTTATTTATTTTTGAGACAGAGAGAGATGGAGCATGAGCAGGGGAGGGGCAGAGAGAGAGGGAGACACAGAATCCGAAGCAGGCTTCAGGCTCTGAGCTGTCAGCACAGAGCCTGATGTGGGGGTTTGAACCCATGAACCATGAGACCATGACCTGAGCCGAAGTCAGACGCTTAACCGACTGAGCCACCCAGATGCCCCTGCCTGACTTTTTTCAGATCTAATTTGACCTGCATTATTTTTACCTTTTAAATTTTTTTATGTTTATTTATTTATTTTGAGAGCGAGAGAGAGCACAAGCAGGGGAGGGACAGGGGAGAGACAGAGAGAGACAGAGAGAGAGAGAGATACAGAGAGAGAATCCAAGCAGGCACCATGCTGTCAGCACAGAGCCCAATATGGAGCCCCATCCCATGACCCCAGGATCATGACCTGAGCCAAAATCAAGGGTCAGACACTTAACCAACTGAGCTACCCAGGCGCCCCTATTTTTTATTTTTTAATGTGGATAGCCAAGCATTTGTTTTAGGAGTAAGAGTATCTGTTTTGTCACTTTTGTTGTTTGTCTGCTTGCACTTGTGTTTTTGTTTTCACTTCAATCCATGGTCCCCTTGCAGGAAATGCCTTTGAAGTCATTTGTCTATTTTATGATAGTTAATGTAATGAAAACAAAGGGCTTTTACTGCAAAATGGTGATGCATCATACTGTGCTAAAAACAAATGCAAGAGTGAGGAAACCACCTTCAACCTTCTAGAATTCCCAGTAGTCTCTCCTCAGAGAGGCTCCATGTGATACAACCAGGACACAAGACCATCTGACATTTGGATCAAGTGAGGCTGCCTATGTCAATCCATGTGTTTAACATTATAATGCTTCTGGGATGCATGTGTCATACTCCATACAACTATAATACAACCCCCCCATCAGTGGGAATACTTTCTAAGGCCCCAGCGGGTGCCTGAAACCACAGGCAGTACCGAACCCTATATGTACTATATTTTTCCTATCCATACATACAATAAAGCTTGATTTATGAATTCATCACAATAAGAGATTAACAAGAATAATAAAATAGAACAATTATAACAATATACCATAATCAAGGTTATGTGACCATGTCCTCTCTTTCTCAAAGTATTTTACCATGCTGTACTCACCTTTCTTCCTGATTTGAGATGATAAAATGCCCATGTAAAGAGATGAAGCAAGGTGAATGGCGTAGGCATTGTGACCTAGCATTAGGCTACTACTGACCTTTTGACAACATGTCAGAAGGAAGATCATCTGCTTCCGGTCTGCGGTTGACTGTGGGTAACTGAAACCACAAAAAGCGAAAACCGCAGATAAGGGGGGAATACTGTGTAAATAATTGAAATGCAAGTATCTAAAAAGGCCTTTACAAGAGCAATGAATTCAGATATGTGGCAGAAGATCTATAATCTATTCAATTAGCATTTTGCTATCATAAAACAAATTACAAAGAAACTGAAGCCCAAAGAGGCTGGACGACTTTCCCCTAATCCCACAGATGGCTCTTGGCAATTAGGACCAGAGACCAGATCCCCTGTGCCTCAGGCCAACATGCTTCCCATTACACCGCAAGATTACGAATGAGGAAAGTTAGCAATTTTGTGGCTCAGTTAAGTCCTGCTGGCCTCCATTCAGCATAGTGCTTTATGATGAGGGGGAAATACTCAGGCCAAAACAACAAGCAGAAACCAGGAGGTGACACATTCAGCCCTCGAGATGGAAGGAGATTTTTGGCTCTTTGCAAGATATGAGGGGAAACAGTTGGTCTTTCCACTGTGTCTCCAGCCCCCAGGTACTGTTTGTCTGCCTAACAAGGATCCTTTTTTTAGTAGTTATTTATTTATTTATTTATTTATTTATTTTTGAGTGAGAGAGAGAGAGAGAGAGTGCACAAGCATGTTCCATGCTGTCAGCGCAGAGCCCAACTGGGGACTCAAATTCACGAACCGTGAGATCATGACCCCAGCCGAAACCAAGAGCTGGATGCTCAAACCACTGAGCCACCCAGGCGTCCCTCACCGACAAGGCTCTTTAGATTGACTCATTAAGGTTCTCCTGGAAAGAGTTCTTTTGTGCCTCCCCTACCAGATATTCAAGGACATTGTATTCAATGTCACACTGATCATACTGCTATATATTGATTATATTCAAGGACAACGATCCAGAAAGATGTCTGGTGTGGCCATATATAAAGCATGATAAAATGTCCGTGGAAATGTAATAAGATGAAGATAGTTAGATTTCCCTCCAGTAAAGTTCAATCAGGGAAGCAAGACCACTATGTGTATTGTAGGATAGATTAGTTATTATAGTGTTAGACCTCACACAATTTGGGGAGGAGTTGAGGAAGAAAAGTTTCCAAAAGTATCACAGAAAAGTCCTCACCGGCCCTGTGGCTGGTGGACAAGTCAGAGCTTGTTGATGCTTGGTGAATCCAACCGCTGGAGAGGAGCCACGAAGGAGGCTGGTGTAGAAGCATCTGGAAGGCTGTTGGCTCTTTGTGGCTTCCACCTCTGTGAGCTCACAGCAAAGCATCTCATGGTGCATCTGGAGTCACTGCTGGTCAGTAGGGCCAACAGTCGGGAAGAAGAGCTGGAGTCAGAGCAGGAAAAGCATGAACAAAATGGAACCCGCTGGGGCCTCTGCAGCTGTCCCTACCGACTTCCACTGATTTCCAAAATGTAACGGCTGCTGCTTCACTTCTGGCTCTCAAATATCATACAAATGTCCCCTGTGGCAACTGGGTAGTGACTCTGAGCCATACAAGGTATTCCTGTATCTGGGTATCTGGAAATTGCAGGTCCAATTTAGCTAAGCCGACATTGTACAAAGCCAGCACAGCTCCTCTCAGGGACAAATACTGTGTGGCTGGAAGCAGTAAGTAGTCTGATAAGCGGCTCAGGGTAGCATGTAAGACACCCAAAGCTCTAGCTCCAATTACAATCCAGGATAACTGTGCCGCCTTCTAAGGATGTGAAGCTGTCTCCCTGCAGGGCTATTGCTTGGTGGGTGGAATATTCCAGTTTGGAACCAGACCGGAATCATGGAGTGAGGCAGTGGGATGCCTCTTACGACACTTCTTAGCTGCCTTTGCCTACTGTGGGTTCGGCTTCCCTAGAAATAAACCTGGAACCATTTATAGAATATAGGTTTGGAGAGAAATCTACAACAGCTCTTAAAATTATAAATGTGGAGTGCCTGGGTGGCTTAGTCAGTTGAGCATCCGACTCTTGATTTCAGCTCAGGTCATGAACACACGGTTCGTGGGTTTGAGCTCTGAGTCGGGCTCTGTGCTGATAGTGCAGAGTCTGCTTGGGATTCTCTCTCCCAACCCCACCCCGCCCCTCCCCTGCATTGTCTCTCTCTCTCTCTCAAAAGAAATACACTTAAAAAATAATAGGGGCGCCTGGGTGGCGCAGTCGGTTAAGCGTCCGACTTCAGCCAGGTCACGATCTCGCGGTCCATGAGTTCGAGCCCCGCGTCGGGCTCTGGGCTGATGGCTCAGAGCCTGGAGCCTGTTTCCGATTCTGTGTCTCCCTCTCTCTCTGCCCCTCCCCCGTTCATGCTCTGTCTCTCTCTGTCGCAAAAATAAATAAACGTTGAAAAAAAAAAATTAAAAAAAAAATAATAATAAAATAAAATAAAGTAATAAATGCACTTACTCTTTGGGCCAACAATCCCACTGCTGAGAATTTTGCCCTCACCGTTTACCAACTATGTGAGCTTGTATATACCTACACATGTGCAAAATTCTGCTATTGATGTATTCATTGCAACATACGCAAAAATTAGAAACAACCATAGCATTTATCTATGGGGTCCTGGGTAAATAAAATGTGGCATAGAATTCAATGGCAGAACGGTGTGCTCACTTTATATGAGACAAAGAGGAAAATAATTACACACACTTGGATTTGCTCGTACGTTCAAAGCATTGAAAGGTTACAAGAAACTAACAGAAGGAGTGACCTATGGGGTGGGGGTAGGGTGACAAGAATGTGGTGGACAAGGACAGTGATGGGAACCAGAGTTCTCAAGGTATACCTTTGCATATAGTATGAATCTTTGAGCCATATTCGTGTTTCAGTATTTTTAAAAAATTGAAAAATTATTTTTTTTAATTTTTTTTTCAACGTTTATTTATTTTTGGGACAGAGAGAGACAGAGCATGAACGGGGGAGGGGAAGAGAGAGAGGGAGACACAGAATCGGAAACAGGCTCCAGGCTCCGAGCCATCAGCCCAGAGCCCGACGCGGGGCTCGAACTCATGGACTGTGAGATCGTGACCTGGCTGAAGTCGGACGCTTAACCGACTGCGCCACCCAGGCGCCCCAAAAAATTGAAAAATTAAATTCAGGTCGCCTTCAAAGAAAGAGAAGAAAAAGAAGAAGAATTTGGAGAAGCATCAAATTATTAGTCTGCCTGGAACAGCAGATGTCTAAGTCAGGCCCTGTCTCCACTCCACCCAACCATGGGATTTGGGGAAAGCCAGGTGAACAGAATTCCATACAGCAGGTGCAGGGAGTAGTCTGGAAGGCAGGATGCTGTCGAGGTGCAGAACACAGATCACAGAGAGAGCCTGAATAGATTCTACTTTGGCCCCACAACTTACAAGCTGGGCAACCTCAAGTGAGTTACCTAACTTTTCAGTGCCTTAGTTTCCTTACCCGTAAAATGAAGCGTAATAACAATACTTAGTGTGGACGTTAGGAGGATTAAATAAGTTACCACATCTGAAGTGGTGTGTTTAGAAAAGTGCTTAGCATACAGAAAGGAATCTACAAGCCTATTTATTTATTTGCCCATTATTATCTAGAAGGGTCAACTCAGGGAGAGATCTTCAGCATAAGTCTCGTGCTCTGCTTTGAACCAGGGACCAGGTGGTCTTGAATCTTCCACTGAGACTCGGTAGACAGTGATTCTTTCGCAAGCCCATAACTAGTCTGTAGAAATCCTCCTAGAAGACCCCTCCAACACATAATTTAACCATCTGACTCACTTTTCTTCCAAAGAGGGCTTCAAGGAGATTTTCTTGGGTCTGGGGTGTCCTCAGCTCACCGCTCTACCTATGAGAAGTCAGCAGCATTAGGATTCCCTCCAACAGAGGACTGAGATAGCTTATCTCCGATGAAGTTCTCGGCGTCTGCCTGGAAACAGGGTCCCACCACAGGCTTCTGCTCCTCCCAGAAAAGCCCATGAAGCAGGGAGGGGTTTCAGGCTGACTCCTACATCCTCTCCCTGGCTTATCTGAAAAAGGAGAGGATCATTTCCAAGGCCTCCTGGAGTGCTGGTGTTTGCACTCGGCACCCCATCTGGAGAAAAGGCTCATGCAAGTGAGAGCCTCCACCTGATGGGGAATCTCTCGTCCTCTCATTAGCCCATACTAGTCCTGAACCCACAGCCAGGGTGAACCAGGGAGTTACGGCATAATTTTCTAAAGCAGTATCAAGGGCCTATCAAAAGTCAGAACCAAAAATCTGTAGAAGCACCATGCTGCCTTCACTGTACAGTTTTTCAGAAGCATAAGGATAGAAGTGACAAGAGGGAAAAGAGGAAAAAGAGGGGCACCTGGATGGCTCAGTCAGAAGAACATTTGACTCTTCATCTCAGCATGTGAGTTCGAGCCCCACGTTGGGGGTGGACATGACATAAATAAATAAACTTCTAAAGAAAATCGAAGTGGAAAGACTGTATGTAGCCTCACAATGCCTGGATTTGGTTCCTGGAGTGGAGACAGAGGGACTCTTACTGCATTCAGGTTCCAATCTTTGAGAACTGCGATACAAAAGACCTTCAAGTCCCCTAGAAAAAGTGATTTCATCTCCTATTACCCTCCTGTAGTGACATTTCTGAGTCCTGCCTAGATGCCCTTCCCTAGGCTGGTGCACCACCTTCCAGCTGCTTTGAATAGCTCATGGCAGCTCGTTGTCCTGGGAACTGCCCTTGGCCAATGGGAGCCACCTACTATGGTTTGAATGTTTATGTCCCTGCCAAATTCATATGTTGAAATCCTAACCTTCAGCGCAATGGCATTAGTAAGTGGGGCCCTTGGGAGGGAATTAGGTCATGAGGGTGGAGGCATCATGAATAGGATTAGCGCTTTAGAAGAGAACGCACAGACTTCCCTGCCCCCTTCACCACATGAAGATACAATGAGGAGTCTGCGTCCCAGAAGAGGGCCCTCACCTGACCACGCTGGCACCCTGATCTTGGACTTCTAGCCTCCAGAACTATGACAGGTTTCTATTGTTTACAAGCTACCCAGTCGGTGGTTTTGATAGAACGGCCCAAAGGGACGAAGCCACCACCTCACCTGGCAGCCCGCTGCCAATGACTCACTGACACAAGGACACCAAAGTCCAGCCCACTTGTCCCAAAGTGGGGGACACACTCTGTACGTGCAGTTCCCCCTCTGGAGCTCCCCATGGGCCAGGCTGTACCCACTGAGGCCATGCCACTGCATGGTTCCCTCACCTGCTCTCTTCTGCTTTCCTGTCTTGCTTTTTTTCAAGTTTTATTAACCCCATTTTGCTGATGAGGAAACTGAGGCACAGAGAGGTTAAGAACTTTCCCAGAGGTCATACAGTTTGTAAGTGATGGACCCTTGACCCCAGGCTGTTTGATTTCAGACACTGGGCCACTACATTGTACTATTATACTGATGTATTTATTTACATAATTTACTTATTTATTTTGGTTATGGTGTGCCTCCTCCCACTAAAATACGAACTCCTTGAGCATATGGATGTTTGTTCTGTTCAGTTCACAGCGTGTCCCCTGTGACCTACAGAAGTCTGGGTACTTTACTAGGCCCTCAAATATTTATTAAAATCCATAGCTCCTGTGACTTCAACTCCTTCTTTCTGGATTTATGGGGAAAAAAAATTATAATAAGGGTAGACTGGTTATTCGAATTTCACCCAACATCCTCATCATGTAATAAGAACCTCTTTCTTCCCATCTTGACTCTGCTCTGTAATAAGTTGGATGTAATATATTTAAGGCACATGGTGGTGGCTTCACTATTTGGCTTCCATTTTAGAACCACAAGGACCATGCAGCTGTGTAATTGTTAATGAAGGTAATAATGTCTGGCATTCTGAACGCCAGAATTTGCAATGATGTTGTCGAGGCCTTACCAGAGACAATCGAGGCTGGGAGAAGACCTATATGAATCTAGATGGAAAGTTCATGGCCAACATCATTTGTTATTACAATCTAGTACTGCTCGTTGTGACTTCAGGGAACCCCCAAAATAGTACCTCATCTACTTTCTGAACTACTTGAGAAACAGACCAAAAAAAAAAAAAAAAGACACAAGAAAATCAAAATATCATGTTTACTGCTAAGAAAGCTGATATTGCAGAATGTGTGGCTTGGATTTAAGAGCCAAATGTTTTCCTAATACTAACCCCCCGAATTAGACAGACTGACCCATGGATGACCTCAGACCTCCCAGGGCAGGGCCCTGGCCCTTTAAACCTTTGGCATGAAGGAATAGAGCAGGATACACCTTTTCTGTAGGTCCACCAGCTCCCAAGAGGACTGCAGAGGGGAGGGCTGGCTACTCTACCCAGATTCTCCTTCTAAACCCACTAGCTAGACAAGTCACTGCATCTCCCCAAGGGAAGAGTGACTGATAGTGCAGAGAGATGCCAGGAGTGTCACAAGATGGCTATCCCTTCCAATGAAAGGAAACATTAAGAGCGGGAAATAAGACGGACTTCAAGCCGTATTACAAAGCTGTAATCATCAAGACAGTATGGTACTGGCACAAAAGCAGACCCTCAGATCAATGGAACAGAATAGAGAACCCAGAAATGGGCCCATAAACGTATGGCCAACTAATCTTGACAAAGCAGGAAAGAATATCCAATGGAATAAAGACAGTCTCTTCAGCAAGTGGTGCTGGGAAAAGTGGACAGCGACATGCAGAAGAATGAACCTGGACCACTTTCTTACAGCATACACAAAAATAAACTCAAAATGGATGAAAGACCTCAATGTAAGACAGGAAGCCATCAGAATCCTTGAGAAGAAAGCAGGCACAAACCTCTTTGATCTTGGCCTCAGCAACTTCTTACTCAACACCTCTCCAGAGGCAAGGGAAACAAAAGCAAAAATGAACTATTGGGACCTCATCAAGATAAAAGCTTCTGCACAGAGAAGGAAACAATCAGCAAAACTGAAAGGCAACTGACAGGATGGGAGAAGATATTTGCAAATGACATATCAGATAAAGGGTTAGTATCCAAAATCCATAAAGAACTTATCAAGTTCAACGCCCAAAAAACAAATAATCCAGTGAAGAAATGGACAAAAGACTTCTCCAAAGAAGACATCAAGATGGCCAACCGACATGTGAAAAAATGCTCAACATCACTCATTATCAGGGAAATACAAATCAAAACCACAATGAGATACCACCTCACACCTGTCAGAGTGTGACAGGTGGCCTTCACAACTCAAGCAACAACAGATGCTGGTGAGGATGCACAGGGTGAGGAAACTTTTTGCACTGCTGGTGAAAATGCAAACTGGTGCAGCCACTCTAGAAAACAGTATGGAGGTGCCTCAAAAAATTAAAAATAGAACTACCCTAAGACCCAGTAATTGCACTACTACATATTTATCTAAGGGATACAAGTATGCTGTTTTGAAGGGACACATGCACCCCAATGTTTATAGCACCACTATCAACAATAGCCAAAGAGCCCAAATGTCCATCGATGGATGAATGGATAAAGAAGATGTGGTATGTATATACAATGGAGTATTACGCAGCAATCAAAAAGAATGAAATCTTGCCATTTGCCATGGAACTAGAGGGTGTTATGCTAAGCGAAATTAGCCAGAGAAAGACAAATATCATAGGACTTCACTCATATGAGGAATTTAAGATACAAAACATACGAACATAGAGAAGGGAAGCAAAAATAACATAAAAACAGGGAGGAGGATGAAACATAAGAGACTCTTAAATATGGAGAATACTGGAGAGGTTGTGGGAGGGGGGATGGGCTAAGTGGGTAAGGGGCATTAAGGAATCTACCCCTGAAATCACTGTTGCACTATATGCTAACTAACTTGGATGTGAATTAAAAAAAATTAAATTAGATCAAATTTTAAAAAATAAAAAAGAGAAAAGAGTGGGAAATAACATTATACCTCCAACAGTACTGTCCCATGAGCTGCCTATTCTCAAAGGAACTTCAATTACATTTCCGCCTTATGAATTTGGTGTTACAGAATATGTAATAACCTCCTATAGCTACCATGTTGCTACTTAGTTATCATTGCTGAAACGAGATTAAAATCCTAGAGTTTTGCAGCCAAAAGTGAAACTTCAAATTTAATCTAGTCTACCGCTCTCCTTTCTAAGATATGACACTGAGGCCCAGGAAGGTGGAATATTTTGCCCTGTAACAGAAATGTAGACAGGTTACCCAGAGCCAGCACTAGAACTCATTTTTTGTCTCAATCCACAGGCTTTCAATATCCAATGGCCTGTTTTTCAAATTGTCCCTAGTGACAAGAAAGAGAAGAAAAAGAAAACCTCCACCAATAATAAGAAACAAAAATATAATATACATGTCTGTTTCACAACCAAGACTATGCAAGTGGATGAGTGAAAATGAGGTGTTCAAGAAGACAGAAGTGATTTCTCTAAATGATGGAAAATGAGGGCCTCATCAACTCTCACTGTGCCTTTCGTGATTTGATATTCCCCCACTGACATTTTTCATCTATCCAAGTCCATGGTGCTATAGTTATCTATGTCTCTCTGTTCAGGGAGACTTTCCTTTTGACTTTCATAAAATTGAAGAGAACTAGATAGATTTTTATGTGAATATAAGCTCAGTATCCCAATGATGTCTGTTTTAAATTATTTATGCACAGCTCAAACCTCCTAGGTATTGTTTTTAAAAAATCCTACATTACTATGAATCATATGAACTCCTTCTCAAGGAAGGGTAAAAGAAATGAGTGCTGTCTTCAGAAACCTGAAGGAGAGGGACATCTTATTTCCAGATTCAAGATTCTTTCACTTTCTATAATGCAGTATGTATGTATTAAGGCTGTAAAATGGGGCCTGATATAAAGATCATAAATCATCATGTTTGAAAATAGAAACAAAGACTGTATTCAACACCATAAGTATATATGGTATAATACTAGCAATGATTTTTTTCATTCTATATATCCATAATTACTGCTGAGGGTATCCAGTTTGTTTATCTCAATGCTTAATATGAAAAGTTAATGCTGTATTTTAAATTATAGAAAGCTCCGGTAGGTACAGAAACTAGCTATGGGGAAATACCAGCTGTTTTAATATTCCTGATCGAGAACTACTCGCCCAGGTAACATTATGAGCAGCGGCCTTGAGCCATGAATTGTGGGATGGATGCACATAT
Source organism: Lynx rufus (assembly GCF_022079265.1). Classification (NCBI taxonomy): domain Eukaryota; kingdom Metazoa; phylum Chordata; class Mammalia; order Carnivora; family Felidae; genus Lynx; species Lynx rufus. The sequence continues at coordinate 38,273,580 of NW_025814845.1, read as the reverse complement.
GGTTATGATGTCTGGGGACCCACGTGCTTCTGTGTCCTTGTGCCCCAAGTAGGCCAGGCCACTACAGAGACTGTTATATACTGCAGCACGATGGTGATTTGGTTGCTAAGGGAGTTAAAGCCTTACCTGGTGAAGTACAGGCTCTCCCAGCAAATTCAGGTCACTGTATTGTGGAAATGCACTGTGATGTCCTTTTTTATTGGAATGTATGGAAGTCGTCACAGTCAGATATCTGTAACAGAGAGACAAAGTCTACTGGCCTGGCAGTCCTGAATTGGAAAAGGTATGGCTCATGATTTTAAAGTTCGCCTAGAATGAGAAAAAATGCTATTAGGCCTCACCACGGTTCACCAACCTCAAAACATTTGTTGAGGCTTTTCTTGGTGTGGTGAAAGGAAGAACTCAAAAGATGGGTCCCCAGGAATCTGAGCTCCCGTGGCTACGAACAGTATACCAGAAAACCCTAGAAACCGTGCTGATTGTAGCAGTTTATGCCAACCCAGCATCTTCTAGGGTCATGCTCCTCAGGAGCAAAAACGATAATGGTAATAATAATAGCTAACACTTCTTTAGCAATTACTTTGTGCTAGTAACTGTTTTAATGGGCTTGTATGTATCTAACTCATTTAACCTCACAATTTACTCTATTTAGTAGGTTTACTAGTATAGTATTATACCTATATTACAGTTGGGAAAACTGAGGCACAGGGCAATAACATACCTTGGCCAACATCACACAGTTACTAAATGGCAAATCATGCCCCAGCTGCCTTGTACTTTCCCTAACCAAGTATACGTGTACTGTCTCCCTACCCAGGTACTTGTAACAAAGCAGACTTTCAACTTACTGGGTCAAGTAATAAAGATCTAATGTGAGGGGTGTCTGGGTGGCTCAGTTGGTTGAGCGACTGACTTCAATTCAGGACATGGTCACATAGTTCGTGGGTTTGAGCCCCGCTCCAGGCTCAGAGCCTGGAGCCTGCTTTGGATTCTGTCTCCCTCTCTCTGCCCCTCCCCTACTCACACTCCGTCTCTCTCTCTCTCTCTCAAATAAATAAACATTAAAAAAAAAAAATTAAAAATCTAATGTGAGATCTTCCAGATCAGTTCAGTTCTTCCAGATTTTATACTTTTTTTTAATGTTTTTTTTATTTTTGAAAGAGAGAGAGAGGGTGCAAGGGGGGAGGGGCAGAAAAACAGGGAGACAGAGGATCCAAAGCAGTCTCTGTGCTGTCAGCACAGAGCCCAACGCGGGGCTCGCACCCACAAACCATGAGATCATGACCTGAGCCGAAGTCAGACAGACGCTCAATCAACTAAGACACCCAGATTTTATTCCGTTACACTCATATTACTTACGCTGAAGTATTTTACTTGAAAAAAATAGGTTTTTTTCAAAAAGTAATTCACTTTAAATTACAGATATCATGATGTCTCGCCCCTAAATACTTCAGTATGCAACTCAAAAAAATGAGGACATCTGACATAACCCAAATAAATACTTAGCAGGCCTAACACATCACAACATTCATCATCTTAATGAGTTTTAATATCATTTATGACCCAAGCCATATTCCAATTTCCATAATCGTTCCCAAAATATATTTTGTAGGTGTTAAAAACTGTACACCCTAGGCTTTAATCCAGGACCACATTGCACACATGCTTGGGTCCCTTCCATTTCTTCTCCTCTATAGCAGCCTCTGTCTTTATGGTGATGATGTGCTGAGAATCCAGGACAGAGGACCCATGGAATATCTCACCTTTGAGATTTGCCTGAAGGCTCTGTCTTAGTGTTTAGCTTGTTCCTACTTTCTCCATTTGTTATCTGCATTTCAGATACTCTTACAATACTTAGAAGGGCAAAAAAATTCTACCAAGTCTGCAGACTCTTACAGCAGCCTGGAAAGAAGTCTCTGAAGACCGAAGAGGGGAATGAGCAGAAACAAATGATCAAAGAAACATTTTTGGATTCTTTCCAGATTTGATTCATTCGAGTAATCCCCGGATGAAGGACCAGAAGTGATTGAGAGTGGAAAAAAGAACAGCTTAGCACCTTTCGTTCTGAGCAAGGACCAGGCATTGTAGGCACAAGGCAACCTTGTGAAATGGATGCCAATACGCACAGTAGGATTTGGGGTTTTTGTCTAACAAGCTTTATCATACGAGGTGCAGTTTGCTGATACAAGTTCTGACTGGAGATGCCAATCTTTCCAGGGTCAAAGTGTAAAGTAGACAGCCTTGGTTGCTTAGGCAACCAACAAGTCGAGACCGAGTAAGTTATAAATTCAACTTGTTGCTAACTTTCAGTCACGAAAGTCTTTTGAATCTTTGTTCCAAGGCAACTCATTTGAATGTGCTTTAAATGCTCAGGAAATAGCCCTGAAAAACCTTTATTCAAGGCAGGTAAACAAACACTGTTTCCATGGTATTATTAAAATACCATAGATACTTTTTAAGATGCTTCCTGCATTCCTCTACTCACCAAATATTCCATGTGCCTACTTTTGCCAGGACCAAGGACACGTTGCAGGTATTCACCAAGGTTCAAAAAAAAGCCATGTTTCTTTGTGTCTCAAATAAAGTTAGGTTTGTCCCAAGCCCTCATCCACTCAGGATATTCAATTTCGTGAAATTGGTCAGTACAGGATGAGGAGGTAATTCTTCTCCTGGGGTCAGGAGAGGGGATCTGGGGATCTGGCACAGTCCAGAGCATTTTAGAAGGCTCTCCGATCCCCTCTGGCCACCGTCAAAACGTTCAGTGTCGAAATCCTCATGGTGCCTTGAAAGCAGTGGTCTGGGCCCCAGATTGGGAAGCTACATGCTTAGTGAGCCTCCTGCCTTAGGACATCCAGCAGCTCTCTTGCCATGAGGTCCTTCCACAGAGCGGAGCTGTAGGAGGAAGTGAAATGCTGTCTCCACGACTCCAGGACCTGCACACCTCTGCTCCTCTGCCAATCTCTCAGAAAGCTCAAAAATCTTCCCTCTAGATCCATCCACTTCTTCCTCCCTTGGCTGGGGTTTTCTCTACAACAAAATTCTATATACTGGTAATATTCTGGATGTCTGTTTCATGCTTTATTTATGAACTCTCCTTTTATTTCTGTAACACAAAAGACATGAACAATCCTGAAGGTAAGGCCCCCCCACCCCACCCTTGGTGACTTTCTTGGAACAAGGAAGGGAGAATACCTACTATTTGTTGAGGCTGCTGAATGAGTACAAAACATAAATTAATATCTCAAGATGGCTGTCCAGCCATAAACGTGAAGGTGAGAAAGACAGTCCCTGTCTTCAGGGATCTTACATCTTACAATAGAGGCAAATAAAGAGGTCATTGAAATATAGCACATAGGAGGGATCCCTGCACCAGAGGCTTGCATGGGGGGGGGGGGTGCGTGCTATGCATGACTTGGGGCAAGGGGGATATGGAAAATCTCTGTCCCTTCTACTCAATTTTACTATGAATCTACAACTACTCTAAAAAAATAAAGCCTATTTTTGTAAGTAAGTCTTACCCAACCTTTATCAATTAGATTTTCACTAATAAGCCTCTCTTCTAGAACAGAATCATGCCCTGCAAGGAGATAATCTGTGTTTGGATTAACACCCAGTTGTGAATACTTTTCACCATAAAATCAGATTGCTTTTCTCCCACCCTGACTCTAGCCAGGTGGGAGGATGCCCTAGGGAGAGGCTTGGGGAAGACACAGGACACAGGGATGACAACACATTCTTGGAATGAGATCAAAATATCTGCCACAAAGAGGGCACCTGGGTGGCTCAGTCGGCTGAGTGTCGGACTTCAGCCCAGGTCATGATCTCACCGTGTAGACTTCGAGCCCTGCATCAGGCTCTGTGCTGACAGCTCAGAGCCTGGAGCCTGTTTCAGATTCTGTGTCTCCCTCTCTCTCTGCCCCCCACCCCCACACACTCTGTCTCTCTCTCTCAAAAATAAACAAACTTGAAAAAAAAATTTTGTATATATATACATATATAACTGCCACAAAGTATTACTGGCTTCTGCTCGACCACATAGTCTCTCTGCTATACCAGGAGCATTCTGGCTTTTTGCACTCAAACGGCTTTGCATGTCATAGGCTATGGAAAGCAGTTCTGGAATATTCAAGCACTACATTTACTTGCAGGATGTCTGTTAGCAGCATTTGTGAGTGAAAGAAAGGATGAGCCAGTCTCAAGGAAGACTGGAGACACAACCAAATCAATGTGCACTCATCTTCACATTTCAGGTTTTCTCCGTTTGGGGAAAATCGTGATCTCCAGGGACGCTTTTGCTCTTGCTGAGTCTGGCAGTCTCAACATCAAATGCAGATGAACCTAACGCGGCCAGGACTCTGGGTTGATGGCCCAAAAGCTCAAGCCGAGACCTTGGTGACATGCCTCTCCTGACAGGAGTGTCAGCTCATAAAGGGAAGCAGAACCCGTGCTCAATCTTTGTGTGACACCTCATAGAAACCCGACCGTTCTGTGCTTTTGTGAGACTTGACGTTATTTATTCCTCAGAGAACGAACGAGTGACTCACAGGATCTTGTGATTCACAGAGCCTCTCACAGAACTAACTAGGCAGATGGCAAGTGGAGGGCTGGGGCAGGAAAAAAGATGACAGGCAGATGAGGGCTGCTCTGGTGCCTCTGATGTCATCCAACATGCCCCTCCCCCAGTCCCCCTACATACACACACACACACACACACACACACACACACACACACACACACCAGGAAACTTCCCCACCAGGAAGCCAGCCACAGCCCCTTTTACCCAGCAGGGAAGAAGAGGTGGTTGTGAATGAGCCCGGAGCTCCCTGTGGGGCTGATCTAGAGTCCCGCCTGCATTAAAATCTATCCCCACCCCTCCCACCCTCAGGAGGGCCAGCCACATGGCATTGTGCTTTCTCCCACCTGCTGTCTGCTTGCTGGGTCCCTCCCCTGCCTCCCCCCCCCCCACCAGCTCCTGCCCAAGCTTCTGTCTGTACCTATCTCCTGTTCTGTATCAGTTTATGCATCTCTTCTGCCCAGTGAGGCTACTGGGGACATAGATAATTACAAAGGTTAAGAGCATGAGTCTGGAGCTAAGCCACTAAAGGTCTGAACCCTGGATGTACCAATTCCCAGCTATGACCCTGGCCATGTTAGTTACCTTCTCTGGGCCGGATTTTTCTTGCATGTAAAGTCAGAATGAGAATACCTATTTCTCAGGTTGTTTAAAAGGCCCTGCAGGAATCTCACATTTTATGTGAATTTGATTACACATGTCATCAAATTTTATTTCCTCCTATTAACTAATTAATTAATTTAAATTAAAGGCCCTGCAGCCATTTTGTGAAGGAAGAAAGGAAAAAAAGGAGAAAAAGAATTGTGGGCCCCTTGAAATAAAGGAGCAGGTATTACTCATTTTTTTCATTCTGTGCCCCAATGAAATCATTTATTTGTTCCCGAGTTCACACAATGTCCCAGTTACTGAACAAAATCAGTCCCTGCCCTCAAGTAGCCCATAGTCAAGAGGTGGCAATGAATGACATCAGTAGTTCTAACACAGTGTGATGACAGTTGAGGGACAGCGGGGTGGCATTGCTCTGAAAGCACATGGCTCTAGAGCCCGGGTTCAGATTCTGGTGCTCTCACTTCCTGGCTATGTGACTGAATATGTTCCTAGCACCTCTCTTGCCTAAGGACAGTGCAGGGCTATGGAAAGAGTTCAAGCTGGAACCTGCTGTGAACATTTTGGCACTTTCTAAATCAGCCCCATTTTTCACAGCATTAGCCAACGATAATCATCTTTGTGGTCATGATCCTGAAGCTCTGTAGGATGCTGAAGCAAAGCCTAAAAAAGGACTCTGTTCAATGTTATATTCTTCTAGGGCCAAAACTATTTTATTTTATTCTAGTTTTTCGGGAAATGACAAATTCTTTGTGGGAAGGATCCACATCTTTTCTCTTTTGTCTCTGAAAGTGTCTAAAACAATATGTGGGCACACCAGATTTGTCCAACAAATACTAAGTGAGGAATTTCTATAATTCCTGCACATTACATATAGGTAATTTCTAGTTATTTAAAGCAATTAACTGAATGTTCTGATGGAGAGTAGAAATGAAGATTGGGACATGGACATTATTTTAGCAAGATGCTAAAAGCCCCTAGGGTATTTGTTGGATGTTAGACTTTGGTGTAATGGGAGGCTGTTCGGGTTTTTTGTTGTTGTTTGTTTGTTTGTTTGTTTGTTTTTAACAAAATCAGTTAGAAAGCTGTTCCTTTCAGACCAGAAAATGGCAGAGGGTTATTTCTGACTTCTGGTACCACAATGTAAAAGTAACAATAGAATGCTATGCCCTTGGGGTGCCTGGCTGGTTCAGTTGGTAGAGCAGGTGACTCTTGATCCCAGGGTTGTGGGTTCAAGCCCTGTGTTGGATGTGGAGATTACTTAATAAAGTCTTAAAAAAAAAAAAAAAAGAATGATATCCCCTTCCATTTGGAAAGGAAAAAAGGAATGGAAAGAAACTGGTAAATTGCAAAGAGTAATGTGGTCTGGGGGAATTCTACTAGGGAGCACTGATCCTTCAAAACAACAGCATCTTGACAGACAGCCTTTGAACCCAGTCTCCTTCATTCATTCACTTGACAGCCATTTTTGAGCCCCTTCGATATCTGAGGTGCTAAATATCCAACAATGAACAAAACAGATATCATCTTCTTCGGTAGCTCGCGAAGATTACACTGAGGCAGAGCAAACAGGTTTGTTTTTTTTTAAAAAGAAGCTCACTGGTAAGTACATAATAACAGAGGTGCCTGGGTAGCTTAGCTGGTTAAGTGACTGACTCAATTTCAGCTCAAGTCGTGATGTCACAGTCATGAGATCAAGTCCCGTGGTAGGTGCTTTCTGGAAGTGAGGAGACTGCTTGAGATTCTCTCTCTGTCTCTCTCTCTGTCTCTCCCCCACTCTCTCTCTCTCAGAATAAATAAATAAACTTTTTAAAAAGTATATAATAACAATTCATGATAAGCGGTATGGAAGAAAACAACGGGGCATCCTGCTTTGAAAGAGAAGGGAAACCTACTTTTGTCTGATGGGGGGTCAAGTCAGGCTTTCTGAGGAAAAGTCAGAGAAGGATGAGTATGAACGAACCAGGACAGGATTGATGGGGTGGGGACTCCAGTTAGGGAGAGGCTCCATGCCAGGCCTCAGGTGGGCAGAGCTGTGTCAACTTGAAGAAAGAAGAATAGAAAGGCAGGGGTGGCTGGTAGAGGGACTATTGAGGGGGTGAGGACTGTGGAGAGCCAGAGGCATTAGAGACCAATCAGGATGGTAGGAAACAGTGAGAAATGATGAGGGCCTTCTACTCCACTTACAACCTGACTTCTAAGTCAACACACTCTCTGAGCCCCAGTGCTGGGCATCCCAGGGGAAGATGCTCAGCTTACAAGGATGAGGAGGTTGGGGTGAGTGATAAAGATGACAAAGGCACCCGGCAGCTTTCCCTCAATGTCAGTGTCAGTGTCAGCCGTTGGGAGTGGCAGGCAGCCAGAGCACAGGGACAGAGAATAATAGAAAGAGAAGGCTTGGGAGCCAGGCTGACCTGGCTTTGACTCCAAAGTCCCAGGCCTTGCACGACACCCGCCTACTCTATAAAATGAAGATGACAGTACTCGCTCTAAAGGTTGTAAAAAGGATTCCATGTGGATGGGTGAAATGAGCGAAAGGGGCCAAAAAGTACAAACTTCAGTTATAAAATAAGTAAATCATGGGCGTGTAATGTACAGCATGGTGACTACAGTTAATAATACTGCATTGCCTATTTGAAAGTTGCCGAGAGAGTAGATCTTAAAAGTTTTCATCCCAAGGGGGAAAAAATGAATTGGTTTTGGTTACTGTATAGTGAGCCACGTCAACTAGACTTAGTGTGATCGTTTCAGAATGTACGCAAATATCTAATCATGAGGTTTTACATCTGAAATATAATGGTATATGTCAATTATAACCCCCCCTCCTGCAAAAAAAAGGAAGGAAGGCTCGCCTGTAAGTGCATGTGAACACCCGGCCTAGGGAGAGTGTTCGGTAGATGGTAATTGCAGTTATTGTTGGGATGAAAGAAGTTCTCTGAACGTCGAGGAGGTAGAACCTACCAGGTGTCCAGACTCGTGAAGGGGTGGGAGCCTCCGAGAGCAGCGTTTCAGCCGGAGCGCTGGCGAGCGGGCGCTGACGTCACCGCGGAGAAAGGCGGGGGTTGGGTGCACTCGCCGTGCGAGCCGAGGGGCGGAGCAAGAGGAGGAAGGAGCTGCGCGGGCAGCTCGGGGAAGAGGCGGGGGCCCGGCGGCGGGGAGGCGGCCGAGGCGCGGGGACGGCGCCGGGAGGCGGGAGCAGTCCCGCTGCAGCTGCGGCCGCGGAAGGAGGCGGTCTGGGCTCGGCTTCGCGGGCCCCCAGGCGCGGCCAGCGACGGGTCCCTACCTACGCAGGTGAGCCCGCCCCGGGTGACCGCGGGCGACAGCGGGAGGGACTGCGAGGAGCGGGAAGGGTGGGGGGGGCGCTCCTCTGCCGCTTTACCGCCGGGGTCCTCAGGGGTGGGACATCTAGAGTCGCCCCTTCCAGCCCCTCCTCTCCTGGCTCGGGCTCCGGCCGACATCGGGCAAACGTAGGACGCTTGGGGTTGTGCAGGTGGTCTCAGGGTGTAGATCGAGGCAGAGTCCTGCGGGCTGTTTCCGGCTTCCCTCCCCCGCCGCCAGAAAGTGCGGCGACCCCCTCCGCTGTCCGTCTGAGCTAGCACCCCTCCTCGTGCTGCTGCGGGCCTCCCTCCCACTGCCCAGCTGCCAGCACCCCTGCAACCCCAAGCAGTGGGGAAGCAGAGGGACCCCAAACCAGCCCCGGGCACGGTGGCGGGAGCTGCACCTGGAAGGCAGCACGCCCCCGGGAGGTTTGCTCAGCTGTGGACTGGTGATTCACTGGGTTTGAGGGGACCCCCAAAGCTGAGATGTGGTGTCCTTGCTTCCGGATTTGAGGCAGCGGCCCAATGCCTAAGCAAAGACTATCTAATTTGGCCTTAGGTCAGCAAAGGCTTCCTGAAGATCCTCAAGAAATCGAGTGCCCAGGGCCACTCTGACAGCTTGCCCTTTACTGCTCATCCGCCCGCGGTGGGCAGGTCCTGAGCTGGGGTTTATGGACTCCTCCCTCGTCTTCCTTCCTCATCCTTGCAATAGCCCCTCGAGCCCCTTGCTGTATCCATCACCCCCACGTAACAGGTGAGAATGCTGAGGCACAGACACATTCAATCACTTGCCTCAAAGCACAAGGCTAGTGAGGAGTAGAGTCGGGATCTGAACTCAGGTCTCTCATTTCAAGACTTTTCACTGTAGGGTATCGTCATGCTGCCTCTATAATAACATTGGATATCTGAGGTGAAACGTGGTACAACTAAGGGTCCCCTTGGCTCATATGCCTGGCATTTTAGTAGGAAACTGAAATGTGTATGATATTTACTTTGCAGGGAAATAGAATCCAGGGCTATTGAGTGTAGTGGCCATTGTTGGGGTGAGGAGTGGGGTGGGGTCCACCTGGACTATGCCCAACATTGCCAAATCACTTTTCTGAGCCATGTGATACTGATAATTCATTCTCTCCTTTAGAAATTCCTACCCCTCTGTATCAACTATTCCTTCTCAGTCATTTCCTTGGCCTGTTTTGTTTTGTTTTGTTTTTCTTCTCTTGTTGGTATTCCCTTGGCCTCAAAGCTCACATCTTCCAATACTCTTTGTAGATCATTTTATTCATGTTTCTTGCTTTACCCATCATCTTTACGATGGCACCTCCCAAATTCATCTTTTCAGCCTATGCCTAATCTGTAACTCCAGACCCAAATTATCAAATATTCTAATTCCTGCTGGCTAGTTCCAATGTATGCACCCACAGGCACCCATATCCAGCATTTCCAAACTCAGATGTATCATCTCTGTCCTTCCATGTGGTCTTGGTTCAGGTCTTTTCAGTTCCTTGGCTGGACAATATATTACCTTCCAAACTGGTCTTCCTGCCTCTGGAGCCCATCCACCCCTTGAAAGCTCAAAAATCTTAGCCTTTGGTGTCTTCAGAACTGACTGGAGAGAATAGACCTTTCTTTCTCCTTCCTTAGTACCCTGTACGTACCTGTAACGGAGCCCTTTGCCTATTGTGTAACTGCTGACTTGTCTTTCTTCCCCTTTAGACCCGGGGCTTCTTCAGCACTGATTTGTCTTATCCATCTTTGTATTCCCTGGTCTGGCACATAGTAGGCCCTCCATAAATATTTGTCGTACCTAGTGACCTTGTAATGAATTGAAACTTTTTTTAGGACACAATTTTTAAGTAGCACTGTGCATAGTGCCATTTCACTACACTCTAAATCTAATCTGTCACTAGGTGAGTTAATTTGTGTGCGTCGGTGGGGAAGAAGCATTAGAATGTGAGTTTCGCAGGTGGCTGGAGATGAAGACTAATGATAAAATGAAAATAAGTTTTCCAAATTGGTGAGTTGATACTAAGGGTGTTTTTAAGGTTGATTTAAACATTCAGCCACGGCATAGTGACTCCCTTCTACTTTCCTTAGACTTCGCGTCAACGAATAAGCTGAGTACGCTCAACTAGAAGAGAAGCAGAGACAAAGTCATCATGGCTTCGGTGTCTACTCATGGAAATCAAGATAAAGGCCCCCATTTGCCACCACCAAGCAAGCAGGTATATTTTTAATTTGGACGTCTGCCAACTGAAGAGGAACATCATCCAGAACCTTCCTTAGACCTCATCCTTGGCCAGTCATCTTACTTTTTGCAGTCTGGCACTTTGTTGGATGGGCGCAGAGACAATGGAGTGGGGAAGGAAACTATTTTTCTAGCTTCCTTGGAAAGGAGCCTTTTCAGTTTTTACTTATAAAATCCTTTCTTTATTCTTCCCTGTTTAGACTCTAGCCTGACTCTTACATAGGCTGTCAAGGACTGAAGAGGTTTCCTTTAGCAGAGCAAAAGTCTTAACTGAATCTAACAGAATGATACATCATGCCTGCTTTTACATTTTTGTTACCAGGGCTAATCATACTGATCTATGCTGCTGACAGGTGTTCCTTAACCACTAAATTAGCGATCAGATTGAGAACCCTAGTGTTAACACGGGCACAATATTTCAAATTGTTCAGAAGGAATAGTATATGTTTCGGGGACACGTAAATGAAGCAAAGAGAAAGTATTGTGATGGGAAAATGGAGTTCCTGTTCTCCAGCATCAACTTTCCCAGCTAAAATGAGTTTATGAAGGGGGGTGATGTTTAAGGAGCAAAGTTTAGGAGAGGTTAACAGACAAATGACACACAGTCACAAGGAAAGGAATTTAGACACCCGAGTTGCCTCTGTGAAATAGAGAACCATGAAACATTTATGGCTCTACAGGAAAGGGTCACCAGAACTCCTCTGTGGAGACTGTGCGGGAGCACCAGTCTTGACTGCAGGACTCACAGCAAGTGTGGTAGTCAGGGTCCCTGAGTCTGGATGCATATATATGTGTGTATTTGGGACAAAGGAGGGAGGGAGATGTGCCCCACCCCTGCTGCACCCATAGGCAGAACCAAGAGGAGATATTTACACTGCGATAAGGAGTGCTTGCTGAGGAACTAAGGTAAGTGGAGGGTGAGAAGAGCTCCCTCTCTCACCCCGTGACTCACTCACCCTGACCACCGTCAGCCGGGCGCTGTGCTGTGGGGAGTTGTAGAGAAAGAAGACAGAGGTCACCTGCTTGAGTTGTTTATAGAACTCTGAAGGCATAGGGGCCGTGAGGTCTTCCCACCTGTCATCATGCACGTAAAGTGCTTGGCACAGTGCCTGGCCCGTGGAAAAGTACTCAAGAAACGGTGGCCGTCATCCACATTGTTATCTACTACAAAGAGTCCAAAAATGAATATTGGCAAAATCAGCAAGGCAAAACTCAAAAGTGAAAGAACTGCACCTCAAGAAAAACATGAAAAATCCAAGAGGTAGATGGCAGAGGTCCTACATAAATAATTTACAAACAAGGAGATACAAGTGTGACTAATATAGTAAGGAGCAAATTAAATAAAATTTGTTTTTAAAAAATGAATGAAGGGCACCTGGGTGGCTCAGTTAGTTAAGCCTCCGACTTCGGCTCAGGTCATGATCTCACAGTTCGTGAGTTCAAGCCCCACATCGGGCTCTGTGCTGACAGCTCAGAGCCTGGAGCCTGCTTTGGATTCTGTGTCTCCCTCTCTCTCTGCCTACCCCCCGCTCACGCTCTGTCTCTTTCTCTGTCTCTCAAAAATAAACATTAAAAAAAAATTTTTTAAAAACGAATGAACCACCCAGAGGATGGAAAAAATTATTTTCAAATGCATATTTGGCAAGGGTCTATTATCCACAATATACAAAGAGCTTTTACAGCTCAACATCAAAGAGAAAAACAGCCCAATTAGAAAAATGGGCAAAGGACTTAAATAGGTATTTCTCCAAGGAATATATGTGAATGGCCAACAAGCAAATGACTAGATGACCAATGTCATTGGTCATTAGGGAAATGCAAATCAAAACCACAATGAGGTACCGTTCACAATCACTAGCATGACCATAATTTAAAACAGAAACAGTTTATTTAGCTTAAATTAATAAAATAATTCATATTGAGAATTTTAACATGCTAATTTGAAAAGAACAAACAAAAGAGAAAATGAGAAGTGTTGGCAAGGATGTGGAAAGGTGGGGACTCTCATACTTTGTTGGTGGGAAAACAGTTTGGCAGCTTCTCAGTAAGTTAAACATAGAATTACCGTATGGGTCAGAAGAATTGAAAACAGGTGTTCAAACAGTTCGTAGCAGCTCTGTTCACAACAGCCGAAAGGTAGAAATGACCCAAATATCTATCAGTAGATGACTGGAGAAACAAAATGTGGTATATCCATGCAATGGGATATTATTGAGCCACAAAACAGAATGAATTATTGACACGTGCTAGAACATGGATGAACCATAAAAACATCATGCAAAGGGAGAAAAGAGAGCCACAAAAAGAAACATACTGTATGACACCACTTACATAAAACTACCCCAAATGGGCAAATCCGTACAGCCAGAAAGCAGATTAGTGATCGCCAGGGAGCCAAGGGTTGGAGGGAGCGGGAAATGAGAGGCTCCTTAATGAGTATGGAATTTCCTTTGGGGGTGATGAAAAAGTTCTGGAACTAGACAGTGGTTGTGGCTGCCCAACATTGTGGATGGACTCAGTGCCGTAGATTGTCTACTTTAAAATGGTTGAAATGGTAAGTATTATGTTATGTGTGTGTTACCACAATCAAAAAGCATTGAACTACCATGTAACAAAAGAGCACAGCCCAGGTTCAGTTGAGGGATTGCCCCAACATTCGAGGAGAAGGGCATTGTGGCTGAAGAATATGTAGATTCTCAAACACATTAGTTATCAGAGAAGTGCAGATAAGAATAAAATATTAACATTTATACCTATTGGACTGTCAACATTTAGAAAACTGGATAATGCCAAATATTCCAAGCTTTTGTTCTTTAACCTGCTTAGAGTCCAGCCTCACTGGCCCCTAGGTGGGGTCTGTAGGCATAGAGGAATGTTCAAGACTGCTGGTGTGGGTAAGTACGATGCAGCCATTGGGGAGAGAACTCTAGCGAGACTTTGTCAAATCGGGAATACACATGCCCTGTATTTTACTTCTAGGGGTATATCTGAGAAATATTCTCACAGGGAACTGTAAGGAGACATGCCCTGGTGAGGAAACATCCTCCAGGATGCATCCTGGAGAATTAGCCAGCAGTTGGAACAGTGAACTAGATATGTAAGCAACATGGATGGATCTTAAAAGCATAGAGCTGAGTTGAAAACATTTTAAAGGGCGCTTGGGTGGCTCAGGCGGTTAAGCTTCCAACTTTGGCTCAGGTCACGATCCACGGTTTATGGGTTCGAGCCCCGCATCGGGCTCTGTGCTGACAGCTCAGAGCCTGGAGCCTGCTTCAGATTCTGTGTCTCCCTCTCTCTCTCTGCCCCTCCCCTGCACACCCTCTGTCTCTCTCAAAAATAAATAATAAACATTAAAAATATTTTTTAACATTTAAAGTACAATTAAATATACAAAACTTCCATTTGCATAAAAAAAGATGCATGCACCCATAACAGTGAACATTTTGCAGCAATGCATACCAACAAATGATCGGCATTAAGCCCCCAGAATGGCAGTGATAGAGGAGAATATGAGAATAGAGAATGGAAGTAAGAGTGAGTGAGTAATATATACCCACAAAAGGGGAAGGGTGGTATATGATGGGAGTTAGTCCAGATTATAGCATATCAACACAATAAAAAGAATAGATCTAGTAAAAGTGATCATTTCAACCATGTTGGTCATCCCATCAGAAATTACGTGCAGACCACTTACGAATGTGTAAAAAAGAAACCTGTTAAGATAGAGTATGATGACAAAAAGTCGTTTGTTGGCGAGTTCTTAGCCTAAAAATGCATACAGAAGTATAAACAGATGAATTGGAATGCAGATCTATAAATAGCTAACTTGTAGTACACTGCCCTGAATGGGATCCCAGAGATGGAAACATTGTGCTTTGGGGGAAATCTCTTCTTCACCCAGGAGGCAACTGGGTCTCAAGGACACCAGGCAGGCAAAGGGAGTGAGGAGCATTGCAGGCAGGATGAGCCGCATGGACGGAAGCTGGGGGTAAGAAAGAAAATGTGGCCTCGACAGTGATTCATTGTGACCAGATATCTGCTCCATACTCGCGAGTCCATGAGTCACTCTGCTTCTGCAGCTGGGATGCTTTCCTTGCCTAAACCCACCCAGCGTTCCCAGTTGGAAGGCACTGGCTGAGACTGGTCATTACTCTGCTGGCAGCCACACGGGACACACGCTGTGTGACCTGAGTGAAGAGACCTCCCTGCCCTCCTCTAGAGAAAACAGCAGATGCTTTTCTAATGATTTCAGTCAACTCACCACATAACTTTCCTTGCAGAGTCTATTATTTTGTCCAAAATCAAAACTGCACATCCACAGAGGAGAGATTTCAAAGATTATCCGAGAGTGTCAAGAAGAAAGCTTCTGGAAGAGAGGTAATTGAACCCCTCTTAATCTTTGCTAACACCATATTTGCTGCAATAAACTGCCCAAATATCACAGTAGAATTATGGTAATGAGTCCCTTTTGAGCAGAGACTGCATAATTCCCTGAAGAGCTTTACATATCAGTGGCTGTTTCGATTCTAAATCCATATTGAAGCCCTTTTAAGTGCAGAGGTCATACCTGATGTAGGAACACCTTCCCTCACTTAGCAAGAAGTGATACACACTTTCCTCCGTGTGACCAAGGACGTGTGCCAAGAGTGTTATTTAGAATTTCTGGAAAGATTTGACCCTCCTACATTTCACTAGACTAACTTTCATTGAGTTCGGAAATAATATCAGGTTCATTGCTTCATCCCAGAGCCAAGCACAGCACTACACATATAGAAATTGCCTATTAAATATTTGTGGAATAAGAATAAATAAATAAATAAACATTAAAATTTTTGTGATACGAGTAAAAAGTGGCAACATTCCGTTAATAATAATTCTCTTACAATGTCTCTGAAATAACCTTTTCTGCTGATTCACTTCCTCTTGCTGGGCCTGTCTTATATAAGGCGAGGGTGTGAATTCATGCTGCGCATTAAGGTCTCTTCCAATTTAAAAAATTCATGATTTGTCATTTGAAAATGTCATAACAGAGCCCATAGATTTAGTCCCAGTGTTTTGCAGCATTGGGATAATTTATACTTTGAAATACACATTTTTTTCGTTTCTCAAATCATTCAAGTTCAATATCAATTGTTTTGGAATTGGAAGCAATACTTTAGAACTTGATATTATATTTTATGATTCTTGATTGTGCTCCTAGAAATTCACAAGTTTGTTTTTTGTTTTTTTGTTTTTTTTTTTTACAACCTATGAATAAGTAATTTAAGTAAGCACTAGTAGATTAACATTTCAGTATGACCCATTTGTCTCCCATCAGGTAGATATGAGTGGAAACATTGGTTGCTATTTGATTTTTCTCTTGCCGGGAGGAGCTGGATGTTGATCAGTGCTCTCTGCTCTTGGAAGAAGTGTTGCGTTTTTTTTAAATTTTTTTTTTTTTCAACGTTTATTTATTTTTGGGACAGAGAGAGACAGAGCATGAATGGGGGAGGGGCAGAGAGAGAGGGAGACACAGAATCGGAAACAGGCTCCAGGCTCTGAGCCATCAGCCCAGAGCCTGACGCGGGGCTCGAACTCCCGGACCGCGAGATCGTGACCTGGCTGAAGTCGGACGCTTAACCGACTGCGCCACCCAGGCGCCCCAGAAGTGTTGCGTTTTGATAGAACTAGATACTGCCTTTGCCAAACTAACTTGCCTGTTTTAAAAATCATAGCTCAGCACCGCCCATGTTTAACATGAATGTGATAATCTCATAATCTTCAGAAAATAGACATATCCAAATTGTGACATATCCAAAATATCCTCTGAGACAAAAGCTGGGAACGGTCCTAGATCAGGTATGCCGGAGTTCAGTGTATCGTTTTTTAACTTTTCTGTAGGATTGAAATTTTCAAAAGACAGCTAAAGGCGACTCCCAGATTCAACGGCTGAGTGTGCACTCTCACTAAGATACCTTTGTCGTCTGTGGCGCTCAGCATCTGGTGCGTGGTGGGCGGTCCCTAAAGGCGGGTGTCAGAGCTGGAGTGGCACGGGGCTAGGTTTTGTCATGGTAATGCTGTGCCTCCCGGCTGAGTGACTGGGACAGATCTCAAGAAAATTCTTCATGCGGTGCTTAATAAATACTTGTTGAATAAGTAAAATAACAAATGACTAACACCTCGTTGCCAAGGTAGATAAGAGAAGAAAACACAGGCTAATTTCCCCTGACTTCTGGGTGAGGTGCCAAGTTTTAAACTAGCGATATTGAACCGCATCTTTCTTTTGCAGCTCTGCCTTTTTCTCTTGTGAGCATGCTCGCCACCCAAGGACTAGTCCACCACGGTAAGATTCAGAATCAGTTATTGTTCGACTTGAGAGCCCAGGTTTCAGTGATGCTCCTGGCAGCTTTTTGGCACTTGGCATTTGTTTTTTGGTGGAAGATTTATGTATGCAGGTTTTTGCTTATTTTCAGCCTAAGCACCCCCTCTCCCGAAGATGTCCTAATCTCCAGAAGGAGTGGCTATATTAAGTTGCGTGGCAAAGGGAAATTAAAGTTGCAGACGAATTAAAGCTGTTCATCAGCTGACCTTAAAATAGAGAGATTATTGGGGCGCCTGGGTGGCTCAGTCCGTTAAGTATCCGACTTCGGTTCAGGTCATGATCTCGCGGTTTGTTGGTTTGAGCCCCGCGTCGGACTCTGTGCTGACAGCTCAGACCTGGAGCCTGCTTCAGATTCTGTGTCTCCCTCTCTCTCTCTCAAAAATAAACATTAAAAAAAATTTTTTTAATAGATTTTTCTGCATTATCTAGATGGGCCCAGTGTAATCAAAGGGTCATTAAAAATGCAAGGGTGGATGAGAAGACGGAACCAGGGGGATGGCAGCACCAGAAAGGCTCAGTTCCACACTGTTGGCTATGAAGACGGAGGAGGGGCCCAGGAGTCGGGGATGTGGCTGGCCTCTGGAAGCTGGAAACAGAGAAACTCTAGAACTTCCAGAAAGGAATGCGGCCCTACTACTATCTTGACTTTAGCCCAGTGCTGTGGTCTGAATATTTGTGTCACCCCAAATTCACTTGTTGAACTCCTAAGGCCCAGTGTGATGGTATTAGGAAGGGGGCCTTGGGCAGGGGTGGAGCCATCATGAAGGGATTAGCGCCCTTGTAAAAGAGATCCCACAGAGCTCCCGGGCCCCTTTCATCACATAATGATGCAACAGGAAGTCTGCAACCCCAAAGAGGGCCCTCACCCAACCATGCTGGCACCTGATCTTGGACTTCAGCCTCCAGAACTGTGAGAAATGAATTTCTTTTGTTGCTAAGCCACCCAGTCTGCCATATTTTGGTGTAGCTGCCCAAATGGTCTGTCACCCAGTGAGACCCATTTTGAGCCTCTGAGCTCCAGAACTATAAGGTAACAAATTTGTGTTGCTTTAAACCACTGAGTTTGTGGTGAGTTGTTACAGCAGCCACAGGATACTGAGGCAGCGGCTTTCTCTGTGCCAGAGTCCCTGTGTCTCCCAGGGTCTCCAGGTATGGTTAGACAGATTGTTTCCCGCCCAGCTGTGCTCCAAGGAGGTAAGTCACACTGAAATCCACCCGAACTCTGTCCTTCACGCCATTCCTCATGGCAAGAGGCTGCATGCAAGAGGCTACATCTGCCTAAGGAAGGGACCCTGTCTAATCTGAGCAACAGATCGAGAGAACTAGCAGCCGCCCAGCACCTCCCCACATAACCTCTTCCTGCCTCTTAGAGGTTTCCACTTTTCCTGTCTGTTCTCCCTTTCTCGCTCTCTTCTTTCTTCTCTCTCCATCTCACCAGAGCCTCCATAGACATTGCTTGGTCCCCAGATAACAAGAAGGTACCTGGCCTTGTTGAAGACCACTATACTAAACACTGCTGATTACCAGGATTTTTTTTTTTTTTTTTTAAAGTAGGCTCCATGCCCAGCACAGAGTGCAATGCGGGCATGAACTCATAAGCCTGAGATCAAGACCTGAGCTGAGATCAAGTGGGACGCTTAACTGACTGAGCCACTCAGGTGCCCCAATTACCAGGATTTTTAAAAGACTATTTGTACCCAGCAAACATGAGGGAAAATGTTCTAGTTCCTTTTGGGGTGTCAGAGACCACATATGTCACATATCCAGGAGAATCACATTTCACTCAATATTATTCTTGTCTTTAAAGGTGATTTGTTAAATATAATTTCATTTTTATAACTTCAAGGTAGCCTTTTTATAGAAATATATTCATCAATCAGTAACAAGCCTTCATCAGACCACTTCTGACAACAAAAAACTACGGCCATGACATCTATAGGGGTTATGTTTTATAAATATTAAACTGCTTAAAATCTACAGTTTTCTGCATGTGTACAGATATACCTTTCCAGGTTTGTATATTAATTTTCCATGGCTGCTATAATAAATTACCACAAATATGGTGGCTTAAAACAATACAAATTGCTTATCTCGGGGTTTCAGAGGTCAAAAGTCCAAAATGGGTCTCACTGGGCTGAAATCAAAGTGTTGGCAATGCTGCATTCCTTGGGGGGGGTTGAGGGGGGGTATGGGGCTTCCTTTCCCTTTCCAGCTTCTAGAGACCACCCACATTCTCTGGCTCATGGCCCCTTCCTCTGTCTGTGAAGCCAGCAACACTGAGGCGAGATCTTCTCATACTGCCATGATATGTCTCTGAATCTCTCTTCCATATTGAAGATGATTACATCTTTTTTTTTTAATGTTTTTAATGTTTATTTCATTTTTGAGAGACAGAGCATAAGCGGGGGAGGGGCAGGGAAAGAGGGAGACACAGAATCCGAAGCAGGCCCCAGGCTCTGAGCTGTCAGCACAGAACCCAATGCGGGGCTCGAACTCACAAACCACGAGATCATGACCTGAGCCAAAGTCAGCACTTAACTGACTGAGCCACCCAGGTGGCCCTCAAGATGATTGCATCTTGATTACATTGGGTCCACCCAGATAATCCAGGATAATCTTCCTATTTTAAAATTACTCGATTAGCAACCTTAATCCCATTTTCTTCATAGTTTCCAGGGATTGGGATGTGGACATCTTTAGGAGACCATTACTCTCCCTTCCATAGGTTTTATTGTTTTCATTTTAAAATTATGATACATATACTGTGAATCTCTAAACTGAGACTTCGTGTTGAATTACTTAAAAAGGGGAGGGGACTATGCCTAATTGCTTGGAACTAGATTGTTAGCCCCCTCTTTGCGTTGATACCATTTTTTTTAATTTTATTTTTTAAGTAATCTCTACACCCCATGTGGGGGTTGAATGTAGAACGCCAAGATCTAGAGTTGCATTCTCTACGGATTGTGCCAGCCAGGCGCCCCCCCTTAATATATTTAAATTAGTCTTAAATGGTCTGTTTCATGTTCTTTTTCTGTACATTAAAGCTACTAATACTTTGCTACTTGCTAAAAATGATTGAGAGTTAAGTTCAATTAAGAATTGACTTATAACTTTTAAAAAATCATCTCTTTAAGAATCTGTGTATATCAAGATTTACTTTAAAGGTTTATTTACATTTTATAAATTTAAATAAGATATAAAATGTAATAACAATGTATTTATATATTACTTCTTAGGTTATTTAGCATCTAATCCAAGATTTGGATCATTGCCCAAAGTTGCACGTAAGTTATAGAAGTTAAAAAAACAAACCCTAAAAAGACTCATTTTTTTTTTTTTTAAAACAAGATGTTTATAGCAACTGGAGATATGAATGTCAGGTTAACAAACTGCCTGCGTTGACTCTCTGAAAAATCAGTCTGTTTTTTTGTCGCTTTGACGTTCTTAGTTCATTCAACACTTTCTGATATAAGACTGAGCAGTAGGGACTCCACCTTAGGCCTCGTTAAAGCCTGGACTCAGAGGCATGGGCACAACATACAAGAGGAGACCAAGCAGAGCCTCTGGATGATAGAGCCATTAGGGCCTGCCATTCTCTTCTTTTGGCTAGTTAGCCGGGTTTTTTCTAAATATTTTCTTTTTTTTTAAATTTTTTTTTTATTTTTTAATGTTTATTTATTTTTGAGAGAGAGAAACAGAGCATGAGTGGGGGAGGGGCAGAGAGAGAGGGAGACACAGAATCCGAAGCGGGCTCCAGGCTCTGGGCTGTCAAACTCGCAAACCGCGAGATCATGACTGAGCCACCCAGGCACCCCCAGGATATTTTCTATAATGGACCTACCAAATGAATAATTTTTAAAAATCAGAGACTTTCTAGTAATATGTTTCCCACAAACTTGGGGTTTCATCTTCTTCCACTCATACACAGACCCGTTATGTACAAAGAGGACGCGTTCCAGTTCAGGGTCTGAAACCTCATTCCCAGCAAGAAGAGCAGGTTGGACATTTCTCCCTTAGGAGATTCCCTCTGCCTCGTGAGCTCTCTTCCCTGCAGGCAAGATGGAGTGCCGCTGCCCCTACTGTAACCCATCAAGAGAATTAAGGGCCTTTCTTGCCCCAGGATTTGGAATCCACCTACGGCCACCGCCCAAAGCCCACCCCTCCCTGCCCTGGGGCCTCAGGCATTTGTTTGCCACCTGGGCCTCCCACTGGCTGCCTGCCTCGGAGACAGCACCTTTGCTGGCTCTATCCTGGCCCTTCCACCACCAGCTCAAAACTGAGGAGTTCAGAAAGCCTCCATTTCCCAATCCTGCTCTTTAATAGGGAGACTCATTGTCAGAGGTTTTGTTCATTGATTTATCACAGTACTTTTCATGTAAGAATTACTACTGTTAATGTAGAAAGTTCTAGAAGATAATTAATAGAGGCGATGCTGAGCTTTTCAATTATCTTTCCACACCTGCTTTTACAGTTGCGGGTATCTTGGGATTTGCCCTTGGAAAGGCATCATACATACGAGTGTGCCAGAGTAAATTCCATTCCGTGGAAGATCAGCTCCGTGGGGCTGGTTTTGGTCCAGGGCATAACAGGTTTGTAACTGTTTAAAAATTTTTATTAAGTTCTTAAATTTTAATTCCAGAGTAATTAATGCACAGTGTTCTATTAGTTTCAGGGGTACAATACAGTGATTCAGCAGCTCCATGTATTAGCCAGTGCTCATCATGTCAAGTGTACTCTTAATCCCCTTCACCTGCTTCCCCCAGCCCCCCCACGCATCTCCCCCCTGGTAACCATCGGACTGTTCTCTATAGTTAAGAGTCTGTTTTTTAATTTGTCTCTCTCTTTCTCTCTCTCTCTCTCAATTTGTTCCCCTTTGCTCACTTGTTTTGTTTCTAAAATTCCACATATGAATGAAATCCTATGGCATTTGTCTTTCTTATTTCACTTAGCATAATACTCTCTAGATTCATCCATGTCATTGCAACAGGTTTGTAATCTTTTTGGCTGAGGGACTGTTTTTATTTATTCATTTATTTATTATTTTTATTGGAGAAAATAAAAGAGAGAGAGCAAGCATGCGTGCACACAAGCAGTGGAGAGGGGCAGAGAGAGAGAAAGAGAGAATCTCAAGCAGGCTCCATGCTTAGCATGGAACCCAACGCGGGGCTTGATCCCACGACTGTGGGGCTCAAACTCAACAACCATGAGATCATGACCTGAGCCAAAATCAAGAGTCAGATGTTCAACCGACTGAGCCACCCAGACACCCCTTTGACTGAGCGATTGTAATGAAGATAATTATAAAAAGTTAAATAAGGCCTTTTCACCACTTACAATATTAGACAATTTTTAACATATCTCTATATTGAAAAAAAACCTCTTTAACTCTCAATTTTTGAGCTGTTGCTATTCAATAATAAGTACCTGTTTCATTTGCTCAACATTGAGCACTTACTGTGTTTGAGACATCGTGCAGGTCTCTAACGAATACCTTCATCAGCAGACGTGGCTTCTACGATCACGGGGTCACACCGGATTTGAACAGGTTTCTTTACAGCAGGACTTCTCAGAACCCTTCTAGGTTGGCGTGTATTGCGATTCTCATTCAGAGGTGTCAGCCATGAGACTCTGGAGTTAAGGACATTACCCCGGTGGTTAGAGTACCCAGGTGAAAACCAGTTCTACTGCTTACAAAGCTGTGTAACCTTGGACAAGTGTCTTACCCTCTCTGATTTTCAGTTTCCTCCTCTGTAGAAAGTGGTGATCAGAATTGTTTTCGTGGCATGTTACAAGGAATAGGAGTGATTATTTATGACAGTGAGGGCCCAGTAAATAGTACTTATTTCTATGATAGTACTGATAGGTTTGGTGTTAGGAACACATTTCTTTCAAGACCTTGACTTGTCACAGTGGGTTCTATTTGAAAGGCAGCATGAAACCTGTGAAAACAACATCAGACGTGAAGATCATTATTGACCTTTGTGGGGGGATGAGATTCTGGGGGGTGGTCTCAAACCAAGAGACAACTCCTGTTTTTCCTTTAAATATTAGAACTTGTGAGGGGCACCTGGGTGGCTCAGTCAGTTAAGCATCCAACTCTCTTTTGGCTCAGGTCATGATCCCAGGGTCATAGGATCGAGCCCTATGTCAGGCTCCATGCTGAGCATGGAACCTGCTTAAGATTCTCCCTCTCTGCCCCTCTTTTGCACGCACACTCTCTCTCTCTCAAAATAAATTAAAAAAAAAAAAATTAGGCTAGTGAACTTCCACATAGAAGACGCCTCCCAGTCATGCTGTGTTAAGACTAGATAGACCAACCAGTGACAAAGCACAGACTTCTGTTTTTGCTTCCATTCTAGGCACTGCCTGCTTACCTGTGAGGAGTGCAAAATCAAGCACGGATTACACGAGAAGGGAAGCTCTCAGCCTTCAGCTTCTTAAACTTGTCTCTATGGCTTTGGAAGTTCCTTAAACCTCTCTCTGAATTTGTACACACTTAGAATTTCAAGTGTACTTTAAAATAACATATGTATAGTGGAACAGAAACATTGTGCTTCTCTCTTTTTGACATGCTTTCTGGGGAAGATTCTCAATTGAAGCGAGCAGTATATGTGTGTCCGCGGTTTGAGAACTTGTCGGGGGCATTCACACACCAAAAAAGAAATTACATTGCATTCCTTAACTTGCTTACAGCTGAGTAAAAGCGCTTCAAGTCTTCGCTGATTTGGGCCATCCATTCTTTCACTCTGCTTTTGTCCAGGGTTTTAAGATCGCGGATACAGGATGGGAGTGAATATTCAGGAACTTGGGAAGCCATGCCCCAAAGAAAACCAATGTGTCTAGAGGTAGAAACACGGGACAAGAAAGACTGTGTCTTCTAGGTTTGAGAAGTGCTTTCTAAAATATAGGAACCAAGATGTTTAAGTTGATAAAAAATATTTCCCTTGAAAGAGTCAGAATTTGAATCCACTGCCCTTTCAGTGACATAGATGACTTTGTGCCTCATTGGTGTGGTGAAGTTTTGGAAGAACCCATCATCTTTAGGTTACTTGTTTAGCATGCTCATGGTCAGCACTAAAGAACTGGGTTCTTAAACTTGACTTTCCAAACTGCCCCTCCTTCTCCCAAGGAACAATTTGTTTATGGGAACGATCACTTGAAGAATTAATTCACGGAATGATAAACTTTTGGGGCTATAAGGAGCTCAGAAGCAGTCAATCCAACCCCAGGAGTTGGATTCCTATTCTCCTACCAGGTTTTCTGCATGAAAAAACCAACCAACCAACCAGCCAGCCAGCTAACCTCTTCCACTGGAGACCTTGCATTTTATGGCAAGTTGTCTGAGACCTTCATAAACATTTAATTTGCATCTTCACATTTTCTCAGGAAAATGCTTTATGTATGTGTCACCATTTATTTACTGGTTTGTGTGTGTGTGCGTGCACACTTGTGCATACATGTACCTGTTTGTATTAATACATCTTGAAACCATGTATAAAAAGGAAAATCTCATCAGAAGTTAATAATTGATCTGAAATATCTCATTTTAAATATCAAAAATATTTGGGAAATTTTCTTTTTACATGAACCTTAAGTGTATGACATGGAGGGTTTTGTTTTTTTTTAAGTTCATTTATTTTTGAGAGAGAGACAGAGTACAAGTGTTGGGAGGGGCAGCGAGAATGAGAGAGACAGAGAATCTGTTAGCACAGAGACTGACGTGGGACTTGATCTCACGAAGCTTGAGATCATGACCTGAGCTGAAATCAACACTTGGATGCTTACCACCCAGGCGTACCTGAAATGGTGTGGTTTTGACTTCATCTCCTTCATAGTACATATCCTGGTCTTTCAGTTGATAAAGTTCTATTTCTGTAAATCAGAAGCCAACAATCCTAGCTTCGTGGATGCAGTTGAACTCCTGACTCTGGCAACAAACTAGTGGGGACTCTGTTCTCTGGGTGATTGGCAACAATTCAGAATTAGGCACATTTATTTCCTACAAGCCAGAAAATGATTTCCCAGGGATCAGAACATCTTCAGATTGCCAAGCACAGCAAGTCAGTGTTGAAATCAGTCTTGGGGTACTGGGAAAAGATGAATCTATTATTGTTGAAAAGGCCCATTGTTTTTATAGCTGACGTCTTCATATTACCTCCTGAGTCAAATTGGATTTATTGTTTGGGCTCTCTGCTTTTCCTAAGCAGGTAAGTTATTCATTGAAACAGTTCATCACAGTGATCTTTCCTTTCACGGGGTGAAAGGAAATCAATAAAGAAAAAACTGGAAGGTCATCCAAGAAATCTCAAATATTTTGCTGCTTTCTCTATTGCATATATTAGGAAGCATGTATCGTGGGGAGAATGTTTCTTGCAGGAAGATGTGTCAAAAGAGTAGCATTTGTCTTGCAGCATTTAGAGATTACCAATACTCGTCACCAAGCTGGTCATAAGCTTATGAGAGCATTGCCTTCATGATAAAAACAGACAAAAAAGAGGTACTGTATATAATGCTTATATATTTTAAAAATTCTCACTTAAGGGGCTCAATCAGTTAAGCATCTGACTTTGGCTCAGGTAATGACCTCACGGTTCATGAGTTTGAGCCCTGCATCTGCTCTCTGCTGTCAGTGCTGAGCCCACCTTGGATCTTCTCTCTCTCTCACTGTCACTCTGCCCCTCACCTGTTCATGTGAGCGTGTGCATGCGCATGCACACACACTCTCTCTCTCTCTCTCAAAAATAAACATTAAAAAAATATGTCTCACTTAAGCAAAGATATTCTCTTCCCTTGCTGTCAGAATAAATGACTTATCTATTGTCTGTTAATGTCATGAAAGTAATGTTATCTTGAATGACTTGATTAAGCAATGAAAAGGTCATACAGATCATTTTCTTGATGTTCAACTAATGCAATCTGGTAATCAACAAAACTTTTCCACGTTAGAGCTCAACTGTAGAATTTGATTTCATAGACATTTGAGGTTTGCACAGGGGCACCTGCGTGACTCAGTGGGTTGAGCGCCTGATTCTTGATTTCGGCTCAGATCATGATCTCATGGTCATGAGATCGAGCCCTGCATCAAGATTCTCTGTCCCTCTCCCTCAACCCCTTCCCTGCTCTCTCTCTCTCTCTCACACTCTCTCAAAAGACAAAACAAAAGTTTGCAGAGATTTCAGTGAATAACCCAGAGGCAGCAAAGTCCAGGACCAGATAATCGAGTGAAGCTGAACTAGTGTAGTGGCATGTTAAACCCAGTCTTCTTCCACAACACATACAAGTATGTGGGCCCACTGTTGCCAGATCTTCCAGCTTTTCAAAACAAATAACACAGGGTTTTATGTGAGGATTCTGGTTTTTATATGTTCATTCTTTCATATATTCAATTACTGAGCACCCAGTCTGTGCCTAGGCACAGTCCTAGATCCTGGAAATGCAACAGTGAACACAACTGACAGAATTCTATGTCTTTCCGGAGTTGGTATTCTTTTTTTTTTAATTTTTTGGGGTGCCCGGGGGGCTCAGCCAGTTGAGCGTCCGACTTCAGCTCAAGTCATGATCTCACCGTCTGTGAGTTCGAGCCCCGCATCGGGCTCTGTGCTGATGGCTCAGAGCCTGGAGCCTGCTTCGAATTCTGTGTCCCTCTCTCGCTCTGCTCCTCCCCTGCTCATGCTCTGTCTCTGTCTCTCTCAAGAATAAATAAAACATTTTAAAAAATTTAAAAAAACCTTTATTTATTCTTGAGAGAGAGAGAGAGACAGAGTGAGAGCAGGGGAGGGGCAGAAGGAAAGGGACCCAGAGAAGCAGGTTCCAGGCTCTGGGCTGCCCAGGTTCACCTCCCTCCCCCCTAGACTGGAAGCTCTTCCAGGATGAGAAGTATGTCTTCTTTTACTGTCTGAGTCTCCAGCCCCAACCCGAGTTCTTGGTCAGATATAAGGACTTCGTTTATGTTTGTCAGCCTACACCTGTAATTTCTCTGTGGCTACAAAATAGGATTCTTATTCTTCTTTCCCAGAGTGGCCTTTAAACACTGGAACACATGTTCCTCTCAGTTTCTTCAACCATTGGAGTGGGTTTCCAGCCCTGTCACATCCTGGTCTTGGGACACCTTTGGTACCTGTTGTCCTTTCTTACACCAAGACCCCAGACATGGATTGACCGGTTCAGAAAAGACCACAATCATGGAGCTTTTCATTTCAGGCACGTGCACTGACAAGAGTGACCCTGCATGACGCTCTGTGCTCATATCCAGGCTCCGCCGCTGAGTCAGCTCTGTGCCTCCATTTCTCATCTGTAAAATGGAAACATTTTAGACTGTCCTGACAGGTTGTTCATGAGGATTAAACGAGCTACTACTTATTATTTTTTTCAAGTAATCTCTATGCCCAATGTGGGGCTCGAACTCACGACCCCAAGATCAAGAGTGGCATCCTCTACCCACCGAGCCAGACACATACCCCTTAAATGAGTTAATACTTACAAAATGCTTCCAATAAATAGTGCATGGCTCAGAATGACCACCAAGGGATGTTAGCTATTACTACGACTACCACGACTTTTAATTGGAGTCCAAAAGTACGTGTCACATTTTTTTGGCCTGTGCTAAGCTTTTCACATGACCTACCTTTAAGTCAAGTCTCCCCAATTTATGCTTAGGCAGCTGGTCATTCTGAACTCCAGTCTAATGCATATCTTTAGTTCTTTTTGATTTCATGATGCTATTTAACGATCCTTTTGAGTTTCAAATTTGTAATTCAACAGGTGAGTGTTGTGTCAGCCGCCCTGGAAAATATTCAGTTAACCCCTTTGGTTTCTTAATGTATAGTGTTCATGGTACGTGCTCAATCTTTGTTGGCTGAATGATCATCTTGAAGAATGTATTACAACCTTGAAGAGTAGTTTGGTTTATTAGAGAGAAGAGACATCTCTAGATATGGTGGGACAGGAATGAGGCTAGGAAGGGAAGGTGACAAAAGGGGAAGGGTGGGAGGGAGGAATTAATAACTGTGGGGAAACAAATATCAAAAAGGAACTTCCCTTAATACCTCCCTGGTTTTGAAAATCAGGGCTGTTACCACAGGCCTGATGATTTGGAAGCCCAGAAGTGGCTCCCTTTATTAATTTGACAATAATTTTTCAGTACCTACAATATGCAAGGCAATGTGCCAGAAGAAAGGGGGGTATTTTCGTACACAAGAAGTAGAGAAAAGATATGTAAATAAACAGCTGTAATACAATGTGGGGTAGTGTCTATATGAGACAGATACAAATGAAAGGCCCACTGGAATTCGGGGCAGCAACAGTTACCTTTGCTGCCCTCGTAGATTGTATTACCAGCCTAATTCTTCACCTCTCCTTACATCCTTGCCTTCGGACATGGAATTTTGCATTTCTTCCCACTGTGAGTGGGGCACAGTACCTAGCTCTTGACCTTAGGTTTTGTCCACATGACTTGCTTTAGGCAGAATGTGGGGCAGAAATGAAGGTGTGCCAGTTCCAGACTTAAGCCTTACAAGCCCTGTGTTTCTATTTGCGTCTCTCTCTTTTTTTTTAATTGTTTATTTATTTTTGACAGAGAGACAGCGCATGAGCAGGGGAGGGGCAGAGAGAGTGTGAGACACAGAATCCGAAGCAGGCTCCAGGCTCTGAGCTGTCAGCACAGAGCCTGACTTGGGGCTCGAACTCACGGACTGTGAGATCGTGACCTGAGCAGAAGTTGGACGCTCAACCGGCTGAGCCATCCAGGTACCCCTCTACTTGTGTCTCTGTCTTAAGGACAGGCCCGACACTAGATGCAGAGGCACAAGCCTTCACACTAATCTCCAGCTCCACAATTGCCAAAGACCCAGTCGTTATAATAACCCCCTTACTCTGTATCAGAGCAATTCGGCTTTTCTATCAAACTCTAATACAGAAACTTGGTAGCTGTAAGTGGGGTGCTGCCATAACACAAACCTAAAACGCGACATTGGTCTGGGGGACAAGAGGCAGATCATGTACTGACAGGACTTTGGGGACATGGTTAGTGAAAACTAAAAAGCCTGGATGAGGGTCCTCACAGAAGCCTAAAGAGCTCTCAAGGTGACTGTCAAGGATCACAGGAGAGGGAAACGTTATTGGAAGCTGGAAGAGATTTTGAGTATGAGTCACAGAGTTTAGCAAAACTCTTAACCGTGGCGACGCGGAAAATTGAAAATGTACCTAAAACTTGATCTAGCTGAGACTTCTGGGCAATGTTGAGGGTGACACTTGGCTTCTTCTAGCTATCTAAAATGAGAGGAGATGTAATTAATATAAAGAACAATTTATTCCAGGGGCGCCTGGGTGGTTCAGTCGGTTAAGTGTCCAACTTGGGCTCAGGTCATGATCTCGTAGTTTGAGTTTGAGCCATGCTTTGGGCTCCGTACTGACAACTCGGAGCCTGGAGTCTGCTTTGGATTCTGTGTCTCCCCCTCTCTCGCCCTCTTTATAAACATTAAAAAATAATAATAATAAAGAATATATTCCACTTCCAAATGGGATTTGTAGAAAATATAAAGGTTCATTAAGTCTCTTAAGCCTACAAGTTTCTCATACTGAGAAATGGCTTCTAGGCAAAGACCAAATCGAGTGGGACAAAAGGTTTTGTTCAACAACACGACAGTGCTTCATAGGACATTTCAGACACACAAATGGCCCTTTGGAAGTCTTATAGGCGTAACCTGTAGACCCTGTCCAAGGTTTCTAATCGCAGGGAGCCGCCCAGCATAGAAAAAGGAGTCTCCAACAGACTTATGGATGGCTTTTGTGCAATGGAATGGATCATAAATGGATACTTCAGAACTGCACAGATTTAAAAAACTGTTATCAGTTTGGACAGGGATAGTAGAGGTCTTGGAATGCTGGATTTCTATGGGGAGGAAGGCTGAAAAAATTACTCTGCTGCCAATGGGAACTACATTCCAGGGAAAGGCAGGACTGAGAGCTACGGTGAACCCCTGGGTGGGAACGCCTAAGCCCTAACAAAGAACTGGCATCGTGAGCCTGCTGGACTTGTGGGAATCGCCATGGACAAGTGACTGGCATTGAGCCTCTCACTTCCCCCTTCTGAGTAGGTGTGGTGACGTGATACCCAACGGCTATTTGGGATGAACAGGGCGGGTGGCTTCTCTTCAGTTCACAGGTCTGAAGCTTAAGAAAGGGTACTTCAGACACTCACCTTAGTGCCTCTTCCACAACTGGACCTGATGAGATGCGCTCCCAGACTCTGAGCTGTTATAATGGATGTGAACTGGAGGTCCTGGGAAAATAGTTTATTTTGCGTGAGAGGGATGTCAATTGCTGTGGCCAGAGGGTGAAGAGTTGCAACACCTTCCACCCCACTGTTCTTTTAAAAATGTGACTAAGTGGGAGTCTTATGTTCCTGCCCTTTGATAGGAAGGCTTGTGAAGAAATGCTACAGGATTGAGGCCAAACCAGAAATAAAAGGCAAGGCGGCTGCTGACATTCTTGCTGCACCATTCACATCAGAGCTTTAAGAGGTCACAGTCTGTCCCGAAAACACCATGTTGTGAGACGTCCACAAACCCACCCACGGGATGTGACCAGGTCCTGAACCCAGACGAAAGGAGAGATGCCATGCGGCATCTGAGAGACACAGCCAAATCACTCCGCTGAAACCTTCCTGAATTCTGGACTCACAGAGAAAATGGAGATAATAAATGACATTTTAAAGCCACTGGGTTTGGGGACTTACAATAGCTAATTGAACATTCTGTTTCTGGTAGAACTGCAATGAGAAAGCAGAATTTAGAGGAGACCGTAATTTCATTTTCCATTCACCTGAACCAGAAACAAATATTAAGTCAATAATGAAGTATACCAATTTTCATTCCTGTGGAGTTTGCAAATATTTCAAACACAACCACTACTCTAAGGCGTTCTGCTCTTTACCGTCATGAGTCACAGTCACTGTATCGTTATTATTCAGAAATAGATGATTTTATTTCCTATCCCCATGAAACACCACTTACTTTAAGAGATTACAAACAATAACACCATGAAATCAATGAAGATGCATGTTCCTTTATATTTTATTTACCATACACATTAATAAGTAAATACAGCAAACACCGGAGAAAGGCTTTTTAATAATTTTTTGGATGTAAAGCTTAACACTTAAAATTATGCTTGCTCCCCCCCGCCACCCACCCCAAATCCACATGCAGCTATCATTTATTTTCATATATGCTGATCCTAGAGAATTACAGACTCTTTACAGTCTTAGAAGAGTATCCTTATCCTGTAACTTAAAACAATTTCACAAACTGCATGTGACCATGGTATAACACCATCATTCATATAGTTCCTCAAGGTGAATATAGCCATACAACATTCACATTAAAATCTGTGTTTTAAACATCATTTTAATAAGCCAAACCACAAGAACCCAGGTTCTAGTTTTAAATGTGTTTATGAAGACTGCTGCTGAGCTCAAAGCATGCAGATATTCATGACCACCTAGATGAGGCTGGATATTGAAAACTCCTTCAGTAGGTCCAATGATGCAATTTTTCACTCATCCCAAGTATCTCCATATTTGTTTACTTTGACTAGGAAAAAAGCACAAATAATTGATGATTCCAAACAGTAATAAGTAAAAGATACTATTTAAGTTTGCTATTATACTAAAAAGTGCTTCTCATTTTGAATAAATGCACATGACAGAAAGGGGCTAGCCAGACTTTTGCAAATTGAAGTTCAGACACAAATAATGGTGCACTCTATCAAGAACTTGACATAAATATTTGATTCTCGTAACAACCTTATAAAGTAAACACAGCCCCCATTTTAAGGGTGAGAAAACAGATTAGTAACTTGCCCAAGGTACAAGCCTAATAAAGCAAATAAAACTGAAATCAGAATACAAGTCTGTTTAGGTCCAAAGCATGCGTGCCTTTACAACTTTGCCATACTAAGTGTGGTATATATTATAGCACACACCAAAAAGTTACCAGGAAATAAAATATAGTAACAAACATTTGAATTTTGTTTTTCACAAAAAATATAGTAATAGAAATGATCAAGTCTTCAGGTTGTGGTTAATTCATTCTTTTCTCCCATGAGCTGTAATACTATACAAGAAGGAAAAAGTTTCCACAGTCCTACATCTTACATGAAATTACATTTTGAAACAAGCTCCTCTGTCTTTTTTTACTTTTAGCCTCTCTTCTACGTAGGGTTCATCGATGGATTACAGTTCTTCTAGTATTCATAACAATGTAAAGGAGATGTTGTCAAAGTATGGACTAGGGACCCTTTCCCCAAGATTCTTTTGGGGAGTCTGTTTAAAACTATTTCATTATTATAAGAAGATATTATAGGGTTTTCCCCCCTCATATTTTGACTTTTCCCCTAACCTTCATATCCTCATGAGTATAAGGTAGTCTTCTAGAAGCTATATGATAATGTGGTGCTATCACTGCCCTGACAACTGATTGATAATAAGCTTCTGTTCCCGAAATTTCTCAGTCTTAATTTCTGATTTAGGTGAATGTCAACAAACATATTTTAGGTAACATTTTCTGACCAGTGATGTCTCGGTCAGTGTCAAATTTTCTGTCTAGACTCTAAAACAGAACATTCTAAAAAAATCACCCAAACTATTTCAAAACTGTTTTCTTTTAAATTCTGTATATAAAGCATACAAACACACACACACACACACACACAGCTTTCTTTTTACAAAGAAAAAAATTATTTCATATTAGTGTCATGTGACAGAACTTCACAACCATTCAGTCAAAACCACAAATGTCAGAATCCAGCAAATGCCAAAGATCTATTTTGTTAACCTTTATTACTAAGGCCCAACCACAACACTCCATATCTGAAACATCAGGACATGGTACTACGTTGTGCAGAAAAAGATTACAGAAATGAGAGAAATGCTACTGCCTGCCCTCGTGGAGCTTACAGTCTAAATCCTCAAATTAAAGTACCAATAAGTCTTTACATATTACAAAGTAATGGCCACTTGAATGCATAATGTTTATGCTAAAGCTTCTTTAATGATAAACATCAACAAGTATTTCTTATTACAAATATATTTGAAAGCTGGGTTTTTTTTACACTAATAACATGACAGTAATATTATCCAACATTGTTAGGAAAACAGAATTCTAAATGAAGCGACTGCTACTAATTAGAAATAAAATTGGTTCTAAGGGGCGCCTGGGTGGCTCAGTCTGTTAAACATCCAACTTTGGCTCAGGTCATGATCTCACAGCTCTTGAGTTTGAGCCCCGCGTCGGGCTCTGTGCTGACAGCTCAGAGCCTGGAGCTTGCTTCGGATTCTGTGTCTCCCTCTCTCTCTGCCCCTTCCCCACTCATGCTCTCTCTCTCAAAAATAATAAACAATTTAAAAAATTTTTAAAAATTGGTTCTAAAAGATCATAATAAAAAATACAAAAGATTTTTATGTATTTTTGCGTTCTTTGTGGTGTATGACTCTCAAGAAGGTACAAGGGACCTCCTTCCTTCCTTCCCTTTTTTACAGTAGTAAATAGAAAACCTTTAAACAACTGACATACCCTCTAAAATTCCTCAAGAAAGACATCATGAAACTCTAACAGTGAAACAGGTACAAACCCCAATTCAAAATGCCTTCTTCCATTAGGGGTAAACTTCTGTGCCAGAAAATTTACTTTGGGTAATGTACAGCAGTTCCAAAAGGAATTAAAACAAACTGTGATTTTTAAATTTATAAAGTAAAAGTACTACTGGAAATAAAAGGTCTAACTCCTCTTTTGGAAGTGCCCTAAAAGCCGGTTTGTAAGGCAAATAACTCTTATTCCAATTTCACAAAACATACAAGAAAATCAATTTCACTACTCAATCATGATTCTCCACTTCTGCTAAAAGTGGCATTACAGCCCATTATCAAGTCACCAGATACGGTTTTATGCAACAGATGCATCATTTAAAAAACATCATCAAGCCCCAAGGTGACTTCTGATAAGAGAAAACATTCAAATGGGTTTATAATTTCTACAATGTGTTAAAACTAGTCTCATTGTCTTAAGTCATACTACCATCTGGACTTCATTATTTTCTAACACAAATGGTCTCTGCAACACCTCAGAAAAGGAAAAATTGTTAACTGATAGCTATTCTTTTTTTTTAAAAAACGTTATTTTTGTTAATTGCTTGAGGAGTTAAATCACATATTCGTATAATTAATATTTTAAACTAATGCTGTAGTTTCCAATCCTAAAGAGCAAAGTGATTCATACTAAACTATCATACCTTCTTTTTTTGGCATTCTTTCCTGCATAGGCCTGACTGAGGGGTCAGTCTTATGTGTTAAAGTTACTTCATATGACTCTCTGTTCTTATTCCTTAATTCCTCATATGTAATATTTTTTCTTTTAGGACTTTCTTCAGGGTTGGGATCAGGTCCTAAAACAACAAACAGTTAATAAATGGCGATAAAAGGATTTGAATAAATCCAAAGCAACTACATTTTAGAAATGCTTCTTACCTACAATAAAAACAGAATAAAGTAAAATAAAGGCTCAAATTATTACCACCATCCCAAATTTTTCCCAAGATCATTACAAAACTAAAATTGACTTTCTTTTACACTGTTAAGCTTTTATTTCTAAAATTTAAAATCCACATAAAAAAATTAAAAAGTAACCAGGGCCAGAAGAATGGATATCATAATATATGCCAGCAAAATTCATATTCACGAAAATGTTAGTTTTTAAACTAGAAAATTAGTCATACTTTTTATATAATTAAAAAGAAATATAGCATACCAGTGACAACTGAACAAAACCTGACATAGTACACATTTTACTTGGTATAGTTAAATGTTCCTATAACCAGAGCCTATATGCAAATAACTATAACTATTAAAAAAAATTTACCATCTTTATACTTAAACAGAAACACTTCAAAATACATATGGAGAAGTATAAAATATAGACTTTAATGACAGCACGGATCATTTTTCTCAGATCTAATGGATGCAATACTAAGGCAGAAAAAAGCGGCAGTGATAACTTTGGCCGGGGAACCAGCATTTATTCTTTCTCTCTCCCAAGGAGAGTCAAGGTAGGAATACATATGATTAAAGAGTCAAAAACTGATGCAAAAATCAGGAAGTGGTTACTCCTAATATTAGATGACAGGAACAAATATTAAACATAGTTTACAAAATGTATAACCAGCAAGAAAAGCCATATAAACACTTTAAGAGAAATTAACCAATGCCAACATGACATTCAGTCAACAACTACTTAACTTACAAAAGTCTTACACACCACTCCAAAAATAGTATCTTTCAAAATTTTACACACAAATTGGGTATATCATTTTATTAACATAATCATATTAATTAAAATAATTTTTTAAAAAGAAGTTTTTATCTAAGTGGAATTTTAGAACTCCACAGGAAGATCCAGTAAATAATCAGAATTTTCAAATCAACATAACTATACATTAAATGTTTTCAACCATAACCTTTTATTTTCCTACGAAGTATACTGCATTGATACAAAGCAAAAAGGCTTTAAATTTCTAACTAGTCTTAATACTATACACCATTCTTGAAAACTAAATTTTTGCTAAAAAAGAATGCAAATAAAAATATTATAAACTTATATTGGATTTTAAAAGCACTTACATTTCATTGGTAATGAGTAGTTATTAATTTCCCTTCACCGTGATATTTTTTAAATTGTGAAGGAAACTGTGTACTAGATTATTATCTAGTACACAATTCTCATTCCCACTTAGCTGACAAGCACTGAATGTCCTTGGGCAAATCACTAAGCTTCTCTGAATCTTAGTTTTTCTCAATTGTGAAATATGCAAGTTTGACTAGATGATCTATCTATCTCTAAAGTTCCTTCCAGGTCTAATACTTTTTCTCACCAAAAAGAAAATATTTCTTTGTTCTGAAATTGTGGCAAATGATGGAACATAAATCAGAAGATTAGGGAGAATTTTTTCCACTTACAAAAGCCCAATGAAAATAATTCTGCATTGTGTAGCGACCATGATTTACTACTTTGGGAAGGTTATAAAGAGCTGGAAGGAATAAAATATAAAACAGCACTGATTTAAATCTAACTGTAATAAACTACCTATGATAAGTCTCCTTATAGCTACGAAGGAGTGCTTTCTACTTTGAAAGATTAATAATTCTCAACTTCTGGTAAGAGAAAGCAGAACGAAACAGGGCAGGCAGGACTTAAACAAAAGGGGAGAGTGTCCTGGTAAGGGAGGACAGCACCTGGGGCAAAGCAGAGGAGGCCACGACTGGCCCCTGTGGAGAGAAGTCCAAGAGTGGCAATCCTGAGTTAGAGAAGGGGCTGAGAAAGCAGAGCAGTGGATGGAGAGATGGCTGTTCTGGAGGACATAAAATACACTGAAATATGGGCTTTGCTGTAGTCCTTAGGCAGATACCAAAGGGCATTTTGTCTGTTTGCTTTTATTTGGAAAAGGAATTATGTAACGTGGAATGGAATTTTCTAATGCAAATGGAAGGAAAGATGAAAATCATTACAAAGGAAGAGGTGATGCACGGCTAGAATCCAAGTAGAATGGATTCGGACTTGAGAGTCTGGCAAAATGAGAGATGCAGTAAGAAATAGAACAGCTACCTCTGAAGATAAAATAATAACTAACCACTCTCTCCTAATCTGCCAGCCTTCTTCCCTTTCTAATTGGGAGGTCTTTGTTTCCAACCATTCAGGGAAAAAAAAAAAAAAAAAAAGTCAAGGCTCTCGACAACTTCCACCCACTTACGAATGTCTTTAATTACTGTAACTTCCATTCTCTCCTGTCTCTTCTTTTCCGAAAGGTTAATTAATACTCACCACCCCCACCCCATCCTGCTCTAAAGCAATGCTGGCCAATGTAATTCTCTGAAATGATCAGAATGTTCTGTATCTGCACATTCCAACAAAGCAGCCACTAGCACGTGTGGCTACTGAACTGAAATGCTTACAAAGCAACTGAGGAATTGAATTTGCATTCTGATTTAATTTTATTTAATAGCTACATGTATTTAGTGGCTACTTTATATTCTGACCTACCTAGAACCCCTTCTACAACCTCTGGAACCTTGACTTATAATCAACTTCTCCCTTCCCACTGTTTACTCTCTCCCTTTAACTTAAAACATGGACCCAAATCTGTCCCAGCTTAAACAACAAAAGCTCAAATGTTCCTTTAACCTTGTTTGTTCCTTACAGTTACTGGCTTATGGTATTTGCATCAAAGGAAGCATTTTCAAAGAACATTCTATCCACAATCCCTTATCCAAACCTTCATAGTCAGAAACTTTTCAAAATTCAGTTTCTCAGATTTTAGAAAAATGTCATAGTATATGGCCCTTATATTGCTTACTATCCATCCATTCAGTGATTTGAAGCAGCAATGCATAAACAAACATTTATATTTCTACAACAAAATGCAGGAAAATCACATTTAAGATAAAGATTACAAATAGATTTATGTCAGTGTAGGTCAGGGTCTAAAATGAATTAAGTCAGCTTTTATCATCAGTTTAATTACTAAAAAAGCTTTGTAGGGGCGCCTAACTGGCTCAGTTCATAGAACATGTTACTCTTGATCTCAAAGTCGAGAGTTCAAGCCCCATGTTAGAAAAATAAATAAATATTAACAAAAATTTTTAAAAATAAAGCTTTGTGGTTGTTAGAATTTTTTGGATTTTAGGATTTTAGATAAGGAATTGCAAACCTGTACTTTCTAATTCTTTACTCTTCACCGCAAACTAGATTGAAAGAACGAAGGAAGGAAATGAATGTCTGCTGAGAGCCCATTACTTGCCAGGCATTACCTCTGATTATTTCATCTGATTCCAAAAGCTCTTTAAGAGAGGTATTATTATCTCCATTCGGGAGATCAAGAAACTGAAGGAATCACAAATTAGTTACTTGCCTAAAGTCACATAGCTAGCCAATGTCAATCATTCAAATCCAGGCCTTAATCCAAAGTTGATGGTGTTTCACTTACATTCTGTGATCTTCAAAGCTAGTATTTACACAAACTTCACAAAGCATTTTCACATGGATTTTCTCACTTGACAACAGTTCTGTAAGGCAGGTAATTATTATTTTTCTCACATTATAGACAAAAAAGCTGAAAGCCTTTAAGACCAGCCTAACAAGTATAACTTCTTTGAAGCCTCCCTGAGGTCCAATTTAGCACTTCTTCTTTGCTACATCACTATAATTAGTATTTTCAATTAATGGGACACATTAGTAATTTTTCCTTATATTTCTGTATCTTCTAACAGTCTAAGACAATTTCTCAGGGACAAGGACCACGTCTTATTCATCTACACTTCTTCCATACCTAGCTGAGTGCCTGACATCTACCGGACGTCACAAAACGTAGAATGAAGGAAGAAACAAATGCACAACAAACATGCTGAGTTTAGGGTGGTGGGGGAGAACATACAGGTGATATCCAGCAGAAAAGGTGATCAAATAAAGTTTATACATACGTTGGACCATAAAATGTTGAAATTCATTTCAAGAGAAGTTTCTACCTTGGGCAATATGATCAGTAATACCAGTGGGAGTAGATTCATTCATAGAAGCACTGAATGGAATTGGCTCATAATGAGGAAGCATGTCTTTTTCTATGTTGTCTGCTGCTGGAGATGTCACAAAAGATGAATGACCACTCACATTTGAGTCATATTTTGACTTCTGAGAATAATGCCTGTAATTCATATTGTATAAGAAACACAAGTTACTGTCTACACCCTAAGAAGTGTGTCAACATATAAAAACTAGTTATCTTATTTTCTAAAGGAATCGTGTAATTTTAACATGGTCATTTATGGTAGCAAAATGAAGTCTTTCTCTCCACCACAAAAACCTTAAAAATATGTTCTGACCCATTTATACAGCTTAAAAATGTCACTCTTAATATAGAAGAAAAGTGCATTAGTCAATATTCTAATCCCTAAGCTTCAGAGATCATTTTTAATGTGTTTAAAGTTCTTAGAAAAAAAGTACTTCAAATCAGAAATATGTCCAGTATGTCCAGTTCCCACATTAATTGGGAAGTTACTTCCATAGCTAGCAGGCCATAAACCCTATTTAGCTAAGGCAGATACGTAAGGATTACTAGCATTCATGGACTTTATCATTTATAACAACTTATCTATTAAATCTACTTAATTACATTATTGATCTACCTATCCAGATGAACAGGATTCATTTATTTATACTAACATAATTAAAACATAAATTTGGAGAATGTACATACATAACAACAGAAGGATTAAGAGATGGGACTGATGAAATTTGGGAATTCAAAAGAAAAGTCCAAAATATAGTAATCAAAAGTGTTTGCCAAATTAAAATCCTTTATTCTGGGATTAGCATTCCCGATAGGATGCAACTCTCTATTTAAAACAAAGGTAGGGGTGCCTGGCTGGCTTAGTTGGTAAAGCCATGAAACTCTTGATCTTGGGGTCATAAGTTCAAGCCCCATGTTGAGTGTAGAGTTTACTCAAATAAATAAATAAAATTAAAAAAAAAAAACAAATAAAAACAAAAGCAGACAAATTTTACTCCAAGTAAAACAGAAATAGTTTTAGCTTGCTGGAAAATGGCAAGTTTCCAATGGTCCTTCAGGTTAGGCAATGTTTCATGCCCTCAATTATGGCAATATCCAATTACAATTTTTTTTAGCTAAAATTAAAAACCTTTAATAAAAATCAGAGTTTGGCCTACCCAGATGGTGAAGATCGCCGTGCTTGTCCTGAGCGTAAAGCTTCTCCAAGAGGGGAATTCTCAAGATTCTTGAACTTCTCTTGGCAAGTTTTCACATAAGAAAGCTTTCCAGCAAAATATCCCATGATACAAGCAACTTATTTGTAAAAACAAACAAAAAATGTGACTCAATGTGTCCATTTAGATAAAAATCTTTCCTAAAAGGAAAGTTGTTAAGAAATGTGAGCCTGAATAGAGGTCGTTGGTACGGGAAGACTGAGATTTCTCGAAATAATGGTACAAGTACCATTATATCAGCCTTAGAGCAAACAGAGTCTGTAGATATAACTCACTTTCACAAAATAAAATAATCCAAAATAAAGTTGCTTTAAGATATATAAATTTTACTTTACTAATTATTAATACAGACAGGAAAGACGTGGTAAAAGTATAACGGAAATGTGGAATTAAAGCAGAGTTCTAGCCTAATCAGAAGGATTTTAGGCCGTTTCTTTTCCTGTAAAATGGGAATGCTACCATTTGACCTGCTAATTTCATAAGACTGTTTTTAAAATTAGGTGCAACAAACCCCTTAAAATAATGAATTATGAAGTGATACCTAAACATAGCTAGTGTTGCATCATTATGTGTTTATTTCCAATATAAAAGAGAGGCTAACCTGGGAAGATTCATAGAAAAGCCACAAGTGCTCTTTTTTAAAGCAATTTATAAGCTTCTTTCCTATAAACCATACTATAGTATGTAAGTAAATTATGCTTGCTTACGCTTTAAAATGTAAAGAGATTTTTAAAAGTTGGACTTAATTTTAAGACACTTTACTTTGGTTCATCACTACTTGACAACTTTCTTTCCTCATAAACCAAGAGAATTTATTTTAAAATACTGTCTCCTTACACATCACTTAAGAGGAATAGTTTTATTATAAAGAAAAAAATTCCTCCTATTAGTAACTTGTGATTCTTAATGCCCAGGTAGTCAGTCTGTTTAATGAAAAGCTTAAACAAACTAGTCAAAACAAATAC
Source organism: Lynx rufus (assembly GCF_022079265.1). Lineage (NCBI taxonomy): Eukaryota > Metazoa > Chordata > Mammalia > Carnivora > Felidae > Lynx > Lynx rufus. The sequence goes on along the minus strand of NW_025814845.1, from coordinate 38,232,689 downwards.
ACCAAATAATGGCTAGGAGTTAGATGAGACAAAACATTTGGTAAAAACTACTTATTTTACTTAGAAAGGAAAACTAGGGTTATTCATACTTACATAGAAGTTTAGGGATGGACCCATATCTGGGGTGACTTGAAAGGATTCCTGAAGATAAAAGGGTAGATATTCCTGAGTAACACTATTGGAGATAGACACATTTACATAATTAGAATATTTCATTTTCTATTAAAATAAAAAGGTTTATGCCAATGTTTATGCTAAATGTAAGAAAATGACACAAATAAGCAAACTATTTCTGTGAATCATAATCTTCATCTCTTCTAATGTGAGACAAAATAATAAATTTGGAATTGCAGTATAAAGACAGATCTATTTCTCAGCAGCTTTGGGCAACCCACAAAGATAAAAGGAAAGATCAGTATGGACTACCTTTAAATACTACCTGACAACATTAGCTCTCTCCATAACCCCAGAGAGGTCTAAGACTATAACTACCGGGCGCCTGGGTGGCTCAGTCGGTTAAGCGGCCGACTTCGGCTCAGGTCATGATCTCGCGGTCCGTGAGTTCGAACCCCGCGTCCGGCTCTGTATTGACAGCACAGAGCATGGAGCCTGTTTCAGATTCTGTGTCTCCCTCTCTCTGACCCTCCCCCGTTCATGCTCTGTCTCTCTCTGTCTCAAAAATAAACGTTTAAAAAAAAAAAAAGATATAACTACTTAAAACAGAAAACCAAAGCGCCTCGGTGCTCAGTCAGTTAAGCGCTGGACTCATTCAGCCCAGATCAGGATCTCAGTTTTTGAGTTCAAGCCCTGCGTCTGGCTCTGCATTGACAGTGCAGACAGAGCCTGCCTGGGATTCTGTCTCCTCACTCTGCCTCTCCCCCACTAGTTCTCGCTCTCAAAATTAAGTAAACCTTTTTTTAAAAGAGAGAGAAAACCAAGTAAATCCAACATTAAGAGAAAAATGAAATCCAAATGACTCTATAATCTATTAGCACAGGTGAATTAATTAGCAAGATCACTTGAAACAAAGTCAATACACAAAAAAATATATGTATCATTTCTATATACTAAAGACAAACAAACGAACCACACTTTTTGAAAGATACAAAAACAATCAAAGATCCAGGAGTAATCTAATGAAAAGTTCAAAGATTTGTACCCTGCAAACTACAAAACTTATGGACAGAAATGAAAGCTACAGGGAGGAACATACCATGTCCATGAAATGAAAGACTAAATATTGTAAATATAGCAATTCTCCATAAATTCAATGCAATCCCGATTAAAAATCAAAGACAGTGTTCCCAGAAGTTGAAAAACTTATTCTAAAAATCATGTGGAAATACAAGAACAAGGCAATATTGAAAAACAACAAAAAAATGGAAAACGGACTACCAACAAATATCGAGATCTATGATAACGCTAGAGTAATTAAGACTGTCCTAAGCGCAAGAACAGATAAACCGACCAAAACCAGAAGAGGGTCCAGAAACAGGTCCACACATAGTCACTTATGAAAAAGGCAACACTGCACGCAGTGAAAAAGACAGTTCTTTCAAAATATGGTGCCGAGTCACCTTCATAAACATAAGGGGGTAAAATGTACCTTGATCCCACCTCATACAACATAGGCATACCTCAGAAATACTGAAGGTTCATTCAGTTCAAGAGCACCATGATAAAGCGAGAAAAGCAAAAAAGCAAGTCAAATGATTTTTGTTTCCCAGTGCATATAAAAACATTTATGCTATACTGTAATCTTTTTTTTAATGTTTTATTTATTTTTGAGAGAGACAGCATGAATGGGGGAGGGGCAGAAAGAGGGGGAGACACAGACTCTGAAACAGGCTCTAGGCTCTCAGCTGTCAGCACAGAGCCCAACGCAGAGCTCGAACTCAAAAACCGAGAGATCATGACCTGACCTGAAGTCAAACACTCAACCAACTGAGACACCCAGGCACCCCTGTAATCTTAAGTGTACAACAGCATTATGTCTAAAAAATAAAATACTTTATTGCTAAGAAATGCTAACCATCGTCTGAGCTTTTAGAGTTGTAATCACTGATCACAGATCACTACAACAAATACAATAAGGAGAACATCTGAAATATTGTGAGAACTGCCAAAATGTCAGAGACACAAAGTGAGCAAATGCTGTTGAAAAAATGGTGCTAAGACTTGTTCAGAGCAGGGTTGCCACAAACCTTAGAGATTTGTAAAGAGTGTAAAATATGTGAAGTGCCATAAAGCAAAGCACAATAAAACAAGATACGCCTGTATTCAAAAACAATTCCAGATACTTGAAAATTTAAGTGGGAAAAAAATAAAGCTTATAGAAAAAAAGCATAAGAGGGGCGCCTGGGTGGCGCAGTCGGTTAAGCGTCCGACTTCAGCCAGGTCACGATCTCGCGGTCCGTGAGTTCGAGCCCCGCGTCAGGCTCTGGGCTGATGGCTCGGAGCCTGGAGCCTGTTTCCGATTCTGTGTCTCCCTCTCTCTCTGCCCCTCGCCCATTCATGCTCTGTCTCTCTCTGTCCCAAAAATAAATAAACGTTGAAAAAAAAAAAGTAAAAAAAAAAAAAAAAAAAAGCATAAGAGATTCTTCATGTCCTTTTATTTTTTTTATTTTTATTTTTTTAACGTTTATTTATTTTTGAGACAGAGAGAGACAGAGCATGAACAGGGTAGGAGCAGAGAGAGAGGGAGACACAGAATCTGAAACAGGCTCCAGGCTCTGAGCTGTCAGCACAGAGCCCGACGCGGGGCTCGAACTCACAGACCATGAGATCATGACCTGAGCCGAAGTCAGACACTTAACCGACCAAGCCACCCAGGCGGCCCTCTTCATGTCCTTTTAATAGCCAAAGATCTCAGAGCACAAAAAACCCTCATCATAAAAAAATATGATAAATTAGACTCGATCATATTGAGAAGTAGTTAATCAGTGGGAAAAAAATAATATCACAATACATGTATCTGACAAGACTCACTTTTAGAACATATAGAGAACTCTCACAAAACCAACAGAAAAAGAAAACGCAATGGAAAAATGGACAATAGACTTGAACAGACACTTCACAAAAAAAGAATATATTCAAGTGAGCTATAAACAAAAGAAAAGGTCCTCAACTTCATTTGTCATCAGAGATGCAAATTAAAACCACAATGCAATCAGTGTCACTATTCACTCACCACAATGGCCAGAATTCTGGAAATAGGAAGTGTTGGTGGTAATGTGACACAAATAAAACTCTACTAATAAATTGGCGTGAGAGTGTAAATAGGTCTAAACAATCTAGAAAGTTTGGCAGTTATCTACCAAAGCTAAATATATACATAATCTACGACCCAGCAAAATGTCTACCAAAAGATGCTGTCTGTATTCATAAGAGAACTATTTGTAATAGTCAAAACTGTGAACTACCCAACTGCCACTGTACAAGATGGATAAGCTGCTGTAGTGTATTTACACAGCAGAAAACTACATGGCAACAAGAATATATAATCTACAATTACATGCAACAATGTGGGTGAATCTAGCGATGTGCTGGAAAACCAGCTCTCCAAATAACCAGTCCTGATTTGTAATGATCAGCTGCCGTGGAATAAATACTTGCACCATGACCAATGTCAGCTATCAATAGTTTAAAAATTGGCTTGCCAAGTTCTTAAAAATTTAACAACCAGCTCTCTGGAGGTGGTATAAGCCAGTTCCGATATACCACTGAACGAATCTCAGAACACTGAAAAAAAGTGTACAAAAGAGTACTTACTTGTATAATTTCACATATACAAACTATAAAAACAGAACTAAATTATGCTATCAGCTTCAGTTACACAAGTGAGATAAGGAGAAAAAGGAAGATGGTAACAATACCCACTTTCATACAAAAGAGTTGTTCCTTCATTCTGTCACCAAATAGTTACATACCGCTTACAACAGACACTATGTACTAGGAAGTAGGAACAGAACAAGGAACAAGATGCTCTCTTTACCACCTCACAGAGTTTTTACAGTCTAGAGAGAGAATGAAGGCAATACAGCGTGGTCTTATTTATCCACTCAAATATCTGAGTATCTACTACATGCACCGTGCCCAGTGGTCAATGCCAGAGACAGTCTGTTTCCTAAAGGGAAGTAGCAGGAATAGAGGCAAATAGACTTGTCGAAGGTTAATTCAACACTCTTGACAACAGATGGTGGCATTAATTATAGCGGCTGTGCAGATGCAGGTGAACAGTTCACAAAGATATTTAAGAGCTGGACTAGAATGGACATTTATTCTAATAAGAGGTAGAAGTTAAGGATAATGTCTCAGTGTCCTGAAGAGTGATACCATTCAGACATGGAGAAAATAGAGAAACTGGTTTTCGGGGGGGGTGGGGGTGGGGGGAGGGGCGGAAATGAACTCAGTTTGGGATGCAATATGTCAGTGTGAGGAACCTGTGAGGAGGTCCATCCATGTAAAGATACGCAGAATATGGTTCTGGAGCAGGTGTCTAGGCTAGGGATAATCATGGGGATTTAGAGCAATACATGGTCTCTGAAGCCCAGTTATTACCGGGTTAACAGTGTATATACGGACTGAAGACTGAAAGTCAAAGCAGAATTCTGAAGAACACAGGTGGAGGATGAAAACCCACACTAGAATATTAAGTACCAACAGGTCATAGATTTTGGTCTTTTAGTGCTAGCTACTAAAAACAGTGTATAGTACAGATCAGACACCCAAAAACCATGAAAAAATGGAGGAGGTGCCACAGGCAGGAGAAAAATCAGAATATGCTGTCATAGAAGCCTAGGGGAGAGAATGTTTCAAAGACTGGTTAAAGTCCTATAACCAAAAAGAACAGAAACTGCCCATGGAATTTAAGTAACAAGGAGGTTGTATTGGTAACGGTTCAAAGTTTTGGTAAATGTCAGGGGCACCTGGGTGGCTCGGTTGGTTAAGTGTCCAACTCTTGATTTTGGCTCAGGTCATGATCTCTCGGCTCTTGGACTGGGCCCCACGCTGGGCTCTGTGCTGACAGCATGGAGGCTGCTTGGGATTCTCTCTCTCTTCCAAAATAAATAAACTTAAAAGTTTTGGTAAATGTTGGAACATATGCAGAATTTTTTGACACATGGGTTTTGCAATGGGTTAAAATAAGTTAAAAGTGAAGTGCTCCTTCATGAAGTCTGGCTTCAAATGCGAGACAGCTGGGAAGAGTTGGAAAGGGACAGGAGGAAAGGTTTTTCTTTTTCGTGTTCTCACGTTAAAACAGACCTGGACATGTTTAAATGTTTTCATAGAAAGAGACTGAGTAGTGATGGAGCAGCTAAGACTACGTGGAGTATGACACTGTGGATGAAAGCATATACAAAACGTTAGGTATTTTGATTGAATGCAAAATGTCTTGATGGATTTTGGATTCTCTTCCTAAAGTCTTTTCCAATTTCTTTCTTTTCTTTTAAATAATTTATTTATTAATGCTTATTTATTTATTTTTTTTTTTTTTTAATTTTTTTTTTTCAACGTTTATTTATTTGTGGGACAGAGAGAGACAGAGCATGAACGGGGGAGGGGCAGAGAGAGAGGGAGACACAGAATTGGAAACAGGCTCCAGGCTCTGAGCCATCAGCCCAGAGCCTGACGCGGGGCTCGAACTCACGGACCGCGAGATCGTGACCTGGCTGAAGTCGGACGCTTAACCGACTGCGCCACCCAGGCGCCCCAATGCTTATTTTTGAGAGAGCAAGCGCAAGCAGGGGAGGTGCTGAGAGACAGGGAGATGAGGATCTGAGGCAAACTCTGTGCTGACAGCAGAGAGCCCAACATGGGGCTCGAACTCATGAACTGTGAGATCATGAATGGAGTGGAAGTTGGGCACTCAATCGACTGAGCCACCTAGGCACCCTCCAATCTCTTTCTTTGAGACTGACTTTTTTATTAGAATACTGCACCCAAAACAAATCTTTAATACAACAATAATAAAACGTCTTAATCCTGGGAAAGTTACCTGAGTAATATATCATTCAATGTTGTTTTTTATATTTTTTATTCCAAATTATCAAAACCCTACGAGTAACAACAAACTGACAGTTATTACACATATTATATAATAAACATGATTCCATAAACTAAGTTAAATCATTTTCAGCAATTCAATCTTTCTAAAAAATGGATAATGGAATTCTACTGTAAGGCTCCAGGCTCAGACATTAAGGACAATTACAGAGGCAGATTCTGGAACAATACTCTTGATTATGGTATGACTTTTGCAAATGAAACCACAGAGGCACAAACTGCCACTGATGACAAGTCAAATAATGAATCACCAAATGGTGACTAAGAATCCAGGAAGATTTTAGCTGTAAGAAAAATGTGCCTCCTAAGTTACAGGTTATAACAGTTTCAGTGGGATTCACCATATCCAGAAGCAGTTCTATCATGAAATATCTGCAACTAAAACAAGGGAATTTCTGCTTCAGTTAGCTGTATCATTAGTTATGTGTAGGAGCAAGGCATTTCTAAGTCAAGCAGGGTGTTGGCTTCAGCAGCACATATACCAAGCCAAGCAGGTGCAAACAAAAACAAACAAACGAAACAGCAGGGGTGAGATTTTATTGTTAAAGCTAGAAGGTCTGTCTAAATGAGGAAGTACAATCTGATTCTCCTAACCACTACCACTTCTGCCTTAACCTTCAAGCTCTCCAGTCTCCTACTCTACCGAGGCTCAAAAGCTCCAAGAGTTTCTACCCTGTTCTGGGACACCTCATTCCAAGGATATATAGTTCACAAAATAAATGTAATAACCATCTAATTTTAACATGTGGATACTGAAAGACTTAAAAATTACACTCAATACCCACACATGAATGCACCGTAATATTCACACCAAGAGAATCTGGGACAAAAAGTGTCCCCCCACCTCTCCAACTATAAGACAAAGCTCTGGTTCAAGGAGCTAGGGAGCCACTGATCTTTAAGACAGTGTAGAAGAGTCACCTGAAGTTTGTTAAAACACAGATACCTGGGCTCTACCTTGAGATTCTGATTAAGGAGGTCTGGGATAGGGCCCATGAACTTGCATTTCTTTAAAAAAAATTTCTTTTTATGTTTGTTTATTTTTTGAGAGAGAGAGACAGAGCACAAGCAGGGCAGGGGCAGAGGGAGACAGAGAATCTGAAGCAGGCTCCAGGCTCTGAGCTGTCAGCACACAGCCCGATGCGGGGCTCAAACTCACAGACTGCAAGATCATGACCTGAGCTAAAGTTGGACACTCAACCGACTGAGCCACCCAGGCGCCCCTGAATTTGCATTTCTAACAAGATCCTAGGTGACAGTGATGTCGATGGCCTTTCCCAGACCAGGTTTGTCTCTCTAGCTGTTTGCAAACCTTCTTCAGGTTTTTAGTTACTTTTCGCTCTTGTAGATTGTTAATGTTGCTACAGCAAAGGAAGACATCAAATTTTCAAATCAAGACATCTGAGTCTGTGGGTCCACAGAGACATAACTCTCCTGAGAAGTGTATCAGTGATCATGTTTAATACATTACACTTTATCTAAAAATGAGGAAAATAACATTTTAAAAAACATAATGATATCCAAAATGCTAAGTAAATTTGAAGTTTAAATATTTACCTTTACTAATTAATCCTTGAGTAATCAACATACTTGTTGCAGCCAAAGGCACAGCTAGAAGAGAAAAAAGAACTTGTCAACATCAACAAAACAGATTTTGTCCGAGTTCATTAGGAAAAATGTGTATCACTAAAACCATCTAGGAAGTATGTTGCACAATTAAGATCTTTAAAAAAAGATTTTTCCATTTTTAAAAGTTGTATTATACATAGTCAATAAAAACATAAAAGAAACATTTTAAGTTTAAGAAAATATTACAAGGCATTAAACAATATAATTCAACAACCATCTAGATTTGGCTTTAAAAGAACCATTCATTAGTATCAATTAAGACAACACAGTAGGGGCGCCTGGGTGGCGCAGTCGGTTAAGCGTCCGACTTCAGCCAGGTCACGATCTCGCGGTCCGTGAGTTCGAGCCCCGCGTCGGCTCTGGGCTGATGGCTCAGAGCCTGGAGCCTGCTTCCAATTCTGTGTCTCCCTCTCTCTCTGCCCCTCCCCCGTTCATGCTCTGTCTCTCTCTGTCCCAAAAATAAATAAACGTTGAAAAAAAAAAAATTAAAAAAAAAAGACAACACAGTAAATAGTGACTAAAAACTCTGCATTCGGTAAGAAGGAATACATTAACAAGAAGCAAGAAGTATTATTACAAATAAGAGCCACTACTGAATAATTACTCAACTCCATGGACCGTGCTAAGCACCTTACGTACATTTTCTCACTTACTTTTCACTATCTCTGTAACGTACAGTACTTTTTATTACCACCTTTTAAAGATATGGAAACTGAAGCTTAGCGATGTTAAGTAATTTGCTCAAGGCCATACAGCTACTTCAATGGCAGGTTCCAGATTCTAATAGTCTGTCTCTCATACCAGACCTCAATCTTTCAAGTTCTAAAGTACGCTGCATGAACCAAAACACAAAATGTTATTTGTCTACAATTATACTGTGGCTGAGGCAAGAACAAGCATAGATTTTTCTTCTAAACCAGTGAATTCCTTAAAACTACATGAAATATTATATATTACAAAATATTAGTGTCAACTACATTAAAAAAAAAGTATATATGTATATATACGTGTATGAATCCAGGCTGAAAATTCCAAAGCTCTCCATTAGAATCTCAAAGGAGCTCATAATTTAAAAATCACTGTTTTCAACACCAGCACTACCCAACAGAATTTTCTGTGATGATGGGAATAGCCTGTATCCATGTTTTCCAGTTAGTGTGCGGAAAAGGTTTAAAATAGGAACCCTGAGACTATCCTTTTTCATTTATGTATTTATTAAAAAAATGTCTTTTATGTTTTATTGATTTTTGAGAGAGTGACAGTGTGAGCTGGGGAGGGGCAGAAAGAAAGGGAGACATAGAAACTGAAGCAGGCTCCAAGTGGTCAGCACAGAGCCACATGTGGGGCTGGAACTCATGAACCTCGAGATCATGACGTGAGCAGTCGGACACTTAACCAACGGGAGCCACCCAGGCGCCCTGAGACTGATACTCTTAAGAAGACCTCCTTATAAGGTCCTTGGCTGATACGTGGGAATCTAACTGGTAAACAGTTCCCTGTGAGTGATCTAAAACTTTACCTGAATGGTAAGTGGCTCACTGCACCTAAACTGCTAATGCAAATACACTTGCTTTCCTTAGGAGACTCTGGAATTTTGGTACCTTCTAGGCTGAGGGTGTGGGTGTGTGACCAGCCCCCAGTAAAAACCCCAGGCACTGAGTCTATTGAGATTCCTCGACAGGTAACACTTTATTCGTGTTATCCCAACTCCTAGCTGGAGAAACTTACATGCCCTTTAGTGTGTGACTCCACTATCAGAGGAGCCTTGGAAGCCTTGCCCTGGTACCCCTGGTCTCCTCTGGAGTTCACCCCATATTACTTTCCTTTTGTTGATTTTGCCTTGTATCCTTTCTGTTATTTTAAATTTAAATAGCTACATGTGGCTGCTACCTTGAACAACACAGTTCCAGACCAGGGGCTGGGAAACATTCTGTAAAGAGCTAGAGGTAAATATTTTAGGTTTTGTGGGCCCCAGGTCTCTCTGTCCCATCTACTCAACTTTTAAAGCAAAAGCACCAAAACAATACTAAACAAATGAACACAGATGTAGTCCACTAAAACATTATTTATGGATGCAAAAACATAAATTTCATGTAATTTTCACATGTAACAAAATATTCTTTTCTTTTTTTTCAACTATTTAAAACTAAACACATAAAAACTATTCTCAGCCCAGAGCCATACAAAAACAGATTTGGCCCTTTTAGGCTATGGTTTGTTCAACTCTGATCTAGAATACATGAACAATTTAAGAACTAAGGTAATTAAGATGTTCAAATTATTAGAGATTGCATGATTAAAATCCATAAAGTTAGAAGAGGGCATTAGCTTTGCCATCAGAAACAATCTGCAGGAACCCTAAGGTTTGAATCCCTAGTCTACTACTTACAAATGGATTTCACCTTTGCTAGAAAAATGCTTTAAGATTCATTAAAATACCTTCAGGTATTTTCATTTAAAGTTTTTTGAAAGATAAGTCCGTTTTAATTATAGCATCAGTACAATTTATAATCATTCTTTTCCTTCAGCTTGATTCAAGAATTGCAACATGAAGGATTCAAGAATCATACAAGAATAAAAAGTGTTGAGTCAGTTGGCCGTCTCTACAAAGGACAATGCTATCCCCATTTCACTGTCCTTAGGCCAACATGGTATAATGCAAAGAGTAAGTTTGGTTAAGAAGATTCTAGTACTGGGGCGCCTGGGTGGCTTAGTCGGCTAAGCGTCCAACTTCGGTTCAGGTCATGATCCCACACTTTGTGAGTTCAAGCCCCACGATGGACTCTGTGCTGACAGCTCAGAGCCTGGAGCCTGCTTAGGATTCTGTGTCTCATTCTCTCTCTGCCCCTCCCCGTCTCGTGCTCTGTCTCTCTCAAAACTAAATAAACGTTAAAAAAAACAAAAACAAAAGATTCTAGTACTAGTTTTGCCATTCACCACTATGTCTTTGCATAAATCTCTTAACTTCTTTTAATGTTATAAAGGATAACGGTTTAGAACTAAGGTCTCTCTGGAGCGCCTGTGTGGCTCAGTGGGTTAAGAGTCTGACTCGATTTCACATCATTGGTGAGATCAAGCCCGATGTTGGGCTCTGCACTGGCAGCTTGGAAGCTGCTTGGGATTCTCTCTCCCTCTCTCTCTGTCCCTCCCCTACTAGTGCAAACTCACACTCTCCCTCTCTCAAAATAAATAAACTTAAAAAAAAAAAAAAAAAAAAGAGGGGCACCTAGGGGGCTCAGTTGGTTGAGCGTCCGACTTTGGCCCAGGTCATGATCTTGTGGTTCACAAATTTGAGCCCCACATTGGGCTCTGTGCTGACAGCTCGGAGCCTGGAGCCTGCTTTGGACTCTATGTCTCACGGTCTCTGCCCCTCCCCCACTCACGCTCAGTGTCTCTCTCTCTCTCTCAAAAATAATTCAAAAAATTAAAAAAAAAAAAAGAATTAAGGTCTAATTCACGTATTCTATCACAGTAAAAGGGAACAGTAAACTGAAACAGACTTCAGAGATTTCTAGTCTTTAACTGGAGTAAAGGGATACTCAGAAAGAGTAAGTCATGTGCCCAAAGCAACACAGATAGGTAGTTTGTGGTAGAGCTGAAACTAAAACCCAAGTCTCTTGGCTCCCTGGTCCATGGCCTTATTCCACTGTGGTACATGACTCCTATTTCAAGATCTGGCCCTTGGGCTATGGTTCCCTCAACTCCCGCAACTCTATTTACTCTATTTGCTCTATTGTGTCAAGTGGCACCTGACTGGCTCAGGTCATGAACTCACAAGGTTTGTGAGCTGGAGCCTCACATCAGGCTTACTGCTGTCAGCTGCCGTCAGCACAGAGCCAGCTTCGGATCCTGTCCTCCTTTCTCTCTGACCCTCCCTTGTACACACGCTCTCTCTCAAAATTAAACATTAAAAAATAATAATAATCTGTTTCTTTTGGCAAATGAATAATACTGCTGACTGAAAGCTATTTTGCATTATGACCACAGTCCCAACCATACCCAATACAAGGACTCCTAAAACTCCTTAAACTATTCTCCTCTTACAATAGCAAAATGCCACACTAAATTCATAATAGTACCCAACTGAACCTTTTATTTCATTAATCACAGTAACATTAACTATTTAATAAAGAAAACACCTACAAAATAAATTGAATTAATCCCCATAATAATCCCATGAAATGAGTTGTTATTTCCATTTCACAGATAAGGAAACTGAGGCATACAGGCATCAGGTACTTGCCCAAAATCTCATAGCTAATAAATAAATGATGGGGCTGGGATTTGGATCCAGACAAGGGACCAAAGTCTATACTCATCATTCACTATACTGTTTCATTAAAAAACCAGTAGAACACATGTATATGATCCACAAAATCCATAAATGATGCATAAAACCAGTATGAATTCATACATCTTTTCAATAATAGAGACTTAGAACTACTATAACATGTAATACACACTAAACTGACCCTCTTATGTATATTCTTTCATTACCTGTATGTTTGGGCAGGGGTATAGCCATTTTTTTGTTAGTGCATAGGGCCACAATGTCAAGCAACTAGAAGTAAGATCCCTTCACAGCTATACTTTAAAATGACCCCTAGACCAAATCTCATTTTAAACCAAGATGAATATATTTAATTGATCTAAAAATTATGTAAAAATTACCTTAGTAAGTACTTTTTCTACCCATTCCTATTTTCATCACACCTTTTTTTAAAAATCACTGGACATAAGATGATACTCCCCAAAGTAACATGGATTCCATGAATTCATTTATATGTTAACAACATCACATATTGCATATTTAACATATGTTAAACACACACGTCCTTATATGAAGATACAAATGTTAATGTACAAAACTCCTTGATGCATGACTGTTAGTTCTCCTGGTAATTGTACACTGAATTGCCTATCATCTGTGGCTACAGCCAAGGTTCTGTTTTCTATATTTGATGTTATTACAATATGCAACACCTAGCCTATCTCTGTTTTAAAAATAATCATTATTAATGTACTCATATAAATTATTCAGTAATTTCCCAGTAACTCATATATGGTATATAACTAACGAGCTGGGTTTTAGCCTCTCCTTATTTATTACATGCTTTCTAACTTGTGATTACTGGGTTTTTTTTTTTAAGATTTTATTTTTAAGTAGTCTCTACACCCAACATGGGGCTCAAACTCAAAACCCTGAGATCAAGAGTCACATGTTCTATCTACCAACAGAGCTGGCCAGGCACCCTGTGATTAATCTGTTTTAATACACAGAATTAATTACTGAGGCTTCTATTATTCATACACTACATGCCCTACTTTTAACAGCCAGGCATATATGAGTACTCTGCCTATTGATCACTGTTCTTCAATACTTTCAGCATAATGCTGTCAGAGCTATTTAGAATGTTAAACTTGTACAGGAACATGAATTTATCATCCAGAAATCTATCTAGACACCGTAGTAGCCATGTGGCCATGAGCCTAACATTACAATGATCTCAAAACCCCATGTACCAGACTGGTCTTTTCCTTAATTCTGTGTCAACAACAGACTTGAAAACAGATCACTTTATCTATTCTATGCAACCTACAAAGATAAAATATATGTTGCCAGAATACAATTATGTTCCCAGAGAAATTATTCCCAAACTATGAGCCGTGAAAACCTTTTACAAGTCTTTGATCCATGATGACAATGAATCTAAAACAATTCTTCTCATCTGCAGATGCATCATCATCTAATTCTTACTCAGGTTCTTTCTAGCTTGAAAGCTCTGTAAGTCTCTGAATATTAGACTGAAGACAAAAGGCACAAGATTATGAGAGCTCCTATTATTTTCTTGGTCTTTGTTAATTCTTTTACCACCACTTGTTCCCTTACCCATGGGTACTACCCAAATTGATCATGTATTCTACCATTCCTACATATTAACTACATGACAGGTACTATTATCAGTTTTACTCTTTTATTTCTATACTTAATTCCTTGAATTCGCTAATATAACACACCTCAAACCCTAATTTCTCACATACTCCTTTGCTTCTCTCTAGTTGCTTACAGATCTTCCACAATCAAATGTTACAGCAGGAAATCAAAGTGCAACTAAATGTTTCCTCCTTCCAACAGGAACTCTCTCAAACTACTTTTTAATCAGTAATGCCATCATTAGTTGGTCTCCTAATTTGGACATCTGAAGTTAATACACCCTATTGTCAGTTTGTTTAAAAACCATGTTATGTATCCTTTAAAAAAAAATCTTCCAGGGGGCACCTGGGTGGCTTGGTCATCAACTACTGATTTCGACTTGTCATGATCTCACAGTTTGGGAGTTCGAGCCCCACATCAGGCTCCAAGCTGACAGAGCAGACTGCTTGGGATTCTCCCTCTCTCTCTCTCTCTCAAAATAAATAAATAAACTTAAAAAATCTTCCAATGCCATCCCACCTGCCCTAGTCCAAATGACACCACAATCAATGACATCTCCTCACTGACCGTACGTCTGATACAATTTCAAAAGCTCATAACAGATTTCACAAAGTACAACTTATCCTTCTAACCTGTCCTGCAACCCTGGTACCTAATCTTCCTTTTAAAAATTTACAAACCAGATGAACATAAGGGAAGAGAAGCAAAAATAATATAAAAACAGGGAGGGGAACAAAACATAAGATGACTCTTAAATATGGAGAACAAACAGAGGGTTACTGGAGGGGTTGTGGGAGGGGGATGGGCTAAATGGGTAAGGGGCATTAAGGAACCTGCTCCTGAAATCATTGTTGCACTATATGCTAACTTGGATGTAAACTAAAAACATAAATTAAATAAAAAAATAATTTAAAAAAACTTACAAACCAACCCCTTGGCCCTAAAACCGAAAGAATATAATGAACCAAATCTTTAACTTCCTGGTATTATGTTCATTTTCTATCCCCAGCAAAAGATCTCTATTCCAATCAGTTCAACCTCAAGTCTCCAACAGAGATCAAGTTATTGTAGACTCTGCCTTTGTTCACTATTCCTTTCATCTAAATGTTCCTCCAACATTCTTCTTCATTTACCTCAAGTCCTATTAGTTGTTAAGACCCATTTGTTTACTAAGGCCTTTTTTAGTTAAATCAACTCCAATTAATTCATCCCTTTTTAAAATTCCTACAGTCATTTTTTAAAATTCCTACAGTCATCATGTACTTAATCTTTCCCTAAGTGTTTCATGTGCTATCATTGTCTCAATTACAACAAAAACTACTTTAGGACAAGACTAGGTCTCATAAAATTTAAATGCCAGGCCAACTGGTGAAAATATACATCTTCTTTAATTATTTAAGTTACCTCCCTTTCTAAAATTCCCTTCTACTTTTTTGGTAGAATTACTTTATCTGAAAGGACTTCAGCGACCAGATGAAGCAACTCTAGGATTCTGTTCCAAAGTAAGACTCCGTTTTGTTGCTTTCAACATAATCCCTGTATTTATTTATTTATTTATTATTATTTTAAATGTTTGTATTTGAGAAAGAGAGAGTACTGAAGTAGGGGAGGGGCAGAGAGGGAGGGAGACAGAATCAGAAGCAGGCTCCAGGCTCTGAGCTGTCAGCACAGAGCCCGACACGGGGCTCGAACCTACAAACCATGACATCATGACCTGAGCCAAAGTCGCCACCCAACGGACTGAGCCACCCAGGCGCCCCGTATAATCCCTGTATTTAAAAAACAAAATCCTCACGGATAAGGTCTCTAGTCAAAAATCCGCTAGTAGTGTGACAGCATTTCAGAATGATAAAGTGGAAACTGACTAGGTTTTATCATGTAAGTTAGGAATCCTAAGAGTTAAAATCCCAAGCTTCTGTCTCAGACAGACCTGGCTTCAAGTCCAGACATAACAACTGATCAGCTGTGTAACACTGGGTAATTCATTTAACATCTCTAAATCTTAATTTCTTCATCTGTAAGGTGAGGGTAATAGTTATCAATCTTACTGGGTTGTTTTTATATAATCCATGTACACTCAGTAAATGCTAGCTATTATTGTCACCAACAGAATTAACTCATAGTTTTGAATAAACTTTCTAAACATTATTACTTTAAACATACACAATTCATTTTCCTTAATCAACCTCTTTTAGCAATAATCATACCATACCAAAAGCATGCCATTTTTTTCCATATGAAGTCAAAATAATTTCAGGTACTAAAAGTCAAATTTTGGGGTCGCCCAGGTAGCTCAGTTGGTTAAGTGTCCAACTCTTGATTTCGGTTCCAGGTTCATGAGATTGAACCCGGCGCCTGGCTCTACACTGGCAGCACAGAAGGGCTTGGAATTCTCTCTCTCTCTCTGCCCCCTACACTCGTGTGTGCACACGCATTCTCTCTCAAAATAAATAAACATTAAAAAAAAAGTCATGGGGCGCCTGGGTGGCTCAGTCAGTTAAGCATCCAACTTCAGCTCAGGTCATGATCTGACGGTTTGTGAGTTTGAGCCCCATGTCAGGCTCTGTGCTGACCTCTTGGAGCCTGGAGCCTGCTTTGGATTCTGTGTCTCCCTCTCCCTCTCTCTCTGTTCTTCCCCCACTTGATCGTGTGCGTGCTCTCTCTCTCTCTCTCAAAAACAAATAAAGATTATAAAAAAGGTGTTGTTTTTTTTTTTAAAAAAGGTCACATTTTATTGATTAGAAAATTTAACTTACATCTGAACCAGAAGCTTTCATCATTGCACTCTGCGAAGACTCTTCTTTCTTCCTCGGTTGGAATGTAATCAGCCCCTATGTCTTTGTACCAAGGAAAATTGGCAAATGTTAAAGTGCTCATGGAAAAGCTAAGCCTAAAAATTTAATTTAGTCTGGACATTAACAAAACACGCTTTTTTTTAAACGAAGTAATGAAACAACTGGCTTGTAAACTTTTAACAAACTGTGCCTTCAAACAGGAGTTAGTGCTATTATCTACTAATCAGGACTAGCTACATAATGTGGTGGTCCAGTGCAAAATGAAAATATGGAACCACTGTTCAAATTATGAAGAACTTCAAATGGCAACACATCATTCAACCAAGTGTGTGTGACTGCACTGGTCACATACTCAAGCAGCCAGTCCAGTTGCTATTATTCAAGGCAGGGAGCTTTTCTACATGGAAAGTGCTTCTAAATACAAACATTTAATATTGATAATTACGGGGAATTGGTCTTGGAACTTCTGCATTCGGCTCTCGAAAATCAGCCCTCCCATTCATTTTTCCTGCATCAAAAACAGTTAAGTATTAGAAATGATGAGATATACCAAAATAAATTAAGATAGTAAAATCACTAGTCTACATGGCAATCAAGAAACAAATATTTACTAAACACTACTACATCTGAAGTACTTGATGTAATAAAAATAGTCACCTAAATTAAAGAAGTCACAGACCTATTAACTAATTTGGAACTGATTGTTCATCTTAGGTCCCTTAAATGAAAAAAGAGCAATAGGGCCTTTATAAATATTTATCAACAGATTACCTCAAATTAAGATATAAAAGGATATCGATAAAAGACACATTTTTCCTCCTGAATCTGGTTATTTCACATTATCCTATGTTTTAAACCTTCCAGACATAGAAGAGGAAAAAATCTCAAAAGTCATTTCTGGGATTCCATTTTTAAAAAATGAAATAATCATCGGGGAAGATACAACCTCTCCCACAAGGCACTACTCCACAAAAACTGAATAACAAAGACGTCACACCCTTCTCCGTAGGGTTAAAAGCTAACAGAAAATTCTGTATTCTCCAAACTTTTCTCGCTCCCTGGGCAAACATTTCAAGAACATATATATTTTTATTTACTGTTGTTTTTTTTTTAACCCATTCCTCAAGACTTAAAAGACAAACAGATTCGATAACTGCGTATTTGATAAAGTGCTCACACAGGATGATTATTCCATCTTAAAAACCATTTACATAAAAATGGGAAATGGCATTACGATTAGGATAGCAACTGAGGCCCTTGCATATTTCACTCACTCGGTAAACCTACATGTCAATCCCTTGGCTAGGAAAAAAAGGATACATGAAGTCTGCTAAACAGACTACTTCCATCCTGCAACAACAATTAAAAGTGAAACCTGATTTCCTGTAACTGCGTACTACCTAGAAACCCTAGAGACACGCTGACAACACAATTTTTACCTCTTAATCCCCCTAAGACCCCTGAACTGAACCCTCGTCGGCCTAACGTCGGTTCCCGCACTCCATCCCCCACCACCATATCGACGTCTCGCACCTGCCAACACCCCAGTACACACGTTCGTCACCACGAATCACTCCCTCGCCTCCCCCGGGCACCCGCACTCCGAAGCCCGAGAGCCAACGCGCGATCCGCCAACCCTCGCAGGCGGGAAAATGGCGGAAGGTGCAGGATAGCGGCTGGCCGCGCGGAGGTGGTGAGTGGGCAGGTTGGGGCGGCGTGGGGGCTCTTTGCGTCACCTCACCCACCTCCTGACGACAGCGGCGAGCGACGGCGCGGCGAGTCCGGGCGATCGGGGGCAGAAAGCCTGGAAAGGCCAAGAGAGGGGAAGGCGCGCGGGGCTGCACCGCAGCAGAGTTGGGGGGTGGGGAGCAGACAACAACTTGGCCTCCAAGAAGTCACCCAAATACGGGATCAAAATGACCGCGACCCGGAAGCACTGGCGACCTGCGGAAGGAAATGACGTCAAGACCCCCCTCCCCCTGCGGCATCCAAACGCTAGCTGACTCGGAGTGGACGCCGGCGCGGGCGCCTGTCTGCACCGCCCCCTCTGCTAGTCCCACCTCCCTTCACCCCCAGGCCGCGGCGCTCGCGAGCTACAGTGCGGCTGCGCACGCCACCACTGCGGGTCAGGAGTCCCGCCCCGCCCCCTTCCTCACTGCCGCGGGACGTTGGGCCTCAGGCTCCTGTGACGCACCTGTCATCTTCCGGTGACCGGATGACGGGAAAGTTCAGGAACACCTTCTTATCCCCTAGTTGAGATAACCGATTTTTCTTGGATTTCTCTGGTTTGGGGCTTTACACAATTTATTTCATTCTTTGAAAGTGGTGGAAAGTAATTACTAAGCATGCGTACTTGGCTATGTGTCTTGGTGTTTTGAGCTCAGCTGCTGACTAGTTCTAGAACCTGGGGCATGGTACAGTACCTCTTTGAGCCTCAGATTTTTCTCATCTGAAAAGTGGAAATTACACCCATCTCATAGGGTTGTTAGGATTAAAGCAACACGTCTGAAAGCAGACAAGCACCCAACGGTTCTCTATTAATGGAAGAGTCTGTGTTTGGGGGGCTCGTGACTTCTGTTCATCGGACAGGCGACATTCATTCATGTATTCATTTTAACAAATATTTACTGGGTGCCTACTGTAAGCCAGATGCTGAAAGTTCCCGGTGACTCGACAGAGAACAATTAACTCTACCTGTTCTTGTTTCATCAACTCCGAACAACCTCTGGTTTCTTACCTCTTTATGAAACCCTCTGCCACTGTCCTCATTTCACCCTTTCCACTGCCTGTAGAGCTGCCCTATATTTATTCTCCCACAGGAATATTTAAGAGAGACAGCCTACTGTGATCCATCTAAAACACAAACCTGTGGTTCCTTCTTTAGAACCTTTTGATGGCTCCCGTCATGCACAGAGTATAAGGCCCTTCATGACTGGGCCTCTGTCCTCTTGAGCCTCACTTTCTAATGTTGCAGTGTTCAATAAGAAACAGCCTGGGGCGCCTGGTTGGCTCAGTCCATTAAGCCCGACTTTGGCTCAGGTCATGATCTAACGGTTCCAGCCCCGCGTGGGGCTCTGTGCTTCCAGTTCAGAGCCAGGAGCCTGCTTTGGATTCTGTGCCCTCCTCTCTCTCTGCCCTTCTCCCACTCATGCTCTGTCTCCCTCTTTCTCAAATAAATGCACATAAAAGAAAGAAAGAAAGAAAGAAAGCAAGCAAGCGAGCCTGTGGCCTTTTGCACTCACAGTCCCCGTATGCTGTTCCCCCTAACTTAACCCTCTCCCCTGCCTGGTCCACCCTGTTGGTATTTCAAAATCCTGCTTTTACATTACTTCCTTTATAAAGCCTTCCCTGAAGCACACCACAGAGAATTAATCACTCCTCCTGCTTAGCACCTCTTTTCTTTGTACATATTTCCATCATTCCAACGTAGATCTGCTTTGTATTGTGATTTTTTGCTTGTCTGTCTCTGTTAACGGAACTCTTTTGGGACAGAGACCTTTACTGATGAATCTATACACTTCCAAGTATATTCTTAAGATATTCAATATTAACAATTAATACTCATTTTGTTTCTGGGACAATGCTAAGTGGAGAGTAGGCCCAGGGTGTTTGTACTTGCTGTTCTCTCTTCTAGAACACTGTTCTTCCAGGTGTTCACATGGCTTCTTAGATCGAAGCTGATGTCACCACATCAAAGACGCTTTCTTTGGTTGTTAAAATAGAACCCCAGTCACTCCCTGCTACCATATTTATTTTCATAGCACTTGTGATCTAAAACAATTATTTGTTTTTTTATTGCTTTTCTCTCTCCACTTACTAAAATAAAAGATCTATGAGAGTAGGAGCCTGACTGACATCAAAATGATTGGCACATAGTATGAAATCAATAAATATTTCTTTAATGAATTTGTTGAGTACATTTAAAAAAATTTTTTTTAATGTTTATTTATTTTTGAGAGACAGAGAGAGAGACAGAGTGTGAGCACTGGGGAGGGGCAGAGAGAGAGGGAGACACAGAATCCGAAGAAGGCTTCAGGCTCTGAGCTGTCAGCACAGAGCCCGATGCGGGGCTCGAACTCAGACCGTGAGATCATGACCTGAGCCGAAGCCGGACACTCAATCGACTGAGCCACCCAGTCGCCCCTGTTGAGTACATTTTTATAAGAAACAAAAAAATTAGAAGACCTACTGAATGAGCTTTATGCTAAAGCAAAATCTGATCTTTGCTTTCTGACTAGATTGTAAGATCCCAGAATCCAGTTATATCATTTTCTTTGTATTTACTGAGGCAAGCCTAACACATGGCACATGGTATTTTGGTAAGTATATGTCCTATTGCCCACATATTTCTCAGCAATCAAATCAACTGATAAATTGGATTTCTGCTGATGAAAGGTATGGTGCTCTTTCTGTGGTAGCAAATTAAGATTTTAAGTATTCAAGCTAAACTGTCATTTTCTATGCTGGCATTTAGAAGTTATTAGGTCTATTTGTAACGGGTGATGCAACAACCAAAGAATTCAAACATAAATTGGGTAAAATCCAAAGTCGTACTAGAAGTTGACTCACAATTGATAGAGGCTACAGGATTTATTAGCAAATTCAGAACTTTGGTGCTTTAATTTTGAACTGTGAGATCACCAGAAATAAGTTTGTTTGGATTACATTAAGTCAAGTCACTTCAAAATACCTGCACTAAGGTCTAATGAAATGTCACCATAAGAATGTTTGCTTGTTAGACATAACTTAAAAAAATTAAGGGGCGCCTGGGTGGCTCAGTCGGTTAAGCGTCCAACTTTGACTTAGGTCATGATCTCACAGTTTGTGAGTTTGAGCCCTGCATCTGGCTCTGTGCTGACAGCTCAGAGCCTGGAGCCTGCTTCTGATTCTGTGTCTCCCTCTCTCTCTGCCCCTGCCCCACTCACCCTCTGTCTCTCTCTCTCAAAAATAAATAAACATTAAAAAAACAAAAAAAAATAATTATAAAAGAATTGTTGAGGGTGGTCATTAGTTCATAAAAATGAAATCCACGGGGGCCCCTGGTGGCTCAGTCAGTTAAGCATCCAACTCTTGATTTTGGCTCAAGTTATGATCCCAGTGTCATGGGATCAAGCCCCACATGAGGCTCTGCACTCAGCATGGAAATGCTTATTCCCAATCTCTGTCTCTCTGTCTCTCCCCCCCTCTGCCCCTCCCCACCCCACTTGTGTGTGTGCTCTCTGTCTCTAAAATAAAAATGAAAAGGGGCGCCTGGGTGGCTCAGTCGGTTGAGCGTCTGCCTTCAGCTCAGGTCATGATCTCACAGTCCGTGAGTTCGAGCCCCACGTTGGGCTCTGTGCTGAGAGTTCAGAGCCTGGAGCCTGCTTCAGATTCTGTGTCTCCCTCTCTCTCTGCCCCTTCCCGCTCATGCTCTGTCTCTCAAAAATGAATAAACGTTAAAAAAAATAATTAAAATAAAATAAAAATGAAAAAATACATGAAACCCATGTAATAAATTCCTCCTTAATTTCAGTGTCAAGAAAAAGTTTGTCTTCTCAGATGAACTCTTGAAATTCCATAATCACAATTATTGTTGAGCATATTTCCATTTTTGCTCCATGAGGGTAGAGATCGTGTCTTATTTGTTCACCATAGACTCTCCAGCGTTCAACACCTATTTATTGCTCAAAATGCAATGTAATAGAAGCCAAAGGAAGAGAATGTTCCAAGAAGGAAGGAATAGTCACTCATGTCAAATGCTGATAAAGACTGAGAACTATCCATTAAGTGCAGCAACAAGGTTATTTATAACTTTTGCAAAAAGCAGTTTCATACCTAGATAGCAGTGGGTTTAGAAAAGAGTGGGAATAATATGGAAAAAAAGTGTGACTGTGCTTTCCCAAACCTTAGTTGTCGAGTGAAAGGAAGTCCTAGAGTGGTAGCTAAAGGGTAAATACAGAGTGGATGAAGGTGAGTTTATGTTTTTTCTTTGAATTCCATAGAGACTTAACTATAATTGTTAAAGGGGAAGAGCCAATAAAGAAGAGTTGAAAGAAAATATGGGAGTGAAAAGGGGTAATTCATAGCCTAAGGCAGATTTCCCAACTGGTGTTCTGTAAATGTGCTATAGGTATGCCTACAGCTATGATCCATTCAGCCTTCAGGATGAGCTGTGGGCAGAGCCCACAGGCCAGTTGCCTGCAGCCGAGCAACCTTCTTTGAGGTCCTCTGAGGGTAACTGGTACGGACTAAAGTCTAATGGGATGCACAGATGATGAGCGTGGTGGGCATCTTTCAGCTCTTCTTCACCCTAAATGGCAGAAAATTTAGTCAAAAGGCACATTGCTGCACACTGTGGGCAGGGGCCCTAGATGCTGCCGGAGATATTTATGTTCTTTCGATGCCCAGGGAGCATGGCAGGCATCCTAAGGCGCAACTAGCAGGGGAGAGACCCAAGGAGATAGGACAGGGTCTCCTGGTGGGTGTAGCTCCAAGGAATAGCCCCAGACAGCAGCCCCAAATCTCAGTCTTCAAATTAATTCCACATGTCTGGTGAGTTCTTGACGTCCAGGTGGGCTGCAGGTGGACTGCTCAAATCATGCAAATTAGAGCTCATCGATATTTTGGTATACTTAACGTCTCAAAGTTCATTTGGACTCAAAGTTCGCTGGGATTATCACAGGACACTTCCATGCTATGTTTGTTAATGAAAGATAAGAAAACTGTTAAAGAGTCATTAGATAAAATTTCAGTAAACACTGAAAGGTTATTACCTTCTAAATTTCTCATTGATGAGAGCTACTAAGAATTCATTACTTACCAATAACCTTTACAAAAAAAAAAGGGGTATCTGGCTGGCTCAGGTGAAAGAGCATGCAACCCTTGATCTTGGGGCCATGAGTTTGAGCCCCATGTTGGGTGTAGAGAGTACTTGAAAATGAATAAATAAACAAACTCCAAAAAAAAAAAAATTCAAAGAAATAATCGCTAAAAAGTCAGGAAATTTGTATGGCCATTTCAAATTTAAACCTAATATTTACATTTAGAGCTGTCTGGGTGGCTCAGTTAAGCATCTGACTCTTTTTTTTTTTTTTAATTTTTTTTAATGTTTATTTTTTCTTAAATTTTTTTTTTAACGTTTATTTATTTTTGAGACAGAGAGAGACAGAGCATGAACAGGGGAGGGTCAGAGAGAGGGAGACACAGAATCTGAAACAGGCTCCAGGCTCCGAGCTGTCAGCACAGAGCGCGACGTGGGGCTCGAACTCACGGACCGCGAGATCATGACCTGAGCCAAAGTCGGCCGCCCAACCGACTGAGCCACCCAGGTGCCCCGGGTTTATTTATTTTTGAGAGACAGAGTGTGAGTGGGAGAGGAGCAGAGAGAGAGAGACACAGAATCCAAAGCAGGCTCCAGGCTCCGAGCTGTCAGTGCAGAGCCCAATGTGGGGCTCAAACTCACGAGCTGTGAGATCATGACCTGAGCTGAAGGCGGACGCTTACCGACTGAGCCACCCAGGCGCCCCTTCTGACTCTTGGTTGTGGTTCAGGTCATGATCTCACTGTTCGTGGGTTTGAGCCCTGTGTCGGGCTCTGTGCTGCCAGCACGGGGCCTGCTTGGGATTCTCTCTCTTCACCTTTCTCTGCCCATCTCCCACTTGTGCTGTCTCTCTCAAAATAAATGAACTTAAAAATATAAAAAATAAAATTTACATTTAGAGAAGCAAGTTCAAGTTTAAAAGATATTATTTAGGGATTTTATACAATTTAATTATTTATTCAAATAGAGTCAATATTTTGTTTTGTTCTCTCCCCTTGTATTTTGTATTTTATCGTAATTATACCATAATAAATATACACCCAAACACATAAATAGATGTGTGTGTATATATTTACCATATATACATATATATCTCCCGCATAGATGCCTCAATCCCCTCCAGTTTATTCTAGTGAATTGTCATTTTTCTATGTTTTCCATGATGTAAAAAAAGTTGGGACATGTATAGAATTTCTGAGGAGAAAGGGGATAGTGAATAGGTTGAGGGGTAAGTATAAACGGGAGAAGGAGTGACCCATCCTTTGAAACAAGGAGGAAGAAAGTAATAAAAGGTACAAAATACCTGTTTTTATATTTGTGACGGGAAGACAAGGAAGTTGGGGATATTGGCAAGAGAATGGCTGAAATGATAGGCAACGGAACTGTAGAAGGAAGAGAGTGAAGACGGTCAGATAGGCATAAAGTTAGGGTTCTCAAAGAACCCTGGCAGTTGCCACGTTGTGAAAGCACAGTTGTACATAAAGTTATCTATGTGGGAGAGCAGGAAGAATATAACATTGACCAGACAGTGCAGTGTAAATATTTCATACTTGGTGGCTTTACATCACCACCACCAAAGACTTTGTCGTCATGAAAATGGAGGTTATGGGAAATGAAAGGAAAGATAACAGAGTTTGGGGTTGCTTCGGGTTCGGAGCTACAGGCTAGTTCCACAGTTTGATTCCTCCTAGCCATTGGAGTAGGAATCTAAGGGATTTACAAAGAGCAGAAGAAACAACATGTAAGAGTGAAAGGAGGTAACCAGATTGTTCCTTACATTGTCAGAACCCAGTTTAGTTCACAAGCCTCAGGAGTAAAGTCTAGATTGACTCACATATAAAGTCCACTATAGTTTTCAGATTTTTATCACAATAAGGCACTTCTTGAAGGCCCTCTAAAAGGCAGGCTTCCCAGCCGATGTGAATTCACGGGCAGATTTGGCAGGTGACCCCAAATAAGCATAGTTTTTGGCAGAAGTTTCGAGACAATTTACCCCCCCCCCCCCCAGCTCTTCCTTGCAACCACATTACCATTCCTGAGTCTCTTCTGCAGAGAAATCTTGTATCTGTGACCAGGCGAATTTCTTCTAGAGCTGGTCTGAAGGAACTTCAGGAAACTTGGGATTCTAGCATGCATCTGAAATTATGCTTGGACATATTTTCCTGGCGCACATTTTGTACTTGGTTTCCCTTTTAGCAGAAGAGATGAAGAGAAACATCAATAATTAGGGGTTTATGTTTCTATACTTACATGAATGTAAGAAAAGACAGTATCTCTGAGCTCCTAAGTCATACAAAGTTATAAGAAGCACCTAGCACAGGGTCCAGCCTTTAGTTTACATGCAATCAGTGTGAGTTGTTTTTTACTTTTTTAAGGATTTGAGGTACTAGAAAGGAATTTGAAAAAAGAGAGAAGAGTAAGCATACAGATGATGTGGCCTAGACTATTAATTCCTGGTTAACAGCCTCAAACACTTTGTCCAGCTCTCTAATTAAAATTTAAAACAAGCACTTTATTTTTAAGGGCACTATAGGGCTTCCAGGGATGAAATACTCCAGTTCTCATCAATGCTGTTTTGGGGCTGATAAAATCCCAATTATACTATTCCTTTGTTCTTTCATTAATCTCAGCTCTATCTCCAGTATCCTGAGTTCTGCATTCAAACCTGAATTTGTCTACTTTCTTAAAACCATGACAAGAGTCAACTCTTTGTCAAAAGTTAGAGAAGGAGAATTTTTTCCACATCTAAGTAACTCTGTTGCTGAGAATCTTTTCACTACAATGTATATTTGAAGAGAAAGACTTTCTTCCTGGCCATCCCCTGCTTTTCTTTCTTGTATGAAAGTTTCATTTGTAGGCAGAAGCAGGAAGGAGGAGGGGAAAACCCTCCACAAGAGATGACCCTTGCTGTCGTGGCTCCTCAGGCTGTCAATCAATCAGAGAACCATCTGCCCCCCGCTTTAGGTGGCAGGAGCCGTCCTACACATCTGCTGTGCCTTTTCTAACGTCACTTACAGAACCCACTAAAAGCTGTTAGACAAATGAGGGGAACCAGAATGCAGCTGCATGTAGCTGATGTTGAATTTTTGCAGCTGGGTCCTACATGCCACTCTCAGTTTTGAAAGTTTTTTGTTTGTTTGTTTTTGTGAGATTGGATAAACAAAGAGAACAATTCCCTTTATAATGACTCCTAGGGTCTTAAAGTTTTGTTCTCTGCAAGTTTAAAATAATGTATCTCTTTTAAAACTCCCACCGAATGTTTAAAATTTAAGCCAACTGTAAATATGTAATCATTCATGAGTTCCTCTTAAGAAAAAGTGTCACATGGAAAAAAAATGTTTTTAAAACTGATTCAAGGGTTTCTGTGCTCGTGCTGGTCGCAGCAGCAGCAGACGCGCCCTGGACATGCAGAATGAGGCCAACCAGTTGGTGGACCTGTACATGCCATGGAAATACTCCCTCAGCAACAGGATCATGGGCGCCGAGGACCACGCATCCATCCAGACGAACATGGCGGACTTCGAGAAGGTAACAGGCAGGTTCAACGGCCAGTTTAAAACCTGTGCTATCTATGGGGCCATTTGCAGGATGGGTGAGTCAGATGACTCCATCCTCCGACTGGCCAAGGCCAACGGCGTCATTTCAAAGAACTTCTGACTGGAGAGGATGACAGAGGTGGAATTCTTGCCATAAAAAAATAGCAAAAGCCCAGAGAGAGAGAAGTGGGGGGAGAGAGAGAGAGAAAGGAAGGAAGGAAGGAAGGGAAGGAGGGAGAGAGAGGGAGGAAGGAAGGTTGATTCAGGAGCCAAGTACTTTCTGAGATGGAAGCAAGTTTGGTATCTAGATGTGAGAAGTGTGCAGGCTAGAAATCTAAAGTATTATCACCTTCAGGCCAGTTCCCTATATCAACTTAAAAATGACCAAAAGACACAGCACTTACTTATTTGTCTGTGTAGGAAATAAGAATTTTCACGTTCTTACAATGTTATATCATAGAATTTAAAAAGCTTGCTGACCCAGAATATGAAACCATAGGAAATCAGTCCTGGCTGCATGCTTATATACTCTGAAAATTCTGTTTACTGTTTTTCTCAGTATTCGTTCCTGCAGCATCTTCACATGCCTTTTTTGATAACACTTACCACACCACCGTTATTTACCTGTTTCACCCACAATACTATTCCTTGC
Organism: Lynx rufus; assembly: GCF_022079265.1. Classification (NCBI taxonomy): domain Eukaryota; kingdom Metazoa; phylum Chordata; class Mammalia; order Carnivora; family Felidae; genus Lynx; species Lynx rufus. The sequence continues at coordinate 38,205,277 of NW_025814845.1, read as the reverse complement.
AAGAAAAGACCCCCGTCATGTTTACATCAACAGCGTCATTTATACTAGGCTTTTTAAGAAATGTTTAGTTATGTAACTAAAGCGATTTGTGTATGTAATAGAAAAGTGTTCTCGGGGCGCCTGGGTGGCGCAGTCGGTTAAGCGTCCGACTTCAGCCAGGTCACGATCTCGCGGTCCATGAGTTCGAGCCCCGCGTCAGGCTCTGGGCTGATGGTTCAGAGCCTGGAGCCTGTTTCCGATTCTGTGTCTCCCTCTCTCTCTCTGCCCCTCCCCCGTTCATGCTCTGTCTCTCTCTGTCCCAAAAAATAAATAAACGTTGAAAAAAAAATAAAAAAAAAAAGTGTTCTAATATTCCTTAAAAGGGCCTTTAGTAGATGGAATTAGAAACTGCAGGCTCATGAAAACATCCGCCTGCTTACCTGCATTGGTGCCCACATATTCTGTCTTTCCTCCTGTTACTACAGATCTTCTGTCTGGATTCCCATGCAGGACCAGCCCTACGCTTGTGAAGTAGATCCTATCCTCTCTCATTTACTCAAGGACATCCCCTCAGCAGTTCTACCCGCTCTCTCCCACGTCCTTGGTTTGCCTTCACTGTTGAAAAACTTCCCATCGGTTTATAAATGACCTATAATTCTCATACCTTTAACAATAGACTCTACAAAATTTCTCTTCACCCCCTCATCCCCATTTATTGGCTCACTTATGGCAAAACTCCTTAGAAGAATTGTCTAAACTTCTGTCTCCAATTCCTGTTCTCCTAAGCTCTTTCAGACCTACTTCAAACACGCTTTTACCCTTACCTTTCCGTGGTTGAATGGTTTTGTAAACCCCCCACGACCTCCATATTACTAAACTGATTTTTCATTTCTCACTCCTTGTGTTAGTTGACCTAAAATATTTGACACAGTTGATCACTTCTTATTTAAACTTTCTTCACTTGGTTCCAAAATAGCTCACTTTTACATTTTTTTTTTCTCTTACTGGCCTCCCTTTCTCAGTCTCTTTTATTGGTTCCTCCTCATCTCTGTGGCTTCTAAATTTTGGGGTGCCTTTGGATCCAGATCTTGGACATCTCAGTGGTCACTTCCTTGGTAATCTCATCCGGTTTCTAGGATTTAAATACAATCTCTACTCTGGTAATGTCCAACTTTAAATTTCTAGTACAGTCCTCTTCTTCTGACACCCTCGACTCCTATGTCTGTGTACGTATGTCTAATTGGTATCTCGGACTTTACATTCACCAGACCAAATCCTGGCCTCCGACTCTACAGCAGGAAAAAAGAACCTCTTATTTTCAATCTTCTCCATCTCACTTGAAGGCAGTCTCTCTTTCCAGTTTATTAGGCTAAAATCTTTGGAGGCATTTTGGCTCTTTTTCATCTAAGAATCTATGCACAATCTCTAGGTAAATCCTATCGGTTCTGTCTTCAAAGCAGATCTGTAACCTGATCCCTTCTCCCCAGACCCACCACTACCGCCCTTGTTCACACCACCCATCATCTCTTTCCTAAATTCTTGCATGAGTCTTCTAACTGATCTCCCTACCTTGCTTCATTTTAGTCTTAACTAGCAGCCACAGTGATCTTGTTAAAACCCAATTCAGGTATTTACTCCAATGGCTTCTCATTGCTCTCCAACAAAGGACAAAGTCCTTACGATGGCATACAAGACCCTGTGATCTTTCTCAACCTCCCTTCCAGATGTCATATTCTCCTACTGTTTCCCTTACTAACTATATGCCAGCAACACTGCTCCTGCATTGTCTCAAACATGCCAGGAGGAGCCCAATTTGGGTCTGTGTCATTGTTCCCTCCTCTGGGTGAGAGAGCTGAGTGCCCTTGCATATCTGCCTTAATTCAATCTCTCATCTACTTCAGATCTGTGCTGAAATGTCATCTTCTCCATGAGCCTTTTTAAAAATTAAAATCCTATTTAAAAATTGCAACTCCTCTCTGCCTTTTCTCTTATCCTCAACCTCTATCACTAGTATTTCCTATCCCTCCTCCAATCCCCTGCCTGTTTTTCACTTTCCATATTACTTACTGCTTACCTATTGTTTTACTTATTCCTTTTTTGTCTCTAGGTAAGGACTATGAGGATAGAATTTTATATTTTTCATTGATGTATCCCTCACGCCTAGAAAAGTGCCGGACAGGTACTCAACTAAAATTTGTTAAAAGACTTAATGGATAAAAGAATTATGGTTCTCCATGAGTACCATATGCCAGAGACTGGATTAAAAAAGCACAGAGGTTAAACAACAAAACATAAACACAGCCTCCACTGCTAAAAAGCTAAGTTCATCAGCAGAGATAATAATCATCTCTAATGTCTGTCAAGTACTTAACTTTGTGCCAGACACTGTTCTAGAATTTTACCTGCCATAGCATTTAATTCTCAAAATAAGAGGTGAATCTTACAAAAATAATCTTTTTATAAAAGGGGAGACACAAGCACAGAACTTACGTAGCACACTCCATGTCATGGAGCCAGAAACCATTGATACTAGGATTCAGATCTGTACAGTCTGACTCTGGAAACCCCTATGCTTAACTAAGTAAGTGTGCAATTTATAATGCAAGAAAATTACTACTTTATGTGAAATCTAGGGCATTCTAGGAAAACATAGCGAGGCAGGGTTTCTAGAAAAGATGATTCTGAGAGATAATGAGTTAGTGGAAGGAAAAATGCTTGAGTCAGAAAGTGCAATATATTGCACCATAAGGTGAGAGAGTGGGGTGCTTTCTCAACCCCCTCATCCAAAACATGTTATTAATTATAGCTAAAGAAGAAAGTGGTGGACAGAAAGGCATAAGGGTGGTATACAGGGGCCACACCACAAAGGGCCTTGTATGTCATGGTAAGAATTTTACATTTTTATCTTGAAGGCAACAGGAAAGGCATCGATGGATTTTAAACAAGGGAATGGAAATAAGATCAGATTTGAATTTCAGAGAAACCACTATCAGCTGTGTAGGTAACAGATTAAATGATAGGCAAGGAGCGCAGCTACATTCATTGAAGCTGTTTTGATAGTTTAAAGAAGAAAAGATGAAGGCCTGAACTAGGATGGTTGAAGTGGTGGCAAAGACAGGAGACAGGATTTCAGAAATAATAAAAAAGTATTTTTAGGGGCACCTGGATGTCTCAGTCGATGAAGCAAGCATCGGACTCTTGATTTCGGCTCAGGTCATGATCTCAGGGTTGGTGAGACAGAGCCCCACATCAGGCTCTGCGCTGACAGCATGGAGCCTGCTTGGGATTTCTGTCACTCCATCTCTCTCTACCCCTTCCCTGCTGACACTCTCCCTCTCAAAATAAATTAATAGGCAAACAGACATTTTTAAAATGTATTTATATTACGTTAATTATTTCACTAGACATTCTTTTTTTCTTTCTTTCTTTCTTTTTTTTTTTTTTTTTTTTTTAGTAATTTCTACATCCAATGTGAGGCTTGAACTCACAATCCTGAGATCGAGAGTCATATGATTTACCAACTAAGCCAGCTAGCTAGGCGCCCCCTAGTTAGGCATTATGAACTAAGTAGGAAAGTTAAAGAGGAAGAGGACAAGAATGACCCCCAGGTTTCTGGGCTTGGTAACAGTATCAAATGGTGGAACCATTGACTAACAAGAGAAAATGGCGGAGGGGGAAAAAACGGGATGGAGGGCTGAGTTGTGGACATGGGGATTCGACACTGTCTATAGGATACCCAAGTTGGGGGTGGCTGGATATGCCGGTGTGAAGCTTGGCAATCTGGGCCAGAGTCATCAGCCCATTGATGGCATTTATGTCATAGCAATGAATTAGTAGGATGTCCACATTTAAATGCACCAATATTTAAAGCAGTGATTTCCAACCCAAAGATTTGGAACATTAGATCACCTCAGGAGGCTTTAAAAATATAGATTTTGTGGAGCCCCTCTCTAAACCTACTGCATCAGAACCTTCAGAAACGAGACTGAGGGAGCCATAGCATTTTTTAAATCTTCCAGTTGATTCTGCTGGGACTAGCCTGCAGCATGCCAGAGAGGCAACTGAGAACCATTGATTAAAATGATAGATAGAGGAGATCAAGAAGTATTACTTAAAAAGAAAAGATGATTAATAATACCTAACGTTTGTTGTGCACTTACTATGAGTCAGGCACTGTTCTAAACAGTTTAATGCTGTATCGTAGGAAATCCTCACAACTCTATAGATGGTAGGTACTATTATTATCCTCACTTTACTATTATTATTCTGCATTTATTATTCCAAATGAGAAATTTGAGGCACAAAGAAATTGAGTAATTTATTCAAGGTCACATAACTAATATGTGATAGAGCTAGGATTTGAATCTAACCCATGTTTTAATGCCTCTCAAACTTTAATGTGCATAAGAATCACCTGGGGATTTGTTTTTAAAAGTAGATTCTGACTGGGGCACCTGGGTGGCTCAGTCAAGCGTCTGACTCTTAATTTCAGCTCTGGTCACGATCTCACGGTTCATGATATCGAGCCCTGCAGCGGGCTCTATGCTGACAGCACGGGTGTGGGGTGAGGGGCATGCTCTCTCAAAATAAAAAAAAGTAACTTAAGGAAGGATGAAAAATAGCCAAGTGTAAAGTTCAAAGTTGACAATGTTCTAATCAAAGCAATAAAAATTGATTACTTTCAAATATTTTTCCAGATTTAAATGACAAATGCCAAAGCTAAACATTAAACTGTGAATGAATAAAATGTGAGTGGTATCTTTTTAGAAGACAAGGATACTGTCTTTCCCAGAGATCATTAGTCTATAAAGCCAGCATAATCCACATACCCATGTAAAAAAAACTAAAATTTCTCACCACTTCAGTTTAAATGACGTAATTTTCTTCTACATAATTGCAAACTAAACAGACATGGATATACAGACAAACTTGGATAAAAGAAACAAGGAAGATTTCTGATAAATCTTATAGCTGTTGCTTTTCAAATCTATCCAAACTAAGTCCTATTGTGAGCCATACAAGGATTCCAATTGTTTACCTTGCCTATCTGTTGCTATTCATGCTGAAAAGATATGTTTCCTGGTATTCTGTTGTGGAGTCCGTGTACAGTGAGTTCTCAACCCTGGCTACACATACGTGTTTGTATTTCACATTGACATAAATTTTGGTGGTCGTTGTTGTTGTTGTTTTCAAAATTCAGTACTGTGTTTCCAAAATCCATCCATGTTGCTTGTGTATATATAACCTGTTGTTTCTAATTTTTGTCAATCTTTTAGATATGAAGGAACAATCTCTTTGTTGTTTCTATTTGCGTTTCACTGACATTTTGAAGTAGAGTCCTCCAAGAGAGGTAAGCATGATGTGTTCATTTCCTAAGGATGCCATAAAAGAGTACCAAAAATTGGGTGGCTTAAAACCAGAAATTTATTGTTTCACAGTTCTGGAGGCTAGAAGTGTGAGATCAAGGTGTCAGCAGGGTCCCTGCCGACTTCTGGTGTTTGGAGCAATCCAAGGTGTTTTTCGGCTTCTAGATGCATCGCTCCAGTCACATGGCTGTCTTGTCTCGGTGTCTCCACATGACCTCCCTCTGTGTGTCTTCTCTGTGTCCAAATTTCCCCTTTCTCTGAGGACACCAGTCAGACTGGACTAAGGTCCACCCTAATGACCTCATTTTATCTTGATTATCACTATAAAGCCCCTATTTCCAAGTAAAGCCACTATCTGGGGTACTGGGGGTTGGGACTTGCACATATTTTGGGGGGTAGGCAAATCAGGCCAAAACACATATTGCGTTCATTTCCATGTATGTAAGGAAAATAAGGAGAGGGCAGTGATACATTATGTACCAAATGTGAAATCAGTTGAGTACTAAAGGTACTTAAAATTTAAAAATCAGACAATGTAAGTATAAAATGGACTATTTGATAAGAATAGAACTGCTCGGGCGCACCTAGGTGGCTCAGTCAGTTAAGCGTCTGACTTCGGCTAAGGTCATGATTTCACAGCTCGTGAGTTCAAGCCCCACACCGGGCTCTGTGCTGACAGCTTGGAGCCTGGAGCCCGCTTTAGATTCTGTGTCTCCCTCTCGCTCTGCCCCTCCCCTGCTCATGCTCTGTCTCTGTCTCTTTCAAAAAATAAATAAACATTAAAAAAATTTTTTTTAATGAAATAAAATAAGAAAAACAATCAGAAAGAAAGAAAGAGAAAAAGAAAACAATCCCGGAAGAATATATACAAAACTGTTAGAAGTGATTATCTCAAAAAAACAAAACAAACAAAAAAGAAGGAGAGGTGGAATTTCTCTTTGGAGAATGGCACACAGGTATCTTTACCTTCTAAATGATATATCTCTTTATGTAACAGAATTTTGGATACTGAGCATACATTTATCACTTAAAATTAATATGAGATAGTGAAAAATTGGAAATAACAGAAGTATCCCACAATGGGGGAGATAATTAAATAAATAATGACTTCTCCAAATAACAAAAGTTTATTAAAAATCGTGCTTTCAACAAATATGTAATAACACAGGATGATGGTCACTATTTTACGGTGAATTAAAAAAGTGTCACACAAATGACACAGTAGAATCATAGTGTTGCAGAGAGAATAATGGAGTGCTTCACGATAAGTTATATGGCATTCAGCCAGATTATCTCCCTGAACTGATTTTTCGTCTGTGAAATGTAGAAGTTTCTCACAAGGTGGTTATGAAGAATAAATTAGACAATTCAAGTAAAACATCTGCCACATAGCAAATATTCCCATAAAGGTTATAGGTATGCAGGAGCGCCTGGGTGGCTCAGTCGGTTAAGTGTCTGACTTCGGCTCAGGTCATGATCTCACAGTTCGTGAGTTCAAGCGTCGCATCGGGCTCTCTGCTGTCAGCCCAGATTCTGCTTTGGATCCTGTCTCCCTCTGTTTCCGCCCTTCCCCCACTAGTGCTCTCTCTCTCTCTCTCTCTCTCTCTCCTTCAAAAATAAATAAATAAACAAACATTTAAAAAGTTCAAAAGAGGGGCGCCTGGGTGGCTCAGTCGATTAAGCGTCCGACTTCAGCTCAGGTCACGATCTCGCGGTCCGTGAGTTCGAGCCCCGCGTCGGGCTCTGGGCTGATGGCTCAGAGCCTGGAGCCTGCTTCCGATTCTGTGTCTCCCTCTCACTCTGCCCCTTCCCTGTTCATGCTCTGTCTCTCTCTGTGTCAAAAATAAATAAACGTTAAAAAAAATTTTTTTAAAGTTCAAAAGAAAAGGTTATATGTATGCATTAGAAAAACTTTTGAGAAAAGTACACCAAAATTTTTTTTATTTTTATTTATTTTATGTATTTTTATTTCTTAAAAATGTTTATTCATTTTTGAGAGAGAGACAGAGCCTGAGCAGCGGAGGGGCAGAGAGAGAAAGGAGACACAGAATCTGAAGCAGGCTCCAGGCTCTGAGCTGTCAGCAGGGAGCCCCACACCAGGCTCCAACCCACAAATCGCGAGATCATGACCTGAGCTGAAGTCAGAGGCTTAACCAACTGAGCCACCCAGGCGCCCTATTTTTAATTGTTTTAAGTTTGTTTATTTTGACAGAGAGGGAGGGCGGGAGGGGCAGAGAGAGAAAGAGGGAGAGAGAGAGAATCCCAAGCAAGCTCCGTTCTGTCAGCACAGAGCCTGATGCAGGGCTTGAACTCGTGAACCGTGAGATGATGACTTGAGCTGAAACAACTGAGCCACCCAGGTGCCCCACCGAACAGGTGTTGCTGTTTTTGGATGTGAGCTTACTGATAAATTGTATTTTCCTGTATATACTTTCTATGTTTTAAAAACTATAATGATGAAAAAAAATGTATCTAGTTTCCTATAAAATATAATAATGATGGAAGAAATTGTCAGCAACAACATTCCGTATCTCTGAAAGATTTAGTGCAGTTTCCCATTTAGAAGGTAGGTATGTATCTACACTCCCAGATTTGTCTCCAGATAAAAATATGTGGGAAAGGGGAAATCCTGGGTAGGTTCTCAGCCAAAAGGGAAAATTTGAAGGAAGTCATACTAATATCCCTATTTGTGTAGCACTTTTTACTTTACAAAGCCTATTTACAAATGCTATTGAATTGTCAGAAAAGATCATATAGATACTGTTGTTTCCATTTTACAAACAAGAAGGTGACGCTCAAAAAGATTAGATGACAAAAATAATGGAATTTGCAAATAACCAGCCTGGGACTTGAATTTAGGTCTTCTAGGTTAAAAGAAAAAAAAAAGTAATAAAGAAGAAAAAAGAACATAGCATTGGTGTTGTTTCAGAAACTTTTCCTAGAAGTTGCCCATGAAAATAATATTAGATATTTTTTCCTGTGACTCATTCTGAAAAATCTGTTTATTCCCTAGGGAAATTCCACACTATTATTTTCAAGTTTTAGGAGTATTTTGGTTTTTATGTTGTTTGGTGTTTGTTGGACAAAGATGTTCGGCGCTGATGACTATTTGTGTAGTTCTTACAAAAACAATCAAATTTCAAGAGAACTTTGAACAAGGCAAATAGCGCTAGAGAGTTTTAGTGGGTATGTATTTGTGTTCGGGTGGAAACTAAGATAAAATGAGGAACTCTCATTAACCAAAACTGAATTGAATGTTTACAATCTAAACATTAATAAACATTAAAAGGTTGAGAAGCTGAAAGATACTCAATCTACATAGAGAGGAAAATGGCATGTGGATTTGTTAAAAAAAAAAAAAAAAGTAAGAGCCTCAAATAAATCTGGGCAGGAATAATGTGTTTGTCCTAAAGTCAGGGCAAGAAGTCTGCTGTTCGCACAAAGACCAGCAAAGGCCATTAAAGGGAATTTTAGGACGGGAGTGACATTGTCAGAAGGGCAACAGAGGAAGTTGATTTTGGCAGCAGCTTTGGGAAAGGACTTAACGAGGAAAAAAAGGCTGAAGAAGAGGCTTCTCTCAAAGGGAGTAATGACTATTCAATGTACATAGGTGGAGTTGTACAAACGGAAAAGCTTGCGCATACAAGAGTCATCTGTTTTAAACTTTTAGGGAACCTTTCTACTTCAAGTCCTTTTAATCAAATCTTATTTTTCACCTGTCTGTCCACTATACTTTTGCATTTAGCTTTCATTAACTTCCTCACAATCATTATAACCACCGTTGTGTTTTAAAATTGTCTGCTTTGACCACCTGCATTAACCTTAGGTTGTGTCCCAACAAGGCTCAGGCATGTTTAATCAGTTGTTGAGCCCGACCATCTGGGCATTCCAAACTCCAGTAGTAAGAATTAACACCTTGGTCTTGAAATTTTAGAACAAAACACCCATTGTTTCAAACATCATTCTATGTCATGAATTTGTGTTAAGGGGTGTTGGAGTAGGGGCGAAAAGCTATTACTCAGGCTCTTTTAATAGCTTTTAGCTTGTTGGGACGTGAGTTTCAATTCTTTGAACTCTTGTCCTCCTATTTATCCAGAACAGTTCATTGTTGGATAAACACCTAGCAGCCTCTAGGGTTTCTCTTGTTTGTTTTTTCTTTTTTTCCATACTGTTGCTAATTTATTTTGCACCAAGCTGCTTTGTATTTTTAAGCTATATCCAGACTAATGGCAACTGTTAATACATGTTTGAAGTATGCAAAGTAAGATAGCAACTGTCAGAAAGAAAAAAAATATACTTTAAACAGTTACCATTTTCGTATATACTATTTTCTTAAGTTTATTTATTTCGAGAGAGAGAGAGTGCGTGTGTGCAGGAGGGGCAGAGAGAGAGAGAGGGAGAGAGAGAGAGCGAGAGAGATAGGATCCCAAACTCGGATCTCATGAACTATAAGATTATGACCTGAGCCAAAATCTTGACTCAGACGCTTAACCCACTTGGCTCATATATACTGTTGTTTATCATGAAATTTAAGAGATTTATGAGTCTTTTTTTTAGTGATTTAAGTTGTTCAGAACAGAGACAGTACATCATACCAGTCTTCATTGGTGTGGTGTAGGAAAGGCCAATGCCATTTCTAGATCGTGCTTTTTCATCTCAATACTAGAGGATTCATCAGGTAAGCAGACTACAGTAGAACTGATTAGGCTATTGATAGATGTGCCTAGGAGCCACAGCACATGCCTTTGGACACTGAAGGAAGGACTTTTTCCAAGAGAATGTGTTCTTGATTGCTTAATGGAATTTATGTGTAGAAAGGCTCCAAGGATCTAAGTGTGGCCATGAGAACTCATTGGCCTTGGTAAAATCGGCCCTCTCCCTACTGTCACACCACCTTTGGCAGGATCGAAGGAAGGGCCATAAACTGCGGCTTCTTAGTGATCCCACCTGCCCCTCTCCTACAAAGTGTTAGCAATCAGGCACAGTGAAGAATGATACCCACCATCTCTTAAGTGACCATCAGAATTCACCTCATTATGCCACATGCCTTATCCTTTTCAGCAGTACAGACAGAAATCCAAGCCCCTGGACCAGGCATTTTCATTCATAGAGTTTAGGACACCCACTGATCTGAATCCATCTCCCACTCCTCCCCAACCAGCCAAACCCTTCCACTGCGTGCTTTGGAATGTATGGTTGCTCTTTCCTTCACTAGAATTTGGCTAGCCTTTGAAGACACTTCATCCTCCGCAGTGGTAGCTGTGTTTTCTCCCCTACCCCACTTACAGAGGACCTAAGGGTGATGTCTGTGTTTCTTATTACTGCTTTTAGGTATTTTAATCATTCTTCCTCCCAGAACAACAATAACAACTACCACTACCCCCACCACCAGCTCAGCTTCTTTGAAGCACATGCTGTTAGACCACTAACTCGCCTTGTTGACTCATCCATTACCCTTTTGCTAACTTCCTCAGTCAAAGAAGATTCTAGATTCTGGTCTTCTTTCTCTCCCTCTTTCTCTCTCCACCACTTTGGACTATACTCCTATGCTGGGTAACTTCAGCACGCACAAAAATTATCCATGTATCCACATATGTCCATGTATATGCATTCCCTAGCTTTTACGTTCCTTAATCTTCCTACTTTCAAGATTATTTTCCTCCACTACATTTCAGCAAAATGCTGTTGTGATCATATGCCTTAGAGGACTCCTTTCTACCACATCACGTTATCACCTTCAAAAATTCCTGACTTCTGGTACTCCATACTCTTATAATCAACCATCTGTTATATTTCTAGCTGTACCATGACCACCACCCCCAACCAACCCCTTTGGAGCAGCCAATCTTTGGTCTATCACTTTTTCACTGTCCATTTTTCTACTTGTGTTACTGTATTTTCTCCTTCTGTGGCTTATTGTAACCAGGTCTATTGCATATACCCACAGCTGTCTTGTCCCTCCCACTTTCCATCTTACTCACTAGAAAAACCCAACCCTGCCTTAAACATAACCCTTTACTTCACATAAACACTGATCAGTTGACTATGGCTCGAGAACAATATACAACCGTGTTGAATGCTCTTCAAAACTTTTTTCACCATAAGATTCCAGTCAGTCTTACCCTGTTCAACAGTCTTCTGACACTTCCCTGGGCTTTCCTATTTCCCTAGATAGTTATTTCACAGCTTCTCCTCCATCTTTAAACCTCAGACATCCCCACTCCACTTCTCACTTTCAGATAATGACCATTCTTCTTCTTCTTTTTTTAAAAAAAATTATTTATATTGAGAGAGAGAGAAAGATCATGCATGCTAGCGGGGCAGGGCAGAGAGGGGGAGAGATAATCCCAAGCAGGCTCCTCACTGTGGGTACAGAGCCCAAAGCCGGGCTTGAACCCATGAACCATGAGATCATGACCTGAGCAGAAATCGAGAGTCGGATGTTCAACCAACTGAGCCACCCAAGTGCCCGATAATGACCACTCTTCCAATTTCAGAAAGTAGAAGCAATTGGAAGAAAATTGCCTGATTTTTCTTCATTAAATCAATCTACCAACATTTGTATCTATGCACTTTGCCTTCCCTTATGTTAGCTTACATAACCCTCAGTGCTCCCATCTGAAGACAGCATTTTCATATGTGTATCAGATCCTGTACTTTGGACCCACCAATGATTCTTTTTTCTTTTTTTAAGTGTATTTATTTTGAGAGAGAGACACACACAGATAGAGAGAGAGAGAGAGAGCCAGGGAGGGGCAGAGAGACAGAGAGGGAGAGAGAATCCCAAGCAGGCTCCAAGCTATCAGCGAGGAGCCCAGTGCAGGGCTCAAACTCAGGAATTGTGAGATTATGACCTGACCTGAAATCAAGAGTAACCGACTGAGCCACCCAGGCACCCCTGCCCACCAATTATTTCAATCAAGTAATATCCTCTCTCCCCTCTGCATCCATAATTTTTCCTTCTCTTCTTAATTATTCCCATCAGCACATAAGCAGGATATGAATTCTCTCTAGTATCCTTATTCCCTTCAACTAACGTCACATTTTCCTACTCTTTTTTTTTGCAATAGTCCATCAAAAGTTGTCTATTATTACTGTCTCCTCTTGTCACCTTGCATTTTCAATTCAATTCATTCCATTTCCAGCATTTGCACTATTCCTCCAAGAACACTCTTGTCAAGATCAAATAATGGCCTCTATCTTGCCAAACCCAGCGGTCATATCTCAGTTCTCACCTTGCATGGCCTCTTAATAGAATTTCATTTGATGATCTTTACTTCCTTAAAGATTTCTTCACTTAGCTTCCAGATCACATCTCTTTTTGGCTTCTCCTACTTTGCTGGCCAGGCCACATCAGGGGTCAGTCGTTTGCTTTAAAAAAAAAAAAAGTCATCTTGGGCTCCTGGGTGGCTCAGCTGATTGGGTGTCTGACTCTTGATTTCGACTCAGATCATGATATCACGTTTCCTGAGATTGAAACCCCTGTTGGGCTCTGCTCTGACAGTGTGGAGCCTGCTTGGGATTGTCTCTCTCCCTCTCTTCTCTCTGTCCCTCCCCCACTTGTAAATGTGCTCTCAGTCTCAAAATAAATAAATAAATAAATAAATAAATAAATAATAAATAAATAAATAAACAAACTTTAAAAAAATCATCTATGCTCTTTGTGCTCGTTTCTTAGATCCTCTCATTTAGTCCCATGGCCTTAAACACCATCTATACACTGAAGCCTCCTAATTTATGTCTCTGGCTCTAACTACTCCTCTGAGCTCCAGACTTCTATTCCAGCCCCAACTTGATATCTCACCTTACATATTTATTTGGTGTGTCTTTTTTTTTTTTTTTAATTTTTTAGGTGTTTATTTATTTTTTAGAGAGAGAAAGAGGTGGGGGGAGGGGCAGAGAGCGAGGGAGACACAGAATCCGAAGCAGGCTCCAGGCTCTGGGCTGTAAGCACAGAGCCCAATGAGGGGTTCGAACTCATGAACTGGGAGATCATGACCTGAGCTGAAGTCGGACGCTTAACTGACTGAGCCACCCAGGCGCCCATGTGCCTTTTTTTTTTTTTAATCCAAGGTAAATTATTGATTTCTTCCCCCAGAACCGCTCCTTTCCATGTGTTCCCTTTCTCAATAATTGGCACTTATCTTTCACTCCACTGACCTGCCATTCATCCTGGACTCTCTTCTTTTCCTTGTCGTCAGTCCATCAGCAAGTCCTGTCAGCTGTCTCACCACCATATATCCAGGATCTGATGAAGTCTCACCACCTCCATTGTTACCACTCAAGTCCAGGACCGCATAATCTCTCCTCCAGTCTTTTGCAGTAATCTTCTAACAGGTCTCTGCTTTGATTCTTGCCCTTACACAATTCATTCCTTGCACAGAATCAAGAATAATCTTCTTTAATTGGTAAATCAGGTTATGTCATTCATCAGCGTCAAGGCCTACAATGGTTTTGCATTGCACTTAAGAATACAAACTCAGTCTTTAACCATGTTTACAAGGCCCTAATGACCCGGCCCACTTCTCTGACCTCATCTGCATAACTCTCCCTCTCCTTCACCCTGATTTAGCAGCTTGGACTTCCTAGTCTTCTTTGAACATGCCAAACTTATTCCTGACACAGGGGAAAAGTACAGCTCGTAGAGAATCTGAATTTGCTTTTAGGATAGATGAAAACTTGGCAGTGTTCAGGTTGGTAAAGCGTGTTGGGTCTCATGTGGATCTATCAATTGAATCAAATTGCATTTGCAATTTTATATGTTTGTTGATTGACCTTTGACGAGGTAGTGAGCTCCATCGACATGTCGGAAAGCTCATAATCATATCATCTAGTGCATCGGCTGCTGTTGGTGGTAGTTGCTCTGTAGCCAAGACGGCCTTGATTTGGGTTATTTATGTCACAGTGTACTTTTTTCCAGCGGAATAGGAGATGGAAGATGTTGCTCTCGTGATTAGTATATTAATAAGCACTCATGAAATCTATCTCTAGGTTATTTTTGAATCAGCCCAGCATTTCTCTTCTTCTCTACTCCCTTTTCTTCACCTCTCCTGTGGGAAAAGGCCCACATATCTCTTTTCCATTTACTACTTTTTCCCTTCATTCTCATTCTCATCCCAAAATCCATTAGCAGAAATTTTACTTGCCTCAAATTCAAAGCTAGTCTACACTACAGGCAACCTGAGGGCAAAGGCCATGCCTGTGTCCTTCGCTGCACTCACAGTACCTAGCACATTGCTTGGCACATAATTGGCATTGCTAGTAATTGTAGAATGCACAGATGAACGGAAAATAGACACTTCCTGGTTTGTAAACAGAAACATAGCATCTTATTGTTGTTAGGACCTAGTAGATAAAGAGATTCAATCTTTGGAGAAATCAAAATGTTTCATTTGGTAAGAAGAGAATTGTCATGATAGAAAGGCCAGCAACTCTCCTTCAAGAAACTTCCGAGGAATGTGCATTACTCAAATGGTGGAATTTACAACCATCACAGCCATCGTTATCAAGGGACTCAAGCCTAGCCTTTTTTTTTTTTTAATTTATTTTTGAGAGACAGTGAGAGAGCATGGGCGGGGGAGGGGCAGAGAGAGAGGGAGACACAGAATCTGAGGCAGGCTCTAGGCTTTGAGCTGTCAGCACAGAGCCCAACGTGGGGTTTGAACCCACAAACTGGGTGTTCATGACCTGAGCTGAAGTCAGACGCTCAGCCAGCTGAGCCACCCAGGCGTGTCCCCCTTTTTTATTTTTTTTTATTTAAAAAAATTTTTTTTTAACGTTCATTTTTGAGACAGAGAGAGACAGAGCATGAAGGGGGGAGGGGCAGAGAGAGGGAGACACAGAATCCGAAGCAGGCTCCAGGCTCCGAGCTGTCAGCCCAGAGCCCGACGCGGGGCTCGAACTCACGGACTGCGAGATCGTGACCTGGCTGAAGTCGGACGCTTAACCGACTGCGCCACCCAGGCGCCCCAACGTCCCCCTTTTTTAAAAATTTTTTATTTATTTTTGAGAGGCGGAGAGAGACAGCAAATCCTAGTCTTAATAGGTTCTGAAATCCAATTTTATCAACAGACTAAGAATAGATCCATTTATTATGACTGGATCGACATTAACCAAACTCATAATAATGACATACGAATGCCAACTTATCAGTTTATCATGAGAGCCATAATCATCACAAGAACTTAAAAATTTGGAGTCTGTATAATCACTACATGTCTGTAGGTAGTCCTTTATAAGAAGGTGCTTCAAATAAGATGTTTGCTTGATGAATAGCGTTTAGAGATGCATTAGAACATAGTGATTAAGACTCAGACCAGGCTTGACCTCAAATCCTGAGACTGCCACTGACTAGCTCTGTGACCTTGGGCAAATTACTTAAGCTCGAATGCCTTAATCTTCTCATCTGTAAAATGGGGATAATAATGGTCTATATCTGTGAAAGCTACTTTTTGGGATGCCTTCACAGGTCACTTCCCCTTAGAATAAGTATTTTCCCTTTTCCCCTCCCTCCCATCTTCCATAAATCTGGGCCTCTACTATCGGTACTTTTGTTATGACCCGGTATCACTGTGCACAGAAAAATGGGTGAGGGATGGACTCCTTATTTAGGTGGGGCTAATCAGATTCTCTCACCCAGGAATTTGCAACTGAGACTCAGAGATTCCATTCAGTCTGGTCTGTCAGCTTGAATGGAGTGATGGAAACTTTGGACTCGAGGCTGCCACTGTAGAGTAATGATGCCTGTCCATGTGCTATCAGAACCAGTCGCAGTCGAGGCTGCTCTGCACAGAGAGAGGGAGAGGGGGAATGAAGCAGATTTGCCCAGAGAAGCAGAAGCCAGGAGCATAGGCACCAGAGAGAATCTGGAGCAGTGCCTGCTGGTTCCCTCTTTTAGGTCCTTCAGAGGCTCAGCAGCTTTACTCTTTCTGGAAACATCCCCGTTCTCTCATAAACCTCCTCTTTCTTGCTTAAGCTAGTTAGGGTTAGTGTTTGCCATTTGCAACAAAAGAACCTTAAACAAACCAGCACTACATGATCTTTTTGAGAAGTCGGGAAGTTAGCACGTGTAGAGCATACGTAGTAACAGTATTCCTGACAACTGGGACGGCCAAGTTGTCTCATTCAGTCAAGGTGTTCTCTCTCCATAAAGGCTTGGATGAAGGCTGCTGACAGTTTTCTGTGACTCTTTCACTTCCCCGCCTCCGTGGCTAACCATCCCCATTCTGTTGGACTCTTGTCTTATTATATATGATGGCACATTTTATCCTTTTCACACAAGTCCTGCAGCGTGAGGAGCCATTCTCTTCATAGTGACTTTGGATTTCTCCTCTGTGATTTATTATGTGCTGGTTGTACAATGAACTCCAAGATGACCCTTAGACACCTCTCATTTCCAGATTCCTTAAAGATACTTCAATGCATTCTCCAAACACTGAACATAATTTATGTTTCACTCGGCTTGTTGGTTCATGGGCATAAAATAAGGTGAGCAGTTTTAACAGTTCTGTTGTCTTAGTCTCACCCTCCTCGGATTCACTTACAGATTTCTTAGGGCCGTTTATAGGGGCTTCAGCCAGGCTTCTCTATCTCAGCTGCTCTAATGCCACGATGATTAAGTACTACTCTCTTGACTTCTCTGTTAACCTTGAGCCCTACTCTTCTGAGAACTTTTTCAGTACTATAGGCAAAGGCAATAAAGGAATCTGGGGGACAGCATGTAGACCGATCTGATCCAAGCATTCCGGGATAGTGGAAGTTGGTGCAAGAAAAGTAGGTAGGGGTCTGTAATGGCATTACCGTTAGAAACAACGACTCAGATTCCCCGAGGTTGGCAGAGTCTCCATGTCAGGGCAGAGATTAACTTGAAGCTTAGATGCTTTCTCCTTCACCGTCACTCAACAGTGACCGCTGGCTCCATCACACGGGCCTGGAAGAGCCACTGCCCCTCCCCCGATTAGCACTGCCGCCTCAGACGTGCTCTTGCCACTAATTTTACTGCTTTTGCTAGAAGTTCTTCAGGCACAACTTCTCCAGTGTGAAGGACACTTTTGATGTCAGTACCATTTTGGAGGCTAGAACAAATTGTTATCTTACTTGCATGAAAATTACCAGGCTGACATCGTACAGGCTAAAAATGTTCACATAGCAGGACTTCCATAAATAGACCTAAAATACTAAATTGTGTTGAGTGGGATTTCACAACAGTGATCAGATAGCTACATATGGTTTGTAAAACTTTTCTTATGGAGAAAGTGACCTGCTAAAATTCCAGGATATAGAAGGTGGAGGGTTTTCTTTATCACAGACAAAGATACCGCCTGAGTGAAAGAGCCTAATTCTCTAAGAGTAAGATGTCTCTTTGAAGGATAATTTAAAATAGTTGTTGTGACTTTTTTCTATGTTAAGGGTTTAGTTTAATGAAAGAGGATTTAATTTTTTCAGTTGGTTTGTAAAAATATTTACTATGTTGGTACTTTTATTATATGTGGGAGTTAATATCTGATGTGTGACTTCCTGAAGAAATGACACATCAATTGCCTATTGTTCTGTTACTTGAACTTGAGCCTGTGCTTCTCTGTGATCATATGACCAGGGTAGCTGCTATACTACTAATCTGCTTGTCATTTACATAATTAATTTATGTGATATATACATATATACCCATCTCTATTTCAGTTTATCAATACACTGGAATTCAGGCCAAATTTACACTTGAAGAAAGGTAGTAAAACATTAAGGCTTTTGTTTGGAGAGTTCAAACAAACCCCCCTCCCCACCACTGATCAATAAATGGCTAAATATCAAGATAATTGTAGCAAAGTCATTTTTGAATGTACCTGTACAATTGACTAAGTTCTTTATTTCATTTTGCTGTAGATGAACTCACAGGAACATGTATTCGTAAATCTTCATATTATTATTCGAATTGACTGGCGGGATCACTACACATACTGCATGTCTGTACGTGGCTTTTGCAGTATCTCAGGACAATCTGGAAAATAGGCAGACAACGCTAAAGTTAGAGGACAATCCTTGGAAAAGATAATGGGATAGGATGTGACCCAAGGCTATGGTTCCACAGAGCCCACTTTTTCCGTATCTTTCCGTCTTTTCTTTTCTTCCTGAGTTTATATAATAGCTTCTTCGTTTCTTCCTTTCCTTCTTTCTCTCTCTCTTTCTTTTTCTCTCTCTCTTTCTTTCTTTTCTTTCTTTCTTTTTCTTTCTTTTTTCCCATAAAAGAGCAGGCGGTGCTTCCAACAATAGCAAATGGTGATGTGTTCACCCAAACCTTCTTTCTTTACCTTGAGAAAAGTAACTGACTTTAATTTGAATTAGATTTCAAGGCAGAGAAAAAGCCCAGGTTATCTGTAATCCATAATGGGACCCAAAAGGCTACCTATTCGGTTTTCCTGAACTTTGTCACAAGGCAAAAAGCAGTGAAACTTCTCCCAAGAAAATGATGATGTAACTAGTAAGGATGGGCCCCTTTGGCTATAACCAAAAGAGATATCATTCTTTGTCCTGCATGCTGGCAGAAAATTATGGCAACAACTTAAGAGAAAGTGATTATTGTCTCATCTGCTGGCATCAGAATTCTTCTTAGCGAGAATTTCAGACTGTCTTTGTTTTGAAAGAAAGCCTCAATAAGTGATTGAGATCCTGAGGTCTTGGGAAATCAGCTGGCGATAAAGCTTTAGAAAAGGAGTCAGACCTGCTTAGTTTGGGAATTTGCTCTACAGGAGGAGAGACACTCTTGGCTACTGAGAGAAGGTCAAGAAAAAGACACAAGAGGGGAAGAGGCATGTCAAGAGGGTGAGCAGGACCCAGGGATGATGGCAGAGGGTCATGAGAGAGCATTGGTGGTAGGTGGCTGAAAGGACTCTAAGGAACAGAGTATAATAAAATTCTGCTCTGAGCTGTTTGTGAGGCTATGCCTGATGGGGCTGCTCCATTCAACTCTCCACTCTCCTGTGAACTCTACCATCCTCATTATGTTTCCATAGGTTTGCTGGTTTTCTTGATATTAAAAGAGTTCAGAAGGGAATCTTCAGTGAGAAAGAATGAGCCTGGAAGCAAAGGTGAAAACAGAACCACCCAAATCCCACACCCTTGCCCCGGTAATTCATAAAAATCCTTGGGAAGGCCTTTGGATTTTACAACATGCACAGGATCATTTTCTAAATCTTAAGGGTCCAGGTATCTCCAGCTGACATCGAGGTTTTATAGGAGCGACTGTGTTTCCATAGTGTAGGCTTGCCAGATAAAATACAGGACACCCTGTTAGGTTTGAATTTTAGATAAACAGGGGGGACTTTTTTAGTGTAAGTATGTCCCAAACATTATGTTGAGTATTTTTTTGTAGCAATGAGTATTTTCACATGGGCTTCCCACAGATACCCAAGATAGCTACCTTGTTGAATTTGGGCTTCATTCCCAATAAACAATATAATCTCTTGAAAAAGAGACTTGGGTCTGAGTCAAGGCTATGGTCCCACAGAACACAACTTCCTCATTTATTTCTGCCTCTCTCTCTCTCTCTCTCTCTTTTTTAAAAGTCTATTTATTTATTTTGAGAGAGAGAGCACACACTTGAGGAGGGGAGAGGTGGAGAGACAGGAAGAGAGAGGATCACAAGCAGGTTCCAGGCTGCCAGTGCAGAGCCCAGTGCAGGGCTTGATCCCACGAACCTCAAGATCATGGCCTGAGCCAAAATCAAGAGTCAGATGCTTAACCAACGGAGCCACCCAGGCGCCCCTCTTCCTCTCTTTTCCTCCTCACTCTTAAACTTTCTCCTGCAATTACTTCCCATAATTCTATAGAGACAACTGAGGGGGCCCTAAGGGAAAGAATTGGGATATAGTCAGTCTCCTCTTCCAAAAAGGGAGGGTGGCAGTGCCTATATATGGAGTTGCTGTGAAATTTCAATGAATTAATACATGTAAAGTATTAAGAACAAGTGCCTGGCATGAGTGAAATAGTGGTATTTGGCTCGAGTGCCTCGAGTCCAGGGTCAAGAAGCCTCTGACTGCTGTAGTCACCACTGTTGCCCTCCTCTAGTCTTTTCTCCATACTACAGCTAAGGATCTTTTAAAAATGCAAATCTGACCGTGTTGTGGTTTTTTATGACTTTGAATAAACATTAGGCCCTGATTGCTTTTGCTCTTACTTATTTGTCCAATTTAACTGCATGTCTCTTTTCCCTTCATTTTGTATTTTGTGGGCACAGGGCCTTTCTCAGTGCCATCAAGGTGGTGGCACCTGCTGTGCCTTCTGCCTGGAAGATTTTTCTCCTCTCCACCCCCCACTTCCTCATGTCAGTGCATACTCATTTTTCAGTCCTTGTCAAAGAATATGTCCTTAGGGAAACCTTCCATGTCCTCCTAGTCTAGATTATAACTCACGATTTAGACCATTCTGTACTCTTCCCCCATAGCCATTGATTACAGTTGCTAATTATATATATTTGTGCGATTATTATACCATAAGCTCTATGAGGACAGAGACCACATCCATCTTGTCAGCCCCTAGAGTCCTCATACCTAGCATAGTGTGAGAAATAAGCCCACTGACCCAATCAAAGGAGGGACGCAGAGACTCGGAGCACAGTGAAGGGAGGCAAGAGCAGGTGACTGATGGACAGGCACACTTGGCAGTTACAGCAGACAATTTATCTCCTAGCATGCAATTGCTTCACCTGATTCCTCATTGGCTGAGGACTACAGAGACTACAGACTTACCCGGAAGTAGTCTATGCCCATATAAGGCAAAAAGTACTCTGATTGGAATAAATGTACATTTCTTTAGGTGAGGCAGAGACCTTCAGTCCCTCCTTTGTTCTTTGATGCATGCTCATTGCAAAGCCCAAGAAAATAAGTCTGCATGAAAATAGGCCCGCAAATCGGAGAGGGGAAGAAGAACCAGGAAGTGAAGTGTCCAAGGGTTTGGGACTCCATTATGGGGGAGGGGGGGTTCATATATATTTCCAATAGGTTGTAAACCTACTGTTAACTAGACAGCACAGCTTTTATTTGATATTTCTGAAAATGAATCATCTTCTTTACTTCTCACACATAGTATGTGACACATACTAGGTACTCAACCAAAAACAAAAACAAAAAAAAATTTTTTTTGATGAATTAGAGTTATGTTAGACCAGGAGTCAGTACTATAGCCATAGGCAAATCTGACCCACTACCTCTGAGACCTGCAAGCTAAGAATGGTTTTTATATTTTAAATGATTGAAAAAAATCAAAAGAAGAATGATATAGCTTGACGCACGAAAATTAAATAAAATTCTACTTCCGTGTCCATGAATAAACTTTTATTGGAACATGGCCCTGCATGTTCATTCACGTATTCTCCATGGCCACTTTTGTGCTACAGCGACAGAGTAGTTGTGAAAGAGACCAGATGGCCCACAAAACCAAAAATATTTAACTATCTGGCCCTTCACAGAAAAAATTTGCTGACCCTTGTGTTAAACAATAGTAATTTTGGACTCTGGGGCAGCTTGTGTTCAAAAGCACCTGCAGGTGGCTTTTCTCAATTGTTAACAGTTTGCTTCTGTTGCTGAAACAAATGATCTATTTATTTTGCTTAGTTGGTAGGATTAATTAAAGAGACTTTCCTTTGTCCTTTGTTTTTCTGTTTCTCGATCAACAGACAGAAGCCCCCAAAAGAGATCAGTCATCTGGCATACTCCTTTGCCGGTAGTATGATCATGTAACTGTCGTCTGTCGTCAAATTTCCCAGTTCTTTGGATAATTCATGAGTTCCTTTCCCAAATGAGATAATGAGTTGATAAGTGGTAGCAATGAATTTAAATAGAGTGCCTACATTTTCCCATCACCTTTCCTTCAACTCACAAACTGGAAATGGACTAAAAAGTGTTTCCTGTCTTTTTTAAAAGGGACTATTTCCCTTACCAGTTACAAATTCATACTTATCAGAGCAACACTTTAAAATATGCATTACAGGTTTAAGACAATTTCAAAGTGATTTCACAAGAGTACTAACTAGATAACCATTTTAACGGGGACAGATGATGTGTTCATTCCTTTAAATTATTTAATTTAAAAATCTAATCTGTGGGACGCCTGGGTGGCTCAGTTACGTGTCCGACATTGGTTCAGGTCATGATCTCACAGTTTGTGAGTTCAAACCCCACGTGGGGCTCTGTGCTGACAGTTCAGAGCCTGCAGGCTGCTTCAGATTCTGTGTCTCCCTCTCTCTCTGCCCTTACCCTGCTTACACTCTGTCTCTCGCTCTCTCCTTCAAAAATAAATAAACATTAAAACTATATAATCTGTAAAGTAACCACTATATAGTCTCTTGGCTGTGGAATTCAGACATTTTTACTGGGAAATGGACAAAGGGGATCGTACTGAATATAGGTGTTTTTCTTTATGTCACGCTTTTCACTTCTGAAAAGCTGTTTGTGAGTGGAAATATCAAGTTGAAAAATATTCTCAAAATTCCTTCAGAGTAATCCACTTATAAAGTCAGTATTTAATCCTTGATTTATCTCTTCTTTAAGTTCACATTTTCACACAATGGGTCTGTTTAGAGTGGAAGTCCCTTTGTAATAATGAAAAAAAAAAAAGAAAAATGGCAAAATACTAACATATTACCAGTAAAATATTCTTGGCAAAGTTAAGATCTTATTGATAAAGGTATCCCAATTAATAAAATAATATTAAAATATAAAGCTCCTAAATTATCTAAAATAGGTACAGAATATGAAGACAAAATAAATATAATATCTTATTAATAAAAGATGAGTCCAAACACATTAATCATGTATTTATTCCACTGAATAAGCAATTATCTGAAAAAAAAATCAATTACTTGACCCAGTTTAGAAGGTGATATTTCTAGACCTTTACCATACATAGCATTAGAAGATTTCTTCTATACGATGCTTAGCCATTATGAACTATCCCATCATAAAAAATTTGTATCTGATTGGGTTGCACTATTTAAAAAAGCACCTTTATATATAATTATGTATACTTGAGTATATACACATATATAAATACATTTGCATTAATATAACACAAACATTTATCCATATGCTTTAATATGGCTCATGTTATCATTAACTGTGACAGGATAGGCATTATGATATTTATCGATGGTTATCAGGCATTTAAACTAAGTTTTTGTAAGCTCAGAAACTATATGGGTAAACATTTTTTTTTAAAAAGCACTTAAATTTCTATTGTTTGATTCATTGACAAACAAGGGGGGAACTTTCTAAGGATTAAACAATGATTTTTAAAAAGTGGTAAGCTTCCCAAAAGAATAGTAAGGGAACTCTATAAGACATGGTAGATGAAGAAATGAATTCAAGTAGCATTTTGCAAGGGCTTTCTTAAATAATAGTTTCTCTTGGGGCGCCTGGGTGGCTCGGTCGGTTGAGCATCCGACTTCAGCTCAGGTCATGATCTCGCGGTCTGTGGGTTCGAGCCCCGCGTCGGGCTCTGTGCTGACAGCTCAGAGCCTGGAGCCTGCTTCAGATTCTGTGTCTCCCTCTTTCTCTGACCCTCCCCTGTTCATGCTCTCTCTCTGTCTCAAAAATAAATAAATGTTAAAAAAAAATAAAAAAAAATAATAGTTTCTCTAAAATATTCTGGCAGGAAGCTAGCAAGTCAGTCAGTGTGACCCTATGACATTTACTCACAGGTAGAGTGAAAATTAACAGAAAACCAAACAGTCTTTCCTCCTATGGACATCATGGGGGAAAAAACCTTAAGAATATTTTAATTTCTAAACCATTCTTTAAAAATAGATGAAAAGAGGCATCAGATTGAGTAACTTAAAGTGCAATGAGTATGCTAGTCTCAATTGGAGGTTTGTGCAAGTTCTTTATAATGTCTAATTTATTCAAAGAACGTTTATTTTGACCTTATGACCTTCCCAATTTTGGTTTTTAAAATATTTTTATTTTATTTTATTTTTTTCATTTTTTTTAACATTTAGTTATTTTTGAGACAGAGAGAGACAGAGCATGAACAGGGGAGGGTCAGAGAAAGAGGGAGACACAGGATCAGAAACAGGCTCCAGGCTCTGAGCTGTCAGCACAGAGCCCGACGTGGGGCTCGAACCCACAGACCAAGAGATCATGACCTGAGCGGAAGTCGGACACTTAACCGACTGAGCCACCCAGGCGCCCCTAAAATATTTTTATTTTATGAAATAATGGGAAGAACAGATAGATGGTTTATTTATACTTATTTTTAAGCCTTTACTTTGCAGAATAAAAAACTTGTTAAGGCCATGTTAGTTACCAAAAATTCCTTGCAATTTTTACCAGTCCATGAAATAATGTCTGGGAACCAGTGATCTAGACTGATAAGACAGATTTACAGTAAAATATTAAGTAATTAAACTATTCCTAGGGGTTCCTGGGTGGCTTAGCTGGTTGAGTGTCTGACTCTTGGTTTCAGCTCAGGTCATGATCTTGCAGTTCCTGAGTTCAAGCCCCAAGTCAGGCTCCGTGTTGCCAGTGCAGAGCATGCCTGAGATTCTATCTCCCTCTCTCTCTGCTCCTCTCCTGCTTGTACTTTCTCTCTCTCTCAAAATAAATAAATAAAACTTAAAAAAAAATTATAAAAAATATTCCTAGAATAGTATTCTGGTTAATTAGATTTTCACATTGTAAGTTAACCTTTTTGTTTCGGCCTTACTCATTCAACTCAATTTGACATGGATTTATTAAAAGCCTTAGTTAGGCCAGGCATCAACCCAAGTGATGCTGATAAAAAGATGTGTAAGCATGGCCTTTGATCTTGGAGAACAGATCAGATTAGTGCAAGAGACAGAAAAAGAAATATTTAAAAAATATATTTATATATTTTGAGAGAGAGATTGTACATGCTCCTATGCCCTCAAGTCTGGGGTGGGGGGCGGGTGGGAGACAGGTTGAAAGAGAATCCCAAGCAAGCTCCAAGCTGTGAATGTGAAAACCGACCTGGGGCTCCAACCTACCATGAGATCATGACCTGAGCTGAAATCAAGAGTCGGTCGCTTAACCAACTGAAAGAAACATTTAAGTCCTGTTTTCAACTTGACACTTGGAATTGAGACGTACGTATGTGGTAGAGAAATAATCATGTCAGGAAAGGGGGTAAAATCTGAAAAGTCTTCACCAAGAAGGCAATGCTTCTGTTAGGTTTTGATGGATATCTGAGAATCCTCCAGGAGAGCGTGGAAGGGAAGGCTATTCTACACAAAGGGAACCACGTGCCCAAAGGCATTGAGGCTTGAAAGAACAGGATCATTGATATTGATAGAGGAGTCATTTCAAGTGTCAAAGGAAGGAGTGGCCAGAGAAGAAATCTGAGAGGTAGCCTGGAGTCGGATTATAAAGGGAGATGTCTGTTTTGCTGAGATGCTTGGACTATATTCAGTATGAGCCTAGAGAATCTTGGAAGGATTTTAAGCAGGAAAGAATTAGAAATCTAAAAATGTGTTAGTATCTCCTTTCCACCTCAATAGATAGAATATACTGAACAAAATTAAATCTTTCACTGATGATTGAAGTTTGTTCAGTGAAATTCTCAATGAATATCAGTTCTCATTTTACAAAGAAACATGTTGAAAGCATGAAAGATGGAGGACATGGGCCTCCTCTATAGGGTCTCTATAGAGACCCAGGAAATATTTCTTGAAGTTTCTTTATAAAATCAAATTACCATGAATTTATTTTCTCTTAATTTGCTTCATTCTTGTTAATATTAATAAAGGGCTGGGGGAAGAGATTTTTGTCAACAGCTTCTAGGAATTGGAATTTTCTTCATTTTACTGCAGAAAATCACTGGTTAATAGATGGTATCCACAAAAGTGCTAAGTGAAGGGTAAAGTTGTGCCACTTTTGGGTAGATTTTGGAGATTCTGTCTCTGCACAGTGGAGATATATTCATTTTTTTAAATGTTTATTTATTTTGAGGGAGAGAGAGACAGAGTGCAAGCAGGGGAGGGGTAGAGAGAGAGGGAGACACCGAATCCAAAGCAGCCAGGCTCTGAGCTGTCAGCACAGAGCCCCTTGTGGGGCTTGAACTCAAGAACTGCGAGATCATGACCTGAGCCGAAGCTGGAAGCTTAACCGACTGAGCCACCCAAGTGCCGGGAGAGATATTCATTTTCCCCTCTATTCTTAACACCTAATAGTTACTATATAAGTGTACAGTGAACCGAAAAGAATTCACAATATAAATGATAACAATTTTCCTAAGGAAAACTAATTATTGGCACTTCACTAGTAGTTCTTTGATGTGGTTTACTTTTGTGTATGAGCAGGGAGAATAAATCATCATAATGTATTTCACCCTTTAAAAGAGTTTTAAAAAGATCTCTATACAAGGATGTTAAAAAGCTTTAGTCATGTTGGCACATTGGTAGAATATTTTATTTTTTATTTTTAAAAGTAATCTCTACACCCAGTGTGGGGCTCAAACTCACAACCCCCAAGATAAAGAGTTGCATGCTCTACTGACCGAGTGAGCCAGCTAGGCACCTCTGGGAATCTTTCTCTTTAAAGAATGGGGATCTAGCTTAAGGATGAGAAATAAAGGCATGGGATAAAGTCCCTCTGAAGGGGAAAGTGCACATTGTAAATTTCTCCAGGAGATAAAGTCTGTCCGAAGGGGAAAGTACAAATAGTAAATTTCTTCAGGGACTGGTTTAGTAACACTGAACAAATGACCTGCATATTGGAAACTCTCGGTTTGCAGATTTTCTAAATTTTTCCTTGATGTGAAATATTAATGGTGCTATTAGGAGTAGGAGTTTCGATGTATGAGCTAAAAAGTGATAAACAATCTTACTGTGGGCAAGTGTGAAATAATAATAATAATAATAATATAAAATAGAAAAAATAATATAAATTATGTTTGTCAGGTGATGATCTCAGCATGGTTGGTTAAGTGTAGGGAATAGAATTTAGAGGTTACTACAGATGGGCTTCTGGAATTATGAGCTCAAATGCCAGTGTAATAGAACAATCTGGACATCATAAAACAGATGTTTTACAAAGAACTTGAAAATATCACCTAGACCTTGAACAAAACCTACTACTGTGTACACATCTGATATACTCGATGTTTTTATTTCCAGAAGATCATACTAGATATTAGAGTATAGAATATTCTTAGTCTACTTATATTCTAATAGAATATCAGAACCCAGAAGCAATCTCAAAACTTGACAGTAGTAAATCAAAACTGGTATTACTTTACCCTGACTACGGTAAAACAAACAAACAAACAAACAAACAAACAAACAACAAAAAACCCTAACCACCAAAAACCAAAATGGAATAGGCTGAAAACAGGGATTTAGTTACAGACACTTAAGAGATTTATAGAAGCATCTATGAAGGCCATATAAATACAACCCAGATATTTCCTTGTCTCTTGCCCCTACTAGAAACACCTAAATTACCTAAGGCGTTTTCCCTTTTCTGACTGTCCGATATTTATGGGTATGTAAGATTTTTGAGCTGAACTCACATTAAAGTCCTTTGGACCACCAATGTTTATGTCCCCCTTTCTGGCACTAAATTCCCTTTCCAGGTTACTGCTGAGTGCTGCCATTTTCTAGGCACCACTGGGCTACCACTGCAAATGCACTAAATAAATATCCTGAGGTCCAAAGGCTCTCAAAGTTCATTGGCAAAGAGGCCAGGACCCTTAATCGTTTCCCCCTCACATTCTTAGATGGGTACCAAAGCACTAACTGAACCCAGTGTTAGTATTTACAACTCTTTCTGTTCTTACAGCTCTGGTGGGAAACTGGGGACATCATAACCCCCTAGGCTGTCGTAGAATTTCTCCTTTCCTGGGTGAGGTCTTGCTGCAGGGTCTACCTTCCGGTGCCAGACTCCTTATCCCTCAAGGAATAGCCTTCTGGTGCCCGCTTCGGTCAACCTGGGCTCTCCCTGTGATAGTTCTAGCAAGGGCGGGGGCGGGGGAAGGGGGGCGCGGACGCCTTCAACTTTTGAAGCTGGCGGGAGAGGAAGCATCTATGGTGTAGTCTTTTCAGAAGAGCACCTTCGCTTTCGTGGCAAACGCCGAGACAACACAGAGGACGTGAATGAAGCGGAACTTTTAATGCAAGTGATTTAGTTTGTTTAAATGAACGATTGTGAGATAACGACACCTCCAGGTTTGCAGATATCTGTACGAAAGCTCTTCGGGGGTAGCGAAATGCCAGTAGAATCGACGGTGAAAGTAGAGTGGGCAGTGAATGAAAACTTGAGTGAAGCTCCGGAGGAGTTAGTACCAGAAGTTCAGGTATTCTAACTCATTCTCACCACTCCATTCACTAGACCACAGGACTCTGAGGATCAGCAGGATCCCAGCTCAGGATAGATTACTCGAGAAGATTTTGAATGTTTCTCGTCTCCCTTTCTCGCTTTCCCCAATACAGGCTGTGAGTCTGTCCACGACCCCTACCACCATTTAAAGGGAAAGGCGCTTAGAAGGCAAAGTAGGGAGGACTTTGCGGCTGTATTTCTCAAACCCGTGAAGAGAGAGCGAGAATGGGCAAGGGGCGTGCAGACTAACTCCTTCCTTGCCCAATCAGGTGCACAGGAAGATGTCCTTTTACCAATAAAAATAAAGTTCGCTTTCCGGAGGCGGGAGGGTGAGCCTTGACTGCCAGTTCTCCAAAGCAACGATCGAGTAGAAGACAGAGAGTGATTAGACGTAGGACCAACCCGGGAAAAGGGGCGGGGTGGGGGCGGGAGCCACTCTGAGCGGCGGCTGGGCTGGCCAGTGGAGTGCGAGGATTGCTGTTCCTGTTGTAGTGTTTCTCGCCAATCAGGGAGGCGAGGGAGTAGGCGGGGCGGGGAAGGGGTGGGAAGAGCTCGCAGCACCGCCGGGCGTCCGTCGGGCTCAGGGGGAGAGAGAGAGAAATCCGGTTAAAATCAGAGTCGGAGGTTTAACCACAGATCGGTTCCGATCGGATTATTCCTTAAAGGGGACGCGCCATTGTCAAGAGAACGGAGCCCAGGGCCCGAGGGCGGGGACCGGCGGCGCCCGAGGAGCGAGGCAGCTGCACTTGGACTGGGGACGGGTAGGTGTCGCCTGGGGAAAGACGCTTCATTTCACTTTCTCTTCCAGCCCCAGGGGCAGGCGCCGGGATGCCCACCGCCCGGCGGCCGCAGCCCTGGCAGGAGACGAGGTCGCCGGCCCTCGCCCGGCTGCCCTTCCTGATGAGAGCCGAGGGGGAGGCGGGCCAGGATGGCTGGCAGGCTGCGGCGCCCGGGCAAAGACTCGTAACGGACGGTAAACGGCGGCGCAGCCCCCGCCTCAACCGAAAACCCGCCGGAGCGGCAGCGGGTCCTCGGGGAGCGCCGCGCGCCTGGCTCCCCCGCGCGCCCGGCTCCCGTCGCGCACGCCGCTTCCTCGCGCGCCCCCTGCCCCTGGCGCGCCCGCCTCCCCTCGCGCGCCCCCTGCCCCTCGCGCGCCCGCCTTCCCTCTCGCGCCCCGTTTCCCTCGCGCGCCCCGTTTCCCTCGCGCGCGCGGCTCCCCTTCGCGCGCGCGGCTCTCCTCGCGCGCGCCGCCGGCTCGCCGACTCGCGGGAGCCGCCCCGCGGGGAGGAAGGCGGCGGCGGCCAGGCGGAGGGAGGCCGGCAGCCACGGCTTCGCCGCCCCGGCCGTGAAGGGAGGGCTGAGGAGCAAACTTGGCGCGGCAGCTGGCGGCCCCGGGCGGGAAGAGGCGCTGCGGACCCTTGGAGCGCGCGGAGTCGCCCGCCCGGCCCAGCATTGTCCCTCTTTTCCTCTGCTCTCGTTTCTCCGCCCACTGCTCGCGGTCGCACCCCCAGACCCGCAGCCTGCCGGAGCCGGAGTCGGCCCCACGGACGCCGCAGCCCCGGCTCGCGCGCCGCCCGGGCCTGATGAGCTTCTCTGCTGCTCTCGGTGTCCGCACCCGCGCGGGCTGCCTGGGCGCTGAGCTCTTCCTTGCAACTTTTCTTTGGCGGGGGATGGAAGTTGTGCCTGCCGGGCAGCAGGTTCTTTGGTCAGCGACTCTATTCTCCTTTCTGGAGAGGATGATTTCTAGGGCGAGATGGTTCTTGATTGCCGTCGGTTTTTCCTCCTATCCCAGTTTCGTTCCCCGGCACCGAAAATCACTCCTCTCTTGGACTGGCAGTTATACGGGAGCATTAACCTCTCTCAGGCCAAGATAATAGGAGAAAAAAAGGGAGCTATGTTGATGAGGGGTAACAGGTCTATGTAGAACTGAATTTGCCTTAACATTTGAACTGAGGAAAGTTACCTCGATTTACTGGCGGAGGTTCTTTTGGAAGGGGGGAAGAACAACCCACGTAACAAAACCAACCATTAGGTTGCTAGGGTCTATAAGATTAGGAAAAAAAAATACTTTTTGTAAAGAAAGGAAGTTGGTTTTGTAGTGTTCTGACTAGCAGGTATCAACCATACAGTTAATTTCTTCTACAGAACTATGCCTTATAATTAGTAACAGCAACTTTTACTATTGATAAAACAAGTATGAGATTTTTTTTTCCATCCTGAGCATTATTGCTGTGCTATACTTGTCAATACTTGCTAAAGAAATCATTTAGAAACAGCACATCCCTTGTTAGAGACCTTATTTAGAAAAGAAATGTTTTCATAAGCATTCATTTTTGACAGTTTCTTCTTGAGCAATACTTTTGTAGAGAACTTGCATGTGCAAGTTACAAGCCTATAAACAAAGTAGCAGTGGGTGTGTTATTCTGTAGTCTTTTTTTTTTTTTTTTTTGCTACTCTATCAAAAATAGCATTCCATCCCGTCTTTTCTTCCATTCTGAGTTATTTTGTAAAAATTGCTTCTCTGGAAGAGTGAATTTTGTTGGAACGCCTGGCCCAGTGATTTTTTTTTTTTTTTAATGCAGTACTAACAACTTCCCAAAGTGTTCCTTGATGAACTCACTGTCTAGTAACTTTCTGACTGGTGTGGAGCATTATTTCACAGTCTTGGCAATAACAAGAAAGGAGAAATTATACTCGGGAAACTGAAAGCCAATTTCAGATAATAATGTTTGAGAAGTACTTTATTCTTCCCACAGAATTTAGGAAGTGCAGACACACACACAAAAACATGTTCTTTTGTAGTAATCTTGATAGTATCTAGCATTGTTACACCTATATTCCTCTCCTCCCTCCCCTTTGATCCTCTTCTGTGATAATGATGTCAAGCTTGCAGCCATAGTCTTCCTTTCCATCTCATAATGTAGTAAGTAGAAGATTAAAACAAGTTTCCAAATTTCTTAGTTTACTTCCAGTTTAAACAATAGAGGAGAGAATCTGAACTTTCAGAAAGAATTATCTTTGAAATACCTAGGCTCTGCTTCTTGGAAAACATTTTTCCTGTGTGCTTTTTGTATTGTTTTAAACACATTGTCTTCCATATACACAGTGCCAAGATATTTCTTGAGTTTGTGAACTGTCCCTTGAGATCCTTGGGAACTAGGACTGTCCTTCATTTCTGTGCAAATTCACTGTGTCACAATAAATGTGTTGTCTTAGGACTTTGTGACAAAGAGATAATGTTCTGTAAAGGCTGCTTCAGAGACTTAATTTTTTTTTTTTTAATAAGCACCTTTGTGAACAAGTTATACCAAAGCACAGCAATTAGTTCAGTGTCTGGGGGAAGCATCTAGGATGCTTTTAGTTCTTTGTACAAAAAATGTGATTTAATTGTTTACAATACCTGTTCCACAGACGTCTTTTGTGGTAGTGATAGCTAATTGTCACAATTATTAGAACTAGGTTTCACTTGTCAGTGATATCTGTTGAGTATCCATTTATTTAAGGAATATTATGGAAAGATAAAGTAGAAATGGATGACGGTCATTGCTCTCAAAGGTATACAGTTTAATGGGAAGATGCAAAATTATTATCCATAGGAAAAAGACAGTGTATATCTCAGCACAGTAACAGGTGCAAAGTGACCGTGACATAGGACTCGTGCCCAGATGGTAAAGGAATAGTGGTATAGAAGAAATCTAGGTGAGATGGGAAAATTTTCATTGCTTTATACAGCAGGTTTTATAGTTTTAAAGAAATTTTAAAAGATAAAATATGTTTGGGGGTTGGCTGGGTGTATGTTCTCTACTTGAACTATTTTTATCTGTAAAATATTTTTTTGGGGCAGAGCATGTGCTCTGAATTTCAACTGTTGTTACCTCGCTAGAGGGATCATCCATCTAACCCAGCTCAAATGTCACCTTGTCTGCACGCTCTTCTGTTTTCCTAATCGTAAGCGATTGCTCTTTCCTCTTGCTCTTTTAAAACCTTTTACAGCACAAGCCATGCTCTGACTTAGGTGTGGTTATGTTTGTATTTTCTTCATTAGATTGTAGACTTTGGTAAAAAACCATTAACAAACGTTGGAGGTCCTCCCTCTTTTTTCTTTTTTCTTTTTAATGGTTACTTAAAATACTGGAGCATTTTTTTGTTATCCCACCAGTATTCTGAAAAAACCATAAGCGTTAAAGAAGTTCAAATTGTTTTTATTTGGAGAAAGTGTATATGTGTGTTTAGAGGTAGAACCATATTCCCCTTATCACCAATATGGTGATACATATGCTATCGTAAAACATTGGTACAAAAAAAATGTAGAGTTTGGGAATTAAAAATGCCCCCCATACACTTCCGTGATCACATTATAACTACTGGTAATGGTTTGGTGTTTATTCTTCCAGTTCTTCCCTCTTCTTTTATTACCTTCTGGTAGGACTTGCCTTAAACCATCATATTTGAAAGTTTTAATTAGTAAGTTGTGTTTATTGGGAATGGAGAAAGATAATCAGTTCTTACACACTTACTTATTACCCAGTTCTCTGGGCTCAGTTATGTTTTTTCTACTTTTTCTTGAGATACAGGGCTACCACTAGTGTGTGTTCAAAACATTTCAAAAACTGGTCAAAACCTGTGTTGCTGAACAGTTTACCTGCCTTTACCCAAAAATACTTTTTGGAGTACAGGGGCGCCTGGGTGGCTCAGTTGGTTAAGCGGCCAACTTTGGCTCAGGTCATGACAACTTTGGCCCAGGCCATTATCTCGAGGTTGGTGGGTTCGAGCCCCGCGTCGGGCTCTGTGCTGACAGCTCGGAGCCTGGAGCTTGCTTCGGATTCTGTGTCTCCCTCGCTCTCTGCCCCTCCCCCTCTCATGCTCTGTTTCTGTCTCTCAAAAAATGAATAAATACGTTAAATAAAATAAAATATGTTTGGAGTACATACTTCTAAACTTAATCTCTTCTCATTTCTTGATTCTTTTAATCTCTAGAGAGCATTAAAAATTGCTTTGAGATTGCCAACAGGCACTCCTCATAGTAGCCCAAGGAGGAATGTGGGAAGACATTTCTTCATTATCAAATCACATACACAGGTTGTATTCAAACCTTATGTTGCTCCTTATAAAAAGGGAGCTCCAGGGGCACCTGGGTGGCTCAGTGGGTTAAGGGTCTGACTCTTGATTTCGGATCAGGTCGTGATCTCATGGTTTGTGGGTTCGGGTCCCACATCCGGCTCTGTGCTGACAGAGCAGAGCCTGCTTGGGATTCTCTCCCTCTTTGTCTCTCTGCCCTCCCCCCACAATAAATAAATAACTTAAAAAAAAAAGGAGCTACAATTTGGGCCGATGAATTGGGTGATAAGATTCTGTTGTCTTAGGTGATTCTTTAAGCTAGCCTACGGGGAAAATGGTTTTCCAAAGGTTCCTTAATAGAAAACCCAGCTGTAAGCAGTCAGTTGGCCTAATCAACTGAGAAATCTCCATTCATTCAGCAGATTTTTATTGAGACTTGCACCTACTCTGTGTACTTGCCTAGCATTGAAGATAAAATTAAGTCTGTTTCTACCAAAATTGTGAGCTTCTCTGTGTAGGATCCTTAAATAGGCAGAGTGGTACCTGAGGATTAAAACTAGTGTAAACAAAGGGCACACCCAGGTGAATTTATTATTCACTCTTGTTTATTTTTCTGCATAGCTTCTTCCAAAGTATGCTAGCAAACAAATCTGGTCTTCCGCAGGGTGCTGGGGGCCATGGAGACTGTTAAAATAAATAAATCTATGAGCTCTAGAATTTTTTTTATTAAAAAAATTTTTTTAATGTTTATGTTTGGGAGACAGAGAGGGAGAGCAAGCGGGCGAGAGAGCAGGGGAGGGGCAGAGAGAGAGAGGGAGACGAAGAATCCGAAGCAGACTCCAGGTTCTGAGCTGTCAGCATAGAGTCCCACGCAGGGCTTGAACTCACAAACTGAGATCGTGATCTGAGCTAAAGTCGGGCCTTAACCGGCTGAGCCACCCATGAGCCCCTATCTTTTAAAGATTATTTTGAGTGGCCATTTTTGATCAGACCTAAGACACTTTGATGCTGCTGCTTTCTTGATGTTTCTAGGAGATAAAATTTTCACCAACTACATCCTGTTGTTGGGTGACAGCAATTGTAAGATACACCTCTATTTCAGAGCATCCATACTTGAGAGAGGTTGAAGTGTTGTGTTTTGATCGTTTTATTTATTAAAGGGTGTCGGAGTTGATGAGAAAGGGATATTAGTTTGTTTACTCACTGTAATGCAGCCTCACTTCTTAGGTCATAAAGTATTCACACGTATGCTCTGTTGCCTGAATGAATTTTAACATAATATTTCAACTTCTCAGGATTCCTTGTTTTGTTCTGTTTTGAGTTTTGTTATATCTCTATTTCATGGTAAAATTCAGATGTGATGTAATTTAGTTCCAATATTAAAGAATGCTAGAATATGGATAATTTAAATACAATTTTCAGTTTTGTTTCTTCATTTAAAAATTTAAGATGGATTATGCTGTCTATAATACTGGTTAAAAAAACACCACTTTATTTTTATTTTTTTTAATGTTTTTATTTATTTTTGAGACAGAGAGAAACAGCACGAGCAGGGGAGGGGCAGAGAGAGAGGGAGACACAGAATCTGAAGCAGGCTCCAGGCTCTGAGCTGTCAGCACAGAGCCCGATGTGGGGCTCGAACTCATGAACCTTGAGATCATGACCTGAGCCGAAGTCAGACGCTTAACCGACTGAGCCACCCAGGCGCCCCAAAAAAACACCACTTTAGTGGTTCCGTGTTTCACGTGTCTTGGGCGCCCATGAGCACATAATGATTTATTTGCAGAAGAACCTCCAGCCATGAGTTTCCTCAGGCAGCAGCATGCAGACCACCGTGTTTCATTCATTTGTTGGTGAAACTGTTCCTTTCTAAATCATGTCTGGTTGGGGATTGATTTGCTTATTGCTTTACTGTTAGCTGTATCTCTTTGCTCTCATTATACCTGCTTCTCGTACTTTCCTTGCCTTTCTAATTTGATATTTTTAGTGTGCTGTAAGAGTAGAATCTGCAGCTACGCTCGTTGAATGGTGGATAAAAATGATAGAAGGTTCTGAATAAGGACCCAGAGGAGCCGGTCCTTTAGTGCTCGGACCTTGTTCTGTTGGCTTTTACTGCTTAGATGACTCTCACTTCTTCCCTGGTTTTGGACTCTGTTTCAGGTAGATGATGTTTCTGGATAGCGGGTTGTGTAACAGGATGGGATTATTACCTTGTGGAGGTTTAGCTTCCCCTGAATAATAGACCTCTTAAAATTCTGTCTTACTAAGTCAAGTGGATGGTGAGTAATTAGTTAAGTGGATGGAAAAGAGGAAAAGAATTCTTTCTTAGATGTGTTGATATTCTGCTTGTTCTGCATCATGATCCCCAAGCTTGTACATCAGGATACTTGAATGCATGGTATATCGTTTGTTGCAATTCAGAACCTAATGTCATTCCAAGAGCAGAAATTAGAGGCCTTCAAGAACCATGAGGCTGCATGCAAAATAGCCACCTTTGCCTGTTACCAGGATATTTATATGTCACCTGGATCTTTTGGTAATCCAGTTTCTTTTAGGTAAAATTGTCTTTGGAGGTGTCCTTTTTGATGTTTGTGTTAACGATAACTTAGACTCTGTCTTGTATTTAATATTCCTGGCAATAGTGAAACTTTAGTATACTTTCAGCAAATATGGGTTAGAGTTTTAGTCATATATTTCTTTAGGGTTGCTTCATTTTTTCCTGTTGTAGAATTCGTGGAGTTAGTGTTTTCAGAACTGGAATGTCTTTGGGAGTGCTCTGATACAACCCTTACATTTTGTAGATGACAGTGAGATTGTGACTTGTTTAAACTGCAAGTTTAGATAGAATAGAGTTCTTTTCAATTCTCAGTCCAGTGTTTTTCCTGTTCTTGTATGTGCTTCCCTAAGTAAAACCTTCAAGGGACAGATAGAATCTTAGACTTTTGTAGCCTCTATTAGTAGAGATCTGCCAGTTTTCCTGTCACACCCCAGCAGTATAAATAATTGTGTCTGCATTTTCAATATGTCCGTTTGCTGTAAACTACATACCGCATATATTGTACATTGTAAGACCCTAACAAAAATGAGATAAAGTTGAAAAACATTGTAGAACAATTTAAAATGTATTATTTTTATGTTTTCGATACATTTAAAATATTAGTAATCTTAAAAATAAGTATGATTGAAGACCGTCACTTAAAAAAAAACCCTTTATTTTGAAATAATTATAGACTCATGGGAAGTAGTGAAGATAGGCAGGGAGTCCAGTGTAACCTTCATTCAGCTCTCCTGGTTATAATATCTTACGTAAGGTGACGTTACTAACATTAAATCAGGAAACTGACATTGGTACGGTACTGTTAAGTAACCATATTCAGTTTTCATGGTTTTTTAAATTTTTTTATTAAAAAAAATTTTTTTTAATGTTTATTTATTTTTGAGAGAGAGAGGGACAGAGTGCGAGCAGGGGAGGGGCAGAGAGAGAGAAGGATACACAGATCTGAAACAGGCTCCAGGCTCTGAGCTGTCAGCCCAGAGCCCAACGTGGGGCTCGAACCCCCAAACAACGAGATCATGCTCTGAGCCAAAGTTGGATGCTTAACCAACTGAGCCACCCAGGCGCCCCAGTTTTCATGTTTTTTTAATGCACTCATTCAGGTGTATGTGTGTGTGTATAGTTTTGTGCAATAGATAACGTTTCATGTCTAGATTCATTTAATGACCGCTACAATCAAGATTCAGTACTGGTCCATTACTGCCAAGAAACTCCCTCATGCATCTCAAAGTACCCCCTCCCCCCTTCCCTGGTTACTGGCAACAGCTAATTTGTTCTATCCCTCTATAACTGTGTCATTTGAGAATGTTACATAAATGGAATCATACTGTATGTATCTTTTTGAGGCTGACTTTTGCACTCAGCACAATGCCTTAGAGAACCATCCAAGTTGTCCAATGTATCAGTAGTTCATTTCTTTTTATTGCTGAGTACTTAGTATTCATTGTATGGATGTGCCACAGTCCCAGTTTGTTCACCTGTTGAAGAACATATGATTTGTTTTCTAGTTTTTGGCTATTACGAATAAAGCTGCTCTGAACATTCATGTATAGGTTTTTGTGTGAACATAGGCTTTCATTTCTCTGAGATAAATGCCCAAGAGTGCAATTGCTGGTTCATATTGTAAGTGTATGGTGAATTTTATAAGATTATTTTCCAGAGTAGCTATTCCCACCAGCAACGTATGAAAGATCTGGTTTCTCCACACACTTGTCAGAATTTGGTATTTTCTCTATTTTTAAAATGTTACACATTCTAAAAAGTTGTGATATCTCATTGTGGTTAAAACAATTTTTTTTTAAGTTTTTATTCATATTTTTTGGAGGGGGGGGAGAGACAGAGAGAGAGAGAGAGGGAGAGATAATCCCAAGCAGACTCTGCCTCATCAGTGTGGAGCCTGACATGGGGCTTGAACCCACAAACCGAGAGATTATGACCTGAGTGGAAATCAAGAATCGGGTGCTTAACCGACTGAGCCACCCAGGTGCCCCTCATTGTGGTTTTAATTGTCTTTCCCAGTGGGCAAATTGTTTCCCTAATGAACAATTTGGATTGTTTTTTATTATTGAGCTTTGAGAATAAGCTCTTTGTCAGATACGTGATTGGCAAAAATTGTTGTTGTTGTTGTTTTTTTCATCCTTTTAACAGGGTCTCTTACAGTGAAGAAGTTAGAAATTTCATGTAGTGCATTCATTTTTTTTTTTCTTTTATGAATTGTGCTTTTGGTGTCACATCTGTGGACTCTTTGTCCAGTGGTAGGTCTCAAAGATGTTTTTCCTTTGTTTTCTTCTGAAAGCTGTATAGTTTTACAGTTTACAAGATAATCACTTTTACCTTACAGTTTTGATAAAGTACTGGTATTGTTAACACACAGTTGTCAGTTCTGCCATTTTCTTGTTGCTTGCTTGTATTTTGCTTTATTATATTTAATCCACCTTTCTTTGCAAAACTCTTATTTTTTATTTTTAAATTAAAAAAAAAATTTTTTAAGTAGGTTCCCCAACTCTGAGATCAAGACTTGAGCTGATATGGGGCTCCTGGGTGGCTCAGTCAGTTGAGCATCTGACTTTGGCTCAGGTCACGATCTCATGGTGCGTGAGTTCGAGCCCCGTGTCAGGCTTGCTGCTGTCAGTGTGCAGAGCCTGCTTCGGATCCTCTGTCTCTCCTTCTCTCTGCCCCTCCCCTGCTCACACTCTCTCTCTCAAAAGTGAATAACCATTAAAAAAAAAAAAAAAAAAAGACTTGAGCTGAAGTCAAGAGTCGTCTGTGTCCCCCAGGAGCCCTTGCAAAAATCTGTTCTTATTTGTTACAGATATTTTAATTAAGTATCCAATTCTGGCAGTCTTTATTTTTTTTTTTTAGTTAAAAAATTTTTTAATTCTAGTATAGTTAACATACAGTATTCTATTCATTTCAGGTGTACATATAGTGATTCAACAGTTGCATACATCACTCAGGGCTCATCGCTGCAAGGGCACGCTTTAATCCCCATCAGCTGTTTCCCCCATGCTGGTTCCTGCCCCCCTCAGTTCTCTATAGTTGAGAGTCTGTGTTTTGGTTTGTCTCGCTGTCTCTTTTTCACTTTGTTCGTTTGCAAAAATGTTTGAAAACCCATTAGTGAGTGAGATCATAATTGTAATGAGATCTGCAGATGTACTTAATTGGGCCCAAGGAAGCTGCAGGATGTGGCAGTTTGCTGAAAGTGAACAAACCAGTGAGGGCGTCACAAACAGCCCCTCCAGGGTGTGGAGCCTGCCTTCTTTCCTTGACCTACTTGGACCTCCTAGAACACTGTGTGTGCAGTCAGTGCCACAAACAAAACTCTTCTGAGTGTTTGAAACAAGACGAGATTTACTGAAAGGGTGTAAGCTGCTTACAGAACTGTTAGAAGAGCCTAACAGCTCCTCTAGGGCGACAATCCAGAGGTGACCCCTCGGGGGAACTCAGAAGGCACCGCCGTCCCTGTCCCTGTACTGGGAGCCAGAGCTTGTGCCACCTCTGTGGCCGCTCTGGAAACTGCAGGACAGACGCAGCGCATCAGCTCAGGACTGGGAAGTCAGATCAAAAAGCTTCCGGGGGCGCCTGGGTGGCGCAGTCGGTTAAGCGTCCGACTTCAGCCAGGTCACGATCTCGCGGTCCGTGAGTTCGAGCCCCGCGTCGGGCTCTGGGCTGATGGCTCAGAGCCTGGAGCCTGTTTCCGATTCTGTGACTCCCTCTCTCTCTGCCCCTCCCCCGTTCATGCTCTGTCTCTCTCTGTCCCAAAAATTAATAAACGTTGAAAAAAAAATTAAAAAAAAAAAAAAAGCTTCCGCTCTGTGGCTCCTGCCACTCTGCTCTTGCCGCCCAGGAAGCTGGAGACTGGACGCTGGAGTGATGCTGGAGACAGAACTCCTACTTCCAGAACCGTGCTTACCCCCAGACTCCTAGGAGAGGTGCCTTTCAGGGTGCCTAGAGGTACGCTGGAGGTCGAGTGAGGCAATCCGTGGTAACTGGCGTTCTTCACGTAAAGGCCACAAGGCTGCGGCAGCCTGATGCAGGAACGGGAGAACGTGCTGGTGTCGATTTCACGTACTGAGTATTCGTAACGCTCAATTTCAAATTTAAGAGAACACATACGTTTAGTCTTACAGGATTTTCTTTTCACCCTAGCGGCATGATCATCACCCTGTCTCTGACAGGTGTGGGTTCTCCACTTTGAGCTTAATACTTTTTGAACTAGTAGGTCTGGTATGCTCTTTTCCTCAAATATTTACATGTATATTAATGTTTCCCAATTTTAAAACCCTGTCTTTCCTAGGGGAACCTGGCTGGCTCGGTCAGTAGAGCATGTGACTTTTGATCTTGGGGTCGTGAGTTCAAGCCCTACATTGGGTGGGGAGCGTACTTCAAACAAACCAAAGCACATCTTTCCTTTTTATAAGTATACAAAGTATAAAATGTTATTATTTTGGGAAACACTCATTAAATTCAGTTAACGCCATTTTCCTTATTGTCGGGACCTGAGCCTTGTAACACCCGTGTTTTCCCAGGTCTCCCTGGGGAATAATGTAAAAGAGGTGGTTTTCCCTGAGACCCATGTTTTGGTGCCAGAGGCTCGACAGCCAGCAGTCATCACTAGTTTGGTATCTATTTGTCAAAAATAATTAAAGTTTGGTTCGTTTTATTGCGTACTTTAGGTTTTTATTTCTGGGTGTAGCAAATTTTGGCACACAACCAAAAGTGAGACATACAGATATCCTTGTAAAGACTAGTTTTATATGGTCTGTGATGGCAGTAGATTTAAAATGCAATAAAATAGGTTGTATGAAAAATTTTGAGTGTGAGTGCATATGCATTTTTCTAGTGGGAAGAGGTCCATAGGTTTATCAGCTTTCAAAGCAGAGTCCATGATCCTGAAAAGATTAAAAATGGCTGCTCAGGACACCTGAGTGGCTCAGTAGGTTGAGCATCCGACTTTGGCTCAGGTCATGATCTCACGGCCCCCCATCGAGTTTGCTGCTGTCAGCGCAGAGCCTGCTTCGGATCTTCTGTCCCCCTCTGTTTCTGCCCCTTCCCCGCTTGCGCTTTTTCTCCCAAAAATAAATATATCTTTTTAAAACATGGCTGCTCAGGGCACCTGGGTGGCTCAGTTGGTTAAGGGTCCGACTCGGGCTCAGGTCATGATCTCACAGTTCATGAGTTCGAGCCCCATGTCAGGCTCTGTGCTGACAGCTCAGAGCCTGGAGCCTGCTTTGGATTCTCTGTCTCCCTCTCTGTCTGCCACTGCCCTGCTCGAAGTCTGTCTGTCTGTCTCTCTCAAAAATAAATAAACATTAAAAACAATGGCTGCTCTAGAGACGAAAGTTCAATCAAGACATTTGCCAACCATGTAACATCAAGGCTTTTGCTGTCAATCACAGACCATTTCCCTGATCTCCATCTTATGCCTGGAGCCTTTTTTTAGGACATGGAAAGAAAATTATTGTTACCCAAGTGTTTAGGGAGAGTGATGGAACAACATAAGAGTTCATTACTAAATGAACTAAATGAGGAGAGATACCTGGAAGTCAATTATATTGCAATCATTTTTTTTTCAAAAAGGAACCTTTCCTATATGTATGGTTGATGGGATCCTGAAAAATAATGGGTTATGTGTGTCGAGACATATTAAAATGTTGATAATCTCTAATCCAATATATTATACCTTGGGGGATATATCTGAATACTTGAAATAGTTATAAAAATAATTTATATGTTCAAATCTGGAACCTAAAATTATACCATTTAGGAAGGAATCTACAAATGAAATAATTTTAGCCTTACTTCTTTTTTTAAATCAAAATCTATTTTTTTCAGGAATAGAATTTAGTGATTCATCGCTTTCCTATAACACCCAGTGTTGCCTTATTTCTTAACATACTACCATATGACCTCATCGCATACACCAAAGCCTCAGTGGAATGCAGCCTGGTGTGTAGAGATTTACAAAATCATGCACAGAGATTTCACACGATGAAAGAGGATATGGTTTTGGTTGATGGGAGAAGGAGAAGCCTTTTTCCCTTCACCCTGACACACACACACACACACACACACACACACACACACACGTAGAGAGAGGGTAGTGAGGGCTTTGGGACAGATCAGTGGAGGCTGTGTTATCTCGATCCTGATTCTACCGGTTCAGTTACACAAGTAGTGAATATTATTATAGTAGTATCTCTTACGAGTCATGTCAAGTCTGAAAGTGGGGTGACCCCAGATTCCTCACGTGTAAAATAGAGTTGTTGTGGGGATTAAATTAAAAGATATAAGCAAAGCACACAGCATAGTGCTTGCGGCAGGCAGAATAACGGCCTCCCTCCCCATCTTAATCTCCGGAACTGAGGACGTTGTATCACACAGCTGAAGGGGATTTAGGCCTCAGGTGGAATTAAGGTTGCTAATCAGCTAATTTTGAAAGGGAGTACTCTGGGTTATCTGGTGAGCCTAATGTAATCGCAAGGGTCTTTAAGAGAAGCAGGATGCAGAAGAGTCAGGACCAGAGAGATAGCATCATGAGAAGGAACCAAACGTCCACCGAGGCTTTGAAGATAAAAGGGGCCTGGGAGCTGAGGAATGTGGGCAGCTCTATAAACTGGTAAAGGCAAGAAAATGGATTATCCTTAGCATTTCCAGAAAGGAACCCAGCTCTGCCGACACTTTGGCTCTAGTCCAGTGAGACCTGTTTTGGACTTCTGACTTCCAGAACTGTAAGATAATGAATTGTAAGCCACTAAGTTTGTGATAATTTGTCACTGCGGCAATTGATTGCACTACAGGAAACTGACATGGTGCTTGCTTGATAAATATTAGCTAAATAAACATGGTCTTCCTCTCCTAAAAATCACCTATTGAAGTTAACCCTTGTCTGGTTCAATGTATCTGTGTAGCTAGCTTTCCTTTTTCAGAAGGAAAAATGTCCTTTATCTCCTTTTTACTGAGCCCCACAATCTCATCTCTTCCATATTTTCCATCACCTCCTGTGTCTTCATTTTTTCCTGCCCCTTGCCTGCTACCTGGAAATATGCACGGAGCTCTCTCATCTCGGAGAACCTTCTGTTTGACGCTGCTTTCCCTTAGTTACCACACTGCAGTCACCCCAAAGGACCACAATACTCTGAAATGTCTTCACATTTATCAGATAATTTCCTCTTTGATTTCAATTCTGGATAGGTTTCTAACTATTATATGCGATATAAGTTAATATAAGAACTTGAGTGCTTACCTTTTCATAAGCATTATACTATGTTGGTGGTGATGAGGTTAGAAATGAATGAGCCTCTCTTCTCTGCAGGAGCCTGTTGCGGACAATAGGTAAATTAGCCAACTGTTAACAAGCAGTAAATACCAAACGTCAGATGTTAAAGTGAGTGGTAAGGATAGTAAGTAGGTATGAGAGGGCAGAGTAGGGGAGGCTGTTTTAGACCTGAACAACCTAAGAAGGCTTCATAAAAGAGATTTTTGAGTGAGGAATATGCTCTTAAAGGAATTAGGAAAACTGGTTTCAATAAAATAATCTGTATTACTAGAAACACAAGAGTTCTTAAAATCTCATTTTGCTTTGGATTGGTGGAAAATGTTTTTTTTCCTATTGAATTTTTTCTGGTTGAGGAGAGCCTCTTGTAGAATTTAAAAGATGTATAAACCTA
Organism: Lynx rufus; assembly: GCF_022079265.1. NCBI lineage: Eukaryota > Metazoa > Chordata > Mammalia > Carnivora > Felidae > Lynx > Lynx rufus. The sequence continues at coordinate 38,161,329 of NW_025814845.1, read as the reverse complement.
AATTACAATAAATTGACGACACATTTGTCTTGATAATCTCAAGTATAACACGAGATACATACTGCTTTTTCTTTGTATTAAGTTTGTTGGTATATAAAACTCCAAATAAGATTTGAGATGTAGTATGACTTAATCTGAGTTCATTGTGTTTTATGTACTAAAAACATTGACTGTGATTATATTTTTTTTATTTAAAAAAAAATTTTTTTAACATTTATTTATTTATTTTTTTTTTTTAAAATTTTTTTTTTCAACGTTTATTTATTTTTGGGACAGAGAGAGACAGAGCATGAACGGGGGAGGGGCAGAGAGAGAGGGAGACACAGAATCGGAAACAGGCTCCAGGCTCTGAGCCATCAGCCCAGAGCCCGACGCGGGGCTCGAACTCACGGACCGCGAGATCGTGACCTGGCTGAAGTCGGACGCTTAACCGACTGTGCCACCCAGGCGCCCCAACATTTATTTATTTTTGAGACAGAGAGAGAGAGCATGAACAGGGGAGGGTCAGAGGAAGAGGGAGACACAGAATCTGAAACAGGCTCCAGGCTCTGAGCTGTCAGCACAGAGCCTGACGCAGGGTTCGAACCCACAGACCACGAGATCATGACCTGAGCCAAAGCCGGACGCTTAACCGACTGAGCCACCCAGGTGCCCCTGTGAGTATATATTTTAAAGGAAAGTATTACATGGGCTCACTAGAGACAATTATGTTAGACAAACCTTAGTTTTTTGTTTTTTTTTTTTTAAGTGTTTGTTTATTTTTGAGAGAGAGAGTGCACACATGTGGAAGGGGAGGAGAGAGAGGGAGACAGAGGATCCAAAGCGGGCTCTGTGCTGACAGCAGAGAGCCCGATGCCGGGCTCGAGCTCAGAACAAACCGTGAGCTCATGACCTGAGCCAAAACCAAGATTGGGACCTGTAAGTGACTGAGTCACCCAGGTGCCCCAAACCATACTTCTTTTTAGGTAGGATTATTAGGCCGAGGGTCAGGAGAATGCAGAGAATGCAGTATCAGTGAATTTCAGACAGGCATTCTGCAACCTTTCTCTGTTGACAAGTGGAGGAGTGTGGGCTGGATGACCATAAAATCAGGTGGAAATATGAGTGGTTGAGTAGCAACTCTAAAAATTAGTAATAGTGGGGGCACCTGGGTGGCTCAGTCGGTTGAGTGTCCGACTTCAGCTCAGGTCATGATCTCGCGGTTTGTGGGTTTGAACCCCGCGTCGGGCTCTGTGCTGACAGCTCGGGACCTGGAGCCTGCTTCGGATTCTGTGTCTCCCTCTGTCTCTGTTCCTTCCCCGCTCATACTCTCGCTCTCTCTCAAAAATAAATAAAGATAAAAAAATAAATAAAAATTAGTAATAGGGAATTCGTGACAACTGGAGAAAAATTCCTATTGCTGAAGGCTGCTGTCCATATTTTTGTAATGTGAATAAAAACATTGATACTACGCTTATCACATTTTTGGATGAAATGTATTTTTTAGGGGTAACTTTAAAAAATATTTCTGACTGAAATGGTGGGCCAAGGCTACCATGATAACTTAAAGGAGTTTGATATGAAGTCCTGTATATGAGTTGAGAAAACATCTGCATAATTATAGGAGTGAGGGAGATGTGGTTGAATACAAACAACTTAGGTATTTTAATTACTGTAATAAACTCCATCTGGATATAAAATGTAATGGGACTACGAGAAAGCCTGCATAGATTCCTAGTCGGGACTTAACAGGAAGGAGGTTCAGAAGAGGAAAGGTGTTAGTCTTACTTTATTCTGTACCGTCCAGACAACACCTGGAGTATTGTGTTGAGTTACGGATGTCACATGCGAATGAATCAGAAAACAGAAAATCACATATGTTGGTGAAGATAGGGAGAAATTGGAACCCTTGTACGTTGCTGGTAGCAGAATGGCACAGCTGCTGTGGAAAACAGTTTGGTGGTTTTTCAAACAGTTAAATCTAGAATTATGACATGAACCAGATAGTCTACTCCTACATATGTACCCAAAAGAATTGAAAACAGGTACTCAAACGAATACTTGAACATGAATATTTATAGTAGTTCTGTACTTACGTAGCCATTTACATTAGTTAAAACGTAGAAACAACCCAGATGTACATCAACTAATGAGTGGATAACCGAAGTGTGGCTTATCCACACAATGGAATATTATTCAGCCATAACCGTGAACTACTGATAAACGCTACAGAGTGCACGAACCGCAAAAACCTGCTGAGTTGAAAGAAGCTGGACACAGAAGATCACATGTGATTTCACTGATATGAAATATCCAGGACCGTTATGTCCATACGGATGTGAATTAGATGAGTGGTTGCCAAGGTCATGGGGAATGAGGATGGACTATCTGATGGGTGTGGGATGATGAAAAGGTTTTGGAAATAGGGGTGTTGGTTGTAAAACATTGTGAATGTACTGTGTGGTATTGAGCCATACGCTTTATTTATTTATTTTTTAATGTTTATTTATTTTTGAGACAGAGACAGAGCATGAATGGGGGAGGGTCAGAGAGAGAGGGAGACACAGAATCGGAAACAGGCTCCAGGCTCTGAGCTGTCAGCACAGAGCCCGACGCGGGCCTCGAACTCACAAACCGCCAGATCATGACCTGAGCTGAAGTCGGACGCTTAACCGACTGAGCCACCCAGGTGCCCCGAGCCATACACTTTAAAACGCTTACTTACATTACCTGGATTTCACCTTAAAGTGTCAGTACGTATAAATCAACTGAATAGTATTGAGAATCCAGAAATAAAACTCTGTAATCAATAGTTTTTTTTTTTTTTTTTTTAGACAAATGTGCCAAGAAAATTCAATAGGGAAAGAATAGTCTTTTCAGCAAATTGTGCTGAGAAACCTGGAGATTTACATGCAAAAGAACGAATTTGAACTTCCTCCTCACATCATATACCCAGATTAACTAAAAATGCATCATAGGCCTAAATGTAATAGCAGAAATGATAAAACTCGTAGAAGAAAACATGAATAAATCTTACTGACCTTGGCTAGGCAAAGCCTTCTTAGGTAGGACACTGACCGCACAAGCAACAAAGAATAAAATAGATAAATTGGACTTTATCACAATTAAAAACTTTTGTGCCTCAAAGGACACCATCAAGAAAGTGAAAAGACATGGGGCGCCTGGGTGGCGCAGTCGGTTAAGCGTCCGACTTCAGCCAGGTCACGATCTCGCGGTCCGGGAGTTCGAGCCCCGCGTCAGGCTCTGGGCTGATGGCTCGGAGCCTGGAGCCTGTTTCCGATTCTGTGTCTCCCTCTCTCTCTGCCCCTCCCCCGTTCATGCTCTGTCTCTGTCTGTCCCAAAAATAAATAAACGTTGAAAAAAAAAAAATTTAAAAAAAAAAAAAAAGAAAGTGAAAAGACAACCCACAAAATGGGAGAAAGTATTTGCAATTTCTATCTAATAAGGGACTTGTATCGAAGTTCTCTAAAGAACTCTAATAACTCAGTAATAAAAAGACTAAAAGTAAACTGGTGTATTTTATGGTATGTGAATTATATTTCAATAAAAGCTGTTAAAAAATGGGTCAAGTGGAATATGCTTAGAGATTTCTAGTCTTCAGGGATTCAAAATTAAAATCCTACTCTTTCCCACTGCTTGTCCTTTCTGTTTTTGCTCTCCCTCACTCCAGCTTCCAACCTCTGTCAGCTGTGCCTTTTACACTGACAAGGTGGAGAACATTTATGTTCTGTTCTGCAACCTTAATGAAGGCTTTGGTGCTTGGTTTTTATATTGGTCTGATGTCTTAATTATTATGCAGATATTCATTGCAGAGTGATGAAGTAATTATGGTGACATTTCCTTCTCTCTATGCCAGTATCATGACCCAGGCCAACAGAAGGATGATGCTTCTAGTGTCAAAGACAAATGGATTCTCTTCCTGTAATCCATTAGTTGCTCGAAATCCTGTCCTTTTTTGTTCCCCACATTTGAACCACTACTTTCTCTTTTTTTCTTTTCTTTTTAATTTTGATTTTTCTTAAGCAGTCTCTATACCCAACATAGGACTTGAACTCACGATCCTGAGATCGGGAGTCACCCACTCTACCAACTGAGCCAGCCAGGCACTCCAGAGCTATGACTTTCCTGACTCGCTTTTTGTTTATCCTGGTGTTTCACTTTGGTTCTTTTGGCAGCATTTTGCAGAATATCCGACCACAGGTGACCCAGCTGATGGTCTTGACCTTTCTTTTACTGGCGGTGGTTACCGCTGCACCAAGTATCCTTTTCTCACTTCCTAAAAGGCGGAGAGAAGGGCATAGAATGGGTGCTGCTTCTTGTGGATCTTCCCCATTTTTAAAACCCATTTTAGAAAAATTTAAAAACTCATAAAATTTTGAGAAGAGTCATGTGGACTCTTGTCTAACTTTTACCTCGATTCACTTGTTATAAACATTTTGCTATATTTGCTTTTTCCTTTATCTTTGTCTATGGGTCTATAGTTGTTTTGGGGGAATCTTTTGAGAGAAAATTGTAGAGATCATGACTCTTTATTCTTAAATGCTTTACTGCATATCATCTAAGGAAAGGACTTCCTCATGTGATCGTGGAACAGTGATTAAATTCAGGAAATTTAACATTTGTATTTGCTCAGAAGCAGATGCTGAGGCCAGGATTAGGATTGCACAAATGTAAAAAGAAGGAAGCAGTAGTGGGCAAGTGGAACCGTCAGATTGTGGTGGCTTGTCTGCTGGCAGAAGGAGCAGACCTGGAGGCAGGATTGTCCATTAGAACCGTTCTGTGTTGGGTAGAAATGGCTTGGCCTGTACCTTGCTTTCTCAGTTATGAGCTTGAGCTGTCCAGAGAACACCGAGATCTCCTCTTGACAGCTGAAGCCAACCGTGATGAAGCTAACAGCATAACCATACTTCTCCGCCTGGTGGTGAGTTGTTTGGATGTGGGTGGTACCTCTCCATGTCCCCCATGATGCAATACTATCATCTAAGACAGTCTACATTCAAATTCGCCAGTTGCCCAATAACATCCATTATCACAGATTTCCTCCCTGTCCTATCTCTTTTCATCTTGGAAAATCTTTCAAGAAGCTCCCCAGATGATTTTCCTGTATGTCTCGTAGGCTGGAAATGAAGCGCTTCTCTCCAGTGGGACAGGAGCCGTTGCTCAGGCCAATTACTGGCAGAGGAGACTGGGATTTCCAGGCTTAGTTTAGATCTACAGGGACTTTGTCCCATGGGTCTGGGAGAGAGGCTCCCTTCTCTAATCCTGTGATTTTACCTGATAACCTTAAAAAGAAAGAGAAAAAACAATTAGGTTTCTTTAGCAAGCAGTAAGGGAGGAAAACTGGGTAAACAATCAGCATTTTGTGGGAATTTTCTGTTGCATAATTTTCTTTTTTTTATTGAGAAAAGAAACATATGCATTCCTGTCATTAAACCAGCTTCTTAGTGATTGTATCTTTTGAATGGAGTCCACTCCTTTCTTCCTTTCATGGAGTTCACTAATTTTGTTTTAATAGGATGAATTATTGTCTATTTCTGCTGCACAGCTGCCATCCTGGGACGTCTTTTTCATTTCACTCTTGGATCATTTCCACTGTGTTCTCACATCTACTTTATTGGGTTTCATCCTTGTTGCTAGAGAATACCCTCAAGTAATGCCCTTACATGTCTGAAAGTGTCTTTTTTCTGCTTTCTTACTTGATGGATCATTTGAATATAAAAATCTAGGTCACAATTATTTCACTTTAGAAATTTCTGCGACCTTGCTCTCCTGCAGTTGAGAGTTTCTGATTTTAGTCAGAGTCTTCATTTTTGTTTTTTCCTCAAATCATTTAGAATCTTTTCTTGGTTGTTGTATAATTTCACAGGATTTGTCTACATGTTTTTCCATGGAACAGAAGGTAGGTCACTTCCTCTCACTTACCGAAGCCTGGCTCCCTGTCTTATTTTGTACCTGTTCTTTATTACTAATCTTTTACTTCGCGTGACTAATCTTTTATTCCACATTGATGTGGATGGTTCATCTAATACCTTTGACACACACTGTACCTATTCGTGTCTTTCCTTGCTAATAGAGGCCCAATTTTGTCCAGATATTTAGTGCCCATGAGTTTCATGGACTTCCCTCGCCTCCATTCCGAAGGTGGCAGTTTGTGAGTATGGCTCAGCCTAAAGCCCATTATGTTCCATTCTCCTTGCTTACAATTGGTTTCAGGATAGTGACACAGAAGTCTGCTGGAGTCTAGTTTCCTTCGGTAAATGAAGGTACAGCCCTTCTCTTGGATGTTGTTATATGAGCTCATGATACTTGGAGCTGCCATCTTGGGTCACAGAAGGGAAAAGTGAGTTGAGAATGACTCTCAACTCAAAATTGTCTAAAATTGAACTCCAGATCTCCAGTTCTTCCCCTATCCCAATTTTCCACTCCATCTTTCCAGTTGCCAAGGCCAAAATTTTTGGTGTCATCCCTAACTTTACTCTTTCACATCCCATGTTTTATTCATTAGAAGATCCTATGAGCTCCTCCTTCAAATTATATTTACATTTTACTATTTGTTCCTACTTAATACCACTGCCATCTTGGTCCATGCTACTGCTGTTTCTTGCATATTCTACTGCATTAGAACAGTGCCTACCCAGGGAATTTTAGTAGGGTTCAACCAGACCTGTGGCCTGTGGCAATCCGTATTTGACATCACATTCACTTATGAGGATATGGGACAGGAAACACAGCTTGTCAGCAGAGAAGCACCAGTGTTCTTTTTGGGAGGTCCTGGTGGCAGTGCTGAAAGAACAGCCAGGGGTGGCTCAGTCGGTAGAGCACCCGACTCTCGGTCTGGGGGTTGTGAGTTCAAGTCTACAGTGGGCCTAGAGTTTACTTTTAATGTTATTTTTTTAAAGAAGAAGGAAGAATAGCCAGAACTATTCTCTGTGCCCCCTCCTTCAGGTGGAGCTTAGGTGTGAATAATGAGGCTCCCACGAAGGGGGTATGTAGCCAACCTGTCTAAGAAGCTGCATGTTCCACAAAAGCCATTACCTTGTGTGACCACCCATGAGCGAGGTTTCTAGGATCCCCACGGGGTACAGGCTCGATGACAGGAGTCACCACACTAGGAGAAGTCCAAAGTTACAGCCACTCTCCAGGTATTTTTAGTTCCTCTTAGACCCAAGCAATTTACCAATGGGTCATTTTTACCATAAGCCATGTTGCCTAGTAACACAGCTGACATTCTGTGGTTTCTGACATTCATGGTTTCCTGGGGAACAGAGCTAGACAGTTAACCGAATCCAAGAGCAATTTCTCATGCTGAAAGACCAGGGTTTTTCTAACACTTCAGTCACAAATAGCCTGCCACCGAGAGGTGCTCCCCTTCTGTGCTTCTCCCCTGTGCTCTTTGTCAGCACAATAGCCAGGGCGCTCCTTTAGCACGTACGACCGTCCTGTTACTCTTGTGCAGATCCTGCAGTGGCTCCTACCTCACTTCGGGCGCATTTGTCTGTAGGCCATGCTTGAGTCAGTCTCTTCCTACCTTTCTGATCCTTTTTCCCTACTACTCCTGCCCTCGCTCATCTGCTGTAATCTCCTTTTGTTCTCACTCTGATGTGCCAGGCATGTTTCTGCCTCAGGGCTTGGCTCTTCCCGAATACTCCTGATATTCACCTGGCTGCCTCTTGAATTCTTTGCTCAGATGTCACCTTTTCAACAAGCTGCATTCCATTGAAAAATTGCAACTCCTACCACGCCCAGTGCTTGAAGTTCCATGTTGTTTTTTTTTTATAGCTCTTTTCACCTTTTCATACTCCATAATTTCCTTTTTTTTTTTTAATTTTTTTTAATGTTTTTATTTATTTTTGAGACAGAGACAGAGCATGAGCAGGGGAGGGGCAGAGAGAGAGGGAGACACAGAATCCGAAGCGGGCTCCAGGCTCTGAGCTGTCCGCACAGAGCCTGACGCGGGGCTCGAACTCACGGATTGTAAGATCATGACCTGAGCCGAAGTCGGAAGCCCAACCGACCGAGCCACCCAGGCACCCCTCCTTTTTTTTTTTTTTTTTTTTTTTTATTTAAAGAAAGCGATAGAGTGTGAGTGGGGGAGGAGCAGAGAGAGGGAGGGAGACCCAGAATCCAAAGCAGGCTCCAGGCTGTGAGCTGTCAGCACAGAGCCTGATGCGGGGCTCGAACTCCCAAACATGAGATCATAACCTGAGCCGACATCGGACGCTCAACCGACGGAGCCATCTAGGTGCCCCATCATTTACTTATTATATGTAGTTTATCATCTGCCACTGTTAGCAAGTAAATTACAAGAGGGCAACATCTTCATTGACATATTCCCAGCCACCTAGCACAGTGCCTAACACCTAGTTGATGCTTAGTATTTTTAAATAAGTGAGGACACCTTTACAGAGGGGCTTACTGGGGCGCCTGGGTGGCGCAGTCGGTTAAGCGTCCGACTTCAGCCAGGTCACGATCTCGCGGTCCGTGAGTTCGAGCCCCGCGTCGGGCTCTGGGCTGATGGCTCAGAGCCTGGAGCCTGTTTCTGATTCTGTGTCTCCCTCTCTCTCTGCCCCTCGCCCGTTCATGCTCTGTCTCTCTCTGTCCCAAAAATAAATAAACGTTGAAAAAAAAAAAAATTTACAGAGGGGCTTACTGTGTGCTGAGTATTTTTTTAAAACAGAGTGAATAAAGTTTTAATATATGTGGAGGAGCACATAAATACAACATTCTTGTGAATACAAAAAAATTAGACACGGAATTTAAATTAAAAGCACTAAATAGTATAGGGGTGCCTGGGTGGCTCGGTTAAGTGACGGACTCCTGGTTTCGGCTAAGGTCATGATTTCAAGGTTCGTGATCTCGAGCCCCTCTTTGGGCCCCGTGCCTACAGAGAAAGACCTGCCCGGGATTCTCTCTCTCTGCCCCTCCCCTGCTCATTATCGCTCCCTCTCTCTCAAAATACTCCCCTCCCTCCCCCCCCAAACATTAAAGAGCGTAAAGAATAACATTATGTTGTGACAAGAAGTGTAGGTTTTAAGGAAATTAGAATACAGATAATACTGTATATGCCAAATAACATAGACAGTAAACGTATCAAAATTTTTAGGAATGCAAGAAGATTTTAGTAAACATTTCTGAGGATTTAAGAGACCTGGTATGCAAAAAAGAAGGGAAACAAGAATTTGATAGTAAACAGTTGTTCTTTTTTGATTGCTTTAGAGTCGTTACTGAAATTTGGTTCTTTGAAAATTCATGGAAGATTCACAATAAATCAATCAGACTTTTAGCTGCACGCCCCAAATCAATAAATATATATAAAAAAAGAGCCACCCAAGCTCTCCATCCCTTTTTTTTTTTTTTTTTTTTTTTAAATAAGCATGGAAACAGAGAGGTTAAGAAACTTACCTCGTGTCGCATAACTTCTAAGTGAATCCCCACAGGTGGTCTTTGGAGCCCGGGTTTTGACTGATCTATTACAGTTAAGCATCCTTCTGCATACACAATTTTTAACCTGCTTTTGGATTATTTGGTAAATTCCCCTTTGGATTAGAGGTTATGGACCTTTCATAACCTATATGGCCCAATTTTCCAGGGTCTTGTCAACCAGATGTGAATGTATCCTTAAAAACAAACAAAAAAATGGTGGTGGGGGTTTGTGTGCCTGGGCACCCAGTTGGTTAAGCACCAGACTCTTGATTTTGGGTCGGGTCATGATCTCATAGTTGTGAGATTGAGCCCTGTGGGCCCCCATGCTTGGGGTGAAGCCTGCGTGATTCTCTTTCTCTCTCTCTCTAGGGGTGCCTGGGTGGCTCAGTTGGTTAAGTGTCTGTCTCTCGATTTCAGCTCAGGTGGTGATCTCACAGTCTGTGAGATGGAGCCCCTTGTGGGGCTCTGTGCTGACAGCAGGGAGTCTGCTTGGGATTCTCTCCACCCCTCCTGCTTCACACGCATGCACTCACACTCGCTCACTCTTTCAAATAAACTTAAAAAAAAAAAAAGATTCTCTTTCTCCCTCGGCGTCTCCCCAACACTTGTGCTCGCACGCTGTCTCTCTCTCTTTCTCTCTCAAAAACAAAACCAAAAAAGTTTTGGGGTGATTTAATTGACTTCCGGTTGTTGTCTTGTATCTAATAATGAAAACTTCTGATGTTCCCTAGCACTTTTTAAGAAAATCTTTTTAATCTTTATTTTTGAGAGAGAGACAGAGTGTGAGCAGGGGAGGAGCAGAGAGAGAGGGAGACACAGAATCTGAAGCCGGCTCTGGGCTCTGAGCTGTCAGCACAGAGCCCAATGTGGGGCTCGAACCCACAAACCACTAGTTCATGACCTGAGCCGAAGTCAGAGGCTTAACCAACTGAGCCACCTAGGCGCCTGTCCCTAGCCCTTTTCTAAATACTTGGGTGGCAATAAATTACTTTCTTTTTATGTCTGTGGAAAGGAGCTATGTACACAGGATGGAAGTCAGAGAAGGTTTCATAAATGAAGGTAGTAGAACCCTTAGTATTAAATAGTGGGTGAATGTCTTGATTTCACTTACACCTAAGAACTTGCCATTCTCAGTCTTATCTGGGTCATGCATAGCTCTCTTTGAGAATTTGACAGCTGTGGACCTCTCGCTAGAAAAATGCTTATAAACACATACTTTGCATTTTTTTATGCCACTTAGTGTATTGTAAATTGATTTCCTTCACAGGCCGTAGAAAACCAGTCTTTGCAGTGATTTCTGTCTCATTTTTGTATGACATTATTTGCATGTTTGTGTAAAATTATTTGCTATATCCAGGAAAAAAAAATCCAAATTTTTTGATGAAACAAACTTTAAACAGTTAATTTTTTTCTTTTTTTTTTTTTGAGCAAGCTTGAGTGTGAGCAGGGGAGGGGCGAAGGGAGAGTGAGAGAGAATCTTAAGCAAGCTCCATACTCAGCATGAAGCCTGATGCAGGGTTTGATCCCATGACCCTGGGATCATGACCTGAGCTGAAATCAAGAGTTGGACGCTCAACCGACTGAGCCATCCAGGCACCCCTTAAAAGTTAATTTTAATGGAAAGAGCAGTTTATGATAAGTTGAAATTCTGCCATTGTCTTTAATACAGCTACATGTATGTCATTTAAAAAAAATTTCCAGACAATTTTACTTTTTTGTTTTAATGGCAACCAAAACTGAAAACTTGTTTTGTAAGATGTGTGGGAACGACTGGAATCAGAGCCTGATCAGATAAGGCAAGAGTTTCCCCCCGCCCCCCACTAACATTTTTTTTTTAATCTTTATTTTTTATAGACATTCTTTATAAAGCCTTTTGTTTTGTTTTGAGCAGTTTCAGATTCACAGCAAGATTGACAGTATAGAGATTTCCCGTACACCCACTGCTCCTACTCATGTACACTGTCCCCCATCATCAGGACCCCCCCCCCACCGACACCACAGTGGTACGGTTGTTACAGTTGTTGAACCCACATTGTCACATCATAATTACCCAGAGTCCCCAGTTTACATGAGGATTCACTTTTGGTGTCATATATTCTATTGTTTGGATGAATGTATAATGATGTATCCGTTGTTATAATGTACAGAGTATTTTCATTGCCCTGAAACCCTTTCTGCCCTGCCTGTTCATTCCCCTTCCTTAACCCCTGGCAACCTGTCGTCTTTTTACTTCCTCCATAGTTTTGCCTTTTCCAGAGTAACCAGTAATCGAAATCATTTACTGTGTAGCCTTTCAGATTTGCTTCTGTCCCTTAGCATTGTGTATTTAAGGCTCCTATATATCCTGGCTTGATGGCTCATTTCTTTTTAGCACTAAATGATGTTCCAGTTGTCTGGATAGACCACAGTTTATCCGTTCATCTACTGAAGAACATGTTTGTGGCCTCCAAGTTTGGGCAATTATAAACATGCCTGTGTTCAACATCTGTGTGCAGGTTTTTGTGTGGGCATGTTTTCAAAGCCTGTAAATACCAGGGAGCACAACTGCAGGGTCATATGGTTAGAGTACGTTTAGTTTTCTAAGAAACCTCCAGACTGTCTTCCAAAGTGGTGGTTCCATTTTGTGTTCCCACCTGCAATGAGTAAGAGTTCTTGTTCCTTCATGTCCCTCCCAGCATTTGTGGTTGTCAGTCGTTCTGGATTTTGGCCTTTCTAATAGATGTGGGGCAGCATCTCATTTTAAATTTGCATTTCCCTGATGACATATGATGTGGGCGGCTTTTCATATGCTTAGTTGCAGTATGCATATCTTCTTTGGTTGGGTGTCTGTTAAGGTCTTTGGCCCATTTTTTTAATTGAATTATTTTCCTATTTACTTTTAAGATTTCTTTGTGTATTTTGGATAACAATCTTTTATTAGGTGTTTTTGTTGTTTGTTTTTCTTTTCAAGTATTTTTTTTTTCCCAGTCTGTGGCTTGGCTTCTCATTCTCTTCACACTGTCTTTTGCATAGTAGGTTTTTCATTTTAATGAAGTCATTTATCAAGTATTTCTTCCATGGATTGTGCCTTTGGTATTTGAAAAGTCATTGCCATACCCCAGGTCATCTTGGTTTTTGCTTTTTGTTATTTTCTAGTTTTATAGCTTTGCATTTCACATTCAGGTCCACAATCTTTTTTTTTTTTTTTTTTAAATATTTTTTACTGTTTTATTTATTCTTGAGAGAGAGAGAGACACAGCACAAGCGAGGGAGGGGCAGAGTGAGAAAGGGACACAGAATCTGAAGCAGACTCCAGGCTCTGAGCCGTCAGCACAGAGCCCTATGCAGGGCTCAAACCCACGAGCTGCAAGATCATAACCTGAGCCTAAGTTGGACACTCAACTGACTGAGCCACCCAGGCGCCCCTCCGTGATCTTTTTTGAGTTAATTTTTGTGAAAGGTGCAAGATCTGTGTCTGGATTCTTTTTTTTTTTTTTTTGCATGTGGATGTCCAGTTGTTTCAGTCCCATTTGTGTAAAAGGCCATAGTTGTACCACTGTATTGCTTTTGTTCTTTTGTCAAAGATCAGTTTGGCTGTGTTTATGTGGGTCTGTTTCTAGGTTCTCTGTTCTGTTCCATTGATCTGTTTGTTTTTTCCCCCAATATGATACTGTCTTGATTACTATAAGTTTATTTTAAGTCTTGAAGTCAGATAGTCTTCCAACTTTGCTCTCCTTCAATATAATGTTGGCTATTCTGAGTCTTTTGCCTCTCCGTATAAACTTTAGAGTCCGTTTGTTGATATCTACGAAGTAACATACTGGGATTTTGATTGGGATTTCATTGGATACATAGATTAAATTGGGAAGAACTGACATCTTGACAATATTGAGTCTTCCTGTCCATGAACATGGACTGTCTCTCCATTTATTTTGTTCTGTGATTTTGTTCATGAGAATTTTGTAGTTTACCTCATATAGATCTTGTACGTATTATGTTAAATTTATACCCAAGTATTTCATTTTTGGGGAGTGCTAGTGTAAATGGCATTGTTTTTAATTTCAAATTCTGCTTGTTCACTGCTGGTATATAGGAACACAATTGTCTTTTACATATTAACCTTGTATCCTTGAACCTTGTTATAATTGCTTATTAGTTACGGATGTGTGTGCGTGCGTGTGTTCTTTTGGGTTTTCACCTTAGATGATCGTGTTATCTGCAAACAAAGACAGTTTTATTTTTTTCCTTCCCAATCTGTATTTCATTTCTTTTCTTTTCTTGTCTTATTGTATAGCTAGGACTTCAGTACAATGTTGAAAAGGAATGGTGAGAGTGGACATCTTGCCTTGTTCCTGATCTTATTGGGGAAACTTCTAGTTTTTCATCACACCATTAAGTATGATGTTAGCTGTAGTTTTTTTGTGGATGATCTTTATCAAGTTGAGGAAGTTGCCCTCTATTCCTATTTTATTGAGAGTTTTTATTAGGACTCGGTACTGGATTTTGTCAAATGCTTTTCCTGCAACTGTTGATGTGGTCATGTGATTTTTCTTTTTTTAGCCTGTTAACATGATGGATTACATTAATTGATACTCAAATGTTGGACCATATTTGCATGTCCGGGATAAATCCCACTTTGTCATAGCGTGTAATTCCTTTTATACATTACTGCTAATATTTTGTTGAGGATTTTTGCACTTCTGTTAATGAGTGATATTAGTCTGTATAGTTTTCTTCCCTTGTCTTTGGTTTTGGTAATGCTGGCCTCATGGGATAAGTTAGGAAGTATTCCCTCTGCTTCTAATCTCTGAAAGTTATTGTAGAGAATTGTTATAGTTTTTCCATAAATGCTTGGTAGAATTCACCAGTGAACACATTTGGGCCTGATGCTTTCAGTTTGGGAATACAAATTAAATTAATTATTGATTGAGTTTGAAAAATAGATATAAGGCCATTCAGATTATCTATTCAAAGAATTAGTCCATTTCATCTAGGTTATTAGATTTGTGGGCATATAGTTGTTCATAGTACTTTTTTATCTTTTAATGTTCATGGAATTTGTAATGATGTCCCTCTTTCATTTTTCATTAGTAATTTGTATCCTCTCTCCTGTTTTTCTAAGTCAGCTTTTGGTTTCATTGATTTTTCTCTAATGATTTCATGTTTTCAGTTTCATTGATTTCTGCTTTAATTCTTATTATTTCTTTCTTTCTGCTTCCTTTGAATTCAATTTGCTCTTCTTTTTCTAGTTTCCTAAGGTGGAAACTTAGATTGTTGATTTTATTTCATTTTATTTTATTTTATTTTATTTTATTTTATTTTTTATTATTTCTTATTTTTTTAAGGTTTATTTTTGAAGGAGAGAGAGACAGAGCATGAGCCGGGCAGTGGCAGAGAGAGAGGGAGACACAGAATCCGAAGCAGGCTCCATCTAGCCTCTGAGCTGTCAGCACAGAGCCTGCCGTGGGGCTCGAACTCACAAACTGAAATCGTGACCTGAGCCAAAGTTGGACGCTTAACTGACTGAGCCACTGGGCGCCCCTAGATTGTTGATTTTAGATCTTCTTTTCTAATATATATATTTACTACTACAAATTTCCATTTAAGCACTGCTTTTGCTGCATCCCACAAAGTTTAAGTATTTTTCATTCAGTTCAAAGTATTTTAAAATTTCTTCTGAGATTTCTTTTTTGATCATGTATTATTTAAAAATATGTTCTTAAATCTCCAAATACTTTGTGATTTGCCAGTTATCCTTCTGTCATTGACTTTTAGTTTAATTTCACTGTGAACTGAGAGTAGGCATTGTAGGATTTCTGTTCTTTTAAGTTTCTTAAGTTGTATTCTGTGGGCCAGAATGTAGTCTATTTTGGTGAATGTTCCATGTGAGCTTGAGAAGAGTGTTATTCTGCTCTTGCTGAATGAAGTGGTCTAGGGATGTCAATTATACCCAGCTGATTGATGGTGTTGTAGAGTTCAACTATGTCCTTATTGATTTTCTGCCTGTTAAATCTGTTCATTTCTGAAAGGAGTGTTGATATCTTCAACTATAATAGTAGATTCATTTATTTCTCCTTGCAGTTTTATCAGTTTTTGCCTCATGTATTTTGATGTTCGTTAGACATATACACATTGAAGATTGTTAGGTTTTGGAGCATTGACCCTTTTGTCATTACGTAGTTGTCCTCTTTATCCTTGATAACTTTCCTTGCTTTTAAATCTGCTCTGTATGAAAGTAATATAGCTATTCCATTTTTCTTTTTATTAGTGTTTAGCATGGCATATCTTTCTCCATGCAGTTACTTTAATCCATATGTCTCTTTATATTTAAAGTGAGTTTCTTGTTGGCAATCTGCCTTGTTGTTTGCTCTTTTGAGCCAGTCTCTTTCTTTTAATTGGTGCATTTAGACAATTGATGTTCAAATTGATTATTTCTGTTGTTGGATTAATAACTATCATATTTGTTACTGTTTCTGATTGTGACCTTGTTCTGCGTTCTCTGTTTTGTATCCTAATCTTTTTCTGCCTTTTATGGTTTTAAGTTGAGCATTTTATATAATTATGTTTTCTCTCCTTTCTTAGCATTTTTTTATGTTTGTTTATTTTTGAGAGAGGGAGACAGACCATGAGCAGGGGAGGGGAGGAGAGCGAGAGGGAGACACAGAATCCAAAGCAGTCTCCAGTCTCTGGGCCGTGAGCACAGAGCCTGACGTGGGGCTCGAACCCATGAATCATGAGATCATGACCTGCGCTAAAGTTGGACGCTTAACCGACTGAGCCACCCAGGCGCCCCTCCTTTCTTATCATATTAATTGTACTTTAAAAAATTGTTTTCAGTAATTGCCCTAGAGTTTGCAATGTACATTTACAACTAATCTAAATCCACTTTCAAATAATGCTATACTGTTTCCTCTTACCCTTCCCTTTACTTGTATCATTGCAGTTTTTCATTTCATCTACATAAGCATACGTAATTGAACACATTGTTGCTAGTGCTTTGAACAAACTGTTGTTAGCTCAATTAAGAATAAGGAGGGCGCCTGGGTGGCGCAGTCGGTTAAGCTTCCGACTTCAGCCAGGTCACGATCTCGCGGTCCGTGGGTTTGAGCCCCACGTCAGGCTCTGGGCTGATGGCTCAGAGCCTGGAGCCTGTTTCCGATTCTGTCTCCCTCTCTCTCTGCCCCTCCCCCGTTCATGCTCTGTCTCTCTCTGTCCCAAAAAAAATGGATAAAACGTTGAAAAAAAAAAAAAGAATAAGGAGAAGTTTTAATTTTACCTTCCTTACCCCTTCCCTGATGCTTCTCCTTTCTTTATGTACATGAACAGGTCTGCTGGCAACAAATTACCTTGGTTTTTGTTTGAGAAAGTCTTTATTTCTCCATCATTTCTAAAGGATGATTTTGCAGGGTACAGAATTCTAGGTGGTTTTTTCCTGTCGACATTTTGAATATTTCACTTCACTCTCTTTTTGCATGCATGGTTTCTGAGAAATTGGATGTAATCCTTATCTTTGCTCCTTCGTTAGGTAGGGTGTTTACCTTGTCTGGCTTCTTTCAGGACTTTTTATTTTGGATTTTCTGTAGTTTGAGTGTGATATGCTTGGTTGTAGTTCTTTTTTTTTTTTTAATTTTTTTTAATGTTTATTCATTTTTTGAGAGAGAGACAGAGAGCATGAGAGTGGGGAGGGGCAGAAAGAGAAGGAGACACAGAATCTGAAACAGGCTCCAGGCTTTGAGCTGTCGGCACAGAGCCCGACGTGGGACTCGAACCCATGAAGTGTGAGATCATGACCTGAGCTGAAGTCAGACGCTTAACCGACTGAGCCACCAAGGCGCCCCGGTTGTAGTTCTTTAGTACGTATCCTGCTTGGTGGTCCCTGAGCTTCCTTGATCTGTAGTTTGGTATCTGACGTGAATTCGAAAAAATTCTCAGGCATTATTGTTTCAAATATTTCTTCTGTTCCTTTCTTTCTTCTTCTATTATTCCTGTTATGTATATGTGCCATCTTTTGTAGTCGTCCTGCAGTTCTAGGATATTCTATTCTTTGTTTTTTTCCCAGCCTTTTTTGTTTCTTTTTTAAATTGATACAACTAATTCTTTTTTTTTTAACTTAAAAAATATTTTATTCACTTTTGAGCGGGGGAGGGGCAGAGAGAGAGGGGGACAGAGGATCTGAAGTGGGCTCGTGCTGATAGGAGTGAGCTCAGTGTGGGGCTGGAACTCAAACTGTGAGATCATGACCTGAGCTGAAGTTGGATGCTTAACTGACTGAGCCACTCAGGTGCCCCCAGTCTTTTTTCTTTTTTCTTTTTAGTTTTCTAATCTATTTTTTTTGGGGGGGGGGGAGTTTCTATTGAGCTGTCTTCAAGTTCAGAGATTCTTTCCTCAGCCAAGTTCAGGCTACTAGTAAACCAGTTAAAGGCATTCTTCATTTCTGTTAGTGTTTTTGATCTCTAGTTGTTTCTTTTGGTTCTTAGAATTTCCATCTCTCTGCTTACATTGACCCTTTCTTTTTGCATGCTGTCTAATTTATCCATTAGAGCCCTGAAAATATATAAATCATAATTGTTTTGAATTGCTGGCCTGATAATTCCAACATTCCTGCCATATCCCAGTCTGATTCTGGTGTTTACTCTGTCTCTTCGAACCGTGTGTGTGTGTGTGTGTGTGTGTGTGTGTGTGTGTGTTTTCTTTTAGTATGCATTGTAATTTTTTTCTTAATAGCTGGACATGATGTACTGATTTTGAGTAAATGGCTGTAAATAGACCTCCAGTAATGTGGTAAGGTGGGGGGAGAGAAGTGTTCTGTGGTTCTATGATGAGGTGTCAGTGTGTTAGTGAGCCTGTGCCTCTGGACTGTGAATTTCACAAGTGCTTCTCAGTTCTCCCTTTACCCCCTTAGGTAGGAAAGGATGGCTAGAGTGGGCTGACGTTGGGTATTTCCTTTCCCCCAGGTCAGTTAGGCTTTGGTTAAATAGTTTCTCCTAAAGACTGACCTTGTTAAGAACTGAATGCTTTGGAATATTCTTACCCCCACCCCCTCCCACTGAGAAGCATGAAGGGATTTTTCTCTGATATTCATTATGAGAACCAGGTCTAGCTCTTGGAGATAAAACTCATAAATAAAAGTGTAGAATTTTTCCTATGACTGGGTCTTCCTGGAGTTTTTAATCTCTCAAAGTTGTCCACACTGAACCTCCAGCAAATTGTCAGTTAAAGTTCAGGTTTTCTTACCCTGGCACTGATTTCCATGGAGGTTTCTGTTCCATAAGTTGTGACTCTGTATTTGTCTGTTTCTTCAATTCTGGGAATTCTGATTTGCCCTATGACCTCACTGTTCTCCTGCATCTAAGAAGAGTTATCGTTTTTTCAGTTCATCTTTTTACTTTCTGTTAGGATGAAGTAGTGACTTCTAGAAGAATGATGGTATTATTACTGAGGTACAATGTTGGGGGCAGGTGAAGATTTAAGGAGATGTGTAAAGAGTTGAGTTTGAGATCCTATTTGATGTCCAAATGGATGGTTGGATTTTTGAGCTTAGTGCTCAGGAGAGAGAGTGGGGTTAGAGACACCATCTATATGCTGACAAATCCCAAATTTGAATTTAAGGCCTTGAGACTGGATAAGGTCACTTAGAGGTAAATGTCAGTGGACAAGAAGGCCAACAACTGACCTTGGGCTCTTCAGTGTTCTGAGCTGGGAAAGAGGTGGAGGAAGACCATCTCATAGGAGGAGGAAGAAAACCAGGAGTGTGGCATTTTGCAGTCCAGGCGAAGACAGTCTTTCAAAAAGGAGGGAGGGAAGTGCTGCTGTGGAGTCCACTGAGATGAGGCCTGATATTGACCTTTAGATTTCATGAGGCATGGAGGTCATTAGTGACATCAACAAACAGTCCTGTGGACTGGAAGGTAGAAAGCCTTGCAATGGATAGATGAGAAAAGAGGGTGAAGAGAAGCTAGTAAAATACTGTACAGAGACAACTGTGTGGGAGACTTTTACCACAACAGGGAGCAGAGAGATGCTCTAGTCATGGACAGGGGTTTTGTGGTCAAGGGAGGTAGACGTTCTGGTCATCAATTCCAGATGTGTGTGTATGTATGCATGGCTTTTCCCACACCACCAGGCAATTCTCAGACACCTGCTGTGTGGCCTACAATTCAACTCAGTTCCGACACTACTGGGACATATCAGCAGATCCTACAGTTGAAGGACCGAGTCCTACAAGACCATGTCCCCATGTCCACTCCCACCCTCACAGACACACTTCAGACACCAGTCCAGGTTGTCTACCTGGGTTTCTGACCTATTGGCTGTAGGTTAGAGGTTCCAGAAAATTCCTCCTCAGGTTCAATTCATTTGCTGGAGTGGCTCACAGAACTTGAAGAAGCATTTTATTTATTAGATTACTAGTTTATTATAAAAGGATACAGAGCTGGGACAGCCAGGTGGGAGAGCTGCACAGGGCAAGATATGGGGAGAGGGCCCAGACCTTCCCTGCCCTCAGAGTGTGCCACTGTCCCTTTGTCTGCACATAATGCAACCCGGAAGCTCTCCAGACAGACCTCATCCTTTTGTGTGTTCATGTAGGTTTCATGACACAGGCATGTTGATTATATCTCTGGCCGTTGGCGATGGATTCATTCTCCAGTCTCCCCCCTGACGCCAGGTGAAGGGCAAGGTGACACTGAAAGTTCCAGCCCTCTAATCATATGGTTGCTTCTCCTGGCAATTAGTTCGGATCCTTAGGTGTGGCCCCCAAGTCACCTCATTAACAACAAAAGACACCTTTAAGTCTCTCATCACTTAGGAAATTCTAAGGATTTTAAGAGTCCTGTACCAGAAATGGGATGAAGACCAAATATGTATTTCTTAGTATAAATCACAGTATCATGGGAGGCCTCTTTTTTTTTCTCCCCTTAAGGTAGGGATCATATAATATGTTTGTATGCTGATGGGCATGGTCCCTTGGGAATGTAGAAAAAAGATGTAGATTTTTGTCACCTTGAAACCGATATTCTCAGTTTTTTAAAAAATATTTTTTCTTTTTCTTTTTCTTTTTTGAGAGAGAGAGAAACAGAGCGTGAGCGGGGGAGGGGCAGGGAGAGAGGGAGACATGGAATCTAAAGCCAGCACAGAGCCTGACGTGGGGCTCGAACTCACCAACTGTGAGATCATGACCTGAACCGAAGTTGGTTCCTTAACCAACTAAGCCACCCAGGTGCCCCAATTTTCAAATATTTTTGATAACTTTCATTTATTTACTTGAGGGAGAGCTGGAGCTCAAGCATGAACAGGGAAGGGGCAGAGAGCGAGGGAGAGAGAGAGAGAGAGAGAAAATCCCCAGCAGGCTCCACATTCTCAGCATAGATCCGGGCTCCCTGATACTCTCAGTTTTAAAAAGTAGCTTGGAGATGGTTGGTGTTGGTTTGGAAGTTTTCTCCACCCTGCCCTCTTTGTAATTTTCTTTTCTTTTTCTCTTTTTGGCTTGCTTAATTTCATTGTGTATCTTGATAGATTTTTATCTTTCACATTTCTGGTAAATGGTGATTATTAGGAAGTTGAACCAATTGTGTGTTAAAAAAAAATGTAAAAGACATTTAGCAGGAATGTGTTTCCTAAGACCCATTGTTTACCACAAAAAGGAAACCACTGACTTCTTATTATATCAGCGAAGATAAAATTATTTTGTGAACACAGTACTTCTCTTATGAGTAAGAGTGCTCATATTGTGCTCAAAACAAATTATTTTCTGCAAACAAGAAATTAGTGGGAATTGTAGACTTTGTTATAAGTGGGGATTTATTTAGTCAGAGTCCTTAAAAATCAGATTTTGCTTCATAACATTTTATATTCTAATTGTGGATGTACTTGCTGTAATTTAAATTATGAAAAAATAATTTAAGCAAGTTAAATGTTAGGTATTTAATTCATAATGTCTTGAAATGTAATAAAAGTCGTAACTAATTTGAGGGAGAAAATATAGCAATACAGGATGGTGGGAATATTTACTTTCATTCTGAAGCAGAAGGAAATCAAATTACTGTAAATATAGCTAATATTATAGGGAGAATATATTTAAGGTGTAAGTAGACTATCACAACCTTGTGATATCGCCCTTTCTATTGTAAACTCATGCTTAGTAGAAAAGTCCTCAGGTGAAGTTTGATGGAAACAATAAAACTTATAGAACATAAGAATGTTCTAACAGATTTGGGCTCACTGGAAAACAAGCCTGCTTGGACTTTTCATTTGGAATTTTATCCTCTACCCTGGCCTTCCAATGCCTTCCACCTCCCCTCCCTGCTGGGGGTAAAAATCTCTAAATATATCTTTGGCAGTAATAAAGTCTCCTAATTTCTGAGTATCTAAAGAAATGTACCTATGGGGGCACCTGGGTGGCTCAGCCGGTTGAACATTTGACTTTGGCTAAGGTCATGATCTCGCCGTTTGTGGGTTCGAGCCCCGCATCGGGCTCTGTGCTGACAGCTTAGAGCCTGGAGCCTGCTTCGGATTCTGTGTCTCCCCCTCTCTCTCTGCCCCTCCCATGCGCATGCTCTCTCTCTCTCTCTCTCTCTGTCAATAATAAATAAATGTTAAGTAAGTAAATAAATAAATAACCCCTTAATGTATTTGCTTCATTACCATATTCTCCACCAGAGTATAAACTCAGTCAGTGGCTCAGTCAGTTAAGCATCCAACTTCAGCTCAGGTCATGATCTCGGAGTTCGTGGGTTTGAGCCCCGTGTTGGGTTCTGTGCTGACAGCTCAGAGCCTGGAGCCTGCTTCGGAATCTGTGTCTCCCTCTCTCTCTGCCCCTCTCCTGCTCGTGCTCTGTCACTTGGGCTCTCAAAAATAAACATTAAAAAAAAAAGTGTACCTATGGACAAACATCTCAGAAAAGCCAGAGATTGTAAGATGCTTAAACTATGTTGTATAATAGACACAACTTTGTTATATAAATGTGACCCTTCGACTAAAGTAGTGATTTTCAGTGTTTTTGGTCTACACATAATTGGCACATAAGGAGATAAATAAATGGATATATGGATATATGTCAGGTAAGAACAAAATGGAAATAGGAAAGTAGCATGGGAGGCCTACCTAATACCGCATGGTCCCCTGGGCCCCCTTTTTGTCATTTACCAATCGGGAATAATAATAACACTACCTCCTCAGAGTTGTATGGAGCAGAATGCCTGGTATCAGACTGGATTATCTGGTACCTGTTATTCTTCTTTTTCCTTTCTTTCTGTAATTTGAGTCTTCTAAATCTCTAGGGTATAGAGTATGTTTAAACCATGAGTTTAAACTAGAATCTGTTTAAACCATGTCCTTTCTGTGGTTTTGAAGTTCTTAATGAAAAATGATAACACTCATGAACTTTGAGCACATCATGCTTAGTAAAATAAGCCAGTCACAAAGAACAAATCCTGTGTGGTTCCGCTTGCGTGAGGTTCCCAGAGCAGTCAGATTCCTTGATAGAGAAAGGAGAAGGGAGAATGCTTGTTACCAGGGGCTGGGCCGGGGGGGGGGGGGGGGGGGGAGGTGGGGGTAGGCGGGAGAATGGGGAGTTAGTGTTTAATGGGCACAAAGTTTCAGTTTTGCAAGATAGAAGGAGTTCTGGAGATGGGTGGTGGTGCTGTTTGCAAATAGTGTGAATGTACTTAATGCTGCTGACTGCACACTTAATGATTAAGATGGTAAATTATATGTTATGTGCATTTTGCCACAATTTAAAAAAGATAATGAAACTATTGTCTTTTGGTAAGGCTTGCCCTCTTTCCCTATTTTTGGTGGATATTACTGAATAAAGTGAATCAAATTGCCCCCCCCCCCTTTTTATTGAGGTATAACTGACATGTACCCCTGTATACATTTAAGGTATACATCATAATGACTTATGACATATATTGTAAAATGATTACGAATCAAGTTGGCTCTTGATTAAATAAAGAAATAATGGGTTGCTGCTCTTACATCATGAATCTGTATGAGATTCCGCGTAATTGAAACCTGTTGATGATCAGAAATTCTCATCATCATGACTTTCAAAGGTGTCAAACCTTAAACTGTTGCTTCTAGAGCCAAGAGTGTAGTATGGCTGGAAAACACAATTTTTTAATTTTGTATGTCAATTTAAAAAATATTTATTGGTTACTTTGTTGAGTGAATAGCAGTAACATTTGTTGAGTGATATATGTTGGCTCTTCTTAGTTTATACTTCATACTTACAATACTTGCAGTACCCTTTATAGTCTTTGTAAACTAGTCCTTGAAGGTGTGAGAGTTGAGAAATCCAATGCTCTGGTCGGATAAGTGATTTTTTGCTTTAAAAATGATTTTAGAGGAATTTCAGTGCATGGAAACAAAGGGTGGGCATTCCAGATGGAAAAAAGATGTGGGTGTAGGAATGGGATATGTTTGCATGGAGCAGAGTTCAGCTTGTCTGTAGTCTAGAGAATATTAGGGAGATGTGCTCGTAGTTTATTCTCTGCCATTAGGATCTTGACTTTGAGGCTAATTAATTTCTGAACTTTATTCTGTAGGAATTAGGAGTACCACTGTACTACCAAACCAGAGAATTTTGTGATCCTAGTTGTGCACTTGGCAGCAATCTGAGGTTCATTGGAGTAGTGAGAGAGGGGAGGTCAGATACAAGTTAGAATGGGCACTTAAAATTCTTTCAAAGTCATTAGGAAGAGTATTTTAGTATTTAGTATTGGGTCAGAGTGCAAGTGACTGGAAACTGAGAGAAACAGTATACCCATTAGTCATTCCCCATCTTCCTCTCCCCCGCAGCCCTTCAACCACTAATCTGTTTTTTCTGTATGTAGATTTGTCTATTCTAGGCATTTCATATAAATAGAATCATGTAATATGTGGCCTTTTGTGACTAGCTTCTTTGACTTTGCATAGTTTTTAGGATTCATCTATGCTGTAGCATGTATCATTACTTCATTCCTTTTTGTGGCAGAAATATTCCATTGGATGGGATCTATCACATTTTATTTATCTGTTCATCAGTTGATGACCATTGTCTTTTTTTTTTCTTTAAATATGATACATAAAATACAAGCCCACCCTTTTTATCATTATATTCAAGGAACATAAATTTACTCTGTCAAATTGCTATAAAAGTGGATGACCATTGTCTTGTTTCTGCCTTTTGGTTATTACAAATAACACTACTGTGAACACTTACGTTTTTATTTTTGCATGGATGTATTTTATCACTTGTTATATACCCAGGAGTCGAATTGCTAGATCATGTGTAACTTGGGTTGTTTTCAGTGTTTCACTTTTACAAACAATCTCACAACAATCTTGCTGTATACTTTATGAGTGTACAAGTACGTGTGTAGGAGAATGTCCCAGAAAGAGGATTGTTGGGTCAAAGGATAAATTCATTCCTAACTTTGTAGATATTGACACCACCACCAGGAACAGAGGGTGCTTATTTGTTGGGGTACTTTCGGGGTACCTTTTGAAATAAAGGCCGTTCTGGGGTCATTACCCCAAGTCCTATAAGGTATATATCCTCAAGTACTGTGGAAGCACTCCTTTGATGATCCTCCTTGTTTCGTTAAGAAACAGGTAATTGTGTTTAGATGGTAGGGAAATTTATAATGTATTTGACAAAGAAGTTATGGGTGGCAAAGAAATCTTTAATTTAGAGCCTTTGGAAGACTAATTCTCATTTTCTTGTTTTCTCTCTCCAGATAGATTCTTTCCCTACGTAGTTAAGATACTTATATAAGTAAGTTCTTCTTGTGCAAGTTCTCAGTTATAAAAACTTAGCTTCAGTAATGATATTTGTTCTATAAAAACCACTAAAATGGGACACCTTTTGTTTTAAACATGGGTGCTACTAATAACCAGCCCGAGTATTTTCCTTTTCTCTATTTTTTTATCTTCCAGCCTTGAACATTCCATATTCTGCTTCGTACATGGTGAATCACTACGGCTTTGCACTACTGTGCCCACTTGCGTGCCTATAAAGTACAACAAGCTCCAGGTCAAAAAAGCTTCTAGATGGATCCTTTCCAAAATTGGTGTCTTTTCTACAAACTCTGTGCCTCAACAACCCTTTCTAAGTGGTAAGGATACGTACTTTTTTTAAAAAAGAATAATAGAAGTTTGTAAAGATAATTTTTGTGTGAATTGCCTTCCCCTCTATGATGCCTTCTCTTCTTATAATACCTGCTTTTTTTTTTTTTTTTTTTTTGCTAACTTAAAAAAAATCACATCTAAAAATAGCAGTAACATCAGGTTTTTGGAGGCTCAGAACATTCCTTCCATGAGATTCTAGGTCCAGGATTATATGTAACATTTATAGAGAGTACATTAAAAATACGTAAACGTGTGTGAAGTCTGTACTCCGTGCATTCTCCATAATCCCTTATTGTAAGACTGAGGTAGTTTATCCTGTTGCGGTCTTTTCCTGTCAGTTTAGGTGCTTTGAGTCCATCCGGTCAAGAACATCGTCTTACTTCCCACTGATGTGTACATTATGTAATGACACATTTTTGGAGATGATAAGAGGAGAGTGACGTCAACTCTTTTTTTTTTTCCCCCGGGCACTATGTGTGCCTTTTCGCGTTCTAACATTTTTTGGAAGCATGGATGCTAGTTAGCCGACATGTTTTTTGAACACCTCTGAGATTTCCTCAGTACCTTTTTGTTGGGGGGCAGAGGAGTAAAAGTGAGCAGAACCAGTTGTTGATATGGGGGACCTTTGAAAGAAAATCATTGAACTAGGCTCACTTTGAGTGTCAGGGGACAAATATTTATCAAATGCCTGCTATCGAAGCATGAAAATATATAATGGCGTTTAGTGTTGTAGAGAAGTCAGTCACCAAATGGAAACCATGGCATTAAATGAGGATGCAAGGTCAAGAGGGTGAGTGAAGAATGGGGTACATTTTAGCCCTAGTTCTGATCATTAATTGTATGGTGTTCTTGAGTGCAGGTTAATTAGCCTTAGTAGACCTCAGTTTTCTCATCTGTGAAATGAGCGAAATAAACTAAATGTTTTTTCAGGTTTTTTGGTATTTTCATACATCTAACACTTTATGATCATAATGAACAAATTGGTAGATTTTTTGGTTTTTTGAGGATACCTTTCTTCTGTAACCTATTTGATGGATTTTTAGACTATGTTCTTGGAAGTGTGGGGTTACAATAACGCCTTCACTAACACAACATTTTTCAGTTAATCATTTTGTTTGGAAGTTGAGGTCTTTCATTCTTTCTCTCCACATTTTTTATCCTTCTCTTCTATTGACCTCTAGAATTTTCCTTTATTTGACTCTGATGTTGTCTCTTTTATCATGTTGGTGGCTCTCATCCTGCTTCCTTGATACTTCTAGCATCCATCATTTTCATCTTACTGATTTTCCAATATCACTACGTCTTAGACCAGAGCTCCCAATCCTGGGACCTTTACACATACAGTTACCTGTTGAAATAAGCTTGGGAGAAGGGTGTGATTCTTTGGCAGGGAGCTGAAACCGATTAGTTACCCAGCATTCGTTCATCAGGACTGGAATCCAAAAGTTCTGCCTGCTGCGCACACCCCATCACTTCGTACCTTAGACCTCACCATCGCCTGGAAGACTTCTAATTTCTGAGGCTTTGGCAAGCTTCCTGTCATGATCATAACCCTCTGTCACATCCCACTTCTTAAATCTGTTTTTAGTATTAATTTTGACTTGTAGTTTCTTGGCATTTGTTTTTGTTTTTGTTTTGTTTTCTTTAACCAGGTGGACTGTTTCCTAGCCTCATTAGCTTTCCACTCACCCAAACTCCACGGTCATTCTTACATCTTATGGTCTCTTGCCTTTTTATTTTTTTTTTATTTTTTTTTTTAATTTATTTTTTATTTTTATTTTTTTTTTTCAACGTTTATTTATTTTTGGGACAGAGAGAGACAGAGCATGAACGGGCGAGGGGCAGAGAGAGAGGGAGACACAGAATCGGAAACAGGCTCCAGGCTCTGAGCCATCAGCCCAGAGCCTGACGCGGGGCTCGAACTCACGGACCGCGAGATCGTGACCTGGCTGAAGTCGGACGCTTAATCGACTGCGCCACCCAGGCGCCCCTCTCTTGCCTTTTTAAAACTCTGAGGAACACATCTTAATTAGTTCTCAAACCTAAGTTCGTTGGCCATATATATCCTTTTTCTAGGTGCTTGAAAATAGTTGGAAAAGGGCACATAACTCAGTTTGTAAAAGTCATTTGCTTGATCTCTGAACTGGTTCTTTTCAAAGTTGGCTTCTTACCCTTCTTTTGAAAGATCCCACACCTTGTCATGGTCCAGTTGCCTTTTTGGGGTGATCTAGCATACTTCCTGACCTTTTTCCATCAGATTTTTTTCTGTGTCTGAATAAGAAAGATTTTGCCTTATTTTTAATTTTTATTATGGAAAAAAAATTTTAACTTGTAAAAAGTAAACAGGCTAGTGTAATGAACCCCTTTGTATTCATCACTCAGGTTTAATAATTATCAAATCATGGCCAAATTGTTTGTTTCTCTTCCATGGACTTCTTTCCCACTCTGTATTATTTTAAAGCAAATCCTATACATCATATAATTTGTTTATATTCCAGTATGTATTCTTAAAGTAGATCTTCTTTTAAAAAATACAACCACAATACCGTTACCATCTTTAAAAAAAAAAAAACAGCAACAATCCCAATGTAATAAAATGTGCAGTTCGTGGTAATTTTGATTATTTCATACATTTCCAAAGCAGTTGAGCTGTTTGAATCAGGATCTAGATAAGCCCTCCCTTCATTGCAATTAGTTGATTTTTCTCCTAAGTTTCCCCTGCCTTGTGTCCTTAAAATTTTTGTTGAGCAAATTGGGTCTTTGGGCCGTAGATGTGGATGTTCCTGATTACATTCCTGTGAAGTGATTAAATGTACTCATCTGTCAGTGTGCGTGGCTGGCTTAGTCTGTGGAGCATGCAACTCTTGATCTTGGGGTTGTGAGTTGTTAGGTGTAGAGGTTACTTAAAAATGCAGTCTTAAAAAAAATAAGCATATTCCTCTGTCCTTTGTTTTTCTTGTTAATTGGCAGTTGGATCCGGAGATTTGCTCAGATTCAGGTTCAATTTCTTTTGGCAAGTGTCTGTCTGGTACACAAGTGTTTAGTCGTCTCTCTTAATGCTGATTAGTTGCCGTTTATGCTCAATGCTTTAGATGAGAGAATGCCAAATGTTCTCTGTAAGGGGCCAGATAGTGTATTTTTAGGCTTTGTGGGCCATCTGGTCTCCTCTGATACAGTTACTATACTCTGCCCTTGTAGTGGGAAAGTAGCCATAGACAAAATGTGAATGAATGGCCATAGCTGTGTTCTAATAATACTTTATTTACAAAAACAGGCAGTGGGCTCCCTGCTTTAGGTCTATTAAATAATTAGGGGTTGCAAGACGTAACACTGTAACTTTACTGTTCACTTATTATGTGAAATCTTCTATAAAGGGAAACTGTTCCTTATGTACTATTTGTTACCTAGTAGTGCAGTATGTATAGGAAAGGTTGGAGAAAAGCTTGATAGTTTCTTCTGACTTACCAATTTCAAAACAATGAGTTGGTTATATTAGCCTTCTCCAATGGTGATCAGTTAGGGTCGCCTCTTCTTCCCTAGACTCATTATGGACTCTTAGATTTAAACATACTGACTTTTGAAAAATTCATTTTTTTTTTTTCTGCTTAAATTATTTAATCTTGGACCAGTGGGAGCCTTTTAAAGTTGCTGAGTTATTTTGACATGACTCTAGTAGTTTGTGATAGCTTCTTTGATTATCTGGTATGACAGGGATTTCTAGGCACATCATGTACATTTCCTCTCTACACCTGATATCGCTGGACCCAAAAGGACCCCTGATTCCTTTACTGGGGAGTAGGATTTCAAGACTACAATCTGGCCTCTAGAGGTTCTTATTTCTAATGGATTGACCATCGTCACTAGATCTTTTCAGTTGTCAAAATTAGGAAAAAAATTTTTTTAAGATTAAGAACCTCATGAGTTTATACTGATATTTCCAATTCTGTTTCAGCTCTATAAGATTTTTGCTCAGTCTTTTATTTTACATCTGTATCTTTTTTTCTTAGCTAAGAATTCTGGTTCTCAATGACACCAGGGATAATACTATCAGAACTGGGTGCCTCATGTGTCTCTGTGTTCCCGTTGGTAATGTGTGAAAGTGCCTATTTGTCTATGCATAACCTCAGCAACACAATATGTTGTCAAACTTTTGTTTTTTTACTGAATGGAATATCACTGTTATGTTAATTTCACTCATCTCATGCGTGAAATTGAATATCTTTAACTTTAAAAATTTCCTTATAGACATTTTATTTTATTTACTTTTTAAATGTTTATTTATTTTTGAGAGAGACAGAATTTGAGTGGGGGAGGGGCAGAGAGAGAGGGAGACACAGAATCTGAAGCAGGCTCCAGGCTCTGAGCTGTCAGCACAGAGTCCAATGTGGGCATTAAACTCACAAACTGGGAGATCATGACCTGAGCTGAAGTCGAATGCTTAACCCACTGAGCCACCCAGGAGCCCTATACACGTTTTAGAATCATTTAAATTAACAACAATTTTTTTTAAAGATAGTCTTATACCAAGTTTACCTTGAGGTACACATTGGGCTGAATATATTTTTATATGGTTAGGAGGCATTTGCATTTTTCTTTACTGTTAACTGTCCATTTTTTTAAGCCTCGTTTTCTTCAGGTTTGTTGATATTTGCTATTTTATAAGCCCTTTACATATTAGGAATATAAACCTTTTGTCTGTTTTCTTCTTCCTCCCACTTAAATAGAGGTTTGTCTTATCTGCTCATAGCTTGCTTTATTTTGCTTCTCCTTTTCCAGTAATGTTACATTTATTCTTTTGGCTGAGTGATCATTCACTGGTGATTCTACAGCTCAGACCTAATTCACTATTTCTTCAACTCAATATTCCCCAGGTAGAATTCCACTTTATCCACAGATTTGATGTTCCTGTGTTCCCTTTATTAGGTAATGGCATTATTATTTTCCCAGTCAAGAACTCAAAGTGGTCTCTTGTGGTATATTTATTATTCAGCACGTGCTTGGTTTTTTTGTTTTTTTTTTTTTAAGAAATTTATTATTATTATTTTTTTTACATTTATTTTTGAGAGACAGAGACAGAGCACAAATGGGAGAGGGGCAGGAGAGAAGGAGACACAGAATCCAAAGCAGGCTTCAGGCTCCCAGCTGTCGGCACAGAGCCCGACGTGGGGCTTGAACCCATGAACTTTGAGATCATGACCTGAGCTGAAGTTGGACGCTCAATCGACTGAGCCACCCAAGCACCCCCAGCAGGTGTTTGTTAAGTACCTGCCAGGTGCCAGGTACTGGGCTAGGTATAGGTAACAAATAGTTATAACCCTACGTCTTAGGAATAGTCTAATGGGGAATAGATATTAATCAAATATATACATAAACCCATGTCTGCATGTGTGTAAGTATTCCAAGAGAGACTCTAAAGGTTGGGACATGGTACTAGACTAGAGAGTTTAGGTGGGTAGGTCTTTGAGGGAGGGACATTCAGATTGAGATTTGAAGACAGGTTAGGGTGCCGCCAGTTTGCAGATAAAGGAAAACAGTGAGTGAAGGATCCTGAGGCAGGAAAGAAGTTGAATGTGTGGGAAGTGAAAAGTCCAGTTTGGTATGTAGGGAGGCAGGGTGGAGGGCCTTGAGATGCAACTTGATTTAGTTTGTAAAACAATCACTCCCAGCTGTAGTGGGGCAATGTATGGGAGGGAGAACTTTAGGAGGCTGTGGTCGTATTTGTGAAAAGTGATGGTCCCCCATTCGTTCAGTTGTGAATTTCTTTCGGTTCTACTTCAGTGCTTTGTTGGTGTCTCCCACAGCCTTAGTTCAGAAAGTTATCTGTTGGCTACTCCAGTAGGTGTTTACAAACTGGTCCTGCTCATTCAGCCTTCTTTCCCATATGCTTCTAAAGGTAACTTTTAGAAATCACAGGTCCATTCATATTACTTACTTCGTCAAAAACTCATGGTGGCTCCCTGTGTTGGTTACTTTTGTGTGTCATCTGGACTAGGCTAATGGATGCCTAGAGAGCTGGTAAAACATTATTTCTGGGTATGTCCGTGAGGGTGTTCCCGGAAGAGATTAGCATTTAAATGAGTAGACTGAGTAAAGAAGGTCCACCCTCACTGCTGTGGGTGGGCATCACCAATCCACTGAGGATCCAAATAGAACAAAAAGGCAGAGGAAGAGTGAATTTGCTCACTCTCCTTGAGCTGGGATTTCCATCTTCTGCTGTCCTCAGACATTTTAGCTTCAGGTTCTTGGGCCTTTGGAGTCTGGGACTTATACATATTTATTTATTTTTAAATTTATTTATTGTTTAATTTACATCCACGTTAGTTAGCATATAGTGCAACAATGATTTCAGGAATAGATTCTTTAATGCCCCTTACCCATTTAGAACATCCCTCCTCTCACAACCCCTCCAACAACTCTGTTTGTTCTCTATATATGAGTCTTTTATGTTTTGTCCCCCTTCCTGTTTTTATATTTTTGCTTCCCTTCCATTATGTTCATCTGTTTTGTATCTTAAATTCCTCATATGAGTGAAGTCATATATTTGTCTTTCTTTGACTAATTTTGCTTAACATAGTACCCTCCAGTTCCATCTATGTAGTTGCAAATGGCAAGATGTCATTCTTTTTGACTGCTGAGTAATACTCTGCAGTATTACTGCACACACATCTTCTTTATCCATTCATCCATCGATGGACATTTTGGGCTCTTTCCATACTTTGGCTATTGTTGATAGCACTGCTATAAGCGTTGGGGTGCATGTGCCCCTTCGAAACAGCACATCTGTGTCCTTTGGATAAATACCTAGTAGTGCAATTGCTGGGTCGTAGGGTAGTTCTAGTTTTAGTTTTTTGAGGAACCTCCATACTGTTTTCCAGAGTGGCTGCATCAGTTTGCATTCCCAACAGCAGGGCAAAAGAGATCTTCTTTCTCCGCATCCTCGCCAACATCTGTTGTTGTCTGAGTTGTTAATTAATGTTAGCCATTCTGACAGGTGTGAGGTGGTATCTCATTGTGGTTTTGATTTGTAATTCCCTGATGATGGGTGATGTTGCGTATTTTTTCATGTGTCGGTTGGCCATCTGGATGTCTTCTCTGGAGAAGTGTCTATTCATGTTTTTTGCCCATTTCTTCACTGGATTATTTGTTTTTTGGGTGTTGAGTTTGATAAGTTGTTTATAGATTTTGGATACTAACCCTTTATCTGATATGTCATCTCCCATTCCGTCAGTTGCCTTTTAGTTTTGCTGATTGTTTCCTTTGCTGTACAGAGGAAGCACAGCAAAGGATGTGCTTTATCTTGATGAGGTCCCAATAGTTCATTTTTGCTTTTGTTTCCCTTGCCTCTGGAGACATGTTGAGTCAAGAAGTTGCTGCGGCTGAGGTCAAAGAGGTTTTTTGACTGCTTTCTCCTTGAGGATTTTGATGGCTTCCTGACACATTTAGAGCATTCAGTATTTGATTTCTATGGTGGTGGAGAATGGCCAATAAAATCATGACCATGTAGCATATCTAAATCTCTTCTTTTACCTGAGATGTCTTGTAGACAAACTTATACTTGGCTAACTTGTTATTGGGATCTTGCTAGCTTGAAAGCACTAGTCTGCATGTTGACAATATTAGTATACTTGATTCTCATATGTGATTTTGTTTGTATATCAGAGCCAGCCAGCATGTTTCTTTTGTGAAGAGAAGAGTCCTATCATTTACTGCCTGCAAACTTGGAAAAAATGATCTTATGTGCTCCATCTTTTTTTTTTTTTTTGTAAGTTTATTTATTTTGAGAGAGAGTGCCCATGAGCAGGGGAAGGGCAGAGCGAGAGGGAGACACAGATTCCCAAGCAGGCTCTGCACTGGCAGCACAGAGCCCGATGCAGGGCTCACACGAGTCATGAGGTCATGACCTGAACCGAAATCAAGAGTCAGATGCTTAAGCAACTTAGCCACCCAGGTACCCATCCATCTTCTTTTATTTTTACAAGTTTTCCTCTTTTTCTCATGTTTCTTTCTCTTTCCCTCTCTTTTCCTCCTATAAATGAGACTAAGTCACTTTGCCTGGTAATATAGCTTAGTATTGTGTAACTGTACCACATGCCTTGTGCTGATGAGGTCCTTTCTCATTATAACGGACATGGGGTTTATATAGATTTGTTTTACATGTGACTTTTCACAGATTAATGTAACTTTTAGTCTCTTTGGATCACTTCTTGAATTAAATGGCTATTTTTGTCCTCTAATACGTATTGATGCAATAAAACAGGAGATTATAATAATTTTAATAATTCCATCCTCAATGGGATTTCTTTTTGTCATTGGAAATGCAGTGGTCTAAACCTCCTAAATCTGTTTTAAAAGTAAATTTCCTAAAGTCACATGACAAATTTTTGGTGTTTCAGCGCTATTAAAGTAACGGGAAGTGTTTTGGTTATATTATTTTAAGGGAAAAATATCTTAATGGAAATTTTTAGTGAGCTTGCTGAAATTAGGACAATTAAGTCTTAGTTTCTGCAATATAATTTTGTTAAAAAAATTACTTTGAAACATTAACTAGGGCAGATGCTTATCGGTAAGAATCAAATTCTCTCTTGGTACTGTGATCTTCATACTGCATTTAGTTTGGAGTGATGAAAGTTTTTATTTTGCAAACTGAGAACCTATAAGACAAAAAATGTTTCACGTAGCTCATGGTGTGACAGGTTTATGAAAGGCTTAAGAGATAAAATTGTCCTAAGTGAAAGATTACATTCCACATAGGATTTATGTAACCAGTAGCGAGGGTGAAAAACCTGATGAGGTGGGAGAAGTGACTCAGTTCCTAGCTTTGCACTCTCCACTTCTATTTCCTCTCCTTTCTAATCCTACATGAGTATTCCGGTTTCAAATACAATCACAACCTTAATACAGAAGTCCGATATATTAAAAGATACGTGCTTATTGTTTTGCAATGAGTCCCATTTGCACCATATTGAAACTTTCTATAACACTCTCCTTCTAGGACAGTTGAGGAGAGGTGGTCCTAGAACTGGATGAGTCTCAGATTCCATAAAGGCATAGATCTGTCTTATTCATTGTGTCCTTCGCTACCTAGCTTGATAAACCACTGGGCTCGACAAAGGTAGCAGAAGTAGGTCTATTTTTATTTATTATACTCTAGCTGGTGTTAGGTTTCTAGAAAGCTTAAAATTTTTTTCTTTCCTTTTTTGCTTTACTCTAATAAATCTTCCAGTTAGTATTTACATCTAGCCTTGTTACGATTTGGACATTATGATTTGGATATATTAAAATTCTTAAGAACAGGAGCATAACCTATATTAGGAAGTTGGTTCAGAGACAACATTCCAAGGGCATTATTCTGATGACCCTGAACTCCACTAAATGGAGCCAGGGACCAAATATTGTCTTAACATAAAGCAAGATTAAAGGAAATGAATCAAACCAGGGACCTAGGAGAAAAAGGATGATTTAAGTGCTGTGGAAGGAAGTTTCATTTGAAACCACAGATATGGCAATTGATACTCGTATACTGTGTTAGGTTTTCCCTATAAATGTAGAGACTGCTAACACCGAATTTTGCAGCCAGTTGAATTATCACTGGCATTTGAACTGCGAGCATCCATCTTTGCGAAACATTTTAAGTTAAAGATTATTTTAAGAATTCTGGCTGAAACAGAAGAATGTCACTTTCCTTTATAAAGTTGTTCTTGGACTTTTAAGTTAGTAGGAAGACATTAACAGAAGAGGATTGAACTTAGTCTTAAAATAACCTTCTCTGTGATTTGTTGGCCATAATATGATTTCTCCTTCCCCCACCTTTTGTTTTTACTTAAAAAAAAATTGATTTCTGGTTTCTTTCCTTCTTTCTTTCTTTTTTGTTTTTGATTTCTAGTTTCATATCACTGTGGTTAGAAAAGATGCTTGATAGGATTTCAGTCCCCTTAAATTTATTCAGACTTGTTTTGTGTCCTACCTGATCTATCCTGGAGGATGTTGCATACATACTTGAGGATGTATATTCTGTTGCTTTTGGATGAAGTGTTCTGTATATATCTGTCAGGTCTGTTGGGTCTAACATGTCATTTAAGGTGATGTTTTCTTATTTTCTGTCTGATCTATCCATTGATGTAAGTGGGGTATTAAAGTCCCCTGCTGGGACGCCTGGGTGGCTCAGTCAGTTAAGCAGCCGGCTTCGGCTCAGGTCATGATCTCCTGGTCCACAGGTTCAAGCTCCCTGTCGGGCTGTGTGCTGTCTTGACAGTTCAGAGTCTGGAACCTGCTTCAAATTCTGTGTCTCCCTCACTCTCTGCCCCTCCGCCGCTCATGCTCTGCCTGTTTCTGTCTCTTTCAAAAAATAAACGTAAAATTGTTAATGTTCTCTGTTGGTATTATATGGCTGTTTCTCCCTTCATGTCTGTTAATGTTTGCTTTATATATTCAGATACTTCTATATTGGGTTCATAAATATTTATAAACGTTCTAGTCTTTTGTTGGATTGACCCCTCTATCATTATATAGTACCCTTTGTCTCTTGTTACAATCTTTGTTTTAAAGTCGATTTTTTCCTTTTAAAAATTTATTAAAAAAATTTTTAAATGTTTTATTTTATATTTGAGAGCAAGAGAGACAGAGCAAGAGCAGGGGAGGGCAGAGAGATGGAGACAGAATCTGAAGCAGGCTCCAGGCTCTGAGCTGTCAGCACAGAGCCTGATGCAGGGCTCGAACCCGTGAACAGTGAGATCGTGACCTGAGCCGAAGTCAGACGCCCAACTGACTGTGCCACCCAGGCGCCCCTTAAAAATTTATTTTAGAGAGAGAGAGAGAGACCATGGGAGTGAGGGAGAGAGAAAGAGGGAAAGAGAGAGAATCTCAAGCAGGCTCTGCACTGTCAGAGCCCAATTCGGGGCTCAAACTCATGAACTGTGAGATCATGATCTGAGCTAAAATCTAGAGTCAGATGCTTAACTGAGCCAGACTGAGCCACTGAGGTGCCCCCGAGTT
Organism: Lynx rufus; assembly: GCF_022079265.1. Classification (NCBI taxonomy): domain Eukaryota; kingdom Metazoa; phylum Chordata; class Mammalia; order Carnivora; family Felidae; genus Lynx; species Lynx rufus. Next base: position 38,124,825 of record NW_025814845.1, on the reverse strand, counting down.
TTTGGTTATATATCCATAAGTATAGCTACCCTGGCTTTCTTTTGGTTTCCATATGGAATATCTTTTTCTATCCCATCACTTTCAGTCTGTGTGTGTTCTTAAGGCTAAAGGAGTCTCTTGTGGGCAGCATATAGATTTTGTTTTTTAGTTCATTTAGCCACTCTGTCTTTTGATTGTAGTATTTAGTCCATTTACAGTTAAAGTATAATTATTGATAGGTATGTACTCATTGCCATGTTGTTAGTTGTTTTCTGGCTGGTTTTTGTTCCTCTTTGTTCCTTTCTTCTCTTGCTCTCTCCCTTTGTGGTTTGCTGACATTCTTTAGTGGTATGCTTATGCTCCTTTATCTTTTGTGTATTTACTACCGGTTTTGTTTTGTAGTTAAGTTTAACTGTAACTATAACAAGTTATATGTATTACAGTCTATTTTAGGTTGATAAAATAGTTGTCAACTTAAGTTTGATTGCATTCTAAAGCTCAACATTGTTACTCCTCCCTCGCGTGTTTTTGATGTCACATTTTTCATCTTTTTTTCTTTGTCCCCTTTCTCTTTTAATCTTCTTCCTGCTTCAACTCTCAAAAAAAGTACCCAGAGATTAAGTGCAAGGAAACTCAAAGAACCAAGGTAAGCCAGCCCAAGATTAGCAGGCTCCCTCGCACAGGGGCCAAAGTCTGGGCCAGAGCCTGGAAGTAAAAGCTGGTGCAGTATAAAGTGGTTCTAGAGGCTAGGAGTAAATGGGGTACCCCCAGCAGGGCCAGGCTGTGTAAGAAGTGGTGTTTGTTGGCTTTGTCTAAGAGCTCCTTCCCAGAGGCATCCGGAAACTGGGCACTGTGCACCCACCCCATAGAAGGCCAAGACTAAGGCCCTGGCTCTAGAGAAGGCACCCAAGCAGTGGAAAGCAGCCCATGGCAGTAAGCGGTCTTGCACTGGACAGACCTACATCTTTTTATCTTGTGTGTGCCTTATCTAAGTTATCCCTTAACTAGTTACTATAATCATAGTTATTTTTACTGCTTTTGTCCTTTTAACCTTAATAAGTGCTGAATCCATTATTTTCATTATTATATTTATCCTTCCAGTGAGATTTACTCTTTGATATGTGTTCCTGTTACTGACTAGCACTTTCTTTTCAGCTTGAAGAGGTCATTTTAACATTTCTTGTAAGTTTGATTTAGTGGCGATAAACTCCTTTGGCTTTTGCTCATCTGGAAAACTCTCTCTCTGCAATTCTTTTTTTTTTTTATTTTTATTTTTGAGACAGAGAGAGACAGAGCATGAACGGGGGAGGGGCAGAGAGACAGGGAGACACAGAATCGGAAACAGGCTCCAGGCTCTGAGCCATCAGCCCAGAGCCTGACGCGGGGCTCGAACTCACGGACCGCGAGATCGTGACCTGGCTGAAGTCGGACGCTTAACCGACTGCGCCACCCAGGCGCCCCTCTCTCTGCAATTCTGAGTAACTTTGCTTGGTTGGAAGTTTTCTTCTTTCAGCATTTTAAATACATGTGTCACTCCCTTCTGGCCTGCAAATGGTCTGCTGAAAAATGTATTTATAGTCTTATGGGGGGGGGGTTCCCTTTTAGATAACAAGTTATTTTTCTTTTGCTGCTTTTAGGGTCTCTTTGAGTTAAGCTCATATGGATCTCCCTGGGCCTCCTGGATCTGGATGTCTGTTTTCTTCTCCAGGTTAGGGATGTTTTAAGCCATTCTTTTTTCAAATAAGATTTCTGTGCCTTTCTTTCTCTTCGGGGAGCCCTGTGATAAGAATGTTAGTCCATTTGATGTAGTCCCATAAGTCCCTTAAGCCATGTTTTCTTTTTTCTTTTTTTTCATTATTTTTCTAGTATTTCATTTCTTTTTCTTGCTGCTCTGATTGGGAGAGTTCCACTGCCTTGTCTTTGAGTTCACTTATCCTTTCTTCTGTGTCATGTAGTCTGCTGGTGAACGCTTCTAGTGTATTTTTCAGTTCAGTCATTGTGTTCATCAGCTCTGTAACTTGTGTTTAGTACTTCTGCATATTTTCCATCTCTTTGTTGGAGTTCTGTGTTTATCCATTCTTTTCCCCATTTTCTCCCCAGTTTGGTGAGCATCTTTATGACCATTACTTTAGAACTCTTTATCAGGTAGATTACTTACCTCTCTTATCATTAAGGTTTTTTCCTGAGGTTTTTTCCTAAGAGCTAGATCTAGGCTCTGTTCCATCTGGTGAAAGTCCTCCAGGATCCCCATGATGTCTGCAAAGCTGCTGGCCTTGGACAGAGAGACACAGTCATCCTCTTCAGACGAGCTGTGGGTTGCTTTGTGTTGTGGTTTGCAGCCTTCAGGGCTGGCAGAACAGAGCAGGGGGGGCTAATGGTAGCTCAGGGACCTCTACCTTGGTCTCCTTGGTGATGCCACTAATGGCAAAGGAAGTTGTACAGTGGAGTGAGGATCCAAAACTAGGTAAGGGAGGAGAGACATTTGAACTTCCTGGAGATAAGAAATCTGTTGTTAACGAAACCGAAGGTGTATCAGATGCTGCTATCTTGGCAATCTGGCCGTGCAGGTAGTTCAGCTCATCCTGCAGCACTGCGGTGCAACTTAGGGCTGACAGTGCTGGAATGGTCAGAAAGATGGTCACCTTGGACCCACGCAGATTGGGCACTGAGGCATTGTGCTGTGTGACAGTTAGAGGGCTAGGCTTCCAGGTGTGCCTCAGGAGCCACGTGTCACTCCTGACCCGGACATATATCTCCTCTTCATCACAGCATTCCAGGCAGTGTCGGCCAGAGCAGGGATGGGGGGCACATCCTTTAGATGCAGGTCAGACATGTTGGGTATGGGGTTTCAAAGGATGCCCAGGGACATGGCTTCAGGGGGCAGGTTGGTCCCAGTTTTTCTCACTACACTTTGAGTAGCCCCATGTGGCTTGTTTTACCAGATTGGTTGGGATGGTCACATTGGCTTCCATTCCTGATATTTCAACTGGCTTCTGCACTTGAAGAGCGAGGCAGCTACTGGGAAGCCCTAGGGACTAGGGGAGGCTGGAGGCATGACTCCTTCATATCAGGTACTCTTCCTAATGACCTTTCCTATCACAGTGGGCTGCCCTCCCCCCCATGTTTTTTTTGTTTTTGTTTTTACTTTTGGTAAGGCAAATTTATTCTTTATGAAATTAACACACAATTTACCTTAACTGTGTTTAAATCTTGTTTTGAGAGGTCTCTAGCTTTTGTTCTGAAAAAATATATTGAAATCATAATTGCATTTTGATTTGAGAAGTTTGTGTCATAGAATTCCACATAACAGCTTATTTTAAAATAGAAGAAAACCCAGGTGAACAGTGTTTCGCCATTCATTTAGTAGCTTCGTCAGTTTCCATAGCTGCAAAGTTGAACATTTATAGAAATCGGTTTCTTTGGGTTAAAATGGTGATGCGTGTAAAGCACCTAACCTACTTCCTTGTGCATAGTAGGCCCTCAGTAATTAGTGGTTGTTATTGTTATTATTGGCTACTTAATTAATTTGGATTTCTAGGGCACCATTTCTTTGGGTACAGCGAACCAGAACTGAATTCTTCCCTTCTGTATTTGTAATTTATTTAGACTGACTTCACCGCTGTAAAGAATAAAGCCTATTGGTGGAGTGGGGTGGGGCTTTTTGACTTTTGTGTGCAAGTCCTTGTAGAGTTACTGGATGTACTGGAATGTGAAGGATTAAGCTTTGTGGCATGTTCTATATGGTCATCCATAGTGACCAAACTCATTTGGAATGTTGTTTTGTTACTAACTTTGAAATGTGTTATTTTCCATACAGAGGATTTTGATCTGAATACATTGCTTATTATCTTTTATAAATTTCTAGAGCGAGAGGAACTGTCAATCAGTGTAAACCTTACCCTACACAGTGCTTCCTTTCATAAACATGGGGAGGAGGCATTCCCGAGATAACCATTTCTGGGATAAAGCCAGGCACCATTGTGTAACTAGGACGATACGGGATAGCACCCAACTTTGGGGCCTGTCACACTGGGAAGTTACAGCTCACAGGCCTGCAGTGAAATAGTCATGTTTATTGAGCCTTAATTTTTTTATTTTTTTAAATCAGTGGCTAGCCAGGTCCTCAAATAGAGGCACAAAACCATTCATATCTTTGTAGATTGTCGATTCAGTGAACCTTCTGGCAACAGAGGTTGTGAGCCCCACTTACTTGGTGAGGTCGCCCCGTCTCCTCTTCCACTTAAACTTGATGACTGTTTCTACCTGATTGTAGCTTGAACACATTTAGGTAGCTTTCTTTCTTTCTTTAAAAAAATTTTTTTTTAAAACATTCATTCATTTTTGAGAGGGAGAGAGAAAGAATGCTAGCAGGGGAGGGGCAGAGGGAGAGGGAGACACAGAATCTGAAGCAGGCTCCAGGCTCTGAGCTGTCAGCACAGAGCCCGACGTGGGCTCGAACTCTAGAACTGTGAGATCATGACCTGAGCTGAAGGTGGCGCTTAACCGACTGAACCACCCAGGTGCCCCTAGGTAGCTTTTCTCAACGTTTTTTTTTTTTTTTTAATTTTTTTTTTATTTTGGGGATAGAGAGAGACAGAGCATGAACGGGCGAGGGGCAGAGAGAGAGGGAGACACAGAATCGGAAACAGGCTCCAGGCTCTGAGCCATCAGCCCAGAGCCCGACGCGGGGCTCTAACTCACGGACCGCGAGATCGTGACCTGGCTGAAGTCGGATGCTTAACCGACTGCGCCACCCAGGCGCCCCTAGGTAGCTTTTCTTAAAGCACTGAAACTTGTCATCAACATGTATCTCTCTTCTGGCTAGTCTGTAAGCTCCTGGACGGTGGTGGTTGTGTCGGTATCACTTAGTGCAGATTCTGGAAGCTCAGAGTTGACCATTAGTCACTGTTAAGTTCATGTCTCCCTCTGGCTAATGGAAACTCCTCAACATTAACTGGTCCAATAAATATCATTCGATATTGCCTCTAACAATTCTTTAATGAAAACCTGTAGAGAAGCTAATCCCCATCCTGTATTTCTCCCATTATACCTATTTTTCTTTCTTTCTCCTCTGCAAATACACATTCTCTATTTCATTTAGGAAATTCAAATCCTTTGTCCTTTAGGACATTGCAAATCCTTCTCCATGAAGGATTTTCAACATATGTTTAATTTTAGTTGTAATTAAAATATAGAAATCTGGGAAAAGGTGAGAAATACGAACCAGAACTGGAAATTTGGAATTGCTCCTTAAAATACATTATTCTTTTAGTAATGAAAATATATTTGTAAACATTTTCCTCATTTAAGAATCGGAAATTGTGGGGCACCTGGGTGTCTCAGTCGGTTAAGCATCCGACTTTGGCTCAAGTCATGATCTCGCAGTTTGTGGTTCTGAGCCCTTCGTCGGGCTCTGTGCTGACAGCTCAGAGCCTGGAGCCTGCTTCAGATTGTGTCTCCTTCTCTCTCTGCCCCTCCCCTGCTTGTGCGTGCATTCTTTATTTCTCAAAAATAAATAAAACGTTAAGAAAAAAAGAATCAGAAATTGTGTTAATTTTGGCTAAATTCTCTTATTTTAGGTAAATCATATGGAAAGAAAGTGAGTTGTGTTACAATTTTAAGGTTATCATGAGAAAGCGTCCTTTATTGCATCACATGGCATTTTATAATATCATATAAAAGGTATAAAGATTGGCTTTATTGTCTTTATTTATAAAAGGTTTTACTGGGATTTAGAATTGGAAGTCTTTTATGTAGACTCTTTTTTTTTTTACCCCCCCCACTTCAATTAAACTGTAATAATTTATTGAAAGTTAGTATATATAGGAAGAAACTTTGATGTCATTGAAATTTATTTTGGAGAAAATATTCCTTCTAAGACAAAGGCAGAGGAGACCATTTGAGCCAACATCTGGTGAACTTTGGAGTACTGTAAATCATGGTTGAATTATGAAAGTTGTATATTGTCCAGTCCTCTGCTGTTCTTTTTTGTATGTACTAGGCCTATGTTTTGCTCATTTCCTTGCTAATTAATAATGTGTCATGAAGCAGGTAGAGAAACAAAGGTAAGATTGAAACTAAAAGTTAGTGTTTAATTTGATTCTGCGTTTTAGAATAGTTTTACAGTGAATTGTTTTTATACATTTATGGACAACATGACAAGAATAGTATTTGCTTTGTGACATAGATATTCTGTATACATATACATAATAAATACACAATGTATATTTTAACATTTTTATGCTTCTGAGTTTCCAAATAATATACATTAGCACTGAGTTTTACATTTAATAGTGTGCAGAAAACCTATATTTAATGGCAGAAACCTTTGCATTTATGCTTAGTTTGCATATTATTAGTTGAATTTAATCTTTATTTAATGCTTCAGTATTTTTTCGAAGCCAGTTTGCTAGGTGCTGTGGGAGATGTAATGATGATTCTTACTCTTTAGGGACTCCTACCCTCAGAACCAACTCTTAGAACCACAGAATTTTAGAACAGGAAGAACTTTAAGAGATTCTCTTCTCTTGGATGTCGTGTGTGCACGTGCATATCCAGCCCTCTTCAGTGCCTTCTGCCCCCTTCCCCCCCATCTTCCCAGACATGGAATAATGTCCGTTTCTGTGCAGGGGAGAGAGGAGTTGAAGCAGGCAGGTGATTGGCTGGCATGGAATGTGTAGCTTTTCGAGTACTCTCTCCCACCACCTTTGCTGGTAAGCAGTAGGAGATGCAGGCCATTTTTTTTTTTTTTTTTAAGTCTGGGGATTTAAAACTATGAATTCCAGAAATTGTTTTAGTGGGTAGTGACTAGAATATAGCACTTTTTAAAAATAGCTTGGAAATTTACCAAAGTGTATTGCGGATTATTATTTCAAGTATATCATGTGGGTGTGTGTATACACACACACACACACACACACACACACACACACACACACACACACACACTGGGTTGTTATATAAAATGTATTGTAAGTACATTTATATACAATGTATTTTTTTATTGCAACAAAGAGTTTGGAAACACTCTCTAATCTGTCCATTTCACCCTTGTTTTAAACCTGGGGAGCAGCCATTGATATGCTTATCCCTAGATAGGTGACTTATTCCTTATACAGTGCTCTCCTATTATTGTGACCTCCTTCAAGGTAAACTGTTTGCTACACAGGTAGAAATATACACAGGTGGTATTTTACCACAGTTCATCTGAATAAAAGATATGCAGTGAGGTAGTTTTTTTAAATTACACTGCCTCTGGGTACAAAAAAACCCCACTTTGGTGGATCTGTTAATCTGTAAATTTTGTTTTATGATGGGCCTAACTTAGTACCAAGATGTGATTTAAGCACCAAGAGAATTTGGATTATTTAATACTAGTACATAATAAAACTACTTATCAAATATTCATGTGGGCACATACAGAGGCATAATTGTATTCTTGTAATGCACAATATAAATACTAATATTGTTTTGGAGAATCAGCATGGTATGCTGAAGCCATGGTTTGGAAAAAGGCATTGTAGTATGTTTTTATCTGTGGGAATTACTGGCAAGTATAATTGAGAGATTCTAAATACTGTAGTTGTTTACTTCCCTTTTGAATTTGGCTTCAATAATTTTCGTCTTGCTTTTTTTAAAATAACCGTTGGATTATTCTGTAAGACCCAGGGTACAAGCTAAACTATGATTGTTTTATTGATTTTATATCTTTTAAAGATTTAAAGTTTCCTCCCACCAAAAATAGTTTAAAAAAATATTTCAACAGAGAAGAGTGGAATGAATGTTCATGTGCCCATTCCTCAGCCTCAACATTTATCAACTCTTTGTTATCTCTACCCACTCCCTTTCTCCAGTTCCCAGTTATTTTGATGCAATCCCTTGGTCATGAAACATCATCTGTAAATATTTCAGGATGTATTTCTGAAAGACAGACTTTCATTTCTAGACTTATACAGTAGAATCCTCACCTGTTGGGGAATTTACGAAAGTTCTGAACACTCAAATTGTGTTTGGGATATTAGAGTGATATAAAGGAAAAGTGAGATCCTATAAATGGGCTAAATGGAAAAAGCGAAATACCTGATGAGCAGATGTACCAAAAAACAACAGAGGGGTGACAATGAAAAAACCCTTCAATAGCTTTTAAGTGCCCATGTGGAAAAAAGACAGATGAGCATTTTAAAAACAAGTTTCTTTATTTTGAGAGAGAGAGTGAGTGAGCATAAGCAGGGGAGGGGCAGAGAGAGAGGGGCACAGAGAGAGAATCCCAAACAGGCTCCACGCTGTCAGTGCAGAGCCCAATGCAGGGCTTGATCTCATGAACTGTGAGATCATGATGTGAGTTGAAATCAAGAATCGGATGTGTAACCAACTGAGCCTGCCAGGTGCCCCAGCTTTTTTGAACACCTAGTGTGTGTCTACATTCTGTACAGGTCAGTGGGGGGAATGAAGCCAAGTGTATTTCATACTATCCGAGATAGAAATTCTGCCAATACCATACTGTCTTGATGCTTACAGCTTTGTAGTAGAGGTATTGGCACAAAAACAGACACATAGACCAATGGAATAGAATAGGGATCCCAGAATTAGACCCACAAAGGTATGGCCAACTAATCTTTGACAAAGCAGGAAAGAATATCCAATGGAAAAAAAGACAGTCTCTTTAGCAAATGGTGTTGGGAGAACTGGAGAGCAACATGCAGAAGAATGAAACTAGACCACTTTCTTATACCACTGACAAAAATAAACTCAAAATGGATAAAGGACCTGAATGTGAGACAGGAAACCATCAAAACCCTAGAGGAGAAAGCAGGAAAAAAACCTCTCTGACCTCAGCCACAGCAATTTCTTACTTGACACATCTCCAAAGGCAAGGGAATTAAAAGCAAAAATGAACTACTGGGACCTCATCAAGATAAAAAGCTTCTGCACTGCAAAGGAAACAATCAACAAAACTAAAAGGCAACCAACGGAATGGGAAAAGATATCTGCAAATGCCATATTGGATAAAGGGCTAGTATCCAAAATCTATAAAGAACTCACCAAACTCCACATCTGAAAAACAAATAATCCAGTGAAGAAATGGGCAGAAGAATAGACACTTCATGAATTGGCACTTTTCCAAAGAAGACATCCAGATGCCCAACAGACACTTCTCAACGTCACTCCTCATCAGGGAAATACAAATCAAAACCACACTGAGATACCACCTCAGTCTGGTCAGAGTGGCTAAAATGAACAAATCAGGAGACCATAGATGCTGGAGAGGATGTGGAGAAACGGGAACCCTCTTGCACTGTTGGTGGGAATGCAAACTGGTGCAGCCACTCTGGAAAACAGTGTGGAGGTTCCTCAAAAAGTTAAAAATAGATCTACCCTATGATCTAGCAGTAGCACTGCTAGGAATTTACCCAAGGGATACAGGAGTGCTGATGCATGGGGGCACCTGTACCCCAATTTTTATAGCAGCACTTTCAACAATAGCCAAATTATGGAAAGAGCCTAAATGCCCATCAACTGATGAATGGATAAAGAAATTGTGGTTTATATACACAATGGAATACTACATGGCAATGAGAAAGAATGAAATATGGCCTTTTGTAGCAATGTGGATGGAACTGGAGAGTGTTATGCTAAGTGAAATAAGTCATACAGGGAAAGACAGATACCATATGTTTTCACTCTTATATGGATCCTGAGAAACTTAACAGAAGACCATGGGGGAGGGGATGGGGAAAAAGTTACAGAGAGGGAGGGAGGCAAACCGTAAGAGACTCTTAAATACTGAGAACAAACTGAGGATCGATGGGGGGGTGGAGGAGGGGAAAGTGGGTGATGGGCATTGAGGAGGGCACCTGTTGGGATGAGCACTGTGTGTTGAATGGAAACCAATTTGACAATAAATTATATTTAATATAAAAAAAGAGATAGAAATTGTTTCTAGATTCTTTCTTGAGGGAAATTAAAAGATGTGTACAATGACTGCCAATTAAGATATTTACTGCAATATTATTTATAGCAGTGAAGAACCTCACTCAATAGTAGTGAAATGATTAAATAAATGCACATAATATATTTACAAAATAGTATAATATTTTATAATCACTAGAAATGATACAATGTGACACCGATTTTATAAAACATCTAGGGCATATTGAAAGACCTGAAGGAAATTAACCCACATACTAACATGAATTAGTAGTGGCTATTTCTTAGGTGTTAGAATTATCAGTGATTTTTATTTCTTCATTACTTTTTTTTGAAGTGTTGCACATCTGTCAGTGTATATAAGTTAATAAATAATAAACATTTATTGAATACTTTGTGTCAATCACTAAACATTTTTCAACTTTTTTTAAAGGTTTATTTTTTTAAATGTTTTTTTTGTTTGTTTTTTTGAGGGAGAGAGAAAGAGTGTGCTAGTGGGCGAGAGGGGCAGAGAAAGAGCGAGTGAGAATCTTAAGCAGGCTTCAAGCTCAGCACAGAGCCCGATGTGGGGCTCAATCCTACAACTGTGAGATCATGATCTGGGCTGAAATCAAGAGTCAGATGCTTAACCAACTGAGCCACTCAGGTGCCCCAAACATTTTTCATCTTTTATACTTAATTCTCCTAATAACCATAAGAGGTTTTATTATCCTTATTTTGTAGATGAGGCAATGAAAGCATGGAGAGATTGAGTACCTTGACAATTTGATTCTATCCTTCTACATTTACTCTTTGCTCTTTTTTTAAATTTATTTTTTATAGTAATTTCTACACCCACCATGGGGCTTGACTCACAACCCCGATGATCGTTTTCGACTTGTGCTTTGTTTTGTCCGTCTCCAGCATTCTGCTCATACAAATAATGGTACAGTGAACATCTTTGCAAATATATCTGTGTGTGCATTTCTGATTATCTTCCTAGAAAAACAGGGTCATAAAATTACTGGATCAAAGAATATAAAACATTTTAAAGGCTTCTGATGCAAATTGTGAGATTGCATATGACAAATGATCATTTCTCCTTAAACTTAAGATGTTTTGGGGCTATAAATTTGGGAGAAATAGGTCATCTAATCATCAAGGGGGATTTTTGCTTTCATCATTGTTCTTCTAAAAGACCTCTTTAAGCCTGCTGGAGAGACCGTAAGCAGAAAAAAAACAGGAGAGACAAACCGGAGTTTAAAGTGGGGCCATATACTGTTATGACCTTGTGGCCATTTACTTTTTCATTTTTCTGAATAACTTAAAACTTGGATTAGCCCAGCAACCTTTCTATTGCAAATTGTTTTATCAAAATGTACAAAATATCTGTATTAAATTTGCATGTAATTTCTTTGATATTTTACCTGATAGGACCTCAGGATCATAATTAGTTGAAATTTCCATTGTGTCATTTCAAAAATAATAGATATAAAAGGTACAACACATTGATTAGAGACTGTAATGGCCCTAGAAACTGTTATTTTTAAATAAAAAAGACTTTCTCCTCTGTTTTCTGTCCCTCCCCCCCCCCATTTTTTTTTCCCTAAGGAATCACTCTCTTTTTGTGACAAGCAAAATCCAAAATTTTTGGTTAATTAGCTGACGGTTTCTGTTAAGTGATTAAGGTTTTATTGTCATTCTCTTGAGCATATCTTCTTCCAAAGATGCTGTAGGTGACTTTGATTCAAAGACTAACAGAAGATCTGTGCAGGAGGAGGGAGATTTTAACTTAAGGGGATCTAGAGAATAATTAATGAAATCAGAAAATTTCTCTGGTGAAGTTACTGAAGACATTAGGATTGAGTTTTCTAGAAAGATAAAGGGTAATCTGGCAGCCTGAAAATTTGTGAGAGGTATAATTGGAATAAATAAAAAACATTACATTGAAATTTGAAGGCCGTAAATATTTTCAAGGAGAAAAAGTACTATTTTTTACTCTGAATAGTAAAATTATGAAACTACCATAAACGGCAGGTAGAAAATAAACACGAGGAGGACTTTTATCAGGGCTTCTTAACCCATGAGAAACAATTGGATGCGAAAGGTTCATATGTTGCAAAATTAGATATATATATGAGCATTTAGAAGGAGAGGCCTTCAGCAGTTCTTTCAGATTCTCAAAGGAACGACTCCAAAAAAACTCAAGCTCCTATCAGAGTGTAAACGTGACAGGAGGTCAGGAATTTTTGTCTGTTTTATTCACTCCTTTGTCCCTGGTTCCTGGCATGTAGGTCTGCCCAATCGATATTTGTTCAATGTACAATTTCTGTACATTTCTGCATGGCATAGTTACAACAAGAGATTTGTAGCAGTTAGAGATTGGAATACGTTCCGGATTTAGGGAGATTGATTTTACTGGTGTGCTTCTACATTTATTTAAAGTTTTTGTTTTGGTGTTTAAATCTAGATGAGTAGGGAGAACATTCGTGTGATAATTTTGTGATTGAATTCCTTCTTTTTTTCTATGCCAACATGGAAATGTAATAGGAAAGTTATTCTAAACCATACATATTCATTCATCAGTATATTAGAAAATGTTGTGCTCTGATGCTATTTTCGTTCATTCATGAATGAGACCTTTGTACAAAACTTCCCCTTAAATTTTTGAATGGAAGATTTTGCGAATTGTTTTCATTAGATCAACTAGTATGATACTGGCTAAAAATGTAAAATCAACAAGATGTTGACAAATTTACCTGCAGAGAACGTTGCTTCATCAGCAAGAAATGTATGCAGTGAAGCTTTATTTTACCTCACTATCATTATACAGCATTTTTTTTAGCAGGTGATATAGTGTAATCTGTGATTACATTAGTCAGCGTAATAAGTTTCTGTACTCTTTAAAATTGAAATTTGGGAGAAGGTTAAAAAGAATGACAGAAGGGTAAAATGCAAGCCTGTTTTAAAAATTGTAAAAATGAGGGGCGCCTGGGTGGCGCAGTCGGTTAAGCGTCCGACTTCAGCCAGGTCACGATCTCGCGGTCCGTGAGTTCGAGCCCCGCGTCGAGCTCTGGGCTGATGGCTCAGAGCCTGGAGGCTGTTTCCGATTCTGTGTCTCCCTCTCTCTCTGCCCCTCCCCCGTTCATGCTCTGTCTCTCTCTGTCCCAAAAATAAATAAACGTTGAAAAAAAAAATAAAAATTGTAAAAATGAGAACATTTCTAAGATAAGAGAAAAAGTGAATTTCTAAAAATTGAACTGTGACGGGAACTGTAGATTTTATGAACCATCAGTTTTCTCTGTTAAAGGGATGATTGTAAGTTCTTTATATTAGTGATTTTTACCAGTCAGACATGAAAGATATCTGAGTAACTGCTGCCTGTATTTGATTATATGTGAGTAGATTTTTCATACTTCATAAGATCTCTGCCAGATTTAAAAAATTACTGGATTTTTATATTTTCCATAATTATTTTTGCTACTGTGAATAGGAGCTGTGATTATTCTAAATTTATTTGAAAATTATCGCATCCTTATTCTAAAAGGCTGTCAGAACATTTGGATCATTTTGGTCTTTTGCATCATTTAAAGAGGCCTTGTGAGATTCCCAGAATAATTTTAATAGAAGGGCAGGAATGTGCCCTCATAGATTACATATCTTGCAGTCTGGTTCCTTTCTTTAGTTGAAATCTGGTGAGTTTCTAGTCACTACACATTCTAGTATTCAAGTCCAGTTGGGCCTTGAACAGCACAGGTTCCAACTGTGCTGGTCTACTTGTATGTGGATTTTTGTGGATAAAGGCAGTCCAGTACAGTTAATGTATTTTCTCTTATGACTTTCTTAACATTTTTCCCCTTATTGTAAGAATACAGTATATAATACATGCAACATACAAAATAATGTGTTAATCAACTGTGTGTTATCAGTTAGGCTTCCAGTTAACAGCAGGCTATTAGTATTTAAATTTTGGGGGAATCCAATTATACGGTTTTTGACTGTGCAGGGATCAGCACCCTTAACTTTTATATTGTTCAAGAGTCAACTGTGTAAAATACATCCTGAAGTCAAATTTAGAGTGTTGAGTTGGCATCTTGGAAATAACTTAGGCTGATCTTTTTACCCAGTGGGATAACCCTTTTTATAGCATTTTCTAACAACCTTTGCCTTAAAAACAGTGAGCCGGGACTTCATTTCTTTATGAAGCAGCCTTTTCACCAATTATGTAATGATTATTCTGCGTGTGGAGTTCAGATCTACTTTGTGCTAGCCACCATAACTGCCTTACTCTCCTTTTCAGATTAGGAGGTATACAGACAAATACTGAGAATATCATCATGAACATCACTGAGATTCATTTACTCTTAGTTTTTTTGCTCTCTTTGCTTGAGATTATTATTTTCTCTATCAAAGAAAGACCTATACTTCAAGGGTCTTGAATTAAGATATAATTAAGATACATTTAACTTGTAGATCTCTGTTCTTTATAATTCTAGTAATTCTGCTCAGAAAGAAAGTGAGGTTAATGTGCCATCTGAACCCCGATTCAACTTTCTCTTTTACTTTTGGACTGAAGGGAAATAAGGCTGTCCTTGGAGGACCTCATTTGACCTGAGATCCTCCCAAGCACCAGAGCTGGGCCATTGTTCTCTTTATTTATTGCACATGGAAGCTTCTAGATAATTTTTCTTGCTGCAGGTTTAAAGCCTTGCCCCTTCAAAGCTTGTGCTATTTGGCTATTTATAGTCTCTTCAGTGTTGTTAAATACCAACTGACCTCCCCAAGTCACTCTTGTTTATATGACTTTTTTCTTTTAGAATAAGAAACTATAGCATTGATTACATGTATACCAACCATGACCACAGTTACCTAACCTGTTTGACCTGAACCATGTGAAAAGTAGTGATATCAAAGTAGTAATAGAAATTACTCTTTTTGTAGATGAAATACTCCTTATATTAATCAAGTGAAATGAAAATTAAAACGAGTCCCATGTTAAGTAATATATATGGAGACAAGATGGAAAAAACAATTGACATGCAGAAAGAAACCCCAAACCAAAACCAAAACAATAAAAACCACCCCTGCTAAAAATGATTATAACCCATAAAGAAGGTCAAGGAGGTATAAACCAACTATTTCCGAGGGTAACCAAAGTGAAAGTTGGAAATAGGAAGGTTATGTATCTATTAAGGAGGTATTGGAAATACTAGATGGACATCGGGAAGTCTTAAAATGACACAGTGCCCTGACAGTGTGGTTACAAGAGAAAACATATTTTTATAAAAAGCTTGGCTTAAGCTCTTGCTATGTCTGAACAAGAGGCTCATTCAAAAGTGAAGCAAAACGAAAGACCTGGGCATGCTGGTACAAATCAGACCTCTTTGAAGTAGTTGTAGTATTCCTGAAACTGATTTGTACTCCAGTGGTAACTGGTTTAGTGATTTGTCTTAGAAGATGAAGTGAAAGTTTAAATTTCATTAAACATGGACTATTGCATGACTGTACTTCCCACTATGGACAGAAAAGATCTGTTGCAAATAAAAGCCTTATTTGCTTTGAGGGAGAAATGATTCCATGAACCTAAGATGATGATACTTTAGTATCAAGAATTTTGGCAGAGTTGTAGATATCATTTTGTTAACAGGTTAGGAAATATTGGGTGGGGCAGTCAAAAATTCGACTTAAGTTCAGGGGTGCCTGGGTGGCTCAGTCGGTTGGGTGTCCAACTCTTGATCTCAGCTCAGCTCAGGTTCTGTGGGTTCGAGCCCCACCATTGGGCTCTGAGCTGATGGCACAGAGCATGCTTGGGATTCTGTCTCTCACCCTCTATCTCTCGTTCTCAAAACCAAACCCGCTCACTCTCTCTCGCGCTCAAAAACAAACATTAAAAAAATCTTTAAAAATATTTCTAGTATGTCTGAATGATATTGGTTATGAATAGGTGCAGATGAATTAGTGTTTTATTCATATTTACCAGTTTTTTTGGCTTCACAGATTTGGTTTTAGTCATGATTTAGTTGATTATGCCTGTGAACAAATGGAATATCATATTTCTAACTTGGCTAAAGGAATTTTAAATTAAGGTTAAGTACAAAAATAATATTTTAGAGAGTTGTTAGTCTCTTCTCTTGGGTTGAGGATTAAATTCACTAAATAGAGAATAGTAAGAAACCAGTTATAATTTAAAATGAAGGTGAATTTGAGTTTTCAATGCCAGAGTTAAAAATGTAGGCTGTTTACTGAAAAATGCCGCACTGAATGTGTACAATTACATGAGTTCTTATGTATAGTAAAATGACCACTCCCTGCTTAGTAACCATCACATTATTAGAGGTGTGGTATAATAATTCATAATCCATGTCTCCCTCAGTTAATATAATTGGACTTTGAAGAATATGTATCTCAAACCTTCTCTGTAGATGAGATAAATATTAGGCCTTGTAGATATATGAACTGTTTTGCCAACTATTTATTTTAGCAAATAAAATAAAAATATATTAAATGTATTATTGCTTAATGAAGGTATTGACATGTTAGTTCAGTCATTGACATTAGTAAAAGCATTACGTGTCACTGCAAAGAGAACAAAGGGAGTGGGAAACTGTAGATTAAAAGGGATTTAATTGACCCAGTAACAGTTGCCTGTATGGATTTTGTTTAGATCTGGATTAGAACAGACTTTAAAAAAAAGAAAACACTTATGAGACAGTTGAGGAAATTTGAGCATTGATTTGGCATTTGATGTTATGAAGAAATTATTATTAATTTACTGTAGATATTGTAATGATATTGGCTTATGCTTCAAAAGCAAATCTTTATCTTTTTTATTTTTATTTATTTATTTTTACAATTTTTAAATTTTAAAAATTTACTTCCAAGTTAGTTAGCAGATAATATAATAATGATTTTGGGAGTAGAATCCAGCAATTCATCCCCTACATACCTAGTGCCCATCCCAAGTGTCTTCCGTAATGCCCTTTGCTGATTTGGCCCATCCCCTCACCCATAACCCCTCCAGCAACCTTCAGTTCTGTATATTTAAGAGTCACTTATGTTTTGTTCCCCATCTCTGTTTTTATATTATTTTTGCTTCCCTTCCCTTCTGTTCATTTATTTTGTATCTTAGATTCTACATATGAGTGAAATCCTATGATACCTGCCTTTCTCTGACTAATTTTGCTTAGCATAATACACTCTAGTTTCATCCATGTGGTTGCAAATGGCAAGATTTCATTCTTTTTGATTGCCGAGTAATACTCCATTGTATATATATGCCACGTCTTCTTTATCCATCCATCCATCCATGGACATTTGGGCTCTTTCCTTCCTTTGGCTATTGTCGATAGTGCTGCTATAAATATTTGGGTGCATGTGCCCCTTCGAAACAGCACACCTGTATCCTTGGGTAAATACCTAATAGTGCAATTGCTGGATCGTAGGGTAGTTCTATTTTTAATTTTTTGAGGAAACTCCATACTGGTTTGCAGAGTGGCTGTACCAGTTTGCACTTTTACCAACAGTGCAAAAAGGGTCCTCTCTCTCTCTGCATCCTCACCAGCATCTGTTGTTGCCTGAGTTGTTAATGTTAGCCATACTGACAGGTGTCAGGTGGTATCTCATTGTGGTTTTGATTTGCATTTCCCTGATGATGAGTGGTGTTGAGCATTTTTTCATGTGTCTGTTAGCCATCTTGATGTCTTCTTTGGAGAAGTGTCTATTCATGTCTTTTGCCCATTTCTTCACGGGATTATTTGTTTTTTGGGTGTTGAGTTTGATAAGTTGTTTATAGATTTTGGATACTAGCCCTTTATCTGGTATGTCATTTGTAAACATCATCTCCCATTCCATCGGTTGCCTTTAGTTTTGCTGATTGTTTCTTTCACCGTGCAGAAGTTTTTTATCTTAAAACAATTTTTTTTAATGCTTATTTATTTTTGAGAGAGAGGGAGAGACAGCAGCAGAGTGTGAGCAAGGTTGGAGTAGAGAGGGAGACATAGAATCTGAAGCAGGCTTCAGGCTCTGAGCTGTCAGCACAGAGCCCGATGCAGGGCTTGAGCTCACGAACCTCGAGATCATGACCTGAGCTGAAGTCGAACACTTAACTGACTGAGCCATCCAGGTGCCCCCAGAAGCTTTTTATCTTGATGAGGTCCCAATAGTTCATTTTTACTTTTGTTTCCCTTGCCTCTGGAGACATGTTGAGTAAGAAGTTGCTGCAGGTAAGGTCAAAGAGGTGTTTGCCTGCTTTCTCCTCCAGGATTTTGATAGCTTCCTGTCTTATGTTTAGGTCCTTCATCCATCTTGAGTTCATTTTTGTGTGTGGTGTAAGAAAGTGGTCCAGGTTCATTTTTCTGCATGTCGATGTCCAGTTTTACCAGCACCATTTGCTGAAGAGACTGTCTTTATTCCATTGGATATTCTTTCCTGCTTTGTCAAAGATTAGTTGGCCATACATTTGTGGGTCCATTTCTGGGTTTTCTATTCTGTTCCATTGATCTGAGTGCCTGTTTTTGTGCCAGTACCATGCTGTCTTGATGATTACAGCTTTGTTTTTTTTTTTTTTTTCAACGTTTATTTATTTTTGGGACAGAGAGAGACAGAGCATGAACGGGGGAGGGGCAGAGAGAGAGGGAGACACAGAATCGGAAACAGGCTCCAGGCTCTGAGCCATCAGCCCAGAGCCTGACGCGGGGCTCGAACTCACGGACCGCGAGATCGTGACCTGGCTGAAGTTGGACGCTTAACCGACTGCGCCACCCAGGCGCCCCTGTTGTTTTTTTTTTTTAATGTTTATTTATTTTTGAGACAGAGAGAGACAGAGCATGAACGGGGGAGGGTCAGAGAGAGAGGGAGACACTGAATCTGAAGCAGGCTCCAGGCTCTGAGCTGTCAGCACAGAGCCCAACATGGGGCTCGAACTCTTGAACTGTGAGATCATGACCTGAGCTGAAGTCGGACGCTCAACCTACTGAGCCACCCAGGCACCCCAATTACAGCTTTGGTAGTACATCTTGAAGTCTGGAATTGTGATGCCTCCAGCTTTGGTTTTCTTTTTCAGGATTGCTTTGGATATTTGGGGTCTTTTGGGGTTCCATGCAAATTTTAGGATTGTTTGTTCTAGCTCTGTGAAGAATGCTGGTGTTATTTTGATAGGGATTGCATTGAATATGTAGATTGCTTTGGGTAGTATCAACATTTTAACAATATTTTTTCTTCCAATCCATGAACGTGGAATAGTTTTCCATTTTTTTGTGTCTTCAATTTTTTTCATAAGCTTTCTGTAGTTTTCAGTGTATAGATTTTTCACCTCTTTGGTTAGTTTTATTGCTAGGTATTTTATGATTTTTGGTGCAATTGTAAGTGGAATTAATTCTTTGATTTCCCTTTCTGCTGCTTCATTATTGCTGTATAGAGATGCAACCAATTTCTGTGCATTGATTTTATATCCTGTGACTTTGCTGAAATCATGAATCAGTTCTAGCAGTTTTTTGGAAAAAGCAAATCTTTACCTTAGAGATACATACAGAATATCTACAGATGAAGTGGTATAATGTCAGGAATTTGTTTGAGGATAATCCAGAGTGGTGGTAGAGGGGTTGAGGGGTAGGTGGGATATATCAATGAAACATGATTTGCTGGGAGTTTATAATGGTGGAGTCATTATACTATTCTGAATAATTTTGCATTAGTTTGGATTTTTTTGTAGTAAAGATTTAGAAAAAATCTAATGCAACATTGTTGAAAGGATACTGGGAGCACTAGGTGACACTGCTATATAATGTATTCAGAAATTAAGATGGATATGAGCAACAAATGTACTTATAAGCATGTCTTATGTATAAATCTTGTATTTTGTTTTTCTTTAGAGCTGAAGCCATTTATTTGAATCTTGGATGATTAGCACCTAAATGCTTAACTCTCAAAACTACTCAAGAGTCCCACAGTCAGGATTAGATGATTCAAGTTACCACCAAGAAATTACTGTCTTAAGTTCTCCGGTAAGATTATACCAATATTCTAAAGGCTAAATAGTGACTATGAAGGCTAAAAAGATTTTTAAATGCTATATTTGAGCCACTAGCTTCTATTAGAATTCTTTTAATGTTTGTTTACTTTTGAGAGAGAGAGCGTGTGTGTGAGCCGGGGAGGGACAGAGGGAGAGGGAGACAGAGGATCCCAAGTGGGCTCTGTGCTGACAGTATAGAGCCTGATGCAAGGCTCGAACTCAACCACCATGAGATCATGACCTGAGCCAAAGTCAGACACTTAACTGACTGAGCTACCCAGGAGCTTCTATAATTTTCTAATCCCGACTACTGTGGCAGGAGTTGGAAGTTGTGATAACCAACCAAAGATCTTAGAAATATCAACATGCAACAAGGCTTTATGGCATTTCCTGCTCACAGATTCAGCTAGTAGTGGGTACAGTCTTGCCTCTGGAATGCCTTGTTTTTCCCTTGCTATATGTCTCAGGATGGATCTTCCCGAAGCTGATGCTGAAAAGGAGTTTGGCTTCCAGGATGTTCATTGGGGATCAACACCTGTAAAGAGAGGAGGTTAGGAAGCAGATTAGGCAGAGGAAATTGAATTGCAATTCAGACTTAACAAAGCTTTGGCCACCCTACAGGAAGTTCTGCAGTTGTGAGGGTTTCTTTCCCTCCATAAGTAAATAGTAAGCTCTTTGGGGACAGAGACCTATTTTCAATGCCCTTGCACAGGCCATTGTAAAGCTGCTCAGCAAATATTTGTGGAATGAAAGAAATCTGAGTAATATCTTGTGGGTTTTTTTAGGGTTCTTTTTTTTTTTTTTTCCTGTAACACCCAAGCCTTGCCTGTCCTTTCCCCAGATGAAAGTGCAGCTTAGCAATGGGGTTATTGGAGACACAGGTGGTTGTCCTCTATATCATGAGCAAACATGGAGGTAACTTGCCCTCTATAATCAGCCTGCTATAAACCACTGTTTCTGGGCTCCATAAGATAAGGAGGACCTGCATCGGGGCCCAAGGAGAACCACTAACAGGAGTTGTAAAGAATATGAGATCCTAGGGGGAAGGCGGGGAGAAGATCCTGGAAGACACAGTGACAGCTTCTCGGTACTGAGGCATATGGATTATGGTTCTAACCTGTTGTTTTTTTTTCTGTGTGTGGGGAATAGGCTGTTTGGATACGAATTTTTATCCTTTTATGCTCAAGGGTTAAGAGAGTATCTTAGAAGTCTTTTTTTAAAAGTCAACTTGTTTTCTAGTAAGTATGGTCCTGCTTTAGTCTTTCATTTGATTTCCTTGTTTTTCCCTCATTTTTACTGTAGGATTCCCTGAGACAGGATATGTGTTAATAAATCCTCTAAAATTTCCCTGAACTTTACTAATGTATTATTTACTGCCTTGCATGTAGAGACCTTCAATTATTACTTTTTAAATGAATGAAATAAAAAATAATTGATTCTACACCATAATTAATGTGTTGTAGAATAAGTGTTTAATAAGGATTACACTCAGCAATTCAGGACCAGAAATTTGCTTGTTTTTACATTACAGTTTTTTTTATAAGACTTTTTAAATTTTTAAGTAATCTCTACACCCAACATGGGGCTTGAACATAAGAACCCCAAGATCGAGAGTCACATGCTCTTCTGACTGAGCAAGCTGGGTGTTCCTATACATGACAATTTTTTCTGATGCCTATTTAGACTCTTTTATGCTTCATCTTTTAAAATATGTAAATTACTTTCTTCATGTTGACTATTAGAAGAAGGAGATTGTACTTGTGTTTCACTGAGTGAATTACATTTATTTATTTTTCATGATTAACATGTATATCCTTCAAAGTTTTAAATTTGATTATTTAGGGAGTTTACGCCTTATCTGATCCTTCTGTATTTTTATGTCCTTCTTGCTTACTTAGTACCCCACCAGAGGGCAGGCAAAGGAAAGGAGAAAAGAAGATACTGATTTCAGTTCCCAAATTCTTACATAGGCACCTTTCACTTGCATATTTTGTTGTGCTTCTGGGTGATGTGAAGACAATAGGATCATCTGCCTTTTGCTATTTTAAAATATTTAGTAGAATGCTCAGTTATTTGGAATTAAATTATGTAAGGTTGATGTCCGGGATTATAGAACTAAATAAATATACTTTAAATTCTTCAACTTTATATTCTTAGATCCATGTATTTTTAAGTTATCCATCTTTTCTTGGTAATTCATGCCAACGTTTTCATTGCTACTATTGATCATTACGATTGACTGTAAGGAGAAGATTTTGTGTTTAAAAGTACACTAGAATGTTCACAATACAGTGTAAAGTTTTCAGATACTCCTTTCAATGTCCCATAACACTTGATGTTTCTGAGGTGATCAGGGTATTTTCAGAATGATAAGAATTATCTTTTGAAATTCAAGTTACTGTTTTGCTCTTTTGTTGGAAGTTTCTTTAAAAGAAAGACACGCCTCAAACGAAAGTAAATTTGCCTGAACATTATCACAGCATAGGTTTTAAAGTCTAGATGAGGACGCTAAATATTTTATGGTCTCAGTATTGCCGTTAACACCCATTGTACACGGACACTAGATGTGTATATGAAGTGCAGTTTCATGGTCTCTAGCTGTTTGGCCTGTTATCAGTACGAACAGCAAATGGTGTCCAAATCAGCTTCAAAACAGCTGGCAGTTGACTTGCTGGCATTTAGCACCACCTAAGTACACAATGACAGTTTTTTGCTCTTTGACACAAAGAATGTACCTTCCCTTCTCACCGGGAAGCTGGTGCAACCATCTTTCTGTGTGCTTTTGGATCTAGTAATGCAGAAGAACCTTAAAATGGATTTTTTAAAGAGAGTCGTTCCTCCCATTCTTTCGGGAGATGTGGTTTTGGACACTAGAGATAGTTTTCGGGAAAGCTCCCCAAGATTACTTAAGATGAAACGTCTTAGTTTACTTTCATCAGAGAAGATTGTAGATGAGAAAGATGGAATCCATTTCTGTCACACTAATTATGACAAACACCAGCATCACCAACTAGGTAAAGTAAAAATGTACTATTTTCAATTCTTTAAAATACTTTAGGAAAGGAAAATTATTTTTGTAAGTACCGTTCTAACGAGCATACGTTTTTGTTTTGAAGATCAAGTTTATTAAAAATGTTTAATATAGTAAATGTCTATTTGATCTAATTTTTTTTATAGTATCCAAGTTTTTGTTTTGAGTTTAGATGGAGAAATATTGATGATATGGATCAAGATAAAGCCATTAATACAGTAAAAAGTTTGGTGATCTTTGGAAAATATTTTGATGAACAAAGTATTGTATTTATTGAAACAATGTTACTGGTACAACCTATGGGATATGTAAATGAAAATTAAGATACAGGTTTTATCTATCACTATAGAAGCCACTTATTTTGTTTAAAAAATATATCCCATTCTTACAAAAAAATATGTATATATATATCCCACTCTTTGTTCTAAAGATAGTGACTATTTGGAGTAAAATATCAAAAAAGTCACATCTTTGAATATAATGATTATTTTGTGTCATAGTATCTTTGTTTTCTTTAATGCAGCAATATTGAATTTGGTGTCTTTTAAAGTCTGAGAGAATAGTATTTCTTATAAATTAAGAGAAAAATCAGCTGTATGTATAGCAGCTGGCAAATATTAAGACAGGAAAATCCTTTAGGAAGAATATGGAAAAATGCTCTAAGTTTTTACATTTTTGATTAAAACACTTTAAAATGTTAAAACGTTTTGTATGATTATGGCCTTTTTAAAATTTTATTTCTTAATTTTTTAAAATTTACATCCCAAATAGTTAGCATATAGTGCAACAATGACTTCAGGAGTAGATTCCTTAGTGCCCCTTACCCATTTAGCCCATCCCCCCTCCTACAACCCCTCCAGTAACCCTCAGTTTGTTCTCCATATGTATGAGTCTCTTCTGTTTTGTCTCCCTCCCTGTTTTTATATTATTTTTGTTTCCCTTCACTTATGTTCATCTCTTTTGTCTCTTAAAGTCCTCATATGAGTGAAGTCATATGATATTTGTCTTTCTTTGACTAATTTCACTTAGCATAATACCCTCCAGTTCCATTCACGTAGTTGCAAATGGCAAGATTTCATTCTTTTTGATTGCCGAGTAATACTCCATTGCATATATATACCACATCTTCTTTATCCATTCATCCATCAATGGGCATTTGGGCTCTTTCCATACTTTAGCTATTGTTGGCTATTGTTGATAGTGCTGCTATAAACATGGGGGTGCATGTGTCCCTCTGAAACAGCACACCTGTATCCCGTGGATAAATGCCTAGTAGTGCAATTGCTGGGTCATAGGGTAGTTCTAGTTTTAGTTTTAGGAACCTGCATATTGTTTTCCAGAGTGGCTGTACCAGCTTGCATTCCCATGATTATTAACTTTTTAATCTTAGGGAATAAATAACTGCTCATATAAATTAATGTAATATTTAGTAGAAAGAAGAGTTTTTGTAAGCTCTCTTAAGTTTTTTATAGCTGTTTTCTATCCATATTTTCATATGCACATGCACATTTTTATTTCTAGAATTTAAAAATGAGATTTACTATCCAAACTCCTCTTGCCTTTTCTTTTAATACATCATAAACATCTCTCTGTCTCACTTAAAGTGCTCTCTGTTGTTGTATATAATAGTTTATTCAATCAGTGTCTTAAACTGATGAACATTTAGAATGATTTTAATTTTTAGTTATTAAAAATAATTATGTAACAAATATTCATTTATATCACTTTTTACCTCTGTATGATTACTTCTCAGTATAAATTTCTTTGTACATTTTAAATTTGAATACACAATGCCAAGTTACCATTCACAAATTTCTCAATTTAAGCTCCCCAGGGCAGGGCTTGTCCCTGTTTTTTTGTATTCTCCCTATTTCTTGTCAGTTTAAAAAATAGGGTCATATTTATGAGAAACCGTATATTTTGTTTTAAAAATATCAATTGTGTAAAAGAAAGGAGAAGGAAATTTAAGTTTTCAGAAGAAATTTATGTTGGCATTTACAATGTAATGGTTAGAAGTCATTTTTATGCTCTTCACATACTTGGGTGGATGAAGTAAAGGTGAGGATTAGTGTGTCTTAATTTAAATTAAAATCTGTAGGGGAACTTGTGTGGCTCAGTTGGTTCAGCATTCGACTCTTGATTTTGGCTTAGGTCAGGATCTCCTGGTTCATGAGACCAAGCCCCGGGACGGGCTCTACGTTGACAGTGTGGAGCCTACTTGGGATTCTCTTCCTCTCTCTCTCTCTCTCTCATTCTCTCTCTCTCTCACTACTCCCCAACCCCACTGGTGCACACTCTTTCTCTCGCTCTCTCTCTCAATAAATAAATAAACATTTAAATTAAAATCTGTAAGTCATTCAGCCCTTAGTTTTGTGTTCAACAGTGTATGCATATGTGAAACCTATGAATATATTTATACGTGCAGTGATTTAAGCTATTAAAAATTTACTTTAGTGTTCAGTCTTGAATCATCTTAGTTTCCAAGGACTGCATGGTTGGACTTGGTGCTTAAATGTTCTCTGCTATGTCCATTTGTTTAATATGGTTCCTTTTTTTTTTTTAAGACTATTTTACACATTTTTGAATACAGCACACACATTACAAAGTGTAATAATAAGATTTGTAATTTATATTAATTTGCAAATAAGCACTCAATGGTTAAGAATTTTCCCTAGTATTTATCCTTTTACCAATTGCGGTCAAAAGCAAAGCAGAATCATGGAGTGCTGAAGAATCTGTTTGAAATGTCAGAGGCTACAGGTTCTTTGTGGAATAACTATTGCCCAGTTTTTCTCTTCAAGAACAGAATTCAGTTTGGGGCACCTGGGTAGCGCAGTCGGTTAAGCGTCCGACTTCAGCTCAGGTCGTGATCTTGCAATTTGTGAGTTCGAGCCCCGCATCAGGCTCTGTGCTGAAAGCTCAGAGCCTGGATCCTGCTTTGGATCCTGTGTCTCCCTTTCTCTGCCCCTCCCCTGCTTGTACTCTGTCCCTCTCTGTCTCTTAAATAAACAAACAAACAAATAAATAAGTTTAAAAAAATTAGAAAAAAATTCAGCTTTATAGAGTGACTTAAAATTAACTTACAGGACTTCTTTGGCAATTTCTGTAGAGAGATTTGGTTTTAAAATGTCTGGTTCTTCAATTTCAAGTTACTGATCAAATTCGTTTTCTTGAATCTCAAGATGTGATACTAAATTTATATTGTAGATAAGAATAAGACACACATGATTCCCAGCCGTCTGCAAATAGGTTGCTTGCAACTCAGCTTGAGTGAATGTTACTTCCTGTTTTCTGGTGGTTCTGGGATAGAGATAATGCAGTAGTTTAGCCAGAAGTCACGCAGATATGACTGGGTGCAGTTCTAAGGGGTGTTACAGTTTTGTTCATGTAATAAAAGGAGAGATCAAGGCTATCGAGAGATTTCATATCACTAATACAGAGAAGGAACTATTCTTTGGAGAGAAACTGGTGTGGAATCTCTCTTTGTACTTGTATCAGGTGCCGAGTTATTTACTTGTTAACTCAAAATGGAAAATGTCATTTTAAGGGATGTTAGGCAAGATTGTAATATGGACTGATAACTGTGCTTTTGTGAGAGAATCAATTGAGAATAAGCCAGTCTGCAATATACAGAAATTTTCCTGGTACTTTTCGACCCTAGAAGTGTTCATAGATATTTGGGGTTTCCTTCACAAAAATATGTGTAGAATTTAAAGGTGTTTTCAGGGTTGATATTTTGAACATTTCTCTTTGCTTTTGGTAATTTTTTTCACTTTGTAACTGTCTCTGGATATTAAGTCAACATGATATTTTAAGAATTTTGTAGACATTCTCAAACAGCTGACTGGATTTGCCAGAAATCCTCTGTTTCTCTGTAAAACCTATTTACAGATGCCTGTGGCTGACACTGCACACTGTCCAAAGCCTTTCCCACCATTTTTGCACCCAACAGGTTGGGTTGTGTGGGCTTACCAAGAGTTGGCTGTGTTTTAAGCCAAACCTGTTTATGCCAATTACGCTTGTAATGGTGATCGTGCAATTTAGTTAGGTATTACCTAATTCAGTGAAGTATGAGACTGAAAAGAAGGGGTTGTTTTGGTGTAAACAAGTTTGCTGTGGTCAGACTCCAGAAAATGAATTCCTAAAAAACTAAAAAATTAAAAGTGCTCTTGAGCTACATGCAAGTCAGAGAAGGGTATAAGACTGGAAGGATCTTTCCATCAGATACCTTCAACTTCCCTCTCCACTTTGAGGAAATTGAAATTGGAAATCATAGACGATGTCCATGGGTTGGATTTTGGGCAAGGCAGACAGCGCTGTGATCAGCAAATTCACCTTAAGGACTTGGCACTATATCAAAATGCCAGGAATAAACCATGGACTTTATATTTTAAGTTAAAATAAAACCTTCAGTGGACCTATTGATCTTTGTTTCCCCTGATTCCAACTTTAATGGCGATTTTTGATTATATGATTAGTTAATAGTTACAATTTATAGTAGAGGAACTCTACTGTATATAGTTGTGTAATATTGCAATTTTGTTAAAGAAGTAAATTGCTTATTTTCTGCCCCAAATTCTTTATTACAAAAAAAAAGGACCCAAGGTGTTCATGGGATGTAATCTTATTCATAACTGTGCTTAAATATCCATATATATTTGGTGTAGAGTTCTAATGTGATCAAAGACTGATTTCACTGATGAGATATTAGTAGAATTGCGTACATAATATCTGTCTTCAGGCATAAAAGTTGGTGGGGAGAAAATGCCCTTCACTGATCGAGAATATACTACAATGTTGTCTGACCACTAAAGAACAATGACTATTAGGCTTGGTCATGAGTCAGATCCTAAGAATCAGGCAGTGTGTTTCCACAGGCTTCTGTTGTGACAGCTGCAAAGTCCTTGCATCTCCAAGATTGGGTTATTTTTATTCTGATGGAATCAACTTTAATTTTGTTGTTGTTCATTCTGTTTTGAGTCAAGAATAAGTGAGTGTAAATATAGTATAAGATTGATTTTTATAATTCACCAAGAACAGAGGTAATGACACGTTGAACAGGACTGAGTATATATCAACATTACGGATGGAAGAAGCTTTTGAGCACCTTCTGTATTCTGGGCATTGTTTCCTTGTTTTGTTTTACCCATAACTTAAGTGGTCTGTTCTGTCTACCTGTTTAGTGCATACCTATTCTCTTTCTCCCTCAAGTAGAATGTAAGTTGAGCATACAGTTTCCTCTGCCTACTGATGTGTTCCAGGGCTTGGAACGTAATAGTTTCTCAATAAATACTGGTTGAATGAGCAAGTATTCTCCAAGTCTTTCTGAAAACCTTGTGAGAAAGGTTGTTTCTAAAAAAAATTTTTTTTAACGTTTATTTATTTTTTGAGACAGAGAGAGACAGAACATGAACGGGGGAGGGTCAGAGAGAGGGAGACACAGAATCTGACACAGGCTCCAGGCTCTGAGCTGTCAGCACAGAGCCCGACGCGGGGCTCGAGCTCACGGACTGCGAAATCATGACCTGAGCCGAAGTCGGCCGCTTAACCGACTGAGCCACCCAGGCGCCCCAAGAAAGGTTGTTTTTTAAATTTTTTAAAAATGTTTATTTATTTATTTATTTTTGAGAGAGAGAGAGAGAGACAGACAGACAGACACAGAATCTGAAGCAGGCTCCAGGCTCCGAGCTGTCAGCACAGAGTCCAATGCGGGGCTCAAACTCACAAGTTATGAGATCATGACTTGAGCTGCAGTCAGACGCTTAACTGACTGAGCCACCCAGGCGCCCCAAGAAAGGTTGTTATACAGAGTTTTAAAACTTCAGAGTGGCTTAAGCAAATTATTTTAGGTTTTCTAGCTACTAAATGGTGGTCGTTGGTGTAGAGTCAGGCATTTGTTCCCTGCCCTCCATCTCATTGCAGTATTTGATGTGGAATTGTTATGTATGAAATCTATTTTTTAAAAGAGTGGTGCATCTATCAAATTTAATTGTGCTATTAAAGAACATATCCTTTTTGGTGGTTTCATTTTAATTAAGAGCTGTATTTCAATAGGAAAAAAACTTTAATTCCAATAGAAAGCCTTACTCTTTGAGACCCTGTGTTTCACTTTAATGACTAGTTGATAATTATTTTTATACCACTCTGGTTACATAAGCTGATTAAGTGAATAGCCGTTTCACGTGACTTTTACAAAAACAATTAAGAGACACACATTGGGATACCATTCCATTTCATTACAAAGTGTTAATGACTCCATGGGATAATAAACATTTAAATAGTATACTAGTATGCCTCTCTTGAGGTATTCGGCATAGCTCCCTAGCAGGGACAAAGTAAAATGTAGCACTTGCTGTAAAATTCCAAATGCCTCGTGGTTGAGTTTTAAAGGCTGCTGTCTATATTTGACTAGTAAAGAAAAGGGGATACTGTTACTAACTGGATTTCCTATTTAATAAGTGATCTGTTTTCAGTTTTGTTTTTGCAGATCCATAGCTCTCAGTCATTAGATTTTGTATCTCCAGAATAGCTCATTTTTGTTTGATATGCCCTGTATTGGGCAGAGGAATACCATGGCAGGCCAGTTTCTTTTTAGAAGGGAACGGGATGGGTAAAGAGTGATTTATATCTTCATGTGAGACTGGACTATTAATAGGGAGTTTAGAGAAAGTCCTGGGAGAAAATTGAGATGAAGTTTTCTTCTGGTACTTCTCATGCTTGTAGTGAGAACAGACCTAAGGAGATTGGAGAAACGTATGGAATTCAAATGTGATAAAAAGGATGTTGGGCAAGGCAATGTCCTCGAAGAACCTGAGCTTGAAATAATAATCAGTCTGCTCTGGAATTTCTGGTCTGACCCAAATGATAATTTGTGGAAATGTGTGAAGGAGTTCAGGAATTTTTCTTGCTTATACAAGTGGGATTTGGAAGCATTGGGCTCTCATAGTGTCATGAAATCAAGCAGGGTCCCTTATTTATGAAAGCCTTTGGAGTACTTTTCAAGCCGTAATCATTGAAGGATGTAGAAGCCTTACCGACATTTACACCTTGTCTAGATCTGTGAGCATTCTCATAATAGAGGAGAGCTATTGGGAAGACCTACTACAGGCATGATAGGAGAGGGGCAGTGAAGTACTCTGGAAGGAGTTGGAGTGGGGCTTTGACCCAGACTGAGCTGAGCTCCCGTGGTCGCTGGCTGCGTGTCCTTGACTGGTCTGCTTTCTCTCTCTAGGCCAGTTATCCTCACTTATCCATTTGAGTGATAGCTTCTTTTGTAGCATTGCTTTCAAGATTGTAAAAGATGGCAGCAGAATTGACACATAGTTTAATAATGCACGGTGGCTTTTATTATTTATAAAAACGTTTGGATTTTTGACTTGGAGGTAGATGAATCACATTTAACTGGAACTTGTCCTTGGATCATTGCATCATAGAAAATACTCTAGGAATTTGGATCTAGGTCTTTTATTGTGCATAATTCCAGAAACTTGAGCTTGTGATTTATAGCTAGCTACGTGACAGTTCACAGGAGCTTGTGCTTCAACACTTTTTCCTGTGCTTCCTTCTTTGTCCACAGCGTGTGCTCGTCCAGATAACCACGGCTAAGTGAGTGTGTGATTCACATACAAAGGTTTTTAGAAGTTAGTGTGGCAACATGACCTTGTAATTTCTCTTGGTTGTTTTTAAAGTTAGCCTAACACTTCATAAGAAGGGTCACTTTAGACTGTCTCCTTGTTACATGGGTGTGTGTGTATATATACACATATATTTTTTCTTTAAGTTCTAGTTAGTTAACATACAGTGTAATACTGGTTTCAGGAGTAGAATTTAGTGATTCATCACTTACAGACAACACCCAGTGCTTATCACAAGTGCACTCCTTAATGCCCATCTATCACCTCCCTCCCTCCATCAACCTTCAGTTTATTCTCGAGTCTCTTGTGGTTTGCCCCTCCCTCTCTCTCTCTTCTCTCTCTCTCTCTCTCTCTTTTATTGGCACTGTTAAGCATGGCTTCAGTTAGGGTCAGGGTTTTACTACTTTGGCCTTTAGAAAGGACTTGCAAGAAACTTAATTGAAATAAAGATGCATCTGTCTCCCTTTTTAAGGGGTCGGGAATAGCTTTCTCTCTGTCCCCGTGTTCTCTGCCATTTTCTAATCACAGAACTGCTATTCATTCCAGAGTATCTGGTGTGGTGATACTCGTTTTTAAAATATTACAATTCCTCCTGTCAACTGAAGGTATTATGTCTCGGATAAGATAGTTGAAACAAAGGAGATAAGAAAAATATACAACTAAATAAATGTTAATCAAAACATACTGAAATCATAAAGGCATAAAAAGGCAAAAAAGGTGATAAATAATGTCTGTCAGAAGGCACTGAAGAAAATAAAGATGAAGTTTAAAAAGAGCTCAGTAAAAGAGGTAAAGATGACTGAAGCTGAGTGTAAGTTTAAAATGTAACTAAAGGAATATACTAGAAAAGTTCAACAAAAAATAAAGCGTGCTATAAAGGGAGTTTGGGAAGCAGCATACAGGCCAAGGGTTAACTCCACCCATATACAGGCGGTCGCCTTGGGTTGAGGCACCTATGGATCTAAGCCTTTCTCCCTGGCCCTGTCCTGGAACTGGAGCTGAAGGTCTCTGCATGACCAACATTGGGGTTGAATCATTTCCCTTGCCCCCAGCTCAGTTAATTATTCTTTGTGTCAGGACTCTAACTCATTGTCCACTAGCTTCTGCTATTCCATTTAATACAAACGTGTTGTTTCTTTTACCAGATGGTGAATTCTTTGTGAATAGACTTGATCTTATGTGAGTAGCTCCAGAGCCTAGCCCAATGCCAAGTACTTAGTAGGCAGCTAGTAAATGTTTGTTGGATTTTAGAGTCCTCTCTCCTTTGATTCTTGTCTTCTATGGACCAGAGCAAGTTTTTACTTGTTCCTGAGAGCTGCTGTCAGTTGCCATATTTAGCACCTGGCTTTTCCTTTGAAACCATCTAGCACGTTGCTCGGTGGGCAGTGGTTCCTGAGGCAAAACTAACCTTCCAGTAGCTTCAAACAAAAAAAACCCAAACAAAATCCCCAAGTCGTACAAGTAATGATCTAGAACATGGGTTGGCAAACCTCTTCTGGAAAGGTCCAGATAGTAACTGTTGTAGGCTTTGCAGGCCACACGTCTATGTTACAAATACTTCGCGATGACTTTGTGGGGCAAAAGGGGCCTAGATGATCTGCAAATGAATGTGCTGTGTTTCAGTGAAACTCTGTTTACAAAAACAGGCGATGAACCCAATTTAGCCTGTGGACCCAAGTGTTCAAACCCCTAACTAGACTATAGGAAAGAATATTGGTAACATCAGAGGGTTCTGTGCAGGTAACTTAACCTGGGAAGCAGAGACTGGAAGGGGATCCATTTGAAGGGATCTAATGCTACACTTACTTACTTGCATTTTCTGTAGCCTTTGGAATAGTGCTATTTTTAAATTTTTTATTTAAAAAAACTTTTTTTAATGTTTATGTTTGAGACAGAGGGAGACAGAGTTCGAGTGGGGGAGGGGCAGAGAGAGAGAGGGAGACACAGAATCCGAAGCAGGCTTCGGGCTCTGAGCTGTCAGCACAGAGCCTGATGTGGGGGTTTGAACCCACGAACCGTGAGATCATGACCTGAGCCGGAGTCGGACGCTTAACCGACTGCGCCACCCAGGCGCCCCGGAATAGTGTTTTATCCGTAGTAGGTGTTCAGTAAATATTTGTTAATTTGATTTGGGATCCACATGTATCATTTGTCCTCCCTGGGCTTCTGTTGTGTCTCTCATCTAAGATGTAACAGATTATGTTATGTGATCTTCACAGTCTCTCCAGTTAAACAACAACAAAAAATCTGTGATTCAGTGACTCTTTGTGGAAGGCCAGATAGTTTATTCTTTAAAGGTAACAGTTGTTGGCTTACTACATTTCCTGTATGCCCTTTGTGTTCTGATGTGGAGCTCTGAAATGGTTGCTTTTAACAATCATTTTAAGACCTTTCCACATTGGAATCCCCTGTCCGTTAGGCCGTAAGTATGTATACCTTCCTCCCATCTCTCACTCCCTCCTGCCACATATGTGGACAGAAAACACACTTTGTCTTATTTTAATCATCAAATGTATTAAACCTAGTCTTTTTGTTACTTTAAAAGAATAAGTTAGCTGTAAAGGTAATTACCTAATCTCAGGTGATTCTTTGTAGAAAGATGGCCATTAAGATGAGGATTAGTCTGTTGTTTAGCTTTATATTTTTCTAAAATCTGTATCGGCAAAGTGAACCTTCCATCATTTGATCCCTTCATTTAAATTGTTAAAGAATCCAAAATAACCTCATTATCACAGGTGTAAATTACAGTCACCTTACCTAAATTCTAAATTCTTCTTTTTCTTAGGTTTTTGATAGCTTTTTTTCCCTGAAGAATGATTTAAGAATAGGTAAGCTGTGTGATACTCTCTTATACTATTCTAAAGAAGTATAAGCTGGTATATATTTCTAGTCTAGTTGATGAAGAAATTATTAAAAAAAACAAAACAAAACCCTCTGGGGTGCCTGGGTGGCTCAGTTGGTTAAGTGACCTTGGCCCAGGTCATGATCCTGCGGTTTGTGAGTTCGAGCCCCTTGTCGGGCTGTTTGCTGACAGCTCAGAGCCTGGAGCCTGCTTCACGTTCTGTGTCTCCCTCTCTCTCTCTCTCTGCCCCTTCCCCACTTGTGTTCTCTCTCTTTCAAAAATAAATTCATAAAAAACATTAAAAAAGCGAAACAAAAAATCTCTGAAAAGTTCTTTGTAGGGAATACAGAAAATTTATTTCTTAGGCTTCTGAATTTTCCTAATCTCTATTTTTAAACGAGTATAAGTGTATACTAAAAATGGCATAAATAAGAGAATGATATTTTTATATCAGTGTATTTTAAAATAGCTCTTCTTAAACTTTGATGTGCTTGAGAATGACCTATGGATCTTATAAAAACGTAGGTTTTGATTTACTAGGTTTAGAGTGGGTCTTTGAAGAATATTAAGATTATGAAGGTAGAGTTTTCCAGATTCTTCTTAGTACAGTATACGTAAAGCTTACCTGTACTTTTTTTTTCTGTATTTTGGGCTTGCCCATTTAATTCTGCTGGACAATCTCTTCATCTTTGCTTCCTACCCCTACTGATATTCCATTTGCTAAGTGTGGTTTTTGTCTGTACGTTTGGTTCCCTGTGCAATGTATTGACATCTCCTTTCCTTTCCTGGTTTCGACTCCTCTACTCCTCTAGCCTTGCTGACTCACCCCTTTGTTGTAAAACTAAGAATGATATCAAAGGTGGCTTTAATGATAAAAACTTCTAGTTGATGGTAAGTTACGTGTCACTGGCAATGCAGGAAAAATCCGGAAAGGCGAGCATTGGCAGGAAATGGTGAGCCTTTACTTTTTGGATAAGGTGACCATAGGTCTCCATAGACCCCGGTCAGTTGTGGTTTGTGTCTCTGTTCTGGCATGTCATCAATAGTGCCTATTTTTGTGATCAAAAAAGTCCTGCTTTGGTCATTTTGTGTTCACCCTATTCATAGCTTATAGAATTTTATCTATCTTTTGCCAGTCGGATTGACTAATTATAATGCATATAATAGCCCTTTCTTCCCAGTATATCTCTATAATATGTAGTGGCAGTGCAAGTATCTTAGTATTGACAATTCTGGTTTCTTTTGGGGCAGTGAATATACATTACGTGCATTGCGATAAAAATACAAATCTAATAGTGAGTAGCCTTTTGAATAGAGAATTTAAATCTGGGTTTTTATTTTTATTTTTTGATTTATTTTTAAAATTTTCATTTTTTAGAGAGAGAGGGTGAATGGGGGAGGGGGCAGAAAAGGGGAGACAGAGGATCTGAAGTGGGCTCTGTGCTGACAGCAGTGAGCCAGATATGGGACTGGAACTCACGAACTGTGAGATCATGACCCAAGCAGAAGTCAGACGCTCAACTGACTGAGCCACCCAGGTGCCTCTAACTCTGGGCTTTTATTAACAGTATCGTCAAAAATTATTTCAGGTAATTGAAAATAATTTCTGATTTCCAGATACGACCTCAAGAATGAATTTTAAATCTATTCATAAACAGGTTTTCTTCTCATTCAAGAAATAATAATATCTTAGCACTGGACCAAATGATAGCAAATTGGTATGGTTTGTGAAGGCAAGGAAGAAAATATGATTACAGGGTCTGGACTGCTTCATTTTAAGCAGAGGAAGCAATTTTTTTTTTTTAATGTGTGAAATGTATAAAAATAACTTAAACCAAAAGCTAGGAACAAGTTGGACTATTAATAAATACCCTGTGTCAGGAAGGTAGCAGTAATTGTACCTTACAGCACACACAATTGTAATATAATTGCTGCATAGGTAACCACACCTCAAATTATAGAGCTTAGTTAAAATGCTCCTTTACAGATTTTATGTTGCTAATTTGTGAACGTATTGATGCATTGGTCCAGTCTGTGACGTTTGTATAAAACCTGTCTTTATTAGAAATCCTCTTACAGCTATGGCTGTTAATTCAGAAACTAGATTTGCATTTCCAAAATGAGCAATTAATTTGGATGTCACCTGCAAACCTTACTACCAGAAATCAAGGTGGAATTCTGATGCATTTCAGGGGCAGATTCCCTTCATTACTGACTTGTTTATTTTGTTGGCTCTCTCTCATAGTGCTGTATTTGAATTCTCTCTCTCTCTGAATTCTCTCTCTCTCTGTATTTGAATTCTCTCTCTCTGTTATTTGTTTGTTTATTATTTATTTTTGGTTTGAATTTTCTTCAGTTCTGCTGTATCCATTACTTTGTGGTTATTGTTGGCTAGCAGGTACTTGAAAATAATGAATTCATTTTTTCCCCCCTCATCAATGGAAAAGACAGCTAGAGAGCTTGTGGGGTAGATTGTCTGCTTCTCTTCTGTCTCTGTATCCTCTTATCTGTAGTCCTGACATCGTTTTTGTACTTTAGATGTATGTAGCCCAAACTCTTCTTGATGTGACCTACACCTGGCTCTCCCATGGTTAGCGCCGTGACCCACGTGGTTACCTAAACCTAGGGCTCACTTTTGAGATTTCAGCTTTGCTTTTTTTCCCCTTATCCTGTCAGTCATCAAATACATCAAGAAGTATCTAGTAGGAAAAATTGGAATCTCTCTTCTTATTCCTATCTTTATTGCTTTTTTCCTGATTCCTGTAGGTATACTGTTTACTTTTTTAGTATCTCTCACCTCGGAGACACCTTTAGTGTCTCTCACCTCAGCAACTTCTTCAGGAGACTTCAGGAGAACACAGTCTCCTAACCAGTCTGCTGGTCTGTCTGGCCTCGTTCCTGCTCAAAACTCTTCTATGCTATCCGATTACCAATTTCAATGTTTCGTGGGGGCCCTCTGGATATTTCAGGGGTTCTTGGCACATGTCCTCAGGTAAGTGAAAGAACCAAGTGGGTATGACTTTAGCACCTTAATCCTTGGCCAGCCAGAGTTAGTTTGATTTTAACCTATTTTCTTTTTTGGGTTTAAGCATAAAGATTCATCCTTCGGGAGATACACTGCCGAACAGATTGGACATTTGGTATCGTCCCCTCAGAGTGTTCATCCCTGACCACCTTAGCTCAGTAGGGCCTTGACTGTTTTCCTCTGTCAGTAGATCCACTTTATTGCCTTAGTCACAGTCTTAGTCACAATTTGTCATGTATATTTGCATGTTTATTTGTGGGGACACCCCCCATCTCTCTCTCTCTCTCTCTCTCTCTCTCTCTCTCTCTCTCTCTGTCTCTCTGCCCCCTTGTATCCTAACCTTCCTTAGGGCACAGAGATCTGTTTTATTCACTAAATCATCATTT
Organism: Lynx rufus; assembly: GCF_022079265.1. Taxonomy (NCBI): domain Eukaryota; kingdom Metazoa; phylum Chordata; class Mammalia; order Carnivora; family Felidae; genus Lynx; species Lynx rufus. Next base: position 38,088,013 of record NW_025814845.1, on the reverse strand, counting down.
AGCATTTGACAGGCCGCTTGCACCCAGTGTTTGGACGATTTCTATTTAGCAGAATTAGTGGCATGGTTTGTATTTTTCTCCCTCTTTTGTTACCGTCTTTTGTTACTAATTGTATATTTTTAGTATTGTAACTTATTCTCTTATTGGCTTTTTTTAAAAAAAACTAACTCTTTTTTCAAACTAGTTGCTCCAGAGCTTTCAAAATGAATTTCAACTTATCACAGTCTGCTTTCAAATAATAACATAATATTTAATGTATCATGTAAGAACCTAAAATCTTTTTTAAAGATTTTATTAAATTTTTTAAAAATGTTTATTTACTTTTGAGAGAGAGAGAGAGACAGAGTGCAAGCAGGAGAGGGGCAGGGAGACAGGGAGACACAGAATCCAAAGTAGGCTCCAGGCTCCGAGCTGTCAGCACAGATCCTGACACGGGACTCGAACCCACGAAGTGTGAGATCATGACCTGAGCGGAAGTCGGACACATAACCGATGGAGCCACCCTGGGCGCCCCAGAACCTAAAATCTTATACTTCTGTTTCTCCCCTCCATCCTTTGTACCATTGTAGTCAGAATTTTTATTTTTGCATATGTTATTAAACCTGACAGTATGTTAACCACTTTTGCTTTAATCAGCCAATTAACTTAAAGAAATTTAAAATGAGAAAATGCAGGTGTACCATTCCCGGCATTCTTCATCAATGGTGTGAATTCAAGTTTCATTTTGGATAATCCTCTTTCTGCCTGAAGAACTTTGACATTTTTTTGTATGCAGATCTGTTGGTGACAGATTCTTTTGGGTTTTGTCTGTCTCAGAAAACTTTTGCGTATATCTTTGCAAGATATTTTCACTGGATATAGAATTACAGGTCATCAGTTTCATGCTTTAAGCTTTTCAGCAATATCATTACTGGTGAAATGTTACCAACCAGAGAAACTCCTTAGGGATTCAGTGCCCATGATAGTGCCTCGTATAGTTCCAGATGAAACATCTGTGTTGATCTGTATCTTTTTTCCTCTCTATGTAACTTACTTTTTCTTTGACTGCTTTTTAAGATTTTCTCTTTGTCATTGGGTTATCTGCAGTTTGATTATGATGTGCCTTGGCATGGTTTGTGTGTGTGTGTGTGTGTGTGTGTGTGTGTGTGTATGTGTGTTTATTCTTTTTGAGGTTTGATGGCAGTTTTGGATTTGTGGGTTGATAATTTTCCTCGATTTTAGAAAATTATTGTTTCCGTAGGGAATATTTTCTGTTCATTCCTTTCAGATTCCAATTACAAATAGGTTGGACTGTTTGGTGTTGTTCCAAAAGTCACTGGAGCTTTGAGAATTCTCTTTTTATTGTTTTGTTATCTGCACTTCACTTTGGAGCTACTATTTCCATTTCTCCAAGTTGACTGTTCTTTTCTTTCCTAGAATCTAATTTTTCTTGGTGTGTCTAGTGAATTTATTGTTACAGACATAGTATATTTTATTTTTCAAAGTTCTATTTGAGTCAGCTTTTTATATCTTCTATTTTCTCTTCATTGTGTTTATTTTTTTCCTTTAAGTCTTTCAGCCTATTTATAAATAGCTTTTTAAAGACTTTATAATAGCTTTTTAAAGAACACATGTGCTATTTCCCTCATTTATGTCATTTCTAGGTCCACCATATTGATTTTATAGGTCACATTTTCCTACATCTTGACAGATAATTTAATAGTACTTTTTAATAATTTTTCAATGTTTTTTTGTTGGATGCTGGAGATTAGAAATGTGACATTGTCAAGAGCTGGATTTTGTTACATTCTCTTAAAGAGTGTTATTCTTTGCTCTAAAAGGCAGTACTTACAGATCATTTAATCCTTTGAGGCTTGTTGTGGATCCTTTGAAGCTTTATTAAGGAGCGTTCATAGTAGTCTTTAGCCCTATTACCTTCTAGAGTATCTACAGAATGCTCTGAGTATTATATTTTATATATAATTTTATATTATAGTCTCCCACACTTTCCTTGTTTTTAATGACCTTGATAACGCTGAGGAATATTGGATTGGTAATTTGCAGACTCTTCAATTTAGGTTTATCAAAAATTTTTTTTCCCATGGTTAGTCTCGGGTTATGGCTTCTTGGCAGGAAGAACACAGAGATAAAGTGCCATTTTCATCATATTGTATTATATATCAAGAGTGTGTACTCTTATCAGTGATGATGTTAACCTTGATCTCCTGGCTTGAGGTAGTGTATGTCAGGTTTCTCCAGAATAAAGTTACTCTTTTCTCCCTGCTTTCTATATTGTATGCCTTGGAAGAAAGTCACTTAGTGTAGCTCATGCTTTTAAGGGTTGGGAGTAATGTTTTTCTTGAGGGTAAATTACCTACATAAATTATTTGGAATTCTCCTGAATATGTCACAGAGGTCCCTGAGACCACTCTCAGGTTTAAATGTTTATTTGTTTTTGAGAGAGAGAGAGGTTGAGAGAGAGAGATTGAGAGAGGCAGGTGGGGAGGGGCAGAGGATCTGAAGTGGGCTCTGTGCTGACAGCAGACAGCCCAATGCAGGGCTCAAACTCACGAACCCTGAGATTACGACCTAAGCCAAAGGCGGACACCTAACTGACTAAGTCACCCAGGTGCCCCTCTCGGGTTTTATGATCTACTAGAAGGACTCGCGGACACAGCATATAGTTGTACTCACAGCTGTGATTTATTATAGCATAAGAGTAATAAGCAGAATAAGCAAGTGAAAAGGCATGTGGGGCAAAATCCAGGGGAAACCAGGTGCCAGCTTCCAGAGTTTTCCAGTAGCATTATAGGGGAAGTACGTGATTCCCCAGCAGTGAGCTATGACATTACGGGTGAAATGTTACCAATCAGAGAAACTCATTAGAGACTCAGTGCCCAGGCTTTTTATTGGGGCTGGTCACATAGGTACCCTCTGCCTGACACATACCCAAGTTTTAGACTCCCTGAAGGAAAACAAATGTTTAATCTAAACTATACTGTTTGTACCGACAGTTTAGGCATAGTGAACCACTCTTTTTAGTTCCTGGAATGGTGGGGCCCTCTTAAAATCGAAATTCTCAGATGCTAGCTAAGAACCAATCTTGTAAGCAGATATTTCAAAGGGTAACAGACCTGCTAGGTTAACTGTTTTCTGTACACTGTGAGATTTGTCTCTTCTCTGTTACTTATTTGGTCATTTATTTATATCAGTATAGATTCATGGATGTTTATTTTATACTTGGGGTTATATTTCAAAACTATATTGTTTATTTTATTGTTCACTGCGTGGGTGGCTCAGTTGGTTAAGCACCTGACGCCTGATTTCAGCTCAGGTCATGATCTCATGGTGGTTGGATAGAGCCTTATGTCCGACTCTGTGCTGGGCATGGAGCTTGCTTGAGATTCTCTTCCTCTGCATTTCCCCCACTTGCCTGCATGCATTCTCTCTCTCTCTCTCTCTCTCTCTCTCTCTCTCTCTCTCTCTGCCTGTGTCTCTGTCTCTCTCTCAAAAAATTATTATAGGGGTGCTTGGTTGGCTTTTTTGTTTAAGTGTCCGACTTCAGCTCAGGTCAGATCTCAAGGGTTGTGAGTTCGAGCCCTGCGTCAGGCTCTGTGCTGACCGCTTGGAGCCCGGAGCCTCCTTCAGATTCTGTGTCTTCCTCTCTCTCTGTGCCTCCCCTGCTCATGCTCTGTCTGTCTCAAAAATAAGTCAAACATTTTTTTAAAAATAAAAATTATTACAGTTTTGGCTATTGGCAGCTCTCTCAGTTGGCTCCTATATCCTTTTGATATACCCACATTGTTTTGTATTTTGAGCCCCTTTCTACTTTCTGGCTTGTAGAAAGATGCTCTAGGCTTATCACGTGTGTTTGTGCTCTAGTTCTAGAATCTGCCATTTCCCCAGGGAGTCCTGCTCCCTTTTTGTAGTGAAGTTTTAAAATGTTAAATCCACTGTAGAAAGTTTGGAATATCTATAAGAAGTAGAAAAGTAAGTGCACTAAGAAGTAAATGTTAGTTACTGATGTAATTATAGATAATTACTGTTTATCTATTTAAAATCCAGTATAGTTAACAGTGTTATATTAGTTTCACGTGTACAGTATAGTGATTCAGTAATTTCATACATCAACTGATTGCTCAACCTAAGTGCACTTTAAAAAAAAATTTTTTTTAATGTTTATTTATTTTTGAGAGAGACGGAGACAGAATGCGAGTGGGAAAGGGGCAGAGCGAAGGAGGGAGACACAGAATCTGAGCAGCAAGTGTACTTCTTAATCCTCATTACCTATTATACCCACCCCATACCCCGTTTTCTTCTTTGTATGTCATGTGTGGTATTAATTACCTAGTGAACCTGAGAGCATCTTTCCTTCCATACCTAAGGTCTTTCAATCTTTTTTTTTAAACTCCAGAAAAGATAAGGGTTTTTTGAAGAGGCTGAAATTTGTCGGGACTATCGAAGGCTCTAGGAGTGATAGGATAGTTGACACTTTATATAGAAAAAGTTGCCAAGTTTCTGGTTTTTATTATATTGTAATTGTTTTGGATACCAGTTTAATAAGTTCTGAGATATTTATAAAACGTGTTAATATGACGGGTAATGCTTATATTTTCCCCCTTTCTAAGAATGTTAATAATTGAAGACTAATTTCCTTGCGGATAAATTTTAGTGAATTGTATGATATTATGTTAAATCCAAACTTCATTATATATTGAGGAACATTTTGTTCAGAACCTATACCTAAATGGAATATTTTTGAAAGACATATTGAGTATTTTTCCTGGTACACATTCCTTTGGTGTGTTAGAATATACCTCTGTCTTCCTTCTACTTAGAAATGTAAAGCAAGTAACTAATTCCGTGAATCCTTAAAGTGCCAGTGAAAAGAGTGTAGAATTAAATGGAAATTGATTAGATGGAAGAGGGAAACTTACTTTCTAACTCCTTGAGGGCAAGAGAACTGCCTTAGCCGTCTTCTGTATGCAGTGCTTTATATTTGCCCCAGACCAAGAAGATCCCAGCAAAAGGCTGGTAATATTCAAAGTATGAAATTCTTAAAAATATTCTGAATCTTGGGACGTCTGGGTGGCTTAGTCAGTTAAGTGTGTGACTTATTTTTAGAGGGCATGAACAGGCGAGGGGCAGAGAGAGAAAGAGAATCCCAAGCAGGCTCCAAGCTGTCAGTGTGGAGCCCAACATGGGGCTCGATCCCACAAACCATGAGATCATGACCTTAGCTGAAATCAAGAGTCTGACACTTAACCAGTGGAGCCACCCAGGCACCCCTGAGATCTTATCATTTTAAAAGCATTCTTTAATGTATTATAATCTAAAAGGTGGAGAGGAGTATTGTTAAAGAAAATTATCCAAAATGGATTTTTCTATTCTGCCAAGGATATGCCCTCAAGAAATGATTTCTCTGGCTATCTTTCTATGGTGAGGATACCAAAAAATACATATGTATGATACAACCTGGAGAATTCCGAATCTATAGACAGAATAAAATAGAGGGCTGATATATATTTTTAAGATGTTTATTTATTTTGGAGAGAGGGTGCGTGCACATCAGTGGGGTAGGGGCAGAGAGAGAGGAGGACAGAGGATCTGAGGCAGGCTCTGTGCTGACAGCAGAGAGCCCGGCTCGGAGCTCAAATTCAAGAACCATGAGACTGTGACCAGAGCTGAAGTCTGACGCTTAACCAGTTGAGTCACCCGGGTGCCCCGAGGACTGGTATTTTGACTGGTCTTTGGCAAGCTCACAATAAGCTCTAGGCTACGTATGTATTTCTGTGATTCATTGATAGGTTAAAATAGAGAACTCACTTGAAGAATGGTAGGAGTGCTACTTGTGTAGTGTAAAAATATGACTAGTAATTGAGAGATTGAGAAAGCGTTCAGAATACAGTAGGTCTCTGCTACCCTGGGGTCTTCCAAAAGTATTGTTGGGTACATATATCGTTATGGGTGAATATGTAGTTCTTCTGATTAATACTTGAGTGATTTGGGTGATACAAGTTTGAGAAGCATTAGAAAAGAAATACTTATTCCATTAAACTTTGTTAAATGTATGATTACTATTTGGAGTAGTAATGCTACTTATTGTGTTATTTGCATTTCAGAATAAAGTTCAGAGCCCAGGCTCTGCCCATATAGTCAGGCCTGTTGAATTATTTCCCATATATATAGAAAGTGCCATTTTCACTCACCCTTTGTCTCTAAGGAAATCCTGGTATAAAGCGGGACTTCCAAAATAAACCCTGAAATTAATTTTATCCATCTATGCCCCAGAGAAACTATTGACTTGCTTTGGCTGTATATATAGGGTAACAGGCTGATTAGATAGATATAACAGAAACTTTAGGTTCTTCTCTATTCTTTCATATCCATGTAGGCAAAATTTAAGCAGAAGAAAATACATTTTTTAACATTATAAGAAAATTACCTTTTAACCTCTACCCCCACTCTCAAAAAAGTTCTCATACTCTGATGTTCTATATGACAGTTAGTTTTGCTTGTTACAGTCTTTAAAGGTTCACTAGGAATGAACCTTGACTACTTTGGTGAGACATTATAGCCAAATATTATTAAGTAGCTTTTAAGATTTGTGTGAGGCTAGTAGGCTTACCTCAACAGGGGTGGAAAAAAAGGCAGAATATCTTGGCATGTGCCTCCTGAGTTGCCTGCGTGCTGATATGGTTCAGTTCTTTCTTTCTTTCTTTTTTCTTAAATGTTTATTTATTTGTTTTGAGAGAGAGAGAGAGAGAGAGAGAGAGCGAGCGAGCAGGGGAGGGGCAGAGAGAGGGAGACAGAGCATTCCAAGCAGGCTCCACAGCCGTCAGCGTAGAGCCTAACTCGGGGCTTGAACCCACGAAAGTGTGAGATCATGACCTGATGAGTAACTGACTGAGACACCCAGGCGCCTCTGACATGGTTCACTTCTGAGTCTGGGCATTGAATGGTATACTTTGCTTAGGTCTAGATCAGCTTATTCCCTCAATCTGTTAACAGCTGTTTGATGACAAGAGGACTGTATTGTCAAATCACTTTGGGGACTGCTTTAATGAAAAAGAAATATCAAACTGGTCTGTGTACAACTCAGAACCTTTTGGTTGTTGATATACATTGTTAATGTACAAGAATGGATTGTAGGAGGTAGTGTTTTTGGACCGGGGAATGCTGTTTATTCATGCAACACTGTGAGTCTTTTATATTTCATTTGACCGGGGGAAACCCTGCTCTTAACTGATCCTGAGATGTCTCTGATCAAGAAGATGTATTCAAACAATGTATTTTGGTATTGGCGGAGTGGGGGGGGGGGGGTTCTGTGTGATTAGCTTTTTTGCAGCCCTGCTTTGAATTAGGTTTGGGGCCTGTTCAGGACTAGGAGTGGCCCAGACTTATTCCATGTTTCTTGAACTACTCTGAAGAAGTACAAGCTTCCAATGAAACTCCCAGCAATACTGTTACCACTGAGTATGTCTTAAAGGGTAGGATTATCTTTTTCCCTTAGGGTATGGAAGTGCATATGTTCTTTTAGCTTTTAACACAGTGCCGAGCCATTTGGTTATGAATAAATCTATTCAGTTACGACTTTGATCACTGAATTTACTCCTTCCTTGTAGTATTTTCAAGGATGTAATAGCATAAGTGGGTCAATTCAAATGTATTGCACATATGGAAAAACACGTGTTCCATTGACCTTCAGAGTCGCAGTAAACTAATTATGAGGTCAAGACATTTCTTCTGACAGTCACATATTATTTGTTTTGATTATGAAACTTTCCTACTATTTTGAAGAGCCGTTAGGCTTGTAAGAGTGTCAGTTTCCAGTTTCAGAAGTTTCTATGGAATAAAGTTTTTAAAATGTGCATTTTATTTGACCAGAAGATTTCTCGCTGTTCATGGATATTCTGACTGTAAGATTTTCTAGGGGAATTATGTGCTACATTAAGAATAGAAGGCCCTATGTTTTGAAATAATCCCATTATTATAATAGAGTTCCCTCTTTTGAATAAGTTGCATGCCGCAGAGGAAACTTTGTCCTGAGCTGAGCAGTTTTAGAGGGCTGGTGGGGGCTCAGCCACAGTGTTCATTACATCATCTTTTCATCCCTTTAGCCAGCGTTCTCTCTGGTGGGTTAAGTGAGGCAGGGGACTCTCTCATCATAAGCATGCTGAGAAAGGCACTGCTTACTGCCTGGATGTGTAGAAGGGTGGAGAGAATTTACTACTAAAATCGCCTGGAGAAAACTGCCACTGGGATGCAATAAATACCACTGATTTTTTTTTTTTTTTTTTTTTTTTTTTGGTCAGCTATTACAGGAAAAGATTTAAAGATCTTATGCTAAACCTGAATTTATTTTTATTTCTAAGACCCTTAGTGAGAAAAGTTAGCACCCAAGGGCAGAGCTCTACCCTTGTCTGTTTACTAGCAGTGACTATACTAAAGGCGGCCAGAGACACAGCTCATCAAAACTGATAACAGGAACATAAGCAGAGAAGATAATTGTGGCCACGTGTATGCCTACCTAAGGAAAGGTGATGATGTCCTTCAGGGCACTTGTAATAAACTTGTAAGCTTTTATTCAACTGGATAGTTCATCTGCATTCAGCAGCGTTTCCACTATAGTTGTGCGTCACTGCGAGACTGCATGGTAATGAAGCCAAGGCACTGTGGGCCAAAACTCGCTGCCTGCGAGAGGGGAAGGGACAGCGGCTTGGAGAGATAGATCAACAAATCCGTTGCTGCTGCTGCTGCTGCTGCTGCTGCTGCTGTTGCTGCTGTTGCTGCTGCTGCTGCTGCTGCTGCTGTAGCCAGTTGAGACACAATGTTGAGCCTACAGGATTCTGTGTTTTTTGAAATTAGCATAAAGTCCTTGTTAAAGTCCTGGAGCAGCAGCTGTAAGTATATACGTTCCCAAATGGGAGAAATGCTGATGTATGATCATTGCCATTCCTTGCATGCTAATTCTTTAGACCAGTCCAAATAGAAGAAAAGCTGTTGAAAATAACACGAGGAGTATTTTCTTGGATGGTAATCAGTGAGACAGATCTAGATGTGTACACACTGGGCAGTTGTTAAATAGTCGTTGACTGAAATTTACCAGCGTTGGTTTTCTTGCGAATTTGTGTCATTCTGGCAAAGTTTCTCTCAGTTGGTCAAATAAAAGGGGGAGAAATGAAAAATAGACTCTGATCTTTGCAGGGTTATCAGATACCAGTATTATTCCACAGTTCGGTTGGTACAAAATGTTTGTTTGAAGCAACATCAGCTATCTGAAGGCGTCAGACCATTTAATATAATGAGCATAACTTTCCCCTATTACTATAATTGAAGTTACAATGAGTCATTTTCTCTTATACAGTGAATTTTCTGATAAAGAACATTCAAAGTCCAGGGAGGTCAGTAAAACTAATGTCACCGAGTGACTATTTTGTCCATAACTCTCCAATCTGTGGTTTTGGCAGAAATACTGATTTTGTTCAGTATTTCCAGTGTTTTCCAGTGGTACTTTACTCTGAAGATCTGAAAGTACTTATAGAAGTGATTTATTACCATAGTCTGTTTTTTTTTTTGCAAAATTATCATAATAATATGATACCAGTCTAATGAATTAATCAAGCAATGATTCTGTTATAATGTCTGTTTTGCCCAAAGAAAAAAGAAATCTAGAAAAAATGTGACTTTTCCAAGGTCATACAGTGGCAAAGAACTAGAATTAGAACCTAGTTGTTCTTACTCCCAACTGTGCTGCCAGTGCCTGAGCAAACTAATGAATAAAATATGAAAGACTAAATTTAATTTTTTCCAGTTAACTCCTTACCAAAATATTTATTTAGTGTAGTTTTATTTTGTAAGTAAATAATACAAAGGACCAAATGTTGATATAGAAGAGAGAAAACCTCTTAAGGTAAAGCCTTCTAGAATATAATTTGAGATTTGTATTTGTATTGCCAAATATACTGCATTTACAATCTCCGTATTTCTTTTGTTTCTGATCTGTAAGTAATTCTTCCATATGGAGATATTGTTGTGCCAGATGGCAGAAAGTTATCTTAGTTCTAGGAAAGTTTCTAAGTGAATTAAAATATTGAGAATTATAATTGAAAGATAATTGCTAATTTAAATTAAATACTTTTACTACTTGAAAGGGTAATACAGAATGCATTTTTACTAAAATAGACTATGGTTTCTATTCTTTCTTTCCCCCTCATCTCTCCTTCCTCCATCCTTGTCATGTACTTTTTAAAAATAGTGAGTTTTATAGTGAGAATGAAGCTATACGTAATAGGTTCTTCTGTAGAAACAGTGCATTTAATATTACAGCAGCTTTTGTAAAAATTTACTTTGCTTAGATACTTGTGAATTATGTGGTTATTTTGTTTTGTGACCATTTAAACATTTCTACATGTCTTTGCCTGAACCCTGTAACCAGCCACAGCCAAATCTCATGTAATCACATTCCCTTAATCCAAAAGTGAACCAAAAACAGATGTTTGTAAAGCCTTTGCTGTTGGCCCTTTGTAATATGATGATTCAGTTTGTGGGCATCCCGTTGCCCTTGGATGTTCATGGCACATATCTCTTGGAGGTGTTTTTACAGTTGTAAAGCAATAGGTTAATATTGAGAAGACAAGTCTCACTGTTCAATAAGGCCCTAACTAGGTCTGTTCTGGCCCTGGAAAGTGGGAGAATTTTTTCTTTTGCCAGTATCTGTGGATGGCTTTTTAAAATCTTCCCTTCCCCTGTTATAGTTAAAAAGGAGAGAGAGAAGATTAAAGTATTTTTAAAACCCTAGAAAAGGACGGTGGTTATCTGTTTCTTCCTAAGGTTGTTTCCATAATCCGGCTCTTGAATCAGCCAGCCTTGATGGAGCACATACTGTACTGTCACAAGTAGATGAGGTCTTTGCGCATAAGGAGCTTCTAGTCAGAGAGTAAACGTGCATGTAAGGCTAACAGTAAGGAAGTTAAATGAGCACTGCTGTGTATGCATTATGACTTACCACGTGACTGTTCCATGTGAAAAGCATGGGGGGTACAGAGACCAGGGGAATCCTATTGAACCACAGGAGACACAGAGAAGATGTAGAGGGAAGGAGACTGAGTTTCGTTTTGAATGACAAGATGTTCCCTATCGTGGTAGACAGTACTGCCATCCACAGTCTCCCTGAGCCAGGAAGCAGGTGTCGGTCAACAGCCCTCTGTCACCCCTACACCACCTACTCCCCACTGATTACCAAGACGCGTCATCCTACCTTGTACAGTTTCCTTATTCTCTCCTGCCTTCTGATGCCGTAGCCACTTAACTTAGTTCAGGCCTCTCTTCATTATCATCCGGATTATTGCCATAGCTTCCTGTTAGCCTCTTACACGTTGCTGCCAAAGGCTCCTTCTAGAAGCCCACTCTTAAAATCTCTCCCCTCCATCATAGTCTTTCTCTCCCCTATGGAATGAAACCTTTTGTCATCCAGCCCCTGCTCGTTTTGTGTCTCCTCTCTTGCTGTGCTTGCCCAGCTCCTGGAGTGTGTTGGGCTTTCGTATTTGCCTCTTCCTTTGCCTGGGATGCACATCCTCTTAGCCCCCCTCAGCCCTTATGTCTGCTTCACAACTAACTCTTCTTCACCTTGGAAGACCCATCTTTTCTTGAGTTCACCAGATACTTAATGCTTCATCTGTTCTGTTCTTCACCTTAAACATCATGGTATCGTTACATATATCACCTCATTTGTGTCTTTCTTTTTTTACTTACAGTAAAAAAGCTCATAGTGTAAGCCCCTGTAGGGCATAGTTTGTTTTTTTTTGTTCTTTACATGCTCAATACTTCTTTGTATACTTAATGTTTAGTTAAGTTCTGGTAACTGTGCAGGCAGGTAAGATAAAGCTTGGGGATGCAATCATTTTTGTTGGAATGGATTACTAATAGGAAAAAGGGTAGAAGGATAAATACATGGTCCCTCTTATACTGGTGTTCATTATTATACTAGTAATGTCTCTAAGGGGAGTAGTTCCTGAAGCAGCAATTTATAAAATGAAACCTTAGCGATTTCAAAAAATTTTAGCATTTCACTAAACTCTATTTAGTGAATTTCTCAGGAAGGACAGAAAAATCTGATTTATTAATAGCCTTTGTATATAAAAAAAAGGCAAATAATTTTTCCATTAAATAAATTATATATTTCACATGTTGCCCTTACTCTTCTTGAAGAAAAAAGAAAAATTAAATGTTTGTCATTGAACATAACTTAATAGCAGTGCATGTTATAATCCTTTATCATTAAATAATAATGTTTCATGTTTATAAGATGCATTTCCCATGATTCCTATTATTGTTCAATGCTACGTTTTATATTAATCGCCAGAGGCCCTCTGTTTTCAAGGCCTGCTTAGCTGGCAGAATGTTGATGCAGTGCTGCTGAAGTTTGATTATAGTTGAGCTTATTTCTTTCAGTAACAACAATGAAGTGACATTCATATGGCCTAAATTCAGGGTTTTGTCTTTGTGCCAACAGTTTTAGGCCTTACTTCTTTTAAAAACTGAATCAGGAACATTCTGTTAAACCAGCTGTGTGGTGAGGATGTTATCATTAAAAGATTGGCTTAGTTCCCTAAAATTGATAAGACAATGCAGGATTCAGTACTAAGATGTATCCAGTTATGTATTGGCATTGTTAAGGGCACAGATGCATTTATCATCAATAGAATACCTCTTGTAAACATATTTGTAGAATTTATTTTGCATACATAATTTTAAGACAGCTAGTGTTTCAAAAAAGTCATTTGTCATCCCAGGCATAGAAGAGATAGATTGACTTATTTTAACCATGGTTTTTGTTAATTAAAATATGAATAAGATATGGAATGTTAAGAAATGAAATTTGCATAAATTACTTGAGTTTTTGCACAATGAGCAAAGTTCGTAGAGTTTTTAATGCTCAATGATGTTTTTCCTGGATTGCAAAAATAGTAAATGTCAACCCCAAAAGGCTAATTATGCATTTGTCTAAATTTCAGTTAAAATTTGCATGTCACTTGATTAAAATAATTCTACTTACCATGCATTGAGGTAATTATAGTCCTGTTATTGTGGTAAGTACATATTTGTGTGTGTGTGTGTGTGTGTGTGTGTGTGTGTGTATGTGTGTGTGTGTGTGTACAGTCCAAATTATGTGGACATATGTTTGTTAAATCTCACGTAAGCATCTTAAAAATTTGGGGCAAACTATCATTGTTGTTTTAAAAATAATAGGTTTATGATACAATGTAACGTATATACAATTCACATACCATAAAGTCATCCTTTTAAAAATGTGTATAGCTTACACATTATATAGTTTTTTATTCACCAAGCTGTACAATGATCACCACTCTCTAATTGTAGAACATTTTCATTACCCCAAAAAGGAACCTCGTACTCACTAATTTACTGTCTGTCTCTAGGGATTTGCCTATTCCGGGACACATCATGTAACTGGAATCCTAATAGGGTTCTTTTGTGACTATCTTCTTTCACTTAGCATATTTCGAAGATTCATCTATTTATCTATCGGTATTTCATTACTTTTTATGACTGAATATTCTGTTGTATGGATATACCACATTTTGTTTATCTACTCATCTGTCGATAAGTTGCTGTTTTTTTATTAGATGAGTAAATTGGGGTTCAGATAAGTTAAAGAGCAGTAAGAACCCACCCCCAATATACACCCAAACTCCCCCCACCCCAGTTTTATTGAGATATAATTGATGTATCACATTGTATAAGTTTAAGGTATACAACATAATGATTTTATGTGTGTGTGTGTGTGTGTGTGTGTGTGTGTGTGTGTGTGTATATATATATATAACAATTACCATAATAAGATTAATTAACATCCATCACCTCACGTAGAATTTTTTCCCTTGCAATGAAAACTTTGAAGACTTACTCTCTTAGTAACTTTCAGAAATACAGCACAATGGGGTGCCCGGGTGGCTCAGTTGGTTGTGTCCAACTCGAGATTTCAGCGTAGGTCATGATCTCATAGTTCATGAGTTTGAGCCCTGCATCAGGCTCTGCACTGGCAATGTGGAGCCTGTTTGGGATTCTCCCTCTCCCTCTCTCCCTCTCTCCCTCTCTCCCTCTCTCCCTCTCTTTTCCCCTCTCGAGCACTCATTCTCTCTCTCTCTCTCAAAGTAAGTTAACTTAAAAACATACAACAAAATATTGTTAATCCAGTATTTCCAACAGAGTATAGTTATTGTTGTACATTACACACCAAATTCTTTAACATCCTTTAATCCTTCATATATCAATTTAAAGTTTTCCCTGATCTCTAGCGATACTTCAGCAAAATCTGAAGGAAGACAGGATTAACAGTTTGGAGGAAGGGTGGGTGGACAGAAGGGATATCCCGTGCTGGGCAGTGGAGGAAATATGGCCAATTTGGCTGGAGCAGAGAAGCATGGGAATGAGTTGGAAAGGTAGGGGTCAGAGCTCATGTAATTGTGAAGACTTTGTTATGAATTTTGGTCTTAACCCTAAAACAAATGGAGAACCATTGATGGATTTTGTGACCGTAGTTAGGGTGATTTTTATCAGACTTATGTTTTTTGTGGAATAGGGGTGGTGGGGGTGAGAGAGGGAGGGACCATATATGTAGGTGGATGGCTACTGCAGTAGACCAGATGTGAGATGAAGGTTGAACAAATGAAGAAAACTCATCTTTTTTTTTTCCTTTTTTTTTTCTTTCTTTTAGCAAACATACCTATAATGTCTACCATATTAGGTACTCTTCTGAGTGTTTCACAAAATCTTTACTCATTGAATCATGGATATGAGAAATATTTAAGAGGTGGGAACAATAGATATGGGAGGTGAAGGAGATTTTTAACTTGGATTCTATAAATGAATATGGCAAGGTAATTAATGTTCTCAATTGACATTAATTTCAGAGATGTATCCATCGAGAATTCATATTGATCACAGTAGAAAAGAATCACCTATTGCTTATTGCCAAAATATTCTCTCATCCCTCAGAGAAATCTGTCTACTTTAGGAAATGAAGCCTAGACAAGGAGGCCAACTCATTGTGCTAAATGAACAGTGTGAACTCTGTGATGGTCCCTGAATTTAGAGTTCCTAGCTGTAGGCATCTTTGAATTTAGGAATCACGGGCCTGCTTTATCCATTAAAAAAGAGATATATATATTCTAACTCCTTAAGCCAGGTCTACCTCATTTGACAGAGAAACTTTATTTTCAAGACTGAACATTTTGTTTTGTGAGAAGTACAGCTGATTCTCCAACTCATTAAGTATTTGGTTTCACGGTTTGTTTGGAAGTTTTATGTTGGTAAGTATTAGAATGAAGACACATAGTTTAATAATGAGATAGACATTTCAAAATTGGGAAAATCTAAACAGATGGTCCTGGTATTCATAGGCATCTAGGATTATTCAAAAGGACAGTGTGAATATCTGTGGTAAGTTTCAGACCTGCTGTTTCATAAACCTGGATGTCATAACCTTCCCCTGTGCGTACCTTCTGTTCTAGTTGTGTCTAAACTCCCATCTTGTTATCAGGCCCTGGTTCCTATCCTGTGCTAAGATGGTGAGTTTTGGAGAGCCTGAGCTCACTAGTCCACCCAACTCGCATCAGCCCCCCTCACTATGAGCTTTGGCCTGACTCTACTCTTCGGTTCTAGTGTCCAGGCTGCGGTTCCTTCTTGTGCAAAGAATGGAAGTCAAAGCTCCACCTCTACTAATGGGTGTTTCTTCCTTCCTGAGCCTTGCTTTGTCAAACTCTCTGGCAACTCTATTTCTTTCAAATACAGGACTCTGCTTTTGCTCCTCAAGGGAATGAAGTTTTCATACAAAAACAAAAAATAAGGACTCGAAGAGAATCAATTGCTGCTGATGTACCTTTTTAATGATGAGATCTACCTCCCGTAGTGCATGTCCTTGTATTTCCTGTTCTTAGACTATGCATAATATGTTTGCTAACATAACACCTGTTGTTCTTCCATTGTTTTTGTTGTTGTTGTTGTTTTCCATTGATCTCTGTGGTGCTTTTTACCTGTTATCATACTCTGCCTCCATTCCTAGATTTCTTATTACCTCCAACATTGTTGATATTCAGCCATTATACATCCTTATGGCTGTAGTGGTATTTATAGCCAGAGTGCGTTCTAATTGCCCCTCTCTACTAATTGCTAAATATTTTAAATATGACACCTGATAGGTATCTGGCCTACTGTCGTGGCTAAGCCCCAAATCATTGGGTTCTGGCTTGTTGCAATACTGTCCATACTCTTTTAGACTTCATTTCTGGAAGTAACCATGTGTACGATCTCATTATCACATTGATAAGACACAGTTTGCTAGCCTTTTGCAGGATGGACTGGGTTATGTTCTCTTTCAAAAAAAATTTTTTTTAATGTTTATTTTTGAGAGGGAGGGACAGAGTATGAATGGGGGGAGAGGCAGAGAGGATGCAGAATCCAAAGCAAGCTCCAGGCTCTGAGCTGTCAGCACAGAGCCCAAGGCAGGGCTTGAACTCACAAACTGCAAGATCATGACCTGAGCCGAAGTTGGATTCTTAACCGACTGAGATACTCAGGCGCCCTGAATATGTTCTCTTGATTATTCCTCCTCCTAATCTGTTAATGTATGATGTCACAGGACATTGCCTAAGAGGAATTTATTCCAATTTTATTTTGAGTCTACTAGTTGGTTTAAGCATGCTGTTTCCCAATTTAAAACATTTGCTAAAATGAGTAAAGTTTTAAGGGTTTTTAGAACAAGAAAATTAAGAAGTCTGTTTGGGGAAGACTATAGAAGACAAATTCCTAAGCATCAGACCTATTTCTACTAGAAGATAATGAATTGGAAATGTGATGGTGGTTCATAGTAGAAAATCATATGAATGGTTTTAGAAACAATACATATATTTATTGGCACGTGATACAGAAAGTAGTGAAAATATAAAAATGAAGGATGAACTAATATCCATTAACATAACACTATAAATAATAGCAAATACAAATTTACATTAGATGCATTAAATGGATATTTGTTTTGTTTAAAATAATCTTCACTGATGTTTAGAGCAGTTTTATTCATACTTGCCAAAACTTGGAAGCAACAGAGATGTCCTTCAGTAGGGGAGTGGATAAACTGTGGTGCATCCAGACAATGGAATAGTATTAAGTGCTAAAATGAAACAAGCTTTCAAGGCATGAAGAGATTTGTAGGAAACTTCAATGTATTATTACTAAATGAAAGAAGCCAGTCTGAAAAGGCTACATACAGTAGGATTCCAACTATAGGACATTCTGGAAAAGGTAAAACTATGGACACAATAAGAAAAGTGGTAGCCAGGGGTTGGGAGGAGGGACAGATGAATGGGTAGGGCTCAGAGGATTTGGGGGGGGGGCAGTGAAGCTACTCTCAGTGTTCTTTGTTGATGGATGCATTTGTTCAAACCCATAGAGTATAAAACACCAAGAATGGACTATAAAGTAAATGATGGACTTTGGATGATAATAACGTGTCAGGATAGGTTCGTCAACTGTAACAAATATACCGTGCCGGTAGGGGCTGTTGATCATGGGAGAGGCTGTGCATGTGGGGAGCAGAAGGTACATGGGAGATCTCCGTTCCTTCTCTCAGTTTTGCTGTGAACCTAAAACTGCTCTTAAAAAAAAAAAAATGGAGTCTGGAAAAAATGGAAAAACTTAAAAGCTTCACATAAAATTTTGTAGCAATATGTGAATGAGTCATTCTTATTGTAGGGACACTGTGGAAGAAAAGAAAATGATGATTCCAATAAAGTGGCCTTAGTGACATTCTTGAAGGTAAGGTTAGTGGTGCATTTTTATGCAGAGTACAGAGGCACGCATTTCTACAGTCTACATAGGGTATCATAGAGATGAAGCTTAATCATGCAGGAAAAAGACGGCGGGGGAGATTCCCTTCACTAAGATGGGGTTTGGTGACCAGATACAGGATATAAGGCACGGGGAGGAATTGATGGTTCTCAAGTTCTCATCAATGAAGCCTCACCCTTCGAAATCACAGATAATGAAAGGCAGAGGATTGATGGGGCTCCAGGGTGTGTGGTGTGGGGCACGAGTCAGTGAGTAAAGTGGCTGAAAGCACAAGAGAAAAATCAGTTCAAGAGTTCTAGTATGAACGGGGAGAACCACATATGACTTTTTAAGATTAGGTTTTTGAATTGTTTTATTGATCCTCTGCTTTGCTTCCTAGAGCTTTGCCCCTGACGTGCATTTATTTAACAAGCTCCAAATTGCTTGATGGATGTTATTTGTGGTTATTATATAAACAGGTTTCCTTATTTATGGTACTTTTGAAACTTTTTATTGATCAAAATTAGTTTTAAGTAAAATTATTGTACAGAACCAACTGTTCCACTTTAAAAGAATAGTTTAAGGTAATGATTCTCAACCTTGGTGGCACATGAGAGTCATGTTGGGGAGTCTTCAAAAACATACAGATGCCTGGGCCTCACTCTAAAGATTTTGATTGTGATTTAAGGAATTGCCAGAGAAGGCCAGCAAAGACCGGGATCAGGTCACAAAACTTGACTTTGCCTTAATGCTGAGAGTGGATATGAAATCTTTTTCAGGAGGTGGAATTGTAATAAACAGTCTGACAGAGACAAGTTTTTATGTTTGCCAATCTACTAATTTACAATGAGAAATGTGCCAAGTGGGTGTTAATGCTTGAGCTGGCGGGCCATTCTTTCCTCTCCTTGTGGGGTAGGTCATACAGAACTAAATTCTAATCAGAGAGTTGCATGGAAAGCTTGTAGATCAAAGAAATTAATATCTGTAGTGCTGTGCTATAGGAGCCAGAATACTCGTCTTTTTGTTCAGCATTCCAGACTGTACTTAGGTGGATGTTACATTTCCATCAACAGTGGGTTAAGTGGTCAGTTTCCTTATATCTTGCCAACGATAGATTACTTGTTCTAATATTTGCCAGTCTGGTGTGTGTACAATGAAAGCTTATTGCTACTTTAATTTGCATTTTCTGTATACTACAAAGTTTGAATGTTTTTTCATATGTTGTCTTCTTAGATTTATTCTTACATGAATTGACTAATTACATATAGTTTTGCCAATTTTTCTCTATTGTGTTGTCTTTTTCTTGTTAATTGCTAAGTGCCCTTTTGAATACTCTATGTTAGCTGTCATCTGCATTATATTTTTTTCCGACTTGGTCCTGTCTTGTTTATGGTATTGTTTGCCTAATAAATATCAAAAATTTTTACTTGGTTGAATGTATTCATCCTTTTAGAATAATTTTAGGTTTTCTTTTTTTTTTTTTTTAATTTTTTTTTTTTTCAATGTTTATTTATTTTTGGGACAGAGAGAGACAGAGCATGAACGGGGAAGGGGCAGAGAGAGAGGGAGACACAGAATCGGAAACAGGCTCCAGGCTCCGAGCCATCAGCCCAGAGCCTGACGCGGGGCTCGAACTCACGGACTGCGAGATCGTGACCTGGCTGAAGTCGGACGCTTAACCGACTGCGCCACCCAGGCGCCCCTAATTTTAGGTTTTCTATCTTAGCCAACAGTCTCCTCTGCCCTGGATTCTGTATGTGGACTCCTATGAATTTTTTTCTTAAAAATTTTTTTAAAAACTTAAAAATAATTTTCAACATCCTGTTCATCTGGTTTTTGAGTATAGTGTATTTGTTTTTTTTCAGTTGAATGGTCAGGTGATATTCAAACATTATTACTAAATAAATCATCCCCTTTCTTCTGTTTTTGCCCATGTTGAATGCTTATACTGGGATTTTGGGGAGGCTGTCTAATCTTTTACATTAATCCAATTTATTTTTACTTATGTTTACTGACTATTATATTATGGTCTAATATAGTCATTTTATATTTCGATGTAATGTTTCAGATATAGTTATACTGTGTTCTAATTATAGTTATGTTGTCTTCTGATTTAGAAAATATTCTTTGTATTTTTTAAAAATGATTTTTTTTTAACTTTTGGGAGCTATTTATTCTTCCTTATGTATACTTGAAGATGGTTTTATCCAGTAAAACTTTTTAAAAAATTGTATTGAAATCTTAATTGGAGTTGTCATAATTAATAATTTTGTGAGAATTAACCCTTATAATAACAAGTGCTCTTACCCACAAATATGTCTTTCCATTTGCTCAGATCTTTGATTTTCTTTATGAGATTCTCGTAGAGGTAACTGGCTGGCTCAGTCAGTAGAGCATGAGCCTCTTGATCTCAAGGTTGTGAGTTCAAGCCCCACGTTGGGTGTAGAGATTGCTTAAAAAAGAGAGAGAGAGAGAGAAAGAGAAAGTTTTGGTAGTTTCTGCTATGTAAATCCTATGTTTTCCTTATTAAATTTATCACAACTTATTTTATACTTGTGAATAGAAGATTTTTTATCCATTTTCCTTTCTAGGTGATTATTGCTTTAATATAGAAAGCTGTGTTTCTTTCTCAGTATTTATAACAATTATAATTTTTTTGTATCTTATATTTTTCCTTAACCACCTAGTGTTGAATAATAAGGCAAGAGGTTGCATCTTTGTTTAGTTTCTGTTTTTAATTGAAATAGGTTGGGTGTGCTGAAACCTATAATGATGTTTACTGCTCATGTTTGGTAAATATTTTTATTTGTTTTCTTTATCTCTGGCTGCTGGGTATCTGTAGTGTGCAGTTAGATCTCTTTGTCTGCTAACTAAGGGTGGGCCATACAGCTATGGTGTTTTAAAGAGTTATCTCAAGGAAGGGAAAGCATTCTCAGCGTCTCTGAGCCTCTGTTAGCTCCAGTTAAAATATTAGGAGGAAGCCTCTTTGGTCCTTGTCTTCCCCCACCACGTCAGCTTCAAGGGTATGGAGGGTTCGGCCCACGTATTAGATTCTGCTCAGCTTCTTAGAAGGCAAAGAAGATGGTTATGCATCAATATGCTGCTGTTTACCTCCCATGGGCCCTAAATCTACACGTGTGTGCCAGATGAGGTCCTGCAGGATTCTGGCCTTCCGGTTTTCACCTCAGGGCTCTCCGATTCTGATCCCCAGATTCATGTCTGGCCAGGGGAGAAAAGTCTGTCATGATAGCTTTTTCCCTGGCAGTGAGTATTTTTACGGGAGGAGAAGAGGAGAACAAAAATGAAAACAACTTTCTTGTTGCTTCTGATACATACCCATGGTTGAGATTTAATTCAGCCTTTTCTTTTCTAGAGGGAAGGCAAAAGCTTGGAAAGGTTAAATAATATGACCAAGATTATAATGATACTAAGTAGCCAAGTCAAGTCTGGGGCCCTGGTCTTCTGACTCCTGGGTTCATGCACATTTTAAAAATACCACATAATTTCTAGATTTTTGGAATAGTTTCTGAGCTGAGTTTCTGAAGGTTCAAAGAGTACAAGAAAATAATAACCTCAGGGAGATTCTAGCTGAGTGAATAATGGATTATTTAGAGATAGGTCATTTTTCTTAAGCTTTATAATAAGCGATATTTCTGTAGTAGACTTCAAGTAAAAAGCATTGGATATATGCCAAGGATGTCATAGGACTTCTATGTTTAGAAACTGTTTTCAATAGGAATAGTTTAGACTAGGATAAATAAACATTTTAGGAACAGATGTCCAAAGAACAAGTAAAAGTCTTAATTTTTCTATCCATTGAAATTCTACCAGAAGCAGAAATGTGGGGCTGAATAGTAAGAAAAATGATTGCATTCATACAGAACAGAAACTTAAAGTATTTACGAATAGAATTAGTAAGAATTACATACTATGATTTTAAAAATTAGTAACTTAAAGAGTGAATAAAAATTCTAATCTAAAAAAAATAAAAAAAGAATCATATGGATCTCACTTCTCTTTGGACACACAAAAGAAGATAAATTAATGCGGGTATGCCCAGGTTCTAGACAAGAAGTCTTAATTAAGATGCCAATTTTTTCCCATTAATTTATGAAGATACATACAAGTCTGGAAGTGTAAGTGAAAAACAATAGCTGAGAAATTACTGAGGGTGATGAGTAAACAGGAGTATTTGTGCCAACAGGTAATAAAACTTATTATAAAGCTACAGTAATTAAAAGGAGATACTGATACAAAAACAGATTTTTTATGTGAGTATGCTTATGTCCATGATCTTTCTTATGAGACTGTAGTTTCACTGTATCATTAATTTGTTAAATTTGTTATCAAGAAAGGGATAGCAGTATATCACTCCTCAAAAAGACAGGTACCCAGGCTACAAGGTTTAAATGAATAGTCCAATAGAAATAGGCCTAGGAGGTTTTTTCAGCCTATGTTCCAGGCCTCATCCACCTCCATTCCTTTTCCTTTTTAAAAGAATTTCTTCTCTCAGCTTCCCTTCTGTATATTCTTTTCTTTTCTTTTTTTTCTCTCCAAAACCAGGTTC
Organism: Lynx rufus; assembly: GCF_022079265.1. Lineage (NCBI taxonomy): Eukaryota > Metazoa > Chordata > Mammalia > Carnivora > Felidae > Lynx > Lynx rufus. Next base: position 38,065,617 of record NW_025814845.1, on the reverse strand, counting down.
TTAATGAGCAGGATACAAAGCACAATTTGAGTTTGGATGTAGTTTATAAACTACAGTGAATAAAATCAGTGAGTAAAATCAGTGATTGACTTTCAGTAAAGGAACCTAAAAGAATTGATGAAATATTGGAGAAAAAAAAGTGTCTTTATTGAATATCACTCCAAATAAACTCCAGTTGGATGATAGATTTATTTCTCAAATGCTTATTTATTTGACAGAGAGAGGGAGAGCGAGAATGAGCATGGGAGGGGCAGAGAGAGGGGGAGGGAGAGAATCCCAAGTAAGCTTCATGCTATCAGCACAGAGTCTGTTGCAAGGCTCCATCTCACAAACTGTGAGATCATGACCTGAGCCGAAATCAAGAGCTGGACGTGCAACTGAGCCACCCAGGTGCCCCAAGATGACAGATTTTAACGTAAAAAATAAAACTAAGTAAAAAAGGAGCTAAAATATAGGTGAGAACTACCCTATAAGCCAGCAATTGCACTATTAGGTATTTAACCAAAGGATTAAAAGTACAGATTCGAAGGGGTACATATGCCCCAATGTTTATAGCAGCACCATCATCAATAACCAAACTATGGAGAGAGCCCAAATGTCCATCGACTGATGAATGGATAAAGAACATGTGGTATATACACATACATACACACAATGGGGTATTACTCAGCCATCAAAAAGAATGAAATCTGGCCATTTGCAATAATGTGGATGGAGCTAGAATGTATTATGCTAAGTGAAATAAGTCAATCAGAGAAAGACAAATACCATATGATTTCACTCATATATGGAATTTAAGAAACAAAACAGAGGAGCACATGGGAAGTGAGGGGAAAAAAAAACAGAGGGAAACAAACCACAAGAGACTCTTAACAGTAGAGAACAAACTGAGGGTTGATGGGGGGAGGTGGGTGGGAGATGGGCTAGATGGGCCATAGGTATTAAAAAGGGCACTTGTTGTGATGAGCACTGGGTGTCGTACGTAAGTGATGAATCACTGAATTCTCCTGAAACCAATATTGCACTGTATGTTAACTACTTAAAATTAAAAACAAAAGCTTCAATAAAAAAGAAAGAAAATATAGGTAAATATATCTCTAATCAAAGTGGAAAAGCTGCTTCTTTTTAGTTCATTTTATGTAAAGGAATTTGAAGATCCAACCAAAATATTTGATTTGGGAAATAGTTATTCTAAGCCAATAGTATGTAATCTAAATCCTTAAGAGAGAAAAAAAAGGGATGTATGAAAATCTGGTGATTCTGGAGAAAATAAAGCCACTGATCTGAAAGTTGTTAGAAACTCAGGACCTGAATTCATATTTCACTCCCAAGTGACAAATGACTTTAATTAGGAGTCAATTTCCTCCTCACAAATTGAGTATAACTTATAGTATATTCTGGATCTAGTTACTGCCAGGAATTTTAACTAGTTGGTTGTTAAACTGTTGGTGGCTTGAAATCAATCATGATGACGGTATTTACACAATGGAAATTGGCAAATGCTATCAATCAGAAGACTTTCTTTCTTCCTTTTTTTTTTTTAAAGAGGCATTTACCAGCATATCACTTGAAATAAGACTAGGTTTGTTAGAACTGTAGAGAACAAAACTGGTACTTACCAGAGGGGAGCTGGGGGCAGGGGGTGAAAGAGGTGAAGGGGATTAAAAGTACTCTTAACCATGATGAGCACTGAGTAATCGATAGAATTCCATTAAATCAATATATTGTACACCTAAACTAACACTGTATGTTAACTATACTGGGATTAAAATTTAAAAAATTAATAAAATAAAAGGAACAAATATGAAAAATACCTTAATAAAGTATTAAATACTGTTTCATTTCCATCAGAAATAAACAGTGTCTGGTATGAGTGTCCTTCATTTATGAAGAAATTTTGAGGTCATCTCACCTTGATAACAAACTTTGTGTGTTCACTGAAGTCATCAAATGATGTCTTCATGTTGTACCTTTCAATACTCACAGCATACATATCATTTGTATTTCCTTATTTCCTTTTCAGATACAGTTGCTTCCAAATGTGCAGTTTTTCGCTCGATAGTTTGTTGAGAGGTTATACCAACCTGACTGGCCTCACCAAAAGTTGAAATTTGCTATTATTCCCTAATATTGATTTTGCTAGCTTTGTTTCTACTTTCAGTCTACCGTGTAACCTGATTTGTGTTTTTGACATTTTATTTTTAATTGACTTATAATCTGTTTCCTTTCTCTGAGCTTGATCCAAGTACATTATTGTTTTAAACTTTAGCTTGAGCTGTTGTTTATTTTGACTCTTCCCAGGCATCTTTGGTTCTGGCTGACAGGGATAGAATGGGCTTTTCTTTCTTTCTTTTTGAATTGTTAAGAATTCACAGACTTTATTTTTTAGAGCAGTGTCAAATTACAGAAAATTTGAGGAGAAAGTACAAACAGTTCCCATGCACCCCCTTATCCTGCCCCGAGTTTCCCTTATTAACATTTTATATTAATGTGATACAGTTGTTATAAGTGATGAACCTATTTGACACATGGTAATCTCCCCAAATCCATAGTTTACATTAGGGTTCACTCCTTGTGTTGTATATTCTTTGGGTTTTGACAAATATAAGGACATGTTCCCATCATTACAATTTCATACAGAATAGTTTCAGGGCCCTCAAAATCACCTGTGCTCCCCTATTCCCTGCGCTCCCCTGTCCGCCTCTGCCTCTGACCCCTGGCAATCATGCGTCTTTTTCCTGCTTCCATACTTTTGCCTTCTCCTTAATGTCATATAGTTGGAATCATATACCATGTACTTTTTCAGACTGGCTTCTCTCAATAATATGCATTTTGGTTTCCTCTAAAGTCTTTTCTTGGCTTGATCATTCATTCTGTTTTAGCACTGAATACTATTCCCTTGTCTGGATGCACCACAGTTTATTTTTGAAACCTTCACCTACTGAAGGTCATCTTGCTTGCTTCCAAGTTTTGGCATTTAGGAATAAAGCTGCTATGAACTTCCCTATACGGGTTTTTGTGCGGATTTGTAACTCCTTTAGGTAAATACCAACAAGCATGGTTGCTGGGTCATCTGGTAAGAGTATGTTTATTTTTGTAAGAAACCTCTAAACCGTCTTCCAGAGTGCCTGTATCGTTTTGTATATTTCCACCAACGATGAATGAGAGTTCTTGTTGCCCCGCACTCTCACCAGCATTCGGTGTGTCAGCATTCTGGGTTTTTTGGCCATCCTAGTATGTGTACAGTGGTGGGTCAGTGTTGTTTTAATTTGCATTTCCCTGAAGACCTGTCCTTCGGAGCATCTTTTAATATGCTTGTTTGTCATCTGTACGTCTTCTTTGTGGAGGGGTCTGTGCAGACATTTGTCCTATTTTTTAATTGGGTTCTTTTCTTTTTCTTCTTTTTCTTTTTTAAATCTTTATTTATTTTTGAGAGAGAGCGTGTGAGCAGGGGAGGAGCAGAGAGAGAGGGGGACACAGAATCGGAAGCAGGCTCCAGGCTTCGAGCTGTCAGCACAGAGCCTGACATGGGGATCGAACTCCTGAACTGTGAGATCATGATCTGAGCTGTAGTCAGATGCTTACTTAACCAACCGAGCCACCCAGGCACTCCTAATTGGGTTATTTTCTTTTTGACTTTTAAGAATTCTTTTTTTAAGAGAATTTTTTATTTTTTTATTTTTTTATTTTTAAAAATATTTTATTTATTTATTAATTAATGTTTGTTTATATTTTGAGAGAAAGAGACAGCAGGGTAGGGGCAGAGAGAGAGGGAGACACAGAATCTGAATGAGGCTTCAGGCTCTGAGCTGTCAGCGCAAAGCCCGATGCTGGGCTTGAACTCACAGATCACGAGATCATGACCTGAGCCGAAGTCAGACGCTCAACTGACTGAGCCACCCAGGCGCCCTTGAAATATTTTATTTATTTTTGAGAGAGAGACAGAGCATGAGTGGAGTGGGGCAGAGAGTGAGGGAGACACAGCATCCAAAGCAGGCTCCAGGCTCTGAGCTGTCAGCCCATAGTCCAATGCGGGGCTCGAACTCATGAACCATGAGATCATGACCTGAGCTGAAGTTGGACGCTTAACCGACTGAGCCACTCAGGTGCCCATAAGAGAATTTTTTTTAATGTTTAATTATTTTTGAGAGAGAGTGAGCAGGGGAGGGGCAGAGAGAGGGGGACAGAAGATCTGAACTGGGCTGTCTGTGGTGACAGCCGAGAGCCCAACACGGGCCTCAAACTCATGAACTGTGAGATGGTGTTTTGAGCCAAAGTCGGTTGCCCAACTGACTGAGCCACACAGGCACCCCAAGAATTCTTTATATATTTTGGATGGCAGTCCTTTATCAGATGTGTTTTATAAAGATTTTCTCCCGATCTGTGCCTTGTCTTTTCGTTCTCTTTATAGTGTCATTTGTAGAGCTGAAGTTATTAATTTTATAAAGCTCAATTTATCAAAGTTTCTTTCGTGGCTTCTATTTTGGTGTTATATCTAAAAAGTCATTGCCAAACCCAAGAATACCTGGCTTTTCTCCTATATTATATTCTGGGAATTTTATAGTTTTCCATTTCATTTTTTAAATCTATAATCCATTTTGAGTTAATTTCTGTGAAAGGTGTCAGTTCTGTGTTTAGAGGATTCTTCTTCCTTCTCCTCTTTCTTTTTCTTCTGCCTGTGGATTTCCAGTTATTCCAGCACCATTTGTGGAAAAACCTCCTTTTCCCATTGATTGCCTTTGCTTCTTTGTCAAAGATCATTTGTGGGTCTATTCCTGGGTTCTCTGTCCTATTCCTCTGAGCTGTTTTTTCACCAGTACCACATTGTCTCTATTACTGTAGCTTTAAAGTGAGTCTTGAAGTCAGGCAGTGTAAGTTCTCCAGTTTTGTTCTCTTTCAGTATTGTGTTGGCTATGCTGGGTCATTTGCCTCTCCATATAAACTTTAGAATCAGCTTGTTGATATTCACAAAAGAACTTGTTGGGATAGACTTGCTTTTTTAAACTAGAATTTTGGTCTTGCTTTTTAAATTCAGAGCTGTTTTTTATATTTGTTCTTGTTCCAATGCTATTTGCGTGATACTTTTTTTTTTTTTTTTTTTTGCCGGGCGTGGTGGGTGATCATCAAAATTTTTATTGTTGGCCAGTGTAAGTAATAATAGTAAGCAGTTGTACGAAACTTTGTTATATTTCTGCATTTCTATACATGAATGTATGCACATGCAAATAAAAGATTGTGACTAAAGTAGGAATTTTTACCCCTAAAGACCTGTTCTTGGGATAAGGGTGCTATAGGTATTTTTTCACAGACTCCACTGGGATCTTTTTAAACTACATCTACCCGCCCCTACCTATCCCTGTTGGAACCATCCCAGTTGTTGAGAATCACTCTGTATTTTGAGTCATGTTACTGTTTAGAGTGCTGTGCATTAGAGCACAGTGGAGGCAGGTTAAAAAAAAAAAAAAGGCTGAGAATTGCTGCTATCAAGTAACAAAACCAAACATGTCTCCCATTAAGGCTTGTCTGCTCTCTTTGCCTGAATTTAAGTTTATTTTACAAGGGTATAGGAGTCTTAACATGAAAAAAAGAATTATTTTAGTAAATATGCTAGTGCAGTGCTATATAAAATAAGCTGTCCAAAAATGCCATATTTATTTTTTTATTTACTCTTTATCTAAAAGAAAGAATAGGCATGCTAGCTTCTATTGCTATATTTTAATTATTCAGGTCGTGGCTTTATTCTTATTATTAGCAGTTAGAGTTTAGTAGATTTATATTCCAAGGATGTTTGATATGACATTGGGTTTCTACAATTTGTAATTCAGTGCCTACATTGTGTTACGAATTGTGCTCTAACGGTTATGTCTTCATTCTCTCATAAGCTTACATAAATTTTTCAAAATTTTATAGTAACATGTAGGGAAATATTATTGTTTTACATTATGAAATATTTAACTCAAGCAGTCAGGGGGTATCAAGTTAATCTAGTTATGTGGAAACTGGTCTTTTCACCTTGCCTGGAGCAATCACCTCTGTTTCTTCTCCGTTAGCAAAATAGGAGAGAAATTCACACATCTTTACGCAAAGGTGAAACATTAGTGAAACACAAACTGGTGGGCTGGGAAACCACTTTGATAAGTGTCATCTAATTTTTACTTGTTTAAAAAGTATTAGATTAAATATTGTAACTTGTTTGTTCATATCTTTTGTCTATAGTTTTTGGTTTGGGGGTGAGGGTCTTTTTCCAGCTGACGTCATTAGAGCTTTGTAGATGGAGATAAAAGTGATGAACTCTGTGTTTGTTCTATGCTGCAAATATTCTTTCTGCCTTTTTATTTTATTTTGGTTTTATATACTGTCTTATGACCTTTTTTGCACTCAACTCTGTATGTTGAGTGTTTTCCTGTGCCATTCAGGTTTTTGTTGTTTTGTTGTTGGTTTTTTTTGTTGTTGTTGAGAGAGAAAGAGAACAAGTGGGGAAGGGGAAGACAGGGGCAGAGAGAGAGTCTTAAGCAGGCTCTATGTTCAGTGCAGAGCCCGATGTGGGGCTCAATCCCACGACTCTGGGATCGTGACCTGAGCTGAAATCAAGAGTTGGGTGCTCAACCGAGTCACCCAGGCACACCCCCATTCAGTACTTTTGATGATGTCATTTCAGTGGTCTATAGAACGTTCTGTTTATTAGATTATAATTTATTTTGCCGGTCCCCTCATATCAACATTAGAATGTTTTGCGGCCTGGAATTTCAATCAGTAGATCTGGGTATTAATTAATTCAACAAACATTCATGAATACTTATTAAGAAATATAATTGAAATTAATTTGATTTAAAAACATTTTTCATAAAAATTGGATTTTTTTTCAAACTTGAAATATTTTTATTTTGGAAGCTAGTGCAGATATTTGGAACAGAATAGAAGATAAGTACAGATATTCCTAAAATTTTTGGCTTTATTGGCAAATTTCTTAAAATATGCAGTTTTGATATCTAGTGATGTTCATTTATGCTTAATTTATGTTTATGCTTTTTAGGAAGTATAACAAAGTAAAATGTGAGAAGTCATTTTAATTAAAGTTTTTTTTTCTTTTTTAAAGAAACTATTCAAATAATGTCATTTAAGAAGTTTATACCTCATCAAAGTCTAGAAATTAAGTACCAGGCCCATTACAAGGCTGATTCTTTGGTTATATTTATTGTAAAGTTAAAGACAAAAAAAAACTTTGTAACTCTTTTATGATCTTATGAATCTTATTTTGAGACTTACAAATCTTAAAAAAAAAGATATATCCTGTAACAACTACTTTAAGTCAAAATCTTGAAAATGTTTTTGTTTTTATGTTTAAAATGTAAATTAAACTTCAGGAAACTCTCTGAGTAGTTTTTTATTGTTGTTGTTGGTTTTTGTTTGATTTTTACTATTTTATGATTACCTAAAGTTTTCCAACGTAACATGGATATAAAATATAGAGTACTCTTAATGATCCAAAATGATTTCTTTTAAGATCACCATTTTTCACAATAACGTTTGTTAACAGAGCCTCTTCTTTATAATACACAATGTTGGATCATGAAACAGAGTAAACAAACAGGTCATTGTTTAAAATAAATAGTGTGTACTGTGTTCAAAGGACTGTGAATTTTTGTTTTGAATTGTTCTTATTATATAATTTTAGTTCTAGATTACAATACATATTATATTTTAATTTGATGTGACACAAATATAATTTAGTTTTAAGTGCAGTATTAAAAATTTGTAATATTCTTTACTTTTTAATATATAAGCATCACATGGGACTGATTTTTAATCTTGGAGGAAAAAAGTCTGTTTTGTGGGGAAAATAAGTAAATAAATAAAGATAATAACTAGGGCATGAACAGAAGCCAAGTGTTTGGAAATTCTGTCTTTCAAAAATATTTTTTTCTTAATTTGCAGTTATTTTTTCTGAAGTAACTGCTGTAACCTGACTCTATATTGCTTTCTAGAACATTCTTTTGGAGTTATCACAGGTCACTTTTATATATCTTGGCACACTACGTTTGGTAGAGTAGGTTTGTTTGTTTTTTTTTAACAGAACAATTTGTGAGTTTGGAGAGTATATATTTATAATAAGTTTTTTAATCTTTATTTTTAAGAGAGAGAGACAGAGAGTGAGCAGGGGAGTAGGGGCAGAGAAAGAGGGAGATACAGAATCCGAAGCAGGCCCCAGGCTCTGAGCTGTCAGCACAGAGCCTGACATGGGGCTCGAACTCACGAACCACGAGATCATGACCTGAGCTGAAGTCAGATGCTAAAGTGACCGAACCACCCAGAGAATAAACTTACTGTCCCATAGTTATGCACACACACCTAGGAATTCAGCATTTGAATAATTGTGTTCTTCCCTTTACAAGGAAGGGTTTGCTTTTGCGACAGCACACGAAAGAGTATTACCTAGAGGTCAGGTCGAGGTAGAGAAGTAACAGCTTGCAGGTTTTTCAGTGAATACTCTAGGCCACAGAGGATGACATAAGCTGAAGTTCGAGGCTGGAAGGGTCTGTATTATGCAGGTGGCTGGAAGAGCAAGGTGACCGGATAAACTGTAGATACAAAGCCGGGTAGATCGCCCAGGCAGTCAAGAGAACAAAACCTGTGTAGATAAAAAGCGTGTAGCAGTCAGTAGTGCTCTTTGTGTGCCACAGCTGGTGCAGCGGACTGTTTGCCAGGCACTGGGACAGCCCTATCTGAGCAAACGGCACCACCGCCCTCTGAATGATTCCAATAAAAATCCTACAAGTCACTGTTAATGCTGTTCTTTCACCTTGATGCCAGATTCACTAACATATGATAGATGGGAAGTCCTTTCCTTCTCTCCTGTGCTCTTTCATCCTCTTAGTCCGAGCCGGGATCATCTCGGCTGGATCTGTGTGGTGGCTTCCCTGATTCTGCCTCTGCCCTCTTCCAGTCCATTCTCCAGAGGAGCCAGAGAGATCTTTTAAGAGAAGCCGGGTCCTATCCCTCCCAAGTTAATACTTTCCATTGAATTTTAATTTCATTTAGAATAAAATCTGACTTTCCTACAAAGTTCTAAGTCCCTGACTAATGATTTTGACCTCATCTCAGATTGCCCTTCACCTCTGCTTCCAAGCATCCTTTGAGTTCCCGCCACACTGGTCTTTTTGTTTATCAAACATACACACTCAAGTTAGCACTTTTCCTGGTGCTTTGCCTTGCTGCCTCTTTTTCATCATCTAGATCTGAGTTCAAATGTTGCTTCTTCAATGAGGGCTTTCCTTTTTTTTTTTTTTTTTTTTAAGTTTATTATTTTTTTGAGAGCGAGAGGAGAGTGAGCATGCCTAAGTGGGGGAGAGGTGGAGGGCGGGGGTGGAGAATCCCAAGCAGGCTGTACACGGTCAGCGTGAAGCCTGATGCAGGGCTTGAACTCATGAACCAGGAGATCATGACCTGAGCCAAAGGCCGTCACTTAACTGACTGAGCCACCCAGGCACGCCGGTGAGGCCTTTCCTGGGCGTGCTTTCCATGATAGTATCTATCAGTGCCCTAACCGATCCCTGTTTCATTTAATCACATCTGTTTTATTTCCTTCATTGCTCACAACGGTGTTTAGAATTCATTCATTCATTCATTCATTCAGTGCATATTTATTGTACCCAGTATATGCTAGGCATTGTTCTGAGTACTTGGGATTCATCAATGAACAAAAAAGACAAAAGAAAAACTCTGTTCTTATGAAATTCACATTCACACAGTACATAATAAATAACACATAACTAAATTATAGTTGGGCCATTTGTTAGAATGTAGCAAGTGTAATAGACAAAAATAGAGCATGATAATCCAGATGGGGAGATCTGGATGGGTTTTAGGGGCAGAGTGTATATTAAATAGGGTGGTTGTGGTAGGTCTCATTGTGTTGATAATTAAAGTAGAGTTCTTTTGTTTCTTTTGTTTTTAGCTTCAGCACCAGTCAGCAAAGTGAATAAGTACTGTGCTTCTTCCAACTTTCATTCCACTTTGGGAAAAAAGAATATCATCATGTCAAGCATTACGATTGACCCAGATGTCAAGCCTGGTGAATATGTCATCAAGAGCCTCTTTGCAGAATTTGCTGTTCAAGCTGAAAAGAAAATTGAAGTTGTAATGGCTGAACCCTTGGTGAGTAGAGCTGACCTATAAATCTGAAATATTTTCTTGACTTTTGTATTAACCATTCTAATAACAAAATTTCCAAACGAAATAATGTACTTGAAAAAAAAAAATTAAAGGAAGCCAATCTGAAAAGGCTACATACTGTATAGTTCCAACTATATGACATCCTTCAAAAGGCAAAATTTCGGGAGACAGTAAAAAGACCAGGGGGGCCAGGGATTGTGGGTGGAGGAGCAAAAAGGCACAACACAGAGGATTTTTAGGGCAGTGAAATTACGCTGTGTGATGCTACAGTGCTGGATACATGTCATCGTACATTGTCCATAGCCACAGAATGCACAACACCAAGAGTGCTCTGTCATGTAGGTTATGGAATTTGGATGATTAGGAAGTGTCACCCTGGGTACATCACTAGTAACAAATGTAATACTCTGGTGGGGAGACTGTGCAAGTGTGGAATGGGGTGTATGGGAAATCTGTCCCTTCCACTCAGTTTTGCTGTGAACATGAAACTGCTCTAAAAAAATAGTCTTTAAAAGGGAATTAAGGGATAGGCTGGTCAAGTGGTGATCTAGAAAGCCGTAATGACTTTAGAATCCACCTTAGTATGTTACTGCGGGTTACCAAAGAACAAAAATGGATTTCACCAAGTGGAATTGTTGAGACAGATAAAACATAAGAGCAAATAAAGGAGAACCTAGAATCTTCTGCAAGTTGATGACATGGCAGTCACCAAACTTACAATAAACCAGTAAATTTATTTTTAGACATATAGTGCATGAAGCATACTTAAACGGTGTGGGAAGCTCCATGTGATTAGAGCTTATGGTAAGGAGGAAGGAAGAGAAAGACTGAAAGCAAATGTTTGAGTGAGATTCTAGAGAGTGGTGAAGGTTGTTGCAATAGATAATTCAGTCGTTGGACCCTAGGAGAGAGAAGAGATTGAAGGCAGAGAGTTAAGGGGGGCTTGGCTGGCTCAGCACACAACTCTTGATCTTGGGGTTGTGAGTTTGAGCCCCTCGTTGGGTGGAGAGATTACTTTAAAATCTTTAAAGGCAGAGACTGCTATTTAGCTGTTGTATATAATTCAGGCTGGAATGAAAAGAGTCTTGAACTAGAGCATTAACAATGGCAGTGGTTGCAGAGGAAAGTAAAGTAAATGATGAAATCAGTAGGAGTTGGCAGTTAAATAGGAGTAGATGTTTTTGAGTGAAAGTAAAGGTTAAAAGTTCTTTGAAGTGTTAGAAGAGATGATGTTAGGTAAAGAACATGAGAATATTATGGGGGTAGAAAAGGGGAATGAGATAATTTTTCTTTTGTGTATGGTAAGGTCAAGATCCTGGAAATCTAAACAATGTGGATTTATTTGATTGGTACCTGGGAATTCTTGTTGGTGACCAGAGATGGGGACCAGAAATAGAGATTTTTGGCATCATCTACGTTAGGGTGATAAAGCCAAAAGAGCAGATTACAATATCAAGGAAAAGAGTATGTGCAATGGCATTATTATTGTCAAATGATATAGAGAGACAGAGTACAAGGAACACTGAGAGAAGTTATTGGACCTAGGAATTAAGCAGCCTGAGAACAATTTTAGTAGGGTGATACAACTTTAGGAAATAACTTCCGGAGTTTGAAGGGGCTGAATGTGTAATGTATCAAGATCCCAGTGTAGGTTAGAACCGAGATGATCACAATGAAGATAAAGGTAGAGGATGTAACAGCTGAAATGTATTTATTCCTTATACAGCTGGGTTAGGGCTCAGTATTCACCAGTGATTTGAGACCCCAGAGGGTTTGTTACTTCTCCGAAGCTCAAAGCCAGAATGAGGAGTTAGGCACACTAATGGCTTGAAAGCCTGTAAGCTTACTCATTCCACTGTACTTCCTGGGAAGGAAGGAAGGGAGGAAAGGAACAGAAGAGAGAATAGGTGGTGACCTAAGAAAGGTGGGAAATTGGAAGTATTGTTATGTGTTCATTTTCTTAGTGAAGTGTTGGACCTCACGTTGCTAAGATTGCGAAGGTATGTGGGTGGGTACGTGCATGCCTGTGAGCAATTTCTTGCTGTCACTAAGTAGGAAAAAAACTGTGAGGAAAGCATCTATGCACAAATGTATATGAGGTCTAATAAATAATAATATGTAAAAGATCATTAGCCAAAATGTATGTTTTAAAACATACATTAAATCCTTCCATAGTCGCTTCCTATGTAACAAAATAATGATTTTGTTTTTATCAGTGCATATATATTTTAGAGCATGTGTGTGAAGTTCTGCCTTAAAAATAAGATTACAAGGACTTGTAGATAGGAGTTAATGGTTATGAGGTTGGATTATAAATGTGCTTAATCTATAAAGTGTTATTTTCTTCATCAGTGGTCTGTTCATTACGTGATCATGTGCTATACTAGCCTGCTTAGCCAGCATACAGTAAGAAAGGGAGCCACTTTTTAAAAAATGCACATTACAAAAAGTTTATGGATCATGGTGACTAGTTGATACTACTGTTTTATAAAATTGAAGTTTCCTAAGGGTAGAACTTACGTGGTCTCACCAAAAAAGGAGGGGTTGGAGATCGGGTAGATATATAAAGTGATGGACATGTTAATCAAGTCAGTGGTGGGAATCCTTTCACAGTGTGTACATACATCAAATCATCACAATGTACACTTTTTTAAGTTGATTTATTTATTTTGAGAGAGAGAGAGAGAGAGGCAGCACAAGTGGGGAGGGGCAGAGAGAGAGAGGGAGACAGACTCCCAAGCAGACTTCACACTGTCTATGTGGAGCCTGATGCGGGTCTTGAACCCATGAAACCATGAGTTCATGACCTGAGCCAAAACCAAGAGTCAGACACTTAATCCACTGAGCCACACAGGTGCCCCACATTGTACACTTGAAATACGTTACACTTGCGTTTGTCAGTTCTATCTGAATAAACCTGAAAAGAGAAAAATGTTTATGAAGAATTTCAAGTTTGTATAAAAGTAGGGATTATAGTGTAGTGAACCCTTGGAACCCATTGCCTGACTTCAGCAACTTTATTTTTTCTTTCTTTTCTTTTCTTCTCTTTCTTTCAAGATTTTATTTTTTAAGTAATCTCTACTCCTGACGTGGAGCTGGAACTCATAACCCTGATACCAAGAGTCTTACCTTCCACCAACTGAGCCAGCCAGATACCCCTGGCTTCAGCAACTTTAAATTCATATGGTTTTTTGTTTTTTTTTTTAAAAAACACTTTACCTATTTTATAAAATATTTCATAAATAACAACATGTGATGTGGTCCTGCTGGATCTCAAATATTATTCTTAAAGGAATTTTAATTTTGAAATACAAAGTTCTTGAGAGTAAAAGCCTTGAAAGTGAAGTTGCCTAATTTGACTGAGTTTATAAAGTGGTAACTCATATATCTTCCTCCTTCCTTTTTCTTCCAATGCCATTGTCCCTTTCCTAGCTCAGGGTCAGGTTCATGCATTCTAGATCATTGCAGTAACCAGTAGATAAGTGGTTTATCACCTTGCCATTTTTTTTCTTCTCACCAGACCTTGCTTCATCCAAAACATAAATATTATCACCTTTTCCCTTTAAAAACCTTGCTCACTTTTCATCGCTATGGAATGAATTCAAGTTCTTGGTGGGTCATTCCAACCTCTTCATAGTCTTGTTATGGTTTGTATAATGTCTCATGATTCTCCTATCCTGACGTATGCTATGACACTTCATGTATCCTCTGTGTGTTCTTTTGTCCTGGTGTGTTTTTTTTCTCTCAATCGAAAATACTATTAGCCCTTCTGTATTTTAAGCCTCTACTCGTCCTTCTAAACTTCCCACGTGTTCCCCTCTTACATAGTGATCGTCTTCAAGCTGTGCGAATCTCTGCTTTATCATAATAATTTTTCATGCTCCTAGATTCTGATATTGTCATCTTTTAATTGCTTACATGTTTATCTCCTCTGATGTGACCCACTTGATACCATGAGCCGGGTCTCACTGGCCTTTCCATCTCCAGCTCCTCCTGTGATGGTAAATGCTTAGTAAAGATTTGTATTTTAAGTTGCCCTTAGCCTTAAAAGACATTGTTGTGGGGTGCCCTTTGTTCTTCGAACAAAACATAATTTCATTGTTCCAGCCAGAGCTTTTAATAGTTCTTTCAGAATAGTCTGATACTGACTATATTTTATTCTGTAATTTAGTAGCTAATTTCAGAGACATCTGCTATGTAATCTGAGATGATAAAATTTGGGGAAGAGTGGTGAGGATTCCTCAAAATAGATGTTTCTACCCCACCGTTGTACTTAGAAGACGTATTCCCTGCTACTTACTCTTCCTGACATACCAGGAAAACCCCCAGTGTTGTGGGCTGTAGTAGCTAAGGACGAATGCTACCTAGCATCAAGATGAGACAGCGATACATTTAATCCAATACTGTGACAGTGTTTGTGTTACAGCTTCAGATTTGTTTATTGCGATTTCGTTCCTTTTGAAATTTGTCCAGTGTGTTTTTTGGCAATAAACAACCATCCAAGATGACTCTCTTGAGTTCTTGAATGAAACTCTTGCAGGTTCACTCACTTTAAAGAAACTAGTAATCCATGGATTGTTACATAAAAGGAGACTAGCATGTCTCATGGTCAGTCCGATAGTAAGTTACATAAAAACTTGGATGCATGTATGTGAATGGATTTTGCCAAAAGAATTAATCTACCACTAAAATGAGAATGCTGGCCTTTTCATTCTCATATTAGAAGCCATAATAAAATAAAGAGACCAAAGATTCGAAGATTAGCGGAGCTTGATTTTTAGCCACAACTTTATTTTCATTTTAGGGGGAAGATTGGGGAAGGAAGGGCAATCACTAATTGAAATTGCAGCTTGCAAATTACAATTCAATACCTTAGGTCTCTTTCTGCCTGAAAGGAAGTGGATCAATCCTGGGTAATGATCCAGGTACATTCCACCTTCTCTGTTAATCGTTTAGATGGCCGGCGACTAGATAAAAAGATAAGAAAAAAAGACACCAACCACCTCTCATCTAGACTTTATGTATCTGGTTTAGGCCCAGCATTTTTACAACTCTGCAATTTTTGCTGTTTTTTGAGAACATTAAGTACATATATGTAATCTATGTATGTATATTTTGAAGTTTTTTCTCCCCGTGTGATCTGTTTCCTCCAAAAGTTTTGCCTTCTCCTAACATGTATGTCTGTTGTAACATGTTGTGCTTTACAACTGAGGCACTAAACAGACTGGAAGCCCTGTGTACCGGGAGGGGCCTTTTGGACTGTGGTCTTTGGTGTGTAATCATCTGAATGCATCGTCAATGTCAGATCTTTTTCTTGAGGTTTGTCAGAGTCCAGTACCCCAAATGGCAGGGTTTAGGCATAGTCGCTAATGTTCTGGGGACCTAGAGGCAGAAGATAGTGTTTCTGCTATTTGGTGTATAAATTTTTACTGGAGCTGCTTGTCTTCAGTGTGATACCTTGTCTTCAACTATAGCATCCACCAGTCAGCATTTCTGTTTTGCTCTCTCCCAAAAAGGACAGCCCCTCTGTGGAAAGGTGGAGGGAGGATGGTCATCCTGCTGGGCAGAGCCGGTGAAGGGAATGAAGAGGGGGGAGGGTGCTCAGTCTTTCTTAATCCTCCAACCAGCCCTCTTGTTTTTAACTTCACCTTTACTCCCACTTTCAGAGTCCTGAAGTTCTCCAAAACCTTTGGGAGTTGCAAAGTATCGACTGGATTATCTTCCCTTTGCTCTGTGTGGCAAGCTCACTCACTCACTTTCCTCCTGCTGTGACTGAAATGTCATCTTCTCAGTCGTCCTTCTATCTAAAATCTCAACGCCCATCGCAGCCTCCTATCTCGAAATCTGTCTAAGATAATAGATATTTTAGTTGCTCTCTCGTTAGATTTTTGGCTTTGTGAGGACGGGGATTGTTTTCCCGTTTGCTCATGGTTGTGTCTCCAGAGCTTGGCATACTGCACACTCAGTAAATAATTTCAGTGAATGAGTGATGGCTGCATAGATGCATAGCCATGTGACTTCCCCTTGCCACAAGGGGACTCGCTCTTACTGGGGTGGGATGTGTTAGTTGGGCATTTCCGTCTGCTCTTTACCTCCTCTCCCATTCTCGCTGCCCTTTTGGTTTTTAAGTCTTGTAAAATTCTTTTACTGCTGTCTTGATCAGTTTTCGGAGAGAATGGAGGCTGTGTGTGTGTGTGTGTGTTCACCGTGCTCTGTTTAGTTGCAGATTAGTGAGCTGTTGCAGTATCCTTGTTATGCTACCAAAGTCTTTTCAGTAAACACCCTTGATTTTCCTGGAAGCTACATGTTGCTCTTGGTACTCTATACATACCCTAGTTGAAGAATCAAATTAGAACATAAAGGAAGATGAGCCTTAGGATTATTATTAGTTTTTATATTATTATGAAATAATGACATAAGTGGAAATAGTTCTAAATTTTGCATAATGAAAGTAATGATTCTTCTACTCTGGATCAAGATAAACACTGTCTCCAGGTTTTAGTCCATCATTTTCCATGTCTGTAGCACCTGCCGCTTTTTTTGTTAAGCACAAATGGGAGATTTTATATATATATATATATATATATATATATATATATATATATATATCTATCTCAACATATATCAACAAGCAGAATCATGTTGCTTGTATATATGTGTGTATGTGTATTTTTTTTTTAGTTCTTAGATATTTTTAACAGTATAAATTAGAGATTGTTCTATGTTAGCTCATATAAATTTGTCTCATTCTTTTTGGTAGTTGAATATTAGTATAATAAAAGAATGTACCATAATTTTTTTTTTACTAGTCTCTATTGATAGGTAGTTTGGGAGTTACCCAGATTTGGGGCTACTGTGGAAAAAAAAAAAAGCCATGGTAAATGTTCTTGTGCAAAAGTTTTGCATGCATGTATATGGGAATATAGAAAGTAATTTCTGTTCTTTTTAGTTGTTATAATGGGTGATATACTGTAAACATTGTTAAATGGTTCATTGTTTCAAAATCTCATATTGAAAGACACTACAACTGCTTGAGCGATGATGAGGGCATCCTCAATCACACTGTAATTAAACTGAGAGGTTAGTACAGAGTTCTTGATTAGTAATTTGTATTTAGTGCAGCACACTTATATTTTTGTACTTATGGTAACATGAGTATCCTTTTACATTCAAAAATCATTTCTGAGTTCTTATTATGGAAAAATAGTCCACCTCCATTTCCTTTTAGGGAAAGCTCAGTGAGGATGTCAAATCTGTAGAAATCTTTGAGGGAGCATGAGTTTATTGAGAAATAAATTATGTTACATATAAAACAACACTGTAAGTGTTTCTGAAAAGCTTACTTCTCTCTTTTATTCGGCTTGGCCATTACTCTATTGCATAAACATGCTCTGTGAGTAATAAACGACTTCGACCAGCAGTCCTCAAAATACTACCGAAGACCTTTAGACTTATATAACAGGGGATCAAATGAGTGAAAAGAAGCTGCTTATTGTCACCCCCAACCCCTCATCTTAAATAAATAGTTCACGTTAGGAGAGTAAAGTCCCTTTGGCTCACTATTTTTTCAAACTTGTAGATCCTTTCAGAAACAGTGTTCTATGGAACTTGCTATGGGACTTAGTGTTTTCCTTCAATTTTAGAGCCAATTGGGCATATATATTGCTGTGCCGAATCATATTGCTTGTAAATGATAGGTAGCTTGGTTTAAGAAATACAAAACTTGTTCTGCAAGATAACTACCCAAGTGTGCTTATCCTTCGAAGGCCCAAGTGCCAAGGACATGTAAAAAAAAATCTATCCCTTTGAGAAACTAAATTGCCATGGAATTCAGGTGCTCAGGGTTTTTTTTGTTTTTTGGTTTTTTTTTAATTTTTTTTTTTAACATTTATTTATTTTTGAGACAGAGAGAGAGAGCATGAACAGGGGAGGGTCAGAGAAAGAGGGAGACACAGAATCTGAAACAGGCTCCAGGCTCTGAGCTGTCAGCACAGAGCCCGATGTGGGGCTCAAACCCACAGACTGTGAGATCATGACCTGAACCGAAGTCGGACGCTCAACCGACTGAGCCACCCAGGTGCCCCTCAGGTGCTCAGTTTTCAAGAGTCTCTTATGCTTTGGCTCTCTCCCACACTAACCTCTTTTTTTTTTTTCCCCTTCCCCTCCCCCATGGGTTTCTGTTAAGTTTCTCAGAATCCACATAAGAGTGAAAACATGGTATCTGTCTTTTTCTGTATGGCTTATTTCACTTAGCATCATGAATGGATAAAGAAATTATGGTTTATATACACAATGTTATTCTTTTTCTTATTACTGCTGTATGGTATATATATTTCTAGAGCTTTAAATGTATTTATATATATATATATATATATATATATACACCACCATGTATACATTTTATCCTTTTATAAGTGTATTGTATCTGTTATTCTCTAATTTATATTAATACACTGAGAATATTTTCCCAGTCTACAAGTTTATTTCTACCTGTGTGATACTCTAATGTGTAGCTACACCATGATTTTTTTTACTCGAATTCGTTGTACCTTGATGTTGCTTCTTATTTTTTTAAATTTTTTTAAAACATTTATTTATTATTGAGAGACAGAGTGTGAGCGGGGGAGGGGCAGAGAGAGAGGGAGACACAGAATCCGAAACAGGCTCCAGGCTCTGAGCTGTCAGCACAGAGCCCGATACGGGGCTCGAACCCACGGACCGTGAGATCATGACCTGAGCCGAAGTCGGACGCTTAACTGACGGAGCCACCCAGGCACCCCATGTTGCTTCTTATTTTTAACTGCTTAGTTAATGTCCTTCTATATATCTTTTGTAAATGTGGACACCTTTTTCTCCCCTGGGACATATTCTTTCCTTGGATCAAAGAGGAAATCAAACCTGAAAAGATGTTTTTATGAGTTTCTCCAGAGAAACAGAAGCAATAGGGTGTGTATGTGTCTAAAAAGAAATTTATTACAAGGAATTGGCTCATGTGGTTCTGGAGGCTGAGAAGTCCCAAGATCTGGAGTGGGTAAGCTGAGGACCGAGGGGAGCTGCTGGTATAAGTTCCAGTCTGAAAGCTGCTCCGAGACGAACCCATGTTTCAGTTTGAGGTGTCCCAGCTCAGGGCAGGCAGGCAGGAGGAGTTCTTACTCCTCTCAGAAGAGTCCACCTATTCATGCTCCTCAGGCCTTCAACTGATTGGATGAGGCCCACTCACATTAGGGAGTCTCAGTCTACCTGCTTTCAGGTCACTCTACCAGTTGTTCACTCTGCCAATTCAAATATTAATCTCGTCCCCAAAACATCCTCACAGACACACCCAGAAAATGTTTAACCAAATATCTGGGCACCCTGTGACATAAAATTAATCATCACCGTGTCCAGTACCCATCAACATTTTTATCTGTCTAGGATTTTCTTTGCTCACCCTCCTCTCAACTCATTGCAAGGTCGCATCATAACCCATTCCTTCACTCCTTTGTTTTCTACTGGATGGAGTCCGCTTTATGTACTGATGACAGTCTTTCTATACTAACTCTAGACAGTGATCTGGAGGGATCCATTTTGGGTCATCTCTTCATATAAGCAAGAAAGAGTAGGCATTCAGGTGAGAGAGGGTTGGAGGACTTTACTATAAGTTTTGTCCCCCAGACCCAGTAGCTGAAGGGTAAAGGGTCTAAGCTTTCCACAGTAGTCCTCTGAGCCCTCTTTGGTTCACAGATGCTGCTTGCTCATAATAGGAACTCAGTATTTGTTTTTTTAGTAAACAAATTAATAGAACAAATGGAAAAAAAAAAAAAGATTCCAACACTGTTGTGCGCTGAAGGAAGACACAACACTAAATCAGAAACTTTTCCTGGTACCATTTAAATTAAGAGGAAGCAACCATACTCAAAGGTCACCTCATGAAACTATTATGTTTCACTGTCAATACACTATGTCTTTCTTTATGTAGTCTTTTCCCTTGGCTACTGTGGTATGCAAGTTCAATGGTACAAAAATCTGTAGTAGCAATTTTCTACTCCCAGCCCCAAACCCTCCCCTTATCCAAACTGTCCCAGTTTCTTTTCCCACTTGCAAACACGTATTTCTTTATTTTTTTAAAGAGGTATTCTATATTATTTAGTAGCGTGTGTGTGTGTGTGTGTGTGTATGTATGTGTGAGTGGTATGCACCCATTATACCTAGATTATTCCGTTAATACATACTGAGCTTTGCCATTCTTTTAAAAGTCTTCTTGGACTGAACAGAAGACCATGGGGGAGGGGAAGGGGGGAAAAAAGTTAAGGAGGGAGCCAAACCATAAGAGACTCTTAAAAACTGAGAACAATCTGAGGGTTGATGGGGGGTGGGAGATGGGTATTGAGGAGGGCACCTGTTGGGATGAGCCCTGGGTGTTGTATGGAAACCAATTTGACAATAAATTTCATGTTAAAAAAAAAAAGTCTTGCTCACCAAATTCCACACCCGAAAAACAAATAACCCAGTGAAGAAATGGGCAGAAAACATGAATAGACACTTCTCTAAAGAAGATATCCAGATGGCCAACAGGCACATGAAAAGATGTTCAGCGTCGCTCCTTATCAGGGAAATACAAATCAAAACCACACTCAGGTATCACCTCACGCCAGTCAGAGTGGCCAAAATGAACAAATCAGGAGACTATAGATGCTGGAGAGGATGTGGAGAAACGGGAACCCTCTTGCACTGTTGGTGGGAATGCAAATTGGTGCAGCCGCTCTGGAAAGCAGTGTGGAGGTTCCTCAGAAAATTAAAAATAGACCTACCCTATGACCCAGCAATAGCACTGCTAGGAATCTACCCAAGGGATACAGGAGTACTGATGCATAGGGGCACTTGTACCCCAATGTTCATAGCAGCACTCTCAACAATAGCCAAATTATGGAAAGAGCCTAAATGTCCATCAACTGATGAATGGATAAAGAAATTGTGGTTTATATACACAATGGAATACTACGTGGCAATGAGAAAGAATGAAATATGGCCTTTTGTAGCAACGTGGATGGAACTGGAGAGTATGATGCTAAGTGAAATAAGCCATACAGAGAAAGACAGATACCATATGGTTTCACTCTTATGTGGATCCTGAGAAACTTAACAGGAACCCATGGGGGAGGGGAAGGAAAAAAAAAAAAAAAAAAGACGTTAGAGTGGGAGAGAGCCAAAGCATAAGAGACTGTTAAAAACTGAGAACAAACTGAGGGTTGATGGGGGGTGGGAGGGAGGGGCGGGTGGGTGATGGGTATTGAGGAGGGCACCTTTTGGGATGAGCACTGGGTGTTGTATGGAAACCAATTTGTCAATAAACTTCATATAAAAAAAAAAGTCTTCTTGATATTCTATAGATGTATATTAATATAGGTAGGCTTTTATTTTTTTCTAATCTTGGCTTTTGCAAATGAAGCTATAGCAAATATTCTTTTATGAACATCATTTTGCAGATATGTGACTATATAAGACAAATACTTATAAGTGAAATTTTTCCTGGGTCAAAGGATGTGTACATTTCAAAACTTTGCCGAATATTGCCAGATAGTTTTCTAAGGAGATTGTTCCCCATTTACACATTGACATTATTTGAGAGTTCTGTTCAGTAGTAGGTAACTTCAACACATCGTGCTCAGACTTTTGGAGGTCTTTGGAAGTCTAATAGGTTGGATTTCTTTGTGTTTTTAACTTGTCTTGCTCTTGTGAATGAGGTTAAGTATATGAACAGATATGTATGAGCTGTAAACATTTCCTTTTTGTCAGCTATCTGTTGATTCTTTGTACGTTTTTTCTACTGAATTATTGGATTTTTTCCCCCTACTGATCTATAGGAACTTTTTGTATGTTAAGGAAATTATACCTTAGTCTAAATAACTGTTGTAGATATTTTTCCTATCTTGTCACTTTTTTTTTACCACCCATATACTTTTTCATTTTTTATTTATATGTGGTTGAATTTGCTATTTTTCTTTTTTGCTTCTGCATTTTGTTCATATTTAGAAAGAACTAAGCTTGTTTAAAAAACAACACAAAACTACCATCATCTAGGACTTCTTTTTCTTCTAGGATTTTAGTGATTTTATTTCTTATATTTAAACTTTTAAAACATTTAGGATTCACTAGGGTAATGAGCCTGTTTAATTTTTCCTTCTGACAACCTGACTGTCCCAACACCATATGTTAAATTTTCCATCTTTGCCCCAGTGTTTGAATTTCTACCCTTATTATGTTCCCATATGTATTTGTTTGTGTTTTCTTTACTGATACAGTGATCTATTGTGTTTGAAGTTTTTCTTATTCCTGATTATTTCTCCACATGAACATTGTAAGAAAGGTTTCTGTTTTTAGAAATGGGTCATTTTAAATTGAAGGAATTTAGGGAGCCACTGATAATCTCATGTGGTTGAGTACATTAACGTTAACTGTTGGCATTTCTCAAAATTCAAATCTAGGCCCTCTTCTTACTTTTTCTTTTTTAGGTAAATGACTTTGTTTTATGAACTTGGTTCCTTTCTATACACAGGCCAATCTGTTCTGTGTTCTTCAAGCCCTTATTAGTCAACATCTTCTCTTTTATGGCTTATAGGGACTTCAAAACTCAACATGACCGAAATCTATCCTTCCACCCAAACTTTGTCTTCTCATTGTGTTCCCACTTTCAGAGTATGGTACCACCATTCCTCCATCTATGCACAGACTGGAAACCTAGGAATCATCTCCCAGTATTTCTTTTCTGTCTACTGTGGGCACCCCCACCCCCTTCCCAATCATGTGACTTATGGGCACTCTCTTTGGAGGGTATCTGGCTCTGGAGCCATAGTACTGGGACTTGAATGTTAATTATGTGACCCTGGGCAAGAGGGAGTCTTACCTTTGTTTAATCAAATCTAATTACAAATGAAAACAAAAACAAAACCAACCGGCGAATCTGCTTATCATATATAAGATTGCTAATATTTTGTGCTTCTTTTTAACTGTAGGAGAAGCCATTGTCTAGATCTCTTCAAAGAGGTGAAGATCTTCAGTTTGACCAGGTATGCCAATTTGGGGGGAATATTTTTTCCTTCAAGGAAAATGTTCATCCTAACAGTCCGGTTCAAATATATCCAATATTAAGAAATTATTTTATCTTGTTTAGTGACCATTTATATCATTACGTATTAGATTCAGTCTGAAATTGGTAGTACTTTTTAATGTTTATTTATTTATTTTTGAGAGAGAAAGCACAATCAGGGGAGGGGCAGAGAGAGGGAGGGAGACCCAGAATCCGAAACAGGCTACAGGCTCTGAGCTGTCAGCACAGAGCCTGATTTGGGGCTCGAGCTCAGGAAGTGTGAAATCATGACCTGAGCCAAAGTCGGACGCTTAACTGATTAAGCCACCCAGGTACCCCTGGTAGTTTGTTTTTTGACAAAGCAAATGGAATGAACTATGAGCTGTGAACCTTATAGTTCATGGAATGATCTGTGAACTTGATTCATTTCTGTTTATTTAGCATCTTAGTACTTTTCATTGGTAATCTCTTTACTGTGCCTTTTAAATTTTCTTAAAATGTTTCCAATTACATACCTCAATCTTTCCTTGTGTATCAGTTCATACAAGTTTTACATAATAATGTTTTATCTTTTAACATTTTTATTTTTTCTTGTTGGGGTTATCAGAAACTTTAAATAGAATATTGATATCTAAAAATGAGTGTGATATTCCTTTAATGTTAATTCTTTCCTCTTGCTGAGATGAAATGTTTGATCAAATGCTATTTTTGTCATAATTATGTTTGTTCAAGAATTATTTTATTATATATTGATTGTTTGCAAAAACCAATAACCCAGATTAGTTTTCTATTGGAATCTAGTATTCCTGTGCTACTTTTCTCATGATTCTGTATCTAGGAAACAGATGTTAATGTTCATGATATGAGTCTAATTGACTAGATAATGATGACTGGTTAGAATTACTTGGTGGAGACTTAACAAAATATTGTTTCTGGATTCCAGCCCAATTCTGAATGAGAATAATCAAGAGCAGGGCTCTGGCGCCTGTATTTTATAATAGCTCCCTAGGTGATTCTGATGCATATATTTAGTAAATAGCCAGTGGCCTAAGAAGAAACCGTAGGTAGGAAGACTAGTTCTCTGTTAAAGTAAATATTAAGATCACCTTATATAATGCTTTTCAAATCTTAAAGTAACTGCAAAAGGTATTAATTATTATTTTTTATTTACCTATTAATCTGTTATTTTAAAGACATTTAAATTATTCAGGTCTTAAATTCACTAATGATGAATAAATGTATAATCAGAATTAGAAATCCTATTAAACAGTGTTTTAAGGAATATTTCCATTTGCTTTTTTATGTAAATGATTAAGAAAACTTTTAATGGTTATGCCTCACAGTTCAACCTTTTTTTTTTTTTTTTTTTTACAGTACAAAGCCAGGTGTGGTATAAACTAATATATATTTATAATAGCAGATGGTATTTTATTGTTCCTTCTTAGATATTAAAAGGATTTCCTTTGAGTGATACTCTTCATTGTTAATAAGATAAAATTCGAAAAATTAGTTAAGTAAAATTGAATCTTGTTTTTACTTTAATGAGCTATATTAGAAACTGTTTGCCTGTCAAATTATGCTAATTATATATAAAAGCATGATTAAAGGAAGGCAGATAATGAAAAAGAGCCTATACAATCAAATAGACTGTTTGGTTTTTTTTTACTATTTTCCTAGATGAAGTACATTTTGAAGTTATATGAAGAATATAAAATATTAAATGTTTAATTTGTAGAGGTATCAATTTATCTTCATTAGCTGACACTTTCTATAGTCCTGGACCCGAACAAGACCTTGAGTAGCCCTGCAACACATCATTTTTTGGTTAAGAAAAACAAAGTGAAGCATGTTTGACGGTATACTTTAAAATATTATTATTACGACGGGGCGCCTGGGTGGCGCAGTCGGTTAAGCGTCCGACTTCAGCCAGGTCACGATCTCGCGGTCCATGAGTTCGAGCCCCGCGTCGGGCTCTGGGCTGATGGCCCGGAGCCTGGAGCCTGTTTCCGATCCTGTGTCTCCCTCTCTCTCTGCCCCTCCCCCGTTCATGCTCTGTCTCTCTCTGTCCCAAAAATAAATAAACGTTGAAAAAAAAATTAAAAAAAAATATTATTATTACGAGCAATGAGTTGTATCAGATACAGAAAGAATAAAAAGATTTTTTTTCTTTCTTTTTCTTTTTTTTTTTTTTTTTCTTTTGCTCAAGATACCCCAGAGGAAGAGTGACCTTAGGGGCTGCTTGCTAATGGCAGCTGGTGTGCCTCTTACTATCTACCCACTACAGGAAAGCTGAGTTCATTCATGCAATGAATCTGATATTCACCTAGAATTCAAATAGTTTCAGGGATGCTTCAAACCGAATAGCAGTTGCTCATCCCATTACATTTATCCTTATGTTCTCCCCTTATATATTCTAAGCTTTGAAAGCTTGTTTGCAACACATTTATGTTTCTTTTCTAATACGTTTCTTTGTGGGTATCACAAATTAATAATGTAATTATAATCGTTCTACATCATAGCGGTACAAAGTAGACTGGTCCTTTCGCACAGTACTAACAGAATGTAGTCTTCTTTGTTCTTACCTCTCTTGATTCATTCTGGTGGCAGTATTTACAGCCTTCTGTTCACATGAGCATGGAGGAATGGGCCAGGGGGAAGGAAGCAGGTGTGGTTTTCTCATGTTGTGTGTTCTCCCAGAGGTATCCCTCTGTATAATCAATGATGTTACTGAGGGTCATGTTTTTACACATGTGAGTAGCATATGGAGGCAGGAAAAAGGTAGAAAGCTTCTAAGCTAAACCAAATGGATGTGGGTAAAGTTAAATAGTGGGTGAGACTCAGCCCACTTTATTTCATTACTTGGATAAACCCTAATTTTTTTTTTAAGTTTGTTTATTTCGAGAGAAAGAGAGAGAAGGGGAGGGGCAGGGAGAGAGGGAGAGAGAGAATCCCAGGCAGGCTCCACGCCAGCCCTGAGCTGACAGCGGGGCTGAAATTCACGGACCATGAGATCATGACCTGAGCCAAAATCAAGAGTCGGACGCTTAACCAACTGAGCCACCCAGGCGCCTCGCTAATCTTTACTTTTATTTTAAAACACATTTATTGTGTTTGAATTACTGTGTTTATCCTAGAAATGTTATCCTAGTAATCATTAACAAATGATGGCTAATAGAGTCAGGATTGTATTACTTCAATGATGTATTTTATCTTCTGGTGACATCTTGTGTTTTCAGTTGATAAGCTCTATGAGCTCCGTAGCAGAGCACTGTCTCCCTTCCTTACTTCGCACCTTGTTTGACTGGTACAGACGCCAGAATGGAACTGAAGATGAATCTTATGAGTACAGGCCTCGATCTAGCACAAAGTCTAAGGGGTAAGTGGCTCCTTTCCCACTCTTCGACCTAGAATTGAAACACTTTCTGTGAAGGGGGTGATAGTGTTTTCAACTGAAGAGAGTTATTGTTTGATTTCTGAGCAAAAATATTGATTCCTGCTGTTATGAGACTGATAGTAAAGGGAAAGGATAGTCCATACCTAACTGTAAATCAAGGGAAGGTACCAGTTAAAGTAGGTGCTGCTCCACAGTCCTCACCACTGGGATAGTCACACAAAAATGAATTTCAGGAGTGCCCTTTCAATAGTTCAGCGAGGATCTTTAATAGTTGTAGACGAAGTTAAGAAAATATTCAGACAAGGTCCCGATTCAGACAAGGTCCTTCCTGTTGTGAAGGGAAGCAACTGTTGTGATCCAGGAGGACTGCCAGACCCTGTATCACGATACCGTGAGACTGTCCTCGGTGCTCCAATCCCAGAACTTGTCTTCCCCCACCTCAGATTTTCCAGAGAGGTATTGGCTTTGCATGTTCAGAAAATGGTCCATAGTTTAGAATGGGGCTTGAGTCGATGCCATTTGTGATTTTTCAACTTAGATACGCGAACAGTTACCTGGCACTCTATTTTCACCAGAAGAATTATTACTTTTGTTTCAGCTCTTAATTAAAAAAAATACTAATCAAATATGGAGCAGTGCTAGATTTTCTAAGTAGAATTTAAAATATTTTTCTTACTGATTCCTTTAGAATGGGTTTAATTTCTGACAGATACAGTAGTGACATGTGTTTATAAATACTGTACAAAATATGCAACAAGAGAAAGAAAATGAGAATATGTAATTACATACATTGGATAGCTTAAAAACAACTTGTACTAATAATAGCTAACCAATAGCTCTTTTAAAATTTATGGTCTTAAGTGCATTCCTAATTTGGGGTTCTTGTTTCAGGGATGAACAGCAACGTGAAAGAGATTATCTTCTTGAGAGGAGAGACTTAGCCGTAGATTTCATTTTTTGTTTAGTTTTAGTTGAAGTTCTAAAGCAGGTAAGAAGCCCTTTTGTTTCTGCAGTGTCTGTGTTTCTTATTCTTATTTTGCCTTCATGTTTCATTTACCGTATTTAGGATGTTATGTCTACAATTCTGGCCCACATTAACTAGATTTCTATCATTTAATTACACCTCTTTCAGTCGCCTACGGCTTTCATGGCCTGTACCTATCGTTTCCCATTCTTTTTACCTTTGTATGCCATCGC
The DNA here is from genome assembly GCF_022079265.1 of Lynx rufus. Classification (NCBI taxonomy): domain Eukaryota; kingdom Metazoa; phylum Chordata; class Mammalia; order Carnivora; family Felidae; genus Lynx; species Lynx rufus. The sequence continues at coordinate 38,037,787 of NW_025814845.1, read as the reverse complement.
AGTTAGGGGATCTTGTTTGCAAAATTGAGCTGAGTAGTAATTGTGTTAAATGTGGGCTTCCAGCTGTGAATATAGTCTCCCTGTCTGTCATTCATGTACCTTAGTCCACTGTCAAAGGGTTTCTCTTCCAAAGGCATCAAGCCTGCCCTCCAATGTGTAATCGTCGTACGGTTGGAGTTGAGGAATAGGGGTGGTTTGACATGGGTGGGACCAAACTGTCAGGTGCGCATGGTCTTTGGACAAGTGATAATAAGTTTTTTATGTTTTATCAATGACTCTAGAATGCCATCATTGTTCTCACACTGTGCTCATGAGTTTCACGTCTGAATGGCACAGTCAGTAAAGCTATAAGCATGTAATGTCTGGTATCATGTATGTTTTTACTATTCAAAATCAGTGCAGGTATTTAAATGTATACCCCCCAAAAAGTATTCTTTGGTCTATTTTTGGTTTTTTGTTTAATAAAGCCAACTATTTTGTTCAAATGCATGAAAGTATTTTTTGCTAGTTTGTAGTCTTTAAAAAGTTATAGATCATTCAAAGATGAACCACATATTTCCAGCCATGCACACTGTAATGTTTTGAAAAGAGTTAGATAATCTAAAAGAAATAAAACACATTTTGCACATGGCAGGTTTGGACAAGGAGTTTTGTTTTTGTTATGTAAGATGGAATGGAATTTATAACATGAAAACAAACAGCAAATGTGAGATATAAAAGTTAATTGACAGACTGTTTTTTGACATAGGCAATATAAAATTATTTGAATTATGTATTTCTTCATACTTTGTTTTTATGACATAAGTGGAAAATTATTGAAATCCGAATATCTGAAATCTACAAATAAAAGTTTTAAATAGGAAAAACAGAAAACTGAGTTAATCAAAGGTGAAAATCACTTTAATTACTTTGTACCTTTCATCAAAGTTTTTTACTAGATGTAGGAAAGAAATTCCCTCTGGGAGTTGTGCAAACAAGCCCAATTTGCTTTCTGTGATCTCAGTTCAGCCAGGATCCCAAGACCTGAGGCCAAATTAATTAGGGATAGAAGAGAGCTGAGGACCAGAACCGCCACTGACCATGAATGAACTTTGCCTAGGACTCATGCTGGTTGACCTCTAGCATCTCTTGTGTGCTGATGTAGGTCGTGTGAGTGGTATGGTAGCCACCATTTGCACTTCTTTGCTTAATTAAATAGTATAGGGTTTCTTCTTTAAGCAGGTGAATTGTAAACTTCCCAAGACATACAAGACCCTCTCTGATCTGGCTCCATTATGCCTTTTGTCCTTTGTTTCCCAAGACATTCTTTGACTTGCCAATCAGTCTCTCAGCTGAAAGTTGCCCCTAATTGTAGTTTCAAAACTTAAGTGCACAGACAACCCTGTTTAGATTTTTGTCTCTCCTTCTCTTCCTCCCCCACCTCCTCCCCTGTTCTTTCCCCTTCTCCATTGTCTTTGTCTTCATCCTCCTTCCTTCCCCCTTCTCTTAAAAAATAATCCAGATAGGTCTTCTAGTGGAGAAAGCCATAAGGATCTATAAACTTGAGGCCATTTTTTCTTTGGGCTTGTTTTTTCAAGTCCATTGCACAAAATCCCTTCAGAACTGTGGTTCACGTGGACTCAGAGTGTGAAAAAAGGAAATACAGCAGCTTTAATAGCTAATCTTTGTTTTTGGTTCCGTTTCCGTATTGTTCCAACCCATAGTAGCCTTTCCACTAGCTCTTTTCTCTCTTTTACCATTATCCTCATACTTTTCATTCAGTTGAACCCATGAAAGAATAAAATACGTCACAAAGAACACGGCTATATTTTATTTATTAAAAATCTTACATAGGTCTTTTTTCCCTAGTAAAAGGCAAGTCTTTTTAGCTTCTTCAAAACTAATAAAACCTGAGAAAATGAAGTAAAAATCAATAGGACTTTCTGAAATATCATGACAAACTAACCCAATTTTCTACCATGTCAAAGTGATGTAGGGTTTAATAGATCTGGAGACTAATCAATGTAATATATCTTGAATTTAATAGGACTTTTACTTTTGCCCCACATAATAGACACATATTAAAACATGACTCCGTTTTATTTGATGAGATGGATGGCCCCAGGAGTACTGAAGTATTGATACATGGTTGGGCCAGTCTTAAGGAGGAGTAAATATTACTTACGAGTTAGTCCTTGACCTCATCTGTTATAAATTTTTGTTTCTTAAATAATTGGTCATGTCTTCCTGTGTGTTTAGAACTCTTTATGATGCATAAAGGCTCTATATCCTTTGTATCAGCTGGTCATTATAATAAACTGGGAGACCTCCAGGGCAAGTGTTTTCATCAGCTTTGTCATTTCCTTGCTGTGTAACTTGGGCAAGCTATTAGCCACTAACTCTTTCTTCCTCTGTAAAAGAGGGAGGATAACAGAATCCTTTTTGAGAATCATGAGTGTTGAATACAATAATGCTGGGACATGGAACGTGCCCAATAAATATTATCTGTTATTTTCATTTTGCAGATGAAGAAATATTGTTAATTTTGTGACTCACTGATGATTATAAAGCTAGTTCACTTTCTCCTCCCAAGCTTTTTCTCCTGTTAATAATAAAAATATTGGTAAAATCAGTGATACAAAATTAGGTGAAATGGCCAGCATCTTGGAAAATTAAATTAAAGTTTTAATCATAACACGTTAGACAAAGAATTGAGTTCGTATAAATGAGATGAAATTAGTATGATTCACTGTGGGAACAGAATTAATTCAAGATGGTGGAGGACTGATTTTATTTTTTCAAGAAAGTCAAACATAATTTGGGGGTCATGGCCAACTGCAAATTGTAGCAGGTTACTACCAAAGGCTTTCAAATCCATGATAAAAGCATGTTTAAGCAGCAACATAAACATTTAGAAAGTTTGAAGCAGTTTTCTTTTCATTTAAATTTTAGTCATTTACTCATTGAGACAAATAAGATTGGAAAACTTGGTTTGTGACCACTGCCAACTCTTGGCTTAGTTTTATTAGTGCTGTTATGAAGTATCAGAAGGTGGAGTACCTCCTTAGTATTTTCAGATTTAACATTAGCATCTTAGACGTGGATGAGTATCCCTGAAGGGTATGCAGTGATTTGTGGTTTTTCTGAGGCTGAATGTGTTTATTCCCCTTTGCATTGAGGACTGGCCCTTTAGGTAATGAATGAGCTTTGCTGACTCCCCAGTATCCAAATCTCAACCTGATTTTATTGTTTTTCACTTTCAAGATGTGATAAAAGCATTAAAGCTTGAGAGGTGGTAGTGGGAATAGCCTTGGAATAAAACGTGGGTATTCCTTTGTTTTGTTTGTTTTTCTAAGTTTTTATTTGTTTAAGTAATCTCTATAGGCAATGGGGGCTTGAACTCATGATCCCGAGGTCAAGAGTTGCATGCTCCTCTGACCAAGCCAGCCAGGCACCCCTGGGTGCTCTTCAGAGTCTACTAGATATATCCTTCTTGAATGTTGAAGTCGAGTTAGAGCGGCTTCTAAAATCACACAAGTGACAAGATCTGAAAAGCCTGGATACCGTGAGTGGGAATATTACTCCATGAAAGGAGAACTTTTTCTCTATAAACCCAAGTGGGATTCTTCCCCACCCCTGCCACCTTGTGTTTGAGATTCAGTTTGGGAGTATTTTTATTATTATTACTGTTATTATTGAAAATAGGGGGTGAAGTGTAGGGATTGTAAGAATGTCTGTGCATCCTGATAATGTTCATTCTTAAAATGTTTAGAAGTTGTGCTTGTTTTCTTCCAAAAATTAGAGAAAAGATCTATTTCTTCTTTCATTTCCTGTTTCTGTGGGTTTTGTTTTTGTTTTTGTTTTTGGCTATAATATGATAAAACTGGAAGTTTTTCTTTCCTTACGTGTTTCCTTTATTAAATGCATTTTGATAGCGCACAGTGTATTCTAGAGAGGTACACACCCAACTTCTGAACTTCGGTTCCCTCGTCTGTCAAATAGGAGACAAATACCTACCTTGTAAGACTAAGTGTTACAAACGCTATTTATAAAAATCCTTAACTAATACCTGCCATGCAGACACATAAAAAGTGTTGATGGTGGCGATCGTTGGGTAGTAAGTAATAAAGAGTACACAGCGTGGCTAAGTAGTGTCCCTAGCTGTCATTGTCAGACTTGAGGCATAGCTAGACCAAATGAGACTGTTCAGGAGAAATTATAGGTTTATGTTAACTTGTATTTCACATCTCCGGCCTGGAGCACATTAAACATCCCTGTGAGGAAAGCAATATGGTAAAACCACAACACAGCACACGGTAAGTGGAATATAAAAAATTAGATCACAGAAATGCAGTGTTGCATTATTGCAAGGTCAGTGAAGTGTCTGGGGCCAGCCCATATGACTAGCACCATGAATTCTGGAATAAGTTCCGGAAGTCAGGCTGACTGATCCAAGACTAGCCTATTCCTGACTAAAGTTTGGCATCACGCGGTGGTAGATATCTGCTCTGTTTTAACTCTCAGTGGGTAGCCACAGGCTGACTGGGATGTATGGGACAGCAGCTTCGATTGTAGCAATGTTTTCATTACCTTAGGGCCTACTTTATGGGCCCAACTGAGGGAAGATCAGGCTGGGAGAATACAGGGCCTCCCTGCTTCTTGAATGGGCCCTGGTTTCCTGCCATTTTTCCCTCCCAGGCTTTGCCTCAGTATCTCCACCCTTATATTCTAGTCCCTTCATCTGCCCTACATTCTCAGAAGGTACGAATTCTGGCCTAGTCCCTTTGAGAGATAGAAGGAAAAGGTGGGAGGACAAGAATCAATCTCCAATTGTAATATTCTCGATTTTTCTCTCCGGGCTAGTGATGATAGGGTTCCAATCTTTTGCGTGCATTTACAGATGGGGAAGTGGAAACTTCCTCGTGGTTACATAACCAGTAAAAAGAGAAGCATTGGTTTCATTAAACCAAACCAAAATCCATGGTCTTTCTATAATTTTATCACTTATCTTTCTGTATTTTTAATGAAAAAAAGTTTATTGTATAAAGGTTTGATTATATATAGTTTACTTACAATAAGTTCGTCAGCTTGGTGTGGATGTAAGGAGCACTTGGGGAATACTGTTTTCAGTTTCTTCTTAATACGAGATAATAGTGTTTTCCTAAAAAGAGGTATTCAGACTACCAAGTAAAAGATTGTCATGCCTCTACTTAATTGATGAGCCAGTATTCTGAAATTCCTTTATCAATGAGACATGATTGTTACACTTTTATGGTGATGTGTTTGCCTATAAAAGATTTAAAAGCTTCTTATAATTATACATTCATAAAATTCCTAGTTAAGTATCTCTGCTTAAAGATATTATGGGTTTAAAATTTAGTCTTCCATTGTGGGACAAAGGTTAAGTTGTTCTTGTAGAGTCTGAATTCTTTTTTTTTTTTAATTTTGTTTTTATGGTTTATTTATTTTTGAGAGCAAGAGAGACAGAGCCTGAGTGGGGGAGGGGCAGAGAGATGGAGACAAAGAATCCAAAACAGGCCCCAAACTCCGAGCTGTCAGCACAGAGCACAACGCAGGGCTCAAACTCATGGATTGTGAGATCATGACCTGAGCCAAAGTTGGATGTTTAACTGACTGAACCACCCAGGAGCCCCTAGAGTCTGAATTCTTGAACCTTACTATGTAGAATAAATTCAGTTTCTGCACAGTATTAACGTGGGATGTTCAAATCTCAGCTTCCACCAACAGACGAGTAAACTTCTTTCCTGTATCATAAGGCTACTATTTTTAAAAGGTTCATTGAGGGGCGCCTGGGTGGCTCGGTCGGTTGGGCTTCCGACTTCGGCTCAGGTCATGATCTTACAGTCCGTGAGTTCGAGCCCTGAGTCAGGCTCTGTGCTGACAGCTCGGAGCCTGGAGCCTGTTTCAGATTCTGTGTCTCCCTCTCTCTCTGCCCCTCCCCTGCTCATGCTCTGTCTCTCTCTGTCTCAAAAATAAATAAAAACATTAAAAAAAAAATTAAAAAAAATAAAAGGTTCATTGAGAACTAAGAAAGGTTGAGTTTGGATTACAGCTGCTTCTTCACTTAATCCCTATTTGATTTTGTGATGGAGTGCATTTTCTTCAAACTCGATTCCAGACTCAGTCCTTCAGGACAGTCCCAATTTCTAGGAAATCTGCGATGAATGCTCTGATTCTCCTCTGGTCAACAACAAATACCAATCCACTTAGCCAAGATAGAGCTATAGCCTTCCGTCCTGGACTAAAAGTTCACTGTGAACCTTCCAAAGCTGTGTCAGCTACCTGTATCCCTCTGCTGGCACAGTATTTTAAGAGTGATGCTAGGGGTACCCAGGTGGCTCAGTGGGTTGAGCATCCAACTCTTGATTTCAGCTCAGGTCATGATCCCAGGGTCATGAGATTGAGCCCTGCATTGGGCTCCACGCCCTGCTTAAGATTGCCTCTCTCTCCCTCTGCCCCTCTCCCCTGCTCGTGTGCATGCGCGCGCACGTTCTCTCAGATAGATAGATAGATAGATAGATAGATAGATAGATAGATAGATGGTGTGCTAGTATTCTCCGCGCTGTGCGAGTTTAGTCACCTTTCTCATTGAGCTGAATCCATGTCAATGAATAGTTACTTACTGGATTTCTTGTGTTTCTTGTCTCTCATTACAGTGTAATTGTGGTTACTATTTCTAATGTTTCTCACCTATTTACTAGGTTTGAACTAGCTCCTGATCATTATTCTGGGCTAAATTCGGCTCCTTCCTCATAGACTCTTGGTTTGCCTTTGTCAAAAATAAATTATCTTTATTTTAAATAAAAATCTCTCCTTTGTCAAACCCTCAAGGAAGATTCTCACCATCTCTGAATAATTAGAATTCTCTGCTTTTCTTTGCCCTAGTCTAGTTTGTGGCTGTCTTGGTAGTATTAAAATCTCTATTACAATTTTACCCTGTTGGCGAAGTGTTCTATAATGTATGTTGTTAAACCTTTCAAGGAAATGTGTAATTCCCATGCATTTTTTGTTTTAATTGGACTTCCAGCAAAAGAATGTGATAAATCATGATCTTGGCTCCAGACACACTGTCATCATTGACCTCTGTGTGTTTGTTTACACTATACTGATTACCTGTGAGCTCCACCAATACCTATAATTTAAGTCTCATTATGTGAATCTCTCCTAGTTCATTGCCTGGCTACCCTCTTCCCATTTTTCTGATTTTTATGTTAATTATTCTCTTTAAAAAAATGCTTTCCTATATGTTTGAATATTAAGTTTCTCTTGTCTTTGAACTTCATAAAAAAATGTATCATGCGTATGTTGTCCTCTGGGACTTAACATTTTCACTCAACAGTATGTTGTTAGAATTAATCCATGACGTGTGTGGCTATACATTATTTTTTTCTTAGGCATGTAACTGCTAGTGTGTTGGGGCTCCACCTTCTTAGGTTCATTCCTGGAGCCCTGCAGACTAAACTGACAGATGTCAGATTATCAGGAGAAAAGGTTTATGACATATGCATATGGAGGCCTTCATAGGGAAACAGTTGAATACACAAAGAATGGTTAAGCCCCAAAACTCAACAAAGCGCAGTACATTGTGAAGTGACAAGACAAAGGAAAAATGTTTGGGCTTCTAGGGGTGGTAAATTGGGAAAAGGAAAATACGTGGGGGAAACTAATGGAAGATAAGGGCTCTTTAGTAAGTTTGTGCAGACCTGTCTCCTTACCAAGTCTTCTTCTTTTTGTGGTACAGGAAAGAGGAGGGGAGACTGCTTTTAGGCAGAAAGGGGGAGGGTGGAGAGCTCTTCCTGCACCTGCTGTTTCTCAGTTGCCTTCAGCTCAAAATAATTCTCAAGCCGAAGTGCCACATTTTGTGGTGGCATACTTTGATCTGCTTCACTAGATGGTAGGCTGTGTAAAAAATTGATTTAAACTTACACCAGCAATGTCTGTGAAATCTGATTCATTTACATTATCTGTGCTGTTTGGTGTTGTCAGACTTTCCCCCACTGAATAGGTGTAAAATGATACTTTGTGTACTTTCATCATCCTTATTACTAATTAAGCATCTTTTCATACGTTTATCATCTTAGGAATAAGTACAACAAAGGGCAACAACAGAAAATTATAAAACCTTGCCAAAAACTTAAAGAAGTGAAAAGATACTCCATGTAAATGAAGAAGAATACAGTTAACCCCAAATTGATCTATAGATTCATTGCAACTCCAATAAAAATCCTAACAGTTTTTATGTAACTTGGGTGACTCTAGATTGAATATGGAAGAACAGTGGGCCAAAAGTGGCTAAGTGCTCTCTGAAGAAGAATAAAGGGTACTTTCAGTATCAGACAGCAAACTTATTTATAAAGCCTGATAATGGAGACTGTATGATTTTGGTACCGACATATAAAAATTAATAGAATAGTGAGCTCAGAAGCAGATCCACAAATATTTAGAACTTGAATATATATCAGCGGTGACTTGTGTAATCTTTAAAAAAATTTTTTTTCCTAATCTTTATTTTTGAGAGAGGGAGAGACAGAGTGCAAATAAGGGAGGAACAGAGAGAGAGGGAGACACAGAATCAGAAGCAGGCTACAGGCTCCGAGCTGTTAGCACAGAGCCTGACGCAGGGCTTGAACCCACGAACCGCAAGTTCATGATCTGAGCCAAAGTTGGATGCTTAACCCACTGAGCCACCCAGGTGCCCCTATAATCTTTGATCCATCAGTTCCTCCTTTTGGGCTCTTTCCCGTGGAACTATACAAGTATATAAAGTTAGATGTCAAAGATTTTTTTTTTTTTTTTTTTACAGCACCAGAGGATCATTTATTTCACAATCCGTGAACATTTTAAATAAGAAAATATTCTAAAAAGAATATGAAAACATTTTCCAATTGTTAAAACATTTTTTAAATGCTTGCTATGTAATTATATGTAACATAGAGCCAGTTCTCACCTGGCAATAAAGTGCTCCTAAAGTTAATGCATACACAAATTGTTTGAGACTCATAATGCATTTTTTCCTGTAGGAGTCATGTGATACATTATGGGTTTTTCAGATATTAATCCATAACAATCATTCTAATGTTATATGTATATAATGTTATATGTATATATATAAGTATATGAAGACTGTAAATTTCTTGAAACTGGGAATCGTCCTATACACATTTAAATTTCACTTTCTAGCAGACAGCTTTGCATATGATGGGTCCTCCAATAAACACTCCTTAAACAGTTCATTTTTTTAAGTACCTAATGTGTTATGGCAGCTGTTTTGGAGTCCAGTTTTAAGTCTCGAAATCCTGGCTCTGCTACCTACAGGATGTAAGTCATCGTGCAAATTATATAATCTCGCTGCACCTCAATTTATTTGTCTATTAAAACTGTGATAATCATAATACCTACCTCATAATGTTGTGGGGAGTAAATGAATTATTACATATAAAATACTTATAAAATAACAGTACTTGCATACCAGGATTCAATGCACATTAAATATTATTAGCTTTTAAGCACATCTCCCCAGCTAAATTATAAACTCTTTGAGACAGAGCCAATGTCCTATACTTTTTATAATACCAGAGCCTGTATAATTTCTTACATAATATATGCATTAAATATTTATAAAAGTATGTAATAAAAGGAATGAATGAATGATTATATGCTTACAATACTTTCTCCATAAAAAAATCAAATATACACAGGATTGGTAACATTCTAACATTTGTTACAGTAAAAAAAAATGTGATCAGAAATTAAATAAAATTTAAGACTTGTCAGAGAACTACAAGTATAAGTAAGAGGAGAAAAGAAACAGAAATCACTACCAATGGGAAATTCTTCCTTATATTTTAGACCCTGGAAGACAGGGACTTTTATCCTATGTTTCTTTCTTTTTTTTAAATTTAATTTTTTATTTTTTTAGATTTACATCCAAATTAGTTAGCATATAGTGCAACAATGATTTCAGGAGTAGATTCCTTAGTGCCCCTTACCCATTTAGCCCATCCCCCCTCCCACAACCCCTCCAGTAGCCCTCAGTTTGTTCTCCATATTTATGAGTCTCTTCTGTTTTTTCCCCCACCCTGTTTTTATATTATTTTTGTTTCCCTTCCCTTATGTTCATCTGTTTTGTCTCTTAAAGTCCTCATGTGAGTGAAGTCATATGATATTTGTCTTTCTCTGACTAATGTCACTTAGCATAATACCCTCCAGTTCCATCCACGTAGTTGCAAATGGCAAGATTTCATTCTTTTTGATTGCCGAGTAATGCTCCATTGCGTGTATGTGTGTGTGTGTGTATATATATATATACACACCACATCTTCTTTATCCACTCATCCATCATTGGACATTTGGGCTCTTTCCATACTTTGGCTATTGTTGATAGTGCTGCTATAAACAAGGGGGTGCATTTGTCCCTTCGAAACGGCACACCTGTATCCCATGGATAAATGCCTGGTAGTGCAATTGCTGGGTCGAAGGGTAGTTCTAGTTTTGATTTTTTGAGGAACCTCCACACTGTTTCCCAGAGTGGCTGCACCAGCTTGCATTCCCAAAATGTCTAAGATGTTTATAACATCATATTGATTATTGAAAATCTAGAATGACATGGCAGGTGATAGGAAGCTCATTAAATACAACATATACTGAGTATTATGTGGCCATTGAAAAGAAAGGAGGAGCTCTAACTACTGCCATGGAAAGAGGAGGCATCATTTTCTTAAGAAAAATCAGGTGTGTGGGTGTGGATAGGAAAAATCTGGAAGGATATGTATCAAGCTATTGATAGTGATTGTATATGGGAGAAGGGACAGGGATTTTACTTTCTGGTTTTAAATATTTTCATTTGGTTTACATATTTGGAAGTAGCATATAGTTTTTAAAGAACTAAACAAAACAAAGATATTTAAATTACGATTTTCTAATACTAATAAGGCCATGAATAGTTTTAAATTGTTGGAAAAGTTGGTGTCATTTTGGCTACTGTTTATGATAGAAAAATCAGACTATATATGGAATGTGTGGCTGACTCAGCCAGAGGTTGCTTTCCCATAGGTGTTGCAGAGAGGTACGTGTGACTGTCTTAATTTCCTGACAATTACAGTAAATCAGCAATAACGACTACTTTTTCCCCTTTATGGGCCTAGTTCAAGGATTTGTGATTATACAGCCAATATTCTTAAATTTAGAGGTTATTAAATTAGATTGGTAACTAAATTCTCTGAGAAAATAATAGAATCCTTAGAAAAAGGGCATATTGACAAATTAGTAATTGATCATACCATGGAAATGAAAACTGGTTCTTGATTTAATTAGTTGAAATGTGGAGAACACTCATAAGACTTATAATCTACTTAGCTCTTGCTGATTTTATGATTTTTTCATTCTAGATTCCTGTTCATCCTGTGCCCGATCCCTTAGTTCATGAAGTTCTAAACTTAGCTTTTAAGCACTTTAAACATAAGGAAGGGTAAGTAAAATACTAACTTGGGATTGTTGCTTTTCTCCTAGTCCTGGGTTAGACTGTTTAAGTATAATTTGAACTCTCTCTGATCATTTGTTTTGTTTTTAGAGTTCAAAGCATTTATCTTCCTTTTTCTTTTCCTTCCTTCCTTCCTTCATCTTCCTTTTTCTTTTCCTTCCTTCCTTCCTTCCTTCCTTTCTTCCTTTCTTTCTTCCTTCCTTCCTTCCTTCCTTTCTTTCTTCCTTCGTTCCTTCGTTCCTTCCTTCCTTCCTCCCTCCCTCTTTCTTTCTTTCTTTCTTTCTTTCTTTCTTTCTTTCTTATCCCCACAAAATGCTTCTAGGAAAGTTTGTTTGTCTGTTTTAGTAGGCTTCATGCCCAATGAGGGGCTTGAATTCATGACCCTGAGATCAAGAGTTTCTTGTTTTACCAACTGAGCCAGCCAGGCACCCCCATTGGAAAGATTTTATTAAAATAATTCTTAAAACTGTTGATTGGATTTATAAGAATTAGAAGGCTAAATTTCACGACAAAGTAAAACTCAGAGCTAGATGAAAATTTGTGTGGTTTTTATTATTCTACAGATGACTCTTCAGAAAAAAACTTTGTAACCCTCTGATGAGAAACTTTCAGATTTATGTAAAAGAGAGTTTATAGAAAAATTAAACAGCACATTTGTTCTCTTGTTGTTTCAGATATTCAGGAACCAACACTGGGAATGTGCATATTATTGCAGATTTATATGCAGAGGTGATAGGGGTTCTTGCCCAGTCAAAGTAAGTATTTAAATCACTGATTTCAGTTGTATTTTAGAATGCTTCATTGTAATTGACAATGACAGCATTAGATCTGATTTTTTTCATAGTTATTTTGCAGTCTCCTCCACTTTTTATTACTTAGCTGCTCTATTTCTTAGAGGATTTTAAAGTAATACCCGTACATTAAGTATACAACTTGTTTTCATTTATTTGGGGTTTTCCATAAATGTCTGAATTGAGGAAGTCAGAAAAGTGCCAGGAATAGTCAGGACATTACCTTATTTATTTCTAACTATTCTATAAGAAGTGTTTTTTCACATCCTTTTTTGTTTTTTAAGAACTCTACAGAGCTAATAACAACTTTTAATACTTTCTAGTTGAATGGTTTTACTTCTGAGATGGCATTTCAGTGTTTTCCTCCTAATCATTTTATTTAACACTAAATAGAATTTTGGATAGGTAGAAGAGATTCCAAAAAAGAAAGAGAAGATACTAGATGATTCCATAAAGGTGTTATTCATTAGGAGTTACACCCATTGAATTGTCTTGAACCATCATTATAGTAAAGAGTAAAAAAGTTTATCTGTAGTATCTTGTGGTTGATCATAAGACTATGCAAGAGTTTGAATTTCCTTTGTTGCCACTGGGAAATTTGTAAGGTAAAAAATTATCAATTCAGATTTTCTTAGATGTCATTTAAGAAGTGTTTGGTTCTGAAATCATCAGATAAAACCCTTTCTAAATTCTAAAAAGCCAAGTACAATTCTTGTTAATGTTTGCTTCCTGTGAGTGTAGTGGCTGATCATTATTATGAGAAATTTAATAGAAGAGAAAAACCCTTGGATTCTAGTGTTATTGCGATGGGAAGGTTTTTATCCATTGTATATTTTCTTTTTAAAATGCAAAAGAATATATTCGTGGAAAATGGTATTATATTCTCCAAGACTCAAATGGAAATGGCTGATATTTCCTATCATATATCCATATTTCATTAATACACAGTTTTCTTTTTCCCCTCTGTAGTCAATAACGATTAGAAAATATGCTTCATTTCCCATTTTAACTTTTCAAAAACTGGTTTCCCCCAGTAACAATAACAGTAAAATCTTTAGCTGTTTCATAATAAATAAAGGGGGAAATTAAGTATTTTTGATTACTAAACTGGTAAGTATCTTTTTGCAATGTAAGCAGAGAAAAAACTTAGTAGACTTACCAGTTGTGGTCATTTGAATCCAGGATGGTGCTTTCATTTGAAAGCATTTTGATTCTTGAGCTTAGTCACATTGTGTGAGACCGTGTGCCCCACTCCTCTCCTTCAGTTTTTCTCCAGCATAAGGAGAAACTAATTTTAAGTGATGGTAGTCTAAAATTGATTGATTCCTGTCTTTGAACACATTTATAGTCTCCAATCCGTTCTCCATATAACTCAAATTACAGGTTTTATAAAAAGGAATACAAACTGGAGACACTATCTGATTTATGGGGTAGATTATTTGATTTGATTTGACTATGATTATTAACGATTAAATGGTAATGGAGCTGTATTGACGATGTTGTAGGAATAAAGACATCTTATTATATCTTCTTAAGGAACTTCTAACTTTAAAATAAAGGAACAGCAGATTTCGAATAATATCAAATAACTTTATTTCCCTCTGTGCTTTTCTAGTAATTTTGATGAGGGTAGAGAAAGGACATAATGTTTATGTAAAGTATCTTTTGATTTCAACCTTGAGTATCATGTGGGACATTAGTGTTTTGAATTCCTATCCACTTATGTATTCGTGTATATTAAAGATTTCAGGCTGTGAGGAAGAAGTTTGTGACAGAATTGAAAGAACTGCGGCAAAAGGAACAAAGTCCCCATGTGGTACAAAGCATCATCAGCTTAATAATGGGAATGAAGTTTTTTCGAGTAAAAATGTATCCTGTAGAAGATTTTGAAGCATCATTTCAGTTCATGCAGGTGATATACCTTCTCCATTGTGGTGATTGGAATTAACCTAACAGTGGTTATGCTTGCTCTTCGTGACTTAATAAAGGAAACATATATATTACTAAAGGAATATATATATATATATATTCATGGCATCGTCAGTAATTCCTTAGTTCCAGTGTTAAATTGCCAGTGGTGTGAATTTACTTTCTTTTTATATTTGAGTGTGTTTTGACTTTAGCTTTTTGGTAAAATCGCAGTATTTACAAACTTACCATGATATTAAAAATTCTTAAACCTAAAATATACCTCTTTGCCCCTCCAGGAATGTGCTCAGTATTTCTTAGAAGTAAAAGATAAAGATATAAAGCATGCACTTGCTGGTTTATTTGTGGAGATTCTTATCCCTGTAGCTGCTGTAAGTATATTTTAATTTCTATATTGTATGTTAAAAGTACCTTTTTACTGAAGAAGTTGCCACGTGAAATAGTCTTACTTTCCGGTAATTTCATAGACTGTTATGTGGGAAATTTGAATGTCATATGGATATGGGGAAAATGGTCATTAGCCAAATGTCAGTAGAGCATTGATTGGCCTTTTAATTAAAAGAATAGGCCCAGGTCCTTAAGATTCAGAGACTGCAAGGAGGGCAGAGTATTTGCAACCCAGCCTCTAGGTAACGGCTGCCTGAAGCAGCTCAGTGCAAAATACTGCATTTACTCGCGGCTTCTGCTTCTTACAATATGGTGGCCATTTTAACAGCCTGTACTGTAACATATATCTTGGAATTTACAGGACTGTCTCGATTTTAAGTGTTCTGTAGTTGCTACACCTGCCAAAATATGTATTCCAAATTATTTAGAAAATATGATTATTATAAATATATTATTTATATAACATAATTTCTAGGGCAGCAGATTTATAGAAGCCTTTCTTGACATAAAAGTAGTGTGTTATTTGAAAATAATTTTGCAGTTACTAGTAACAGCATGCTATAAATAGGATTAAGGGATTTTATAATACTTAGATGCTAGGTTTGTTTCCTGGGGTTTTTGTTTGTTTGTTTTTACCCAATTCAGTTGTTCTGTATGATATGTGATATGCAACTCACTTTCAGTATACTACATATTGCTGCATAAATGATATTCTTTTCATGTATATATATATATTATATATGTCATCATTTCATTTTAAACTTGAAGTAAAATTGACATACAGTATGCATATTTAAAGTATATAATTTGACATGTGTATGCACATGGGAAACCATCACCATAATCAGGATAATGTACATATCTGTCACACCCTGGAAGTTTCCTTATTTTCCTTTTTAATCCACCCCCCCACCCCCCACCACCACTCACCTCACCTTTGGGTAGTGCAACTATTCATCTTCTTTCTGTCACTCTACATTAGTTTTGGTTTTCCTAGAATTTTATATTAATGGAGTTTTACAGTAGAAAGCCATTTTTTGGCTTCTTTTACTCTGCATAATTATTTTGAGTTCCAACTATGTTGTGGAATGTATCAGTAGGTTTTTCCTTTCTCCTCGTTGCATAGTATTTCATTGCATAGATATACCACAGTATAGATAACACCACAGTTTGGTTGTGGTCATCTGTTTTGGATCCGTTTGTTCCAGTTTTGGGCTGTTACATATAAAGCCGCTGTGAACATTTATGTCCAAGTCTATGTATGGGACATATGCTTTTATTTACCTTGGGTAAATATCTAGGGATGGAATTGGTGGACCAAATGGTAGCTATATGTTTGATTGTTAAAGAAATTGTCATACAACGTTCCAAAGTTGTTGCATCGTTTTGTATTCCAAGGAGCCGAATGTGAGAGTTCTAGTTCCTCCACATCCTCACCAACACTTCTTTGGCCAGTTATTATAGTTTTAGCCATTCTGCTAGCTGTGTTGTGGTGTCTCACTGGGGTTTTAAAATTTGCATTTCCCTAATGACCAATGATTTTGAGCGTCCTGTATTTGCGGTCCATATGTTTTCTTTGACAAAATGTGTGTTGAAATCTTTTCTTATTTTTTAATATGGAGTTGTTTGTATTCTGATTGAGTTTTAGAGATATATTTTTATGTATCTTAAAAATATATTTTGGGGACACCTGGGTGGCTCATTTGGTTGAGGGTCTGACTCTTGGTTTTTGGCTCAGGTTACGATCTCCCGGTTTCGTGAGTTTGAGTCCCACAGCAGGCGCTGCACAGCTGGCGGCTCGGAGCCTGCTTAGGATTCTTTCTCTCCCCCTCTGTCTGCCCCTCCCCCACTCACCCTATCTCTGTCTCTCTCAAATAAATAAATAAACTTAAAAAAAAAAAAGAAAAGGTGGACAGGGAGGGGTGCCTGGTTGGCTCGGTTGAGCGTCAGACTCTTGATATCGGCTCAGGTTATGATCTCACGTTTCATGTGTTGGAGCCCTGCATGGGGCCTCGCTCTGACAGCGCAGAGATTCTCTGTGCTTGGGATTCTCTGTCTTCCTCTCTCTCTGCCTCTCCCCTGTGCTCACTCGCACGCTCTCTCTCTCTCAAAAATAAATAAACATTTTAAAAAATAAAATAAAATGAAGTTTTAAAGTCTTAGAAGAAAAAAAAGAAAAGGTAGACAGGGAACTGGAAGCAAAGTGAAAGTTTTAAAATATTAATGACCGTGATTGGCATGATTTTTTTTTTTTACCTGTCTTGAATATTTACTTTGAGGATTTTAAAAAAAAAAATTGATTCTTTTTTAATGGGTACAAACAAAAGTCATGAATAGAGCTCAGTAGGTAGTGTGAGTCAGATAGCCCCCCACCCCAGGTTTCAGCCAAGTCTGGGGTTTTTATTTTATTATTATTATTTTTTTGATAAACCTATCATTTATCAAACCGTCAGGTTTTAGTCTATTTTCATTAGTGCATGTATTTCAATTTCTTTTTCTAGAAGTGGTTTGGGTTGCTGCTTCTCTATCCCACATTGTCATTTGTGCTTCCCCCTTGTCTGAAAATCTGTTTTTGCCAGATACCTAACTGGGATTAGGTTGTATTTTTAAGGTAATTAATCAAAAGGAGCAGGTTGTAGGAGGAAAGACCCTTGACGGTCCTTGCGGTCCATGAGTATTGTGTTACCTGATTCTTCTTTTATGCCGTGTTTGTGTTTGTAGTTTGTTTGCTAAGGCAGCCCTCATAAAGTGCCTCAAACTAGGTGGCTCAAATAACAAAAATTATTGTCTCACAGTTACGGTGAGACCAAGGTGTTGGTGGGTTGATTCCTTCTGAGGGCTGTGAGGAAGCATCTGTTCTGTGCCTCTCACCTAGTTTCTGATATCTTTGGCATTCCTTGGCTTATAGAATCAGCACCTGAGCTCTGCCTTCATTTTTGCGTGGTGTTCTCCTTGTGTACGTCTTTGTCCAAATTGCCTGTTCTTTTTTTTTTTTTTAAAAATTTTTTTTTTTTTCAACGTTTATTTATTTTTGGGACAGAGAGAGACAGAGCATGAACGGGGGAGGGGCAGAGAGAGAGGGAGACACAGAACCGGAAACAGGCTCCAGGCTCCGAGCCATCAGCCCAGAGCCCGACGCGGGGCTCGAACTCACGGACCGCGAGATCGTGACCTGGCTGAAGTCGGACGCTCAACCGACTGCGCCACCCAGGCGCCCCATGCCTGTTCTTTTTTAAAGGTGACCCATCATGTTGGAGTAGGGTCCCCTCACCCCAATATGACTTTATCCTAACTTAACCAATTACATCTGCAATGACCAAATGACACCTGCCTTTTCCAAATAAGGTCACATGGTGAGGTACGCTGGGTTAGGATTTCAATACCTGAATTTGGGGTGTGGGGGAGGTGACATTTCAATCCATAACACCCACTGCTGCATATAGCACTCATTCTGTCTGGAACATTCTTGCCTCTTTAATAACCTCCCTCCCCACTTTGCCTGGTTGGACTCTACTTATTCATTCATCACATGTATTGAATGCTTTCTTTGTATCAGAGCCTCTTCTGTGCATAGGCAATGCAAGAATGGTCAAGGTAGGAAAGACACCTTGCTTTTGTAGAGCTATTTCTAGTGCAGAAAACAGCTAGTAAACTAGTATGTAAAATATCTAGTAGATGGATGGTGATAAGTACTGTGGAGAGATGTACAGTAAGATAGGGGGGTAGGAATTGCTGAAGGGGTAAGGGAGTTGAAATTTTGAATACTGTGATTAGCTGAGACCACCCCCTCGAAGGAGATGGAGATGACTGAGCAGAAGCTAAAGGAACGAGGGAAAAGGCATGCTGTATCTGAGGGAAGACTTCTTGGGCACAAGGAACCACTGTAGACTCCCTAAAGCACAAACATGCATGATCTGTTCTAGAAACAGCAAGAAAGCTAGCTGGTGCTGCTGGATCCCAGTGCAGGAAGGCAGAGTGTGGAGGACAAGGCAAGAGAGGTCACCTGGGATTTACTGCTCTGTATCAGGGAAGGGATGCTGGATTCAGCTTTGGTGTTACTTCCTTGTGGAGTTTTTCCGTCGGGGCCCCTTGTGAATGTGCCCAGAGCACAGAGAATTTCCTCTTGCAGCATCTGTTGGTTGTATCACATACTCATTGCCTGTTCACTTGCTTGTGTTTTCTCAGAACAGGGACCACCTTTATCTCAGCGACTTGACAGTTGGTCATTTGGCAGTTTCTAGTACTTTAGTGAGATACTCGGTGAAGGAGTCACTAATTTCACACCTTAGAGAAAGTTCTCGTAATTTCTGTACAGTTTAATATTTGTGACCATTTTCTTTGTTTTTGTATTATCTTTTCACCTAGGCTGTTAAAAATGAAGTGAATGTTCCCTGTTTGAAAAATTTTGTGGAGATGCTTTATCAGACTACTTTTGAACTGAGCTCCAGGAAGAAGCATTCATTGGTATTGAAAAGCATTTCAAACCTTTACATATTTAATTAGGAGTTGTAGTAATTGATTGCTGAATTGAGGGGAGATTGAAAAGAATTGTAAGAATTGAAATTGTAAAATTTCCAAAACGCAACATAAGGGCAAATTTTATACATTTTTCCTGCTCTTTTTAAAACATTCTGTTCTTAATTTTACTGGCTCTACATTTGATAGGTTATTCAGACTTCATTCAAGGTATTTACCTATCTTGACAGGTGCTTTAAGTTATGCATTATACTATGTGGAAGCTTGCATATACTCCTATTAAACCATAAATTTCTTTATTTTACATTATTATTGCACTCAGAAGTATTAGATTATTGGGGCGCCTGGGTGGCGCAGTCGGTTAAGCGTCCGACTTCAGCCAGGTCACGATCTTGCGGTCCGTGAGTTCGAGCCCCGCGTCAGGCTCTGGGCTGATGGCTCAGAGCCTGGAGCCTGTTTCCGATTCTGTGTCTCCCTCTCTCTCTGCCCCTCCCCCGTTCATGCTCTGTCTCTCTCTGTCCCAAAAATAAATAAAAACGTTGAAAAAAAAAATTTAAAAAAAAAAAAAAAAGAAGTATTAGATTACTTAGGAACCATTGTCTATCTAATGACATCATTTCTATTCAGAGATTTAACCACCCGCTCCATGTAACTTTGAAGGAGTTTGCTGTAAATTTTTATGCAGCTTGGAGAAAGTGTGGAGAATTAGACAAATACTTGACCACTTAAGATAGAGATCTAATAATGAATAAACACTTATTGTGCCAGGCATTGAACTAATTACATTTGCATTGTTTTACTTTAAACCTCCCAGCCCCGTCTATCATTCTCCAGTCCATGTGTTAGCAACGGGAGCCTTGGAGCCCTTAATTATATCCACCCTGAAGTCATGTGCCTGGCAAATAAAAAGCTGAAACTTTGATGCCAGTCTGTGCTTGATCCCAGGGCTTGTGTTCCTAACCACTGTACTCGTTGAGGGAGTGGTGGCTCTAGGGAAAAATGAAAGCATGCTCCAACTCAGGGCAATGAGACAGATCAAGGAGTTGTTCTTACAGAAAACTTGCCCTTTATCATTTTTTTGTTACGTTACTTTAGGAGACCGTACTTCTTAAGACAAATGGGAAAACTGCCTTTGTTTCTGGGGATATGATTTACAAATCTGTGCTTTCTCATGAAAAATGTTAATTCTCTTTTCCCTATCTCCTGTAGGCTCTTTATCCACTAATTACCTGCCTTTTATGTGTCAGTCAGAAACAGTTTTTTTTAAATAACTGGCATATTTTCCTACAGAACTGTTTGTCACATTTAAAGGTAAGATATAATCACATTTCTGACCTGTAGATACTGACTGTAGTATATTCATTTGTGCGTATATATTGAACAGTGTGTAATAAAACCCTCATTATTATTGGTGCATTAGAAGAATAATACTTTACCACATTACTTTTCTTAAATGTACTTTATTCTTTCTGTGGGGAATCACATATTGACATGAATCAACTTTTGATTGAAAACTTAGTTTGTCTTAATGCAAAATTGTACATTTTTAACAGCTGTTTGTTTTTATTATCTTAGATCTAACAATATTTGTGCTAAAAACATGCCTTTAGAGTTACAGAGTGTTAATCTTATAGAATCCTCCGGATATTATTTTGTGTTTCGTTTTGAGAAAATTCAGTCATGTTGGCTCAAGTCTGAAAATGAAAAAAGCCTTGATAATGAAATGTCACTAAAAGCACATTTGATGAAAGTGTGCCAGCCAAACCTAAGAGTGTGATATTGGATCCACAGGGATACAGAATCTCCTGAAATGATTCTGACTTGAATCAAGGGATAGTTGTTACTAACACTATTTGGCACGCCCACGTCCGGTCTCTCTTTAGTGTTGTAAACAAGACTGTGAGATAGAAGGATCTTTATCTTCCCAGGATACTCTGCTAGCAGGATCTAACAGGATCCGCTTTTCTTCTGTGGATAGGAGCTCAGTTAATGTCTGACACGGGACATGGGAATATTCCTCACCTGCATGTCATGGAAATGCTTGATTTGAACACTGTTTTAATACCTAGATGAGTACATTTGAATATTTACTTACAAGTTCTAGAAGCATGACAGACATGGCATCTTATTTCCTGTCATTCCTCTAAGTTAGGATAATACTGGAAACCTTATACTTTGAAGACAATGAAAGCGAGGCACAGATAGATTAAATGACTTTTCTCTGACTCTATAGCTCACTGTGGTATTTGAGAAATAGTGGTATTTGACTTTTCATTCCCACTTTGAGAATGATCCACTGGAAACATTATCCTATATATCTTTTCCGTGACTTTATACATCATTTCCAAAAGTGCCTTGATTACTTAAAAAGGTATACAGAAAATAAAAGTCTTTGAGAAACATTTTTGGCTCTTTTTCTCCTAGATACTCATTGATATTATTCATATTTGGATGAGACTTGATATACTCTCTTTCTTATTTATGAAAATTCCCAGGACCAAATCAAGCTTATTAAACTCTTTATGTCATGCAACCAGAAAATAAGCTTTATTTAATTAATTACATTATATTGTTTTCTGTCCTCATTTTGATGATTCATACCGATACAGGTACTAAAAGGAGGAATTGATAATTTTCTGGGTAGTATGATTTTCCATACTTTCAATAA
The DNA here is from genome assembly GCF_022079265.1 of Lynx rufus. Taxonomy (NCBI): domain Eukaryota; kingdom Metazoa; phylum Chordata; class Mammalia; order Carnivora; family Felidae; genus Lynx; species Lynx rufus. Next base: position 38,016,057 of record NW_025814845.1, on the reverse strand, counting down.
AATATTTTCAGACTCGCATTTAAGTGTTTTCTGAAAGGTTGCTTTGTTTCATGACAATCCATACTTTTCTGTTGCTTGTTGGAATTGTTGTATATATATATGTTTCCACCTAACATATTTGCAATTCTTTCGCAGCACCTTAACTTTTATTTTTTGTCTTAAGGCTTTCATTTGAAATGCTGTTTTCTTTGAACCCTTACCTCCTGTTAAATATCTCTGGCATATTGTCCATTTTAATTAATGGCAATGTCGCTCTGCCAGGCTCAAGGAGATAAGAGCCACCTTAGCATGAATATTTGGAATATAGTTGTCTTGGCCATTAACCCTTAACTTACATTAAGGCTCTATTCAGCAGAAATTTTACGAATTGGCTCCTGTTTATTAAGTTTTAGATACTGTGGCTACACTGCAGAGTTGAGGTAAGGCATGGAGTATTCAGTAAAAAACCTTATGCTAGTTATCTGTTGCAACAGATATAATTGATTTGCTATATATATATATATATATACACACACACACACACACACACACACACACACACAGGAAAAACTGGTTCAAGATAAAGGCCTAAACTGATTCTGTTTTGAGATGCAAGAAACCTCATGATTTCAAAAAAATCCATAACAAGTTTTCACTTACTAGACCTATTACTTCTTAAAGCTGATTCTTATTAATACTTCTATATACTAGATGCTTAAATACAACCTCTCATTTAATTCTTACTGTAAGTGAGGCTGAAAGAAGATAAATAAGTAACCCACGGCCAGGGGGCCAAAAAGGGATAGAGATAGGTTTGCATCTAGATCTCTTCTGCTCCATAATGTTTGTCGTTTGAGATCCATCCGTTATCTGTTAATGGACTATGAGGAGTTTTGCTGTACTAGATATTTTCAGACAATATCTGGCTGTCATTCTGGGATATTAAAAAAGGCATTATTCTCCAGAGTCATAAGAATAAATAGAATCTTTAATATTGTACACTTTTTAAAAAGTTACCATATCAGTATTTGAAGGTGGTGACCGCGGAACAGGGGCTTTCGCCCCATCGGCCCATAAATAGCATGAGAAAACATCCATTTGAATTCACAGAAGATGTCACATCTGTCATTTTTGTCCTTAAACAGAATTTGGTAGTTTTCCTATTCCCCTATCTTTTTATCAGTCGAGGTTATTATGTGAAAAGTGATTGTAAGGTTTCTGAAGAATAATTAGAGGGGGTGTGGGGGGGAATAATAAGAGTAGTGGAGTTCAGATAAAAATAATTTGAAGGTTGTTTTCTATAGCGCATGCTTATTTTCTTCTAAAAATTTAAACTTGCTAGAACTCGAGTGCAGTGCTTTGAGAGGAAAATTTAGGTACTTAATAATTTAAATATTTTCTCTTAGTTTAAGGATTATATAGATGTATCCCAAGTTATAGGATTTTTTTTTTTCCTTTAGTGTTTCTGGCCACTGTCTTGGAAATTTCAAATTTCTTCTAAATAGAGGCCTTGGTGAAGAGCTGTCTTGTTTTGTGCTTATTTTCATCTAACATGCATGTGCTGTGTCTCATGTTTATGTTTGCTGTCTCACATTGCTTTATTTAGATGCCATCTAACAACAGTATCAGAAAACAAATAGAAACACTCCAGGTGAGTTGTGTTGATGTTACAAAGTAAAATATTGCTTTATCTCCTTTAAGTGTGGCTTTTTTTTTTTTCTTTACCCATTGTTGCATTGCATGTCTAATGTATTTATTCCAGCCCGCTTCTCCTCTTGTAAAAGAAGACTAGCACACAGCAGGGACACTGTACATGTTTAATATTAATGTCATCCCAAGAAGATGAATTTACGAGCTACAAGTGATCATGAATGTTGATTCATAACCAAAATCCTCCATTTTAAAATATCCTGTTTAATCTGTTGTTTAATTAACATTACATTAGTGACACTGTTATAGATGAAATTAAAAAAAAAAAAAAACATTTTCCGATGCAGTTAAGGAGACAGCTTAGATTTTAAGTATGATTTTTGATGCATGACTTTTTAAAACTTGTCTCCTATTGGTTTGGATTTTAAGCAAAATATTTTGGGTTTGGTTCATGGTAGAAAAAAGGGAAAGATACATTAAAATGATTGCGGCCAAAGAACATACTGGACATATCAAATGTTTATTGGATTTTAATGTATGTAACAATCTGCTTATTCGTATTATACCAAAATGGTAACTGGGGAATTATCTACTCTTTGGTTAAGGCTCAGATCATTTTAGGATGTTTTTATTATTCAGACATGTTTGACAGCATTTCAGTGGCTGAATACACAATAATTGATGTATCATTTTTCATCTTAGTTTTGGCTTTGTTCAGTGTAGAATAAGTCTGCTTTGTAAACATAGGAGTCCATCTTGGAAAGTTTGAAAATCAAGTTTTTTTCATTCTAGATATCTCAGCCCTTCACGTAAAATAATCCAAAATACTTTATTAACCATTTATATGAAGACATTTTTATGTGGAATTGGACTTAAATATTTTTAATATATAACATGTATTAATTTGTATCAGTTGTATTTTTAAAATATAATTTAATGTGAAAATACTATTTGGAATGTACATCAAACTAATTGAACATTTTTTGATACCTGATATCTTGCATTTAAGTGACAGAAAAAAAAGTTACGTGATAGAAAAGAAAGTACTATAAAAAGCTTGGTTGTTACGAGTAACCTGCACACATTACTTACTACTTTATATGTTACCTTAGTTACATTAGTAATTAATAACTACTTGGGGAGTGTATTTGAAATTTGGAATCATTATGATTTGGCAATAGAAGTAGGGACTGATGTTGAGACACTGACCAGCAGAATAATTGGTATTCCATTCTTAATTATATCAATTCTTCACATAGATGTGCAAAATTCTATTTTCTGATCGCTCTGTTTCTTTTACTTGTCATTTGTTATCTTTTTGTATTGCTTTTAATCATACATAGTTGTCCATTTTTCTATTTCTCAAGAAAAAGTAAAATAGAATGGCTAAATTACTTAGAATTTTAAAACTCTGTTTTGTTTGTTGCTGTATATAAAATAATTACTCAACAATAAATCCCCCAAACTAAATTAAATGAATGCTGATTTATGACAGTCAGTGCATCCTACAACCAATCAACATACACAAAGAATTTCTCCTAATAAAGTTGACCATGAGCTACATTTTCAAAATTCAGCATTAAATCTCATTACATGACCGGTCATCTGAGAACCTTACTTTTTATAATAAGTGGTATGAAGAAAAAGTTTGCTGATCAAGTTGTGATTGAAATGAAATAATTTTCTTATTCTAAATGATAATAATTTAAGTAATGTCTAAGTAAAATTTAAAGGTATAACAACTAACATTTATGGAGCATTTAACATGTGCCAGCAGTGTCCCGAGTGTTTTTCACACAAAAACTTCCTTAATGTGTGAGGTAGGTACCATTTTATCTCCATTTTTAAAGGTGAGGAAATTGTGGTACCAAGCGGTATAAAAGTGCCCCCAAAGATGAGGTGTGGCCAGTCATTCCTGACTTCAGAGTCCTTGCTGTTCCGTAGTCCCTCTTGTAAGGATAATCACTCAGCCATAGTTTGCGTTATTTCATAAATGCAAGTACCCATAATAACCTTTGGTGGCCTAAGTTTTAACTAAGTTTGGACTGCAGTGAATTGCTCCAAAGATAAGGAATCCTTCTATCATGATGTCAATATTGTGTGAACTGTTTACTGCCAAGTAGGTTGATGTGTGTATAAGATAGGAGTTCTTTCAAGTATGAATATCCTTCTGATATTTTTACTAAAGGAATGGCTCGGAATTACCTCTCAGCTTTCTGTACTTACTATATACCGAACATATATTTACATATTTAAACCTGCTTTAGATTGAATACAGAGAGGAGTGGGATAAGGGCTTTTAGTTGTTGGCAGAGACTGTATTTAATCTTAAATGATTGCAAGTAGTTTAATAAGTTTATTTTTTATTCTCTCTTGTTTTTGAACAGAATAAAGATCCTAAAATGTCTCGAGTTGCACTGGAATCTTTGTATAGATTGTTGTGGGTTTATGTAATTAGAATAAAATGTGAAAGCAACACTGTAACTCAGAGGTGAGTGTCTTTGCATTAAAATGGATTTTATAAAGATCTTGGTAAAAAAATCACACTGATGACATTATAGTTAACATTTTATAAAGACCTTGAGAAGGAGAATGCATTTTCTTGACCTCTTATGAAGAATAGGAAGAATGTTTGTTGATGTCATTATCTCTTTATGACTCAGTCTTTTTTTTTTTTTTTCATAGTCGTCTTATGAGCATAGTGTCAGCACTTTTTCCGAAAGGTTCACGTAGTGTGGTTCCTCGTGATACACCTCTCAATATATTTGTGAAGATTATCCAGTTCATTGCTCAGGTAAGTGCCTTACCTCACAATAACTGAAGTAATTTGGAGTTTTAAAATTTGTTACACATCTAAAAGCGTGATAACAGAACTCAAGGGGACCCACAGGTGGAGCACTTAATTTAGGAAGGGTCAAGGAAGTATTTCTCAGTCCTGCTGTTGCTCCATTGACTAATTACTTCCTGAGTATCTCCAAAGGTTTTTGGCAAATTGTTTTCTCATGCATTCATCTAGTTTCTTAGGTACAGATACTAGAATCCACAGTAGCTAGTTGAACCCAAAGGGAGCTTTGAAGGAATATAGATGGTTCACAGAATCGAATCACTGGTAGGACTACGAATGACTAAGAGGAAATTGCAGAATTGGGCTATCGAGGTAGCTGTAGCCTCTGCCATAGACAAAAAGCTGCCAAATTAGGAAGTCATCACAGTTCTTTCAGAATCCTGCTGCTGCCATGGTCCCCACTAGTAGAGGATTCCTTCCTTCCTGTCCTCCTCCTCTTCCTCCTATACGTCAGTTCCCAAAGACTCACATGAGTATACCAGTTGGTAGGGTCTAAATCACATCCTAAAGCCCACTGCTCTGAGGCATTCTGAGAAATACAATTTTAGCTTTCTAGTCTCTGCTAGTAAAGGAAGGTTTATTAGAAGGGGATTAAACAGGTGCTGAGCAAGCAGATCCAGGGTTTTGGTCACATTCCCTTTGGGGACATCAGCCCTGGAAGAAGCATAGGTAAGGTTACTTCATCAGCTAAGGAAAATGCTTTGATTCCAGAATATTCATTGTGGTCTCTTTGAACTAAAACTGTGACAATTTCGATGATCTGTAATGTTATTTTTAACAGTAAAGAAATAAGGAATATTTAAACAAAATGAATACATTTCTATTTACGGCAGCCCAGAACTAATGATAATTGGATGGATATAAATGTGTCAGTAAGGTGAATGAAAGCAAACTGTGCTTTAGATCTAGTGTTTAGTGGGGTGCCTGATCATGTGACTCTTGATTTCAGCTCAGGTCATGATCTCACAGTTTGTGAGTTCGAGTCCCATGTTGGGGGCTGAGCTGACAGCGTGCTTGGGATTCTCTCCCTCCATCTCTCTCTCTGTCCTTCCTCCTCTCTCTCTCTCTCTCTCTCTCTCTCAAATTAAATAAATAAATAAATAAATAAATAAATAAATAAATAAACATTAAAAAAGAAAAAGATCTAGTTATTTACAAAACTTTTGCCATTGGCTCACATCTCTTTCCTTTCTCTTGCCCTCGGATCTTGTCCACCCCCTTGGATTAATCACCTTATACCAACACTCCATGAAAACTATGTAACTCCTGTCAGACATCAGCTAATCTTACTGATCTTCTTTTTCCTTGGAGATTTCCTTCCTGGAGACCTATTCTTACCGTCCCTGTGTGAACTCACCACTCGCTAGGCCTGCCGCATGCCTGTTGTTTCGGGACTCCCTTTTGCCATCATTCTGGGAATTTCTTCACTTAGATTTTTGAATATGATTTTGCTAAATGAATGTTTAAAATGTTTATCCTGTTTGTTGGGGCATTAAATCATTTGATAAATAATATATTTATAATCATTTTTTTTAAAAATCTTAATTCATACGTATTTTTCTTTTGTCCACCTAGATCTTACGGATACAAACCTGGTGCCATTATATGTATGATTCTTAACATGATACCCAACATATAGTAGTAGAAAGTTATAAAGATGTCTTGATTGCTCTTTTTTTCTAGGAACGTTTGGATTTTGCAATGAAAGAAATAATATTTGATCTTCTCAGTGTTGGAAAATCTACTAAAACTTTCACCATTAATCCAGAGGTAAAAAAAATTATTATCCTATCTCAAAATCTTTTTATTTAAACTTTTTTTTAGAGCAGTTTCTGGAATCAGAACTCTCAAGCTCAAATCTCTAGTTAGAAGCTTTACTTATAATTACTAGTGTGATGATCTAGGACCAATTATTTCACCTTTCTGATAGCCAACTCAATTTTAGCAGTAGTTTCAAGTAGGGTGAAAAATTATCAAGGGAGGATGTTTTCCAGATGAGTCAGCGTAGCTGACTTCTAAGGTTGTGACATGAGCTCAGGTTTCATTTATTAATATCAGTATCAGATTTTTAAAAATAAATATCATTTACTTTACATTTATTGAGCACCAAAAATGTGTCAGGCACTGCTGTAGGTGTTAGAGACAACATGGGCAAAAATCCTTTTCCCCAGAGGGAGATTGATAAAAATAAAAAGGCAAAAGAATTAAATATTAAATATTCCCCACTTCTGTGGCCCTGTTATTCACTTAGTAAACCCTAACTCACTCATTAGACATTACATTTTTAGATTGTTCAAAAGATTTTGCAAGTAACATTGGAGAATATAAAAAGGTTATCTCTTTATTTCTTTAAAATTACTGTGCTGGTCCTTCTCATAATCAAATCCTAAAACATACATTTATGTAGTTAACAAAGAAGTTGGAAAGTTGTTGAAGCTTTTCGTTTGTAGGATTTTTAAGATACATGAATAATTTTTTCTAGGTATATACAGTGAGCAGAAATGAGAAATGAGTGTTTTTATAGATGATATACTGAATGTGGTTTCCAGCGTCAAAATCATGTAATGAGATTTTCTTGAACATCCATTTTCAAAAATGGCTTCTCCCATTGAATAAATTTATTTCTGAATATAATTTTTTCCCTCACTGAAGCTCTTACGCTAGGAGTAAAAGAGTGGGAGTTCTGTGTTTTGTTGTTCTTTTCCATGGGCTTACTCTGTTAGTATTATCGTCAGTCTCCATTTTCTCTTCAGAATCTTTTTAAGCTTGCGAGAGCTAGTTTAGTTAAAGCCAGAAAAAAAATTATCCATTAATCCATTTAATCAAACACAAGCAAATTGCAACACACCAAAAGAATGAGTACGTGCGGGTCCTTCTGTGAAACCCAGTACATTATGGAGCTTTCCCACTTCTTCAAGATGTTTTCTGTGACTATGTGACATGACCATGTGATGTTTAGACTGAGGGAGGGCACCAGTACTATGTTGTATATAAAGATGAGGAAAGCTTAAAATCTTAATCTTATTTAAATTAAAAAAAAAACCATAAATAAAAGTTTTATTGTCTTCCTGTATTCCAGCGAGCTATCTTGCACATCCATGGGGATGCACACACCTACCTTAGAGACCAGTGGCGTAGGTCAGAAAAAATGGCAGCTTGGGCGGAGACAGTGGTGGTGCAGATGGAGAGAAGAGTGCCAACTGAGAAAAGAAACATTGAGAAGGGACCTTGTTTGAGGGGAAAGTACATTTGGCTTGAATGAGTCAAACCTGAGACATCTTTTTGACATCCAGGTAGAGATGTCAAGTGGGTCTGAGGGTCCGAGTTCAGAGAATTGAGGCTTAAAATTGACAGGTGATGTGGTGTGGGTGCTAACTGAAGCCATGTAGATACATGAAGTTGCTTTGGGAGAGAAAACATGAGGAGAGGAGACGGTAGCTGAAGACCTCGTCTTGAAGCAGTCCAACATTGGCCCTGCGGCTAAAGGAGGCCAAACCTGAAGTGCCAGCAGAGATGACTCAGCCAGCCATGGCACAGATGAATCAGAGGAAGGAAGTGTTTCAAGAAGAGAAGGAATAGTTGACAGTCCTGTGCTGCTGAAAAGTCAAACAGGCTGCAGGCAAACCGACCACTCTTTTGAGCAGAATGGTCACTGATAAGTGAGAGTTGCCTCAGGAAAACATTATGGGGGGGGGGGGGACTTGCTTCATTAAGATGAGCATAGCTAACAGCAGGTAACAGAATGTCCCCGGTGGAAAGGAAATGTTGAAGACACAAGCAAGAGAAGGGGTCATTGGTGGTGTACCATTCCCATTCCCAGGAAAGCAAGAGCAAATGGAATTCTAACAACCAGGAAGCCCAGTGCCCCCTAAGACTGTCATAAGATCAAAGGAGAGGGAGAAGAGGTGTTAGTTACCATAGTGAGAGACTGAGGACAGTTGATGGTTTTTTTCTTTCTGTGAAGTAGGAGATCTGTCATCCGCCTAGAGAGGGGAGGGGATGGTAGGAGGGTAGGACTGCTGAGGAAGGAAGGAAGGAAGAAAGGAAGGAAGGAAGGAATGCAGGAAGAGGTTTGAAATAAGCTTTATAGAGAATAGGAGAGCCAGTTGACCTCAAGTGAAGGGACGGCATTTGGGAATTTGATAGTAAAACAAATTGTAATGCCTCAACTAGTTAAACAATGTTGGGCAGAAAGGTTGGTTGTCCTCCCGGGCCTTCCTGCCCCCCCCCCCCACCCAGTGTTAATTGATGAGGTGTTTTTAACAAGAAAAAAGGATATTTTCTGACCTTCTGATTTCATTCTGAAACTTTTTTTTCCTGAAGAGAATGAACATAGGCCTGAGAGTCTTCCTTGTAATAGCAGACAGTTTGCAGCAGAAGGACGGAGAGCCACCGATGCCAACAACAGGGGTCATCCTTCCCTCAGGAAACACTCTCCGTGTAAAGAAAATTTTTCTCAATAAAACGTTGACGGACGAGGAAGCAAAAGTCATAGGTTGGTGTTAACTCAGCCAGACAATTTGCTTTGTGATACAATTTAATATTCCTTTGGAAACATTTATGATCAAATCTAAAATGAATATATTTGTCTAGTGTGGTTATTCCAGTAGAGAGTGATAGAAAAATGAATACAGGTTTGATAATACCTCTGAGTTTTCATATGAAGAGTCTTCCAGTTTGGTCTTTATTTTCTTACATGATACTGTTCACTGCCTTTTGTACTTCCTTCCAAGTAATTTTAGTTCCGTGCTTAAGTTTTATATATTCTGTCCAGTACACTAACGATGATCATTAGGGAGAAGAGTGTATCACAGTTGAAATTCCTTTCCTTGGTGACACCAATAAGCTGATGCCATTTAAAGATAGGCTTTTATTTTTTATGGGAAGTAAGTATGACTGTTCTTTATCTAATTTCTGACATTTTGTAACCGTGACGTTTTTTCTCTAGGAATGTCAGTGTACTATCCTCAAGTGAGAAAAGCATTAGATAGCATTCTCAGACATTTGGACAAAGAAGTTGGGAGACCAATGTGTATGACTAGCGTGCAGATGTCCAATAAGGAGCCTGAAGATATGATTACGTATGTAGGAAGCTCTTTCCCTTCGTTGCCATTTCAGTTTTCATAAAAGGGCACACGTGATTGATTCTTGCTTGCTCCCTTACTCTCTCCTTTGCAGCTGTCCCATATTGCTCCCTGCTGTGGGTGTTGATATAGCAAATCCTTCCGCCTGCTCAGTTGTATTCTTCAAAGTGTTATCAAACTAGCATAAGTAGCAGAAGTCATCCTGGATCTGTTTAGCTGTCAGTGACGAGGCCCTATACTCATTCCATGACCGATAGATAAATCCGAGTTACCTTTGATATGTGTGGATGTAGTTGTCTTATTAAGTCAAACACCTACTCTTAATTTCCAGAACCCCAATAAACAAAAAAGAAAACGTGAAAATCTCCTGGTAACAAAAAGTACAGAGGGGAATAACGGGAGTAGTGTTTTCAAGACAGGGCCTCAGGCCCCTGGGTCACCAGGCTTGTCGCTGCTTGCCGTCCGGCATCTTTTTTCCTTGATGTTAGGGACTTTCTCCTCGGGAGGATGTATTGATTATATGGCAGTAACTTGTTTTATTTGCTAGTCAGTATCCACATATCCTGTAATAAGGCAGGACTTTTTTTTTTTATATTAATGTCCGCATCACAGGTTTTAGAACACCAAGCTGGATATTTGATCTCTCAATTTAACTAATACACAGTTACTGTATACTAGCGTCTACTAATGTCTCCGAGAACTTCTCCAGTGTTGACATTTTTTGTCCCCCTCTGCATCACTTCCTCTGGAAAATCTACGTCACAACCACTTCCTCACTGTGTGAATGAGTCTGCCCTCCCTGGGCTCCTCTCTGGCTGTGTGCATGGAGTCTGCTAACATTCCCTGCCGGCTCTTTCCTCTGTACCTCCTGTAAAGTTTCATTCGAATTTCACTCACAGGGGTATCACTTTTCCTTTCTCTGCTGCACTTTAGTCTTTATTGGCCAGTTTCTTCCCTTGATTATCCATGTTTGCAAAGTATCACCTGAGTTTTATCGCTGGAGACCAGGAGGCAACATAGTTATACTTTGCTGTCTGTGTGAACAAGTAACAAATGTGCAGTGACCAATCACAACAGACTTGGGAAAAGTGACATGATTGGGGTGCCTGGCTGGCTCAGGTGGAAGAGCAAACGATTCTTGGTCTCGAGGTCTTGAGTTCGAGCCCCATGCTGGGTGTAGAGATTACTTTAATAAATAAAACTTAAAAAAAAAAAAAGTGACACAAGTAGGGATTATGATGCACATCTGTTTATTTACATAGTGATTTGCAGGGAAACTGGTATTATTTAATCAACTCATTGGAACTGAAATTCATGCATATTGGAACCATCTGAAGAGAACACTGACTATATAAAATCTCTAAGAGTAGGTAGCAAGTCTTTTGCCACTATAAAGAATACTGACCCCAGTACGTTAAGCGTCCAAATTCTTTTCTACATGAGAATTTTTTAGCCCACCTTAAGAACAATTTGGATAAAATAAACTAAGATCCTCATCTTGAAATATAGACCAAAATAAAAACAAAAACCAGGGTGTTAAGAGATTAGATATTTAAAGTAAAAATTAAAAAATCATTGAATAACTAGAAGAAAATATAGTAGAAATAAATTGTATCAAGCCTCTGGAGAAGCCAAGATTTTCAAAATTGACATTAATTCTGTGAACATTTAAATATGTGTATTTGTGTGTGTGTGTGTGTGTGTGTGTGTGTATTCTGAAAATAAAATGAAAAGAACAGACAATACCAACAATAGAATATGAGAATGTCTTTTTTAAGACCCTCGTTAATGTATAATAATAAATGAAAAAAATTATTTTTGTTGGGGCACCTGGGTGGCTCAGTTGGTTAAATGTCTGACTCGATTTCGGCTCAGATCATGATCTCCTGGTCGTGAAGCAGAGCCCCACCCTGGGCTCCACGCTGAGTGCAGAGCCTGCCAAGATTCTCTCTCCCTCTTCCTCTGCCCCTTCCCTGCTTGCTCTCTCTCTCTCTCTGTCTCTCTCTCTCAAAAAAAATTTTTTTAATTAATTTTATAGGTTCCTAAAATAACCAATACTTGGTTATTTAATAATCTCATTGTTACTTATTATGACTTAGTAATTAAATAGTCTTTATTCGGGCACCTAGGTGGCTCAGTTGGTTGAGCATCTGACTTCGGCTCGGGTCATGATCTCGTGTCTGTGGGTTCAAGCCCCGCATCGGGCTGTGTGCTGACAGCTCAGAGCCTGGAGCCTGCTTCAGATTCTGTGTCTCCCTGTCTCTCTGCCCCTCCCCTGCTCATGCTCTCTCTCTCTCTCTCTCTGTCAAAAATAAATAAAACATTAAAAAAATTTTAAATATTCTTTATTCAAGGTTAGATATTAATTTAATTTAATTTAATTTAAAATAATTGTATTCCACATAATTTACTTAAATACAATTTATTATTTAAACATAATCATTTCTGTAGTTTTCTAATTATTGAAAATCTTTTTGCTTGCTAGCTATATTTTCTTTCCTGTTATTTCTTTATTCTTTTGTCTATTTATAAACTGATAATTATTTGCTGGGTTTGTATGAATTCTTTTTTATAGTAAATACATTAAACTTTTTTAGGGGGAGGGGACTCCTACTTTCTGTAATTATTTTTCCAAGTTTGCTTTCATTGCCTAACATATGTAATAAGCGTATTAAATCCTGTTGTATATTTTTCAGAGGGGAAAGAAAACCCAAAATTGATTTGTTTAGGACTTGTGTTGCTGCTATTCCAAGGCTGATTCCTGATGGTATGAGCAGAACTGACCTCATTGAATTGTTAGCAAGGTAACTGAGAATCACTCTTTGCTATGTTAATTTTTACCTCTTTCAATCCCTTTAAACTTCGAATACACTCCTGTTACTGTTGTCACTAACAGAGTAATAAGGACACGTTCAGTACTTTACTTGATCCACTTTCTAAACTTGCATTGTGTCTTTTGTGTTTTGTGAACACATTCTCCCCACTCATTTTTAACTTTTAAAGTTCTTTTGGATTCCTCTCTACAAATCCTACTTTTCGATTTCCTATCTTTCCTTCTAGTGTGTTTCTTAGGATTTCGATAACATGTTATTCCTGAATAGATGTGTGGTGATGCCCATTAGGCAGTTAACTGCCGTGTTAACTCTTGAAGCCATTTCTATAGCTCGTTTTCACTTATTTTTCCTATTGTGGAGCCCGCAGGGTTCAAGTTTGTGCTTCTGTTTCCTCTGTTGGGTTTGTCATAGCTTTATAGAGTAAGAAATAACATGACAACCAAATGTAAATACTTGCTTCCAAAGCTAATTCTAAGTTGAGGGGAAGGCTTGTTGGAAGCTGCTTTGTCGATGTACGTAGGGATTCCGTAGGTAAGGGGTCAGCAAGCTGCTTCTGTAAGGATGACATAGTGAGTATTTTAGGATTTGCAGGTCATATGGTCAGCATCACAGCTGCTCCTCTCTGCAGTGCAGGGCAAAAACAGCCACGGACCTCATGGAAAGGAGGGGGTGTGACTGTGTTCCCATGGTGCCTCATACATTCTGGCCCTTGAGTCATGGTCTGCTTGCCCCCACTCTAAATGAAAAGCCAGGTGTAATGACTGTCACAGAGCAGTGATACTTGACTGTACTGAAAGATGTTTACTCCCTGCCAAGCACTTACCACGGACTTAAGTTAAATTCGCCGTGAACAGTTAATAGACTTCTCTAGCAACCCCTTTGACCTCCTCTGTGAAAACACCTAGCACTGCACACAGCCATCACTATCCTGTCCTCAACCTTTGCAGGTTGCCATCGAGATACAGAATGGCATTTGTCTCTATTCAGGATGACGAGGAGAGAAAAGGAGTTACTTGGAGACTTTGCACCATGAGATAAATTCATCCCTTTGCACTCTCTTAATTTTTTGCTGTGAATTGAAGAGTTGCAAAGTTCATGTCAGCGTTAGGGAAGGAAAAGAGGTGTAATGATTTGTAATGTTATTCTTGGGAAAACAGTAAACAGCTCTCACTCAGTTGCACTCTTTCTACTCGCCCTAATTTAACTCGCCTGCACATTTGTGGCTTAATGGTCCCGTATCCCCCCGCCAAAATGAAACTCCCTCTACAAGGGTCAGGGATGGAGGAGCCTGGTGAAGGGAGCAAACATCTGAACAGTAAATGACAGCTTTGCAACTTGATTTACTTTGCATCCTTTTCCTGTGATATTAATTAACTAATTAGCTTACTTCAGCAGAAAGGAAGATTCTGCGTTCTGCTCTATTTTGTCCCCCATTCTGATCATTTGGAATTGCAATGTCTAAATCTTGTTTTTGTTTGGTTTTTAAAGCAAGTAAGCAAAACAAAGATGCATTTGTAGACCTGTATGCTATGTCTAAAGAAAGTTAATTCTTCTGCCTTAAATTAGCCAGGCCACCCTGTTGTTCTCTACACAGTGGTGAACTCATGCGTGTATAGCATGAGTTACACAGATAGGTGTAAGATGGGCATGAAGATTTAAGGGATGTTGAAATAACCTTTAAAGTCAGCATCGTGGAGACAGTCACTGTGCCTCCACAGTACCTCCCTTGGTGCCGCTATCAGAGACAGAACGCTGGGCTAGAGATCCTTAATCTGATCCCCTGTGATGGCTCTGACGGGCTGCTCTCACTGGTGCCACTTCGTGGGGCTAACTGCAAGTCTGTCTAGCTGTAGTAAGTTTTCTCTTCGGTCTCATTGCCGGTTGAAGGTTGGCTTAGTGAAGACCAGAACTGAGTTCAGCAGGGTGAAGACTGTGACGTCTCCTTCCACCTAAAGCCCACGGCTTTCCTCCTCTGTCCGTGAGGATGACTCCACCCTCGCAGCTTCCTAAGCATGTAGTTGTGGCACGTGCTTAATATCACCTATTAACCTTACTCGTTCAAGCTGTTTCCAACACTGATGCATGTGTTTTGATGGTCAGTCGCTAAAGTAATCCTGTTCAGCCCCAAATCAGAAACTCCTGCTCACAGAGTATTACATATTGGTAGCTTCACTACTGGGGCCATCTTTTATGGTTTTCTTGTTGATCGTTCTCTTTATGTTCTGGTAAAACCCATTAGCTCATATTATGTTCATGTCCTCCGATTGTTTTGGTATCTCTAAAAGGTAATTTTATACAGCCTCTTCTCTAATTTGCTTAGATTTAAACTCCCTTTAGGGACTTCCGTGTTAGATCAACCTTTTTCCCCTCAGGTGCACTCCATTTATATTACTGCAAATTTACTCTCATGCTCACCTTCAAGAATTATCTCCGTTAACTTGATTTCATCTGGGTTTATTCTATTTTCTTGTTCACAATCGGCCATCTTATAGTTTAACTGTAACCTCAGCAGCATGAAAAGGACAGAGACAAATCATTTTCTTTCCAGTGATAGTAAAGGACTACATAACTGTGAAATAATGCTTAGATATTATATGAGCAGATATAATTTTTGACTACAAGAAAACAGCATTTTAAGGATTAAAGAATTTTTAAAATGTAATTCTGATACGCTGATCTGTATTTTTTCAAGTGCATTTTCATTATGATCAAACTTTCCTGAAGTTTTTTAAAAACACCAATATTAATAGATTCATATGTGAATTTAAACATGAGAATAACCTAAGGGTGAATATACAAAAAAAAGGGAACATTGGTTCCCATCCTCCTACTTCTTACAAACCAGGGAGGAGGACATCTTTTTTTAAGTTCTTAGTTTTAGGTTTTAGATGATGAAACTACGTGGAAGGTTCTGAGGTTTGCTAATGGAATTTTGTTCTTGGTAGGCTCACAATTCATATGGATGAAGAACTACGTGCTCTGGCTTTCAATACCCTGCAGGCACTAATGCTTGATTTTCCAGATTGGCGGGAGGATGTTCTTTCAGGATTTGTTTATTTTATTGTTCGTGAAGTGACTGATGTCCATCCCACGCTTCTTGATAATGCTGTAAAGATGTTGGTACAATTAATAAATCAGTGGAAACAGGCAACCCAAATGCACAACAAAAACCAGGACTCCCAGGTACCAGAGTCTTTTGTTTTGTCCCTTTGTATGTGGTCAGTGGTAACTGACCAACAGTCATGTCAATAGCTATTGATTTCTTGCAAACTAAACATTTGATCGGTTTTGTTTGCTTTCGAAGTTTTATAATCCCTAAACTAAACCTCCCTGCAGTTCAGATGTTAAATATAGGGTTCGTGTGTCCAACCTTTCCAACCCTCTTCCTTTCGTAACAGTTGGTTCTGAATGAACACAGAGAGTAGAGGCAATTCTAGCTTACGTTTAGGTTGTTTCCAGTATATTTAAAGCTGATATAACAGTTTTGGGGAGTATTCCATTTGAGTTATTTGATTGTTTTACCCATGGTGCTAGTCCCTGCTTCACATACGTGGTTTGTCTGCTCCTTTACCATGAAAGGTACTCAGCTTCTTGATTTATATAACATATTGCCCTAGAACCTTGGAATTTTAGAGCAGGATCATCTAAACCAATCTAGCTCGCAGCCTTCAGTGAGCATGGAGAGGAGCCCAAGAACCCCTATTTCCAACACGCTCCTAGGTGATGCCATGCTGCTAGTCTACACTTTGAGTTCAAGTTGTCCCAACTCAGTCCCTTCATTTTCCACATAGAAGTGTTAGGCCAAGAGTGATTAACAGTGTCAGCTCCAAGTTTACAAAGTAACCAGAGAATGCCAGAAGCTCCATACACAATTCATATTTAGACTGCCAGTTAAAAAGCTTTTTATCTCTGTGTACACTGTTACATTTTTTTTTTTAATGTTTATTTTTGAGAGAGAGAGAGGATGAGCAGGGGAGGGTCAGAGAGAGGGTAACAGAGGATCCAAAGCGGGCTCTGCACTGACAGCAGCGAGCCCAATGTGGGGCCCAAGCTCATGAACCAAATCACGAGATCATCACCTGAGCTGAAGTCGAAAGCTCAACCGACTGAGCCACCCAGGTGCCCCTGCGGTGTTACATTTTTGTGAATTAAATATTATTTAAGTTACTTGAGCTGAGGCAGACCTATAGCTATAATGTATATAATTTGGTTTATTCTTTAATTAATGGTTATACTGGAATGTCTACACATACTCTTTTGTTTGATTTTTAACTTCTTTTTATTTTTCAAGCATGGTGTGGCTAATGGAGCTTCTCATCCCCCTCCTCTGGAAAGGAGCCCGTATTCCAACGTATTCCATGTGGTCGAAGGGTTTGCACTTGTCATTCTCTGTAGCAGTCGACCTGCGACTAGGAGATTAGCTGTCAGTGTCCTTAGAGAAATACGGGCTTTGTTTGCACTTTTGGAAATACCTAAGGTAAGATTTAGGTATATCATTTAATTATCTAATGAAAGTACATAAAAACTATTCTTTTGTTCATTCTGTTGCTACCATGCAGGCATAACTTAACTTATAACAAAGTAACAAAGGCTTTTTGACCTGGTCTAAACTAACCCAGCTGCCTTCAATTCCATTTGTAGCAAATAGTGCTGATGTGCAGTTTTTTTATGTTTTCTTAGGTTTGGCTTTTCTTAATCATTCCTAAATATTTTTAGACATGTGCTCGCTTTTTTATAGGGTGATGATGAATTAGCCATAGATGTGATGGACAGGCTGAGCCCATCCATTCTTGAGAGCTTCATACATCTCACTGGAGCTGATCAGGTAACTGTCATGATTTCATGCTATTCAGTCTTGCCTTGGAACTTTAGACATACATACATGCATACGTGAATTTCCTTTACAAATATAATGCATTGAAGAGTATTTTATGCCCAAGTTGTAATTAATTTGACTCATTAAGATGGAGAAAAACACTTTGTTAGCAAATGCAACTAAACTTTCTTAGCTGGGCTTGATTTTTTTTTTTTTTTTTCAACGTTTATTTATTTTTGGGACAGAGAGAGACAGAGCATGAATGGGGGAGGGGCAGAGAGAGAGGGAGACACAGAATCGGAAACAGGCTCCAGGCTCTGAGCCATCAGCCCAGAGCCTGACGCGGGGCTCGAACTCACGGACCGCGAGATCGTGACCTGGCTGAAGTCGGACGCTCAACCGACTGCGCCACCCAGGCGCCCCACTTTTTTTTTTTTTTTTTTTTTACGAAGGTCTTACATTAAGACTTCAAGATGGACATAAAAATAACCATCAAACTTTACTACTTGAAGATTCTTTTTTGTTCCTGTTTGGAACACATGGACAAGGTTTCTAGGCTTTGAGTGTAACACTTAGCTCTTATAATTCACAACTTAATGTATAACCAAGGGAGATAGTAATACAATTTTGTAAACCTAAGAGATCAATTATAAATCTTTTCAGTTTAAAGAATTCTGCTTTAGATTATTAACTACGATTTATGCCAACAAAAAGAATAATGAATGACTCTTCTCATGCCTACATGCCTGGCTTATAATGGGTATTTTTGTAAATATCTATTGAATGATAGAGTGAATTGGACCTCTGTTCAGTTTAAGACTTTGTTGTGTCTTTGTTGTTGTTTGAATGACACATAAGTTGCTCTGAAGGTAAATCTTTATCTCTTCAGTATAATAGCTTGGAATTATCATTGAACAAATATTTAAGAATATGTACCTCTGGAGAGGAGTCTGTTTTCCTGTCTCTTCTGCCTGTGCATATATAGGGCATGTCAGCATAAAGTTAATGGTCCATTTTTCAGTTCCCTCTTAGTTTTAGTATGCCCATGAAAGTTGATTATTCATATATGAATTATGTAAGTTGTGGTTCTTCACCTTTTTGGTTCATAGATCCTTTTGAGACTAATAAAACCTCTGGAATCTTTCTCCAGAAAAACCCATGTACACATGTACACACAAAAAAACTTTATATGCAATTTCAGGAATTTACTACTCCCTTAAACCTTTCTTGGACCTCATTATTACCTCTGTTCTAGAAACTACCAAGAGGCCACTTAGAGTTTAATGCAATCCATATGGCAAAACTCTGAAACTTACGGAAATGTGCGATAATCCTTTCCTGTTTTCTCTACGCAGACTACTTTGCTGTATTGCCCTAGCTCGATAGATTTACAGACATTAGCAGAATGGAACTCTTCTCCTATCAGCCACCAGTTTGATGTGATCAGCCCATCACACATATGGGTATTTGCACATGTGACCCAAGGCCAAGACCCATGGATTATAAGTCTCTCCAGTTTTTTAAAGCAAGAAAACCTTCCCAAACACTGCTGTACAGCTGTGAGCTATGCTTGGATGTTTGCATACACAAGACTTCAGTTATTGTCCCCACAGGTTGATATAAAGTAAGTTGTTTTCCTAGTGTAAATTTTAGAATGTGTAGACTGTCAGTTTTTATAAGTACGTATTTGAAAAGTTGTACAAGTTGGAAATTCCACAAGTAAATAACCTGCCATAACGGACTGATGTATAAGGGGAGGAGACGAAAGATGTAAAGGATGTAGTCTCATAATCCCTTCATCCTTTTCATGTAATTCAGTCTCACCAAATTGTTGGTTCACTTAATAGCCCAGTGCTTGGTACATAGTATGTGTCTGATGAATCTGTACTGAAGAATTAAGGAGCAGAGGATCTGGAGAGGAGTGTGGATCTGGATATAGATGAGCGTATAGAGGAAGGGTGCAAAGTGAAGAGACACCAAGCACAGTGACCTTACTTTTCCTGATGACATTATAAGGAAGTCATCTGCTGACAGGGATTAGTGATGATGGCATTGGGGATAATGGCAAAGATTTGGAATAACTGATGATGTGATAGGGTGTTAAACAAGGTCATCGTAAACTGCAGTTAATTTCTTCTTGCTCTTAAGTATAGTATTTTTGAACCTGAATTTGAGTTCCCGATTTCACTTTATCCAGTACTTTTTATCAGATCACATGGAATGAGGCCACTCATCATATAAGTTGCCCGTATAAACCCAACCCCTGGATGAACCTAACACCTTAGGGTCATTAAAGGCTCTCCAAACCTGGCTCTAGTCTGTACTTTCCCCTTACTTTCTGTCATGCTGTCCATGTGTTCTTAGGTTAGAACCACACAAACTTCTCCAAGTTCACCGCATGTGACTACAGTTTCCACTATCTTGAGTTTTAGTTCACATGAACCTAGAATGCCTTTTGTCTTCTCTGTCTTCTGTATGTCGACATCTGCTGTATCTCAAATTCCACCTTATTTTTAAAGCCTTCTCTTATATCTCCCAACCCAGAGTAATCATTCCTTCTTTTGGATTTGAATATAGATATTTTTGGTTTTTCTATATGTGTATCCATGCTTATTATGTATCTATATAGATTCTCAGGTATTATGTAGCAAGTATTATTTATTTAGTGGAAATTGACACTTGCCACCTTGCATAACATTAATGACCTTATCTTAGTCTCCCCTAATTACCATGTTTTAAATTAGAAGCTCCTCTCCTACTACCATTCTCTATCTCCTCTATCATTCTTCATCACAGTTGGCACTATCTGACGTTGTTTTATTCATTTCTGTATTGTATATCTTCCGCAGTACTCATGATGGTAGTGATTTTTTTTTAAGTTTATTTTTACTTATTTTTGAGACAGAGAGAGAGAGAGAGAGAGAGAGAGAGCGAGAGCCAGGGAGGGGCAGAAAGAAAGGGAGAGAGAGAGTCCCAAGCAGGCTCCGTGCTGTCAGCACAGAACCTGATGCAAGGCTCGAACTCATGAATGGTGAGATCCTGAGCCAAGATAAAGACTTGGTCACTCAACCAACTGAGCCACCCAAGTGACCTGCTGGTAGTGATTTTTAACAGGGTTGTTTTATTTTGTTTTTACTGCTGCCACAATATTTTCTAAAACAGTAAAACACTGTTGATGAATTAATGAAGTGATATGTTTGCTTTGTTTATCTTAATATATAAATATACTGAAGCTAAGGACTCTGTGTTAGTATTTTTCTGTTTTGTTTTCCTCTCATTCCTTAATCCCAATAGAATTTGGTGTTTGGAAAGATTTATGGAATTGTTCCAACATATTTTATTGGTCTGTTGTTTCAAGACAGAAATTTGACAGAATCCTTAAAAATGTGGATACTCTTTTGACACTGCAGTTCCATTTTTAGGAATTTACCCAAGAAAATAATTAAAATTTTATTATAATTAAGCATATATTCAAATGTATAGTGTTGTGTATTATAGGGAAAAATTTCTATTAGTTAAAATGCCCAATAATGAAAATTCAGACAACAAAACCTGATCTCTATAGTAATATAGCATACAGTCATCAAAAATGATGTCGCACTGGGGCACCTGGGTGGCTCAGTCGGTTGAGTGTTCGACTTCGGCTCAGGTCATGATCTCGCGGTTTGTGAGTTCGAGCCCCGCGTTGGGCTCTGTGCTGACAGCTCAGAGCCTGGAGCCTGCTTTGGATTCTGTGTCTCCTTCTCTCTCTCTGCCTCTCCCCCACTTGTGCTCTGTCTGTATCAAAACTAAATAGATGTAAAATAAAAAAAAAAAAAATTAAAAAAAATGATGTCCCAGAAGTATAGTCTTTTAGTGTAAGATGTTTAAAACACGTTAAGTACATACAAAAAAAAAAACAGTATTGTTCAGTTTTTGTGAGTTAAAGGAGATATATTCAACATGTTTGTATATGAATTGAAGATTTGTAAAAGAATATACTGTGCTTACTTGGATGTGGGATAAAGGGGATTTTCATTTTGTTTTCATGTGTTGTTTTTTTTTTTTCCACGTCGAGCATGTATAAGAAGTTATAAAATGTGGCCTGTTGAAATATTAACTTTGGTCACAAGAATAATAGATGATGTTAAAATGATGCTATGTTTTAATTTTCAGTCAAATATGTTATTCATTTATATCTTACCACCATTCCACAGGGCTTTAGCAGCGGTGGTAATAAAACCGTATGTTAACCATCTCTCCTAAATTGATAGCATTTAGCTTTAGTTAAAGAAAACTTCAAAAAATGTCGTGTTGTTTGTATTCACCTGCTTCTCTTGCTGTTTTCCCCCTTAGCAGCCCCATCAATGCTAAGAAAGTGAACACTACCACAAGCAGTGACTCCTACGTCGGCCTGTGGAGAAACTATCTGCTCCTTTGCTGCAGTGCGGCGACATCCACGACCTCTTCAACATCTGCAGGTTCTGTGAGGTGTTCTCCTCCCGAGACGCTGGCGTCTACCCCTGATAGTGGCTATAGCATTGATTCCAAAGTAAGGCTTCCCAACCTGCCACTGAATTTGAATGGCACCATCAAATAATGGTTTTCAAGTGTCTTTTCCAGGACCATAAAGGCATTTGGTTGAAAAGTGTGTTGCTTGTACTAACAATGAAAATAGTGCAAGAAATCGCATGACTATCGATTCCTTACTGGGATCAATTTCATATGTATACACACGAACACTGTTGTACTGATGGAGGGTCATGCTCACTGAATTCATCGTAGTGAATTTTTTAAAGGAATTTTCATCCCCACTTTTCCTTATTTATTTTCTATAGTTTTCACACTTCTCAGTATCCAAAATAAATCGTTTAAATAAATACCTTTGTCGAATTTCCCTAAATTATGTAGTGGTACCAATGATACTTGGTAATAACAGTTGTATAGCCTTCATGCTGTGACACAAAATGTTGCGAGGTGGTTGGAGAAAATTTAGAAAACCTAAGACCTGAGAGTCTTTCTTTAACACCAGTGACTCTTGTAGAAGGAATTTTTTTAAATTGGTTTTTATGGATCAAAAGACATAGACTATCAGATGGAGGGAATCAGCCTATTATCTGATGGTAAGTGTCTGTAAGAAATTAGGAGACCCACAGAGCCCAAATTCTTTTAATGAACTTGCAGTGAAACATTGGACAAGTCATTTAATGTTTTTAGATTATGTGTACCACAGGTGAATTTTGAAGCCCCGTTCACAGAAAAATTCCATCTTTCCATGGCCCTTGATGAAATGTTGATGAAATGTGGATGAAGTGCCAAATTATTTAATTGGATGTACTGTCATTAACGGCTGCTATAAATACCTTTTTTTTTTTTTCAGATTATCGGCATCCCATCCCCTTCATCCTTGTTTAAGCACATAGTTCCAATGATGCGCTCTGAGAGCATAGAGATCACAGAATCCCTTGTTCTAGGTCTTGGCAGGACCAACCCAGGAGCTTTTAGGTAATTATCTTCGTATCTGTTCTCTATGCACTAAACCAGCTGATGTACTGTTGGAGAGAAGGCGTGATAGAGTACTTACTATCTGGACAGTTCATGTCAGTCCTGACATTTAGCAGGTAACTAGCCATGTAACATTTAATGAGTCCTGTAATTTCTCTGATCCTTTATTTCTTCATTTTGACTGAACAGATAAGAATTACCCAATATTCTTCACAGAATGACTGTGAAAATCACATATCTATTCTGTATAAATAGGTTCTAAAAATGATAAAATGCCATGTAAATTTTTAATACTTTTCTGCCTATTTACACAGTGATGTGATTATTTTACAGTTTTGGTCTATTGGCTAAAAGTATCATTTTTCCTGTTCTTATTCAAGAGAATTAGGTTATTTTTTATTTATTTATTTATTTATTTATTTATTTATTTATTTATTTTAATGTTTATTTATTTTTCAGAGAGAGAAAGAGAGAGAGTGAGAGGGAGGGAGGAAGGGGCAGAGAGCGAGGGAGACAGAATCCGAAGCAGGCTCCAGGCTCCGAGCTGTCAGCACAGAGCCCGATGTGGGGCTTGAACCCACGAACCACGAGATTATGACCTGAGCCAAAGTCGTACACTCAACCAACTGAGCCACCCAGGCGCCCTGAGAATTAGGTTATTTGTAAAAGAAATATTTACATACATATTTATGTCATCCTTGATATTTTTTATACTAATGAAAAAAATCCTTCATTTTTGCCTGAGATTCTGCTTGGTCCTTGCCTTGCCTGCTGGGCCTTGTAGTCATTCTTTTGAGATTGTCCTCCATTGATCTCAGGTGATGTTTGATGTTTCATCTCTGAGATAACACATACAGCAGAGACTAGGTTAGCTAATTATTATGTGTCTGTATTTGTGGGGTGGCGTTCATCATAAATGAAGTCTTGGAAAATTATTTTGTGATAAGTAAATACATTATTGTGCTAATGGAAAAAATAGGATCCAAAGATGATCTCAGATTCTTAAAAAACAAATTCTCATAAAGAGAAACAATCCTCAGGCAAAAACTGTAAATATCTGCAGTAGTTTCCATAGATGATGAAATTGTGGATGCATTGTGTTTTCGTATTATCCTTTTTTATTTTTCCAGTTATCCACAATGATCACATTTACAATTCAAAGCCATAACGTAAGCAAAGATAAAGTTATCATTTTCATGAAGTTCATACACTTTAACTCATTAATGCTATTTATAAGAATTAATCCTAAGGAGATAATCAGAAATGAAGGCAAAGATATTCACTAAGGTAGTATTTCTAACAACAAAAATTAGATAAAATTGGGGCACCTGGCCACCTCAGTCAGTAGAGCATGTGACTCTTGATCTTATGGTTGTAAGTTCAAGCTCCACGTTAGGTGTAGAGATTACTTAAAATCTTCAGGAGTGCCTGAGTGGCTTAGTCAGTTAAATGTCCGACATGGGCTCAAGTCATAGTGTCACAGTTGGTGAGTTCAAGCCCCTCATCAGGCTCTGCATTAACACCAAAGAGCCTGCTTGGGATTCTCTGTCTCTGTCTCTCTCTCTCAAAAAAAAAAAAATTTTAGGGACACCTGGGTGGCTCAGTCGGTTAAGCATCCAACTTCAGCTGAGGTCACGATCTCAGAGTTCATGGGTGTGAGCCCCACATTGGGCTCTGTGCTGACAGCTCAGAGCATGGAGCCTGTTTCAGATTCTATGTCTGTCTGCCTGTTTGTCTGTCTGTCTGTCTGCCTTTCCCCTGCTCAAGCTCTGTCTCTCTCAAAAGTAAATAAATATTTAAAAATAATAGTAATAAATAATTTAAAAAGCTTTAAAAAATTACATAAAATTTAATGAATCAGTGAGAAATGAAAGTGGTTAGGAAAATTGTGGTATCCTACTCTATAAAAGAATATTATGAATAAATTAATGGCATTTAAAAGTCATTATGCTATTAATGGGAAAAAAGGATACCATCCCATGTATGATAGGGTTTCAACTATATAAAATGTGTGTGGGCTCAAAATGATGGAACAACAGTCTTAATGGTACTTACCTCTGTGAATTAGAGTAAGTGGCCTATCCCATTTTTTTCTGCTTTCCAAATACAGTGTGCATATGTTCTTTTGTAACCAAAACAAAACAATAAGGATTGTGTTGGAAACAGTAGAATTAGGGGGCACCTGGGTGGCTCAGTTGGTTAAGCGTCCGACTTTGGCTCAGGTCATGATCTCGTGGTTCACGAGTTCGAGCCCCACGTCGGGCTCTGTGCTGACAGCTTGGAGCCTGGAGCCTGTTTCAGATTCTGTCTCCGTCTCTCTCTGCCCCTCCCCTGCTTGCGCTCTGTGTGTGTCTCTCTCTCACTCTCAAAAATAAATAAACATTAAAAAAAGATTAAAACAGTAGAATTAGGGTTAACGCTTGCATTTCACATCATTATATTAGTGTTTACATATTTGCACAACAGATTATACCCATTCAGCTATTAATTTAAAAATATATCACTTCCCTTCTAGGGAACTAATAGAGGAATTGCATCCCATAATTAAAGAAGCACTCGAAAGAAGGCCAGAGGTAAGTGTGTATTTTTCTACCATTAAATATTCATCAAGTACTTGTCTTCTATATTCTATGTCAAAATTAGACATAGAATTTTGTCAAAAGTTAGAAATTGAGAAGTTATTACGTAAAAGATCATCTAAAGTAGTTCTAAACACTTTTTTAATATACAAAACTCTCCCCCCCCCCCCCCCCGAGGAGATCTTTATGCAGAAACTCATTACATAAAAGATATTAAATTGCTATAACTAGAGTGAGGGCAGTCAGGATCTAGATGGGTCAGCAAACTTCCTGTAAATGGCCAGGTAGTAAATATTTTCACCTTTGCAGGTCCTACTGTCTCTGTTGCAACTGCTCAGTTTTGCTGCATAGGTTACTAAACAAAGGGACGCAGCTAGATTGCAATAAAATTTTATTTAGGCAGCAGTGGGCCAGATTTGGCCTGTGAGGTCCATATTTTGCCAGCCCCAGGTTTACATTCCCAAATCTATAGGTTTGTGTTCTGTCCTGAGCAACTTTTAGAAACCGCAGGTCCAGTGGGACAGGCAGATATGCAAACCATAACTATAACAATGTGTTATTCACTGAAACGAAGTCATAGGTAAGAGGTTGTACAGACTGTAGAGAGGAAAAGCCTCTGGCTCTGCCTGTGAAGGAAAAGTAGGTAGGAAGCACCAATATTTGAGCTGAAGTTTGAAGCACATTCCTTGGTGGATAAGCAAGGGGAAGACATTCTAGGCAGAGAAATAGCATTTGCAAACCTTATGAAAGAATTTGAACACTGCAGATTCTTTTGCGTGATTATATTATGGAGAAAGTGATTGGTTATGCTGCAAAGCAAGGTAGGTATTATCTCATGACAGACTCCTGGTCTCTGCTTTATTTAGTAGTCCAGTGGTTACCGTATGGCATAGGCATCCGAGAATTGCCTGGAGAGCTTCCTAAAAATTATAGATTCCTGGGCCTGTTGAATGAGAATCCCTGGAATGGAGCCCAGAAATCTTCTAAAAACCACTGTAGATGAGCCTGGTGTAGATGACTGAGAATCACTGCTCTTTATGTCACCAAGGAATTAAAACAGGAGAGGGAGATGGGGATAATAGCTACTCTTTAGAAACTGTAAGACAGCATCTGTACTTCTTTATTTCCTTTCTTTAATTTAGCCTGGTGGAGTAGTGATAGTATCCCCATTTAGTAATTGATTAGACTTTTGTTTCAGAATGATCATGTTGATTACAGTATAGCATGAAAGTTAAAGGATTGCAGAGGAAAATGGAAATGGAAGCAAAATTAAGTAGCGATATTTATACTTCAGAATTTCAGGGGAGAGAAGTCATCATAGCAAGTGAATAGATAGGTACAATGATGTGCCTTGAATGTAAGATTTATTTTGAGTGCTGTAGACTCAGTCTTTCTACAGGGATGAGATGAAAACAAGTCAGTTAAAAGGTTGCAGAAATCCTCAAAAGCTGTTTAGAAACCATCCTGTTCAGTATGAATTGCTGTAAACTTTATAAAGAGCTAAATGAAGTAGTAGTTGTAATGAACTGGTTATCAGCAAATTGGCCTGCTTATGCAAGGCAGGAATCTGGATTTTGTAGGTTTCTAGTTGCTCTGTACTGTGAAAATGACATCATGGTGACATAATGAGCAATAGAAGAAAATGATGCAGCAAATCTGCCTCTTCCTACTACATGAGTTCCCACTGGAAGCAGAATCCAGGGGAGATTTATAGCAATTATAAGCTAGCCATTTGTCCTTTGGCTCTAATAAGACAAATTTATTCATACCATAATGATCAGATAAATTTTTTCTTTTGTATTTCGTTTTTGTGTCAAAATTAATCCGTGAGTGGAAAACTTTGGCACAAGCAAAATCTGTGGGGTTTCTTCATTCTCCTTTGTGTTATTTTTTTTATTTTCCCCGCCCTTCTGTTATATTCGGGGGGACATCTTAGGGATTCTTTTGCTTTCAGTGAGAACAGTTGACTAACCACTTCAGTTCTTCTGAAGTTGTCAGATTAGCAAATAACCTAAAAGTAACTATAACTGTGAGGTAACTGTAGGATTTTATTTTCTCCCCCCACAAGGGGTATGGCCGCACAAACTGTCATGTGATTTTATTTGGCTCATTAATCAAACTATCTGCACATGTCTCTCTGATTCAGTGGCCACTAGACTGCTCAAAGTCCACATTACACAAACAAAATAATCGCAAGGAGCCCTAAAACCCTAAGTTTGCTATCGACTTCCCGGAAGGACTTTTACTTAGTATCTTTCTATCTCTGGAACAGAATATGAAGCGTCGCAGGCGTCGAGATATTTTGCGAGTACAACTGGTACGAATATTTGAACTGCTGGCAGATGCGGGTGTCATTAGTCACAGGTCAGTGTTGGATTTTTGATTTGTAAAACTTTGATTAGAGAACATAATATTGTCTCTTATGAAATACATAAAAACAAAGCATGCTTGCAACAATAAAAACCTTCAACGCTGTGAGCATTATTTGCCAGTCCATCTAGTATTAGCCAGTGGCTAAAAAACATGTTGAAAAAAAATCTACCACTAGTACTAGATTGCTTCGGGAAAAAATTGGGTATGACATTCCTAGGATTTTGATATTTGTAGGAATCTAGTAACTCAGGCAAGAGGACAGTAGCCGTGTTTTGTGACTAAGTTAACTTTATCTTACCTCATTTTAAAGATGTATTTCTTGGGCGCCTGGGTGGCTCAGTTGGTTGGGCGGCCAACTTCGGCTCAGGTCACGATCTTGCGGTCCATGAGTTCGAGCCCCGCGACGGGCTCTGTGCTGACAGCTCAGAGCCTGGAGCCTGTTTCAGATTCTGTGTCTCCCTCTCTCTGACCCTCCCCTGTTCATGCTCTCTCTCTCCCTGCCTCAAAAATAAATAAACATTAAAAATAAATAAGTAAAAATAAAGATGTATTTCTTGTAGACTGTAAAATCATATATATATACATCTATCTATACATCTGTCTATCTATACATACATAGATAGATAGATGTATATATATATATATATATATATATATATATATATATATATATATAGGCTAAACACTATAAAGTTTACAAATTTATCCCAGTCATCTATTAATCTATCCTATTGGGGAAAATCAAAAAATCCATGAACATAAATCATAATTCATAACTTTCCACCCTTCCCCAATGAAGACATTGTTAGAATAAAGGCATTTTGGCACTAAGACCAGCCCCTCAAGGAAAATTCCATCAGCTTTGGGTTGAGAACTACCTATTTCCTTAGGAAAGATAATGGTGTTACCTGTTTATTGAAGGAGGGAAAAAAAGAGAGATCTGATCGTCTTCAAAAAAAGGTAACTGAAAAGAGATCCCGAGGAAAAAAGAACGTTAATAATAGTGCAGTGTTGTTACTCTGGCATTGTCCCGCTTATTTCTGAGTACCTCCTCCCTTTCATAGTTTGCATCAAGTGCTTTTTTGACAAGTGCTTTCAAAAATAGAGCTTTAATTAAAGAGAATTTAAACCACGGATTACCTTTTCTTTTATAGTAAATGAAAAGCAAATGAGAAGAAAGAAAAAGAAACATCATTCCTTTTTTTTTGTCCTACACAAAAACAAAACAGTGGAAGTCAGGAAAAGAGAATTTGAAACATGCTGGGCTTCATGCAAAAAATCAACAACCTAATACATACCTGGATCTTTTTTTGGTTGTTGTTTTTAATGTAACGTTAGTGAATGGAGAATCTTTGGTACTATTTTGGGGAACTGCAGGATGTTGGTGTATTTAAAATTTAACTGCAAAAGCTGTACTCACCATTGGGCAGTAATGGTTTTGAACACAGTTATGGTTTTGGTTTTGTTTGATTTTTTTTTAAGAGAAAGTAATCCTATAAGGCTGTTGCTATTATGGACTTTTTATTTCCTTGATTAAGGCAAAAAAGATGAATTCAGAATGCCAAGAAGGCAGGGATCTTTGTTTTGTTCCTCAAGCTGATCCTGTGTGCCTCATGCATAGGAAGTACTCAATGAATATTTGTTAAATGAATGAATGTTTTTCTCTGGGTCAGGTTGCAGTCTATTAAATTGGTTTCCCATCCAATAATAAATCATGACTCAGAAATTAAAAACACTCATTTAAGGAATAAAGGGAAACATTTCAAAAAAAAAAAAAAAGGAAAAGAAAAGAAAGGTGCCTGGGTGGCTCAGTCATTAAGCATCTGACTTCAACTCAGGTCATGATCTCATGGTTCTTGAGTTCGAGCTCCGCGTCGGGTGAGCTCGAGCTCCATTTGGGGTGAACATGAGCCCTGCTTGGGTGAGCCCTGCTTCTCTCTCTCTCTCTCTCTCTCTCTCTCTCCCACACACACACCCTCTCTCAGCCCCTCTCTCACTTGCACCTTTTCTCTCTCAAAAAAAGGGAGGGGACACATTTCATTATGAATTCATTGAACATATTTTTATTGTAGACTGATATTTTTAAGATGCTGTAATACCATGGTGATTCCTTACTCTTGTTTTCATGGCTTTAGGATGTTTATTCTTTTGAGAGAGCACATGCAGGTGGGCAAGGGGCAGGGAGAGAGAGGAGACAAAATCTGAAGCATGCTCCAGGCTCTGAGCTGTCAGCACTTGAACTCACGAATTGTGAGATCATGACCTGAGCCGAAGTCGGATGCTTAACCAACTGAGCCAACCAGGCCACTCCTACGATGTTTACAAGAAGCTCTTCACAACTATTAAAAATTAGTTTTACTTTTAAAATCTTGTGTTTTAGAGGTACTTTTCAAATATAGCAAGGAAAACTGATCAAAATGAATGTAATGTAACATCATCATTTATATAGCACTTATGGTTTACTAATAAGATTATGATTCATTTTCTCTTATGATTTCATTTTCTCTTTCTTACATAGTAACTCATTTATAGTCTTACTAAAATGTTCTGAGGTAGCTACTGGTCAAATCCTTTATAAACAATGGAACGAGACTGGAACCCAAGACTTCTGACTAACCAAAGGAGCCTTTCTGGTCTTTGGTTTCCAGGCAGAGAGCCCTTGCCTCAGGGAAAAAATTACTGCAGATTTTTGAGACAATTCCACGGGTATAAGAAGACTTGAAAACCACCACTCGTACTTGAATTCTCTTAAAGTTTTGTGTCCCTAGTACTACCTGTTTTAGAATCTTGCAGAGAATAAATACCTAATGGATATTTGATTGATTATGCTAAAGGCATGATATGAATATGTGTGGCAACTAGGAGAATATATAGAGCTAGTCTTTCTTCTTTCTACCCTTCTGAACTGATCCTTCCTATCCCGTATGCCTCCTTATTTCCTTATTTTGAAAAACTATATATTTTGCCAGAGAAGGAATAACATTCAGCACTCAGAATAGTCGATTAAAAGCAGATATGGAATTGAATAACATAAATTGCAGTAGTTTCTTGATTAAGAAGCACCATCTAGGGGCACTTGGGTGACTCAGTAGGTTGAGCATCTGACTTTAGCTTGGGTCATGATCTCACGGCTCGTGGGGTTGAGCCCCGCATCAGGCTGTGTACTGACATCTCAGAGCCTGGAGCCTGCTTTGGATTCTGTGTCTCCCTCTGTCTCTGCCCCTCCACCATTCACACTCTGTCTCTCTCTCTCTCTCAAAAATAAACATTAAAAAAAAAAAGAGGAAGAAGCATCATCTAGGAGCACCTGGGTGGCTCAGTCAGTCAAGTGTCCAACTCTTGATTTCAACTGAGGTCATGATTTCAGAGTCATAGGATCGAGCCCTGCATTGGGCTCTGTGCTAACAGTGCAGACCCTGCTTGGGATTCTCTCTATCCCTCTGTCTCTGCCCCTCCCCTACTCACATGCTCTGTCTCCTAAAATAAACTTTTAAAAAGCACAATCTATCTCATATTTGTGAGCCAAAATCATGTTCATTTAATTTTTGTATATTAAGTTGCACACTATCATGACCATGCCAAGTTTAATACACAGTTGATCCTTGAACATAGATTCGAGCTGCACAGGCCCACTTGTATGTGAATTTTAACAGTACAGTAATATAAATGTGTTTTCTCTTATGGTTTCATTTTCTCTGTCTTTATTGCAAGAATATAGTACATAATATGTATGACATGCAATATATATGTTCATCAACAGTTTATGTTATCGGCAAGGTTTCCAGCCAACAATAGGCTATTAATTGCTAAGTTTTGTGGAGTTAAAAGTTATATACAGATTTTTGACTGGAGTGGTGTGAGTGGGTACCCCAAGCCCCCCATTGTTTAAGGGTCTACTGTGTATTATTCTGGTTTGATTACTAGGAATTTATTTTGATTGAAATTACAATTTAAAATCACATTTTTTTTTTCCAATATTTTCAGTGCAAGTGGTGGCCTTGATAATGAAACACATTTCCTCAACAACACTTTATTGGAATATGTAGATTTAACTCGACAACTCCTGGAAGCAGAAAATGAGAAAGACTCTGACACACTGAAGGATATACGATGCCATTTTAGTGCCTTAGTGGCGAATATCATTCAGAATGTTCCAGGTAATTATTTTCAGTTTCTTTCTTTTTTTAAATTTTTTTTTAATGTTTTTATTTATTTTTGAAGGAGAGAGAGACAGAGCATGAGTGGGGGAGGAGCAGAGAGAGAGGGACACACAGAATTTGAAGCAGGCTCCAGGCTCTAAGCTGTCAGCACAGAGCCCGATAAGGGGCTCGAACACACGAACTGTGAGATCATGACCTGAGCCGAAGTCGGATGCTTAACTGACTGAGCCACCCAGGCACCCCTATTTTCAGTTGCTTAAAACATTATTGAATTATTA
This sequence comes from Lynx rufus, assembly GCF_022079265.1. Classification (NCBI taxonomy): domain Eukaryota; kingdom Metazoa; phylum Chordata; class Mammalia; order Carnivora; family Felidae; genus Lynx; species Lynx rufus. The sequence continues at coordinate 37,983,975 of NW_025814845.1, read as the reverse complement.
AGCGACCATCATATATTTTCTTCCCATGAGGGTTTGCAGTCTCAGGTGCTAAAGCAGCTAAAACATAGTGGAAAATATGTCAGCATAACATGGATGGCAAGCGTTTGTTTTAGCTTTCAATTAGTGGTGTGAGTAGAAGTCAAAAAACAACCCCACCTAGATTTTTAATGATAATCAAGACACTAACAAAAAATTTAAGAAGTCAATAGAATATTCTTCTATTATTTTTATTTTTAAAAATTCTATTCTTTTATTTAAAAAAAATTTTTTTTAATGTTTATTTATTTTTGAAGGAGAGAGAGACAGAGTGCGAGCCAGGGAGGGCCAGAGACAGAAGGAGACACAGAATCCGAAGTAGGCTCCAGGCTTTGAGCTGTCAGCATAGAGCCTGAAGTAGGCCTTGAACTCATGAGCCATGAAATCATGACCGGGGCCAAAGTCGGATGCTTAACTGACTGAGCCACTCAGGTGCCCCTCGGATAAACTTCTTTAGAGAGACTTGTTCTAGTTGTAGTAAGCAAAAAGAAATAGTAATGAGAATAGAATTAACAAGATACTTTTGAGTAATGGAAGAAGGGTGTAGGCTGCAGTTACAAAATATACCAAAGATACAGTGTTATTGACTGGTTCCTTTAAGGTCATTGTACCTATTGTTGAGTACCTACCAAATGGCAGATAGTGGTTTAGGCACTAGAAGTATTAATTTGTGCAATTACGTTTTAAAAAGCCATAAATTCTGTACAAGTGTAAGACATAAAAATGTGACTGTAGCCTTTGGTATAAATGTAAATACAATTTTTTTCTTTTTCTTTCTGAAAAAGAATAATTTTGTTAGCTTTAAAAATACATGCAAACAGTTGGCTTTTAAAGTAAGAGCATGGGTTGTATTTTATAAGAGAGTCCAGTAAGCATTTCTTAGGTACCTTAATTTCAAGTGCAGGAGCCCTATTTGGAACTTTAGAGGAAATGATGCCAGTTAGAGGGAAAGAGCATTCTTTCCCTCTAACTTTTCTGATCTGAAGCCCATTAACATAAAGGTAGAATTTAGTCCATTACTAAACATTTTTCTACAACTTCCAGATTGGCTCATTAAGATACTCTTGGGTTTCTTCAACAAGGATTGACACCGAGAATTTGTAGATGGAATTTTAACGTGGAGAGAATCCACGGAGATCATCTCAAACAGTCGTTTTCAAACTGTGTCGTTTTTCCTCTGCTGCCAGCAGCAAGAGGCAGCAGAATGGGTTTGGACTCTAGGCCTTACCCCTGAGTTCAAGTAGATCAGCCCCTCCTTTGTCTGTTTTGTGTATCAAGATTCCATGTAAGGATTCTTGATTCTTTGACAAAGACAGCTGTGCTGCTAAAAACATACAGCTTAAAAACAACTTATCTCGTCCAAAGATTTCACTTGACATTGAACCGAGATCCAGAGTTGTGTTCGCGTTGATGTCTCGGCCCCGCTTGCCGTGTAAGCAGCAACAGCCAGGGAGAGAGGCAGGCAGGGTCCTCGTACCTCCCTTGAAACCGTGCTTGCGGGTCCTGAATCTCTCACAACGCTATGCTGCGTGGTGTCATAGTCTCAGCCCTGTTCCTGTGGCTTGCGTATGTGGAAATGATTTCTGCCACGGAGGAGGTTTTTGGCAGTTTAAGATAAAAACTTCTGCTTTCTTTTTTATAATATTGCATATTCAATGCCAAATAAGTTGGCATGCACATTAAAATAAAGGGAAATGGGAATCATTGTTTTCCCATCTATTTTTTATTCACAGTGCACCAGAGAAGAAGTATCTTCCCTCAACAGAGCCTTCGTCACAGTCTGTTTATGCTGTTCAGTCACTGGGCAGGCCCTTTCAGCATCATGTTTACACCCTTGGACAGATACAGTGACAGAAATATGCAAATTAACAGACATCAGTACTGTGCCCTAAAGGTATTTACTTAGAAATCTGCTTTCTTTTTTCTTACGTGAAGAGTGTAAATTTTTTTGTCTCTCGTTGCCTAGTATTGTAAAGAGGATAGATTTCTTCTTAGTACCTTGAGAACATTAGAATAAATATTTGCCTGCTGTATGAAAACATTTATACTGTATGCTTATTTAAATGCATAAAATACAACGCAAAGAAGTTACAGAATCCACCCAAAATTTAAACACTATTTTCTTAAAGAACTGAGAATTGCTTCTTTTTCCTTAAGTACTTTTTCTCCGTCTTTTTCCCCCCTCTTCTCTTCCAGTACTGTTCAAACTCCATGCCTAATTTGATATCATCCATTCACTTACTACTCATAATAAATTACTTAGTTTCAAAAATTACTATTACGCTTTTCTTTGTAAAGAATTAAAGGTATTGTGGCCACATAAGCATGAATAAAAATATCCTGCCTCTTCACATTAAACAGCCAACATATAACCTCTTAAATGTTTTAAATGTAATTCTAATATTATTGTTTGAAGGCTATGTCTGCTGTACTATGTTGTGGCCCTGTTGCAGATAATGTAGGACTTTCATCAGATGGCTATTTGTACAAATGGTTGGATAACATTTTGGACTCTCTGGACAAAAAGGTAATTATGACAGTTCCTTTAAGATTTCATAATAAATGGCACTACATTATTTGGAGTTACAGTATGACTCATTGAAAACCAATTTTTTTTTAATAGGAGACAGATTAGCATATAAACAAAAAGCATATTATATAAAATTAAATAGGATGCAACAATTTAAGAATTTTCTAATTCTTATTTATTACTTAAATAATGTTAATTATTATAGGGTTAATATAATAGTGTATACATATATCTCACAATAGGGTTCTAAATCTAAACTATATTAATATAGAATACATTGAGCTCCATGGAAGAAATACATGTTATTTGTTATGCTTAATTTCATTTTTTTTGACCACTCCCCAATTAATCTTTCTTGTCTTCCCTATTCTTTATTCTCCTGCTGTACATGCATAGACTTCACAATTTAAAATAGAACTTACATTTTTTTCCCCTCAGAATAATTTTTGTATTAGGTTATCCGAGACAAGAATAAAGCTTGATAAAAATAACTGGAGAGGTTAATAACTCACTTTTCTGAAAGCACTGAATCACTGTGCATATTCATCAGCCGCCTTTAGGGCTCTGCTGGAGGAGAGAATTGTACTACGTAGAGTCTTGTGGAAAAAGTATAGTTTATCCATGTCATTTGTTTCCTTTTGGCTAAATAAAATGAGAAGAGGTTGAACAAAAGGAGACTGAGATTTGTGCTTCAATACAATAAATATATATACTGTGTTATTTGAATAAAAATATGGGGAAGTAGTTATATAAATTTCTTTCTCCCGGGCAATCTTGTGACCTTTCCTTAGGTTCATCAGTTGGGCTGTGAAGCAGTTACATTACTGCTGGAGCTGAACCCGGATCAGAGCAACCTGATGTACTGGGCTGTGGACCGATGTTACACTGGTTCCAAGAGAGTGGCAGCTGGCTGCTTTAAAGCCATAGCTAATGTATTCCAGAACAGGTACTCTAGATACTGGCTTCCATATTTTATTTAGCTTTTTTTTTTTTTTTTAGAGAAAAATACTAAGAAACCAGTGTTTTGCTTCCCTGAGCTCTAATGAAATGTAACCAAAATAAGAATAACGATCACCATGCATCTGTTGTACCTTTTGCCTTAAAAACAAACCCCTAGTCACTTCATTGCTTTAAAAGCTGCATGTCTGCAGCTCCCCCTTTGTGTATCATATTTATTAATGGTGTGAAAGCCTCTAAACATTTACCTAACATGTAAAATTTGTCCCTAGGGATTATCAGTGTGATACAGTGATGCTCCTGAATCTGATCCTGTTTAAAGCAGCTGATTCTTCTCGAAGCATCTATGAGGTTGCTATGCAACTTTTACAGGTATGTAAGCAAATATTACTTAAAATATTTTTTTTAAGTTTATTTATTTATTTTTGAGGGAGAAAGAGTGCAAGCAGGGGACGGGCAGAGAGAGAAGGAGAGAGAGAATCTCGAGCAGGCTCCACACTGTCCACGCAGAGCCCAACACAGGGCTGGAGCTGAGATCAAGAGTCCGATGCTTAACCAGCTGAGCCACCCAGGCGCCCATAGTTAAAATATTTCTTATTGAGGATTTCATGAAGCATTGCTATCTATTCTTGCCTTGAAAGTCTATAAATATTCAGCTTTATTTTCAGTGGGGAGACATGGTATCAATTGCTGATTATCATTACAAATAGAAGACAAAGATAATATGGGTCACTTAAGTCTACAAATAATACAGACTGTTCAGAAGTGTATTACAAAGGGGTCACGTATATACTCCCACACATGCACCTGTATGTGCCTATATGTGTTCAAGTACTTACACAAATTGAGTGATCAGGACCTGCCAGATAAGAATAATGTGAGCCAAATGATTTTTTGAGAACGAAGTAAAAAGTAATTAGCTCTTCTTTGATGACCTTGTATAATTTTTCTTTATTAGACCAAGAAAAATAACATAGAAAGGTTACTTCCCAAGCATGGATATTCCATCATCATGCAATATCTAATTGTTAATAGGGTGAGATTTTTCTCTTTTAACCAAGAATGAGATTCAATTAGATGCTGATTTTTCCAGAGGGCTTAAAGTGGTATTGATGGTGGTTGCGACCATCTCGGGAATTACACCCTAATGTCTTAATTAATTAGGAAGAAAGTTCAGTGGTATCACTCTCTATATAGTGTAATGTTAAAGAATTTTTAAATCATATTCCTTATTTGATCTGTATGTAACCAAGATCTATTTGAAGATTTTTTTTTCACTTATACATGTTTCATATAATCCTGTTTTTGAGCTGGGAAGTGGTAAATTTTCTTCAAGTAATGGTATAGTAAGTTGCTTAAGTCATTTTCAGACTGCTACTGCCTCAAACTGTTGGCATTAAGCTCAAGGAATAGAAAGGCTTGTAAACAATTACAGATCCTTTGCAAACATTTCTAGGAATTAGAAATTAACATCTTGGGGCGCCTGGGTGGCTCAGTCAGTTAAGCATCTGACTTCGGCTCAGGTCATGATCTCACGGCTTGTAGGTTCAAGCCTCGTGTCAGGCTCTGTGCTGACAGCTCAGAGCCTGGAGCCTGCTTCGGATTCTGTGTCTCCCCCTCTTTCTGTCCCTCCCCCACTCATGCTCTGTCTCTCTCTCTCTCTCTCTCTCTCTCTCTCAAAAATAAATAAATGCTGAAAAAAGAAAAAAAATAAATTAACATCTGGAATACTTTCAATATACATACCTATATTATTTTTAAGCTGGAATAATTCTTGTGAGAAGATTTTATTTTTCGATTATAGCTGAAATTTAGAGGACTCATGAAATCTTTACTCTACATTCCTGCAGATCCTGGAACCGAAGATGTTTCGCTATGCTCACAAATTGGAAGTTCAGAGAACAGATGGAGTACTTAGCCAGCTGTCTCCTCTGCCGCACCTGTATTCTGTTTCGTATTATCAGTTATCCGAGGAGTTAGCAAGGGCTTATCCTGAGCTAACTCTTGCCATGTTCTCAGGTATGATCATTGAACTGGTTAGTGGGTTTTCGTTAGGAATCGTTTCTAAATAGCTACTTTTAGGACATTTTACATATATGAAATTTGAGGTTGAATCAAAACAAAACATGTCTTTAAAGTTTCCTTTCTTTATTTATCTGTACACCACATGTGGGGCTCAAACTCATGACCCCGAGATCAAGAGTCGCACACTCCTCTGACTGAGCCAGCCAGATACCCCTAAAATAAAACATGCCTTTATGTGAGAGAATGTTTTTTCTTTAATAAGAACTCTTAATACTAATCCTCTCATGATATGTAAATTTCTTATTAATGAAGTCTTTCCAGGCTTCTCACTTTGCCTTCCTTTCTTCTTTGCCTTGCAAAAAGTGGAGAAAAAAAAAAAAAAAAAAGAAGAGGGGGCTTCACATGCAATTTAAAAACATGTTTGGGGGGGGGTGCCTGGGTGGCTCAGTTGGTTGAGCATCAGACTTTTTTTTTTATGTTTATTTTGGAGACACAGAGAGAGAGAGAGAGAGAATGTGAGTGGGGGGAGGGTCAGAGAGAGAGGGAGACACAAAATCCAAAGCAGGCTCCAGGCTCTGAGCTGTCAGCACAGAGCCTGACATGGAGCTTGAATTCACAAACCACGAGATCGTGACCTGAGCTGAAGTCGGATGCTTAACTGACTGAGCCACCCAGGCGCCCCAAGCATCAGACTCTTGATTTCATCTCAGGTCATAACCTTGCAATTCCCGGGATTAAGCCCCACAGCGGGCTGCCCGCTGATGGTGCAGAGCCTGCTTGGGATTCTCTCCCTCTTTCTCTGCCCCTCCTCTGCTTGTGTGCATGTGCACCCTTTCTCTCTCTCAAAAACATGAGCTTTAAAGAAAATAATTAAATTAAAATATTTCTTGTGGCACCTGTGTGTGGCTCGGTCAGTTAAGCTTCTGACTCTTGATTTTGGCTCATCTTATGATCTCACAGTTTGTGAGATTGAGCCTTGTGTTGGGCTCTGCACTGATAGCACAGAGTATGGTTAGAATTCTCTGTATCTGCCCCTCCCCACCTTGCATACACGCACGTTCTTTCTCTCTCTCAAAATAAATAAATAAACATTAAAAATAAAAATAGGGGTACCTGGGTGGCTCAGTCAGTTAAGTGACTGACACTTGATTTCGGCTCGGATCGTGATCTCATGGTACGTGAGATTGAGCCCCACATCGGGTTCTGCACTGGCAATATGGAACCTGCTTGGTATTCTCTCTGTCTCCCTCTGTGTCTGCCCCTCCTGTGTTCTGTCTCACTCGCTTTCAAAATAAAGAAATAGCTGGGCCTGGGTGGCTCAGTTGGTTAAGCGTCTGACTCTTGGTTTTGGCTCAGGTCATGATCTTATGGTTTCATGAGTTCAAGCCCTGTGTCAGGCTCTGTGCTGGCAGCATGGAGCCTGCTTGGGATTCCCTCTCCCTCTCCCTCTCCCTCTCCCTCTCCCTCTCCCTCTCCCTCTCCCTCTCCCTCTCCCTCTCCCTCTTTCTCTCTCCCTCTCTCTGCCCCTCCCTGACTTGCATTGTCTCTGTTTCTCTCAAAATAAATACATTTTAAAAATTAAATAAAGAAATATACTTTAAAAATAGAAATAAATAAAAACATTTCTTTGGTAGACACAGAACTTCCTGAGTCTTCTAGTATATAACTTATCTTGTGCATTGGTCTGTCATTAATAATAAAAACGGGCAGAGATAAGGATCCAGGTTTCTTTCTTTAAGGAAAACCTGTAATCATAGGGAAAGGGCCTGCAGTGCCTTAAGCAAAACTATCGCTTAGGATCCCACATTGCTTTCTGGTTCAATTTCCTTTCCTTGGGGCCAACAACTATTCCTGCCGCGAGCGTCTAAAACAGAGGGACTATGTGTCAGGCAAGATGTGCTCTCTATCTGGATCTGCCAAGACTCAGCTTTAGGACAATTTTTGTTTGAAATCTAGTTTAACCTTCTGCCCAGTGGACACTATTGCAAGTTCTCCTGTAGTTCTTGAATTTTCACCGAAGAGTTAATTTTAACACCGAACACTTAGCTGGTTTTTCTACTTTTCACTTGTAACAAGATCTTATTTTAGTCTGAGAATTGGACAGGCACCAAAACGGACATCCAGGGGATTAGAAAGTTCTCCTGTGGACCCTTTCTTTCATTTAGTCAAGACATGGTGACCTTCACCTTCTTTGGGCATCTTTCCACAGCCTCCATTTCAGTAGTGGAAGTATTCCCCATCCCTCACTGACCTGACTGGGGGGGGGGGGGGAAACGGTTTAAGTTCCTGTAACATTCAATCTTAAAGTGGTTTGCCTGTTTGGTTTGTACCGGTAGATGGCAGTGACCGAGCCCTTCCTTTTCTGTAACTCCCGCAGTCCTGACAGCCCTTTGAGGATCAGTGTGCATGGTCATCGGTGCAAAGCAGTGACCGCCATGGCCACTGATGCTGCTGCTGGCCTTCTTCTCAGGGCTCCTACACAGAGAGCAGAACAGTCCAGCGGAGTCTCAGAGCTTCAGAAATGGGTCGGGATGGCAGCTGATATGCGTGTAGACCATGCCCACAGCTCAGTCACCTTGTCCCTTTTCCTTCAGTTCTGTCATCAGGCGCCCTTGTCAGTAAGATTGGTTAATTATAACTGCTTTGCTTAAAATGGTTTATTCTAAACCAAAATATAGCCTGTAAACCTACTCAGTGCAGTTTTCACTCTGATTGTTTCCAAGGCAAGATGAGCACAGTGCTTCTTAGGGGTTGTAGAGTACAGCTGTCAATGTAAACTTTGCCCATTTTGAAATTTGAGGGTCCCGCCCCTTCCTCTCTCTGGACCACTTGCGGAAATCTTTAAATGTTGTCCCCTCCCTGGCCCTTCCCACCCTTGCTCTTCCCATCGTTTTCCTCCTATACACCCACTTCTTCTTTATTAATTTTTTGTTAATGTTTATTTATTTTTGAGAGAGACAGAGACAGAAAGCGAGTGGGTTAGGGGCAGAGAGAGAGAGAGAGAGAGAGGGAGACACAGAGGCAGAAGCAGGCTCCAGGCTCTGAGCTGCCAGCACAGAGCCCGACACGGGGCTCGAACTCATGAGCCGCGAGATCATGACCTGAGCCGAAGTCAGACGCTCAACCGACTGAGCCACCCGGGCGCCCCTGTACAGCCACCTCTAACCCATCACCTGCCCCTTTACCTTGCCTTGAGTGTCTGCATCCACTTTTTTCATGCCCTCCACTCTCATGCATCTTCATAAATAGCCTTAAGACTCCGTTAGCTTGAGTTTCCTCTTTGTAAACTTATTGAAGGCTTTCCCACTGCTGAATCTAATCACTAGCTTCTGGTCTTCAATCTGTTTGCTACTTTGCCCAGCAATTAATGTTAGTCACCTTCCGTTTTTTAACATTCTGACCTCTCTTGATTTCTAGAAATTTAATATTTCCTAGTTTTCCTTCTACTGTGAGGTATTCCTTTTCTGTCACTTTTGGTGGATTCTTTCCTTCTATCTGAAGTCATCGCGTTCCCAGAGTTCCATCCCAGGCCTCCTTCTCAAGAGACCCTGTCTCCCTGAGGGAGGCCACTGCTGTTGCTGTGGCCCCAGCTCCCACACACACCACCTCTCCCCTAGTCCGACCTCTTCCTTCAACTACTTTGAGAGCTCCAGGGCTTTCATTTCATACCGCAGGCACTAACATTAATGTATTAATAGGAAGGATTATTGTAATTTCTGAATAGTTCTGGTTATAAACCAGAAAGCATGGGACTGAGCACTTGATTGGCACTATTTTGAATGTGCACAGTAATCCCATGAGGCATCTGCTTTTGTCACCCTCTTCTTACACAATAATAAATCGAGGATCAGAGGTTGACAGGTTGGCCCTAGGCCAAGCAGCTTGTCTGTGGTAGAACTGGGATTCAGACCCATGTGTGTGCAGTTCCAGAGCCAAGTTCCAAATCACTACACTTCTGTATTTGCTGCTTTTGTAAAAAATATTTATTTTTGAGAGAGAGAGAGAGAGAGAAAGAGAGAGAATCCAAAGCAGGCTCTGCACTGACAGCAGAGAGCCCAATATGGAGCTCGAACTCCATAACTTTGATACAATGACCTGAGCTGAAGTCAGACGCCCAACCTACTGAGCCACCCAGGTGCCCCTATATTTACTCCTTTTAATGAGTAAATAACTACCAAGGCCTGGTGGGCAAAAGGGGGGGCCAAGGAGAAAGAAGATGTTTATTTAAAGTGACTTTTGGAAATTTCGCTGTGTATAAAGGCATATGGGCTTTGGAATCAACCTTGTGTTTGAATACTTTGGCACGCGATACATTTCTGACTTAGGCAGATTACTTAGACTCTGTCTACCTCACAGATTTATTACCATCATTAAATGAGATGAATGTGAAAGTAACAAGTGCATCATAGGAGTCTCCCCTATATAGAACCAAAATATGGAGATTTTTCATGGGTCAGTTTAAAGTAATCTATGTAAAAAGACTGTCTTTTATCTTATAATTACATGTATGTATTTACTGAGGTAAAAAGACATCATAAAATTTACCGTAGGAATCATTTTAGATGTTTAGAGTTCAGTAGTGTTCGGTATGTTAACATTGTTGTGAAATTGATCTCTAGAAATTTTTCACCCTGTCAAGCTGAAACTCTATAGCCACTAAAGAACTTCCCTTTTGCCCCTACTCCCTACCTCCTGCTAACCACCGTTGTACTTTCTATTTCTATGAAATTGATTATTTTAGATATCGCCTATAAAAAGAATTATTTAGTGTTTGTGTTTTTGTTTCACTTAGCATAATTACCCCAAGGTTCATTCATGTTGTGGCACAACAGAATTTCCTTCTTCTTTAAGGAAGGAATTCTTCCATTGCAAGAATGAATATATATATGTGTGTGTGTGTGTGTATGTATGTATGTATATATGTGTATATATACATATATGTGTATATGTATATGTGTATATATACACATATATGTATATATACATAACACATTTTGTTTATCCATCTACTTGTCAGTGGACATTTGGATTGCTTTCACCTCTTGACTGTTGTGAATAGTGCTGCTATGAACGTGGATATGCAGATATCTCTTTGAGACCCTGCTTTCAGTTCTTTTGGATATATATATACAGAAGTGGGATTGCTGGATAATATGGTAGTTCTAGTTTTAACTTTTCAAGGAGCTGCCATACTGTTTACCCTGGTGGTCGCACCATTTTACAGTCCCACCAATAATGCATAAGCATTTATATGTCAGAGCCACCAAAAGTATTTTATATAAAAGTAGGATCTGATTTTTGTTAGTTGTTAATTTTCTTTATGATGTCATCGAGGTGAAATTTATTAACAGGAGAAACAGCACTCATAATTGTTAAAAGTAAAAAATAAAATCTTGGCTTCTTCTTCTCAAAGAATGAGTCGTGGACATTAATTACAAATCAGAAGAAACTGAAATGATACCAGTGGTTCCCTCTTTTGGCTTGTTTCTAATTACAGAGATAAGCCAGAGAATTCAGACGGCTCACCCTGCCGGGAGGCAAGTAATGCTACACTACCTGTTACCGTGGATGAACAACATCGAGTTGGTAGATTTAAAACCTTTGCCCACAGCGAGGCGACACAATGAAGAGGAAGACGACTCCTTAAAAGACCGAGAACTTATGGTGACTAGCAGGCGCTGGTTGCGAGGAGAAGGCTGGGGGTCCCCACAAGCCACTGCGATGGTTTTGAACAACCTAATGTACATGACAGCAAAGGTAAAATGGGGCTTGTGTTAGCGGTTGCTGCACAGGATTATTGAGTTAAGAGGAGTAAAAAAGGTTAGAAATAGAGGGAAAGATTAGGCAATCCTGTGATAACCAGATACGCTTTATAAACTCCTTTATTCAAAGCACTTCTCATTAGATGTAAAATAGGTTTTTGGGGGAGGAGACAAAATCATATATGGTTAATGATGTTTATGTTTGTATTTGTTGGAAGAAATGATTGTTCCTCTGGAGTATGGAAAAGATTCAAGCTGTGTATGAAAACATCATTTTCTAATGTTTCGTGCTCTGACAAGTTTGGTGTTTAACAAGCAGTCGTCTCTGAAGTGTGTGTTGTGTATCCTGCATCTAGTATGGTGATGAGCTGGCCTGGTCGGAGGTGGAGAACGTGTGGACCACACTTGCAGATGGCTGGCCAAAAAACCTGAAAATAATTTTGCACTTTCTGATCAGCATTTGCGGAGTGAATAGTGAACCAAGCCTCTTGCCTTACGTATGTATTCAGGTTCATTAAAAAAAAATTGTTGTGCTTAATAATATTTACCTGGTTGCTTATTGTAGCAGAGTGTGGGCAGTAGTAGACCAGCAGAGGCAAAGCAGGGGGCCACAGTGAGGACCCCGCCAGGAAATAGCGCATGCATTTATTCATTGCTTCATTCAGCCGGTATCATCTAGCCTTTATGACAGGCGATTCAATAATGCATATTGCCAGGTTCTCTTCGAGGTTCCAGGCATTTCAATCCAGTGGGTGGTGGAGATTTTATTCTTTGAACTTTCACCTAATTTATTTAATGAATGGATCAGTAAGTGGATAAAGTACGGTCTTGATAAGGGCTACAAAGGAAAATTGCAGAGTACTGAACGTAAATAACCGGGGAACCGCAGCTCTCTGAGAGGACTGCAGATGATCCTCGAGAGGAAGTGATATTGAAGGGAGACCACAGAATGGGGGATGTTTGCACTTTCTGCTAGGCAGGAGTTGGATACGAGAGCAGAACGGTGAGTGAGAGCTCAGGGCCTATAGAAGGGTGCCGACGGCTTCCAGGAGCAAGGGAAAGCATAATGCGAGAGAGGCGATGAAGAATGTCACAGTGTTTACCTTCTAGAGGGGAAAGCTCTGCAGAACAGCTCTGCAGAATGTTGCTGTAAAAGTTCTTCCAGGTCCTACTTTACACAAACCATTTCCTAGCTTTGCTCCGCCTGACATCTCCCGAGTTAACTTGGTTACTGAAAGCGTTCTTAAGGCATGCCACAGGATTGCCGTTCGTCGAGAAACACTCAGAGAAGGGTGGGTGTGTGGTAGACGGTTACAGGGTCTCACGTATCTCTTTGAGCTCATCTCCTCATGTTCTCCCCCAGACCCCCTGCCCCAGGCCCTGCTGACATCCTTGCTGCCCTGCTCTCTGGCACTCCCACCTTGGGGCCTCTGCACTTTCCCTACGTAGCCACATTGCTCACTCCCTCACCTCCTTCAGGTCTTTTCTTAGATGTCCATTCTCATTGAGGCCCTTGCTGGTCATCCTGTCCAAGACTGCAGATGCCCTGTCCCGACCCCTACTCTCTTTTTCCTTTCCCTGCTTGCTTGATCTTCCCAGCACTTCTCATCATCAAACATATATTTTACCTACTTGCCTCATTGCTTTTGCCTCCATCAGTCCAGTAGATTCTCCTCAAGAGCAGGAATTTTGTCTGTGTGGTTCATTGCTGTCTTCCCAGAGCCTGGAACAGTGCCTGGCACATAGACGCCACCCATAAATTGGATGGATGAATGAGTGAATTGGGCTGGAAGAAGAAACAGGCATGAAGTTATAACTCCCAAGAAGCCAAGATGAAATTCAGGGGATAACCATTTGCCAGAAACTTAAAAGGAACTTTTTGATGACATTGATAATTTCTTAATTATCTCTTCTTAATCACTTATTATAGACCAGGCAGGGTACAGGCACCTCATCGACATTGTTTCATTTAATTCTCAGAATAGATCTGAGTTTGCTAAGATTACTGCAGTTTTACATGTGAATAAAACAGGGCAGAGAGAAGAATCACTTCCCCAGTGCCACACAGCCATTTAGCTCTGTCACTTAGTAGAGTGGATTCCAACCCAAATCTGTTTGTGAAAGGTTGGGAAAGCTTTGCGGAGAAGGCAGGGGAGTCGGGGCGGGGCTGGGGCTTGAAGACTTGGCTGGATTGAGGGAGTTCCTTACAGTCAGACAGGTTAAAGGCACAGGGGCAGGAGGGCACCTGGCAGGGTCTGAGGCGACTGAACCCGGGAACAGAGAATTAGCAAATAGAGCAGGTTGGAGAGATACAGAGCTGTGTGTAAGTCAATGGGTAATCATTATAAGATTCTGGTATGATATAATAAAACACGTTTTAAGATTTGCCCCCGGGCTCCTGTGAATCAGAGTTTCTCAGTTGTCTGTGTGCAGATGAATCACCGGGGCGACTAGTTCTGACTTGGAGGGTGGAGCCTGAGACTCTGTATTTCTAGCAGCTCCCAGGGATGATGCCCATGCCGGTGGACCACATGTTTTGAGTTGCAAGGGTTGAAGTACAAAGGGAAAAAGAGGCCAATCAGTTAGTAAGCGGTTCAGTAATGCATATTGCCAACACGCAGAACTTATGTGACTCATACTCTGTGCTTTCACTTATGTAACTCATACTCTGTGCTAGGCATATTTAAAATGCTTCATTAAATCTTACGTAATCCTAACAAGCTATATGAAGTGGGTGCTCCTGTCCCCGTTTTGCAGAAGAGAAAATTGAGAGTAGCTGTCCGATCGCGTAGCTAGTATGTGTCTACACTGCAGTCCAGGCTGTGCGGTCTGGAGTCCGGTTCTAGTGGATCACTACTCTGTACTGCAGGGTTAGATAGGGAGCATAGGAAAAGCAGAATAAAAACTCCATTCTGGGTCTGAAGTCTGACTGACTGAAAATAACAGGAAATTTGGGATGATATTATTAATTGCAGTCTTTCCATTAAAAAGAAACTGATTTACAGAAAAGCAATTAGCTTTTCCTTTTCTTAAAAAAAAAAAATAGTGATGTCGTAGATACGGTGGGAACCATTAAACAATATCCAGTCATAAGTGTAACACTGGGCCGGGAGGGGGGACTGTGTTTGGAAAGCTGACTAATGCCCTATTGCTGATTGATGTTCAGATTTAAGTTGTGCTCATTCACCTACTATTTAAAGTCGAACTTATCTGTTAAAATGTGTTTCAAGACCAATTTGTGAAATAAAACTTGGGCTTTTTCTTCTCCACACAATTTCTTTTGTGACAGGTGAAGAAAGTTATTGTCTATTTAGGTAGAGACAAAACGATGCAGTTGCTGGAGGAGCTGGTGCGGGAACTGCAGCTGACAGACCCCGTCAGCTCGGGGGTCACTCACATGGATAACCCCCCGTATTACCGCATCACTTCCAGCTGCAAAATCCCTTCTGTCACCTCAGGTGAGAAGCCATTTGAAACTGGTAACTTGGTCTCAAAAGAGAAGCTTGACATAATTGTTCACCCTAGCAAGCATTTGCCTTAAACATCATCGAGAAAATAACAGCGCCCCCGTTGGGCCGCACACTGGGCATGAAGCCTGCTTAGGATTTCCTCTTTCTCCCTCCCTCTCTCTGTCTCTCTCTGTCTCTCTCTCTCTTTTTCTCCCTCTGCCCATCCCCCCCCCCACTTGCTGTCTCTAAAATTAAGAAAAAAAAAAACAAAACAAAAGCAAACATGAGTCATGTATGGTAATTAACTTGACAAGACTTTGTAAATCTTCATATGAGTGATGAAGTTTGACAGTGTGAGAATTCTTAATATTACAGAGGGAAACGTATTTACATATGTATTTGGAACTGGAATATAGATACAACGAGCATTTTTTTAAAGTTTATTTATTTATTTTGAGACAGAGAGAGAGAGAGACCGAACAAGCAGGCGAGGGGCAGAAAGAGAGGGAGAGGGAGAATCCCAAACAGGCTCCACGTTGTCAGCACAGAGCCCAGTGCAGGGCTCGATCTCATGAACCACGAAATCATGACTGAGATAAAACCGTGAGACGGATGCTTAACCAACTGAGCCACCCAGGCACACCCTCCCCTTCTATAACAAGCATTTTTTTTTTTCAACGTTTATTTATTTTTGGGACAGAGAGAGACAGAGCATGAACGGGGGAGGGGCAGAGAGAGAGGGAGACACAGAATCGGAAACAGGCTCCAGGCTCTGGGCTGATGGCGGGGGGCTCGAACTCACGGACCGCGAGATCGTGACCTGGCTGAAGTCGGACGCTTAACCGACTGTGCCACCCAGGCGCCCCAACAAGCATTTTTTAATGAATATAATTAGTGTGTTAAATATAGAAAGTGCTTACTTGTTGAATTACTCTGTAATTTCATATTATAATTATTTGGGCATATATAATACAGTCATGTAAGTGATACACACACACACACACACACACACACACACAGGTATAGTTATTATAATATTTTAGGTTGAAGAAACTGTGTCCCTGAGGGAATAACTTCCATTAAAATCAATATAATAGACTATTTTAAATTACATTTCCATGAAATTATTTGTCACTTGGTTTATATTGAATGTTTCTGTCATGTTAATAACATCTGTATAATTAGAAATCTTTTATAGTTTATTTTCTGGCATCTATTTTCATCTCTTAGCTCTTTTAGCTCTTTTTGTTCTACTTTCTAAGGGATTTCTAATAACACTTCCATTGAAAGCTTTTAGTATTTTTAATTCTGAAGAGTTTATTCTTTAGTTTTTTGTTTCGTTTTTTTTTTTTTTTTTTTTTTTTTAGGAACGCCTTATTCATGTTTCATGGTTGGACTGTCTTCCTTATCTGATGAGGTTTTCTTCTCCCAGCAAAAGTTCCTATTGTATCTATATAGTTCTGTTTTGATTTGTCTTAGTAAAAGCTTTTCTCAAAAGTCTACCAATTCTAGATCTGTCTTTTGATAAAGAGTGGAATATTAAAAAGTTGATTAGGGGGCACCTGGGTGGCTCAGTCCGTTGAGCATTTGACTTCGGCTCAGGTCATGATCTCACAGTTCACGGGTTCAAGCCCCATGTTGGGCTCTGTGCTGAGCCTTCTTCTGATTCTGTCTCCTTCTCTCTCTGCCCCTCCTTTGCTCATGCTCTCTCTCTCTCTCAAAAATAATAAACATTAAAAAAATTTTTTTAAGTTGATTGGATGTTTTATAGGTATACATGGAACTTATTGACTTTGTCATTTGTTGTATGGTGATTTCATTGGTGTAAGTGTCTATAGGTCTCTTCTCTTGGATGACTAATCAGATTCCCCAGACAAAACTCTACTAGTCATCTACCTAAAGGAGAGGGTGTAGGGCTGTGTGTGTATGTGTGTACAAATACATTAATCCATAGATAACACACACACATACACACAGCATAGTCTTTAAGCCTTCTGGTAGCCCCATGGGGTGAGAAGGTTTCAAGGGGATACAATCTCAAATTTTAGGATGTATATTTTCACTCAATTCCCCTATTCTCAATAAAGTTCTTATTCTTTCAGCTGTAATTATGTGCCCTAGTCCAGAAATCTTTGATTTACTCTTATCAGAAAAGATTTCTGGAAGTGTAGGGAGAGAGCCACCCTGTTACAAGAGGAAGGGGTATAGATTTTGGGGACCAATTACCTCTGAAGTAGATTTTCAACCAAGCCTGCCGTTTTAGCAACACCTTCAGAGTACTCCCAGAGATACTCAAAGCTATGAATTCCTGAACCTTTTGGAGGTTCAACAGCATAGATATGGAAGCTTCTTGGTTTACCCCATGACCAGCTTAAGATTCAGCCTTCTTAAAGCTTAATTACTTCCTGTCCATTTGTTTTCAACCATCCAAAATTTTGTTGCTGCTGTCTCCTTTCCCTCTTGGTTGTTATGAGTATGTTCCTTTTTATTTTAAAAAAAATTTTTTTAATGTTTATTTTTGAGAGAGAGGGAGAGACACAGAGTGAGAGTGGGGGAGGGGCAGAGAGAGGCGGGAGGAGACACAGAATCCAAAGCAGGCTCCAGGCTTTGTGCTGTCAGCACACAGCCCAGTGCGGGGCTCAAACCCATGGACTGGGAGATCATGACCTGAGCCGAAGTCAGATGCTCAACTGGCTGAGCCACCCAACTGCCCCAAGTACATTCCTTTATAAAAATCACGTTGCTTTCATTTTAGTGGAGTTTTAACATCTGTAATTTTGAAATCTTTTGTTCTTACTGAGTTATCCCAAGCTTTAAGTTCACAGATACGGTTTTATTTCTGATTGCAGGAACTACTTCCAGTAGCAATACAATGGTAGCTCCCATAGACGGCAATCCCGATAATAAGCCCATAAAAGAGAATATTGAAGAGAGGTAAGTACCCCTTTGTTCTTCATTAGCCTTTCGGTTTGACAGAGCCTGATTATCAGAATAAATGATAACTTCTGCATTGGCATGTATATTTCATAGAATGTATATTTCAAAATTCTAGTGAAGAAATACATTTCCATTTTGGAAATTTTCCACATTGCCTATTTCATCATTAAAATGCTGACTTGCTAGATTCTTTTATGCGCTCTAACAGATGAATAGGTAGAGTATGTTCTCTCTTTTTGTGTTGTTTACTGTTTTAGACTTTCCTAAATGGCTATTCACTCTGCCTATCTTCTTTATAAAATAGGCTTTATCAGAACATTACTACCCCATTTAAGAAAAATCTTCAGGTAGAAATAATTGACTTTAAATCTTAAGCTTTTGAACTATAAGATGGAAATTAACATATGTGTATGTGTGTGTGTGTGTCTCATAGTAAACTTTTGTTAATAGTTGATGTACTGTGTTCTTTTTTAAACGTAGAAAGTGAAACTGAAAGTACAAATACCATTTTTCCATGAACTGTGACTAACTCCATGATCATTCCCATAGCTATGTGCACCTAGACATCTACAGTGGACTAAACAGTCACTTAAATCGTCAACATCACAGACTAGAATCTCGATACAGTAGCAGCTCTGGAGGATCTTATGAAGAAGAAAAAAGTAATAAGTTCCAAATGTTTTTTATAACTACAATGGCAAGGTGTATTATTAATATATTAATTTAAGTAAATATGTATTTTTCTGGTAAATTGTTTTTAAGAAGTGTTTAACTGCCACTAGTGGTGTTCCAGCATAACCTGAAATGTCCTGATTTTGAGGAGAAGCACGAATGGGGGAAATTTGTTTTAAAAGCACAGGGTCCCTATAGACGAGTCAACAGGAACATAAGAATTGGTTCTCAAGAAGCATCATAGACACTGACTACAGCCTGCTTTTTTTTTTTTTTGCTTTTTTTTTTTTTTAATAGGTTGGCTCTTTTTCTGTGGATTTATGTTTTACTGAAAAGTTCTCCCTTGCAATTAATGGTAAAATGAATATCTACCCAAGTCTCACTAGAACACTGAGGTAGAGTGGAGTAGAAGGGCAAAAGCCTTCAGACTGGGAAGTTGACCCTGAAGGTGATCTGGTCCAATCTCCTCGTTTTGCACATGATGGAACTGAGGTCCAGAGAGGTTAAGTGACTTACCCACGTCACACAGAATTCACATCTCCCGATGCCATTTTTCACTGCACCCTGCAGCCCCACTGCGGTAGAGCAGATTTCCTTTTAAGATGGGTTTGTGTTGGCCCTGTCTCAGAAAATTTAGAGTTGAGTAACTTACCAGAAGGCCCTGGTGACAAGGCAGCTTGACCTATAATGTGGTTTCATGGCTTGGACGTGAACTCTGAAATCTCATGAAGCGCTAGTATAGTTTTGCTTTGATAGAAAGGATAGAGCCCGAATGGATTCCTCTTTCCGTCTCTGATTTGCTTAGTGTGATAGTGTTTGTACGCAGGTCTTCCTAGCAAACCTATGTCCGAAGAGTGGGAAGTTATTTTGTATCACTTTCCAATGCTGTAAATCGTTGGTGTCTTACTAGCGTTTGCGTATGTTGGCAGAAAAGAGATGGTGTAGAAAATGAGATCATTTTATTTTGATAGGTGATTCAATGCCACTTTATTCTAATTGGCGACTGAAAGTGATGGAGCATAATCAAGGAGAGCCACTACCCTTCCCACCAGCTGGAGGCTGCTGGTCACCACTGGTGGATTACTTGCCTGAAACGTCATCACCTGGATTACCTCTTCACAGGTGGACTACAGCATCATTCCTATTTCATACGAGCCAAATCGCTGCTTAATACTTTCAGCTTTCTTTATGCTATCTGACAACACAGAATAAAAGCCACTTCTCTCTTGCCATGCTACAACAAATCAGATCCATGTGTTTAGATTTCGAGAAGTCTCAACACTCAGACCTCTGTTTACCATTAATACTATTAAATCTACGTCTGCTGCTGCTTTTCTGGGTGTCTGGCATAGTTACTTGACCTTTCTGGGACCCAGTTACTTCCTCTGAAAAATATCTCGCAGTACTAGAGGCACTGTTGTTTGGAGTTGAGTTAAACTGAATTTTACTTAGCAGAATCACAGTAGAATAGTTACGGCATTCTTTCAAAATGTATTAATGTAACCAACACGTACTGAACACCTACTATGTGGCAAGCAGTGTGCTAGGTGTCAGGGTTGAAGATGAAGAAAATGTGGCCCTTGCCTTTGGGGAGCCCTTAGCAGGTAATGTTTTTTTCTAGAACCATCACTTAACGGTTTCTTCAGCTATATTTCTTTTCCTCTTTTTTTCTTGAGAAGTTGTATTTGTCCATAGAATACAATATTAAAGGCTGCAAGTAACTGGCATGAGATTCGCTCCAGGTTTACTCTGCTGCGACAGTAACAGGCGTCTCGTTTGTCACAGGTGTAACATAGCTGTGATCCTTTTGACGGATCTGATCATTGACCACAGTGTGAAGGTGGAATGGGGAAGCTACCTCCATCTTCTTCTTCATGCAATTTTTATAGGTAATTAACGCTCGTTCTGACGCAACATGACGTTATATTTCTGTGACAATTTAAAGGCAGTCTGGTTTTTTGGTATTTCTATTAACCGTTGTTTGGTACGTAACTCCCATGACACTTTTTACGGGGATTCTCATGGTCTAATAGGGAGTCAGTCCTCGCCTCTCTTGTAACCACAAACAGGTCTTCTCTTCGCGTTCCCATTCTTGTCCTGTCGTCCCTCCACTGCTCACAAGCACAGTTACCGTCTAGCAGGAAAAATTCGGTACCCACAGCAAGAGTAAAGTTAACTTACCTCTCAGACTGGAAATTTGCAGAGTAAAAGGAAAATTAAAATGGGGTCCAAGTGTTTCTCAAAAGAATGGGATTGTGGACCGTCTGATTATTACAGCTGAAAGTCCACTGTGCCCTCAGTAGCAGTGGACTTTGCGCTGTAATAATCAGACGGTCCACAATAGGGACCATCTGTGGGATCCATCACAATACTTTTCATGCTTGTAGGATTGGCTTCCTGAAGAAAGTCAAGGTAGTCATCTTACCTGAAGTTTTCCTGATGTGCGCATTTATTACTTCGATGTTTCAGTAATCAAACATCTACTGACTTTTCATTGTGCGCTAGGCACAAAAAATGCTTGCCTTTAAAAAAAAGTCATTTACATTGAGTATTCTGTCACAGAGTAATAATTTCTAATAGGTTACTAAGTTTTAGACACAAGATGCATTGAAAACTTGTCTTGATTCCCCCTGCTAACTGTAAGACAATAGGCTATTGTTACAAACTCCAGGCCAATAAGAATTACCGTGTGGTACATCATCTTGTACAAAATATTTTCTGTATTTTCTGCTTTTCTTTCAAATATGCATTTGGGAGGTGCCTGGATGGCTCAGTCAATTAAGCTTCCGACTTCAGCTCAGGTCATGATCTCCAGCCCGTGAGTTTGAGCCTCACATTGGGCTGTATGCTGACCGCTCCAAGCCTGGAGCCTGCTTCGGATTCTGTGTCTCCCTCTCTCTGCCCCAACCCCCTGCTGGCACTCTGTCTCTCTTTCTTTCTCTCCCTCTCTCTCCGTCTCTCAAAAATAAATAAAACATTTTAAAAAATAAAATAAAATATGCATTTGAAGGTAAGGGTACTTGTGATTTCTCTTCACTGACAATGATTTCCAACTGTCGTTCTCAGGGTCTGACCACTGCCACCCCGAGGTGTACGAGCACTGTAAGCGCCTGCTCCTGCACCTGCTAATAGTCACGGGACCCAGCAGTAACATCCGCGCTGTTGCCTCTGTCCTGCTCAGGAACAGGGAGTTTAACGAGCCCAGGGCGCTCACGGTCAAACAGACCGCGCACTTAGATTACACTTGCACAGGTATTTGCTTTAAACGTCCAGTTTGACAATGGAATCATGCTTTGTTCATTTGGAAACTATAACAGAGAAAGTCAACTAAATAAAAGTTGAAAGGCTTTAAATGTAGTTTTATGATTTTAAGTACCATTTACATCATTAACTGGTAAAAGAATTAAACTCGGAGTATTTGAGTCTGTATCACCTGTAAGGGTCTTTCTTTGTCATAAGAATTTTAAGTTCTCAACATGCAGGTTGAGGATCAGTGAAACAGTGCTTTGCTTACAGAGCACAGTTATCGAGAAGATGTTGAACCTGTATTACATTCCTCGTGCTCTCAAGATCTGAGAAATGAACAAAGCAAGACATTAACATTTTATTGTTCATTTGATTATGTTTACTGTCTTTAAAATGTTAGGCATTTTTATTGTCAAAATGTCAATACTACCCAAAGCTATCTACACATTCAATGCAATCCCAATCAAAATTGCACCAGCATTCTTCTCGAAACTAGAACAAGCAATCCTAAAATTCATATGGAACCACAAAAGGCCCCGAATAGCCAAAGGAATTTTGAAGAAGAAGACCAAAGCAGGAGGCATCACAATCCCAGACTTCAGCCTCTACTACAAAGCTGTCATCATCAAGACAGCATGGTATTGGCACAAAAACAGACACACAGACCAATGGAATAGAATAGAAACCCCAGAACTAGACCCACAAACATATGGCCAACTCATCTTTGACAAAGCAGGAAAGAACATCCAATGGAAAAAAGACAGCCTCTTTAACAAATGGTGCTGGGAGAACTGGACAGCAACATGCAGAAGGTTGAAACTAGACCACTTTCTCACACCATTTACAAAAATAAACTCAAAATGGATAAAGGACCTAAATGTGAGACAGGAAACCATCAGAACCTTAGAGGAGAAAGCAGGAAAAGACCTCTCTGACCTCAGCCGTAGCAATCTCTTACTCGACACATCCCCAAGGGCAAGGGAATTAAAAGCAAAAGTGAATTACTGGGACCTTATGAAGATAAAAAGCTTCTGCACAGCAAAGGAAACAACCAACAAAACTAAAAGACAACCAACGGAATGGGAAAAGATATTTGCAAATGACATATCGGACAAAGGGCTAGTATCTAAAATCTATAAAGAGCTCACCAAACTCCACACCCGAAAAACAAATAACCCAGTGAAGAAATGGGCAGAAAACATGAATAGACACTTCTCTCAAGAAGACATCCAGATGGCCAACAGGCACATGAAAAGATGTTCAGCGTCGCTCCTTATCAGGGAAATACAAATCAAAACCACACTCAGGTATCACCTCACGCCAGTCAGAGTGGCCAAAATGAACAAATCAGGAGACTATAGATGCTGGAGAGGATGTGGAGAAACGGGAACCCTCTTGCACTGTTGGTGGGAATGCAAATTGGTGCAGCCGCTCTGGAAAACAGTGTGGAGGTTCCTCAGAAAATTAAAAATAGACCTACCCTATGACCCAGCAATAGCACTGCTAGGAATCTACCCAAGGGATACAGGAGTACTGATGCATAGGGGCACTTGTACCCCAATGTTCATAGCAGCACTCTCAACAATAGCCAAATTATGGAAAGAGCCTAAATGTCCATCAACTGATGAATGGATAAAGAAATTGTGGTTTATATACACAATGGAATACTACGTGGCAATGAGAAAAAATGAAATATGGCCTTTTGTAGCAACGTGGATGGAACTGGAGAGTGTGATGCTAAGTGAAATTAGCCATACAGAGAAAGACAGATACCATATGGTTTCACTCTTATGTGGATCCTGAGAAACTCAACAGGAACCCATGGGGGAGGGGAAGGGAGAAAAAAAAAAAAAGACGTTAGAGTGGGAGAGAGCCAAAGCATAAGAGACTGTTAAAAACTGAGAACAAATTGAGGGTTGATGGGGGGTGGGAGGGAGGGGCGGGTGGGTGATGGGTAGTGAGGAGGGCACCTTTTGGGATGAGCACTGGGTGTTGTATGGAAACCAATTTGTCAATAAACTTCATAAAAAAAAAAAAATAAATAAAATGTTAGGCATTTTTAAGTCTAGTAAATTCCAAATTATACATTTGGAAGTAATGCGGTCCAAATTAATGAGACTTTAATATAAAAGTTATTTCACTATTGGTGTCATTTTTTTTTTAATTTACTTTGCAAGTTCTATTTTCTTCTTTCCTAATAGCCCTAACTTACTTATCCATTTGTCTGTATCATCAGGTTAATAATAGATGACCTAGAAAATAATTGTTTTTAAAAAATGAAATAAAATTACATTTCTTACTAATCATGTAATGTCAGATTCAGGGTTAATGTTCTTTAGTGAAAACCCTGTGGTTAGTAAGAAAACAATTATTAGGAAACATTGCACCTTTTAAAATGTGGCTAAAATATGAATAAAGTTTACTGTCTCTTTTATGTTAAAACATCTTTTTAAAAATTCCATAGTTGGTTTTTGTTGTTTGTTCTTAAGGCTTCTTTTGCCATTTTGTGACTATAGGCATTAGTAATAAAAAGAATTTAATAATTGACATAATATAAATATTACAAAGACTTTAAAATTGTCTTTCTTCAGGTAAAATGAAGTGGAAAGTATAGAATCCTTTCCATAAGAAAAATCAGTTCACATTGTGGAAAAGAGGCAATGTGCCGAAATATTAGGAAAGTGCCACTTTCAACTTTCTTCAGCAGATGGCAGCAAAAGACTTCACAGCAAACCCAAATAGCTAAGTTTTAATAATAGGCTGTGGGAGACAATGTTTGCCCCCCAAACTCACTTGATGGAATTTGGTGCTTATGAGGTTCCCGCAGAAGGAGTGCTGATTTGTATCAGCTGACAGCAACAGATTCCCTCATGTGTCCCACATAACCTGTAAGGAACAACAGGTTCCTGTAAGGAAGGATAGTTTGACGCTTTCAATAGTGTATGAGATCCTTTCATGTCTGGGTATTGACGGCCATCTTTCTCTTACAGCGGGCGTTAGTGATTTTATACCTGATTACCAGCCCTCCCCTATGACTGACTCAGGGCTTAGCTCAAGTTCTACCTCTTCTAGTATCAGCTTAGGAAATAACAGCGCTGCCATTTCCCATCTACACACCACTCTCCTCAATGAGGTCGACATCTCCGTAGAGCAGGATGGAAAAGTCAAAACCCTCATGGAATTCATTACCTCAAGGTAACGTTACATTTCTCACCATTCTGGCAACATACCTGTGTTAAGTCATTCTTTTTTGTCAGCTACAGTGAACCCTGTTTTTGATTTCTGGTGTGCCACTGATTGGGAATACACAGGTTCGTATTGGGTGATACTTAGAAAATTGGATGCCTCCAATGACTTTCTCCTGTTGTGCTCACACAGTTATACTGGAGGAGGGCCTCAAGTGTGTTTGGATACCAAGTACCCAAAGAGAATACAGTCTTACCTGAATACATATTCCACTTTCATTAGCTACATTATCAGTCAGTCATCAAATATTTATTTATGACCGCCTACTCTTTGCAAGGCACCATAAGTATGGAAGAAATGGATGGGGAGAAAGAAGGGGGGCTGGTGTCCCACAGCAAGAGAGCGAAACCATCAGGGGCTTGAGAAATAAAGTATTGGAAATGGTGAGTAACCCAGTCTGACTGTAATGCTGAGGGAAAAGTTTCTGGACAAGAAAACTTTGTAGTCCAGGGAGAAGTCAAACTGGAGGGCTCTGAGGCCTCAGCCATAGGCTACAGATCTTTCAAGAAAGCAGACGTTATTGAAAATCCTGGAGCTGGATGGGAAGGGTGAGAAGCACAATTAAAGAAATAGGTTGAGATGGGGCGCCTGGGTGGCTCAGTCGGTTAAGCGGCCGACTTCTGCTCGGGTCACGATCTCGCGGTCCGTGAGTTCGAGCCCCGTGTCGGGCTCTGTGCTGACAGCTCGGAGCCCGGAGCCTGTTTCAGATTCTGTGTCTCCCTCTCTCTGACCCTCCCCCGTTCATGCTCTGTCTCTCTCTGTCTCAAAAATAAATAAACGTTAAAAAAAATTAAAAAAAAAATAGGTTGAGAAAATCAGTCTCAGAGCAATGAACGGGATGAATTAGAGCTGTCAGATACTGGTGGCTACGTGACCACAAAGGAGGTTTTCAGGGCACTTTGGGCCTGAGGTGATACGGGGTTGAACCCTTACTAACCAAGGCGGCAGCCTTGAGAATGCAAAGATGTTTTAAAGAAAGAGTCAACAGGAAACCGTTCTCTCTTAAACTTATGCTGGATCTTCAGCTAGTAACTTATTTCCTTCGCATTGCAATCTAAATACATTCTAGCCTCTCCAAATTATACTGCTGTGACCTATGACATATAAGCAGTTCCCAGTGCTCTTCTCACTTTGTAAAAGTCTGTCATCCTTTCCTACCACCTCTGAGAGAGTCCAACTGCAATGATGGAAGACTGAAATCACATGTAACCTGGATCTTCCTCTCCTTGCCATAAACCATCACATGCTCAAGTATGTAAATAGTAGTCGACTGTGCGACGTGATATTTGGCTTAGCCCACTACTGTCCTTTCTCATGGCAAATGCACATCTAATGTAACTGTGGGTAAAACCGTTAATGTAAGTTGAAAACCACGGGCATTATGTCTATTCTCTGTTTTCAGAAAAAGAGGGCCCCTTTGGAACCATGAGGATGTTTCTGCCAAGAATCCTAACATCAAGAGTGCTGAGCAGTTAACTACATTTTTGAAACATGTGGTTTCTGTTTTTAAGCAGTCAAGCTCAGGTATCTTTCATTAAATATTTCAGATAATACTTTCAATGAGACTTTTTCATGTGATGTGAAAACTTCTGGTCATGTGTAGCAATGAGTTGACAGTTGAGAAGTCTAACGTGAAAAGTTTTAGACAGGTCTTCTTTTTGAAGTTATTAGTGATGATGGATAGCTTTTGATTAAAGGAAAATTAAGTTATTCCTTGAAAAATTAAGTTACTCCTTAAAAAATAAGAAAGCCACTTGTGACATTCCGGGGTGCTTCATTTTGTGTGTGGTGGCATAATAAAGTTACAGGGCAGTTGTGTATTATGAAACGATTACATTAAAGGAACATAGATGGAGAGGACAAACTTGAATTCTTTTTTATACAGTAGGCGGCTTCTGTGATCTGAAATCAACACATTCTGAAAGTTACTGTAAAAAAAAAAACGTATCTGTCTAAAGTAGTGGTTCTCAACTAGAGGTGATTTTGCCCCTCGCTTCGTGTTTTCTCTCTCCTTCTGCTCCTCTCCCCCACTCGTGCCCTCTCTCAAATAAAATAAATAAATAAATAATTTTTTTTTTTTTAAAGATTACAAAATAAGTAAGTAAAATGCAAATGGAGTTTAATGGAAAGAGAAAACATTGCCATAAAGCCTGAGTGCCTGCCCGGTTGGCCAGGCACTGTGCTGGGCACCGGGTTTAAAATGGTTAGCGGCTGATGATAGCCCTGCATTCCAAGCAACAAGAAGCACTCACTTGTTTCCTTTGTCTTCACAGAAGGAATGCATTTGGAACATCATCTTAGTGAAGTTGCTCTACAAACAGCACTTTCTTGTTCTTCTCGACA
The DNA here is from genome assembly GCF_022079265.1 of Lynx rufus. NCBI lineage: Eukaryota > Metazoa > Chordata > Mammalia > Carnivora > Felidae > Lynx > Lynx rufus. Next base: position 37,956,772 of record NW_025814845.1, on the reverse strand, counting down.
CTATGCTGGGAGATCCTTCCAGATTTTCAGGGCCCTAAAGCAGCCTCTTTCTGCAACTACACTTTCTGATGTTCTCTCCAGACTTGTAGAAACTGTAGGGGATCCGGGAGAAGATGCACAGGTATTGCATTAAATTCGTTCAGCAGCCATTGAGCAGCTACTCATTGTCAAGGACTCATTTGCCAAGTACAGAGCACCGCAGGACAAGCAAGATAATGGTTACACGGCATTGGCATCAAATGCCAACAAGCAGGCAAAGAATTAAGGAACAAAATTTTGTACGTGATAATAACATACTAATCGAATCACATACTTCAGTGCGAATCAGAGAAAGCTTTACATTTACACACACACATACGGCCCACACTTGCATATTTATCCTGGGATTTAAATTTAAATGTAGAGTGTTGAGTTGTTAAGGTAAATTAAGTGAAATAATGCAATAGAGAACTTAAGTCTATGCAGACTAATGATTTTATTAACACTGTTCTAGACACTGGGGATCTGGTAGCAACCAAGTTCCTGGCATTCTGGAGCTCACATTCTGTTGGAGAAATAAGCCTCTAATCCACCACTAATATGTAACACACTTTTATTTAGAGATTATTGCTATGAACATAATAAGGTAGAGTAATGGGTTAAGGAGCGGTATGGGAGAGGGAGCTGTTTTATATGTGACCATCTGAGACGGTGAGTTTTAAACACGTACGTAAATGAAGTGAGTCCTGTGATAATACGGAAGAATATTTCAGGCAGAGAAATAAGAGTAGTGAGTGCAAAGGCCCTGAGGCAGAAGCAACAAGCCTGTTTTTGAGGAACATGAAGCAAACCAGTATGGCTAGTTTATTGGATGGTGGTGTCTAGCATCTGAAGATCGATGGGGACAGGTCCAGATTATGTGGGGAGGTGAGAGAGGTCTAGGGAGAGGTGACATTTTACTTGTAAGTGATGGCGAACAGTACTCACAGGCCTTGAGAGGAGGGTGATGGATATAGTTTGCTATTTAAAAAATTCACTCTGGAGGCTAGGTAGAGTCCTCAGGAGGGCAATAGGAGTCATTTAAGAGGCCGTTGTAAAAGTCCACGCTGAAATGGTGGTAGTTTAGCTGAAGGGAAGCTATGGAAGTGTGGAGGGGGGTTATCAGATTTCAGATATATTTTAAAGTAGTATTTTCAAGACTTGCCAACGGACTTAACTTAGACGTGAGAGAAAGAAACAAAAATGACTCGTAGATTTTTGGCCTAAGCAATTTTGGGTGGATCGTGGTGCCATTATAACCATTAGTTTGAGGAGTTTTCATCAATCAGCAAGATCATGTTGCTCAAGAGTTTAATCATTTTGTAATGTTAATGTTGAGTTTGTTCTAATTTTAAATCTCCTCGGGAAGTCCATTCTAATTTCCTTTTTTTCCAAAGCGGAATGAATTAAGACCTGCCTTTTCTCCTAGGGGTTTGTGATTGAACTCCTGCTCACATTGGAGTCTGCGATTGACACTTTGGCCGAAACCATGAAGCATTACGATCTTCTTTCTGCCCTTTCTCAGTAAGAATTGCATCCAGGCGAACTGTAGATTCGTATACAGAACTGCCATAGCTGAATACGCCTAACCATAACGTTAAGTTATCCTAATATTGCTGGTGGGAATGATACCAAAACATTCCGATGGACCAGCAGTGGGAAAAGGAGCCTCGGACAGGGAGCCCATGCGAAAAGTCCCAGCGCTCTGTGTGGCGGTGGTGTTCTTGTAATGGCCCGGTCAGGGGTCCTTCTGCTGCCGCAGGGGTCCTTCTGCTGTGTGACTCGGCTTCAGCCTCACTGCCCGGCTCCGTTCCCACTGCGCTCGACATCCCCTTGCCCCACAGCAGGCCGCCCCCTCCTGACTCACACCTTCCACAAATTGCTCCTCTCCTCCAGCTTTCTCTTCCTTGCACCTCCTGAATCGATTTATCCTTCAAGACCCATCTCGGATGTTTCTAACTCCCCGAGGGCAGCGCTACTTACTCCATTTTGGGGGTTCCCATGGTGTTTTCTTCATATTTGAATAAAGCAAGTAACAAGCAGTGAAGTTTTACTTATCCATCTCCCCCAGCAGACTTCAGTATTCCTAGCTTTTCCATACTCCTGGCACATACAGGAAGCATTCTGTCATTATTTTTAAATCTGTGATAATTGGATGTGAGGGAGGAGAAATCAAACATACATTTTTGAGCTTGATTTGGGGGCAGGGGGGGTGGCAGGTAAAGAGTGTGCATTAACAGAAATAAGGATATGGGGACCATCAAGTTTGGGGAGAAGACAAATGAGGTCTGCTTTGGATGTAATGTTCACTAAATCCCAGAGCTGAAGGTGGTCAGTGATAACGGTAGCAGAATTTTCACTTCAAATCAAACGCCGTCCAACTCACAGGAAACAGTTGGCCACAGTAGGAAAGAGACTGTTGTACATTTTGCTTTAATGTGGAGGAAAGGGCTGAAATTTGATGAGGCGAAGTCAGATACTGAAACATAATTTGTCCTGGTAACAGTTACTGTTTTTTTTCAGTGTCTTTGAGAGTAAATAATGTAGCCAAAGAAGCGATTGTACATGCATTTATTTTCCTTTCTTTTTTTTTATTTTTTTTGTAAAGAACCTCATACCATGATCCTCTAATGGGAAACAAGTATGCAGCTAACAGGAAAAGCACTGGACAACTCAATCTAAGCACAAGTCCCATTAACAGCAGCAGTTATTTGGGATATAACAGTAATGCAAGAAGTAACTCTTTGAGATTAAGTTTAATTGGTGACCGAAGAGGTGACCGGCGGAGGAGTAACACACTGGACATAATGGATGGACGGATAAACCATAGCAATAGTTTAGCAAGGACTAGAAGCCTTTCCTCCCTGCGAGAGAAAGGCATGTATGACGTGCAGTCCCCTACTGAGCCTGCCAACTTGATGGCCACCATTTTTTGGATAGCAGCATCGCTATTAGAATCGGATTACGAATATGAATACCTCCTGGCTCTCAGGCTTCTCAACAAACTGCTTATCCATTTGCCTTTGGATAAATCAGAGAGTCGAGAGAAGATTGAAAATGTACAAAGCAAATTGAAATGGAGTAACTTCCCAGGCCTTCAGCAGCTCTTCCTTAAGGGTTTTACCTCAGTATCTACACAAGAGATGACCGTGCACCTCCTCAGTAAACTCATCGCCGTCTCCAAGCACACGTTGGTGGATCCTTCCCAGTTGTCAGGTGATGTTAACAGAATTGCACCAGCTCTCTGCTTTCTAGTGTAGTGAAATATAAACTAATCATTTGTTTTGAACTCTAATTTCTGCTTTTCCACAAACAATCATGGGTTGCTGCTGCTGCTGTTGTTGTTATTGTTGTTGTTGTTGTTGTTGTTTTTAATATGTGAGATAGCTTAAATTCTTTGGTAAAAGCAAAAAAAAAAAGAAAGAAAGCATTTAGAAGATCAGGCACTCCAGGAAATAAAAAGAAAATGGTTTCCGTGAACCATTAAAAAAAAATACCTTGAATTTTTTAAATAATGTGCAATAAAAATTGGTTATTGTTTGCTTTTTTTTTGATAGGCTTTCCTCTTAACATCCTTTGCTTATTGCCTCACTTAATCCAGCATTTTGACAGCCCAACTCAGTTTTGCAAAGAAACAGCTAGTCGAATAGCAAAGGTAAGCAAATGTTACGCTGAAAGATAAACGCTAGCGGGAAATTTCTCTGGAGTTTATCTTAAAGGGGGGAATCTCTTAAAAATCTTTTACCGTCACTTCCGCTGTGAATTTCACATCTTTTTATTCTTTTCCTCCATATAAAGGAGTTTTGCAGTCATGATGTAAGCTACCACTGTTCAAATCACAGTGAATAAAATTATTTGTTTAGAGTAAAGCTCCGCTGAGTCTGAGTCTTTTTCGGTTCCCTTTCCCTACTTTTGTCTTCTGCTTCTCTATCAGTTTCCAATTCATTCCTTTGTTCACCACCAGATATTTGCTGAGCACTGGGTTAGGTGCCAGAAATGCAGTGATAATCAAAGTAGACAGAGTACTTGCCCCTGTGGGCCTTACACTAAGGGTATAATAGTAGACAGTGGCCATAGAGTCTGTCTGATAAGTGCAGTGAAAGGACAGTACTCTCGGGGCACAGAAAGCAACAGTCCGCCTAGAGGAAATCCTCTCAAAGCCGACACTGCAGGCTGAATAGGAATAACCAAACTAAGATCCCTGGATGAGAAACAAGGAACGACAGGGCCGAGGGTAGAAGTTTTCCAGGCATGAGAAATTGCACGTGCAAAGGCCCTGAGAAAAAGAGGGCAAAACACATTTTGTGGCTCCGAAAGTTCTCTCTTCTTTTATTTTTGCCTTTTTTTTCTTTAAACATTCTCTTCGTCTCTCTTTGCTGGCTTCATCCTTTCCCCTTCCTTATTTGGCTCTTTCCCTCCCATTGTTTCTGAAACAGGAACGTAGCTATTTTTAAGTCATCTGTTAACATTTGCTCGAAAGTGTTAGAGCTCTTGATCATACTTTTAAAAAAGATGATTTTTAAAAATAATTTCCTCTCAAGAAAAATAACCCAAATAACTTGCCTTCTGCTTAAACTTAATTCTTAATTTTCTTTCTTTTCTTTCTTCTTTCTTTCTTTCTTTCTTTCTTTCTTTCTTTCTTTCTTTCTTCTTTTTTTGTCAGTTAATGAGTCTTAGGAAAAAAGGCTTTAACAACTGAAAATATAGACAGTTATAAGAAGGAGTTCTATAAATTTACAAGTCCTGTACATACAGCAGGAAATTAAGTGAACTGGGGGAGAGGAGTATAAGATAGCAGTATAAGATAACCTAGCTAAAGCAGGGGGAGGAAAAGCAGAGAAATCTTCAACAGAAGGGAATAAGCAAGTAAAATTCTCTGGAAGAGCTTTTTCTATAAGCAGCCCTTTAAAAGCTGAGGGTTGGGGCGCCTGGGTGGCGCAGTCGGTTGAGCGTCCGACTTCAGCCAGGTCACGATCTCGCGGTCCGTGAGTTCGAGCCCCGCGTCAGGCTCTGGGCTGATGGCTCAGAGCCTGGAGCCTGTTTCCGATTCTGTGTCTCCCTCTCTCTCTGCCCCTTCCCCATTCATGCTCTGTCTCTCTCTGTCCCAAAAATAAATAAACATTGAAAAAAAAAATTAAAAAAAAAAAAAGCTGAGGGTTATTTAACAAAAGTAACACAGCAGTAAGGGGAAAGAGCAAGCATGCGGAAAGCCAAGTAAAACACCCACTTCTCCAGTGCCCAGATCCCATGACTGGTAAGTGCAGATTTCTCCCGGGGTTATCCCAGCCCAATGAATCACATTAAGAGTCACAAAACTAGAAACCTTGTGTTATCTTGATAGATAATATTTAATAAGTGGCAAGATCATATGTAATAAAATATGCTGTTGAATCCATCCCTCAGTAAATTTCTAAATTAGATAGGGAGAGATTTTTAACATAATCATTTTAAAAGCATGTATTTTAAAAAAAAAAGAGCCATTTTTTTTAAATTTTTTTTTCAACGTTTATTTATTTTTTTGGGACAGAGAGAGACAGAGCATGAACGGGGGAGGGGCAGAGAGAGAGGGAGACACAGAATCGGAAGCAGGCTCCAGGCTCTGAGCCATCAGCCCAGAGCCCGACGCGGGGCTCGAACTCCCGGACCACGAGATCGTGACCTGGCTGAAGTCGGACGCTTAACCGACTGCGCCACCCAGGCGCCCCAAAAAGAGCCATTATTATAGTTAGTGGAAACATCTTAATGTTGAAAAGGATTGCCCTAAACACCCAACAACACATATTTGCATTAATGAGGTCTGAAAGTGGGACAAAATAATTTATTAAAATACCTTTCCTTTTAGTATTCTAATGATACATCATTAGAAAAATGTTGTAAAGATGTATTTTTTTTTCACGAGAGATAAGAAAGAACATATAAAGGGGAAAAAAAGTATATTGGCTTACTTTGGGATTTCAAAAAATAAAAAGCATGAATCCTATCATCAGGGAAGTAGAGTAGGAGCATTTAGAATGGCAGGTGACACTTCCTGTCTGAGAACTTCCTGCTGAATGCTGGCATAAGAGAAGAACTCAGCCCAGCCCAGCCCGAAGGATGTGGGCACCCCTCAGAGGGTCAGGCCTCTGCCGTCTTGACCAGGGCAAAGCACAGGAAAGTCCCAGATACCTTTTTGTTTCTAAGAAATCAAACATGGCTTTGTGTGCGTCATAAGTTGTCGTTAAGTCTGTTTTCTTCCTGTTGAGCAGCACACAAAGGTTCCTTCCCTCTGCTTTCAGCAACCTGCAGGATGTGAATTAAATGGATTCCTTAATTATTCTCTCACTTAAACTGTTGAGAGCAATTTTCTGCCATTATGTGCTTCCTCATTATGCAAATATCCCTAGTTCTGTTTGTGCCCTTGGAGAGCACAGGATTTCAAAGCGAGGCAACACTTAGGACAAATATTGTCCTTTTAAGCTATTCATTATGGCAAAAAATAGTTTGCTAAAAATGTTTGCTTATAAGACAGTCTTTTGAAGTCATATTTTAACCTGGTAATTCAAAATTTCCAAAATTAAATCCACATTTAGCCATTTTCTTTAAAATTACACAGCATACATTCCTAGGAATTTTCTTCCTTTTCAATTAAAGGTTTTTAAAAATCATGCTTTAATGCAACTCTTTGTCTTGGGGTCTTGAGTTCAGGCCCCCCATTGCATGTAGAGATTAAACAAATAAAAAGATCATGCTTTAAAAGCCTGTTTTTTTAAGAACATAAGAATCCTAGAAGAATTTTTCAGGAAGATATACATTTTAAAATTTTGCTTTACAGAAATTACTTTAATGGGGCACCTGGGCAGCTGAGTCAGTTCAGCGTCCAGCTCCTGATTTTGGCTCAGGTCATGCATGATCCCTGGGTCGTGGGATGGAGCCCTGCTTATGATTCTCTGTCTCTCCCTCTGCCCCTCTCCCCGGCTCACATTCTCTTTTTCTAAAAAAAATCAAAAAAAACTTATTTTAAAATATAAAAATTATTCCTAAAAAATAACAAATTGTGAAATGATAAAATTATGTGATTTTAAAAAAATAGCATGATTAATTATATTTTGAAATACAAATGAGAAACGTAAATTTATTTTCTTCCTAGTGTATGTTTTATAGGTAAAAGGGCAATACATTAGTAACTACTTTAAATAATTTTATTAAGCAGCTTTTAAGTTACTTTTAATGGTCTTCACAGCCTTACATATCTTCATATTTCAGGTCTATCCAATGATAATGTCCTCATGATGAATCAAAGTAATAGTTATATTCATCTGAAAGTTGAAAAATATATGTATTTTAAAAGGTAATTTTCTACAGTTGACCTTGAACAACACAGGGGTTATGGGCACCAACCCCCCCCCTGCACAGTTGAAAATCACATATGACTTTTTACTCCCCCAAAACATAATTACTAATACCCTACTGTTGACTGTAAGCCCTACCAATAACACAAACAGGTCAATTAACACTTATTTTGTATACTATATGTATACTGTATTCTTACAATAAAGTAAGCTAGAGCAAAGAAAATGTTACTAAGAAAATCACAAGGAAGAGAAAATAGGTTTACAGTACTGTACTATACTTATCGAAAAGAATCCACGTATAAGTGGACCCACACAGTTAAATCCCGTGTTGTTGAAGGGTCAACCATATTTTCTTTAATAAATGCTCTAGGTTTGGGGTGCCTGGGTGGCTCAGTCAGTTGAGCCTCCGATTTCAGCTCAGGTCATGATCTCCCAGTTCATGGGTTTGAGCCCTGTGTCAGGTTCTGTGCTGACAGCTCAGAGCCTGGAGCCTGCTTCGGGTTCTGTGTCTCCCTCTCTCTGCTCGTCCCCTGCTCGCACTCTGTCTCTCTCAAAAATAAATAAACATTAAAAAAAATTTTAAATAAATAAATGTTCTAGGTTTGTGAAAATACATAACAAAACATCAATTAGATGGTAGAATAAATGAGGAAAACGAAAAACGGAAAAGTAGACGATATTTCAGGGACAGCTCTGTGATAGGTGGGAATGAAAGAGTAGTGTGGCCCTTTCCCCAGTTCTGCATTATTCAGGTGCCCCCCGGAGCAGACTAAGGAACATCCTCACCAGTAACTCAGGGAACAAGCAAACAAGGTACATGTGATCAGTAAGATCCTCCCAAACATTTTTTTTTTTAGTATTTATTTTTGAGAGAGAGACAGAGCAAGCATGAGCAGGGGAGGGGCAGAGAGAGGGAGAGACAGAAAATCCCAAACAGGCTCCACGTTGTCAACACAAAGTCTGATATTGGGCTCGATCCCATGAACGTCCTGAGCCGAAGTTGGACATTCAACCGACTAAGCCACCCAGGCATCCCCCACAAGCATTTATTGATTCGGTTTCCATAATGTTGTATCAAACAAATTCTAGGAGGTCAATACATTTTGAAGTGACATTAAATTACTGGCCAAGGACCTTAGGAGCTTATTTCCTGAAGAGCAGTTTGGGGTCTATCCTACAGGTTGTCTGTCATTCACTGCAGGTGCAGGACTTAGCTCTATCAGAGCTCCAGTAGAGTCTTTTGAATATGTCACACATGTGAGCGGCTCTGCAGTTGACTGCTCCCCTGAAGGGGTGGGGAGGGGGGCACAGGGAAGGGAAGGTCTGGGGCTGGTCCCAACCTGGCTGCAAACTCCTCAGTGGAGACTGCCTGTTCCGTTATTGTGCACTGAACCATGCAGGGATTTTCCAAAACAGTTCTAAAATGATATGTAGCATTTACAAAACTATGTAGGGGTTTTACCAAAGGCAGCTTTACAGAGCCTCAGGAATACCTTGTGCTTTTTTTCCTCTTTTCTTGTCCTCTCTTATTTAACTTTTCTACTGGATTAAAATAAAATGCATTAAAGCTTCAACACCTACCTCTAAATTTTTCAATAAATACATTTAGTATAAAATCAAGTTTAAACCTTAAATTGCCTTTATTTGGGGTGAATGACACTATTTTCTTTGTTTTTTAGGTGTGTGCAGAAGAGAAATGCCCAGCGCTGGTCAATCTGGCTCACATGATGAGTTTGTATAGTACACACACATATTCCAGAGACTGTTCTAACTGGATCAACGTAGTATGTAGATATCTGCATGATTCCTTCTCAGATACTACATTTAATCTTGTGACTTATCTTGCAGAGGTAAATTTATCAAAAAAAAAAAAAAGTAATTTTTTTAACTGTGGCAAAATTTTCACGTAGATTTATTTCTAGAAGCAGTACTGATACTAATTAATCTTTAAATTGTGTTTGAAAGTGAATACAGATAACATTTTTTAAAAGTAAAATATGGGTAATTCCTTTCCAGTATAAAGAAAGTATAAAGCATACTTTCAAGTATAAAGGGTTTTTTTTTTTTTAATTTTCATTTTCAGTGTTTATTTTCTCATTCACTGTCCTCAAGTGATATCAACTCAAAATAAGATAAACTTTACCTTTTATTTAAAATATTAAGTAAATATATTAACATTTAAATATATTTTCATATTCACTGTCCTTAAGTGACATAAAACTCAAAATAATGTAAACTACACCTTTATTTCAACTAAGAAATGGGTTTTCAGTGGTCTTGATCCTAGAGAATGGTTATAATTTTTTGTTTGTGACAAATTAGTTCTTGACTGTGAAATCCTTTCTAGAATAAAATGGCGTGCAAAGGCATTTTTGCTGGGTAAGTTCTTATTTTGATAATATGTTTGCTCCCTGATCTAAGATATGATTTGAGTGGCTAAAGATGGAATTACAAAAACACTAGCCCTACAATATCATAAAAAGTTAATATCAGGGTGCCTGGGTGGCTCAGTTGGTTGAGCAGCCAACTCTTGATACCGGCTCAGGTCGTGATCTCCCAGTCACGAGATCAAGGCCTACATTTGACTCCAGGCTAAGCATGGAGCCTCCCTGGGATTCTCTCTCTCCCTCACTTTCTATACCCCTGCTCGCATGCACTCTGTCTCTCAAAAGAAATGAACATTTTTTTGAAAAAGTTAATATTTGGTTGTTGAGAAAGTAACTTCATGCCTAAAAAATAAATTATTGAGTAGATAATCCACAAAGAATCTCAAAAGGAAGAAATTCCTACTCACTAAAAATTTTTGTCAGCTTATAATAAAGTGATACCTTCCTTTTTAAAAACCGACCTCTAAAAATTAAACCTAAAACACTGTATAAACTTAAAAAATTATTCATAACTCAATAGGTATTTTAAATATGGCTCAAAACACTGTTTAACTTAGCTATATCCCTGATGTTGACTATCACAGAATGCTTTAGGACTATCATAAAAACCAGTTTCGGACTGGTGTGCATTTTTAAGGTGTTGGTTTGATAGGTTTGCTCCCATCAACCTTAACATTTAAGAGAGCTGATGATGGCAGAGAGCGGTGCCTGGCTGGCTCAGTATGTGGAGCACACAACTCTTGATCTCGGGTTTGTGAGTTCGAGGCCCACGTTGGGTATAGAGATTACTTTAAAAAAATTAAAAATCTTAAAAAAAAAAGTGAACTGACGATGTGAACTGTTTTATTATTATTGTTAATTCTGAAATTATTCCTAACAACAGTACTGAAACTAGTTGTGTATATTTAGAACCACATATATTTAATCGTCCTGCAAACAATATAGACAGTGTGATTATTATTTAAAAAAAAATCATGGCTCAGAGGTTGAGAAACTTGTCTAAGATCACATAGTTAACAAGTGGCTGTTGTGAATAGTTTGGGGATAGTTATTCTTTGGTGATGGTGGTATGATGGTTTTTTTCTTAACCTAGAATAAGTGGTGTTTAACTCAAATTAGCTCGGGAAATGAAAGAAAACACTAAGATTAAGATAAAAATAATTATCTATTGATCCTTTCTGAACCGAGGACAAGTGATGGTAATAGACATTGTCTTTTACCTTTGTTATTTATTAGTCTCTGGATTTCTGATCATCTAACCATAAAATCATGGATTAAATCTGTTCTGTTTTTCAGCGTCATAAATATAAATACTGAATTTTCCTTAACCTCATGAAATTATACTCTTTATATTACTTTTAGCTGTTAGAGAAAGGATTGTCCAGCATGCAGCAGTCATTACTACAGATCATCTATAGTCTTTTGAGCCATATTGACCTCTCTGCTGCCCCGGTCAAGCAGTTCAATCTGGAGATCATAAAGATTATTGGTAAATATGTACAGGTGAGTGACCACAAAATTTATGTATAGAATTCCTTGTAAAACAATCCTATGATCATAAAAAAAAAAAAAAAAAAAAAAAAAAAAAAAAAAAAAAAAACACTTGAAAGGTCCAAGAATAGGGAAGTAGTTAGTCCCTAAGTCATGTTTCCAGGAATACTTATGACATGGAAAAAATGTTCTTCATGTAAGTGACAAAAAGCAAACTCTGAATGGCAGGATTGGTGTGATTTCCGATTTTGATTAATCATTACATCTCTGAATACACATGTCAGTAGTGGCTGGAAAGAATGTACATGAGTGGCAGCTGTCATCACCTCCGGACAGTATACTTGTGACTCTTCTGTACCTGCTACTAACCAGATTCTATTACTGAACAGGTACTACTTTTAGAAACAGAAGAGCTCTTGGTAGAGTCTGTATTTTAGAGGTATTTTCTGTGTCTGATAGAAGGAGCCCAGATATTTAGAAAGTAGGAAATCAGACTTGGTTTAAACCACGTAAATGATGGTAAGTCAGTCTGGTCTGTACTGAATTTCACCTTTGAATTATCTGTTAAGAAAGGTCTTGCTGAGCAGAGCAGTGTTGTGGATACAACTTACCAAAGAGAGCAAACTCTTTAAGAGCCTTAACAGATTAAGATTTTTGTTTCTACCCCAGTTATATTTGCATTCAAGAAAGCAAAACTTACAAATGGAAATACTTGGTTAGTGATGAATTTGTGTCTTAGCCCATATCTGAAAGTAATAAAATGCTATTGGTTTCCATTATTCCGTTCAGTAATCCAGATTCCTTTTATATTCCCTTGAAGATCAGTGAATGCAAATAACGTTAAAATTCTTTGGTGACCCTGTTTATTTTCTCTATCTTCTCTCTGAATGAGAGGCTTCACCAAATAACAATTGTATGTATTTTTTTCTAAAGCACATTTTTCTTTTCTTCTTAAGGTATAAGAAGTTAACTCATCAAGTATTTGCTGGGTCTCCCATAGAGACACACACCACATTGAATTACTAATTTAAAAAAATGCAGATGCATTATTTTATATTCAGAACCACAAGCTCACGTGTCCACTGGGCAAGCAAGTAACCATATGAGGGCATAGATTTCTGACTAAGTGAAGGCACACTCCCCATCTAAAAGGAACAGCACAACTTAGCTTCCCCTCCTGGCCGCCATGTTGGAATACAGAATCCAGGGCAGCCAGAACTTCTAACTTTTAAAGAGAAACTGGAAATGTGGGTTTTTCTGTAAAATCTCCTAATTTCAAAATGTTGGCCCAAATTTATTTTCGACTCTTGTGTGAACCGAAGTCATATTTAGCTGACGGGTCATCATGGTTAAGTGACATCTGCTTTATTCAGACATTAAACATTTCACAGAATGGAGCTCCTCCTGATAATCTTTTGTATTTTAGGCACAACTACCAATATACTTTATAGAAACATCTCTGAAAAAGTTTTAGCTTTTTGCAATGCCGAGAGCTTCTAATTATTTCTGTCAGAAAAAAATGATGATGTCTACTTAGTCATAACTTTGTTAAATATAAACTACTTTTAAAAAATGATGTACTTGGGGCGCCTGGGTGGTTCAGTCGGTTAAGCGGCCGACTTCGGCTCAGGTCACGATCTCGCGGTCCGTGCGTTCGAGCCCCGCGTCGGGCTCTGGGCTGATGGCTCAGAGCCTGGAGCCTGCTTCCGATTCTGTGTCTCCCTCTCTCTCTGCCCCTCCCCCGTTCATGCTCTGTCTCTCTCTGTCTCAAAAATAAATAAAACGTTAAAAAAAAAATGATGTACTTAAAATGTCACAATCTATGTGGACATTTTTATATTTATTAAATATTTTGTGCTTTAGGTGTCTTCATATCAAGAGGTTATTAAACATATTGGATAACTCAGTTCTGCCAAAGATTTTTCACTTCCTTTTGGTCGTTGACAGAATGGTCAGCTGTGAAACAATATGTATAGCACAAGGTTGAGATGTGATTATGTTACCATAAATCAGAAAAAAAGTTTTTTTGACGTGTATGCTTTTCAACAGATGGCAGAAAAATACTGTAAATTCTTTATTAGAAATTGATTTTTCTTCTCTACAAGTAATCTTTTTTTTAGCTTTTTAAAAACCTTTTTACTGTAGAAAATTTCAAATAAATATAAAAAATAGACTATGTAATGAATGCTTCCTTTTGTACCCATCAACAATCAACTCATTATTCTGTTTCATTTCTATTCTCCTCACTCCTATTACCCCTCCGGATTATGTTGAAGCAAATCCCAGACATCATACCATTTTATTCATACATAATTTTTAAGTTTCTCTAAAAGATAAGGACTTTTAAAATAATATAACCATATTAACATTATCACCATTAACAGGATAAACATTAGTTCTTTAATATTTACAGGTACATCTGCCATGTAAATCATTTTAAATTATGTTGGTCGAAATACAGAAAAACTGAAAGCAGAAAAATAACTCAAAGAACATAGCCACCATATGTGTAGGGGGAAAAAACTCACCCTATACAACTCAGTAACTCCTGAGAACATCAGTTTAGATGTAATGATTAATCAAAATTAGGAATCATTCCGATCCTACCCTTCAGATTTGGGCTTGGGTCATCGAGAAAAAATCTAAATTCTTTTTAGTTTTTTAAATATTTTTGTGTCTGAAAAAGAAAGTAGGCATTAAAAATTATTTGCTTCCAAGACTTCAAAAAAGACTTATTTAAAGTTTAGAGTCTGAAAGCATAAACTTCATTTATCTAGAAAGTTCACGTACATACAACCCCTTTGTTTAACCTACTGCCAGATTACTCTATTAGACTTCCTAAATTAAATTAGTATTTGTGAAGCACCGATTAGGAGAAATGCAATACCAATTCTGAATTGGTAGCGTTGTAATGCATATGATGTCTCATAAATCTGACAGTAGAAATAATAATTTTCTTAACTTTTGTAACTCAGATCCTCTGTTAAGGACCTGAAAGTAAAAGCGAATGATTTACAGAAGTTTTTGCAGAAACGATATTTTCATTGTCTACAGTGTACACTAAATTTTGGTTCTTAAATATATGTTTATAATTTTTATATGTGCATTATTTTTTTGAAAACAGAGTCCTTACTGGAAGGAAGCCCTTAACATATTAAAACTGGTGGTCTCTCGCTCTGCAAGTCTCGTTGTGCCCAACGATATCCCCAAGACCTATGGAGGAGATCTAGGTTCTCCTGAAATATCCTTCACCAAGATTTTTAATAATGTCTCCAAGGAGTTGCCTGGGAAGACCTTAGATTTTCATTTTGATATATCTGAGGTAAGGTGCTCTATTTGAAACTTTCATTTGCTCATTTACTCACTCATCCGACAAGCATTGATTAAGCACATACTCAGTAGGAGACGTTGTGATAGGTGCTTTGAAATTGGGGTGGGGGTGGTAAAAAGGCCTGTCCTTGGGAAGCATACAATCTCTTGGGTCAGTGGGTAAATAAACATTGTGATAAGTGCTTTAGCTGGAAGTAAGTTAAAAGTACTGTAGGAAGATACAGCGTGTACCTCTAACCTGATGTGGTGTTGAAAGATAAAGTAATCCTAGGCAAGTGTATATGGAAGCTTGGGAACAGGAGATTAATGCAGGAAAAAGCAGCATGTGTGAATGAAGCCTCGTAGTGTGAGAAAGCATGGTATTCTGGAAATTTCCAATTTGTACCATATCTTGAGCACAGACTATAGAGAATGCAAGTGTAGAGTATGATGGTAGATGAAGCCGAAGGCAGAGGAAGAGGCAAGGTCATTAGGGATCTTGCATGCATCATAACAGGATGGTTTTATCTTGAAGCAGTGGGAACTCTTAAAGGATTTTTAACTGGAGTGGAAATTGTAGGATTTGCATTTGGGGAAGTTTACTCTGGCAACAGGATGGAAAAAACAGACCAGGATGGAAAAATAGACCAGGTGGAGAGGAGGGAAGTCAATAAGGAATCTGTTAGAATAATTAAAAGGTCATGTTGGCATGTCTCTAGGCAGTTGCAGAGAAAATGAAAAGGGAAGGGATGGTTTTCAGAATGACTAAGGAAGTCATAAACATCTTGATGGGAAGGAGAGGAAGTACTGAGTGAGGAAGAGGCATCAAGGATATTGCTTCGACAACTGGCTGAATGTTGGTACCTTTGAGAGAGAAGGAGAAGGCAAGGAGAACAGATCTTGGCAGGAAGGGAAGAGTGAGGAGATCAGCCTTGGATATACTAACTCTGAACTAGAACCTTCCAGTGGAGCTGCCTAGGAGGCAATTAGAGTTTATGTTTTAGAAGAAAACTGGGGTGGAAGTAACAATGTAAGGTCTTCAATGTTTTATAAGTGGGCAGTTAAAATTGTGAAAGGAAAAATAAGGCTAAAATAAACTAAGACCTGAAAAGCCCAATATTTTAAAGGGAGAGAGAGGCAGGGTCCACCAGTGCAGAAGGGAACCTGGGCCCTTGACTATGTCACATATTAACACAAATCTCACATAAAAATGTTTGGCTCTTGGTGGAAACCCCCAGTTTTGGTTTTTTTCCAGCACCTTAGCCCATTCTTACTGGCCTTGGAGCCATTAAAGTGGTCTTTTAGAAGCCAAAGAAGGAATTTTTCGAGAAGGAAGTTAACTGAACAACAATTGCAGGGAAGTTGAGAAAGATAAAAATGGAAGACCTAATTTCTTTAATATTATTGATTAGAATCATATAGATTTAAAAAATGTTTTGCTGTTCAGTCTTGGTGTTAGAATTTATCCAAATCTTTATGGGTTGTGTTTTTTAGATAGAAACTATGTTTGTTGCTAATTTTTTAGTTAATATCAGAATTTCTGTCCTGAAGCACATATCATAGGAATCTGATAAAGAAACCGGGCTTTCCTGTGTCTTCTGAGTCAGAAATTGTAACTTAATTATCTTGTCTAAAGCAGTGATAAGAATTCTCAAAAACACTTGATATACTTAATTTCAATTTGTTGCTTCAAAGATTACTAAGTACCTGCTGTGTATAGGCATTGGAGTAGAGGAGCAGAGATGAATCGCACAAGGTCTAGGGGACTCACGTGCACTAGGGAAGACAGCCACGTAAACAAATCACCAACACATGGCAAATGTCCAAGTATAATTACCCAGATGTGTGGCGTCAGAGAAGGCCTCCTTGGAGGTCTGGAGTCCCCATTAAAAGATGACCATGGGTTTGGTTGGTGAATATTCCATTCAAAGGCGGGGGTGGGGGGGGCAGCATGTGCCAAAACACAGGTCCCTAAAGGCAAGGTGTGTTTGGAACACAATAGCAAGTTCAGGTTTGCTGGAGTGTAAAGTGAGGGTGGGTGTGATAGACGTTGAGGTTAGGGAGAGCAGCAGGAACCACGTCATAAAGGAACCATGTGACATGCAAATGAGCTTGAATACGATTTTCAGATGTAAATTCAAGATGCTTCACAAAGCCAGAATAAATACAGATGAATTGTGGATGAGCATAGAATTTTTACCGAAACAAACTTGGAAATGTTACACATCAGATTTGTAGGGAGAAGCTGCATAGATCCCTTCCTCTTTGGAGTTGTTATCCAGCTTGAATATTTGCAAAAGCACATTACTGAAGCACATAGAACAGTATGCATAGAAAAGAACACCAAAATGGTAATAGATTAAATCTGAGTGGTAAGATGACAGGTGGTTTTTTGTTTTTTGTTTTAAATCACTTTAATATTTTCTGAGCTTTCAAAGAGGATATATTTCATAATCATGGTGGGGGATATGAAGGTGGTGGATTTTTGTTTTTGTTTCTGTTTTTTTTTTTTTTTTTTTTTTTTTTTTGCCTCAAAAAGTGACATTTAGTCAAAGGGGGAAAAATGAGAAGTCCATCCTTAGGCTCCCTTCCCTCCCCTTTCCTGCTGCTCTTCGGCACCCTAAAGACTGAACCTTGGGTAGGGTTAGGTCGCAGGACAGCCCCTCAGATAAGGTCAGCAACACTGAGGGGCATCTCCTCAATGGAGGTGTTGTAGAAGGTCTCAGTGTCTCGAAGAGTCCTCTTGTCTTTTGTCACCATGTTGACAGCCACACTCTTATGGCCAAATCATTCACCACGACCGAGTCCGTGGATGTAGTTTTCCCTGCTGGTGAGAAGGTCACAGTTGATGACTAAAGAAACCTATCGCACATCAGTGCCTCTGGCCTAGGTCAGGGGAGAGGACAACTTCAGCATGGCAATGAGAAGAGCACACAGTCTATTCAGAAGAGACTGAAATGTATGTGCTAGGCAGCCACAGGAAGGCAAAGGAAACAAACATCCCCTATTACCCAGCAACCTAAGGTGTGCCAGATTTTATTCCAAGTTGCTACTTTCCTGAAGAGGGGCATGAAGATGGTGTTTTTTTTTTTTTTAAAGAAAGCAGATCCCTATTTAAAATAGGAGTAAGTAGGGGCACCTGGGCGGTTCAGTTGGTTAAATATCTGACTCTTGATCTTGGCTCAGGCCATGATCTCACAGTTCATGAGTTCAAGCCCCGCATCAGTCTCTGTGCTGACAGCATGCGGCCTACTTGGAATTCTCCCTCCCTCTCTCTCTGCCCCTACCCCACTCATGCTCTCTCTCTAAAGAGATAAACTTAAGAAACACCTGGGTGGTGCAGTCAGTTAAGCGTCCGACTCTTGATCTCAGCTCAGGTCATGATTTCTCAGTTTGTGAGTTCAAGCCCCACGTTGGGTTCTGTGCTGTTGGCGCTGAGCCTGCTTAGGATTCTGTCTCCCCTCTCTGCTCCTCCCTGCCTGTGCTTTCTCTCTCTAAACAGATAAGTAAAACTTAAAAAATAAATAAATAAATAAACTTAAGAAGATAATAATAAAATAGGAAT
Source organism: Lynx rufus (assembly GCF_022079265.1). Taxonomy (NCBI): domain Eukaryota; kingdom Metazoa; phylum Chordata; class Mammalia; order Carnivora; family Felidae; genus Lynx; species Lynx rufus. The sequence goes on along the minus strand of NW_025814845.1, from coordinate 37,938,671 downwards.
GAGCTGTCTGATTGTCTCATCTTCTCAGGGAGTCATTTTCAGTGAAGTGAAGTCTCCTGATTAAAAAAAAAAAAAAGACATCATGTGGTGCCTGACTGGCTCAGTGGAAGTATGCAACTCTTTAATTTTTTTTTTATGTTTATTTATTTTTGAGAGAGACAGTGTGAGCAGAGGAGGGGCAGCGAGAGAGGGAGACACAGAATCTGAAGCAGGCTCTAAGCTCTGAGCGGTCAGCACAGAGCCCAATGCAGGGCTCAAACTCACAAACTGTGACATCATGACCTGAGCCGAAGTCGGATGCTTAACCACCTGAACCACCCAGGCGCCCAAAGCAGGCAACTCATGATTTTGGGGCCGTGAGTTCAAACCCCACACTGGGTATAGAGATAACTTAAATAAACAAACAAACTTTAAAAAATAAATTAATTTTTTAAAAGACATCATTCCATTTGATTTTTGTAACATCTACTTTATGCTGTTATCTTCCTTTGCTCTTTTTTTTTTTTTTTTGGTTATTTGTAAAAAGAAAAAAAAAAAGTCCTTACAGATCCACTACTAATCCCTTTATGGTGAAATATCCCAGTCGAACACTGTCCTTTTTGTTTCTCTGCAGACACCAATCATTGGAAATAAGTATGGCGATCAGCATAGTGCAGCTGGAAGAAATGGGAAACCCAAAGTTATTGCAGTTACTAGGAGTACTTCTTCTACTTCTTCTGGTTCTAATTCTAATGCCTTGGTTCCTGTTAGCTGGAAAAGGCCACAGTTATCACAGGTACATTAAAAAAAAAAAAATCAAAACTGAACATCTACAGAAGAATCAATTTTGTTGCATGTATGACAGCTTGAGAATTTGTCTTATTTATCAGTAATCCTAACATTTGCATTTTTCCCCCCTTAGCGAAGAACAAGAGAAAAGCTAATGAATGTGCTTTCTCTCTGTGGTCCAGAATCTGGCCTTCCAAAGAATCCATCCGTGAGTAATCATGATCGCATGCATAAAGGCTGTAAAAATCCTGTTACTACTCCATTAAAAAAAATGGAAATCATTCTGTCTCCTTGCTTGCCTTTTCTAACTTCCCTCATTTCATGGCATTAACTAAGAATGAAAAAGATATGGTCTCCATGGTACTTGGAAGTTACATTAATTAAGTATTCAACCAGTTAGACTTTAGCATGGAAACCAGATTGAAGCTCTGAATTCTTTGACAGATGAAGCCTGCGGTGGCTCTTCGAGCACCAGTGTCTCATGGGCAGAGTGACGATGCTGACGGGTGGCCTTTTTTTTTTTTTTTTTTTTTTGGCTGGGCCTTAGGTTGTATTTTCTTCTAACGAGGATTTGGAAGTTGGTGACCAACAGACCAGCCTAATTTCTGCAACAGAAGACATGATTCAAGAGGAAGAAGTGGCCGTGGAAGACAACAGCAGTGAACAACAATTTGGCGTTTTTAAGGATTTTGACTTTTTAGACGTTGAATTGGAAGATGCAGAGGTAAGGATGTGGGCAGTCCGTATATTTATAGCTTACAGTTGCAAGTATATGAGAATTAAGTGTTTGACCATAGTATCTTTCCTTATTAAGGTCAGTGTGAGGTCAAGAAGGTAAAATCGGGCTAGATGGGTGATGGGCATTAAGGAGGGCACTTGTGATAAGCACTGGGTGTTACACATAGGTGACTAATCACTAAATTCTACTCCTGAAGCTAATACCACACTATATGTTAACTAGAAATTAAATAAAAACTTGAAACAACAAACGAATTAAACAAAAATGTTTTTAAAGGTAAAAATCTAAATTGGGAAGTAAACGTGACTAGTACGGTTGGTCAGTTAGCAGAAGTAGTCTGAAACAGAAGAGGAACGTCTAATTCTTACTCTTTGCCCCAAGAAATAAAAAGTGAAAAATGGGTTTCTTCCAAAGTTATGTCTTTAATTTAGGATATGCTTATGTTTCAAATGAGACAGACAAATTAATATGCAGCAAAATGGTAAAAAATTATATTAAAATTTATCTAACACTATTTTAAAGTATAAGTACAAACACTTAACACTAAGTTAAATTAAATGAACTCACATGATTTCAAGGGCTTTGGCTCTCCAGAACTCTCTACTGTGTCAAATGACCGAGATTCTACCTGCGACATCCTCACTGTTTTCTTCTTCGTACTGTAGCCAGCCCCCTCAAATGACTCATTTCACGTAGCACCAAGGGGCTCTCTCCTCTAAATTGATTCAGTCTAGATTAAATTGATAGGTATGTGTCAGTTTAGATGGTTTCGAAATGAAAAATCGGACTCAAAAGGCGGATTTACGAGCTTACAAAACTGAGGTAGTCCAGAGGGTTATAGCTTATTTAGATGTGGCTCAGGGAGGTCTCTGATCATTTCTCTGCAGTTGGCTAGGCTCCGCCCTTCTCTGCAAGTCTCTGTCACATGGTTATGTCCACATCCAGCAGTGTTCAAAGCAAATGAAGGTCACTTTTGTAACAGTGAAGAAGTTGCTCTCCTAAACGTCCTCAGCACACTTCCTGTTACATTAGTGGGTCAAGCTGGATCATTTGCCAATATCTGAAACAGTCACTGTGGCAAAGAGAACAGGATTGCCCTGACATTGTGAGGCTCTTCGGGACCTATTCCTGTAGCTCATCTCCCTAAACTTGCAACTCCTAAATCTAAAACGTTTGTCACATAAGTTTCAAAAGTGTTCATTCTAAAATGTATACAAATACCTATATTTGAGAAGCCCAAAATGCCTTGTCATCCAGTATCCATCCCATGTCATTGACACATCTTTCTCCAAAGAATTTAAAGTCGCTCACATAACTGAAATGCATTGGTTAACCCTCTTGAAGGGATGTTTCCTTTGGCTCTAATAGGTGAGGAGGGATGAAATGTAATGGCCTGCGCCGTGTCACATCATTAGTTGTGGACAGGAGACCAGTTTAAGGAGATCCTCCTACATGCTTCATCCTCCTTTGCATATAGAAGGGTACAACCATGGTGGCTCAGGGTCAAACCAATTGCCTTTGTACTCGGCATGAACATGTTCCCAAAGACACATGGATAGGTTCACAGGAGCCCCCAGCAAGTATTATTCAGCCTCATAGGGCAGTGGCTTTTAAACTTTTTTTTGTTTTTGTTTTTACTGTGATCCATACTTAATACATTTTATATCACATCCAAGTAGATACACATACCTTTAAAATGAAAGTTTCAAGAATACGCAGCCTTGTGGCACCTTGCTGGCTCAGTCAGTGGAGCGTGTGACTCATGATCTTGGGGTTGTGAGTTCAGGCCCCACACTGGGTATAGAGATTACTTGAAAAAAAATAAAAAGAATATGCAATATGCAGCCTCACCCTATGCTGTTATGCACGCTGATATTTCCTGTTCTCTTTCATTTTTTTTTTCCAAAGTGGCAGATCACCATCCTCTAAAATTGATTTCACATCCCCAATTTCAAAAACACGTTGTAAGAAGTAGGACTGACTTGAATAATCAGGCAAGAAAGTCTGATGGATTGAAGAGCCTTGCTGCCCGACCACAAGGGCATGAGCAGCTCCTAAACTCTAATGCAGTTATTTGTTTTCAATTGAGAGTTTAAAATTTGTGAAGGCAGGCAGGCAGGCAGGCTCTTGACATGTTTGTAATGGTAAAGTTATTTATTTTGTTTGCTTTTTTATCTTCTTTTTTTTTTTAAGAACTCTGTAAATGCTTCCAAGTTTATCCCACACCCTAATACATAGGTACTAATTAACATGGATTTTGAACAGAACTTTGGCAAATTGAATTAAAGACGCTTAATGTAGTTTTGTCTTTAATTCAAGTCATAGTGATTTGGGTGGGTGGTGTTCATGTATGCCTCATCATTAGACAATTCAAATAGTAGAGATTTTTTAAAACCTAAATATAGTCTTGCTTAAAACATGGTGGTAGGAAATACTTTGCTACAAAACAAATGAAACTGTTAATTAAACTTCTGAAATACCCCCCAAATACCTGCCAACCTTGGAAGCTCCCCGTGTGTAGTCATTCATTCACCAAACAAATATTTAGGGCTGTTGCCATTATTATGTACTGTGCTACATAATAATAATTGAAATATCTGGTAGGAAGGTGGCTTTTCGAACTTTGACCTGCAGGGTTTCTAAGACTTCAAGGATGTACCCAGAGTGCAGGCAAAGAGCTCCTTGTTACCTTTTGCAGCCAGAGCGGCTTGGGTTTAGTTCATCAGCTTTGCACGGTTGACTTCCATTTTAAATTTCATTCGAAATAAGTATTGCTTTGCTTTATTTAAAAAAAAAAAAAAAAAAAAAAAAGGATTTGAAAACCTCTATCCTAGCCAGTGCCTCTCGAGTAAAGGAGCACAAATAAATCCTATATTGCTGGCCAACTCGTTGTCATTTGTCATATCAGGGCTTAAGAGCGAGTGTAAGAATTATATCCTTGCAAAAGGAGGATCAGCTTAGAATAACAGAAACATAACTTCTATAAATCCATACGTGGGGTGAAATTGAAATCTGCCCTATTTCCTCTTGACCTTTTGAACTTGCCAAAAGTTATGTTTTGATGGCTTTGATCTTGATTTTAGACTATTTCATAGTAAAAAATGGCCACTGGGTTTAGCCAGAACCATTCTCTAGACGAAAATAATTGTGACCCTGTATGTTGTCAACTGAATGTGGGTACTTTAAGTCAGTTTTGCATTGTATCAAGTATTAAATCTATGTAAATCTTGAAGATTTTCTTAAAGTTTGTGTTTGCAAAGTGTATCACAGAAATGTTGTTTTCAGTGTCTGTCTCTGACTTCTTCATAATATATTTTGCATAAAAAAGTAATTTGAATCACATGTTGGCTTTCTACTCAGAGCTTAATCCAGAGCTTGAATCAGTCTTTGGGTTTGAGAAATCACAAAGAGTTTTCCCCCAAAAGTGTAGCGTATATTTAAATGTTTGTCTTCGTTCTTTCTAATTCTGTGTGTTTTCCTTTTTGCTAACCAGGAACTGCAGGTAAGTTGCAGCCTGGTGTTGTGGATTGTTTATGTATTGTTGTCTGTGATGTATTCGTCGTCTTCGTGGTCTCATTTGTGTTTGGGCATTAGAATAGAAATGGCCTAGATAGTAGGTTTAGTCGGTCCCCAGTCATACAATATAGGAGGTCAAGAAAATTATTTAGTTAAAACAGGCTCAACCAAATATTGTGATCTCTTTAAATATGAATATTTAACGATGTTTTAAAAGTTTCGAGAAATTGAAGGGCTGATTGAAACTCTGCTTATGATGATGCATTGAGTATTTTTCATCTCAGTACATGTTTTCCTGGTGTGTCGTGTTTACTGTATTTATACACATGTATCTGAGGCCTTAGAGATCATGTCTTTCTTTTCCAGGGTGAAAGTATGGACAATTTCAACTGGGGAGTCCGCAGGCGCTCACTGGACAGTATTGACAAAGGGGACACTCCCTCCCTCCAAGAGTACCAGTGCTCCAGCAGCACCCCTAGCCTGAACCTGACCAACCAGGAAGACACGGACGAGTCCTCGGAAGAGGAAGCAGCTCTCACAGCAAGCCAGATACTGTCCCGCACGCAGATGGTACACACTTACCTTCTCATACAGCGACAGTTGGTCTCACTCTCCTCTTAACTTCCACCTTAGTAATTACTGTCTCTGGATTTTCCGATTTTCATTTCACTTTGGGTAAAACGCACACACCGAAATGAAAATACAGAGTTGCATTGCTAATGGAGCGTGCTGTTCATGACATTACTCAACATTTACGTTTATGCCGCACACCCTTCAGCAGCTGAGACAGTGTTACCTTCTCTCCTAGTGATGGCGAGTCGCTCTGGACACTTCTAGAGGTCCTCATCTTGAGTGACACGTAGTTTTGGTATCCGTGTGGACACCAACACTGCTTTATCCGCCACCCACTTTTCTTCGCTGGTTGGTGTGGAAAGATCGAGCACAGCTTTGTGCCTTTTGAGATCAGGTCAGTTATATGTGGGGGTTCCGACTTGTGGCCCAGAGGCTACATGGCAGAGATTAAAGAGTGAGTGAAACATGAGAAAAGGAAGCCTGCAAGGCTAGTCTGCCTGCTCAGAAATGTGGGAGCGAAAGGGGTGGCAGGAGGAAAGGAGGTGTGGAAGGGCCCCCGCGGGGCACATAGATAGGAATCAGTGGTGCCAGCAGGCTGCACTGACCTAGCTCTCAAGGGATACCCTTTTCACACTGAGCCCAGCCGTGCCCTCTCTTTTGCCCCTGTTTGCTCCACGTTCAGTCGGCTGGTGGAGCGCGGGCCGCAGTGTTGAGTGGCAGGGGCTGCTCTGGCTGTAAACAAAATGGGAAGCTGCCAGTTTGCACGTGGCTTCCGGTCTCCTCTCCAATTTGGGCATCTCATTGTTGTCCCACGATGCCTTTCAGTCAGCCCTCATTTAAGTGTTAAATGATGAACAGCAACTGATGATAATAACAGCAACTGTTACCACTCCCTGGATGCTTGTCATGCCCCAGCCTCTGTGAAGGGTGTTTGGCATCTATTAGTCTGCAGAACGCCCCGACCCCCAACCACAGGAAGTAAGTACGGTTATCGCAATTCTGCAGGACGAGCCACTTGTCCCAGGACACATAGCTACTAGTTAAGTAGGCTGGAACCAAGCCGTCTGCCTCCACATCCATGCCACCTAACGCTTCGTCCTCCTTGGGACTATTTTCATTTAATCGAGTTACTGGCAACAGTGACTGAAGGAGGCACCAGCCCTCCGTGGAGCCAGACCGTGGCATTGTGCTGCCAACCTTCTGTGTAACTAAGGTCAACCTACCTAACTTCCCTTTTAAAACTGGACTCTGGATAGTGTCTGCCTCATGGGAATTTTATGAGGAGGAAGCACCCAGCCTGCAATAAATGCTTAACAGAGGTTTGCTCCCATGAGAGCCATGGGATAGAACGGCCTGTCTCCTCAAAATCCTAGAGGGGAACACAGGCACCAACCCCTCCGAACTCGGCCGGAACAACTTCTTACTCAGCACGTCTCCAGAGCAAGGGAGACCAAAGCAAAACTGGACTACTGGGACCTTATCAAAATAAAAAGCTTCTTTACAGTGAAGGAAACAGTCAACAAAACTAAAAGGCAACCGACAGAATGGGAGAAGATACTTGTAAATATCTGATAAGGGATTAGTATCCAAAATCTATAAAGAACTTACCAAACTCAACACCCAAAAAATAAATAATTCAGTTAAGAAATGGGAGAAGACATGAATAGACATTTTTCCAAAGAAGACATCCAGATGGCTAACAGACGCATGAAAAGATGCTCAACATCACTCATCACCAGGGAAATACAAATCGAAACCACAATGAGATAGCCCCTCACACCTGTCAGTGTGGCTAAAATTAACAACACAGTAAACCACAGATGTTGGTGAGGATGCAGAGAAAGGGGAAACCCTCTTAACACCGTTGGTGGGAATGCAAACTGGTGCAGCCACTCTGGAGAACAGTATGGAGGCTCCTCAAAAAGTTAAAAATAGAACCACCCTATGACCCAGCAACTGCACTACTAGGTATTTACCCACAGGATACAAAAAGACAGATTCGAAGGGGCACATGCACCCCAGTGTTTATAGCAGCACTATCAACAATAGCCACATTATGGAAAGAGTCCAAATGTCCATTGACTGATGAATGGATAAAGAAGATGTGGTATATATATACAATGAAATATTACTCAGCCACCAAAAAGAATGAAATCTTGCCATTTATATAGTTTATTAATGCTAAGTGAAATAAGTCAGAAAAAGACAGGTACCATATGATTTCACTAATGTGTAAAATTTAAGAAATAAAACAGATGAACAGAGGGGAAGGGAAAAGAGAGAAGAGAGGGAAACAAATCACAAGAGACTCTTAAGGACAGAAAACAAACTGAAGGTTGCTGGAGGGGAGGTGGTAGACGGATTGGGGCTAGATGGGTGATGGGCATTAAGGAGGACACTTGTTGGGATGAGCACTGGGTATTGTATGGAAGTGATGAATCACTAGATTCTGCTCCTGAAACCAATATGGCACTACATGTTAACTAAGTAGAATTTAAATAAAAATGAAAACTAAAAAAAAAAAGAAGAAGAAAGAGAGAGAAAAAAAGAAAAGAACTATCTCCTTATAAGGCCAACCCTAGTCCTAGTGGTAACAAAATAAAAAAAAACGAATTCAAAGTTGCTTCCTCTTCACAGGGGGAATGATGGTTTTTGCCTTTACCTACTCTGAATCAGAAACTTGATGATTTATGTTACTGACGGTGAAGAATTTATAACCCTGCTTATAAAAGGAAAAACTCTAGTATTCCCTATTTTTCTGATTCTTTTCCAAGAATATAAACCCACTAATGACAGACTGCCATTACAACAACTTTATTGTCCTAATTCTTCTTGGCTGACTGAAGTTTTGTCATATTTTGGCTTAGAGAAGTGAACAGCCTGTTCAGACTTACGTGCCTGCCCCCCCGGTTAACGCTGCTTCTCGCGAAAGCACTGCCTGCCGGGCCCTGGAGCCACAGGGAGGGAGAGAGCCCCCGTCCTCACAAATGCTCACACCGGCTGAAAACACAACATATTACCATAAAAAGTGAATTTGGGTTCACGATGAACGTAGTTATGCGGAGGTCTTCCACTTTGGTAGTTTTTGTTTAGCGAAGCTTAACCTGCATGAATGGATGCAGCTCATGCTGCTGGGTTAGCTGCTCATATTAACAGCATCGATTCTGTCACAGAGTGGGGGGGGGGGGGAGGTAATTTTAGGAAGTCAGGCTCTTTCTAACTAAGCCCCCAAAATAAGATACAGACGCGGTGTGGCTTTTGTGACCATCACTGGCTCACGGATGACTTCCTTCTTTTCCTGTTTCTCCTTGCAGTTAAACAGTGATTCTACTGCAGACGAAACACTGCCAGACCATCCCGATGTACTTGTTCAGTCTCAAGATTCCACTGGCAGCGTCTCAACAGAAGAAGTGCTTCAAATCAGAGATGAGACCCCAAGTTTGGAGGCTTCTCTAGATAATGCTAACAGCCAGCTGCCTGAGGTGGGGAGAAATGGGGGCTGGTGCCTGGCCAATCTGGGCTCCTTTTAGCACTCTGTTACATCCCTTGCTTTTCTTTCAAAAGAGTTTTCATCTGATACACTAATTATTTTATTTGTTTCCAGTATTTCTAACCTGTTGGGTTGTTTTAAATGAAATAGTCAAATCTGATGATTTAAAAAAAAAAAAAAAAAAGTTGGCCGATTAAGGAAATGACCCACAGGTTATAAATAATCTTGAGTGTTTTTAATGAGCATTTTGTGCTGCAGAGTGTGATTGAGGTCATTGTCAATGGACAGATGCTTCTCTGGGGTGGTGAGCATCTTCTTTGGTGCTGTATCTTCTTGGAAGGACGGCTTTTATTTTTTCTTCTCTTTTTGCTTTGTGTTTGGGTTTATGTGATTGGTGCTATGATTGGGATTCAGACCTCAGGCCAGCTGTGTTAGCAGTTGGTTAAATGAAACCTTTTTAAAAAAGACGTTGGAACTACTAGTATTACGATTTTTGGAAAGGCCTGTGAGAAGTAAGCCAGATCCCAAGATAATGACTGACCAAAAATAAGTAAGTATTTGTTTCCTTAGTGGTTTTTTTCCCTTAAGATTATTATACTCTTTTTCTTTCTTTCTTTCTTTTTTTTTTTTTTTTTTTAACTATAATTGCTATAGTTCTGTCATATGTGCTTTTATGCTTTGGTAAGTATTAGGGAAATACTACATTTTTTTCAGTATTAACCAAATTAATGTAATTACTAGATCTCATTATTTTAGTTAGTTGAATTCTCATGTTCTTATTAAGCTTATAGTGTATTTTATATTTTTAACAGTAAACATAGTCTGAAATGAAGGCATTTTGGCATTTAAAATATTTTTTTTTAAATGTTTATGTATTTTTGAGAGAGAGAGAGAGAGAAAGAGAGAGACAGAGTGTGAGCAGGGGAGGGACAGAGAGAGAGGGAGACACAGAATCCAAAGCAGGCTCCAGGCTCTGAGCGGTCAGCACCGAGCTGGATGTGGGGCTTGAACCCACGAACCATGAGATCACGACCTGAGCTGAAGTCGGATGCTTAACCAACTGAGCCACCCAGGCGCCTCTTTTTGGCATTTTAAGTGTATGCCTAGTATGGCTTAAGTTTAGATAATTCAACAAATATTGAGATTCTCTTAGATGCCACGCATTGAATTAGATGCTAGAAAGATGAATAAGGCATGGTGACCCTCACTCTCAGAGAGGGAATTGTCAATTGAGAGAGATAGAGGAGGTGTAAAAAAGAAAAGAAAAAAAAAAGCATTCCATTGCAGTACAAGAAACATAATAACAGCATGTTCGGGGCTTTGTGAAAACTCAGGAGAGACTGATCATCTGTACACCGGGGAGATGGTGGTAAAGGGCAGTCCCGGCAATGGGGACATCGCAGGCAGAGGGACACCATGTGGAAGGACAGGGCAGCGCGAAATAATATGGCATGTTCAGGTAACCGCAGGACATTGAGTACTTCTGAAGAATAAAATGGGAGGAGGAGAAGAGATGGGTAGGGTCTAAGATGAGAAGGGTCCTACATGCCATATTGAAGACGTAGACTTTATCTCAAAATGATCACGAGTCATGAATTGTCATTGAAGAGATACCTGTTACATGACAAGCACTGTACCAGATGCCTAAACGAGAATACAGGTCATGCAAGCATTCGGTGATTTCACCGATACCCATGGAGCCCCTACTGCATGCTGGTCACTATTCTAGGCCCTGGGCATGTGGTGCCATGTGGAAAAGCCTCCTGGTTTTATGGAGCTTACTTGTAGTAAAAGATATGATAAGCAGGTAAGACAGAATAAATACATCAGAAACTCATCACCCTCTTAGCCGTACTAAGAAAATCTAACAGAAATGTGGAATCGGTGAGGGAGAAAAGGCGGCACTTGAAGTGAAGCCTCAGTGACAAGGAGATGTGGAGGGAGGAAGTCCCAGGCTGAGGGAGCAGCCGTTAAAAAGGCCACGGTGTGTGTGAAGAGCAAGCTGGCCTGTGGGGCTGGATCGCAGTGAACAGGAGCCGGGAGGACGGACGAGGAGAGGGGTGGGCAGATCCTGCAGCCACAGAGCAGGTAGCCGTCAGAGCATTTGAGCAGAAGAGGGACATGATCTGATTGAGTCTGCGTTTTAAAATCTCTTCTTTGGGGGGCGCCTGGGTGGCGCAGTTGGTTAAGCATCCGACTTCAGCCAGGTCCCGATCTCGCGGTCCGTGAGTTCGAGCCCCACGTCAGGCTCTGGGCTGATGGCTCAGAGCCTGGAGCCTGTTTCCGATTCTGTGTCTCCCTCTCTCTCTGCCCCTCCCCCGTTCATGCTCTGTCTCTCTCTGTCCCAAAAATAAATAAAATTTGAAAAAAAAAATTAAAAAAAAAAAAATAATAATAAAATAAAATCTCTTCTTTGGTGTGGAATACGGAAAGTAGATTCTGGTACCTGCCACATGAAGCCTGCAGTCTAGGCACCTGTCATCAGGAGAGGGTCCATCCAGTCTGGTTTGTGTTCTAGTGAGGTCTCTGTGAGAAGTGTGGAGGGGGGGGTGGGAGGAGGCCGAGAGGAGATAAACCAGAAGAACCTTAGATAAGGTAAGGGGGGCCTGAAAGAGTGCATGAAACTTACAAATGTTTCCAAGAGAGACTGGACCGGTTTAGAGATGCACCTTAAGTAGCCTGTATTCCTTTTCGGTTGCTGGGAGACTTAAGTGAGCCTTAATTCCTTATTAATAACCTATCGACTGTGTCTGGTTTGGATCATAGCATGTGAAAAGGTCTCATTAGAAACCACGGAAAACAGCCCAGTACTAGAAATACCTTCCTAACAAAAGCAGTGAGGTTAAGGGTTGTGTGTCGTAATTCTGTTTACTTGACAAATGGGAAGTCTTTTATTTTTGGTTATTAAAATAGCTATAATCATAGTAAACTACTGATAGAAATTCATGTCATATTTATATTTATTGGAGATAAACTGAAAATTCACATATATTTCCATATATATATTGGAAACTGTTATTTCGGGTGGGACGGTCACTCATCCAACTATATTTGATGGCTTGTTTCCAAGACACTGTAAAGTTCCTGATGATACTTTTTTTTTCCTAAAGGAAAAACACTTCACTGTACTAGGTTTATTTCCTTTTCCAGTCGTGGGTTTCATTTTCACTGTAAGCTTTGACACAAGTGAATAAGGATGAAGTAGATATTCATAAGCCATAGGATTTCATTTGGAAACAGTTCTGTTAACTTTACAATTATCATCAAAGAATGGCTGTCCAAGGAGAATAGTACGAGTTTGTTTCTGTTAGGTATGCTAGCCTAGTCTGTTTTTCCCTCGTATGCCAGAGAGTGTCAAATGACCTCAAATTGTCCTTTTTAAAAAGGCATGAAAACACCAAGATAATGAAGTAAAACCATAATTCTGTTAACTTCTCCAGATGAGGAGTTAATTTGAATAGGTGAAATACTTTCTGAATTAAAGGGAGAATCCAATCCTAGAGTTGTTTGAGGGTTTTTTCCCCTTCAATGATGTTAATATCAGGAAGATAAAACAGAACAGGCTGATGTGTTTCATGTCATGACAAACTTTCAGAGCTCAGTTTGCTCCTTTCTTCTCTGGAATGTGTACAAATTACACTCTGAGCTGTTAAGGGATTACTTTCTTCACTTGTATTTATTAGAGAAACCTTCACAGAGGAATTTCTTCTAGTATTTGTAATAGTTTACATACCAGTTCATGGATGACAGAGATTACTCCTTACAGGAAATGAATCTCTGATTTTTTATTTTAATGTTTTATTTATTTTTGAGACAGAGAGAGACACAGCATGAGCAGGGAAGGGGCAGAGAGAGAGGGAGACACAGAATGTGAAGCAGGCTCCAGGCTCTGAGCCGTCAGCCCAGAGCCCGACACGGGGCTCGAACTCACAAACTGTGAGATCGTGATCTGAGCCGAAGTTGGACGCTTAACCAACTGACCCACCCAGGCGCCCCAGGAAATGAATCTTTGATTTTTTATTTTAATGTTTTATTTATTTTTGAGACAGAGAGAGACACAGCATGAGCAGGGAAGGGGCAGAGAGAGGGGGACACACAGAATGTGAAGCAGGCTCCAGGCTCTGAGCCGTCAGCCCAGAGCCTGATGCGGGGCTCGAACTCACAAACGGCAAGATCATGACCTTAGCCGAAGTCAGATGCTTAACCAACTGAGCCACCCAGGCGCCCCAGGATATGAATCTTTGAATGTAATTGTGTGTGTGGTGTTTGTACACACACACATCATTGTGTAATAAGATAAAGCTCAAGAAAATTTGAGTCTCATAATGTACATATAACAGTGGAATCCATTCCATTAGCCCAAAAGCACTCTCTTCATGAAATCTAAGTGCTATTAGAAAATTTCAGCATGTAGTATACGTTAATAATTACAGGTAAAACATCTATTTTGTAATTGTTATTCAATAACAAATGACAAGCAAATATAGGTATAAAGTAATGAAAAGTGAGGGCATTAAACTAAGAAGTGTGGTGGGTCATCTCAACATGGTATATTCCAGTTGATGTAGAAGGAAAAGTAAATGCTAATAAAATTCTAGGTATAGAAATGCCTCTAACACTGGCACATAAATTATCTTTCCAAATAACTAATGCTTGCCACTTGAATGGCCAATCTTTTTTTTGTTTTTTATTATTTTTTTAATGTTTATTTATTTTTGAGAGAGAGAGAGACTGAGCACGAGTGGGGGAAGAGCAGAGAGAAAGGGAGACACAGAATCTGAAGCAGGCTCCAGGCTCTGAGCTGTCAGCACAGAGCCCGGTGTGGGGCTCGAACTCAGAAACTGTGAGATGATGACCTGAACTGAAGTCGGAGGCTTAACTGACTGAGCCATCCAGGCCAAATCTTTTTTAAGAACTTCAGATGCAGACAGAGCGTATTGAATATAAGCTTTTGGAATGATTAAGGAATGATTGTACTATATTATTTAAAAAGTGCTATTCTGTGCAGACTCAGAGTTTGCTGCCTTCTCTGCTTAATAACACCAGGCCAATTTTCCCTTTAATATGTTTTGTGTTTTCCTGCCACATTTCTTTCCTATCTTCTATGTCCTTTTCCCTGAAATGCTGTCTTGGTCAGCTTGGGCCCCTATAACAAAATGTCAGAAGCTGGGCATCTGAAGAAATCTGCTTCTCACTTCCAGAGGCCAGGGAGTCCAAGATCAAGGTGCCAGCTGGTTCATTGTGTGGTGAGGCCTCTCTTCCTGGTAGCTCTTCCTGCTGTGTCCTCACATGGTTAAAAAAAAAAAAAAAAAAAAAAAGAACTAGCTAGATCCCTGGCCTCTTCTTGTAAAGGCACTCATCCCATTCATGAGGCCCCTCCACTACCCAAAGGCCTCATCTCCTAATACCATCACATTGGGGGTTGGTGTTTCAACATATGAATTTTGAGGGGATAAAAACATTCAGTCCATGACACTATTACTAACCCATCTTTGTCAAAGCCCATCATGTGTTGTTTTCTCCAAAGAGACTAGTCTCCATTACCTCAAGCAGATGTGATCTTTCCCTTCTTTGAGTAACAGCAGTCCTTTGTATAGTGCACATAATATTTACCTTACACTTAATATATGCTATATTACTGTTATTCGCATATTAGCCTAACCCCGTTAGATTGTAAATTAATTGTAGATAACTATTAATTTATCCCAGAGCACCCAGCCCAGAATCTGGTCAAAATCCTTCATTTGTTTTATGTTACAGATGAATTTTACAGATGTATAGACTGAGGCCCATACTAGTCTAAGGTCAGGGGCTCTTTCACTTGCTTTTCATATTTTGGAGGAAAAATTCTACTTTGACCCATGAAGAAGAGTGACTCTGCTGCACAACTAAGTAGTAACTTAGGACCAAGCACGGCAAGGAACTGATCTTTATTCCTACGACGGAGACCATCAGTGCTTATTTTCGCACGGATTAAACTAACATCTGTGCACCTTAAAATTTGTGTCCATACACCCTCATGGTACACATACGCTTTGGAAGTATCTTTCTTTTTCGGGAGTGGTGGTTCATTTATTTAGCCAGTGTGTGTTGGGCTTCCAGTGGGTGCAGGGCATGTGGCAACATTGTTTCAGTCATGTTGCAGGGAGTAGGAAGGGAAAACAACTGGTGCCTAACATAGGAGTGTATCATCATTTGCCTAGAGTTAGGCGAGTGCAGGCATTCTTTTTGGTGAATGAGCTTGTAATTCATTCAACTTGCAAAGTACGGCAGTCTAAAATTTCCCAGGGTTTGCTGAATTCTAACTCTGTGATGAAGTGTCGTCCTATTACCTGAAAGTAACTCTTCCATCACAAATACTCAGCTCGTTTAGAAACCAGTAAGGGTGCACTTGTTTCAGTTCAGCATCCTCCTGACTGATCAGTACCTGTTCCTGCTTCATGGACAGCCCCACGGGACCAGTGGGTAAACCATTCTGAATTATCTCCCTGCTCCCCCTCACCTTCTGTCCAGAATTCACTGGGTGAAAGAAATTACATTTCAAATAAGTGAGAATGTATAGTAACCATATGTAGAATGAGAATCTGTATGAGAAGTTATTTTACCAAAGAATATATTTCTAAGTAAACACCTAAATCCTATTACGAGAAAAGTGATCTCCTTGATGTTTCTATGTGGCAATAGGTGATATTTAATTTCAACATTTTTTTAAGCCTGGGACTATTTTTTTTTAAACTGTTTTATGTGATCTGAGCCCAGAAACTCCAAAAATTAACCTGTGCAAACAGAATACTACTTCATAAAAAAAAAAAAAAGTGTATATTGATGGCAATAGTCATTTATTCTGTGTTGATAAAAGCTTTTTAAAAATGTTTTTAAACTTGATTTAAAAATGCGATTGTTTTTACAGGATACAGGTTCAGTGTTAAAGGAGGAACAAGTTCTGACAAGCTTTGAAGATGAAGGGTCATATATAATTCAAGAACAGCAGGATTCTCTCGTGTGTCGAGGGATTCTCAACTTGGAAGACACAGACATGCCAGAGCCCCTGGCTCCTGAGAGCTACCCTGAGTCCATCTGTGAAGAAGATGTCACCTTGGCTTTGAAAGAACTAGACGAAAGATGTGAAGAAGAAGAAGCAGATTTCTCTGGACTGTCTAGGTGAGAATACGGTAACTCGGTCACTAGAATGAGGCGGTATTTGCTCTCTCAGCCCCTCCCTAACAGAACCCTCTACTTCAGCTCACATACCTTCATTTCTGTGGTTAGCCTATAATCCTGCTGCCTTCCTTTTAAAATGACTGCGATGGGTTTATTTTTTGTTATTGACCTTCAGTTCACCGAAAGAAAAACAAGTAGGTAATTCTTAAAGAGCACAGAGAGCAACACTGCATTTAAAAGCGTACCCAACACCTATTTTGGCAAAATGGCTAATGGTCGGTTGTTAAGTTAATATTGGGCCCTGGCCAGAGCCAAGTATCAATATCATAGGATGGATTTCTGTAACGCTGTACAAAATCTGAAGTATATGCAAAACATTGTTTTACATTTTCCTTATCAGCGGTCAGAGTTGTAAAGTCGGATTTACATAATGAGCAGAAGTGACAACTTCTTAGTACCATCAGATGTTAGAGTATTCCTTTTACATGTTCATGTTCCATGTATTCAAAATACATTATCACAAAGTCTCAAGATTTCCAAAGGGCATTTTCTTCACTCATGGACTCACAAAATGGAATAATCAATTATTACATATAGTTCTTAAAAGAAATCTTGGTGGCTGTTATGAAACCTGTAAACCAAATAGTTCTATAATGATTAGAATTATGATATAATCTCTGTTTTTTTATTTTTTTATTTTTTATTTTTTTTAAATATGAAATTTATTGTCAAATTGGTTTCCATACAACACCCAGTGCTCATCCCAACAGGTGCCCTCCTCAATGCCCATCACCCACCCTCCCCTCCCTCCCACCCCCCATCAACCCTCAGTTTGTTCTCAGTTTTTAACAGTCTCTTATGCTTTGGCTCTCTCCCACTCTAACCTCTTTTTTTTTTTTTTTTCCTTCCCCTCCCCCATGGGTTTCTGTTAAGTTTCTCAGGATCCACATAAGAGTGAAACCATATGGTATCTGTCTCTCTCTGTATGGCTTATTTCACTTAGCATCACACTCTCCAGTTCCATCCACGTTGCTACAAAAGGCCATATTTCATTTTTTCTCATTGCCACGTAGTATTCCATTGTGTATATAAACCACAATTTCTTTATCCATTCATCAGTTGATGGACATTTAGGCTCTTTCCATAATTTGGCTATTGTTGAGAGTGCTGCTATGAACATTGGGGTACAAGTGCCCCTATGCATCAGTACTCCTGTATCCCTTGGGTAAATTCCTAGCAGTGCTATTGCTGGGTCATAGGGTAGATCTATTTTTAATTTTTATTATTTAAATTTTATAAATATTTGTTGCTTAAAATATTGTTCTTTATAAAGGTATCTAGTTTAATACCCTATCAGTGCATCTATTTCCCCATTCAATTATTTCAAGCTCCTTGATAATTATTTTTATACAAAAATTAATATTTAGTAATCACCAAATATTTCAGAGTTTCCCTCTTACAATAAAAAGCATTCATTTGTATTTCAAGTGTTAATAGAGGTTTTGTTTTTTTCTTAAGTAAGGCTCCACGCCCCATGTGGGGCTTGAACTCCTCACCCCAGCATCAAGAGTTGTATGCTCCTCTGCCTGAGCCAGTCAGGCGCCCCCTCAAGTGATAATAGGGTTTCAGCATCTACCACACAGAAGGAGACGTTCACTCCCAGTACATCAAGAATGTTTTCCCATATTTGAAAGTGTACATTCGGATATTAACAATGTTGGTGACACGGCTTGTTCGCATTACCGATTTGGATGGCAGTAGCTATGCGGTCACTCGTTCATTCGTCATACACAAGTTCGTCGATGCCAGATACTCAACTATTGGGCTTCCTAAAAGGTTGAAGCCAAAATCAACCCTGTATTGGCCCTGTATTGAAGCTGAAACAGATATAGAGGGATGATTACTTAAGCTCACAAGACACATTTTGTTAAAGTCAATCACCACAGCGACCTTGTAAAAATACACTGTTTTGAGGTATAGCTTAAGTTGCCACTTCAAATGCCTGCTTTATTTTGATCTTTGGCCCATCTTTACCCAGATGCCTCTCTTCCACATGAATTGCTCTGCAATTTCTGCAGAGCCTTCAGAGCTCATTGCAATGTGAAACATGCAATTCTGAGACCCTGAGTGACACTCTACTGAGTGTCTGACTCAAATATCTCTTCACAGTCCATATAAAGGACCTAAGCGAGCCTTTGACCAACCAAATAGCCAAAACCCCTTTACATGTTATCACCATCAGTTTGGACCTGTTCAATCAAAAAGCCTCCAAAATTGACCATTTAAAATGAAAGTATTCTGAGGCTCCTGGGTGGCTCAGTTGGTTAAACATCTGGCTTCAGCTCAGGTCATGATGTCATAGTCCATGAGCTCGAGCCCCATGTCGGGTTCTGTGCTGACGGCTCAGAGACTGGAACCAGCTTCAGATTCTCTGTCTCCCTCTCTCTCTGCCTTTCCCCCACTTGTCCTCTCTCTCTCTCTCTCTCTCAAAAATAAATAAACATTAAAAATAATAAAAAATAAAATGAAAGCATTCTTTTTTATTTGAGAGAGAGAGAGAGAAAGAGAGCGCATGTGCATGGGGGAGGGGCGGAGAAGGAGGGAGAGAGAGAGAATCCCAAGCAGGCTCCACACTCACAATGAGTGTGAGCCCCATTGCAGGGCCCAAACCCCCGTGAACCGCGAGATCATGACCTGAGCCACGATCAAGAGTCAGATGCTTAACTGAGCCACCGAGGCGCCCATAATATGAAAGCATTCTCATCTGAATTATTCACAGAAGCTACTGAAATTAATCCATTCCCCTGGCATATTCTAGGACTTGGTTTGCTTTGAGGTCGTTACATGAAATTAAGTTTCTAATTCCAGAGATGCCACGTAGAAAGAACACAGAGATCTGCTTATTTGGACTCTCTTAGGAAGTTTAGGCGGTTGTACGTTTCCTAAGTCAATGCATGCGTTTGAATACACACGGTCTGTGTTGGATGCCTTCAACTATTTTCAGATGGTGTCGTGATTACTGTGATATTTGTATTAACAGTCAAGATGAAAAAGAGCAAGATGGCTTTCCAGAAGTCCAGACCTCCCCTCTGCCATCACCATTTCTTTCTGCCATAATAGCTGCCTTTCAGCCGGTTGCATATGACGACGACGAAGAAGCCTGGCACCGCCACGTCAGCCAGATGTTGTCTGACACCGACGGGTCCTGTGCAGTGTTTACTTTTCACGTGTTTTCCAGGCTGTTTCAGGTCCGTGAGGCTCACGGTTTTCTGAATTTATATCAACAGTTACTTGATAAGGTTTTGGTGTTTTGATCTAAAGTCTGTATCTCACCTTCTGTTTTCTATTTTTATGTTATTTTATTTGTTTTAGCGTCTCAGGTTTTCATATGCCCACTGATTTTCTTCAAAAAAAAAAAAAGTTCTCCCCAAAGATGGTGATATTATTTAAATTTATATTGTGACACTGTAGTAACTGCTGGTAATTTACGCAGTGACGAGTACAGATCCCTCCCTTCAGGCAACTAAAGCACAACTTGGAAGCGGCATCTGATAAATTCTCTGCAGGAGGGGGGACACCAGAAACATAGTCCCTGCCTTCCAAGAGCTTACAGTCAATATCACACAAGTTTATACTTAAGTACTAAATTAATTAACAATTTTGTGTCTCGGCACACCTTAAAAATTTTAGCTAAGGTTGCTTCCAACTGTGAAAATAATGACATGAGCTAACATTGCAGTGCGTGATAGGCATTGTGCTAGGTCCCTTACATCATTTACTTCTTGTAACAGACCTGTGAAATGTACATGTATTTGGAGCATTCTGTAGCTGGGGAAACTAAGGCACCAAGAAATGCCATTTAAGTCCTCATCCGCTGAACTGTGTACCGCTCTTCTTCTTGACCTAAGCAAATGCTGCCCATCTGGGAAGACCTAGCTAAGGACGTTATTCTCGCTGCAGCTTTCCCACCTATGGCAACTGCCAGCCTCTCCCTCCCGGAAGTTCTTTACGCTCATTGGCTGGAGCATTTGTTTTATTCTGGACTTTTGCCCTGCTCCTTGGTTTCCTATTTAGTAGTTTTTTCTTTCCAATGATATTGTTTCCTGATGCCTGAGACTGTAGCTGATGCTTTTATTGTGATTAAATCATAATGACACCCAACAGTGCAACACATGCCCATGTAGGCACATGTTATCCTATAACTATGCCATTGACAATATAGTCTCATTCACTGAGTGCTCATTGTGGGTAAGGCACGATTGGATTATTTTATGTTAATGAGTATTCTTGAGTTTTGAGAAGATATTACCCC
Organism: Lynx rufus; assembly: GCF_022079265.1. NCBI lineage: Eukaryota > Metazoa > Chordata > Mammalia > Carnivora > Felidae > Lynx > Lynx rufus. Next base: position 37,918,112 of record NW_025814845.1, on the reverse strand, counting down.
TAATGCATATGTATGACTTTAATTAAATCCGATGGCAGCTCAGAGCCCAGGACAGTAAACCACATTTACTGAAAGTTTCTTTCAGGTAGAGCATTAGAAGAGCTACTTCTCCAGACATGTAAGGACTTTATTCCCCGTGATGTGCAGCATGTATTCCTTCTGTCTCTCCCAATGAAAGAAATCTCAGGAATGGGGAGATGAATGGCATGTATCATTAGTTTCTTTTTCTAAGTAGTGCTGTTTTGTAAATCTTTGATCATTTTGTGAAATTAACGTTTCCAAAGAAAAGCCTAAAAACATGGATTTACAGATCAGTTATTAGAATGCTGTATATCACTACGACAGTGATTTTATTTATTTATTTAAGTTTATTTATTTTGAGAGACAGAGAGAGAGAGGGAGAAAGCATGAGCCGAGGAGGGACAGAGAGAGACAGAGAATCCCAAGCAGGCTCCACACTGTCAGCACAGAGCCCGACACAGGGCTCAGACTCCCGAACCACGAGACCAAGAGGCAGACACTTAACCAACTGAGCCACCCAGGCGCCCCACTACAATAATGATTTTAAGAGAAAAGTTTGCCCTGATTACAAATGATGCTGGTTAAAGATGAAAAGGGCCTTCTTATGAAATACTAAATATTTTTTTACGCTTTTTCCCATAGACAATTCAGAGAAAGTTTGGAGACATAACTAATGAGGCAGTCAGCTTTCTTGGTGAGAGTCTGCAACGCATTGGTACCAAATTTAAAAGTTCACTGGAAGTGATGATGATGTGTTCAGAATGCCCAACAGTCTTTGTGGATGCTGAAACAGTAAGTATTTTTTTAAGTTTGCTTATTTATTTTGAGAGAGAGTGCACATGTGTGAGCAGGGGGAGGGGCAGAGAGAGAATCTCAAGCAGCCTCCGTGCTGTCAGCACAGAGCTCAATGGAGGGCTCGATCCCACAAACCGTGAGATACCTGAGCCAAAATCAAGAATGAGGTGTACAGGTTTATATTTTCAATTTGACTATAAATATCCAGCAAAATATAATTCCGGTGTATTATATGCAGTGACTTGTGACTCTGATTCTGACCCCTCCCTCTCATCACTCTTCAGAGTCATAGATGGGAAGCTAGAAAGTCATGCTCTAGAGATAGGTACTTTCCCTCTGATTCTTGAATAACCGTGGTAGGAGAGGGCTAGACCTACTCCCATGAAGAAACCAGGGCCCCTTGGTCTTCCCATTTTGTTTTAAAACACACTCAGAGATTGTGTATTAAGATATTCAGAGAATTAAGGTTTAACAAGCTTCAAAAGTTTACCTTTAAAGGTATATACCGGTCTGACATGCCATTTCTCACCTAAAGCAGTTTTTGAAAGCATTTGAAGGTATGGTCATCCTTGGTGGCACCCCAGAAATCCCCCTGTATTCCTACTCTTTCAGTGAAAGGTCAGCCCTCGGTATGGGACAGAGCGAAGTAAGGGACACTGGCACGAAGTCGGGCCAAAAACCAGCCATCAGAAATTCCATGATCCAAAAGTTGTCGGTCTCATGACTGTGATCAGAAATGATAACCTGGACCAATGTTTCTGATTTGACAGCTGACGTCATGCGGTTTGCTGCAAACACTCAAGTTCAGTGTTTTGGAGTTGCAAGAGCATCTGGATACCTACAATGCCAAAAGAGAAGCAGCTGAGCAGGTCAGTCTCTTCACCACGTGAAAACGAGTTTGCTTTTGACCCCGGAAACGTGCACTTGGCAGCTGAGTAGCCCAGATAGAAGAGGTCCTCTCGGCACTTGCCTCAGGGTTCTACTGAGAATTATGGGGCCTCTGGAACTCTGTGTTCAGTGGGTTCCTATCTGTAGCTCTTAGAAACCAGCCCTCTAAGAACCTGAGAACACGGTGGAAAACTGCAGCGTTTTAAAAAGCTCAATGTGGAGACCACATAGCTGCTGTCAACATTGCAAGTGGGGAAAGAAAAGCTGTACTTCTCGGAGAATGCATTATGGTATCGTGATCTAAGAAATCTGTAACCAGTGACAAAGCTGGGACCTTTTTTCCAGCGCTGTGGACGTGGGCAAGCAAAGGGAAGAATAAGCATGTAGTCGATTCTAGATACTACTTGCAGGGAAGTGTTTCTTCAGCTCCAATCTGGCCCTGCAGAATAGCAGTAGTTCTGTTCCCTCAGAGTAAATGTTTTCAATTAGCAGGGGCAGAAAACCTTTAAAAGTTTTTTTCACACAAACTGTATACAGTAGGCATTTTTTTCCTAGAATAGATGGATCTTCCATTAATTAGTATTTTTTTTTTAATTTTTTTTTTCAAAGTTTTTATTTATTTTTGGGACAGAGAGAGACAGAGCATGAACGGGGGAGGGGCAGAGAGAGAGGGAGACACAGAATCGGAAACAGGCTCCAGGCTCCGAGCCATCAGCCCAGAGCCTGACACGGGGCTCGAACTCACGGACCCCGAGATCGTAACCCGGACCGCGAGATCGTGACCTGGCTGACGTCGGAGGCTTAACCGACTGCGCCACCCAGGCGCCCCAGTAGTATTAAACATTACATGTAGCGCTCGCTTCAGCAGCACGTATACTGAATTGGAACCATCCGGAGAAGATTCGCAGGATTGGCATGGCCCCTGTGCCAGGAGGACATACAAATTCATGAAGCGTTCCATCGTTTTTGGAATATTACTCAGTCATAAAAACAGGATGAAATCTTGCCACCTGCAGTGACGTGAGCTAGAGAGTATTATGCTAAGTGAAATAAGTCAGTCAGAGAAAGACAAGTACTGTATGATTTCCTTCGTCTGTGGAATTTAAGAAACCAAACAAATGAACAGGGGTCAAAACAGGCAAACCAAGAAAAGATTCTAATGGCAGAGAACACGCTGGTGGTTGCTGGAAGGGAGGTGGGTGGGGGATGGGCTAAATGGGTGATGGTATTGAGAGCCCTTCCTGTGATGAGCACCAGTTGCTGTATAGAAGTGATGAATCACCAAATTCTAGATCTGAAACTAATTTAAAAAAAATTTTTTGATTAAAAAAAGTATCCCATGTAAAGGCCTAGGAAAAGTATAAAACCTGTCTCTTATTCCCTTAGTATATGAGGTAAGAATATAAGGCACAGATACTGGATATGAATAATTAGCAACAAAAGGAAAGTGTCAGTTTATAGCTATAGATAAAGTATTGGCAATGACAGAGACTCTGCAGAATTGTGCAGATCTAACAGACCAGATGCCATATACTGTGACTTCCAAAGAGAGGTCACTTTGGGCTATTAAGGAAAACTTCATGGAATAGAGATCTGACCTTAGGCCTTGACGAGATGGTAATTTTAGATTGGGGGATTCTTTCAGGGCAAGAACATGCTATAGGAAAATACTTCTATTAAGAGCTTTCTCCCCTTATAAGGGAGGAAGGAATCTTACATTTGGACTGAAAGAATTGCAGATTGGTAAAGAGGAAAGAGTTTTCAACATCAGGGCAGTATCGGGCAAGATCTGGTCATCTTACAAATATAGTAGTCCGCCCCTTATCCACAGGGGATACATTCTAAGACGCCCACTGAATGCCTGGAACCATAGATAGTACTGGAACCCTATGTATACTGTGTTTTCTCCTGTACGTGATGAAATTTAATTTATAAAGTAGGCACAGTAAAAGATTATAAAATAGAACGATTATAATTATATATTATATATATTATGTATTATATTTATATAAATTTATATATTTGTATAAATATATATAATATATAATTATTAAATTAAATATATTTATATTAATATAATTTATATATTTATATAGTTTATATAATATATACTTATATAATGTATAATCAATATATATTATAATTAAATATATAATTATATATAATAATTATAAAATAGAACGATTATAACAATAGACTGTAATAGAAGCTGTGTGCATGTGGTCTCTTTTTCTCTCAAAATATCTTCTTGTACCATACTCACCCTCACTGTTGTGATGTGAAATGATAAAATGCCTTCCTGATGAGACGGAGAGATGAAAGACGCAGGCATTATGACGTAGCGTTAGGCTACTGTTGACCTTCTGACAACAGTTCAGAGGAGGATAGTCTGCTTCTGGACTGCCCTTGACTTTGGATAACTGAAGCCACAGAGAAGGGCAGGGTACTGTAACACTGCCATGTGTGTTCTTGTACCTGTCTTTTGTGTACTTAGGTCCACTGTCTGTTGAGTATCTAGGAGTAGAATTGCTGGGTCATGGGGCATACACACGTTCAACTTTAGCAACTTCTACCCATCCAGCTTTCTACAAGATGGTGTTTCAGTTTGTAATCCATGAAGAAGTGTGTACAAGAGTTACTGTTGCTTCCTATCTTTTCCACCACTTGTTACTTCCAACTTTTAAATTTTTGGTCATTCCGTCTAAATCATTTTGTGTCTTCAGAAACCTTTTCTGAAGATTTCTAAGTCATTTGTGTCTTCCGAAACCTTTGCCTTCCCTAGACGCTGCAGAAAATCATGCCTTTCTGCATCCGTGCCCCTTTACAACATGGCTTTGCTGTTCCTTCCATCAAGAGATGAGGTCTGTTTCCCCACTTCTGAAGTCTGAGATGTCCTTCTCTTTTTCTGACCAAATTCAGCAATGAAGCTGTGCAGTTTCTGAGACTAGCATTCAGGCCTCTTGCAGCTTCTGCATTTGCCATCATGTACATTTGGATAAACTCTGGAAAACTAATTTGACCCTTGGCCTCCTGGAGGATGAGAGGCCATGTGGAAGAGAATGGAAGCATCCCAGCTGACAGCTAGCAGGCCGGGTATTTAAGTGAGGCCAGCTTAGAACTTCCAGGCCTTGTCAAGCCATCAGATGACTGTGGACTGGTGAGGGACCTGAGGCAAGACCAGAAGGAACTCCCAGCCAACACAGATGTGTCTTGTTGTTTTAAGCCATTAAGCTTTAGAGAGGTTGGCAATATAGCGACATTTACCATCTACAGTAGGAAAACACCAAACGCCTACAAGTGAATCTAGTCAAAGATATGCTATATTTCCACCCAGAAGACTTCAAATGTTCCCGAAAGAAATTAAAGGCCACCTCAATAAATGAAAGACTATACCATGTTCATGAATCAGAAGACTCAAATGGGTAAAGATGTCATTTTCCCTCCAAATCTGTAGATTTAATGCAACCCCCATTCAAAATCTCAAACTGTCTACCGATGGAAATTGACAGGCTAACTCTACAATTTATATGAACGTACAAACAGATAATTATAAGGCAAACCACCTTCTTGAACACAGATCTGCAAACTATAGCCCATAGGTCATAACTAGCCCACTGTTTTTATAAGTTTTCGGGGGACATAGGCATCGTATTTGTTTCCGTATTGTCTATGGCTATTTTTGCACTGCAACATAGTTAAAATAGTTGCAACAGAGAATAAATGATTTGCAGCACCTAAAATCTTTGCTCTCTGGCCTGCACAGAAATAGTCTTAAAAACCTTGTCCATGAAGAACAACAACAACAAAGCCTAAATAGAGTTAAACTTCCAGCCAGTAAGACTTATTAAAAATTTCAAAAGAGTGTATCATTGGCATAAGAATAAACAAATATGCCAATGGAATATAGAGAATCCGATAACAGATATATATATATATATATAATATTACATATTATAATTATATATTAATATATAATTTACAGCATAGGTGCTATTGCATTGTAGCGGGCAAAGAATCTTCTTTTCAATGAATTTGCTGAATCAGGTATTTGTATACGGGAGAAACGTGATGCCTTCAGAGAAACCATCTCACCATTTCTTGTCCCGTCTATTCTTTGTTACCTTTTTTTTCTTGTCATCCTTCTTGTCTTCTATCAACCAAGTATTTTTTGTTGCTCAGTTTTTCCCCCCTCTAAAAGTTTTTACTATTATAATATTTATATATATTATAAATATATATATTATAAATTGTATATATATTGTACATATATATGTATATATGTACAATATATATTGTACAATATATATATTATATATTATATATATTATATATAATAATATATATTGTATATATATAATATATATATTATATATATATTAACACATTCTTCCCATTATTCCTGGAGTCTCCTGAGGGTCACCGGTGAAAGTCAAGGGTATTCATCAGGACCATCTTGGCAGGAAATGAACAGTCCTTTTCAACGCCAGGAGACCAGAAATCTGCTTACGTCTTTAGCCTCCCAGACGGCTTGGTGGTTTGCTAGCCTCTCCTCCTGCTGCATGGGCTAAACGTGGTACCAAGGGAAGCTGCACACAGACCGTCAGCTCTCTTCTCTGCTGTCCCCTTTCCTCCAGCATCCTGGACCTTGATACCTCCCTACCTTTGTTAACCCTCTTTGCCCAGCTCGGTGACACTGTGGGCCAGACACCCTGGGGCACCACTTTCTGTTCAGCCTCTCTGCCTTAGGAACAAGCAAAGCTTTGAATAAGCAAGTCCTCTGGATTAAACACAGGCATTTTTGCAGGCTCCCTTTCCGTGCTTTGTCTAACGCCCTCACCCCTGGTGGATGGTATTCTGCTTCTGTAGTTGTCCATGGAGGATTGACCTTATACAATCTACTCCATCATGCCCAGGAGCAGAACCTCTGCAGTTCAATTTTAACCTTCATTTGAGCCCTGAGTAAAGAAACAGTTACGACCGGAAGACTGATTGGATGTAAACTGGAGGACATTTTATACACAAACTCCTGTGTCTTGTCTACATTGGCTGGAAACATGTGGGTCTCTATTGTTCAGGCCAGTGTGCAGCCTCAAAACTATCGGCTTGGGGCTTGTCTTTTAACAGAGTTAAAAAAAAAAAATCATAGCTTGTTGAATAAGACTCCTAAAATGCTGTACCATTAGGCATAGAATAGAAAAATGTATGTCTAGTAAGAATAAGCCAGTAAACATTCAATTGAAACGATTTTTTTCTAATTTATTAGGATACTTGGACAAATTGGATTGGGTTAGCGAGGATGATTAGGTGTATAAACATTTTAATATTTTGTACGAAGACTAATGTACACATTCTACAAGAGACTGCAGCTGAATTTTGCTGATAGAAAGAAATCTGCTGGGTACCTTTTGACAGTGGATGCCAGCAGCTGTATCTCACTAGGAAAGCTTCACATGTTTTCTTCAGAGATGCTGTGAAGCAAAAAGCCTAAGGGCCTTTGCAGTCTGAGGGACCGGGATAAAAGCAACATAAGGTCACAGAGTTGTTTTGAAATCACTGAGATGTCTAATTTTCATTCTTTGCATGTAGAATGTTAAGCTACAGTTGAATGTTTTAAATGCCTAGTACTGAGATATTTTCAAAGAGAATACTTAATGTAGCTAGTAGTTTTTCTCAAAGTCCTAGTGATTTCTTATATATATTAGTTTTATGCTCAATCTGTCACACACATAAAGAACAAGGAAGTGAAAATAACGGGTATTGACAATATCAAACTGTCAAAACCTAGTAGCTTAACTTGAAGGCTCTTAGCTTTCACTTGAGCTTAGATATTCCATGACTCCAACATTTTTTCCCACTAAACTACAATGCTATTATTTTATTTTTATTTGACGAAAGAAAAGATCCCTTAAGTAAATACCCAACTTTAGGAAATAGCCCCTGGATAAGGAAAAACCACATTTGGCTTCTGTAGTCAATATTCTTGGGAGATAACATGTTTGTCATTCATTACGGTCCAAAAGGAAGGAAAAGGAAAAGGAAAAACAAGATTGAAAACGGGTTTCGGTTTCTGTTTCACTAATTAAAACTGACACTAGTCTTCTGAGAATTACACTTCTGATAAGCAAACAGACCTGGTTAATTCTGAGTTGGCTTTATTAAATTGTGCTTCCAAAGGCGAAGCACATCTTTCATTTCCCCATCTTCCATTAGACAAAGGTCAGGTATAGGTTGTGAAGATTTCCAATAAAATCTGCAAAATGAAGAATACTCTGTACTGAAATGGAGCACCAGAGGTCCCTAGAAGAGCAGACTGTTTATTGTGTTTCTGTGAATAAAACATCACAGTGTGTGCATCTAGTGCACAGCCTGCTTCCAGTTTGTTGCATATAAATAATTAGGCTCAGTGGAGGTTGAAGGCTATGTCTATAACCAATCCCAGAATTTCAAGTTAACTTTTAAAGTTATTTTATATGCACAGGCTGTTGTATTACCAGTGTCATCATGCCTTGTACAGTACATTGTGCCTTGTTAAAATTTGCGGTTACTTATTTCTTTAGTGGTTAGACAACTGTAAGAGGACATTTGGTGCCAAAGAAGACGTGTATAGGATAAACACAGATGCACAGGTAAGACTCTTCTTCTCGGTTTTGCTATATTTCTATGTCGGGTGAAATAATGCGTATGTTCGAAGGTCCCTATTTGATAATCCTAGAAATAAAATTGATAACACTCTTCATTTTTGTTATCAGAACGATCTTTGTCAAAGGTAGGTTTCACCGAAATATTGGCTTAGTAATGAAAAATTCACTTTAATAAAAATGAACGACCAGCTTGTGACTGAAGCTTAATAACATTCAGCAGATAAGCTTGATGGGTATCTGGACAGTCCAAGTTAGATTGTACTTACATCTGCCTCTTGAAAAAAATGTTTCTTTTGAATCAGTATTCTGCAGATCAATTGTCTGGTCAGCAAAGCAAACCTAAGGAGTCATGTTGTATACATTTCTATTAGCCTTTCTAAAGGTGAAATTCTGATTGGGTAAATTATAACTTTTTTTTACAGTGTAAAATTCAGTGAAAATAAAAGTAACATTTTCTTAGAGGAAAGTGCATATATGTAACAGTACATTAAATGAGGATAAATTAAGCCTACAAATTATTCTAAGTGGGGAATATGCATTGCATTCATCAATTTAATTTAACAACCTCAAAAATAAGTTAATGACCTCTGCATTGATGTCAGAGCTCCAGTCTTTTTCAACACTGGTTATGCTGTTAGAGATTTCTAGTCACTGTAAAAGTTACTGTGCTATTGTAAAAATTGGAAGTTTTTAAAAAACTGAAACATTGAGAAAATAATTGTATACTCTCAATAAATGAGTTTCACATTCATTATCTCTGTCCTTCCATGTGTGTCTTGTACATGCTCTCATTATCCCCATTTTGCAGATGAGGAAACCGAGGCTCAAAGAAGAAAATTTATCTAAAATCAGTAAGAAAAGAGTTAGAATTAAGATTCCAGTCTAGGCAGGCTGACTCCGAATCCCGCACTGTGTCACAAGGAGACTGTCTAATCACCCATGTAAGGAAAGAAACAAGGGAAAATAAGGAATTAACCCCTAAACTAGAATTGGAGTCTTTGGCTCTGTCTTTGCCACTGTTTAACTACATGGCTTGAGCAAGAAAGATAAACTCCTTTTTTCCTATATGAATTAGGTGATTAGACTAAATGATTTCTTACATCCCTCTGCCTTGAAGAAAAGAAGTTCCATCTCCAAGAGTTTAAGTGAGTTCTAGCTCAAGGCTTTCTACTAAGTAAAAACTGTACATTTAAGACTTTCATTTATATCTTATTTCTCCTTTTATATTTAGCTCCTTGAGACTGGGGACACTTTTTACACATTACTAGTATCTGTTCCAGTGTACCAGAATAGTCTTTTGCATAATAAATATTTATTTTAAAATAAATGAAAAAAGAATGCACCTGCAAATTTCAATATACTTAAAAAGCAGTAATTCTCAATCTGGAAAGCTGGCATATTTAGAGTAATTTCTGGTAATTGAGAACTATAGAATTAATTACATTTGTGTTACCTCCTACAATTGTGGTGATCATAAACTTTATCATGATTTCTTTTCCATTACATCCCCAAGTAGATGCTATGGGTGTATGCATAGAGAGCCAGTTCCATTTTTTATGCTAATAGAAATGAGAAAAAGTATTTGCCACTCAAATAGTTGTTACTTTCCATATAAAACTGTGTAAAGGAGAACCTCAAACTCAGATATGCTAATGTGTTTGACATTGGATTATGTTCCACTGGTGTTCACTGAATGACTATCCACGTAATTTATGATAAGCAGTAGGAAGCTAAAGTTCACCTTTGCTTAGCAAATCCCTTCTAAATTGATAGGAATAAATGTTATATAAACAGTCCTTCAGAGGACACTATTTAGAAAAGCACGCTTCAAAAGGGACTCTTAGAAGCAATATTTATGTTATGGCAATTGCTATTTTAATTAGAAATCATCCTTCTCTATTAACGAGGCTAGGTCCAAATTGCTATAGATATTTGATTGTAGTAATTTTTAAATAGTCCATAAACTCGATGTTTCACTATGTATCTTATATACATCATCTGACTCAAACCCAGTTGGGTCAAACTTCTGAAGCTCCCTAAATTGCATTTGGGAATACAATTTAAAACCCACATCCGCTGTTGATATCTTACATTCTGACTCAGCACCAATTATGGCAACATAGGACCTAATTAGTAAGGGTAGGAAGCCTAGAATGACCCACACCAAAGATGATATTCTCCTAGGTATTTATAAGAATATAGGCCGATTCTTTTCTGAAAACAGTAATGCATTTATTTTCTAATCAGAAATTTTCCACTTTACTAATGGAAATTTTATGACATTTGGTTTCTTTCACAAGTTTTCCCAAGATCACATCAGTTCAATTTTCTCCTGTAGTTTTCACACGAGAAATTATAGCCTACATGTAATTTAGTTATTTGGCAAAGAGTTAAAAACACCCTGTAACACTTGTTACCGTAAGCGTATAAAAAGTTTTGTTCTGGAAATAGAAAAGTTTTCTTTTGGGTGCAATTAAATGTTCTTCAGTTTGCCTGGGACATCTGTGACCCTAGTTAAAATGATTTCTTACACTAATTCTTGGTCTTTTTCTTCCTTTGTATTTTTTGTGACCCGATCTCCTTCTTGCTTAGCAAATGGAAATTCTAGCAGTAAGTGATTTGTCTTAATTTATAGACTTATCCGTGTCAGACAAACTGATTTTCATTTGCCATTTGTGACCTAGCAGTGTTTTGTCCTGGATTACTCTAAGAGTAGTGTGTGTGCTTCAGTTCTGCCGTAGCCCTAATCCATGAAACGTCGGTCCTATATAGATGAAGGTTCCATCATTAATATGTACAACTCGCAGTCGCCTGTTTGTACATCTATAAACTAACATCTTTGAATTTTGAACATCAAAGTGCGTATGTTAATTTCATGGTCTCATTTCAATGAGATTACAAGGTTTGGGGTTTTTTTTTTTTTTTAGAAAAATCATTTTTAGGTAAGAGGTAATCCACTGTTACTTTGCTTTATCAAGCATTTGTTGATAAATGCTGTGAGATGAACATCTCGATGGGGCAAAAGTATATGCATTTGGACATTTTTTTCATTATGAATTTTATTTAAAGCATTTTATAGATTGCCTGCTGAAAAATTTTTTGTCTAATGTGGAAATGTGCTTCATGCTAAGTGAATTATGTAACCAACAATTTAATTTATATTTTAATCCCAGTCTTCAAAGCATCTTTCATCACCTTCACACTGTATTAACTTGCTTACTGCAGAGAAATAAATGCCAAGATAATTTTAACATAATTACTTAAATATTTTTATTGGAAATACACTGTCTAATCAAACCTCATGGAGAACGGTATCTGAATTTAACACAGTGTTATTTACTCCTAGGGCCTGGAGCTCTGTCGAAGGCTGTACAAACTACATTTTCAGTTGCTGCTTCTGTTCCAAGCCTACTGTAAATTGATCAACCAAGTAAACACAATAAAAAATGAAGCAGAGGTAAATATTCGATTGTAGTAGGAATAACTGATTCTAGAATATGAAAACATGATACATATATTCTTTGTAAAAGAGTTTATGTCAAGAGTCACTTACAGTGAAACCTTTTTTCCACAATTGTCTTTTTAAAAGCAAATGATGTGCTGTTTCGGAACCTATCAGTAAATAAGACAGCAGGTAGCCAGTGGCCTTGAAAGGTTCAAGACCTTAAAGGTCACAGCAGCCACAACAGATCATCTGTAACCAAAAGTCAAAAAAAGCACTTCAACTCAATGAAGTCATAAGTTAAATTATGAAACCCCTCCCCGCCCCAAACATCTTGTACATATATTTTTGTAGTTCTGGTTGTACACATAAGAATGAACATATCAAAAACACTTTGAATGTTGGGAGTCGCGTAATGAATAGGCTCAAAGGTGGTGACTTCAGTCTTTTTCCCCCCTTGCCCACACTGGTACTGAAACAGAAATGCTTTAACTTTTGTTAAATGGTTAAATAAATTAAAAAATATATACTGCTTTATATAAAATACATACTGGTTTATATAAAATACATATATAATCTAAAATATTTCAAAGGTAAATAACCTTTTAAAATATAAAGACTTTGCTGTCAAGAAAATTCACGACCTCCCCCCCCCCCAGCAGTGAATTTTTACTATCCAAGATATAAATCACATGTTAAAACCAATACAAACACTGGAACAAAAAACAAACAACAAAAAAAACATTGGTTACAGCCTGTTTTATTACAACTATCATAAACATTTATTATAACCTGTTTGTTTCTTTAAGTCATGTCTGTGCCCAGAGTGGGGCTCAAACTCAGGACCCTGAGATCAAGAGTCACATGCTCCACTGGCTAAGCCAGCCACGCGCCCCTATAACCTGTTATTTATCAAGAATATTTAAAGACTACAATTTGGTGGCTGAAAATATAACAGAGAACTTGAAAAATTAAGTTTACCACTTGTAGATCTTTAAGAGAAGCTGCTGCTACCATCAGATGTATCTTCAGAGCCAATTAAATGCTCTTCTTGTTACTGAATATACAAATAGATCGTTTTAAGGCATATTCATTTGTTCTAGGTCATCAACATGTCCGAGGAACTTGCCCAACTGGAAAATATCCTCAAAGAAGCAGAGTCTGCTTCAGAAAATGAAGAAATTGACATTTCCAAAGCTGCACAAACTACGATAGAAACTGCCATTCATTCTTTAATTGAAACTCTGAGAAATAAGGAGTTTATTTCAGCTGTGGCACAAGTCAAAGCCTTCAGGTAAAGCGTGAAGGGATTTCAAGGTGTGGTGCCTCTAAACCCGCACTGGCGTCTTACAGCGATTGGGTCGGGTTTTCAATTTGCTGCGTCCGTAGCGCGTCTTTGTGAAAGTATGACAGCTTTGTCCACAGTTCTCACTGAAATGACGCCACTTTTAGACTTTGTTCACTCTCTAGAGGTTTTCGGTAACACGTTTGCCCAAACCTGCAAACAGATCCTCAGTGATTCACAAGGAGATTCTGTTCTAGGTATTAATTTAAAACGTGGTTAATATTAACCATTGCTTGACGGAGTCTCAGGACTTAAAAATATTGTGTATTTCAGATCTCTCTGGCCGAACGATATCTTTGGCAGTTGTGAGGATGACCCTGTGCAGACGCTGTTGCACATCTACTTCCATCACCAGACGCTGGGCCAGACGGGGAGCTTCGCGGTCATAGGCTCTGACCTGGACATGTCAGAGGCCAACCACAAACTGATGGAGCTCAATCTAGAAATAAGGGAGTCCCTACGCATGGTGCAATCATACCAGCTCTTAGCACAGGCCAACCCAGTCGGAACTTTGGTGAGCACCGGATTCTGAGAAGCTTCCAGGCGTTTAGGGAAGACACTAAACTGAAGATGATGCAGAATATTCATGAGCACCTTTTACGAACCCTCGCAGTTCACGGACAACCCTTCCTGGCGGCATCCACGACCACGGCGTAGCTGATGTCAAACCGGTATCAGAGTCAAAGATCTAAGGAAGAAAAAAAAAAAAAGAAATCTAATGGCTGCCAATACCTCCTACAATAACCGTATGAAGAAGGAGTTTTTAATTCCTTAACCTAGGTGAAAAGAAAAGGGCTAAGAGTGATGCGTACAAATACATTACTTTCTGGAGAAAGAAGAGAATTCTAGGACTGTTTGCAATAATGGCCTCTAATACTGAGACGTTGGAAAGCAGGTGACGTGAGGCTAAAACCCAGGCTCGTTCATTTTAGCTGAAAACCTGCAGGGCTGTGTGGATGCTCCACAGTCGATGCTTCATTATCTACGTGAAGAACCTTTAGTCGGAGAGACTTCTTTGCAAAAACCATTGACTTTTTTTCAACACGTGGGATGAGGGTGTGGGTGTTTTGTTTTTTAGTCTGTACAAGGGATTGTGTGTGCGTGAGCTGGGATGTGTGAATATGTGACAGTCCTATTTTCAAGGTATGGATGTTTGGTGATAACGTGTCAGCATGCCTAAAAGAGCACTGCAAGATTATTTTTGAAGAAATTTTATTTTATTAGATCTAACTCTTCATAGTGTGTAAATGTTAGAACATTTTAATAATATTTTAAAACTGGGCTTTCCCGGTATTTCGAAAAGAAATAATATATCTGTTAATGTTATTGGAATGCTGCTCAGCTCTCTGACCAGTGCTTACATTACGATTGTTGATAACTAACCAAAGTAGATGCCTGCAGAGACTTTAAAATGTAAAATAAAGATGTATGCTGCCCGTCAGCTATTCTCATTAGGAAAGTTAACTTATTTTACTCCATAATTATTATAGAAACTGTATAGATTAAAACCAGTATTGTACGTTTGTGCAATGCACTGTTATACAAGAATAGGTGTACAAAGCTAAAGAAAAGAGCGTGGTCACTGATGGTAGAATATAAGACTTGCGGGCTCTGAAGTCTGCAGAATTCAAGAAGAGAGATGCAAACCCAGTTTTATATGTTCATTCAGGACTCCCGTGTCTCACCCAAAAGGAACCTGGGGCTATGGGGGAAAATGAAAGGAAGCCTGAAGACTGACTACCAAAACATGCAATATACTTACTCACTGTCTAAGTCTGTAGCATAACACGAACTGGATTCTCTGTCCTTTTTTAAATAGCATTTTGTAAAAGAAATGAATGTAGTCCCACAACTCCTCTGATTTGAAAGGAACACCTTGTATTTTTTATAGGCATCTCTTATCCACTGTGACTTTCTTTTAAACTGGGCTCTGTGACCGCAGAGTTTAGAATGTAGAAATGAAATGCTTAGCTTTGCCTTTTCTTGGGGGTGTGGACCCTGCCAGAAATGTAATTATGCTCAAGTGCATTAATTGAAGGCACTGTGCACGCCGTTGGACTGCTGACTATAGTTATGTTACCTGTAAAATTCCATAACTGGTCACGGCACATTCGTAATCACTGTATTTTTTGACCCTGATAAAAAAAAAAAAAAACAATTATTTTGATGGTGTTCTGGTACTGTAAATGGTGTCCTTTAAATTATTTAATAACTTTTGGGTGTGGGGCAGGAAGAGAGGGATGGTGTCCAGAGACCCCCCCCCCACACTTTACATCCTATCTTACCATCCCCTATCTTACCATCACCCTCTTATATCCTTTTTGTTAAAATAAAAAGCATTGTAGCTGTTGGTTTGTGTTGTATTTTAAAGGTCAATGATTACAATGTGCATCATTTAGGGACTTTGCAAATATGATCCTTGTTCTTAAGATAAATTTCCCTAAAAGGGGGAGAACGAAGTTGAGAACAAATGAGGTTGACTATTACCCAAACCAAACCCTGAACAGTTGGAATTTCCTTTTCATGTGTATGTAGCTAAATCTATTAATAAAGTAATATGATGAATATACCTACAGAAAGCAAGATGCAAATATAAAGTCATCAGGATGGTCCCTTTTGCATTTAACAAAAATGTATCAAGTGTTTAATTTATTAATTACCTTATGCAGTTCTGATCAAGCCCTTTGTGCTTGTACAACCTTTTTCTTTTGCCCCTTAAGTCGATCATTTTTTAAGTAGTAAGCTTGTAAAACAACACCAAGAGAAGGGATCTGGCAGTTTCTTCATTCGGCTTCTAAAATAGAAAGCAAACGCCTTTTTTTTTTTTTTTAAACACAATTTAGAAAATATTTTCTACTTTTAGTGATCTAGAGGGTACTGTACAACCCACAGCCTACCATAAATTTAGGAAATAAACATTCATTCTCTTGGAACAGACACCAAAGCCACAGTGAGCCTTCCACGTTTGGATCCAGGAGAAGTGCTCGTACACCGTGCCGTTAGAACCCACGTGAAAAGAAACAGGATATTAGAATCAACATAATTATCATTGTACTTCATGGCATTTATACAGATTTTTTTTTTTTCAAAAGAACCCACTGTCCCCTTAGCAAATGTATGAAATACGGAGAAAAGTGGAATCACTGACACCCAGAGAAAACAGTATTCTGAGCTATTTCCTTCTAGGCTCTCAATCTCTTACTAAAAAAAAAAAAAAAAGTGTGTGTGTGTGTGTGTGTGTGTGTGTGTGTGTGTATATATATACACACACACATTTTATAAATTTCCTTCGTACACAGTTTGATAGCACTTTCTAGTTGCTAGAACGTCATCACCACAACTTTTATAACAAAGATGTCTTTGTGCAGCATTGTTCAATGCCAGCTAAATCTAAGTAAAACCTACTTTGATCCTTGCTGTCCTCTCGACTGTAAAATACGTTAGTTGCTCTGTTTGGAAAAATAATGATAAGCTACTTGACGTAACTACCCATATTGATAGCCTTAGGTGTTATTTCTATTGTCCCCTCACTCATTCCACAAGTGTTTACTGAGTGCACTTGCACAAATAAGTTTCCCTGTCCCTATCCTCAACCAAACCAGTAGGAACGGGTGTTAGAACATCGCCCTCCCCCACACCTAGAGCTGTCATTCATCCACTGTACAGCTAGAGTGATTATTTCTTTTTAACACACCTGTTAAAAAGCTTTAATGGCTTTGGGGCGCCTGGGTGGCTCAGTTAAGCGTCCGACTTCAGCTCAGGTCACGATCTCACGGTCTGTGAGTTCGAGCCCCGCGTCAGGCTCTGGGCTGATGGCTCAGAGCCTGGAGCCTGCTTCCGATTCTGTGTCTCCCTCTCTTTCTGCCCCTCCCCCGTTCATGCTCTGTCTCTGTCTCAAAAATAAATAAACGTTAAAAAAATTAAAAAAAAAAAAAGCTTTAATGGCTTTAAAACCTTCTAGTGAATTCTGAGGACAAAGACCAGTCCTCCTGAGCAAGGCCTAAAAAATCCCCCCAGTCTGGGCATACTATCACTTGCCATCATGCTCATCCTTGTCCTCCACAGCATTCTACCACTTCGGCTTCCTTCTGGTTTTCACTGCCACTGGGCCTTTGCACATGCTACCTTGGTCTGGAAAGTTTCTCCTTCCCCTCTTCAACTAATTCAACTCACCCAAACTTCAGGTCAGCCCAAGAGTCATTTTTCAGGCAAGTGTTCCCCTGACCTCCCTAAATATGATCCTCTATCACAGGCCTCTATCAATTGACCAAGTAGCTCTTTCCTATTAGGTGGCAGGAACTCCATGTTCCTTTTTTTTTTTTTTCAATGCAGAAAATAATGGCCATCTACCCACTACACTGGAAGCTCCATAAGGGCAGAGGCCACATCCGTGTTTTTGCAAAGTACAAGCCTGACCCAGGTGGTAGTTCCATACTTCAATTCCATAAGCAATCCCCAGGGTGCTTGTTAAAATGCCTCAGTCCCAGATAGTGATTCAGTAGGGATAGGGGCCTTGGACTCTGTTTTCACAAGCACCTTCCTAAGTCCATATGAATTCTGAGGGGACTTCCCATTGCTCTAAGGGTTCAAGAGACCTCAAACTCCATTTACGTTCCTTATTCCTCACATTTGTCTACACCCAAGCATCCAAGATCTTAACAGACATAGCTAAGGTCATAAGGGTTAACTTAAATGGGATAAGAAAATTGGAAGGAAGGGGCATCTGGGTGGCACAGTTGGTTAAGCATGTGCTTTTGGCTCAGGTCATGAGCTTACAGTTTGTGAGTTCAAGCCCCACATTGGGCTTGCTGCTGTCAGCACAGAACCCGCCTCAGATCCTCTGTCCCTCTCTCTCAACTTTAAGGAAAAAAAAAAAAAAATCGGAAAGAGGCATAATTAGTAACTGGTTCCAGTTATGTGGTTTCCATAAACTATTAAACCAACAACCCTCAGCTGATTTCATTACAAGTCCCTGAGGGCTCTAGACAAACTGCCATCCCCAAGCAGGAGAGCTCTGGGAGCAGGGCCTTAGTATTTTCTTGGGAGTCCTGTAGAAAGCCGGCAGGTGCAGCTAGGATACGAATTCCTAGGTTAGTTTGCAGTTATACAAACTACAGGACAAGGACCTAGCCTAAGTAGTCGGTTAACTTGAAATCTAAGTACATTTAATAGGCTTATTTTTAAGTTACCACCTGAAGTCTTAAAGAAGCTGCCCATGGCCACCCCGTTCTGGTCCCCACCTGTACCCTATGTGAAATTGTGATCAACCAGTCCATGTGGTTCATAGCCTCCCTCCCCACTAGATGCCACCCACAGCTAGCCAGCCGCTCAGGGGGCAACCCAGAGTCAGAACCCTAACTCTCCTCATACATTAAGGCCTCACTCTAAACTCCACCTCACCCAGAAAAACGACTTTAATGGTGACATGGCTGTTCATTCAATCAGCATCTTGCTTGTAAGCTTCAGCCCTACAGACATACATAGGCAGGAAACCTGACAGCTGTGAGGCCCTCTAACAAAGTGACAGACCCAGACTGTTAGCATGAGCAGCTTTCAACTTAAAAAAAAAAAAAAAAAAAATCTTCTGCAATTTATCAATTGTTTTGCAATACTTTTATTTGAAGGCTCTGTCAAAAATACAGCCTTTCATGAAGTATTTTGAGAAGGAGAGGCATAAGGAAGGAGCACGGAAAAAAGCTAACGTGTCTGCTTCACTAGCTCACGTTCAAGTTGGCCCATCCGTTTACATTCATTTAAATGATGTATTTGAAGCTGAAAGTGCTGTCACAGGATAGGCGTTTGCCCTTGCATCTCCCACACAAATCTTGACGGTGGGGCCTTTTAGGGTCAACGTGGCGGAGTTTTACAGGGCAGGAGCATCTAGTCTGTTTACAACTCTGAAAAACCAAAGTGAGAAGCACATACAGAAGATAAACCCATGGTCACTTCCTCAAACTTCAAAGTTTTTTTTCTAGTCCATCCAAACACTTACTGAACACGCTCTAAGCAAGGCCCTGTGCTAATCTTGTTCTGTCTGCACCCCTTCCAGCAAGGGGAGGATAAAGAATAGAGGGTGTTTAACCAGGTGGTCATGGTCTCATGTTGCATAGGATTCAGTTTGGACTTGTGAACTTTTTGAAATACAGTTATCTAAAAGGAAAGCTCTTCCTGCACTTGAAGGGTGGAGAAGAAGCAAGCATGGGAGAGGAGTCAGACAAGGAAAGCTAAGGTGTGAGGCCAGGGATTAGGAACAAACTGTGGGTCAAGCCTAGCACCAGGGGAGGGAGGGGTGTGGCGGCTGGGGGCGGGGGGGGGTGTGTGGCGGCTGGGGGCGGGGGGGGGTGTGTGGCGGCTGGGGGCGGGGGGGGGTGTGTGGCGGCTGGGGGCGGGGGGGGGGGTGTGTGGCGGCTGGGGGCGGGGGGGGTGTGTGGCGGCTGGGGGCGGGGGGGGGGGGTGTGTGGCGGCTGGGGGCGGGGGGGGGGGGTGTGTGGCGGCTGGGCGGGGCGGCTAGGGGCGGGGACGGACCTTGCCCTCACCTCCACCTGCTGCAACTGACCTGAAGCGGACACTGAAAGCAGTGCAGCAACCACAGAGGCGAGAGCGAGCAGTTGAGGGATCCATCCCACTTTAGAACCTGACCCTGCTCTGCCCCATTGACACCATTTTCCCACACTTGGGCTCTCTCCCCCCCACCGTAGTGTGTGAGGCTTCCAACATCCAACCTGATTGGAGTGCACGGATTAGGCTGTGTCAACGGACACATCAGGCTCCACTAGCTTGTGCTAACAGGCAAGTTCAGTCACCTCTTAGATTATCTAAGCCCCTGAGCACAGTGCAGCTTACAGTTAATAGTAAACCAGCAATGTTACTAGTTAGCCCCAGAAAGCTGGGCAGCTTAGATTTACTTGAACAGAAGTCATCCTCCCTTTGCCAGCACTCAGGCAAGACAAACTTTAAAACCCATGCTTCTCCTAAATACCCTAACTTGGGTATGTGCCTCATAAGAAGCATTTCGGCTAAACAGACAACTTTCACCACCTCACGTTAGTAGAGACGTATTCGATTTTTGATCTGCTTTCTCACGTTAGACTGACTGAGTACCAGGTAAGGCAGACCTTCTTCCATGTTGCAGGTGAGGTAATAGGCTCTAAGGAGATTAACATGACCGGAAGGAAACAAGACCCCAAGACCCCGTTTCCCAGTTGAGTATTATTTCCATAATCTCCACCGAAAAGCAGTCAAAACCTAGGTCACTGGGAACCTAGCCTCCTTAAAGAAATACCTTCAAGAAACTACACCCAAACCCTCTACCAACTACCCAGTTCAGACACAAAATGTGAACATTCAATTTACTTGACACGTGATATCCTCCACTCGGTAAGGGTTGTAAGACTTCTGACAAGTTCTGCAGAACTGCTTGAAGTAAACCTGTGATGAGAGAAGAAAACACTTAAAGCAAAACCCTCTCGACACTCAATGTCAAAAAGCTGCCAGTTCAGGGGCACCTGGGTGCCTCCATCGGTTAAGCGTCCGACTCGCTTTCGGCTTGGGTCATGATCTCCCGGTTTTGTGGGTTCAGGCCCTGTGTTGGGCTCTGTGCTGACAGCACGGAACCTGCCTGGGATTCTTGGTCTCCCTCTCTCTCTGCCCCGCCCCCGCTCATGCTCTGTCTCAAACTTAAAAAAAAAAAAGCTGCCAGTTCCTTGGTGTTTCTTACCTTGTTGGTGCCCTGCACACACCACACGTAGGCGCTTTCCCATCGGATGTTGCAATCCTTGCAGTGATAGTAGCCATACTTCTGCTCTAAGAACTGAGCAAAAAGACAGCGGAGTTTAACCCACAGGATATCCAAATTAGCCTTCATTTCAGAAGCTGCGAAGGATCGGTTTGCTGTTCAAAATTAGCAACCGCATTCCAGATCACGGAGGAAAGCAGGCTCAAGGTTTGAATTGGTCTCTCCGATGTAGTAATTGGGGGAGCTAATAGCTTAATCAAGCGCAGAAGCAAGCATGAGCCTAAAAATGTATTCCAGATTAGCTTGGTTCATAAAGCAAACCGACTGGCAAGTTGCTAAGTAGGTATTTTCCCTCTGACACGCAAGGGAAAAGCCAAACATCTAGGCTTCTCTAAACCTGGAGATTCTTTAAATCTTTAAATTTAAATTCTTTAAAATCTTTAAATCTCTAAACCTACAGATTCTCTGTAGGATAAAGTCTAATTTTAGAACACACACATGTGAAAGTGGTTAAGCTGAAGAAAAGGAGGAAGATTCTGTGTCCTAAGACACTTGAAAGATGTTCACTCAGAAGTCCATTCTCTGTGCTGCCAGTTCAATTTCCAAACAGTGCTAGGAATCTATTGTGGATAAGCCAGAATTCATATTTAACATGAACTAAAGTAGTACTGCCTTATTCTTAAGCTTCTCCTCTTCCCTCCCGGTGAGAAACACATTATGAACAACTGCTTGGAGTCAGACCTTTAAGTGCGCTCTGAAGTTCCTGCCAATTCTACCACAATTTCATAGGTGAGCAAACGCAGGCCCAGGACAGGTACGACTGAAGATCACACGTGGTTTACATTACACATAGCTTCTGTGGAGCTCCACTCACTCCTTCTCTCTTCCCCTGCCCCCAACAGCCCTGGGCCGACCCCAAAGGAGGCCTCCAGGCCTCTTCCTACCCCTGCCTTTCCACTTACCCAGGGTTACCACTTCCCTCAGCACACGCCAGCTCTTTAGGGTTCAGCTGGCCCTCCAAACCTGCTGCTCTCAGGCCGCAATACACAACAGCCGAAGGCCCAAACACTTTAGCAGTGTTGAGTTTCTGAATAAGGGTGCTTTCTAGGACAAGGGAGACCATTCATAGCTCTAGCTCCCGGTGGAAGCTTGGAAGATTCAGGCAAGAATCAGGGGAGAGCTGACCAGGCAGGACCCCAGGAAATGACCGTTACGGCTTTTGCCATATTGCATTGAGATAGAGTAGGATCCTTGGGAATCGGTTCTCCCTGCCAGCAAGTTCTCCTTCTGATCTGCTGAGTACCCCTCCTAGATCGTCCAAACGCGAAATCCACACTGGACCACGTGCCCACAGTCAGGGTTTTATACAGTAAATACGCTCAGAATAAGAGTTATCAGGGCGCCTCCCTCGCCAACCTGCGGAGCCCACGTTCCACAATCGCCAGCAACAACAATCAGGCCGCACTCCCTGAATTCTGCCGTTGGAGGGGCACCTGCTGCTGGGAGCGGCTGCGAAGAGCCACACAGGCTTGGCGTGCGCCTGAGAAAGCTGGCGCCTCCACGTGCGCGAGCAGCCACCCGGCGAGGGCAGCGACAGGATCCAGGAGGAGACCACACCCCCGGGGCCCTCCCGAGTCCGTTCCCTCCAGCCGCCTGAGCCTCACCTGGAAGCGCGGCCTCTCCTTGGCCTGCTCGGGGCTCCGCGGCGACGACCTCTGGCCTGCGGCGTCCCGGGCCTGCCCCACCGGCGGGGACTGCTCCGGACCCCTGGGCGGGCGCCGCTGGGCCGCCTCGTCACCCCGGGCCTCCCGCGGCTGCAGCCCGGCGCCCGGCGGCTCCCAGCTCTTCCGCACCGCGGCCTGGGCCGCGTCGTCGTCCCCCTCCTCCTCCTCGGACTGCGACCGTTGGGGCGTCTTCCTCGCCGACCCCTCTCCCTCCTCGGGGCCTCGGGGCCTCGGAGGCGGGGTCCTTCGCTCTCCCTCGGGCGCCCCGGGCCGCTGCTCCCCCGCCGCGCCGTCGGCCCCTTCCAGGAAGGTGGTGAGGCGGCGGGAGGCCACGGGCGAGTACACGGCGACCGTGCGCGGGAAGCGCACGGTCCGAGGGGCGCCGCTCGGGGGGCTGCCCTGCTCGGGGCCCCGGCGCGCCGACTGCGGGGACCCCGAGCCGCCCGCGCCCGCCGCGCCCGCGGTGCCGGGCCCGGCCGGGGGGCCGGAGTCGCGGACCCTGCGCAGCAGCGTGCGCCGCCCCAGCGAGCACTGCACCGAGGCGTCGCGGCGCGGGTTCACCTGCACCGCCACGTCCCGGCTGCTGGCCCTGCGGGGCCGCGGGCCGAGGTCCGGGCTCACCTGCGACAGGAGGGCCATGAGCTGCGCCCGCTGGTAGCTGTCGAAATACTCGGCGGCCGTCAGCTGCCCGCAGCCCGGGAAAGCCGGCAAGGCCGCCCCGGCAGAGGAGGACGACGAGGAGGAGGACGCGGGAGCGTAGCCCCCGCCCCGGTGCCGCCAGCCGCCCGCCTCGCCCTTGCCCTTGGCGGTGGGCGGGTAGGGGTACGGGTATGAGTAGGGGACGCACGCCGGGTACATGTAGCCGTCCAGCACCTCGTCCCCCGGGGCAGCCATAAGCGCAGCCCCGGCCGCTCCCGCAGACGCCCTGCCCTAAATAGGCTGCCGGCCGCCGGCCCCACCGCCTGTCTCCGCGCTGCGCGGCCATCCGCACCTTTCCCGCCGCCCGCTCGGGTCCCCGGGTCCGCGCCGAGGTGGCCTGTCCCTGACCTTCGCTTTGTGGAAATGTACCACGCCTGGAGGCCGGCACAAACACCCTGACATGATCTGGAAAGGTTGCTTTCTTTGCGATGCAAGAACTGATTGGTAAGTGAGCTTGCCCGAGGTGAGGAGGAGGCCAAGAGAGCGCAATCACCCCGATTAGCTGTGCCAGGTGGTCCCCATACCTTGATTGTTCCAGGTGTCCGTGTCTGGCTAGTGAGCAAAAACGCAAAGGTTTGGGGAACTGCTTTGGGTCTGTTACCTAGGAACTCAGATTCTAGTTTAATGATCTCATAACTGCTCTGAGAAGTCTACCCACTGAACGCTTTGGGCAGGTGCACAGGGACAGCACTCAAGGCATCCACATCTGAGCTCATTGTTTTCTCTTCTCGACCCTGAAGCACGTCCTCTCCTCCCCTCCACTTCAAGCGGAGAGTCTATTGTTCTTCTCTGGGGTGGAGAGTACTACAGTTTTTCCTAAGCAAACCATCCCTCTAAAAGATTGATTTGGGGTGTGTTACATAAGTGCAGAGACAAAATCAGTCCCCAGCTGAGAAGACAATACCTTGTTCCCTGAGGGGGAAAAAAATGATAGCTGTTCATTACTAATAGATATCAGATCAAGTAATCAAATGCATTAATGTATTTTTTTTCTGATTTGATACAGGTTTGACAATAAAATACTGTATTTCATTGTTTAGTTGACCTGTTTGGGGATTTTTTTGAATACAGATCAAAATTCAACATTGTCAGGTATTTCTACATGGAGCAAGCACTTTTTTTTTTCTAACAACAATTACATTCAACTCAGTTATGGTTTACAAATTGCTTTACAAGTTATGTTTTACCAAAAAAACCAAAAAAACAAAAAACAAAACTTGTTTTTACTACCATAAGAGTGCACCCAAATTCTGCATTTCCAAGACCCTGTTTCCTAAGAGTGTATCTATTTGAAACAGTCCTAGAAATTGGTAATGATAAAAACCAAAGAGCACATGAACATGTTCAGGCTTTACTTCAGCAGTCCCGGGTGCAAGTTGTATTATGACATTGATGTGTAATTTGCGAAAGTGCTTGGTTAATACACCAGTACAACCTTACAACGGGAAGAAGGTCATAACTGTTACATGTATGATAATGTGAACCATGTGTTATCCTTTATGTAAACCACATTCACTACCACAGACGAAAAACATCATAAATATGAAGTAACATTTCAGCAAGATAGAAACTCCTCTGTATCTCCATGTTC
Organism: Lynx rufus; assembly: GCF_022079265.1. NCBI lineage: Eukaryota > Metazoa > Chordata > Mammalia > Carnivora > Felidae > Lynx > Lynx rufus. The sequence goes on along the minus strand of NW_025814845.1, from coordinate 37,893,231 downwards.
AGAGAGAAGTCTGAGTGGTTTCCATCATAATTAAATTGTCAGCTTTCACTGTGCCATAGGAAGGGTCTGCCATTTCCTCTTCTTTTAGTTTCTTGTAAGAAATGTCTGTATCTTCATCTTCATCTAGAGGATCTCGCTTGTGTAATATCTCACTTCCATACACCTTATATATTAAAACAAAAATCCCTGCTTCTGCAGACTGGAAAAGGGCATACAGCAAAGGAAACATGTACATGCTTCCTATCAACTGCGGCCGAAAGGCCAGTTTTAGAATGGCGGTACAGAGCTGCACATTCTGACTCCCTGTTTCCAGGCACACGGTCCTCTTGCAGTTGGGTGGAAGACGGAAGAGAGTAGCTAAGCCGTAGCCTGAGGCATAGCCTGCCAAAGGCATGAAAATTGCTACCACGTAAACACTTGCGGGAATGCTCGCCAACAGTTCAGGTCCTAACATAGTGCCAGTCATTATGAAAAGGACCACCAGTGTCACTAGCAGAGACCACAGGGAGACCTAGTAATAGAAAATGACAAGCCATCAGAAACAAGATAGTCGGAAAGGAATTCAGGCAAGAGAATACTCGGCTCTTGGGAGAAGAGACCCATGTAGCCTCACCTCACACACAAAATGGAGATCTTTGCCCTAAGCAGTCTTTGACAAAGCACTTCTGAGGATGGATAGGTCACCTCATCAGGAGGAGTCCAGATCCTAGTTGGACAGTTCTGATTGTTTGGAGGCCTGTCCTTATGTCTAGTGACAATCTGCTTTCCTTAACAACTAGCCATCGTCTTGGATAGACCCTCAGGAGCATCACAGACCAGACTTCTGTTTTAAAAAACAGGAAGAAAAGGCTACTCGTCTCCAGCAGATTGTCTCTAGACTTTCACATAACTCTGTGGTGGGAGTCCTGACTGTTCAGAACATGTATTTAATTTGTGAATGTGCCTCTTCTAAACAGCAGTTAGAATAAAGCCTGATATACCAAGTATGGTCTGATGAACAGAGAGAGGAAAAGAAAAATTACCTTCCCTGAACAGGACCCCATGTTTTCCATAAGAGATATATCTCTGGTTGATCTCTGGTTTAACCCATGAGATAAAAAGCCACTAAAATGTATGAAACTTATAAAATAAATTAAAAAAAAAAAAACGTTTATAAAGGAGGACCTGGGCGGCTCAGTCTGTTGAGAGTCCAACTCGTGATTTTGGCTCAGGTCATGATCCCAGGGTTGTGGGATCAAGTCCCACTTGAGTGTGGAGCCTGCTTGAGATTCTCTCTTTCCCTCTGCCCCTCTCCCCCACCATTGCACTCGCTTGCTCTCTTTCCCTCTCAAATAAATTAAAAAAAATTGTTTTAAGTATGAAACTTAGTATGTGATATTTTCAAACTTGAAAATACTTTATATCTCAGAGAATTGATAGCAACACTGAAACAATCACCAACTCTTAGATTATGTAAGTGAAAAAAAAAAAACAAACAAACAGAAGATGTGAGGAATTCTTTGCAATTCTGCAACACCCCTTTTTCATCTATTTACGAGAAACATCCCACCTATACATCTCTAATGATGTTTAGGAATTCTTACATATAATGGAGTTTAGATACAACAATTGACTGTATAGAACACTGTCATCTTGATGTCTGGCTGATATAGTTCACTCATTCAAGTAAGACAAGCTGTGTAAATAGTAAGGTGGAAACCTAAAAATTCCTCTCTTCATTCTCCTTCAGATTAGTAGTTAGCTAGTTTGTTTGTTTTTTTTAATGGGGGTAGGAGGTGTTTGTGAGGGAAACTAGAGATCCAAAAGAACAGTTTAAGTGCTGATTCTGGTTCACTGGATATTTGAGGGAAACCTCTTTGCAGTCTGTGGGACTGGCATATACTTTATAATCTTTAAAAAATTACTTAAAATGTATCTGGGCTGGTAAAAAGTCTACCATAGAGAGTGCTAAAGTACTTATTATATAAGGTGCTCATGCTACAAAGGTACAATGGGCAGAAACCAAACAAACTATTATAAATCAAAAAAATTTTTTAAAAAGTAATCTCTGCACCCAATGTGGGGCTCGAACTCTCGACTCCAAGATCAAGAGTCTCATGTTCTACCAACTGAGCCAGCCAGGAACCCCTAAAACTTTTCTGATATTAAGTTTCAAAGTGTGTCCACATCAAAAGCTTTGACAGGAAATCTGATTCTTCATTGTGAAAATACTGGCACCAAAGTTTCTTTTGAACTATTTTAAATCATTTGGGTGAGCACTGACATTGAATGCTCATTTTAAAGTGTTTGCAAAAGTGTAAAAGTGTTATAAAACATACCTTATGAATGTTCTGGTTAAGGAGTAAGAATAGGTTCACCTTAAAGTTACCCAATCTTATTGAATTGTCTATTATTTAAATATATTTATCTGTTTTTAGCATGGGAATAACTTATTTGATTGATTTTCTCTTAGAATTCCTAAGATCTTGTAGTATTAGCTTAATGATTCAGCTTAATAAGTTCTTAATGCATCTTAAGATTATCTATGGGTATATTATGTATAACATATAAAATATATGCATATTTACATATACATATAAATTTATTACATTCAAAATATATATGTTTATTACAGAGCACAATTTTACTCATGGCTGGCTATATTTGCATAAAAGAACCCATTATTTTTCATGTTAATAAAAGTTAGCTCCTTTGAATAATCAAATTTTGGATTAATTATTTAAAATTAATGTATTTAATATAAGTAAAACACAAAAGATTATGTCTTTAAATCTACATAACTGAAACACTGGGGAAACTCTTTTTCTCTTCACTTGGCTAAATGAATTTGTGCATTTACAGTAATTAGTTATGTGTTTTATTTGATTAACTTCCTAAACTGGGAGTCCTACTCATGGTATACTCTTATTTACTATTTTTGAGTTTTCAAAGAAAGCTTAGTTGACAAATATTTAAATTTTTTCTCCAGTCAACAATTAACAAAATCTCTACTGCTACAAAAGGTATCATTTTTTTAAAACAAAGCAACATTGGAAATATTGCACAAAATAATAGGAATCCTCATTCTTTCACTAGCCTTAGAAACCACATGCGTTACCGCAATGGGGAAGGGAAAAGAAACACACAGATTTAATAACAGTAATACATTCTGCATTCTTTATCCAGGACCCACTTTTATTTTGTGCCTTTTTAAAGTCAATATTTTGTGCATTGTATGATATTCCCTCAATGTGATTTTTAAATTACTTTTGGTCCTATTAGGGTCAACTTATTTTTAGAAAATTAATAAAACATTTTAAAGAAACCTTCTACACAATTTCTCAGAATTAGAGTTCCACTTTTTTAAAACATAGGAATGCATTTCTAAAACACTGCTCAAGTTCAATTCACATCATTTCACTTCACCTGCTTTGATTTTTAGTAACACCACGATTCGTTAGTGGACAATATGTTGCCACTTAATGGCACTCTCATCTCTCTCCCTCCTGATATGTTTCCTCCTGTGAATACTAATTGCTCACTTATGCTCTTTTTAATTAAGTTATGTTTTAAGTAAAGCTATGAGTTTTTTGAAACTGCAAAAGGGAGAAGTTTTCTTTGTGGCACAAACTTTTTTTTTTTTTTTTAAGTTTATCCATGCAAGTTTATCCCTCTTTCCCAAACTTCTTAGCATTTCAGCTAGGGGTCAGAGACCAAGGACTCTCTACGAGTGACCTTACCTTCACAATGTAGTCTGCCACCCGGTTGTATTTGTATCGAATGAAGACCCCCAAGCCGATAGGGAGGAGAGTGCTGCAGAGGGTCAGGGTCACTGCCCCCAGAGGTAGTAATTGCACCAGAGGGGTGTCGATCCAAGCCCGGCTGTAGATCCACAGGCACAGGGGCATCAAGACTAGGGCCAGAAGCGTGGAGGAGATGGTCATGATGATGCTGCAGAAAGGGGAATGAACAGAATTCAGAATGGGCTCTGTGCCAACAGTCTCTCTTGCACATTGGATACAGGAGAAAGAAAGAGACTGCAAATCTGGAGTCTGAAGTCAGGGGTGAGAACCTGTTTCATCGGTGCCAAGAGAACAACACCCCTAAGCCCAACTGAAACATGAACCCCAGGATGGGGAGGTGGGGGGGGGGGTCGGATCTCAGGACTGCTGCCCCTGGCTTTATAAAGCCTACTGAGCTGGCTACAGTCTGGTTGATTCTGAGGGCAAGAACATCTTTCTTTTTTTTCATCCTCCAAAGCACCCTGTTAGACGTGGTAAGGCTGCTGAACACGACTTGTTGGATGGAACTCAATTATATTGTCCTCTGTATGAGATCACTTTCTTTACTGGGGCCAATAGCCCTATTTTGCTTTTGCATTTCCGGAGAGTCCTAGCTTCAGGCTTCCCAGTTCCCTTTGTCTTCTAGAAGCCGAGGACCTGCGCTGACAGCCCAAACTGGAGAAGGATGGTCCGAGAGCTGTGCAGGAAACCCCAAGGCAGTCGGCAGCCCTGTCCCCGTCTAGGTTTCTCCCCCCACAGCACTACCTCTTCACGTCCGCCTCGGCTTCTAAAGCCCGGGCGTCAACCCCTCGCTGCACTGTCGTCTTCCCTCTCCCACGCCTCTCTCCAACCGCCTCTCCTTCCTCTCCGTCTGAAACCCGCGGCTAAGCGCGGCTGCTTGGCAGGAGAAGACGCCTAAGGACCAGCCCGTACCTGAGGTTCATGTCGCCGTCAACCAGCAGGGACATGAGGTTGGATAGATTCCCGCCGGGACAGCAGCCGCACAGGAGCACCGCCACGGCGGCCACCTCGTTCAGCGAGAAGGCCAGGGCCAGCAGGAAGGCCAGCAGCGGCAGCAAGCCGAACTGGCAGAGCGCGGCCAGCAGCGCGCCCACGGGCCGGCGGATGTGCTCCCCGAAGTGGTTCACGTCCACCGTGCAGCCCAGGCCCAGCATGGTGATGCACAGGGCGGCTCCCACGAACACGTTCAGCCCGTGGTTCAGCGGCGTGTCCCAGAACGGGGTCTGGGGGTGCGCCCAGGAGTGGGGGAACAGGGACGGGCCCAGGCTGGCCGAGCCGCCCGCCGAGCTGCCTGCCGTCGGCTCTGGGGTGGGCGCGGGGCCGGGGCTGAAACCGACGCCGGGACTGGGCGCGAGGCTGAGCCCGGGGCTGGGGCCGGCGCTGGAGGCAGGGGTGACGGACAGGTCGGGGCCGGCGCTCAGGCTGCTGGCATTGGGCGACAGCGTGTAGTTGTCCGGCTGCAGCGAGGACGGGGCGAAGAGCAGCGTCGCGTTGTCGGGGCCGTCCATGGCGCCGAGGCGGGCGGCCGCGGCTCCGCTGTTCCCCGGCCCCGCGCGCCTCTGCCCGCGTCCTGCGGTGCCACCTGCCCGCGTCCGTCTGTCCGTCGGTCCGCAGCCGCAGGCGAAGCTAGGTGCGGAGCTCGGGCTGCGCGCCGCTGACGTCTCCGCGGCGTCGGGTACGGCGGGAGGTGGGGGGGGGGGTGGGGTCCTCCGCTGGCGGCACTTAAAGCGCAGCCCCCCAGGGTGAACCCAATCGCCCGGCCCCCGCGCCTGGCAGGCCCCGCCCCGCCGCCGGGTCCCTCCTTTTAATCACCAGTAAGTGGTTCTGTTAGAGTGCAGCCAGGGGCGGAACAAAGAGCTGACAAAGGACAAGAAGAAAAACCGTGCCTGGCTGCCGATCAAGTTCTGTGATGGGCTCTGCCCATTTCATAATGAAATCTGGAGACACGCACACGCGCGCGCGCGTGCACACACACACACACACACACAGACACACACACACAGGAAGCTTATCAATGCATGCACATGAACTGTATACACTGTTCGAAGAGCCTGCAACCCTGAGCATCGAGAAGGGTCCCGGACTTAATGTGAGCGGTTCTCTGGTAGCAAGACACAGTATCTGGCTTTCATTTACTGACAGGTTTTTTTTTTTTTTTAATTCTTTAAAAAAAATTTTTTTTTAAGTAATCTTTACGTAATTTGCTAACAGTTTTTAAATAAAATGCGTTCAGACTCAAAGTAGAAAGTAATAACAATACTGGGGGGTTGGCAAGTGCGTGTGCATTATTTCACTGGATTGTCACAGCAGAGCCTTGAGAGATGCTGTTAACTCGTTCTTACACGTGAGGAATCTGAGGTGCAGGGAAGTCTCAGCCTCAGCAGCCAAACCCACAGGTAGTGTCTGGATGAATGTGCATCTGGTATGTCCTTAACGAGGACCCTGGAGAGCTCTGCTAAGAAAAGGCTCTCTGGAAAATGTGTTTTGGGAGTTACTGGCAGTTGGGGAGAGGATATCTCCGTGGCCATAAATTTATGAAGTGTTATGAGCACAGCCCGGCATTGGGATTAAAGGACTAGAAAGAAATAAAGTGGTGGGATTCCCTGCCTCGGACAGGTTTATCCCCCAAACAAATCAGATTTAGAGTTCACAGGACTGTTGGCTCAGCAACTTTCAGTCACCAGAGGCATCTACAAAGAGAGGGAGCTCGCAGCATACCAGGGAGGTGGAGCCATTTGAGAAGGCATCTATACCTGTCTGGAGACGCCATAAAGCCAAAGCCAGGTGAGTTGCGAAAGCCAACAGGAGGATTTTCTAGATAGAAGTCTTAGCTCAGGGTTAGACCGCATGGGGCCAGGACCCCAGAGTGGATTTTTCCCCCTAGGAACTTGTCCCTCCCCACTTTTCTGATACCAGAGGAGACTGGGTGACTTCCATTTCCCAGTGGTGGACTGAGCCCACGTGTTTATCTTTTCTCCTCTCCAAATCTCATGAAAATGACAGAGAATGTGAAAAATAAGATTACATTCACAGCGTATTGCATTCTTAGTCACAAATAAAGTATCTTTTTTCCATTAGACCTTAAATTCTATGAGGGCAGAGCTGCGCAAGCATTTAGGAAAGTAACGTACTGTCATACTTTCCTAAAACAGTAGAGCCAAGAAAACCATGTAGTGACATCTATTGAGCTCTGAAGGAAGTGGAACATGACCAAAAATATTCTAGGTGTCCATTCAGGCTTATGTGAGCAAAACAAAGATACTCAGATATACAATGAAACACGTCACCCGAATACTTTCTTTAAGTAAGTATATCCGGGGGAGACCCGCGGAGAAACAGACAAAATAAGGAGGGGCCCCTGCTGAGCCTTCACATTCTTTAAACCACAGGATGAGATTAGCCAAGAACACAAATGGCAGAGGGCCAGCTGAAGCCTAACTGTAGACACCACCCCTGTTTTTGCCCCCTCCTTGTGTTAATGATATTAAAATCCACAATCAAATTCAATAAGCGGTAATTAGAGGCAGCCCAACTCATCCAACTAGCTCCCGTCTTGGTTTGGGGAGGGATATGGGAGGTGATTTATGCCATGGACAAAGAGCAAAAAGCAGAAAGGGATGGACCTGGCTTGTAAATCAGCAGGCTCACAGTAAACCTGCAGTTCTGGGGGCTTCTTGGGGCCTGCAGAGCGGTCATCTCTCCTCCTGATGTAGTTATTGTCAATGTAAAGCAAGCCTCCCTCTTCTTTCTGATCTCCTTCACTGGAAGAAAACCCCAGGAGTAGAAAACAGAGCTCACAATCAGGTATGTTACTGGCATAGCCTCCTCAATTACCTTTCTTTTACTCTTGCTGCCACCAAGGAGGGTCCGGCCCATCCAGAGGAGAGAGAACATATAGAAGGGCAAGACAAAAACATAGCACCCGAAAAATATACAATGGGGGGCTGGGGAGGTGAGAAATAAATTTAGAACTATGTTGCACACCGAACACCAAAAATAATTCCAAATAGATTAAAGAGTTAATAATGATAATGATAATAATGATGATGATACAACCAAATACTGGAGAAAAATTTTGGCTCATATTTATATCATCTTTGGATAAGGGAAGTCTTCCTAAGCAAAAAAGCAACAGAAGAAATCCTAATGGGAAGCTCACTAGATATGGCTACATAAAACATTTTATGCACAGCAGTAAAGACAGAAGGGAAAAAAGTTAAATGCAAATTACAAAATGAAAAAAATATTTGAAACATAAAATCCAGAGCTAATTTTTAAAAAGTTTTAACGTTTATTTATTTTTGAGAGAGAGAGAGAGAGACAGAGACAGAGAACAAGTGGGGGAGGAGTAGAGAGAAAAGGAGACACAGAATCTGAAGCAGGCTCCAGGCTCTGAGTTGTCAGCATAGAGCCAGACAGGATTGGGGGGCGGGGGCCCTCAAAACCACAAACCACGAGATCATGACCTGAGCCAAAGTAGGTCACTGAAACAACTGAGTCACCCAGGCGCCCCGTGAGCTAATATTGTTAATTTACAAAATAGTTTCACAAATTAATGAAGACAAACAACAGAATAGGAAAAAGGCAAATGATACGAATAGACACACAAGATCACAGAAAGGAATGCTAATCACCATATGCTTCTAAAAATATTCACACTCACTAGTAACCAAAGAAATTAAAGCAATTAAATGCCATTTTTATTGGAAAATACTGAAATAAATACGATAGTGTTTTGACAAAGATGCTGTTAACTGGACAGTCTCTCATCCTGCCAGGGGTATATCTTTTCGAGAAGGAAACTTGGTGAATAACAATTGCCCTAAGAATGTGTATTTCCTTTGATCCAGCAATTCTTTTTCTAGGTGTTCATTATAAGGAAACAGTAAGAAAAAATAATTAAAAAAATTTTTTTTAACGTTTATTTTTGAGACAGAGAGAGACAGAGCATGAATGGGGGAGGGTCAGAGAGAGGGAGACACAGAATCTGAAGCAGGCTCCAGGCTCTGAGCGGTCAGCACAGAGCCCGACGCGGGGCTCGAACCCACGGACCGCGAGATCATGACCTGAGCCGAAGTCGGACGCTTAACCGACTGAGCCACCCAGGCGCCCCGAAAAAATAATTTTTTAATGAAAGCTACATTGAGTGTGTATTATATACAGACAATCTTCTAAGCCTTTGCATGGACCATCTCCTTTAACCCTTACGATAGGCTTAATGGGGTTAGAAATTTGGCAAGTTGTCTCCTAGTAGGGAGAGAGCCAGGAGTGGAACCCAAGCTTTTGGGTCCCAAAGTCTGTCTCCTAAGCCTGTTGCAGTGTGGTTAAATCAATGAGTACACTAATACAGGAGACTGCTATGCAGATACAAAGTACCATGTTTATAATCAGAGTTCTTAATCTGGAGCCCATACATGAATCTAAGCACCTCTTGAAATGATGAACTTTTCTGTATATGTACTTTTTTTTCCCTGAAAAACGAGTCCATGAATTTTCCCAGGTTTCTAAAAGAGTCCAAGATCTATTTAGAGAAATAATAAGAATAAGGGAGAAGTTCCTGTGATAAAATCTTAAGTGATAAAACAAGCTATAAACACACACACATACACTTATATTCTAGTAAATATATTGAATATATATAAATTTAGAGGGAATTTCTCCAATGTATAGTATACCTGAGTGATAGGATTAAAAGTGATTTTTAGGGGTGCCCGGGTGGCTCAGTCAGTTAAGCATCAGACTTCGGCTCAGATCATGATCTCACAGGTCGTGAGTTGAAGCCCCATGTTAGGCTCTGTGTTGACAGCTCAGAACCTGGAGCCTGCTTTGGATTCTCCCTCTCTCTCTGCCCCTCCCCTGCATGTACTCTGTCTGTCTGTCTCTCTCTTTCAAAAATAAATAAAGATTTTTAAAATTTTTAAAAAAACAAAAGTGATTTTTAGGGTTGCCTGGGTGGTTCAGTCAGTTAAACATCCTACTCTTGATCTTGGCTCAGGTCATGGTCTCAAGGTTCATGGGATGGAGCCCTACGTGGGGCTCTGCAGTGACAGCACAGAGCCTGCGTGGGATTCTCTCTATCCCTCTCTCTCTGCCCTTTACCCTCTCCCCCACACGCTCTCTCTCAAAGTAAATAAACATTTAAAAGTGATTTTTAGTTTTTTCTCTATATTTTATGGTGTTTCTGAATTTCTGCCATAATAGTATTTGATAATGAGAAAAGTAGCAATGTTATTTTTAAAATATAAAACCCAGAGGAAAAATAAATTCCACAAGTGTCGAGGGCTAAGTCACTTTAATCAATCCACAGGGAAAATAAAGGTTGATAGAGAAAAATAGGCAAAAGACAGACAATATACAATAAAAAAAGTGTATGCTCTTTATTAAATGGAAAAAGTTGTACTTCTCTAGTCGTTAACTAAACACAAAATATGAAACTTAAAACCAAACCGACAAAAATTCTCAAAGTCAACAACATCTAATGCTGGAAATGCCATGGAAAAAGCACTCAAACACCTTTGACGGTGGTGAGGTATTTGATACAGCTTCTGGGCAAAGCAATTTGATAATACAACCCTGCTTCTGGAAATTTTTTAAAATTAGAATTATTTCAGGTGATGTGCCAGAAACCCTAACTCACATTGGTTTAAGGCCAGAAAGGGCATTTATTGACTCATGAAAATGAAAAATCTCCAGCTGTGGCTGGCTCCCAAGTTAAAATGAGGACTCCGTCCCTCTCCATTTCTCAGCAATCCTTTCCTCTACTGGTATCTTCATTTTCATGTATACTTTCTCCGTAGGGAGGTTCAACAACTCCCCATACAGTTTTTGGCAAATAGAGCGTTCCTATGAAATCTTTCGTAAGCTGGAATGGTATAAAGGGAAGAAGCTATTACCATTCATCTATGCAGGAAAGTTTCTGAGCATTCCTAGACCCCCCAAATCGACTCTCTTATGTTTTTCTGATAACTTAAAACACATCTTGCTGACGGATGAACGTAATAAATGGAGATAAAACAGAGATGCTCACAGACACAGTTCAAAGCTGTGGAGGCTTGCTGCTGAGATGCTAAGTGTAGTTCTTGGGGGAAAGATCTTGGTGAGGCTGCTCTCACTGCTGGGGGAGAGCTGCCTCCATCACAGCTCATTGCAAAACAAACTCTGAATGCGATTTTCCCCTTTCTCCTTTTATCATTTTAACATAAAAGGGAAAATTCTCTTCAGATTTCTTTTCAAACAGGTGCTAACGTAGGTCTTTCATAAAAGTGAAGTGGCCATGTGCGAACTTCTGAAAAGCCAGGGATAGCTGTATATCTTACCAATTTAAACCCCCCATGGAAAGAGAAAGCCTGCTTCCCAATAATTCCCAGAACAGTCTTGGGACGAATTTGGTCCGTGACTTTCCCCCCAGCCCATCCTGCTTGTTCTGATAACGCATCAGATCTCAGTCATCTTGTAAGAGTATCATCTTGTGCTGTTCGATCATGTGATTCAATTGTACACTTCCTAGTCACTACCAAAAAGCCATCAGGAGAGATTTGATTTAATCCAGATTCTCCTTCTCATGTTATCTCAGAGTCTGCTCCAGAGAAGCCCTTGGCTTTCCACATATCCCTTCAGTGCTTTGCTTTACACAGAAAGATTGTTCTTTTTTTTTCTGCTGATCGTCTGTTCCTCAACCAGTTACATCCTTGTTTTTATCTCTCCTTTAACTTTCCCGTCACTGCCAACTAACCTGAAAAGTGAGAGGTCTGTTGCTTTCTTGAAGTGCTAACATTTCAACATGTTTTCGATGCATGGAAGACTGTAGTGAGGACATCACGTAGCCATCATTGAATGGCATAAAGCTTGTATCAGGAGACATTTGTCATCTGATAAACTGAGAAGGAGAAAACAGTATCTACAAAGCTCTAGCAGGATATTAAACTGAGAATTTATTTGATCCAAACATGAAAAAAAAAAATCTCCAGTGATGTTTTTCAAGATTCCCAACTGAAAAATTACCTCTTAAGTTACCAGACCATACACTAAATAGGAAAACTGAGATTTTTTTTTTTTTAAAAGAAGTTTTATCAAAATTAGACTCCACTAATTGGTTTGGATTTGGGTTTTTTTTTTAATAATTTTCATCATCCCATACAAAGTAGATAAATCATTAACATTTTTTAATTTAAGAAATGTTATTTCGAAGCACTCATTTTTATTTTATTTTTTTAAATGTTAACTTATTTTTGATAGAGGGAGAGAGAGAGAGACAGAGACAGAGCGCAAGCAAGGGAGGGGCAGAGAGAGAGGGAGACACAGAATCCGAAGCTGGCTCCAGGCTCTGAGCCGTCAGCACAGAGCCTGATGTGGGGCTCGAACCCACAAACTGTGAAATCAAGACCTAAGCCAAAGTTAGATGCTCAACTGACTGAGCCACCCAGATGCCCCTAAACACTCTTTAAAGGTGAGTTTCTTTTGGAATAATTTAAAACCTGTTGTCCATTACAGAAGAAGTTTGCTCACCCATTTAACCTTAGTCAGTAATGATATGTGTTGGAGAATAGTAATGAGTTCTGGGTTCATGTGATCCTAAGACAAGACTGTGGTTTGTTAATAATTTTATATTTCATATTTTTTTCTTACTTTCAATATTGAATTAGTCTTGCCATTCAATAGATATGAGCATGATTTCCCATGGCTGCTGCTTACCAGTATCTGTCATTGCTATCCATTGCCCTACTTCGTCTAGAATATTGGTTGGGAGGTAGTAGATAAAGTCACTGCTTTTCCCCCATCATTTCTGTAAAATTGTGCTGGAAGGACTTTATGGGGGCTGGAAAAATGGGAATTGAAAGTTGGTACTAATGATTTTCATCATACTTGCTTAGACTCTCTCTCTCTCTCTCTCTCAAGTAGGCTGATGCCTGGCACAGAGCCCAAGGCGGGGCCTGAACTCACCACCCTGAGATCAAGACCTGAACTGAGATCAAGAGTCAGTCACTTAACCAACTGAGCCATTCAGGTGCCCCAGACTCTCTCTTAACTAATCAAATATTAGTTTTAACTAATCTTAACTAATCTAGTTTTAACTAATTTAACTAATTTCCCTAGATTTTAACTGATTTAACTAAATTTTAACCAATCTAGTTTTAACTAGTCTTAACTAATCAATAACTGACTTTCCTCCAAAATCTGGTATTTTAGAATACATATGATACATATAGGTATGTATACAAAGTGTGCATATATATATAGTTTCTTCTATTTCTCTAGACCTTTCAGAGTTGGCTGTGATTAATAGACATAGATCCCTAAAATTTCAGAGTTCTTTTCATAATATTGTGTTATAACAACTCGATTCAAACACTGTATTAATCTCCCAGTGTTTTGCTAGACAGGAGAATGATGGAGGTTGACATAAGGTACGTTTCATGTTCTCAAGGACTTTGCAGCTCCTTGAGAACAAAAGCATACAGCTAAGGGTACAAATGCAAGGCACATTGTGACGAACTTTATATATTCAGGTTCACATGAGATGAGAAAGATCAATTCTGGCTGTGGAGTCTAAGTCTAACCAACCAATGAGTACTGCACTTTCAACATGTAAAGCAAGGCCAAGGACATTCTAGGGAAGGAGACCAGCTTGCACAAAGTCTTAGGAGCACATTACTTCCCCTGAGATCACAGGGAATGGAGCAGGCATACACAGTGGCAAGGTCAAGAAACAAGATGGGGCAAGGTGGGTAGTGAAGGCAAGTCTTTTAGGGTCATTGTTGCCATGTAAAGAGCTTGAACTTTATTCTGGGACCGCAGGAAGTGAGCTAAGTTTTCTGTACAGGGAAGTGACATATCCAGATTCCAGACGCAGAAAGACAATTCTCCAAGCTCTGGGTAGATGGATAGAAACAGCACAAAGAACAGGGAGAGAGTCAAGCAGGAGGCTGACTATGGCAGTAGAAAATAATGGCAGCTCATAGCACAGAGTGAGCATGGAAATTGAGAGGAAAAGGTACATTTGCGGTGAAGGAGAGAAATGATTCAAAGCAAAATTAAGCTCTAATTTGAAAGATGAGGTGGATGGTAATGATACGAACTGAGATATAGAACACGGGCAAAATAGCAAGTTTGAGACTCAAGTAGCAAAGTGTTAGATGTGTTGAGTATAGGATGTCTGGAATTTCCAGTTGGAGTCTAATATGCAAGTGAACGTCAATTTGAAGCCTATGGCAGAGACCTGGGGAGCAGACATAAACAGCTCAGGTCATGATCTCGTGGTTCATGGGAATGAGCCCCACGCTGAGCTCCATACTGACAGCACTGAGCCTGCTTTGGAATCTCTCTCTTCCTCTTTCTCTCTGCCCCTACCCTACCCTCTTTATGAATAAGTACACTTTAAAAAATGTTGCTGTTCTAGATTTACTCATGGGCTCTTTTTTTCTTCTCCCTCTGCACTTTCATAGGTGATTTCATGAACTCATCTGGCTTTCGCTATGAACTGTAGAGACTTACTCCCAGATCTCCATTTCTAGCCCCAAATCTCATCTGAGCCCTCAATCTACTACCCATAACTGCAAATATTCCTAAAGCAGAATTCCTTCTATCCAGCCCAAACCTGTATCTCCTCTTCTTCACTTTTGTTAATGGCACGGCTGTCAGCAGTCGCTTGCCTTTCTATACATGTTTCTCTGGGAATACATCCATCCTTTTCCTTCTTTGGGAAATACCAATCCATCCCTTAACGTTTACTTCAAATCTCACTTTCCCTGTAAGCCCCTTTAACTCATCTTTCGTTTCCCTCTTAGAGTCAGGCGCTATCTTCTTTGGTTTCCCGGATCACCGTTTTGGACCTCACCCGCACCTGTCAATATTTTTTGGAAGTCTACCTTCTCCAGGAGACTACAGGTATGTTTGTAGCAGGAGCTGTGCTAGGGCTGTTGTGTGTCCTAAGCATTGCCTTTGCATACTTCCTATCCTTAAATAGGCCTGCTTTGTGTATAGTTGAATGAATGGCAGATGGATTGATGAACGGGTGTGGTCTTATCCAACCAACACAGAGGGAATCGAGAGTGTGGCTTTGGTGTCGAATTGTCTGTCACCTGGTGACAACATTCACTTCTGTTAACTCGGCTCTGATTTGTAGTCTGGTAACGAAAGTGGAATTATTGCCCTTAGCATACCAGCTGGTTTTCTGCAGTCTGTGTTGCGGCAGCCGGGTGTTGCCAATCATTGTCACAAAGCAGTCTCAACAGTCCTGCTCCAAATGACCTGATGTGCAACTGTCTGGGCTGCGGGTTGGAATGTTAAATGACATCGTGTTTCTGCAGCTAGCTGAGCCGCTTGAGTCACAGCCACAGTAAAAACATTTTAACGAAATTAAAATCTCTGTGGAGGAGGGAAAGCAGAGGATAAACAAGGTTGGACAACACACTGAGACGAGAGCAAAGGCAAGAAACAGAGGCATTGGAATTGCCTAAATGGTACATTCAGCTATAGTAGGAAAGTAGAGATTAAGACAGAGAGGTCTACACATGTGATTTAGTCTAAAATTTGCTCCTCGTTGAATTTGAAAAATAAATAAATAAAATGAAACTTTTCTAGAAAATACATACAGTAAATTGAAAGGGGCCATGGGGCAAATAAATAAAAGCTATCTCCCGTGAGAGCAAATTGAAATAGATCAATTACCGCTTGTCACTTCCTATTTCCAAATGAATGAATTACTTTCTAAAAAGCCTGTGCACTGCTGGGTTTGGCACAAAGAAGGAAATTCCTGTTGTGCATCTCACGCAAATGGAAAATGATTGGGGTGATAAAGTACCTCTGCTTCTTTAGGGAATTGACATAAATAATTCTTGCTAATATAGGAAAACTAGAACTTCAAAAATCTTTATGGTAAGTTAGAGCCCTGAGGAGCACATTGTATTTTACTGTGACTTAAAGGAGTATTGCCAGTGTCACCTTGAGCAAGGGAAAGAAAAAGGGATCTAAAAACCCTAAAATATAAGATAGCTTTCTTACATTGGTTGGCTCCACTTAGAAAGGAAGAGTGAGTTGTCTTACTGCCTTCCAGACCCTGCAGGTATAGAGTTGAGTTAGAGGAGATCTCTGCATCTCACAGACAAATGTAGGACCAGACAGAGCCCGACATCAGGGTATCAAAGAGCCCAAAGGCAGGAACCCAGGACCCCAGGAGGGATTGGAGGCAGGCACTGAAGGTCGGGAATTTGCTTTTCTCTCTGTTTCTTTTCCTACTTCCACGGACAGCAGAGGAACAGGACCTGTGTAGACACGGAATCATGGGGGGTCTGCTATGTTTAGCATGAGGGGACTGGAGTCCTGGAGGGGTTGAGGGAGGAATGACAAGAGATGAGAGAGACAGGCAGGGGTTAGCAGATTGAGCTTAATTCTGTAGGCTGTAGAGGGGTGAGTTGATAAGCAAAGAGGATGATACTTTTAAGGAAAATCTCCGGCAGCAACATGGAGGCCAGCCGAAATCCATGACTCTCAGTCATTTTCCACTCTGACATCTGTGTTCATGTCTTCCCAGCCCCCCCATGTGTAACTACTACAGGGGTTTCCATCCTGAAGAAAGAAGAATGAAATGTAAGTTAAGGTCATGACTTGAATCCACTCCAACTTTTTTTTTTAACGTTTATTTTATTTTTGAGAGAAAGAGCATGAGCGGGGGAGGGTCAGAGAGAGGGAGACACAGAATCTGAAGCAGACTCCAGGCTCTGAGCTGTCAACACAGAGCCCAACATGGAACTCGAACCCATGAACCGTGAGATTATGACTGAGCAGAAGTCGGATGCTTCTACCGACTGAGCCACCCAGGCTCTCCCACTGCAAGTTATTTTAAAGTGAATTGATCACAGGGGCGCCTGGGTGGCTCAGTCGGTTAAGCGGCCGACTTCGGCTCAGGTCATGATCTCGTGGTCCGTGAGTTCGAGCCCCGCGTCGGGCTCTGTGCTGACCACTCAGAGCCTGGAGCCTGTTTCAGATTCTGTGTCCCCCTCTCTCTCTGACCCTCCCCCGTTCATGCTCTGTCTCTCTCTGTCTCAAAAATAAATAAACGTTAAAAAAAAATTTTTTAAAAAGTGACTTGATCACAAACTTTGGTACCTCAGTTATTACTAAATTATGTGCAGTGCACCTCATAACTGATCATGAAAGAGTCAGTCATGATGCCATGGCTGAGAACCACTAGAGCAAAGATGGTCATCTGTGCTCCAAAGACAGCTGGGCGTTCACGGGAGGGATCTTGGGGACTAGGGGGAAGCTAAGAGGACAGAGCTCTGACACCCACCCCCCTAAAAAAAAATCCCACACTTCAACTGGAGAAGCTGTACTTTTATCTTATCATTGTAGGCCTTTTGCCAAAATTTTGTTTCAATAAGGTATTCCACTACTTGAAAAAAAATATCTTGCAGTGGATAGAAGATAGGAAAGATTGGAGGCAGATAAATCAAGTAGGAGATCGTTGTAATAGTCTGGGTGAGAAATAATAAAATTAGTTCAGCTAAATCTAGTTGAATGGATAAATTAAAGCTCATAACTCAACGTGAATCACAATACTCAAGATATAAAGTATTTCTGGGGCACCTGGGTGGTTCAGTCAGTTAAGTGTCTGACTCTTGATCTCAGCTCAGGTCTTGATCTCAGAGTTATGAGTTCAAGCCCCGCATTGGGCTCAAGATTAGAAGGCATTTCCATAATATATACAATAGGAAACCATATCGCTAATTTATTTTGACATGTGATGGGGTACAAATAAATAAATAAAATATTTTATAACAGCACTTCTCAGACTTTGATGGATACAGACAGCACTTGGCCATCTTGTTAAGATGTAGATACTGATTCACAGGATCTGGGGGCCTGAGGTTCTTTCTAACAGCTTCCCAGGAGATGTGTACTCCAAGGACCACACTTTGAGCAGCAAGGTATCAGAGAATCCGACCAAGAATTGTAAGATTTCAAAAATATTCCTAGCCCAATGAAACGGTCTCTGAGTTCAGAGACCCTTAGATTTAAGTTCAGGGTTTACCACTTACACATCACAGCTGACCTCTCAGTCTGTCTCCACATCTAATGACAGTACCTGAGGATTAAGAACTAATACAACGTAGGAGCGCCTGGGTGGCTCTGTGGTTAAGCATCTAACTCTTGATTTTGGCTCAGGTCATGATCTCACGGTTGTTGAGATCGAGCCCTGAGTCAGGCTCCGAGCTGAGCATAGAGCCTCCCTGAGATTCTCTCTCTCTGTCCCTCTCTCTCTCTGCCCCTCCCCCACTCACACACACACTCCTGCATGCAAGCTCTCTCTGTCTCAAAAAAAGAAGGGAAATATTACAACATAAATTATTAGTACCATGCCTAATTAGCTCCTAGCAAAAACTTAGTCAATATTAGATTCTTATTTTCTAAAAGCCGATTTTGTAAGAGTGATCCACAAACTGCCTTTAGCAGAACCACTGTGGCACCAGCTGATATTCAGACACCAGGACCCTGTGTCAAACCTGCCGATCCAGAAATTCTGAGGAGGATGGGCATTTTTCACCAACCCCTTTGTCCACTCCAGCTGGGGGACCACCGCTGGAAGCTACGTGCGTGTGTGGCTAGCACGGCCAAACCACTTCCAAAGAGCATCTGTTTAGCACACAGAGCCAAACCTTGGCTCACACCGTGACCTGGCTTCCTGGAGCAGGTGGAAGGTGAAAGAAAGGCAGTGTGGTCACTGGGCTACAGCGATTATAACCTCTTTAGAATCGAAGCAGATCCCTACGTCCTGCTTCTCTGTACTCTTTATCCACAAGAAGCTCGGGTCCCAGGACAAAAAAAAAATGCCAGCTTGAGCCTTCTTCCTTCCCCAACGGTCACGCAGGTTTCTTGCCAAGGTAAGGGGAGCTGCGTCTTTTCAGACCAATTCTGGGCAAAGCTGACCCTGGCCTGAATATCAGAGTTGGTCCAAGTTATTTCTGAGGGCTTTCTACTTGGATTTCCCCCCGGCACACCATCTGAGCCTACTTTTTAGGACTCTCTTCTCTGCTAACCCCCGGTACCCTTGCCACCTAGCTGTCCCAAACCTCTACTGAGGTGTCTTCTCCCTCATCTATAATCCCATACTTCCTTCCTACCTAGCGAACTACTTTGGCAGAGGTGGGCATCCTTTAGAAGAAAACGGTCGGCTGAACCAAAGCCCCATCTGGAAGAATTTGACCTAACTCCATGACAAGGGGGACCAAAACTAGCACTACCTACAGACAAAGCCAGGACTTTAGTTAGGAAGCAAGGTTAAATATGCTCTAACACATGATTACATGATCTTTGGGGTCCCCAGAATTACAGAGTATAACTTAAATTTAGCCCTAGAAAAAGACAGATAGGACTAGTTGTCTGCCATAGACAAATCTCAAAAACGGTCCACAGGAGGGGTGCCTGGGTGGCTCAACTGGTTAAGTGTCTGATTTTGGCTCAGGTCATGAGACTTTGGCTCATGTCATGATCTTGTGATTCCTGGGTTCGAACCCCGTGTCAGGCTCCGTGCTGATAGTTCAGAGCCTGGAGCCTGCTTCGAATACTGTGTCTCCCTCTCTCTCTGCCCCTCCCCTGCTTGTGCTCTGTCTCTCAAAGGTAAATAAACATAGAAAAAATGGTCCACAGGAATATCTATTTTTCATCAAATAGATTTGATTTGATTTAAATGAACCCAGGAGGGCCCATTTGATTTAAATGAACCCATGAGGGCCAATTATTCATTTCTTTTTTTTAAATAAATGTTTATTTATCTTCGAGAGAGAGAAAGCACGAGTGGGGTAGGGGCAGAGAGAGGGGGACAGAGGATCTGAAGTGGGGTCTGCACTGACCACGGGGAACCCGAGGCGGGGCTCAAACTCACAATCCCGTAAGATCATGACCTGAGCCAAAGCCGAACGCTTAACCACCTGAGCCACGTAGCTGCCTCCCAATTTATTCATTTCTAAAATCTCTTGCACCTGTACATATTAGGCAGTCAATCAACAAATTACTTATTGGATATCTATCGTGTGGCAGGCTTAATTTAGGTTCTGGGGATACTACTGCATAGATTGCATTTATACGTTTAGCTTTTAAACTCATAAATAAGTTAATTTAAAAATTTTTTTTCAACGTTTATTTTTTATTTTTGGGACAGAGAGAGACAGAGCATGAACGGGGGAGGGGCAGAGAGAGAGGGAGACACAGAATCGGAAACAGGCTCCAGGCTCCGAGCCATCAGCCCAGAGCCCGACGCGGGGCTCGAACTCACGGACCGCGAGATCGTGACCTGGCTGAAGTCGGACGCTTAACCGACTGCGCCACCCAGGCGCCCCTAAATAAGTTAATTTTAGGTGATTATACAGTCATATGCTGTAATACAGGCCATGAAGAAGAGAAAATAGAATAATGTGGCACACGGGTGGGGTGATTAGGGGAGTCTTCTCCCTGAACGTAGCACTCGCGTTGAGGTCTACATAAGGGAAATATGGTAGCACGCAAGCGTCCAGGGGAGCAGCATTCTAAGAAGAAGGACAGTAATGCCAAGATCTTGGGCTAGGAAAAACTTGGCATGTTTTCAGGGACAGAATGAAGGCACCAACACATGTTTACATTAAATATGTGGACATCAAATATCTCCTAACAGATATGATTGGGAGCCTCAAGCAGAATCTGAACTATGGCATGAACACATTAACAATTACTTTTCTTTTAATCCAATAAGCATTGAGCACCCCCACGCCCAGCCGGCAGGTCTTCTGCTACATGCAGAAGATAAGAGACGCATCCAGAAGTGTCTGCCCTGAGTAGCTCAGAGCTGGTGACGGCAACCGATATGTAAGACACAGTTAAAGCCACCCTCCAAGTCAGTTACAGCAGTGGAGGAGGAGTGTCAGGAGGGGGGCTGTGGAGACTTCGAGGAAGAAGACCTCACTCCTCCAGAAGTATGGAGAGCTTTCACGTAAGGGGTGACCTTGGAGTTGAGCCCTTAAAGATGAATAGGATTTAATAAGATGAATCGTTCCCAGCAATCTCGTGGGCTAGATATTCTGAAAAATCCTCCAGTTACCAAACGTGGAAACCACTGAATTAAATACAGTAAATATCCTTTGAAAACCAGGAATATATAATAGTGAACTAAACTAGTGCCAAAACCTCATGTGGTCTCGAGGGCATTTGCCAGGACTAGGAACCCAGAGTTCTCAGGGTGGAGTGGGATGGCGGGGGGGGGGGGGGGGGGGGCAGGAGACAAGAGACAGAGCCTCAGGCACCAAGAGCTGGGATGTTGGAAGTGAGACACCCCACATAAAGGAATCCTGAAGAGCCACAGCCTCTTCAGAAAGGCGGGAGAGAAAGCTATCTGCACCTTAGCAGAAACGAAGCATGTAAAGATTAATGAACTTGTTCATTTCAGTCTAGGTGCCGGGGACAGAAAAAAAAGAAAAGATAGGTCTCCTGAGAGAATCAATTACCACAGCTGGCCCTTCTCTCACTCATATTGATTACACTACTAACTCTGTTTACACCATAGGATTCCCCAAGGCACAAGAATGGGCAGGTCCATGTACTGCAAGAAGGTAGTGTGAAGGATGGGCTAAAATTAGGATTCTTAAAAATATTTGTTTGTTTGTTTGTTTGTTTGTTTATTTATTTATTGAGAGAAAGAGATAGAATGTGAGTGGGGGAAGGGCAGAGAGAGAGAGAGAGAGAGAGAGAGAGAGAGAGAGAGGGAGACACAGAATTCGAAGCAGGCTCCAGGCTCTGAGCTGTCACCACAGAGCCTGACTCGGGGCTGGAACTCACAAACTGAGATCATGACCTGAGCTGAAATTAGATGCTTAACTGACTGAGCCACCCAGGCTCCCCTAAAATTAGGGTTGTTTCAGGGGCAGTTGGGTCCACCCTGAAAGTCTGTACATTTCTTGGTGTGTAAATTACATTTCAATAAAGGTTTTTTTTTTTTTTTCAAAGAAGAAGAGAAGAAGGAGGAGGAGGAGGAGGTGGAATTAAATGTCCAGATCTACTACCTAGTTTATGTCTCTAGACAACTTCCCCTAGACTGCAGATTTCCTCTCTGGAGAGGGTAAAAGATTTTGTGGGGTTGCCTCAGATGGAGTTGAGGGGACAAATACAGTAAGAAAAAGTAATAGGTGAATGTGCACACACAAGATCCCACGACTGACTACCCTAGCCTTCTTCCCCCGACTTGGCTCCAGAACTTGGCATATAGAGTAAAAAGAGGACATTGGAGTCTCCCTAATAAAAGTGCCCACCCCCGATCATCGTGAAGGTGTTCAGATCTTCCAGTCAGCGTTTTAGCCTCCTTCTCTTAAGAATGAACACACAACCAAAGATTACTAGGCACCAATGGAAAACTTCCACTGTGGAAGATAAAGACCCCATACACACACACAAAAACCAAACAAGCAGGCCACCTATTGCAATAGAGACCAAGCAAAGGAAGTAAGACTTTTTAAAGTTAAAAAAAGCACCTTTCAGACATGGGTATTGCAATCGCAAAAGAAGAACTGGCTGCCACAAAAAGGACCATTTAGAAAACAACAAAAAGAAGAGGCGTTAGCGTTTTTGAATATGAAAACAGGACTGAAACAATCAATCACAGAGCTGGGCCATAAAGTTAACAGTTTCTGTTAAATAAAGCAAAATGCCGGAGGCAGAACATAGGAGAGAACGATTACAAAAATTAAAGGGCGTCTTAGTTCGGGAACTATAAAAAAGTGCCATAGACAGATAGCTTTTCAACAACAGAAATGTGCCTCTCGCAGTTCTGGAGGCCGGAAGTCCGAGATTGTGGTACCAGCATGGTCAGCTTTGAAGAGCTCTCTTCAGGGCTGCAGACTTCTAGTTACATCCTCACATGGCAGGTGCAGAGGGAACAAGCTAGCTCCCTGCTCTCATCTTCTAGGGACGCTAATACCATTCACGAAGGCCCCACCCTCATGACCTACTTACCTTCCAAGGACTCCAACCTCCTAATACCATTTCATTGGATTAGATTAGATGTTAGCCTATGAATTGTGGGGGGACACAAACAGTCTGTAACAGAGGGCCAGTCCCCAAGATACAATATCGAATACACATTCCTGGAAAGATGGAGAAAACTGAGCAAAGTAAATCTTCAGTGCAGGTTTTTGAGGACATTTCTCAGAGTCTAAGGATGGGATTTCAGACTGAAGGGACACACTGATAGAGCCCCGTACGATGGATAAAACAGGCTCACCCTGAAGCACGTGTTTCTCAGCATGGTCTTCCATCATGGCACGACTTCCTTTTGGTTTGGGTTTTGCTTTTATAACCACCTGAATGCTACCTTGTCCTGCCCGCCGCGTCCTTTTCTGTCCCCTGATGTGCATGGCACTTTTGAGACTTTGTGAAATTTTACAAAACTAGCACCCAGGTTTATTAGCTTTCAGAGAGAGAGAAAGCAGAAACAACAAAACCCTGATCGTATATAAAGGATCAGGCATCCAAATGGCTTTGGACTTAACAGTAACACTGGAAGCAAGCAAGAAATCAACAAAGCACTTCAGTTTCCAGGAAAGGCAGGCTAGAAAACTTAGTAATCCTCCTGCTGAAAACAGTGAAAAACACTGGATAAAAGATATTTTTGA
Source organism: Lynx rufus (assembly GCF_022079265.1). Lineage (NCBI taxonomy): Eukaryota > Metazoa > Chordata > Mammalia > Carnivora > Felidae > Lynx > Lynx rufus. The sequence continues at coordinate 37,869,818 of NW_025814845.1, read as the reverse complement.
AGATAAAAATACCTCAAAGTATTAACGACATAGACAGTTGGGAACTTCAGGACTAGAGCTTGTGACCAGAGAGGCAAGGGGAACATGGAAACAATAATGGCAAACCTGAGCTAGATTGGCCCTCCTTCCCCTGCACTGCAGGGAACTGTGGAGAGGACCGCCTTGGTGGTGCCGCGGGGAACAGGAAGGGAAAAGAGGAAAAGAGGCTGACGTAGGCACATTGTGCCCACGGATGGTCCTCACACAAAACTGCATTCAGAGCACACATAACCCGGGTGGGCCAAGAACGCTCAAACCTTGATGTGGTCCTTAGGCATCTGGAAGAAACAAATGGAAAGTTTTGCAGGAAGGCACATCCAACCAGGACCTCAGGGAACCACCACAATCATTTTTCTAAGGTCGTATCTAGCGGACGGCAGGAGCGCACAGGGAAATAAAACCTGAATCTGAATGACAACGGATATTGGAATGATCAGACATGAACTTTAAACAAGTAGGCCTACCAAGTTCAAAGAATGAAAGAATTAAACTTGAAAATACCTTCAGGAAAAAAGTAATTGTGTGAATGACATAGCAGGTTTTTGTTGTTTTTTTTTAAGTTGAGAGAGAGAGAGAGCAGGGGAGAGGGGCAGGGTGAGGGCAAAGAAAGAGAGAGAGAGAGAGAGAGAGAGAGAGAGAGAGAGAGAGAGAGAATCTTAAGCGGGATCCACACTCAGTATGGAGCCCAACACGGGGCTCAATCCCAAACCCTGAGATCATGACCTGAACCAAAATCAAGAGAGGGATGCTCAGTAGACTGAGCCACCCAGGTGCCCTTGACATGGCAGTTTTGAAAAAGAACCAAAGATCATTTCCAGAAATGAAAAATACATGAAATTAAAAATCAAAACATTACAGTAATGCTTTCACAATCTGGAAGGAAAATGATTGCTGATCTGAAAGTCCATACCCCGTTAAACTATTAATAAATTACCAGGTTTGGATAAGAGAGTTTTGACTGACAGTCTTGCAAAGACCTTACCTCTCATGTGCCCTTTCTGGTGAAGCTACTGTAGGATGTGTCCATCAACATCAAACAGTAAGCCAAGAAGGCATGGAAAACAGGAAATCCAACATAGGAGAGAGGCGAAGGGAATTTCAAGGAGGAAATTGAAAAGAGGTACCAGAATGATAGCTGTGCACAAATACAGGGGACACCGGTCTATAGTGAAGCAGTATGATTCAAGGACACACTGAGAGCTGTCATCACCAAGATCCCTGCCATCATTCTCTCTCTCTCTCTCTTTTTTTTTTTTTTTTACCTGAAGACAGAATGCCTGCTCATATTCTTATACGTACTTGACTTTTCTTTGCTGTTGCTGCAAAAGTCCCCATTTTCCCCTCTACATCCTGTTGCTTGGGTCAACCTTAAGAAGCTCATTTATTCCAAGATATTTTGACATACTCCTGAGAGCTGAAGTCAGGTCATATGATCATAGGAACAAGAGATACAGGCCTTTCAACTCCCTTTGATGCTATTTTTTAGGACAATCTCCAGGTTCCACCCAAGCAGTCCTGCTAGCTGCTCTGCCTGTGGTCAGTCAGCCATCTGTTTTCCAGAACTCCTTCTTTTCCTACGAGAGTCCCGAAAATCAGTTTCCTAACATCAAACTTACTAAATCGCCTACACACTTACACATAAGTAACAAAATCCCGTATTAGGATGTATAATGATTAAAATACCACTTACTGGGTACATTTTAGTTAACAAGACTGTTACAAATAGTTGACTTGTGCGATCCAGCAACACCGAAGTCTGCACGCGTGGTGCCCCTTTCAAACCACCCTCTCGTCATTCTGACATCCCCTACTTACTTTGGGAAGTAATTTGAGACTTTACCCATGTATCTCTTTGTTTAAAATGTTGAAAAAAATGAATAAATAAAGTTACAGAGGGGGAGAGAGGCAAACTATAAGAGACTCTTAAATACTGAGAACAAACTGAGGGTTGATGGGGGTTGGGGGGAGAGGGGAAAGTGGGTGATGGGCATTGAGGAGGGCACCTGTTGGGATGAGCACTGGGTGTTGTATGGAAACCAATTTGACAATAAATTAAATTATATTTAATAAAAAAAAATATCATCACCAAAAAAATGTTGGATTTAAGGACATACATTTAAAAAATTTCTCTATAAGCTTCAGCTGCACGGTGTGAAGATGGGGGCTAAAAGCCAAGGGGTCGGGGTGCCTGGGTGTCTCAGTCAGGTAAGTGGCTAACTCTTGATTTCAGCTCAGGTCATGGTCTCAGTTCGTGAGTTCCAGCCCTGCGTTAGGCTTTGCGCTGACAGCATGGAGCCTGTTTGGGATTCTCACTCTCCCTCTCCCTCTGTCCCTCCCCCCCCACTCACACACATGCTCTCTTTCTCAAAATAGGTAAATAAACATTAAAAACAAAAAAAGTCAGGGGCCCCTGGGTGGCTCTGTCCGTTAGGCGTCTGCTTCAGCTCAGGTCATGATCTCAAGGTTTGTGGGTTCAAGCCCAGCATCCAGCTCTGTGCTGACAGCTCAGAGCCTGGAGCCTGCTTCCAATTCTGTGTCTCCCTCTCTCTCTCTCTCTCTCTCTCTCTCTGCTCTCCCCTGCTCTTGCTCTGTCTCTATCTCCCTCTTGCTCAAAAATAAGTAAACATTAAAAAAATTGTTTTAAAGGTCAAGGGATCTTCTAACCAGGAGATAACACTAGAGACATGTTCTGCTAGTCTCCCCGAAGCCTGGAGATCTTTCTCTCAGCGATGCCACCCCCGAGCTCAAGGCCAAGTGAGCCATGGGAGACCCACCGTCCACTCTGTTCATGGGAATTTTCACCATTCAAACTAGGGGCTGCTTCTATGAGGGAGCGGGGATGCTTAGTAAGAAATGCAGGATGTCCATCCGTTGTTGAAAATCCTACGTTAAAAGATGGTTTCCCCCTCTTGTCTGATTGGTCGCTTAGAATTTGATGATTCAAGTAGTTCCAGGAAATAAGAATCATGACGTCAGTCTGTGCTAACATTTGTCTCAACCATTCCATTCTTTCCTGATAACGGACTGCTCTTAGCAGTGTTACAAAGCCAGGTGGAGTCAATTACGACATAAATTTCACTAGATACTTCTTTACAGCCCATAACATTAGAAGAAATCCTGCCGAGAAATTTTACTGCAGTCTTAAATGAATTAATATGACCCTGACACACGCCGTTTACACACCATTATTATGCTGCAGGCTGGGAGTTTGCCAAGAAAATAGTCCAAGGCATATCTGTTTATAGCTATATGCTCAAGGGTTAAACTGAATTGAATCATTATTTGTCAAATTGATACCAAGCTATTAAAAGGACTGAAATGATTGGGCTATTATTTCCGACTTTTTCATTTGAAACTAAATAAAATGTGCCTTGTTGATGTTTTCCTTAAAGTCATTTATTAAAGTTATGAAACATCCACTTTGCTATTTAATAAAAACCGATGATAATGGCTATTTGTGGGAACTTCTTTATGTTTTTTAATTTTTATTTTATTTGAGAGAGAGAGAGAGAGAGAGAGAGAGAGAGAGAGAGAGGAAGAATGGCAAAGGGGGAGAAAGAAAGAGAGAATTCCAAGCAGGCTCCAGGCTCAGCACAGAGCCCCACAAGAGGCCTGACGTGGGGCTCAATCCCACAAGCCTGGGATCATGACCTGAGCTGAAATCCGGAGTCAGATGCTCAACCGACTGAACCACCCAGGTGCCCCAAGACTTCTTTTCTTAAAGCAAGGTCAACAGCTGTAGGGTAATGATACTGATCACCAATTCCGAGGTGGAGGGGAGTCCCTACACCTCCAGGCAATTCTCCAACACCAGTTGAATGATCTACAATTCCACTCAATTCTGGCACTATCTACCTGCAAATAGTGTCAAATTCCACACATTAAGGGCTCAGTCCTGTGAGACTGCACCCTTACCTTCCCCCACCTCAGGTGCCAGGCTTAAGTCCCAGTAGTCACCTGGGCTTCCGACCGTCCATGGATTGGAGGTTCCAACAACCACTTCCTCAGGTTTGATGACTTTGTTAGATCAGTTCACAGAACTAAAAAAGAAGAAAACACTACTTACTAACTAGATGATCGGCTTATTATAAATGGATATAACTCAGGAACAGCCAAATAGAAGGGGTGCATGAAATGAGGTGTGGGGAAAGGGGGCAGTTTCCCCACCTTCTCCGCGTGCGCCATTCTCCAGAATCTCCATGTGTTCCAACCAGGAAGCTCTCCTAACCCCATCCCATTGTGTTCTGATGGAGGCTTCATTACATAGGCATGGTTGATTGAATCATTGGCTGCTGGTGATGGAATTCAACCTCAAGCCTCTCTCGCTGCCCTCCTCCGAGGTCAGGTGTTGGGACTTTTGTCTAATCACATGGTTGGTTCTCCCGGCATCCAACCCCCAACCTCAGGTGACCCTAGAGCAGGTGCAAAAAATCACCTCATTAACATAACAACAGACACTTTTAACTCTCAATTAGGGAATTCCAACAATTTTACGAGCTCCTTGCCAAGGATAGGACACAGACCAAATATATATGTCTCATTATAAAGCACAATGTCATATAAGGTATATAACTTACATGATTGTATCCTTGGTTAGAGTTTGAGCTGAAGGAAGACATACAATTGATAAAATGAGATATTACAGAGTGTAGTTGCCGTTTCTCTAAAGGCAACATGTTAGGAGAGGCTAATTGCTTTAACAGTCTGCAAATCTCAGCGTTTTGATGTAGTAGATGTTCACTGCTCACTTGGGTAAAGTCCGGGGCAGATGTTCCTAAGCACTGAAGGAACTCGAGAATTTATCCTCCTCCCATCCTGCATCTTTATCATCTTCCTCAGGAGGCCACCAAGTTGTGAGAGAGCGAGAGAGTTGGAGTGGAAACAGCCACGGGCACATAATGCCTTGCCTGCTATGTGACCTGTCCCTTCTCGCATTCCGTTGGTAAGAACTCACCATCTCAGGGGTGTGCTATAACCATCTGGTCTCAACTGAGAGTTCTGTGCATTTTTTCCCAACTCCACATTGAATGGCATCCCATTGGTGGCTTGAAATAGGGCTTCGTGGGAATACGCACACTGTGGAAAAAGGCAGATACTACAGATGAGGTGTTAAACATGTACCAGCCCACCACAGAGCCACGTGGTTCTACAAAATAGATGCAAGAAGGCTGGGGAAGGGGCTTGGGCTGTGTGTCCAAGATGAATGGATGGGTTCAGGGGGCATCTAGCTTCTTTTGTCACATGGAACAAATTGAGAAAAGGATAAATAATTTCATTTGACTTTGGAAATGATCTCCTTATGACTATTCTTGAAAAGGAAACATTACTCTGGTTTGTTATTTCTGTTATCATGTCTCCATGTTAGTTACATACTCTAAACTCAGGGAAATTGTTTATGAATTGTCTAATTAAAAATATATTGCTATTAGGGTTAGGTAAGTAAGATGCCATTTTGTATGTGGGATTTTTCTCCACGGGAAGCTCCCTCCCTTCCAAGTGACTCTTGTCTTTTCTACTCAAAATACTAGTACCTAGGACCATCCCTTAGAAATATTTATGGACAGAGCCGCCTGGCTGGCTCAGTTGGTGGAGAGTGTGACGCTTGATCTCGGGGTTGTGGGTTTGAGTCCCATGTTGGGTGCAGAGATTACTTAGAAATAAAAAAAAAATCTTTTAAAAAATTATGAACATTCCTTTCTGCTTTTGTAGTAAGTTGAGCTATATGTCACTACTCTTTTTTGCAGGTAATCGTCAAATATCAGCAATTTCATGGGGCTCGACCTATACTAGGCACGGTTGTTTTTTTCGGGTCCCATTAGGGACTCACTGTCATCTTTTGTTTTATTTGATAAAGTTAATTGGATCACCTTACAGGACCACTGCCTACCTACTAGCAACATACATGACCAGGGATTAAAGATTTATTAATTCTCTTTCCTCCACAGTTCAAACTTCCATAGCTCTTGGGCACTGCCGAGGGGATTGGCTTTGTGGTCTCTTTTACAATCCCTGCAATGATGCAATTTCTCTATTTGGAGAGAGTTGGGGTTTTTTTGTTTTTGTTTTTTGTTTTTTGTGGGTTTTTTTGCTGGGAAGTCTCTTCTGGCCACACATAATACTGTTTCCTCCTTGAGTTCATGAGCCTGCTTTTTGGGGCCCTCTCTACTGCCACAGGGACAAAGAGAAAGTGTAGAATTCTTGAGAAGTGTCCTGGGACTCTCTGCAAGACAATGAGTGGTGTATAAAAGTTTTATTCACGGTCATGGTTGGTTGCAAGGAGTGGCTTATGTACCCCTGAACCTAAAAGGTACAGAACCCTGCAGGGAAGTCAGAAGAGTTTATGATGCTTGTCTCTCTCTGCCATGCTGGTTTCAGGCCATGTTCCCTAGGCTTCTGTGGGACACAGTTTATCCTCTCCTCCAAGACGTCAGGGAATATTCTCCATATCCTACCCTTTCCCAAAGAGATAGCAAGAGAAGATGGCAAAGTGGTCTCTCCCCTCTTGCCATCATACGGGGCTTCTCATTCACCTTCTTCCAACTCTTCAGCCTGACATTCTGGAATCCATGAACTCTCAGGTACGAAATGGGAGTAGAGGGTAAGTAGAAGGATATGCGCACACGGAATGCAAACCTTTCCCCGGGGCACTATTTTGTCTGTTTCCGGGGAACTTTCAAATCTACCTTATATATATCCTTGTGTTTCAAAATACCATTGAGAATATCCTCCGATGTTTTATTTTCTGCATCCATTTGTTATTTGGACTTGAGACATGTTTGTGGTCCATTGTGTTATTTATACAGAGTCATTGCCATGTCAATGATTTCATTTGACATCACAATAAATTTGTGAGTAGATAGAGCACGCAGTATCCTTACAAAGTGCGTTGAAATGGGCTGTCAGAAAACTTCAGCCTTTCCCAAGGTCCCACGTCTAATTAAAGCTAATAAGTGGGGTTGGGGGGTAAGAAGCCGAAGACTTGAACCCAAGTCCCAGGGCTCCTAATTTTAAGTGTAGGGTGCATTTGCTCCCAGGACTTTGTCCAGCATAAAGTCCATTGTTAGCCAGATCATCGCCGCTAGTTTCCTCTTGCCACTGTTGGATACTATGCGTCCTTCCTCATCTTTCTTCAAAACGCATCCAGGCAAAACACATTCGAGAGGCTCATAAGGTCACCGTATTTCTGTATTCTTGGTGCTTTGTTATCTTTTGTGGCTGTTTTTATTTCTAATAATGCAGGGCAAATTCTCTGTGTGAGAAGCTCTAAAGTTTTCTTTTTTAAATCATCATTTATTTTGCTCATAACTTATTTCTCTCATGAAATATAATCTTTGTTCCTCACTTAAACACTGTTACTAAGAGGGCTTCATCATTTTTCAGTCATAAAAACGTAAGTGCCCATTGGCCTCTTTGAAACTTCACACAAACTTTGAACGTGTGATCAAAATTCGCCACCGTGATAGACCATTTGTCTATTTCTCCTCGTAATGTATCCAAATTTGCTTTATGTATTTTGCAGCTATGTTTTCAGGTGCTTAAAAATTAAAATTTTCATATTTGTCTGACGACCTGAGTTTCTCTGTCATCATGAAGTGACCAGTATTGCTTTTGTCTGATATTAATAGAGCTGCTCCAGCATTCTTCTGATTAATACAGGTTTTATATCTTTTTACCCTCAATCTTTAAAATTTTTTTTCAATGTTTATTTACTTCTTGAGAGAGAGGGAGTGTGTGTGTGTGAGCGGGTGGAAGGGCAGAGAGAGAGACACACACACAAAATCTGAAGCAGGCTCCAGACTCCACACTGTCAGCACAGAGCCCAACAAGGGGCTCGAACCCATGAACGGTGAGATCATGACCTGAGCCGAAGTCGGACGTTTAACCTACTGAGCTGCCCCTTACTCTCAATCTTTAAATATCTTTATGTTTTAGACATGTCTCTTGGAAAAGCCACACTTATTTTTTTCTCAGTCAAAAATTTACTTTTGCCTTTTTATTAGAGTATTTTGTCTTTTCCTATCTCCATGTAATATGATTATTAACATATTTGGGTTTAAATCTGTCATGTTATTTTGTGCCTGATTTTCTCTGGCTCTGTGCCCATCTATTCTGTTTTTTTTTTTTTTTTCCATTTTCCCGCTTTCCTTTGAATGAACTTTTCTAAATCATTCAATTCTCATAGTTTAGAAGTAGATACTTTGTATCTTTTGTTACTATGTTTAGTTATTTTGCTTTTCAGATTCCTTCCTGTAACTCACAACTTCCATCTGGGATGCTTTTCCTTTTGCCTGAAATAGATCCTTTAGAAATTCTGTTAGTGATGAAATGCTAGTGATAAACTCTGTTTCTGTTCATCTAAAAGTATCTTTGGGAAGCCTGGCCGGCTCAGTTGGGGGAGTGTGTGGTTCTTGATCTCTGGGTCATGAGTTAGAGCCCCACATTAGGTGTAAAGATTACTTAAATAAATATATATTTATAGATAAATAAGTAAAGAAATAAATAATTGAAACACAAATAAATAATCTTCAGCACTCATTCTTTTTTTTTTTTTTTTTTTTAAGTAAACTGTACCTGCAACATGGGGCTGGAACCCTCGACCTTGAGATCAACACTTGAATGCTCTACGGACTGAACCAGCCAGGTGCCCCTGTTTGGCTCTCATTCTTTTTTTTTTTTTTCTTTTCTTTTTTTTAATTTAAATCGAAGTTAGTTGATATATAGTATAATCGTGATTTCAGGAATAGAATTTTAGTGATTCATCACTTCCATGTAACATCCAGTGCTCATCCCAACAAGTGTCCTCAATGCCCATTGCCCAGGTAGCCCATCCCCTCACCCAACACCCTGCCAGCAACCCTGTCTGTTCTCTGTATTTAAGAGTCTCTTATGGTTTGCCTCCCTCTCTGTTTTTATATTATTTTTGCTTCTCTTCCCCTATGTTCGTCTGTTTTGTTGCTTAAATTCCACATATGAGTGAAATCCTCTGCTATTTGTCTTTCTCTGACTTATTTCGCTTAGTGTAATACACTCTAGTTCCATCCACGTTGTTGCAAATGGCAAGATCTCATTCTTTTTGATCTCCGAGTAACACTCCATTGTATATGTGTGTGTATCTATATTTATATCTATATCTATCTATATCTATATCTATATATCACATCTTCTTTATCCATCCCAGTTGATGGACGTTTGGGCTCTTTCCATACTTTGGCTATTGTCGATAGTGCTGCTATAAACACTGGCATGCGTGGATGTACCCCTTCAAATCAGCACTCCTGTGTCCTTTGGATAAATACCTAGTAGTGCAATTGCTGGGTCATAGGGTAGTTCTATTTTGAATTTTTTGAAGAACCTGGCTCTCATTCTTAAAAGATATTTTCACTGAGCATAAAATTCCAGGTTGGCAGTTGTGATATTCTTTGGATATATCAACCTGTCTAGTTCACGGTTATTGAATGAAACACTAATCTAGGGGTTGCTGTGAAGGTGTTTTGTAGAGGTGCTTAGCCTCCCTAACCAGTGGACTTTCAGTAAGGGAGAGTATCCTATGACCTGCGTGGCGTAATCCAACAACGGAAAGGCCTTGAAGAGCAGAGCTGAGACTTCACAGAATGAAATAGAAATTCTGCCTGTGGACTGCAGTGCCGGCCTGTCCCATTTGACTCCCAGTCTGCCCTCCTGGCTTTGGACTTGCTTTGTCAGCTTCCCAAATGTCATAGCCGATATTTTGCAACAATCTCTTCCTATGTATCTCTTCCTGGCTCTGCTTCTCCACTTGAACTCTGACTGATGCACGTTTTCTTTCTGTTCACCTAAGACATCACAGCAGTGTCTTCTGGCTTCTCTAATTTCTGCCGAGAACTCAGTTGTGTGTCTAGCTGCTCTTACTTTGAAGATATACTCTTCTTCTCCCCCTCTGGCTGCTTTTAAGACTCTGCCTTTGTCTTTGTTTTTCCGAAGTTTCACTACGATGTGTTTAGGTGTGAAAAGCCTGAGCAACATAAATTCCTCTGGAATCTGTGAATCAATGTCTTGCATATTTTCCTCAAAAGTGCTCTGCCATTATCTCTGCAGACGTTGGGTCCACTCCATTCTCTCTCTCCTGTCCTTCTGGGATTCCAATTCCAAGGGTTTCTCGGCTTGTCTTTCTGCCTATCTCCTATCTGTCTCCTGTGTGTCCCATCCTCTTCTGTGTTACACATTCTGAGTAATTTCTTTTGTTCTGTCTTTCAGCTCACTGATTCTTCTTTCAAGATTTCATTTTGGTTGCTATAGTGTTCATTTCTAGAATTTCTATTTTGTTCTTTCCAAAATCTGCTTTGTTACTTTTAATGGTTCTACAGATATTTTCAAGCTTGTCATTTATATGCTTCGTTATTGATAATTCTAATATCTGAAATTTAGGTAGGTCTGTTTTAGCTTTTTCTTTTTTTTCTACCGGTTTTTATTCTTGTCATCTTACTTCTTGTGTATTTTTGTTTACTGATTATTGCCCCTCAGAAAAGTTTGGTAGTTCCCTGGAGCCCAGGATAAATGAGTCCTGTTTCAAAGAGGTGTTGCATTCATTTCTGCCAAGTGCAAAGACATACCAGTTGTCAACCCTCTCACTTTGAGGTTTTCTGGTGCACGCAGGCTATACTTCTCTAGTGGACAAAAACTTTTTTTCTTTCTTAAAAAAATTTTTACTTATTTTGAGAGAGGGAGCGTGCATGTGGCGGTGGGGGGGATGTGTGGGGCATAGAGAGAGAGAGAGAGAGGGAGGGGGGAGAGGGAGAGAGAGAGAGAATCCCATGCAGGCTCTGCGCTGTCAGTATGAGCCTGACGGGGGGCTCAATCCCATGAACCATGAGATCATGACCTGAGCCAAAACCAAGAGTGTGTTGCTTAACTGACTGAGCCACCTAGGCGCCCTGGGTACAAATACTTTTAAAAACAAATCTGTGGCCATAACTTCTTAGAGACTTTTCCCTTCTTAGCTTTCTGTTTTTGCTTGCTTGTTTCCTCCTGTTCTCTTACTACAGGGAGGTAGGGGGAGTCTAGTACCTGTTTACCATTTCTTTTATTGTGTAGCTAATATTCTGCCTCCAGTTACAATGTGTGGGTTCCCTCTACCCCCTTGTACCAAGCAATCGTACACAAGCTAGGCATTCTTACCATTCAACTCAGTTGTGACACTCTCCACTCAGAGATAGCATCAGATCCACAGGTTAAGTACTCAGTTCCACAAAACTGATCCCACTTTAGATGCCAGTCCCACGTCCAGGTTGTTACCTGTGCTTCTTCTGATTGGCTGGCTGAAATTAGAGGTTCCCACGACTTCCTCTTTGGGTTTGATTAATTTGCTAAGCAGATACAGGACTCAGGAAACCAGTTTACTTACTAGATTACCGGTTTATTAAAAAGGATATGAGAGGTCCCTGGGTGGCTCAGTCAGTGGGGCGTCTGACTCTTGGTTTCAGCTCAGGTCATGATCTCATGGTTTGTGAGTTCGAGCCCTGAGTTGGGCTCTGGGCTGATGGTGTGGAACCTACTTGGGATTCTCTGTCTCCCTCTCCCTCTGTCTCTCAAAAATAAATAAATAAACATTTTTTAAAAGAGGATATGAATAGGGGCGCCTGGGTGGCTCAGTCGGTTAAGCGTCCGACTTCAGCTCAGGTCATGATCTCGCTGCTCGTGTGTTCGAGCCCCGTATCAGGCTGTGTGCTGACAGCTCGGAGCCTGGAGCCTGCTTCGGATTCTGTGTCTCCCTCTCTCTCTGTTCCCCCCCGCCCTGCCACTGCCCCACTCATGCTCTGTCTCTCTCCTTCAAAAATAAATAAAAACATTAAAAAAATTGTTTAAAAAGGGGATATGAATCAACAGCCAGATGAAAAGATGCACAGGGCCAGACACAGGGAAAGGGTGAGAAGCCTTCCTCCCCTAATCTTGTGTTCACAAACCCAGAAACCCTCCAAATCCCATCCTTTTGCTTCTTTCTTTCTTTCTTTCTTTCTTTCTTTCTTTCTTTCTTTCTTTTTCTTCTTTCTTTCCTTCTTCTTTCCTTCTTTCCTTCTTTCTTTTTCTTTCTTTCTTTCTTTCTTTTGTTTTCTTTCTTTCTTTTTTCTTTTTCTTTCTTTCTTTCTTTCTTTCTTCTTCCTTTCTTCCCTTTTTCTTTCTTTCTTTTTTCTTTCTTTCTCTTTCTTTGTTTCTTTTTCTTTCTTTCTTTCTCTTTCTTCTTTCTTTCTTTCTTTCTTTCCTTCTTTCTTTTTCTTTCTTTCTTTCTTTCTTTCTTTTGTTTTCTTTCTTTTTTCTTTTTCTTTCTTCTTTCTTTCTTTCTTCCTTTCTTCTTTCTTTCTTCCTTTTTCTTTCTTTCTCTTTCTTTGTTTCTTTTTCTTTTTTCTCTTTCTTTCTTTCTTTCTTTCCTTCTGTCCTTTTCTTTCCTTCTTTCTTTCTTCTTTTTTCTTTCTTTTTTCTCTTTCTTTCTTTCTTTCTTCTTCCTTTCTTTCTTCCTTTTTCTCTTTCTTTCTTTCTTTCTTTCTTTCTTTCTTTCTTTCTTTCTTATGAAGGCTTTCATAGGTGTGATTGATTAAATCCCTGGCCACTAGTGATTGCTTCACCCTCCAGCTCCTCTCCCCAACCCAGATCACACTCTCTACCTGCTCTGTTCTCTTGGCAACATATCACAACCTCACAGCAGCCTTTGGGGGTCCCTATGATGTAGGGAATGTTATTCCCTAAGTTTCCTCTTCTTGGCTGGGCTCTTGGCTTTGGGTCTGTCTGTTTAGCGAGGAGGCTGGAGAACTCAAGACTAAGTGTTCAGCATCAGCAAACATTTTTAGCATGAGGTGGTTTTGGTGCTCAGATACTTTCCCCTAACTTCTAGGTTCAAGCCTTCCCCCCAAATTAAAATTTCTTTTTAATGTTTATTTATTTTTGAGAGAGAGAGACAGAGAGTGTGAGCAGGGGAGGGGCAGGGAGGGAGGGAGACACAGAATCCGAAGCAGGCTCCAGGCTCTGAGCTGTCAGCACAGAGCCCGACGCGGGGCTCGAATTCACAAACTGTAACATCATGACCTGAGCCGAAGTCAGACTCTTAACTGACTGAGCCACTCAGGTGCCCCAAGCCTTCCCCCAAATTTAGATGGCAGGTCTCACTACCTTTTCCTTATTGTTTTTACCAAACTTCTTGGGTGGGGAGAGGCAGAGAGACAGGGAGTGGAGAGAGAATCCCAAGCAGGCTCCACACACAGAATAGAGCCCGATGCAGGGCTCGACCCTGGGATCATGACCTGAGATGAAATCAAGAGTAGGACGCTTAACTGACTGAGCCACCCAGTGCCCCATCAGTCCTTTATTGTTTTTAATGTGACTTTAAATATATTTCATTCAACGTTTTTCATTTTAGAGGAAAGGTTGGTCCTTATTATCTAGCTCATCACTAACAGAAGCTGAATCTCTGTATAGAATGTTCCAACACACACACACCATCTTTCTACTTCTTCTTAACGCTCTAGTCAGCTAGTCTGGTGGTGGAGATTCTCAGACCTGCATGCTGGATGTGGACTTCATCATCATCTTATCCAACAGGCAATACATCTTCTAAAATTAAAATAAACAAATACAGTTATGAGCTAATCTGCAAGGATGTTCTGTCAGAAAGATACCACACAGGGCGGGGGGTCCCTGAGAGCTGCACTCTGAGGTGGTGTGGGACTTGCAGAGAAATCCAAAGGGGGAAAAGTAGAGATAGGACCTTGGACTCAAGGTCAAGGCAGGTGGTTTAGTTGGCCAAACAGGCAGATGAAGGGGCCTAGGTATCCAGTGTTTGGAGAAGTTAGCTAACTTCAGTTAGAATTAAGGATATTGGTTTCAGGGTCACCTGGGTGGCTCAGTGGGTTAAGCATCTGACTTTGGCTCAGGTTATGACCTCATACTTGGTGGGTTCGAGCCCCACATCGGGCTCTGCACTAACAGTGCACAGCCTGCTTGGTATTCTCTCTCTTTTCCCCTCCCCCACTTGTACTTTCTCTCTTTCTAAATAAATAAATTTTTTAAAAATGTAAAAAAAAAAAAAAAAAAAGGATATTGGTTTCAGGAGTTCCTGGGTGGCTCATTTGGTTACATGACCAACTCTTGATCTCGGCTCACATCCGATTTCACTGTTTGTGAGATTGAGCCCACAGCACAGAGCCTGCTTGGGATTCTCTCTCTGCCCCTCCCCTTACTCCCCCACTCCCCACCCCATGAGTGCACTCTCTCTCACAAAACAAACAAACAAACATTTAAAGAAAAAAAGGATATCAGTTTCCATTCAAGCTAGGTTTAACAGCAGGAGAAATTGAGCCTTCTTTTTTTTTTTTTTTCAACGTTTTTTTTAAATTTATTTTTGGGACAGAGAGAGACAGAGCATGAACGGGGGAGGGGCAGAGAGAGAGGGAGACACAGAATCGGAAACAGGCTCCAGGCTCCGAGCCATCAGCCCAGAGCCCGACGCGGGGCTCGAACTCACGGACCGCGAGATCGTGACCTGGCTGAAGTCGGACGCTTAACCGACTGCGCCACCCAGGTGCCCCAGAAATTGAGCCTTCTTAGACAAGAAATTAGACTCGGTGGAGAGTGGGGACGAGGGTGTGGGTAAGGCCCAGAAGCTAGGCCTGCAAGAAATATTTGCTTCCCGCAGGGGTGGAGCACTGGGGGCTACATGGAGGGAGTGTGAGGCAGTGTGTAACGTTTTCAGGAGCAGAAGGCCCGAGAACAAGAGTCTGAATAGCTGAGGAGAGACTGAGGGCTTGACGGGTCAGAAGAGTCCACCTACCTTTCTCTTCTGGTAACTTTTCTTACCTGTCAACAGCTTTCTTCTCTCTCACTTCTGTTTCCTGCCCATGTGTGTCTCCTTCTGTCTGCTTATTCGATACACAGAGGTGAATCTTGATGGCCAACCCCATAATTAGTATGCCCTGGTACCATGCTTCTCAAAGAATCTGCAGAATTCTGATAGGAGGTACAGAAAGCCGTAGGATAAGGGAATATCTTTCTCAAGTTTTACTTGTACTTGGAAGATTCAGGAAACACAGGTTTTTTTTTTTTTCTTATTCAGAGGAATCATTTCCTTTACAGGTGTCTACTGCCCACTTTCTTTCTCTGTACACCTTTCCAGGGGCTCATTTCATGACCAGGGAGGGCTTCACTTACCAAATATATGCACTTAACTCCCTGGTCTATACTTATAGCCCTGATGTCTTTCTTGAATTCCAGGCTCCCACGTACAACTTACGCCTCAAGATTTACATGTTTGAAACTCACTTCTGTATTCATTCATTTGCTCAAACAATTGTGTGATTCTAAGTACTATACTACACTAGGCACCATAAATGAATAATGAACAAGATACTTATATGGTCCTGCCTTTACAAAGCTTCTGGTCCAATGAAGTATATTCATAGGTAAAGAGGAAATTTTCCCAGAATTGAAGAACATGAATCTCTGTGTTGAAAAGTCCCACACTAGGGTCTAGAACAACACATTTTTAAGGCCCAACCCCCACCCCCACCCCAAAAAAAAGAAGCATAAAAGATTAAAATACTTGGGACCAAAAAAATGCCTTTTTTAAAAAAAAGAGAAGTGAAAAAGTCCACATTCAAAGGAACAGGAATAGGATGAATATAAGACTTTTGGTACCAACTCTAACTATTTGAAAAATATCTTCAGTGTTCTAAGGATCTATTGTTTTCAATATTATCTTTCAACTAGCTTTCACGCTATCAGTTATATATGAATGTTTCAGTCAGCTTCTCCAGAGAAACAGAACGAATAGGATGTGTATCTATAGAGAAAGATATTTATGTCAGGGAATTGGCTCATCTGATTATGGATTCTGGCGAGTCCAAAATCTGCAGGGTGGGCTGGCAGGCTGGAGACCCTTGGAAGAGCCACTGCTGAAGTTCAAATCCAAAAGCCATACGCTGGCCGAATTCCCTCTTGCTCTGGGGAGGTGAGTCTTCGGTTCTATTTAGGCCTTCGGATGATTGGAACTTGGGAGTAATAAATTTGTTCTCCAAAGTGCTCCAATGGCTTTTCACTTATGTGCGTCTTCTGATCATCACCACAAGAGCCCGTCTGGCCACAGCAGTGGTACCAGCCAGGGGAATGTCTGTGGGGGTTGGTCACAGCAGTGCAGGCCCAGGCTAGTGCCTGGGGCATTCCCAGCCAAGAGCACCAGCATCTGCTGAGACCAACAGAACATCCACCTATGTGAATGCTAATCTCACGCAAAGACACTCTCATAGGAACATCCAGAATAATGTTTGACACGTATCTGGGCGCTGTGGCCCAACCAAGCTGACATAAAAATTAATCATTCCAGGGTTGCCTGGGTGGCTCCGTCAGTTAAGTGTCTGACTCTTGGTTTCAGTTCAGGTCGTGATCTCCTGTTTTGTGAGTTTGAGCCCCATGTTGGGCTCCACGCTGACAGCGCGGCAGCCGCCTGGGATTCTCTCTCTTCCTCTCTCCCTCTGCCCCTTCTCTGTTCTGTCTCTCAAAATAAATAAACTTAAAAAATATTTAAACAATTAACCATCCCAATGAGGGAAGCATAAAGTATTTTCAAAAATTCAAGCCCTCCAGTGTTAACCTCCCGTGGACCCTTTTCTGTGAGCCTCTTAGCTTCAGCAGGACAAGAGAAAGAAAATCCGCAGATCTAGGAAAAGGCTCTAACACAGGCCAGTCTAAGGACAACAGCTATGCAGCAGGTGGAGAAACCTCCTCCCCACCCCCCCCCCCCCCGCCCCCCTGGGCCTGATGGAGCAGCAGCTGACACCCTTTAGGGGAAAGAAAAGGAAGATAGATGTTTCCTTGTATCCCTGGGCATCTCTAAGGGTGGTTATAAGGCCACAGACACTGGAGCCATACTTCCTGTTTTGTTTTTTTTTTTAACCCTTATTTATTTTTGAGAGAGCGTGAGTGGGGGAGGTGCAGAGGGCACGCAGAGGGTCCGAAGGGGCTCCATGCTGACAGCAGACAGCCGGATGTGGGGCTCCAACTCACAAATGGTGAGATCATGAACTGAGCCGAAGGCAGTCAACCGACCGAGCCACCCAGGTGCCCAACTTCCTGGGCTTTAATCCCAGGTTACTCCTTTGTAGCTAGGTGATACTAATCTGCCAGTGCTCCAGCTCCTTCTCGTGTGAAATGGGGAAGATTATAGTTCGTTTTTGCTTGGAGGGATGGTGGCTGGTCAGGGCAAGCTACACTATGTTGCTCAAAAACAATAACATCTCAGCGGCTTAAAACCACAGAGATACTTTTCTTTCTTATGTTGTATGACCCCAAGTTTTGGCTGGGGGCTCCGCATCGTCCTCACTTAAGTGTGCAAGCCGAGGGAGCCTCCGTTGCCTGGAATGATGGTGTTTTCTGGTAGGAGGGAGAAGAAGGGGGGAGTGACAGCTCTTACAGGCTGGTATATTCCCTTGGCTGAAGCAAGGGCACAGGCGGGGACATGCAATTCTACCTCATGCCCAGGTGGAGGAGAACCAGAATGTTGATGGACAGACACCCTCAGGCCTACCGCAGAGCCCCGGGCCTTCCCACTACAGGGAAAGAATCCACGGCTCTCGGCAAGGAGTGGAGCCACCTGAAGGGAGGGGCAAATGAGTCCTCGAGGAGCCAATAGGGAGAAGTTCAGAGAAGGGAAGGGGGCCATCAGCCCAGGGACCGTGGGTTTGAACTGTGAGGGAGAGAAGAGAAATGAGGGAGTCACATGAGAGGCAAAATCCTGGAGAGCATGAGAGAGGTCTCAGGAACTCTCGTGGAGGGGTGTGCCACATAGAAACACGTACCTTCTCTGAGAGCGCCTCAGGGAATTTTAGGGGACTTCTGTTGTGTTTCTTTGAGGTGGAACACCGGGCTGGGGAGGATAGACCTCAAGGGCGCCCACGTATGGGAGTTAGCGAGAGAACACAAGGACCTTCTCGGACACTTGACACTTGGGAGACTCTCCTCCTTCATCTCTGCTGGTAGGGGTGCTTTGCTGGGAATTTGAGAAGCTCATGTAACCAATAGTTTTTTCATGTTTCAGTATTTTGAATGTGTCTAATCCTATTTAGTTATATCTTCACATACTTAAAGCTCATTTAGCAAAGGTCTTCTTTCTAATATTCAAATTGGCCTGCAAATCTATTGTTTTAAAACTATTTTCCATGGTTCCAAAAAGGAAAAGAATGGAAATTATGTTCTGGACTCGCTTTTTTTTTTTTTTTTAAGCTTACTTATTTATTTTGAGAGAGAGTGAGCTGGGGAGGGGCAGAGAGGAGGTGGGGGAGAGAGGATCCCAAGCAGCCTCCACACTGTCAGCGCAGAGCCAACGGGAGACTTGAACTCACAAACTGTGAGATCATGACCTGAGCTGAAATCAAGAGTTGGATGCTTCACCGGCTGAGCCACCCAGGCACCCCTGGACTCACTTTTTTAATGAATATTTTAACGTTTATTTATTTTTGGGACAGAGAGAGACAGAGCATGAACGGGGGAGGGGCAGAGAGAGAGGGAGACACAGAATCAGAAACAGGCTCCAGGCTCTGAGCCATCAGCCCAGAGCCTGACGCGGGGCTCGAACTCACGGACCGCGAGATCGTGACCTGGCTGAAGTCGGACGCTTAACCGACTGCGCCACCCAGGCGCCCCTTTTAATGAATATTTTAAATAAAAATAATTTTATTTTTTTTATTAATTTATTTTTCAATACATGAAGTTTATTGTCAAATTGGTTTCCATACAACACCCAGTGCTCATCCCAAAATAATTTTATTTTTATATTGGCAGTTTAGACTTACAGAAAACTTGCAGAGATAGTAAGTACAGAGTTCCCACATGCCTTCTGCTCAGTTTCCCTATTGTCAATATCTTACCTTACTATGGTATATTTGTCACAATTGACAAACCAATATTGATACATTATTATTAACTAACATCCGTGCTTTATTCAGATCTCTTTAGTTTTGGCCTAATGTCCTTTTTCTGCCCCAGGATCCCACCCACGTTACATTTAGTCATCATGTCCACTCATTTTATTTTGATAAATATGAAAAATCTCACACTGATTCACTTAACACTGAAAACAAAGTAAATGAATTCAGAGCTAGCTGAGGGCGAGTTGGGATTTAAAAACACTCGAAGAGAAAACAAGATTTCCCTCTAGTGTTCAGAATAGAAAATAGCATCTTGACTTTCCAAGGAGGTATTCACGTAAGAACTCTCCTCTTCCTAAAAAAAAAGTTCATTGTGGAAAGGATAATAAATATCACAGTTTAAACATCATCAAAAGAAAGGGAAGTCACTGTCAATAACTAACAAAAATGGCAAGCAACCTCAACAACAAAATGTCCTTGAAGACAGAGAGGGCCTCGGCTATGGCAGGTGTTACTATCCAAAGCCTGTGGAGTTGCCACGTGGCTATGGTATGAATCTAAAAGGTAAGGCATTCAACGCATATGTCCGTTATTATCCTAACTGGTTGTCTACTGCACTAGTCTTGATGAGCACTGTATTTGGCGGCACTTTTTCCCTCTCCCTCCTGCCCCTCCCTAATTACTGGATATTCTGACATTTGAACATAGTGAAAAAATCAAGAAGCGTGCCAAAGGAGGCCTGTGAAATAACTCTCCCAAAGACAGATAAACAGAAAGTAGGCCTCCATATAGAAACAGATGATACAGTTAAGAACTTAGAACTTCCTGACTATTCTCCTATGTAATTCTAGTAATTTGGATTATTTGATTTGGGTTAGCAGAAAAAGAGGCACCACATTTGTTTTTTTTTTTTTAACTTTTTTTTTTTTTTTAAATTTTTTTGAGACAGGGAGAGACAGAGCATGAACGGGGGAGGGGCAGAGAGAGGGAGACACAGAATCTGAAACAGGCTCCAGGCTCTGAGCGGTCAGCACAGAGCCCAACGTGGGGCTCGAACTCACGGACCGCGAGATCATGACCTGAGCCGAAGTCGGCTGCCCAACCGACTGAGCCACCCAGGCGCCCCAAGGCACCACATTTGTAAGCATGGTTTCAAAGTTGGCTTTCTGGCAGTAAGACTGACAACTGGTAGTGAGAGAAGAAACAAATCCACTGAACACAGGATATGGCATTGACTTTATCGATGAGCTTAAATCATTAAGCAACATTCACATCAAAATCAGCAACTTCTGTTTATGAAAGCATCAGAAAAATATTTTCATTAAAAATGACTAAGATCTGGGGCGCCTGGGTGGCTCAGTCAGTTGGGCGGCAGACTTTGGCTCAGGTCATGATCTCGCAGTCCGTGAGTTCGAGCCCCGCGTCGGGCTCTGTGCTGACAGCTCAGAGCCTGTAGCCTGTTTCAGATTCTGTGTCTCCCTCTCTCTGACCCTCCCCCGTTCATGCTCTGTTTCTCTCTCTATCTCAAAAATAAATAAACGCAAAAAAAAAATTTTAAAAAAATGACTAAGATTTAAAAAAGTTTTTGGAACTTAGCAAAGTTTCTAATGTTTACAAAATTCATTTATTTGTGGCAAACCCTGTTAGTTACTAATCCAACATCCACTTTCCTTCTTTTTCCAGTAACAGAATTCGTTTATTTGGGAAAGCAGTGTACTCAACTAAATACTCACTTTCCCAGCTTCCTTTAGCTAGGAGTTGCTTTGTGACACAGTTTTGGCCAATGAGACACAAGCAGAAGTTGGTGGGCTTTGGGAAATCTATTGCTTTCTTAGTGAAAAAGAGAGGATGACCTTGGCACTTCCCCTTTCCCCATATTCCTGCCTTGAGTAAAAATGTGATGGCTGGATCTGCAGCAATTATATAGAGCCATGAGGCAGTAAGAATGAAGACAAAATTCAACTCTAAGGATGGAGGGGCATAAAGTTAGAAAGAACCAGGATCCCTGAAATTGTTGTTGAATGTGGAACCAACACTACAATAACCTAATTTGGACTTCTTGCATACTTATATATGTTCCTGAAAATTAAGTTTGCTGTTACATGAAGCCAAATTTATTACATACTGACCAAGTGATATCTCCTAACTATTGTTTTTAGTATTAATAACTATAATAGGTAATGTTCTCTGAAGCCCAGGAAATATGTGAAACTCTTTATATGTTTTGTCTCTTTTAACCTGCACAGTGAGTTCAGAGTATAGATTTTATGATCAAGCCCCTTTGTTGAGGGGTGGAGGGAGATTCTGAAATTTAATGAAGTGACCCACTAAGGGTCACACAGCTACTAAGTGGTGGAACAAGGACTCAGCTCAGGCCTGATCCCAGATGCTCCTATCCACTCTGCCGTGCCCTTAGTATCATTTTCCACAACAGTGCTGAAGACCATCATTTATAATTTTTGTACATGTATGTTATCTTTGGGATCCAGTTTTCTATATCTTTTGTCTCGTAGCTTCCCGAACGTTAGCTAACAAAGGAAAATTACGGTATCAGATTTGAACAGACCAGGCTAATCTGACAGCTCTTGTTTTTTTCCCTGTGATTCCCTGCATGGGTAAAAAAAAATTTTTTTTTCATCACTCTATTTACCATTTTCTTGTCTTAGTTCATTAGATTTCACCCTGAGGCTCTTGCCGTCATACAATATTTATGCTCAAGGTAGTGAATTTGTGTATCGGCAATTAATATCTCAATGATAGTAGACTTACAATTGCTACCATTAAATGTTATAAATGAATTATAACAGTGTTTTCACCCCCCCAAATCCTGGGTGTTTCAGTAACATATTTAGGTCTCACAAATGCATCAATGACTGCCTTATCAACTCTGTTGGAATATCAATGACTTAAGCATAATGGTTGGTTGGTTTGTTTGTTTGTTTCCAATTCTATCTTAGCATCTACCCACTGTCCCAAAGCCAACTACCACCTTATTTCATCAATTCTCTGCTTGGAACTTGCAACTATAAAAGAAAGTAGCTTGACTTACATAAACTAAAGTTTTCTTGTAGTGAAAGTGGGAAAAATAATAGTATCTACCTCATAAGGTTTTGAGATTAAATGAGATGACGCGGGTACATGCCCAGCATACGCATGGTAAGCGCTTAAAACACGGTGGCCATTGATAGTATGATCATCCCAGCTACCCACATCCTACCCTCTTTAAGGACTTTGCTTTGCTTTCTTTTGGACCATGAGGCCTAAATAGCTGAATTATATAAGACCAAAACGCTTCAACAAATGAAAACAACTATTAAAACCCGGCATTCTGTCTATCCCTACCACTTCTGATGATTTGCTCTTGTCTACTCCATTACCAGGTGGTTTTCCAGTCCCGTAATATAATAACAATTGTTGCTTTATAAGGGTTCGAATGTTCTAAACATTTAAAATAGATTTGTGAACACACTATGTTATTAACTTTACTGAGACTTCACACTCGCCTTATTGATTTCTGGTTAAACTATTTATTCTTACGTTTAAAATTAGGGAGTCGATCAAACTGACAATGAGATAACTTATTCAAAGGGTATTGGCACTTAACATTTCTATGAACAAGGATGCTGTGTCAGTCAATTTTCAGAGAAGATATATTGTAAAGGCTTGAGGATATGGTTTGAGTGTTGATGATGTTACCCTAAGAAGTGATCCCCTTATATAAAACATGTCTGAATAGTGGCTTATTTCTCTCACTTTAGGTAGAGTGTCATTGGCAGTCACTGCTAGGTACCATGGTAGGCTTAGTCGCAATTAATTCCTTAGTGACATAGTAGAATTTTCGACTGTTCGGAAAAAGTTGAAATCACTTGTGTTGTGAACTTAGTAATTGTAAGAGCTCCTTACTCTATGGATGTTGCATATGGCACAGGTCCTGGCACATAGAAGATGCTGAATAATTTGTTGAATGAAGAGGTACTTCTCTTATAATTCTTTCCTGACTCTGAGATTTAGAAATTTCAAAATTGTATTCTTTCTAGCACACAGATGTTAGTGACTTTTATCTTCCCATAGATACTCACAGATCTTTTTCTGAAGTTTTATGGGAAGGAAACCTACAGTTCAATGAAAATGTGTTGTGCTTCAGATTGTGGTGGACACATCTTGGATTTAGAAGAGAAATTTTGACCAGCTGTTAAAAACTCTCAACAAAGTGTGCATAGAGGGAACGTACCTCAACACAATAAAGGCCATATATGACAAGCCCTTAGGTAGCAGCATATTCTATGGTGAAAAGCTAAAAGCTTTCCCTCTAAGGTCACAAACAAGAGAGGGAGGCCCACTCACCACTTTTTCTCAATATAGATTGGAAGTCCTAGCTGCAGTAATTAGGCAAGGATAAGAAATAAAGTCGTCCAAATTGGAAAGGAAAAATTGCAAATGACATGATATTATATAGAGAAACCCTAACAACTCCACCACAAAGCTGTTAGAAGTAATAAATGAATTCAGTAAAGATGAGGGATGCAAAATTAACATACGAAAATCAGTAGCATATCTATACACTAATAATGACAAATAATCAATCCCATTTACAATAGCATCAAAAATAATAAAATAATTAGGAATAAGTTTAACTGAGGAGGTGAAAGATCTCTACTATGCAAACTATAAGCCATTGATAAAAGAAGGAAAAGAAGACACAAATATAGAGAGTTATCCCATGATCATGGATTGGAAGAATTACTATTAAAACATTAAGACTACCAAAGGCCATCAACAGATTCAATACAATCCCTATCAAAATTCCAATGGCTTCCCCACCCCCAGAAGTAGGAAAAATACTTTTAAAACTTATGTGGAACCACAAAAGATCCCCAAAAGCCAAAGAAATCCTGAGAAAGAAGAACAAACCTGGAGGCACCATCCCACCTGATTTTAAACTATATTACAAAACTACAGTCATCAAAACAGTATGGTAATGGCATAAAACAGGCGAATAGACCAATAGAACAGAATCAAGAATGCATAAATAAACCCAAGCATATATGGTTAAATAATATTTGACAAGGAAGCCAAGAATACTTAATGGAGAAAAGACAGGCTCTTCAATAAATGGTATTGGGAAAACCTGACAGCCACACGCAAAAGAATAAAACTGGATGACTGTCTTACACCTTAAATTACACAAAAATTAACTCAAAACGGGTCAAAGATTTGAACATGGTGTGAAACCATAAAACTTCTAGAAGAAAACATAGGAATCAACCTCCTTGACATTGGTCTTGGCAATGACCTTTTGGGTTTGATGCCAAAAGCAAAGGCAACAAAAGCAAAAATAAACAAGAGAGACTACATCAAACTAAAAAGTTCCACACAGAGAACCATAAAAATAAAATGAAATAAAAACCAAAAAGGCCAAAAGCAACCTACAGAATGAAAGAAAATGTTTTCAAATCATATATCTGATAAGGGCTTAATATCCAAAATATATAAAGAACTCATACAACTCAACAGCAAACAAACAAACAAAGAGGCAAACAAGAAATCCAACTTACAGATGGGCAGAGGACCTGAATAGACGTTTTCCCAAAGAAGACATAGGAAAGCCATCAGGTACATGAAATGTGTTCAACATCACTAATCACCAGAGAAATGGACATGAAAACCATGGTGAGATATCAGCTCACACCTGTTAGAATAGCCATCACCAAAAAGGCAAAAAATATTAAGTGTTGACAAGGATGTGAAGAAAACACGTGTGCACTGTTGGTGGGAATGTAAATTGGTGTAGCCACTGTGGAAAACAGTGTAGACCATCAAAAAATCAAAAATAGAACTACCATGGACCCAGCAAATTCCACTTCGGAGTATTTATCTGAAGAAAAGGAAAACACTAACTTGAAAAGATATGTGCACCCCCACATTCATGGCAACATTATTTACAACAGCCAAGACATGGAAACATCCTAAGTGTCCACCTGCAGATGAAAGGATACAAAAAAGTTGTGGTAAAAGAGAATGAAAACCTGATGGGGTTGCCAGAGGGGAGGGTGTGGGGGGGGGGAGGATGAAGGGGAGTGGGAGATACAGGCTTCCAGTTATGGAATAGATAACTTACAAGAAGAAAAGACGGCATAAGGAACATAGTCAATGATATTATAATAGTGTTGTATGGGGACAGATGGCAGCTGCACTCGTGGTGAACATAGCATAACGTATAAACTTGTCAAATCACTATGTTGTACACCTGAAACTAATGGAATACTGTGTGTCAACTATACTCAAAATAAAAAAGGTTATAATTTTATATGTACACACACACACACACACACACTGTGGAATATTTCTCAGCCATAAAATGCGAGGGAATCCTACCTTTCATGACAACACGGATGGACCTTGAAGGCATCATGCTAAGTGAAGTAAGGTAGACAGAGAAAGACAAACACTGTTGGATCTCACATATATGTGAAATCTAACAAACAGACAAACAAAAACAAAACTTATAGAAAAAGGTTGGACTCACGGTTACCAGAGGTGGAGGGCTGGGAGAGGGGAAACTGGAGGAAGATGGCCAGAGGGTAGAAACTTCCAGTTATAAATAAGCACTAGAAATGTCAAGCACAACATGATGACTATAGCTAACACTGCTGTGTAATATATAGGACAGTTGTGAAGAGAGTAAATCCCGTTCTCACCACAAGGAGAATTTTTTTCCCCTTTATTTCTTTTTTCCTTTCTTTTCATTGTATCTACATGAAGAGATTGATGTTGGTCGAACCTCTTATGGTCATTATTTCACAATATATGTAAATTAAACCATCACGCTCTATACCTTAAACTTATATGGTGATGTAGGTCAATTATTTCTCAGTAAAACTGGAAAAAAAACCCAATACTTATAACTTGATTATAAAACTATATTATCAGAACTGATTTTTTTGTCTTAGTCCACAACTTGGGGCTGTGCAAAGTAAGTTAAATCTGCAGAAGATTTTCTTGCTTGCTGAGGAATGAAAATAGGTAAAAAACTTAATACTGAGATGCAAAATGCAAATATGGATTCTTCACTTATGTTCACTTTACTTCTTTTTAAGAGAATATTTATATTATAGAATAAAAATGTAATCTGGGCTCTGGAAAGGAAGAGGAAGGAAACAGGCCACACGAGTGTTCTTGTATTCTCTTCAGGTTCACAATGTTTTCCTGTCTAATTAAAAATGTCTTAAAAAAATAAAATAAAAACGTCTTGTATTTGTGTAGACCACCTTAATTTTTTTTTAGATCAAGGCAGGCTATAAAGAAATAAATTCAGTTTTTGCGATTGAGCAGCATGTACAGGTTCAAATTTTCTGGCAGCGGGGACAAGAATGGAAATGTGACAAAGCACATCGGTCTTGTATCTAAGACATGGAGCCCCAGTTCAAGCGAGACAATGATTTTCCAGGTAGTGCATTCTAGAATAAAGTGCTCACATAGGCCCTTCTATGGGGGACGTTGAACAACGTAATGAGCAGTACTCTTGATAATTTTATACCAGAGACAGAAGCAGCATTAAAAAAAAAAAAAACATAATGAAGCATAACATTAAAGTAAGATTTATGAAAATGCTTTTTGTGGCCCAAATACATAAACTGAAGACGACATACATGAGAAGACTAAAAAATAAAATAAAAAAGAAGAACATGTCCCACAGACCAGATTCTACTTGCTTCAAACTAAGCCACAGAGGTTTGGGGAGAATAGTTAGGAGAAGAGTTAAATTTGTCTTTCACTTTAAAAAAAAAAACCGGTGGGTGTATCATGTGCACATCATAAAGAATTCAAACAGTACAACAAAAATTGTCAGGTAGAGGAAGTCTTCTTCCCACTGTTAACCCTGCCTGTCCCCAGTTCTCCTCTCGACAAGCAGCTAGTTACTGGTTTCTTTTGTATTCCTCTAGAAGTGGTCGCTGCTAATCAAACAAATACCACACACACAAACCTTTTTTATCCCACAAATGATATTGTCTGGCGCCGTGGTTTGACTTTTACCAGCGCGTCAAGTGTCATTCTACATCATTACTTACGAAACTACTGTATCTTGGTCTTCTCTGTGGCTACATAGGTTAGCGGATAACGTATCACAGTTTAACCAGTTTCCTACTGGTGGCCCATGTAAGTTCAGCCTTTGTCGCAAGTCATACCGTAATATATGTCCTTGGAGGGCACGGTTTAGAGGATGGCAGGGCGGGAGGATCCTACGCTTGCCTCATCGCATGGATGCACCTAGATAATAGCCACGTCCGTGCCACCAACCCAGAAAACACAAGCAACACTGGCAGAACAGACTTCCCACAGTTAGTCATAGAGAGAAGGCCACACTGAAAACAGTAGGAGGGGCAGAGATGTGGTCGGGAACCAAACTGGCAAGGGGACCACGGGCATGGAGAAGGGAGAGAAGCCAGCCCCCACGAGGTACCCCAGGCATGGGGGGATTGCACCGGGAAGATGAGTCCTCATAACATTTGGCTTTGAAAACCAGTGGGGCTTAATTATGAGAGTTTTTAAAAAAATAATCAATGGGGCTTAATTACAGGTAATTTTTTTTTTAGTGTTTATTTAGGAGAGAGAGTGAGTGAGAGACAGAGAGAGAGAGAGAGAGAGAAAGAGCACAAGCGGGGAGGGGCAGAGAGAGAGGGAGAGAGAGAATCCCAAGCAGGTTCCACATTCAGCATGGAGCCTGATGTGGGGCTTGATCTTGCGACCATGAGTTCATGACCTGAGCTGAAATCAAGAGTCAGATGCTTAACCGACAGAGCCACCCAGGTGCCCCTTACCTCCAGGTACTTTAAAAGTCAGCAGGCTTGGCTCTGGGAGAGCCGGAGGGCAATAGGAAACCGAGCCCCGGTCCTTAAGAGCGTAATAAACAACTCCATTGGGCTTTGAAAAGCGCTTGGGGTCTACGTGAAAAAGATTTGCTAATCTCAGAATGCATGCTGGATGGGGCAGGGATCTTTCGGAGACTTCTCTAAGAACACAAGAGCTGGTAGGTACCGTTTCTCTGCCCCTGTCTCTGCCCCGGATAGCTGGACACGTGCACGAACCACTCCACTCCACCTACCCCGTTACCAGCATGCATCCCACCTCTGCGTTTTCCTATGGCTCCACCCCAACCAACCCCTCCTACTCAGCAGGAGTCCCTACAAAGTGGCTCCTGCTGCATTTTACCCTGTAAGCAGCCCTGGCAGGGACCAGGAAACCCCGAAGTGACTCTTTCCCTGGGGAGAGGGGAGGGTAACCACACACACCAGTTTGACTGGGGTCTCAGCAGCCGCACCTTATAACGGGCAGTGCAGAGGGAGTGCCCTGCCAGTCAATGCACCTGCAGCCCTGGCAGGTGGACTGGAGCAGACAACTCAGCTGACTGCTGTCTCTACCCGCCAACAAAAACCTCCCAGGGGCAGCACAAGGAGAAAGCCCTGCAGTTCAGGGTCACTGCATCCCGGACAAATGGGTTGGGGGAAGGCATCTGATCAGACTGCTGACACCACCCAACTGCAAACCCACGGCAGCCCCAGACTGGCTCCTTAATCTGATGGGGTTCAAACCCTCCCCATGGCAGGCAGAGTGGCCCATTGCAGCCGACCGGACTGAAGACAGATGAGGCTCAGCCACAGCCGTAGGGCAAACACAATCCGGGAGACAACCCTGGAGTGCTTGGGTGTGTTGAATGGGGAACAGTGCGCTACAGGGCACCGCAGGGCCTCTTCCTCACATCAGGCTACTACTTTCAAGATTGGGATACGAAGCGGAATTCCCTAATGTATAGAATCACACACAGAGAATTAGACAAAATGAGGAGACAGAGGATTATGTCCCAACTGAAAGCCCGAGACAAAATCACAGCAAAAGAGCTAAATGAAATGAGAATAAGCAGTATTACTGATAGGAAATTTAAAGTCACCCTCATAAAGGGGCACCTGGGTGGCTCAGATGGTGGAGCCTCCATCCGACTCTCGGTTTCAGCTCAGGTCACGATCTCACAGTTCGTGGGTTTGAGCCCTGCATCTGGCCCTGCACTGCCAGGGCAGAGCCTGCTTGGGATTCTCTCTCTCTCCCTATCTTTCTGCACCTCCCCTGTTTGTGCTCTCTCTGTCTCTCTCAAAATAAATGAGTAAAACTTAAAAAAATTTTCTTTAAGGGGGCACCTGGGTGGCTCAGTCGGTTGAGCAACCGACTTTGGCTCAGGTCATGATCTCACAGTTTGAGAGTTCGAGGCCCGTGTCGGGCTCTGTGCTGACAGCTCAGAGCCTGGAGCCTGCTTCTGATTCTGTGTCTCCCTCTCTCTCTGCTCCTCCCCCACTCATGCTCTGTCTCTCTCTGTCTCAGAAATAAACAAACATAAAAAAAATTTTTTTTAAAGCTATGACCATAAAGATATTTCCTGGACATAAAGGGTGAAGGATCTCAGTGAGATCTTCAACAAAGAGATAGAAAATATAAAAAGGAACCAATCAGAGAAAACAAACTTGTTAACTGAAATTAAAAATACACTAGATGGGGGCGCCTTGGTGGTTCGGTTGTTTAAGCTCTGACTTTGTCTCAGGTCATGATCTCACCATTCGTGGGTTCAAGCCCTGGGTTCGCTGTGCTGACAGCTCAGAGCCTGGAGCCTGCTTCAGATTCTGTGTCTCCCTCTCTCTCTCTCTGCCCCACTTATGTGCATTCTCTCTCAAAAATAAATAAACATCAAAAACAAAAATACACCAGATGGAATCAGTAGTAGACTAGAGGAGGCAGAAGAATGAATCAGAAACCTGGAACGTAGAGTAATGGAAAACAGCCAAGCTGAAGAGCAAAAAGAAAAAAAGAATAAAAAAAAATCATAATAGATTAAGGGAACTCAGCAACCTCACCAAAAGCAATAGCATTCACATCATAGGGACCTCAGAAGGAGAAGAGGAAGAAAAGAGTGCAGAGATAAGATATGATAAGACAAGATACGTTTCCCAAACAAAAGTTTAAAAAGTTCATCACCACCTACTTACAAGAAACATTAAAGGGAATTCTCTGAGTGGAAAGAAAAGGCCATAATTAGGAATAAGAAAACTATGAAGAAATTTTTTGCAGGTAAATACAAACATAATAAAAGTAGTCAATTAATCACTTAGAAAATCAATATGGAGGGGCACCTGGGTGGCTCAGTCGGTTAAGCGTCTGACTTCGGCTCAGGTCACGATCTCACTGTCCGTGGGTTCGAGCCCTGCATCGGGCTCTGTGCTGAGTGCTCAGAGCCTGGAGCCTGCTTCAGATTCTGTGTCTCCCTCTCTCTCTGACCCTCCCCCATTCATGCTCTGTCTCTCTCTGTCTCAAAAATAAATAAATGTTAAAAAAAAATAAATTTTAAAAAGAAAATCAATATGGAGGTAAAAGCACAAAAGAAGTAAAATCAATTATATCTATAAAAATTAGTCCAGGATTCACAAAATAAAAGAATTTTAAATATGACACCATATTCTTATGATGTGAGATGGGGGGGTAAAAATATAGTGCTTTTAGAATGGGTTCAAACTTAAGGGACCATTAACTTAATATAGACTGCTATATGCATCAGATTTTACATATGAGCCTAATGGTAACCACAAATCAAAAACTTATAATAGATGTGCAAAAAAATAAAGAGAAAGGAATCTAAGCATATCACGAAAGAAAGCAGTAAAACCACAAGGGAAGAGAGCAAAAAAAGAAAGGAACAGAAAAGAATTACAAAATCAACTAGAAAATAAGTAACAAAATGCCAATAAGTACATACCTATAAATAATTACTTAGAAATGTAAATGGACTAGGGCCCCTGGGTGGCTCAGTCAGTTGAGTGTCTGACTTGGCTCAGGTCATGATCTCACAGTTCGTGGGTTCGAGCCCCTCATGGGGCTCTGTGCTGACAGCTCAGAGCCTGGAGTCTGCTTTGGATTCTGTGTCTCCCTCTCTCTCTGCCCCTCTCCTGCTTATGCTCTGTCTCTCTCTTTCTCTCAAAAATAAATAAATGTTAAAAAAAATTAAAAAAAAAACCCAAATCTTTGGCATATAGGGCTGCCTGAGTGGCTGAGTCAGTTAAGCATTTGACTTTGGCTCAGGTCATGATCTCACAGTTTGTGAGTTCAAGTCCCATGTCGGGCTCTGTGCTGAGAGTTCAGAGCCTGGAGCCTTCTTCAGATTCTGTGCTTCCCTCTCTTTCTGCCTCTCCCCCACTTGCACTCTGCCTCTCAAAAATAAATAAACAATAAAAAAATTTTCAAAATCTTTGGCATACAACAGAAGCTGTTCCAAGATGGAATAGTACGGTAATACAACCCTACCAAGAAGCAAGAAAAAAAATCTCAAATAAACAACTTAACCTCACTCCTATAGGAGCTAGAAAAAGAAGAAAAAGCCAAAAGCCATTAGACAGAAGGAAATAATAAGGATTAGAGCAGAAATAAATGAAATGGAGACTAAAAAACAATAGAACAGATCATGTAACCAGGAGCTGGTTCTTTGAAAAGATAAACAAAATTGATAAACTTTTAGCCACACTTAAAAAAAAAAGAAGAGAAAGGACTCAAATACATAAAACCAGAAATGAAGGAGGAGAAATAGCAATTGATACCACAGAAATACAAAGGATTACAAGATAATATTAAAAATTATATGCCAACAACTTGGACAACCTAGAAGAAATGGATAAATTCCTAGAAACACATAACTTTCCAAAAACGAATCAAGAAGAAATAGAAAATTTGAACAGACTTATTACTAGCAATGAAATCAAATCAGTAATCAAAAAAACTCCCAAACAGAAGTCCAGGACCAGATGGCTTCACAAGTGAATTCTACCAAAAATTTAAAGAAGAGTTAATACCATTCTCCTCAAACTAATCAAAAAAATAGAAGAGGAAGGAAATTTCCAAATTCATTCTATGAGGCCGGTATTACCCTGATACCAAAACCAGATTAAGACACTACCAAAAAAGAAAACTATCTCTGATGAATATAGATGTAAAAATCCTCAATGAAATATTAGCAGACAGAATCTAGTATATTAAAAAAAAAAAAAGCATTCATCATGGTCAAGTGGGATTTATTCCAGGGATGCAAGTGTGGTTCAATACCCACAAATCAATGTGCGACATCACATGAATAAGAAAAAGGATAAAAACCATATAATAATCTCAATAGATACAGAAAAAGCAATTAACAGAGTTTAATATCAATTCATGATAAGAACTCTCAACAGAATATGTTTAGAGGGAACATAGCTCAACATAATAAAGGCCATATATGAAAAATCACAGCTAAAATCATGATCAATGGAAAAAAAAAATGGAGAGCTTTTTCTCTAAGACCAGAAACAAGACAAGGATGTCCACTCTCACTACTTTTAATCAACATAGTACTAGAAGTCCTAGACACAGCAATCAGATACGAAAAAGAAATGAAAAGCATCCACATTGGTAAGGAAGAAGTAAAATTTTCACCATTTACAGATGACATGATACTATATATAGAAAACCCTAAAGACTCCACCAAAGAACTACTAAAACTGGTAAATGAATTCAATAATGTCACACGATCCAAAATTAATATATAGAAATCCATTGCATTTCTATACACTAATAATGAAAGAGCAGAAAGAGAAATTAAGAAAACAATCCCATTTACAAATGCACCTAAAATAATAAAATATGTAGGAATAAACTTAACCAAGGAGATGGAATATCTGTGCTCTAAAAACTATAAAACATTGATGAAAGAAATTGAAGATGACTAAACAAATGGAAAAATATTCCATGTTCACAGAATGGAAGAATTAATATTGCTAAAATGTTCATACATTTAATGCAATCCCTATCAAAATACTAAGCATTTTTCACAGAACTAGCATAATCTTAAAATTTGTATAGAACCATAAAAGACCATGAATAGCCAAAACAATCTTGAAAAAGAACAAAGCTGGAGGTATCACAACCCCAGATTTCAAGATATACGACAAGGCTATGTTAATCAAAACTGTATGGTACCCACACAAAAACAGACACATGGATCAGTAGGACAGAACAG
Source organism: Lynx rufus (assembly GCF_022079265.1). NCBI lineage: Eukaryota > Metazoa > Chordata > Mammalia > Carnivora > Felidae > Lynx > Lynx rufus. Next base: position 37,836,818 of record NW_025814845.1, on the reverse strand, counting down.
AGTCCAGAAATAAAACCCATATTAATCTATGAAAATAGAGGAAGAACATACAATAGTAAAAAGACAGTCTCTTCAACAATTGGTGTTGGGAAAACTGGACAGCTACATGCAAAATAATAGAGCTGGATCACTTTCTTACACAAGACATAAAAATAAACTCAAAATGCATTAACTAAATGTGAGACCTGAAACCATAACATTCTTAGAAGAGAACATAGGCAGTAATTTATTTGACATCAGCCATAGAAATGTTTTTCTAGATATGTCTCTTCCGGCAAGAGAAACAAAAGCAAAATTAAACTATTGGGATTACACCGAAATAAAAAGGTTCTGCACAGTGAAGGAAACCATTAACAAAACCAAAAGGCAACCTACCGAATGGGAGAAGATATTTGCAAATGATATATCTGATAAGTTGTTAATATCCCAAAATATATAAAGAACTCATACAACTCAACACCAAAAAACCCCAAATAATCCAATTAAAATTTGGGCAGGGGACCTGAACAGATTTTTTTCCAAAGAGAAGGTACAGATGGCCAACAGATACTCAACATCACCAATCAGCAGGGAAATGCAAATTCAAACCACAAGGAGATATCACTTTATACCTTCCAGACTGGCTACAATAAAAAACACACGAAATAACAAGTGTTGTCAAAGATGTGGAGGAAAAGGAGCCCTCCTGCACTGTTGGTGGAATGCAAACTGGTATAGCCACTGTGGAAAACAGTGTGGAGTCTCCTCAAAAAATTAAAAATAGAATTACTATATGGCCCAGTAATTCCATGTTGGTATTTACCCAAAGAAAATAAAAATACTAATTTGAAAGATATAGGCATCCCTATATTTATTGCAGCATTATTTATAATAACCAGGATATAGAAACAACCGGAGCCAACCGATGAATGGATAAAGAAGATGTGCTATGGGGCGCCTGGGTGGCGCAGTCGGTTAGGCGTCCGACTTCAGCCAGGTCACAATTTCGCGGTCCGTGAGTTCGAGCCCCGCGTCAGGCTCTGGGCTGACGGCTCAGAGCCTGGAGCCTGTTTCCGATTCTGTGTCTCCCTCTCTCTCTGCCCCTCCCCCGTTCATGCTCTGTCTCTCTCTGTCCCAAAAATAAATAAAAACGTTGAAAAAAAAATTTAAAAAAAATTGTGTTTAAAAAAAAAAAGATGTGCTATATATATACACTATGGAATATTACTTGGCCATAAACAAGAATAAAAGCTTGCCAGGTGCAATAATGTGGATGGTTCTAAAGGGGATAATGCTAAGTGAGTAAGTCAGTCAGAGAAAGACAAATATCATATGATTTCACTCATGTGGAATTAAGAAACAAAAGAAAGAAAGAAAGAAAGAAAGAAAGAAAGAAAGAAAGAAAGAAAGAAAGAAAGAAAAAGAAAGAAAGACAAAAAAAGACTTAAATACAGAGAACAAACTGGTGGTTGCCAGAAGGGATGTGGGTGGGGGGATGGGTGAAATAGAGGATTAAAAGTATGCTTATCACGATGGACACTGAGAAATGTAGAGAATTGTTGAATCATTATATTGTACACCTGAAACTAATATAACACTGAATGTTAATTATACGTGAATAAAAAAATAAAATAAAGAAAGATTTGAGGGACTTGAAAAAACCCACTAAATAATAGTGTAATAAATATCCTTATATTCACATTTACACAAACAAATGTGCAGGTATATCTGTAAGATAATTCTTAGAAGTGGGGTTAATGAATCTAAAGTCCATTAAATTTTGTTAAGTGTTAAACATTGCTTTCTAAAGACTCTCATCAGTAATGCTTTCATTCAATATTTGAGTGCCTACAATGTGTCAGGTACTATTCTAGGCACTTGCGACATAATGACAAATCAAAGATCTCTGTTCCTGTGAAACTTATATGTGTGTGTGTGTGTGTGTGTGTGTGTGTGTGAGAGAGAGAGAGAGAGAGAGAGAGAGAAAGAGAGAGGCAGAAACAGTGATGGAGGGAGGGAAGGAGAGATAGGAGAGAGAGAGTCATCAAGAGTGACTGCAAAGTTTTCAGCCTGTTGCCATCAGCCAAGAAAGATAGAACGGGTTTGCAAATTTGGAAGTTGGGTTTTGCACACGTATACCCTGGGAGGTCCATGGATGTCCAAGTAAAGATGCTGATTCAGCAGTTGCATATGGGAAAATGGGTCTGAATTCCAGACGTGTAATAGATGAATTCTAAGCCATGAATCACTGAGTGAGTGTAGACAAGTAGGCCAAGGACTGGGCCCTGGGACACACTGAATTAATAGCTGCAAGGATAGAGTTGAGAAACTCCTGGTGAAACTGATTAAAACTCATTAACAAGATAAGAATCATGAGAAACTACTGAAAACTATATATGCTTATTTATCCAGGATACACATAGAACTACACATTATTAGGAGGAGGAGACAACTCAACAGAAAATCAGGCAAGCTATTTGAACAGACTTCAACAAGAGAATATCCAAATTGTTAAAAAGATATGAAAATGTACTCAACCATTATAAGTTATCAAGGAGGGGTACCTGGGTGGCTCAGTCGGCCGAACATCCGACTCGTCATTTCAGCTCAGGTCACGATCCTAGGGTCGTGGGATTGAGCTCTGAGTTGGGCTCCACACCGAGCGCAGAGCCTGCCTAAGATTCTCTCTCTCTTTCTCCCCCTGTCCCTCTCCCCAGCTCACGTGCTCTCTCTCTCTAAAAATAAATAAATAAATGAATAAATAAATAAATAGTTATCTAGGAAATGAAAATTAAACTCACAAAGGCACCACAACTCAGAAGGTCTAAAATAAACAGAACTGTCAATAGCAAACATTGGCAAGGATGTGACGCAATATTCATACACTGCAGCAGGAATGTAGACTGGTACAACGACTTTGGAAAACAGGTCAGTGCACACACCATTTTCCCCAGCAGTTTCACTTTTATGTGTATACCTAGCAGAAATGCATGCATGTATACCAGAAAGGTCACAGCATCATTATTTTGGCCTCACTGATTTTCTCCATTATTTTTGTTTTCAGTTTCACTGATTTCTGCTCTCTGCTCTTTCCTTCTGCTTCTTTTTCTAGTTTCTTAAGGCAGAAGCTTAGATCGCTGATTTAGATCACTTTCTGTTACGCGTGTCCTACTGCTGCTGTAACCAGCTGCCACAAATTTAGTGGCTTCAAATACCATGAATGTATTATTTCACAGTTCTAGAGGCCAAGAGTCTGAAATTTTCTCACCGGGTTAAAACCAAGGCATTGGCAGGGCTTTATTCCTTCTGGAGCCTCAAGGGAGAATCCATTTCCTTGCCTTTTCTAGCTTCTGAAGACGGCCTCCCTCCCACGGCTCATGGCCACCTTCCTCCAGCAAAGCTAGGATGTGTCCTTCTCAGGCTGCGATCTCTCTGCTCCTCCCTCTTTTGCTTTTCCTCCTCCACGTGTAAGGACCTTGTGACATCATTGGACACACCTGGATAATCTCAGATGATTAGCAAACCGAATTCCTTCTGCAACTTTAATTCTCTTTTGCCACGTAAACATATTCACGGGTTCCAGGGATTAGGGTGTGGACATCTTGGAGGGCCTTTATTCTGCCAAACACATTTTCCGCCCTAATTTATAAGCACTTAATACTATAAACCTCCTTCTAGAAGTTACTTTAGCTGTTTCCCTCAAATTTCAACGTTTTGTACCTACATCTTCATTCAACTAAAAATATTTTCTAATCTCTAATGTTTTAGAATGTCCAAATTGTTGTATTTTCCAGATATCTATCTTGCCATAATTGATTTCTGCTGTAATTTTCATTCAGCGAATAAAATTTGTTCTTTTTGTTTTATGACCTGGCATATAATGTTTTGGTGACTATTCCATATGTACTTAAAACGAATTTTATACTGTCATTGGACTGAGTTTTCTTTAAGTGTCAGTTCAGTCAAGTTGATTGATAGTGTCCAAGTCTTCCATATCCTAATTTTGTCTACTTGTTCTATCAGTTGTGATTGTGGATTTATCTTTCTCCTTTCAGCTCTACCAGTTTTTGTTCCATGAATTTGCAGATCTGTTATTAGGAGCACACATCCTTTTAAATTTTTTGTTTTACATTTATTTATTTATGAAAGACAGAGACAGAGCGCAAGTGGGAAAGGGTCAGAGAGAGAGGGAGACATAGAATCAGAAGCAGGCTCCAGGCTCTGGCTGTCAGCACAGAGCCTGATGCGGGGCTCGAACTCACGAACCGTGAGATCATGACCTGAGCTGAAGTTGGACACCCTGCCAACTGAGCCACCCAGGCGCCCTGGATACTGTCTTTTTAAATGCAACCTGTCTCTTTTAATTTGGTGTGTTTAGGCCATTTACATTTCATGAAATTATTGGTACGGCTGGATTTAGATCTACTATTTTAATATTTGTGTTCTGTTTGTCCTCTGTTTTTGTTCTTCTATTCTGCCTTCTTTTGGATTATTTGAATATATTTACTATTACAAGTTATCTATTCTTTCTTTCAATTGCAGTTGCAATATACACATGCTAGGAATTACAATCTACATACCTAAACTTTTTGCCTATTTAGAGTTAATATTTTACTATTACAAGTAAAATATAGAAGCCTCAGAACTATATATATATATATATATATATATCCCCTTATTCTTCTTATAATTGTCATATGTATTGTTCCTAAATGCACTGAAAGTTTCTCTTGACAATGTTATAGTTTTTGCTTTTAAGTCATAATATTTTAAGGAACTTAGAAAAATTGTCTTTTCTATGTACCCATATCCATATATTTAACATGTATGTTGTTTTTCCTTCATTCTCGCCGTTCTAAGTTTCACTCTGGCATCATTTATTTACTTAGTTATTATTTTACTTTTTATTTAAATTCTAGGTAGTTAACATACAGTGCAATTTTGGTTTCAGGAGTAGAATTCAGTGATTCATCACTTACAACACCCAGTGCTCATCACAAGTGCCCTCCTTAATGCCCAAGACTCATTTAGCCCACCCCCACCCACCTCTCTCTATCAACCCTCTGTTCTCTATCATTAAGAGTCTCTTGTGGTTTGTTTCCCTCTTTTCTCTTTTTCCTCCCTCCCATATGTTCATCTGTTTTGTTTCTAAATTCCACATATTACTGAAATCATATGATGTTTGTCTTTCTCTGATTGACTTATTTTGCTTAACATAATACATTCTAGCTCCATCCGTGTTATTGCAAATGGCAAGATTTTATTCTTTTTGTTGGCAGAGTAACATCCCATTACACACACACACACACACACACACACACACCCCACATCTTCTTTATCCATTCATCAGTCAATGGACGTTTGGTCTCTCTCCATAGTTTGGCTATTGTTGATAGCGCTGCTATAAACATTGGGGTGCATGTGCCCCTTCGAATCTGTATTTTTGTATTCTTTGGATAAATACCTAATAGCGCAATTGCTGGATCATAGGGTAGTTCTATTTTTAACTTTTTGAGGAACCTCCATACTGTTTTCCAGAGCGGCTGCACCAGTTTGCATTCCCACCAGCGGTGCAAGAGGGTTCCCCTTTCTCTGCATCCTCGCCAACACCTGTTCTTTCTTGTGTTGTTAATTTAAGCCATTTGACAGGTGCGAGGTGGTATCTCATTGGGGTTTTGATTTGTATTTCCCTGATGATGAGTGATGTCGATCATCTTTTCATGGCATCATTTCCTTTAAGCCTGTACACAAAAAATTCTTCTTTTTCCATTATCTGAAAATGTCTTTATTTTACCTTGATTCTTTAAGGAAATTTTCAGTAGATGGAAAATTGAGTTGATAATTCTTTTTTTTCCCAGCTCTTTACAGGTACTGTTCACTATCTTCTTGCCTCCAGGGTTTCTGATCAGAAATCTGATCAATTGAATTCTGGTTCCACTACATATATTGTGTTTTATCTCAATGCTTTCAATATTTATTTTAATCGCTGGTTTTCAGCAGTTTAATTATGATGTGACTGGGTATGTGTTTGAGTTTATCCTGTTTTCCTTGAGTTAAACAGTTTATTTTTAAAAAGATTTTATTTTTAGGTAATCTCTACACTCAGTGTGGGGCTTGAACTTACAACCCTGAGATCAAGAGTGGCACACTCCACGGACCAAGCCAGCCAGGCACCCCTGAGTCGAAGTTTAATTGTGATGTGTCTGGGTGTGGTTTTCTTTGAGTTTATCCAGTTATCAACACAGATCGGTATGGCTCACTGAGATTCTTGAATCTGTAAATTTATGCCTATCAAATTTGGGGATTTTAACCATTATGTCTTCAAATAAGTTTTCTGTGTCTATTTCTTTCTCCGTTTTTTTCTGGGAGCAACATTGGTGTGCTGGAACCAGCTTGTTGATTCTGCACATCTCTTCCCAACTCCATGTTCAGTGATACCATGTTGACAGCTTGAAAATGGCCATGATGGGGATATTTACACCTGGACATTGGAGACTTATTTCTTTTTTTCGAGAACCAGTTTACTACTGGACTCCAATGACACAAATGTTAGACCTTTTGATGTTGGTTTTCAGGTTTCTGGGGCTCAAGTCTTTTTTTTTTTTTTTTTTTTTTGGTTCTTTGTTACTATTCTCAATTAGATAAATTCCACTGATTTCTCTTCAATATCACTGACCCTTCTGTCATCCTCAGCCAGTTATTGAACCCATCTAACAAATTTTAAAAGTTTCGGGTATTTTTTCAGTTCTAAACTTTCCATTTGGTTCTTTAAAAAAAAATACTGCTCTCTTGAGAACTTCCTCAGTTCCATTCATCGCAAGTGTTTTCCTTTATCTCATGTTATAACAGCTGCTTAGAGTCTGAGTTCTAATATCTGGATCATTTTGTGTTGACATTTGTTGTCCTTCCTGAGAATTGATCACACTTTTCTGGTGCTTTATATGTTGAGTAACTTTAGAGTATAAGCTGGGCATTTTTAGTATTATAGATGCTAGGTCCTGCTAAAATATTTGGAGCAATGTTGATTTTTAACAATCAACCCAAATAGCAAATTCTGATACAACTTCTGGAAGCTGTGATTCCAATGTCAGTTCAATTTACAAAGGCTGTTATGCTATCTGTATTGGATGGATCTCACACGTGAACTATGAGTTGTTAGTCTGTGTCATATTCTGTGCTTCAAACTGTAGTTCAGTTCCCAAAGACTTTGCTGTGCTGCTTGGGGTCTGAGCATGTGTAGCTCAAGGCTAAGCATGGAGCTCGTGCCAATCACAACAGCGTAAGAGGAGTCCCTTCCCTAGCTCTCTTCTCTGTGGTTTCCCCCTTGCCCACAGGGCCCCTCTGCTCTGTCCTTTGACCAGATAGACAGAGCTTCTCTTGGAATTTCATTTCCATCACTCTTACTGCACAGTTTCCACAGCTCAGGCCACATTCTGGACAAAGAGTAAATGAAGAAAAATGAGGATTATCCTCATTCTTCAGACTGTGAGTGTTCTTTTCCCATTTCCTCTGTCCAGAAAGATGAGTTTCTATCAATTTTAACCGTTGGCACTGCTTGTTACTGGGGCTTGTCCAGGGGGACTTACCAGTGACATGCCATGAGCGGAAAGAGAAAAGAAAAACCTTCTCGACATGCTCTAGCTTCCAGGAGCTCATTTTTTTCTTTTGGAATTTTTCTTTCACAGGTTTTTCCTCAGTTTCCTCTGGTTTATGACCTGTCAGAGGAGCCGCCATGACAGCTCTACTGAGTACCCCCTTCCTGGCCTGGGGCCAAGAGAGAAAAAAGGGGAGAATGGGAAACGCACCCTTGTATGGGTCTCTTCTCAAGGTTTGACTCCCCTTCCAATCTATCTGCTTTTGTATATTTTTGAGTGCCCTCAGGTAGTTGCCTTTTGCATTTTGTCCAAAATTTTGTTTTAAGTGGGAGACAGGCTTTTGAGGGCTTACTTCATCTTGACGATGCCTAAAGTCCAAAGCTGCATTATTTTTAAGAGACTCAAACTAGAAACAATCCAACTGTCCTTCAACATTAGAGTGGACAAATTATGATACATTTATACAATGACATATAATATGGCAATGAGAATGAAGAAACTACAGCGACACCAGCAATATGGGTGAATCTCACATTACTTTCGTTGTAATGGTACCTGAGTCTGAGAGAAACCCCATTTCTTTACCTTTAATCAAAATTAGGCAGAAAAAAGAAGAAAATTACAAAGGGTATGGTTCCATTCTTATAAAGTTCAAAAACAGGTAAAACTAAATTATCATGTTAGAAGTCGGGATAGCTGTTATCCTGAAGAGAAGAAAGTAGCGATTGGCAGGTAGCATTGGGAGAGTTTTTTTGGCGCCAACAGTCTATTTCTTGCCTACGTGGTGGTTACACATGTAGTCACTTAGTAATTCATTGAGCTGAACATTTGCTTTTTATACTTTTTTGTATTTTATCAACTTAATTTTTTTGTTAAAAAAATTTTTTTAATGTTTATTTTTGAGAGAGACAGCATGAGCGAGTGAAGGGCAGAGAGAGAGAGGGAGACACAGAACCTAAAGCAGGCTCCAGGCTGTCGGCACAGAGTCCGACGTGGGACTCAAACTCACAAACCGCGAGGTCACGACCTGAGCTGAGGTCGGAAGCTTAACTGACTGAGCCACCGGGGCCCCTGTATTTTATCAGCTTAAAAAAAGAAAAACATTTGAAAAAGTAACCCTTCCTTCTAGGGGCAACTGACAGAATCTTAGCTTAAATTGACCTGTGTACCAAGGGGAATTTATGGGAAGGACTGAGGTGCTGCACAGAATTCGAGTACAGGAACGACACTGGGTCTCAAGAACAAGTGTGTCAAGGGCTCAAATACTGTCAGAACCCTCTCTCTCACTACAGATGTTCCCTCCAGGAAAATATGACCACTGACTGAAACAATCATTTTATAGGATAGGCACTGAGACATTTGTGGTGCATCTATTGTTTTGTTTGCCCAAGACCAGGCCCACTTAATGGGGATAGCACCACTTTCAGGAAAAGTGGTCTTCCCTCATTCCATCTATGTTTTCATAGGAGCTTCATGGCTTGTAATTAACCCTGATCACCTGACCACAGGCCAGTAAGGAGGCACGTGACCGTGCTGGGGAATCCTATTCCTAGAAGTTTTGTTCTTGGGACCAGAGATCTAATTTGGAATGGGCACGCCTGCGGGAGGGTGCAGAAAGCTGTGTTTTAACAGCCAATCAGGTGATCCCAAAGATTGAGAACTCGAATCTAGACTATCTCAGTTATTTGTTTGTGCCTATTATTTCTATTTTATTTTAAAACTGGAAGGGTACTCAACCAATACTGTCAATTCAGTTTGGTAGACTGTCGAGGGGGTGGCAGTTCAAGTGTCAATAAAAGATACTGTATGAAAGAGCCATGATAATACAGGTTTGGTGAAGTTTTGGAATTAGTATTTGTATACTCTGCCTGGAACTCCTCCCCCAGCAGAATGTATCTAAATGATGGCAGTGACCGTAGCGTTAAGAAAAAGTTACACTATCGGGGCACCTGGGTGGCTCAGTCAGTTAAGAGTCCGACTCTTGGTTTCGGCTCAGGTCATAATCTCAGTGTGTGAGTTCGAGCCCCGCGTCGGGCTCTGTGCTGACAGCACAGAGCCTGCTTGGGATTCTCTCTCTCCCTCTCTCTGCCCCTCCCCCACTCACTCTGTCTCTCTCTCATAAATAAATAAATAAATAAATTAATTAATTAATTTAAAAAAAAGTTACACTATCAACCATGAATATGATCCCAATACCCTCAGAAGAAAAAAAAAGGCAACATCCTCAAATTTAATTGGTTGCTTACCTATGGAATTAAGTGCTTTTTCTTCTTTTATAATTTAACTGTTATTTCTCTAGTTTTCTATAGTAAAATTTTGCGTAAGAACACCCAACTGTTATACACATACAAAATATATATGATGGATTTCTTAACATCAGGGAACATCTACAATCAGGAATGGAGAATTGTGGGTCAAGCTTTCAATACCAGTTAATGTACACTTCTGTTCAAAAGCAAACTCCTATTAAAATACTTTCTCATTCTAACTTAACTAAAGACCATGGGGGAAAGGAAGGGGGAAAATAGTTACAAACAGAGAGGTAGGGAGACAAACCATAAGACTCTTAAATACAGAGAACAAACTGAGGGTGGATGGAGGGGGTGGGGGAGAGGGGAAAATGGGTGATGGGCATTGAGGAGGGCACTTGTTGGGATGAGCACTGGGTGTTGTATGTAAGCGATGAACCATGGGAATCTACCGCAAAAACCAAGAGCACACTTTACACACTGTATGTTTGCTAATTTGACAATAAATAATTAAAAAAAAAATAAAGTATTTTCCCATCTTAAACAGAAGACGTTCTACCCTTCCATTTGGCACTTTTTAAAAAAGTGTCTCTTTGAAAGACGGAGGGAGAGTGTGTGTGTGCGGGGGAGTGGAAAGGAAAGAGGGAGAGAGAGAATCTCAAGCGGGCTCTGCGCGGTCCATGCAGAGCCCGACACAAGGCTCGAATTCACAAACCACGAGATCATGGCTCAAACCAAAACCTAGAGTCGGACGTTCAACTGATTGAGCCATCCAGGGGCCCCCCTTTTAGCATTTTATAAACATGTTAGGTGAGCACTTAAATATTTGTTTCTGGATGGTGAGACTGCAGGATCCCAAGGTGATATGTGGAATCATTTATTATATATATTTTTAAATGTTTATTTATTTTTGAGAGAGAGAGAGCACATGCGTACAAGTGGGGAAGGGGCAGAGAGAATCCCAAGCAGTCTCCCTGCTGTCAGTGCAGAGCCCCGGGGGGAGCTCCATCTCATGAATGTTGACAAATGGTGAGATCATGACCTGAACAGAGATCAAGAATTGGACACTTAACCGACTGAGCCACCCACAGGCCCCACATCATTTATATTTCTTAATATTTTCGGTTTTTGAAGCTATGAGTCTCTATTATTTTCAAAATCAAATAAAGGTTGTTTGTTTTTGTTTTTGTTTTTTTAAGAGAAAAACGTTAAGTTCACCCAGTTTCAATAAAGATTTGGCTTGAGATTGGCATGCACTTAACATAGTTTTAAGCTGAGCTGTATTAAGTAAGGCTCATGAGTGAAATCTATTCCATTTTCAGACTAGCAACCAGAATACGATTTAGTCCACTCAGACTTATATATTAGGGTCATTAAAAATGTATTAGGGTTAACTTTAGCTTCATGCTCATGTGAACATCCCATTCACAACCTCTCCTCAAAGTTAATTTCTGTATCAGGTAATCTGCTGCTTTTGTAACTCAAAGCTACCCTTTGATATAGCAAATATTTCATAAGAACCTCTGTGTGGGTTTTCCTGTTGCACTGGGCATATACCAAGTTTAAGTAAACTTCTCATTCACTGATTTCCAAGTACACTGGCATTTCATTTTAAATGGTTCTTAGAAGTTTTTAGATTGGCTTGAGGAAAAATTCAAACATGGTATCATTTTTCTATGCTGTATTAATGAAACCAATTGTAACAAAAAGGACAGTAAAAACTTCCAAAAGGAAATGTGGGGAACTAATTAAACTGTATAATTTTGGATATTTTCCAATTTTCCATAAGAGAAAAATATACATGATTAACTAAATAAATACATTTGGCTTGAAAATGTATTAATTTTTTCCTTTTGGAAACTCGTATATAATAGCTTTTTGCTTAATTTATATATGCTAGCTTTTTGAAAGTAGGTATCAATTCGTAGCAGGTGACAAAGTTCTAAGAAGCTACCAATTTCAAGTAAACTATAAATATACTCCAAATAATCCAAATATGAAATAAATAGGACAAGGAAACTATAACATGATATATTCCATCTCATGAAGATCAAGTTTGAAAGGGAAATATGACTTGGGTCTGTGTGTTTAAAAAAATCAGCTGAGAAATTTATTAAAACCGATTGTAGGCAACTGGGGGTGGGGAATCTTACCATATCCAGAAATTAATAAAACACTTGAAAAAACAAGTATAAATTTAATAATAAACATTATGGTCAGGCTGTTTATTAAGGAGGCAACCACACATACAAGTTCAGCTATAGAAATGTTTGCAAATCAAACTTCATGTGATCTAAAAAGGACCATGCGTAATGTCAAAAATGGACGTCTGTACATTCAATAAAAATTTAAACATACATAGTCTAGATCATTCTAGAGTTATACAAATGTCTGGGGACAAATATGTATCTAATTTCCTTTCAAAAAAACTTTTTTTTTTTTATAAAAGTGATGTATTGAGATAGTTTTAAAAAGTATCTGACAATTATGAATGGTCCCCAGTTTTACAAAATGTGATTTCCAGGGCATGAAAACTGAAAAAAGTCAACTCTTCAGAGAGTGTTTTATATTATACAAACAAGTTCTGTAGAAAAATGATCCAGCAAATGCTTGAGTTAAGAATATTTATATTTTTTTCCAATTTTTTTACACTTTTATTAACACACTTACAAAAAAATAACATTCAAACACTGAGAAAATTAAATAACTTTGGAAGCAGAGCTCATAGCCTTCTGCTTACATATAAGTGACAATTCTGGGCTGTTGGCACAGAAAAATAATCAACATTCATAAAACCTTTACTACTATATATCAAACATAAGTTAAAATCATAGGCACTAGTTTATCAAATCCACATTTCTTCTGTAAGACTAACCACAGTGAATCCTTAGATTTTCCCAAACAGAAAAATTGGCAATACACAAAGGCTTTCTAGTAAAAAGGCAATTTTTCTCTTTAGGAACCTAAAAGCCAATAGTCTGTGGTAGTATGACAGCAGGTAAAATAATGTTTTACCCAACTCAGATCCAAATACGTTTTTAACAAGTGATGAAATATTTTAATAAAAAAAAAATAGACTTTTTTTCTGATGCAGCCATTTAAAAACAAAGTTAAATAACCTGAATACTCCTTTTGAAACAGATAATCTAACTTAATGTAATGGGTATTTCAAATAGAGTTAAAATTCCTTGTAATTATTAGATTGCAGCATATTTTTCTTTTGCAATGTTGCACTGAAACTGAGACCTATTTTGTTTTGTGTATATATGATTTTAAAAAGAGACAGTGGCTAGTCGTTTTACTTAAGATTTTTTACATGAGATACCCCCCACCCGAAGCAGATGCTTTCTTTATCTTCCTCTGAAAAGCAACATTTTTTTAGTACATCATCATGTGGAATTCTGGCACCATCCTTTCCTGACCCACACCCATCACCCTCATAGTCAAGGATAAAATTTCTTCCTTGCATTGTACACCAAAATACACTAGCACTGGCAGTTTCAATCTCCAGCTGCTGGGATAACTGAATGACTCCCTATTGGTCAAGCTAATAAAAAATACCAAGGTGTCACGGCAGAATGGGGGTCTTGGTTTTAAAAGTTTTATCAATTTCTCAACCTATCAACCTCAACGCTATCCTGAATATCAAGTTTCTCATTTCTCTCTCAATATCTTTTGCCAACTTACAGAATGTCTTTGACTAACAGGAAATGAACTTTCGTTCAAATCGCTCAAATCCTTTAGGTGACCTGACAGCCAATATTTCAGAGCCATTTAAATTAAATATCTCAAAACAGACCTCACCATGAAAAAGGAGAAGCCTGCTGAAGAAAGTTTTAGTCTGGTAATTGTCTAGGAAAACCAAAATAAGTGATTTCCAGGATATACCTAAGGGCCACTAGACAGCAAGTATTTAACAGGTTAGAGTCATATATAGTGGGTTTCCTTTGTTACCAAAAATGTAAAAATTAACGTAAGGCAGAATCTAAGTCAAAAGGGACAGTATTTTCAAGGATGTTTTATACAGTTACCTAGTTTAAAGTGGATCAACTCAAGTAGGATTCAGCAGACTATACTTTCCTACCACATAACAGACCGTTGTGTCAATAGTAACAATACAACTGTCATTACCAGAGATTTTGTAAGTTAAGTGCATAGATTTTTTTCCCCCTCTCTCTCATTGTATGGTTTTGTTCCAGGTTGTAAGCACTGAGGCGGTGGTGTTTATATCAAGATTAAAGACACATACTACTTGCTCTTTCCTATCATGGTAACCTGTTAATAAAAACATGATCTCTTAGTTCTCTAACAGATATAATAGCATGTGAAGAAGTTGGCTTCAATAGCAAAGGCTATCTTTCCTGAGCCAGGAGCTATAAAGTTTAGAAAGATTGTACAACTGATATTAAGCCCTTTTGGCAATCAAAACAAACACACAGAAGTCCGATGTGTCAATGCAACGTGGTGGATGCACGGTGTAACATTATCTCGTGGCGGTGATACGTGAGCTACATCCAAAACGTAAGGTTAAACAAAATGACAGTTTTTCCAGTGAATCTGCAAAAAATAATTTATAGAATTCTCACAAATTTAGGTATCACGTTTGAAATCCCTAGCCTAGATTTCTTCCTACCCCCACCCTCCCTTCTATCTCAATCTAGTTTCTTGGAGTACTAGTGAAACATTTTACATAATTAGTCAGGATATTAGTTCTCATTAACACAAATATTTATTGATACTATTTATACAGTAAATTAGGTTGAACGTGAAGTTTTGGATAGCTTGAATTCACCATTTTCTTGTGCACAAAGGTATTCTCTCATTTACAAATGGGCATTTCTCTTTGGCATCCGTTAGTTTTTTGCCCAGATATTGGCCTCTGTCAAATATTAAAAAATCAACTTAGTTTCTATTAAACAAAACTAAATGTGATTCCATGGAGAGTGATTGCATGATTACCAAACACATCTGATGTTAAATGTCATTAAAGTGCTGCTTGATCATCTCTGTCAGTTTGTGCTAATTAAGACAGAGAGGGCTGGGATTTATCAATCCCCAGAGTCTTATCTGAACAGTCTGCATATAAAAGTTGTCTTTTAGCCTGGTGAAGGGGTATCCATGAAGCTGTGGACCTCTGCATTCTCATCTCTGCTGGTCAGTAACAGCCATCTTTCCAACTGTCATCTTTCATGCTACCATAGGTTTTAGGAGCTGGCAAGGATCTGAAATAAAGCAATTTCATTAAGTGATTTAAAAGGCTTTATGAAATGTTACCATATACATTAATTACTTTGTAGGAGGCACCCTGATCCACGAAGGTTGTTCCAGGGGATCACTGAGGTCAAAAGTCTAACCAGCTTATTCGCATCACGCAAGTCCCACCCTTGGCATTTCTACAACTTTCAAGTTTTACTGGCTGTCAGGTGACTTCACTAACATCTTTTTGTTAACACAGCCACTACAGTAAAAGAAAGGAAGACTCTCATTTCTTCCAACAGCATGGATCACCAACTTTTAATTAATTAATTAAAGGGGTGGGGGGCAGAGTGATGACTGTGATAGGAGAGACTTAGCATCACCATAATTAGAGAGGTAAAATGGCACCGTGCTTAAATGGACTTTTCAGTCAGACATACTTAGAACTGAAAGCCTTTTTATTGTGTAGTCTCAGGCAAATTACTTCACCTCATTAAATTTCTATATTCTCCTCTGAAAAATAAGGATAGCCACAGTTCAATGTTCATGCTATTGTAAAAGTGCATTAAGGTCCATAGAAGTTATTTAGCAGTGTAGCTGTTGCACTCTACTACTGAATTCAGAAATGTAATTTATCTGACAGTGACAAAGATGTGGGTAACTCAGTTTAAATGCTTACAAGATGAAAGCCTTTTCAAAGTCTGAAAACCACCCTCCTGAATTATACTCAGATTTGGTAGCTGTAAGTTTTGTCTTAAATCTCGCTCTAGGCTCTGATATGCTTCTTTATCTTTACTGAGAAACGTTATATTCAAAATGAACAAATGTCACAACCAAATTGAGTGGTTCTAACATTCTTTTTTCTAGGAGTTTTTGGAGATGCCTAATCATGTTAGGTATCTGAGCAAATCTGATCTGAACCAAAATGGTATGATACCCCGATGTCTTAAGTGATGATTTCTTTAAAACAATAAAGTAATGTTTTATTCAAATTCTACAAAGACTCTAATGGGAACTAGTAGGACTCTATGTTTGCTACCACAAGCGGTGAGGGGAGTGATTCCAGTCTACCCACTTTCCTATGCTCAAGACTGCTGGAACAGAACATTTGCTGCTTACCTGCGCACAGGCTGTGCAAGTTTGCTGCGAGGCACTGGTATACCCCCAGCAGAAGGGGCACTGGGTCTGGGCAAGCCGCTTCTCATCGCTGTTGTCCCTGCAGGTCTGGTTAAAGTAGTGCTGTTGATATTGTGGGGAGGATTTGCTGGGACTGTGTTCTGAACCATGGGCGGCCCAGGTGAAGAGGTGTTTTGTGTGAGCTGTGTTGTTTCTTGGCTACCAGGAGAACCAGAGCCATGGTTACTAAATGCTTTTACTGGTTGCCGGAGAGCCAAAGGAGACGGTGCTGCAGGGGAGCGGAATTTGCCTGGAGAAGGTACTGCAAAATGGCAAAGAAAAATCAATGCTTTTAGTAGAAACCAAATGTAAGTGAAATCAGTGCTTTATGTTACACTTGATAACATCAGTACATCTGTATTCACAACAACTCACTTGACACAAATGCAAGGAATAAAGAATATTTGTGGGCTAACAGAACAACTGGTAAGTCCTAAACAACCAAGTCCTTACTCAGAGGACTGCAACTGTCCTTCACAACCGTGTTTTAACTACGCCAGCTAGGAATCCACAATACCAAACAGAAAAGGCACTGAAGGATTTGAGGTCACTGTAGCAGCTAACCTGGGCCGCATTCTGGAAATGAAAAAAAAAAAAAAAAAAAAAAAAGGTGACTCCACATGGTTGCTAGAATTTGGAACATACTCTCCCTTCAAAAAAACATTCATGTAAACATGTATCAAGTAAGTCCTGTATCACCTACAGCATAACTTAAGATTTGGAAGTAAAACATTAAAAGCAAAATAAAACTGCCTCTATTGGTGTGTTTCGCCAAGTAGAGAAGTTCTAAGTCTAGGGGCATATCAAGATGTGTATGAAGTAGAGGATAAAGATAGTACATTCTTCTGGAATGTCGATTCTACTATGTGATAAGTTAAAACACCTTTATATCTTCCCCACCCCAAATAAATGAATATTAAAATAAATAAATAAGTTTTCAGCATAAACATTTTAAAGAACAACTATTACAGATATATATTTAAAGATATAAAGAGAAATATAAACATAAAGAGAAATAAAAGATTTTTAAAAGAATTAGACAGAACTTTTTTTTCTAATTTTTTTTTTTCAACGTTTATTTATTTTTGGGACAGAGAGAGACAGAGCATGAACGGGGGAGGGGCAGAGAGAGAGGGAGACACAGAATCGGAAACAGGCTCCAGGCTCCGAGCCATCAGCCCGGAGCCTGACGCGGGGCTCGAACTCACGGACCGCGAGATCGTGACCTGGCTGAAGTCGGACGCTTAACCGACTGCGCCACCCAGGCGCCCCTAGACAGAACTTTTAAAGATGAAAAGCTTACATCCAAAATGCTAAGTTTATTAGATGGGAATTAATAGCATTTTAGATTGTACAGAAGAGGTGCCTGAAGATACAATTAAGAATTACCTAAACAAAAGCATACAGAAAATAAAAAGACTCCAAAAAATACAATGATAAACCTTCAGTGTACAACAGGTCAAGATTATATAGTCTAACATATGCAACTGAGGTTCCAAATGGAGAGGGGTATAAGAGGGATGGAAGATAGTTGAAGAATGGCTGAAAATCTTTCAAATTTAATGGAAACTATAATATCACATATTTAAATATGTTCAAAAACACTCCAAGCATAGCAAACAGAGAACACCACATCAAGGAACATTGTTGCCAAGTTTCTAAGATGAATAATAAATTTAAAAATATTAGAATACCTTTTTTAAAAAAACAGAGGAACCAAGATAAAATAACACAGACTTCTCAAAAGAAATGAAGTACGCCAAAAGACAATAGAAAAACATTGTTTAAAGTGATTAAAAGCTGTCAATTTAGACTTCTATATCCAGAAAAATTACTTTTTAAAATTTTTATTTACATTCCAGTTAGCTAACATACAATGTAATATTAGTTTCGGGTGTACAATATAGTAATTCAACACTTCCATACAGCACCAGTGCCATCAAAACAGTGCACTCCTTAATCTCCATTTCCTATTTAACCCGTTCCCCACCCACCTCCCCTCCAGTAACCATCAGTTTGTTCTCTGTAGTTAAGAGTCTATTTCTTGGTTTGCCTCTCTTTTTCCCCCCTTTGCTCATTTGTTTTGTTTCTTTAATTCCATAAATGAAATCATATGGTACTTGTCTTTGTCTGATTGGCTTATTTTGCTTAGCATAATACTCTCTAGCTCCATCCAGGTCATTGCAAAAGGTAAGATTTCATCCTTTATTATGACCAAATAATACTCCATTGTATACATATACCACACCTTCTTTATTCATTCATCAGCTGATGGACAACTTGGGCTGTTTCCATAATTTGGCTACTGTAGATAATGCTGTTTTAAACACTGGGGTGCATGTATGCAAAACTATTTTTCAAAATTAAAGTCAAACCACAGACTTTTAAAGACAGAAGTTGAGAAAAGTTATTGCCAGCAACCATTTACTAAAAGAAATGTTAAAGGAAGTTCTTCAGTACAAGAAAAATGATACCAAATGGTAACCCTGATCTGTATAAAGCAATAGTGCCAGGAATGGGAAATACATTGGGAAATATAAAGATCTTTAAAAAAATCATATTTAAGTTTCACTAAAAGATAGCAATTTAAAATAAAAATAAAAACATACTCGGATTTAATACACACATAGAATTAAAATAAATGACAAAAGTGGCAAAAAGGAATGGGAAGGAATGAAAATATACAGTTTTAAGAGTACATTATGGGGAGCCTGGGTGGCTCAGTTGGTTAAACATCTGAGTCAGGTCATGACAGTTTGTGAGTTGGAGCCCTGTGTCAGGCTCTGCACTGACAGTGCTGAGCCTGCTTGGGATTCTTTCTCTCTCCCTCTCTGTCTGCCCCGTACTCTTTCTCTCTTTCAAAAAAAAAAAAAAAAAAGACTCTTACATTATAAGGAAGTGGGATACTGCTTGAAAATAAACTGTAATAAGTTAAATATGCAAAAAAGTGATGTATGAGAAGTAAACCAACAATAAAAATAAAGTGTAATGGTTTTTTTTGTTTTGTTTTTAAAAATTTTTTTTAATGTTTATTTATTTTTGAGACAGAGAGAGACAGAGCATGAACGGGGGAGGGTCAGAGAGAGAGGGAAACACAGAATCTGAAGCAGGCTCCAGGCTCTGAGCAGTCAGCACAGAGCCCGACGCGGGGCTCAAACTCACGGACCGTGAGATCATGACCTGAGCCGAAGTCAGACGCTTAACCGACTGAGCCACCCAGTGCCCCATAAAGTGTAATGTTAAAAGGTACTTAGCTATTCCAAAAAAATTACAAAGTAGGGATAAAGGAACAAAGATCTGAAGGGACAAAGATAAAACAAATTGTGAGACAGTAGATTTTTAAAAAATTTTTATTGTTTTTTAAATGTTTGGTTGTTTTTGAGAGAGAGAGAGAAAGAGAGAGAGAGAGTGAGAGTGTGTGTATGTGTGTGTGTGAGTAGGGGAGGGACAAAGAGAGAGGGAGACACAAAATCTGAAGCAGTCTCTAGGCTCTGAGCTGTCAGCACAGAGCTTGATGTGGGGTTTGAACTCACGAACTGTGAGATCATGACCTGAGCCAAAGTCAGATGCTTAACTGACTGAACCACCCAGGCGCCCCGGGAGACTTTACACCAACCATATTGATAATTAACTGCAGTAAATATGAATAGTAATCACTCCAATGAAAAAGTAGTGATTTGGGGCGCCTGGGTGGCGCAGTCGGTTAAGCGTCCGACTTCAGCCAGGTCACGATCTCGCGGTCCGTGAGTTTGAGCCCCGCGTCGGGCTCTGGGCTGATGGCTCAGAGCCTGGAGCCTGTTTCCGATTCTGTGTCTCCCTCTCTCTCCGCCCCTCCCCCGTTCATGCTCTGTCTCTCTCTGTCCCAAAAATAAATAAACGTTGGGAAAAAAAATTAAAAAAAAAAAAAAAAAAAAAAAAAAAAGAAAAAGTAGTGATTGTTGTTGGTATGCACAGAAAAGAGCAACATGCTCTCTAAAAAGAAACACATTTTAGACATAAAAATGTAAGTTATGAGAAAAAGGACAAAGATAACAACAGATCAAATTGATCATGAAAAAGCTGCAATGTCTATACTATCAGAAAAAAAGATTACCATCAGAGATAGAGTTCATACGTTAAAGTTGATTCAGATGAGAGCATAAAAATTCTGTGTATATCCAAAACCAGATGCACAAAACACATGAAACAAACAGATATAACTGAAAGATGGGGGAAAAAGTCTATGGTTAGATATTTCAACACCACAACTCTCTCGGTAACTGATAAAACAAATAGAAAATCAGAAAGGACACAGAAGATGAACTGGCTTGACATCTACAGAACACTCTACTCAACTGATCACAGTTCAAATATTCATCAGCAGGTGAATGAGTAAACAAATTGTGGTATATCCACACATTAAAATACTACCCAGCAATAAAAAGGAGTAGACCGCTGATACAAAGGATGACTCTAAAAATTATGCTGAGTGAATTAAGTGCCAGACACAAAACAGTACACACTGAAGGACTCCATTCATATAAAATTCTAGAAAAGGCAAATATAGTTTATGGCAACAGCAGATCAGATATTTGCTTGAGGTTGGGAGGACTGACTAGGAAGGAGTACAAGGAAACTTTTGGGGACGATGGAAATGTTCTAGAACTTTACAATACTGGTGGTTACATGAATGTGTATTTTTGCTGAAATTCAAATTTTGTGTTTAAAATTCCATCTGAATACAGCTGACTTTAAAAAAACTCCAAAAGGGACTCCACAGTACAGCATAGCTGAGAAGAATGTCTCTCGAATCAATCATGTCCTGGTCCCCAACAACTGTTACAGTCTCCTCTGGCAGAAAACTGAAGATGACCACAGGGCCTTGAGTACCCCTGAACAGCAAATTTCATGATCTTCATAGAAGATTTTTTTTTTTATTTTACATAATCCAGATTCCCCTTTCTATAGATAGTGACTATAAAAACATTTTCACAGTTCCATTCTCTTCAATCCCACCTTTGTCTCCCTTGCCAGACTAGTCTCTACCCATGTTGTTTCAGTGCCTTCCTGGAGGATTACTGAGTAACCAAGGCTCTAATTCATCTAGTCACTACCTAAGGATGGGGCCTAGACCTGCTCCCTAGTACCAACTCCATAAAAGCCATCTTTAGTCCTAGCTTTTCCCATAGTTGGGAGTCTTTCAACCAGGTTTTTGTTTTCGTGGGGATGCAGGTTTCAGATAGGAGCAAGAATAAAGTTCAGAGGATCATAAGTTTCAAAGAGCATTCTGGAAAAGTCTGAGCAGTCGGGGAAGGATGGCAAGGAGGTCAGATTAAAAAATGCACTAAAACACTGTGAATGACAATCTGTTAAATGAGGGCTGACTGAAGAGTTCTAGGCTTCCTTCTTTTTTTTTTTTTAATTTTTTTTTAAACGTTTATTTATTTTTTTGAGACAGATAGAGACAGAGCATGAACAGGAGAGGAGCAGAGAGAGAGGGAGACACAGAATCCAAAACAGGCTCCAGGCTCTGAGCTGTCAGCACAGAGCCCGACGCGGGGCTCGAACTCACGGACCGTGAGATCATGACCCGAGCCGAAGTCGGACACCCAACCGACCAAGCCACCCAGGCACCCCTGGGCTTCCTTCTTAATGGCAACTGTTACAATGAAGTTAAGAGTGTTTCATTTCTACAGGACAGCCTTGTATGCACTGGAATACATCTATAATGCTTTGAATGTCTTACCCAAACCTTATATTAAAAATAGGCTTTGTGGGGGCGCCTGGGTGGCGCAGTCGGTTAAGCGTCCGACTTCAGCCAGGTCACGATCTCACAGTCCGTGAGTTCGAGCCCCGTGTCAGGCTCTGGGCTGATGGCTCAGAGCCTGGAGCCTATTTCCGATTCTGTGTCTCCCTCTCTCTCTGCCCCTCCCCCGTTCATGCTCTGTCTCTCTCTGTCCCAAAAATAAATAAACGTTGAAAAAAAAAATTTTTAAAAAAAAAAAAATAAAAAAAAAATAAAAATAGGCTTTGTGAAAAGCATCTTTTCCTCTGGCAAAACTTCTGTTAATAGTTATACCAGGGAAATGATTATTTCCTGAAATTTTTTAAAAATGTGAATCTCAGACTTCCACTTGGGAAAAAATGGGATAGATGTATTTTTCCCTATTTCTCCCACTTAAGTATAATTTAAAACCCTGGGCATGATATTACAGAACAGCCATAAGAAAACTGTGATGTGGAGAGGAAAAAGGAAGATTGCCTTGGGACTTTGGGATGAGACGAATGATATGGTAATGAGTTGCTAGGGTTTTCTTTTTGCTTCATATATCCCAGATTGGAGCTGAAAAAGCTGGCAACCTGGAAAAGCCATCAGATGTGACAGACAAAATAAAAGCCTACTCTCTCTAGCCAAAGAACTGGGAAAGAAAACTTTTAGATGGTAACTGTTCTACTGCAGCCAAACACCACAAACTGTAGCCCTACTCTCATCCCCATCAGCAAAGGCTGGTGAGGTATCTAGACTTCTATCTTCTTGTGAGGTTCCACCTTCTTGTGAGGTTTAACAAGGTGCCACAACACCTTTTCCAGGAAGGTGTCAGACAAGATAGTAACCAGATATTCTCTCCTCTCCTCATGGGTAGGAGTCAGAGGAGGTCCAATGGAGAGTCAGGACTCTGATGATTGCTCAGTGGTAACAAGACTACCTCCATCACAGTGTGAGTGGAGACTGAGTGGGGAGCCAGAACTCCGACCTCCACCCACCTGGCTTCTCCCTCTTGGGTGCCAACAAACACTGAGTAGAAAAACTGGGCTTCTATTCCCACCTACCTGTAATGAAATGCCCCCAAGACTCATCCACCAATGCATGAGTGGTGTCAGAGAAAGACACATAAAACCAGAAAAAACAAAACTAGAAATACAGTATCAGTGATACTCAGTGAGAGATATATATCTATCTATATATATATATCTATATATATATATATCAAATGATATATATATATCAAATTATATATATATATCAAATATATATATATATATATATCAAACCCCATGATCAAATGGGGTTTAATCAATCAATATAAGCCACCACACTAACAGGCTAAAGGAAAGTCACATGATCCTGTCTATTGATGCAAAAAAGCATCTGACAAAATTCAACACATATATATTCATGATAAAAATTCTGACAAAAACAGGAATGGGGGAACTTGAACTTGATAAAGAGCATTTACAAAAAATCTACAAATACCACTGTACTTAATGGTGAAAGACTGCTTCCCTTCTAAGATCAGGAACAAAGCAAAAATATATGCTCTTACCACTCTTATTCATAGTGCTGCAAGTTCTAGCCAGTGCAATAAGCAAGGAAAGAAAATAAAAGGCATATAGTTTTGAAAGAAACATTCTCTGTTACATCAAAAATCCCAAGGAATATACAAAAAGAACGCAATTTCCAGAAATACTGAATTCAGTAAAGTCACAGGATAGAAGATTAACATATAATAATTGACTGTATGTAGTAACAGTAATGAATTACAGAAATCAAAATTAAAAATGCAGTAACACTTGCATTGCTCCCCCCAAAAAGAAATACTTAGAGTAAATCTAATAAAAATAATAATAATTAAAAAAAGCTCAGCAAAGAAATCTCAGCAAATATCACAGGTTAGCTGTGAAAATCAAATGAGCAATAGGTATATAAATAGTTGGTAAAATGTAAAATATTACACAAACTGTAAGGCATACTATGTCTGTGCCTTCCTTATCTAAGGAATATTAGTGCCTTTCAACCTGTTGCAACTGAGTTCTCTGGAAAGATATTCAACAATGCCACTCAAGACAGTTTCCTAGGCCATCCTTATAAATTAACTAAAACACAGGGATCAAATTAGGCTCTATTGCCCAAATTATGACAATAGGTTATAATTTCTCTTTACTAATTCTGGATACTTAAATCAAAGCATCAGATGAAGAAGGCATGTTATCTACTCAGAGCAAGAATTAGAACTCTATTTATAAAACTGACATATGACTGAGAATGCTAACCTCGGTATTTAAGTCACCTCTAAAATGAAATGGTGAGTGACGTGAGGATTCATATTTTTTAAAACATTCATTTTTGTCTTTTAATAAGCATTTAATAAAAATGTTAAGTCTTCTGAGGTTTAAAAACTACAAGAGGCACTTTAGAATGGGAGTAACTGAGTAAACTATGTACTGTTTTTAGCTTCTTGATAAATATTCAGAGAATTTTTTATAAATAATATATCTCGGGGTGCCTGAGTGGCTCAGCGGGTTGAGTGTCTGGCTTCAGCTCAGGTCACGATCTCGCGGTCCGTGAGTTTGAGCCCCGCGTCGGGCTCTGGGCTGATGGCTCAGAGCCTGCAGCCTGCTTCCGATTCTGTCTCCCTCTCTCTCTGCCCCTCCCCCGTTCATGCTCTGTGTCTCTCTGTCTCAAAAATAAATAAATGATAAAAAAAAAAAAAAGAAAAACAAGAAAAGAATTGGACATAAATCATTCCAAAATGAAGTCTAAGACAGTAAGAACACAAGAGTCACCATATGTGACAGGTTATACTTTAAGAGAAATAGACAATGAAAAGCAACTTTTATAGAACAAGAGAAATAAGAAAGATGGAAAAGGATTCAAGAGAAGGCAACAGATACAGAGGACAGGCAAAGAACATCTGACATATGTCCACAAGAGTGCCCACAAAAAAGAAAGCCAATGCAAGAGAAAAGAGTATTAAAAACTATAATTCAAAGACCATGTCTGAAATTTAAATATATGTGCAACTCCATAGTGAAAGAATATACCACATATCTGGGGAAATCAACTCAGAATGACCAACATTAAGAAATATTCTCATAAATTATTAAACTTTAAAGGAGAAGAAAACATCCTTTGGATATCCAGAAAAAAAAAAAAAAAAAAAAAACAAATAGATGTAACAGAAACAACTTTTTATTCCTGACAAAAATGGAGTAATATATTTAAGACATTCAAGGAAAGAAATTATGAGCCAAAGATTTCATATCTAGCTCATTAATTTCAAATATAAAAAGGGCAGACAAACTTTCATCAACAAAAACTGAGGGAGTGGATACTGTTCCTATAATTTTTTAAGGAATCTACTAGAGAATGAGTTTCAAACAAGAAAAATGATTGGTGGCACAATAATGTACACACTAGCAGTAAGCATCAAATATATATTTAAATGTACAGCTAAGACTAAATAAGCTACATAAAAGAGTACAAATAACTATTTAACTTGATAATGTTATACAGTGTAGCCATTTAAAAAAAAGGAGTGAGCATATGCAAAAGGCTTTATAGACTATTTTCAGTAATCATATTGTACGGTACTATGCTACTATTTTCCCCAGATTTTGTGTATAATATAGGATAAAACAAATTGTTAAAAGATATTCTAGGGGCACCTGGGTGGCTCAGTTGGTTGAACATCCAACTCTTGACTTTGACTCAGGTCATGATCCCAGGGTAGTGGGACTGAGCCCCGTGTGGGGCTCTGTGCTAAGGGCAGAGCCTGCTTAGGATTCTCTTACTGCCCTTTTCCTCAGCTTGTGGGCTCTCTCTCTAAAATGAATGAATGAATGAATGAATGAATGAATAAATGATATTCTACGTGTTGATGAGAGACAGGATTCTCAGGGCAAGATAAAGATACAGATGTAAATGAAGAGATTAAGTAATTACCCTTAAGCCCTGAATTTGAATATGAAGTATTAGCATGGACTCATGAAGGTATTCAATCTTAAAAACTATCAAACACAAGTAAACACATACATTTATTAGCTCTAGTAACTAAAAAGATCTAGAAACAATGATCAAGCTAGTAGCAATTAGTACAGATAAAAACTCAAATTTTGGGGGTGCCTGGGTGGCTCAGTCAGTTAAGCATCTGACTTCAGCTCAGGTCATGATTTCACGGGTTTGTGAGCTCAAGCCCCTCATTGGGCTCTGTGCAGACAGCTCAGAGCCTGGAGCCTGCTTTGAATTGTGTCTCCCTCTCTCTCTGGCCCTCCCCTGCTCACACTCTCTCTCTCAAAAATAAACATTAAAAAAACAAAAACAAAACAGAACAAAAAATATATATATATCCCCTCAAATTTTGGTTTTGAAATACCATTTCCTACCAAAGGAAATCAGGAGTTTGTAGAAAAACAACTAAATACAGGTCTATGGCAGGACATGTACAAATGTGCCATACCAGTTGGCAAGAATTTATCAAAGACTACTAGGGCTGTGTCAAAAAAGACTTGAGAGCCAACTTGAAGAACCAAAGTTGGGAAAATATCCAGAATGAATCAAAACACATAAAAAATATTTAAATCTGTAAGTTCATAATGATAAATACTTAAGAAAAATATTGGTCACCTTTGGAAGATGGTAAATTGCCAATTTATTTTGTAACTGGTAAAACAGTGAGAAAGAATATGCATTTATTCAGAATTTTCTAATGAAAGTATATTGTTGTGCTAAGGGCAGGGCCTGCTTAGGATTCTCTCTTACTGCCCAAAGAAAAAATTTCTTTTTATATATACATTAAAAAAAAAAAAAAAAGGAATGTTAGAATTGAAATAAACCAATTCTGCAATACCTAATAAAGTAAGGA
The DNA here is from genome assembly GCF_022079265.1 of Lynx rufus. NCBI lineage: Eukaryota > Metazoa > Chordata > Mammalia > Carnivora > Felidae > Lynx > Lynx rufus. The sequence continues at coordinate 37,810,001 of NW_025814845.1, read as the reverse complement.
TATCGGCATTAAGTATCAATGACTGCTAATATCACAAAAAGGAGGCAATCTTGCTTTATGCACCTGTGGCTAAAGCAGCACCAACACCTTAGGGCAACATCTCTTGCCCTAAAATAGCAAAACTGAATCCAGTTAAGCATCTAAATCCAATTACCAATTTATGGGAAATACAGAAAAATCTGCTAAATGACATGGAAAGATATCAGCAAAATCCAGCCTGTGTATCTACATCCACATCTCCAGGACAAATGATCTAGCGGCTTCTTCAAATGAACTTCAAATGAACTTAACAAGGGGGAGTAACGAGTTGGAGGAAAACTATAAATTAAGAGAAACTTAAAAAGACATATATTAAAGATGCAAAACTACAGTTTCATTACTGGATGATAAAAATCATACAGAGAAGTAAGGAAGTGATTGCTATAAAAATTCAGAAGAAAGGCTACTCTGGGGGAGCAGGTCAAGAGAGGACTGTGTTTGGAAGCAGTTTCTGAAGCAGCAAGTTAGAGTCTCCTGGTATGAATGGTGGTCACAAGGGGGTTGCCTTATAATACTTCATTAAACTCTGTATATATTATGTGGTTTTCTGAATTTGAGTTATACTTTAAAATAGCACAAATTTAAATAAACAGATTTGTAAATTAGAAATCCTTTTAAATTTATTAATCTTAAGTTCTTAGAAAAATGTACTAGAGTATATGAAAGGACAAGTCAAAAAGTTCTATAATCTCAGAATATGGAGAGAACTATTTTAAAAGGGTTAATGTATAACCTGAGGAAAAACTAGAAAGTAAAGAAGTGCACTAAGTTATAGTTTTACTATTATAAAAAGTGTTTCCTCTCATGGTAGCAGCATTTTTGCCTTACCTATAAACTTGGGGGCTAGGAGAAATCAAAATATAATGAGGTTAATCAGACTGTAACTTAAATATTCTAAAATGCAGTCAATATTTAATGAGAAAAATAAAGGCACAAATTTCAGAGAAAAGAAAATTCTGACCTAGGTTTTCTCAGCAAAAAAACCATGTAGTCAAGACATAACTAAAGAAGAAAATATAATCTTGGAAAATCACAGAAAAACTTATCAACTCTAAATATAAGTAAAATCTATTCAATTATCATTCCAAAAATAGCATGAAATGACTAACAGGAATTTGTATGTTTGGAGGGAGCCCTGCACCCTCTCTCTTCCCATTCTCTCAATTTTATGTAGCAAAATCATGGGAAGGGGAGCTACTCCTATCATTTTAACTATATCTAAAAACTCTGTACAGCAGAGGCTGGCTTTGACTACAACTATAACAGACAAAAAAGTAAAGAAGGATGAGAAAGGCGGGGGGAAGAAAAGCATATAATGAGTAATCTTGTTTATGATACAGATTCAATAAATACTTGTGAGTTGATGAAAAGAGAATACAAGAAATTTTAGATTTTGGATCCAAGTTAATGGCAAAATTCCTAGGTTCTCCATTTTCAGATAGTCTGATAACAGCATTTTAAACGCCTATCAATATGGCCTCTTATAAACACTGCTTATTTCACTTTAAATATTCAAAATATAGTGAATTAAAGCAGTGCTGGACAACCAACATTCCGTCCTTAGTTGCCTCTCTCCTTCTAAAGTACGTTTCTACATATGAATTTGTCCTGATCTATACATTCACTTTTTCTAACTAGTCTTCACTTTTTCCTTCTGACTTGGTGAAGTCTCTACTTTGTTTATTTCCTCTTCGCTGTGTTCCCAACAAGGAGGAATGAATAATATCTCTTTGTCAAAGCAGTTTAAGCAGTCATGCCTATGAAGACTTAACAATACACAATGGATTTTTTCTTTTCTTCAAAGAGAGAAATAGGCTGAAGAAACAAACAAAAAAACCTTGCAAGAAGAAAATGCGGAGGAATGTGTCCAGGCTTCCTTGAGTTAGTGGCATGACTGTGTTCATTCAACAAATGTTTATGACGTGTCTCCTTGTGCCAAGCAATACACTTTTACTTCCCTTCCCATATTCAAACTCCAGCTACTACTAAATGCAATTAAAATCAAAGTGATCATATTTCCAATTGTTAAGGGAACCACCTTCTCCCTCTTCCCATGATCCTGTGAGTCCTTAAAATAAGTACACCAACTTTCTAGAAGATGTTATAGGCTCATCACCATGATGGAACAATTGATTTATGTGACAATTTACTATCTAGTCCATGTGTCTTTAGTCCAGGTTTAATGTACCAAAGGTACCTATGAACATACGGTATCTGAATCTCATCTGCCTCACATCCCTATTCTTATAGAGAATACCACACAGTCCAATGCAGACTCCTCTTTTTCAAAATCTAGGTATGAGGAAAAATTAGAAAATCCACTTGGCCTTGGATCCAGGAGGTATTCTCCGATTCAACGTTTCCAGTAATTAACCTAATATTTTCTTTTTCATGGGGCTTGTACTCAAGACTCAAGAGTCGCATGCTCTACCAACTGAGCCAGCCAGGCACTATTAACCTAGTATTTCAAATCCTATTGTATATCTGTGTCTGTTTTTCAATTGATTCAGAATTTCTAGTAGTATAAAATGATCATCCCAAAGCCATAATACCAACCAAAAAATATGAGTCTGGATTAAGTTAAATAAGAGATTTAAAAAAATGAAATAAAACAACAAAACCCAACACACACACATACAAAACTTTCCCTTTACTAAGTCAACTAGGTAGGTAAAGGTACCAGGAATTATGAGATTGGGTTTTCCTGTCCATCTTTTCATAGAGGGTGAGAGTTTGGTGGCTTAGAGTCACAAAAATACATAACCTCCACGAGCAAAAGCAAAAAAGAAACAAAATTGGCCAGAAGTTTTGATCTTATTAACCTAATAAATAGCAAAAACTCCTTAAGTAAAAACCGAAAATTATTTAAATCTACCTGATGCCCCTCAAAATTATAAAGCAGCTTACAGAGACATACAACAAAATTTATACAAAATTAAAATCCTCTGTTTTATTATGGTATAGTAATGATTTGTGCTGTTTTAGATACCACAATCCTTTCATGCTCCTGTTTTCACCTATTTCTCACGCCCCAGAAGTACTCAAAAATATCTAGAAGTCTCAAAAACAAAGAAGCATAAGGTCCTCAAATAATTTCTATAAAGACCCTTTTCTATAATGATTCCTAGTATGTCACCTTTTCTATCAAAAGAACATATAATATCCAGTCGGTTATATCTGACAGTACCAGAAGACATCTATATTGGAGGGCTCTGATCAACTTCTGGTATTCAAAACACAAATATTCATGTATCCAACATTTCCACTTGACTATTCTCTTTCCTTCAGATTCTATTATCTAAAATGATTTCCTTAAGTCATATTTAATCCAAATGATTACCAAAACACTTACACACTAATGAACTTGCTAAAATATCTATTTCAGTACTTCAATACCCATATTAACCAAATCTTTTTCTTTAACAAATCAAATCTCAAACCTCCTCTTTCCACATAATGTCCTTTAATACTTTATCCTCCTCATATATCTTTGTTACTTATTGAGTTTTGAAGCGGTCAGGAAATCTACATGTTCTGGACAGGGGAAATACTATCCCCACTGCTTGTATCTATTATGACCCATTTCCTCTGAGGCTTCTGTTCATTTTTATTACTGCTGGTCTATGCAATTCCACGGTATTTCTCCAATTGTACTTCTTTCTAGCTGCCCATACATCTAATATAATCTCTTCAAACCAATATGATAGCTTTGGTGTCCAACCTTTAACTCTCAGTTCGAAAAAAGCTACTACTCCCATAAGCAGTTCAAACATTATCAGTTCACTGCAACAACTTGTGATTTAACATTTACCAACTTCTAATGTGAAAGCATTCCCATTTCACCCTACAGATACGTATATCCAAAAGTCAGAAGAAAGAAATTTACACACAAAATGTCTGGCATTTGGTTCATTTTAAGCATTTATTAGTTCATCTATATTAAGTTAAACAATGACCTTCAGTTTTAGATTGGTAAGAAACATGATAAATTCTCTAATAGAAAATATTACATATCATTTATTCCTTTCAGTAGAGCAACCCAATACATACCTCTGGAGAAAATCGGTTTCTTCTGGATTTATCCAAGTAACAGAGAATAAATCCACATTAGTTTATTTAAAAAAAAAAAAAAAAGACTAAAACGTGCCCTATAAACATCACTGACTCAGTATGCCAAAAGATATGAGATTTAACTAACTGTTAGACCATTTGCTGAAATGTAAAACTCAGTAAGAGGCCGTAGTTACCTCTTTTTGTAGATGAAGTTTGAAGCAACTGTTTGGCTTTGAGGGAAGTACGAGGCAAATTTTTCAGCCTTTGCGAAGCTGTTGAAAAATAAGGAACTGTAATATTTGCCTGAAAGGACAAGATAAAGGCTATAGCTTCTGTAAACGTGAATATTTTAATACATACTTGAAAATTTATCAAGGAACAGAAACCGTAAGGTGAAAATATGTTAGACTCCTAGAAGCAGAGGAATCTGAAAGTGATGCTTAGTGCATTAAGTTGGAAAGAAATAGGGATGGAAATCTTAGTGCAAAGTGCATACTTTCAGAAACAGTTTCCTATAGATGAGAAAATCTACAATACTGTAAGCCAATCAAAATATTAAAGAGAAAACAAACCACCGGCAAACATGCTACAGGATGCAAAGAATATAAAGCTAATTAAGTAAAAGTGATGAACACAAGCACACAGTATAGAATAAAATAAAAGTAGTACTTGTTCAATGCAAAAAAGCAGACTTTGGCGAAGCAGTTATTGTTAGATGAATTGCCCTAACATAAAACAGTAATCTCCATACTCAAAAAGGAGAAGAAAACTCAGAACCAGGCAGGTACTCAAGGGAGTCAAAATCCAGTGGCTTTAACACATTTAACATCATCTTGCTGTAGAATAAAACTAATTTATACTTTAGACTTTGGGTAGCAACATATCTGGTCTGTGCACATATGTATGTGGGGTGGGGAGGGGTATATGAGGGGGGCTGCACAGTGTGTGTTGGTGGGATTGATGGGTTTGGAAGAGTCAAAGCATCTCCTTCTTAAAGTGATCAATGAGAAGTTCTAAGCTTTCTTCAAAACTCCTAATCTATTAACTGTAATGAAACTCTCAAAAGTAGCAGCTCAGAGCCATCCAGAGTTAAAACTCACTACAGCTTCACTGAACTGAAAAGTCCCAAACCTACCAGTATAGTCGCCTATTTAAGTGGTTCTAGAATGTCACTACTGATTTGAAAGTTGGATTTCATATACCTCTGGGATTTATATGCCAGAGAGAGAGAGAGAGAGAGAGAGATCCCACAACCATAAATCTGGCCAGCATTTAAACAATCACTGGGTTGATAAGGGAATACTTGATAATACCATCAAAGAGAATTAAGGAGAATTTCTCTTTTGCTCTATTGCTTAACCCTATCAATGCTGAAAAGCTATTGTTTCCCTACTGTCTGAGAATAAATATTTTTAAAGAGTAATAAATGTATGTGATTTCAAATTTACAGCACTCCACATGTTACTGTAGTTAAATAAGACATCAATTTAGCTTAAATATTCCCAGGAAGACTAGTAAAAATTTCTCCAAACCTTAAAAAAAAAGTCAGTTTTATAATTACCTCATATCTACCCCACAGAAATACAGGATGCCATCATCATTGAATATTCTTACATATTTATTCATATATCCTTTCAATCATTCATAGGGTCATTCATTTACTCATTCATTCACTGCTGTTTTTCATTCTTTCAAATATTTAATTATCTACTTTATTTCTGGTACTGTTTTAGGTACAATAGATTCATTTAATAGCCAACTAGAAAGACAAAATTCCTACTTTCATGGAACTAACATTCTGGAAGGAAAGGAGAAATAAATAATAAACAAAGAGTCAAACAGTCATATAGTGATAGCTGCTAAGGAGAAAACTAAGTAGGGAAGGCAGAGAGGAAATGGGAGATATAAGTTGTGATCATAAATAGGGTGATCAGGAAAGAGTTCCCTGAGATGACATTTGCTCAAAGATCTGAAGGAAGGCAGGAAGCAAGCCATATAGATATCTGGGGAAAGCATTGCAGATAGAAGGAAAAGCCATGGTATAGTACCTGAGGTAAGAGTGTGCCCAGGAACAGGAAGTAGGCCACTAGGATTGGAATAGAGTAAATAAGGGCAAAAGGTCACCGACTGTATTTACGCTGGCAATCCACAATACCTATCAACAACTGAAATTTTTTAAATGAGAGCTTAACATCAAATAGAATCTATAATTTGTTTTGGAAAGGTCATACTTAAATTAATAGCTATGATAACTCCAATGAACTTTATTTATCCCTCAAGTTTCATGGGTCACAACATGAAAACTATCCAATGGGAATTTGAAGAATAAGATTGCAAATAGAATCAGGCAGTGTACTCTAAATTTGTCTGATAAAATTTTTACAGAAGGAAATGAGTGAATTTCCTAAGATACTACATAGCCTTGTATTACCCTTAAATAAGAAAACCAAATTTTTATCTGAATTATCAATCTTAACTTGATCAGTCTTCTAAAGACAAAATTATTTTTAAATGACAAAGTGTAGTAAATTGAAAGTCTCCAAATCCTTCTAAAATAATAGAATTCAGTGTGTTAGCTGTTTAAAAATTCTTACGGTTTCCTTGGTTTCTCTTTTAATACTTATATAATTCCAATCAGCAAGACTCCACCGTGAAAAGTAACGATGGCACAGTAAAAATATCATTCTCTCATGCTACCATTATTTAGGTTAAAGTCTTCCTCCACTGACCAGTTCCAAAAACTTTTGTATTTGTGTTAAACATACACCACCATTTTCCGAGTCATTCTAGCTCAAAGTTTTCTTACTTTATTTCCATTTAGTCATCCATGCAGTTCTGTAGATCTCTTCCTTTACATCTCTACTGTCTCCTACACATTTAATTCAGACCTTCATCACCCTATTTTTGAATGAGAACAGTGGCTTTTTGGGTCTCCACTTTGTGCATGTGCATCGAGGGAAGGACAGTGAAAGTGCTGTCCCACCCCCCAACTCCAGTGTAGGCAGTAAGTGAGTGAATGGTCTGTAAGGAATTCAGAACAACAACAACAAAAATATCCCAGCTTGATCTGTTTTTTTATCATCATCATGTCCCAGGATTAATAATCAATGTCAGTAATAAAATGCTCCTCCCTGAAGAAAACAGTTTGTTGGCCTAAGTTATAAACACTTGCTGCAGTTACTGTTGCCTTTTAATAGCATATATGTAAGATTTAAATGAACATATTTTAATACTTATGTTTTAATATATATTGCATTTCACATGAAAAATAATTAGAACTCCCAATTATACAGTCTTCTTTAAAACAGGTGGATTCCACTACATGTTTCTTTCAAAAAGTTCATAGAGATTTGAAATCAAGTTCACTTAGCACAGAATGTGCCTTCAACGCCCTGTGGTACAATAATACATTCCTATATTTAGACAGATTAGAAATAAACAACGATGGTACAGTGATTATAAAGTCAGTGAAACAGAATATGAGTTACTTCAATATTGTCATTGTATGTGACTGGGTACTATTTAAGATATTTCAACTGTGAAGGCATTAGATTTGATCCCCAAAGGAACTAAGACACAGACAAGAGGACAATTTCTGAAATGTATTATAAAATGGAATTTTATGAAATTCTGCCATGCTTATCATTATGTTGAATATTTCCCTATTTGTATAACAGTTGCCTGGTGAGGGGCGGGGGAACCTTCCCAGGTTTAAAAATTGAAGACTATTCTTCAGTCAAAATGAGTGATGATAAATTGATAAATCTGACTGTAGTGTTGCTTTGAGCTTCAATATGCAAGATCAATTCTGACAAAGATCAGTTATTGACAAATTTATAGAAACTAAACCTGTAATATTCATTACTGTGAAAGACTAATAAAAACATACTTTCCTTTAGAAATGATTAAAAAATACTAACCCGTTATCTTTTTTCCATTATAATGCTGACATTATGATTTATTTACTAACAGTTATAAAGTTCAATAAAAGAATATTTTCATTGCCTGCATTTCCCCCAGCCATTATTATTATAACTCATTCTATTATTGTTGAACATAATTTTGTCACATGGGGAGATGCTAAAAATAATCTCCAAGTATGAAATACTAAATAAACATAAGTCACTATAAAAGATGTTAATTACTGCTAAGTAAAATGACCCCTGTTCCCCCTAACCCTGCAATGACAGTTTGTTTTGAAATTTTTATTGCTTACAAATTCTCAGAGTAACCCTTCAATCCTCTCTTACTCCCCACCTCTCATCTTCTCAGTGTTACCAAGTTACATCTCTTCTACTTCATTTTTTAAAGTTCATCCAGATCCTATCACCTCCTGCACCACTGCCTTTGTTCAGATACTCATTTCTTGCCAGGTTTATGCAATAAACAGGCTTCTAAATGTTTCTAGTCTCTCCTCCACTTTAATCCATTCTTCACATTGCTACCAGAATGGATTTTCTAAGAAGTAGTAACCTTGATTAAAAGCCTATCATGGCTCTCCACCCTTACAGGATGAAATCCAAATTCCTTATTAAAAATCTCCCAATCTGTCCCTGGTAGGTATCTCTCCCATCCTACATCACTGCATCCACTAACCATCTTGCATCCTACACTTCAGTCCTACAAAATCACTATAATCAGGATGCTATTCTTAAGACTTCATTACCAATCGTACTGTCGGGTAAACCTGTCTTTCTTTTCTTCATGTGGTCTCATAAGCTCTTCCTGAGCTAGCTGAGAGATAGCTTCAATATCTTTCCTGAAAACCTCTTTACACTGCTGAGTTTAATGCCTTTGTTCTGTTCCCACAGAAGTTCTTGCCAATCACTTCCTGCTACTGAAGGGCACGTGCTGTCTCATTTATATTTATAACCTCAGAGCTTAGAACATAATATACACCCAACAAATACCTGTTGAATGACTAAGGAACACAAGAGTGGATAAAACCCAGAGATCTTAACTAAGCATTCTAGATCCTCCTAATCTAGTGGTTCTCAAACTTGAGTATGCCCTAGAGTCAGGTGAGACACTTCTAAAAAAATAGATTCCAGGTACCCATCCCAGATGTATTCAATCAAAATTTACAGAAGTGCCAGAAAAACTACATTTGTAAAACCTCTTTGTTATTATATAACTGACTCATCATTATGTTCCTTATTAAAAAAAAAAATCTACAAATATGTCATTCTTATATTAGCCCATTACACAGGTTATTCATGTGTATTTCTTTGAATTTATGTTTCATAATTATGTAAAATTCAAGCATAATCTTTCAGTGTTTGGTTCTAAACAGTATCTGGATGAGGATTCCTTCCCCATGGGCCTCAGAAAGTCTGGTTATGCATAAGCTGGATACCGCACCCCCTTCAGTGAAAAGTCCAGAGTAAAATACTGACCATACATCTCTTCTCTGCGGGAATACTCTGTATCCCATGCAAAATTATTCCTCTATTTGACGAAATGTAAGTAAGTGGATAAATATTACACTGGGTTATCTTACTCTTTTGTAGTAATTCTACAATTAAGTAATTCTAAATACTACAAAGTATTTGTAATTCAATTATGCTCCAATAGAGTCATCCAAGAATTTGCAGTTAAGTCAGCATGATGTAATGCAAACAAATATTGGGAGGAAATCAGGAAACTCAGAGAGGAGTTGGAAGGAGGGAGTAGTTTTGCACTTTTCTAGTTATATGCCATTGCACATGTAATATATAAGTATCTCTGCTTCCTCTCTATACAAAATAAGAAATGGGCTTTTGTGAAGTTCAAATGAGATAATACATGTGAAAGTAAACATTTAAAAATACTAACCAGAGTCTGAGTATTATTTTTTTTAAACAAGCAGATTGTCTCAGGTTTTTCTCCCTCCTCTTATTTCTGAACCAATATTCCTATAGCTTTCTGAAAACTAAATTTTCTACTGAACCTCTAGTAGTCTTAGAAAGAAGGCACTAGTCTTCTGAAAAACTGTCCCTGACAAACAATCTTTCCTTTAACTGGAGAAACAGAGAAAATGGCATATATCCATGACCTCTGCAATGCTCTGGTTTTCTTAAACTTTTTAAGTTACTCACATTTTCCAAATATAAAAGTCAGAAATTGGTAACAGCTATAAAAATGAAAATATATTAGAACTCTCATAATATTCATGTTTGAATGCCAGCATCCACAATAATGCAGCCACAGCAAATAAGCATATAAAAAACAGTGATTGGCATAGTACAAGGCAAAAGAAGTGGTCCCGAGGGTGGAAGTAATAGCAACCTTGCAAAGTTAGGTTCATGCAGACCAGCAAGTAAGAACCAAAGCTTTACCACTTAAGGGCTGGAAAAATAAATACTTAAAAGAAAACAAAATGCAACATCTATTATACTAACTGGTTTATACAAAAAATAAAGAATACTAATTCATGTATAAAATAGATAAAGCTTACTATATTTATATATAATTCTATATCAAAATGAAAAGGCTATCATGAAAACAGTATATATATGTAATATATATACATATATACACACACACATAGTAATTAAAAGAACAGTTACATACATACATTTCTATGGATCAAAGATACATGTAAAATTTTAAGAAAATAGATAATACATTACGAAGTAAAATATGTTAACTTAAACAAAAGGCTTAAAATATTTTTATAAAATAAACTTTATTAAGTTTTAAACTTGATAATATTTCAGACTTACCATTTTCCAAAACTTTTTTTGTGACTAGTGTGATTTTACCCTAAAATAAATGTTTGTGGCATTTTAATTGCAAATAAGTTTCACTATAGCTACAAATATAAAAATAAACAAGTATATACAATTGAAAATACAAAGGACTGTCTCTTACTTTCTCTTTTGCCTATACACTGTTCAAATACCAAGATAGACCACTATGAAACTGCATACATATTTTCCACTTAAAAGTAAATTAGTGATTAGAATCTCATTATATTTCTCTTTATATTTTCCTTAATTATCAATTCCTGGGGAAAAAGAAAAATTCACCTACAGAAAAAATTTCTAGGGAATCGGCAGGTGATTACACAATGCTAATTCTACTAGAGAACTCAAGTAATTATCACAAAATTTAAGATATGGTCATATATTTCTCTATTAACATTTTTATTATAGATTCTCAACCTTTTCTTTTTTCTTCTAGAATTTTGTCAAGAGTCATTTTCATTTCCATACAGCTCTGAGGTGCTACAATAGTTCAAATAAAGAGCATATATGAGGGCATAAGGAAATAACCCTGAGTAAAAAGTTGGTACTAATAATGATGGAATAAAGAGAATATAGATATAGCTGGTTTTAACAAAGAACAGGGAAGATGTCTGAAGATATAATCATATAAAGTTTTGAGAAATTCAGAACTCATTTCAAACTAAGCATAAAAGCACAAGTACAAATAATGTTTTGGATTATCTGTGCATAGGCTGTAAATGTGCAGCTTATAATATGCCTGATTTTTATTATTTAATCTCCTTAGTGCTATAAAATTTTCTTTCCCATTGTATTAACATTGTGGATTGCTTCTTCTTTCAGGCAAAAATATACTGAGGGAGAAAAAACTCAGAAACACGGTATTTTCAAGGGTCAAATGAACTTAATTTACAGATTTAAAGGCACAAAAGTTATCATTCACCATTTCAAGATAGCTTAGAGTTCAAAGTATAACTTTATTTTTAAAGTTCTGTGATTCCCTACTTTCTATACCATTTATGAGTACACCATATGAGTATCATAATGGCACTCTTAATTACATAGTTTGCAAGACTTGGAATTCTAAATTTAAAATTTAACTTGGTTCAAAAACATGTTGTTGCATATATCCAGCTAAATAAATGAGGTACACAAATCTCTAGGCAACAATTTTCCACAGTGCCTTAAATTTTACGGTTCATCTTAGAAAAAAACCAGAAATAATATTTCTGGATACTTTTGTATCTTAGTACTAAACCATAGATATGACAGACCTCTCCAGCTGGACTTGGGTTCCTGAGCAGAATCAACATGGGTTTGAATCCTAACTTGCCACCTATGTATGTATGTATGATTGTAGGTTGTTATTCAAAGCTTCAATTTCATAATTTGAAAACTGTGTTAATAATTGTACCTACTTCATAGAATTGTTCTGAAGATTAAACAGGATCATGCATGTATGGTACAGCACAATATGAGTCTCTCTAATATAAATAATATCACATACAACTGAAAGCAAGGAAAATTTATCATTGTTATCACAAAAGTCATTTGGGTTCAAATGTATTTTGTCCTGGTCTTTTTGAGCCACCAAGTTAACAGCAGCTTAACATAAAATACACAAAGTCAGCTAAACACAACAGAGCCAAGGAAGAATGCAAGGGAATTAAGAAACAATTGGATGTTTCCAAAGTTGTATTACCCAATAAACAAGTTATAAATGATCAGTAACCTTGTGTTTGTGGCGCTTCTTCATAGCTTTAAGGAAATGAAGAAACACGTCGCAGCCACCATCTCAACTGGCGCTGTAATATGCTACAAAGAAACTGAGTCGATCAGACCACAGGACTGATGAGAGCCATGGGTTACAAGGGGTGCATATTGAGCACTTCTAAATTTATAGAAATAACTGTGACAGTTTGTTTAAAATTGGTTTGATTACATGTTTGTATCTACTCTAGTTAATAGATAATACTCTTTGGGAAGTGTTCAATTCCTTTTCAGTCACCTTGTACACTAAAGTACACTGTATCCATCTATTCCCACATCACTACTTGGCTCAGTTGGCTACTTTGTTTTAGAAGTTCTGTATGATTCTTTCTGATCTTTGTTTATGTTACCTTTGTCTCTCCTTCATTTGACAGACTCAATCTTTTCTTTTCATCAAGTTAATTTCAACTTTTTTTCCCCCTAGATTTGCCAGTTGTATTTATTTTATTCATTGAAAATTTAACATGCTTTTAATTATGCTAGTATTTTTTGCAGGATCATTATGGTTTTGTTATGTTTTTTTAAGTATTCTACTAAGAAAGTTGCTTGAGTTTTAAGTTGTCTGTTTCAGGACTATTTCCCATAAAAATCTTGTCATTTTTAATGTATAGTACTGCAGAATGCGAGGTTTTTAATGAATATATATCCGTATAATTAATAGGTAGACTTTGCTCATTTAAAAATTCTGGAGAGGGGATCCTGGGTGGCTCAGTCAGTTAAGCATCTGACTTTGGCTCAGGTCATGATCTCATAGTGAGTTCGAGCCCCGCGTCTGGCTCTGTGCTGACAGCTCGGAGCCTGGAGCCTGCTTCGGATTCTGTGTCTCCCTCTCTCTCTGCCCCTAACCCACTCGCATTCTGTCTCCGTCTCTCTCAAAAATAAACATTAAAAAATTTTTTTCAATCTGGAGAGACTAGAGTTTCATACAGAAACAAGTACTGATACAATTGGGTATCTTATAGGAGCAAATTTTAAATTTTAATACAGCTATGATTATCTTATAGCAAGCGACAATCACTACATTTTAGTATAGATAGCTTAAAACAGCTATTCAGCACAAAATTACTATCTATAATTTTCATTTTCCTTTAAATAACTGACACATAAAAGATACTTACTGGCTGAAGCCTGAGGTTGCATGCGAGGTATTCCTCCATTTGGCACTTGAAAATTTGAGTCACTTCTGCTGCTTTTCACTGAGTCAACTTGTGTATTAGATGTTCGGGACAGGTTTGGAAGACTGCGTCTTAGTTTTTCTATGACAACAGAATTTAAAGAAAAAAAAATCAAAGAATTAAAGAATTAAAGATATTTTAGATAAAGAATTAAAATATTAACTGGCATTCACAAATCAAATTCTTTAAGCATTCACATTTTAGAGGAGTTAACAGAAAGTACATGTCTTATAAAAAATAACTTAACCCAGGTCCTAGAAATCAGTAGAAGAGAACCTTTAAAAAGAGCCATAAATTAATTAAATCAAAATCTATATACGGACCACTTCATGAGTAGTAGTAACATAATCAGGTAAAATTAAATTCACTCTCTCCTTTAGTTTTGTATTGATGCACTAGTAATAAAACAGTAAACTACGTAAATTCTTGATCTACTTTTTTTTTTTTTTTTTAATTTTTTTTTTTCAACGTTTATTTATTTTTGGGACAGAGAGAGACAGAGCATGAACGGGGGAGGGGCAGAGAAAGAGGGAGACACAGAATCGGAAACAGGCTCCAGGCTCTGAGCAGTCAGCACAGAGCCCGACGCGGGGCTCGAACTCACGGACCGCGAGATCGTGACCTGGCTGAAGTCAGACGCTTAACCGACTGCGCCACCCAGGCGCCCCGATCTACTTTTCTAAAATACAAAACCTTGGTAAAAAATTGTGTTACTTTCATATCGAAATATTAAGGACAACTGCTTTGCCAGAATCATTCTAATTACCTTCATTTTTAACATTGCTTGTCTGTAAATCCGCGGGATGACCTTGAAGTGAAAGGCGAGGTTGTTGTAAGCGGCTAATCATAGGCTGTGGGGACACTCTACTATATTCTATTCCCCGAGCAGGAGATCGTGAACGAGGTGAATTTCTGGGTGACTGCTTAGGTGATGGTCGAGGTGAATTGCGTGGTGATGGTGAAAACCTGTTAACAGCAGGGTATACTGCATGATGCATATTGTCATCTTCATCATCTAAACTTTGCGCATCAAGTTCCTGATCGCTAAAAGTACCCCGTCTTGTAGAATTGCAAGATGAACCAGAACTGCGCCGAGATGTGGTGGCTGCATATTCTTGCCGGAGACCTGACAATAATGAATGTGTTATTTCATTTCTTTAGTTACATTTTTAAACATTTATATATTCTTGAGGCTTAAAAGCAAAAGAATATCATTGAGAAATTCCAATAGGTATAAAGTGTAAAGGAAAACTCCCTTTCCACTTGAATCATCTTAGACATCCTCCCATATAATGATGCCTAAAATATTTTAAAAGACTATTTTTGAATTGAATGAAATTCTATAAACCTTTGCCCAATCCAACGTTTTCTTCATGATTCTGAAATCTGTATTAGAGGTAGAACCATAAATTTAAAAATATTTCTACTCCTAAAGACAAAAATCCAAATTTGAGATCAACATTTCAAAAATACTGAGGGAAAACAATTATTGTTCAACCAATGAGAAGAATACACCAGTGTATAAATAAACTCCCTGGATACTGAATTCTTGGAATTGATTTATTGATGAAGGAAATTTCTTTCCCACCCTCAGGAATTCAATACTTGGGCATAAATGAAATTTTAGTTCCTTCATGACCCAAGAGACTTCATCAGTAAAACAAACTTAAATTCTAAGCTATCAAGTAAAAATTTTCAAAGGAGTCTCCTATGTATCTTGACACCTCCAGAAACATCCAAGCAAACTTAGACCCTTCAAAAAGTATAAAAACTTCTAGAACAAAAACAAATGTTGGTATATATTCAATTAAGAATAAAATTACTATTCAAGAAAAGTACAGAATTTAGGCCAATATTTTGATCAAGTCCTGCTAACTGCTGACAATCTAGTTTAAAAATTCTCTGCTACTGGGGCGCCTGTGTGGCTCAGTTGGTTAAGCATCCGACTTCGGCTCAGGTCATGATCTCACAGTTCGTGGGTTTGAGCCCTGCGTCAGGCTCTGTGCTGACAGCTCAGAGCCTGAAGCCTGCTTCAGATTCTGTGTCTCCCTCTCTCTCTCTCTGCCTCTTCCCCACTTGTGCTCTCTCTCACTCTCTCAAAAATAAACATTAAAAAATTAAAAAAAATATGCTCATACACAGACAGTGCTATCGATATGGTCCCCAAAGTAATGGGTGAGAATCATAGCAGGGTATCTATAAAACTACAGATTCCTGGGGCCTATCTAACCCTTCACTCAAGTTTTGGAACCACTCTAGTAACAAACAAGATAGTGTCTCGTTCCAGCAAACACAGTACTAAAGTCACCTAACAAAAGACAACAGATCAGTGAATAGCACTGTTTTAGCAAGGAAAAACACAGATCCCAAAGTAGGCCCTGCAGTAGTACTAGGGGGATCCTAAGGAAGCAACAATCACTATGGGACTGTGTATTTCTCCTATTAGAAATAAGAGGGCTTAACCAGGAAACAGCCAAAATCTGTAATTCTACATCTCTGTTAAAAACAAACAAAACTAAAGAAACAATGTTTTAAAACACAAATCATTTTCTTAAAAAAAACTTGGCATTTTCGAGGAGGCAGACATTTTTAGCATCTTTTTTTTTTTTTTTTATTCACTAGAAAAAGACCCTATCTGTGCATGTGGATGGCTTAAAAAGAATTATTAAAGCAAGGCTAGAATTTCTTTTACTTGTTACCAAAACACAATATAAAAATGACAGCAAAAAGCTGGTTGAGTTTCTAACAAAATACTGGGGTCTGAAAAGTCACAGTTCAAAGAACTGAGAGAATTTACTCTAAGTTATAGTGAGGAAGCACTCTATTCTCCTTTCACATCCCTGACTAGCTGACAATAGCTCCTCACTAGCTGACAATAACCACAGTCTCAATGAGGAGTTACACAAAATTACAGAAGAAAAGGGTACCATATTGTTAGTTCCGTGAGCTAAAGATAAGTAAAGCAAGAACCAAGTCTTTCTACTTTTCTATGCGAAGCTGTTGGAAAATGGGAAATGATTCAGCAGAATAACATTCTGCAGTTTCTTAATAAATGTAATAGCTTAATAAAACCTACCATATATCTACATAAAAGGGCCTAAAACAGAAAGTTTTTAAACTAAATTATTTTGATGCTCCATTACCCTCAGCTGATTGTCAAGACTGAAACGTGTGCTTCAAGAATCTTTTCATTGTGAAGATTGAACGGGTCACTTTAGAGAGATTGCTTACTTCACAGTTAAGCTTGTGGTATCTTACGATAAAATGTGTAGGCAAACCATAGTACTCTACTGAATATCTAATAAAACATTTCCATCCTCTCTAAAAGCCTTTTAAAAATATGTACCATTATCAGTATAGTTAGGTGAGGATACTTCCATGTTCAAATTTTCCTGTTTCTTCTGGTTGAGAATCCTTTTACGATCTCCTGAGGATGATACTGTTTTTAGCCTGATTATTTTCACTTACTGTTTTCATTCCTCTTTATGTACTTGTTTTATGTGCTAAAATGTTTTTTTCAAATATTTTACGCACAAATGTGAAAAGTACAAATTAAAATATTTTTTAAAAAAAGTATAGGCAAGAATAATACTATCACCACCATTTTACAAAGAGAGCCAGAACATCCACAAACCTTTGAAACAGTATGACAAATTTTGTGCATATGTATACTTTGGGGATGACAGGGGATATAATTTTTATTGGATTCTCAAAGGTATCTGTGACCTAAAAAGTTGCAAAGACCATTCTGTAAAGCAATATCGCATGCTCACCTCATTTAATGTCATAATTTCAATTTTCCCATAAAGGTCTTTTTTTTTTTTTTTTTTTCTGTAGTCTATACCACATATTCTAAGAGTGGTGATATCTGCCCCCATAGGGAGAAAATTGGCTCTTGGGGTATGAAAAAAACCCAGATACCATACTAATTTGTGATCCTCATAGTACATAAAGAGATGCAGGGTATATCTGTGGTATTAAAATTTCATGGTGAGGTGATACGCAAAAAAAGGAAAAAAAGTCTAAAAAGGTGGTTGGGAAGGGGTAATAATGGAAAAAAGGTTGAGAAACAATGGTCTACTAAGAAAACACAGTGTAATAGAGTAATAACTACTCTAGGAAGTTCCAGCGCAGAGTAACATGCAGGGCATGGTTACTAGTCATTACCTGCCTTTCTTTGCTCCTCACACAGCAAACTGTTTTACATAAAATGCACTCTGAAAACAAGTTAATGAACAAGCAAGTCTATATGTTGAATAAGCCTCTAAAACTTAACATTTCTACTCATACATTACTATCCCACAACACCTTAAGATCTATTAAATATCCACAACAAAATTATACCTGAACTAGACTCAACTTGAACAATTAAAATACTTACTTTCTTCTTGCATCCGAGCTAGAATCTGTACATCAGTTACATCATTTAGCTTATAATTGGATCCAATTGAATCTTCATCTAATTCTGAAGCACTTAACTCACTGTCTATAGAGGATTGAGGACTGAGTGGAGGATTTCTGTCTGATGAACTTTTCAAATTACCTTAAAAAAAAAAAAAGATTTGAACTTTGGTATAACAAAAACTGAATAAGCATCTGTTGTAATAACTTGATATTAATTCTTTGATTCAGTTCACCATTATTCTGTCTTTTCTGTTCATGAAATTCCCAAATATTGAAAATAAAAATTGACTTTATTAAGAATAAAGAGGGCTATGTCATATGTTATGGCATAAAAGCAAATCACATTTTCATTTCAATCATAACTTATCTATTCTCTTATGAAACAATTAAGCTTTCACCACGGTGCCTGGTAAGTAGGTGGTGTTCAATAAATGTTAGAGGATTCCAACTTTTACAAGACAGCCAATGAAACACCTCATAAACAAATGAATTTATAATGTGTTTTCTCCTCCCAAATTCACAGTCTTAGCCAATACCATCATCTTTTTCCCTGAATAAAAGCTTCTACTTTTCCTAAGCAAGAAAACTATAATTTGAGGAAAATCAAAATTCCTTAGAGATTTAGGAACAAACCAAAAAAAGAACACTAGGGTCATTTTTCCTATGTTATGCCATGTTTACAAAATTCTTTGTCAAACTAGTCATAGGGATCCAAGGAGTTCTCTGAAGTGTAGGAGTGAAGCACAAACATGGAACAGAGAAAATAATGAGATAAAGTATTTCATTGCTGAAAGCAAAAAGGGGGATAGAAGGCAGGTCAGAAGAATAAAGGATATACATATCCAAGAGTCTAACTTGTTTCTAAGGAAATCTTTTCATCAGATCATCAACTTCTAGTGAAGAATAAAATCCTAACACTGTCACTAATGTATCTAATACAGACTTATTTGAAACATTTGTTTCCCAGAATTCTTTACCATAGAAGTCAGCTCCCACGTGAAAGGCATATTAAGAGCAAAATAGTTGATGTTTATATTATCAAGAAGAACATAGTGCATATGATAGGAAAAGTACTACAAGGTCAGGTTCAAATAGTGCCCAAATAAAATTCTTGTTAAACAAACATAGCAGATTAAATTTTTTAGTATGACAGTCATGGGTGACATAAATAGCAAGTAACAACTTATGCACAAAGCTAACAGCAGGGGCGAGAAGTTATTAGACTAGGGAGTCAAAAATTTGAGGTGGTTAACAATAACCTTAATTTTTAAGGAAGCTGCAATAATTAGCTGTAACAACAGCAACAATAAGAGTTAGCAGTGAATCCTAAAGAACAGTAAGCTACAGAGTAACTATTTCAGTCACAGAACCACAGCAAAACATTCTTTCCCCAATTTACAGCAGTCTACCCTCCTATATCATTTTGGACTCCACTCTTTTGGCACATACACATATAGCTTATACTATTATTTGAGTGTAACATCAAAGCTTATTAAATAAAGCTTAAGTGGTTTAATAAGAGCTTTTATTTTTAGCTTTTATAGCCCAATCAATCTATTCAGTAAAAGAAAGCATCTATTAGTTAAAAGAATCAAGCTTGTTACTCTAATCAAGCCACATCTAAAATTTTTTAAGTACATGCTAAAGAAAACTTTACAGATGTACCCTGGTTTATCAGTACCAGGTGCTAAATAGCTCCTCACTGATATTTTCTTTAACCACTTAAAAGTCTCATAGGCACAAGAACTCGAACTATTGATGATTGAGTTATTTTCTGAGGTAGGGCAGTAAGTTAAAAACTATACCTTAATTATTCCATTTCAAATTCTCCTTACCTGAATTTCCAGGAAGTATTAGCTGTTTGACTATAGGAGGTCGCACTGGGGTTGAAGATGGAGAATTGAAACCACTGCTGTATGGGCTACTTGCACTTGGACTATAAGGACTTGTGTAACTCATGGAGTTGAAAGGATTGTTATATAAATTCTGCCTCTTGAGAGCTGTGTTAATGAGAAGGGGAGAAATCAACATAATAACAGAAAAGGTTAACACTTCACTCAAAATTTTTTCCTACTGGGAAATTTATTAAGTCATTATCTCAAGTTAAATACAGAAACATTCTTAGAGTAGCAAGAGAAAATACACATTAATAATCCCAACAAAATAGTTCCATTATCTTAAATTGCACTGTGCAAATAAAACAGTAGCCACACCAAACACCAAAAATAATACCATAGGAAGAATATCTTCTCAACAAATTATTAGCCATTAAATTAATTTACTTCTATCTTGTCGGGAAGTTTGTTCCAACTGTATTAACTCTGAATGGTCTTAAAAAATAAAATGAATGAAAAGTATATTTGTGTCTTCTCATTTTTTAAAAAAATGTTTATTTATTTTTGAGAGAGAGAGAGAGAACGAGAGAGAGAGCGCCGGGGAGGGACAGAGTGAGGGGAGACAGAGGATCCAAAGCAGGCTCTGCACAGACAGCAGAGAGCCCGATGCGGGGCTTGAACTCAGGAACCTGAGATCATCTCCTGAGCCAAAGTCGGGTGCTTAATTGACTGAACCACCCAGGAGCCCCTGTGTTTTTTTTTCATTTTTCTATAACAAACATTTACTGCAAAAAAAAGGGGAGAAAAAGTATGAAATAGTGAGTTTTAAAAACAGCCTTTCCAAAGTTTGGATTTTTGTAAAAATAAAGCAATATTGACTACTTAGGCCAGGTTAAGGTCAAACATGTGCGACTTCTCTTTTTAAAAAGAAAAAAGCCTCCCTCCCTTTCCCCCAGTCTTCTGGCCCAAGAAAAGGAAGAAAAAATGTGCTATGCATGTAAGATTATAGAAACAGTACAAAAGTAGAACTAAGATATCAAGTACATACGTAGAGAAAAATTACTACTTAAAATAGTATTTCTTTCTTCTACACTCTTCTAAAATCCATAGCTTAACTCAGTATTTCTGACCATTGGCAAAACAAGGTGTAGAACATACAGACAAATGTGACATCGTACTATTTCTCAAGGGGCTTACAACCAAGTAGTGCGGGCAGGAAAAAACAATGATTTCAGGGCAAAATGAAATGAGCACTATCATAAAGGTGCAAAGGGCTGTGGAATGATGAGACAAGATAATTCATTACAAATGAGAAAAACTAGGCACAGCTTTTTGGAAAGGGGCATTGGAGCAGTCCTGAGAGGATGAGCGGCAATCTGACAGGCCACTGAGAATGGGGAAAGCGTGTGCTTCCATCTGTGTTTATCACAGGAACAAAAGCAGGGTCTTGAAAATGTATATTAGGTTCAGGGAATAAGAGTGAGTGCTGTAGAAAGGTAAAGCAGATGCGTGAGGGACAAAACAGGAAGACGTAGCCGGGCCAGGTCGTGGAAGTCCTGGAAACTGTGCTCAGGAGAATGAACGTTATTCACTATCAGTGAATTCTGAGCAAGGGTGATATATGATCCAATCAGTTTCAGAAGAAAATTGATGGACATTTTTATGTTGAATAGATGAGACTGAACTAGGCAGTAGAGGTGACAAATACAAAAAAGAAGGATAGATATTAAAAACTAGAAGGATTACAAAAGAAAAAAAATAAGGTGACTCTGAAGTTTCTGGTTTGCCTACTGGGCAGAGAAATGGTTTGGGGTGGAAGAACATACGTTTTTTTGTTGTTTTTCTGTTTAGTTTGATGATGTAGTAAGTTGGACAGTGTAGTTTTGTCCGTATTCCCCAAGAGATAAGATGCCACACTTTAAACATATTTAGAATGTAGTATCTCAGAAATACCAACCTGAGCAGAAACTGGGGTGCTAATTTCTTCCTCTTTACTTTCTGATCTCCTCTGAAGCTTATTCTCTTCCCGGTGGTTATTTATTTAATCACTAGCATTTCAAGTCCTCACCCCTTTATGTCCTCACTCTATACTATATTCCTTTTCCTAAGAAATCTCATTCATATCTATCACATCAGTTATTATCTATAGTCCAAAAACTCCCCATTATTTATATCTCCAGTCCCAAGTTTTCCTGGGCTTCAGGCCCATATGTGCTGCCCATTTAATGTCTCCTCTATGGAGCCACTGGCTCCTCAGAGCCAACATTTCCACATTCAAAGTCATGATTTTCCCGCTAAAATTGAACTCTCTTCCTGGGGTTCTGACCTCAAAATGATTAGTAACATTCATCCTGTCACACAAGCTGGAAACCTAGATCATTGATACTTCTCCCTTACTTCCTCAAATTTGGATCATTCAGTTTTCCATCCACATCTGTTCATCTCCACTACCATCAACACACACTGCCCAGCTATCATGATCAACCCCCCACCCCCGCAAAAGCACCCTACATTCATTCACTTCTAGCCTTCTCCAATCTACTCTCCATACTCCAGCAAGACCTTAACCAAAATGCAAACCTAATCACATCTTCCTGCTCATACATACCACACCCTTGAACAACACCCTCCAATCTTTCTATTGCTTTTATTTTTATTTTTTTTTTAGAGAGCGAGTGAGCGAGCGAGCATGAGCAGGGGAGAGGGGCAGGAGACAGAGACAGAGAGAATTTTAAGCAAGCTCCACGCTCAGCATGGAGCCCGCTGCAGGACTTGATCCCACAACCCGAGAATCACGATTTGTGCTGAAATCAAGAGTCAGACGCTCAACCAACTGAGCCACCCGGATGCCCCTTTCCATTGCTTTTAGAATAAGGCCCAAAACCTTTTCTTAAAAAAAAAAAAATGTTTACTTATTTTGAGAAAGAGAGAGAACAGGGAAGGGGCAGAGGGAGAGAGAGAAATCCCAAGCAGTCTCCATCCTGTCAGCACCGAGCCCGACACAAGCCCAACACGGGGCCCAACACCACAAACCCTGAGCTGAAACCAAGAGTCAGAGGCTTAACTGACTGAGTCATCCAGGTGCCCCAAATCCAAAACCTTTACCATAATCTATAAGGGCTTGCAAAGCCTGGCTCCTACATATCTTTCTCACATCTCTCCCTTCCCTACTCTTCTCCAGCCACCAACTTGGCTTTTTCCAGGTCTCGTGCATGCCATACTCTCCCCGCATGCTTGCACAGGCCTCCCACAGAGCCTCTGTACACACTGTGTTCTCTACCTGGAATACCCTTATTCCCTCTTTCGCCTTCCCCCTTAAACCACTCAAATTTTTCTAAATCTTTAGGACTCAGGTCAAACATTGTTTCCTGAAGTAAAATCCCCATTTCTCAAAGCAAAGCACTTTGTACCATTCTTTTATTATGTATCACCAGTTATAAAAACTATTTGTATTAGTACATTTCCCCTACTAGATGATAAACTCCATGAGCTCAGGTATGCTGTTAGTTTTTATCATGTATCCTCTACCCTCTCCCCAAAGTCTGAAATATATCAGGCTCTCAGTAAATATTAACTGAATATATGCATGAATGAATGAGATTAAGTTGAAGAGAGGCCGCTGGATACCATATGAATGGATGAAATAATGAAAACAGAAGCCAGGCAAAAGAGACCTCTGTCACCCTAAACTTAAAAGGTGGACAGATGGGGGATTGGGGAAATGGGACATTTAATGGATACAGAATTGCACAGTATGGGATGATGAAAAAGTTCTGGAGATGGTCAGTGGTGATGGCTGCACAGCAATGTGACTGTACTCAATGCCACTGAACTGTAGATTTAAAAAATGGTAAAAAAAAATAAAAAATAAAAATAAAAAATGGTTGGGGCGCCTGGGTGGCTCAGTTAATTAAGCGTCTGATTATTGATTTCGGCTCAGCTCATGATCCCCAGTTCATGAGATTAAGAGGATTCTCTCTCCCTCTCTCTCTCTGCCCCTCCCCCACCTGGGCAGCACGAATTCTCTCTCTCAAATACACTTAAAAAAACAATTTTTTAAAATGGTTAAAGTGGTAAATTTTAAGCTATGTAAAGTTTCCAATTAAAAAAAAAGATGGACAAAGAAGGAAGAACCTTCAAAGATGGCTTCAAAGAAAACAGTAGGGAGGGTGAGACAGGGTAAAAAATACAACGCACTATCATGGGGCGCCTGGGTGGCTCAGTCAGTTAAGCATCTGACTTCGGCTCAGGGTATGATCTTGCGGCTCTTGAGTTCAAGCCCCGTGTTGGGCTCTGTGCTGACAGCTCAAAGCCTGGAGCCTGCTTTGGATTCTGTGTCTCCCCCACTCTCTGCACCCGGCCCCCCCAACTCGTGCTGTGTCTCGCTCCGTCTCTCAAAAATAAATAAATATTAAAAAAAATTTTTTAAAAATACAATGCACTATCATAAACAATAAGAGAAGAACATCTTCGGGACAAGTAGTAGAGCACTGCAAGGAAGCTGAGTGGGACTGAACAGAAACCATTCTCTTAGAATACAATAGCTGTATTCCCAGGAAGCTCTGCCTTACCACAGAAATACATCTAATATCTCCTCACCAACTTGGAAAAGGGGGGATTTAGGACTAAGGTTGAAATTTGGAATAGCCAAATAGTTGTTTTTTCTTTTTATTTTTTTAAGTTTATCTATCCACTGAGGGGAGGGAAGGAGAGGCACAGAGAGGCAGAAAGAGAGGGAGAGGACCCCCAAGCAGGCTCCACACTGTCAGCACAGAGCCCGAAGTGGGGCTTGAACTCATGAACCCATGAGATCATGACCTGAGAGGGAATCAAGCATCAGAGGCTTAACCGACTGAGCCATCCAGGTGCCCCTTTTCCTTTGACTATATATTACATTTATAGCTGTACCTACTGCTCTGTGCATATAGCTATAAAACCTAAACACTGTCAAACAAATCCAGTACCTGATTACACCTAGTTTTGGTTCAAGAGTAACAGTTTCTCTTACACACTCCCACTACCTTTAATACCTTGTTATAATAAAGCAAAAAGCTACTTCACTCAAATTGCTATTTTTGAGGTGTTATTTTGCTTTTCCCCAGGTCCAACTGACTAATTGCCAATTGCTAATAGTTCCTATTTTTTAGGATGTTTTAAACCAAGGTTTGGTAAACTGCAGCCTGTGAGCCAATTCCAGCCCACCACTTCTTTTTGTAAATAAAGCTTCCCTGGAACAGAGCCATGCCCATTCATTTACGTATTATCTATGGCTGCTTGCGTCTAAGAAGGGCAAAGGGGAGTAACTGCAACAGAGACCTCATGGCCCACAAAGCCTAAGATGTTTACTATCTGGCTATTTACAGAAAAAGTTTGCCAATGCGTTTATATGTTTATTTATCGACTGTCTGCCACCCCCGTTAGAATATAAGCTCTGGGAAGTAAGGGACTTTTTCGTCTATTTTCTTCATTGCAATATCCTCAGAGTTGAGAACAACACCTAGCACAAAGTAGGTTATGAACATATACTGCTGAATAATGACAACTCCTAACTGTAAAATACACTTACCTTATTTCTAAGGTGAGATGCAGTAATGGAAAGTTGTTCCTAAAGATATATATATATTTTTAACATTTATTTATTTTTGAGACAGAGAGAGACAGAGCATGAACGGGGGGAGGGCCAGAGAGAGGGAGACACAGAATCCGAAGCAGGCTCCAGGCTCTGAGCTGTCAGCACAGAGCCTGATGCGGGGCTCGAACTCACGGACCGTGAGATCGTGACCCGAGCGAAGTCAGATCGTGACCCGAGCGAAGTCAGACGCTCAACCGACTGAGCCACCCAGGCGCCCCCTAAAGATATTTTTAATAAACATCTAAATAATATCACCTAACTGGAATGAGTTAGAAATTTTCCAGTTATTTTGAATTGTCTACTACTTTGTCTAGATACTTTTAATAATTTGGAGGCGCCTGAGTGGCTCAGTCAGTTAACTAACTAACTTTGGTTCAGGTCATGATCTCGTGGTTCACGGGTTCAAGCCCCACGTCGGGCTCAGTGCTGACAGCTCAGAGCCTGGAGCCTGCTTCAGATTCTGTGTCTCCCTCTCTGCCTGTCCCTCCCCTACTTGCACTCTCTCTCTCTCTCAAAAATAAACAAACATTAAAAAAAACTCTTATGAATAGAATTTAAATCAAGCTCCAGGATACAATTCTAAAAACACTTAATATTCAGAAAAAAAAAAAATTTTTAATTGCATAAAGGCTACTGCTTTTCCAAAAAGGATCCTCTATACACAAGGAAAAAGTAACACAGAAGTTACATATACACAAGGAAAAAGCTTACAGAAGTTAAATAATGCACAGAGTCACAGAGTAACTAAGTGCTAGAATGAGAATGGGGTCTCTTTGGTTCCCAGCCTGTATGTTTCCACCACATCAGAATTTCCCAAGGGTGGTGAGAGAACTTTAGATGATACCAAACATATTTTTAATAGTTATTTGTGTTAACTTATATTAGAAAAAAAAAAGCCCTATCATATAAACCCCATTATTTCATGGATATTATTCTTTAGGATGAAGTGAAATAAAAATGAGAAGATTGGGGCAAAAAGCTATTAAGTAAATTTAACAGGGTATTATGTAATTTAACAAGCTATTAAGTAAACAAGGTTATGTGCATATGGTAAAAACCCATGATGGCATGCACGAGATTAAGAAACCACCAAGCAAAGAACTGCCTTCCTAAAAACAAACCAACTCAACATCTATCTGTTTTTTGATTAAAGAAAGCAAGGAGATGAACTTACAAGTAAAATTATAGACATACCTGACATAGTTTGATCAAGTTTGTGGATAAGAGACTTTTTAGCACATTCGACATCAGGACTTGGGTAATCCAAAACTTGCCTGCACCAAACTAGTGGACTAACTGATTTCTGCATTGGTGTAAGTTTTTTCTTTGGTGATGAATACAGCCTAGAAGAAAACAAAAACAAAAACAAAAATAAAAGGTTAACATTCATTATTAAGCACAAGTTATAAGACAGGGATCCTTTTGGACAGATTTAAATTAAGAGGGGGGTGTTGCAGGTGTCATGGAATGTCTTTAAAATCACCTACATTTTACTTTGTGTATAAAAAGAAAATGACACTACAACCATCAATATTAACCCATATTTCAAATGTCAAATAAACCCAAATGAAGCCAACTGTCTAATTCTAAAATAGGTCTTCTTTTTCTTTTAGTCTCATTACAAAAACTATGAGGAAACATCTGTCTTTACAATAGCTCGGTCTGTTTTCGGGGCGCCTGGGTGGCGCAGTCAGTTAAGCGTCCGACTTCAGCCAGGTCACGATCTCGCAGTCCGTGAGTTCGAGCCCCGCGTCAGGCTCTGGGCTGATGGCTCGGAGCCTGTGTCTGATTCTGTGTCTCCCTCTCTCTCTGCCCCTCCCCCGTTCATGCTCTGTCTCTCTCTGTCCCAAAAATAAATAAACGTTGAAAAAAAAAATTTTATAAAAAAAAAAAACAGTTCGGTCTGTTTTCAGTAGTACTTGATCAACTCCCTAATATAACCATATCATTAAGTACTGTCTTGGAGACAGTATGAGATAAATACCTTGTTTTCCACCTGCCAGATCACTTCCTACCACAAACCACACAAAAATCTCCCATTAGCAATCCATTCCCTTTAGTTAAGCAGTACCCACTCTTGTAGCCTTCTTTTCAAACCATGACACATCAGAAAAAAGCAATACTTTAAATCCTGAATAACTTAATATGAATGCATTTATGAAATTTACTTCAGTCTCAGGAAAAAGAATAGGACAGTACACTTTATAAGCTCCTGGGGAAGGTATACAAAAAGACAATGTGGGCAGAAGACAGGAGAGTGATACCCTTGAATTTCCTACTTCATAGTTTTTTCCTCAGATTGGTCCAGATTATGTCAATTGATATTAATTTATTTCAAATGTGATACCATATGAAAAATGTGAAGTTACTTAAATTCTAATCAGAATGGTTTCCAAATTAAGACACTTTGAGTGGAATTTATGAAGTAAACAACAGTATGCTTTATCTACATAGTTAAATGTCTCCGTAAGACCAGGAGTTAGTAATTTCACATTTTATATTAATCAAGTTATGGCAATCAAATAAAATGTGTTCTGGTATAAACATTTAAATATATCTCTATAGTACCAGAATTGACAAACTACTTTCTAGTGACCCAATGTACATTTTCCATCCCTTTTCTCATCTCCCCTATCTATAAATTAAGTCACTCACATCAACTAGTTAGCTCTGATCAAGATAATCAAAACTAACAGGGTAAATAATCATTTCTCTAGTCAACAATCCATGTTCATTTGGATAAAAATGAAATAAAATCTCAATTTATGAAATACCTTAATAACAGTTCAAAAAGAAAACGAAACCAATGGGGTTCATTCTCTTTCCATCTTAAATACTACAAATGTTTCATAATAAATCTCTACCTCAGCATTCCATTTTAATTGTGATAACTATCATATATAGGTATTTTAGGTTAGAAATATTTAGCAAACAAAACTATAGATGAATAAACATTAACAAAATCACTTTATGATCATTACTCTTTCAACATATAACTTTTCCCTACACTACTGGTTTCACACAATTTAATCACATGACTCATGTGTGCTTAGTATGTTCCTCTACTGTTAGCTGTAAAACTAACTGTAAAAAGTTCAAGGATCAGGAATGAGCCTCAAAAACATGCTCAAAGTAACCAGACACAAAAAACACACATACTGTATGATTCCGTTTATACAAAATGTCTAGAGAAGGACACACCAGAAAGTAGATTAGTCATTGTCTAGGACTAGAAGAGGTAGGAATGGGGAAGAGATTTCTTTTAGAGTGAAATAAATGTTCTAAAATTACATGGTGGTGATGGCTGTGGTAACAATGTCATGACTATAAATATACTAAATTCTTGAATCTTATGATGCATTTTATTGCATATATATTATAAAGATATGGGTAAATTCTATATTATATAAATTATATCCTGATAAAGTTTTTATTAAAAAATTATAAGGTGCTTTTAGAGTCTTTAAAAATACAGAATGTACTATAAACTAAATTAATAAAACAATAATTCAAAATCAATTACACTAAGCCATCATATCTCCTATACCCTATGAATGGTAGCTCTCCTGTTTTTGTCAATGGCACCATAATTCCTTCAGTTACAAAAGCTAAAAACTCAAATTTTGGGTTCCTCCATCTGTTTTATTTCCTACCTTCACCAATAATCTATCACCAAGTCTTGCTGATCCTACATGTACAAACTTACCTTTCCCCCCACCATTCCTATATTTACTTCCCTAACTGGCAACAGAGAATGCACCTTCCTTCAACAGATAAAAGTTAATGTAGTAACCTGTACATTCCTAGAGTGATGAAAAGAGGGAGACTAATTCAATAACCCGAGTATGCCAACTATCTCTTATCACTCTATCTTCTTATTTCAGTGCCCCATTACTACCCTCAAGTCTAAAAATGGAGGCCTATGGCCCAAATGGCATTGGCAAAAAATTATTCTTTGGTCAAGGAACCTTTGGTTGAGGTTTCAAAGTATTTCTAAACCTGACAGAGGACATGTGAACTGGGTTGTAGCATGTAAGCGGATCCTCTTTTAGCAAGACCAAGATGTTTCAGTCCCTGAATTTTTAAAGAAAATCCTAAACAAAAATATTTGAATACATATCATCTCCTTTGTTTGTTTCTTACAAACACATAGACTTCTTCAAAATAACTATTTCATGAGCTAAAAACATTTTTCTCACTGGTGCTTTTGAAGTTTTTAAATAATATTTAATAACTTAATAATAATGTTGAATCAAAAGGGACTTATTTCTGATGAGCACAGCCAGTACATAGGTGGCTAATACAACTTACAACGGTTGGGATTTGTCAAGCTTTCACCTGCCAAGAAAACTTGAAATGTATAACTTCATTACCCTAATTCTGCTAAAATTAAGTCATAGAGGCCCAGTGGGGAGCTGAGCCTCCACTCCTACCCAGCATCAACAAGGCAGGAGGCAGTGTGGAGTGAGCATCTCATCTCCCTTTACCAGTTCTCTACATGTCAGTAGGGCCCAGTATAGAGTTGATTTTACACCCCATCCATCTGGAAGAAGATAGTGTGAGCCAGGGCCCCACTCTTGCTGACATGATGTCAGCATGACCTGGCAGAGAGCTGAACGTCTATCCCATGCACTATACCTAGACAAAACTGCTTACTAAAAAAGAAGAAATATGATTAGGAGTTTCACAATATAATACACAGAATATCAGGGATACAACTGGAAATCATTCACCATACCAAGAAAACAGTTAAAGTTGGGATGAAGAACATAAACAATGAAGTCAAACTGAAAACAAAAACCAAAATGGCAGACATAAATCCAACCACACCAATAATTACACTAAATTGAATAGACTATAAGCAATCTATTCAAAAGGCAGAGATGGTCAGACTGAATAAAAAAGAAAAAAAAAAAAAAAAAAAAAAGGACCCAGGCACTTGGATGGTTCAGTTGGTTAAGCATCCAACGTAGGCTCAGGTCATAATCTCATGGCTCATGAGTTCGAGCCCCACATCAGGCCCTGCACTCTCTTTCTCTCTCTCCCCCTCTCTCCCCCCAACACTCTCTCTCTCAAAATAAATAAATTTTGAAAAAACAAACAATAAAACAAGACCTAACTATATTTTTCTGTAGAAGAAACACCTTAGATTCAAAGTCACAAGTAGGTTGAAACTAAAAGACGGGAAGATATACCATGAAAATAGTAACCATAAAAGAGCTGGAACTTAAGAAATATTACTGGAGACAAAGAGAGATCAATACATCAGGAAGATATAACAATCAAATAAAAAGATACCTAATAACAGTAGTAGAATAAAAAGAAAAAGAGACAACTGAGAAATTTTATTTGGAGTTTTCAATAGCACCCTCTTAAGAGCTGAAAAAAGAGCTACATGGAAAAATCAGTAAGAATTTAGAAGTCTTGAACATTATCAAGCAATTTTACTCAACTGACAATTATGGGGCACTCTACCCATCAATAAAAGAACAGATGTTCTTTTTAAGTACACACAGGACATTCTTCAGGTCAGATCAATTTGACCATGAAAAAGTCTTTCTGAATTTAAAATAACTGAAATTCTTCAAAGTTTGTTCTCTGACCACAATGGAATTACATTAGAAATCAACAGAAAGAAATGTAGTAAATTCCAAATATTTGGAAATTAAACAACACACTTAAAAATAACCACAGGTCAAATAATAGATCACAAGGGAAATTAGAAAATATCTTTAACTGAAAAAAACAAAAATAAAACCTACCACTAATTATGTGATGAAGACAGTGAAGTACTTAGAGGAAAATTTATAATTTTTAGCACATATTAGGAAAGAAAAGAGGTCTCGAATCAACAATCTAATCATAAAAAATAAGAAGAGCAAATTAAACTCAAGGCAGTCAGAAGGGAGGAAAATATAAATATTAGTAGTAATCAGTGAAATAGAAAAATACAGGGAAAAAAAAAGAAACCAAATATGGTTCTTTTTAAAGATTCTAAAAATGCAATATCTTAGATTTACCAAAAAAAAAGTGAGAAAACACTAATTACAAAAATTAGAAATAAAGAGTGAACACTGCTACAAACAGGATTATAAGGGAATATTATGAACAGTTTATGCAAACAGGTTAGATAGGATATACAAATTCCTAGAAAGATACAAGTTACCAAATGGGACTCACAGAGAAACAGAGAATCTGAAGAGATTTACAAAAAGAAATTGAATCAGTAATTAGAAATCTTCCTGTAAAGAAAAACAACCCATGCCCAAATGCCTTTACCTATTAATGTTATCATCACCAAGGAAAAAATAATACCAAATCCTACACAAACTCTTTCAGAAAAATAGATCTAATGGTGAAAGAATGAATTCTTCTTCTAGGACTGGGAATAAAGTTAAGGATGCAAACTCTCATCATTTCTATACAATGCTACACTAGAGTGTCTCACCAGTTTCACAAGGCAAGGAAAAGTAATTAAAGACATCATATGAAAGAAGGAAGCAAAACAGTCTTTATTCACAGCCAACATGATCCTGTATATAGAAACGCCTTCGCAGGAATCTACCAAAACCAAAAACACCCAACTAGAATAAATGTATTTAGTAAGATTGTAGGACACAGGATTGACAGGCAAAACAATCATTTGTATATCTATATATTATTTCAAATATGAAATAACAAATGAAGTATAAGAGTTGTACACTAAAAACAGTAAAACACTGAGATAAATTAAAGAAAACTTAAATAAATGAAAGATGTACTATGTTCATAGACCTGAAGACTCAATATTGTCAAGACGTCAGTATTTCCAAACTGATCTACACAACACAATCTCTAAAAACAAATCTCAGCAGGCCTCTTTTACAGATATTGACAAGCTAATTCTAAAAGTTATATGAAAATGTAAAGAGCAAAGAATGTCAAAACAATTTTGAAAAAGAAAAACCCTTAAAAAAAAAAAATCCCTGAAAATCTCTGGTCTTGCTTTCTTCTGATCCCTTCTATATAATGACGCTTGGTTGTTCTCTAAAATGTGAATTTGAGTGTATTAACATACCTGTGCTAAAAATTCTGTGCCAGTTTCCTTTTGCCCTTATGACAGAGTCTTATCCAAAAAAAAAAAAAAAAAAAAAAAAAGGTCCCCACAGCCCTTTCAGGCATCAGCAGTGATCTGTTTCAGTACTTTTTTAAAAAGCTGCATTTCTCACTTTCATCCACCACCCAAATTTTAATAGCAACCATATGGTACTAATTTCTATTCCTGGAAAGCCCAACACTTTTGCTTCTAGGTCACACATGCATGTTGTTCCCTCTGCCTGAAACATGCTCAATTCTTTTTGCTTATCTCATCCTCCCTTGCCCAACCTTGGTCAGACCATTCCTACTTTTGACTGTGTCTCAGCTTAAATGTCACTTAATCAGGGAAACTTTCCTAACCACCTCTCATAAGACTAGCACTATGGGTGTGCCTGGATGGCTCAGTCAGTTAAGTGACCTGCTTGATTTTAGCTCACGTCACGATTTCATGGTTTATAAGTTCGAGCTCCTCATTGTCAGTGCAGAGCCTGTTGGGATTCTGTCTCTCCCTCTCTCTCTCTCTCTTTCAAAATAAGTAAACTAAACTAAAAAAAACAAAAACAAAAAACGACTAGTAGTAAATAGTGAAGCAAGGTGTTTTAACAAAGCATCTTTGCAGCTACCTAAATATGCCTTGTTAAAAAGGAAATTCCACCTCTAACATCCACTCTAGTTACAAAAGATTTAGCTTTATACTTCGTTCATTTTTGTCTTTTTGAAGTTTTTCAGTTGGTATTTATAAGTTGAAAAAAGACATTTAAAAAAAATGTACTAGTGACAAAAATGCTAAAACATTGGGTGAACCTCAAAAACATTACGCTAAGTAGTAGCTAGCCACAAAAGACCATGTACTATATGAGATCATCTACATGGTATGTCTGGATAGGCCAAACTAGGAGACAAAAAGTAGATTAATGGTTGCCGAGGGATAGGAGAGGGGGTAGGGAGAAGAGAAATGGGAAGTGACTGCTAATGGGTACATGGTTTCTTTGGGGAATGTTAAAAATATTCTGAAACAAGACTATGATAATGGTTGTACCATTTGGTAAATATACTAGAAACCAATGAATACTAAAAACCACAGTACACTTTAAATAGGTGAATCTTATACTATGTAAGTTATAGTTTATAAATTAATTGGCCCTTGGGGCACCTGGGTGGCTTAGTTGGTTAAGTGTCTGACTCTTGATTTCGGCTCAGGCCATGATCTCATGGTTCATGGGGTCAAGCCCTGCATCAGGCTCTGCACTGACAGCAAAGAGCCTGCTTGGGATTCTCACTCTCCCTCTCCCTCTGACCCTACCCAGCTTGTGCACTCTCTCTCAAAATAAATAAACTTAAAAAAGAAAAAGAGAGCGAGAACATTAAAAAAAAGAAATTGGCCCTCGAGATATTACTTTTTCCTTTAGATCATTACAGAAGAATTAAAAATCATTAAATATAATTTATGTATATTGTTAAATACTGAGAGAACTAGTAGGAATATAAGAATATTAATATTATGAAACTGACAGTAATAACTCACATTTTGGCCCATATGCCACACATGCCTGTATAATATGACTGATAAGAACAACTAAGAATGCAACTTTATTATTTTTTAAAAGATGTAACAACTTTCAGTAATATAGGAATGTATAAATGTAAGGAGTGATAACAACCCTCCTCCCCCTACCAATTCTATCCCCTCAAATTATTTGCAGTTTGGAATATGTCTCTCCTGACTTTCCAATGAATATATAATAGACATATAATTAAATGATAGGAAGGGAAACTGGAGTTAATTAAATGATAGGAAGGGAAACTGGAGTTACGTTGCTGAATTTATGGTAACCACAGTAATCACTTTTCATACTATAGTTAGCTGAAAGCAAAGTAGTGAAGCTAAGAACAACAAAGATTTAATTTTAAGGTAAAAATAAATTATATTAAAATTACTATTGAAATCTATGTCTTTAATAATTAGTCAACTTTCTATAGGCCAAGAAAAATAATCAGATTTTAATACCTCAAAATCAAACTTCTCTATTTATTATGGCATATTCAAGACAAAAAACAAAAACAAAAAAAAACCCCAAAAAACAAAAAAACAGAGCCTCTGTCTTCACAGTTTCAATGCACAATCCCTGGCACAGTGACTGACATTTAGAGATGGCCAAATATTTGCATCTGAATGAAGACTGAATAAAACAACCATGATTACAATATTTAAAAATGCTGGGGCGCCTGGGTGGCGCAGTCGGTTAAGCGTCCGACTTCAGCCAGGTCACGATCTCGCGGTCCGTGAGTTCGAGCCCCGCGTCAGGCTCTGGGCTGATGGCTCGGAGCCTGTTTCCGATTCTGTGTCTCCCTCTCTCTCTGCCCCTCCCCCGTTCATGCTCTGTCTCTCTCTGTCCCAAAAATAAATAAACGTTGAAAAAATTAAAAAAAAAAAATGTATATGAAAAAAAGATAAAGGAAACATACCAAAGTAAGATCAAGGTGACTATTTTGAGATTGTAATTTTGTTTCTATTTTTATAATTTTATGATTTTGTAAAACTTTCATTAATAGAAGTATCTTTGGTTTCACCCACAACTAAAAATAATTTAGTAATTCTAAACTCTTAGGATACATTGCTTTATAAAGATTTACTAAGCTTTCTCAATCAGTAAGGCAATAATAAGTGCTATTATTATTATTTGTATTTTATTAAATGTTTATTACATGCCAGGAATGATTTCAATATTTTAAATATACTAACTCTGGGAATGTAAGCTGGTGCAGCCACTCTGGAAAACAGTATGGAGGTCCCTCAAAAAATTAAAAATAGAACTACCCTACGACCCAGCAATTGCACTACTAGGCATTTATCCATGGGATACAGGTGTGCTGTTTCAAAGGGACACATGCACCCCCATGTTTATAGCCGTACTATCAACAATAGCCAAAGTATGGAAAGAGCCCAAATGTCCATCGATGGGTGAATGGATAAAGAAGATGTGTGTGTGTATACACACACACACACACACACACACACACACACACACACACACACACACTGGAGTATTACTCAGCAATCAAAAAGAATGAAATCTTACTATTTGCAGCTACGTGGATGGAACTGGAGAGTATTATGCTAAGTGAAATTAGTCAGAGAAAGACAAAAATCATATGACTTCACTCACATGAGGACTTTAAGAGACAAAACAGATGAACATAAGGGAAGGGAAACAAAAATCATATAAAAACAGGGAGAGGGGACAAAACAGAAGAGACTCATAAATATGGAGAGCAAACTGAGGATTACTGGAGGGGTTGTGGGAGGGGGGACAGGCTAAATGGGTAAGGGGTACTAAAGAATCTACTCCTGAAGTCATTGTTGCACTATATGCTAACTAATTTGGATGTAAATTAAAAAAAATAAAATTAAAAAAATAAAAATAAATATACTAACTCAATCTTCACAACAAAGCCATGAATAGGTGCTATCATAATCCCCATTATACAGATAAGGTCACCAAGGCACAATGAGATAAATGACAGAGATATAAATGTCCAAAGTGACATAGTTATTAAGTGACAAAACTAGGATTACTCCAGAACCTACTCTCTTAAGTAGTATGCTTTAGTGCCTAAGGAGGCCCCTGGCTGGCTCAGTCGGTAGAGCATGGACACTTGATCTCAGGGTCCTGAGTTCAACCCACATTAGGGGGTAGAATTTACTTAACAAAAAAAAAAAAAAAAGACTTCAACATAGTAGTCATTCTAATGGTTCCTGCTGTTCCCTGTTCTCTTCTCCTAAGCCCTACCAACCATAAAGTATAAAGTTGTAATCGATCCCACTATTACAATAAAAAAAAAAATCACAACTCAACTGAAGAACATCTTCATTTCATATATGTAATAAGGGACTTTTTGAAATTTTAGATTAATTATGCCATTAACTATTATATTTAGTCCATTAGCTGACTTGCAGGCATATATACTACATTTATATGAAGAAATATAAAATACTCTTCTGGTTTTCAGAGGCCTGTCATCAGTATTACTAATAATAATGGTAATTATTAGCAAGGCAAATTCATTAAGCAAATTCTTACAGCAGTTTACAAGCACTGAAGTGACATTAGCTGCAGGGTAGGATACACATATAAACAGAAGGTATATGACAGCAGAATACAACATGGTTACCAAAACACAAGGCAGAGCAAGCAAACAGAAAAGAATGAAGAAAAGCTTTAAAGTAGTGAATTCTAAAGTTTTAGACAGTGATACTCTACGTTTCCATTTTCATTTCACAAACCTCTTGATTCTCATTCCAGAATGGCAAGAGTTTTTTTTTAAGAAAATGAAAAGAATTTTGATATTCCCTGGAATTCTACAAAAGTGAGGTTGGAAATTACCTCTTTAAAAAGACAATCTTCTACTGTTGAGGCATAGCCACATACTGCTGGGAACAATAGTTACAGTGGGACCAACCTAGAGTGCAGCAATCAAAAATTGAATTGTTTGGTTTTTGGGGTTTTTTTGTTTTGTTTTTGACAAAAGACATCAGGAAGGCTGGGAGTCTCAAACTATACCACCAGACTGTGCAAATTTTGACAATAGCTGTAAAGCAAGACAATCCTTATGTATACTGACTAAACATAGATTTTTCAGCCACCATCACATACATAGATAACAATTACTACTCATAGTATTTTTTAGTCCACAGAGAACATACATGGTTATAGGTTTATACATATTTACATACAGATACGTAGGTTACATGTATATGTAAAAAACATGTACATTTTTTTTTAACTTTTATTTATGTATTTTGAAAGAAAGAGAGAGAATGCCAGAGAGGGACAGAGAGAGGGGGGGAAAGAGGATCTGAAGTGGGCTCTGTGCTGACAGCAGAGAGCCTGATGTGGGGGCTCAAACTCACCAACCATGAGATAGTGACCTGAGCTGAAACCAAGAGTCAGATGCTTAACTGACTGAGCCACCCAGGCACCCCAGGTACTTCTTTTGGAGTACCTTGCTTGTTAATAGCTAACTTTATTGGTGAAATGCCTTAAACAGGAATTTTATCTGTAGAAGCCATACAACTTACGGCTAACAAGTTGTAACTTTTAGCCAATGACATACCCTTCAAATCCCAGATAATAATGCATACTCTAATGACTTTTAGCAGTTTGCCCATTAAGGTTTGGTTTTAAAAATTAATAGGGGTGCTTGGGTGGCTCAATCATTTAAGTGTCCAACTCTTGATTTCAGCTCAGGTCATGATCTCACAGTTTACAAATTCGAGCCCTCCATCGGGCTGTCTGCTGTCATCGCAGAGCCTGCTTCAGATCCTCTCTCCCCCCTCTCTCCGTGCTCCCACTCATGCTCGCTCTCACCCTCTCAAAATAAATAAACGTTAAAAATTTTTAAATTAATATATTTTTCTTAAGAAAGTTTCTGCACAAATATCTGAGAAAAGGTATGAGAGCATAAAGTTAGAATCCACAAAAAACTGGAAACACAGGTTTATTAATACAATAAAGACTAAACAACTGTTCTATCAGAGAATTTTCTATTTGCAGTGCTCTTAAAGATTCTAATCTTAGTTTCTTAAATTATGAAATTAAAATATTTTATCCGCTTTGTGAAAATACGAATAGGAGGAATCTAAATACATGTATTTAGATACATATATGTTTAAATATTTGTATTTAAATATATGTGTTTATCGTCAACACTGGGTTAGCCTAAAATTACAGGTAACTGAAGTGCTACAGAAAACCTGGCAATATTCTTATGTTACATGCCAGAGTAGAGGTAAGAGAGAAGGGTACACTGTACTCTGTTCATAGAACTAAAGTTAATATTAGGACCAGCTCAGACATTCTCTTTTCTTTTTCTTTGGAGTTATATAAAAAGAAAGGTAAGAGTGGGTATGTGAGAATTCCTGACATATACTGTATATCGAAATGGTTAGAATGCATAAAATACTTTTGAGAGGCAAGAGGGACAGTGTTTTTAGAACTGGCATTGTCCTAGAAAGAAAACCCAATCTAGTCCTCCGTTATTAACATTTGTAGTTGTGTGTCTATACAATTTATATATAATTATATAACTGTCTTTCATATGAGACTCCAAGCACCTCAAGGGCAGGAATAATATTTCCCATCAACTCTTATGCTCTACCTTCAACCTCAAAGAAACCTGTCTGGCACAGAGTAAAAAAGGAATTCGATATTGCAGAATGAAATGAAGGAAATAATTATAAAGAATCCATAATAAGTGCATAAAAAGAATGCACTTTTTCTTGAAAAATTATACATAGAATCTATAGTTATTCTTGACTGTACCACTCAGTAACTCCAGTTGTTGGACGGGCAGAACTAAATTCTTTCTATTTCAATTTATGTCCATTCCACCTCATTTGTTCCTTTCAAAATACCCACAACAATTAATCAGGATCTCTCCCAAGTGGCAGTAATCAAATTATCCCAGGGTCTTTAAGAGGATAAATTTAACTTATTCTCCGGTCCCTTAACTTTCTTCTTTTCCCATCAGTTTTTTCCCATATCACTAACTAAAGTTTAACTACCAAAGCTAGAAGTCATGACACAAGGGTCTGAAAATACATGTTACAAGTGTAAAAACTGAGTTCTTCTATTTCTTCACACATTTTCTACATCACAGGATTTTTATTATTCTATCAACTGCCATCTCAGAGGATACAACTATAAATTTGTTCCTACTATTTTATTCTATATTTACTGGATACTTTTTTAATTTGAAGAAGTCTTATGTTTCATCATAACCAACTATCATTCTTTGGACATATATCATTTTCAATTTCAAACAATTCTAGTCCTAATTTTTTTCATGGGTGTCATAGAGCTCCGGAGGTTAACTATAACATCCCCCCAAATCAGACACCTCCAAACAAACACAAAATGGCAACAGTCAACGAATGAAAAATTTTATGCTAACCTTGACTATTTTCTCTCCCCGTATTCAATGTGTTCAATCAACACTTCCTATCCATTCATTAATGCCCCTAAAATCCATCCCTTCCTTTTCATTTCCACTAACTTCACCCAAGCCTAAACCCTCATCTCACCCAACATAAACTATTATAATAGTCTCAAGTGGTTTCCCCATACCTACTAGACTTCCCAAGCTATCCTCTACCCACTACCATTTAGCTAAAATACAGATCAGTATAACATTGTTTCGCAGCTCAAAAAACGTCCCCATCGGCAAGAGTCCCCAGCTTAATTTTCAAGATCCTTTTATCTGATCCAAAACTACATCCTCTGATCTTCTCTCCCATATACTCCAGTAAAAAAAAATAAATAAGAGTAAACAAAACAAAACACTCCTGTCCAGACAAACTGGCCAAATAAATGTTCACTTCATTATCTTGGACAGTTAAACCACAGATGTCTTTGTTCACAGTTCTTTTTACTATGGGGGCTGGGGAGGGTGCAGAATTTTCTTTCCATTTTCCTTATCTAATCTCAGCCTTACTTAAAGACCAATTCAAGACTTGCCTCTTTTATGAGGCTTTCCAACAACTACAGTTCTTATCCCTACTTCTTATCATCTTAACACAGTACTCTACTCATAGTAAGTATACAATGTATATTTGGTGATTAACTGGAAGGGTGATTGTTTATCCACTTTGTACAGGGAAGTCCTCAACCAGCACTCCCTTGACTCTCAAAGTGTCCAGGTTTGTACAATTTAGTTTTGTTAAATTTCAAACATTACTATTTTATGATTTAGAAATGTAAACAGAACACAGTTATCAGAATGAAATACTTACTCCTGCAATACTGCACTAAATATTCCTGGTTAAGTTGACACTGTATCACAAGTATGCTGTAAGGCAATACTTGGGGTGATTTTGCCCCCAGGAGACATGTGGCAATGTCTGGAGGCATTTTTGTCTGCTAAACACCCTACAATGCACAGGACAGCCTCCACAACAAAGAATTATCTGGCCCAAAATGTCAATATCCTCATAGAAGAAAGCTAGTTAGACCAAAATACTATTTTTAAACAATGTAGATATCTTATAAAAGGAACAAATCTGATCTTTAATCATTTGGTTTGATATGGTGATTTTTATGAAGTTATAAATAGTTGGGATGAAATGGAAAGAATATCACTCGACTCAATACTTCGGTTTGAAGTATTAAGTTTTTAACCATGTGCTTCTGGGCACAAGAGGTTGAGAAAACTCAGAGGCTTAGTTTTCTAGCCCTTAAGCATAGCTGTGCCTTCTGTTCCCACCTATATACTATCTCTGTACTAATCTTTCTGAAACACCATTTTGCTAAGAATATTCCAACAGTCAAAAAAATCTCCTCCTACATTTCACGGGACGCCCACAATATGGTCTCTAACCCAATGATTCAACTTTATTTCTCACTTGTTCCCCAACAAACTTCACTGAAGTATCTTCACAGGCTTTCTCTTTATCCTACTCAAATATAGCATTCATCCTTTTCCCTGCACTGTTTGATTCTGACAGAATAGCAAGAAATACCCTTCCACCTGTACCTAAATCCTATGTCCCAGCTGTCACATTCAAGTCCATAATAAGCCTTTCTTCTATGAACTCTCATTGTTGGTTTCAGGGAGAACCAAATTCCAAGTTCATTCTGTCTCCAAGCTAAACTGTAAGTACCTTGAAGGCTTAGTATTAACTTCCACCTTGTCATTTAATCAAATATTAATGTAGCGGCCATCAGTGGCCAGGCATGGTGTTAGACAGGAATTCAAAGATGAATTAGGACAAGGCTAGATTATACATAGTGCTGTTTGCTAGCCTCTCTCATTCATTTGCTCTAAACCATTGAGGCCTATAATGTCTGCTTGTCAAGTTCCAAACCTCTAGACTCAGGTTTCTAGGATTCATCAATTTTTTTTTTATTTTGTTTTTTAATCCTCTCCAGAGCAGCCCTAGCTAAGAATAACCAGTGGCAAACAAGAATTCTACTATGACAAGTCAACACAAGACCCATTATCTCCCTCTCAGAGAGGAAATTAGCAGGCCTACTCAAAAGATATTCACATCCTAAAGTTACTAAATTCTTTCCAATATTAATAAAGACAAACATTCTAACTGCATTATATTTACAAAATACAGTAATAATTAGGCACTAAATACATACTTAAAACTTCCTCACTAACTCAATAACATGTGTTAAATTCCATTCCTCAATGTTATCAGACTTACAGTCCACTTACAAACTTAGCCTGGCCCACCCCAGCTCCTTACTCATACCTTCCAAATCAAACAAAACAACCCTTTACAGCCACAGAAAATGGGTGCTTTTTCACTCTCTCACAGAGAAAAAGCAAAAGCTCTAGAATGGAGGGCTGTGTGTGGGAGGGGTTTCCTTCTAGTAAACTACAGAAGTAGGATATGGTTTGATTCATCCTCATGAATTCTAAACCTCTAATTTTTAACTAAGCACTATCTCCCTCTTTACCTTATCTTTCCAAATATTTTCACAAATTTCAAATCTGATATTATGGTATTATCTTGTTCTTAATATTTTTCACATTTCAAGGAGATACAGTCACTTTTTCTTTTCCTACCTATAGTCCTTTAACACTTTTAAGAAATTTCACCTTTATTCCAGCATTTGAGCCTTTTCAAAGTCAAAGCAAACTGTACGTTTTGCATTTTTTTGAGCCACACCTAGTTTAAAGGCCTAGTTTTAAAAAACCTTCCTCTTAAATAAGCTAGTTTGTTCCTAAAGGTGTCCATTTCCTCCATAATTTAGATTTCTAAATGAAAGACCCCAGAGGATGTGATTTTGAGTTAAATGGAACAGGCAAAATAAGAACTTATATTGCCTAAAGTCTTAAAACTTACATACTTTTTACATGTTCATTTTTGCTACTAAACTAGCACAACAGTCAACATGCAGTGTGCTTTGGCTAGTATGACTCCTTACCATAAGGAACAGTATATTATTATCGTAACTCAATCTATTTACATTAAGTCACTTATTAAAAAAAAAAGTCAAAATTAGTTTACAGATACAGTTCTAGAAATGTCCCTAGCAAAAGGGCAAGGAGGCAAGAGCCTTGGTAAGTGGAGGGAAAAGGGAAGAAGCCCTTTTGAGCCACAAGGGCATCAGTACCAGTT
This sequence comes from Lynx rufus, assembly GCF_022079265.1. Classification (NCBI taxonomy): domain Eukaryota; kingdom Metazoa; phylum Chordata; class Mammalia; order Carnivora; family Felidae; genus Lynx; species Lynx rufus. The sequence continues at coordinate 37,767,177 of NW_025814845.1, read as the reverse complement.
TCCCTGGAAGTTTGACATATGATTTCTTTAACCAGAAGGCTCGCAAGATGTGAGCTACACACAGCTTTGGGGTTATCTGATATTCCTGGACAATAAAAAAGAATCAGAGTTTCCCTATCTCAACAAAAACAGATTACATACTTTATTTAAAGGTAAATCTGGTAGACATTAATATTTACACTCAGGTAATTTCATTTTTAAAATGCAAAGTTAAAAACAAGAGTAGTTGATAAAATCATACACATCAGCTGACTTGGGCTCCAGTTCTATCAAAAACACATGTCTACATTTACTGGAACTGGGGTGCCTGGAAGGCTCAGTTGGTAAGTGTCTGACTCTTGATTTCAGCTCAGGTCTTGATCTTAGGGTTTATGAGATCGAGCCCTGCATTCCCCACACCAGGCTCTGTGATGATGGTATAGAGCCTGCTTCGGGTTCTCTCTTTCCCTCCCTCTCTTTGTCCCTCCCCACAACTCTCAAAATTAATAAACATTAAAAAACAAAAATAAACTTATTGGAACCAAGATTTCTTCATCATTGATATATAATCTTACTACCATTAAGTAATAAGAAAAGCATCAATGGCTTTTCAATGTTTCATATTTTATTATGATCCCTACCTATGTGATCACAAAGTAATGAAGCTGACTTAAATCCTATAAATAGGATTTTTTAAATTATAAAAGCATTTTGTGTTCGTAACAGGAAATTTAGAAATGACAAGTACAAACAAGTTTAAAACAAGGTGCATCTGTTATCCTAACACAGAGACACCACTATTTTGATTAATTTTAAAAATGATTTTTAACAACAGACACTGTATCTAGACAGCATTTCCTTCTTTAGTTTATCATGGAAGAGTATGGATTCAATACTGCCAGTATTCAGAATGTGTGTGAAACTGGCATAGGGGTCATTAAAGTCAGCCAAGAAATTTGGTCTTATTATTTTACAGCTGCACCACACTTCAATCTAACATCACTGACAATCAGATTGATTCAATTTAATTTAATGTAACTGAACTCTTACTACACACAAGGTACTGAGAGCCTGTTCAGGCCCATGAAGATGAATATGATACAGTCCTTCTCCTTAAACTGCTCACAACCTAGACTAGAGAGACCAAAGTACAACGCTGTTGTGTTACATATGCTCTAAAAAGGATATATAAACAGGTAACACTGAAGAGGATGTAAACCAAGCAGGATATTCAGAATTTCACAAAGGAAAGAAAAAGGTGCTCTGCTGTAGAATGAACATCAGAGCATGCCACCAAGCATGAATGTCCATAAAGTCTGCTGGCAACAGTAAGTAAATATGGGGAAAAGGTGAACTGGAATTAGATTGCTGAGGACTTCAAATACCTTGCGAACCCATTTTTATTCACTAGCATAATAATGACTTTCGACCGTTTTCAAAACTCATACCTACCCTCAAGAGGAAAAGAATCTTCCATTACTGAGGATATTCAGAGAAATGTACCACAGATTTGGGGGGGGGGGGTGGGAAATCTATGATGCTTCCATTGCTAAAGATCTCTCCCACATTTAAACTTAGCACTTTGTCTTAAAGGTATCTTATGCTCCCAAAGAGACTGCAATATTTTAATCACAGAAACAGAGTTAAAAGAACACTTAGAAGTAACATAATTCAACCAATTTTTACCTCTTTGTAACATCCTTTGTCACAGGACCATTCAGCAGTCTTCGCCGTTGAAGGTTATTTATGGGTTTTTTTTGTTTTTTAAAGATTTTTATTAAATGTAATCTTTATCCTCAGTGTGGGGCTCAGATTCACAACCCTGGGATCAAGAGTCTCATGCTCCACCAACTGAGCCGGCCAGGTGACCCTGAAGGGGGCTACACTTTTTAAAGACAGCCCGTACCATCTAAAAACAGCTCTATTTGAAAATTCTACCTTATATTAAATAAAAATTTGCCTGCCTCTTACACCTATTGTTCTAGTAATGATCTCCAGAGTTATACAGAATAAATCTAATAATACTCATTATAGTCCTTCAAAAACATTTTAAAAATGTTTAAAAATCATTCTCTTCCCAAAGCTAAATACCTGTAGGTTAAATAAGCCAAGATAAAATGTTTCTCACTAGACATGATTTTCAGGCTTAACATGAATCTCAATTCATTATATTAGCTATGTGACTTTAACTGTTTTATGTGCAAAATGGTACATGACACATCCTACAACATAGATGGAACTTTGAATTAAATAAGCCAGACAGAAAAGGGCAAATACCATAGGATTTCACTTATATGAGGTACCTAGAAGGTCAAATTCATGGACACGGAAAGTTGAATGGTAGTTGCCAAGGGCTGGGGGCACAGAGAATAGGGAAATGGGGAGTTATTGTTTATACAGAATGTCAATGTGGAAAGATAAAAACTTCCGGAGATGGATGGTGGTGATGATTGCATAACAATGTATATGCCACTGAACTGTACACTTAAAAATGGTTAAAATGGGGGGCGCCTGGGTGGCGCAGTCGGTTAAGCGTCCGACTTCAGCCAGGTCACGATCTTGCGGTCCGTGAGTTCGAGCCCCGCGTCAGGCTCTGGGCTGATGGCTCAGAGCCTGGAGCCTGTTTCCGATTCTGTGTGTGTCTCTTTCTCTCTGCCCCTCCCCCATTCATGCTCTGTCTCTCTCTGTCCCAAAAAATAAAATAAAAAAACGTTGAAAAAAAAAAAATTAAAAAAAAAAATGGTTAAAATGGTAAATTTTTTATTTTGTATATGTTACCACAATAAAAAATGGAGATAACTCAAAATTGTACAGATTAAATGATTTGCCATGCATAAAATGCCTTATACAATACTTTGTATGCAGAACATAATTCAACAATAGTGACTGCAACATATTTTACCAATTATTTGGCCCTTCTTGGCCAAACTCCATTTTTTAAGAAAGTAAGAACATGCATTATCTTGTCTCTCAGTGTTCCCAACACTGTGCTGTTCATACATGGGACTCTAAGTATTTGTTCTATTAATAAAAAAAAAAAAAAAAAAAAACTAGGGAAGCCTGGGTGGGTCAGTCAGGTAAGTGTCCAACTACTGATTTTGACTCAGGTCATGACCTCATGCTTAGTCCGATTGAGACCCGAATCGGGCTCTGTGCAGGCAGCTCAGAGCTTGTGTGGGATGCTCTCTTGGCTCCCTCCCCAACTCATGCTTTTTCTCTCAAAATAAATGAATAAACTTTTGGAAGAAAAAAAAAGATCAGTCACATTAGTATCACCGGAAAATCACTATGCATAACTTCTTAATTCATTTAAAACACACACACACACGAGCTGCATTACTTTAACCTCTTCATGGTATTTAGATGTCTAGAAAACTAATTTCAGGATGTTAATCAGCAAATAACTGCCAAACTATTTTAGATAAGTAATAATTATACAAATTAAACCACCTTATTAACCTAGACTTATCATATGAAATTACAAATTGTACCAATGGTCTCCCCCATGAAAAGCATACATAAAACAAAGAGGTCATGTAATAAGGTTCATTCTTAGATGTGAAGGACTATGAGAAAAAAAATACAGTAAGTAAAAACCACCTACTATCTAGAAGTTAGGGAAGTTCATCAATACAATTTATTGATGAGAAGTCAGTCTGAGTTTAAAATGTCTTCAAAAACTTGAGGGAAAACTGATTTAAAATTTTTTTTTTTCAACGTTTATTTATTTTTGGGACAGAGAGAGACAGAGCATGAACGGGGGAGGGGCAGAGAGAGAGGGAGACACAGAATCGGAAACAGGCTCCAGGCTCTGAGCCATCAGCCCAGAGCCTGACGCGGGGCTCGAACTCCCGGACCGCGAGATCGTGACCTGGCTGAAGTCGGACGCTTAACCGACTGCGCCACCCAGGCGCCCCAAGGGAAAACTGATTTAAAAGTAAAATGGATTTAATAGGATATGAAGAACTTATTCAATTTCCAATCGCAAACATTTTTAAGAAGAAATAACTATTTGCCTCCACCAGTTTGAATATTAAACAGCTTAAAAACAGAGGCAAGACCACCTGATCTCAAAGTCCATTTTAATTTCATTTTCTATGATTATATGTTCTACAAAGTTCCTACGGGCCCTGCAAAGAGCCTGACAACTTTATCAATTTTCCCTAACATCTCTATTCTCAATCTGTTCTCTCCACTACAGATGCAGGGGGTTTATGTCAATAATAAAAGAATTCTCAAAGTAAAGAAAAAAGGGAGAAAATAATATAATGACAAACTTCTAGATACCAAGAACTAATTTTAACTAACAAGTAGTGAATAGGTAATGCAGTCACTATGAATATATATACAATATTAAATGATCATCTACAGAAGTGCAGCAGAGTAGGTAAATAAAAAGTCTAAAACTTATTTTAGAAAGTATTTCACACCTACACTCCTCTTTCGCCTACATATAAATTCCTTTTCAATTAGCAAAATTCACAGTAGGGATGGAGAAAATAATCTTAAGAAACTTGAAGAGCTGGAAAAGTAGTTCCTAACTCTCCTCCTCAACAATATTTAAAAAAAAAATTTTTTTTTAATGTTTTTTAAGAGAGTGAGAGAGTGCACGTAAGGGTACGTGTGAGTGGGGGAAGGGCAGAGATAGAGGGAAACAGAGAATCTGAAACAGGCTTGGCACTATCAGCCCAAAGCCTGACGTGGGGCTTGAACTCATGAACCATGAGATCATGACCTGAGCCAAAGCTGGATGCTCAACCAACTGAGCCACCCAGGTGCTCCAACAATAAACATTTAAATTTTTTTTTTTTTTTTACATTTATTTATTTTTGAGACAGAGAGAGACAGAGCATGAACGGGGGAGGGTCAGAGAGAGGGAGACACAGAATCTGAAACAGGCTCCAGGCTCTGAGCTGTCAGCACAGAGCCCGACGCGGGGCTCGAACTCACGGACCGCGAGATCGTGACCTGGCTGAAGTCGGACGCTTAACCGACTGCGCCACCCAGGCGCCCCCAACAATAAACATTTAAAATAATAATGTAAAGATTTTTATATATTACATGTACTTGTTCATTCTTTTATTTGAGGCCCTTTAAAAATTCTAATAAAGACCATTAGTAAAGGATCCTTTCTTTGAGACCCATGGCTGTTTCTTTCCTCAATAAAGGTATACCACTCTAGGTAAATTTAATGAAGAAAATGTGGATTTATGGCAAATTAGAGTGAAATTATTTTGTTTTATAAAAATGTGGGAGCCTAAGAGGTACAGGTACATGGAATTAAAGCACAGGAATGCTAAAACTATAATTAAATAAAAATGTTAACGAGGGGCACCTGGATGGCTCAGTCGAGCGTCTGACTCTTGATTTTGGCTCAGATGATGATCCCAGGGTTGTGGGATCAAGGCCCACATCAGGGCCTCCATGCTTAGCATGGAGCCTGCTTAAGATTCTGTCTCTCTCTCCCTCTGCCCCCCTCCCCCACTTGCACACTGTCTAATAAAAATAAATAAAAATGTTAACTAACTGTCCATGTAAAAATAGGGATGATATTATGGGAATTGATTATAGGCCAAAAGGTCACGGGAAGATATGAATGTTACTTAAAACAAATTTCAATTCTACTACAAAGAAAAAAAGATTTGGGACCACTTCAGGTATTTACACATCTGGTGAAAACTTCAACCTGAACACAGCAGAAAACCTAAGAAATTCTTGATTTGCCTCAACAATTTCTCAAAAAGCTGGGAAAGAAATAAGAACTGTTATCTGTCCTGACCATCACCAATAAATTAACTGGATATGAAAATGACCAAAATGCTTGAAACAAGAGAACATCTCATTTTAGAATTTATAATAGAATAAAAAGAAAATTCTAAACATAGATATACAAACTAATTTTTAGAAAAATTGATCTAAAAACATTCAGTGCACATCTGATGATGCCAAAGAATTATTTCTAATGAGAGCGAAAGTAGTATTGTGCTTATGCTTAAACAAGTCCTTATCTTCTATTGCAATATTTAGTAACTGAATAATATGGTGTCTGGATGGAATCTGCTTCAAAATAGTCCAGGATGCTGAGGTTTGAGTGGCATAGATGAAACAAGAATGCCACGAGTTGCTAAGTGTTAAAGATGGATAAGCTGAGGTTCATTTAACTCTTCACTCTATTTTTCTACATGTCTGAAATTTTCCAAAATAAAAAGTTGTTTTTTTAAAGTTCAATGCAAAGACAGGCAGATCTGAAACTAAAATAATAAAACAAGCAATGAGGAGGAAGAGGACAATGATGAAAACTAACATTTATTTCTTTAAGTTGTCCCAGGAACTGTTCTTCACATTTTACATACATTACATTAAATTCTATATGGTTGCTATAAAAATTATCTCTATTTTGGAAAAAATTAAGAGGTTCATGCACAAAGAGTAAGTGACTTGCTCAAGGTCCCACGGCTAAGAAGACGGGGAGCAGGGATTTCAACTCAGGCTATCTAGTTTGAGTCATAACTCTTAGCTACTATGTCATCTGACTCCGAAGAGCTCCAAAGGCCAATTCAGCACTAGAATAATGAGTATAAAAAGAGGTTCTTATATAAAGAAATTAAAAATGTATACAGAGCTCAAGCTATTAAAGACAAATGATCAAAAGACAGAGTGGGGAGGACATGTAATACCCCAAACTAAATAACAGTATAAATCTATTAAAAATAACATAAAAATATAGACAATCACAACTGGGTAAGGATTGAAAATTTTTAAATACAGAGTCAGACTGAGTTCCAATCCTATCTCTCAGCCATATACTTGAGTGACTATAAGCAAATTATTTAAGTTTTAATTTCCCAATCTTTAAAATGGGGGCAAATAATAATAGTCAGACCATACTGGATTATTAGGAAAGATAAAATGTAAGGTGCTTAACATAGTATCTGTCACATGTTAATGCAATAAATAACTGTTAGCTATAATTAAAAATAAAAGAGCAAGGGGCACCTGGATGGCTCAGGTGGCTAGGTGTCCAACTCTTGATTTCGGCCCAGGTCATGATCTCATGGTTTGTGGGATTGAGCCCTGCATCCGGCTCTGCGCTGATGGAGCCTGCTCATCAGCTCGGGATTCTCTCTCTTCTCTCTCTGCCCCTCCCATCCCACTTGCATACACACGCATGTATGCGTGCTCTCTTGCTCTCAAAATAAATAAACATTTTTAAAAAGAGCAACAAAAGTCACATTGAAGGGGGCGCCTGGGTGGCTCAGATGGTTAAGCGTCTGACCCTTGATTTTGGCTCAGGTCATGATCTCATGGTTTGTGAAGTCAAGCTCCACGTGGGTCTCTGTGCTGACAGCATGGAAACCGCCTGGGATTCTCTCTCTCCCCCTCCCCTGCTCACTCTCAAAATAAATAAACAACTTAAAAAAATCACATTGAAAAATGTCCACTTTCACCTCCTGTATCCAACATTACACTGGATGTTCTAGTCAGGGCAATTAAGCAAGAATACAAACAGCACTCAGACTGGAAAAGAGGTAGTAAAGTTATCTCTATTAGCAGATGACGTGATCTTATATATAAAAAATCCTAAGAAATACACACACACACACACACACACACACACACACACACACAATTACAGCTAATAAATTACTTCAGCAAGCTGCAGAATACAATGCCATCAATAAAAATAAATAAATCAATGATATTTCTATACGGTAGCAATGAACAATCCAAAAATGAAATGAAGAAAAACAATTCCATCTACAATGGCATCAAGAAGAATAAAATAACTAGGAATAAAATAGGATAAATGCAAGACCTATAACCTGAAAATTACAAAACATAAGTTGAAAGAAAGTAAAGACCTAAGTGAGTGGAAAGACATCCAATGCCCATGGATTGAAAGAATAAACACTGTTAAAGTCTCAAAAGAGATTAATCTACACACTGTTCTACAAATTCATCTATAGACTCAATATAATCCCTGTCAAAATTGCAGCTGTTTTTTGAAATTTATAAGTTGATCCTAAAGTTCATATGGAAATACAGGAGACCCTGAATAGCCAAAACAATCTTGAAAAGGAACAAAATTGTAAGGCTCACACTTTCCAACTTCAAAACTTATTAAAAAGCTACAGTAATCACTACTGTCTGGTACTGGCATAAGGACAAAGACCAATAGAACTGAGAGTTCAGAAATAAATCCATGCATTTATGGACAACTGATTTCGACAATATAATGGGGACAGGAAAGTCTTCAAACAGTACAATGACAAAAAAAGAATGAAGTTGGACCCCTACCTCCCACTATTTAAAAACTCAAAATGGATCAAAGCAAATGTTGGCAAGGAAGCAGAAAAACTGGAATCCTTTTGTTATGCTCATCAGAATGTAAAATGGTGCAGCTACTATGGAAAACAGTATAGTGGCTCCTCAAAAAATTAAACACAGAATTACCATTTGATCCAGCAATTCCACTTCTGGGTATATACCCAAAAGAAGTGAAAGCAAGGACTTGAGCAGATATTTGTGCACTCATGTTCATAGCAGGGTTATTCACAATAGCCAAGAGGTGGAGGCGATCCAAATGTCCATCGAGAGATGAATGGATAAAGAAAATATGGTACATACAATAGAATATTATTCAGTCTTAAAAAAAAGGAAATCACATCACATGCTACAACATGAATGAAACTTGAGGACATGATTCAACTTAGGAGGCATCTAAACTCATAGAAACAAAGATGGTGGTTGCCAGGAGCTGGGGGAGGCAAGGAGTTTTTGTTCTGTGGGTGTAGTTTCAGTCATGTAGGATGGAAGAATTCTGTGGATCTGTTGCACAACAATGTGAATGTGGTTGACAATAATGAACTAGATGCCTGGAAATTATTTGAAGGCTGACTTTTATGGTTTTGTTTTGGTTTTTGTCCCCCAAAATAGCATATACGTAAACTCCATATTTAAATATGAAAATAATCACACAAGCTCAGGTTTGGGATAGAAAGATTTAAGTATTGTTTTCTTTTGCCCATTGGGGATTATAAGATTAAATAAAGCTTTAGAGACATGTTCCCTCCCCCAAAGGAAGAAAATTCTGAGGCATTCTACAACAAATGAATCTTGAAGACATTTTGGTAAGTGAAATAAAACAGTCACAAAAGCACAAATATTGTATGATTCCACATGTATTAGTTACAAAGAATAGTCAAATTCATTGAGAAAGAAAGAAGGGTTGTCAGGGGCTGGGGAGGGAAGGGGAGTTACTGTTTAATTAGTATTTAATTCCACTTTGGGAAGACAAAAAGTTCTAGAGATGGATGGTGGTGATGGTTGCACAACAATACAAATGTACTTAATGTCACTGAACTACACACTTAAAAATACTTAACATGGTAAATTTGATATTATGTATATTTTACCACAATTTAAAAAATGGATTAAAGACCTAAATGTAAGAGGTAAAATTTTAAGAAAAATCTTGTAATCTTGGATTAGGCACAGTTTTGACATGACATCAAAAGCACAAGCAACAAAAGAATAAATAAGACTTCACAACATTAAAAACTTTATCCTTCAAAGGACTCCATCAAGAAAGTAAAAAAAAAAAAAAAAAAAAGAACATATTATGAAAGAAAATATTTGCAAATCATGTATCTCATGAAGGATTAGTATCCAGTATATTTAAAGAATTCTTACAACATAATATAAAAACAAGTCACCCAATTAGAAAATGGGTAAATGGTTTGAATAGACATCTCCAAAGATAGCCAAATGGCCAATAAATAGATGAAAAGATGCTCAATGCCATTAGTCATTAGAGAAACGCAAATCAGAACCACAATGAGATACTAGTAGAATGGCTATATAACAAAAAAGACAGACAGACAGACAGACAATAACAAGTGTTGGAGAGAATGTGGCAAAATTGGAACTCTTGTGTACTGATGATGGAAATGTAAAATGGTACAGCCATGGAAAACAGTCTGGCAGTTCCTCAAAAAGTTAAACATGGAGTTACCATTTGACCTCGTAATTCTACTCCTAGGTATATACTCAAGAAAAAATGAAAACATGTCCATATAAAAATTTGGTCAAGGGCACCTGGATGGCTCAGTCGGTTAAGCTTCCAACTTCGGCTCAGGTCATGATCTTGCAGTTTGTGGGTTCAAGCCCCATGTCGGGCTCTGTGCTGTCAGCTCAGAGCCTGGACCTGCTTCAGAGTCTGTGTCTCCCTCTCATCCCTCCCCTGCTTGCTCTCTCCCTCCCCCTCTCTTAAACATTAAAAAAAACTGGTCACAGCAACACTTTTTATAAATACCAAAAAGTGGAAACAACTCAAATTCTCATCAACTGATGAATGGATAAACAACATGTGCTAATATTATTCAGACATAAAAAGGAATGGAAAAAAAAAGGGAAATGTTCTGATACATGTTACAACAAGAACCATGAAAACATGTTAAATGAAAGAAACCAGAAACAAACTGCTACATATTACATAATTTCATTTATACGAAATGACCAGAATAGAAAATCCCACAGACACAGAAAGTATGTAAGTGGAGCTGGGTTGAGGGGGATATGGGAAGTGACTGATCATGGGTTTGGAGAGTTTTTTGTTGTTTTTGTTTTGTTTTTTTTAGGGGAGGAAGGTACTAATGAAAATGTTCTGGAATTAGAGTGGTGGCAGCTGCACAACTTTGTGAATATACTAAAAAAGTCACTAAATTACACACTTTATAAGGGAAAGTTTTATTGTATGTGAATTATAGTCAACAAATACTTATGGAGAATAAAAAGTATATCGAGAACATTAATATTAAAAAAGAGATAGCCTATAATACAAGAGCAAAATATGCACTGCTACTACATGACAAAGAGTGGGCAGAAAGATTCTTCTTTACCTTCTGTTTTTCTGCCAATACTTGGTTCAAATGCACAATCTGAAGAAACATTCTTCAAAGGAAACCGAATTTTCAAATGAGGCAGGGTGGTAGACAGTAAGTCAGAGTGTAAGCCAGAATGTAGCTTGAAAAAGGTTTAGGCCTACCCCTCTAAATAATGTAAAAGAACTGAAATTCTGTCATTGAATTATTACTGATTCAAAATATATCAATCTAAAATAACATGTCAGGGTGTCTGGATGGCTCAGTTAGTTAAGCATCTGACTCTTGATTTCAGCTCTGGTCATGATCTCATGATAGAGTCCCACACTGGGTTCTGCGCTGTCAGCACACTGCCTGCTTAAGATTCTTTCTCTCTCTCTCTCTGCCCCTCCTGCATACCCATGCACTTGCGCTCTCACTTTCAGTCTCTGTCTCAAAAGACATACAAGTTAAAAAACAAAAAAAATGGGGTAGGGGGGGCAGTGCCTGGGTGGCTCAGCAGGTTAAGCGTCTGACTTTGGCTCAGGTCACGATCTCGTGGTTCATGGGTGTGAGCCCTGCATTGGGCTCCATGCTGATGGTGCAGAGGCTGCTTGAGATTCTCTCTCTCTCTCTCTCTCTCTCTCTCTCTCTCTCTCTCTGTCCCTCCCCAACTTGTACTCTCTGTCTCAAAATAAATAAATAAACTTTAAAAATAAGTAAAAATAAAAATAAAACGACATGTCAGGGAAAACAAAAATAACATGTCAGGGTCAAAGTGTGGATAAGAGGAAATATGATAATTTCTAAAGAGAAAAATAAGTAGGTCTAGAAATTCCAGACTGGGGTGCTTGGGTGGCTCAGTCGGTTAGGCATCCAACTTTGGCCCAGGTCATGATCTCATGGCTCATGGGCTGGAGGCCCATATCGGGCTCTGTGCTGACAGCTCAGAGCCTGAAGCCTGCTTTGGATTCTGTGTCTCCATCTCTACCTCTGCCCCTCCTCTGCTCGAGCGCTGTCTCTCTCTCAAAAATAAACATTAAAAATTAAAAAAAAAAAAAAAAATTCCAGGCCAAACTAATTCCTTGCAAAATTTAAAACTGAATTAAACAAAATGTTTGTAAAGTTAGAAAAGGAAAAAGCCAGAGGATTCACCACGGACAATTCAAACCAAATAAAATGTAATTTCTATTTTCATATGTTTACTTCAGTGCAGGTAAGAACCCTGTAGGCATAGTATAACTTAATTACAGCAAGCAATTTGGCAAAATGTTTCATGATATCCATACAAAATGGCGTATGGGCTTGATAATAACAAGTGACACTAACAGTTATCGAACAACCACCATGTGTGTTGATTAATGGACTGATGTTAATCTGAAGGGATTCTAGCTGAGCTGCACTTTTCAGAGCCCTTTATTCTGTCATTTTAACATTTTTATCAACAACTTGAGGACCACGTAGATATGCCTACCAAATATGAAAATGACAAAAAAAAATAGTAATAAATGCCTAAATCAAGATTAACGAAATGAAATATAAAAGCCTGATTTAAATATAAAAGCCTAATGTATACACACACACACACACACACACACGCGCACGCAAATACCAAAAAAAGAAAAAAAAATCATTACACAAAAACAGGGTTAGGGAGATTTAGTTTAACAACTTGTATATAAAAGATACTGAGTGCAATTGACACTACTGGCTCATATTAACCATAAATAACAGAAACCAAAACTGTTAACGAAATATTTGGTTTCAAAACAATAGCATTTAGCTCAAGCAAGGTGTATCCACCACACTGTCTGGTCAGATATCGTCTAAAATACTGAGTACAGGGGAGCCTAGCTGGCTCAGTCAGTAGAGCATGTGACTTTTGAGCCCAGGGTTGTGAGTTCAAGCCCCACATCGGGTGTAGAGAGTCCTTTAAAAAATAAAATCTTCAAATAAAATAAAATGCTGAGTACAACTCTGAGTAACATGTTTAATGACAATGAGCAACTAGAATTCATTAAGAGAAAAATGATCATGGTTGAAGGATCAGAGAATGATATTACCTTAGGAATAATAAAATAAATTGGGATTGTTTTGCTCCACAGAAGAGAGGGGAATGCTCAGAGTGTGTGGTGGGTAGAAGAGGTCAGCCAGATCATGATAGCGGTCTTCAAATATTTTAAGGGGCCATTCATGTGGAAAAGGTATTATACTTAGAAAATGCAAAATACAATGGGAACAGCATAGGCTTTGATGTCATAAAGTCCTGGATTCAAATCCCAACTCCAACATTAAAACTGTGTGTTATTTGATGCTTAGAAAGACCACATTTCCTTACCTAGGAAATGATACTTACCTCACAAATGGATGAAAATTAAATGTAAAAATGTTTTTAAGCTACCTGGCATAGCCTGATACACTGTGATGTACAATGATGTTAGTTCCCTTCTCTAGACTTTTCCAATCTGTTCTAGAACAGTGCTTTCCAAACTGAGAAACAACCCATTAATTCATTAATTAATGGGTCACAAAATCAGCTTAATGGGTTGTAACTAGCATTTTTCCCCTAAAGAAACAGAATAGAATAGAAAATATTAGAGTTTGCCACAAAACTACAGTTCTGTGAAACTTTTGTTTCAATTATTCATATATACATGTACTAGTCTATGATACAAAATGTTTTTCTTTATCATGAAGGTGGGTCCAAAAAAAAAAAAATGTCTCTGAAAGTCACTGCTCTGAAGCACTGTTTTCTAACTGTGTTCCTTGGGAGCTCAAAAAACATTTACCACTTAGAAATGTACTATATTCAATATACATCAGTGTATCAAACAAGTCCAATATTAAAGAAGCCTCTTTTTGTTAAACTTTCTTCCCCCACATACACTTAACCTTAGACCCACCATTATTTTTTCACACAGTATCTATTAACACTTTCATAACTAGCATTTTATGAAGGAGGGAAAACATTCCTTTGGATGGAAAAGAAGGTACAATGGGTATAAGTTACAGAAAGTAGATTTCCAGTTTGCTAAGAAAAGACTCTCGATTCTTTGAATCTTCCTCCCCCTGCCACTAACACCTGCCCCCTTACCACTTATACTCCAAAAACATACTCTAAAGCACTTTAAGTACAACTTATAAAACTTTCAGTTCACACAAATCTTTTCAGAAAAAGGACAGGATCAAGATACGTTGCCAGGATTAAAGCAGTAAGGAACTATCTGGTCAAAAGAAAAGTCTGCCACAGTATTTAAGATGTCTTGCTTTACCTGAACAAAGTCTGTGCTCAGAAAGCAAAGTAGCAGAGTACGTATTCGGCTTCTCCAAGAGGAGTCAATGTTCTAATAATACATAATCTAAAATGGGCTCATGAGTGCAGCTAACCCTCATTATTAAGAGCATCATTATCATCATCACTTGGAAGAGGCAAGTGAGGATAGATGATTCTGGATTCTTTTAAAGTGTACACACACCCAGAATTCCTTTGGGAGGGTGTGATCTCACACTAATATGAAAAACTGTCACTACCATAATCAGTTCTAATAATATTTGGTATTACTTGGAAATAAAATAATGGCTTGACATCATATATTCAAGAGTTTCTCTGTAATTCAAACCTTCCTAATTGGGAGTTACAAATATCTGACTCTGCTCTAGTAGTTGTCAGAGCATAAAAGGCCCTTCCCACTCTTTCCCCACCCCAGGCTCCAAAGTTTTCCTCAACTACTTTGAACCATTATTTTTTCCCAATTTCTGAGCATTCTCAGTATTTTTGTTCCTCTCGTTTTGTTTTGGTTTTTTTTTTTTTTTTGCAACTCACTGTTTATCTCCTAGTTTATTCAGCTGCATAAAACTTGGCTCCCACCAAGACTGTAACTGCCTTAATGAACAGGGATCAACATATTAAGAATCTTCAGACTTTCCCACAAATCCTTAAGAGCTCACTGAATACTTTGTGACTTAAATAACTAGGCTAAAGAGTAATAGTTTTGGAGAGTTTACTGTATGCCAGAACCAGTGCTAAAAGTATACCCGGATTAGCTCATGTGATCTTCACCACTCCGCAGAAATAAGCACTATTCTTTTCTCCATCAAACAGAGGAAGAAAGTGAGGCTCAGACTTAACTTGCCCAAGGTCATACAGCTAGTGTGGCAGAGCCAGGGCCTGAATCCAAGCAAAGCTCTTAACTAAGTAACTGTAAAGTTGCACCCCTGCAATATCAGAGTCCATGAAGAATTTCCACTTCACTGAGTTACAAGTTTCAATTTCAACCGAGTTGAGACATTGTAGCTACACATCAAAACTTTAAATTAAGAAAAGAATTTCTTACAGACATCTTTATGGGGTTGCAATAAAAAATGAGGGAGAACGCCTCCGATGTCCTTTCTATTTATGTGATATTATGGTGTGGGTCACAATCCTACCAAGAAGTGGCTTGTGAGAATACAGCTTTGGTTTAGATTTTTAAATAGGGCTCCTTTTCTCCGCTCCGAGGATGACATGGAAAATTAAGGAGGGATGTGGTAACTGTCACCTCCCGGCTCCGAAAACTGCCAGCCCCAATTCTTGTTTAAAAAATAAGAGCCGGGCTCTTGTTCCACCCCTTGACTTTCCACACAAAGCAGTACCATCCTCTGCCCTCTTCACACAAAGCAAGCTTTACCCCACTACCCAAAGGGGAGTGCTGATTCACACGGTCTCCCCGTCGCCGCCAGAAACGTACCCATCTCCCAGCGGTCCGAAACACTGACCACCGCGCTTAGACAGCTTCGGTCTGCCCTCCCCACCCCCACCCCGCGTCCGGCGATACCTCATCGAACAGACCCCTCCCCGACATCCAAAATGCTCAGGCCACCTTCCGAAAGCCAGTATTTCACACAAAGCGAGATCCCTTCCTTACAAAGCGGTTTCCCACCCCCCCCGACTCCTCCCACGGCGAGCAGCCCCCTTCCCGGGCCGTGCCAAACCACAGACCCCGCAACGGGGTCCAGAACCCAGAGAGTGCACAAGCCAAGGGGACAGCCAGCTACAAATCCTGTTCCTCCAGCACGCCTCGAATGCCCCCAACTCCAGTCGACCTCTCCGCAGCCAAAGCAAGCAAAGCACGAGTCCCCGTCCGAGAGCGGATCCCGCTACACAAAGCGAGGTGTCTCACCAGGGCTACCCGCGGAAGACGCTCTCCGCCCCCGGGCCCGTCCCCGCCCAGCCCCGGCCAGGCGGCCCGCGCTCACCAGCTCTCCTCCTCCTCCTCCCAGCCTGACAGGCGCTCCAGCTCCTCGGGCCGCAGCGGCTCCACCTCGTCCAGCAAGCCGCCCTCGCCCGCGGCCAGCAAGGAGGTGGCGTCCCGCAGCTCCTCGCTACTCGTCCGCCTCGGGCCCGACCCGACCCCGCTGCCCGACTTGGCGTTGAGGCCCAAGGGGAAGCCCCGAGGGGACGCCGTGCCGGAGGAGGGAGTGGACGCGCCGGCCCGAACCGGGCTGCCGGGCCCGAGGGAGCCGACGCCCTGCACGGCCCCCGAGCGGCTCCTCAGCTGTTCGTTCTGCTTCTCCAGCTTCTTAACCAGCTCCTGCAGCTTCCGCACCTCCTGGTCCGCATTCACGTTGGAGTTAACGTCCTCCATCCCGGCCCCGCCGCCTGTGCCGCCTGCCACCCGCTCAGACTCAGCGCCGGGGAGAGGGCCGGGGGGAAAGAGGCGTCGCCGCCGCCGCCGCTCACTCTAGCCGAGGCGCCGGCATACAGCAGGGCCAGGCCCCACCGCCAGGGTCCCCCCAGCTCCGGTTCCGAAGCGCCGCTGGCCCCAGCCGAGCCGCCTCATCTGCGCCGGCTCCAGGATTGGGGGAGGCGGCGCCAATATCCGGCCTCGGCCGCCATCTTCCCTCCGTCCCTCCGCCCCCCGTAGTCCGGCCCCGTCGGTGACCTCAGAGCGTCGGGGGTGGACGCGGCCGCCGGCGAGCGCTGAGAGGACCGCGCGCCGAGCTCGCGGAGGGGCGGGGCCGTGGGCGAAGCCGGTGGGCGGGGCCTCGGCCGGAAGGGGCGTGGCGGGCGTCGGTGGAGGTGGGAAGCCGCCAGGCTGGCTGGGGGAAGCGATTCCGGCGGCAGGCGGGGCCCGGGCGGAGAGATAAGCTGGCCGAGGCCGGAGAGGAGTAATGAGGGCTTGACTGCGGGAGGAGCTAAGATCGCAAACTCACAACTCGCACTCAGCTGTGCCTGTTGGTCTTGGATGGGGAGCGTGGTGTGCTCCCCACCCCCAAACACTGGCGTGTGGAACCAGCGCCCGAGTGTGACCTGTGTCCTGGCTGGCTCTCTGGTGGGCGCTTGGCCGGGCCCCTTGGACAGAGAGTTTATTTTGTCTGTTTGTTCAGCAAATATTTATTCGATGCCTGCTTGAAATAGGAGATTGTCAGGGCTGGCAGGAGCCTCGGGGTCCATCGGTGACCTGTTTCTTCCTCTGAAAATGAGAAAACAGAATCCCAAATCATTGAGACATCTAAGATCAAAATAATAACCACAAGTTGCTGAATGCATACTATGGCCCAGACACTGTACTAAGCAATTTAAAGGCATCTTATCCATTAAAAGTTCTCCCGACTTAAAAGTTTATTGCACACTGGTTTGGAAGTGGGGATATAAAACCGCCCCCTCCTCCCCTTTGTCTATTAATTGACGCCTAATCTGCTCTTTGGATCGTTTCTTGGAAAAAACTTTGCCATAGTGTGTCTTGACTTTATATTTTTGAAAAGTGTATTTTTTTTAAGTTTATTTATTTTTGATAGAGAGAGAGCTGGGGAGGGGCAGAGAGACAATCCCAAGCAGAATCTGAGTTGTCAGCATAGAGCCAGATGCGGAACTTGAACTCACGAAATGGGAGATCCGGATCTGAGCCAAAATCAAGAGTCCAGCACATAACCGACGGAGCCACCCAGGTGCCCCTAACGAGTGTATTAAAAGAACGTGATAAACATGTTGACATATAGCGATGAATGTTGAGAGATGTAAGAATGTAAAATTTTTTCGGTGACGCCCGTTTATAATGTGTACTAGTAACAGCGAAACAAACCAAAACCCAGTTAAATACTTTCTTTTGATCGCATTCATTATTTTTCAGATGTCAGCTGTGTACTTGGCTTCTGTTTGCAGCTTTCCTCTAATTGCCTCCTCCACCCTTAGCTGCTAATGATCCAGCCCTATTCCACCTGGGTGTGGACTAATATGCCAGGGCTTACTTGTATCTTTCCGCCTCTCTGTGCTGTATTTTCCTTGCCTAGAATATTCTACCTGCCAAGTCTGATTCCCTTTCTTAAAATCCATGCTCACCTACCCAGGAAAACTTTTCCTGACAGTTCCACAAATACCTAGTTGTTCTCTAGCATCACCTGATCAATAGTTTTCAACAGGTGTTGACACTCTAAGTTTTTTTCTTCTTTTTTGTTGGTTTTGGCTATATACCTGATGACAAGGAACTATTTATTTGTGTTTTTCATGTCCACTGTCTGACACAGTGGTTTGTTGAAATATCTGGTTTGTTGAAAGTTGAGAAGAATGTAAATTCTGACAGATCAAGTACTAGAGAGATGTTGATTCATAGCAAGAAAAGCAATTCAAAGTTTGCTGACTACCTATAAATATGTATTTTCATAGGTATGTATACCTGGTCAAAGGGTGTCTTTGGTAACACAATAACTGTGAACTAATATACATTATCTGTATGATGCATGTCTGAGTACCAAAGCTATCTCTGACACGTCTGAACTAGTTGCCGGAGAGTTCAACATCATGACTGCTTCACATATAGCACTTTTCACTTGCATTTAACAGTTTGTGAAATAGATTCCAATGAGCCAAGTTCTGTAATGAGAACACTTCACACACATTTCTTGAAAAGAATAGTTCGTATGACATTGTGAAGTTACATGCTAGTATTTCACGGAGGCAACAAGAGGTGGGTGTGATATGGAGCAATGAGTGGAGAATCAGAAGGCCCGATGGCTGATTCTAGCTATACCACGAATGTGATGCTTGACCTTAATCTCTGATCCTGAAGAAAGTCATACTGGCTCTGTATGTTCAAAATACATCGGAATACTTCCTCGCACCACCACTGGTAATACTGTAGTTCAAATGGCCATCTAGTCTTGCCTAGCTTACTGTGGTACTCTCTTAATGGGCTATACCCCTTTGCTGTTTACAATCTATGATGCACACAGCAACCAGATGATCCTTTGTTTAGTCAGATCGGGTCAACATACTTAAAATATGAAGTCCTTTTCTTAGCTGTGAGACTGAATACTTGGCAACTGGTGCAAGTATCTCATTGACTACGAACCACTCTTCCCCTCTATCACTCCACTGTAGCCACGCTGGTCTTTTCATGTTCTTTAAACATGCCAAGCATGTACCTTGCTGTACCTTCTATCTAGGATCCGTTCTTCTTCCACCTTGTCACATTACTCTCTCCATTCAGGTCTCAGCTCAAATATCACCCCCTAAGTTCACTATCCTCATTATTACGGCCCTCATAAAATAGTATCCCTATCATTCCCCACCTTTGCCTTTGACACATCATCTATTTCTTTCTTTGTTTATTGCCGATCTCTCCCCAGTAGAATATGAACTATGTGAAAACAGCGTTCACTGCAGTATTCCTGGTGCCTAGAACGATGCCTACTATATGGTAGGTGTTCAATAAATGAATGGAGATGGATTTAGGTTAAGTGAAGTCTCCTAACAGAATTTCAGATAAATGTGTTTGTTATATCTGCTATCATTAAAATGGAAATTCCTGATAATGTTGAATGTTTATTTTTTTTAATTTTTTTTTAAACATTTATTTATTTTTGAGACAGAGAGAGACAGAGCATGAACAGGGGAGGGGCAGAGAGAGAGGGAGACACAGAATCTGAAACAGGCTGCAGGCTCTGAGCTGTCAGCACAGAGCCCGACGCGGGGCTCGAACTCACGGACCGTGAGATCATGACCTGAGCCGAAGTCGGACGCTTAACCGACCAAGCCACCCAGGCGCCCCGAATGGTTTTTTAAAAATTATATATTTCTCTGGATCCTGAGAAACTTAACAGAAACCCATGGGGGAGGGGAAGGAAAAAAAAAAAAAAAGAGGTTAGAGTGGGAGAGAGCCAAAGCATAAGAGACTGTTAAAAACTGAGAACAAACTGAGGGTTGATGGGGGGTGGGAGGGAGGGGAGGGTGGGTGATGGGTATTGAGGAGGGCACCTTTTGGGATGAGCACTGGGTGTTGTATGGAAACCAATTTGACAATAAATTTCATATATTAAAAAAAATAAAATAAAATTTCTTAGAAAAAAATTATATATTTCTCTTCCAAAAGAGCAACATGTCACACTATGTATGTCATCCTCAAAACTAGGTCATTCCCCACCTCCTGAGTGCCAACAGCCCTTAAGAACTGCTGAGAAGAGAAAGTCTCAGGTTCTCACTTAGAAGTATGAGGACAAGAATATTGCCATTGTATCCTAAATGTTGCAAGGATTCTTCTCTTTCGGGTTAACTCTAATACTGTCTTCTCTGATGACTCAGAAGTGTTAGAGCATGTTTTTTAAAAGTCCCTCTAAAAGTGACTCTCTTATGGAGATAGGAGAAGTAGAGCTGGTAGGTGTCTGCCGTATGCCTCACGGTTACCTCAACTAGCTTTGCAGATGTTGTCTTTTATGATAAGCTTGCTTTGTTCCCGGATGAAGGAGTTGCTCCTTTTCTTAGCAGGTGTGGCCCTTTCCGGAACTTGCTCCTATTTGCCTGTTAGCTCCTGCCGAAACTCCTGACAAAGTGAAAAATATTACAAACCACTATAAGTACTTAGAATGAAAAACTATTACTCCGTAGCTTAAAGGTATTCAGCAGTCCTAAAATCCTAAATCAAGATATGTATGCGCGCGTGTGTGTGTGTCCCTGAGCACATGCCCAAAAGTAGTTTAGAAATTGCAAGGCACTTAGAGAAATATTTGCATTTGTTTAAAAGATGCTCAAATTTTTCGAAGAAACCTTTACTATCCAGCACACCCATTTTATCCTCACACGTACCTGCTTGGCTAGTCATTCCCCATGTATCCTCTCTCACTTAGTCTTCACTAGCATCTTTCTCCCAGATGTACCTTCTCTGGTCTCTTCTTCACTATCTTGGCACGTGCAAATTTAAGAAGGAAGCTCGGGAACTCCAAAAGCTGACTATATAAGAGATTCTGAATTAAAATCCTCGGGCAAAAAGAACAGAAGCCCAAGATTTGAACCTAGAATTTTTCTAGTCCCCACTGATCAGATCTTACTATTATGGGATGCCTCAAAAGTGGCCATAATGGTAGGCATCCCTTCCTTCCAGAGGTCCTCTAGTCAGAGGGTGGCCCCCTATCATATGGTTGGGGGCATGTATTATATTGATGCAGGGGTGGGGAGGTTAATGATCAGGGCAGATGTGAACATGTTCTTAAACTCTCAAGAGCCTGCTATCTTAGCCCCAAATGAAACAATACCTTATCTCTCACCCTTTTTTGTGGTAGCAAGTGAGGAGATAAGATTGCTAAATAACATTTATTACATCCTCTCTAAGTAGTATATCAGCAGGACAGCATAGTTAGAAAAAGGGGGATTTGAACTACTAAATATCTGTGATCTAGAAAACCTACCATTCAAGGATAGGAGAAAACTGATTGAGAATCATCCAAATCTCCAAGTCGATAATATAATCTGATCTAGGATCTAAAATAGATTATTCTGAGTACTGACTTAGAGATGTTATGGAGACAGTGGACTATGAATAACGGTTTGTCTTAAAGTAAATTAAGCTGTCATTGATATATATATATATATACTCTTCTACTAGGAAGTTGTAGAGAATTCCATTCCTGAGTCTTTGTGATACTCCTGGAATATTACACAGACTGAAAGACATCATCAACCATTCAATTTGTCCAAGTATGTCTAGAAGGTTACTTTCTTATTTATCATCAATGATATATAAACACAGTTGTATGTACCCTGGAATATTAATTCTGTAAATATCCAGGTCTTTCTGAATTGGCCCAATAATAATAATAGCTAACAATCATCAACCACTTTTAAGATATGTAGTAATTCACTTAAAACTCACAATAGTCCTTTGAGGTAGCTGTTATTAGTATCCATTTTAAGGATACTAGTTTTAAGGATACTAGTTCCAGAATAAGGAAACTTGAGACAGAGAGGCTAAATAATTTCCGAAGGCCCATGACCAGGGAGTAGTAGAGTTGGATTTGAACTCAGGTAGACTGACTTTACAATCTCCAATAGTCCATGACCAAGTGGGTTCTCCATGCTTTCCTTATAAAAGTATTGATATCTCAATCAGCTACTTGTGGGGGGGGGAGTGAGATTTGGGGGCAAGGGTTATTGCTTTTATGGTAACCAATGACTCAATACTCTTGCTCTAAGAGCAAGTTTTCCAACTTTGAAGTCTCAGCACATCTGGGACATAACACATTGAAACAATCTGTTCCTTAGAGAGGGAGGCAATTCCTCTGTGTCTTGCTCAAAAGACTTCCTAGTAGGCCATTTACTTGGACGGTATTCCAGGGACTTGAGAGGTAGATGCAGGAGTCCTCAAGACCCCCTAGTCAGCAGTTTGCTGAGATGAAGCTTCAGCTTATGGGCTTCTCATTGACAAAGCTGGTAGTCCATCATGTAGGGGTTTTATGGGGAAGTAGTTAGTAGGGGGAGGCTCCTACCCAGGGCAGTACACGTAAATCAACAAAACATGAAGATTTAAGGGAATTTAGTGGCAAGAGTCCGAGGTCTATAAATGAGAGAAGGAAAATTTGAACAGGTCCTGAAACAGATACCCAAAAGAAAAAGTACAGAACCAGGGTAAAAGAGAAGAGCAAGGAACAGTGGTCTCAACAGTAGATAAGAAAGTGATTCTTGGCAAATGCTGAAACTAACCGGTTTCGAGCAGTTGCCTTTCCGTGGCCTTTGTAGCAAGTTATGTGGGAGAAACAGTTGCATTTAAAGGGCCAGTGATGCTGTTGTCTGGCAGAACTGTGAGTGTCTAGCCTTGGGACAAACTGGTAACCAGATATGCTGGACTAGGGCCCAATCTGCAAAGCTCCCTGATGCACAAGAGTCCACCATTGTGTCTGTGTGTAAACAGATTCCATCTCCCCAAAGGTCCTGGAAACCAGATACCCCTCATGTCACATCTGCGCTCTGGTCGAGAGAAAGGAGGGCAGGCTGTTGGGCAGAGCAGGGAAGAGATGAGTAGTAGGGCATGGCACAGGTGGTGCTCCTGTTATCAGCGGGGACGGTCGACTTCAGATGGGGCACCTGTACACAATGTGGAGGCTCACAGTTGGAACAGAGCTGCTCCGGATGTTGGCGTGCTGGTCCACTAGCATTGCTGGAAGGCTTGTTTCTCTTTTCTAACGACACCATGCTCCCGAATTGCTTGTTTTCGTGGCCCAGGTCAGTCAGTCGGGAGATGCGGCCAGGTATTCAGGCAACTTTCAGTCACACGTAGCCATCAGTTAGCAGTGCTGCTTAAGCATCCTCTATGTCTTGGACCCAAAGTGTGATGTGGCATCATTTACAGACAGCTCTGGGAAAAACTACCAACATTTTGCTGTGCGCTGGCAGCAGGGCAGATATCTCCCGGTGTTTACTGGGATCATCCTGGCAGGGTGAGGGTATGTATACTGTAGGACAGTTTGACTGTTTTCAAAGATGGGATTGCAGGCTGCATGGAAGGCAATGAACTTCTCCAACCTCTCCGATAGGCAGGATAAATGAGAGGCCTTTCTACTTCTCCACCTTAGATGCCTTCAGAGCTACATCATAATGTTGCACAAGGCACCCTCCAAGTGTGGGCACCGCCTATGAGAGCACGAGCAGAAAAAAACAACTCCTCCTACACTTCGTCAACAGGCTAAGAAAGGCCACCACCTTCACACAGAACCTGATGTGCTCACTGAACACAATAATGTAGTTTCCAGATCTTCCATATGACTATAGCAATGGGCTTGACTCTGGAGCCTTAGATGTGGGCAAGAGCATTCAATCGTCCCTTTCAGGGCCAGCCTAACAGTGGCACCAGCCAGGATTAGTACCATGAACAGAGAATATGGGTAGGAGAATATGTGAAAGGATCCAAAATGAAGCGTGAGAGGCCTCCAGGCATATTTTTATTGGGTCAGTCTAGTTTAAAGGCATAAAGTTCAGACAGTCCTTTTTCTAACCTCCAAATGGCAGATATCACTTCTTTTTTTTATATTTTCTTGTAATTCTTACGTTCAACTCTTTAGTTCATCTGAGATTTATTCTAGTGTGTTATGTGAGGCATGACTCTAAATGGGCATGTTTATATAGGGCCCTATCATGTACTGGGTTAACATTTATTCATCTGGTTGTTGTTACTAGTTCAAGGTACACTATTTGGGGCCAGAGATGATAAAGATCCTCAGGAATGTGCTCCTTGTTCTGCTGCGGCTTATCATATGTTTGAGGAGATGAGATGTACACATAGGTAACTATATATATACAAAGCAGCATGGGAAAGTGCCATGTGATCCATACAGAAAAGAGAATCCAAGGGCTTTTTTTTTATTTTTTCCTCTGGTTCTTTTTTCCTATGACTTTTTTTTTTTTTTTTTTTTTTTGAGAGAGAGAGTATTAGGAGAATAGAAATATATTCCTTCTGCCTGGGATAATAAGATTTTTCCCAGAAGGAGTGTGATTTAAGATGGGCCTTCAGGGATAGGCAGTTCTCTTAATCTTGATTTGTTGGTTTCGAGGAAGAGAAACCACTTGAATCATCTCAATAAAAAGAGGGAGTTATCCACTCTCCCACTTCAAAGAATGGATAACAAAAGTGAACCGGCAAACGTATGAACAGATCTATGCACAAGGCTATTTACTACACCATTATTTGGAATAGCAAAAGATTGAGAGCAACCCAAATGTTATCAGAATGGTAACAGTCGAAAAAATTATAATACATCCACACAATGGAGAATTATGTCTCAATAAAAAGAGGGAGATCTCCCTGTCTCCAGGATAACTGATGCAGAACCGTGCTTAGTGTAAGAAGCAGGGAGGAATGTAAAATATATACATATGTGCTTTTATCTCTAAAAAAAAAACCAGTACAATTGGGGCACCTGTGTGGATTAGTCAGTTAAGCATCTGACTTTGGCTCAGGTCATGATCTCACAGTTCATGAGTTCGAGCCCTGCATCGGGCTCTGTGCCGACAGCTCAGAGCCTGGAGCCTGCTTCAGATTCTGTGTCTCTCCCTCTCTCTGCCCCTCCCCCACTCACACTCTGTCTGTCTCTGTCTCTCTCAAAAATAAAGATTAAAAACAAAACAAAACAAAAAAGAGTTATTAAAAGGTAGTATGATAACATCTGATGATAGGTAACAGAATGTGACAAGACCACTTGAGGACTAGAACTACAAAGCAAGGAACCAATGCAATGTCCTCCATTTCCATTAGTGATTTATTCATTTATTTATTCCGCATATTTATTGAGCACTTACCACGTACCAGGAACTAGGCACAGAAATTGGGCATATAGCGAAGAACCAAACAGGGAAAAAAGACCTGACCTCATGGAGCTCACATTTCAGTGATGAATGACAGACAGTAAACACATAAGTACAATGCATAGTATGCCTTATGATGATGGTGCTATGGAGAAAAATGAATCAGGGAGAGGATTAGGGGTGTGGGTGGGGTTGGGATCGTAATTTTAAAGAGAGTGGTCAAGGAAAGTGTCACTGAAAAGATGACATTTGAGCAAAGTTCTGAAGGAGGTGAGAGAGCAAGACATGCAGGTAACTAGGGAAGAACATACCAAGCAGAATAGCAAGTGCAAAGGCTCTGAGGCAATAATGTGCTGGCTTCAAAGGAGAACAAGGTCTGTGTGGCTAAACTGGAGTGAATGAAGGAGCGAATCATGGGAGATAAAGTCAGAGAGATGAAGGAAAGATTCTACAGGACCTAGTAGGTAATTATAAAGACTGACTTTTACTGTAAAATGAGAGGAAGAGGGGAGATTTTGAGCCAAAAAAGTGACGTGACCTGACTTATGTTTTAATAAGATCCTTCTCTTCTCTGCTTCTTGCACGCTTGCCAGTTTCTCATTCCCCTGATTCTGTCTCAAAACTTCTGCTCACTCATGGCTTCTGTGTTCCCTTCATAACATCAGCTTCCATGTGGTTTGGTGTTGTAACCACTGTTGACATTTCAGTTCATGTGCCCAACTGTGACCTAATCACTCAGTCTCTCAGTGTCCCAATTCCAGATTCTTGGGTGACATAATGTTAGACTCACATATGATTTAGGCTAACTAATATTAGTCCACTGTGGTAGAACAAGCTGAGGCCAGCTCTCAGAGGTGAACGGGATCTTGCAACATTTCCAAGAAGGGATTAGGCACAGAGAGGTACATAGGCTAGCACATCAACTTCATCAGGTAACTCAAATACTTTTGGTTCTCGGTACATAAGTAACAGTCAATAAATCCAGCTTATTTAGCAAAAACAAACAAACAGACAAACAAAACCTATAATCACATCATACTGATGTAGTGTTCAGTTACCATGTCAGGGTGGTAGTAATAACAGATGACTTTATAATACTGTATACTAAAACAGCTTCTAAAACTATTTATGGTAAGGAGCAGTTTTCTTATTTTATTTTCAAATGGTAGGAGAATGATACTTTTTTTTTCTTTTTCTTTTTTTAGCTTGAGAGATTTTTTTTTTTAATTTATTTTCAAACTAGCTAACATACAATGTACGTAAGTATTGGCTTCAGGAGTAGAACCCAGTGATTCATCTCTCACATATGACACCCAGTGCTCATCCTGAAAAGCACCCTCTTTAATGCCCCTCACCCATTTAACCCATCGCCCACTCTGCCCTCCCCCCCAGCAACCCTCAATTTGTTCTCTGTATTTGAGTTTCTTATGCTTTGCCTCCCTCTGTGTTTACTTACTTTTCCTTCCCTTCTGTAGGAGAATGATGCTTTTGTAAAATATAAGAAAAACGAATTCTAAAAAAAATTAAATTTAAAAAGATACACAGAATTAAAGCCTAATGTTTTACTGTTAGATTCAACACACAGAAAATTACTCTGTCAAGTTGTCGCATAAGTTTCTAAAGGCTTAGTCTCCATTTCTGTACTGACCATGCACTAGTCACAAACAGTCCCACACTTTAAATAGCACACTCATTTATTTAATTAGTATCTAAATTTTGCAATCACCAAAGCAGGTGAATGGCATTTCACATTCTGAATGAACATGGTAAAGAATCCGGTTATGTTGTTGTTCTTACTGTCCTCATTCATTAAATAAGTTGGTGTCCTGCAGGTAGTTTCTAATGAATCCTCGTTGACTGAAATATTACCCTAGTTTAAGGACATTTCTCGTCACGTGAAAAACAATGTAAATTTGTTATATTTAGATTTGCTATTATGGATTAGCTCTAGTCCTAAATATGCCTAAAGTAGATATGATTTTCTCTTGCATTAGAAATGGAAGAAGCAAGGGGACGAAGGAGTTACCTTTCTTAAATCTCAGAGACAGAAAGAGAAAGTGTTCACACTGAATTAGAGGGAAGGCTGTTTCTAATCTTTCATAAAGATTTAAAAGCCTGATTCTGTAGTTGACTTGAGGACTATCTTCTTAATTTAGCAAATGCGTATTTACATTTCATTGCTATGCTAAGTTATCTATACTGTGAATTAAACTGACTTAAACCCAGTTTTTTATGGTTTCATCATCTAAGACAAATGTACCAACCAGTGTAAGTGAAGAACTAATAAAATCATAGTTATATACAAACTACCACTCTTTGATCATTGAACAGAGAGAAATCATAGAATAAGATTATTCTGGTAGCAGCAAGCCTTGACTATTGGTTCATTTCCCAAGGTTATATGACTTTCTTTATCTAAGAATTCTGGGTAACCAGAATTTTAAATTCATGTACACATATAATTTAAAAGTTATCTGAAATGGTTAGGCGGAATTAAATGGGAACACTTATCTCCCTTAGCATTGCCTTGGATTTATTTTAAAGATAGTTATAAATGTTTCAAGTTTTGCTCTTATTCATACAATATCAAAATAGGTCACATTCCCTTAAGCAGGAAAAACATGAAACAATACCCACCTTGACCCTTTGACACAATCTGCTCTTTAAATAACAAAACAGAAAATTAAAAAAAGAAACCATTTTTAAAGAATTATTTCAAATGCATCATTGCCAGGAGTTTAAATTGTTCTCCTCCATACCAATTGTTGTGAAAACACAATATTGTTTTCAAAATATTCACTGCCTGTTAGAAAAAGATACCAATGTTTTTTCTCAAGAAAAATAGATCTAATGATAGAGGTTTTGTAAGATATAAATTTGTAATATTCCCTAAATTCATTTGTAAAAAGTGTTACACTTATTCCCTTAACCATTCTAAGAGCTACCATATTCCAGAGATGTATATATTGAGGATTCCATCATTTTTTTCTGTCTACCTCATCCTATTCCTGTTCCCCCACCCACCTGATTGGTGGGAGACATTTCTCCATGGATCTCTTGCATTTCTTCATATCTTGTGAGTGAGGTACTGGCTGCCCTTGTTCTGGGATGATCTTTTCAAGAATGTTTACACAGCAAGCAGCCTTGGAATAGAGAGATAATGTGTCTCTCTGGAGCAAAGAGCAGGTTTGTTTACTATCCAACACGATAAAGATGTTGTCTCCCCTGAGCCAAGGTCAGGCATGCATACTGCCCATTATAAAAAATTTGGCTCCCCTAAGCCGGGGTTTTTCACCTGTTATACAACCTGCTGGGTAATGTAAGCATCACTTGGCTCTCTTCATGTCCCACCCTGTAGGAATCAGAGCTTGGAACCAGTGCAAATGCTGATACTCTGGACAATATTGTTGGTATAAATGATACATTGTTCTTTCTCTCTAATACAAGAACCTTGTGTCTTCTGCCAGAATCTATGAAACAGTGGCAGGCTAACTTGGTAACTTGCTAATGGGGAAAATCTGTAGGTTTCCTACATTACCCCAGTTTCTGCTTTGAGTTCTTTCCTAAGACACATCGGTACCTTTGCCCTCGAGCTTCCCGAGAGAACCCTGTGTCTGCACAATAAATCTCCCTTTTATTTAGGCTTAAATGGGCTCCCATTCCTTATAATCAAAACAGTCCTGATCCAGCCAAGAAAATGTTTCTTTCTGAAAACTGAACAATAGGAGGAAATATTCAAGTAGTTTTCTAAGTGGTTCCATTCAGCTAATCTTTGTTGAGTTGCTACAACATTCCACCTAGTGTGCTGGATGCTGGGGCTACAATAGTAAGCAACATATTGCTCATAGTTCCAATCCTCATAAGAGGCGCAGCCCAGATATAAGCAAGCCGACACAAAATCATTACAAATTGTGAAAAGTGCTATAAAGAAAACAAAACGGGACAAAGGCAGAGAGTAAAAAGGGAGGCTAACTCACAGAGAGTCATTGGAGAAGGTGACTTTGAGAGAGCATCGTTAAGCTGAAATGTGGCAGATAAGAAGGCAGAAGATAGTACAAACTCAAGAAACAATAAGTGCCTTGAGATGGGAAAAGCTTAGGAAATGTGAAAATTGAGAGAAAAACAAATGCAAATAAGCACAACAAGTAAGAGGAGTATGCCGGTGGTACGGGGATGGTGGGGGGGGGTGGGCAGCGGGATTTAGGCAGGAGCCAAATTCTTCAGGGCCCAACCATCCAACAAAAGGAGTTTGGATTTATTCTGTGTACAATGGGAAACTATTGAAGAGTTTTAAGCCCCGGAGTGACAGGACCCACGTTAACATTACAAAAATGACTTTTACGGGGAGTCTGGCTGGCTCAGTCAGAAGAGCCTATGACTCTTGATCTCAGGGTCGTGGATTTGAGCTACACGTTGGGTGTAGAGATTATTTTAAAAAATAAGCTTTAAAAAAAAAGAAAAGTGAGAGTTTTTGCTGTTGTGTGGAGGATAGTTGGAGGAAAGCGAAAATGGAAATGGAGAGGCCACTTAAGAGGTGGGTACTTTGTTCAGGAGAGAAAAGATGGTGGCCAAGACCAGGTTGTGGCAGTGGAGATAGGGACAGTCGATCCTGCGTCCTGAAGAGGCTGCGACAGTGGACGTGGGTGGGAGTGGCAACCCGGGGGGGTGGTGGGGTGGGGGGAGATGAGGGGCTCTAGAAATCAAAAGTGCCATTCAGGGCAATGTTTAGTTTGATATTTGTGTGAAGTACCTAAGGGTAGATATCAAGTTGGCTATTGAAGATGGGAGCCTTGAGTTAGATGTCAGATCCAAGTTATATTGGGGAACATCAATATGTACACACTATTTGGTTCCAGGGTCCTGAGCTTTCAGTTTATTCTCTTTTTCAGGCCGTGGTGCCCACCTTCCCCAATTCAGGGTACGCAGGAACTTCTGAATCTCTGGCAAACCAGAGAACATGGAGAATCAGGAGCATCATCTCCAGATTTCTCTCTACCTAATGTGCTACTATTACTATTTTTTTTTTCTGCTAGGGCTGCTCCATGTTGGTAAGGGTCTTCCAACAAGGTGGCCTCTTTCCAGAGACTGTGACTGAAAGGAAGCTTTGCTTTCAGTCTCCACCTTTACCTACCTGGAAGGTTTCAACTGACATAGTTTAATGGGCTAGGTTTCAGGGTCCTTTTTCAGGTTTATATTCTACCACATTCATGTCTATAAACTGAAATTACATGCCCTCCCTCCTCCTTCAAGCATACCTGTTTCTTCCATAAAAGACTATTTTTTTAGGGGCACCTGGGTGGTGCAGTAGGTTAAGTGTCTGACTCTTGATTTTGGCTGGGATTAAGATCTTACACTTGTGAGATGGAGTCCTGCATGGGGTTCTGCACTGAGTATACAGCTTGTTTGAGATTCTCTCTCTCTCTTTTTTTCCTCTGCCCCTCTCCCCTGCTCTGTCTTAAAAAAAAAAAAAAAGGAAAAAAAAGAAAAGAGACTGTTGGGGTGCCTGGGTGGCTCAGTCAGTTACCTGACTCTTGATTTTGGCTCAGGTCATGATCTCATGGTTCATGAAATCAAGCCCTCCATAAGGCTCTCTGCTGACAGTGTGGACCTTGCTTGGGATTTTCTCTCTCTCCCTTTCTCTCTGTCCCCCCACCATTGCTCATTCTCTCTCTCTCTTAAAATAAATAAATAAATAAACATTAAAAAAATTTTTTTTGAGACAGAGAGAGACAGAGCGTGAGTCGGGGAGGGGCAGAGAGCGAGGGAGACACAGAATCTGAAGCAGGCTCCAGGCT
The DNA here is from genome assembly GCF_022079265.1 of Lynx rufus. Lineage (NCBI taxonomy): Eukaryota > Metazoa > Chordata > Mammalia > Carnivora > Felidae > Lynx > Lynx rufus. The sequence goes on along the minus strand of NW_025814845.1, from coordinate 37,735,999 downwards.
CTGAGCTGTCAGCACAGAGCCTGATGCGGGGCTGGAACCCATGAACTGCAAGATCATGACCTGAGCCAAAATCGGATGCTTAACCGACTGAGCCACCCAGGCATCCCCAAAAGTCTGTTTTTTAAAACAGCTTTTTTGACATATAAATTACATACCATAACATTCACCCATTTTACCCGTGATGAATTTTAGTAAATATACAAAATTGTGCAACCATCACCACCATTAAATTGTAGAATATTTCCATCATCCTCTAAACAACGTTCGTGCTCATCTGCAGTCACCCCTTGTTCCCTCCCCTGCAAATCTAGGTAACCACTAATCTATTTTTGACAATTTTTTTTGGCTTTTTCTAGATATTTCATGTAAATGAAATTATACAACATATGATATTTTGTTTGTGTCTGGCTCTTTTTACTGAGCTTAAAGTTTTTGAACTGCATCCAAGTTGTATCATATACTATCATTTCATTCCTTTTTTATTGCTGAATTTCCTTCCATTGTATGGATATACCACATTTTGTTTATTCATTCTCTCATTGATAGCCATCTGGGTTGATTTTGGCTATTACGAACGTTGCGGAAATAATAGTTGTATTCACCCAAATCACTCAGATGTTGAAAGAACTACTTAATATTTTAAATTGAAGGTTAAGATGGTATAATTTGATTTTCCCTCTATTTTCCAAACTGTCAGAAATTTGGGTACACCGTGTACACAGTTTTAAACGTAGATTTCATTCATTTGACTTAAATTGTATCATGAAATAGTTCAATCATACACAAAGGCATAAGAAGTTTAGTAACAGATACTCATGTATCTGTTGGGTATCACAACTGTGATGGGTATCACAGCTCAAGAAACATCTCTCTGTCCAGGAGATAACCACTATCAGGAATTTGTATTTTCATTTTCCTTCATGTATATTTACTTTTACTAACATAGATACATTCGTACATAATATACAACAATGTTTTACATGATTTTAGACTCAACATACACTGTGTGAAAAATAATGATACCATGTATTTTTCTTAGTACTTCAGTGCTGACCATTTTCACTTTTCCAATAACCATACAAAGTACAAACAGCTATTACCCCTGCTTTACAGATAAGGAAACTGAGGCCAGTGGAGATAAGTGACTTATTAAGACCACACAACTAGTAAGTAGCAGCGGTGGGTTGGAGTTCATTCTAACTCTAGAGCATCTGTGTGACCATGAGACACAGTTTTAAATGCTTTTGTATTGTACTGTGTTCTCTTGCAGTCTGCTTTTCCCCACAACGTTGTATTTGTGAGGTCCCTCCATAATTATACAGGTAGCCCTAGTTCATTCTTTTTTGTTACTGTATGGTAGTCAGTTTAATGAATAGGTTACAATTCCTTTCTCCATTCTACTGTTAATCGATATCATATCCAACAATACTGCAAGTATATTCTTGTACAGGTCTCCTTGTACACAGATGTAAGAGTTTTCTCTACGGTATATATCCTACAGGAAGAATTTCTGGCTCACATGGTATATGTATCTTCACGTTAACTAGATATTCCCAACTATTCTCCAAAATGGTTACATCATTTTACTTTCAAGGAATCAGTTTGCAAAAAAAATTCTGCTGTCCATGGTTACAATATATGAAATAACCAAACGTTACGAGAGGCTAAAGTGACAAGAAACGGAAGCTAACACAGAACAGTAAAGTAACCTAAATCCGCCATTTACAACTTCTCTCTTCTAAATATATTCAGCAAACATGAAACAGCATTTCTCTACTCCCAACTTACCTCTCTTTCTCCTTTCCTTCTAAGCTGTAGTCAACTCTCAGAACTCCCGTGAAAAGCATGAATGTAATATGTTATTTATAAATATTAAAATCCCTGAATTCTACAAGGGTGAATCATGTTAAGGCGGAGTTCCTTAATAATCCAGTATTTCACTGACCCTCTCTTCCTTAAATGTGACCATAGGTTTCTCCTCTACCAGCCTGCACCTTACTATATTATTTTTACTCACAACCATGGGGTATAAAAGAGTTGAAACTCTGTTTCAAATATAAATACAGATATAATATAGAGCTACAGATGTCAGATAAGTTCTTTCAGTGAAGAACTATGACAAAGTTGTAAGAAGACAATAAGCTTGGTATAAGGAATTTTGGTGCCACTTGTTTGATAATTTAGAGGCATCTAACTTTAAACAAACCTAACACTGCATATGTAAATTAGGATTAAAAGACATATGAGCAAACTTTGGAATCTTATGATTCCTTTCAGAAACTTTCCATTCACTGTTACTCTGCATTTAACATGGAATCAAATGTAGTTTGCTACTAAATTATGAGCACTATATATCTTCCTCTGCAGCTTGGAGGAACATCAAGGATTATGCCTTTCAGGTATAGAGAAGGGGTTGGGGTTGGTAGGGGTGGAGGATGGGAGGAGAGAGAGAGCCTTCAAAATATAAGCTCATGAAAAGAGAGAGGGAGGGACGGAGAGAGAGAGAAAGAAAATAAGAAACAGACTCTTTTTTTAAAAATTTTAAAAAATGTATTACTTATTTTTGAGAAAGAGAGAGAAACAGAGACAGAGCACAAGCGGGGGGAGGGGCAGAGAGGGACAGATAGACACAGAATTCAAAGCAGGCTCCAGGCTCTGAGCCATCAGCACAGAGCCCGAAGAGGGGCTTGAACCCAAGAACTGCAAGATCATGACCTGGGCTGAAGTCAGATGCTTAACTGACTGAGTGCCCTGAAACAAACTCTTAATTATAGAGAACAAACTGATAGTTACCAGAGGAGTGTGGGGGGGGGAAGGGGGGAGGATTGGTGAACTAGGTGATGGGGATTAAAGAGGACACTTACCGTGATGAGCACTGAGTACTGTATGGAACTGTTGAATCACTGTATTGTACACCTGAAACTAATATAACACTGTATGTTAACTATACTGGAATTAAAATTAGAAACTTAATTAAAAAAATGAAAACAAAACAAAACATAAGCTCATGGAAGGTTGTAAACATTATACTTATTTTGTTCTCACCAGCAAGCCACCTTAATCCGTTTGTCTTGCCTCCTGGCCCCCTGGTTCTCCCTGAAGCTGTCTTACTCTCTCTTGTGCATTATTTTTTTTTCCATCAGTCTTTTTTTTTTTTTTTTTTTAACCAGGACTGGATTTACAATATGCAAAATATTCCCTTCTTTTGTCTTTCCTTTCACTCTCAGCCCTCATCCCTAAAGAAAATACACTCTTTCATCACATAGATGCTTCCTGCCCTTCCCGGTGGACAATTATACAGCAGGGATAGCAAATTCAAATGCTTGTAGGATCCAGAAAGAGAATTTGAGTGGGGAAGACTGGGGAGGGGTCATGGAGAAGTGGAGTGATATTCCGTAAAAGGGGGGCAGCTGCTACCGAATTTCAGTTGACTCTTACAGTGGAAAAATGAGATCCTAATGTTGCCAGGTCTTTTGATTTTTCAGAAGACCTGGAAATCCAGGGTTTTTTTTTGTTATTGTTGAAAATTCTCCCACTGTTAAATGTGGGCCACGAACTCCATAAAGACAACAGCAACGCACTTGAACAACTTGAGCAACACTCTGAAGCTAAGTTGTTGGAGGGCTGGTTGTGGCTTGGGGGCTGCCATTTTGCCACCTGTACTTTTTTGTTTTTGTTTTTGTTTTTTCAACGTTTATTTATTTTTGGGACAGAGAGAGACAGAGCATGAACGGGGGAGGGGCAGAGAGAGAGGGAGACACAGAATCGGAAACAGGCTCCAGGCTCTGAGCCATCAGCCCAGAGCCTGACGCGGGGCTCGAACTCACGGACCGCGAGATCGTGACCTGGCTGAAGTCGGACGCTTAACCGACTGCGCCACCCAGGCGCCCCTTGCCACCTCTACTTTAAGGAGAATTTTGTCTTGGCCAGTTTCACTCCCAGAGTTTTTGCAGAGTTGATGACACAGAATTGAGAAAATGAGTAGAGAGGTAAAAGGTCTAGGAGGTGAAATAAAATACAAAAGGACCAAAACAGACTAGGTAAGATGATCTAGCTAACAAAGATCCAGGAGAGACAGATGGCGAGAGGAAAAGAGGTCCCAGAGTTGGGCAGTCCAGAGGTGGAGAGGCAGGTGAGTTGGGAGTTTGAGGCTCCAGAGAAGCTCTAAGAGGGAGAACCCTCTCAGGTGGAGGTGGGTGAGGAAAGAGCAGGAATAAGTGTGGGTGAATACAAATCAGAAATGGCATTCCTCTTAACGTTCTTCAGAGAAATTAGATACATATTGGCACTTTTTTTTAAAGGTCTTTTTGGATGCAGGATTGGCCTTTTAAAATGTGACTCCATGTGGAGACTAGGTCACTTCAAGCCCTGGGGATTAGTTGGATCTACTGTCTTGCAGACAATAGGAAAACAGCTCTGAATAATTTGAGCAAGTTGATTGATTGGAAGCATATTAGGTGCATCAAAGAATTGGTAGGAACACTGACAAAGCAGTCTCAGAAAGTGAGCAGAAACCAGGGAGACTAGGCAGCCTGGAATACAGTTGGGTCATACCACCGGAACAGTCTGCTTATCTCGTTGCTACTGGACATTCACTGTGACTCTGCATCCCCTTAACTCTGCTCTCAATGCTGTCGCTCCACTGGACAGCAGATGCTGCCACCAGCAACAGGATTAACACTGTGATATGCCATTCTTACTTCTTTGTATCAAGACTCAAAGTCCTGACTAGGGAGTTTCCAAATGGCTGACCTTGGGTCACATGCCTATTCCCTAGCTGTGAGGAACCTGGGAGAGCAAGTATTGGTTCTTTTTGGCTTCCTTGGCGAGAGGCAGAAACTGCCTCCTGCTGCTCACAGTCATGCAATGATGGTTCCCAAGTAAGCAGTCTATTTGCATCATGAGATATGCAGCCTTACACGTACTATAGGATCTCACTAGCCGCAGTACCTTGCGGGAAGGATGATTAGGAGATGTCCATTGGATCAGTCAAAATAGGATTCATCATGCTGCAGTGACAAGTGACTACAAAATCTCAGTGGCTCACAGCAGCAAAGGTTCATTCTTCCCTCATGTCCACTGAAGATTGTTCATACTATCTTCACTTTAGGTCCCAAGTTGATGGGACTTGGAACAGTGCTGATCTTACTGTGGCAGAGGTCGGGTGGGGACAGGGAGGAGAGCATAGCAAGCCACACTCTGACTCTCTAAGTTTACCCTTGGAGGTGAAAAACACAACTTCTGCTCACATGTTATGGCCAAAGTGAATCGTGGAGCCAAGCCTGACCAAAGCAATATGATCCCAAGGAGGGGAAATTACTATTTTTGAAAATAAGGCGTATCCCAGCCATTATCAGGGAGGGGAAAAAGGTATGTTAGGTAGTGGGAATGAGCAAAGTACAGGCAAGAAAGAGAATGATGTTTGGGCAGTGACTATAAATAGTATGCTGTTAATGAAGTACAAGGCTCAAGGCAGGAGACAGTAAAAGATGAAGCAATAGTGATGGGGGAATAGCCAAGACCCTTGTCTTCAGGGAAAAGAGCTTGATCCTTATTCAGTAGTCAATTAGGCATCCTTGAGGGTATTTACACAGGAAGATGGGATGGCTAGATTTATGCTTTAGATTGCTAGATGTGAAGGATGATTTGGGAGAGATCTGTTAGGAGGCTATTGCATTTGTTCGGGTGAAGAATGATGACAGCCTGAACCAGAGAAGCTAATGGGGTGAAGATATGGAGACAGAGGAGGCAGAGTGACTGGCGGTGTTGATTGATCAGATGTGAAAGGAGAGGGGGGATGATCTAAAATGTCCAGCCTGGGCAATTCAATGTTTTTTTTTAACCTCCCTACCAAATGATAAAGCTGAACATCCGGCACCATCAAAACACCTTACAATTTAGAATCTTCTCTTTCCCTTGATGTGTACATAGGACAAGGCTAACAGCTCCCAGGAAAATCAGAATGACTACATCTCACCATCAAATCCTAGTGTGAAAGGATAGAGGTCAGGTGTGAACGTTCTTCCTCAAGTGACTACTTGATCTCTCTTTTCCATTTATCTTCCTTTTTTATCATCCTATCTTACTTCTTCTTCTATGCTTTATGGTGCAGTGGTGTTGGAGTGAGAAGAGCACTCACTTTCCCACATGGCTGATGAAAGTGTACGATCCAGCAAGCTTTTTGGGAAACAAACCAGCAGTATGTTCCAAGAACTTAGCTATGTTCATAGACTTTGGCCAGATAATTCTACATCTGGTAATCTAACATAAGAAAAGAATTATCGATGGACAAAATTATGTACAAAAATGCTTATTCCAGCAATCTTTATGACTGTAAAACAACTGGAAACAACCTCAATGTAAAAATTCAGGTATTGTTAGGATGCATCTATTTTTTCACTAATAGTATTTTCAAAGGGTTTTAAGTGACCATGGAAGAATATTGATAAATGTTAAGGAAAAACAAGATATAAAAGTGAATACTTATTGTAATACCAGGTTGTTTTATAAGAGCACAGAAAAAACTGGAAGAGATTACATCAGATAGTTGTGTGATTATGGATGACTCTTGTTTTCCTTATTTTCTTTTCATCTTCCCCAAATTTTTGGAAAGGAATGATTTCTTTCATAATCAGAAGAAAAGGCATTTTTCCCAACCCTACCCCACCACCACCTCTTAGATCAACTCTGGGCTGATAAGGCAAGGTCAGTGACAATGTGAGATAGTTAAAAGGCAGGTGAGTCAACTCTACTCCTGGAGCAAATTCACAGAAAAGAGGGTGTGTCTCAAGCTCAGCTGCCCTTACCTACCCATAGAGGCTCAGCGATTAGTTAGTAGCTGATGAATGCTGCATTACATACCTGCCAGAATTACAGAGAAGAGCTGAGCTTTCGAATTTTGCCCTTTAGAGGTTAGGATTGGAAGCTAGAAGATACCAAGCCACCAGTGGGGCTGAACTAACAGAGATGGCCTCTCACCTTCTGCCACTTCCTTCATCCTTCAAGCAGAGCAGCTCTGCCATCTGAGCTTTCCACCTACTGGGCCAGGACCAAGGCTAAACACCTCCCACCCAATGCCTGGCTCTGAATAATTATCAGGAAGAGCGCAAGCATGGCCTGGGAACATGTTGCTCCTAATGGCTAATAAGGCTTTTTTTTTTTTTTTTAATGTTTGTTTATTTCTGAGAGAGAGAGACAGAGACAGAGCATGAGCATGAGCAGGGAAGGGGCAGAGACAGACGGAGACACAGAATCCAAAACAGGCTCCAGGCTCTGAGCTATCAGCACAAAGCCCGATGCCGGGCTTGAACTCACGAGCCATGAGATCATGACCTGAGCCGAAGTCAGACTCTTTAATTGACTGAGCCCCCAGGTGCCACCTAATGGCTAATAAGGCTCTTAATAATTGGTTACCAGCCAAAAAACATTAGAGGGAGAGGGAGAAAGAATCTACTAGCTCCCTCAGTTACATCAATGATTTGCTAGGCAGTTGGTACAATTTTCCCAGCTATCCGTGGAAAGAGTTGACAGAAGGAGACAGATTCTGGAAATATTTAGGAGGCAGGATAATCAGGGCTTTGGGGTTGATCTTGGGTGCACAGTGAAGGGGTGGGAGGAATCACAAATGATCGGGGACTGTTTGGGGTCACAGGGACTAAATAGTGTAACTGGCAGGTATGGCAAAGATGGGACTGAGAAGGTGGCCTGTGGGTTTGGTCTGGTGGCGTCAACCAAGCAGATGGAGGAGATGGTTCCCTTGATCTGGATATTGGTTACTTACAGGGAAAATAAGTGTATTATTGATGATGGGAGACACTGTTCTCATCATCGGAGAAGGAGTACAATATAGAAAGGGGAGGACTGGGGCGCCTGGGTGGCGCAGTCGGTTAAGCGTCCGACTTCAGCCAGGTCACGATCTCGCGGTCCGTGAGTTCGAGCCCCGCGTCGGGCTCTGGGCTGATGGCTCGGAGCCTGGAGCCTGTTTCCGATTCTGTGTCTCCCTCTCTCTCTGCCCCTCCCCCGTTCATGCTCTGTCTCTCTCTGTCCCAAAAATAAATAAACGTTGAAAAAAAAAATTAAAAAAAAAAGAAAGGGGAGGACTGGAATAAACTCTGTGGGATTGGACTGGATGTATAAACAACTATGTGAACTCATAGTTGTTTTGATGTATAGGTAGATGTAAATGTTGGACAGGCATAGAGCATTTCCTGGCTCTTTTAGCCAAGAGGCCTGAAACCAATGGCACTCTTACAGCAAAGAGCAACTTAGCACCCAGATCTTTGTTTCTAAACACCTTACTTAAAGGAAAGAAGGTTCATAAGTTGCCAATTCCATGGCTGTTCCAAGGAAAACACAAGATGAGTCTGAAACATCAATCTGCTCCAGAAAATAAGGAAGCTCTCAAAAAATATTGAGAACATGTTAAAGGACACAGGATTCAATCTGGAGGGGCTCTCACCGGCCAAATATGAAACTGAGCATCAAAATAAATAACTGAGCATCAAAATAAATAATATTAGTAATGGATTATAAACTACTGAATAAAATAGGAATCCATAAGTTTACACTGATACAAAGAAATGAATAGAGTTCTACCTTATGGTAGAATGCCAACTAACTAATGCAGAATGAATGATGTAATTAGAAAATCAGCACATGGTAACACCCTAGTAATTATTGATTCAGACAAAATAGTGGGTGAAAGTTTGATGAGAAAAAGGATATTTACATAGTCCCAAAGTATCTCCCCATAAAATACTTAGAAATGATTTTTAGATTAATAACTAATTAATTAGCTTTGCAGTGGAAAAACACAGTAAGAGTCCATATTACCTGTTGCAAGACAAATTGACATTGTATATCTCCAGATACGATGCACTAAGAACATAGCATCACATTTGTGATACTCCTGCCCCCCCACCCCGAACTATAACCTGAATCTTATCATGAGGAAACAATAGAAAAATATAAACTGAAGGTTATACAAAATGTCTGGCCTTCAGAAATGTCAAGATCTTAAAGACAAGAAAAGCCCGATTGAAGAATATGCAAGACCACTAAGTGCTGTGCATGATTCTGGGTTGGGCCCTAGAACAAAAAGGAAAGGGGGAAATAGGCAGGTTTTAAAAAAATTATTTGCTTTGTTTTTTCCTTGTTTTGTTTTATGTTTGCTATCATGGACAGTGTTGGGGTAATTGATGAAATATGGATGAGGTCTGTGGGTTAGATAGTACTATATCAATGCTAATTTCCTGATTTTGATAGGTATGCTGTAATTTTGTAGAATGTGTCCTTGTTTCATGTCTGCAAGTTACTCTTGAATGGTTTAGAAAATTAAATATGATTATATTTTATATGTTAATATATGAGAGATAATGAGAGGGTGGAGGCAGGGGGAAGGAAGGGAGAAAGGGACAGGGAGAGAATGGTAGAATATTAATAAGTAGGGAACGTGGGTCCTGGGTGAAGAGTATACAGGATTTCTTTGTATCCTTTTCTGTAACTTTGAAATGCTCTTAACATAGGGACTGTAGCTATTCCTATTACGGTCTTATTGCAGATAATAAGAACATATTGAAAAGACATACTCTTCAGAAAAATACTCTCGACGCGGTATTAAAGGTAGATACTGCTAAGAAACTGAATAAAGTAAGTGTCTTGGGGAGACAGCAAGTCTCAGTGATATGTCTCCAGGGCCAACATTGCGCAACAGCCAGAAAGCAGATATGGCTGATCTGGCTGCCTGGATCTAGATTACAACTGCTTGGTGAGACTCTAGTCTTTTCCTCCAGAGATCCACCAGAGTAATAAGAGAAATGAAGCAATGTAATAGAAGACAAGGCAATCAACTACTCCAAAGCCAATAAGCACCATCTAGTGGCAGGAAGGTGATTTTCCCCCATGAGTAAAAGATTGTCAAACTCAAAGGGCTTGGGCCAAACTGCACTCCTCCTACCAGTAGGATGTGATAATTCCCTAGGTTGCATATCTTCATCAAGCTTGCTAAGATCAGACTTTTCAAGCTTTATCATTTTAATGAGTATAGAATTGTATGTCCTGTAAACAAAGCTAGATTAAGAGATTTGCTTTAGACACAGGTTTATTTGTTGAGGCAAGGCTTCTTTCCATTTGATGGCTATATACTATCTATTGTATCACATTAAGAGGCACATAATGTCTGATTGGCAATCAGTTCAAATGTGGCCCACCTCATCCGTCAATACATGTAATAATAAGGTCCCTCATCAGCCTTTCACCTCATGGTTTTAGCGACCATTAATAATCATTGCTTAGATCCATCATTTCATAAAAGATTCAAAAATGGTAATCCAACTTTATCATTCCTTCTGCATTTATTAACTGCAATTCTATAAAGAACTTTCCCTCATCAATGAGTAGGTCCCTTGAAGTCCAGCCCATAAAGGAAAAGAGGTATATGGTTGATAATTTCCATTTATCAGTTTTTAAATAATGAGCTGGTAACCTAGAAATTTGATGACCAAAAGGGTTTTTTTTTTTTTTAAGGATTATTAAGGACTCCTGGATTTTTATACATTTGGTTTTTATCCATTGCCATGGTTATTTCTATAAAAACACATTATCTTGGGGCGTGTGGGTGGCTCAGTCAGTTGAGCGGCTGACTTCGGCTCAGGTCATGATCTCGCGGTCCGTGAGTTCGAGCCCTGCGTCGGGCTCTGTGCTGACAGCTCAGAGCCTGGAGTCTGTTTCAGATTCTGTGTCTCCTCTCTCTGACCCTCCCCTGTTCATGCTCTGTCTCTCTCTGTCTCAAAAATAAATAACAACGTTAAAAAATTAAAAAAAAAACACATTATCTTTGGAGTGCTTGGGTGGCTCAGTTGGTTAAGCCTCCAACTCTTGATTTTGGCTCAGGTCATGATCTCACAGTTCATGAGTTTGAGCACTGAGTCAGGCTCTATGCTGACAGCTGGGAGCTGCTTGGGATTCTCTCTCTCTCTCTCTCTCTCTCTCTCTGCCCCTCCCACACTCATGCATGCTCGCTCTCTCTCTCAAAATAAATAAACATTAAAAAATACATTACCTTTCAAGTATTACTCATACCAACAAAATTCACCCATTTAAAAAGTACAATTGAATGAGTTTTGAAAAATGTATAGACCCATTAACCACCACTACAACCAGGGTACAAAACATTTCCATCATCAAAACAGTTCCTTTGTGCCCCTTTATGTAGTCAGTCAGTCCTACCCCATCCCTGGCCCTAAGCAACCACTGATCTGCTTTCTGTCACTATGGATTCAGGTTGATTTTTCTAGAAATTCCTAAAATGAAATCATTTCTCTGAATCCCTTTACTCGATTAGACCATATGGTGGGTGTCTTATTATTCTTTCTGATGCTCGCATTGTTGCCAATTTTAGCCAGTGGAGCTTCTTCAGTTTGGCTCTTTGGTCATTTTAACATAGCCCCATGTAGTGTTTGAAAGCTTCCTGCTTTTCAGGCCCCAGATTCACCAGGATGTTTCCTATTCTAGATCTGAAATGAGCTTGCTTGCTTTCTTTCTTTCTCTCTTTTTTTCTTAACATTTATTCATTTTTGAGAAACAGAGAGAGACAGAGCACAAGCAGGGGAGGAGCAGAGAGAGGGAGACACAGAACCTGAAGCAGGCTCCAGGCTCTGAGCTGTCAGCACAGAGCCCGATGCGGGGCTTGAGCTCATTGACTGCAAGATCATGACCTGAGCAGAAGCCGGATGCTTAACCAGCTGAGCCACCCAGGCACCCCTGAAATGAGCTATTTCAATAAAGAATTTGCTTCCTTGGTATTTTGAGACGACAATCTGGGCACTAGAGTTGCTTATTGCATCCCTACTAAGTTATTAACTTATGCATAAGTAAAGTTATTATTACTTCCAGAACTTTCCAGTTGGCAGAACAAGGAAATAGCCATTTTTTTAGAAAGAGAAAAGTAAATAATGAGTTCACACTGATATTTTCTATTTAAAGATAGAAATTTCACCTAATTTTTAATTTCATATTTTATCCCTGTTCTCTTAAGCTAACAATTCTGGTTTTATAACATTAGCATAAATATTTGCTTTCCTGGAGGATCGAAATACATGATTAAAACATACACGGTAGGAAGAAGCAAATACACGGTTAATTAATATTTACAACAGGATATATGTATATATGTTCTTTTTTTAATGTTTTATCTATTTTTGAGAGAGAGAGAGAGAGAGAGAAAGCAGGGGAGGGGCAGAAAGAGAGGGAGACACAGAATCCGAAGCAGGATCCAGGCTCTGAGCTGTCAGCATAAAGCCCGACGCAGGGCTCGAACTCATGAACCACAATCATGACCTGCGCTGAAGTTGGACGCTTAACCGACTGAGCCAGGCACCCCTGTGCATATGTATTTTAAAATAATAGTTTCAAAGAGCAATCATAGTATTTTAATTAACAATAAAACGACTAAATACAGGTTAATATTTCTTTGTCATTCTTTTAGTCCTTAGAATATATCCCACAAAAAAATGTAGTCGAAATATTGCTTTCACAGTCACCTAAAATAGCTCTTCTCTGGTCGTGCCATCAACTTGATGTAGAACTAAGTTCAATTGTTTCAATCTGATTTGGAATTTTAGGGATTGCTTTGTTCCTTTTTTTTTAAAGTTAATTTTATGTTTTTAAGTCATTTTATAAACACATCTGCATGGTTCCAGATCAAAACCATCCTGACAAATTTCATTCCGAAAGGTTTATTTCCATCTCTTATTTAATAGATTTTATCTTTTGAAGGCAATTTTAGGTTTACAGAAAAATGGACAGAAAGAACAGAGTTCCCATATGCCCCCCAACCCCCCTCCCACGCTTTTCCCTTTATTAATGTCTTTTTTTTTAAATGTGTTTAAGTTTATTTATTTATTTTGAGAGAGACAGAGACAGCATGAACAGGGGAGGGGCAGAGAGAAGGGAGAGAGAGAACCCCAAGCAGGCTCCACACTGTCAGCACAGAGCCGGACGTGGGGCTCAAACACATGAAATCATGAGATCATGATCTGAGCCAAAAACAGAGTCAGACATTTAACTGACTGAACCACCCAGGTTCCCCTCTGCTTTATTAACATCTTGCATTAGTGTGGCATGTTTGTTACAATTGATGAGCCAATATTGATACGTTATTATTAACTAAAGACTGTGTTTTATGTTAAGGTTCATTCTTTGTGTTGTACATTCTATAGGGTTTGATACACATATGATAATATGTATCCCCCATTACAATAGGATACAGAGTAGTTTCATAACCCTAAAAATCCCCTATGCTCCATTTATTCATCCCTCCCTTCTTTCATCCCTCCTCCCTCAGAACTCCTGGAGATCACTGGTCTCTTTACTGTCTCCATAGTGTTTTTTTCCCCCTTTTCCAGAATGTCATATAGTTGGAATCATACAGTATATAGCCTTTCCATATTTGCTTCTTTCACTTAGCAATATGCATTTAAGATTCCTCTGTGTCTTTTTGCCCTCTGATAGCTCACTTCTTTTTATGGAACTGAATAATACTCCACTGTCTGGATGGACCACAGCTGTTTATCCGTTCACCTACTGAAGGACATCTTGTTGCTTCAAAGTTTTAACAATTATGAATAAAGCTGCTATAGATGTCCATGTGCAGGTGTTTGGGCAGATACGTTTTCAACTCATCTGGGTAAGTACCAAGGGGTGTGATTCCTGGATCATATGGTAAAAAAATACATTTAGTTTTGTAAGAAACTGCCAAACCGTTTTCCAAAGTGGCTTGCACCATTTTGTATTTCTACGAGAAATGAAGGAGAGTTCCTGTTATACCACATCCTTGCCAATATTGGGTACTATCAGCGTTTTGGATTTTAGCCATTCTAATGTGTATGTAGTGGCAACCCATTGTTTTTAATTTGCAATTCCCTAATGACATATAATGTTGAGCACCTTTTCATAAGTTTATTTGACATCTGCTTCCTGTTTTTTTCCTTCTACTATCAGTAACCATTTTATATTGGCTTTTGGTTTATCCTTCTATTGTTACTTTAAAAAATAACACACACACATTCATAGTCCCTCTTTCTTACACAGAGGCGAGCATAGTGTACATATTCTATAGCATTTTATAGAGTTTTTTTTTTAACCTGGGTATAGGATCTCATTATATGGATGTACCATTATTTATTTATTTATTTTTAATTTTTAATGTTTATTTCTGAAAGAGAGAGAGACAGAGAGCAAGCAGGGGAGGTGCAGAGAGAGAGGGAGACACAGAATCCGAAACAGGCTCCAGGCTCTGAGCTGCCAGCACAGAGCCCGACGTGGGGCTCAAACCCACAGACCGTGAGATCATGACCCGAACTGAAATCAGACGCTTAACCAACTGAGCCACCAGGTGCCCCTGGATGTACCATTATTTCTTAAAGCAATCCCTTATTAATGGACATTAGATGGTTTAGAAACTTTGGCTATGGTAAAAATACTACTATACTGAATAACCTTATGCATACATCATTTCATATTTCTGCCTATATATCTTTGAGATACAGTTATAGTTATATGCTGTTTAATGTTAAATGCATATGTAATTTTGCTAGATATTGTTAAATTCTCATACCATTTCTGCACTCCCACCAGCAATGTATGAAAATGCCTATTTCCCTGCAGACTTGCCAATAAGATTTTGTCAAACTTAAGGATTTTGCCAACAGGATAGATGAAAAACTGTAATGTTCTAAATTGTAGTTGGATGGTGGGTACATGGAATTTTGTTCTATTCTTAATTATACATTTCACGCATCTAACATATTTCATAAAATAAGCTACCACACAAATTTCTTTTAAAGAAAATACGTTTTCGGGGCACCTGGGTGGTTCAGTTGGTTAGGCATCCGACTTCGGCTCAGGTCATGATCTCATGGTTTGTGGATCTGAACCGCCGCCCCATCCCCTTCAGGCTCACACTCCAGGAGTTCCAGCCCTGCGTTGGGCTCTGTGCTGACAGTTCAGAGCCTGGACCCTGCTTCTGATTCTGTGTCTTCCTCTCTCTCTGCCCCTCCCCTGCTCATGCTCTGTCTATCTCTGTCTCTCAAAAATGAATAAACATTAAAAAAAAAATAAAGAAAATAGGTTTTCTATTTTGGTCTTAGAAGAAATACGCCACTTAAAAATTTTTTAATGTTTGTTTGTTTTTGAGAGATAGAGAGAGACAAAGTGTGAGTGGGCAAGGGGTAAAGGGAGATACAGAATCTGAAGGAGGCTGCAGGCTCTGAGCTGTCAGCACAGAGCCCAACATGGGGCTCGAACTCATGAACTGTGGGATCATGACCTGAGCCGAAGTCGGACACTTAACCAAGTGAGCCACCCAGGCGCCCCAGAAATATACCACTTTAACTAAAGAATTGGAATAATCCACAACCATAACTGGAAAGAATCTCAGAGGCAAGAAATTTCTGATTGTATCATTTAGCAAATGAAAGCTCTTAAGTCAAGTAATTAACTTCAAGTCACGTGATGAATGAAAAATCAGCTCACTTTTTTGTTGTTATTTATTTTTGAGAGACAGAGCCCAAGTGGGGGAGGCGCTGAGAGAGAGAGGGAGGGACAGAATCTGAAGCAGGCTCCAGGCTCTGAGCTGTCAGCCCAGAGCCCAACATGGGGCTTGAATTCATGAACTGTGGGATCACGACCTGAACGGAGGTTGGATGCTTAATTCACTGAGCCACCCAGGTGCCCCTGTTTGATTTTTTTTTTTAACTTAAATAGGCTCCATGCCCAATGTGGGGCTTGAACTCAGAAGGGTTTGAACTCATGACCCTGAGATCAAGACTTGGCTCTCCCAACTGAGCCAGCCAGACACCCCTAAGCTCACTTTTAACTAAAGCTAAAAATCCACTTCATATATTACAATCAATATATAAAAACTATGAAGAACACTATCCAAGAAACTGGGATGCATAGCACACGTCTTCATAACAATTCCACCATGTTTTTTTTTTTTTTTCTTTTTTCCAACGTTTATTTATTTTTGGGACAGAGAGAGACAGAGCATGAACGGGGAAGGGGCAGAGAGAGAGGGAGACACAGAGTCGGAAACAGGCTCCAGGCTCTGAGCCATCAGCCCAGAGCCTGACACGGGGCTCGAACTCACGGACCGCGAGATCGTGACCTGGCTGAAGTCGGACGCTCAACCGACTGCGCCACCCAGGCGCCCCACAATTCCACCATGTTTAAATGATACAGGAAGTGGAAATCACTGCATCAAAGCCAAGGCACTGGACTGACTGCTGCTGCGTTTCTATGTGCAGCTGAAAGCAGCTGTGAAATCCAATGTCATTTGGTTCTGACAGCCTCATTCATTATCTTTCTCTGTTTTCAGCTTCACAGAATGGATCAACTAGTGGGCTTCCTGCCAGTAGCCCCTAAATTTATGATTTGGAAACTGTAGTAAGCCCTATAAATATCAGAAATTTTCTGTCAATCTTACTTTGACGGATTTGTTTGTAATTCTTTTTTTTAGATGTTTATTTATTTTGAGAGAGAGGGAGAGCACATGTGCACATGCACACACACACACACACACACACACACACACATATATATATATATATATATATATATATATATATGAGTGAGTGGGGGAGGGGCAGTGCGTGAGAAGAGAGAATCCCAAGCAGGATCCTCCTTGTCATCAAAGAGCCCAATATGGGTCTCGATCTCATGAACCTTGAGATCATGACCTGAGCCGAATTCAAGAGTCGGATGCTTAACTGACTGAGCCACCCAGGCGCCTGTTTGTAATTCTTGAGAACAGAGTATGGAGAAATACTTTAAAAAAATTTTTTTAATGTTTATTTATTTTTGAGAGACAAAGCATGAGTGGGGGAGGGGCAGAGAAAGAGGGAGACACAGAGTCAGAAGGGAGCTCCAGGCTCTGAGCTGTCAGCACAGAGCCCGACAGGGGGCTCGAACTCACAAACCGTGAGACCATGACCTGAGCCAAAGTTGGATGCTCAACTGACTGAGCCACCCAGGAGCCCCTGGAGAACTATCCTTTTGAGTTGGATCATTCTTATGGAGTGGCAAGATGTGACTGCAATGGTTTTACAGTTCTATTCTTATTATATGGTGTGGATACTTAAAGTATTTTATATTAAATTTGCACCCTGAAGCTTCTTTTTTTTTTTTTAATTTTTTTTTCAACGTTTATTTATTTTTGGGACAGAGAGAGACAGAGCATGAACAGGGGAGGGGCAGAGAGAGAGGGAGACACAGAATCGGAAACAGGCTCCACGCTCTGAGCCATCAGCCCAGAGCCCGACGCGGGGCTCGAACTCACGGACCGCGAGATCGTGACCTGGCTGAAGTCGGACGCTTAACCGACTGCGCCACCCAGGCGCCCCAGTATCCTGAGGCTTCTTAACAAAAGCAACAAGATGGAACAAATTATTCAAAATCACCAACTCTCCAACAATATCATTCAGAGCAAAAGAAAAATAATTTTTTGGTCCAGGATCCTGTGCAATCTGGGATTTCATACTGCATTGAGTTGCCACATTACTTGGTTCTTCTTTCATCTGAATAATTCCTCAGACTTGTGTGTGTGTGTGTGTGTGTGTGTGTGTGTGTGTGTGTGTGTGACTTTGACATTTTTGGAGCACCAGGCTGGTTGCTTTACAGAATGTCCCTCAATTTGTATTTGTCTGATGGTCCCTCATGCTTAGACTCAGGTCATGTGTTTGGAGCAGGAAAAAAATAGAAGTGATGTGTTCTCAATGCATCCTGTCACATATATTGATGTGTCCTAGTAGTCATTATATTAACTGCAGCTCTTGTGTTGAGGAAATATCTGTATGGTTTCTCCACTGTAAAGTTACTGTATTTTTTCTTTGTAACTAAAAAGTAATTTGTGGGGAGATATTTTGCGATTGTATCTTGTTTCTCATCAAACTTTCATTTACCCAGTCATCCATTGATGATTTTTTTTTTATAATTTTTTTTTTTTTGTTTTATTTACTTTTGAGAGAGAGACAGAATGCGAGTGTGGGAGGAGCAAAGAGAGAGGGAGACACAGAATCTGAAGCAGGCTCCAGGCTCTGAGCTGTCAGCACAGAGCCTGACGCGGGGCTTGAACTCATGAGCTGTGAGATCATGACCTGAGCCAAAGTCGGACGCTCAACCAACTGAGCCACCCAGGCACCCCATCCATTCATGATTCTTGACTGAACCAATATTACTGTGATGGTTACAAAGATATTTTTTAGTTTGGATTTCTTTAAAATATATTTGTTTACATGTTTATAAAATGTATACAATGCCAGAGAAAATCACACAGCTCAAATCAGCAATCCAAAGAGGCTGTGAAGTGACAAAGACAAATAAAAATTTGTGCAAATAACAAACACTGATGAGAAGTAAGAATAAGCAAGTCTCGCACTGCCTAAACCTGTCTTTTGATCAGTAACCGTGAGGTGAAAGAACTTGAGAAACCCTTTAAATTTTGTCAGACATGTCTTGGGACATAATGAAAAGGGTCTCCCCACCCAAAGTGAACTTGAAAAAGGATGTTTGTGGGCTTAACTGGAAATTACTGTCCCATCAAGAACTTACCACAGGGATGAAATTAACTCTACTTATGAATTCAAGCCTTAAAAGACTGCTTCCATATGGCTTGCTTTTGTATTCGTCCAAATAAATTTGAGTGTTTTCCTTATTGATAGCTTAAGCAAAATTATTTAATTACTGAATATTTAAAACATACAGGAAATAATATTACAAACAACCATTTACTCATCACTCTCAATTTAAATATTTATATTTTACCATCTTTGCTTAAGAATGCTTTTTTTCTAAATAAAAAAAGTCATTATAATAAATATACATACCTAACATTGTTTTCTGCATGTTACATTATATGCAAGTTGTATCATATTAAATATATCCTATCACTATTTACTTTCATTTTTACTTAAAATAATATTTTTGAAATTTATCTACCTTAATACATGTAGATATGATTTACTTATTTTAACTACTTATGGAAATCTACTGTGTGAATAATAACATATTTTTTTATTCATTTCCCAGCTGATAACTAGACTGTTTTTATTTTTTTACTTCTTGCTGTTTCAAAAGGTGTAATAAATACCCTTATATGTTCTTTGTGTATACGTTGGGCAAGTTTCTCTGTAGTAAACAAACAAACAAAAAAATAGCCCTGAGTCATGGTGCAACCACATCTTGAGTTTTACTAGATATTGCCAAATGGGTTTCCAAATGGCTGTACCAATTTAAACTCTTATCAACAACTCACATCCTTTCCTACACTTGTGTTGTCAGATTTTATACTTTGTTTCCAACTGGAAGGATAAGAATGATCACTTTATAACTTAAATTTGCATTCCCTTTTTTAATTGAAGTATAGTTGACATACAATGTTTTATTAGTTTCAGGTCTACAACATGGTGATTTGACAATTCTATACATTATTCTAGCTCACTATAAGTACAGTTACCACCTGTCACCATACAACGTTATGACAATATTGATAACATTCTCTATGTTGTACTTTTCATCCCAGTGACTTATTTATTGTACCTCTTAATCTCTGCCACCTATTCCAGCCATCCTGCTAACCCCTTCCCCTCTGACAATCACCAATTTGTTCTCTGCATTTATGATTCTATGTTTTTTAATTGTTTGTTTTTTAGATTTCACATATAAGGGAAAGCATATGATATCCATCTTTCTTTGTCTGACTTATTTCACTTAGCATAATATCCTCTAGATCCATCCATTTTGTTGCAAATGTCAAGATCTTATTCTTTTCTATGGCTGAGTAACATTCCATCTTCTTTATCCATTCACCAGCCAGTGGACACTTGGGTTACTTCCATACCTTGGCTATTGTAAATAATGCTACGAAAAAACAGAGGTGCATATATCTTTTCAAATTAATGTTTTCATTTTCCTTGGGTAAATACGTAGTATTGGAATTACTGGATCATATAGTATTTCTATTTCCAATTTTTGGAAGGAACTCCATACTGTTTTCCACAGTGGTTGCACCATTTACATCTCTTAATTTGTGGTGGAAGAGCTTCTTTTTCATGTTTTTTGCTATTGGGTCTTCTTTCTCTGTAATATACCTGTTTATATCTTTGCTCGTTTTCGTTTGGGTTGTCATATTCTTTGTAAGAGTTCTTTATTTATTATGGAGTTTAATCCTTGTTCTATGCCTTGCAAACACTTTCTCCCTCCTTTAAAATTCGTCACTTTGTTTATAAGATTCTAGATAAATAGAGATTTTAAGTTTAATGTGGCTACAATTATTAATCATATAATTTCTTTTGTTTTGTGTCTTAAAAACCAGACAATTGCTGGCGCCTGGGTGGCTCAGTCGGTTAAGCGTCCGACTTTGGCTCAGGTCATGATCTCGCAGTCCGTGGGTTCGAGCCCTGCATCAGGCTCTGCACTGAGAGCTCAGAGCCTGGAGCCTGCTTTGGACTGTGTCTCCCTCTCTCTCTGCATCTCCCTCGCTCACACTGTTTCTCTCTCTCAAAAATAAACAAACATTAAAGAAACAACAATAACAGACAATTAGCATAGTACTTACAGAATTTACCTGGATGAGACCTGTTTGTCTGTTTTATACATTCCCTGGTTCTATATCCCTTAAATGTCTATGGAAATAGAAGAAACTGAGAAAAATTCTTAGAATTTGAAGATAGTAATCTTTGTTTTTTTTTAATGTGTATTTATTTTTGAGAAAGCTCAAGTAGGGGAGGGGCAGAGAGAGGGGGACAGAGGATCCAACGTGGGCTCTGCCCTGACAGCAGCTAGCCTAATGTGGGGCTTGAACTCACGAACCATGAGATCATGACCTTAGCTGAAGGTGGATGCTCAACCAACTAAACCACCTAGGTGCCCCAGAGCTAGTCGGTAATCTTAAGACTGGCCATGAGAAGCTGCACTTTAGGCAAATGTCTTCCCTGGGCTAAATGAAGTTGGTTCTCACCAACTCACAGTTTTAGTACACATCGTAACTCAACTGATGAGAGTTTTCTCCTTGGTGAGTCACAGATAGAAACTAAACCAGGTGGAGATATCAAAGGAAATTTATTTGCAGCAAATTAAGGAGATGGGGGGGGGGGTAACTTCCAAAGCTGTGACTCCCAAGCAAGGGTGAATGGGTTATTTTTATTTATGGTTAGGATAAATATTTAGAATGGAGAGCCTTGTCATTGCATGTAGAGGCGGGCATAAGGTTGCACATAGGTCTTCAGGAAACATGCCTATACATACATTGTATGTTATGTAAATGAGGCCTGTGCTTCTCCTTGGGTGGAGATTTTAGTATTATAATGAGGTAAAGGTGGGGCACCTGGGTGGCTCAGCCGGTTAAGCATCTGATTTTGGTTCAGGTCATGATCTCGCAGTTTGCTGAGTTTGAGCCCTGCATTGGGCTCTGTGCTGACAGTGTGGAGCCTGGAGTCTGCTTTGAGTTCTGTGTCTCCCTTCCTCTCTGCCTCTCTCTCTATCTCTCTAAAAAATAGACAAACAGTTAAAAAAAATCTGTAAAAAATTATGAGGCAAAGGTACTGTTGGTCATTTCATGGGTAACTCCATGGTCCATCTGTGCAGGTGTGAGTCAGGAATTAAGCTCAAACTGGTCTGGGTGGTCTGGGCTGCTGGAGCTCTTCATCTGGGCAGTTATTACTGTTTGAGGAGTATTTTTGGTTTCCATCATGGGAAGCCAGTCGGGTCTTTTGCCTGAGTAAGAGATAAAGCTGGAAAAAAGAGCTTAAGGAAAAATGTGGGACAAAGGTCAGTGGGTTTAAGCAAGTGAGTAGTAACGGTCAGGTCTTGGGGTCTCCTTGGTAACAGTACCAGCTTTTGTTTTGTTTTGGGGAGGGCAGGAGCTGAACCAGATAGATGGGCTTTTGTTCTCTAACAATGATTATCATTCACATTATTCCTAAAAAAATATTTTTTGATGCAAATGGGGAGTATTAATAATCTGGAATATGATACTCCTTATTTTCTTTATTAAAAAACTTTTTAAGTGTTTATTTATCTTTTGAGAGATAGATAGAGCATGAGCAGGGAAGAGGCAGAGAGAGAGACACAGAATTGAAGGCAGGCTCCAGGCTCCATGCTGTCAGCACAGAGCCTGAGGTGGGGCTCGAACTCACGAACTGCAAGATCATGCCCTGAGTCAAAGTTGGATGCTTAACCCACTGAGCCACCCAGGCACCCTGGAATATGATACTCTTTAAAAAAGTAAAACTTAACAAAGAAATAATGAGGTCGTTAGTCGCATTACTGCATGGGAGTTGCCAAGATCTCTCTCATAGTGAGGTACTAGTTCTGTGGATGACAGCTGGGATTTTGTAACACCTGATGTCTAATGCTATGCCATTTGTTAAGAAAATCTCTTTCCTGGAAGGATTAGATGAGTAGCTACTTTTCCTATCCATAATGAAACTCCACTCATCCCCAACTCTGCCTTGCTGAACACTTGAATAGTAGGATGTATATACAAAGATGATACACTGCCTATCTTTTTTCCACCAGGGAGAAAAACGTAGCATAGCTTCCTTTTTACTGACTGTGAGAACTAGAAAAGTTGCTTTCTCCCCAAGACTAGTTGTGTGAATCAAACCAAGTTTTAAAAGCTTCAGTGAATTTTCCTCATTATATAAACTGTTTTAAAGCAAAATTAAAGAACAACCTATTAATCATCACCAATACTAAAAATTATACCCTTACTTCACTGATTCTCCACAGATATTTAACCCCCAGAGAGGCGGGGCTGAGAGGATCACTGCTTTACAATGCTTTCTTTCACGTTTATAAGTGATGCTTTCCTCGTTTTTTACAATAATCTGTCTAGCCTGTACTAAGGACTGTTTTTATTCTTAAATGATTGAGTTTTTATTTTATTTTTTGTAAAATCATTACTTTAAATTCAGTAAAAGAGTTAACAAGGATAGTTTTTAAAAAAAATAACTTTGAAAAGCTGATCATAGAAAGGATACATACTAATCGTAGAACATGGAAAAAATACCAAAAAAGAATATAAAAATCTATAAGCATAGCAGCCAGAGATAACAACTATTAATGTTTTATATCATAATTTCAGTCTTTTTTCTATGCATATATCTGTACATTTTAACCAAAGATGAGATCATCAAGTCCATCTGTTTTATAGATTTATTTTTCCCTATTCTTTTTTGGTTTAACATTTTACTATATTACTAAATATTCTTCTAAAATATTATCATATTCAAAACATTCTTATATTTATATGCATATAAAATATGAAAAATATTCTATCGTAGGGTTGGGTCATAATATATGTAAATATACCCAATCATTTATTTTTATGTTATGTGTTTTAAGAATGATGATGCAGCTCATTTTTTTTTTTTTATAAAATTTTTTAACGTTTATTTATTATTGAGAGACAGAGAGACACAGAGTGTGAGCAGGGGAGGGGGCAGAGAGAGAGGGGGAGACACAGAATCCGAAGCAGGCTCCAGGCTCTGAGCTGTCAGCACAGAGCCCGACGCAGGGTTCGAACTCACAAACGGCAAGGTCATGACCTGAGCCAAAGTCAGTCGCCTAACCAACTGAGCCACGCAGGTGCCCCTGATGCAGCTCATTTTTAATAACTGTTTTTAAAGTTTATTTACTTTGAGAAAGAGATAGAGCATGTGTGAGTGGGGGAGAAGCAGAGAGAGAGGGCGAGAGAGAATCCCATGGGGACTGATGGGGGAGCATAAGGCAAACTAATTAATACCCTGCAAACAGCGCACCCCCTCTCACACCCTCTCCTCCGCGCCCCCCCCCCCCCCCCCCGGCCCTGGTTGGGATATGTATGATATTCCTCAGGCACTTCTAGCTGCCCAAGAACAAAGGAAAGGAAAGAAAATAAGTGGTTAACTGATAGAGATCACAGTCGTGCAGGACATGAGTCTCCATCAGTTTACATAGATCTTGGTAAATTACAAGAAAAAGGCAATCTTATCAATAGCCAAATCTCCAGAAATGTATAGATTCAGTTTCCTGGAGCCCCAACATCACCTTCCCTGCATAGTGATGTGAGGGACAAAGGCAAGAAGGAAATGGCAGGTAAAATTAAATTTACAACCTGCGGCCCACTGATAAATACTTTAGGCAAATACAGAACATAACATTTCTCCAGGAACCCCATACTGTCATAATGTTAATGCCTTACTTGAGGGAAAACAACCTTAGGGAGGCTTCTGACATCCTTTGAGTCTTCTTTAGCATATCAAAGTCCTTCTGGAGACCTCCCTTCTGCCTTTACCTCCCCCAACTCCTTAGTATATAACCAGTCACTCCTCACAACCCCAGTGCAGCTCTTACTGCCCACAGGTCCTTTCCCTGTGCCTTAATAAAATCACCTTTTTTTGCACCAAAGATGGCTCAAGGATTCTTTCTTGGCCATCAGCTCCGAACCTCCATCACTACAAAACCCCATCACAGAGCCTGATGGAAATCCTGAACCCGTGAAACGTGAGATCATGACCTGAACCAAAATGAAGAGTTGGAGGCTTAACTGACTGAACCACCTAGGCGCCCCTCATTCTTAATAACTTTCAACGCAGGTCCATGAATATTTCTTTAGGTTAGCCCCACAATAGAATTGCTCAATCAAATGGTACACAAATTTTTAGGGCTTTTCATATTCACTCTAAAATTTCCCCTGTTAAAACTTATGTAATTTATGCATTTCAAAGTATTTTAACCTTATTTTTTACTTTCTTACAGGTAAGTTTTTTTTTTTTAATGTTTGTTTATTTTTGAGAGAGAGAGAGAGAGAAACAGAGTGCGAGCAGGGGAGGAGCAGAAAGAGGGGGACTCAGAATCCAAAGCAGGTTCCAGGCCCTGAGCTGTCAGCACAGAGCCCGATGTGGGCTCGAACTCACAAACCACGAGATCATGACCTGAGCTGAAGTCAGATGCTTAACTGACTGAGACCCCAGGAGCCCCATAGGTATGTCTCTTTTAAAATGTTTATTTTGAGCGAGAGAGCGAGAGTGAGCGCGAGGGAGCGAGCCTGCCTGTGGGGGAAGGGCAGAGAGAGGGAGAGACAGAGAATCCCAAGCAGGCCCTGTGTTCTCAGTGCAGAGAGGGCCCCAACCCAGAGCCACAAGGTCATGACCTGAGCTAAAATCGAGGGTTGGAGGCTTAAGCGACTGGGCCACCCAGGCGCCCCGGGCATGTCTCTTTTTAGAATGCGTTAGGAAGGTTGACCCATCTACCTGCTGACCCTTCTACCTGGAATGCCTGCTTGCTCCAGGTGATACCACTGATGCTTCTCAGGGCCTTTTGCCCGGCAATATTTAAGTAAACATTTTCAAGGCCTGTGAAAATCTTGGATCCAACAGGTTTGCCCCATCCCCTCCCTTAAACTCTCAAAATGAAACTCCTTCTCTTAAGTTTCTCATAAATTCCTCCGTGTCTGGGTGGAACTAGCAGAATTCCAGGCAGGATCTTTAAGTCTCCTTGTACGTTACTCTAGGTCTTAAATTTCCCTGGGAGGGAGCTCCATTGCCAATATTTGTTCCCTACATGCAACACACACAGGAGCTGGAATATGAGTGAGGGAGGTTGACCAACTTCTAAGCTCCGTGGGTTCTCCTATACTTTTTCTGCACCCTCTCTAGGTTTGATGAGTGTTTCTATGTTGGATTTTGGTGATGGGGAAGGAACTGGCTTCTCTGAATGCATTTGCTTTCTAATTCACTTTTTGGGTGGGGTAGTGGGGAGCTCACATCTGGACATTCCTTTTAAACTTAGAAAGCTATAATTTAGCATCTTTATTCTCACATCCAGAACTGACCACTGCTTTGACACTTTCCAGAAGGTGGCTCTTGTCTTGCAGCCCTTGGAAGAGAGAGATCGTAGGTAATGGTGTGGGGAATAAAATACATAGACTAACACCTCACAGAATCATCCCACCACAGAGCTCATGAATATTACGTTTTGCAGGATGAAATGGTTATGTTGTAATAAGTGAAAATAATAGGAAAATGTATTTTCCCCATGACTAAAGCTATATGAAATTATAGTGTCTGTATAGGAAATAAGACAAGATGAAGAATACTAAATTGCTAATCTTGGTTACCTCTAGAGCTCTGGGATTATGCATGAGATTTTATCTCTATAGCGGCCAAAATGCTTGTAATCACTTTGATAAATAGGAAAAAATAAATTTACCAAAACAAATAGAGAAATGTCTTTCATTGCTTGCTGGTACATTTCCTTGAATGGACCTTGCATGATCAAGAAATAACCTACATTTATACATAAAGATCCCATCCTCCTGTGGTAAGCTACTGTAGTGTTTTAATAATCTTCTTGGTTAGAAGTCTTCCTTCTATCTGTCATTGAATGTCTTCTGCTACATTATTATAATTATTATTATAGTGTCTCTGGCTAAAATAAAGTTGGAGTTTGTTGTTTAGCTAATGTTACCACCATGGTTAACCACAAAAGAAAAGTGTCTTTATGTATTATATATAACAGTATGTTGGTTAAACTATTCGTTGTTTATTGAAAGCATTACAAACTGTGTAAACTTCTGTCATAACGTATCATAATATAGTGGAATAAATGTGAGCAGGAATGAAATCACTTATCTGTGTGTTCTCAGCATCTACCAGACTTACAGAACATAAGAGGGACTCCCAACAAAGGATTGTTAAATCAACGGATTAAATTTTAAAAAATTTAAATTATGATCATTTCCTCAGAATATAAATGATTGGGGGTGGGGGCGCCTGGGTGGCTCAGTCGGTTAGGCGTCCGACTTCAGCTCAGGTCATAATCTCACAGTTGGTGGGTTCCAGCCCCGCCTCGGGCTCTGTGCTGATAGCTCAGAGCCTGGAGCCTGCTTCAGATTCTGTGTCTCCTCCTCTCTCTGCCCCTCCCATGTTCATGCTCTGTCTCTCTCTGTCTCTCAATAATAAATAAACATTAAAAAATATATATATATAAACGATCAGAAATACCTTGATTTTTGAAAAATCTCTGGAAAAACCCAGATCAAGACTTTCATTAGATATTTTTGAAGAAAATTATCCTCAACTACAATAGAAGGGGTTTTGCCTGGACGGCCTCTAAGTCTTTCACCGTCTATTAAAGTGTATAATTCTCCAATTTTATGACTCATTGGACTATAAGTGCCAAAATATTCAAAACTAGTTATTTTTCATTTTTAAATATTGTTTCCTTTATTTTAAGAAAAACATATTAAAAAATAAAAAAAGAACTGGCATAGTTAGGCCAGATCTATATTCTCTTTTTTTTTTTTTTTAATTTTTTTTTTTAACATTTATTTATTTTTGAGACAGAGAGAGACAGAGCATGAACGGGGGAGGGTCAGAGAGAGAGGGAGACACAGAATCTGAAACAGGCTCCAGGCTCTGAGCAGTCACCACAGAGCCTGACACGGGGCTCGAACTCACGGACCGTGAGATCATGACCTGAGCCGAAGTCGGACACTTAACCAACTGAGCCACCCAGGCGCCCCCAGACCTATATTTTCAATGGGAACAGAGCTGAGCAGATTCAGACAGCAGAGCTGTGTGACTAAACAATCCTCGCTCAACATGACAGAATGGAGTCTATTTTTACATGTAGAAAGGATAATTTTTTAAAAAACAGCTTTATGCTTTAAACAGTCTTTTCACACTCCATATTGACTGTGCACATGGCTTGAAATAAAATAGAATTAGAGTATGGTAGAAATACTACAGGGCAGCTCATTGACAATCAACAACTTTGAAATCTTGGATTGTAAAATCACAGAATTTACCTGGAGAAGGAGGAAAAAATAAAATCCATTATCAAGCGAAGTGCTTTTCAGCCTCTAGTCCAGAATTTTGTGTAGTTTCAAGCAATGGCCCAAAGAAGTAGCAATTCAGACCAAAGTGAATCCCACCAGGTCTGTTCCAATTTGAAGTCTCCGTTTTAAAGTGGGGGTAATCAACCCCTAGTCTGGAGTTCCTGAAATATCCCTGAGCAGGTTGTGGGTAGTTTTAGGGTCAACTACAGAATCTCATTCAGTCTAAGATGACTAAAGTTCCCTTAATATTATGAGCTCAGGTTGTGGAAAATTCAGTGGCAGTATTTCCCAAAGTGTAATGGCTAGTGTATTTCAAGTAATGCCATTTTCCCTGCCCACTTCTCTGTAAATGTACTACCATGGTATGCTCTGGTCCCATGCTGTCCAATATGTGGCCATTAAGTACATATGGCTACTGATTACCTGTAACTGGCTAATCCAAACTGGATGTTCTGTAAGTGTAAAATAAACACCGAATTTTGAAAGCTTAGTACAAAAAATAATGTGTATGGAAACCAATTTGACAATAAATTTCATATTTAAAAAAACCAAAAAATAATGTAAAGTATCTCACTAATACTTTTTCGTATAATTATATGTATAAATGACCATATTTTGGATAAACTCAGTTAAATATGACACACATACACACAGGAATGTTACTCAGCCATAAAAAATGAATGAGATATTGTCCTTTGTGACAACATGGGTGGACCTGGTATTATGCTAAGTGAAATAAGTCAGGCAGAGAAAGAAGATACCACATGATTTCACTTATATGTAGAATCTGAAAAACAGAACAAATGAATAAACAAGCG
Organism: Lynx rufus; assembly: GCF_022079265.1. Lineage (NCBI taxonomy): Eukaryota > Metazoa > Chordata > Mammalia > Carnivora > Felidae > Lynx > Lynx rufus. Next base: position 37,707,304 of record NW_025814845.1, on the reverse strand, counting down.
AAAAACAGACCCTTAGAAACAAATCAAGCTGGTGGTTGTCAAAGAGGAGATGGGGGGATGGGGAAAATAGAAGAAGGGAACTAAGAGGTACAAATTTCCAGTTATAAAATAAATAAGTCTCAGAGATGAAAAGTACAGCACAAGAAATATAATCAGTCATACTGTAATAATGTCACATGGTGACAGATGGTATCTACACTTATCGTGGTGAGTGAGCACTGGGTAATGTATAGACATGTTGAATCATTATGTTGTACACTTGAAACATATAACATTGTATATTAATTATACTTCAGTGAAGAAATGAGATGTATTATTAACCTCAACTTTGCCTATTTCTTTTCACCGTCTTTCGAAGAGGCTATTAAAACATTTTCCTTTATGTGTGGTCTACATTTGTGGTGTACATTATATTTCCACCTGACCGTGCTGCTCTGGACAGACAGCACCTGCAAAAGTTCCTGTCCATCCCAACTTTCCACTCCCACAGCATGCTGGGAGTTGTACCTGGGACCACTAGAGAAGGCTCTGGCTCAGGTAGAATGAAGAGAATTTATCTGATGGCCAACAGCAGGGGAAAGCCCAGTGCTGGGTGCTCCGGTTGAGTCTGGGGCTGAGAGCAGATGAAATAGAAGGAGAAAATAACACATCTTTGCACCTTGTTTCCTTAAGTAGATTTATCTCAGCAAGTAAATTAAAAAAAAAAACAAAAAACATGTCAGTACAATTAGGTCTGTGGATGTGTGTATATGGCCACTGAAGTTTGTTTTTTACATCAAGGTGACTGTTTACTTAAGATTCTTTGAATAAAACCGTTGAGATATATATATATATATATATATATATATATATATATATATATATATTATTTGCTGGTTTTTATTGTGAATTCTTAACTTTTCTATTTCATACAGCATGGGGTTCATTATCTCCATCACATCAGGAGAAGCTAGCTTTGGGCCATTCAAGGAAGGAGAGGAGCTAGTTAACTAGGCTGTCCCACACTGTTTTTCTCTAACATTATCTACACAGCAGTCACATTCTCCGGTTGCATTCCTTGGACTTGTAATCAAAGTGCCGGCACTTAGGACCTGTGTGAGGAGTTGGTAATATGTATGCCAAGCTGTACTTTTCAATGTTTCTATCAGCCCCTGAGGACTCCAGTTGCATTATTATGAAAGGTGTTTAAGAACTTCCCGTAGGGTACAAGAGGGGCACCGGGGTGGCTCAGTCAGTTAAGCGCCCAACTTCGGCTCAGGTTATGATCTCACTGTTCGTGGGTTCAAGTCCTGCATCAGGCTCTGTGCTGACAGCTCAGAGCCTGGAACCTGCTTCGGATTCTGTGTCTTCCTCTCTCTGCCCCTCCCCCACTCACACTGTCTCTCTCTCTCTCTCTCTCTCTCTCTCAAGAATAACAAAACATTTAAAAAAATTAAAAGGGTACAAGAATTCTACTAAAGATTTTTTTTTTCTGTTAAAGTTCACAATGCAGGAAATTATAAAGGGCAGAAAAACAGTCTGAGAATGAAGGCAGTTTTGAAAACAGCTGAGTTCATTAACCATCTTCTTCCACCAAAAGAAGTTTTTTACTCACTTGCTTGGCCATTTGCACCCAGCTAGGTGCAAATTGAAGGTATACAGTAGGTGCTAATCTTGCAAGCAGTTAAGAAGAAACCTTGGTATAATGTTATATGTTCATTATAACAATAAATAAGAGGAAATGGGACAGCTTCTAGTATGTATCTGAAAATTTCAAAATGAAGAACCTCAAAATTAGCAAAGAAGGAAAGAAATTTCTCTTAAAGGAGAAAGATGTTTGTTTTTACCTCTTAGAAAAGATCAAGAGGTCTGCTATCAATTCGAGCAGACTCCCTAATAAGTAACAACAATGTGCCTGCCTGGCCAAATTTTCCTATGGGCTTTGTTCCCGCTATTGTTTAGAAGCCAAGAATTAAGTTGAACTGAAAAAGCCTAGCTTGTTTTCGGTCATCATATTGTGTTATCAATGTTATGAAATAACACACAATGTTAGAAAAACAAGTACAGTAAAAGGGAGTTCTTTATAACTGCTTTATTTCTGTATTTAAACCAGTTCTTGGGGAAAAGGGAACAGATGAGGCAAAAATGTTTCTCCTATTTTATTAATACGTGTAGTACAAAATCCTTTTAGTGTGGAACTCATTTGGCTGAGCACCTCTGAGAGGAAACCTCTGGGAGATGGTGTAGGACATGCCTTGATCTCAGTTTCTTATATAACCAGTTGCAGCTATTAGGGACCCCATGACACCAGGGCATAAGACATCATAGTCCTTATTTTTCTAAACCAAATGTCATCAGCTTTGAGCTCTCATCCATGTACCTAGCAGGATATCAAATCTCAGCTACTGTTCAAGCCCTTGTCCTCCCTTCTACAGAATCATACAAGAATCACAGGCTAACACTGCCCCACTTTGAGAGGAAGCCTATACTTAAGTCCTTGGATATTGACTTCATTCCCACTGTCCATTCAAAGGATTGGAGGTTGAAAAATTCATATAGACATCAGATATTGTCCCCCATTTGTTGAGAGTTGCTTTATTAGTCTACTTGGGCTGACAAAAAATAGTACAGACTGGGTGGCTTAAACAACAGAAATATATCTTCCCACAGTTCTGGAGGCTGGACGTCTAACATCAAGGTGAGAGTTGGTCATGGTTTCTCCTGAGGCCTCTCTCCTTGGCTTATCCACAAGCACCTTCTCGCTGTGTCTTCATCTGGTCTACTCTCTGTGCACACATGCTCCTGATTTCTTCCTCTTCTTACAAGGACACCAGTCCCACTGGATTAAGACTACATTTATGGGGCGCCTGGGTGGCTCAATCGGTTGAGCGTCCGACTTCAGCTCAGGTCATAATCTCGCCATCCTCGAGTTCAATCCCTGCATCAGGCTCTGGGCTGACAGCTCAGAGCCTGGAGCCTGCTTCTGATTCTGTGTCTCCCACTCTCTCTGCCCCTCCCCCACTCACACTCTGTCTCTCTGTCTCAAAAGTGAATAAATGTTAAAAAAAAAAACCAGACATTTATGACCAAAACTTAATTACTTTCTTATAGGCCCTAATTCCAAATACAGTCACATTGGGGGTTAGGACTCCAACCTATGAATTTGGGGGAGGAGGAAAAGACACAATTTAGTCCATAACAGTTGCCCTTGAAGGAGTTAACTGGAGGCCCAGGGGTTAGTGTAAAGGGATTGGGAATTCAGACTTGGATGAATTCAGAGGTGAGCAGGAAAGGGTGTGAACTGAGATCTGAGAGGTTTCTGCTTTTACCTTCTTCCTTCTTAATTCAAAGCTGGATCATATCTCTACATCTAAAGCCAGCCAGGTTAATCCCTTTCAACCAGCCAGAAACACAGCCAATCTTCACTTTTCTCCCGAGTGATTCTGTGTTTTCTGTGTTTTTAAAGACCTTTTCCTTTCCCTTCTTTTCCCTTCTCACCCCCTCCCCTCCCTTCCTCCCTTCCTCCTATCTTCCTTCTTTCCTTCCTCCCTCCCTTCCTTCCTTCCTTCCTTCCTTCCTTCCTTCCTTCCTGGGATGGGTGTCGTAGGATAGGGTGGATACTCATCAGACTGAAAACAAAGATTTTAGTGCCAATGGTTTATCTGGGAGGGGATTCCAGAAAGCACTCATAAAGAAAGAGGCATGGAAGTTTGCATGACTAAAGAATTATTAGTGAGCAGATTATCACTGAGGGTAACTGGGCCTCAATCCTGTTGGGATCCATGGCGAACATGACCCAGAGTTGTCCCATCCAAGGGCAGGGGAACTGGGGTACTTTTTCCTCCACTTCTCATTCATCACTGGCTGGTGGCAGCTCCCTGGGGATGTTAACTGACCTGGCATTTCTGGCCTGCTCCCTATAGAAGAGCCAAGAAAAAGCTCTTAGGCAGAAGGTGCCTGACAGTGACCTTGTTCTTCTAGAGGAAAGGTCAGAGGCTATATGAGGGACACTGACAGCTACTACAGTGGGGTGAGGCAGGGAAAGTAGAGTGACAGCAGGTAGTTTGTAAGAGGGGCGAACTAAGTAATTCAGCAGAACTGGCCCAGAGAAAGATTTTATTTTATTTTATTTTATTTTATTTTATTTTATTTTATTTTATTTTATTTTATTTTATTTTATTTTTATTTTTTTTTTAATTTTTTTTTTTTTCAACGTTTTTTTTTATTTATTTTTGGGACAGAGAGAGACAGAGCATGAACGGGGGAGGGGCAGAGAGAGAGGGAGACACAGCATCGGAAACAGGCTCCAGGCTCCGAGCCATCAGCCCAGAGCCTGACGCGGGGCTCGAACTCACGGACCGCGAGATCGTGACCTGGCTGAAGTCGGACGCTTAACCGACTGCGCCACCCAGGCGCCCCCAGTTTAACTATTTTAACCCGCTGAAGGACATAGGGTTTTCCCAGGTTTTGACTATTATAAAGAAAGCTACTATAAACTTGGAGTATAGGTTTTTGTGTGAACCTAAGTTCTCATTTCTCTAGGACAAACGCCTAAGAACAATTGTTGGGTCATAGGATAGTTGAAGGTTTGATTTTTTTTTTTTAAATTTTTTTTTTTTTTTTTCAACGTTTATTTATTTTTGGGACAGAGAGAGACAGAGCATGAACGGGCGAGGGGCAGAGAGAGAGGGAGACACAGAATCGGAAACAGGCTCCAGGCTCTGAGCCATCAGCCCAGAGCCTGACGCGGGGCTCGAACTCACAGACTGCAAGATCGTGACCTGGCTGAAGTCGGACGCTTAACCGACTGCGCCACCCAGGCGCCCCGAAGGTTTGATTTTTAAAGGAGCTGCCAGACCATTTTCCTGAATAGCTCTAACATTTTACATTCCCAATCACGGTGTATGAGTGATCAAATTTCTCTCCATCATTACTTGCATTTGATGTTGTCATTATGTTTTATTTCAGCCATTCTGAGAGTTGTTTAGTGATATCTCATTGTAATTTTTATTTGCATTTACCAAGCATTGAATAATGTTGAAGATCTTTTCATGTGTTTATTTGCTATCTGTATATGCTGTTCAGTGAAATATCTCTTCATGTCTTTTGCCCATTTTTTCTTTTTTAAGGAGAGACAGAGTACGAGCAGGGGAGGGGATCGGAGAAAGGGAGACAGAGAATCTGAAGCAGGCTCCAGACTCTGAGCTGTTAGCATAGAGCTTGATGCAGGGCTTAAACTCATGAGCCATGACATCATGACCTGAGTAGAAGTTGGACGCTGAACCCACTGTGCCACCCAGGCGCCCCTCCATTTTTCTAATTGGATTGTTTATTTTGTTGTGCTGTTGAGTGTTGAGAGCTCTTTATATAGCCTAGATACTAGTCTAGACTAGATACTGATATAGACTAGATACTAGTCTTTATCAGATACATAGCTTGTACATAATTTCTCTCAGTCTGCAGCCTGTCTTTTTATCCTCTTAACAGGGACGTTCACAAAGCAGAAGTTTTATTTAATTGAGACATAATTCACATAACTTAAAATTCACCATTTTAGGGGTGCCTGGGTGGCTCAGTCGGTTGAGCATCCGACTTCGGCTCAGGTCATGATCTCGCGGTCTGTGAGTTCGAGCCCCGCGTCGGATTCTGTGCTGACAGTTCGCAGCCTGGAGCCTGTTTCAGATTCTGGGTCTCCCTCTCTCTCTGGCCCTTCCCCATTCATGCTGTCTCTCCCTGTCTCAAAAATAAATAAACGTTAAAAAAAATAAAATTAAAAAAAATCACCATTTTAAACTGTAGACTTCAGGGTTCTTTAAAATTGTATACGCGATTGTTGTATAACCATTACGGCCATCCAATTCCCCAACATTTCCATCACCCTGAAAGGAAACCCCATTCCTATTAGCAGTTGGCCCTAAATTCCCTCCCTCCCTCTATCCCCTGGCAAGCACTAATCTCTTTTCTGTCTCTATGGGCTTCCCTATGCTGGACATTTCATATAAATGAGATGAGTACAGCATGTGGCCTTCTGTGCCTGGCTTCTTTCACTTAGCATCATGTTTCCAAGGTTCATCCATGTTGCGGTGTATATCAGTTCTTCATTTCTTTTAATGGTAGAATAATAACCCACTGTGTGTATATATTATATATATATGTATATGTATATGATATTTTGTTTACCTGTTTATCAGCTGATGGACATTTTGGTGGTGTTCATTTTTTCGCTATTTGAATAATACTGCAATGAGCATTTGTAGACATGTATTTGTTTGAGTACTTGTTCTCAATTCTTTGGGATATACACCTAGGAGTGGAACTGCTGGCTCATATCTTAATTATATGTTCAACTTTTTAACTTCAAAATGTTTTGCACAGTACAAAATTTTTGCCCTTGTTTTTCAAATACTGAAGCAGTCTTGCAGTTCTGGAACAAACCCCACTTGGTCATAGTGTATAATTCTTTTTAACTGAGTTCTATTTAATATTATTTTGCTAAAAATTTTAATGTCAGGGGCACCTGGTGGCTCAGTTGGTTGAGCATCCAACTCTTGGTTTTGGCTCAGGTCATGGTCTCATGGTTCGTGGGTTCAAGCCCCACGATGGGCTCTGTGCTGCAGTGTAGAGCCTGCTTGGGATTCTCTCTCCCTCTCTCTCTGCCCCTCCACCCCATGCCTCTCTCATTCTCAAAATAAATTAAAAAAAAAATTAAAAAAAATTTTATGTCTATATCCATGAAGAATATTGGTCTGCAGTTTTCCTTTCTGGTACTGTTGTTCTCTGGTTTTGGCATTAGGGTAATACTAGCTTTATAAAATGAATTGGGAAGGGTCCTTTCTTCTTCTATTTTCTGGTGGACATTGTGAAGAATTAAATGTTAATTCTTCAAACATTTGTTAGAATTTTCCAGCAAAACCATTTGGTCTGAAGATTTCATTTGGGGGAGTTTTATTTTTAATTAATTAATTAACTTATTTTTGAGAGAGAGAGAGAGAGAGAGAGGGCGCAGTAAGTGAGGGTGAAGAGAGAAAGGGAGAGAGAGAGAGAATTCCCTGAGGGAGAGAGAGAGAGAGGGAGAGAAAAGCGGGGCTCACCCAAAGTGGGCTGGTGCTCAGGAACCTGAGATCATGACCTCAGCCAAAGTCAGATGTTTAAATGACTGAGGCACCCAGGTGTTTAGGGAGTTCTAAAATTACATCTTCAGGGGTGCCTGGGTGGCTCAGTTGGTTAAGCGGCCGACTTTGGCCCAGGTCATGATCTCGTGGTCCATGAGTTCGAGCCCCGCGTCGGGCTTTGTGCTGACAGCTCAGAGCCTGGAGCCTGTTTCAGATTCTGTGTCTCCCTCTCTCTGACCCTCCCCCGTTCATGCTTTGTCTCTCTCTGTCTCAAAAATAAGTAAACATTAAAAAAAAATTTTTTTAATTACGTCTTCAGTCCTTAACAGTTACAGGTTTTCCCACTTATTTCATACTGGGTGAGTTGTAGTCATTTGTACTTTTTAAGGATTAGTCTATTTCAAATAAATTGTCAAATTTATGTGCGTTGAAAAAAAATTTGTAATTATGTAATGGTGATGGATGTTAATTAGACTTTTTGTGGTGATAATTTTACCATATATACAAATACCGAGTCATTCTGTTGTGTACCTGCAATGAATATTCAATTATTTTTCAACTAAAAATTATACGTATAGATTTGTTTGTAATGTTCATTTATCATCATTTTTTAATTTTTAATTTTTTTGAAAATTTTGTGTTGAGAGAGAGAGACAGGGGAGAGGGGCAGAAGGAGAAGGAGAGGGAGACACACACACACACAGAGAGAGAGAGAGAGAGAGAGAGAGAATCCCAAGCAGGCTCCACACAGCATGGTGCCTGACGTGGGGTACCATCTTTTTGATGTTGGAATGCTGTGTAATGATTCTGCCCTGTTTCATTCCTGACACTGGTAACTTCCATCTTTTCTATTTATCTTCGAGTTTTCCTAGGTGTTTGTCAATTTTATAATCTTTCTAAAGAACCAGCTCTTTCATTGATTTTCTCCATTGGTTTTTGGTTTTCAATTGCATTGATTTCTACTTTTGTTTTTATTATTTGCTTCCGTTTGCTTTGGATTTATATTGCTCTTCTTTTTCTAGGTTCTTAAAATGGGAGCTTAGATTATTGATTTGAGAATTTTCCTATTTCCTAATGGATGCATTTACTGCTATAAATTTCTCTGTCGGCACTGTTTAGCTGTGTCCCACAAATTTTGAAATGTTGTTCCACAAATTTTGATATGTTGTTTATTTTCATTCCACTTAGATCATTTTTTGTTTTCCCTTACGATTTCCTCTTTGATACATGAATTATTCACAAATGCATTGTTTAGTTTCCTGTTTGTTTGGAGATTTGCCTGGTATCTTTCTGATACTGATTTCTGGTTTAATTTTATAGTGATCAGAACATATTCTGTGTGAATTCAATTATTTTGAATTTGTTGTAGTTTGTTTTATGGCCCAGGATATGATCTACCTTGGTACATGTTCCATGGACACTTGAAAAGGATGTGTATTCCACTATAGGGTGGAGAATCCTGCCAAGTGTCAATTAGATCCTGTAGGTTGATGGTGTTGTTGGGAATTTTTCTATATCCTTGCTGGTTTTCTGTCTACTTGTTCTATCAATTGTTGAGAAAGAGATGTCTTTACAATTCCAATTTAAATATAGTAATTTTGAGGGGCACCTAGCTGGCTCAGGTGGAGGGGCATGTAACTCTTGATCTTGGGGTTCTGAGTTTGAGCCCCATGTGGGGTATAGAGACTACTTAAATAAATAAAACTTTAAAAAAACCACCTATCATAAAAAATTTAAAAAAATATAGTAATTTTGAGTATAAATTTCTTTGTATAGCTTTTTTTTAGTGGATGCTCTAGGTTTTACATTATATATATACATATATACATATATATATACACATATATAGATGTGTATATATATATATATATATATATATATATATATATATATATACACATACCAGCTTCTACTGGTACCATTATGTTATCAGTTTGAAGAAAATATAGAAACTTTATTTCCCTGGGATGCTGACTGTTCAATTGGTTAAGCACCTGACTCTTTATTTTGGCTCAGGTCATGATCTCAGTTTGTGAGTTCGAGCCCCATACCAGGCTCCATGCTGACAGTGCAGAGCCTGCTTGGGATTCTTTCCCCCTCTCTCTCTTCCCTACCCCCTCTCTCACACGCATTCTCTCTCAAAATAAATAAACATAAAAAAAATAAACTTTAGCTCCCTGTACGTACATTTACCCTCTTTTATTTAAAATTGTCCTAAATATTTCTTTCATACTTTTAGAACCATTTGGACAATGTTACAATTTTTGCTTCAACTATCCATTGTAATTCAGAAAAAGGAAGAGGAGAGGGAAAATCTATTCTTTACCAATATTTTTACTTACTGTGTTCTCTCTTCATCACTGATATTCCAAGATGTCTTCTTTTTCTGATTCCTTTTTGTTTGGAGAACTTCCATTAGCCATTCTTTTAGGGTGAGTTGGCTGATGACAAGTTATCTTAATTTTCCACTACCTAGAATGACTTGATTCACTTTTTTAAAAGTTTGTTTATTTATTTTTTAGTAATCTCTACACCCAACATGGGTTTCGATCTCACAACCCTGAGATCAAGAGTTGTATGTTCTTCCAACTGAGCCAGCCAGGCACCCCTCTCCTTCATTTTTGAAGGATATTTTTGGTGGGTATAGGATTGTAGGCTGGCTGGCCATTATTTTACTTTAACACTGAAAACTGTTGTGCTACTTCCTTCTGCACGGTTTCTGTTAAGAAATCAGCTGCCATTCGATTTGTTTTCCTTCCATAGGTAAGATGTTATGACTCACTGGTTTTAAGATTTTTTTTTTTGTCTTTAGTTTTAAGAAGTTTGACTATGATGTGTCTTAGCATGGATTTCTTTGCCTTTATCCTGTGTGAAGTTTGCTTAACTTCTTGATCTGTAGGTTTACAGATTTTGTAAAATATGGAAAGTTTTCAGCTATTATTTTTTCAGTGCTTTTTCAGCCCTGCTCTCTTTCTCCTCTACTAATACTCTGAAGACACAAGTGGAAGATCTTTTGTTATGGTCCCAGAGGATTGTTCATGGATTTGCTTTGTTTTGTTTTTGTTTGTTCAGACTGAGTAACTTCTATTGCTCTCTCCAGTTCACTGAATTCCTATATTTCATGCATCCTGCTGAAGTCTATCCATGGAGTTTTAAAACTTTAGGTTTTGTATTTTCAGTTCTAAAATTTCCATTTGGTGAATTTTTAGGCCTTCTACTTCTTTGCTGAGATTTTCTATATAAAAAAATATTTGTTTCAAGTGTGTGTGTAACTGCTCATTGAATCAGTTTTATGATGGTTGCTTTAAAATCTTTTTCACAAAATTCTAACCTCTCTGTAATCTTGGTGTTGGTGTCTATTAATTACCTTTTTTAAAAATTCAGTTTGAGATCTTGTTTCTTGATATAGTAAGTTATTTCAATTGAAACCAGGACATTTGGGGAATTATGTTATGAGATTCTGGATTGTATTTAAGCCTTTGTTTTATCTGGCTTCTTCTGACACTACTTTGGCAGAGGAAGGTGGAGGAGCACTGTCTCTACCAGGTACCAGTTGGAGTTAGAAGTTCGGGTTTCCCACTCTTCCTCCATTGACAGTCAAGGGAGGTGCTTCCCATTACTGCTAGGTGGGGTTGGAAGTTCCACTTCTCTCCTGGTTTTCAGTGACACCTCCCTGGCTGAGAGGGATAGGAATTTCCTGTTACTGCTCCCCACGTGACTTCCAGTGACACTACAGTGTGGGGATATGTGTGGTCTCAATAATTGGTTTTGTATTCTTGTTTGAATTTATTGTGTAAATCCATTTTGGTTTTAAATATGTATAAAATACTATATACATGAATAATGTATAACAAGTTTTATATTTACATATAGTTAAGTAAATTAGGATGAAAATGTTTTGTTTATAGTGACAAAGCGGGCAAAGACATGAACAGACATGTTTCTTTTTTTTTTTTTAATGTTTTTATTTATTTTTGAGACACAGAGAGACAGAGCATGAACGGGGGAGGGGCAGATAGAGAGGGAGACACAGAATCAGAAGCAGGCTCCAGGCTCTGAGCTGTCAGCACAGAGCCTGACATGGGGCTCAAACCCACGAACTGTGAGATCATGACCTGAGCTTTAACCAACTGAGCCACCCAGGTGCCCCAACAGATGCTTTTCCATAGAATACATCCAGATGGCTAACATTAAAGACTCTCAACATGAACAGATGCTCCACATCACTCATCATCAGGGAAATACAAATCAAAACCAAAATGAGATGTCACCTCACACCAGTCAGAATGGCTAAAATTAACAGATCAGGAAACAATAATGTTGGCCAGGATATGCAGAAAGGGGAACACTTTTGAACTGCTGGTGGGAATGCAAACTGGTGCAGTCACTCTGGAAAACAGTATGGAGATTCCTCAAAAAATTAAAAATAGAGGACCCTACAACCCAGCAATTGCACTACTAGGTATTTATCCAAGGATGCAAAAATGCTGATTCGAAGTGGCCCAGGCACCCCAATGTTTATAGCAGTACTATCAACAATAGGCAAATTATGGACAGAGCCCAAATGTCCACCAACTGATGAATAGATAAAGAAGATGTGGTATATATATATACAATGAAATATTACTCAGAGATGAAAAAGAATGAAATCTTGCCATTTGTAACAACATGGATGGAACTAGAGTATATTATGCTAAGTGAAATAAGTCAGTCAGAGAAAGATAAATACGACACAATTTCACTCATATGTGGAATTTAAGAAACAAAACAGATGAACATAGGGGAAGGGAAGGAAAAATAAGATAAAAAAAACAGAGAGGGAGGCAACCATAAGAGACTTTTGAATGCAGAGAACAAACTGAGGGTTTTTGGAGGGGCGGTGGGTGGGGGATGGGCAAAACGGGTGATGGGTACTAAGGAGGGCACTTGTGATGAGCACTGGATGTTATATGTAAGTGATGAGTCACTAAATTCTACTCACGAAACCATTATTACCCTGTATATTAATTAACTTAGATTCATTTATTTATTAATGTTTATTCATTTTTGAGAGACAGAGCGTGAATGGTGGAGGGGGCAGACAGAGAGGGAGACACAGAATCCAAAGCAGGCTGCAGGCTCTGAGCGGTCTGCACAGAGTCTGATGTGGGGGCTTGAACTCACGAACTGTGAGATCATGACCCGAGCCCAAGTCAGACGCTTAACTGTCTGAGCCACCCAGGTGCCCCAACTAACTTGGACTTAAATAAAGTTAAAAAAAAAAAAAGTTTTGTTTATAAGGGCTTTCTACTTTACTCCAGTTTGAGAAACACTGACGTGGGTGATAACATGGCCTGATGCCCAAATCAGGAGTCTCTGGAGATATTCCTATTTCTGCCCAGGTTGTTTCACCTACATGAAAAGACGGAAGGAGCTCGGGCCCTGACACTATGGACATCATGCCAGTGTGACACTGACTTTTTATAGACAAGGGAAAAGTAAACTCCTACTAAGGGCTCTATTAGTTTCCTACTGCTGCTGGAACACATTATCACAAACTTACCGCTTTACAACAACACAAATGTGTTCTCGTACAGCTCTAGAGGTCAGCAGTCCGAAAGCAGTTTCACTGGGCTAACATCAAGTTGTCAGTAGGGCCGGTTCCCTCTGGAGGCTCTAGGGCAGAATCTGTTTCCTTGCCTTTGTCAGCTTCTCCAAGCTGCCTGCATTCCTTGGCTTGCAGTCCCTTCGTCTTCAAAGCAAGCCGTGTAGCATCTTCCAACCTCTCCCTTGCTCTCTGTCCTCTGTTTCTCTCATCACGTCCCCTTTTCTGACTCTGAAGCTCCTGCTTCCCTCTTGTAGGACTCTTGTGAGTCCTACACTGGGCTCATCTGGATGGTCCACAATAATCTACCTATTTTAAGATCCTTCACTTACTCACATCTACAATGTTCCTTTTATCATATAGGTTAACAGATTCCTGGGTTCTGGGGATTTAAGATGTGGACATCTCTGGGGGTCGTTATTCACCTACCAAGAGGGGATGCTGTTAATTTGCAGTTAAAATTTTGAAACTAAAATTTTATTATTTTTTTTTTAAATATTTTTTTAAACGTTTTTAATTTATTTTTGGGACAGAGAGAGACAGAGCATGAACGGGGGAGGGGCAGAGAGAGAGGAAGACACAGAGTCGGAAACAGGCTCCAGGCTCTGAGCCATCAGCCCAGAGCCCGACGCGGGGCTCGAACTCACGGACTGCGAGATCGTGACCTGGCTGAAGTCGGACGCTTAACCGACTGCGCCACCCAGGCGCCCCTAAAACTAAAATTTTAAAGGACTGACCTTTTCACCAGAATGTAAGCTCCACCATAACAGGGAGTTTGTCAGGACGGTTCACCAATGGTTTCTCGGCTTTCTGCTAACGCAGTGATGGTCACATTTTCCCGACTGTCACTGTTGAGGAGGCAGCTAGGTAGAGAGCATTCTAGGCAGAAGAAACAGCAAGTGCAAGACATCAGGGCATAGTATACTTTTTATTCATACTTATAATAATATAACATTTGATATGACATAGCTCATTTTATCTCAATTCTCATGAACTATCAAGTCGTGGATACACTGTACCCATTTTTTAATTAAAAAATTTAAAAAATGTTTATTTATTTTGAATTATTTTGTTTATTTTTGAGAGAGAGAGAGAGAGAGAGAGAGAGAGAGAGAGACAGAGTGAGCAGGGGAGGGGCAGAGAGAGAGGGAGACACAGAATCTGAAGCAGGCCCCAGGCTCTGAGGTGTCAGCACAGAGCCCGACGCGGGGCTCGAACTCACGAACCGTGAACTGAAGTTGGAGGCTTAACCGACTGAGCCACCCAGGTGCTCCTATACTGTACCCATTTGAAACACTATTTAGATCCTAATCCAAAACACAAACTGGTCAAACCCTGAGGGTTTCACTCCATATGTTTCTCATCTTTATCTTTGATTCTGTTTCTTCTGAATGTAAACTGGTTTTACATCTGTGCCTTCTTTTCTGACTCTGCAATTTAAAAAGTTTTTGATTACTATTAAATCAACATAAAAACATTATACAAGGAATTGTTTTTTGTTTTTAAACCCATGATCCATGATTAAACCTTTATTTTCTCTGGCACACTTGCATGGTTTAAGCGTGCAAAATCCAGAGTCCTCCTACTGCTTCATATTCACTTCCTAGCTTTGCCACTCACTAGCTGTGTGACTTTGGGCAAATTACTTAGATCTTCTCTGCTTCAGTCTCCTCATCCGTAAAGCAGAAATAACAACTGTACCTACCTCACACAGCTGTTGTGAAAATTAGATGCATTAATCTAATGTACTGAAAACAGAGCCTGGCACACAGGAACCCCTCAAAAACTATTAGTCACTTTTCTTATTTTCAACCCAACAATTTTCTATGCACATAATTTTTATTTAATTGCAATAATAAAACATAAAACAATCATAGGATACATAAAGCACTGTATTCTACTTTTTTCATTTAATGTTCATAAGTTTTCCTCTACATTCCTATATTATTAACTTAGATACTTTTTAAAAAATTTTTATCCATTTATTTATTTTGAGAGAGAAAGAGGCAGCACAAGTGAGGGAGGGGAAAAGAGGGAGTGAGAGAGAGAATCCCAAGCAGGCTCTGCACTACCAGCACAGAGTCCGATGCGGGGCTTGATCCCATGAAGCCATGAGATCATGACCTGAGCCGAAACCAAGAGTTGGACACTTAACAGAGTGAGCCACCCAGGTGCCCCTAACCTAGATACTATTTTTAGTGACAGCCTGACATTCCATACTGTCGATAGTTTTGGCTTAAACATTTCCTTGTTGTTGGGCATTTAGTTATTGTATTATTTTTAGTTACGATCTCAAAATCATGCTTTGTATATGATGCTTTTTCTTTCTTTTGAATGATTCATTTAGCAACTGTTCCTAGGAGTATAATTCTTGATTTTGTGTCCAACATTTAAAACTCCATGGGGCGCCTGAGTGGCTCAGTTGGTTAAGTGTTCAACTCTTGATTTCAGCTCAGGTCATGATCTCATGTTTCGGCAGATGGAGCCCCATGTTGGGCTCTGCATTGACAGCATGGAGCCTGCTTGGGATTCTCTCTCTCTCTCTCTCTCTCTCTCTCTCTCTCTCTCTTCTCTGTCTGCCCCTACACCCCTCCCCCCCCAATTAATAAATAAACTTAAAACTCCCTCTTACAGGAGGTGCCTCAATGGCTCAGTAGCTAGAGCGTGCAACTCTTGATCTCAGGGTTGTGAGTTCAAGCTCCATGTTGGGTGTGGAGCATACTTAAATACAAAATACAAACAAAAACCCCACAAAACTCTTTCTTTCCTTCTACATCGTTCCAAAGAAGCAACTACTTTCAGTACATGATGGAAAGAGAAGCAGACATATCATATTACCCCAGCGAAGTCATTTTCATGTAGGAACAGACTCCTGGTAAAGAACTGATAAGGTCTATAGTATTATCATCATTGTTTTCATCATTCATTCATTCAACAAACATGTGTTATTCATGTAGGGTGGGTCAGGTCCCTTGTGGGTAGGAAGAAAGTTATAAAAGAAAGCCAGAGACTTAAAAAAAAGTGTGATGAGCTCCAAATACAAACATTTTATTTATAAACCTTCCAATTCAGTGTCTTTTAATGCACAATGTGGAATCTTTGTGCAAGTTAAAAAGAGGTATTTTTTTCTCTCAAGGAACTAAAATTATGTCAACCTGATACTGGTCATCCAAACATACAAATTTTACAGAAGTCACGGGGATATCTTGTAAGAAGGAAGTCCTTGTAAGAAGTCTACATAAATGCCTTTGTTTTTTTTTGTACCTCAGCATTATTTTAAAATAAAGAAGACAGTAATGATGCGGTTGGAATCTTCTGTTTGGAAACAGAAGGAGGAAGTCTGAGTTATATAGGCTTCAACTTTGTTTTCTGTTTTCTATTAAAACTACTGAACTTTTCACATAAGAAATAATAGAGATTAAACTTTTTTTTTTTTTTTAGCCCACCACATCCTGAGTTCAGTTTTACACCTTTTCATCAGTATAGCTAAAGTTCTATAAAAGCCTCTCTTGCTGTCTTTATCTCTGTTTCTCTTTTTATCAACACTCCACTGAAAACAACCGCCAGTACTCTATACTACATGCTTTGGGTATGATATACCTGAGGCAGCCACCTACCTAAATTGAGAACGTAATGAGTGTCTTCTTTTAGGCAACAGCAAAACATTATGGAAACTACCCCAACTATCACTGATAATGAATTCTGTTACTGGGATATTCTGTTCACAGATCAGTTCTCCCTGGTTTTGAGAATTAAGACAGGTAATATAGACATTTTACTGTCTTTTTTATTTTTAAACTTTATGAAGGGGTAAGAAGGGTCTGGGTTTGTTGCCCTTTCAGTCAGACTTCATCAACTTTGAAAATCTCATTTCCATTAAGTCAGAAATAGGAGCCACCAGAGTCACCTGGTGAGCACAGGCAAAGTGATTTGGAAATCAGTTTGTTTGGTCACCACGACATCAGTTAACCCCTTAAGACAGTGGCTCTCCTACCTTTGGGCGTCAGTCCATTTGATGGAAGTGTTAAGTGTGTGTGTGCGTGTGTGTATGAGTTTTTATTGGAGAAAACCAACTTTATTACTATAACAAATAATTATAACTCTCTTTCCACACACACACACACACACACAATTTTTTTGTTCTGTTTTGTTTTGCATACAATTTCAGAAGGTTCCTTACGTCTGCTCCCTCAAAGAACACCTGCTCTGGAGGAAATTATGTTGACTAGTCAACAGTAGTTTCTGAATGGGTAAGAGGCAGGAGAAATGGGGGTTGGGACGAAACAGTGGATCACAAAAGAGAAATTTTACTAGATTCATTCTGAGTGCAGGTCATTATGCTCAAGGCCCCCACAAGAGGGAGGGAGGATTTGGAACCAGAAGGCCTTGTGCTCTCTTCCCATCCCTCCCCTTTCCTAACTAATGACTTAGCCGAGTTATTAAACTTCCCAACCTTTAGTTTTTTTTGTATTTTTTTTCCCCCTGTGAAATGAAATCTTGTCAGACTTCTTAGGGTTTATTGTATGCTTGAAGGAGAGTCCCACATAAGCATGAGCTTGTAACTATTAATGTACTTGCCTTCCCTTAGCTTCATCTTCAGGGTTGACTGCCTGTCCCCTTGTTCAGCGCCCAGCTCCACTGTCACCTTCCCAGAGGAGTCTCTAGGATGACCAGGTGGAAAGTAGCCTCCCTCTCCCCATCACTCTCAATGCCACCACCCTGCTGTATGACTATAGTCAACACATCTCATATGTGCAGTGGTTTCATTTTGAACTTGCTTCTTGTCTTTTCTCCCCCCAAACTAGAATACAAGCTCCTTTGAGGGCAGAGCCCTCCTCTTGTTTTCCCCGGGCCTGTAACAGTTCCCTGCACACGGTGGACACTCAGATTCTGGTGTCAGGATGGCAGTGGTTTAGAGGGCAGACTCCAGAGGAGGACGATCTGGATTTAGATCCCAGCTTTTCAGCTTACTATGCTGAGCGACATGAGGTTGGTTATGTAACTTCTCTGTGCCTCACTTTCACCACATGTAAAATGGGGGATTCTGATATAGCATATACTTTATAGAAATGTTAATACATGTAAAGTACCAAAACAGAGCCTGGCACACCGTAAGTCTTACATAGGTGCTGTTTTCTACTTTCCAGTGAGTGAGGCAAGTGTTAATACATTAACAGTCAATGCACGTGACCTTGTAAGTGTATCAGATGTGCTCCGATGCCTCAGGTTTGACAGAAAAAGACTTACTCTTTTCATAAAACTCTTGCTTCGCTCCACTGCACCGTGCCATCCACCTGGCCCGCCACCGCTTAGCGGAAGGGGAGGTGCGGTTCCTAGTTCCGACAGAGTCCCCAGTCACCCACAGGTGGCACTGCTCGGGGTTCTCCCGGGGCCGGGGATGTCCCAAACCTCGCGGGGCGTTTCTCCTGGGGTAGGAAGTCTGGGCCTAGGGAAGCCCAGCGCCGCGCTGGGGACACAAGGGACGCTCCTCCGACTTACCTGAAACTCCAGCTGGGTCTCAGGAGCCGGGACGCGCGTCCAACCCACTCCCGCCTCCAGTCTCAAAACCGCCCCAGGGCTCGTGGGAACCGGTTGCTGCGGGCAGAGGCGAGCGGGGGCGGAGCGAGCGGAGCGGGGCGGGGTGGGGGTGGGGCCTGCGGGCTGCGGGCTCCGGGCTCCGAACTCCGCGGCGCCCGCCGGACTTCACACTGTCGGCGGCTCTGCGCACCCCGCGGGCTCCAGCCAGGTAAGGACGCCGCGCGCGCGGGTTGGCCGGGCCGGCCCCGGGACTGCGGGGATCCGGGCAGGAAAGGGTCGGGACCGGCGCGAGGCGAGAGGTGGCTTCCACGAGCCCAAAGACTGGCCTTCCTGGGATGAGGAAGATTTTATCCCTAACGCGGGGTGGTGAGCGCGGGCCCGCCACGCCAGGTGAGGGACCCGGTCCCCTTGGGTCCGGGAAGAAGGGACAGGTGCGCGCTCCCGCGGAGTCGCACCTTCCCGGCGGCCCGCGCCTCCCGGCCTCTCGAGTTCAGGCGCTGGCCTCTCCGGAGGAGCCCCCGCCCCCTTTCTTTTCGGGTCCCAGGGCTCAGGCCGCCCCGCGGCAAGTTCAGCGTTGGGTTGGCTTCCCAGCTGCGCAGCCAGGTTGGTTCGTCCTCTCTGGGTGGCAGCACAGCCTCCATTGAAAGTTGGCACCATCGACGGAGACATTCCACAGTTGTACGTGTCCGAGTGCCTCACCCCACCAAATTCACTTTTTTTTTTTTAATCTGGGAAATTGTTTGAATCTTGAAAACAGGGGTTCGGTGACTACAAGTATTGGAAAAACTAGGATCTTAACCTGGGAGTGTGCGCTTTTCTTGGATCCTAAATTTCCTTTTGATCTGAAATTTTTTTTCAAGGAAGAATAATTATGTGTTTCTGTGTACCAGGTTCAGAAACAGTCTCATCTGTTGCCATTCTTTGGAAACTGGAATATTTGATTAGAAGAGTTGACCTCAGTGTCAACTGGGAACAGGATGGGCTGGTGGCTGAGTTTGAAGGTTATCCAAAATAGTTGAGCGTTTTGAGCATATACCCTGTATTTTTCCAGTGAGTGCCCATTTTCCTTTTAGGAAATTCTGAGAATTTAATCTCTTTGAGATGAGTCTCCCCTAAAGAGCTGAGGTGGAAAAAACAACCTCAACAAACCAGTGGGTTTCCCAATTAAGTTTAGGATGTAACAGGTTGGTTTGTGACCCTGGTAGTTCCTTAGTCGGCAAGAATCACATGGGGGATGGAATATCATGATTTATAGGGAGAAAAGAAAGTATGTTGTAATTTTTTCATCATGTACGGGAAAGTATTTTTTAGTTCAGTTACATTTTCAGGGTTTAGGAAAGACCTATACTTTCCCCATGCCTCAATTAATCTGATCGATATATCACTATTCTTGGCAATTCATGATGCTTACTGCAGTGTATTTATGTTAGTGAGTTTGAGTCTTCCCATAAGGGTGTGTATGTTTGCTTTTTGGAACTGTCTAGGGCAAGTGTTGGAAACACATGCAAATCAGTGCTGTGCTCTAGTTGGCAAAACCTTTACTCCACATAGGTCTTTGAACTAAAATTTTCACAACTCCCCAAATAGAAATGAATACAGAATACTAATGTATGCTCTAGCACGTTTAACCTGTTTACTTATTCTGTACTAAGCCAGTCATCATGTTATTTCAGCAGATGGTTACTCAGGGGCAGGGGCTATGTTTTATCAAATCATGGTCAAGCTCAGAGAATGGTAACCTTTGCTCTTAAAGTTGACCCTTGACAGGGTGGTTGGAAGGGTTATGCTTGGGGAAGAATTGTTGGTCTCCCTGCCTTCCTCTGCATATCCAGAGTGCTAGGAGACTGAGCCTTGGGTCTCTAAGCACACCTCTGCTTACAGGTTCCTCCAGGTTGGCTGGGTTGGTGCCTCCTCTCCCTGCCTGGCTCTTCCGGTTTTATGCTTCCACCCCACTCCACCCCTCCCTGGATTCCTACCCTTAGGGAGAATTACCTTATTGTTCAGGGCAGAGAGACTAAGTCCACATAGTTTGCACAGGGGTGTTGACCCTCAGCCTAGTGCTGGGTCCCCCGAGGATGTTTAGTAAATATCTGTTGAGGACAACGTCACTTGTTTTAGAGTCCTTATTCTCTCTTGTTATTTAGTCTACAGAGGTGAAAAGGAGCGAGGTTGAACGCAGATCCATCATTTTAGGGGCCAGCTGCCTTGGTCAGATTAGTGTAGTAAAGGGGACATTGGAGTCTGTTAGTGAAATTAGCTCATGGTTGTTGGCAATTGTAAGATTATCCTGTACTATGTGATTATGCCATGAGAATAGCTTTGTTGAAAAGAATCCCAGAAGAGGGGGGCTTATTAGTTACCTCCACCTGGACTTGCCTTTTTGTCTCTGCCCTATATCAACCACTCCTTCCTTGGTTGGATTATAACTATTACCTTTCCCACCACATTTGGTTGCTTAGAGCTCAGATGACCACAGCTATTGTGGCCTAGATTTAGAAAATTACATTTTCTATTGTTTGGGAAAAACAAGGATGGCATTTTGCCAAATTCCATGTATATATATGGAATATATATGGAATATATATATACGTATACATACACATATACATATATACACACACATACATATATACACATATGTATATATACATATGTGTATACATATGTACACATGTGTACATATATGTATACACATATGTATATATACGTATATATATGTATATACATTTAAGCTTTTTAAAAATGTTTATTAGTTTTGAGAGAGAGAGAGAGAGAGCGAGCAAGCATGAGTGGGGGAGGGGCAGAGAGAATCCCAAGCAGGTGCCATGCTGTGAGTGCAGAGCCTGATGCAGGCTCGCACCACTAAGTGAGATCATGAGCTGAGCTGAAATCAAGAGTCGGATGCTTAACCGGACTGAGCCACCCAGGCACCCTAGTTTTAAACTTTTAATCTAAATTAGATTTCTCTCTTTCTAGAAACAACCACATGTAATTCTTTGAGCTGGTTATTTTGGTATTTGTTGCTTATAGTTGCTACTTCTTGAGTTTTGCAGTTTGAGGCTTTATCTGTTGACTTCCCACTATGGAAGAGGATGACGTGGCTCCCTTTTTTCCTCTCACCCCTCTCCCCCACCCAACCACAGCTTCCCTAATTTTCCATCCTTGCAGTGGTTAAACAGTAATTTTGGTTAGATCAATATACATAGCTAAGCAGAGCACAGCTTTTTGTTTTCTTTGGAGTTCATCATTGCTTTGTTTGTTCATTTACTTAGTTTCTTACGTCTTCATCGTTAATTCTCTGGCCAAGAAATCTCTTGGCCAGATTTCTGAAACTTGCCTCAGATGCATCAGGTATTCTGCCAATTTCATTTTCCTGAAGTTGTCCCTGAGCCTCCTGGCTTGCCCTAATATGGACCAGTTCACCTCTACACATGGGACACAGTTGTCACCCTGAGGACTTCCTTTCGTCATCATCCTGGGGATCCCCATCATTTCTCTCCTCTTAACCTGTAGTGCATGTCCTCTCTGTCTTGGTAGAGTCCTTTGTTTTGATAGAGCACGTTCTCAAGGAGCTTCTTGGAAAAGATGGATGGATATGCATTTTTTTCTTGATGGTGAATGCTTCTAAATAGCTGTTTTCTACTGACAATTGATAGTTTAGAATTTTAGGATGGAAAATTTGAAAGCATTGTTTCATTGCCTTCTAGGTTGTGGTGTTGCTATTGGGAAATTCGGAACTGTTCTGATTCCTTAATTTTTGCTGTAATTTGCTGTACAGTTTACAAACCTACTGAGTCCCTCATGGAAGTTCATAGAATTTTCTCTTGGCCTCCATAATCCTGAAATTTCATGATGCTCCTCCTTAGTATGGGTCTGCTTTCATCCATTGTGCTGGGCTCTTTGAATCCTGAAACTTATACCCTTCAATTTGGGAAGTTTTCTTGAATTAACTCATTGATAATTTCCTCCTCTCCATTTTCTGAGATGTGTCTTTCAAAAACTCTTATTGTTTATATATTAGATATTTTGGACTAGGCCTCTAATTTTCTTTCCTAATATGTGTCTTTTAATTTCTTGGTTCTGCTTTTGGGGTGATTTTTTTTTTCAATTTTATCATCTCATCCTTCCACTGAGTTTTTAATAAGTATAATCATATTTTTAATATTTTAAATTAAAAGCTCTTTGTTTTCTGAGGGTGTGTGTGTGTGTGTGTGTGTGTGGTACATTGAAAGGAAGGAAAAATTCTTCTCTACCCTCAAGATCTTCTAGCTGGACTAAGAATTAAATTTAAATCAGACAGATTAACAAGAGAAAAAAAAAACAGTTTTATTCCATATGCACAGAGGCCCAATTATGAAATTGAGACCTGAAGAGATGATGAGGCAGGCAGGCAAGCAGGCAGGTTTTTTATATTTTTTAGACATAGAGACAATAAATCTTTGAGGAATTGACAGGACAAAGAAAATTTGGGAACTCCAATTAGTAAAGAATTCTAAACAGAATTTGGGCTGTGGTAGTAAATGAGTAAAAAGTAACCACTAGAGTTGTTTATAGAACCTTCTGGGCTCTAAATTTCCCATCTCTGGAATTAAGGTAGTCTTTTTACCTCCTGATGCAGGGAGGGTACCTTTCACTTGGGAGATTTATTTCCCGCTTTCAAGGGACAGAGGAGGGTCTGGTGTTCTTGCTGCATAGGCTGTCTCCTAAGTAACTTTTATTTAAAATAATCAACACGCCAAAGTGGCATATTTGGAGGTGGCCTGCCCTTGGCCCCTTCCATATCTATTTCTTGCTTTTATTTTATGGTTTCAGTGTCTCATCTGTCTTATCTCTCTGTGGAGTTTAATTTTTTTGAAAGTGTTTTCCTTCCTTCACAGACTCAGTTTCCCCATGTTGCTTGTCTGTTGATTTAAGTCTCTTTCTTTCCTGTTAGAGACTTTCCTCATATTCCTCACACCCTTTTGTTGTCTGCTCACACTTGAGTCAGGGATTAGGAGCTGAAGTTGTGTGTGGGCTTGTTGACCGGGAATTTCACTGTCAGGTGATCTGGCTGGGGTTTTATTTGGCAAAACTGATGTCATTACCTCTTGGGCCACTGAGAGTCCTCAGAAAAGGCTCTTCCACTCTTTTCCTGGACAGTGATGGAGAGCTTGGCTGCCAGTGATCTGGGAACTAGGTGGAGAAGAAGGCTGGAAGTCTCAGCATCCACATGTTTATATAACCCCTCCTTGGTGTTTCCAGAACATCTGAGCCATGCCTGATGCACCCCATTCCAGAGACCCCCTCTTTTACCCTCTCTGGGAGAGGAGGTGGGGAAGACACTCCAGGTGTTTTTGCAAGGGTAGGCAGGCGGAGATCACCTAACTGCTCAGAAAGGCTGAAGAGATATGGGACATCCAACTGCTTTTTAAAGTTCAGTTGTCTTTATTTTAGCCCACCTCTCTCCCCGCAGAGGGTCTAACTGCCTTGCATTATGTAGCATTTTGAAGATTCTGTCGTACATTCGAGTTGTTTCTTGACTTCCCTTCACCCCACCAAAATGTTTTATTATTTTCTCTTCTGTTCCCTCCATCTTTGTGGGTTTATGCATTAAAGAAAAAAAATCATTTTTTTTTGGTCATTTTATTGAGTTTTCAGGAGGGAGAGAAGGTGGAAGGTCTTGTTCAATCTGCCATTGGTGCCTTCACCAATCTCCACTGAGAGACTAGTGTGGTTCAGCCATGACGTTATGCTGCTGTTTTCCTGCCTTTACCAACAGTAAACGTTCCTTGACCAGTCCAGTTATATTCTTTCACTGAACCCCGTTTAGACCTCAGATTTCTTCTTCTGCCACTCTAAGCATCCACCACCAACTAATCACAGTTGTCATGGGAGGCAAAATCTCCCTCTAGACCTAGTTTGGGTGATATATAGTGTACTGGTCATAAAGCCCTTGTTTCCATTTCTCCAATTCACTTTGTTGAGGACTCATTCTATCCCCTTGGCCTCTGATTACCTTTCAGTGAAACTCCTCTTCAGATGTTTTAATCTGAAAGGCAGGCCTGGTGTCATTGGTGGCCATGTGGCCTCGATGGAAGTTATCATCATTTCCTTCTGGAGGCCAGTTTATCACACAGTTGCCTTACTAGCAGAAGCATCCTCACTTCCTCTTTCAAAGCTCATGTCTTTCTTGGAATGTGCACCCAGTTCCTGTTTCTGGCTGGGCTGATCAGAGATGACTGATCTGTCCAGTGCCTCATGGATGGTCACAACTTCCCTAACCCCCTTTTACCAACTGAGTCATTCCTTAGGCTTGAATTCAGTGTGCAGCCTTCTGTCCCAGTAGCTTGACAGCATCAGCATGACTTTATGCTTAACACAGAGGAACGATGACAAGTCAACTTCCACTAAAGGAGGAAGAGCATCGTTCCCAGACCATCTTATCTGTGCAGAAAAAGCAAAGCTCTGTACTCCCAAGATGGCGTCTCTGCACTGGGAATACAGAAAACACCAGTGCTTGCAATTGCTTATTGGAGTGGGTACAGGAGTGATTTGCTCTCTGGGGGATGACAGTAAAGGATAAGATGGTTCGAAAACACCATTCACCTGGAGCCCACCAGGTACCACTGTGAATGAAAACTTGGCCAGTGGGAATAGCTACAGTGCTCATTCTTCCATCTGTGCTTCCACAGCCATCCTTCCCTTTTCTAAGTAGAACCTTGGAAGCCATTGCAACCTCTCTTCCCGCGCAGTAGAGTTTTTCTCTAATGTGTTAAGTGCTTCTCTGAACTTCTTTTCGTCTTCTTAGCTAGTTTGTAAACTCTCCTAGGGAAGAGTGCAATGCCTAACAAATACTTGATGACTGTACCAAATGAATTTTTTTCCAGATAATTGTGGACACTTGGCAGTTAGGGGAGAAAAAAAGATGTTTGGTCATAATCATTCAAGTTGGACCCAATAACCTAAATTCATTAACTTAAAAAACATTTTTTTTTAATATTTATTTATTCTTGAGAGACAGAGCATGAGTAGGGGAGGGGCAGAGAGGGAGACACAGAATCCAAAGCAGAATCCAAGCTCCTAGCTGTCAGCATAGAGCCCAGTGTGGGGCTGGAACCCATGAACTGTGAGATCATGACCTGGGCTGAAGTCAGACACTTAACCGACTGAGCCACTCAGACTCCCTATTAAATTCTTGATTAGACTCTCACTTCACTCTGTCTGTCTAGACTGAAACATAGAGCATTCCATTTAAGTTTCCCCAAGTGTATTGTTTTTTGTATTATTTAGAAATATTTCTCATTGGAAACATTTTTTAAAAATTTAAATGTTTATTTAATTTTGAGAGACACGTAACTACATGGCATTTGTTTTTGAAAGTTAAAGCTTTTTTTTTTTTTTAAGTTTATTTATTTGTTTTGAGCAAGGGAGGGACAGAGAGAGAGAGACAGAGAGAGAGAGAATCCCAAGAAGGCTCCACACTTGTCAGTGCAGAACCTGACATGGAGCTCGAACTCACAGACCATGAGACCATGACCTGAGCCAAAATCAAGAGTCAGATGCTTAACTAACCGAACCACCCACGTGCCCCTTGAAGGTTAAAAGCTTTTGAAATGATTAGCTATAGATTATCAAAGTGACAGACTTTAAATTGTCTTCTACTGTATGAGATACTTCTAATGAACTGTCAAATATCCTACTCCCTTTATCTTTAATTTTTGTCAAACCCTAGCCTGATTGCATAGGAAAAGATTTTAGCTTCTTCTCTTTATCCTGAATAGAGTTCCAACAATGTCTTCCTGTTACTATTTCCTTGGAAACTCTATGTCCTCATGTATCCCCCAATATTATGTTTCAACCACAACATGTGGAATCTTCACATGACTGCCCCCAAAATGAAATTGTGGCTTTTCTTTTCCCTACAAAGGAGTGATTTAAACGTTTATTTTTCTGCAGATATAATTTAAGTGTGCAGTAAAGTTAGTTTTGACCAACTTTATTTTGGGTCCAAAGAAGGCAGTTGGCTTTCTTTTTATTTTCCTGCCTTGACTGACAAAAATGCCTGATCCTTTAACCATGCAGATAAACAGAAATACAATTTAACTGAGTTATGAATGTAGTTAGGCATATAAATTTAAGTATGAATGCTTTTTAATTTTTTTAAAAGATTGTCAACTTATTTGTCACATATTTAGATCAGTTATAGGAGTCTTGCATTAAAGAATTCTTATTCATAGGGTCTGGGGTTGTAGCTGAAAGAGCTTTTTGAGCTCAGCTGGTGATGCGTCCTCCTGCCTCACGTAGACTAAGGATAAATCTCTGGATGCCACAGGGATTCCTCAACTCCCAGTATGCTCTTTGGATTCTCCCTGCCATCATTAAACATTTTTTTTTGTTTGTTTTATAGAGTTTCATATATTCATTGTTAAAAAATATAAACAATGCTGAAGCTTATAAAGAAATTAAAAATGACCCCAAACCATTCCAGACAGAATCTTGGTGAACACCCCTTCGTCATCTCTATCATCATTTGACTTTTTTTTTTTAATATATGAAATTTATTGTCAGATTGGTTTCCATATAACACCCTGTACTCATCCCAAAAGGTGCCCTCCTCAATACCCATCACCCACCCTCTCCTCCCTCCCACCCCCCATCAACCCTCAGTTTGTTCTCAGTTTTTAACAGTCTCTTATGCTTTGGCTCTCTCCCACTCTAACCTCTTTTTTTTTTTTTTTTTCCTTCCCCTCCCCCATGGGTTCCTGTTAAGTTTCTCAGGATCCACATAAGAGTGAAACCATATGGTATCTGTCTTTCTCTGTATGGCTTATTTCACTTAGCATCACACTCTCCAGTTCCATCCACGTTGCTACAAAAGGCCATATTTCATTTTTTCTCATTGCCACGTAGTATTCCATTGTGTATATAAACCACAATTTCTTTATCCATTCATCCGTTGATGGACATTTAGGCTCTTTCCATAATTTGGCTATTGTTGAGAGTGCTGCTATGAACACTGGGGTACAAGTGCCCCTATGCTTCAGGACTCCTGTATCCCTTGGGTAAATTCCTAGCAGTGCTATTGCTGGGTCATAGGGTAGGTCTATTTTTAATTTTCTGAGGAACCTCCACACTGCTTTCCAGAGCGGCTGCACCAATTTGCATTCCCAGCAACAGTGCAAGAGGGTTCCCGTTTCTCCACATCCTCTCCAGCATCTATAGTCTCCTGATTTGTTCATTTTGGCCACTCTGACTGGCATGAGGTGATACCTGAGTGTGGTGTTGATTTGTATTTCCCTGATAAGGAGCGACGCTGAACATCTTTTCATGTGCCTGTTGGCCATCCGGATGTCTTCTTTAGAGAAGTGTCTATTCATGTTTTCTGCCCATTTCTTCACTGGGTTATTTGTTTTTCGGGTGTGGAGTTTGGTGAGCTCTTTATAGATTTTGGATACTAGCCCTTTGTCCGATATGTCATTTGCAAATATCTTTTCCCATTCCGTTGGTTGCCTTTTAGTTTTGTTGGTTGTTTCCTTTGCTGTGCAGAAGCTTTTTATCTTCATAAGGTCCCAGTAATTCACTTTTGCTTTTAATTCCCTTGCCTTTGGGGATGTGTCGAGTAAGAGATTGCTACGGCTGAGGTCAGAGAGGTCTTTTCCTGCTTTCTCCTCTAAGGTTTTGATGGTTTCCTGTCTCACATTCAGGTCCTTTATCCATTTTGAGTTTATTTTTGTGAATGGTGTGAGAAAGTGGTCTAGTTTCAAAAAGATCTTCAGCAACTTTCTAGAAAATAATTAACGTAAGGAGCATTGTGTGCAACTGTTGATGTAACTCTAAATTCTGTAATTTTTATATATGTGTGTGTATGTATATACATATACACATACACATACGTACATGTATATACACACACATGTGTATACATACAGACACATACATACAATTATTTATGAGGTTATAATTAGTTCAGGCATAAAGTTCTTTGGGTAACATTATTTCATATAGGTATTTTTGTAGGAATAATTATCATTTTTAGTAAGTAGGTGATAGTCTGTCCTATGAATATACAACGGTATTTTGAAGCACTTCCCAATTGTACAATTGGGGTTGTTTTCTTTTTTTTTTTTTCTAAGTAGTGTTGCCATACTATCCCCTTTTGGGGATTATTTTCTTGGGGAGTATTTCTCGAAATTTCACTCTGGGATTGAGGATTTCTAGCTTCTGTTAATCATTGTCAGAAGGACACAAAATGATAATGTGAAAAAGTTCACTAGCTGTATCAAGTTATCTAAAGTTTCCGTTATCCTCTATTTTGAACTTTTAGATCAACAATATCTACTTTGTGTGAAGACACAAGGTTTAGCTGGAGTTATTGAGGCCATGTTATGTACTAGGTTGTAGGTCAGATAACAAAGCCAGAGTAACCCAACGGGTCCATTTGCAGAGGCTGTGTTCTGGGTGGTAATGTCTATGGCCTCCTTTGATCTTGTTGGATGTGGTAGGAAAAGTGTCTAGGGATCAGTAACAAAAGGTGGAGAGGTTGTTATGGTATCTGTGAAACAACATTTGTCCTCAGTACCTGGTCTAGGGTTCATGAACCTTTGTGTAAGTAGGGGAAGGCATCACACACCTATAAGGAGCTCCAACCCTCCCACCCATTTCCCCATTCTTGGACTGCAAGAGGAAGCAGGAGGGGCAGGGCAATGAGCAACATTAGGGAATTTTGCATTAATATCTTTTCTGGGTAAAGAACTCGGGGTAGAGGACAATCCTATTCAGATTTTTCCCTTGACATCTTCCTGTCTAATGTCTAAAGCCTGGGCTAGAATTGTAAGTCAGCTATTAACTGGCGTTATGTTCCCAGGCCTCAGGTTTTCCACCTATTAAGCAAAGCATAATGACACATAATTAACAGTCTACTTCAGAAAGATTCATGGCCCAATGCTTATAAAGGACTTTGAGCTTTTCAGAGTGTTTTATACACATTCATGTATGATGACATGGCTTGCTCTGTTTAGCAAAGGGCATCTATATTATGCCTGTTTTAAAGGTGAGAAAAGTGAGCCTCGTAGAGGATAATAGCTTGCTGAGAATCGGAGGGTAAATTTAATGTACCTTCTACAGAATTTTTCTTGGATTTTGTGGAACTAGTGGAGTCTAAAATAAATTCTACATGAGCATGTATGTGTTGGAAAAGTGGGTATTACAATTTTTAAGCAAATACAACCTTTGTGGGGGTAGGCATAGGCTACTCCTTTGTAAGGGGGAATTGTGTTTGACATTCAGTGGAGTTCTTGAAGGGCATGAAATAATTATGGAAGCTAGGGATAAACTGTGATTTTCAAAGTAATGTGGAAAAGTCTCCACACACAGTCTGTTAAATAAATTGAGTCAGGGGGAGTTTGGGAGAAATGCTTTGTCCCCAAAACAGGTGGGGTCGGTAAAGACAGAATAAAGGCTTGGTGTAGATGAACATTTCCTAGAACGCAAATGTGAGTAAACTAGTCTAATTATTATTTTTTTAAAAAATAAATGATGTAGAAGAGGGAGTGCACAGTGTAAACTCCAAATTTACAGTCAACATGAACATATTGGGACATTAAAAGGCCGAACTGCTGGTCTCGGGTCTATGCAGTGGTGATGAGTGCATTTAGGTAAAATGAGTCCATGTGTATCTGCAGATGGACATTCCAGTTTTTTTACTCAAGAAAGATTCAGAACTCAGGACCCCTGAGATCAGGAGTTGCATGCTGTTCCGACAGAGCCAGCCAGGTGCCCCTGTAAACTCTTAACTGAAGAGATTCACTAAGTGTACAACTTGGAACAAAAAAGCTAACTAAATCTTAGGTGTTGTTACAGATAATTCAGAAATGTCATTTTACCCATTTTCGTGTTTCAGCATCTAAGATAGTTTCATCAGTGTACCTTAAAGACATAAGACCTAGAGAAAAGCAAATGTATCTATTGGTGGCACGGACTATTGAGTAAAATATCCCCATTGATTGCTTTGGTCGAGAAAGATAAAAGCTGAGGAGATGTGTGGACAAGGGTATGCCCTCTTATAGCTCGGTGATACAGGGAGGCCATTCATTTGCACCTTCTTTATTCCCAAATAATACCCCACCTGCCCCCAATAGTTAATGTTTTTGATCACAGATGATGTGCCAGGCTCCATGTGGAGCTCTTTACATGTCTTAGCTCATTTAACCCAGCCTACAACCCAATGAGTGGGCAAGGTCATTCCCAACATTCTTCAGATGAAGAGCCTGGAGCTCAGAGGTTCAGGGAGATGTGGTTTTAGCGGTGGAACCAGACATGAGAACAATGCAGTCTGACTCCAGAGGGTACTTTTATAGCTCTACTGAGTATACACGCTGAGCTACGCTCCTCTCCTCTTGTTACTTTCTGTCCTGGTAAAGAGAAATGGACAACCTAGAAGAAACCGTGAAGGCCTGCTTCAAACGAAATGAAAGCAACCAGTTCTTCTGGGTATCACTCCAAGCCCCTGAATCCTGAGTATCCTAAGATGTCTTTATAGCAGCGCCATTGGATGGAAATATTCTGTGAGCCAGATAATTTGAAAGTTCCTGTTGGCTACATTAAACAAGCAAAACACACTAGGTGAAATTTATTTTAATAGTATATTTTATGCGGCCCAATATATAAGAAACATTATAATTTCACCATGTAATCACATAATGATTGTTAATTATTAATAAGGTACCAGAAATAACTCAGGAGCTTGATTAAGAGCAATAACATGCAGGACGCTGCAATGCAATACAGTATCTTTTTTTTAAAATTTTTAAAAAAATATTTGTTTATTTTTGAGAGAGACGGAGACAGAGTGCAAGTGGGTTAGGGGCAGAGAGAGAAGAAGATACAGAATCCAAAGCAGGCTCCGGGCTCCGAGCTGTCAGCACAGAGCCCGACGCGGGGCTTGAACTCATGGGCTATGAGATCATGACCTGAGCCAAAGTCGGACCCTCAACCGACTGAGCCACGGGCGCCCCAGTGCAATACAATATCTTATGTAGTGCAGTAGATAAAGTAAAATGTCCTACCAAACAATCAAGTTTTGGCTAATGGAGAAACATTTTATACTGCTTCCGTTTTACATTTTGAATTAAAATTAAATAAAATTAAAGATTTAGTTCCTCACTTGCAGTAGCCACATTTCAAGGGCTCAACGGCTATTTGTGGCAAATGGCTACCATACTGAGTGGTGCAGCAAAAGTTATTCTCTGTCTCCAAAGGCCCAGGGACTCCCGGATCCTCCATCTCCACCCCTAGATCCTGACCCCTCCCAGCCCCCAGTTCAGCTTCCTTGCCTCTGCCCAGGGCCGTCATGTACAGTTGTGCAGTTATGCACTGTACAATCTGGGATGGCATTCACATTGTAGATGTAGTGGGCTTCTTTTATTTACTGTAACAGGGTTTTGGAAGGTGGAAGTAAAGTTAAAAAAAATTTTTTTTAATGTTTATTTTTGAGAAAGAGGGCGAGAGAGAGAGAGAGAGAGAGAGAGAGAGAGAGAGAAAGTGCCAGCAGGGGAGTGGCAGAGAGAGAGGGAGACACAGAATCTGAAGCAGGCTCCAGGCTCTGAGCTGTCAGCACAGAGCCTGACGTGGGGCTCGAACTCCTGAACCTGCGAGATCATGACCTGAGCCGAAGTCGGATGCCTAGCTGACTGAACCACCCAGGTGCCCCTGGGTGGAAGTAAAGTTTTTAAAGGCAGAGACACTTTTTCTTTTCATGCAAAGGCATTTTGGGGGCGGTGATTATAGTTCTGTTCCTTCTTAGCATTCTAACAGTTGGGCCCAGGCGTTGTTCTCTTGTATGCTCAGCGCCTTCCCAGTGCCCACACCCCGTTGCTGAAAGTAATGAAGCGGCTTCAGTCAACCTCTCCAGCCCCCAAATAATGCCACAAAGCTATCGTCACTCTTCATGGTAGTTTACCTTGGAGCTATATATGCCTCATTCATGATTGTATCTGCCGTGCCTCGCTGCATGCAGCAGGTGCCCAAGACATTTATTGATTTAAACTGTTTTCTCAGTGTTCACTTAGGCCCCTGTGTTGTGTCCTGAGTTGCCCTTAATGAACCTTGACCCAGGGCTGCTTTATCCAAGTGCTGACATGGCTCTCTCTTTCACCGAGTCACAGCTCACCATTCATGTGGTCATGTTCTAAGTAATAATAATTGTCATCATTGTTATTATTACTAATAAGCTACCATTTATTGATCACTTTGTGTCAAGCTTTGTGTCTAGCCATTTATGTGCCTTATTTCATTTACCCTTTCCACACATCTCTAGGAGGTGGGTGCTATCATTATCTCCATTTTATAAGGAGGAACTGAGGCACTGAGAAGTTAAGTAATTTACCTGAGGTCACACAGCTAGTAAGTGTCCAAGCTGAAATTTAAAACCAGTTCTGTCTGACTTCAAAGCCCTTCTATGCTGTAAGCATAGGGCTTCTCTTTTGGTACCTGGGGCCTGACAAGTGGCTACATTATAGTGGACTTACTACTTATTTGCCCAGATTTCCTTCCTTTGGGGAAGGAAGCTCGTGTGGTTTGGGTGGGATGGACACTAACCCCAGGGACGGTCATGTGACTTAGCTTTGGCCAATCTGAGAAGTGTCTCCACCTGACCAAGTGATTGGTTCAGAGCTTAACACAGTTTGCCCTGTCAGGCTCCTTTTCTGCTCCAGTTAGGAAAGGAGGCATTCTTGTCCCCTGGGACTTGTTTTGTTTTTTTGTTTTTTGTTTTTTGTTTTTTTTTTTTCCTCTGCTAGTGTAATGTAACCTGGAACTCCTGATGACCATCTTTTCCTGCTATATGGAGGAAGCTGTTTGAAGTAGGAGAGAATGAACGAGGCCAGCATGCTGAGACATAGCACTGAGTGGTGGTGGGAGCACAGACAGCACCATTTAAACCCCAGGATTCAGATGTGCCTGAAGCAGCCCAAGACTGTTTGGTTTTATGAGCCAGTCCATTCCTTTCGTTGTTGTTGTCAGCTTAAATCAATTTATTTGCAGTTGAAAGAGCCCTGCCTGATATCCAGACTTTCCAGAATGTGAATATTTTTGTTTTGGATTCCTCATTACCATTCTGTATCTACCCTTTGGATGAGTCCCCTACTTCTTGGGCCTTGGTGCCTACTGTTGCCTGCATCTTGCCTGGAAACCTTTGCTCCCTGGAGACTCTGTACATGTTCAGCTTGCTTGTTCTCTTTTCGGTCTCTGAGCCCTGCCCTTAGGAAGGGAGATGCCACACCCAACCTCTCCTCCCCCTCACCCCATCTCTTCTCCCATGGCAGAGCCCACACACAGGGATAAGTATTATGCTATGAGTACAGAATTGGAGAAATCTGTTCTTCGTAGACATTACAAAATTACTCATCAACCTACTTTTGAATGCTGATCAAAGATTGTTGAATGGTTAACTCATCTGGCCTCTGACACTATCTGGGATCTCAGCCAGCTTAGGCTTAGGCTTTGCCTGTTATCCCCAGTTTCTTGGCTCCTAGCCTTTCTGATCAGCTCTCTCCTAAATACTCTCAACTCCCCTATGATTCTGAACTTCCATTCTTCTGCTGGCTTCCTTCCCAATCTTTCCGGCGGTCCTCTGAGGGCATTGTTCCATTGTGAATCAACACTCCCACACCCCAGCCTCCTCACATGATGAGAACATTCCCTTCTCTGTAGCTCTCTCGGCTGTAGCCTTCTGGCTTCCCTTTGCTGTTTCCTCCTCTGGAGGTAAAGCCCTCCATGCAAATACCCTGCTGTCTCTCCTTTTGCCACCAACCTCTTGGTCATTCCCCCTGATAGATTCAGCTGGTTCACCGTCTTCTCTCCAGACTTGCCACGTCTGCATTCGTATACACAACTAACTTGATACATCTGCGATGAGTTATCCAATTGCCTTGGGCTGGTTAAAAGGAGTAGTTAATTGTGGCAGGAGTAGAAAATAAGGGAGGCTTCATGAAAGACATGACCTGTGATCGGGACCTTAAAAAAGTTAATAGCATTTCAACAGGTGCTCTTTTAGGCAGAGAGAACAACTCAAGCCAAGGCGTGGAGATATGAAAAGGTGTATTTACTTTCTTAAGCACTTGGAAATAAACGGTAGGAAGGGAAGGGGGAACCCAGATTGGATCTTACATGATTATATTTACTTGAGATTAGGGAATGGCTTTAAAGAGAGTCCAGTGTAGAGAGCGTAAGAGAAGGAACAGCCTTGATTATAAAAGGAAGAAGAAGTATTTTGAAAAGTTGCAAGAGTGGTATGATACTGTGAATTACCAGGCTGAGATGGACTGGTTGGAGAAAGGGAAGAGGAGTAATTAAAGCAGTTGAAGAAAGTTCATGAGAAGACTAGGGATGTAGAGAGAAGAGATAGTAGAAGAAAAACTGGAAGGATTTGCAGAGCAGACTGGTTATGAGGAGACAGGGAGCAGGGCAGAGAAACCACGCAAGACGTGTGCTGCATGACAGGACAGCGGAGGCCCTGCCTGGTGGTGCGAGATTTGAAGGTGGAGGGAAACAGCTCAGACCAGATATGAATCAAATTAGTTGCCCTTTCATTACACTAATGTGTAAAGAGTAAGAGAACTTGTCTCTTTTATGATGGTGAAGATGACTGAAATTATCTAAGCTTAACATGTTTCGCAACCTGTTTTATAGACTCCTCCAACTCTGGGAGATGTTAAGGTTTAAGGGACATAGAGTGAGGTCTATGATCAAATAAGGCTGGGAAGGCCAGCGTTCTGTATGATTCACAGAGCCTGTTCGTGTAGAAAGGGCTCTGAAGAACGCACATAAGAAACCAGTTTGATATTGTGTAATACAGTCTTCCCCAAATATATTCGTTCGTTCATTCATTCATTCATTCATTCATTCAACAAGCCTGTGGTAAGCACGTCTTAAGATAGTACATTCTGTTTTGTTTTTGGTTTAAATACATGTATTTTTATGTTTTATTTAACTAAAGTGTAGGTGACACACAGTGTTACATTAGTTTCAGGGGTACAGTGTAGTGATTTGACAACTCTGTATGTTATGCTCTGCTCATTACAGGTATAGCTATCATCTGTCACCATATGACACTATTACCATTGACTATGTCCCCTGTGCTGTACTTTTCATCCCTGTGACTTATTCGTTCCATACCTGGAAGCCTGTACCTCCCACTCCCCTTCACCCATTTTGCCCATTTTCCCACCCCTGTGCTATCTGACAACCACTAGTTTGTTCTCTGTATTTATGGATCTGTTTCTCTCTTTTTTTTTTTTAATTTTTTACATGTTTTATTTATTTTTGAGAGAGAGACCTGACAGAGGAAGAGAGAGACACAGAATCTGAAGCAGACTCAGATGTGGGGTTTGAACCCACAAACTGTGAGATCATGACCTGAGCCAAAGTCAGATGCTTAACCGACTGAGCCACCCAGTGCCCTATCTTCTCCTGTGTAAAAACATGATCTCAGAAAGGATCTGATCATTCATTTTTTTCTGTAAGTCAGATAGCATTCATCACATATTTAATGAGTACCTACTATGTGAAGGAATTGTCTTAGGTGCTGAGGGTCCAGTAGTGAATACACAGACTAGGTTCCTGCTTGTATGGAACTTATAATCAGTGGGGAGAGCACACAATTTTAAAAAATCAAGAAAAGAATGTCATGTGGTGATGTTTTATTTATTTTTTCACTCAGTCGTTCATTTGAGCACAGTCGACATGGTAAGAATCATTCAAATCATTAAAATAGAGACCCGAGAGTGACTGGTTATCTACTTTAGATTGAGTGGTCAAGGGAAGGCCTTTCTGCAAAAAGTGACATACAGGCTGAAATTGGAGTTATAAGACGTCGTTGACTAGGGAGAGAGTAACAGAGAACAGGTGGAATGATTTTCTAGGTAGAGGGAACATCATGTGCAAAGACCCCACCACACCACGATTTTGCTGTGTTTGAGGAACAGGAACAAGGCTCGTGTGGTTGAATAATAGTGGGTCAGGGGGAGGTGGTACCAGTGCAGTTGGACAAGTAGGTGGTAAGCTAGGTTAAAGAGATGGGTTTTTCGTTTAAGGGTGGGGAAGCCATTGGAGCGTTTTAAGTAGGACTGAGGACATGAACTGATTTACGTCTTTATTTTTTAATTTAATTTTTTATTATTTTTTAAAAGTTCGTGTGGATTGGTAAATGGAGAAAGGATTATAAGAAGATATCGAAGGAAGTAGGAGGATATTGCAGCACCCTTGACAAGGGGTGGTGGTGGCTGTATTGGTTATTGCCACAGTAACGCCATGTAACAAACATCCCATACACTCAGTGGCATACAGGAATGTGGTTTTATTTTTGCTCATGAGGTGATTTGGATAGCTGGGTAGTTCTGATGTGGGTCAGGCTCAGCCGATCTGTGATCAGCTGAGTCACCTAGGCAACTCTGCAGTGTGACCTTGGTTCTCTGATGTGTTTGGAAGGGCCAGCTGACTGTCGGCTGTCTGGGATAGCCTCAGCAGAGATGGCTGGAACAACTCTGCTCTCCCCTGTGTTCATATTATGTCCCTCTAGGAGGCTCGCCTGGGCTTATTCTCAGGCTGGCCCTGTCATAATCTCATAGTGGTTGCAAAGAAACGGAAGGGAGTAGAAACAAGCAAGCAGATTTTTATGCTTTAGCTTGTGCCAAGTTTGCTACTGTCCCACTGGTCAAGGCAACTTCCACGGGTACACCCACAGTTAGTCTGGGAGGACATTGCCAAAGGGCAGGGATACAGAGGGGTGTGAAAAGGTACAGAGAGGTGTGAAAAATAGGGGCCATTAGTACAATAGATTGCACCAATGAGAGAAGGGTAAAGACTTGAATATTCAGATTTAGGATATTTTGGAGGTACAGTCCAAAGAACATGGTTCTGGATTAATTTTGACGTATGAGACAGAGAAATGAATCAAAGATAACTCGTAGATTTTTGACTGAGCATCTGGGGAGATGGTGAAGCCATTTTCTTAGATAGTAAAGACTATCTTACTATATTACTATTTTAGGTGGTAAAGACTAGGTAAAGAGTAAGTTTTAGGGGAGTATCTCGAGTTCTGTTTTAGTTATGTTATGTTTGAGATACCCGTTAGATATTCAAATAAGGACGTCAGGTTTGCAGTTGGCTAAGTAAGTCTGAGGTCCCTGGGGATAGGCTTGAAGACGTAGATTCTGGAGTTAGCAACATGTAGACCGTCTTTCAGGTATGCAGCTGGATGAGGCCACCTCTGTTGAGAACACATGGAGGGAGAAGGAAAGCAAGCTCTGGTATATACCAGTGTCTAGAAGTAAAATGGAAAAATAGAAGCCAGCAAAGGATACTGAGAAGGTACAGCCTCTAAGATTGAGGAAAAAAGTCCAGGAAACTTTGGCGTTACAGAGAACCAAGAGAAACTAAGCATTTCAAGGAGAGAATGGTCAGCTGTGTTGCACACTGCTGGGAGGTAAGATAAGAAGTGAGACGTGACCACTGGGTGTGGTAACAAGGAGGTCCTTGGTGATCTTGACAAATGCAGTCTTAGTGGAATGATGGAGACAGAAGCCCAACTACAGTGGTTTGAGGTAAGTGCACGATGTGAGAGCAATCCTAATACCATCTTTCAAGAACTTCTGCTGTAAAGGGACTTAGAAGTGATGCGGTGGTTGGAGGTGAATGTGGGTCTTGGGAATGGCTTATGTTTGGGAACATAAATGATGCCACAGGGCCGAAGGGGGTGATACACAGAGGGGATCAGGTTCATTGCAGAGACGGGTAACTGCAGCCCAGAAATGTTGAAGATGGCAAGAGAGGATGCGATTAAGAATTATAATAAACTTTAGTCCATGTGTTAAGCTTCTTCAGAGGTATTTGGGTTCTATATTTTATTTCTGATTTGGAATGGAAAGGTATATCTATTATTGGAAAAGTTTCAGCTATCAGCCAGGGTAGGGAAGTATGAGTTTTGTTGTTACCCCGGGCGGATCAAATGCTTCTGTATTAGACTCACTCAGCTACCATTGTAGAGGAGAGACCTTTTTGGAATTATTCTGTCTCTGTAGGTGGTGCTCAGTGTTTCTTATAATGATGGTGAAGCTGATCAATTCACTTCCTTAGATTTTGAGATGGGTAGCAAGTTAAGCAGGTCCTGGGCAGAGCTAAGAAGGGAATGTGACTTAATGTGTCACTTCCTCGTCCAGGTTCTTCTACCAGTATGACTTGATGTTCTGATCAATATAAAGAACCATTTACACCCAGCAATATAGGTCTTACCATTTATGCATTAACCAGCAGACTTTAGGGCAATTGGCTAATGCAGTTCAGTTGATCATAGACAAGGCATGCATCCTGGAATCTAGCTGAATGATAGAAACTTTGCTTTTTATGCTTTTTAAGCCAGTGTAGTTTCAACTTTAAAGTGTAATGTAAAGCAAATGTACTAAATAAATGGCAATTCGAAATGTATTTTGTGTAAGTGCAAGACTACGTTTGGTGGTATTTAAGCAACTATTTTCAGCAGCAACAGAGTATGTGCTCTGTGTGTAGAGGGTGAGGATGATGGTGTGAAAAAGAGCACTGCCCTGTCTTAGAGTGCTTTAACAGCTTTGGAAGACTTTTGTTCAGTTGCTTGAAATCTGCTTTGCTGTTTCACTCATTTAAAATATTAGTATCAACTTGTGAAATTCATATTGTGAACTGCAAACCACATCTGTTGCCTCTCTGCCTTTTAGAGCTTTCTGACTTGGCAGAAATACTGAAAAGGACACCTGCCAGGGTCTTAATAATTCTTATATATAGCAATCTGAGGAATGTTAGCGTTCACAGAAATATCCTGGAATCAAGAAGGAGCGCTTAAATCAGATACAGTTGGAATCTCAAAATGTAAATGAGCCCAGTGTGAAGCTATGTCTTTGGGACTGTTGGTATTTTCTGTTATCGTGAGTCATTCGGGACGGTACATCTGAAAATACTTGGCCTATCAGCAAGATATATATTAATCTTAAAAACATTTTACAACAAATATATTGTTTCTCTTCTATTCTATTCTTGACATAATACTTGAATTCCTATCAGATAATAGAGAATAGATTTTAAACTGAACTTCATTCAACTTTTGCTAAAAATGAGCTGAAGATAATATTTAACAGATACGGACCAAGGGTCATATTACTTATTTACCTGTTTCTATATTTTTATTTCTTGAGTTAACAAGGAAGTAACCTTGTTAGCTCACCCCACAAAGAAATGCTTTTACAAGGATTTATTTACTAAGCTATTGTCAAGTGTTAATATTAGAAATGGTCAGGTGAGGAATGTTTTTATAATTTCTGTCCAAACTTCTATTGAAGATATGTCATATCTTTCATTATCCTTTATGATGCCATAAACTAGTGTCTTTTCGGAATTGAATGACAGGAAAAGTTTTTCTTTTAGTAGATTGGTGTATCTCTTATAAAAAACTACTCTTCCACGAGGCATTATGTTATTCTTTGCATCCTAGATTTTGAAAAGCTCCGAATTTAATGCACAATTGCATAAATGTCTCAGGCTTCTGGTTACCAGTGGTAGAAGTGTAGCATATGTGCATTTGACTTAGGAGAATTCAACTTTCTGTGAGCCAACAAAGGAAAGAGAGAAAAGAAGCAATTTGAAGAAGGTGGATGATTCTATTCTCTTCAGTGAGCAT
Organism: Lynx rufus; assembly: GCF_022079265.1. Lineage (NCBI taxonomy): Eukaryota > Metazoa > Chordata > Mammalia > Carnivora > Felidae > Lynx > Lynx rufus. Next base: position 37,667,412 of record NW_025814845.1, on the reverse strand, counting down.
TGCAAGATGTGTGCACTAATGGTTCTCTCCTCTGTCTTAGTTTGCAAAGGTTTTTCCATGAGTAATTTGTGGTGCTGAAAGTGATTTCAGTAATTAGAGATAAGTACTTTTTCACCCAACCTGTCCCCTTTTTCACACAAACTGTCACACACAAACCAGCTAATTTATCCAATGCTAAACTCCAAGCCCCCAAAGCTATTTTTCTTTGTGCTAGATTGTTTGCAAAAAGGCCTCTATAACTCCCCTTCTCGTGTGTACTCCATCTTGTGTAGTCACCTGTAACACTGACTCTGGACTTGGCCATGTGACTTGCTTTGGCTGATGAGACAATAGCAAAGGCAAAGCATTCAGAGACGTGAAATGTGTTGTGTACCGGGGCTTGCTTTCTCTTACTGCTCATGGAATCCTGAGAACCGTACGAATAACCCACGTTGTCTCGTCGAAAAGCCGCATGAATGGGAAGTGAGGTGCCCTGGCTGATAGCCTGTAAGTGCCAGAAATGTGCCAACCTAGGTGCCATCCTAGGCACGTGGGTTAGAATTGCCCACCCAACCTACAGAATCATGAGAAATAATACATTTTTATTGTTTTGGTGCTACTAATTATGGAGTTGGGTTTTTGGGCTGTTGTTGTTTTTCTATAAAAAAGCAACTGATACAACTTCCAGGGCTGGTAGACATTTCTACTGATGCTGTAGGACATCTCCAGAGACAGTGGGTCAGTCTCCAGGGTGGCTATGTCTTCCGTGGAATAGTCAAGGCCAATTTTGACAATATTCAATTATTGCCATATGTGCTTATGTGAGAATCAACACCTACATAAGCTTTGCTTCTACTCTGGTTTTTTCCTGCCTTTTTTTTTTTTTTTTTAATTTTTTAATGTTTATTTATTTTTGAGAGAGAGAGAGAGAGAGAGCAGGGGAGGGGCAGAGAGAGAGGGAGACACAGAATCTGAAACAGGCTCCAGGCTCTGAGCTGTTAGCACAGAGCCCGATGTAGGGCTTGAACTCTTGAACTGTGAGATCATGACCTGAGCTGAAGTGGGACGCTTAACCCACTGAGCCACCCAGGCACCCCTTTTCCTGCTTTTTTGTTTCTGATTTCTCCTTTTACTTTTAATTCTTATCTGTATATCATTTGCATGTTGTACATGTGTTTCTTCTTAAATTTCTTTTGTTAAGAATAAAATTCATCACATAAACCAGTTTTAAAGAGTACAACACAGCGGTTTTTAGTATATTTACAATGTTGTGCAACCATCACCGCAAATTCCAGAAGATTTCTGTCACTCTTAAAAGAAACTCCATATACCCAGTTGTCCCCTCATCCCATCCAAACAGTTCTCTACTTTGTGTCTGTATGGATTTGCCTATTCTGCACATTTTAGGTATGTGGAATTAACACTACATGTGGCCTTTTGTATCTGGCTTCTTTTACTTAGTATAAAATTTTCGAAGTTCATCCACAGTGTAGCATGTACCAGTACCTCATTCCCTTTTATGGTGGAATAACATTCCATTGTATGGATATATGTATCCATTCATCAGTTTGTGGACATCGTGGTTGTTTTCACTTTTTGGCTAGAATGAGTAATACCACTGTGGGCATTCATGTGTGAGTTTTTGTGTGACTATGTGTTTTCAGGTGTCTTGGGTATATACTTAGGAGTGGCAATGCTGGGTCATATGTCAACTTTTGAGTACCTGCCAAACTATTCTTCACAGTGGCTATACCATTTTATTTCATTTTAATTTTTTTTTTAACATTTACTCATTTTTGAAAGAGAGAGAGAGAGACAGAGCGCGAATGGGGGAGGGGCAGAGAGAGAGGGAGACACAGAATCTGAAGCAGGTTTCAGGCCCCGAGCTGTCAGCACAGAGCCCGAGGCGGGGCTTGAACTCACAGACCGCAAGATCATGACCTGAGCCAAAGTCGGCCGCCCAACCTACGGAGCCACCTATGCGCCCCTGGCTATACCATTTTACATTCTCACCAGCAATATATGAGGGTTATGATTTCTCCACATTCTTGCCAATACTTATTTTCCCTTTAAAAAAAAAAATTCTAGCCATTCTAGTATGTGTGAAGTGGTATCTCATGTGGTTTTGATTTACATTTTCCTAATGACTAATGATATTAAGCATCTTTTCATGTGTTTATCAGCCATTTGTACATTTTCTTTGGAGAAATGTCTATTTAAGTTCTTTCCCATTTTTAAATTGGATTATTTTTTGTTGTTCAGTTGTAAATGTTCTTTATGTATTCTGGATATTAGACCCTTACAAATATATCATTTGCAAATATTTTCTCCCATTCTGTGGGTTATCTGTTCACTTCTTTGATAGTGTCCTTTAACATACAAAGGTTTTTAAGTTGATGGAGTCCAACTTATCTGTTTTCTTTTGTTGTTTATGCTCTTGATGCCATATGTAAGAAACCATTCCCTAATCTAAGGTCACGAAAATTTACAGCTATGTTTCCTTCTAAGGGTTTTGTAATTTTAGTTCTTACATTAGGTCTTTGATCCATTTTGAGATCATTTTTTGTGTATGGTGTGAAGTAGGGGTCCAAAATCATTCATATCCAATTGTCCCAGCAGCATTTGTTGAAAGGCTATTCTTTCCTCATTGAATGGTCTTGGCACCATTATCAAAAATCAGCTGAGCATAGACATATGGGTTTATTCCTGGACTCTCAATTCTGTATTCTTGGTCTATATGTCCACCCTTATGCAGCATCATGTGGGACTTACTGTAATATTGTAGTAAGTTTTGAAATTGGGAGTGTGAGTCCTCCAATTTTGTTCTTTTTTTTTTTTTTCAAGATTGATTTGGCTATTTATCATTACTGTATGAATTTTGAGATCAGCTTGTCCATTTCTACAGAAAAAAGTCCGTTGGGATTTTGATAGAGATTGTGTTGAATCTGTAGATCCATTTGGAAAAGATTGACATTTTAGCAATGCTAAATCTTTCAATCCATGAACATGGATATCTTTCTATCTGTTTAGGTCTTTAATTTCTTTCAGCAATGTTTTGCAGTTTTCAATGCACAAATCTTACACTTTCTTGGGTAAATTTTGTTCATGTATTTTTTTATTGTAATATGTTTCAGTTTCTCTTTGGATGTATACAAAGTACGATTATATATTGATAAAAATAATTAAAAAATTTTTAACGTTTATTTATTTTGAGAGAGAGAGAGAGAGAGAGAGAGCAAGCAGAGGAGGGGCAAAGAGAGGGAAAGAGAGAATCCCAAGTGGGGTCTGCACTGTCAGCATGAAGCCTGAGGCAGGGCTTGAACTTATGAACTGTGAGATCATAACCTGAGCTGAAATCAGGAGTCATATGCTTAACCAACTGAGATACCTAGGCACCCCCCAAAAATGTTTTTAATGTAATTCTTCAGGTATTTAATGTAGCCTTACTTTTATTCCAGAAGTCTGGGAGTAAGGATATTAGATTTCTAGTCTCAAATGTATTATTATTGTTATTTTGGTTACATTCTCTTTGCTTTATTTACTCATTTCTAAAATGGTACCCACCAAGGGACCATATGCTCCTTCACATTTTAATTCCTTAGTGATTAATAGAGACACTCTGGAAATTAAAATAATAAGGCTGATAGCAAATACTTACATGCACTTGTGTACCAGGTACTGTTCTGTGTGTTTTATGTTTATTAACTCATTTAGTAAAATTAAATACTGAGTGGGGCATAGTTTTAAAAGTTAAAGGATTGTGCGATTGTGTGTGTATGTGAAATCTTACCTTTTGAGTGACATTTGGGAGAAAAAAACATAATTTTCTTTTCTTTTATTATTTTATTCATTTATTAAAATTTTTTTTAATGTTTATTTATTTTTGAGAGAGAGACAGAGTGTGAGCAGGGGAGGGGCAGAGAGAGGGAGACACAGAATCCAAAGCAGGTTCCAGGCTGTCAGCACAGAGCCCAATGTGGGGCTTGAACCCACAAACCGTGAGATCATGACCTGAGCTGAAGTCGGGCACATAACCAACTGAGCCATCCAGGCACCCCCCCCCCCAAAAAAAAAACAACATAATTTTAACCTATAGTTCTCAAAAAATAGCTACAGTGAACAGTTAATTTTTTAAAAGTAAGATATTGATAATAGTATTAATGAACAAAGAGAGGGAGGTAATATTTGTCAAGTCAGTTTTTTTGGGCTTTAATTTTTCCATCTCTCAACCAAGAGGTTTGGAGCCAGTGATCTCTAATTGCTAGAGTGCCCAGCCCTCATTTTCTGTAATCACATTACCCGGATTCGATACATTCCCCTGTCCTCTGTGTGGTGGTTGGGAAGAAGCATGTTGCACGGGAAGGTTCTTCAAGGCATCAGATCGAAACCCCACTGGAATGTATGCATCATGAAGGCAGAGCCTGTGTTTTCCGTTGCACTGTTGTATCTCTGTCACAGTGCCTGGTATCGAGTAGATTATAAATAAACGACTGAAAAATGAAAGAATGAGTAAACACAAGGCTGGAACTGAAGAATTTTGGTGTCTTAATTCTTTTTAATAGTGAAAATAGCATTCTCTCTTTTCAGAGTATGTGTGTGGATTTGGGTGGGTGTGGGAAAGGGGATGGATTATTGAAGTCACGTACACTTAAATTAATAGAAGCTGTTCTTACTGTTTGTCTTCAAATTCACCTTGCATTTTGTGAATGAGCCATTGGTCTGTGATGTCCCCTTGCCCCGCCATCTTCCATGGGTGACAACTACCTCAGCCTTTTAGCCCAACTCAGACATCATCTTCTGATTACTTTTCCATCTTCTGTCTCCAGGCAGAGTTGAAGCTTTATCCATATACGGTATAGGATTTGTCATATGGTAATGAAATTGTTAGCTTCTGTGATATCTGCCCCTTCTCCTAGACTGAGAGCACCTTACTGGCTGCGTCGTATGCTTTATTCTGTGTCCCAGAGCCTGATAGCATATCTAGCACTTAGCAGATTCTCAGTTAACAGTTCTTGAATGCGTAAATGTGTATCAGCTCAGAACAAAGGTAGGGAACAACCAACTGTTTCCTGAGTGTTTTCCATGTGTAGGAAATTTTATGTGCATTTTCTGATTTATGCCTCATGATACTCCTTTAAGGTTGCTATTATTGTCTTTATTTTACAGATAAAGAAGTAGTCTCAGGGAGTTAAGCACTTTGCATAACGTTAAACAGCTAATAAATGGCAAAGCTACAGTTTAGAGCCAGGCCAGTCAGACTGTAGGTTCAGGTTCCTTCTATTAAATCATGCTGCTTAACCACGAGTTCCAATGTTAAGTAATTGGTGAAATAAGATCGTGGAGGTTGACATAGGGAAAGAAATCTTTAGGTTAATGTTGAAAGAACCGTTATTTATGTCTTTTGCAGCTCTGTCAGGAGACAGATTACAGTTTTCGTAGTTTAATGTATCAAAAGGTATGGGCCTGCTTTCTAAATGGTTGAATTTTCTGTTTTTCAGACAGTAATATGGGGAACAAGTGGGTTTCTAGAATGTGAAGCTACTAGAATTTTAGGGTTACAGATTACGTTACAGATATCAGCTTCAGTGTATTAGTCTTACAGACGACGTTGCAGGGCCCTCAGTGTTTGAGGTTGATCACAGTTCCGTTTTTGGTTAGGGCAGAGAAACTTCCTCTACGCTATGAGGCTCCCTCGTGTATTTTAACGGGATTCAGGATAGGGATGGACAAAGACCTGTCACATGAAAAGAGACAAGAGCAGGGGAGCTTGCTGGAAACACTGTCACTTCACACATGACAGATGGATGAGACTCTGGCCCGGGCCTCCATGGTGTGTGAGCTCTAAGCTGTCAGCCCCTGCAGAAAAAAAAACCTCTTGCACTGGGACAGAATTAATCCTCACGAGCATCTCAGAGCAAAAAAGGATCCTGTTGGTTGTATGATGATTTGTGATTCTAAGACCCTGCTGATTTAAAATGCAGATGAATGTACTTTTGATATAAGAGGTTTTTCTTTCAAGTCTATCCAGTGACAGTAAGGGCGACTAAAAACAGTGAAGGTCTGAAGTAGATCCTTTCATTGCCTTTGAGGTTTGGCTTCTGAAGTCAACACCATTAAGGCTTAAATTAAGTGAAATCATTAAGTCCTCTAATACATGTTGAATACAGTACAATACGTGGTTGCTAGATCTTGCCAAATATTGTATTTTTTTGTGCTTGATTTGTGTAAGAGTATTCAGAGGGGAAAAAACTTGGAAATAGGTTTTTGAGAAATTTCTGTTAAACAGAATGATACATATGTATATATACCTTGTATGTACATACTTGTATGTACATACTTACACCTGCATGTTAGCTAATTGTGTTGTGGGGCGATCTAAATGTCTGTATTGCTTATTGAAGAAAACTGGATTTGCAGAGTTTCATATAGCACTGGAAAAAAAATCAGGCATTGATTTTTTTTTTTTTATATAGGATTTGATCTCCCAAGTAATGGAATTTCCAGGCTCACTGAAATATACGATCATCTGTTGACAAAACATGATATTGAGATTAATTGCTAAGTATCACTCCTAAAGAAGTATCTAGCTTGAAACACGTTGTGTGGTTAGGGGATGTTTATGAGTGAGAAACATTTCTTTGTTCTGGAGAATGTGATGGACAGTGTAGGATCATAGTGAAGTGAAATTTCTATAAAATACTAAATTTCAGTTTAAACCTCTGACAAATACTGGAGGTTCTCTGAAACCATTCCTCATTTCTCTAACACTTGGCCTGGATTCCAACATCATTCACTCTTTTCTTTCCAAAGGTTTGTACCATGTGTACTGAATAAATATTTTTTTTCCCCATGGAAATGCTCTTTAATTGAATACAAATAGAAAAATAATTCTAGTTAAACTTTATTTTAATCTTTAAGCCATATATTTGGAATGCATCTGGTCTGTGAAGTGAAGAATATGTGTAATTAAAAGAGTCATTCTTTATTCATCCATTAAAAAGGATGAGATCCTGCCATTTGAGTTAACATGGATGGGCCTAGACGGTATTATACTAAGTGAAATAAGTCAGGCTGAGAAAGACAAATACCCTACGATTTCACTCATAAGTGGAGCCTAAAACAAAACAAAACAAAACAAAACAAAACAAAACAAAACACCCCAAAAAACCAATGTGGTAGCCTGGCTGGCTCAGTTGGTGGAACATATGACTCTTGATCTCAGGTTTGTGAGTTCGAGCCCCACACTGGATATTGAAATTGGTTTAAAAAAATAAAGCAAAATCCCTAAAAAATCATGGAAAGAGCCTAAATGTCCATCTGTTGACGAATGGTTAAAGAAATTGTGGTTTATATACACAATGGAATACTACGTGGCAATGAGAAAAAATGAAATATGGCCTTTTGTAGCAACGTGGATGGAACTGGAGAGTGTGATGCTAAGTGAAATAAGCCATACAGAGAAAGACAGATACCATATGTTTTCACTCTTATGTGGATCCTGAGAAACTTAACAGAAACCCATGGGGGAGGGGAAGGGAAAAAAAAAAAAAGAGGTTAGAGTGGGAGAGAGACAAAGCATAGGAGACTGTTAAAAACTGAGAACAAACTGAGGGTTGATGGGGGGTGGGAGGGAGGGGAGGTGGTGATGGGCATTGAGGAGGGCACCTGTTGGGATGAGCACTGGGTGTTGTATGGACACCAATTTGACAATAAATTTCATATTAAAAAAATAAAAAAATAAAAAGCAGTGATAAATGTAAAAAAAAAAAGCAAAATCCCTAAAAAATAAAAAAAAATTGAATAAACAAGCAAAAAAACAAATCAGACTTGTAAATACAGAGAACAATCTGATGGTTGCCAGAGGGGAGAGAAGTAGGGGGTTGGGCATACTGGGTGAAAGGGGGTGGGAGATACAGGCTTCTACTTATGGAGTGAATTAGTCACAAGAATAAAAGGCTCAGTGTAAGGAATATAATCAGTGATATTGTCATAGTGATGTATGGTGACAGCTGGTAGCTGTACTTATGGTGAATTTAGCATAGTGTAGAAACTTGTCAAATCACTATGTTGTATATGTTGTATACCTGAAACTAATGTAACATTGTGTTCCAATTATACCCAGAAAGAAAGTCATTCTTCCATAACTAAGGCTATTTTCTGGTCTAACTTCTTTTTTACACTAATGAAATACTGAAAATTAAAACTCATGGTGGAGAGCCACTATAAAACTTGAAAATGACATATTGAACACATGCCATTTTTAACTTTTATTTTCTGTTTACAATTCTGATTAAAATCAAACAACTTAAAAAAAATTTTTTTAAAGTAATCTCTACACCCAATATGGGGCTTGAACCTACAATCCCAAGATCGAGTCACCATGCTTTATTGACCGAGCAAGCCAGGTGCCCTTAATGTCAAGCAACTTTTAAGAAAGAATTTTCATATGCTTTATATGTGGAAGTCATTATAAATTTTGTTTTAATTTTTTTTTAGTGTTTATTTTTTAGAGAGAGACAGAGCATGAGTGTGGGAGGGGCAGAGAGAGAGGGAGACACAGAATCCGAAGCAGGCTCCAGGCTCTGAGCTGTCAGCACAGAGCCCGACGCGTGGCTCGAACTCACGGACCGTGAGATCATGATCTGAGCCGAAGTCGGACGCTTAACCGACTGAGCCACCCAGGCGCCCCTATGTGGAAGTCATTATAAAGGCCAGAACATTAATACCAACTTTTATAAATATGTTGGTATATCTCTAAGCCATCTGTCAAATTCCATTCATATGTCATTTCTTCACTGAAGTAGTCCACAACACTTTGAAGAGAGGTAATTATTTCCTCTTTAGTGGTCACATATTAGCAGTTTCTAGAGGCTACTAGTGTTCCAAAACACTTTGCCCATACCACTTTTATAGCCTCTTAATAGATTATATTGTGGCTCTTTGTTTTTAAGTTACTTGTTTAAGTTTGCTCCCTAGAGCAAAGATCATATCCTGTTCATCTTTGTGATACATAGTTCCTCAAACATTATGGCTATGTAATAAATGTCAGAGCGCATTGTTACATGAATGTCTGAAGCTGTTCCTGTGGACAAATTAGCTCATGAACTGAAAATGGTGAAAAGATGGATGAGTGCAGAAGAAGAAACATTGAAGGGAAGGAAAAAGGTTGGCAGAGATTAGAGATGAATGAAATGAAAAAGGGGTGGTCAAGAATGATATAGTATATTACATGTTCCAGTTACTATTGGTATGTAACAAACCACCTTAAATGTACAGACATTGGGTCCTCCTTAATCTCTCTCTGTTTTTGTTCTTGGAGCTTTTTTTGAAGAAACTTTCTCAGTCTATAAAAAAAAAAAAAAACGAATGCAATGATGAATTGGATTCTTTATTCCTATTTTAAAACAATAAAAAAAGAATATGTGGACCTAGATGAAGGCTTCATATTAAAAACAATTTAGAATACTGTAGCCTAGGAACACATATTGGTATTTGATTATTTTGTATATAATTTCCAAATTACTTTTTAAAAAATTCTCATGTTTTCTCCTAGCAAAAGATGAGAAATCATTTACCCACTTGAGAAGCTTGTTATTCACGTCTTGTTTTCACTAGTTATTATTTCCCTCCAAAGGAGCAAGAAGCAGAAAGGGAAATACTTGCTGGACATCAGCACATCCCTCGTGGGAGGAGAATTACTGCCAGAATATTATCACTTAAAGTGAATCTACTTACGTTTCATAGTAAGTAGTGAAAGGAAAAAAAAAAAAAAACCTGATTCAGACATTTTCCTGAAAAATAAAGTGAAAACATGTTTATTCTATCTCATATATAGCACCACTTAGATTATAATTGCTAACTCTTAAAGTATGAACCAAATATTAGTTGTTTCCTTGAGATAAGTTTTCTGATGAAAATGCATGGCAAAAAAATTGACTGCCTTTACTCTATATTTGAATTTGTTAGCACAGTTCTAAAGAGGGTCCCCCCCCCCCCCCCCCCGCAAAAGCATTAGAAAGCTTTTATCAGTTTCTACAAAGGTGTATCTGTTTGGTAGGATAAAGGCTAAACCGCTACAACACAGAAACCATTATATGAAGTTTCTAAAATAAAACAGAAGTATATTCCTCTCTCATCAAGTAGGTTAGTGAGTCTAGGTTGGTGGGGCAGCTCTGTTCCATGAAGTCTTTCAGGGGCCATGGTGATACCTTGAATGCATAATGAAAGTTGAGTCTGTTATGTGTACTTCCCAGCTGGTAGTAAGGTGGAAAATGCCCCAAATCCAGGGAAAGTAGCTTGTCTTTAAATTGAAGATGGTCCACATATCACTTCTTCACATATCCCTTTGGCTTTAACTTAGATGGCTGCGCCTAACTACAGGGAAGGCTGGGAAATATCTCTAGCTCATATGTCCAGGAAGAAGGATAGCATGATGGGGCAGGTCAGGGGGCAGGGAGGAAGCAAAAAACAGTCAGCCACAGTGTATCTTAGCATCTTAGTTGTAAATCGTGTTTTGATACTTCTGTTGGGTTATTTTATTGTTTTTACAAACTGCAAGGTCCTCATTTACCAGTGGCACTGAGTATGGCTGAAGCAATTCTCCAACATTACTCTCATTCCTGACTTCCTGAAGACCCTCATCTCTTGAATGTTTCATATTATTGACTGTTGCATCGCCTCGTTCAGCAATAGGGAATGACCAGCAAAGAAGCAGAACCCAGTAATGTGGAAGGAATATTTGATTGAGGCCTATGTGATCAGTGATTAATGAATATTTTCATGTTCCAACAACTTTTGCTTCTCTCTAGAACCACTGAACTATGAATGTCCTTATGAATCTCCCGGATAGTAATTAAATTTGTCAGTGCTTAGAGGTATTGCATATGGTTGGTTGCTTTTCTCAAAACTTTTCTCCATTCATTTCTCTTTCTCTCTCTCTCTCTCTCTCTCTCTCTCTCTCTCTCCCCTCTAACCAGTGGGGAGACCCACCCTCAATCACAGCCAAAGACCGCAGGGGGTCCTGCAGTGTGACACCGAGACCTGTCTTAAAGGGTACATGTTAAATCAATGCATATACCTGTGTTCCATGGACAAACAGAAACAAGTGTCCTTAGTGCAGCCCTGCTCAGTCTATTTCTAGGTTCCCTTGCCCCCAGTCCAGTGCCTTAATCGTCCACCATATGGCGGTGGGCTCGGATAGGGCGTACATGACCAGGAGAGATGAGGCAAGTCAGCTGGCCTCTGCAACTTTTGCCCTTTGACCCAGGAAGTCTTCTCTTCTTCCTTTCCCTTCCCTTCCCTTCCCTCCCCTTCCCTTCCCTTCCCTTCGCTTCCCTCCTCTCCCCTCCCCTCCCCTCCCCTTCCCTTCTCTTCCGATATTATTAGTGGTAAGTGATTGTGGCTTTACTAGGTATCTTGATGGTTGGATTCCTCATTGGTCCAGCTTCAATAGGTCAGCAGGAAAGTACTCAAAACTTAGAGTACCATTAGTCTGGTACTCAGATTTGCAACACTGGACAGAGAATGTAGCTTCTTAGTGGTTTGGGTTTCTCATTTGTGAAACAGTGACAGTTTCCGTTACCTACTTCTGAATATTGGTGTTCAAAGACTAATGTGTTAAGTTTTCCAAACTTTATTTATTTATTTATTTATTTATTTATTTATTTATTTAAGTTTTTTTATTTTGAGATAGAGAGAGAACACAAGTGGGAGAGAGGCAGAGAGAGCATCCCAAGCAGGCTCTGCACTGCCAGCGTGGAGCCCGATGTGCGGCTCGAACCCATGAACCATGAGATCATTGAGTTACATTCTATCTTCAGCTGGAAGTCTACGTGAGGAGAATTTTCCTTCGTTTGTATCTCTGTGGAACTTTAGTAGTTTTCTTTGGCCAAGCTTTCCCATTAACCAACGAAGTATTGAAACAACAGAGAACTTTTAATTGTATGGTGTGGAATGGTGGAGGGAGCCCTTCACTTGGAGTCAGGATACTTCTTCTAGTCTTGGCTTGTGTGCCTTCGGGCAAGTCATTAAACTTTTCTGAACCTCAGCTTCTTAATTTGTAAAATGAGTGAGATAGATGATGACTAGCCTTTCTTTCTTTCTTTCTTTCTTTCTTTCTTTCTTTCTTTCTTTCTTTCTTTCTTTCTTTCTATATGAAATGTCAAATTGGTTTCCATACAACACCCAGTGCTCATCCCAACAGGTGCCCTCCTCAATGCCCATCACCCACTTTCCCTTCCCTCCCACCCCCCGGCTAGCATTTATTTCAACTCAAATGGTATGTTTCTGTGTAAGGCTATTAATACCTCCCATAAATCATATAAATCTATAAAACATCTCCCTTATAAATCCTATAAAATGCATTTAACATAGTATATTTTCTACTGCCCCCCATGTCGAGACCTTTTGTGTCTAGAACTACAGGTGAGCCACACCCCATTCATCCTTCTGGGCCTTCCGAAAATGTACCTTCCAGTCGGTAACTATGTTATTACTCACTAGCCTGGGAACTATACGTTTGCATATGGCCTGTTTTCCAGGGCATCGCCTGCTTTTCCCTTACAATCCATTGTTTAAGTTGTCATTTTCTTTCCTTTTTTTCACGTTTATTTATTTTGAGAGAGCGCACGCGCATGTACGCTCATGACTGGGGGAAGGGCAGAGAGAGAGAGAATCTCAAGCAGGGTCCATGCTGTCAGTGCAGAACCCAACTTGGGGCTCAGTCTCACAAACTGTGAGGGCATGACCACAGCCGAAATCAAGAGTTGGACACTTAACTGACTGAACCACCCAGGCACCCCTAAGTTGTCATTTTTACCCTGCATTGAAAATGTGTTGCACAACGACGAAGAGATGATTTCTGAAGAAGTGCTATTTACATGTCAACAGTTTCTAAGGGAAAAAAAACAAGAGTACTAAAATTTTACTTTAGAAGAAGGAGGACCAACTGAGATGCAAAAGGAGCAAGAGCTTTTTCTTTGACTCCTTAACTTAGAATAACTAATGGGTTAATTGGATCCATCACCCAGCTGTTTATTGAGAGGCTGCCATAAATGCCAAGAGTGCTGTAGTTAGTGTAAGAGCCCAATCTCTTCCTTTAGGATAGTGACTCTCAAATCTACCTGCACGTTAAATCATGAAGCCCCGGGCCCTACCTCAGACCAATTGAATAAAAATATTTGGGCGTAGGGCCCGGACATTTAAAAACATCTTCCTGTGCATTAAAAAAAAAATATATTTATTATTTATTTTGAGGAGGGAGGAGGGGCAGAGAGAGAGGGAAAGACAGAATCCCAGGCAGGTTCCATGCTGTCAGCGCAGAGCCTGACTCAGGGCTCGAGCCCACAAACCATGAGATCATGACCTGAGCCGAAATCAAGAGTTGGACGCTTAACCAAATGAGCCATCCAGGCACCCCCCCCCCCCCCAGGTGATTTTAATGTGTGCTTAAGGTTGAGAACTATTTCCTTAGGAGCTTGAAATCCAGGCGAAAGTTAAAAACTATACATTAATTGCTATAGAACATGGAAGTCTATGATGAGTGATATAGAGATCATGGGTGCATGAATTGGAAGGCATTTAATTAACCGGAGTCATCAGGGAGGCATTGAAGAGCTGAGTTTTGAGCCAGTGGAGTTTTCATACCAACTACTTTGACCGGGTGTGGACTGTTTGAAGAGCAGTGGGAAGGACAGATTGGATGTTAGGTTGTAGCCAGGTTGTGATTGTCCAGTGTCCATATGGGGATTTTGACTTTATCCTGCAGGTGGTAGGAAGGCTTTTGAGGAGTCACTGAGGACTTCTGGTGGATAAAAAGGCATGAGAACTTGGTGTCTTTGAAGATGGATCCGATGGCAGTGAGGGGTATGTCATTTGAACAAAGTGAGACAAGAGCCTGTGGAAAGAAAGACCAGTTGGAAAGCTGCTATCATGGTTCAGATTATAATGCTCTGAGCTAGGAAAAAGGCAGTGGAATTTAAAAAATAATGATAGTAAACATTTGTATGGAGTTTTCATAATCAGCAAGTTTGTTCTCACGTCTCATTAAAATTCACAATAACCTTGGTGTATTTTGTAAATATTTTGTAAATGAAGGAACTGGTATACAGAGGTTAAATTGTGGTAAAGTAACCTTACTGAAATGCGGGTCCTAACTGGATGACGACAGAGAAGTAATAGGGGGTTGCAAGGGCTCTTCTGGGGCATCATGTTGGATGTGGACGTAGTAGAATTCCTAGTGGCTAACTCAGTGTCAAGGCTCTGGCTGTGCTCTCAGGTACCTCCTTATGTTCTTCACATTGACTTCCGTTGCCTCTGTGGTTTGATGTGCAATGACTTTTTATAAATGTGTGGTGAAGGGAAGGGAATAAAAGGCTGTTGTCCATTCAACTTCTATCAGATAAGAATTTTAATGTATTTTCTGAGTATTTTTGGTTTTCAGATAGTTAAATTTTATTGAATTTTAGAAGGCTTAGTCTACGTGTGGGGGATCCACATACAGGGCTGACCTTATCCAGATGTAGGTTAGCTGTGACCAGGTAGATTTCCTTTTCTCTTGTGGTTGAGACAGGAGCCATAGGGAAGAGAATTATGGGTCCTGGTGTAAACATTGGAGAATATCCTCACGGCTGGGGTAACTAGGATGTTTAATCAGGATTACATCCTTATCAGAGCTGGAGATTGACTCCTATCCATCACTGTGGTAATTCATTTTGTTCGCAAGTCCACCAGAGCTGTGTACTCATCTGTTTTGTACACCAGGATCCTGAGGAAACTTAAATACCAGCCTAAATCATCCGTGCATGTGATGAAATGCACTTTTTCATCTGAGATATTTGTTTCTCTGCAATCAGATAGCAGAAGAATGTGCCAGAAACCTATGGGATGCTGGGGAGGTACAAAAGGAATGAATCATCATCATGGCAAATCTTGATTAGATTTTCTTATGAAATGCTGGGAGGAGGCGGGGGAAGAAGAGGAGGTTGAGCTTTTGTGCCCTGGGTAGTTTCAGTCCAGGTGCATAGACTAATGTTCACCGGCTGCAGCCATGGTGAGGGTAAGTGCTATTTTGGTAATTTGGAATGAGAACATCTTTGGAAAATTAAGATGTCCCCTTTTATTTCAACTGTTTATCTTCTCATTTTAGAATCCTGGGATCTTCAATGGCAGGAGACAGAGTGATCAGAAGCCCGAGATGAATTTTAACACTATTCTAGAAGAGATTCTTATTAAAAGGTCACAGCAGAAAAAGAAGACATCGCCCTTAAACTACAAAGAGAGACTTTTTGTGCTAACGAAGTCCATGTTAACCTACTATGAGGGTCGAGCAGAGGTAGGAGACAATAAAAATTCATTCTGCTTTCTGCATTGATAATATTTTATAATATTATTTCCCCCCACCCCAAAATCGTATGGAATACATTTTAGGTTAGTGAAGTTTAAGTAATAATTTTTTATCATTTGGATCTGAATATAAAGTTTAGAATATGGTGAGAAAGTCTCTTAATTATGGTTTCGTGTATATGGATATACTTTTCGTATCAGCCTACTGTATTAATCCTTTCAAGAAAACATTTCTACAATGGTTTTATATATATTTTTTAAATTTATTTATTTATTTTGAGACAGAGAGAGAATGCATGCAAGCACATGTGCAGGGAAGGGCAGGGAGAGAGGAAGAGAGAGAATCCCAAGCAGGCTCTGTGCTGTCAGTGTGGAGCCTGATGCGGAGCTTGATCCCACGTACTGTGAGATTGTGACCTGGAAATCAAGAGTCGGACGCTCAACCCACTCAAGCCACTCAGGCGCCCCACCACATTATTCCTTATGAAATCCATTAAATATATTGTATTCATGGATCCGTCGCATAACCTACTGTATTGTGTATCAAAATCTGCTTTAGCTCGTATACACCGTGTCTTTGCCCCTTGCTTTATATGAATAGTTCTTCGTTATTAAGTGGAAATTATTTAAAACTCGTTAGTGATTTCGTGGGTCCAGCATATTGCTGAAGTTGACCTAACGCAGAACTGCTCAACTTTTTTTTTTTTGTGATAAGCAGCTACTGCAAAGTGCCTTTTATGAGAGGAAGGAGAAGTGGCTTGCTAAAAACCTAGTCAGTGAGCATGTGGCACAGTGAGGTCTTATCAGTTGCTTTAGCCTCTGGGTTTACCACCAGATGAGGCATGTGAATGTATCGTTGCCTCTGGCCGACCATTTTTCTCCTGGCATCTTGGGAATGCGTTATCTAGTACTGCCAGTCCAGCCATGCTCCTCTAGTAGAAGCACTCTTGGATTCCAGGAAATGGATGGAGACCGTATTGCCCTTGTTGACCACATCTGTTATCTAGTTGGTTATAGTAGTTTGCTGGTGATCTTGTTGTTTGGTTTTATTTTATTTAATTCTTCTTTTTCACCTAGAGTGCCTCTCTTAGATTGATTGATTTACTGTTTTTGGTTGTTTGTCTTGTGTGTTTTTGTTTGTTTGTTTGTTTACTCCCACTGATGTCTCTGTGGTTTTGTTCCCCTAATTCAGAGAGAACGGCATTGTTTCTTACTGGTTGTCCTTAACTCTGTTAATTTCTGTTGTGGCTTGTCATGGCGACTTGTGGAATTCTGCAGGTTCATGTAATATAGGACTAAAGTCCTTTATCCACCTTCTTAAATCCCTGAAATGCTCAAGACCCAAACCTGAAAAACTCTTTTAGTGGTAAAACTTGGCCTGAGATGAAGTTATTTTTAGTCTTTGTCCTAGTCAGTGTGATTTTTTTCTTTTGCATGTGTGTGTGCAGAAATATTAATGTTTTTATTTTTGTATGGTATATGTGCTATATTTCATTTATTAAATCTGAAAAATTTACAATTCCAAAGGGTTTCAAGTAAGACCAGAAATAAGAATTTTTATTTTATTTATTTTATTTTATTTTATTTTATTTTTATATTTAAAGCTTATTTATTTTTCTTGAGACAAAGAAAGTATGCACACACGCCCAAGCACAAGTGGGAGAGGGGCAGAGAGAGAGGAAGGAAGAATCCCAAGCAGCCTCTGTGCTGTCAGAGCAGAGCCTGATGCAGGCTCAAACTCATGAACAGTGAGATTATGACCTGAGCTGAAATCAAGAATCAGTCACTTTAACTGAGCCACCCAGGTGCCCTGAAAAAAAAAAAATTAAAATCTACAATAGATTTTTTAAATATACCTTTTTTATTTTGTTTATTTTATTTATTTTATTTAAAAAAACATTTTTTTAACGTTTATTTATTTTTGAGACAGAGAGAGACAGAGCATGAATGGGGGAGGGGCAGAGAGAGAGGGAGACACAGAATCTGAAACAGGCTCCAGGCTCTGAGCTGTCAGCCCAAAGCCCGACACGAGGCTCAAACTCACGGACCGTGAGATTGTGACCTGAGCTGAAGTCGGACGCTTAACCGACTGAGCCACCCAGGCGCCCCTAAATATACCTTTTTTAAAAGTTTATTTACACTGGGTGTTGTATGGAAACCAATTTGACAATAAACTTCATATATTGAAAAAAAAGTTTATTTATTTATATTGAGAGAGAGAGTGAGCAGAGGAGGGGCAGAGAGAGAGAGGGAGAGAGAGAAATCTAAGCAGCCTCTGCATGCTCAGTGCAGAGCCTGACACGGGGCTGGAACCCACGAACTGTGAGATCATGACCTGAGCTGAAATCGAGAGTCCCACCGCTTAACCGACTGAGCCACCCAGGTGCCCCTAAAATAGATTTTAAGGGAAAACAACAAATTTTTGCTGTACAGTAATTATTTGTTGTAATTTGAACTTAATGTAATAAGTCTACGAAAAGAACAGAAATAGAACTGTGAAAGTGGTAAAACATGGTAGTTTCTTAAACAAAAAAAAAGCCTCAGAGCCAGTATTATCTGCTTAGAAATATGGACTGATACAATTGAAACATGTTGCAATTATTAAGTCACTTTGAAGATGATAAATATACAAGGTTAAAAATGCCCTAATTATTTTAGATTAAGTGGAGTAAAGAGAAGTAAAGAGTGGAACTCTTTTTATTTCAGAACCTGGCCCATGTCTTGTCTGGGAGCAGCCTCAGCCACTATGAGAACCAGAAAGGACAGAATGAGGAGGTTGTCACAACACTTAAATACTCAGCTTTGGGCATTCAACATCAGAGTCCACCTCCTTTCTGGCTGCTAACTGGTCCAGGGAGCCTAGTCCTGCTTTAACCTCCACTCTGATGAGCTGGGCATGTTAATCCCGCCTGGATTCTTTTTCTCAGGGACAGACGTTCACTAGCATATGTAGGACTTTCAGCTTGAAACATGGTTGCAGATTTGTTTGCCTCTCACAGTTAAAAATAAATCATTGTCCATATTAAAAAGCTGGGAATTTTAAGAGAAGAATCTGAATTTTTGTAAAAATAAAAGTCTGACAATACTGGGCTGAGTTTCTGCATGACAACTCTCTGCCTGGTTTCTAGGTAAGCCCGAGAGTGCCCCACTTTTGTGTTTCTTCCCTGTTTCGGTTAATGTGCTCAGTTCTCTGTTTTCTATGGATAAATATTCCAGTTTCCATCTCCCCAGTCCTAGAAGCACTGATCCAAAAATGTCTGTGACTTGGGTAACTCATAAGAATCAATAGGTATCAATATTATATATTTAAATATATATATATTTAATACCTATTGATTATATCGATGTAATTATATTATAATATATATAATATATATTATTATATAATAATTATATATTATATTGGTTATATATATATATATATATATATATATATATATATAGTCAAAATCTAAGACTAGAGGTGAATTAGAAAAACCATAGGGACCATTCAGGGGTTAGGATAAATAGCCCTAGAGATATTTATTTTAGTGGTTCATAATTCTGTTTTTAAAAGAAAAACAGTGGGTAGGCTTTTGATTGACCTAGTCACTATGATTCCTAGTGTCTTCATGGCAGTTAAAGGCCATTAATGTTTTATTAAAATCCTCAGTTAATCATAATGTGACTCAGATGTCCATCTTCCCCTGGGTCTGTGAACCCCAGCTCCTCCAACATGAAGGCAACAAGCTTTTCTTCCTATTAAATACAGTTTATTGTGCTTTTTGAAGTATGCTAAGAAATTCTGTTCTAGAATGATGAGAAATTCGGTCCTGCTGTTTCTTCCAAGTCTGATATTGGCAGAGTTGGATTTCAGTTTCTGCTGGGGGCTGTTCCTTGGTTTGTCCTCCCTTGTTCTCATTGCCCTCAGTTAGCTCGTGTTTCTGTGCATTCTAGTGAACTGAGAAGAGATCTTCTTGGCAATTTATATTCTTTGCTCTTATTCATAATGACATAAAACATAGGTCCTTGGGGTTTTCATAAGTGATCTTGTTCTCTGGTCATGGAACCAAATGACACATGGGTTAGACCCCCTGACATGCCAGGGGAGCCTTCATGTGGAATTGAGATGGGATTCAAGGAAGAGCAGGGCTGGAGCTTAAACAGGAAAAAGGTCTCTGGTGAGAAAAGGAGAGGAGAGATCTCTAGATGTTGAGATTTGGAATAACAAGAAAAATTCAAGTAGTGTCTAAATCTACAGTTATCATTAGCTAAGACATCAGGAACTTGTTACAATTGGACCTTGGTACCAAGGTACTAATTTGGCTGGTTTGTTGTCTGTAATACTGTTCCAGTATGGAAACCGGCAAATCGTTTATAAAGTCAAAGAGTAGGGTCACTGGTTGTGTCTGTCCCCAGGTTTGGTGATTCACTAGGAGAACACACAGTACTTGGCACATAGTTGTCCTTATGGCTATGATTTAAAAAAAAATTTTTTTTAATGTATGTATTTGAGAGATAGAGAGAGACAGGGTGTGAGTGGGGGAGGGGCAGAGAGAGACCTACACAGAACGTGGCGCAGGCTCCAGGCTCTGAGCTGTCAGCACAGAGCCCGAGGTGGGGCTCGAACTCATGAGCTGTGAGATCATGATCTGAGTCAAAGTTGACAATTCGCTGAGCCACCCAGGCACTGCTTTATGGCTATGATTTTTGACCGTGGAAGGAGACAGAGCTAAATTATCAAAGGGAAAAGACACTTGGGGCAAATCTATAGGAAACCAGGCACAAGTTTGCAAGAGTCTTTTCTCAGTGGAGTCTTCAAAGTATGTGCATAATTCTTCTAGCACTCACTTGTGGCAATAATGAAATGTTGTCTACCAGGGAAGCGCATTGGAGACTTAGCACCTTTTCATTGGAAGCTGGTTACATAGGCACCCTTTGTCTAGCATGTACCAAAATTCCAGACTCCGCAAGGAAAGTAGGTGCTCAGCATTAAACCATGTTGTTTGTTCAAACAGTTTAGGCACAATGAGCTATTTTTATCAGTGCTGGGAATGGTAGGACCCTCTCAGAGTCCAGGTTCCCAGATGCCAGCCAAGGGCCAACCTGGTAAAGAGGCCTTTCTCTAAGCCACTAGGTCTCTAGGACTATTGTGTTAACTCTTTTCTGCACATTAGTAGTAATAGTGACACAAATTATTGAGTACCACATACAGACGAGGCACAGTGCTGGGTACTTTACATACATTATTTCCTTTATTCCTCAAAATAGATGTTTTATTAGTTCCCCCTACTTAAAAAATGAGTGAGGCTTAGAAAGCTTAAAAACTTGTACAAGGTCATACACTAATGAGTTGCAGGGCTGTTTTCTTTAAAGCCTATTTTTGAAAGAACCTTGATAGTCTGGGTAAAATTAGAAAAAAAATCTATTAAATCTCTCTGTAACACAGATGAAATTTTATGTTAAAGCTTTTTGACACTATTTTTGTTTACTACTTTCAGTTATGATTTTTTTTAAAAATCATCTTTTTGGTAGAAGAAAGTCAGCACTAGTCAGGGTTTTTGTCCTGGCTCTGCCACTATCTAACTGGACTTCATGAAACAATATTCTTCAACCCATGTATCTCTTTACGCTCTCAACTCCTCTTTTGTCATCTCTATTTCAACCCAACACGCATTCGATCTTTTACCAAATGCTATGAATTCTCCTTGCCTTCATCACAACCTTATTGCAGTTCCCAACTCCATTCTCTTGGTGGATTTACTGCCCTATTTGATTCTATTCTTGGTCCTTAATCTTTTATTTATGCGGCCATCATAGGGATATTTAAAACCTGTAGCTTTGTATCTTCTTTAGGATCAAGTAAAAACTCCTGAGCTTGGAATGCAAGGTCCTTGATGCCATTTTTCCTTGTCTTCCCTCTTTCCTCCTTCCACCTCCTGCTGAGTCTTCTACCTACTCTTTCACATTATGCCTTTCTTAATTTTTTTCAGTCTACTTGGCATGATACGTTCCTCTGTCAGCCTGTGAGGATCCGTCTGTCCATCCCTCCTTCTATATTATCCATCAAAAATGTGTTGAGTGCCTAGCAAATGCTCATCTTTTCTGACTCACCCCAATGCCTACCTTCTCTGAAGCCTTCCCTGTATCCCTCCCACCAAAGGTAGAATCCCCCCCACCCCACCCCAGCCCTCTGTGCTCTGTGCATGTCTTTGTTGGTGGCACCTTGGTTACCCAGCTTTAACTGCATAAATGTGTCCCCCAGTGGACTTTAAGCTCTTTGAGGGCAGGGCTCATAGCTTTTCCATCTTTGTATTTCCAAAAGTCTAGTGCAGAGTTGAAGATTCAGTACATGTTGGATGGCTGCATGGATCAAAGGAGAGATGGGCAGACCTCAAACTTCAGAAGCAGGCAGGACAGGTTTATCTTAAACATACATCATAAACAACCAGAGAGGTTGTCACACTGCTCATATGTAGAAGAGTCAGGATTTGAGTCCCTCCTATAATGCCACAGGTGCTTTCCTTATTTTATTCCAACATTCTTTGTAATGAGATGCTTGATATTATAATCTTTTACCCAGGTTAATTGTCAGGATGGTGAAGCAATCAGTTCTTAAGTATAATGGCGCATGTTTCTTGAATACTCTGGGTAGCCTCCCATATTTCTCTAGGGTCTTCTGGGTCTTATAGGGTTGTTCTCTTGACCACCCCTGGGAACCTGGAGACTCTTAGTGATATAGACATAAGAGCCTATTAAGGTTCTGAGATGATGTGATGTTTGTCTTTTAGTTGTATCTTTAGACTAGGTAGACCTCCCAGTGGGAAGCATAGGTTCACAAGGCCCTGCTAATCACTACCTGAACATGTATAATTTTCAGCACTTGTTAGGATTCTGGGGAATGGATGTGGACTGGAAAAAACAGTTGCTTTTACAAGTCAATTGGAAGCATTTACATCAGACTCTAGAGGTTACCGTGTAGTTCACCAGCTTGTAAAAAGTAAGACAGTGAGACAGCTCTAAATACTCCACAGACAGAACAGTGGTTAGTGTCCTAGGGGTTTTATTTGTTTTGCTCTGAGAGGTCTCAACTATGTTAACCCATGAAAACTCATTTTCTAGTTGGCAGTTGAGTTTCCTTCTTTTGGAAATTAGATCGTATCAGCTTCTTGTCTTGTGTCTCAGTTTCCTTTCTTGTGCCTCTTCTCCTACTTTTCATTCATATCTGTTTTCTTATTCTACTGTCCTGGATCTGACTTTCCTCATCATTAGTCACTTTAAAGGGCCAAGATCCAGGTCTGAAGTCCTACAATCTGATTTATTCCCTTAATTTGCCAAGTTAATCTATTTTCATTTAATGCTATTCACTTTTTTTTTCTCTAGGAAGCAGAAACCTATTTAAGACAGAAGAGGGGGAGAATACCATTCCTAAAATTTGGGGGGGGGTAACTTTTTATTTTGCTGTAGTTTCAACTTACAGAAAAGTTGGAAGAATAGTACAAGGGATTCTCAAGTAACCTTTATTCAGATTCACAAATTGTCTCTAGTTGCCCCATTTGCTCTATAATTCTCTTGGTCGCTGTCTTTCTCTTTATTTTTTAATTTTATTTTATTTTTAATGTTTATTTATTTTTAAAGGGGAGGGGCAGAGAGAGAGGGAGACATAATATCCAAAACAGGCTCCAGGCTCTGAGCTGTCAGTAGCCCAACGAGAGGCTCGAACTCATGGACTATGAGATCATGGCCTGAGCCAAAGTTTGACGTTTAACTGACTGAGCCACCCTGGTGTCCCTCTGTCTTTCTCTTTAAATGCATGTTGTTCTCTGAACCATTTGAGAGAAAGTTGTAGACATTGCCCCTTTTACCACTTAAAAGGTCTTTGTGTATTGTCTAGGAACTAGGTCCATTCTGTTTTATAACCACAGCATAATGATCAAAGTCCAGATATTTAACACTGATACAATACTATCATCAAATCCAGAGTCCGTGGTCAAATTCATTCATCATGCCACGGATGACTGCATTGCTACTTCTCCACTTCCTCCTCTTGCCAAGTCCTGGATAGAATCCTGGGTTACATGTTGCATTTTGTTGGTCAAGATGTAAAGTTTTTAACTGTCCGTGGTGAGAGGAGGAGAAATGTATAGAAGAGATGCTGTTTTTTTTTTTTTTTTTGTTACAGCCTATAACATGCCAGCTATCATATGAATACTCAGTGATTGTGTGTGAATGCCTACAAATGTGAAATCAGATTTAGAAACCTTTGCAGTCTATTCCCTTTCTCTCATTCTCATGGTCATCATTAGGAGTGGGGAGATCCCCCTCCTCCCAAAGAAATTATTGTAGCCTGGTCCACTAGGATGAGTAAAAATCACTTATTCCAGTTTCCATGTCCTCCCACCTTCAGTTTTAACTTTTATTCTCTCATGTTAAACAGTTGCTAAGGATCTGGCTATGATAGCTGTGGTTCATTCCCTTGAGTATTTGTATTACAATGAGACAAGAAGTATAAGGAAAATCAATATTTTTGTTCAGAAATGGTTACCTAGTTTATCTTATTCATAAGACTTAGCTCTCAGCAATTTTTAGTGACATCAAAAAGTCAAATTTCCCTCAAAGTTTTATTTAACAGTTTTTCCACTGAATATATTCAAAAGACTGTGCCATAGGCACTGAAAGCAATTATGAGAGGAACAATCCCCACAATGTTTGGAAATGGCATTATAGTTGAAATAAATATAGTGTTTCTCCCCACCTCTCTTTTCCCACCTGCCTATCTTGAAAGAAACTTCTCTTGATTGGAAATGTGTGTAACTTGTTGCAGTTTTTTTTTTTTTTTTTTTTTTTTAAAGAACTGTGTTTGACAATCATGATTTTTGTAACATGAGTTTTATTTTTCCCTGTTGCATCATGACCTACTGGGTTGGGGATTCTTAGAAATCTTTGAAGCTACTTTTGTAATTAGTAGTTTCTAGTAAGTGTTTGTTGATGAAGATAGGTATGATAGCACTTATCCTGAGGGACTGTTAAAGAAGAGATCAAATTACATGAGCAGAGGAAGGTTTGGTGGCAAAAGTATAGATTCTGTGGATTTTAGGAGGTGGTGGAGGTTGGAGGTGTTGGAGACATCCACTTGGCCAAGGGTTGGAGTAGGAGCAACGTGGTTCAGGGAATGCCCCTTCTGTACAGAGGGGACAGCACGTGCAGATACCATGGGCATGGAAGGGGGTTTGCTATATTTGTGGAACCGTTCTGTTCTAGACCTATATAGGCTTTTTAAAAAAAAAAAATTTTTTTTTTTTTAATTTTGAGATGGGGAGGGGCAGAGAGAGAAGAAGAGAGAGAGAAACCCACTCTCAGAGTGAAGCCCAACTCAGGGCTTGATCTCATGACCCTGAGATCATGACCTGAACCAAAATCAAGAGTTGGATGCTTAACCAACTAGACCTGTATAGATTTATATAACTGATAATTACCAGTACACATGGATAATTGATTTGTTAGTAAGAAAGAATAATTATACAATTTTAGAGCTGGGAGGCATTTTTAAAATATTTATTTATTTATTTATTTATTTATTTATTTATTTATGAGAGCATGGGTGGGTGAGGGTGAGGTGGGCAGAGACAGAGAGGGAGAGAGAATCCCACCATGTGCGGAGAGGGAGAGGGAGAGAGAGTGCGGAGCCCAGAGTGGGGCTTGAGCTCACCTGAAGCAGCGCTGGAACTCATGAACCGTGAGATCATGACCTGAGCCAAAGTTGGACGCTCAGCTGACTGGGCCACCCATGTGCCCCTAGAGGTGTTTTAAAGAATGACCCCCCAATTTTTCACTTGTGGGGACTGAGGGTAAGGAAATGATCTGCTTGAGTTCACCTAGTAAGCTAGTTGCTAAGCCTGGACCAAAACTCAGACCTGAATGTTCCTGTGTTAGCCTCTGATTGTATAATCTTGGTTCTGGGAAGGATGTAGTATTTGGGGTGCTCAGGTAGGTTGCTTGAGAGTACTTACGAGCTTGTACACAGAATGGGCACTATCTAGTGACTCTTAGGATACCTTTGCTTAAAAATACTAATCACTTCTCTGCCTTGGAAGTTTTGCTCTTTTTGCACCTAATAGTTCCTTTCCTTTATCTCTAGTCCTCCCCTGCCCTCAAAGGTTATAAATGCCTTGCCCTTTTAAAATTACTGTTATTATAATAATAATCAGTAGTAGTGTTATAGCTTTTTCCCTCACAAACTACATAATAATCTCCTTGAGGGCAAAGAAGAAACCTATCACACAATGCCTCGCACCCATTAGGATCTCAAAAAAGGTTTTGTTGACAATAATTACCATGGTGATAGTGTTTTGGGGGGGAGCAGAAAGGTCTTTAGAGACATTGTGGTAATTATTTCTCTTGCAATTTTGTTTCATTTTATTTTTTTTTAGGAGATACATTATTTAAGTTTAGAAACAAAGCTGCATTTCTCCAAACTAAAATGTGGACGTTATTTTCAACTACAGGAGTCTGAACTGTCAGAAGTCCTACAGCAGTTTGAGAAAGTGAAACTCCATTTTGAGTTGTTTCTAGGTTGTTTAGGACATGCTGCATCTTAGCATGGTTGAAACTGGTCAGGCACACACAGGGAATTATCTATAAAAGGGAGCGTAGAAACACCTGTGTTGTTCAGCAATTCATTCTGTGACTCTTAGAACTCCTGCCATTAATGGCCTTTGAATTTTGTGAATATACTGTACTTCTGAGATAAAATATTAAAGTTTGACGATTACTACTTCAGATAATCGAAAATGGTGTAGTCTTATTACTAAAGCTCATTTACCTTTTTAAGTTTTGAAAAAAATTTTTTTATTTTTATTTATTTTGGAGAGAGAGAGAGAGAACCAGCGTGCGACCAAGGGAGGGACAGAGAAGGGGAGACACAGGATCTGAAGCAGGCTCCAGGCTCTGAGCTGTCAGCACAGAGTCCAACGTGGGGCTCAAACCCACAAACCACGAGATCATGACCTGAGCCGAAGTCGGACGCTTAACCGACTGAACCACCCAGGTGCCTTTAAAATTTTTAATCATGGAGAATTGTCTATAATACTTGCACCCTTCCACATTACTGAACACCTAAAATGAAAAATTGCACCCAAAATAGTTGTTTGTTGAATAAAACTAAATGAATAAGAGACTTAAATGAAATCTCTCAGTGATTTTTAATAGATTTTGGGAAGGGAATTCCCCCTTCCCCCAATTATCCTAGTCGTATGAGAAAACTTTTTTCCATTCTATCTTTATTCCACATAATCACATAGGTATAGCTGTTCTTTAATTTTATTTGCCACAGCAAAAAGGAACATGAAAGTTATAATTCCCTGCTCGTGAGATTGTAACATGTGAATTTTTTTTCATTTTAGAGGAACACATATATATAATTGTTTATTTATAAATGGTATATATAAAATTATATATTTATAAGTTATAGAATGTATAAATCTTGAAGTATTATATATAGTTACTAAATCTATATTAATATGTTAATTAATTTTCTGGCAGAAGAGAGGTCATAAGCCCGTACACTTAAAAAAAATTTTTTTTAATGTTTATTTATTTTTGAGAGAGAGAGACAGAGCACAAGCAGGGGAGGGGCAGAGAGAGAGGGAAACACAGAATCTGAAGCAGGCTCCAGGCTCCCAGCTGTCAGCACAGAGCCCGACGCGGGGCTGGAACCCACGGACCTCGAGGTCATGACCTGAGCCGAAGTTGGACACTCAGCCGACTGAGCCACCCAGGCGCCCCAGTCCATACACTTTTATTTGTTACACAGGCCTCACGTCATTTGTCTTGCTCATTATTTGAAGGATTTCGAGTACGTACAGTGTGCTAGGGGTGGAGGAATTAAGGGGTGCAGGACTCTGGCTCCGTTAAGCTTATAGGCTGCTTAAGTTATAGTTCTGCTTTCGCGGGTTCGTAATGACAGACTTTATTCCACTGCATCCACCGGGCTGTGAAGCTGGAGTTCCCATCCTCACACCCCACTGTTTGCCCTCGCCTGTGTATTTCTGGAGTATCTGGGACTCTTACACTTCACTTGCCCTTGGGTTTCCAGGGGTGATAGGGGGTCGTGGCACAGACAGGATTTCAAGGTTTCCTTCTGTTGTTAAATTTTAGTTGGCTTAGATTTCACAAAAGTGCAA
Source organism: Lynx rufus (assembly GCF_022079265.1). NCBI lineage: Eukaryota > Metazoa > Chordata > Mammalia > Carnivora > Felidae > Lynx > Lynx rufus. Next base: position 37,639,930 of record NW_025814845.1, on the reverse strand, counting down.
GTGTTTTGCATACATATTGCGATACTGTGTACTCGCTAGCATTTCTGTGAAGTGTATCTGCAGATAACCAACAGATTTCTGCACTATTTACTTTGCAAGTGAAGAAACTAGGGGACAAAGCCAGGTCACCTTCTCTGAATTGACATCCCATCTGACTAGATGAACCAAGATGTCTTATCTTTCTGGCTAATGTGCTGTCTGTTAAACCACATTGTGCTAATGACCGCAAAGGGGGCCTGACTTCCTTAAACATAACTTCACTGACCACCTGTATACATAGTTTCCTTCCTCCTTCCCTGCTGTGGCTCTATGTATCAGACCTTCAAAAGGCAGTTCTTTTAACCTTGATGGTTTGTGTTTCTTTTTTTCCTCACTGCCCCCCTGTGAGGTGGGAGTCCTATGCATACAAGTAAATTAGAGTTTGTGGAAGAGAGACCTACAGAGAGAAAAGATTTCTGTGAATGGTTGTGTGAAAGAGGTTGAAAAGGGTTATGCTTAGATGGTAACCCTTAAGAATTTTAAGGCGGGTTTGGTTAAATAGTTCATTTCATAAATACTTGATTCTTCACAGAAAAAACTCACAAGTAACTCAATTAAATGTGAATTTAATCACTCATAGTCAATCCCAACAGGAGAGAACAGTGTCACAGCTGGAAAGGACCCCCTATAAATCTACCATAATATGTTAAGTTTGTTTAACATTTTTTATGAGTTAAGCAAATGGAGTTTTAGGTCGATTCAGTCCCGACTAGGATTGATTACAGTACAACATCAAAATAAATGGTACAGATTTGAATTGTCGTGGAAAAAGGTGAGTAGCTTTATGCTAAAGATCAAATATGTAATTCAGAATTTTTCTTTTCTTAAAGAAAATGTTTATTTCTGAGAGAGAGAGGGTCCCAAGCAGGCACCACACTGTCAGCACAGAGCCCAATGCGGGGCTTGATCTCGTGAGCCGTGTGATCATGATCTGAGCTGCAATCAAGAGTCAGACACTTAACCGACTGAGCCACCCAGGCACCCCAGAATTTTATTTTTAAGTTTTATTTATTTAAGTAATCTCTACACCCAACATGGGGCTTGAACTCATGACCCGAGATCAAGAGACGCATGCTCTTCTGACTGAGCCAGCCAGGTGCCCTGTTTTATTTTTATTTTTTATTTTTTTACTGGGTCATTTCTTTATTTTCAGATGTCCCATTTGATCACTTTTTTTTAAATTTTTTTTATTTTTAACGTTTTTTTAATTTTTTTTTATTTTTTTTTAATTTTTGAGACAGAGAGAGACAGAGCATGAACGGGGGAGGGGCAGAGAGAGAGGGAGACACAGAATCGGAAGCAGGCTCCAGGCTCTGAGCCATCAGCCCAGAGCCCGACGTGGGGCTCGAACCTGTGGACTGTGAGATCGCGACCTGAGCCGAAGTCGGACGCCCAACCGACTGAGCCACCCAGGCGCCCCATTATTTGATCACTTTTTAAGCACGGATGTGATGACTGAAACATCTGTAGGAAACAAAACCCAAATCCACTGGATGAGATAGTATATTCCATGAGGTTCTCGAATCAATTTATCAGCAGTTGTCTGCCCTCCCTTAATTATAGGGAACTGCAGTTGTGGTCTAAGGCTCATTTCCAAATTAATAGGGTTTCTGTGCATTAGAGAGTGAGAGATTAACACTGTGGGCTCTGGGGCCAGATTACCTGGGTTCAGATCCTAAATTTGTTACTTTTTGCTGTGTGACCTTGGACAAGCTACTTAATCTCTACACCTCATTTTTTCATCTTCAAACTGGGGAGAAAGCAGGACTACCCTTCTAGGTTCTGGTAAGGAGTAAATGGGTCGCTGTATGCGAAGGGACCAGGGCAGTTCCTGGCATAGAGCAGGTACCATATAAGCACCGGCAGTTTCTGTTCTAGCTCTACACATGAGATATGTTGCACTCTCACCCACTTTTGTCTTTGTTATATATGTATTTCAAGGTTTTTGCTCTTGAGTCTGGCTTTTCTCAGATCTAGACGTTTTTGCGCTAAGCATAACTGGGTCATTCTCCTAGGATCGCAGGGGATCCACTCTTTGAATTCATCTCTGTTGCTTGCAGTCAGCTGCATTTGGGGGTTCTGGTAACTGGTGGAAATGCATGCCTCAGAGTAAGGCTAGTTCACATCCCGGCATCTCTGAGCCTGTGTTGGTAGAGCTCTCACTGGGACTGTCTGCTCTGAATGTTTTCCTCTGGAAATTTGTGAGTGGAGAGCGTGATGGGATCCTGGCTGTGATAAATGTGCTGCTTCAGTGTGACATTTTCATACACCAGAGGTGGGTCTGCCCTGAAGTTAAAGAAAAGCAAGCATTTAGAGACTTTTCATTCCAGAGCCCTTTCTAAGGTTCCGGGAGGCACCCTAGCAGTTTTGTATTCATAATTTTGCACTTAAAAAAAAAAAGTCTTCTTCTTAAAGCGTATAAGCTTCAGGCCACTCAAAACCTTGATCTGTTTCTACAGAGCGTAAAGACTTTATTTGTCCTAATACCTGACGCCATCTATCAATTCTGCCAGTGAAATACTCCCAAGCACCTCCATTGTAAACCATCGCATCTATAATTGGTTTCTGTCCTTAGAAGTCTTCCTTTCAAGAACAAAGTGTTATATGTCTACTTTAATCTGTTAAATTTATCTTTAATACTTTCAGAGTTGTTTTTTAAAGTACCATACATTCTTTTTAAGTTTGTTTATTTTGAGAGAGAGAGAGAGAAAATGTGCTAGTGGGGGAGGGGCAGAGGGAGAGAGAGAATCCCAAGTAGGCTCCTTGCTGTCAGTACAGAGCCTGACACGGGGCTCAAACTCACGAACCGTGGGATCATCACCTGAGCCAAAATCAAGAGTCAGATGCTTAACTGACTGAGCCATCCAGGTGCCCCAAAGTACCATACTTTTCTTGTTAAGTGAATTCCTGAGTGTGTTATGGTTATAGTTCCTCTTGTGAATAAGTTATTTTTCATTGTATGTTTGTTGTAATTAGGTGCTGTTAATATATAATCAAGCTCTTGATCATTATAAATCTATTTTGTAACTTACCAGTATACCATGCTATTTCTAAATATTACATGGAGGCACAATTTTCTATACCAACTTTGCTATAAAAAGGATTATTTTCTATTAAATTTAATCCAAATAATGGATAAATTTGCTAATTTTTTAAAAGTTAGCAAAAATAAAAGCATTTTCAGTTCTAAGTAGGAATACTCAAAAGGGTAGGATTGAATATTTCTTTGCTGAGCAAATTTTAAACTGTGTGCTGGAGGGTACTATTGATGGTGGAGGAATGTACATAACTAATAACAGCAAACTTTCTGAATTGACTGAAATATAAAATTTAAAAGCAGGGAAGCCTGAGTTTGTAATTCATAATCACTACCAATTGGTGGAGTAAGGAGATTCAAACGTAGGCCATTTGACTTAGAAGTTCCCCAGACATCTCTACCTTAATTTTCTAGCCAAATAAGCAAACAAACAAACAAACAAACAAAAAAAACCATGCCTCTTTTTACTTGAATCAATTAAAAAATTACTACAGTCAATTATTTTGTGGTGGATAATTTTCCAAGCTCTGAGGACACAAAAACATATACAAAGCAAATGTCCTGCTGTCATGGAACTTACATTCTAGAGAAGAAAGGCAGCATACAGATAAACCAATAAATATCTCCCACCTTGAAAAAAAGCAAAGCAGGATGGGAGGGGTGGGGACTTGCATGCTTGTGGGTTTTCTTTCTTTTCTTTTCTTTTCTTTCTTTCTGTTCTTTCTTTCTTTCTTTGGTCAGTGGTCAGGGAATAGAGATCTTAAGAAAAGACAGGCAGGGGGGGAGGGGAAGTCCTTGGGGAGGGGAACCGGGACTGCAAGGCGTCAGGAAAGGCAGGTGGTGCTTCCGTGCTCGGGGAACAGCAGAGAGGCTAAGGGGCTGAAATGGAATGGAGTGGAGTGTAGTGGTGGGGGAGGCCAGAGATCTTTGGGGGCCATGGAGAAGACTTTGGATTTTTTGTTTTTTAATGTGATGGGAGATTTTGGAGGGTTATGAGTGGGGAGTGACAAAATTTAGCCCTTCTGTTCGTGTACTTCAAGGCACTGGGGCACAGTGGAACATGAATTGGCAGAGAGAAGTGACTGTGCCAGCCAGTTTGACCCTGGGGAGGTCATTTACCCAGTCAGTGCCCCAGTTTCTACTCTAAAATGAAGAAACTGGATTATATGAGTAATTCACTAGAATCGTTTTCATGGCCAATTATGATTCTCAGATCTTAAAATAGTTATTAAACATCCACATGTATTGGCAGCAGTTGTTGACTATGGGGAAGAGGAGACCCTCCCCTTCCCACTTTCTGCTCAGACTTTGGAACTTCCTTGTCTCCGCCCTGAGCCTTTCCCCTGAGCCTCACCCCTGCCTCTGAGTAGGTGTGTGTATAGTGGTGTTTCACTGTCTTTTCAACCTGCATTTCTCGGGTTACTACAGTAGATGAGCAAGTCTGTGTATTTACATTGTCCATTGGCATTTACTCTCTGTTGAAGTGCCTGTTTGGATATTTTTCCTTCTTTCCCCAATTAGAAAAATTTCTTACTTATTTTTAAAAGATACATATATTCTGAATCAAACTCATTGTCCCTATATGCTTTGCAGATACTTGTTTGTACTTGGTGGCTTGTCTTTTTTTTTTTTTAATTATGGTGGTAAAATACACATAAAATTTACCATTGTAACCATTTTAAATTGTACGGATCAGTGGCAGTAAGTACATTCGTCATGTTGTGCAACAATTACCACTGTCTGGTTCCAAAGCTTTTCATCACCCCTAACAGGAACCTTGAGAAAGTTCTGTGTGCACTTAGGAAGAATGTGTATCCTGGTGCTTTTGGATGGAATGTTCTGTAAATATCTGTTAAGTTTATTTGGTCTATTTAAGGCTGATGTTCTCTTATTGATTTTCTGTCTGGATGCAAGTAGGGTATTAAAGACCCCTATTATTACTGTATTTCTGTATATTTCTACCTTTAGGTCTGTTAATGTTTGCTTTCTATATTTAGGTGCTTCTATGTTGGGTGCATGAATATTTACAAACGTTATATCCTTTTGTTGGAATGACCCCTTTGTCATGATGTAATGCCCTTTTTTGATTCTTATTACAGTTTTTGTTTTAAACTCTGTTTTTTCTGGGGCACCTGGGTGGCTCCATCGATTGAACGACTGACTTTGGCTCAAGTCATGATCTCACAGTTCTCGATTTCAGGCCCCACATCGGGCTCGCTGCTATCAACACAGAGCCTGCTTTGGATCCTCTGTCCCCATCTCTCTGCCCTGCCCTGCTTGCACTCTCTCTCTCAAAAATAAATAAACATTAAAAAAAAGTCTATTTTTTCTGATGTGTGTATAGCTACCCCAACATACTTTTGGTTTCCATTTGCATGGAAGATCTTTCTTTGTTCCTTCACTTTTAGTCTGTTTGTGCCTTTTACATCTAAAGGAGTCTCAGGGCACCTGGGTAGTTGAGCATCTGACTCTTGATTTCTGTTCAGGTCATGATCTCATGGTTTGTGGGATCGAGCCCTGCATTGGGCTCTGCACTGACAGCAAGGAGCCTGCTTGAGATTCTCTCTCTCCCTCTCTCTCTGCCCCTCCCCTGTTCTCTCTCTCTTTCTCTCAAAATAAACAAATAAACAACAAAAAAATGAATCTTTTGGCCCTAGTCACTGACCCACCTCTGAGGACTCAGCAGCACCACCCTTGACCCCCCTTGCTTCCCAGTGCTCTGTCCCGCGTGCCAACCTTCTCTCACCACCACCTTCCGTGGGCCGTTTCCACCAAGGAAAAGGGATTGTATCTTATGTCTGCTATCTGGAATCTCCACTCTTTTGGCCCCTTTGCTGATGCAAGTAAGGGTGATAATCTGTTTCCTGCTAAAGATTATATCCATAAGCATTCATCGGAGAATAGCAGCAGAAAAATCCAGGGGATTGCTGATGCTTATGATAAAAAGAAACTAGTGAAGGTCTTTAAGAAGAAATTTGCCTGTAATAGTACTATAATTGAGCATCCAGAACATGGAGAAGTAATTCAGCTACAGGGTGACCAGCACGAGGACGTATGCCAATTCATAGAGATTGGACTGGCTGAGGACGACCAGCTGAAGGTTCATGGCTGTAAGTGCTTTTGGCTCACTGAAGCTTTAGTGAGGATTTCCTCACAATGAGTAGAATTTGCCTTCTGTCCTTTGTCACCAGTTTAAAAACCTCACAGCTTATGTAATGTAACCATTTCGGATCCACTTTTAACTTGGACTAGTGTTACTCCTTCGTGCAATGAACTGAAAAGAGCCAAAAAGAAAAAAAAAAAAAGACTGAATCTCTTATAGGCAGCATATAAATGGGTCTTTTTTTTTTTTTTTTTTTTTTTCCTTATCCATATAGCCACTCTGGGTCTTTTGATTGGAGAGTTTAGTTCATTTATATGTAAAGTAATCATTGATAGATACATACTTATTGCCATTTTGTTAATTGTTTTCTGGCTGTTTTTGTAGTTCCTTTCTGTTCCTTTTTTCTTCTCTTGCTCTTTGTGATTTGATGACTTTAATGGCATATTTACATTCTTTTCTCTTTATCTTTTATGTATTTACTATAGGTTTTTGCATTGTGATTATCCTGAGGCTTACATGTTACAGTTTATAACAGCCTGTGTGAAGTTGATAACAACTTGTTTGATCACATTCTAAAACTCTACATTTTTACTCTCCCCCCATGCTTTATGTTTTTGATGTCACATTTTACTCTTAATCTTGTATATCCTTTACTAATAATTGTAATCATAGTCACTTTCACTACTCTTGTCTTTTAATCTATACACCACCTTTGTTAAGTGATAAACCCACTACCTTTACTATATATTTTCTTTTCCAGTGAGATTTATTCTTTCATATGTTTTCTTGTTCCTAATTAGGTGTCCTTTCTTTTCAGCTTAAAAAAGATCGTTTAACATTTCTAGGGCCAGTTAGTGGTGGTGAAATCCTTTGGCTTTTGCTTATCTGGAAAACTCTCTCTCTCCTTTAATTGTAAATGATAACTTTGTTGGCTAGAATATTCTTGGTTGGAAATTTTTTTTTCTTTCAGCTCTTTGATTTTATTGTGCCACTTCCTTATGGCCTGTAAAGTTTCTGCTGAAACAAAAAAATTTTTTTTGCTGCTTTTAAGATTCTTTCCCTGTCTTTAACTTTTGATATTTTAATTATAATATGTCTTGGTGTTAGTCTCTTTGGATTCATCTTATTAAACTCTGGTCTTCCTGGCTCTGGATTTCTGTTTCACTTCCCATATTAGGGAAGTTTTCAGTCGTTATTTCTTTGAATAAGATTTCTGCCCCTTTTTCCCTTTCTTTTCCTTCTGGGATTCCTATAATGTGAATGATAGTCCGTTTGATGTTGTCCCGTAAGTCCCTTGAGCTATCTTCACTTTTTTAAGATTCTTTTTTCTTTTAGCTGCTCTGATAGGGTGACTTCCACTTTTTTGTCTTTGAATTCACGGATCTTTTCTTCTGCTTCATCTAGTCTGCTGTTGAACCCCTCCAGTGTATTTCTCAGTTCAGTTATTGTATTCTTCAACTCTGTGACTTCCAGCTTCTTATTTCTTTGTTGAGGTTCTCACTGGGTTCATCCATTCTGTTCCCAGTTCAGTGAGCATCTTTATGACCATTACTCTGAACTCTTTATCAGGTAAATTACTTATCTCCATTTCATTAAGGCTTTTCTCTTAGGTTTTATCTTGTTCTTCAATTGGGAACAAATTCCTCTGTTTCTTCATTTTTTGGGGGTCTCTGTTTTGGTTTCTATGCAGTAGGTGAACCCCTCTGCCCCCAATTCTGAAGGAGTGGCCTCACAAAGGACATGAACCTTGTCATTCAACCCTGCCCCAAATCTTGTTTGTGCTTCTCCAAGCAGCCTATTATATTTTTCATAGCTCCCAGTAGTTGAGATTATGCCAAGACCTGTCAGTATCTCAAAGGGGGAGAAGATCTTAGCACCTAGATTCAGGCTGCTTGGAAGCCAGACCCATAGACAACAACTTTTAAAAGTATGCAAATATATACAGTTCTTTTGGACCACAAGCATAAACCCCACTGGCCACCAGAGCCAGGCTATCTGGAGGCTTCCTTTGGGCAGAAGTTGCAAAAATTGGGGCTCCAGATGAGTATATAAGCTATTTTCTTGGAGAAGTTTTCTTCTGGGATAGATCATATGGTAGAAACAAGTCTGAATAAATTTAAGAGAATTAAAATTGTATCAAACACCTTTTCTGACCACAGTGGTATGAAAGTAGTAATCAGTTATGTGAAGAAAATGGGAAAATTCACAAATATAAGGAGATTAAACAACATGCTACTGGACATCCAATGGGTCAAAAGAGAAATTAAAAAACACCTTTAGACAAGTGAAAATAAAAATACAACAAATTCCAAAATCTGTGGAATGCAGCAAAAACAGTTCTGAGAGGGAATACATAGTGATAAATGCATACTTCAAGAAACAAGAATGGTCTGAAATAAACAACCTAACTTTATACCTCAAAGAACTAGAAAAAGAAGAACAAATGAAGCCCAAAGTTAGAAGAAGGAAGGAAGTAGCAAAGATTAAACCAGAAGTAAAAGAAATAGAAACTAAAAAACAATAGAAAAGATCAATGAAGTTAAGAGCTGTTTCTTTGAAAACATAAATGAAATCGGCAAAGCTTTAACTAAACTCATTAAGAAAAAAGAAGACTCAAATAAAATCAGAAATAAAAGGGCTGTTAAAACTGAGATCACAGAAATACAGGGGGTCATAAGAAATTACTATGAACAATTATGCACTAACAAATTGAGCAACTTAGAAGAAATTAATAAATTCTTAGAAGCATACAACCTACCAGGACTGAATCATGATGAAATAAAAAATCTGAACAGACCGATTACTAGCAAGAAGATTGAATTGGAACCAAAAACCTGCCAACAGGGGCGCTTGGGTGGCTCAGTCGGTTGAGTGTCCGACTTCAGCTCAGGTCACGGTCTCGCAGTTCATGAGTTTGAGCCCCACATCGGGCTCTGTGCTAACAAACAGCTCAGAGCCTGGAGCCTGCTTCGGATTCTGTGTCTCGCCCCCCCCCCCCCCACCTTCCCCTGCTCATGCTCTGTCTCTCTCTGTCTCTCAAAAGTAAATAAATGTTAAAAAAAAATTAAAAACAAAAACAAAAAAACAAACAAAAAAACCCTGCCAACAAACAAAAACCCAGGACCAGATGCCTTTAATGGTGAATTCTACCAGATGCTCAAAGAAGAATTAATACCAATCCTTCTCAAACTCTTACAAATATAGAAGAGGAAGGAATTCTTCCAAACTCATTTTGTGAGACCAGCATTACCCTGATACCAAAACCAGACAAGAATGTCACAAGAAAAGAAAATTACAGGGCAATATCCCTATGAAAATAGATGCAAAAATCCTAAACAAAATATCAGTACACTGAATTTAATAATACATTAAATTTTTATACACCATGATCAAGTGGAATGTATTCTAGGGATTCAGAGATGGTTCAACATTTGAGAAGCAGTTGATGTGATACACTACATTAGCAAAATGATGGATAAAAATCATATGATCATCTCAATATATACAGAAAAAACATTTGAAAGAATTCAACATCCATTTATGATAAAAACTTCTCAACAAAGCAAATATATGGGGAATGTACCTAACATAATAAAAGCTATATATGACAAGCCCACAGCTAACATCATACTCAATAGTGAAAAGCTGAAAGCTTTCCATCTAAGATCAGGAACAAGGGAAGGATGTCCACTCTCACCACTATTACATAGTATTGGAATTCCTAGCCCGATCAGTTAAGCAAGAAAAAGAAATAAAAGGCATGCAAATTGGAAAGGAAGAAATAAAACTCACTATTTGCAGATGACATGACATTATATGTTAAAAACTCTAAAGAGACCATGAAAAAACTGTTAGAACTAATAAATGAATTCAGTAAAATTGTAGGACACAAAATCACACACACACACACACACACACACACACAAAATCTGTTGTATTTCTACAGACCAATAGCAAACTGTCAGAGACATTAAGAAAACAATCTCATTTAAATTACATCAAAAAGAATAAAATTCCTAGGAATCAATGTCACCAAGGAGGTAAAGGATCTGTAAAAGGTAAAGACCTTTGCTAAAAACTACAAGACATTAATGAAAGAAATTGAGGAAGACACAAATGGAAAGATATCCCATGCTCATGAATGGAGGAATTAATATTATTAAAATGTCTATTCTACCCAAAATGATCTACAGATTCAGTGCAATTCCTATCAAAATTCCGATGACATTCTTCACAGAAATGGAACAATCATAAAATTTGTGCGGAAACCCAAAAGACTCCAAATAGCCAAAGCAATCTTGAGAAAGAACAAAGTTGGAGACATCACACTCCCTGATTCCAAACTTATTACAAAGCTATAGTAATCAAAACAGTATGGTATTAGTATAAAAACAGACATATAGATTGATAGAGCAGAATAGGAGCCCCAAAATAAACCTATGCTTCTACGGCCAATTAATTTATGAAAAAGAACCAAGAATGCACAATGGGGAAAGGACAGTCTCTTTAATGGTGTTTGGAAAACTGGACAGCCACATGCAAAAGAATGAAATTGGACCACTATCTTACACCATACACAAAAATTAACTCAAAATGGATGAAAGACTTGAACATAAGACCTGAAACTATAAAAATCCTAGAAGAAAACGTAGGCAGCAATCTCCTTGATATAGGGTTGGTGACGATTTTTTGGATATGACACCACGAATAAATGCAACAAAACCAAAAATAAAGGAGACTACATCAAACTAAAGAACTTTTGCTCATCAAAGGGAGCCATCAACGAAATGAAAAGGCAACCTACTGAATGGGAGAAAATATTTGCAAATCATATATTTAATGAGGGGTTAATATCCAAAAATATATAAATAATTCATACAAGTCAATAGCAAAAAAACAATCTGATTAAAAAAAGGGCAGGATACAAATTATGGAAAGAGTCCAAATGTCCACTGACTGGTGAATGGATAAAGAAGATGTCATATATATATATGTATATATATATGTATATATATATATACACACAATTGAATACTACTTGGTGATCAAAAAAGAATGGAATCTTGCCATCTACACCAATGTAGATGTAACTGGAGTGTATTATGCTAAGTGAAATAAGTCAGTTGGAGAAAGACAAATATATGATTTCACTCATATGTGGAATTTAAGAAACACAGCAGATGAACATAGAGGAAGGGAAGGAAAAAGAAGATAAAAACAGAGAGGGAGGCAAACCATAAGAGACTCTTAAATGCAGAGACCAAACTGAGGGTTGCTGGAAGGGAGTTGGTTAGGGGTTGGGCTAAATCAGTGATGGGCATTAAGATAGGCACTTGTTGGGATGAGCACTGGGTGTTATATGTAAGTGATGAATCACTGGGTTTTACTCCTGAAACCAATGTTACACTGTATGTTAACTAACTTGGATTTAAATAAATAAATTTTTAAAAAAGGACAGAATATCTGAATAGATATTTTTCCAAAGAAGACATACAGATGGCCAACAGGTAAATGAAAAGATGCTCAACATCACTAATATTCAGGGAGATGCAAACCAAAATCACAATGAGATACTGCTTCACACCTGTTAGAATGGCTGTTATCAAAGAGACAAGAAGAACAGGCATTGCTGAGGATGTGGGGTGCTTTGTTGGTGGGAATGTCAATTGGTACAGACACTACGGAAAATAATATGGAGGTTCCTTACAACATTAAAAGTAGAACTACCATATGATCCAGCAATTCCAGGGTATTTATCTCAAGGAAACAAAAACACTAACTCAAAGAGGTATATGCGTCCTTATGTTTATTGCAGCATTATTAACAATAGTTAAGATAAGGAAACAACCTAAGTATTCATCAATGGATGAATGAATAAAGAGGATTGTATGTATGTACAGTGAAATATTATTGAGCCATAAAAAAAGAATGAAATCTTGCCATTTGTGACAGCATGGATGGACCTCAAGGGCATTATGCTAAGTGAAATAAATCAGTCACAGCAAGACAAATACTGCTTGAGCTCTCTTCTATGTGGAATGTAAAGAGCAAACAAAAACAACAGAAACAAAACAACCCCCCCCCCCAACAACAACAATACAAGAACATCAAGCTTATGGATATAGAGAACAGATTAGTGGTTGCCAGAATTGGGGTGGGAGAAAAGGTGAAGGGAGGCAGAGGCTAAAATATTTAAAATAGTTTAAAACTAAAGTAATCAGCAAAAAAAAAAAAAATCACAACAAAACTTAGACTTCATAGTTTCCCGTATTTTACATAAAAAAACTCTTTAAAGCATCTTTTGAAAGTAAAAATGAGCTGCTTCCTATACATTCTGAGATAATCCATTGGTTCCTAAATTGCAATCACATTTTCTCAGCATTAAGGTTCAAAACATTACACGCAAGTAAATGAGGCTTCCTTAGCATGTCAACATGTAGTTTTCATGGACACCTAAACATCGCTAGAAATATTTTTTGTTTTGTTTGTTTTTATTTAGAAAGAAGTTCAATTAGATTCTTTGTTAATAGTTTCTAGTCCATAAATTTAAATTACTAAACTCTACACATTAACATTCTACACTTCTGTCTTTAGCTTTTGATGGTCTCTATTGATGTGGGAAACAAAGGCAAAAGAAAAAATTAAATTTCCTTACAACTTAACAGCCCATAGATAAGTCCAGAGGGACCTTCCCCTAGGAGCTCGGCTGCCTCTGTGATGACACTTTGCTAAGGGCAAAAGACAATCTTAGCCCAATCCCTCCAGGCTACCAGAAATTCCTTTGGAAACTTCCTTTATCTCTACTCCCCCAAGATATATGTTGGCAATCATACTCCAAGCATATGGCCCACTGATATACATCTAAAGGGTCTCATGACTGAGTTTTTACTAAACAGTAATAAATGACCTTTTCCTGACAGCAGCTAGCCCCCTCAAGGTCTTGGAAACCTTGCTTCCAAAATTCCTTAGAGACTTACATGGCTTTAAGCTATCCCTAACCCCCTCCCAACGTGAAGGTATTTTAATCAGTCACTTGTCACAACCTCAGTGCAGATTTTTCTGCCCTTAGGCCCTGTCCCAAGGTTTTAATAAAACCACCTTTTTGCACCAGAGATGTCACAAGAATTCTTTCTTGGCTATTGGCTGTGAACCCCAACATTTTCTACACCATCTTTGACTATCGAATGTAGGAATAAGGAGTCGGCAAACCTAGGGTCTAGTGCTGGTTTGGTCTTTGGGACCAGGGAGTCATGTAATTACTCTGAACCTTACTAATCTTGTGCCTAAAGGGCAGGGGCAGGGGGTGGGTGGGGGTGGGGAGTAGTATCTGCCTTACCTATTTCATACAGTTGTGAAAATCTTATTAAAAAATGGTAGTGAAAACATTCTGCATCTTAAAAAAAATAGTTATTGTTATTACTTAATGCTCATTTGATTGCCTTTATCTATCGATCATTTGAAAAGTCAGAAAGTATTAGATTATATAAATCCAGATGGCACTGAAGCACCTGGGTGGCTCAGTCGGTTAAGCATCTGGCTCTTGGTTTTGGCTCAGGTCATGATCTCACGGTTCTTGAGTTCAAGCCCCGCATCAGGTTCTGTGCCGACAGCTTGGAGCCTGCTTGGCACTCTATCTCCCTCTCTCTCTGCCCCTCCCCTGCTTGTTGTCTATCTCTCTCTCCAAATAAATAAAAACAAACTTAAAAAAAATAAATCCAGATGGCACAAAACTACATAATTAACACTTGAAAAACTGTATATAGCTTTGATCATTCCTCAAAACAAAAAGAAGGGGGAAAAAAGCAGCTGGAAGGTATCAAAAGGGTCACTAAAATATTCAAAGGGAAGGGCTGTCAGTGTAAACAACTAGACTAAACATAGAACCCTAAAGACTGATACAAGGAAGGCCATGAGAGGAAAGCAATGGATCTTAAGAAAAGAAGGAAGGAAGGAAGGAAGGAAGGAAGGAAGGAAGGAAGGAAGGAAGAAAGGAAGATCATACCCATTAAGCAGTCAATCCCTCCCTCCCAGCCCGACCTCCCCACCCCCACCCCTAGCCCCTGGCAACCAGTAACCTGCCTTCTGTCTCTGGATTTACCTATTCTGGGTATTTCATATAAATAGAATCATATGTTACTTTTTGTGTCTGGCTTCTTTCACTTAGCATAATGTTTTCTAGGTTCATTCATATTGCAGCATGTATCAGTACCTCATTCGTTTTTATATCTAAATAATATTCTATTATATAAATAATATTCTATTATATGGATATACCACATTTTGTTTATTCATCTGTTCATGGGTATTTAGGTTGTTTTCACCTTTTGGCTACTGTGAATAGAGCTGCTCTGCATATTCACGTACAAGTTTTTGTGTAGACCTACATTTTCATTTCTCTTGCTGGGTCATTGGGTGACTATGTTTAACATTTTTAGGAACTGCTAGCCGATTTTCCAAAGGGGCTGCAATTTTTTTGTATCACCCCCCCCCCAGGCATGTATGGGGGTTCTAATTTCTCTACATCCTCACTAAGCCACTTGTTATTATCTGTGTTGTTGATTCTAGCCATCCTACTTAGTGTGAAGAGGTAACTCATTGTGGTTTTGATTTGCATTTCCTTTATGGCTAATAGTGTCGAACATCTTTTCATGTAGCCTATTTCTTTTTAAAATGCAGATGTGCTTGCTGTTTTTGGTTAGGCAGAAAAACCTGTTTGACAGGAACTCCATCTTTTTTTGTCTTTTTTTTTTTATGAAGTAGACACTGGGGTCCTAGTAAATGTTTAGCAATTGGGAATCGAGGGAGAAGCCCTGCTTTTCAGCACTTGCCAGTTTCTGTCGAGTAAGTACTCCCACCAAGGCAGATTTCCAGCCACCAAGGTGACACTGAAAGTGGAGCAGGGAAACGGTGTGCACAGTAGGCTCTCATGAACTGCCATGGGCAGACTCTGTTGCATCAATGGAAGGAGAGAGTGGGCAAAGGGAGCCTCATTTAGGGCTGCCTGGCATCGCGCAACGTGGCTGCTGTATGGCTGGAGGGCTGCCGTTCACCTGTTAGCCTGAAGAGGAAAGAATATAATGTTATTGAGGGTCTAGCACCTATCACCACAGTCTTCTGAGGCAGGTGTTACTATCTTATTTTCAGAGAAATCCAAGGTTTAGAGAACATAGGAAGGAACTCAGTGATTCACAGCTATGAATGTCAAAGTGTTGACATTTGAGTACAAAGCATATTATTGTACTCATTACTATCATTTGTCACAGCAAAAGGGTACAAAGCAAAATCAGCAGAAGGAAAAGGCACATGGGGTAAAGTCCAGAGGAGACCAGGCACAAGCTTGTAAGACCCCTTTTCTCAGTGGAGTCCCATAGGACCTGCTTAAAAACTCCCATCAGTGAGTTGTCTACCAGGAAGCTCATTAGAGACCCAGTGCCCAAGCTTTTTTTGTTTTTTTGTTTTTGTTTTTTTTTACTGGGGACTGGTTGGGGATATAGGCACCCTCTGTCTAGCATGTACCACATTGCAGACTCCAGAAGGCAAAGCAGATGCTCAGCATAAACCATATTGTTTGTACCAATAGTTTAGGCACAAAAAGCTATTCTTACCAGTGCTGGGAATGGTGGGATCTTCCCAAAGTCCAAGTTCCCAGAAGCCAGCCAGTGGCCGACTGTAGAAAGGCAAGTAGACCTTTCTAAGAATAGCAGTCTCGAGGGGCGCCTGGGTGGCTCAGTCGGTTTAAGGGTCCGAGCTCAGCTCAGGTCACGATCTCGCGGTCCGTGAGTTTGAGCCCCGCATTGGGCTCTGGGCTGATGGCTCAGAGCCTGGAGCCTGCTTCGGATTCTGTGTCTCCCTCTCTCTCTGCCCCTCCCCCGTTCACGCTCTGTCTCTCTCTGTCTCAAAAATAAACATTAAAAAAAAAGGAAAAAAAAAGGAAAAAAAAAAAAGAATAGCAGTCTCAAGCCTGCTCTGTTAACTCTTCTCCACACACTAACTAAATGCAAAAATAGGAGAGAAAATTGAGAAAGTCCAGAGACTATGCCTGCTTGTATCTTATTATATCTGCCTTTGCCTCCTAGCGCTTGTATAGAATTGATATATGGTAGGTTTCTAATAATGGGTCACTGAGTTGTGCACATCCTCGTTTTGATACGCGGCTTCTGTGTGTATGTGTGTGCGCGTGTGTGCTGTCTGTAAAGCCTCGGTGCTTAAAAGGTTCTGCGTTGACCTAAATCATGATTAATTACGACTGCTTAGCCCAGACATCTCACTGTAGCTCATCACCCTACTCTGAATTCTCGGTGGCTTTTCTCTCCTGAAAGACCTTCATTTGAAATACCGAGGTTTGCCATTCGTGTCTCGAGTGGAAATATTGTTTCTTTTGTTCCAGTGGCCCCAGACTTCAGACTCACTTTTACATCAGTGAACTTTGACTAAAAATGGAACAGTTTCCTCCACCTGATCTCCTCTGTGTCTGGGTCCTGTGTTGGGGTCACACCTTGCTTTGTTCTCATGAGCAAGGGCTGACTGAATTTTCTGCGTGCTATCCAGTTGTCTCAAGCACATTCAAAGGGGCTTTGCGGAAGAGGAACAGTTCTGGGAAAGAGCTGGGCAGGATACCGTGAGCTGACTAAAACCCAGGTTCCTTTTTTTCTGGGTTACCAGACAGACCAGTTAAAGAAAAGAAAGCTTACCTTCTCTTTGGCCTGCTCTCTCAGTTTTCAAGTGAAGTTGAAATTATTTTCCTGCCCATGGTTTTGCATAATTATTTTTCCACTAATTATGTTAATGTCATGACTGGAAATGTTCTTTATTTAGAGTTAAGAAAAGCAAATTTTCTGAATAAAACAAGAAGCATTGGTTATGATGTTAGACGGCTAGTGTCCAAATCCCAGATTCTGTTACTCACCAGTTTATATGGTGCTAGATTAAAGTGAACCTAACCACTTTGCACCTCAGTTTTGTCATCTGTAAAACGGGGACGATAGTAGTTACTACCTCATAGGCTTGTAGTGAGACTCAATTGAGATATGCATCTAAAACTTGCACTAAACGAATTTAAAGCAAAGTCTGCCATATAGTGAGCCTTGAAGAAAAGTTCGTAATATTGCCCTTACTGTTAAACCCTCAGTGTATGTAAAACTCTGTTCTCTCTTTTTGACTGTTTATGCTGCTTTGAGTAAATTAAATTCCTTACCCTCTACCCCGTACTCCTTTAAAACTTTATTTAATTAACAATGGAAATTTTTTTTTTTAATTTTTTTTAACGTTTATTTATTTTTGAGACAGAGAGAGACAAAGCATGAACGGGGGAGGGTCAGAGAGAGAGGGAGACACAGAATCTGAAACAGGCTCCAGGCTCTGAGCAGTCAGCACAGAGCCCGACGCGGGGCTCGAACTCACATATCGCGAGATCGTGACCTGAGCCGAAGTCGGACGCTTAACCGACTGAGCCACCCAGGCGCCCCAACAATGGAAATTTTAAGATAACTGTTTGAAACAAGTTCCAGTATGGAGAATAAAAACCTGTTCACCATAAAACAAGCCTGGAATATGCTGGAATCAGATAGCCCAGGAATGCGCCTGTGACTCTGGCTTTGAGAGCTGACCAACCACTGACTGGGCTCTTGGTTTTTCTGGGGGGAAAGGAGACTACTTCTCTTCTTCCCTTGGAATGTAGCCCCGTCCAAGTCTCGAGTCTCACAGCCTCCTTCTGCCAGGCCGGACTCTGAGAACATTCTGGTTCCCCTGTTCCTTTCTCCTCTTTCCTTTTCCTTCTTGTGGCCTGCTTGTGTCTCTTAGATCCTGCTGACTTGTTCTTACATCACCAGCTAGAAGTGACCTTCCTGCCCCTGTGATAACCTCCAAGCCCTTCTTGTTCATGCAGGGAATAATTGGCATTTATTTCCTCATGTGAACTTCCTTTCTGGCTGCTCGTTCTTGTCCCCTTCAAGAGGTGGTACTCCTCGAGGTTCTATTCTAGGGCCTTTTTCCCCATTCTGTACTTGCCCTAAAAGGCATTGTCCATTCCAGTGGCTTCGGTTAGCATCTGTGTGCTTCCTGATGACTTCTCCAATCTATATTTCCCAGCCTGATGTCTATCCTGTGATCTAAGAGTTTCCTCAGGCATCTCAACTCCAAAAT
Source organism: Lynx rufus (assembly GCF_022079265.1). NCBI lineage: Eukaryota > Metazoa > Chordata > Mammalia > Carnivora > Felidae > Lynx > Lynx rufus. The sequence goes on along the minus strand of NW_025814845.1, from coordinate 37,621,610 downwards.
GTATGAAAAGATGTTCAGGATGTCCCCATCACTCTAGCTCAGTAATTGCACCATGGTCTACCCAGTTGCTGGTGCCAGAAACCTGGGAGTTGGTCTGAAGTTACCCCTCTCCCTCACCCTCTCTCATGTCTGGACTCCCAACAGGGTTTGCTAATTCTGCTTTCTGAATATATCTCAGTCTTGCCCTTTTCCCTCTCTCTATACCACCAGGATCCAAGCTGTCACTGCCTCTTCTTGGATAAATACAGTAGCCCTTGTATCAGTTAGAATTAACATAGGCCATATATCACATAGGACACCTAAGTAATAGTAGCTTAAACAAAACAGAACTTTTTTTTTCAATGTGGGGGTGGAAAAAGACCGGAAGGAAGCAGGCTGTCCTGAATGGGTGTGGTGGATCCAACCCAGGCACCTTGGATCCTGGCTTTCCCTTCCATTGTCTTAGCTTATATCTTTCATTTTGGCCCAAGATGACTGCTGGAGTTCCAGCCATCTTGACTGCATTGCAGGGTGGAAGAAGGAAGAAAGACAGAAAAGCAAGAAAGGACTTTTCCTATCCGAGTTAAGTCCCTTTAACAGTTTTCCCTTATGCTCCACATAGGATTTCCACCTAGATCTCATTGACTAGAATGTAGCCACATGGCCATACCTGGCTGCAGAGGGTGCTGAGAAATAGTCTTTTAGACTCAGTATCAATGTACCCAACTAAAAGTCAGGGTTCTGTTACTGATGAGAAATGGATACGATGGGCAGACAACTAGGGATCTCTGCCATGTTCTACTATACTCCTCTTTTCATGTTGTGCCCTCTCCAGTCTGTTGTACCTGAAGGCCATAGTGATCTTTAAAAACACAAATATAGCCGTGTCCCTCTCCTGCTTCAAGCCCTTCAGGAGCTTCTTGTTTCCCCAATTCAAATCTTAAAAATCCTCAGTATGGCCTATGGTCAAGCAGCCTGCCTGCCTGTCTACATTAATCTGCAATTCCTTCTGTTCCTCACTCTAGCGTTCCAGCTCACCAGTCTTTCTGTTCCTTGAAGGCACCCAGCTCCTTTCCACCTTTACAGCTTGTACGTTTGCTGTGTCCTCTGTCTAGAATCCATATTTTCCCTCCCTTAACTGGCTAACATCTCCTTCAGCTTTCAGCTTAAATATCACTTACTCAGTACAAACTCTCTGATTCCCCAGGTTAGATTAATTTTCCCTGTATAATATCATCTTTCACTTTTACCTTTTTTAAAGTTTATTTATTTATTTTGAGTCAGAGAGAGAGAGAGAGAGAGAGAGGAAGAGGAGGGGCAGAGAGAGAGGGAGAGAGAATCCCAAGCAGGCCCACACTATTAGCATGAAGCCAGACTTGGGACTCGAACCTATGAACTTCAAGATCGTGACCTGAACCTAAGCCAAGAGTCAGATGCTTAACGGACTGAGCCACCCAAGTGCCCCTCTCACTTTTACTTTGTATCTCCTATCTCCATGTAATAAATTATTGGTGCAATTATTTTTTCAGTCTTTCTCTAATCTCTAAACTTCACAAGGCAGGTGAAGGCATTGCTTAGCGACCTGTGGCAAATAATAAATGATTAGTAAATGAGTGAATGGGATCCAGGTTCAAGGATGTATATGATGGATTTATTCCAAATCATGTTAAAGAGAGATATAAAAGAAAGACATAAAGACAGGTATCTCGCTATGTAGTCAGATACTCAGGATCAGGTGTGAGTAAGAAGTTGGGATTAGTAAGAAGTAAATCTGAAATCATCAGATCTAGTCCAGTTAGGACTGTTTATCTTCTAGGGAGGCGGCTTCCTAAGGGACCGTGTAGTGGGCTTTGAAGCCAGATAGATCTGCTCTGAATCCTGATCTGTCATTTACCAGCTGTGACATCAGGCAATTAATAAAACTCTGAGTCACATTTTCTTTCTCTGGAAATGGAGGAAATACCTACCCTGCAAGGCTATTTGTTTATGAGTATCTGGCAAATGGAATATTACAAATTATTGTATCTGATGGGTCAAAAAACACCTTAAGAAGGAAGCTAATTTCTACTTTAAAAGCAGAGACAATGGAGAACATTCTTCCTGTCACTTCCAGGTCATTCTGGGTACACATCTTTTTGCATAATGAAAATAAAGATTGCGTTTTGGTCTCGGGAACAGAAGGGCTTTGGAACCTTTTGTAAGCCTTTTTTTTCCCCCCGATTATTTATTTAAAATGTTTATTTTCGAGAGAGACAGAGCATGAGTGGGTGAGGGACAGAGAGGGAGACACAGAATCTGAAGCAGGCTCCAGGCTCCAAGCTGTCAGCACAGAGCTTGACGTGGGGCTTGAACCCACAAACCGCATGATTATGACCTGAGCTGAAGTAGGACGCTTAACTGACTGAACCACTCAGGTGCCCCCCCCTTTTTTTATTTTATTTTATTTTTTTAAATTTTTTTTTTACGTTTTTTTTTTTTTTTATTTATTTTTGAGACAGAGAGAGACAGAGCATGAACGGGGGAGGGGCAGAGAGAGAGGGAGACACAGAATCAGAAGCAGGCTCCAGGCTCCGAGCCGTCAGCCCAGAGCCCGACGCGGGGCTCGAACTCACGGACCGCGAGATCGTGACCTGAGCTGAAGTCGGACGCTCAACCGACTGAGCCACCCAGGCGCCCCCCCCCTTTTTTTAAAATTTACTAAACTTCCATAGTGCTTACCTTACATTATGCAAGGTCTTACATGCTTCATAATCATTAACTTTAATCCTCTTAACTTTGTAAGGAAGATACCGTTTCCATTCCCGTTTTACAGCTTGCTCAAGGTTACAGAGCCAGCCACGGCAAAACCAGGATCCCAGCCCAGACTGTCTGATTCTCAAGCTCTGAACCATTACTCTGCACTGCTTCTGGGTAATTTTGTGAGACTTTCTGGCTGGCTAAATTGTGTGTTAACCTAGGGATCAGACCCGTATTTGATCTTTATATTAACCAGACCATGAATTAGCCTTTAAGAAAGCCTAACAAACTGGTAAAAGTGTGTCTTTGTAACATTACTCTTCTGCCCTGAAAGAAAAGAGACTTTGACCAAATTTTGACCAAGTGTGCTCTCTGCTACTGTGTGTGAAGGCTGTGAGTTGCCAGAGATTAACTGTTTCTAACGTAAAAAGGAAGTGCTAATATAGTTGCTTGCTGATTCAGTATTGGTTTCATACTATAAGACAGAACTAAAATAACAGCCTCAAAGAATAAAAATAGTACAGTCACATGAAGCGTCAACCGTCCTTTTTAAAAACAGGATTTAAAAACATGGGTTGTAAAACCCATGAAGTAAAGGTTAATCTCTTTTTTTTCTGGTTGGAGAGAGTAGATATGGGTAGACACTCGTCTGTTCTATTGTGTCCCTCTGTAATTTTAGGGTATTGATGCTGTTAAGACCCAAGGAAGAATCTCATTCATGCCAGTTTATTTTATAAGTCAAATTTGGCATCATTCTCTGGAGTCTAGAAGGTAGGTAGGAGGGACTTTTCTTAAATAGAACTAATGGCTTTTGCTTTTATTTTCCCTAAGGGTTAATATGGTTTTGAAAAAGAACATTAATAGCTAAACTTATTGAGCACTTACCACTTGTCAGTTTTATTCCAAGAGCTTCCTATGACTTGACTTTTTTTTTTTTTTAACGTTTATTTATTATTGAGAGACAGAGAGAGACAGAGCATGGGCATTGGGGGGGCAGAGAGAGAGGGAGACACAGAATCCGAAGCAGGCTCCAGGCTCCGAGCTGTCAGCACAGAGCCCAACGTGGGGCTCGAACTCACGAACTGTGAGCCGAAGTTGGAGGCTTAACCGCCGAGCCACCCAGGCGGCCCAATATGACTTGACTTTTTAAGTTTACAGCAACCGTATGAAGTTGTTTGCTAGTACTCATCCCGTTGTATAGCTAGAGAAACTGAAGCCCAGAGAAGTTAAGCGACTTGTTCAAGGGGATACAGCAAGTAAGTGGCAGAGCCGGGATCCAAACTCAGGCAGTCTGGCTGCAGCGTCTTTGCTCTTGAGCAATGAGAACTTTGTTGTGGAATCCTGCTGGCTCTTAGTCTAAGGAGATAAAGCAAAGGATAGTGGTTCATCCTTTGATTTGTCAAAAAGCTACCCACTTTTTCTTTCCCCGAAGAACAGTCCCACCAAGTGACAGAACCAGGCTCAGCTTTCTGTCTTCAGCGGCGGGGACCCTTGCGTGTTAAAGTATAATCCCTTGAGGCCACAGTTCCTCATTGCCTGGAAGATTAATGACGCAACTCCTCAGCACTCCATGCAGAGCCATTCATAACCTGATCCTGACTCACCTTCCCAATCTCGTCTCCTGCCTCTTCCGCCCGTCCCTCCATTCGTTGGAAAATACTACACACCGCCAGGCTTGCCCTGCCATGTTCTTTTGTAGTGACCGACCTTCGCTTGTGAGGTTTCCTATGTAAAATCATCTCTCCTTTCTTTGCTGGGAAAACTCTCATTCGCGATTCAAGGCTCTGCTCGAAGAGGCAGCTCATCTGTGCGGCCTTCTCAGACTCTTTTTCTGGAAGAATTAACCTCTTCTTCCTTTATGTCCCACTGCGTTTTGCTCAGTGAAGAACTTTCCGTATTGCCTTATGAGTAATCATTTCTTGCCACTCAGGTGGAAATTCCTGGGGAGGAGAGCAGACGCTGCAGAAATATTGACTAAAAGAGTGAAGGGCTGAGGTGGCGTGAGAGAGACGATAGAAAGGCGTGAGGATATTTCAGTTAATTCCTAGCCTTGTCTGTTATCTTGTCTGTGGACTATATAAGACTTTTTGATTTGGGGACGTAAACTATTCAGTGTGACCTGCTTTCTTTCATAACCACGAATGAAAAATTTCCAAATTGTGATGTTCACAAGGAAACCTCTGTCAACAAGAAAACAGCTATCAGGTTAGCGATCAAAATAGTGTATGATTTAAAAGAGCTGCTATTATTCTAGATTAACTGTCTGATTTTTTTTTTTTTTTTTGAGAGAGAGAGAGAGTGCAAGCAGGGGAGGGGCAAAGGGAGATAGAGAGAGAATCCCACGCAGGCTCCATGCTTTGCATGGGGCTCGATCTCACGACTATGAGATCATGACCTGAGCTGAAAGGAAGAGTCAGACACTTAACCCGAGTGAGCCACCCACGCGTCCCAACTGTCAGATTTTTAAAATTTGGTTAAGTTAAATACAAATTCCAACAGTTTCCTGGGTGGTCAATACCATTCGTTGACTGGGTTCTGACCATGCTGGGTGCTGTTGGTAATCACACCAGAGAATGGGCACCGTTCCCATTCTCACGCAATGTTCAGTCTGTTTCAGGCATCGGCTATGTAACAAGAGCCTCACAAATCATAACTGTGGTTATAATTAAGCAGAAGTTAGGAAAAGTACAAATGGTTTGTATTTCAGAGTATGAAGTGTCTGAGTAGGATGAAAGTGCACTAAATATACAAAACGTATTCAGTTGATCAGAAATCACCAATATTTGATCATTTTGGACTTACAATTTCTTATGGTTGGACATGATATTACCTTAGTGATTGATGAAAAAAGCCACCTCTCTTTCAGAATCCACTTTAAAGCCTGTGCCTGGTAATATGGAGGTTTCAGATGTACTCACTGTACTTACTACAATAACTCCTACATGTTCCTCGAAAGCCTTCCAAGGCTGGTGGCTGTCTAGGTGGAGTGAAGCATCACACCCTCCAGAAGGGAGGTGAGGGAATGAGGAAGAGAAAACCAAACAGACCTTGTCCCCATTGCAAGTGCTGGTGGGCTCACAGGGCGTGGCCTTGCTCTCTGGGCCATGGGGATTTTGTATTTGGCATTGGGGGCGTCTCTTAGAATGTATTCTGCAACACGGATTAACTTTTGCCAGAGTATTAAAAAGTTAATTGCATTAGTGATCGTAAACTAAGAGGGGATGAATAGTTTCACTATGGCCCTCAGCTGTGATAGCCAATAAAGAGCATAGCAGTACAGCCTGGACTTCTGTATCTTTGTTTGCCCTTGGTCAGTTGTTTGACCTCAGTGCTCCATTTACTCAATTATAAAATGCAGATGCTAAATAACTCATTACTTCAACAGGGTCAGCGGTTCTGTAATTAATTACTGAGCACTTTGAGATTGATGGATGCAAGAAGCTGTGTGAATGTGACCACTAAGAGCAGTTGTGTTAACATCTGGGATCGTTTCTTCTTCTGAATCTGGTGGAGACATTACTACAAGTATAGCCAAAGCTTTATTAGTGGCAATTAAATAAAGTGATCAAATCTACTTTTTTTCCAATTTGTAATGGACACTTCTTATATTCTCACAAAAATTTTTTTATAAGTAGATCCTATAACTTTGATCAAGATTTTGAAAAATGTGATGGAGAGGGGCACCTGGTTGGCTCATTCAGTTAAGCATCTGACTTCAGCTCAGATCATGATCTCATGGTTTGTGAGTTCGAGCTCCACATGGGGCTCTCTGCTGTCAGTGTGGAGCCTGCTTCAGATCCCCTGTCCCTGTCTCTCTCTGCCCCTCCCCCGTAGTTCTCTCTCTCTCTCTCTCTCTCTCTCTCTCTCTCTCCCTCCCACCCCCTCTCAAAAATATATAGACATTAGGGGCGCCTGGGTGGCTCAGTTAGTTGAGCATCCGACTCTTGGTGTTGGCTCAGGTCATGATCTCAGGGTTTCGTGAGTTCGAGCCCGTGTGGGGCTCTGCACTGGTAACGCGGAACCTGCTTAGGACTCTCTCCCTCTGCCCCTTCCCCACTTGGCTGTCTCTGTCTCTCTCAAAATAAATAAACTTAAAAAAAAATAAACAAACATTAAAAAAATGTGATGGAGAGAAGTATTTTTAAGCCTTTTATTACAGAAAGTTTCAAACATACTCAAGAGTAGACAGGGTAGTCAGGTGACCTCCATGTACCCAGCACCCAGCTACCTAACCCTGACTCACGCTTCCCTCCACCTCCGTGGTCATGTAGCAAATCCCTCCCACTCCCGTTACCCAGTAGAAGTCCTGTCCTTTCCTCTACAGTTGCTTTAGTGTCCATCTGCAGAAGATAGGGAGTACTCATCTTACGTAGAGCCTTAATGCTCTCACCCCTAAACATATCAAGAGAGCTTCCATGAGGGGCGCCTGGGTGGCGCAGTCGGTTAAGCGTCCGACTTCAGCCAGGTCACGATCTCGCGGTCCGTGAGTTCGAGCCCCGCGTCGGGCTCTGGGCTGATGGCTCAGAGCCTGGAGCCTGTTTCCAATTCTGTGTCTCCCTCTCTCTCTGCCCCTCCCCCGTTCATGCTCTGTCTCTCTCTGTCCCAAAAATAAATAAATGCTGAAAAAAAAAAATTAAAAAAAAAGAGAGCTTCCATGATGTCATCAAGCATCCAGTCAGTAGAAGAAATTGTTTTGTTTTGTTGTAATATTTATTTATTTATTTTGAGAGAGAGAGAGAAAGAACAAACAGGAGAGAGGCAGAGAGAGAGAGAGAGAGAGAGAGAGAATTCCAAGCAGGCTCCATGCTCTGCACAGAGCCTGATGCGGGGCTGATCTCACAAACCATGAGATCATGACCTGAGCTGAAATCAAGAGTCAGAGGCTTAACCGACTGAGCCACTCAGGCACACTTGGAAGAAATTGTTTTGTTTTTTAAAAAATTAAAAAAATATATATTTATTTATTTTTGAGAGAGACAGAAAGAGAGGGAGACAGAATCTGAAGCAGGCTCCAGGCTCTGAGCTATCAGCACAGAGCCCGACGCGGGGCTCAAACCCATGAACCGTGAGATCGTGACCTGAGCCGAAGTCGGACCTTAACCAACTGAGCTACCCAGGTGCCCCAGAATAAATTGTTTTTAAAATCATTTTATCTGTAGAAGTTTCCCAGTTGACAGGTTTTATTACAAAAGTTTTCTGTTGGGGCGCCTGGGTGGCGCAGTCGGTTAAGCGTCCGACTTCAGCCAGGTCACGATCTCGCGGTCCGGGAGTTCGAGCCCCGCGTCAGGCTCTGGGCTGATGGCTCAGAGCCTGGAGCCTGTTTCCGATGCTGTGTCTCCCTCTCTCTCTGCCCCTCCCCCGTTCATGCTCTGTCTCTCTCTGTCCCAAAAATAAATAAACGTTGAAAAAAAAAAATTTAAAAAAAAATATTTTGGAGGTATTGAGAAGACAGACTGCAGTGTGATCCTCTTAACACTAGAGAGAACTGGAGAAATATATAGGGGTCCTGCAGACAGTTATGTAAAGACCAAGTGAATGTTCCGCTTTTGCAGTATCCTAGCGAAGCTCCATTCATTTTTAGAAAATACAGATTTACAGTTTATACTCGCACGCATGCATCTTTGCCCTCCACTCACGTCACATAAGCAGAGAGAGGGGTTTTTCTTAGTGGAGGAACTGGTCAGGTGTGGGCAAGGTGGAGGTACGGTTCTTGAGGACCCGTGAGCCCCGCAACTTTTCGCCTGTCCAGAAACTCAGACCTGCCTCCAGGTCACAGGCTGGCCTCCTGGGGGAGCCTGTGGGGTGGTGGCCACAGGGGCTTCCCTCTCCCAGGGCTGCTGTTTTTCTGCAATACCACTTCATCAGTCCATTTGGCCATGGTGCCGTTCCTGGGGGTGGGGTGGGAATTGTACCCCCAGTGCTGAAGTTGTAGGTCCCTTGCGTAGGCCACTGTGTGCTCACCCGTGACACTGCCCCCCACCACCCATCCTGGAAATTGCACTTTCTGTCCTGGTCTGTTGTTAGCTGTCTGTAACTCTCACCCACCCCGAAACTCACAAAGTTTATGTCTCCCAAGTTCCTCTTGTTTGTGTGATTCTAGGTATTTCGGCTTTCTTGAAGATAAAGTGGCACTAAAAAAACCCTGCACACATGACGTGTCCACTGGAGAGCCTCGGACATACATGCACGCACACACACGTACACGTGGCTCTCAGAATCCCTGGTACCGTAGCAGAGCGCTACTAGTCGGTGTTAACCATAGAGATGCAAGAACTGAAACCTTGGTCAGAGGGCCTTCCTTCTCTTTGGCTGCTTAAAAAAACCAGAAGGTAAACAGATTTGCAGGGTCAGACCCAATGATTCCCATCTGTGGTTGAGGAGGGATCCCCTGGCAGTAGTTCAGAGTATCTCGGAGGCTCGTAACATGACCATTACTCTGTGAGTTGGGTGTTCACATGTGGCAGGACACTTCAGTTGAACAGGGGACCGAGGAAGCAGGGCCTCTTGGATCCTGAGAGTTCCTCTTGGATCCTGGCAGTTCTTGGCATGCCTGGACCCACCGTTGTGGCAGGTATCTGAGAGAGCAATGGCAAAAATAAAAGCAGCCAACTTCTTCTCTGAAATAGTCACATGGTGGCTCTGACTGGATAATGTGAAATTAAACCTAAGGAAGGCCTCCTGTCCGCTTACCGAAGCCCCACCTATTCACGCATGTCCTCGTCCATTCATTGACTTACTCAACCAAGTCATTGAGCACCTGCCCTGTGCCAGGCTATGACATGCCAGCACTGTTGTAGGTGCTGGAGAGGCAGTACGTCTGTCCTCACTGAGCTTCCAGTAGGTGGTCTTCATCATGCTTGCCTTGAGAAAGGGAGTAATGAGACCGGAAGAAAGAAGAGGGTAGGAGCAGGTACCAACTTTAGGGGAAGGTGTAAAATTAATTTTATTTCTCTACCAGAAATTAATTTAATGCTGGATGAATTGGATGGATGGATGAGTTGTTTCTAAATTGGGACAAATACTAAGGTATAACCTTCACTGAAATGAGAGCTGATTGATTACCTACTTGCGGCCCTTTGTAAAGTGAAGTTGTTTTGCTTAATTTAAATATCTATCTATCTATCTATCAGAGAGGGCAGTGAAGTTGTTTTGCTTAATTTAAATATCTATCTATCTATCTATCTATCTACCTATCTATCAGAGAGGGCATAAGAGCACATGTGCATGCCAGCATGGGAAAGGGGCAGAGAGAGAGGGAGACAGAATCCCAAGGAGGCTGGGGCGCCTGGGTGGCTCAGTCGGTTAAGCGTCCGACTTCGGCTCAGGTCACGATCTCATGGTCCGTGAGTTCGAGCCCCACGTTGGGTTCTGGGCTGATGGCTCAGAGCCTGGAGCCTGCTTCCGATTCTGTGTCTCCCTCTCTCTCTGCCCCTCCCCCATTCATGCTCTGTCTCTCTCTGTCTCAAAAATAAATAAACGTTAAAAAAAAAAAAAAGAATCCCAAGGAGGCTCCGTGCTGTCAGCGCAGAGCCAGATGCAGGACTCAGACTCACAAACCGTGAGGTCATGACCTGAGCCAAAATCAAGAGTCAGATGCTTAACCAACTGAACCACTCAGGTGCCATTTTGCTTAATCTTTACACCTATTTTTCTCTTTTGTTGGATTTGTTGGTTTTTCTTTTTTAAGTCTATGATTTAGAACACAAAATTATTAGCAAAGAATTTCATAGTTTCCAAGTCTAATCAATTTCAAGTTCCATGAGGTCAGGGGCCATATTTTCTTTAGTTTTATTGAGGTATAATCAATACACAATAAACTGCATACATTTAAATTGTATTATTTGATGAGTTTTGATATATGTACACACCAGTGAAACCATCACTACGATAAAATGAACACATCCATCACCCCCAAAATCTTCCTCATGCCCTTTTGTAATTCATACCTTGCTTTTCATTCCCACCATCCCTAGTTATCACTGATCTGATTTTTGACACTATAGATTATTTGCATGTTTACTAGTATTCTAAAATAAACTCACATAGCATGTATTTTTTTTTAACTAGCTTCTTTCACTTAGCATATTATTTTTAAATACGTCTATTTGGTTGTATCAATATTGTATTTTTTTATTACTGAATAGTATTCCACTGTATGGATATATCACTATTTGTGTATCCATTCACCTGTTGATGGACATTTGGGTTGTTTCCAGTTTTCAGCTATTAGAAAGAAGCTGCTATGAATATTCTTGTACATGTCTTTGTATGGTCAGATACCTTTCATTTATCTTGGGTAAATACAATGGCGTATTTTTAAATCTCCGTATCTCTTGTGCTTCGCACATTATCTAGCATGTAGTAAGTAAATGCTCAGCAAATATTATCCTAAGTAGTTGCTGGACTTTTTCTACATTTTTATAGTAATTGATATGTAAGACTAACTTACTTTTTTTGAATAGTTACTTTTTAATTTTGAGAAAATGCAAGCGGAGGAGGGGCAGGGAGGGGGGATAGAGGATCTCAGCAGGCTCTGCACTGACAGGCTGACAGCAGTGAGCCCGATGTGGGGCTCGAACTCATGAACCGTGAGATCATGACCCGAGCTGAGAAGTCAAGACAGTCAACCTACTGAGCCACCCAGGTGCCCCCAAGACTAACTTACTTTTAAAATTACTTAAAATATTATTTTGCTTAAGGCAAAAAAGTATTTCTGCTATTATCCTCTTTTCCTAGTGTGCTTTGTGATAGTTTATGCACTGTGGTCAAGCTTAATTGCATACTCCTCTATTTTTTGAGTTCTTGGAATATTTATGGATTCCTCAACAGAGAAAGTGAAGAAATACTGGTATGTTACCTAAAGAAATAATATAAAATATTCAAAAGATTTCTGTTAAGTCTTTTTTTTTTCTTGAATTCTGTAACAAAATTAGAGACTATATGTGGGGGAGAAAAGTTTAAATGTTGAAAAATTGTAGAAATCTTATTTTTAAAATTTTTTTTTTCAACGTTTATTTATTTTTGGGACAGAGAGAGACAGAGCATGAACGGGGGAGGGGCAGAGAGAGAGGGAGACACAGAATCGGAAACAGGCTCCAGGCTCTGAGCCATCAGCCCAGAGCCTGACGCGCGGCTCGAACTCCCGGACCGCGAGATCGTGACCTGGCTGAAGTCGGACGCTTAACCGACTGTGCCACCCAGGCGCCCCTAGAAATCTTATTTTTAATGGCAAAAATAATTATGCTAAAATAACATATTGGTGATGGCGATGGGCCAGATATTGTGCTGAGTGCTTTATGAGCATATCAAAATTAATCCTCATGATAATCTAGGTTAGGTTATTTTAATATCCCCATTTTACAGATGAGGAAATGGAGACTAAAAGAGGTCAGTTAATTTGCACAGGGCCACGGATCTGGCATTTAAACACAGGCCTGCCTGACACTGAAACTGTCTGTGCTCTCCACTGTTATGATGCATCGACTGTGCTATGTTAAAACATTAAAACAGGACTCAAAATATTGTGGCATGTTCAGTAAGTTAATAAAGAGATTCTAGCAATATTGTTAATTGTTGCACGCATAATTCACATAAATTTTTCTGGAAGTTGATCAACTTGCAAGTTTCTTCCCTAAAAATTTCTGACTTTATATTTAAAGTCACTTTTAAAAAGTGTTTATTTTTGAGAGAGAGAGAGAGAGAGAAAGAGAGAGAGAGAGAGAGAGAGAGAGAGATCACAAACGGGGGAGGGGCAGAGAGAAGGGGATTCAGAGGATCCGAAGTGGGCTCCTTGCCGACCGCAGACAGCCCAATAGAGGGCTTGAACTCACAAACCACGAGATCATTACCTGACCTGAAGTCAGATGCTTAACCAGTTGAGCCACCCACGCACCCCTATATTTAAAGTCAGTTTTTAGCCTCTTCTCATCACTGTCATTGGTCAGTCTGTTTCTGATCTCACCTTCTTTTCGGCAGAGTTCTCAGGTAGTCAGAAATATCCAGCCCTTTTCTCTAGCAGTGGATCCGCCACATTATCTCTGGACTTGTGACTGCCTGGCACCCTGGAGACCCAGCAAACCCAAGATAATGCTTTCTCTGTGATTACTCTTCTATTTCTTGCCCCAAATTTAAAATAAGTATTGGCTGGGAACCCTGGTTAGTCCTGTTAGACAACAAAGGGTGTGTGTGTGTGTGTGTGTCTTATTTACTCCCTAGATTATAGGTCTCAGCAGGTAGGAAGTATAGCCCATATTCCTAAATTCTTGCTAAAGAGGCATCTGACATCACTCTAGCTGGAAATCCTGGAGTTACAGAGAAATTTGTCTCCCAGTAAGATTTCACGTAAACCTGGGAAGACTGTAGTAAATGTGTGAGGATTAAGACAGCTTTGTTAAACCTGGGATTGGGGTGCCTGAGTGGCTCAGTCAGTTGGGTGTCCAACTTCAGCTCAGGTCATGATCTTGCAGTTTGTGAGTTCAAGCTCCACATGGGGCCCTTGTGCTGATAGCTCAGAGCCTGGAGCCTGGTTTGGATTCTATGTCTCCCTCTCTCTCTGTCCCCCTGCCCCCCATGCTCTGTCTTTCTCTCTCTCTCAAATAAATAAATATAAAAAAAATATAAAAACCTGGGGTGATAAAGTTACAAAGTTAATCAGAATCTAGTGTAGAAGGTGACTCTGTGGGCTTCTGTCTCTTTCAAAGGAGGCTCCATGAAAGATGAATGTTTAGGTATAGCAATTAATAGAATTAATTTATGTTTTAAGAACTCTATAATTCATGCTTATAATCTGATAAACACCTGTTGTTTTAGATGATATGAACCAAGCTCCAGGTATCAACATACATACTCAAATTGTAATAGTCGAGAGAAATGAAGTATTTCCACGATATTGTGCTTATAAACATAAATATTAAGGAAGAGTGATTGTGACCACCCAGAAACTGATGATATCTAACTCAACATGCTGAGCATGTGGCATTACCTATACTACATCCTGGCCATGGGCTGTCCTCCCTGACAGATCTGCCATGTGAGGGCCCTTTCTGCCACTGAGACCCCGTTGCAGATTTTCCAGTGTTTTTGCTCTTGACATTTTTGGAGAGATGGAGTCATATAATGGTTATTAGAAGGCTTAAGTGAGTCAGTTTATGTAAACTCATGGGATAGTACCCGGCACATGGTGCTGTGTAAGTGTTAACCTATTACTGTGTTTATTATTCAAATATGGACTAAATCAGATGCTCTGATTTAGTATATTTAAATTCACCCAGGGAGTCTCATCATTTTGTACCTACGCCGCCAGATTCAGAGCCCAAGTCCGAACACCAAGTTTCATATAACTACTTATTTTTCAGTAAAACATGTACCTATACGGCGCCTTCGGCAGGAAATGTGTCCAAGTGAAAGTCTGGCCCAGAATTCAAATGTTGCTTTAAAAACCCATTCTCTATTTGTGCGTCTTCTGTAGCTTATCAGTAAGGAATATTGAAACTTGGTGAACTAGGAACAAGTAGGCATTTGGGAATAGTGCAGGAATGCATGTCTCTGAGGAGAGAGGTAGCCGAGAATTATGATGTGTCACATTCATGGTGTTTTAGCCGAATGTACACCTGTGGATTGAATCTTGTCACACGCATGTCAGTAACCCCAGTGTACTCTTAACTCATGGAATGGAAGGTATACCGGGCAGGCCAGGTATTGGAGGAATACAGTGACAAGTACAAAATAACAAAAATCGAGGAACGTTAACATTGGACGTGAAGAGGTCATTTAACCCAGTGTTGCCCAAACTTCAGCCATTGTGCCTGCTACTTACATGATTTTGGCATATATATGTGCCATCTGTATAGTGCTGTTATTGACTTAATGTTTCCTCTAAATACTTCCGTGTTCTTTTTCCTTAAATACACTTAACTTTGAAAGGCAGCTGTATCACTCAGTAAACGGAAAACCATTAATAAATGGTAACCATGAAACTAAAAACAATAAAAACAAATGTTTGTCCAAGTTCCACCTAAAACCACCTCAGTTACCAACATACCATACTTTGGGAAACACTGACTTGGTTCACTTGTTTCCTTTATGGATGCGGAATCTGAAGTATTAAGTAGCTGAGATGTGAGATCTTCTTATTCTAGAAAGTACTGTAAAAGGTAGCTAACTGCTATAACACGCAGTCCCCCAAAACCCAATGCCTAGGCACAACAGAAATTTTATTTCTTGCTTACATTATAACAACTACCCTCCTCCACTTGGTGATTCAGGGATCCATGTGTCTTCCAGGTAGTGACTCCATTGTGTCTTTTTTGTTCATTCTGGAGAACAGCTTTATTGAGACATAATTCACATACCATATAGTTCACCCACTTAAATTGTGTAATTCAGTGATTTTTAATATGTTCACAGAGTTGTGCAACTATCACTGCAATCAATTATAGAACATATTCATCACCCCACAAGAGAAACCTTATACCCATTAGACTCCGTTGTCTTGTGGTCCTTAGAATCTTCCACTGGATTTTCTCATCTTACGGGGGCACAAAGGAGGAGATGGAACATGGAGGATGGTATAAAAGGTTTTAGAGGACAGGAAGTGGTCTTACATCACTGCCGCCTACACTGTCTTGGCCAGAGCTCAGTCCTATGCCCTCATCTAAATGCATGAAGATGAGACAATGCAGTTTAGTTGGGCACCCAGGAAGAAGAAGAAAATGTGGCAATCTGAGATCATTGGCATCTTCTCTGCTCCAGGGGATTTTCAACGTTTGGATTGAATTTATTAGGTCTGGAATTGCTTGAATTTGGAAGTCTGTTTACATGAAATTTATGAAGTAAAGGATCCGTATACATTTATCTCTACCTCACTCATTCTAATTTTTACCAATTTTAAGAATTAAACTAAGTAAATCACTTTTAGACTTATTTGAAAACACATGTTAGTAAGTTTTGCTTTCAACTATAATAAAAATACTTGGTCACAGTTTTTAGAAGTGCTCTTGGACCACAAAGAGGATTTGGGGAGAAAATTGCCAGAAGTATAGAGAAGTCCTAAGAGGGAATGACTACTCAAGAAAAAAACCTTTTTAAATACAGTGAAAAAGTACCTCTAGAAACCTTATAATTGCCTAAATCAGCATTATCTTATATGAAGATTACTCTGTGTATTCAGAAATGGAACTTTCTGCCTTCAAATCCCTTATAATTTATAGCAGTCTTTCACCATCCTGTTTTTATGCTGGATGTTATATGCAAAACCATAATTAAACCATGCTTATGTATGTAATGACTGGCTGCTTTAGGTAAAAGTGCTGGGGTGTTGTTGTTGTTGTTGTTGGCTCTTTTGTGTGCAAAATCACTCTATAAAATGTAAAGCACCTACGTCAGTTATTACTATAAGTTGGTTAAAAGGGAGGAAAGAATGTTAAGATGCCAAGTTTTTGTTTTTACTTCCTTTCATTTTTCACTAGAATTCAGTCTGTGGTAAAGAGGGGACATTTTATCATAGGATTATAAAATGGGAAATGACTTTAAATTCTATTTGTTCTACTTCTGATGCCAGAATGGTCTACATCAATATTGCTCTCAGTATCCACACACACACACACACAAAGTGCCAAATCCATCCTGAGGTTTTTCTTGTTTCTTGTGAATAACGTGGCCTGCTGCACTTAAGCCCATTCTTTGAACTCTGTCCTGAGTGGAAAGGGGAAAGAACTATCCTCGTGAATAGAATAGGCCTTTTGACTCATTGGAGATTTTTAGTAGAATGCGTCATTTTCTTTCTTTCCTTTTCAAGAGTTGACTGCAACTCTTTAGCTGTGTAGTATTGACCCATCTGAACTTTCATTATAAACAATTACTGTTCTTCTCCTTAACCTTAGCAAATGTCTGGTTGTAAACTGCTTAAGACTAAGAAATTTCGTACTTGCTTATCTCCATCATGGTGTTTCTTTGGTATCTGTGTCTTGCCGGTGGTAGGAGGAAGCTGGAGTCCATCTTTAATGACTGTGGCTGAATGAAGGAATCATCCTGATGGAATGCAGTGAATATGAACAGTAAATTTTGATGTGACCCGTCTGCTGAGGACTGTGTGTTCTAGGAATTTTAAATGTGTTCTTAATTCCATGGCAATATTTTATACAACTCTCCCAGCAATATAACATGTGTGCACATACATATATATGATATTACACGCATACATATATGTATATAAAATATACTTTTTGTCTGCATGTTTTGGGTGGTTCCCTTGTCAATTGAACATGCCTTGCCAGCAGCCCATCTTTGAGTTTATATCTATGATGATGTTTTAATTGTTGTGGCCTATTGAGAAAGAACAGTGGCTGATCAAACACTAAGCAATTTAGTAGTGCCCAATGGAGGCCTAATGCTAGGATGGCAACGAGTGTACATGCAGAGGTTCCCTGTAGTTGGAATTGAGAGAAAAGCTGGAACTGGTTATCATAAGGCCCAAAGGAATGCAAGCCTGTGATGCTGAAAGAACTGGCTTTGGGAGAGACATCCAACTCCAGTGAACATCCATCCATCACATTCAAGTAGTATTAATTTAAATTGTATTTTTGGTATAGTTTTGTTTCTATTTAATTTGTGAACTAGCTTTGGTCTCAGAGGGGTTATGAGCTATAAGCATAAGAAATTTCCACTTATTTCATGTTTGGGCTTAGTCAAACGATATCAAGTTAGTCAGGTATGTGTAGCACTTAAGAAGTCAAGATTGGAATTAGACAAGGGTTCAAATCCTGGTTTATTGTGTGACGTGTGGCAATTAATTATACCCTCTAAGCCTTGATTTCTTCATCTGTTATATGGGATGACAACAGTTCTCATATAATGCTGTGAAGAGTCATTGAGTCATCCATGTGAAGAGGTTAACACGGTTCCTGATTCATAGTGAGTGCTCCACAGTTGTTCGATTTTGATAATTTTATTTCTTATAATAAGATTGTAAAAATATCCAGTTTGAGAGACCTGGAGTCAGGTAAACGCTTTAGTGTTTTTGAGAACTCTGGGTTCAATTGTGGCTCAGCCTCTTAGCCAATCTTGTAACCGCTCAGATGCTCAGTTTCATAACAACTTCCCAGCATTGTTGTGAAAACTAATTGATGGGAAATGCTGTGTTTAGGGAGTGACTTTGTATGCCAGACCCTGTGCTAGGCCCCTATGTGCATTATCTTTATTCCTGCTAAAAGCCTATTCCTATAGATAAGGGAACTGAGAGGGGGCAGAGTAACCCTAGGCCATACGACTTCTAAGTGGCAAAGCAGAGGGGTGACTCAGGGTCTCCCAGTCTCCACAGCTCATACCCTCTACCTGAGATCCTATTGCAATGCAAGGGTGATTCATCCAGCAAATTTCTTCTGCGGCATGCTGCTGGGAATAGCCACATTAGGAATAAAAGCCGTGATGGGGGAAAAGGAAGGGATCATTTGTGATATTGGAGGAAAATTCTGCCAGATCTTTCACAGTGCTTAATGGGGACTCAGGATGCCTGGGAAGTAGGGTCAGAAGGAGGAGATAGTCTCCTGAAGATAAATGGCTGACTTTCCAAATTTACCTGTGGCTGGCCTGGATGCTTGTATACGTTAAAATTTTTTTTATTTCGTTAATTTAGGATTGATATTGATATTTTTAAAATACTGAGTATTCTGGAAATTAAAGGAAAACAGGGTAGCTTGTAAGACTTGCTGGGGGACAGGATCTCTTGCGTCTACCTCCCAGTTCTGCCATTCAGTTGATGTGTGGTTTTAAGCAAGTATCATTCATCTCTAGGTCTAGTTTCCCCATTTATGCTGGTTTGAAAATGTGTAAAATGGCTTTTGCATAACTCATTTTCAAGTTCAGTAAAGTATATAGACGATGTGCAAGAGAAGAGATATATATATCCTGTGTATACATACACACACACACACACACACACACACACACACACACACACACACCATGTCACGCATACTTCTTTGCAGACTGGCTCAGCACACTGTTTAATAAACATCTGCTAAGTGCCAGGCAGATTTTTCAGCTTGGATGATTCAAAATTGTCTCAGCTTTTTCGTGATTTTCAGTCTGGTGGGCAGGGTGAAGGCCATATAAATAAAAGGGCAACTTCACATGAGAAATGGAATGACCTTGGATATTTCTTCTTGGGCCACAATAGTAACAATAATGGTTAGCATACTTCAGTAGTCATGAAGTAATTTTTTTATTGAAGAAATGATAAATAGTCTGAGTGGGGGAAAAAACTGTGTATGTGCCTTCTCTGTGTTGACTCTGTTCACCAGAGTGCAAAGACCAGGTATTAAGAGGGCACATGGCTCTTTCAGTAACTCTTAGGGATCCCTATAGCAAGTCTCTTAATCCTTCCAAACCTTTTCTTCCTCAACCTTGCCTAATCTCCTAGGGTTCCCTGAGGTGTGTTTAGAATAAGGTTCTACTATATATCCCATATACGTGTTGAGAAAAGCAGAATTCTCTTTACTATAAAGAAAGTGATAAGCATTGATGAGTACGAGCCTCATATTTTCTTTTTTTAAATGTTTATTTTTGAGAGAGAGAGAGAGAGAGAGAGAGAGGCAGAATGAGAGCAGGGGAGGTCAGAGAGAGGAAGACATAAAATCTGAAGCAGGCTCTAGGCTCCCAGCTGATGGCACAGAGCCCAACACAGGGCTTGAACTCACAAACCGCGAGATCATGACCTGAGCCGAAGTCGGACGCTTAACCGACTGAGCCACCCAGGTGCTGCTGAGCCTCATATTTTCAATTCCCTCTAAACATTTCCAGTGGGTTGTCCAATAGTCAACTCAAACAACATTTTCCAACATTGCCTTTTCAACCCTGATTCTCCTGTGTTCCTTATGGCAGTTCATGCTATTGGTGTCTACTCGTCACTCAGACTCAAAACTGCTGAGGCTTCCTAACTCCTTCCTGTCTCTTAATCCCCACATCTAATTGATGCCAGCGTTACGTGGACTTTATCTTCTAATGCTCCACTGTCCCTGCTTTCCTCACATGACGTACTGCCATTGACTGGTTCATGACCTTGCCATCCCTCACCTGAACTACCGTAACAGGCTCCTGGCTAGCCTCCCTGTGTCTATCCATTTGTCACCCTGCCATTAATAATCAGTATTTCAAAAACAAACCTCAATATAGCACTCTTCATTCCAAACTCTTAAGCCTGGCATATAGGCATCTTCCTAATTTGGTCCCAAATAACCTTTTTGATGTCATTTCCTGTACTTCCCCTGAACCACTCTGAGCCACAGTGAATTTCTTTCTGTTCCCTAAATGAGTCCTTTGCTGCTTCTGCTGCTTGGAACTTTTTTCTCTACTTTCTCTATAGGAAAACTCCTACTTATCCTTTAGAAACCAAATCAAAGCCGTACTTCCTTCCTGAAACTTCCTCACTCCTCCTGGCCCAGTCACTGCCCCATTCCATAACACACCATGCGTTCACTTGACTTCTTCATTATTTGATTATGAATCACCCCCCTCTTCTCCTTTCACCCAAGATAGTATTGTGAACTCCTCTCGGGGAGACCCTTACCCCCCTCCGTAGCTTTGCAGCTGCAGCACACGATGTGTGCTTGGTGTCTGATCCGTGTTTTCTGGTGGGATAGATAAAATCATGCGTGAGCAACTTAAATTCGAACGTTTATCTGCAAACCCAAATACTAATATGGTACGTGAGTCGATTGTAGATCGCAAATATATATAATCTATATAATCTATATAGTATTATGTATCACAGAGTATGAGTTGAGGGGGCACAAGTCAACCCAGTATACAAGCCATCCTAAATTTTCCTGCATAGATTGACCTGCATTTAACAGCTGTATTTAGTAGCAGGGGCAGGTGGTGGGTGGAGATGGGTGTCTTGGAAACAGACCATATATAGCCTATCGCTCAAGGGCTGAGAGAGCTGGCAGGTGATAAATGACCCCTGTGAGCAATGTCAGTGATTTTTCTGCAGCGTTGGGAGATTAAAGGTCATTTGACTCTCTCTGTGCTATTAGCATTTACTACAGTTTCTACATTGAGCATGTGTGACTTCTTAAAAGGAGGCTGGTACCGTGGCAATTTCTTCCTCCTATCGACTGGCCCAGGCCCCAAGAGGAGGATGGGTGGCCGTGTCTGACCAGACCTCTTGACACTTGTGCACTGGGTTCTACATACAAGCTGGCCCCCGCTCACCTTTCTGTCCTGTCTCACGCACCCTGTGCTTCTGCCGCATTGATCTTTTTTTGTTACTTATTTATTTTATGTAGCAGACACTTCCAGATATCATATCATAGGCCAGACACTATTCTAAGCACTTTGAAATACCTACTCCTTTGATTCTCACAGCCGTTATTATTCCCATTTCACATGTGAAACGACTGAGCCCATTCTGGATTATGTTTTTCTTTGTGGGTGCTGTTTACTCTTTCCCTATCATGTATCAGAATTTCTCTTCCAGAACTGTCATTGAATTTAAGCCTCAGCTCCTCTGTGTCCCTGAGCATCTTTTTTATTACAAAAGATAATCTTTTGTAATAATTATTACAGCATTGTATAATAAATACCGTGTCTGTCTCTCCTACAGGCAAACTTGGGCAAGTCACGTAATTTCAGTTTCCTCCCTCCGTAAAATGCGCCTAGTAAGATTTACCGCACAGAGTAGCTGTGAGGATTAAATGGCACAGGGTTTGAGCTATCTGCTCAGGGAGTGAGCTTCGCTGATCTTGACTGTGTACTTCTTGACACAGTTGCTGACACAGGACAGGTGTTGTTTTGGAGGATGCTGAAGGGCAGGGAGAGAAGGAAAAACCAGGACGGCCCAAAGTCAAGGCTGCTCAGAGAGAAGAGAGTGTTGGCACTTGCAAATGCCTTACAAAGGGCTGAGTGGATGGCAGTCGAGCACGGACTGTTGGGTTTGGTGATGTTTTTGAGACCTGCTGAGCAGGCTGTGGTGAGGTGGGAGGTAGACTGCAAGTGGCTAAGCAGGGGGAGTGGGTGGGAAGGAAATGGGGGCCAAGGGTGTAGTCATCATCTCTTTCAGGAAGGGAAAAGTGAGGTCAGTAGCAGGGGCCAGAAGAAGGATTCTTGGTGTGGATGGGAGAGGTCCGAATGTGCCTATCGGTAGAAGTAAGACCCTCAGAAAAGCACGACCGGGGAGAATGTCCTCTCTCTACCCTGACGAAAGCTCAGTCCATGCTCAGAATCCTTGTTGCCCCCCCTGGGGACTTGGCTTCATTAACGCTGTTACTTGTTTGCAACTGTGGGGTATCCCAGGGTCTAGTGGGCTTTGGGGTCTTTGGGTAATTGACATATTTAACTTGTCTGAGCTGTACTTTCCTCATTGTCTCCAAGAGACGGAAGAAAAGAGAAGAAAAAAAGGACAAATCTTAGAGTGCCTTTGATCTACAAAGGGAGGAAGTTGGAAGGTATACTCATGGGATAGCTGCTGTCTTCTCCATAAAGCAGTCTCCCAGGACCAAGGGAGTGGGAAGGGTTTGTAGTTCTGATAAGACCGGTGGTCATCATGGAGCCCACCAGGTTCTCTCCATTAGAGACACAGAGGAATGAAGGAGCAGCAGTGAAGGCCTGGGCAGGCATGGAGAGGAAAATCAGGATTATTGTTAACCTTCTGCAGCCAGGTAGAAAGGAATAGGGAGGGTGTGGATAGAACTGGGGGCTGATAAAAATGCCAAAGGATATATGGCATGTGTGCAGGGGTTGGGGGAGAGAGGAAAGAGAGAAAGAGGCTACTATGATGAAATGACCTCCACAAGAGTCTAGTCATCTATCAGATGGGAGCTGGTGGTCTGGGACAGAGGGTAGGTCTTAAAAGTCTTATGGTGACAGTAAAAATGCAGAGCAGATTCCTTGGAGGAGGATAGAGGGCCCGAAGGTTGTGACCAGAGGGCAATTCCAGAATATTTAATGAAGCAGTTTAGAATGACCAGTGCCAGGGAGTGGTGAGGTCACCCCAAATATTACAGTGTTCTTCATTTCTCTACTTTTTCTTCTATTCCTCATCATACGAATATCTACCCTCCTCTTCCCAAAGGTAACTTTTAGTCTTTATACGGCTTTTTCTGTGGAGTATATCAATTATTAATATCATTCAGGAAGCATTTTTTTATTTCTACATTGAGTTTGTAGTGGTTTTTAATGGGCGTATTATATCAACTTATGTTCGCATACACTACTTTGTACTCTTTTTTTTTTCCCCCCTTTGACAAATTCTCAGGTGTGAGGTTACTAAACATAAGGGTGGAGGGAGGTCTCGAAATGTCCTTACTTAATTGCTGCAGCCAGAATTGCAGTGAGCAGAGAGAGGGCAGTAGAGAAGCCAAATAGCCCATCCAACGGTAGAATGAGAATGGAAGCTTTATGGGAATACCTTAAGTCCACCTCCCGCCCTCCTGGTTCTGTGTGCTGCAGGGGAAAATGGAACCGGCTGGAGTTTTGCATCTGTGATCAGCTCCCTGGAGTTTTGCTTGATTTGGTCTTCGATGCTATTCTGGCAGGGTGAGGGTGTGGGGGTGGAGTGCTGACCTCAAGACGCTGAAGAAATTGAAAAGATCTAAGTCTGAGGGGAGGGTGACAAAAAAAAGAAGGCGGGGGGAGTCCATTTATGTGTTCTAGAGTGTTGGGGGCAAGGATAAGAAAACTTCATCTTTAGAAATAAATGGAAATAATTACTTTTATTACAGTTCTCACAGTGTTAGTAGTTTGAAATGTTTTGACAATAAATGGAAACCTGATTTAGGTAATTATTAAGGAAGTAGTAATATTTTGAATCAGTGATTTCATTAACAGATATTACTATTAACCTCTTGTCTTGTGTCTTATAATTGTAATGGTTCTCCCTCCCCACCCTCCTTTTTATCTTTCAACAGAAAAAATACAGAAAGGGATTTATTGATGTTTCAAAAATCAAGTGTGTGGAAATAGTGAAGAATGATGATGATGTTGTTCCCTGCCAAAACAAATATCCATTTCAGGTGAGTTGCCATGTGTTTGCCAAAGTGTAATTCTGGGTTTTTAGTCATGCTTACTACTACAGTTTCCTGGCATTGCTGTGGTCGTTGATTAAAAAAATTTTTTTCAGCTTTTTTAAGGGACAGTTGACACATAGGAGTTGTGTATATTTAAGGGGTACAACTTGATGTTTTGGTGTCTGTGTACATTGTGAAATGATCACAGTCAAACTAATTAACATCCATCATTTGACATAGTTACCATTTTCTTCCTTTCCTTTCCTTTCCTTTCCTTTCCTTTCCTTTCCTTTCCTTTCCTTTCTTTTCCTTTCCTTTCCTTTCCCTTCCCTCCTCTCCCCTCCCCTCCCCTCCACTTCCCTTCTCTCCCCTTTGTTTCCCTCCGTTTCCCTTCCTTTCTTTACCTTCCCTTCTCTTCCCTTCCCTCTCTTTTCTCTTTTCTTTTCTTTTTTCTTTTCTTTTGTATGTGAGCGTTTAAGACCTGCCCTCTTAGCAAACTTCAGGTAAACCATCCAGTAGTATTAACTGTAATTACTATGCTGTATATTAGATTTCCAGAACATTCATCTTGCTTAACTGAAACTTTGTACCCTTTGACCAACATCTCCCCATGTCCCCCTCCTCCCTGTCCCTGGCAACTACTCCTCTACTCTCTGCTTCTATGAATTTTACTGTTTTAGATTTTGCATAGAGATCATGTGGCATTTGTCTTTCTGTGTCGGAAGGGAGATTTCTAGCCTTGTATTTATTTGTAGCCCATCAAGATGTTTTTGCCTTGTGACTGTGATCAAGGGTAAAGTGACAACAGACCAAAGACAAAATTCTTGGGTTAGTTTCCCAGGCTGGATTTTATTACTATATTAAAAATATTAAGAATAAGACTTTTCATTGCTCACCAGGAGTTACCTGTAAAAGAGGCACTGTGGTTCAAGGTTTGGACTCTGAGGTCAGATCCTGATTTTCTGGATGATTAGCCAAATGGCAATGGGTAGGTTAAGGAGCACAACACTGGGGGGACACCATGTACAGCATGTTCTATATGAATGGTGCTTCCTGGAGTTACATAGGAGTGGAGGGTCTGGAGATCAGCCCTTTAGTCTCCTCCTCTATAAAATGCAAATACTGATGCCTTGATGGTCGGATTAGTTGAGTTAATGTCTGTAAAGCACATAGTATAGAGTTGGGGTAGTATTTAATAAAGTTAGCTACTGCTGTTATTCATAGTGGCAAAAGGAAGGTATAGGAGTGAAACTGAGAGAGTAGTCCATTCATGTAAAATATTATTCAGAAAAATACTAGATTAGAATAATCCCCGAGACACCAAATTTACTTCGGGATCTTCAGCTAATTAGATTGTGAGAAATAAGATTAGTGAAGCATCTTGGCCTCCGTATATTTTTTCTTCTATGAAAACACAGTCCTTTGCAAAATATGTGTCCCACTTGATGTCGACATGAAGAAATAGGTATGCTTTTGTAAGAAAGGAATGTGGGTTCTTTGGATCCGAAGTGATTGACTTTTATTTGATCATTTCAGAATCATTCATTGGCGCCTGTGGTACCAAAGGCTCTGTGCTAGGCAGAAGTGCTGTGCCTAAGTATTTCTCACCTCATCCACATTTTGTTTTATTTTAGGTTGTTCATGATGCTAACACACTTTACATTTTTGCACCTAGTGCACAAAGCAGGGACCGGTGGGTGAAGAAGTTAAAAGAAGGTAAAACTCATGTCGTATTAGCTCTAAATAATTTTAGGATGTTATCACTAAAAAAGAAATACAGCTAATGTATCTTGCATTTATAATCTTTTAAGCTACAGTAAGTGTTTCTCCAAGGACATTCTGTTACTGTGATTCATGCTGAAGAGAGCTTCCTTTTTTATAATCTGATTCCTTCTAGTGGTATATACATAGTGTGTGTATGTATATATACACACACTTTCATTTAATGCCTAATGCATTTAAAGATGATAAAGCATCTGGGCTTTTAGGATAACAGGATTTGATTTGCTAAGAAATTGCCTATTTAGTCAACATTTGGTATGGATGAATTGACTTGTGAATAAGTATTTAAATGGGTGATTTACACTGGACAGTCCTCATCCCTTCTTTTGGTTGTGGGCTGACTTTTGTGTTTATCCATCATGGTATAGCAGAGGTCACTTCTGCTAACAAGGGTGCTTCACCAAAAAAAAAGGTGAAAGAGAACCATATGGATTTTCTGAATGCTGGGTTGTATGATGCTGTGAAGGTGTTTTTATAGTAAACATAGTATCTGAGAAATAAAGAATGATCAACAGTGTTATTTACAAAACATTCTATCATCTCTGCTTTATTTCACTGATCATTTAATGTGTCTATGAATTACAGAAATAAAGAACAACAATAATATTATGATTAAATATCATCCTAAATTTTGGGCAGATGGAAGTTACCAGTGTTGTAGACAAACTGAAAAACTAGCACCCGGATGTGAAAAATACAATCTTTTTGAGAGTAGTAAGTATTTATTTTATTTTATAATTATATTGTATGTAGGATGTACATGCTATTGGGATAGTGAAACAGTGACTTGATTTTGATTTTTGATTTTGATTTTGGAAAGGCCATCTTGAATGGCCTTTACATTTTCTAGCACAGTGTATTTTGTAAGAATAATTATATTTAGTTAGCAGGGAGGCCATATCATGGAATCAAAAGGTCTATTTTTGAGAACTTTTATCATAATAAGGAAGCCTACTTAAAATGACTCTATTAAAAGCATAAGCCTAATGTGGCACCATCAGCAGCTTTTCTTTCTTTTTTTTTTTTGTTTTTTAATGTTTATTTATTTTTGAGAGAGGGACAGAATGCGAGTGGGTTAGGGGCAGAGAGAGAGGGAGACACAGAATCCGAAGCAGGCTCCAGGCTTCGAGCTGTCAGCACAGAGCCCGATGTGGGGCTCAAACTCATGAGCTATGAGATCACGACTTGAGCCAAAGTCGGTCGCTCAACCGACTGAGCCACCCAGGCGCCCCTCTTGTTTCTTTTTTCTTTTCTTTTTTCTTTTCTTTTCTTTTCTTTTCTTTTCTTTTCTTTTCTTTTCTTTTCTTTTCTTTTGAGAGAGAAAGAGAACATGATCAGGGGAGGGGCAGAGGGAGAAGGAGAGAGAGAATCTTAAGCAGGCTCCACACCCAGCATGGAATTTGTCCAGGGGCTATGGTCTGAGCTGAAATCAAGGGTCAGAAGCTTAACTGACTGAACCACCCAGGTGCCCCAGGTTTTTTTCCTTCAACTTTATTGAGGTATAATTGGCAAATGAAATTGTAAGATATTTAAAGCATACAGTGTGATGATTTGATGTACTTTTGCATTATGAATAGATCCTTCCCATCGAGTTAATTAAGACATTTATTACCTTACATGTATACCTTTTTATGTGTATGTGTGAGAGTATTTAAGTTGCACATACTCTCTTAGTACATTTCAGTTCTACATTACGGTGTTATCAAGTGTAGTCCCTATGTTATATATTAGACACTCAGACCTTATTTATCTTCTAAGTGAAAATATGTGCCCTCTACCAATATCTCTATCTCCTTCCCCCCAACCCTCATCCCCTGGCAACCACTTTTTCTACTCTCTGTTACCATGAGTTTGACTTTTTTAAAAAAATTCTGCATATAAGTGATACCACATGATATTTGTCTTTTTTTCCTGTCTGGACTTACTTCACTTAGTATAACGCCCTCCAGGTTCATCTATGTTGTCGCAAAAGGCAAGATTCCCTTCTTTGTAAAAGCTGAATAAGGTTCCATTGTGTACGTACATACATACACAGCACATTTTTTTTTTTTTAATCCATTCATCTGTTGCTGGACATTTAGGTTGTTTTCATACCTTGGCTACTGTGAATAACATTGCTATGAATATGGGAATGCAGCTGTCTCTTCAAGGTACTGATTTCCTTCCCTTTGTGTATGTACCCAGAAGTGGGATTGCTGGGTCATATGCTAGTTCTGTTTTTAATTTCTTGAGGAACCTCCATGCTGTTTTCCAGAGTGGCTGTGCCAGTTTGCGTTCCCACCGACAGTGCACGAGGGTTTCCTTTTCTCTACACCCTCACCAGCATTTGTTCTCTCTTGTGTTTTTGATAATAGTCGTTCTAACAGATGTGAGATGGACCTGTTGGCCTGTATGTCTTCTATATGTCTTCTTTAGACAAATGTTTATTCAGGTCCTTTGTAACGTCTTTAATTGAATTTTTTCGCTATGGAATTCTAGGAGCTCCTTGTATATTTTAGATATTAACCCTTTATCTGATATGTGGTTTGCAAACATTGTCTCCCCTTCTGTAGGCTGCCTTTCATTCTGTTGATGGTCTCCCTTGCTGAGTAGAAGCTTCTTAACTTGTCATATTCCTACTTGTTTACAAAGAATAAGTCATGGCCCCGATCCCTACGGCATGTCTGTAGTTTGTTCAGGAAGGCAAAAAAACAAACCAGCTTTGATAGCATTTTAAGGTCTTTTCGGAAATAGTGATACAAGCTGCATGCACCAGAGTGAGAGAGTCCAGGTAGATTTCTGGTCTCTGTTCATCTTCACTTTTTGTTAAAACTATCAATCATTGGTAAATGACATTTGGACCTATTTTTGTTGTTGTCATTTGCAGGTATAAAAAAAGCACTACCTCCAGCACCAGAAACAAAGAAGGTAGGTGGACTTTGCCTTTTGGAAGCATTTGCAGTTTGTTAAGTAAGTTTATATTCATTCACGTGATTCTGCCCCTTTGCCCCCCCTCCCCCGCCACCCAGTATCATATCACAAACAGATATACTATGGATTTTTGAATTTTTTTGGTGTCAAATAACATTAATTTAATTATATCAGATATTATCATTGGGGACCCTTCCTCATGTGGCATTTTGCTTTTATTTTGGCCTCAAGATTTGTATAAGGGCTGTGGGACGTTAAAGGACTATTTCAGTCTTAAGACCACAGTACTATGCCGAGGAAGTGACTTCAGTGATTTAATGATATGCTTTTGAAGAGTGGGTGAGGTGATTTAATGATATGCTTTTGAAGAGTGGGTGAGGTGGAAAACACCATACGGGATACTTTGGACCCAGATGGTACCTGATCCAATGTGAATCTGGTACGAGTGACTTTGGGTGGATTCCTTAAACCATGTTTCCTCAGTTGTAAAATGGGAGTTTTATACTCTTATTTCATGGGATCAGTATTAAGAATAAAGGAGAAAAAGTGTGTTAGGTACTAAGTGCGTGCCTTGCACATAGTAGGGACGAAGAAGTGCAAATTCCTCTGACTGAGAGGATACCTGGTAAAAGACTCGCTCCCTAGTGTGCCTTTTCCCCATTGCAGGCCATTTGAATGGTGGGTCCACCGTTAGTCCTTTGGTTTCTACTCCCATATTATCCTTAGCTCTCCCTGGAAGGCCAGCCTTGACACCGAGCAGAGGCTGTTTGATGTTTAAAGAGGGGTTTTGCTCGTGTCCTATATTCTGAAACTCATGAGAGGTCCAGTAGCATCAATATCATTAAACTCACGGGAAGTTTCCCCGGGTTGCATTACGTAGACTTGAGGTTTCTGCTTTATCCTCCGGTGCTGTGTGGATCACTTAGTGTTTGATTCCGTACCCAGTTTCAAGCAGAATGACTAAATTTTCAGATGTTGTCTCCTCTTCTTAGCGAAGGCCTCCCCCCCCAATTCCACCTGAGGAAGAAGATAATAGTGAAGAAATCGTTGTAGCCATGTATGATTTCCAAGCGACAGAAGCACATGATCTCAGATTAGAGAGAGGCCAAGAGTATATTATATTAGAAAAGAATGATGTTCATTGGTGGAGAGCAAGAGATAAATACGGGTAAGTGCTTCCTCTCTGTGCATGACACACAGAGCGGGGGGTCGGGGTGGGGGTGAAGTGCTGAGCAAGAAGAGAATCGTCTGTAACAATCATGTAATGAGACTGGTTCAGCCAGCAAGTAATGGAAGTACACATCGTTACTTTGCAGTAACAAAATGTAGTCTCAGTAATGACTCAATAAATGTAAATGGATCAACCACTTCTTTCCAGAAATTAGAATGCATCACATTGGTCTCTTTCTCATTCATTAGATGTTTAATTAGATAACTTTTATCTTGGGGGAATGATATTTTAGGCTTTTCTCCCCTGAGGTAAGTAATCCTACATTTTTCTAAGAGGGAGAATGTGTGTGTGTGTGCTTGTGCGTGCGTGCATGTGTGTATGTATAAAATACATGTATACACATATATGCAAGAAATTTAAAAACAAGCATTATTTATACAAGATAATTTTGGATTTAAAGGAACCGTCCTTTCAACTTTATTATTGGTAAGTAATGAATAGATCTGGATAAATGTAGAGGATGAGCATCCTTTAGGCTTCATTAAGGAAACTCTATCCTTTGCTTGCCTCTGAAATATAATCCTGTTTATATTCTGAGTTCTTGTGGATAAAAAGAGGAGGACTTTTTGCCCTGGACAGAGCATACCCTCCCTCCAAATCTACTTTCTCACCTCCTTGCCCCATTCTCAATTCCAGTTCTCTATTCCTCGCTTCACTTGTGGACTGATTTACCAATCTTCCCAGTTGTTTTTTTTCTAGAGTATTTAAAAGTAAATTCAAATCATTTTGTCAATTTCACCCCTAAGTCTAACTGCTAAAGATGTTTTTGAACAACTACCATGTCGTTATCATACTTAATGATAATTTTAAAAAATACCATCTGTAAACTTTCCCCTAGCATTTTCAGGACTGAAAGAAGAGTATAAATGAAAGCCCACATATCATGTATCTAAGTATTTTGAAGTTATAAGTCAAGCCGACAAACTGGTCAATAAAATACCATTTATCCTCGAACCTGACAAACGTACCTTCAAAATGCCAAGGAGGCAAGGTTTGAATTAAGAGTCCCATGCCAGAAGGTGACAGTGCATGGAGGGCTGACTCCCTGGGGTACCTTCCTTTCCTCTTCCCTTCTACCTCAGTTCTGTCTCACGTGTACCATATGGATCTCCCAGCCATACGTCTAAGCTCTGTCCACATAGTTTACAAGAGCCACTCCCCAACTTGGCCACCCTTGGACCTGGGCTGAAGGAGTTGCACATAACTAGCATAATTTACTTTTCAGAGTCTGCAAGGTGAAAGGTCTGTGTTGGCCTTACCAATGGACAGAGAGTTTGGGGGTCCTAGTTACCCAGATGATGGTCTAGAGGAGGACTGAGGGAGCATGGACTTTAGCATGCTCTTAGAAGTGTGAGACCACGACAGGGACCTCTCTGATCAAGGTCTAAGGATAGTACCAATTATGTAATTCCATTTTTCCCTGAGTAGCTCTAATATGTATTTGTACAGTTTAAGTAAGACTAAAACAAGGTCCACATACTGCATTTGGGCTGATAGGTCTCTCTCTTGTTCTACAACAGCCCCCATCCTTTTTTTTTTTTTTTTTTTGATTTATTGATGAAACCAGGTCATTTACTCTATGAAATGAGCCACAATCTAGATTAAACTAAATGCTTTCACATGGCGTCATCTAATATGTCTCTGTGTCCTGTATTTCCTGCAGATTGTAATCTAGAGGCTTGATCATATTAGAAGTTGATATCTGGTTGTCCCACTTCTAATGATGTGAAGATTACTCAGTGGTTCAGGTGATGAAAAAACTCATCAGGATTGCACCTAATGATTTGGCATTCATTAGTGATTACTGCTTAGATCCATTATTTCATTAGGGATTGTAAAATGATAATTTTCTGACTCTTCATTCTGTCTACATTTATTAATTCTCTAAAGAAGAACTGCCTCATCAGCCAGTTCATTTAGTTTGTGCAGCAAAGGCAAGAGAAATGTTTGATTCTTTCCTTGTACCAATTTTAGTGCGTTGATAACTGAGCTTCCTCTAGTGATAACAATGGTACCCAATTATTTTTTTTAAGTATTATTATGGATGCATATTGCAACCATTGCAGTCATTATTCTTTTTGCTTGAATTGTCCCATCATAGGTGAGTGGTAGCTGTTTTTGGTTGGGATCACTTAAAAAAAATTTTTTTATGTTTTTTTTATATTTGAGAGAGAGAGAGAGCAGGGGAGGGGCAGAGAGAGAGGGAGACACAGAATCCTAAGCAGGCTCCAGGCTCTGAGCTGTCAGCACAGAGCCCGACATGGGGCTCAAACTACTGAACTGTGAGATCATGACCTGAGCCGAAGTCGGATTCTCAACCGACTGAGCCACCCAGGTGCTCCTGGTTGGGATCACTTTAATCTTTCTTAGATTCCTTGCTTTCTGGGTAAAATAAAACAGCTCAAGTTCATCTTGTATTTTTCCTGGCCAAACCTGCAATTTGTCATTTTCCAGAGGAATGCTGCCTCGTAGGGAATTAATCTTTGGACAATAATCAGAGTGCTAGGATTCTAATTACTACTTGATTGTCATTGTTTCTAGGCCTTTTCAGTGCAACAGAGCTACGTGTGTGTGTGTGTGTGTGTGTGTGTGTGTGTGTATTATGAGTTCTTACTAATAGTTCAAATTCAAAAAAAAATTTTTTTTTTTAACGTTTATTTATTTTGAGACAGAGAGAACAGAGCATGAACAGGGGAGGGGCATAGAGAGAGGGAGACATAGAATCTGAAACAGGCTCCGGGCTCTGAGCTGTCAGCACAGAGTCCGACTCAGGGCTCGAACTCATGGACCGTGAGATCATGACCTGAGCCGAAGTCGGACGCTTAACCGACCGAGCCACCCAGGCGCCCCCAAATTCAAATTTAAGATTACTAGGGTTTTACTCAATTTTTAAAATTGTATGCATGTATGCCTTTTATCTTACACTGATAATCTGGGCTCCTACCAAGAGTGTACCTATTATGAGTGAGTTTTTTTGGCTAAAAATTTTTTTAATTAAATTTTTTAAATTAAAAAAAATTTTCCCAGTTTTATTGAAGTATGATTGATAAGTGAAAATTACATATATTTAAGGTGTACAACACAATGTTGTAATATATGTATGCATTGTGAAGTGATTTCCACAATCAAATTAGAAGACCCATCATCTCACATAGATACCTCTTCGTGAGCATTTGAGATTTTTCTCTAACAGATTTCAGGTATGAGGTCTTCTTCAGCTGTAATGTGTAAGAGTTATGAGGGGTAAAACTGAAATTTCCTTGGCCTCACATAGGCCTTCTCATTCAGTTCCCTTGGGGTATGACCCAAGAATTTGCCTTTGTAACAAGTGGCCCAGGTGATGTTGATATAGAGGTCAGGGACTACTGTGAAACAATGCTCTCCACAGATGTTTGGGACTATTGACAAGATGGGTGTTTTTATCCAACATTTTCACTTTTCTCAAATAGAGATTTCTTTAAAACATCCCAAGAATTCAAGGGAAGCATCGTGAAATGTTAGGAAGGGCTCTGAACCTAGTCACAAGTTCAGATTTTAAGTTCTGACCCTGTTACTGACTAGCTTTGGGACCTGAAGAAAATCCCTTAATCTTTCTAAGCTTCATTTTCCCCACCAGGAAGTGGGTACCTGCCTACCCAGGAAGGTAGTGCCTGCCTACCTCACAATTTTAGGGAAGGCCAAATGAGGAAGTACTTTGTAAAGCATCAAATGCTATAGGTATATTGAATTATTGGGGGTTAGCTAGTTTTTCTTGAAGCTCTAGGCAATATAATGCTTTAATGATTTCATAAAGGCAATAATCTTTCTTTTAATAACTTCTCAGTAAAATAATTTCAGTTTACCTAAAAGTATTTTCCTTCCTTCCAGGAGTGAAGGATACATCCCAAGTAATTATGTAACGGGAAAGAAATCGAACAACTTAGACCAATATGAGTAAGTAAATGGTTTTTTTGTGAATGTGGAGAACCAGAAAATGTTTTCATTTTCCTAGTTATGTAAGGCATTTTGGAGGTGAATAGATATCTTTCCTGAAGTCAGTTGTACAGAGTGGATGTTGTGAGAATTAGTTTCTCTAAATAGGCTTTACCTGAAGGTACTATGTATGGATGCAGTTACACGGGCAAATATAATTGAATTTATTTTAAACAAATCACAGCTTAGCTGACTTTGAAATACAGATCATTGTTCATTCATTCAGGAAATCAGAATACAGTTTCCAAGAGTGGCCTTAAAAAAAAAAAAATGTTTGTTTCTTTTCTCTTGCTATGATAGCAATATGATCATAGCAATATGATAGCAATATGTTTAAAATACGAAAAATGTTAATAAAAATTACTCATAAATCAACTAGAGTTGGCCCGTGTTAACATTAGCATATTTCCGTTCAGTTTTTTTTTTTTAACTGTTATTTAAGGAGCAGAATCATGCTGTGTATGTTTTGTATCCTTTTTATTCTACTTCACAGTATATTATGAATTGAATTTTCCTCATGCCATTAGGTATTCTTCAAAAACATTTTCATAACTGCATTATGTTTCATTCAGTCACAAATTCATCAGATATTTACTGAGATCCTAGCATGTATGAGGCACTGTGCTAGGCCTTAGCGCATACAACGAGGCACATGCCACATAGATGTTTGATATTTTATATAACCATTGCCTTATTTGTAAGGCACTGTGCTGTGTAGCATCTTTGCTCCGTAACGTGAACTGGGATAACCTCTTTTTGCTTATTGTCTTCAACGAGGTCTCTAAAAATTTACGTACTGGTCTAAAGGGTAGTGATGAACTTGTTAGGACTCCTAATGCATGCTGTCAAACTGCTTTCCAGAGAAGGCAATGGGCATACTATTTATAAGCCCACTAGCAGTGCGTGGCCAGGTTTTAATGAGAAGCTCATATATACCAGATACTCTTCCGTGGTCATTCTAAGGGGGTCATTCTGATGCTTCATTCACTTATTTAAAAACACCACCATCACCACCACCAACAAAAAGCTGTCTCCTCTGTCCGTATCACTGCCCGTAAGGTGGATGTACCTTAAAATCTAGAAAAGGATTAATAGCCCTCGGTGGTGTGATCCCCCAAAGTTGTTTTAGAAGTAGATAAGGTAGGGGCGCCTGGGTGGCACAGTCGGTTAAGCGTCCGACTTCAGCCAGGTCACGATCTGGTCCGTGAGTTCGAGCCCCATGTCAGGCTCTGGGCTGATGGCTCAGAGCCTGGAGCCTGTTTCCGATTGTGTGTCTCCCTCTCTCTCTGCCCCTCCCCCGTTCATGCTCTGTCTCTCTCTGTCCCAAAAATAAATAAACGTTGAAAAAAAAATTTTTTTTAAAAAAAGAAGTAGATAAGGTATAAAAAATATGTAAAATAAATAGTGTTTCTGTTCTTAAATAAATTCTAGGAAAAAATACCAAAATCTTTAGAATTAGAGAAGGTACTAAACAGTGAAAACTTGGACCTTATTTTCTTTTTCTTTTTTTTAAATTTATTTATTTTGATAGAGAGAGAGAGCATGAGCACAAGTGGGGGAGGGGCAGAGAGAGAGGGAGAACGAGAATCCCAAGCGGGCTCTGCGCTAACAGTGCAGAGCCCAATGCAGGACCTTATCCCACCATTCGTGAGATCATGACTTGAGCCAAAATCAATAGTTGGCTGCTTAACCGACTGAGCCACCCAGGCGCCCTTGGGCCCTACTGTAAAGTGATCTGACTGACAGCGAAAGACAGATATCGTATGTTTTCCCTCATATGTGGAACTCGAGAAACTTAACAGAAGACCATGGGGAAAGGGAAAGGGAAAAAATAGTTACAAGCAGAGAGGGAGGGAGGCAAACCAAAAGAGACTCTTAAATACAGAGAACAAACTGAGGGTTGATGGAGGGTGGGGGAGAGGGGAAAGTGGGTGATGGGCATTGAGGAGGGCACTGGCTGTGATATGTAAGCGATGCACCACAGGAATCTACCCCCAAAACCAAGAGCACACTGTATATAGTTGGCAATAAATTATATTTAGAAAAATGAATAAATAAAGTGATCTGACTGAGACATAACTGATGATTTGAAGAGGGTTATGCTTGGAAGCCAGATAGCCCTTGTCTAATTGTGAGAACTCCCCTGATTCTTAGGATTACAAATAAGGATTTTATGAAGGTTGTGATTCATTGCCATGAATTTTTTGGATTTATCTTAGTTTGGAAATGCCCTCTCTTCTAAGGGACTCTCCTCCTACTCTGTGTGACTAAATGAATTTGCCATGTACGGTCTCTGGTATGGGAATCCCTTCAGCCCTCTGCCCAGGGTCAAGGATTCCACATGGCATGTGCCATGCCTCGCTCAACAAGAACAAAACCTGTTTTCAGTGTAGACAATCAGAGATCCCCCCTCTTCTCCCTCTGTTTTCCCATGCCAAGATTTGTGTTGTTCTCTGCTACAGCCCATGCTGTAACACATCTCAAATGTTCCCAGGGTTTAAAAAAGCCTTTTGCCAGCTATTGAATCAAGAGTTCTCCTGCTGTTTTTTGGGGCCCAGGAGTCCCAGGCAACAGACAGTCCATGGGGCTGGACTCAGGATTGCCAGGCCCGAGACTCCCAGGGCCAGCAGAACCTAGTTCTGACCTCCACATCCAGGTAACAGTTTGAAGAGGAGAGAGTCAAAGGAGCTGCTGCAGGAAAGAAAGTGGGTTCATGGTGATGGTCATGACAAGTTCTTGGTGGAAGGATGTTAAAGGAAGAAAGTGATAGAAATGAAAGGGCCCTTCGAATAGGGCAAAGTCTAGGATAAAAGGCTTTGAGTGGGTGGCTCAGGGGAAAGGGGTCAAATTACAGAACCAGCAAAGAATCATAGCTGGTTGTTTGGTTTGTTTCTGGTTTTCCATCATTTATACTGGTTGTCTTTTTTCTTTTTGTTAAGTTTGTTTATTTACTTTTTGAGAGAGAGAGGGAGAGAGAGAAACCACAAGTGGGAGAGCAGCAGAGAGAGACGGAGAGAGAGAAGCCTGAGCAGGCTCCATGCTGACACGGGGCTCCATCTCACACGTGAGATCTTGACCTGAGCTGAAATCGAGAGCTGGATGCTTAACCAGCTGAGCCAACCAGGCGCCTCCCTTTCACAGAGACATTTGTGTGACCGGCTGGGACAGATGTACGTGGGCCAGCATCTGCACCAGCACTTTTGCTCACCATGTGGGCTCCTTCACATTTACGGGTGTGCAGAGTTCCTCTTGCCAGGATGAGTTCAGCAGAGCCATCAGTGGCCTTCCTGTCTCGCCTGGTGATAAGCATCATAGAAGAGAGAGAGAAGCTACAATGGGCCATTGGGAAATACCACTAATTGATTCATCAGTTTGTTCCTCACTCCTTCCTCCTTTCCTTCCTTCAACATATTCTTTTTTTTTTTTTTTAATTTTTTTTTTTCAACGTTTATTTATTTTTGGGACAGAGAGAGACAGAGCATGAACGGGGGAGGGGCAGAGAGAGAGGGAGACACAGAATCAGAAACAGGCTCCAGGCTCTGAGCCATCAGCCCAGAGCCTGACGCGGGGCTTGAACTCCCGGACCGCGAGATCGTGACCTGGCTGAAGTTGGACGCTTAACCGACTGCGCCACCCAGGCGCCCCTCCTTCAACATATTCTTAAAGGTCTGAGTTTACATCCTAGGGAGGAGAAATGTCCTTTCTGGGGAATCCGCAAATGCCAGAAAAAGCACTGCTTAGGGCAGGATTCCAAAAAGCCTGCCTGCCCTTTGTACCATGGATTCCTTTTCTTTCTTATTTCCTTTTTCCCTTCCCAGGAGTTGAATGTACTAGATGAAGAAAGGACTCTTTCTTTCTGTTTCCTCCTGAGAGCCACAAGTTAGCCTTAACTGTTTTCTTGCATCTGAATGTGAGACTAACTCTCCATTGCTTACTCTTGCTGTGAAGATGTGGGTTTGAATCTTTGTTATTTACAAAGAAATTTTTTTTTTCCAATCTTTCAGGTTCTGCTTGTTTATAATATATGCCATGAGAACTCCAGTTGCCTTTCCTTAATTAATTTTTGACTTTTTTGGCATTCTGATGAATGTTTCTTGTATCAGTGGAAAAGCTCAGGGACAGAATCCCTTATGTCCTCCTCATTTATTGTATCTCTCTATCGCTTTACGGAAGTTGATTGATTACAACTGCAATTTCGTTAAACTTGGTCTCAGCTCATAAAATGGGGTCCACGGCAATGAGATCTTAATGCCCATAATTCTGGTTAATCACCCCAGGCTCCAAATAAAATAAGAGCCATCAGCTTGTACTGAGATTGTAGTTAGGCTGCTACGAGTGCATAAAAGCATCCAGACCAAAAAAAGGATCTTGTATTATATTTTGGTCTCTGTATTTTTCCCTTTATGTTCACTTGTCTCAGGGTACTTCCTGCGTCAAAAGCGGGTGCTGGTTCTTTTATAATCAAGCTGAACCAGTGGTAGAAAATCCAGATGTCCAGAGGGGCCTGTCTGGTTTCATAACATTAGAAGCCTCAGGAAATAAGACTGTGCTGGAGGGCACACTGAAGGGCATCTAAAACAAACAGATCAAAACAAACAACAGAAGTTTAAAAACGAACGCCAAAGGAAATGGTCTGAGTTCATGTTCTTTTGCCTCTCTCATGGAGAGATTGGGCTGGGGGAAGCAGGGAGAGGAGAGAGTATCTCAGAGGATGAGGTGGGAGATGGCAGTTTCCATCTTTCCTTGGGAAAGATTTCCCAGGGGTTAAGTAGGGGCACTGATCTGCAGGGGTTTGGGGTCGTTGCACAGAGTGGTGACAGAACCTGGTGGGAGGGTTGGCGTCGCTGCTTGGCAATAGCAGTATTCCTACGGCAGAGACTCAGGTGACTGCCAGGGTGTGGGGCTGTGCTACAACTAGTAAGTCTAGAAAACTCAGGAGGCCTATTCTTCTGTTTTGCTGTCTTTCTTTTGACACTTGGGGCCTTTGTGAAATTCAGTGGGAGAGCCTCCATTATGACTTGCAATGAAATCTACTGCCTATTGGTGGGATAGGGGCTTGGGGTAAGTTTTAATTTGAATTAAATACAGTAGTGAAAGTAGGATGATGTTTCCTGCATGTTTGAATCTGTGGAGTAAAATTCATTCTTGTTATTATTACAGAAAAATTGGAAATGATTTTTATGTTAAATAACGAAGAATAGTTTAAATAAATTACGGCATAGCCATACCACGGTGCCTAGAACTATATTGCTTTGCAAAGATGTCTGTCCATACACTATTATATAAAAAGTTCTGGTTATGATATAGCAAGTATAGCTTGATCCCACTTTAATAACAAAATATGAATGTTGGCACATGTACATATCGATGCCATATATGGCATCGTACATATAATAACATGGGTAGGGAAAGTCTGAAAGTATATATACCCAAATGTTATTAGTGATTGTCTATATCATTGAGATTATGAGTAATGTCTTGTTGTCACTTATTGTATTTATTATTGATGAGCAGTGTTACCTGGTTAAGCCTAGAGAGAATAATCCTAGAGAATTGTAAAAACCTGAAATGTACTTTTCTTTTCTGTTCAGATGGTATTGCAGAAATACGAATAGAAGCAAAGCAGAGCAACTCCTTAGAAGTGAAGTAAGTTTTTGTACTTGTTTTGTGAGTTCGGTTTCAGCGCAAATTAATTGTAACAAATCTCTGAGAAGTGATTTCACGTATCTGTAAAGGCTAAAAAATACTGTGATGTAAGTGGTCCTTTTTAATCATTTAAAATTGAGTATTTGTGTACTGTTAGTTTCTTGGGGCCACCAAAACAAGGTACCACAGACTGAGCGGTTTAAACAACAGAAATGCATTGTTGCATGATTCTAGAGGTTAGATGGAAGTCTGGAATCCAGAGGCCAGCAGGGTTGGCTCCTTCTGAGGGCTGTGAGGGAGGGATCTGTTTCAGGCCTTCCACCTTTTTTTCCCTCCGTTCCATCCTTCATGCATATCCGTCTCTGTGTCCAAATTTCCCTTTCTTTTTTTTTTTTTTAACATTTATTTATTTTTGACAGAGAGAGAGATTGAGTGGGAGAGAGGCAGAGAGAGAGGGAGACACAGAATTCGAAGCAGGCTCCAGGCTCTGAGCTGTCAGCACAGAGCCTGATGTGGGGCTCGAACTCATAAGCCATGAGATCATGACCTGAGCCAAAGTCAGACACGTAACCAACTAAGCCACCCAGGTGCCCCCCAGATTTCCCTTTCATATAAGGACTCCATCATATTGTATTAGGGCCCAGTCTATTGATCTCATTTCAATTCAGTTCCCTCTGTAAATCTCTAAATATGGTTAGGACTCCAATGTATCTTTTTTGAGTAGGAGACTATTAAATCCATACCAATAGGTAACAACTAGTACATGGGTAACATTTTCTTTACTTCCTTTCTCACTAATTTATTATTTGCTACCTTGATTTTAGTACTTAAATGTGTTTTTCCTTTTTGCTTGAAGTTATTTGTTTTAAAATAATTTATATCAGTATTACATGATATCTATTATAAATGAAGTTTTTATTTATTTATTTTTATTTTTTCTAATGTTTATTTTTGAGAGAGAGAGAGAGGTGGGGGGGAGGGCAGAGAGAGAGAGGGAGACACAGAATCTGAAGCAGCCTCCAGGCTCTGAGCTGTCAGCACAGAGCCTGATGCGGGGCTGGAACCCATGAACCACGAGATCATGACCTGAGCTGAAGTCGGATGCTTAACTGACTGAGCCACCCAGGCACCCCATAAATGAAGTTTGATTAAGTATTTAGTTGCCTTTAGAAATAAATAAGCCAAAAAATAGTAAGTAATAAGTGTGCTAAAATTCTTACACTTTAAAAAGCAATAAAACAAAAGGGTAAAATATAGTATAGAGGGAACTGCAGTAGACCAAGTAAGGAGACCTGAGTCTAGCTGTAACTTCTCTAGTCTGTTTTGCACATCTGTAAGATAAGAAGGTTGGATTAGAAGACGATCTGTACAACTCTCCACATTTATGATCTAGTTATTCTATTTTGTAATGGTTCTCCATTTTTTTAAAGTTTTATTCATTTTTGAAAGAAAGAGACAGCGTGTGTGCATGCGGGGGTAGGGGCAGAGAGAAAAGGAGAGAGAGAATCCCAAGCAGGCTCTGTGCTAATATCACAGAGCCTGCTGCGGGGTTCAGACTCACTAACCGTGAGATCATGACCTGAGTGGAGATGAAGAGTCAGAGACTTAACCAACTGAGCCACCCAGGAGCCGCAATAGTTCTCAATTCTTTTAAACCCATGCTTTCTCGCTTTATCTCCTGTTTATTCCCACCAGTAGGGCTTTTTTTTGGACACTTGTTTCTGTAGTTTATATTAAAGAGCAATAGCCAGTGATTCTGCTTAATTCAAACGATATGTTACTGCACCTACCCCCCCAAGAGGATTCTTACACGCCTCCCTGGTGACCCTGCAATGAGAGGCAGCTGTAGGGGAGTGGGTAGCTAGAAAGCCTATGGCCCAAATTTTGGCTCTGCTCCTCACGAGCTGCATGATCTGGGGCAATTTATCCATCCTATCTGTGCCCCATTTCCTCGCCTGTGAAGTATAGCAGGGTTAACAGGAGTACCTACCTCAAAGGACTGTTTTGAGAATTAAGCACAGCCACATATTAGAACATATTAAAACAGAGTCCGTTTTCTCAATAACTATATGGTAGTTATTATACTTTTTACTGGTCAGTGAACTATTATGATCATTGAGTGTCTTTCTTATGAGTGAGAATAAAATGTATTTTGTTTTTTGACTATTAAAGACACTCTCATCTTAAAGCTAGAGACTGGGGGATTATCGGCGGAGAGGTATTTGACATTCCTAGCTTCTGTTTCTTGCTGTTTCGCTGAAAACTTGAGAACTTATTTTTTAGTCATTCTGTATTGTTTTGCTTTTTGGTTTTCTCTGCCTGATTTACTTGTGCTTGCAGCTCTCCTTTTGTGAACAGTGATATTTAACATCAATTTCCCGGGGAATTAGGGATCTTAAAGAGTGTTCTTATAAAGAGCACTGAGATACTTACAGGAAAAATGCTGTGTGGATAGAAGATGATATTGAGTCAGGATTCAAAGCTTCTAGCAAATATGAGAAGTGTATGCTATGAAACCCAATTATTAAGAAACACGTTTTTCAGTAACTGTTTCCCCACATGTCCAGCACTTCTAGGAATTGCAAAACCTTGTGTATCGGTTCTGAAAGGACACTTCGAGATATCTTGTGGAAATATCTCATGCTGTTGTGTGTGGTGATTTGTGATTGGGGGAATTGTGAGTGTACTTTCTTCACCTAATCTCATAGCCCAGTAATGTGAAGGGGAAAGTCATGTAGTTACACCCTGTTTTTTTAAGTTGTGCTTCTCCAAAGCAGATTTTCTAAGCAAAGGATAATAAACATGAAATTACAAGATGGGTTTCTTGAATCTTCTCTATGGCATTGATACTTGCTATTAGATTGGAAACATTTTCCTAACTTGGATTTTAGGATAAAGAAGGTGGTTTTATGGTAAGAGATTCCAGTCAGCCAGGCATGTACACGGTCTCCCTTTATACAAAGTTCGGAGGGTAAGTAATCAATCGATCAAGCTCTCTCTCTCTCTTTAAGAGTTTTTATATGAAGTTCCTGTGTAGTTTTTATGGTTCCTAATGTTCAAACATTATGCTGCATTTCAGCATGAAACAAGAAAATCTGCACTTGATTTCTAAAATCTATCCTATTTTTTGTGTTCATATTTCTTTATATCCATATTTCCTGTACTTGGTAATCTTCCTTATGGTTTTCCATATATATCCATTGAGAATGTCTATGGAAACGTTAGCAACATTCAAGAAATGAGTACCGTGCACTGCACTAAGCACTAAGGTGGCACAGCGAACAAAGTAGACACAGACCCTGACTTCCTATAGCTTAGTGGGGGATTCAGACAAGCAACCAGGCAGTTGTGGTAGCATGTGAGTAAGTATTATGCTCGGAGAGCAATGTGTGTATGTGGGGGGGGGGGGTAGTACATGGCCCAGACACATCCAAGTTAGTCACCAGTGTTTTCTAGGGACATCTAGACAGACCTGGTGGGTAATGCAGGCAGAAGGTGGGGGGAAGGGAAAGAGTGTTTCTGACTTAGGAAACTGGACCCAGAATTGAGGGAGGATATGATGAGTTCCAGGAACTGACAAAAGAGTATTTTAGCCAGAATGGAAGGGGGCAGTGAAGGGAGGAAAGAGAACCCTAGGAGATAAAAGTAGAGGTCAGGTCACGCCAGTGTCAAGGAGCTTTATTTTAAGAGCAGAGGGAATTATCTTGAAAGAATTTTTAGCAAGACATGACTCGAGAAGATCTGTGTTCTAGAAAGGTATCTAAAATAGAATTTATACATTTTTTAGAAGTGGGTTGGTTCACTTTTAGAAGTATAAGTCTTGTAGACATTTGCACATTTACATTAATAGCAGGGACAAAAAACAGTAGCCAGCTAAGAGGTATTTTAAGACTTTTACGTGTTGGTAAATGGAGTTGGTAAATTTTCTCTTTCACAATCTCATGCAAGGGCCAAGTACATTACCAGTGACCACTTTAAAAACTTCCACCTGTTAATGTGACAGGTGAAGCTAAGAAGAACGTGGGGAAAAAATAAAAGTTGTGCAGAGACTAGAAGGGGCCATATGTAGGGACCTGTGGTTTCTTGGTGGAAAACATCTTAAGAGTGATGTTACGTTGTTTCAATTTGGTGCTAACACAATTTGATTTTTGTTTCAGAGAAGGCTCGTCGGGTTTCAGGCATTATCATATAAAGGAAACAACAACATCCCCAAAGAAGTATTATCTCGCAGAAAAACATGCATTTGGTTCAATTCCTGAGATTATTGAATATCATAAGCACAATGCAGCAGGTAAATGATCTGTTAAAACATTTTTCAAATATAGGGTAGGGATTACGGTGGTCAGACATTGTCAGGCGAATGTGATAACCACTCCACTACGGAGACCCCACGGCTACATGGTCAGACATTGTGATGAATTCTTCCTTGAACAGTTTCAGTTTGTAGTTAATTGTAGAGTGTGATTGATTTAAAATTATTGCAAGGGCGCCTGGGTGGCACAGTCGGTTAAGCGTCCGACTTCAGCCAGGTCACGATCTCGCGGTCCGTGAGTTCGAGCCCCGCGTCAGGCTCTGGGCTGATGGCTCAGAGCCTGGAGCCTGTTTCCGATTCTGTGTCTCCCTCTCTCTCTGCCCCTCCCCCGTTCATGTTCTGTCTCTCTCTGTCCCAAAAATAAATAAACGTTGAAAAAAAAATAAAATAAAATTATTGCATATTAAGGATGTGATATATACAAAGAAAAATGGGAAATAATATTGTCTCGTAAAAGGCTGTCTTGGGGCGTCTGGGTGGCTCAGTCGGTTAAGTATCTGACTGTTGGTTCCGCTTAGGTCATGATCTCACAGTTCATGGGATCGAGCCCCATGTTGGGCTCTGCACTGAAAGCCTGGAGCCTGCTTGGGATTCTCTCTCTCCTCTCTCTGCCCCTCCCCTGCTCTCCCACTCTCTCTCTCTTCGAATAAATAAACCTTAAGTTTTTTTTAAAAAAAGCTGGTTTGACCTCAGCTCATGAGTTACTCTTATTGTATATGATGAATGTTCACATTTCTGTCGCTTATACCCTTGGTATTAACAAAGACTCCTTGCTTGACTAAGCATTAGTCAGGCTCCTAAACCATCTTTTAGACCCATTTATTTATGCACTTTCTTGTAAGATCCAGTTTTAGCAAGAACCCTGCTAAGTCAATTTCACCGGAACTCCCACCCTTGATATCCACTCGCACTCAGTATCTGATCAGGTTCCTTATTTCCCACTGGGTGATGTTCGGTCACCCTGGCTTATA
This sequence comes from Lynx rufus, assembly GCF_022079265.1. Lineage (NCBI taxonomy): Eukaryota > Metazoa > Chordata > Mammalia > Carnivora > Felidae > Lynx > Lynx rufus. The sequence goes on along the minus strand of NW_025814845.1, from coordinate 37,577,069 downwards.
TTCAGCAAGATCCTGTTGATTGGCGTATCCCAACCCCCTCCCTGCCTAGAGTTCCTCTTAGTAATTTTCCATCCACTGACTGCACCCCTGCTCCTTGGCTGTAAATTCCCGCTTGTCCATGCTATATTTGGAGTTGAACCCAGTCTCTGTCGAACTCTAAAATCATATTGCGGTGGTTCCTATGCCAATCACAATGGTCCTGAATAAAGTCTACCTTACCACCTTTAGAAGTGTCATTGGATAGTTTCTTTTTTTAACAGTATTAAACTAAAACCTAAGATATGTCTATGTCAGGGCTGTCACAGAAGCCGTCAGACAAGCCCAGGGTTTAGGGGTATGCTAGGGGCTTCTAAAGACTAGAGTAGTTGTGTCCTGAATGAGTTTTCCATCTTGCTGAATCTCTGCTATACTTACCACCGGAGTGGGAACAAACCAAACACCAGAACCAGAAACTACATTGATGCCCGTTTTCTCAGATAATGATAGGAACAGTTATTGAGAGATAATTTAAATAGCATAAAATTCGCCCATTTAAGTATACAGGTGAGTGGTCATTAGTGTGTTTAGAGCGGTGCCGACTATCACCGTAATCTAACAACATTTCATCATCCTCAGAAGAAATATTGTGCCCATCACCTGTCTCTCCCCCCAATTCTCCTGCCCCCCCTTTTACCAGTCCAGCCCTTGGCAACCACTAATCTACTTTCTGTCTCCACAGATTTGCCTATTCTGGACATTTCATATAAATGGAATCATACAATAGGTGGTCTGTTATGACTGGCTTCTTTGAGTTAGCATAATGTGTTTGACATGGGTCCATGTTGTAGCCTGTATAAGTGTCCCGTTCCTTTTTATTGACAAATCATAATCCACTGTGTTAATTTGGTTTATCCATTTTGTTGTCATTCATCAGGGGTGGACATCTGGCTTGTTTTCACATTTTGCCTTTTACGAATAATGCTGTGAATATTTGTATACAAGTTTTTGCACGGAAATAGGTTTCATTTCTCTTGGTTACTTACCTAGGAGTGAATTTGCTGGGTTATATGTTAAGTCTGTGTCTAACACGTGAGGAGCTATTTTCATTATGGATTTATCCCCCAAGAACTTTTTCTTATCTCTTGTTCTGTTACTTTCTTTTTCAGGGATCACATTCCCTATTTCTTTCATCTCCTTGTATAACAACTGTTACCTCAATTCAGTCATTTAGCAAACATGTATTAAGTGTCTGTTACATGCCAGGCATTGTGCCTGGTTCTAGGGAGTCTGTGGTGGACTAGAGATAGTCATTGACCCTGTGTCTCTCCGAACTTACTGTCTGGTGGGGGAGACAAAGAAGTATGTAACACTTTAAAGTTACTATGAGATACGCTGTAACTGAAGAAATACAGAGGAAAATGGGTGCTTATAGGAGAGATACCTGTGCCATTTCTTCTTATTTAGTGCTGGTAGCAACTTACGTTAAAGGGTTTACCCCACCTCACTGACTTCCAGTAGTTTCTCTTCCAGTTATTGATATTTTAGAGCCTCTATTTATGCTAAGGTTACTTGTATTGAGTTAGCAAGGTGAATCACTTTAATTTTTAATAGACTACCTTAAATCCCTTTCATAGTTCAGATCTCATTGGAAAACAACATGAAATAATAATCGATAGTAACTGTTAGAAACCTTTTAACATTTTCAAAAATGTTTGAGAAGCAAATATGCTAGCAGAGAGCTTGATAAACCCTGTAATATTTATTTATTTATTTATTTATTTAAATTTATTTATTTATTTCTGAGAGAAAGTAAGGCAGGGAGGGGCAGAGAGAGAGGAAGAGAGGTAGAATCCCAAGCAGGCTCCATACTGTCAGCACAGAGCCCGACCCGGTACTCGAACTCATAAACCGCGAGATCATGACCTGAGCCAAAATCAAGAGTTGGACACTTAACCAACTGAGCCACCCTGGTGCCCCAGAACACGGTAATATTTAAAAGGCAGTGTTTGTTGAGTGAATAAAAGCATTTCTATCTTTAAAAGTTTTTTTATGTTTTGTAAAAATATGAAATGGTCAACTCAAAGTATAGGATTATCTTCTTCCTGCCTGCCTTCCTCTGGTTTTATTTTTCGCTAGCATATAGCAGGGTACTGTATGTACCCACAGAGGATGAGCACTTAGTGGAAAATGAATGGACTTTGTACAGGAGTTTCTAAGGTTTGTGCTTTACCATGCGGAGTGATTAAGAATGAATTCAACTGCACTGCTCTCTCTGACCTCCAGGACTCGTCACAAGGCTGCGGTACCCAGTTAACGTGAGGGAGAAGAACGCACCGACCACTGCAGGATTCAGCTATGGTAACTCATTTCATAGTTGCACTGGCTAACTTTCCTTGAAAAAAATCCATCACCCCAAGACCAGTTTAGATGTTTAGGATTCCACATAGAACTGTTTTTATAGTTTTATAGTATGGATTTTTAGATGATTGTACTCATAGCCATGGTAACCCTCGATTTTCTGTTTTCATCATTATTCATAATTCAGAAAACTTCCTGTTGGTGAAAAATGAGCACTGCCATGTTATTTCTAAAATAAGCCAAATCCTTTCCTGGTTCTCACTAGCCTTGTTGGTTACTCACAGGAAGTTAAGGATGGGGGTAATAAAGAAGGCATCCACTTGAGGTCTTTGTTGCTTCCAGCAAAAGCCTTTTAAACAGAAGATTAAATTCTTTCCAACCAGATGTAATTGGGGGAAAAAAAACAAAAAACGAAACTGAGGGGGAAGAATGCTAAAGGAGGAAGCTTTTTTTTTTTTCCTAAGCACTTTTAAGCTCTATTATTATTAGCATATTGTTCATCATCTTCTTGCTTTCTGCAGTTCACATTGCTTGTATTGTGACGGCTCGGAAGGCAGTCCATCATCCCCCAGAGGGGGGAAAGCCACCTTTTGTAGTTTAGATGCACATTGCAAGTCTGCTGTATGTTTTACTGGCAGTTGTACCAGCCTGTAACTTTGACATTGACCTTGGTTGTAGTTTCTTTGTTTCCCGCGGATTCATGCTGTGTTCTCCTTATTAAATGTTATCACTTTCTCCCTCTGTCTCACAGAAAAATGGGAGATCAACCCTTCAGAGCTGACCTTTATGAGGGAACTGGGGAGCGGACTGTTTGGAGTCGTGAGGCTTGGCAAGTGGAGAGCTCAATACAAAGTTGCAATCAAAGCTATTAGGGAAGGTGCCATGTGTGAGGAAGACTTTATAGAAGAAGCTAAAGTGATGATGTAAGTTACTCTGTTCTTTCCCATTGCTCTTTTAGCCTGGCTCCAGCTAATAGCCCTGCTGGTTTCTTTTCCTATAGTAACCATATGTATGCATGACTTCCCTCCCAGGAAGCTCACACACCCGAAGCTGGTACAGCTTTATGGCGTATGCACCCAGCAGAAACCAATTTACATTGTTACGGAGTTCATGGAAAGGGGCTGTCTTCTGAATTTCCTCCGGCAGAGACAAGGTCATTTTAGTAGAGATATGCTCCTGAGCATGTGTCAAGATGTGTGTGAAGGGATGGAGTACCTGGAGAGAAACAGCTTCATCCACAGAGATCTGGTAATCAGAAACCACCTGTGTTCCCATTCGGTGGCCCAGTTCCTTTGTGACACTGGGGCAGCACATGAGCAATGATGTATTAATACCCACTTTCTGTTCTCAACAGTGTCCCATCATTATCTTTAAACTTGGTCAGTTTGACTTGCCTCATAATTTTAACAGAAAGATCTTTACTAAATCTAATACATCTAATACATAAGTACGTAGACAATTGTATAAATAATATGTAATTACATAGGTAATTATTTCTAAGCAACTTACCATGTATTAAGTACTTGAGCCCCGTTAAGAATCTCAGGTGACAGCTAGTCTTTCTGATCATCATTGATACGTAAGAAAATTAGCTTGAGAGACAGGAAATGACTTGCATAAGGTGATAACGTGGGGAAGTTAAGGGCTGACTGTCACTAAATCCCCAGCTCTTTCCCACCGCATACACTGTAAGCTAGAACAGAAGCTACAACAGAAACCCTTGGCTTATTTTCCTTATTTCTCAAATCACTGGGAAAAGATGGAAGCCCATGTTAACTCCTCAAAATACTAGAAAAAGGAATCTATTACTGGTTCTAAATTATTGTGATGGAGATACTTCTTAATTTCTCCTCTCTCTCTCCCTACCTCCTCCATTTTTTCTTTCGTTTTTTCTTGTCTGCCTATTCTTCTCAAATGTATCTATTTTCAGCTTGTTGATGGACCTATCAGTTCCTGTTAAACCTTAAAGGTGATCTTTCATCAAAAAGAATGTGATTTTCCACCTGGGACTTTTTTCCATATTTTAGTTGTTGTTGTTGTTTTTAAGTAGTGCTGGCTTCATGCCCAGCACAGAGCCCAATGTGGAGTTTGAACTCAATACCCTGAGATCAGGACTTGAACTGAGATCAGGAGTTGGAAACTTAACCAACTGAGCCAGTCAAGGGCCCCTTCACATTTTAGTTTTAACTTTTTTGTCATAAAGCATGGATGCATTTCTTCCAGAGTAACAGTAAAGCGTTTACAAAAATTTAACAATCACCTTAAACAGGCATTGCTTTAATAGGTATTTAACACATGTTTACTCATTTAATCATTATAACAACTCTAAGAAGTAGGTACTATTACTATTCTCACTTTACAGATGAGGAAACTGAGGCGCAAATAGGATAAAATAACTTACCAATGATCAAGGAAACTGTGGAGTTGGGATTTGAACCCGGGGAGTTTGGCTCTGGAGTCCATACTGTGGCCACTGTGCAATGCCATCTGTAGTCTTAGGTTATAATAAAGAGCTGAAGATTTGTATATGGAAGACTTAGATTCTGTCTCTACATCTGTAAATTGTGGGTGGGTTAGAATACTGGTTTGCTCACAAGACTCCTTCCACCCCCACCCCCAGCTTTACTGAAGTATAATTGACAAAATTGTATAAATTTAAAGTATAGAGCATAATGACTTGATATGTGTACACATTGTGAAATGATTATCACAGTCAAGTTAATTATATCCATATCTCACATGTGGTTAAGAATGCTTAATATTTATTCTTTTAGTAAATTGCGATTAAATAATACAGTGTTATTAATTATAGTTATCGTGCTATACATGAGATCCTCAGAACATAATGAGTTTCACATTTTTTCTTAAGATTCCTTATATAAATAATGTCATACAGTATTTGTCTTTCTGTCTGGCTCATTTCACTTCGGATAATGCCCTCTATGTTCATCTCTGTTGCCACAATAACAAGATCTTTTTTTATGGCATATTCCTTTGTGTGTGTGTGTGTATGTGTGTGCATACACCCCACATCAACTTTATTCACTCGCCATTGATGAACAGTTAGATTGTTTCATATCTTAGCTATTGTAATGCTCCTGTGCATATGGGGGTACAGACATCTCTTTGAAGTACTGATTTCATTTCCTTTTGTATATATTTAGAAATGGAATTCCTGGATCATATGGTAGTTCTACTTATAATTTTTTGAGTAGACTCCAATACTGTTTTCCATAATGGCCGTACCAATTTACATTCCCACGAATCATATACAGGGGTTCCACTTTCTCCTCTGTTTCCTCCTTGCCCACTTTTGTTATCTCTCGTGTTTTTGATACTAGCCATCCTGATAGATGTGGAATGATATCTTACTGTGCTTTTGATTTGCATTTCCCTGATGATTGATGATGTTGAGCCCCCTTTCATATACCTGTTGGCCATTTGTATGGGTTTTTTTTTTTTTTGAAAAAAATGTGTATTCAGGTTCTTTGCCCCTTTAAAAAATTGGATTATTTCCTTTTATTTGGTACTGAGTTGTATGATTTCTTTATATATTTTATATAAACCTCTATTGGTTATATGGTTTTGCAAATACTTTCTCCCAGTCTGTAGTTTTCCTTTTTATTTTGTTGACTATTTCCCTTGCTATGCAAAGGTTTTTATTTTTTTTTTAATTTTTTTTCTTCAACGTTTTTATTTATTTATTTTTGGGACAGAGAGAGACAGAGCGTGAACGGGGGAGGGGCAGAGAGAGAGGGAGACACAGAATCGGAAACAGGCTCCAGGCTCTGAGCCATCAGCCCAGAGCCTGACGCGGGGCTCGAACTCACGGACCGTGAGATCGTGACCTGGCTGAAGTTGGACGCTTAATCGACTGCGCCACCCAGGTGCCCCGCTGTGCAAAGGTTTTTAGTTTGATGTAGCCTAGTTATTTATTTCTGCTTTTGTTGCTTGTGCTTTTGGTGCCATATCCAAAAATTCATTGCCAAGATCATGTCAAGGGGCTTTCCCCTGTTTTCTTCTAGACCTGGATTCAGGACTTACATTTAAGTCTTTAATCCATTTCAGGTCAGTTTTTATGTATGGTGTAAGATAGAGGTCCAATTTCATTATTTTGCATATAGATACCCAGTTTTGCCAGCACCATTTATTAAAGAGACTGTGTTTTCCCCACTGTGTGTTCTTGGCCCCTTTGCCAAAGATTAGTTGACCATATATGTATGGATTTATTTCTGGACTCTATATCCTTTTCCGTTGGTCTATATATTTGTTTTTGTGCTAGTATCGTACTGTTTTGATTACTATAGCTTTGTAATAGCTTTAAATCAGAACATGTGGTGCCTCTAGTTTTGTTCTTCTTTCTCAAGGTTGTTTTGGCTACTTTATGTCTTTTGTAGTTACATATGAATTTTAGGATTGTTTTTCTATTTCTGTGAATTGTACCAACGGAATTTTGAAAGGGATTACATCAAATGTAGATTGCTTTGGGTGGTATGGACTTTTAAACAATATTAATTCCTGCAAACCATGGACGGGGGTAGCATTCCATTTGTTTGTATTGTGTTTTTTTTTTTTTTTTTTCATCAAAAGTTTATGAGTTTTTGGATTTTTGCCTTTTTGGTTAAATTTATTTATTTATTCCTAACTATGTTATTGTATTTGGTGTTATTATAAATGCATTTGTTTTCTTAATTTCTTTCAGATGTTTCATTGTTAGTGTATAGAAATGCAACTGATTTTTGTGTATTGATTTTGTATGATACAACTTTATTGAAATTATTTATTAGTGCTAATATGTTTTTGTTTTTTTTAGAATTTTCTACATATAAGATCATGTCAACCGCAAACAAAGACAATTTTAATTTTGCTTTCCAATTTGAATGCCTTTTCTTTTTCTTGCTTAATTGGCCTGGCTAGGTCTTTTAGTACTATGTTGAATAGATGTGGTGAGTGGATATCATTGTCTGTTCCTGATTGTAGAGGAAAAGCTTTTAGCTTTTCATTGTTGAGTATGATATTAGCTGTGGGTTGGTCATATATGACCTTTATTATGTTGAGGTATATTCCTTTTATACTAACTTGTTGAGAGTTTTTATCATAAAACTCTTTATGATAAATGGATATTAACTTTTGACAAATGCTTTTTCTGCATCTGTTGAGATAGTCATATGATTTTTATCCTTCATTCTGATAATGTGAGATATACATATACATATACCACATTTATTGATTTGCGTATGTTGAACCATCCCTGCATCCTGGGGATGAATCCCTTTTGATCATGGCGTATGATCCTTTTAATGTATTGTTGAGTTCTGTTTGCTAATATTTTGTTGATGATCTTTTAAATATCTGTGTTCATCAGGGATATTGACCTATAATTTTCTCTTCTTATAGTGTCCTTGTCTGGCTCTGGTGTCAGGGAAATGCTTACGTCATAAAATGAGTTTGGAAGTATTCTCTCCTCTTCAATATTTTGGAAGAGTTTGAGAAGGATATGTGTTAGTTTTTCTTCACACGTTTCGTAAAATTCGGGGCGCCTGGGTGGCTCACTCGGCTGAGCGTCCGACTTCAGCTCAGGTCATGATCTCGCGGTCTGTGAGTTCGAGCCCTGCGTCGGGCTCTGTGCTGACAGCTCAGAGACTGGAGCCTGCTTTGGATTCTGTGTCTCCCTCTCTCTCTCTGCCCCTCTCCCGCTCATGCTCTGTCTCTCTCTGTCTCTCAAAAAGAAATAAACATTAAAAAAAAATGTTTTGTAAAATTCACCAGTGAAGCCTTCTGGTCCTGGGCTTTTCTTTTACAAGACTGTTTTCAAGATTACAACATATGATTGGGGCAAAGGACTCCGTAAAATAGAAGATGTGATATGTAGATATAGATATAGATATAGATGTTATATATATCTATATATATAAAACATTCCTTGTTCGGGGCGCCTGGGTGGCTCAGTCAGTTAAGCGTCCGACTTCAGCTCAGGTCACAATCTTGCAATCTCGCGGTCTGTGAGTTCGAGCTCCGCGTCGGGCTCTGGGCTGATGGCTCAGAGCCTGGAGCCTGCTTCCGAATCTGTGTCTCCCTCTCTCTCTGCTCCTCCCCCGTTCATGCTCTGTCTCTCTCTCTCTGTCTCAAAAATAAATAAACGTTAAAAAAAATAAAAAAAAAACATTCCTTGTTCTTATTATGCTTAGCAATGATAAAGAACTTCTCTTTGTCATATTGAAAGTTATGAATTAAGCACCTTCCTCTTTTTTTGTACTTTCAAAACTGATGAAAATTGAATGCCTGCAGGAGTATGGCAGACTACATCTGTCCACACAGGCCATATCTTGGTGAAAGCAATTTTGATAATTTTGTGCTTATGATATTGACATCACTGTGGTAGTTTTGTGTCACCCCTGAAGGGAAGATTCTGATGCTCCTGTCTTTTGAGCAAAGAATGCTGTTGACCATGAAGTGAAGGCATTAGAAGGCATCTCCGTAGGAAAAGGGGGAAATCTGGGGAACTTTAGAAGAGACTCTTAAAATGCATTCAGCAGGAATAATTTCATATAAGTGGCTGCCACATACAGAGAATAAAATGCTAGAAGTATCAGGAATAAAAATGCACCTGGGCGCACCTGGGTGGCTCAATCAGTTAAGCATTGGACTTTGGCTCAGGTCATGATTTCATGGTTTGCTCACCATCAGGTGAGCTCAAGCCCCACATAGGTGAGCTTGAGCCCCGCGTCTCTCTCTCTCCCTCTCTCTGTCTCTGCTCTCATGGGATTCTGTCTCTCTCCCTCTCTCTCTGCCCCTCGCTCACTTGTCCGCTTTCTCTCAAAAAAGAAAATGCATCTTAGCCCACAGGTTATGGCATTAAAAATATTGTTACCATGTTTTCCTTCGGAGAAGTACTATCTTTTTACAAAACTGTTTTCTTGAAATTTAAAGAATGGGCAAGAGAATACAAATTAAATAATCCAGAATTGTTTTTGACCCATTTCATGTATCATACTACAATATACTGGAAACATTATGAATGACAAGGCAAACTATGTTGCACATGGCTGGGGTTTTTTTTTTTTGACTGAGAACGGGACAACCAGTCATTGAGCAAAACTATTGGGTAAAAGGTTAATTACCTATCAGTTACCTTTGTTGTCATTAAACTCACCTAGTGAGAACCTAGATTAAGGACTTGGAGAGATGTCATTATCAGGGCACCTGGGTGGCTCAGTCGGTTAGGTGTCTGACTCTTAGTTTCGGCTCAGGTCATGATCTCACAGTTCATGAGATGGAGCCCCGCCTAGGGTGCTGACAGTGCAGAGCCGGCTTGGGTTTCTCGCTCTCTGTCCCTCCCCCATTCATGTGCATGTGCACACTTGAGCTCTCTCAATGTCTCTCTCTCTCTCTCAAAATAAATAAACTTAAAAAAAGAGAGATGTTATCAGTAAGAAAATCTCACAGTTTAATAAAAATAGGAATGGGAGGGGGGGAAGTAGGTTGATCTGGTTAGTCCTCATTTGGGTCTGACAATTGGTGATGTCATGTAATAATGCCCTATTGCACATACGACCTGCTGACCTGTCTTTCTACCCATTTTTTCAAATATATGTTGCAGACAATTCCACGGGGATAAAAACAATTTATAAAGAGACATTTCCACCTTCTGTAAATGTTGACTGGGCTATATTAAGTTTAATATAAACAGAATTTATATTTTTTTACTTTGTAGAACTTTGTAACTATTATACCATTGAAATGTTATTTTCCAGGCTGCCAGAAATTGTCTAGTAAATGAGGCGGGAGTTGTGAAAGTATCTGATTTTGGAATGGCCAGGTAAGGCTGAGTCTATGTGAACGTTTTCTATCAGTTTTGGATTAGATTAATATGAGACGGTGACCTTTGAAGGTACAGAAAGCCTGGCTTTTTCTTTGCAGTTTAACTGTGTCAGCTTCTTTCTCTGAGGCCTATTTAAGAGCTGTTTTTAAACCACATCTTTTGTTCTATTAGCAAAATATCTGTAGTACTCATCATTTTCATAGGCAGACTAATTGTTTTTTCTGCTTTTTAGTGTGTTTTGATATAAGGAAATAAAATAAATTAGATTATCTGTATTTTGAAAAATTTCTTTGCTGAATGTATCCATTTTACTGCTACCTTGGGCTTTTCCTCAGGTCAACAAATTGTCGAGAAATTATGACTTCATGCTTTATTATGTGGCTTCAGGTGATAGTCACATTAGCTTGTAGAATTAATAAGCATGGGAATAATCTGCACTGACGAAGGAGAAAGGAAATCTTGTTCACTGTTCTGTGATAAATGAATTCATTAAAAAAGTGTACATTGCAATGTTAATAATTCTCTCCACTAGGTGGCGGTATAGCATGTTAAATATGTTACTTTCATTTTTTCCTTGGTTTGGGTTAGATTTCTAGAATCTTTTGTTTTCACAGAAAATGTATTTAGGGGTAAAGTTCTTAGAATACCCAAATCTGTTGTGTTTTTATTCTCATAATTTTTGTAATTTTAATGGTGTGTTAGAAAAGACCTTGAAAACATACTGTTTGTCCTTTTCCTCCTCTCTGTCCATTCACTCATCCGTACATCCATCCGTAAAGAAATTAGGTGCCTACTGTGTACCAGGGTGTTAGGCTGAACCGGAGCAGAGAATAAGGCATATGGGTCCTTGCCCGCATGCGGCTTATATTCAGGAGGAGAGAGAGACATAGACCTGAGACAATCATGAAGAAGGGAAAACACAGTGGTGTGACAGAGCAGGGATCAGCACACCATGGCCTCTGGCCCAGATGTGACCCAACACCTCTTTATTCAGCCTGTGAGCCAACAGTGGTTTTCCAAATTTTAAATGATTGGCAAAACTTAAAAGAAGTTTGTGACACGTGAAAATTATCTGAAATTCAAATGTCAGTGTGTGTAAATACTTATGTGTTGTCTGTGGCTGCTTTCACACTACAAAGGCAGAGTTGGATAGTGGTGGCAGAGGCTGGATCACCTGAAAAATCTGAAATATTTATCACGTGACCCATTACAGAAGAAGTTTGCTCATCCCTAAGATAGAGGTCACTTGGGGCTAGTGGGGGGAGTGATGGTGTGGGGTGGGGTCATAGTAGCTGTGGTGCTTTGGAAGACAGACCTCTTTGTGTTTTTTTCTTTTTGTTTTTTGTTTGTGTTCTTCTCACATTTGTATTTCCATTCTGGTTAACATACAGCACAATATTGGTTTCAGGAACAGAATTCAGTGATTCATCATTTACATACAATACCCAGCGCTCATCACAAGTACCCTCCTTAATCCCCATCACGTATCTAGCCCATCTCCCACCCACCTCCCTCTATCAACCCTGTTTGTTCTCTGTCATTAAGAGTATCTTATGGTTTGTTTCCCTGTCTCCACCTCCCCGATATGTTCATCTGTTTTGTTTCTTAAGCCATATGAGTGAGATCATATGGTATTTGTCTTTTTCTGACCGACTTACTTTGCTTAGCATAATATACTCCAGCTCCATCCACATCATTGCAAATGGCAAGATTTCATTCTTTTTGATGCCCGAGTAATGTTCCATTGTATATATGGACCACGTCTTCTTTATCCATTTATCAGTCAATGGACGCTTGGGCTGTCTCCATAGTTGGGCTATTGTTGATAGTTTTGCTATGCTGGGGTGCACGGCCCCTTTGAATCTGTATTTTTGTATCCTTTAGGTAAATACCTAGTAGTGCGACTGCTGGATCATAGGGTAGTTCTATTTTCAGTTTTTTGAGGAACCTCCGCCCTGTTTCCCAGAGCAGCTACACCAGTTTGCATTGCCACCAACAGTGCAAGAGGGTTGCCCTTTCTCTGCATCCTCGCCAACACCTGTTGTTTCTTGTGTTGTTGTTTCTTGTGTTGTTAATTTCAGCCATTCTGATGTGAGGTGTGAGGTGGTATCTCAGTGTGGTTTTGATTTGCATTTCCCTGATGATGAGTGACGTTGAGCATCTTTTCATGTGTCTGTTAGCCATCTGGATGTCTTCTTTGGAAAATGCCTACTCATGTTGCAAGACCTCTTTGAGACCAGGATATTTGAACTGAGACCAAAAAGGCAGAAATAGCCAATTAGGTGGAAATCTGAGGGTGAAATATTCCAGGTGGAAGAAACAGCAAATGTAAAAGCTTGAAATCTGGGACAAGCTTGGCCTGCTGAAGGAATCAAAAGAGGGCCAGGGTGGTTAGCCCAGGGTCAGCACAAGGAGCAGGTATGAAGCCACAGAAGGAACAGGTCATACAGGCCATGTTTAGTTCCTAATGAGAACAGGACTGCTGCCTGCCAGGGCAGTACTTACCCCTGCTCTTTATATGCTTTTTATGAAGATTTTCTCTGAGGGGCAGTCCTTCAGTTTCACATGTTTGATTTTCACAGGTTTGGCTTTCAGAAAATGTGTGCTTTCGCATCAGCCCCTCTAAAATCCTCATTAAACACTGAATTCAGACTCCCCTGATTGACAATTTGATCCAGTCCATGGTGGCATTGTTACCATCTTTGTCCATGCAGCAAAGGAATTTTGTGCAATTATGTGAATGTTTTCTCATGGAGCTTTTAGAAATTAACTTGATATGTTCATGTGATACATAAATGCATTCCTTGTGTAAATACATACAGAACACATAACAGAAAGGGCTGAAGTCCCCATATTCACCGCCCCGATCAAAGGTCCTCCCCCCAGGTAGCCAGAGTTACCAGTTTGTGTGTGTCTATCCAGAAGAACATAAGTAAGCTTGCATAGCAAAAATTACATAGTATTGTTTTGAGTGTGTAATTGTGTGTGTGGGGGGGGGACAGATGTCATGGCATATAAATATATACTCCACCATTTACATATGTCATTTTGCAATTTGCTGTTTTCATTTGCTGGAGGTTTAAATTGCACTCTGTGGAATTGTGGGGGCTAAAAGCACACGCGTCTCCAAATGCTCTGCACCACTTCCTTTAGAGCAGCTCTGCTTTAGATGTTTTACATGTGGGCCCTTCGGGTTAAATTTTGTTTAAAGAACAAAGTTGCTAACCCCCCAAAAAAGTTTGCTAACTCTTTTATTGTGTTCTGCCTCTATTATAAAAAACAAACACAACACAGAAACACAAAAGGGCAGGTACTAATGTTACAACGTGCCCATCTCAAGCACATAAATGAAGCTCAGAGGAAGATGGAAATCACCAGGCGTGGCCACTGAGGCAAACATTTAGCTTCAACCGGATGCTTGTTGGACTTCAGTCAACTGTGTTTTTGATTCTAAGAGGAAAGAAAAAAAAAATTGAAGAGCATGTACAAAATGTAGATCATAGCTCAGAGGCGTAAACCTATGGCGTGTCTTACTTTAGGTATGTTTTGGATGATCAGTACACAAGTTCTTCTGGTGCAAAATTTCCAGTGAAGTGGTGTCCACCGGAGGTGTTTAATTACAGCCGCTTTAGCAGCAAATCAGACGTCTGGTCATTTGGTAAGAACATGGTCTGTTTTTCCTCGGCTCTGCTCTGAAGAGGAAGTGGGCGCATCCGTGGGTGATCCTTCTCTTTCTTTTTCCAGGTGTTTTAATGTGGGAAATATTCACCGAAGGCAGAATGCCGTTTGAGAAAAACACCAACTATGAAGTGGTAACCATGGTTACTCGTGGCCACCGACTCTATAGGCCGAAGTTGGCATCCAAATACGTGTACGAGATGATGCTGAGGTGTTGGCAGGAGGTAACGATTTTTTGTGTGCTTTCTTCCTGAATCCTGAAAACATGTAGGGATCTGGGCTTGGTAGATTAGTAACGTATAGTCTTCACAGCCTAGTGAGTCAGTGCACGTTTTGTATGATTCCAAACTCTGGGTGGAAAGCCAGCCCTCTCAAATCGGGTCTGAGTAACGGGAAGAAGAATGTGAAGACATGGAAGATGAAAATAAGATAATAAATGCAGGCTGCCACCCCACTCCCAAGTAGAAATCCTGTCCCAGTTGCCTGAGTTAGGGACTCAGGGAATAATCCTGGAGAAGTAGCTCTTCTTTCCGCGGACTTCTTGTACTGTTGAACTATTACTCTTTCACGAGAGAGGGTTTCTTTCTCCAAACCTCGACTTCCCCAGATCTCTTTACTCATAGTCTTTGGAAGTGTTCCTTCCCCATGTATTAAAATGTCACCTCATAAAAGAGATTAGGCACTAAAATGACTTTTGAAAGATAATATTAACCCACATATATTGTATGCTAGGCACGGTACCAAGTGTTTTAGGTTTAGTTCTCAAAATAACCTTTTGAGGTGCAGAGACTTTTACTGTGACCACTTTCTGGATGAGAAGACCAGGGCCCACGAAGTTGACACTTGTCCAAGGCCACTTTGCTACAGAGAGGCAGAGCCTATGCTCGTGGCCACTTACTATGATGCCTCCAAAGAGCACTGATTGGCATGGGAGTGGCCTGGGCAGGAAGGGCTCCTGGGGGTGGGAGAGGACAGCATGAGCAAAGGTAAGGTGGTGGTAATGAGTGTGGTGTGTGTACCTGAGGATAGAGATTGGTCTGATAGAGTAGAAAGCCCATGTGAGAGTTTTTGTGGGAAATGAAACTGGGTAGCAAGAGGGTGGGGGAGGGGAAGGGTATAGAGTGCACTGCGAATTAGCAGGACTTGATTTTGCAGGCAATAAAGCGCTCTCTTAGCTTCTTGAGTGGAAACACAAAAGCAGTGTAGGAGAAAGGTTTGTCTAGCAATAGTATGTGTAGAATAGAGAAGTCCCATTTGGAGATGCCTGCATGTTCTAGTACCAGACGATCAGTATCTTGCAGTTATGTGAGTTTGAGCAGTGAGAAATTAGTTTTGGAATGGATTCTGGAACCCACAGCTTCTCTTTGATTTTTCATTGTAGAAACCGGAGGGAAGGCCTTCCTTTGAAGATTTGCTGCGCACGATAGATGAACTAGTTGAATGTGAAGAAACTTTTGGAAGATAAGTGATGGTGTGATCTGTGACTTCCAGATTCCAAAGCATGAGGAAGAAATGGCACTTTGTGGCTAACTTTTAATTTATTTAGCACTCGGATGTGTAGATTGTTTTACTTATAAAGTGGAAACACCTAAAGCATTTGCTTCTAGACCAGCCTGAGCTCTGGCACTGAACCTTTCAGATTATGGAAATGCTGCCTTAGAGATGGCGATGGAAGGCACTCACTTTTATCCATTCCACAGGTATTTGAGTGCCTACCACGTGCTAGGTACCATGCCCAGACCCCAAGGTTTGCCCTTTTTAGGGGTGTACATGGGGCCATGTTAGCTGGTGCCAGTGAAGGTCAGGATATCTGGGAAGAGATAGGGAAATAGAGCCTTGTTCCAGCAACCCTTCTCTTTCCTTTGACGTCTATGGAAATCTGGGCCTGAGGCATTGTCTGGAATGTGGGTTCTGGAAGAATCAGGAACCCATCTTGGATAAGTACCCTTCTTTTGTTTTGAAAACCTGTTTTCAAGACTGCGATTAGTATTACATTAAAAATATTTGTATGCTGTATATATTGTAAATATATAATATATAAAGATATATATTTATAAGAAACATGAGTTGTCTTTTAATTAGCACGTTCAATTCTGTAACACATGAGCTTTCCTTTTTTTTTTTTAAATTTTTTTTTTTTTACGTTTTTATTTATTTTTGAGACAGAGAGAGACAGAGCATGAACGGGGGAGGGGCAGAGAGAGAGGGAGACACAGAATCGGAAGTAGGCTCCAGGCTCTGAGCCATCAGCCCAGAGCCCGACGCGGGGCTCGAACTCACGGACCGTGAGATCGTGACCTGAGCCGAAGTCGGACGCTTAACCGACTGAGCCACCCAGGCGCCCCATGAGCTTTCCTTTTTAGGACTAGGGACTGTGCCTTGCAGCTGTCAATTTCTTTTCCCCCAGGGATCAAATATTCCTTATCGAAGAGAAAAAAGTCTGGACCCTTCTGCCATTAATATTCCCTCTCCATTTAGGCAGACATGTTTGGGGGTACCTGTCTAATTTAAGCCCCTAACCAGGCCCATGTTTGGGCTGATTGACCCTGCCCATGGTATCTATCACTAAAAGGGGTTAGGTAAAAGTTGAACTAGGGGTAATCAATCACTTTTTATGGCTTAAGAATCTGCCCCAGGACATAGATGCTGTAAGTGGAGGTGCTGGGCTCTGGGGGAAAATGATGAGAATGTGATGTTCACAACAAAGCCTGCCCCCACCGCAAGCAAGACCCAGGAGCAAGTTCAGCTTCTGGCGGAGAAACCAGGAAAAATGGAGAGAATGGTGTATTGAGCCATCTCCCAGATGGTTTTCAGGAGACCTGGTTGGACTTGGATTCCTGGATCAGTGAGATTGTCCCAGTGAGACAGTTATCTCAGTGAGATAGCCTCATGGTAGACCCTGTGATCAAGTTTGAGTGGGTTTTTGACTGTTAACAATCTCTGACTAAGACACCAGCTGAGGTGGAAACTTCATTTTCGCTCATGAGCCCAGGGAAGAGAAACAGTTTCTTATCAGTAGCAGAGGCCATGTATTGCCCCATACATTTTTCTTGGTTTTACGGGGGTAGAAAGCTGAGAAACACCCAACACACAGGGCCTTTCTTTAAGGAGTTCTGATCACTCTGGGGACTGCCATGGCATCCCCTGTGCCACAGGTGTTGTGTGAACACAGAACTGTTGCTGACTGTCTTGAGTAGTGCCTCCCTAAGACCCTGGGGGGCCATCTCTTTCCCTTTAGGTCTGTCCATCCACTGAGAGCTGTCCTTCCGTACCCTCCTTATAATGGAAAAAAAATGATCTTAAGTCTTGTCACTGTCTGTTTGCCACCTTCCTCCTCATCTTCCTGTTTACCTGTACCCCCATCACAAACACATACGTACCTTTTAACTGAATTGTAGCTCATTCAAGGAGTTGACCGTATTCGTTATACTCGGGTTTGAGTATGGTTTTTCTGTCTTTCTCCTTCCTTTCTCCTTCACCTTGACCCCTCCCACCCCTCCCTGTCCCTTCCCACACTTCCCTGTTCACCTGGAGGAGCTATGTTCAAAGTGCTGGATGGTGTTGAAGAAAGTGAGGACAGAGTATAGTCCTTGTGCTAATCATTACGTATACTGTTGATGTGGAAAACAAGATGGGAAACACCTGACAACATTTGGGAAACTTTTCTTCAACAATCTTCAAAATTTTCACCGGAACTTAAAAGAAGTTTTTGTATAAAAGCATAAGTAAAGCAAAAAGTGAAGTAAAAATAGAAGAATCCACCCAGAATGCTTAACGAGATCTTAATCTATAAAGCAGGAAATAGGAAAGGCAATGTGAATATGCTGTGTCTTCATTAGAATCGTTCCTTTTAGTTTTAATTCTTGGTTATATTTTCCAAGGGGATGAAGTATAATTCCTAAGTGCATTTCTTATTGACATCATTTTTATATTTCTCAGCCATGTCTCGGTCACCTTTTAGGTACCTTATTGAATTGGCTTTCCATCCCCACAAAAAAATGAAGTTTCGTAATATGGGCCTTGAGGTGTCAGTACTGAGTGGGAGGACAGAACATTCTAGACTTTATACTTCGATACCTAGAATCTAATTCTCTTCCTACCACTGTGTCCCTTGTCCTATCTGTGCATCCATCTCCTTCTGTGTCCAGAGAAGGCAGCTTGATTTGATGCTTTTTAAGGTCTCTTTTACAAAAATGTTGTTGACTTCTTGAAAATGTTGTTTTCTGGAATCGCCCACACAGTTGGGAATGAGGAACCCATTGCAGCTACCCTCAGAGATCTGGATGCAGATTATTGAACTTTCGTATATAGGCCATTCGGTTGTCATTCACACACTTTTCTCTGAGGTTTTTAGAACAGGAAAATAGGTGGGGTTAACTTTGCTCGTGAGAAACATCTTGGGTGAGCTATGATTTCAGTTAAAAGATGTGTTTTTGTGACCGAACCGCCGCTGAAGAACTGAATGCTGCTTTGTATACTCCCTGCAGAAGTACAACCATGATTCTTTCCACCTGTAAGTACGATGGCTTTGCAGTCATCAGCAGGGCTTGTACTGGGCATGTTACTTATTCTCGAACTCTGGCAGACGGCATAAAGCTTGTGAAATTTGGAGGATCGTGTCCCCAGATGTTGTGATGGGGTTTTGTGCGTTATTTAAATAACCATCGTAGTGATGTAACTTCAGTAAAGGTCGCTCATTGAGACTGCAAAGGGAAACCGACTACTGGCCTTAAATCTACATGCACATATGGAAATGCAGTTTGAAAAGTGTTTTTTTTTTTCTTTAAGTTTTTTCAATGTTTATTTATTTTTGAGACAGAGCGAGAGACAGAGAGCATGAGCAGGGGAAGGGCAAAGAGTAGAGAGGGAGACGCAGAATCTGAAGCAGGCTCCAGACTCCGAGCTGACAGCACAGCGCCCAAAGCAGGGCTCAAACCCACAAACCATGAGGTCGTGACCTGTGCCGAAGCCGGACGCTTAACTGATTGAGCCACCCAGGCGCCCCTGAAAAGTGTTTGCTTTTAGAGTGATGTGTCGTGTCAAGAACTCAGAGCTGAAGACCAGGAGACCAAGTTGTAGCGTCCGGATTTGCTGCAGCTTTGCTGGGTCACCTTTGGCAACTTCTTAGGTTGGGTCCCTGTCTGTAAAATGGTACCCTCCTTCTGCCCACCTCACCACAAGAGTTCATAAACAGCAGCTAAAAATAACAGGGCCTTCGTGATCTTAATTTTGGGGTTGCTTTGGAAGACCGTGGTGCATTTTGAAAACGCTTATGAATTTAGCTCCACAAGGGCCTTCTCATGCAAATAATTAAAAAGTAAGGAAGGCAAATACTATCTTTGATTTTCATTCGGAATGACTATAGAACCTAGTCTTAACAAAGCTCAGTCCTACCAGAGGAAAGCAATCAAAGAGCAGCTAATGAAGTTTTTACATCTCTGATTCTTAAGTGGCACTGGGAAAAATTGATTGATTGCAGTTTTTACATGTCATCTGCTGCAACCAGATCACCTCACAGGACCCAACACCCGTGGGGAGAATTTGTAAAAAGCAAACGAGGCTATTCCAGTTGGGCTGACCCCAATATAACTTACCATCTTGATCCACTCCTAGACAAAACGGGGCTTGCTTGTTATCAGAAATGCACATGAACCGGAGCGAAGCAGAAAGAGCTGAGAGGCAACAATTTATGTCCCCGCCTCCCCCAACGGTAGGACAAAGATGAGCAGTGACTTAACCTTTTTATTAAAAGCTATGTGAGCACCTGTTGTTCATTTCTCCTGAGGTCAGAACTAGCGAAAAGGCTATAAATGATAACAGGAAAGATTTAGTGACATATAAAATAAATAATGCTGAGGGTTGAGACAGGATTAGGTGTTGGTGGTGCTATTTTGTGGATCATCCTGGCTGGCCTGGAAGGGCATGGATTTGACGAACGTTCACCGTCTCTTCCAGCTTCTGGTGATTGGTTTGATGGTAAAAATCGCCTATTTATTTCTGCCACAAACCACGTGTAGACATGGCTCTATGTGCTTCTGGGTAAAACAATAAACGTTTTCTGTTGATAAGAGGAAGCCAAGAGATGCCTCCAGGTGTGTTACTGCTAATCAAAAAATATGTGTATGTGTTTGCGAGGCCAGAGGCATTTGCCAAATACGTTTGTTGTCTTAAGAGCTGTCTTAGAAGTCTGGCCTGATAGGCTGCTGTAGGGCAGGAGGAAATAATTGTAGAAGGTGAGATATTGGTCATACTGAATGGTGGGGAGAGACTGAGTGGGGTATCAGGGCACCGCTGGAGTGCAACTCATTTGGTGAAACGTAACTGGGTATTGCTAAGGTTTCTACCCGCAAGCAGTGGCTCCGAGGACAGACCCAGCCTAGCAAAGTCACTTAGAGGACAAAGCCCAGGGAGAAGAGCCAAGGAGGGGTTTGAAAAAGTCAACTCTTCCCTTCCCCTCCACCTCACTTTAACCTAATTTCTCTGCCTTTCTTTTCTTCCCAACTTAGACAGTAGAAGGGAAAAATATAATGACGTATAGGAGTGATTCTTAAGTCTTAGTGGGCCTAAAGTATGCACGGGATACTGTTAAAATGTAGATTTCCAGACTTACCTCCATAGTTGGATCTGGGGGTGAGTTAAGGACACTTGATTACATTGCCTTTCCGGGGCTTCTATTTTTTTTTTTTTTTAATTTAAAAACCAGTTTATTTATTTTGAGAGAGAGAGAGAGAAAGTGTGAGTGGGGGAAGGGCAGAGAGAGGGAGAGAGAGAATCCCAAGCAGGTTCTATGCCGTCAACACAGAGCCCGACGCGGGGCTCCATCCCATGACCATGAGAGCATGACGTGAGCCAAAACCAAGAGCAGGATGCTTAACTGACTGAGCCACCCAGGCGTAGGGCCTCTATTTTTAAAGCCCTCTCTCAAACCTTGTTGTATTCGATTTCCACACCAAACCCTATCAAGTTAATATCTTCTATCATTACTGTTATTATTAATATAAAGATAAAGTGGGTAGCTGCATAGCCACCTCTCAGATGGCCCCCAATGGCCTCCACCTCCTGGCATTCACACCCTTGTGCAATCTCTCTCCTTGAGTCTGAATTGGATCCAGTAACTCACTTCTCATGAGCAGAATATGATAAAAGCAGTAGTGTTATCTCTGAGATTAGGTTGTAAAAAGACTGGGGCTTCTGATTTAGGGCACTTGGGTTCTTTGTCTCTTGGATTACCGGCTGCGATGCCGTGAGCATTCTCAGGTGGCCCATGGAGAATCCCTATCATGAGGCACTAACGCACCAAGGCCTGCCGACAGCCGTGGAAGTGAACGTGGAAGTGGATCAACGCAACCTGACGACAATTTCATGAGCTTCGCGAACTTGTTGACCTCTCTAGCTGCAGGCACCCAGCTGAGCTGTGCCTGGACTCCCGCCCCACAGAAGCCGTGAGATGCTAAAGTTTTTAAGCTTCCAGGCATGGAGATGATTTGTTTCCAACAACACATAATGAATTCAGTGGCAGAAGGCACTGGGAGAACCGTGGACCAAAATCAAACTTGGCCACTTCCGCCACTAGTTTGCCTCAGGCTGGAGTTGGTCCTCTTTATCAAAAATAGAGTATTTCTTAATATGGACACTAGGAGATGCGTCTTTGGCTTTTACGTCAGTTCACTTTGCTCCCCCTATGACTTCCCAGACTCTGTCACAATAATGATGACTGCAACCGCCATTTGTAGCGCTGCCCGGGAGGCTTGTTGTTCCTCAGTGAAGCCCACCTGGCCGGCACCACCTGTGCACTTCCTGCCCACTGAGGGTCAGTGGACGCGGCTTCCAGCACACCGTCAGCCCTGCCAGCAGGTCTTGTGGCCACACACTTCGCGTCACAAGCTGGCTCAATGTCTTGGGTGTGATCTTTGTGAGCTCGTCATGAATTTTGAGGTCACAGACCTCAGTCTTCTCGGAAACACTGCTCTGAGACCTGGCAGCAGAGAGGAATGGTGTGCAAGGTGACTGCCCTGTCCAACTCACCAAAGCTCATTACTGGGAAGAAATCAGCATTCCTGCATAGAGCAAACAATGGCTTCAGGAATGTCTGGTGCCTGGGGATGCGCCCTGGCCAGGGCTGTGATGGGCAGTCTTCAGGGAGCCTGTGTTCCCTCACAACATCCTTTACTCCCCGGATACTATCTCCCCTGGTGCCCAGTACCCCATCCAGCTCCTCAGGCTTCTAGAACCTCTTCACCCCTTCCCCACAGCTGGCATCCCTTCAGGCTCCAGCCAGGCCAAGCGCCATTTTTGTCCTCCACCAAATTTATCAGTTTCCTGTCACATGAGCTAGATACCTGTTAGTATCTATTAGTTAGATATCTGTTAGTGGCCAACTCATCCCCTAAAGTTGTTATTTCACTTAGTTTAAGGTAAGACCAAGATTATGTCAAGAAACCAGTTTGGGATTTATCACGGTTGTTTACGTCTTTTGTCAATCCATTCAAAAAGACTGACCTCTCTGGTGGCTACCATTTCTTAGATGCATGGACATTTTACCATCAAGAGGAAACACACACTGGAGTGTTCTCGTAGCATTCCTCTCAGAAGGAGTGTCTTTTTAATATCAAAAGAAGGCATATACACAAAACGATAAGTTAACACCTCAAATATATAAAGAGCATAAACTCAGAATAAAGGATAGCTTTCTAAATTGAATACACATCTCTGTGAAAAATCAGTGCGTTACTTCTTCCCTCCCTCTCTGCCTCCCTTCCTCATTCGGGTCTGTCCCTCCCTCCCTCTTTCCCTCTGTACCCCCTTCCTTCTCCTTCTCTTACCCTCATTGGTGAGAGCCTTTTCTGATGCCTGATCAGAGGTCGAATTTCATGCTAAAGAAAAGCTAGCTGTGTGTCGCACCTCCCAGATAACATCCGTTAAGTCAATTACAACGTGCCTGTCTTCAAAAGGCCCTTAAGAAATAGATCTAGTGGGGGCGCCTGGGTGGCGCAGTCGGTTGAGCGTCCGACTTCAGCTCAGGTCACAATCTCGCGGTCCGTGAGTTCGAGCCCCGCGTCGGGCTCTGGGCTGATGGCTCAGAGCCTGGAGCCTGTTTCCGATTCTGTGTCTCCCTCTCTCTCTTCCCCTCCCCCGTTCATGCTCTGTCTCTCTCTGTCCCAAAAATAAACGTTGAAAAAAAAATTAAAAAAAGAAAAGAAATAGATCTAGTGGCAGGAATTTATGATACTCATTTGGCCTTTCTGGGAGTTTCTGCAAAAAATTAGGCAAATCTTGTAGTGAGTGCAGAGACTCACTAATCAATCCATCACCCAAGTTTTCAGGGTTTGCCTCCACACCCTTCAGCTGCACATGCAGCTGGCACCAGAATTCCTTGCCTTAAAACCACAACCTGCAATGGGTGAGTTGGGAGGTCAGCCTGGTCTTTGGTTCAAGGCAGCTCTTGAAACGAAGCCAGTTACTCATGTTTTCAAGTACACATCAGCAGCCCTCTGCCAGTTATTATGACCAAATTCAGGAGGAATGAATTTCACCTGAGGCTCTGATTCAAAATGAAACACTGATATCAGAAATGCCAGGGGATGATTGCGAGGTTATGCTGATGTAAACCTCAAAACAGGAGAAAAGGAGGGAAGGGCACCAGCTTTGCTTCCCAGACAGCTGGGGCCACCGCTTTTCACCTGACAAGTGTTTGTGTGCAGGAAGGTGGCCTCGGAGGTGCTCCGAGAAGTGGTGCTTCTTACATTCACTCCCTTCCAGTGCCCCCTGGGGAAACCTGTTCCCCCGCAGCCCTGCTGTGGCCACCCACACGCGTCTGGGGGCTCCAGGCGCCTTGCGCGGGTGACAGAAAGGGGAGAAGGCGTTCCCAGGGAAGAACATGAACACCAAATAAAAATGAGAGGTTCAACCTTCCCCCTGAGAGACGTGCCATGGCTAAAGGTCACGGAGATTACGCTGGGATACGGTGCCTTTTTCCTGATTTGCTGGTGCCTGGTATATAATTAAAGATACTTGCTGGGGACTAAGAAGCAGGTGAAAAGATCAGCCTGGGAGAGGAAGCTCCTTCCTGAGATAATCCTCAAGCCTGCCAGCAGGCAAATAGTCATGGCCCATCTCTGGGGCATTTTAAGTCTCTCTGGCAAAGGCCTTTGATATGCACGAGCTTCTGCCGAAGCTGGGAATTTTCCAAAGGCACAAGGAGAACTTTCTCTCTGCAGGTTAATCAGCGAATGTATAGTTTCTATAATCACAGAATGCAGGTGGGAGCGACTCTCCATCTGTTCACTCGCTGGAAGTCCTGTAATGCTGTAAATTGAAAATGACCACAAATCTCATCATCATTGATATCTGCTTTGGAGGGAATCAGTATTTCAGCCTATAAATAAAGATGCCTGGTGTCTGGGGAAGTCATGCCAAACAAGGGAACACCAGCGGACTGCTGCTCGGCGATCACAAGTTGTTTTTCATTTGCTCAACAATTATTTCTCGGGCAGCGGCGCCAGGCAGAAGGTTATGGAACCATAAACAAGCCGGAAACGGGTCTGCCTGCCCGTGGCTTCTCTTCAGGGGAGAAGAAAAACTTCATTACACTTGAGGCAGTGGTGGCATAGGTCGTACCTTTTTTTGAAGGTAATTGTCTTTGCTATTGACTCAGGGAAAACAAGTATCTTTGAAAATACTTCCTCCTAAATCCCAGTCTGCGGGAGACATCAAAGGTAACCCAGGGGGTATTGCCGGGTTTATAATCCACTCTGCTGGCATGTAGTCCTTCAAGTGAGTAGCAGAAGGCCTTTCCCTAGTGTCCAGATATCTTTCCCGCCTGCTAACTGATACCGGAATTCCTCTGGAAAAGGTATTTGAATTTAAGGTATTATGATAGGTACTTTTATGGGTCAACTTGGCTGGGTCATGTTGCCCAGATGTTTGGTTAAATATTATTCTGGATATTTCTGTGAAGGTGTTTGGGGGATGAGGATTTAAATCAAGATTTAAATCGGTGGTCTTTGGGGTACCTGGATGGCTCAGTCAGTTAAGCCACCAACTGTGTCCTACTAAGTCTGACTTTGGCTCAGGTCATGATCTTGCAGTTCGTGAGTTCAAGCCCCATGTCGGGCTCTGTGCTGACAGCCCAGAGCACGGAACCTGCTTTGGAGATTCTGTGTCTCCCTCTCCCTCTGCCCCTCCCCTGCTCATGCTCTCTCTCGCTCTCTCTCTTAAAAGGAAATAAATGTTAAAAAAAAAAATTTAAACACAATAAATCAGTGATCTTTGAGTAAAACAGATGACTGTCCACAATGCAGGTGGGCTTTATCTAATCAGTTGAAGTCCATTCTGCCAGCAGACTGCCTTTGGACTTGAACACAGCTCTTCTCTGAGTTTCCAGCCTGCCAGCCCACCCCATTAGATTTTGGACATGCCAGTCCCCACAGTCATGTGAACCAATTCCTTAAAAATTAATCTGTCTGTTCACCTTAATATAGGCGGAATGCTTACAAATAAGGAAATGCCTTTGAAAGAAGCATTGCAAAAAAAAAGGGGGGGGGGGAGTGCCTGGGTGGCTCAGTTGGTTAAGTGACTTCAGCTCAGGTCATGATCCCATGAACCCCACGTCGGGCTCTGTGCTGACAGCTCGGAGCCTGGAGCCTGCTTTGGATTCTGTATCTCCCTCTCCCTCTGCCCCTCCCCCGCTCACACTCTGTCTCTCTCAAAAATAAATAAACATTAAAAAAAACAGCACTGCAGTACTACATGTTTACTATTATATCTGTTTATTACACCATTTATACCAAAAATAAGTTTCAGAGCCTCTCCCGAGAGCTGTTTTGATAATAGGGAGAGAACCCCTTAGAGTCCGGAATGGAGGGAACATTTGCCTTTGAGTCAGGAGTAGAGAATGGGCTCAGGACAAGGGATTTGGGGGACTGAAGATCAGGTTTGCTTGCTTGGCTTTATTCCCCTGTTTTGTCTTCAGAGGGAGAATCACATCTGCTTACGTCTGTTTACCTTAGACATAGTCTGTGAGTACCTAGAAAATACTTGCTGAGTTAGTTCTAGGGAACTGGGTGAGGGAGAAAGTTGGGAATATAAATGAGTAATTGTTTTATGTTCTCGGTGCTTCACCTCTGCTATCGTATTTAATCTCATCCGTAACGATAGTCTTGTTTTGCTCCTGGTCTCGGAGCCAAACTCCCTAGGCTCAAATGCTGACTCAGTGGCTTTTTAATTCTGTGGCTTTGGACAAATGACTGAACCTCTCTGTTAGTGTTTTTACTCTGTAAAATGGGGTACTAACAGGACCTATTTCAATGTTTAGGGAGTAAGTTAGTATAGTAATATGTTAGTAGAGTGTCTGTTACCAGTAAGTGCTGTGTTAGTAGGAGGGGGGGGACTGCCTTTCCTAGAAGATAGGTTTCATTTCTGTATTTCCCAGATAAGGCTGCTGAATGTCCAGAATCTCATTGTTGCCACAAGAAAATGGAGCCGTGGTTTGACTGCAGGCTGGTCTGACACTAAAACCTTCCCAACCCCCACATGCCGTCCTAATATGGATAAAACATTTGAACACCAGAGAGATTTTAACTATTTCATTTAGCATCTCATGCATTTATGCTTGATTTTGGACACGTGACTTCTTTTTTTTTAATGCATCTGGAACAGAAGGTTAGACTTACGACCTACAAATACTAGCCGAAGGTCCGGAAGCTATTTGCTTCAACTTTGCTGTTCTACGTATTCAAAAGGTTGTGGTCAACCTAGCTTTCTGTGCAGCCAACATTGAGGTGTGAGATATCACGCAGTAGAACAAATTACAGAAAAGTAGAGCCCAGGTGTATTGTGAGCGTGTAGGTATGGGTGAGGCCCATTTATTGAGTTCTCGCTGTGTGCCAGGCACCGACACTGGGTGCTCTGAAGAAGACAACAAGGTGCAAAACACAGTCCCTGAAATTGAAGAGTTTACAATGTAGCTCAGTGGTTCTCAAAATCAAGTGATTTTGTGTCTCCCGGTGGCGGGTGGGTGGGCGGGGAGGGATATTTGACAACGCCTGGAAGGTTTTTTGGTTTTCCTGACCCAGAAGGGGAGATGTATGTGAAGGGGTGAGGGGTTTCTGCTGACACCTAGTGCACAGACGTGCTGCTAAAAATGTCCTACAATGCACAGGACAGTGCCCCCATCCCCCCAAGAATCACCCGATCTAAAATGTCAATTGTGGTATGACAGAAACCCTTTGAGAGATGGAGCCTACACAAAGATTGTCGTGCACACGGCCATCTAACATGGTGCCCAGTTACGAGCCATGGGTCAGGACAGATCCCTTGTGCTCTGGGAGCCCGGAGGACCACCGGATGGGAGTGGATTGCAGTGGAAGTCCTTCTCAGTCTGGAGGCAGAAATGTTCAGGATGTTTGTGACATCAGAGCAAGTGGAGGAAGCTGGTGTAATACGAGTGGTGAACCTGGAGAGTTGGCATGGAGTTGGCCAGGTTATGGAAGGCAATGAACAGAGGGAGGGTATAATCTTGATGCCATCTGTGCTGAGAGTCTTTTTAGGAGCTGAGGATGGAGAGCAGTTGGCTGAGATGGACTTTTAGGGAAATGAACTTTGAGGATGGATTGAAGGAGAGAACAGAGGCAGGGACAGGGGCCAGTTCATTCGATCACTGAGCAAACACGGTCCCGAGAGGTTGAGAGCAGAGACTCTGGAGTCGCTCTGCCCGCGTTCCAATCCTGGCTCTCAACTTAAAGGCCCTCTGACTCTCAGCAGGGAGGACCCCCTCTATGGTTCAGATTCTTCACCTGTGAAGTGGCACCTACTTCATAGGGTGGTTGTGAGGAATACAGGAGTTATTGTAGGCATATAGGTGTGGGCTGATGAGGGCTTGGACTATATTGGTAGCAAGGGAAATAAGAAGTAAAAAGCTAAACAATTTGAACAGATTAATGGCAGATTGGATACAAAGGATAGGGCTCAGGAAGAATCCAAGATGTCTGTGGTGGAATCATCCACAGACAAGGAAAAATTAGAGAGGGGAACCGATAGGATAGTTTTCTTTCTTTCTTTCTTTCTTTCTTTCTTTCTTTCTTTCTTTCTTTCTTTCCTCTTTCTTTCTTTCTTTCTTTCTTTCTTTCTTTCTTTCTTTCTTTCTTTCTTTCTTTCTTATTAATACAGTATTTATTTGTCTTCCTTCTGTCAAACCCTGAGCCAACCACTTTCCTCAGGCTGCCTGGGGAGGTATGGGAAAAAGAACATACGGGACAGGCGAGACATGGGAGAAAGACCCGTGGGACGTCGAGACGGTTCTGTCACCTGGTGAAGAGGATGAGAAAGGCCGCCATCAGGCAAAAGAGCCCCATGGCCTCCAAGAGGGCAAAGGCCAGAATGGCACAGGCGAAGAGCTGTTGCTTCGTTGGCCTAGCCAATGTTGAGGCTCCCAGACACAGTCCCAATTCCAGCCCCAGGGCCAGCCACCCCTACCATGGCAGTCCCAGCCCCACAGTGACCTTGGCTGCTGCGTCAGTGTCCCTTGAAATGGCACCGGTTTGGAAGCTGCAGCTAAAAATAAGCGAGGTCAGGGGACATGGGGCTGCCCAGCTGCTGAGGCTCTCATCTGTCAGTGTCTCCGGTGGTTTTAGTGACACTGCAGACCGTGATCTGCTCAACAGCTGAGCGGTGCTCCTGACCAGAAAAGGGGTGGAGATGAGCTTTGCACAGGCATAAATTTTCAGGGGGTGAGGGCCTGTGGCAGAAGATCTGCACCCAGTGCAGAGAAGACAGGTTAGGGCTCGTGAGGAAGATGAAAATTCTGGTTAGGCAAAAGGGAAGTCAGTGGCTGAATCAGAGAAATAAAAAGCCTTTTGCAACTCTCACTAAAAATCAGGTACATGTAAAAAGTTGTCAGTCCGAGAATAGGCACTTAACTAGCTAACCACAGGCCTACCTGATTTTCTGGGGGTTTCCTTTTTCTTAATCTATAACTTCTAGTTTTGATGTGTTTCCAGCATTTGGAAAAATATAGAGAATAATATCACATGCTAGTGATCATTCAAGGAATAAAGAGACCATTATAGACACTTCTTGGCCTCGACAATATTAAATGGTTTTAGTTTATATTAAAACATGAGGCCAGGGGCGCCTGGGTGGCTCAGTAGGTTAAGCGTCCGACTTCGGCTCAGGTCATGATCTCGCGGTCCGTGAGTTTGAGCCCCGTGTCAGGCTCTGTGCTGACAGCTCAGAGCCTGGAGCCTGTTTCAGATTCTGTGTCTCCCTCTCTCTCTGCCCCTCCCCTGTTCATGCTCTGTCTCTCTCTGTCTCAAAAATAGATAAACGTTAAAATAAAAATTAAAAACAAACAAACATGTGGCCATAGATGGTCATTGCTCACCTTGCTGGACCATCTTACGAAGGTTTGTAGACTAAGTACAGAGTTTGCTCTGGCCTGTGACCAAATTGTTCTCATCTTCGGTATCTAATAAGACCTCCTACTACATAGACACTCAAGGTCTTATCTTCCTTTATTTCAAGGATTTTCATAATCTATTCCTATGTCACCACTCTCATTGTTCACTGCTTCCTATTGTACCTGCTTATTCTGTCCTCAAATACAGCTTTTGTTTTCCCATTAGGACTGAATAAAGACAGGTGGGTGTTCTGGAAAGGTTATAATTTGATGCTCCTTCAAACTAATTTATTCATGTACCATTCACTCAACAAATATTTACTGAGTGGATATTATATGTCAACAACTGTTCTAGCCTCTTGAGATATAACTGAACAGAAAAGACAAAGATCCCTGTTTACATTCGAGTAGAGGAGACAGACATTAAAAAATAATAATAAAATCAGTCAATCACATAGTATGTTAGAGGGTGAGACATGCCATAAAAAAAAAAAAAAAGAAAGAAAGAAAAGAAAAAAAAATAAAGTGAGAAATACCCAAGTCAGGGAGTGCAGGTGGCAGCAATAATTAGTCAAGCTACTCTTCATTGGGAGGGTTAAGATTTTGAATAAAGACTTTAAGGATTGGGGACAGTTAAGAAGGTTGGATGTTAATTTCATTTTAAAAATTTTTTGAGAAGCCTCCATACTGTTTTCCACAACAGCTGCACGAATTCACATTCCCACCAACAGGGCACAAGCGGTCCTTTTTCTCAACATCCTCGCCAACACTTGTTATTTCTTGTCTTTTTTGATATTAACCATTCTGACAGGTGTGATATGATATGTCATTGTAGTTTTGATTTGCATTTCCATGGTGATTAGTGATGCTGAGCAACTTTCCATGTGTCTTTGGAAAAATGCCTATCCATGTCCTCTGCCAATTTTTAAATTGGCTTGTGTGGGGTTTTTTTTTCTGATATTGAGTATATGAATTCTTAATATATTTTGGATATTAACCCCTTACCAATATATTATTAACAAATAACCTTCTCTCAAAAGGTAGATCGCCTTTTCATTTTGTTAATGGTTTCCTTTGCTGTGAAAAAACTTTTTAGTTTGATACAGTTCCAGTGATCTACTTTTTTTTCTTTTTTTGGTCATTTCCTTAGACCATATGACCCAGTAATTCCACTTCTGGGTACTTACCTGATAGAAAACAAAACCACTGATTTGAAAAGATATATGCACCCCTATGTTTACTGCAGCATTATTTACAATAGCCAAGATATGGATGCAACCTAAGTGTCCGTTGATAGGTGACTGGATAAAGAAGATGTGGTGTGTGTGTGTGTGTGGGTGTGTGTGTATTATATATATAATATGTATATATTTATTTATATATATATTTATATATATTATATATAAAAATATATATAATATATATAAATATATATATTTATATATAAATATATAAATAAATTATATATATATATATATATATATATACACACACACACAAAATGGAATATTGCTCAGCCATGAGAAAGAATGAAATCTTTGTGTTCACAATAACATGGGTGACCTAGAAGGTGGACCTAAGTGATATAAGTCAGACAGAAAAGACAAATACCATATGATTTCACTTACAGGTAGAATCTAAAAAAACAAATGAACAAACAAAAACAGAAACAGACTCATAAAGACAGAGAACAAACTACTAGTTGCCAGAAGGGAGGGAGATTGGGGGGGGGATGGGCAAAGCAGGTGAACGGGATTAAGAGGTATAAACTTCCAGTTATAAAAGAAATAAGTCACAGGGATGAAAAGTACACCATAGGGAATATAGTCAATAATATTGTAATAATTTTGTATGGTGACGGATGGTAACTACACTTATTGTGGTGAACATTACATAATGTGTGTCATTGTTGAATCACTATGTTGTATACCCGAAACTAATATAATATTTTATGTCAACTATACTTCAATTTTAAAATTATTTGAAAAAAGAATGTTGACACCTGGAGGGGAGAGTGGAACAAAAGCATAGAAGCTACGGAGAGAGCAGGCCTGGTGCGCTTCAGAAACAGTGAGGAGGGCAATGTGGCTGGGTGACATGAGTAAAAGCATATTGGACAGAAGTGAGAGGCAATAAGGAAGCCAGATCTTGGAGGGTTTTATAGGCTGGTGTGAGAAATTTGGCTATCACTGTTGGTGAAATGGGGAGCCATTGTGGGGTTTGGAGACAAGGAGCAAAATGATCCAACTCAGGTTTTATTTTATTTATTAAAAATGTTTTTGGGGCGCCTGGGTGGCTCAGTCGGACAAGCGTCCAACTTCAGCTCAGGTCATGATCTCACGGTTTGTGAGTTCGAGCCCCGCGTCAGGCTCTGTGCTGGCAGCTCAGAGCCTGGAGCCTGCTTCGGATTCTGTGTCTCCCTCTCTCTCCGCCCCTCCCCTGCTCGCGCTCTGTCTATCTCTGTCTCTCAAAAATGAATAAACATTAAAAAAATTTTTTTTTAATTTTTTAATGTTACTTATTTTTGAGAGAGAGGGAGAGACAGCATGCAAGTGGGGAATGGGGCAAAGAAAGAGGGAGACACAGAATCTGAAGCAGGCTCCAGGCTCTGGGCTGTCAACACAGAGCCTGATGTGGGGCTCAAACTCACAAACCGTGAGATCATGACTTGAGTTGAAGTTGGATGCTTAACTGACTGAGCCACCCAAGTGCCCCCAACTCAGGTTTTAAATTAATTACTCTGGCTGCTATGCTGAGAAGAAACTATAGGGAGTTTAGGGTAGAGGCAGGAAGAAGTCAGAAGGCTGTTGATATAATCCAGATGAATGCTGGTGGCTTAGTCCATGGTAGGAACAGAAGGGTGGGGGAAAGCAATAAGATTCTGTGTGTGTGTGTGTGTGTGTGTGTGTGTGTGTCTGAGTGAGTTTTTAACCATCGTGAAATATACATAAGATAAAATTTACGAGTTTAACTGTAAGTGTACAGTCTTGTGGCATTAAGTGCATTTGAATTATCGTACAACCATCCCTCCCCACTGTCCATCTCCAGCACATTTTCATCATCCCAAACTGAAACTCTTGGATACATGTTTAAGGCAGAGTCAGAATGCTTTCTGACAAATTGGACTGGGATGTGAGAGAAAGAGAAGAATCAAAGACAACTCCAAGATCATTGACCTAAGCAGCTGGAAAAATGGAATTGCTATTGACAAGATGGAGAGGATGAGTGTAGCACGTCTGGGGAGGAAGGAAGAGAAGGAGGTCAGATTTCCTCATGTGAATTGGAAGTGTCCACTAGGCATCCAAATGGAGAATTTGAGAATGCATTTGGGTATGCAAGTCTGGAATTCTCACTGGAACTGGGTGGAGGTATACATTTGGATGTCATCAGCAGATAGATGGTTTTTAAGACACAGAAAAGAATGAGACAATCAATCAAATGATTGGATGAGACCGAGAAAAGAAGAGATCAAACACTTTGGGGTAGGCTATCCTTGGCCCCAGTCTAAGAGGTTGGAGAGAGAGAGAAGAAAACTGTGAAATAGAGAAGAAAGAAAAGCCAGAGAAGAGTATTGAATGCTGTGGAGAGGCCAAGTAAGAGGATACAGAATTAACCATGGGATACAGGGGTGTGCACCTGTATCCCATGACCCTAACAAGAGAAGGTTTGGGGAGGTGGTGGGGACAAAAGCTTGGTTGGAATGGTTAAGAGAAAATGAGAGGAGAAGAATTGAAAGCAATAAGTAAAGACTACTCATGTCTAGACTATACTGTAAATGGGGAGCAAAGCTGGTCAAGGAAAGAAGATCAAGGGTAATTTCTTTTGTTTTTAATGAGGAAAATAATGGTATATTTGTATGCTAATGGCAGTGATCCAGTGGAGAGGGGAAACAGGTGATGCAGGTGAGGGAAGGAGCATTTTAAAAATTTTGAAAACGAATACCTCTACGTGGGACCACAGTTTTTGCCACTTTCTAAACCATACTCCGACCTATTCACTCATTTGTATAACCTACATTTGACTTTTCATCTCTTGGCCTGGATAGATATAGACCTACGTGGGGCTCTAAAACAACACTGGAATCAATTGGCAAGGATGTAAATTAGACCTAGTCCTGCCAGCAGACAGACAGATAGCCCCCGCGTGCTAAAGTACCTTCTTTCTCAGGAGTGTTTTTGGCCATTTGTTCATGCAGACACTGCCAGAAAATTGACAGTCAGAAGCAGTTGAAATGCGAAATCCTATTAATACACAATATAATGCAGATTTGGGGGACTCACTAATTTATTTTATTGTAGTGTCTAGAAGTGAACGTTGGAATGGTCCTTGGAAAATGGATGGTTTCTGGGTGCAGGCAAAGGAAGAGAGAAAGTTATTAAGTTGGGAGTGAGTGATAAAATAGCAGTGGGAGCAAAGATGAGTTTTTGCCTGGGCTTGGACTGGAACTATGTCACCATGGTGAAATGAAATGGTTACCACTGGACCACAAAGTGTCAGGAGCCCAAAGACTGAGTAATGGTAATGTCCAAATCAGAGAAAGGCAAACAACTAATGCATGAATCTAGGTTTGGAAGGTCAAATTCTGTGAAAGGAAAGGGACTAATATACACCTATTACTGTACTGAATATCTTTATTCTTATCCACCTTATTACCCTGGAAGGACGATCTCTAGGGATTAAATATGGTGGCCAGCCTTTATGATGGCTCAGGGAGCCCAACTTCTTGGTATTCATTCTTCACCTTGCACTTTATCCTGGAAACGTATTCTGTAGAGGTTGGATCAATATGCTTCCAAGCCCCAGTTTCTGGTTGGATTACACTAATGAGGAGCCCTGGAAGGAAGTTGTGGTTAGGTTGCTCTGAGCTGGATATGTCCCTCAACAGCAGATCATTGCCCCAATCAAAGAGGTCTCTGTTGTACTTAAATCTCTCTCACTTTTCCTGGTCCTTTTGCACCTAGGGTTGGTGACAGTTCCAGTACTGTTGGACCCAGTTTCCTGTACATCCTTTATAGTTCCCTTACTCCCATCCACACCTTTGTAATTAGTGACTTTGTGAATGAACACTTCTAAAATTATTCTAATTTAAATATGTCATGTTTCATATTGGAACCCTGACTAATACAGTAATAGATATGAGAAGTGGCTCCAGGAAAGAGTCAAAATTGGATCTGAGATTTATATGGTCATATATTTAGAGGTCCAAGGATAGCCTTATAGCTGGGGGAAATAACTCAATTATCAGTTACTTGAATTATCATTGGCAGTAGCCTGGAATGCAGTGCAAAATGCTAGCTATGTGGAGCTTCTGTAAAGTCTCAGGATGAAAATCAGCAATCCCCCAGGGGTTTGGAGCAATGCCTTGACACTGTGCTGATTTTTAATTTGAAAATAGCTGCTGACTAGGGGCGCCTGGGTGGCTCAGTCGGTTAAGCTTCCGACTTCAGCTCTGGTCATGATCTCGCGGTCTGTGGGTTCAAGCCCCATGTCGGGCTCTGTGCTGACAGCTCAAAGCCTGGAGCCTGCTTCAGATTCTGTGTCTCCCTCTTTCTCTGCACCTCCCCCTTGCACTCTCTCTTTCTCTCAAAAATAAATAAACATAAAAATTTTTTTTAAAAAAGAAAGAAAATAGCTGCTGGCTTGCTCCTGGTGAAGGCTGAACAGTCAACCATGGATCATGAGATATTTAGGTGATTCAAACTGCCTATCATGAGCTTAGTGTTACCTGATTCATTGAACCATAAGTTAGGCATGAATAGCCTAACATTCCATCATAATATGGAAGTGATATATTGCAAGTGGGCCCCAGTAGATCCAGAAGGCTCAAGATAGCTTCATGAGCAGATTACTTATATTTCCATAGTACCTGTTCTTTCTGCTTCTCCTTCAATCACATGAGAGGCCCCTAGAGGAGGTAGTCATCAAGACTTACTTCTAGATAGATCTGCATCCTAAGCATATATGAAAGGGGAAATAAACAGCCGTTGTGCTATAGCCACGTTCAGAGGACTCCTGAAAGATAGTGCTGAAATAAAATCCTCCCAGCACTTCAAAAAGTACATCCATTTGTTTACTTCATTAGGAAGAGATCGTATGAGACACTGATCTGCAATAACTAATGGGCAATGGCAGAAAACTAGTCAGGAACATGGAAAGAATAAGGTCAGGAGATTTGTGACAAGATCTGGGGGAGAGGATTATGGCTGAAACTCTTGGAATGAGGACAGAATGGAAAGATAAAATCAGAGGTCCAGAAAATGATCCATGTCTAACATACTCTGCTGCCTTTTGTCAGTTTTGTTTGCATTTGTTCAGTGGTGCTCTGCATACTCTTAAGCGTCATGTCCCATGATTCAGAAGCAGCTGGCTTATGGGACAGAGGAATGGCCTACTAAAGGGCCAGTTACTCTGACATCTGGAAGATAACATCCTACAATGTTGGAGTGGTATCCTATAGGGTGCAATAAATGTCTTAAATCACAACAAATGTGTAGCCAGGATGCATGAGTCAGAGAAGTAAGAAGGGGGGTATGAGTGGCCCTTTTCACCATTTTACCTAATAACCCACTGGAATATTGTTCTCTTTATCTGTGATCTTGAGTTGGTGGGTTTGGAGATTTCAGTGCCCAAGAGAAGCATCTCTTTCTTAGGGAACCCTGAAAGTTGAGACTGCCCTCTGGCACTTTTGGATTCCTCGTGTCACGGAATTGATAGGCACAGAAAGGGGTCAATGTAGCTGAGATGAATATCCTGACTACCAGGAAGAAATTGGGTTGGTGCTTCACAGAGAAGACAAAGAGGACTTCAAAACTCAAGGAATTTACTAGTGTCATTTCCCAATATTCATAGTCATTGGACTATATTCCTGGTCATTGGAGAATTATAACAGCCCATAAAGACAAGACCAACTAAGGACCCAAGTCCCACAGGAATGAGCATTTGGGTTATTCCATCAGATAAAGTACCTATTTCAGCCAAAGTGTTGACTGAGGCAAAGGGAAACATGGAATGGATGGTGATAGGGGGTATCTACGATCAACTTAGGACAGCACAACTATGGATGTGGGAATTGTAGCAGCTGTGTTTTATGTTACTCTTCTTCTCTCCTTATTTTGTTCCCTACCTCACTTAAAGAGTCCTAATGGTTGAGGCACCTGGGTAGCTCAGTTGGTTAAGTGTCCAACTTTAGCTCAGGTCATGATCTCATGGTTTATGGGTTTGAGCCCCCTGTCGGGCTGTGTGCTGACAGCTCGGAGCTTGGAGCCTTCTTCAGATACTGTGTCTCCCTCTCTCTGCCCCTCCCCCACCCATGTTCTCTGTCTCTCTCTCAAAAATAAACATTAAAAAAAAATTAAAAAAAAAAAAGAATCCTAATGGTTAGCGTGCTAAGTTTCGGGTGGAAATATGACCGCGCTGACATCACCTGGTGATAACATGATGACTTATGGGACCCCATTGCATCCCCTGTTCTGGGGGCACAGAGCAGATGCTGGGGGGTAGACTATACTGGGTGTCTTCTGTTTGTACCCCTTGTCTATTTTCCCAGGATGATGGCTACTTTAATCTTCTCAACAACCCTATAGTAATAATAGATCTTCTCGATTACCCTCTTCCTATATACCTGGCATTGTTCCAGGTGCTTTCCATGAATTGATTCAATTCAATCAATTCAATTAATGGATTCAATTAATCCTCACAGGTTTTTCATGCTGAGTATCCTATTACTCCCATCTTGCAGATGAGGAAACTTAAGCAAAGAACGGTTCAGTAACTTCCCCAAACCCACAGTTAGAGATTAACCTCTGCCTTGTAAGCTTTCTCAAAGGGGTTAGGTATGATTATCTTGCTTTTGCAGACAGGAAAGCAAAGACTTAGAAGAGTAAACAAAGGGACTCATCCAGATATAATCAGCCCCACAGTGAGGGTTCAAACCCAGGTCTGTCTAACCTCAAAACTCATGTCTAACATATTCTGCTCTTTAATGCTTCATTTTAAGGTGTCAATATGAGAAGGAGATGACTGGGAAATTTAGGTTCCATGGACATAAGATATTAAATAATAAACTATTAAAAACTATTTTTAAAAGAAACGTGATGGATCTGATTGAAAAATCCCTGCTAATATTTTCTAGGAGAACACTGCTTTTTGAATCATTCTTTTTTACACTTATTAGCTGTCATTAGCCTGATCAAGTAGAATACAGTGGTCACTTATTCACAGACTGAGGAAATGCATAAACCAGAATGGGGAGAAGAGCCTGAGAAGGGAAACCACACTGGCCAGGGTGCCAGTAACTTCTTTTTTGCTTTAGTGACAGTTTCTCACCCTTCCACTAGTAAAGGAGGGCATAGTCAAGACTTAGCACATGCTTTATAAGAATTCATATCCCTCCTGCCCTTGGGAATTTCCTCCACCTGACTCATCTTTTCAATATCATGGACTAAGGGCTCTCTCACAATGATCTGCTTTTCAGATAATACCATCCAGTCGATTTTCTGTTGCTGTTGCTGCTGTTCCGTGCAGAAGCGGTAAGTCTACTTCTGGGAGCAACTTCTTGGAAATTAACTCATTCTGTTTCTTTATTGTCTATTAAGCCTCCTTGTCTCTTTGCATCTGCTGTTCCCTTTGCCTGGGAAACCCCTCTCCCATTGCCTCCCCATTGAGTGCCCACCGATTTAAAGGCACAACTCCAATTTTGGGTCTTCCATGATCCGTCCTGGATCCCTTTGACTTTAGTGGCTCCTTCCCTTGCGTTCCCACAGCATGCCTTGGTTCCACACTGAATATTTATTTCGTGTATGCTGTTTACATACCTGTGTTCCACTCTGTAATTTTTACACATTAAGGACAAGAATCTTGTCTTATTTATTTGACTATCTCCCCAAAATGATCAGGGTGTCTTACGCTTTGATGCCCAGCAAATGATTGTATAGAATAAACCTAAGGTAGCTTAATAATAGTAATAGCTAGCATTTAACGGGAGGTCCTCTATGTGAGACTGTGCTAAGAGGTTTGCATTTATTAGCTCAAGTAACTCTCCAAAACACCTATAGTTTTTACAATCTCCATTTTACAGATGAGGGAATTGAGGCTTAGAGAGATTCTGTTGCTTCCCCAAGGCCACACTATGAAATGGTAAAGCTGGGATCCAAACTCCTGTTCTTAATCATAGCACCGTGTCCATTTAGAACAATGCATACCATCAAATGAGGTAATGCGTGTAAAATGATAAACACTGTGCCTGATGCGGAGTAAGTTTTTCATTATCACGATTATCTTTTTATGTCCTTAATATGCACCAGACTGTGCTTTCTTCAGTTTTATTCTATAGCAACTCTTTTTGCTTTTAGCGTCCTCTAGCTCAATAAGGAAAATGCGGTTCTGAGAGGTAGTCACTCGCCCATGGAAATGGAGCTGGGAAGTCTTCTAAGTAAGAAAAAAGTTGCAAAAAGACCTGGAGTTTCCTATTAATTTTGAGAAAAATCTAGTGAATATCACCTGAATGCAAACAATCATTTGTAACTTGGTTGTTTTTCAATCTCAGACAAGTAAGAACACAAATAAGCCTAAGCAAAGATGAAGAGTTTTCAGAAAGATACACTCCGCGTCGCAGGCTGTGGTTCAGCGAATTGCCAAGTAAGAAGCGAGTGAGTATCATCTTGCTGAGGGAGAAAGAAGAGAGGAAGCTTGCGTTTTGGGGTCCATGGTCCTCAAGACACTGTTTGCTGCCATGCCCAGAATCTAGTATAGTGCTCAGCACGTAACAAGTGCTTCATGAGTGAACGTCTTAGAAGAAAGCCAAAGGAAAAAAGACCAGTTAAAATAGCCTACGCAGCTATGTTTCGGCAGAGCTTGAAACTGGATGGTGAATGGGGAAAAACGTGTTCTGGCTATTGCCGTTTGTGAACCCAGGATTAATTTTTCGTTCGGTGTTGGGGGAAATGGCGTTCTTAAGCAGTGTGATAAATCCAAACACAAGGTTATAGCATGTGAAAGGGAAGGGCTGTTTTTCTTTTTTTCAAGAGAGAAAAACCCATAAACAAAGTGGAACTATTGGGGTGGAATTCAAATTTTAAGAACTGTGGCTTAAAAAATGTCCAGGGGTGCCTGGCTGGTTCGGTCCACAGGGCACACGACTCTTGATTTCAGGGTCGTGAATTCGAGCCCCATGTTGAGCATAGAGCTAATTTTTTAAAAAAGAAAAATATCCAATGCAATTCTGGCAAGAGAACTTATGATCTTGAAAATTTACAAAAGGGTGAGTGTGTTGCCGGATTTAAAGGTTGTCTTATAATCATTTCCTATGTTTACCCCACCCTGGTTTTTGCTTTGATGCAACCGGATGGGAGAATTGGGGCAGCACACAAAAGTATTATAGCCCTATTCTTTTTTAGTACACATGACTAAAACAAGAGTACAACAAATCACTCCTTGGTTTTTGCAGGCCAACAGAGGCCACATGCAACCATCAAAACGCAAGCCACTGCCTCCCCTCCCACCCTCTGAGGTTACTGAAGAGAAGATCCAAGTAAAAGCCCTGTATGATTTTGTGCCCAGAGAGCCGTGTGATTTAGCCTTAAAGAGAGCAGAGGAGTACGTGATATTGGAGAAGTATAATCCTCACTGGTGGAAGGCAAGAGACCGTTTGGG
Source organism: Lynx rufus (assembly GCF_022079265.1). Lineage (NCBI taxonomy): Eukaryota > Metazoa > Chordata > Mammalia > Carnivora > Felidae > Lynx > Lynx rufus. The sequence continues at coordinate 37,537,188 of NW_025814845.1, read as the reverse complement.
GTAAGACTGATGTCATGGTCCTTACCAAATTCTTCTTTTATCCTCTGAAGACTCCTGAAACATAAAAACTGTTTTGTGGCTCATTTTCTTTAGGTTTATTTCCTTCTGCATGAAGTAGAACATGTCCCCACACCTCTTATCTGTATGAGAGAGCATTACAGCACTGGGATTTCAGGCAGAGTCACAGCGCTTCATACGCCTGGCTTCACATCCCAACGCTGTCACTTACTATTGTGTGTCCTTTGGCAATCACTTACCCTCTCTGAGTTTCCCTCTCTGAATTTTCCTTCCTTCCTTCCTTCCTTCCTTCCTTCCTTCCTTCCTTTTTTTTTTAAATTAAGGTATCACTGACATATAACATTATATTGGTCTCAGGTGTACAGCATAATAATTCAACATTTATTTGTGGAATGATCACAATATGTGTAGTTAACATCTGTCACCATGCATGGGTGCCTGGGTGGCGCAGTCGGTTAAGCGTCCGACTTCAGCCAGGTCACGATCTCGCGGTCCGTGAGTTTGAGCCCTGTGTCAGGCTCTGGGCTGATGGCTCAGAGCCTGGAGCCTGTTTCCGATTCTGTGTCTCCCTCTCTCTCTGCCCCTCCCCCGTTCATGCTCTGTCTCTCTCTGTCCCAAAAATAAATAAATGTTGAAAAAAAAAATTAAAAAAAAAAACAAAAACATCTGTCACCATGCATAGTTACAAATATTTTTTTCTGGTGATGAGAACTTTTAAGATTACTCTCTTAGCGACTTTCAAATATGCAATATAGTATTATTGACTATAGTCACTATGTGGTTTAATACATCCCTATGGCTTATTTATCTTATAACTGAAACTTTGTATCTTTTGACTCCCTTCACCTACTTCACCCACCTGCCTCTGGCAACCACCAATCTGTTCTCTGTATCTATGAGGTTTTTTTTTTAACTTTTTTTTTTTTAGATTCCACATATAAGTGAGACTATACAGTATTTGCCTTTTTCCATCTGATTTATTCTACTTAGCATAATGCTCTTGAGGTCCATCATGTTGTTGCAAATAGCAAGATTTTCTCCTATTTTATGACTGAATAATATTTTCTTTTATCCATTCATCCGTCATTGGACACTTAGGTTGTTTCCATATCTTGACTATGATACATAATGCTGCAATGAACATGGGGGGTTCATAGATTGTTCATGCCTGACTGGAGCCTGAGGTACACAATTCTGAGGGGTATCTGGGCTGCCTGGGAGAGAGTGCTGGCTTTGAATTCTATTCTTTGTCATGATTTGGAGACCATAAGTATATAAGTATTAGAAATATCTATATTATATACCTCTGCTCTAATTGTATTTTCCTGATGATTTGGCTCTTACCAGTTTTTAGTTTAGACTCAACATGTGATGGAGACTTTTCAGTGGGAAAAAAGGTGTGAGTAGGTTCAGGACAGTGTAATTAGCCCTCCAGCAGGTGGACATTGGCATGACTCACTCATATGTGGATCTTGAGAAACTTAACAGAAGACCATAGGGGAGGGGAGGGGGGAAAAAGTTACAGAGAGGGAGGGAGGCAAACCATAAGAGACTCTTAAGGACTGAAAACAAACTAAGGGTAGATGGGGGTGGAGGAGAGGGGAAAGTGGGTGATGGGCAGGGAGGAGGGCACTTGCTGGGATGAGCACTGGGTGTTGTATGGAAACCAATGTGACAATGAATTATATTAAAAAAATAAATAAAAATAAAAATGAACTAATTAATTTTTAATTTCAAACTTAATAAGTGAATATTGTTTTTTATAATATGCATCCATGATAAATAATGGTAAATTCCTGCTTTGCCACACCTCCAAACCCAAGCACCATTATTAACTCAGTGAGTGCCCTTCCAGATGATTTCAGTGCACTTTCATGCACATATTGAAACATATGTTATTGTTTGCAGACTTAGTTTACCTAATTCCTTACCCTGCTTTATTCGTTGTTCTATGCATTGCTTGTGTTTCCCAATAATGTCACGGAGATCTTTTTGTAATTTTACAATTTCAAATTTTTTTGGTGAAGGTATAGAAAAAGAGAAACCCGTGCCCTCCTGATGGGTGTGTAAATTGGTATATTTTCTTTCAACAGCAGTTTGCTGTATCTACTGGGAGATGCATGTACTTGGTGACTCAGCAGTTTCCCTGCTTGGTATCTGTCTTAGACAAATACTTTTATGGGTGCACAAGAAGTCATGTGTATGTGTTTCTGTGCAGCATTGTTGTGATACAGACATGGCTAAACTGGAATATCCATTCTATCTATTCTGCAGCAATTAAAAAGAATTAAGTTGATATCTTTGTAATTGCTGTGTTTTATTTATTTATTTTTAAATAAATTTTTTTTAACATTTATTTATTTCTGAGACAGAGAGAGACAGAGAATGAACAGGGAAGGGGCAAAGAGAGAGGGAGACACAGAATCTGATACAGGCTCCAGGCTCTGAGCTGTCAGCACAGAGCCCGACGCGGGGCTCGAACTCACAGACCGTGAGATCATGACCTGAGCTGAAGTCGGACGCTTAACCAACCAAGCCACCCAGGCACCCCTGTAATTGGTGTGTTTTAAATCGGGTCATATGACATCCCAGTGGTCGCATAAGTGCCGCTTTTCCTCTTTGAAGAATTTTTGTGTCATAAAACACCTGACTACTTACATTGTAAGTCAGAATCCTAGTATTTATCATACAGAGATTTTGGTTGAATGTGGAAATGAAAACCCCTTTTTTTTCTGTTAGCAATTTAATCAGTAAAACAAGTTTGATTTCCCCCTATGTCTTTGAGGTTTTAAAAGGATTGTCGTCACATAATGCCACACACGTGCCAAGCATTTTGATGGTTGCCTTGTCTTTTGTTGTAGGAATGAAGGCTTAATCCCAAGCAACTATGTGACTGAAAACAAACCAACCAATTTAGAAATATATGAGTAAGTCTCCTCCAAAATGTGCGCTATGGTTAATCTACGAAAATCAGGTACATTTGGGCAGTTTACGAGTATCGATGCTGATTTTGGTCTACAAAAGTTAAAGAACACATCTGGCTGCTTTTAGCTTGAGAGATCTTTGATGCCTTTTTTTTTTTTTTTAGGTTTTTTTCATGTTTATTCATTTTTTGAGAGAGACAGAGTGTGAGTGGGGGGAGGGGCAGAGAGACTGAGACACAGAATCCAAAGCAGGCTCCAAGCTCTGAGCTGTCAGCACAGAGCCGGATGCAACTGCGAGATCATGACCTGAGCTGAAGTCGGTCACTTAACGGATTGAGCCACCCAGTTGCCCGATGTTCGATCCTTTTAATGGTTGATTCAGAAACTTATTTTGCCTAAATTTCTTTTTCAGTTTTGTTTTGTATGACCACTTTTTTTGGTTTGTTTTAACAGTGACAGCATGGAAAGCAAGCACTCATCTCATTCTTATTATATGTCCTAAATGGAAAAATAATGATCTCAAAAATGACATTCATTGTTTAATGAGTGGTAAATTGAACCTAACTTAGAGACACATAACTACATTTTGGCTCATGTTGGGAAACATTTTAGAAATAGCTGAAGACGAGAAGTAGGCTAATGCTGTAGTTTGGGGGGAAGCTTTTGGCGTGTTCGCTAGGGTTCTGCTTAGAAATCTATTTTTGTTGCAATGATAGATTTGGAAGATGGAGATCTTAGGAATCACTTTTCTAGCCCCTCATTCTGCAGATCAGAAACTGAGGTTGCAAAAGTAATTTACAGGTAGAGAGTGGTGGGCTTAGGAGTAGTGTTGGTCTTTTATAAATTCAGGTTTGCATTTTACCCTTGACTGCCCTCCCCACAACCAAGATACTCGCTTTATAATTAGCACATGCTTCCAGCAGGTGGCGGTAGGGGATGTGAGTTGAGACATTGAGGCTGGTGCTTCTCCAAGAATGGGGCAGCAAATATAAATTGAACGACAGCCCTGGCCCCAGCTCCTAGGGTGTCTGCCTTGCTACTAATTTAAACCCACCTGGAGGCCAGACCCAGCATCTCTCTCTCCCCTAAAGCAAATCCAACTCTAAAAACATTGGTGAATAACGTAGACTTCATTAGAGGGAGAAAGGGATGACTACAGGACACATGACTCATCCATGTGACTTGACCAGGCCTCTCTATTAGCTACTTCTATTCTCTCTCGCAAGTCAGCCTCCTTACTGCCATCACAGATCTCTCTTCTCCGTCCTTCACTCAGCTTGTCACGCCCCCTCTCTTGACCTGAGTCATGTAGCTCTGCGCAGAAATTCTAGTCTCCACTCAGTAGGACAGAGCCCTCAGGTGGCTGAACACCTGTCCTAGGAAAACAGTTCCACAGCTGTCTACTGTCAGTCCAGCCTACCCCTCAGGGGGCAGCATCCCAACACATTAGGTCTCTTGAAAGGCCAGGTCAGGGGAAGTTCTGTTTGTAAATCTGTCAAGAAAAATTAGAAAAAATAAGATTTTCTTTCCATATTGTAAACTCAGTTCAGGCCTTCCAGGAGATTAAAGGAGTTATGTGTGGAGGTACTTAACACAGTAACGGATAGTTGGTGAATGAACACTCAGTAACCAACAATGTGACTTTCCTTCCTTTTATGATTAACAATGTGCTTGCTGCTTCCTTAGTTTACACAAGGCTTGGAGTCTGCAGCTTGTTTATACTATAGATATTGGGTAATTTGAATTAAACCACTCTGAACTTAGAATAGTCATCTCATTTTCTTGGCTTTGATTCATGTGTCTTTAAAAGTCTTGTTCTCTACTCCAATTGTGAGAAAATTAATTTTATTTGTTTTTTTTTAATTTTTTTTAATGTTTATTTATTTTTGAGACAGAGAGAGACAGAGCATGAACAGGGGAGGGGCAGAGAGAGAGGGAGACACAGAATCTGAAACAGGCTCCAGGCTCTGAGCTGTCAGCACAGAGCCCGATGCGGGGCTCAAACTCATGGACCGCGAGATCATGACCTGAGCCAAAGTTGGACGCTTAACCAACTGAGCCACCCAGGCGCCCCTATTTGTTTCTTTTTAAAGGAGTTTATTAAAATGTAGATATAATAATTATCAATATAAGTCATTAAAATATATCAACTACTTACTAAGGGCCAAGCACTGTTCTAATAAGTATGTAGAAATTACTGCTTTAGTTTGAAATAATGTAGTGTGGGTTTAGAAATTGGAGAAATCTATGGGGCACCTGGGTGGCTCAGTCTGTTGAGTGTCCAACTTCAGCTCAGGTCATGATCTCACGGTTCGTGGGTTTGAGCCTGGTGTCGGGCTGGGCTCTGTGCAGACAGCTCAGAGCCTGGAGCCTGCTTCGGAGTCTGTGTCTCCCTCTCTCTCTGCCCCTCCCCTGCTTGCTCGCAAAAATGAATAAATGTTAAAAGAAATTAAATTGGGGAAATTCCGGCTCAAATACTGACATCACAACTGACTAGTGCTTGGCCTCTGGGCAAAGTTACTGAACATCTATAAACCTCTACATGATATGAAAACTGGGGACCATAATGCCTATCTCATACAGGAATAGTAAATATTTGAAACATTCTAGAACTGTGAAGCCGACAGGAAGTGAATTTTCAGGTTGCCGGCTATCACAGATGTACTACATTTCGTAGTTACTTTAGGCCCTGAATCACTTCACCGTATTCAATCTTTCCTGATTGTACACTTCTGATGTACCAGATGTTAGCTGTTCTAGGCCCAGGGAAGACGGAGAAGCAGTCCATGTGTTCACAGAACTTACAGCTTTATGGGGGAAATAGACATTACCCAATCTCAGATTCACAAATAAGTATAAAATTTTAAATTGTGGTCTTAGTAAGGAACAGTATGGACACTGGGAGAAATCAGTGGTAAAGGGGATATAATTTAGATGAGAGTGTGGGATTGGGAAAACCTTATAAGGAAGTGACTTGAGGTCCAAAGGTAGTAGGAGGTACTTAGGGGTGGAGGGGAGAAGGAATGCTCATGTTAGTGTGGGTTTTTGACATCTCAGGAATCTTTATACTTTAAAATATTTATGGCTGCTTTGGTTTTAACTTAATATCCAAATTATCAACATTACAATGTGAAAACCTGGTTTTCAGTAAGCCCTCAAATTTAACTTGCAGGTTTTGATATACTGTTTACAGATCTAAAACAATAAGAACAATCACTTTAATTCAAACTCAACACACAGTGTCCTTAAACAATCAGCCCTTTTATAAGTTCAGTTAATGAAATTTCCCGAAACATTTTACTTGCATTAATAGACTAAATAAATTCAATTTTCTGATTAAATATTTTACATGCCAGACAGGGCAAATTTGCAATTTTTAATAGCCCTTTGTAAGTCCATATACGACCCTGGAAATCTAATAAATTAAACTTAAATGTGGTAAGCCAAGTTCTCTTAACCATACAAACATCATTTAAAAAGTCAAATTCCCATAAATTTCAAATTGTAAGTTTAAAATTAATTATGCTTTTAAAACTAGAGGCAAAAACCTAATAATGTCAGATTCTCTTAAAATTATAGATACTTTAAATTTTTTTAATGTTTATTTATTTACTTTGAGAGAGAGGCAGAGTCGTGTGTGTGTGTATGTGCGAGTGGGGAAGGTGCAGACAGACAGAGGGAGAGAGAGAATTCCAAGCAGGCTTTGGGCTATCCGTGTGGAGCCTGACAAAGTGGGGCTCGAACTCATGAACTGTGAGATCATGACCTGGGCTGAAATCAAGTGTTGGATGCTTAACCAACTGAGCTACCCCAGGTGCCCCTTAAAATTATAGGTACTTTAAATATCAAACATATTGCTTATCCTGAATTTTAACAGAAGTATGAGTCTGATTTATCTCATCATCTCTAACCTGAATGCTTACTCTCCTCAGGGTTAAAAAATCGCTAAAGAGAAGCAGGTTTCCCTTCTTAGGTCTAATAGGGTTTCTAGGTTGAAAACTCAAGACTACAACACTGTTACTTGTTGATTCAGAGATTGGAATGGGGTACATGAGGCTTACATGTATACAAGATGTTTGTAATCAGCAACAGTTGGACATGCTGGATGGCTTTTATTTTTTTATTTTTGGATGGGTTTTGTTTGTTGGTAGAAGCCCCACCCCAAGCTCTCTGTCCACATCATTCAGTATGAGTTTTACAATCAGTGTCGTCTTGGTATATGAGTTGCAAACTTACCTATTAAAAACACTCCACAAAACTCTTGTTTCACTGTCTGATTTAACCAGATGAAATTCTGAAATACCATGCCCCTGCTTCTCCTATGTCACATCCATCTAATCTCTTTTCTGACAGGTAAAATTCTGCATTATTTTAAAGGATCTTAAATTCATCGTATACTTCTATCTGGCTCTTCTATTACTACTTCGAAGTCATTCTTTTTTTTTAAATTAAAATTTAATGTTTATTTTATTATTGAGAGAGAGAGAGAGAGCGTGAGTAGGGGAGGGACAAAGAGAGAGAGGGAGACACAGAATCTGAGGCAGGCTCCAGGCTCTGAGCTGTCAGCGCAGAGCCTGATGCAGGGCTTTAACTCCTGAACCACAAGATCATGACCTGAGCTGAAGTCAGATGCTTAACCAACTGAGCCACCCATGTGCCCCTCTTTGAAGTCATTCTTTTTTTTTCTTTTTTTAATTTTTATTGGGTTTATTTATTTTTGATAGACAGAAACAGAGCACAAGTGGGGGAGGGGTAGAGATAGAAGGAACATAGAATCTGAAGCAGGCTCCAGGCTCCTAGCTGTCAGCACAGAGCCCAACGCAGGGCTGGAACTCACAAACCACAAGATCATGACCTGAGCTGAAGTTGTACGCTCAATCGACTGAGCCACCCAGGCGCCCTGAAGTCATTCTAATGACATCCACACATGGATGGATTTTTAATTTATATTTAAGCAAAATTAATATATTTGCTTATATTTCTCACTATAATAAATAAGTATGAAACAACAAAATTAACACCAATGTGATAGCAGGTGAGAAACATGTAGAAAAAAATAATTTCTATAAAATTTTCCCTTTTGGAGTGTCATTACACAGTCTTGGCTTTTCATAGCCTCAATGTATTTTAGTGAGCGATAATCATTATTTTCCGTTTAGCACCCAAATTTCATGAATTAGCAAATGGGAGCACCTTTAAACTAGTCCCCTGTGTCTTTAACTCTGTCTCATTTATTTTGAGAGAATTTCTTCTTTCTACAAAAAGAGGGCTGAGACTCATCCTGAAATTCCCTCCCCTAATATGAATATTCATTGAAAAGTACTGAATGATATTCACAGTTTAACATCACAATTACCTTTTGTTCCCACTGGTGATAAGTAGCCCAATTACTTTGTCTAGAATCACCTGTAATCATCCTCTATTCTCTATGCTTCATCTTTTTTAAAGTTCATTTTCAACTTAAGGCTGTTAGTATTTTTAATGCCTGACCATTCTAATTTAGTGGCAGCTTTTTATTACTGCAGGTTAGGGGAAGTCCCACGATATGGTAGGTTCCATCCTCAAAGTCAGATATAGGAGTTTCATGTGGCCACCATTTGGCCTACCCACTGTGACTCAATGTATACTCTTACTTAATTATGTTCCTGTGAGTGGTTCTTATATATTTAGTGGTAGTGTTTCATACAGAGGAAACAGCAAGACAGGAGGCAGAAAGGGGCTTGGTGAGGAAGGCAAGAATCCCAGTGTGGCCGAATCTTTGTATGAGAGGGGAACAAGAGGGTGTGTGAAATAGGGCAACATACTAGTTGTTCTGTTTACGTTATTAAACCACTAACTTCACTACGAGTTAACATACAGTTAACATAACAACTGGGTCAGAGTTAGTTTTAATTTGGGAAAGGGAACACAGCACATATAAAAGCGTGCAAATAGGTCTTGCGGTCCGTGAGTTCGAGCCCCGCGTCGGGCTCTGTGCTGACTGCTCAGAGCCTGGAGCCTGTTTCCGATTCTGTGTCTCCCTCTCTCTCTGCCCCTCCCCCGTTCATGCTCTGTCTCTCTCTGTCCCAAAAATAAATAAACATTGAAAAAAAAAATTTTTTAAAGCGTGCAAATAGGAAGTTCCTGGGAACAAAGAAAGAAATGGGTATTTTTTAGTTTGTCTATCAAAGCTCAGTAAATGTTTATTGAAGATGATGCCTTCTTAATCACATACCTTTCATGGAAATTTTCAGGAGATTAAATCACTCGAAACCATATACGCCTCAGAAAGTCGAATTAAGATGTGATAGAAGAGGGGCGCCTGGGTGGCTCAGTCAGTTGAGCGGCCGACTTCGGCTCAGGTCACGATCTCACGGTCCGTGAGTTCGAGCCCCGCATCGGGCTCTGTGCTGACAGCTCGGAGCCTGGAACCTGCTTCGGATTCTGTGTCTCCCTCTCTCTCTGCCCCTCCCCTGTTCATGCTCTGTCTCTCTCTGTCTCAAAAATAAATAAACTTTAAAAAAAAAAAAAAAGATGTGATAGAAGAAATTAGATTTTGGCTTACAATTAGTAGAACTATATTACCTTAAATCAATGACACATAACAGTACACTGTTGTTTATTGGAATTAACTCTCTAAAATCAGTTCTGGAGTAAAGTTCTTAGTAATGAAGGAAATGAAGGGATTTTTTTTTCGGTAAAAAAAATGGAATATAAAAATTTTAAAGTATTTTTATCGCTTTTACAGGTGGTACCATAGAAACATCACCAGAAATCAGGCAGAACGTATTTTGAGACAAGAGGTAACTCAATTTATTAACAAATAACTTGTGAATATTTTCAGAATTTCTGAGAGATGGGCATTATGAAGACGTGACCCAACTAGAAAGTTTTTTCTTCCTGTTCTTTATAGCTCTAAAATATTATTACAACTTTATGTCTACTGCACATTTTCTGATAAGTTGGAAAGCAGATGTATTTGTATCAGATCATGTTTTTCATGGACTTTCACTGTCATTTGAGAAATGTTTTTTTCCTGAAATGATTTCAATTCCACCGTACCGAAACTGCTCATTCACTTCAAAGTGCATTCTGCGAGAAGAGTCTATATTTGAATTGCCTATATGCCTCTGCATATCAGGCAGTAAAATATACACTGTCTTTATGAGCTTAGCTAAGGCTTCTTAAAAACACAAATATAGAAAAATACACAGTGCTGCACTTTCTTTGTTCTTTGGGAACAAAAGGAAGAGTGGGGGAACCAAAATATCAAACTCAGATCAAAACTGCACTTTTAGGTCAAAACAAAACAGAACTGCATGCAGTTTCCAACGGACGGTAAGTGTGAACTGTGGGTAAAAGTAGTCAAACCTAGAAACTAGGGAAGATGTGTGTGTCATTTTATACTGCTGTCGGATGTTGAGGAAATCTAGAAATGTGAGTGAGAAAGAATCAGTTCTGTAACTAAAAAGTCAATGCCAGGAATGGCTCAGGACACAGAGAAGGTCCAATTACTAGCAGAGGGATAGACAGAGTTTGAGGGACACAGACCCAGTCTCAGCTGGTGATGGGGACAGAGGTTGGAGGTCAGGCCCGGCTTCTCTAGCTAGGAGGAAGTGGGGTGTGGCAGCAAATGTAGTATTCATCCGGCATGGTGACAACAGGTGGACTTCTGTAAAGAGATGTTAGTAGGTCTAGAATAGACACGTAGGCAGAACTGGAGCAGGCAAGGTCTCAAACAGGCCCATAGCAAGCAAGTTAGTCACAGGCGATATGGCCACAAGATCACATGGGCTGTGCAGGGTCAGCCTGAGAGGTTCTGCAGCTGAGAGGAAGTCACAACAGAGCCAGGGGCTCACCGCCCTACGAAGACTAGAAGAGCAAATTGCACAAACCCCCATGTACCTAAAACCCAGATATCACAAATAGCAACATTTGGCAGGAACATTCTTTAACAAAATAAAACACAGCAGATACAATTGAAACCTATCCCTTCTCTCATCTGTTTCATGCCGCCCAGTCTCCAGAGGCAATCACAATAGAAGGGTGTGATCCCCTTGTGTCCATGTGCTTATATTTTTATCATATATATGTGCATATATATGTGCACATTATATTTTATCATATATATCTGCATTTTATGTGTTTTAACATTTCACATAAGGAGATCATATGTATGTTGATTAAAAAATTTTTTTAACGTTTATTTATTTGTTTTTTTGAGAGACAGAGACAGAGCATGAGCGGGGGAGGGGCAGAGAGAGAGGAGACAGAATCTGAAGCAGGCTCCAGGCTCTGAGCTGTCAGCACAGTGCCTGATGTGGGGCTTGAACTCACAAACTGAGGTCATGACCTGAGCTGAAGTCAGATGCTTAACCCACTGAGCCACCCAGGAGCCCCAATTTTTAATGAAACATTGTATTTCAGTTTTATTCACATGGGTACATAAAGATCAAGCACATTCCTTTAACTGCTGTATACTATTTCATTATGAGTATACCAAAAGGTATTGATAAACATTCAAATTGTTTCTAACTTCTTAGTATTACCAACAGCCTGCCAAGAACTTTCTTGTACAGGTCATCTTGTACCCAAGGGCAAGGATTTTTCTTGTTATGCCCAGAAATGACCTGATCAGGATCTACGTGTGGATTTAACATTAAAGATATTTTGGAATCATGATTCAAAGTGCTTCTCCTAAGTTACGCTCTCACAACGAATGAGAAAACTGGCCCCTTACATTCTTGCCAACAGTTGGTAACTTCATACTTTTTTTCAATTCACTGAGAAATTGTATATATGTTTTATTTTCCTAATACAATTTTTTAAAATGTCTATTTATTTTTGAGAGAGAGAGACAGAGACAGAGACAGAGAGACAGAGTGCAAATGGGAGAGGGGCAGAGAGAGAGGGGGAGACACAGAATCTGAAGCAGGCTCCAGCTGTGCTGACAGCTCAGAGCCAGACGTGGGGCTCGAACTCACAAGCTGTGCGCGATCATGACCCGAGCTGAAGTTGGACGCTTAACCGACTGAGCCGCCCAGGGGCCCCCTGTGCATGTATTTTAAAATGTGCATTTCCTTGATCAACAGTTCAATTGAATGACTTTTTATGTGTGTGTTGGCGAGTTGGGCTTCCTCTGCTGTTACATGACTGCTAATATCCTTTGCTCATTTTTCTATATTGCAGTGCTGTTTGCCTTTTTAACTGATTAATATGTATTTTAAAAGTATATTCTGAAAACCTGTCTTTTAGGTTACCACCATATTCTTCTCATTTCTGGCTTAAAATTTTTTCATGCTCTTATTTTTACACTTTAAAATATGTTAATGTCAATTTTTTTCAGTTTTTATGATCTCTCTCCTTTTTTTCCTTTTTTAGTATAATAAATCCTTCTCTCTTCTGAAGTAATAAAGGAAGTTTATATTTTCTTTTAAATGCTTTAAAGATTTGCTGTTCGTTCTTAGGTCTTAATCTAAAATGTGTGTGTATGTGTGCTATGTGTGTGGATATTTTAAAATATATACACGTTTTTCCATGTATCTTAAAATATTTTTGTAATTTACATATTTTCTATGGAAAAAAATTTTTTTAACGTTATTTATTTTTGAGAGACAGAGAGAGACAGAGAACGAGCAGGGGAGGGACAGAGAGAGAGGGGGATACAGAATCTGAAGCAGGCTCCAGGCTCTAAGCTGTCAGCACAGAGCCCCGTGAGATCATGACCTCAGCAAAAGTCAGTTGCCTAACCAACTGAGCCACCCAGGCACCCCTTTATTTTCTGTTTTTTTTAAAGTACCTGGATTAAAACCTAATGGTCATGAGGCATTTAAATTTTTTTATGTTTATTTATTTATTTCGAGAGAGACAGAGCCAGGGTGAGCAGGGGAGGGGCAGAGATAGAGGCAGACAGAGAGAGAGAGAGAGAGAGAGAGAGGGAGAGGGAGGGAGAGAGAGAATCCGAAGCAGGCTTTGCACCATCAGCACGCGGCCTAACATGGAGCTCAAAGTCACGAAGCCGAGAGACGGATGCTTGATTGAGCCACTGAGGTGCTCCGGTCACGAGGCATTTAAAAAATATATATGTGGCAGGACTCTCACACAGAGAGTCGTGACACTGAGGCTTTTCTTTCCTGGAAACAACTTTATTCCTGCCGGCACCGCTCCGTTGGGTTCGTACCCAAAGAACTGAGCCCCGAGCACCACGTGGCGTAGTTTTTTAATGCATTTTTAAAAATTCTTTGTCTCCTATATATGGCAACATACAAACATGCAGTCTGATCAAGTGGCCTCATGTTACAAGGTCGTGAGGGATGTTGACATGTATGCATATAGCCAGGTTGAGGTTTTTTTTCCTTTCCTTAGGAAGGGGACCTTAGAAAGGAAAGGGGATCCTTTCCTTTCCTTCCTTAGGAAGGTTTTTTTTTCCTTTCCTTAGGAAGGTAAATATACCACATTTATATTTCTGGTTTGGGTTTCCTAATACTTTATTTAGCATTTGTCCTGTTATGTTCACAAGGGAGCCTGGCTTCCAATTTCCCACTCTCTTTGCCTAGTTTCAGTATAAAGGCTATGCTAGCATCATAAAATGAAGTAGGACATGAGGTTTTGTCTCTTTTTCCAGTCTTGAAAATAGTGTATATTGAATGCAGGTTATTTGTTCTTGAAGTTGCATATATCTCTCATGAAATAGTTTGGACATGCTGCTTTTTCAGATATTCGACTACTGATTTAATTTCCTTTTCTTTTTTGAGATGTTTGATAATTTACAGTTATGTGGAGAATTGCCTATTTTATATTTATTTTCAAATTTATTGCATACATTTTTATAGAGGTATCTTATAATTTTATTTATGTCATATTTCAATAGTCGGTATGTTCATATGGTTTAAAAATCAAAAGACTCTAAAGTTTTCTTCCATCCTTGTCCCCAGGCCACCAATTCCCTTCTCCATAGACAAACTTCTATTATTAGTTTATTCTGTGCTTTTTCAGAAATATTTAATACGTGCACAAATAGAAACATGTTTTCTTATAGTGTTATTTTTACACAAATAGTAATATATATACTCTTGTGTACATTACTTGTTTCATTTAACAATATATATTGGGAAGGAATCTTTTCACATCAGCACACAAAAAGTGTCCTCATTCATTCTACACATGCATAGTATTTCTTACTTTGGATGTATCACAAGTTATTTAAAATTTTTAACGGAAATCTAAGTACTATACTACTTTTATGAGTATATATGTAGGATAAATCACCCGAGATAGAAATTCTGGGTCAAAGGGAATGTACATTTCTAATTTTGGTAGACATTAAATTACCCTCTATAGTTGTACAATTAATATTTCTACTAGAAATGTAAGTAAGAGAGTGCTTATTTGCCCCACAACCTTCCCAGCAAGTGTTTAATGAAACACATGGATCTTTGCTCTCTGACATATCAGTGTAGGTTTCAGCTACATTTCTCTTTTTAAAAACTTATTTTTATTGGGGCGCCTGGGTGGCGCAGTCGGTTAAGCGTCCGACTTCAGCCAGGTCACGATCTCGCGGTCCGTGAGTTCGAGCCCCGCGTCAGGCTCTGGGCTGATGGCTCAGAGCCTGGAGCCCGTTTCGATTCTGTGTCTCCCTCTCTCTCTGCCCCTCCCGCGTTCATGCTCTGTCTCTCTCTGTCCCAAAAATAAATAAACGTTGAAAAAAAAAATTTTTTTTTAAATAAAAAAAATAAAAAAAACTTATTTTTATTAAAAAACTTTTTTTAACATCTATTTATTTTTGAGAGAGAGACAGAGCATGAGCAGGGGAAGGGCAGAGAGAGAGAGGGAGACACAGAATTGGAAGCAGGCTCTAGGCCCTGAGCTGTCAGCACAGAGCCGGACGATATGGGGCTCAAACCCGTCAACCATGGGATCATGACCTGAGTGAAAGTCAGACGCTTGACTGACTGAGCCACTCAGGCGCCCCTCAGCTACATTTCTCTTATCCTGGGAATGTTAAGCATCTCCGTATATATGAAATTTTATATATTTGTCTCTCCTTTTCTGGAAGCTGTCTGTTCGTATCCTTTGCAAAATTTTCAGTTGGTTTTTTAAAAAATGCTTTCCTCACAATTTGTAGGACCTCTGCAGCTATATTAAGGAAATTAGCTCTTGTGATATGTGGCAATACTCTTCCCAATTTTTCAGTTCTAATACTACCTTTTTCCATGAATGGTACTTGAATTTTTTGTGTTTGAATTTATCAGACGATTTTTTGTGAAGCTTTAGTGTCAAGTTAGAATTGTCTTATAAAAAATATTATAAAAATATTGTAAAAATTTTCCCCATGTTTCTTGATTGCCTTAGTGGTCTTATTTTTAATGTATGCATGTTTGAATAATTTGTAGTTATTCCTGACACAGAGTGAGGTATGGATCCGATTTTATTGTTTTTCTAGATGGTTACCAAGTGTCTATCTTTTCTCCATTGATTTGAGATGCCACTTTCCTTAGAAACACGACTCCTATGTTGCAGTACATCTGGACTTACTACTTGCTTTCGTTGATCCTCTTGTCTATTTATGTGATGCCTTTATCTGTTTTAAATACTGAGGCTTTCTTTAGTGTGGCTCACCTCCCTCATTATTCTTTTTCAGAAATATTCTGAAGATACATTTTATACGTATGAACTTCACAATTACTTTGCCCAGTTTATAAAAGCTTCCTACTGGTGCACTAAATTTACAGAGTAATTTAGGGAAAATTGTTTGGGCATTACAAATCAGTACAGTTTGGGGACCAATTTGTTCTGGGACCCACATATTAATTATTCATATAGAAAAAATTAAAACTAGGTCCCTACTTCAAGCAAAAATAAATCTTGGTGGATTGAAAACCAATGAGAGGAGGAAACATCTTTGTATTCTTTAGGAGCATTTAAAATTTTTCTTCATTGGGGTGCCTGGGTGGCTCAGTCGGTTGGGCGTCCGACTTCAGCGCAGGTCATGATCTCACACTCTGTGGGTTCGAGCCCCGCGTCGGACTCCGTGCTGATAGCTCAGAGCCTGGAGCCTGCTTCGGATTCTGCGTCTCCCTCTCTCTCTGCCCCTCCCCTGCTCATGCTCTGTCTCTCTGTCTCAAAAATAAATAAAAATATTTAAAAAATTAAATAAAATAAAATTTTTCTTCATTTAGCTCTTGCAAATTTTTAAGTTTATTTTAAGGTATTTTTTGTTGTTGTTGCTACTGTAAATGGGTGTATTTTTTTTTTTTTTACCTGTGAAAAAACTTGAGTTTTGTGTTAATTTTGTAACTGATGACTTTGGTTAATTCAAAAAAAATGTTTGTAGTAGTTTTTTAGTTGATTCTCCCGGGTTTCAGGTAGAGAATCTTATCAACAGCAAACAGTGATAATTTCAAACCCTCTCGTACAATTTACTTTAATTAAAACAATTTTTTTTTTTTATTTATTTATTTATTTATTTTTTTTTTGAGAGAGAGAGAGAAAGCATGTGTGAGCGAGCAGGGGAGGGGAAGAAGGAGAGAGACAGGATCTTAAGCAGGCTACACGCTCGGGTCCGAGCCTGACACAAGGCTTGATCCCATGATTCTGGGATTACGACCTGAGCTGAAATCAAGAGGTGGACGCTCAACCAAATGAGCCACCTATGTGCCCTTCCTCTTTTACAATTTAATCCAGTATATCTTGTCTGGTTTGTTTTTTTTTTTTTTTTTTTGTCTCTCATTTAATCGCATTAGCTGGTATCTCAGAGCAACATTAAACACCAGTGCTGACAGTGGGGTGTTTCTTTTTCCTGATTTTAGTTGGAATGATTTGCACAGAAAGCTTAATGCTGGACTTGGGACTAATGTAAATAAGGGCTATGGTAAGGAAGTACATATATATTACTATTTTACTGAGAATTTAAAGACAGCTGAGGGGCGCCTGGGTGGCTCAGTCAGTTGGGGGACCGACTTCGGCTCAGGTCATGATCTCGCGGTTCGTGAGTTCGAGCCCCGAGTCGGGCTCTGTGCTGACAGCTCAGAGCCTGGAGCCTGTTTCGGATTCTGTGTCTCCCTCTCTCTGACCCTCCCCCATTCATGCTCTGTCTCTCTCTATCTCAAAAATAAATAAACGTTAAAAAAAATTAAAAATAAAATAAAATAAAATAAAGACAGCTGATACTAGAAATGGAAATTTTTCAAATGCCCTTTCAACATCTACGGTGATGTTTATGGGATTTTTATCCTCAGATCTATTAATAGGCTGAATTATATGAATAAAATCCCTGATATTCAAGTACTCTTGTATTCCTGTATGCAATCCCTCTTGGTCATGGTATGTTATTCTTTCCCCGTGTGATTGGACTCAGTTTCTTAGTATTCGGCTAGGATTTTTGTGTGGACACGAGTGAGACTTGTTAGTAATTTTCCCTTTTTGTGCACAGTCTTCGCTGTGTTGTTGGTGTTGATAGTAAACCCACTTTATATAAAAATTTAGAAGTCTTTCTTTCCACGTGCTCTGGGATCGTGTAATATTACAATGTGTCACTGTGATGTTTTTAATATTGCAGCTCTTTTAAAACCTCATCTGTTTTCCTGTTCAGTAGGTCTATTAACATTTCTAGATAGTCTGAAATCAATTTTGATAAATTTTATGTTTTGCTACTTAATTACTCATTTCATTCGAGTTCAAATGTGTGGAGTCAAGATGATTCTTTTATTTTATTTTATTTTTTTTCTGGATCCCTGTGGCTTAGTTTTTGATAGATTTTCCCCATTATTTATTGGTTGGGTTGGTTAACAATTTATGTATTTCATTGTTTTTCCCTATATAACCAGATTTTGTATTTAATTACTATCTTAATTACACTGTTGCCTTTATAATTTATTCCTTTCTGCTCCTGTCTTTATTCACTTTCTTCTTTTACTTTACTTGGTTCTTATCCTAAATTCTTAAGGTGGATAAATTTATTTTTGTATTTCCTTCATTTATTGATATAAATAATTAGACTGAGTACTGTTTGAATAGCAGAGGTTCCGATATGTGGCATTCCCTTATTATTTTCTAGATGTTTTAATTTTTATTTGGATTTCGTTGAGTTATATCAAAGAGAACTTTACCTAGTAGTAGCTTTCTCCTTTGGAACTTGTTATGAATTCCTACTTTTATTGCTTTGTTGCCATGGTTGCTGTTTGTTCTCTTTCCACTTTGAAGAAGAGGTCACTACATATACAACTTTATTATATGCGTGTTATATATGCATATATATGCTGTACATACAACTTTGCTTTTTACCTCTTAGTCTTTTCCATTTGTGTCCCCTATGGTATGGAACACAATCCTTGGACATGGTAGGAATTCAATAAAAGCTAGATTTGTATTATTTAAAAAGTTTTTAAATGTTTATTTATTTTTGAGAGAGAGACAGAGACAGAGACAGAGACAGAGCATGAGTGCCCAGAGAGAGAAGGAGACACAGAATCTGAAGCAGGCTCCAGGCTCTGAGCTGTCAGCTCAGAGCCTGACGCGGGCCTCAAACTCACAAACCATAAGATCATGACTTGAGCTGAAGTCGGACACTTAACTGACTGAGCCACCCAGGCGCCCCTAGATTTTGATTATTTTAAATGGTTATGAGAGTTTTTGGTTTGAAACTTTTGGCCAGAAAACGAGCCTTGTTCCTTGGTAAGCATCTGGAAGGAAGAGGAGACTCTGTTTGATGTATTGTGTTCACCTTGGGGGTCACACCATTGTGTTTGGTTTGGGCAGGTCTCAAGCAACGTATTGACACTTCATAAGTGTAAACTTTCACAGGTTTTGCAAGCTTCTGAGATATTTCCCCCTCCGCCAGGGTAACACTCGGTAAAGGTGAAAACTCTTTACGATATCAAACAAACAGCCCAAACCAAACAGTGCAACATTCAAAGTCATTGAAAACCAATTTACAGCTGTATTGGAGTTTCCCAGAGGATGTCTGTCAGAAGGAATCCAATTCATAACCTAACATCAACCTTACGATATTCTTCTCTCCTGCTGATTCTCTTCTCGTCTCTCCCATGAGAGTTGCTTCTCTCTGGCAGCAGCTAAAATGGCTCCCCTGCCCTTCTTTCCAGACTCCCTCAAAGTTTATTCTCTTTCCATCCCTATCATGAATTCTGCTCACTTTGCCCATTCCTCGCCTTTCCAGATATATTTCTCCATGCTTCCCTCACCCCATCAGCCGTGTTGTTCTTTTTCTTCCAAAATACCACCTGTCAATCTGTCTTTGAGTGCTTCCTATTCATCAGCTATTTTTATCTATTATCTTGACCAATATAACAAAAAATAACTAAGTGGTGGGGTACAAGGTTGTCAAATGCAGAATTTTTCTCAGAGCAATCAGGAGCAAACTTGTAAAAATACTCATACTTTACAAATTCTTGTCCCAATTATATAGGGGTGATGTATTTGTATATGATATAAATTATTTTATAGGTGTGACTTCTTCACATATAAGGGAGATAAGATTGCATATATTTGTGAAAACAATCTCATCCACTTATAGTAAGTTGGTACAGTTTGGATTTTGTTCCTGAGATGTACGTTTGTCTTTCTTCTTAACGAGGAATAAATTTGTACACACAATGTCTTGTTTTGCAGTCTAAAGAAGGTGCATTTATTGTCAGAGATTCGAGACATTTGGGATCCTACACGATTTCTGTGTTTATAAGAGACAGAAGGTAAGCAATTTTTGTTTGATGTTGAATTATTTATTTTGAGAGAGAGGGGGGAGAGTGCATACACATGCATGTGTGCGGGGGATGGGGCAGAGAGAGAGGGAGAGAGAGAATGCCAAGAAGGTTCCGTGCTATCAATACAGAGCCTGATGTGGGGCTCAAACTTACGAACTCTGATATCATGATCTGAGCCAAAATCAAGAGTCAGACGCTTAACCAACTGAGCCACCCAGGCGCCCTAGAGCTGGAAGGGAAGCAAGTGTGCTTTTGTTCACTTTAGAGTAACAGTCCTTGGGACACTCTGTCTTACGGAGACACTGTCACATGGAGAAAGTGAAATCGTGGTATAGAAGCTTGCTGGCTTGGAAGTTAGTACAACCAATCTATTCAAGTTGTGTCCCTAACCAGCTCTGTGTATGACATTGGATAAGTTATGTGACTTCTCCCATCTCTTTTTCTCAACCGTGAGGGAGTTGGCTTAGTTGTAGCAGACACTGGTGATGCTTTTCTCATATCCACTGGTTTACCTTGCGTTTAGCTGTAGAGAGTTCTGCACTCAGCACGCCTCCCATGCCTTTCTGCCTGAAGATGTTCTCTGGCTGTGGGAACTTGTGGTCCCCATGGGTAGACGGGAAGTGCCTGAGAGTTAGCATCCTAGGAGTGCCCCTCTATCAATGAGGAATGGAAGATTAGCTCCTCAGCTGCTTTGCACTTTAGTGGGGCAACTCTCAGATGTGTTCCACAGTCTCTCATAGCTTTCCAGAGCCCTAGGAGCTCATCGTAAACTTGCTCATCAATACACCCTCTATCGGCTTTCCCCCTTTCTTTGTTTCCTATATCCTTGCATCCCTCACAGTGCGTTCATTCATTTATTGAACTGATACTTGATATTCAGCAAATGCGTATAAGTGTCCCTAGTGGGCTCTACTTTTTCGGACATTGGAGTTGTCAATCAGACAACTTTGGCTGAAGTTATGTTCGAATCTAAGGCCCCAATAAGATAGCTAAGGCATTTACCCAGGGGTAGTGAGGCATCTGTTGAGTCCAACCCACTCTGCAGTGTATAGTGTTTGTAAGATAAAAGTTTTACAGGCGGAGTCCCTGTTGCTTAATGAACTGACTTTGTTCCAAACGGATCTTTTGCTTATTTACTAATTCACATTTTATTGATTTTAGAAATATGGAGGCTACCATCAAACATTATCAGATTAAAAAGAACGACTCAGGACAGTGGTACGTGGCTGAAAGACACCTCTTTCAGTCAATCCCCGAGTTGATCTGGTATCACCAACACAATGCAGCAGGTAAGTCAGGGGCAACAGGCTGGGAGAGTCAGCGAGCCAGGCCCCAGACAGGCAATGCATCTGTGGTCTCAGACACTTAACAGGAGCAAATGCCCCTGCAGAAATATGTGAGAGCCTGAAATACAACCGGTATTCTGAACAATTCTCCTTATTGATGCTTCTTTGTTTTTATAGTCAGGCGACAAGAGGTAAGTTGATTCTTTACATTTCTGCCAGGTTAGAAAAATGATAGATGGCAGAGAAGCAAAAGGCAATTTAATTATCAGTGCATTTGTTTCTGAAATTTACACACGGCTAAATGCAATAGAATTTCAAATATCCTAAATAATCATGCTTCCTTCTCTTTGCCCCCATAAGTTTGCTCTCTACTTCAGTTGTATAGACAATTACCCTTAAATAGCTCATTCTCTGTTCTTTCTTATTTGGAGGACAGAAAAAATTATATAGGATGCAGCCCTTAAATTACAACGTGGCTTAAATAGGCAGAAGCATCACGGAACCCCCGTCCCCAGGTGTTCTTTGCAGTAGTTGCTATTTTTGCAAACATATCATCAATGGAAAGATACAGGATTCCAGTAAGTTCCACCACAATTTCAATCACAGCTCTGGCCTTCAGCCCTCACCCAACCTGTATTGGACCACTTTGAACTCATAGGGGAATCTTCTTACCTCAACGTTATGGAATTTGGAACCCACTGTAACTTTTCATGTTGTTTTGACTTCTGGTCATACAATACTTTTTAAGATTTCTCTCATGAAAAGTTGTGTTGACAAAAAAAAAAAATCCCTTTTGGAAAGTGGCCACTTTTCCTTGACACTAGTTCTAAATACCAAGAATAAGTCCAAGGAAATTTTTATCCACTTATGGGATGAGTCTGCATGGATATTCCAGATGGTCACTGGGGGTTTGGTTAGAGAGGAAGTAGCAGTGAGTCTGAGTGGGGCGAGGGAGGACATATTTGTGTCTAGAGATGGAAACCCTTAGAATAAGGAGATCAGTTCTGAGTTTTTTTCTTCATACTCCTCTTTCCCTTCCCTTCAAAGACAAAATTTGAGAAACAGAGTGGTTATGGTGGTGAGGTTAAAAGAAAGATACTAAGGTAGCTCAGGATGTGCTGACATGAGAAGATGTTAGTGATAAGTTGTTTAGTAAAGAGAAAAAAAGTGCAAAGCAGTATATGAGAATATAGTGCCGCTTTTGTAACAGAAGATTTAAAAATATGTATGCATAGAAAAATTCTGTTAAATTTTATGTAATAATTTTCAAACTAACAAGATTATAACAGACTACAAACTTAATGCTTACCTCTGGGGAATGACACTGGGGGTAAGGGAAGCTTTGATTTTTCTGCCGTATAGATTGCTTTAAGGTTTGGTATTTTCGTTTGAATGGACATAAATTATTCTTATAATGTATCAAATACCACACAGATCATCTTTAAAAGATCAAGCGAAACATCAAGGAAAGCAAAACTTACAACTATGGCTGCTGCTTATTAGAGAGAAAAGAAAGTAAAAAAGATGTAAGAAAACAAGAAAAGAAGGATGATAAGAGGAAAGCCCTGGGAACGCAGACATAGCTGGCATTTACTGAAGACTTAATTTGGACCTGACCCTGTTCTGAGTGCTTTCATGTGTATTTATTTATTTAATCTTGAGAACAACCCTATGAAGTAGGTTCTGTTAGTATCTCGATCTTACAGATGAGGAAACGGAGGGATGAGTTGTACTCAAGATTGCATAGTTAATAATTGTGCTGAGATTTGAACTCAAAAAAAATCTTTGAAACAGTTGGAACCATCGAACCCTCTGGCTCCACAGTCTGCACTAAATGACTGCTGTATTCTCCAGAAAGAGACGAACCATACCATTGGAGGGTACTTTGGAGGGCCAGTTTCAGAAAAGGCTGTGAATCAGAACCCATGACTATCCTGTGTACTTGTTGACTTCTGGTCAATTTGGTTCGTGACAATCCGTCTCTTTGCCAGAAGCAGGGACAATGCCACGGGAGTGACAGACTTCTTGCTGTCAAAGAGAGAGACTATCATTAAACCACTGGTAGTAAATCACAGAATAAAAATGTTTAGCAAATAAGAATCTTGAAATTAGAGGGAAGTGTTAGGATCGCAAAGAAATTCCTCATTATGTTCCTTATTTGGACAATGTGTTATAGAGTCCCAGCTTGATGAGGGCTCTAACCTCAATTAGGTCTTCAAAGTCACTGGTTAATATCCTTTCCAGCTTTCTCTTCAAACTTCTACCGTTCTCCTCTAGACTCCTTCTCCAATATTATCCACTGCCCTGTCAGCAAATCCCTAGCTGTCCACTTCATTAAGAAAACTGAAGCCAGCAGACAGGAGCTCCCTCAGGCTTACTCTCCTCCCCTCACTCCCTCCAGGAGTGGTCGGGACAAGCCTGTGCTCCTGTTCCCTCCATTCCTCTCCTGCTGGGACCAATCACCGTCTCCCCTTCCTTTCTCTCCTGTATCTCTTACATTTCCTCTGAACTTCTCCCTTTAGACTGGAAACGTGCTTAAGGCTTTATTATTCAAAAAGCAAAAAACCCAAAGCCCTCCCTTGGTCCTTTCTTCTTCTTTTCGACATTACTCTTCTAAGTCATGCTTTTGGGAAAAATATGTCCACATCTACCGTCTCCACTTGCTCATTTCCATTTGCTTTTTTTTTTTTTTTTTTTTGAGAGAGAGAGAGATTGAGAAAGAGAGAGAGTGCAAGAGTGTGAGCAGGGGAGGGGCCGAAGGCAGAGGGAGAGAGAGAATGTGAAGCGGGCTCCACACCCAGGGTGGAGTCCCACGTGGGGCTCAATCTCATGACCAGAGATCATGACCTGAACCGAAATCAAGAGTTGGACGCTCAACAGACTGAGCCACCCAGGTGCCCCTCCATTTGCTTTTTAAACACGTGTAATGTGCTTCCATTGCCCTATGTTTTACCAGTGATCCCCATATTGACCTATAGGGTGATGCTTTTTAGTTCTTGTATTTTCAAGCCCTCTCTGCTATATTTGGCAGTGTCACCCCTTGAAACTCCCTACTTCCCAGATACCTTGACCCTGCGCTTTCTTGTTCTTGAACTCAGATATTCCTTATAGGTCTTCCCAATGAGTCTTAATTCTACTCTTCTTTAAACATTGGTGTCTGCAGGGATCTGTCCCCAATCACTTCTCTTCTCACCCTAGACATTTCCCTTCGCAGAATTCTTCTGCCTTGTAGTCCCAGGTACTTGCAATCCCACAGGCCCTGAACTTCAGTGATGAGATGGAACTCGTCATCTTAATCACTGCTTTCCCTCCAAACCTGCTCCCCTTCCTGTTGTCTGTCTCAGATGATGCTGTCATCATTCTGTCCGTTACAAGGGCTGGAAACATAGGAGTCTCAAGAGATGCTTGCATTCTCCTTGATAGATAGCTCTTTCTCCTCCTCCTCCTCCTCCTCCCCTTCCTCCTCCTTCTCCTCCTTCTCTTTCTTCTCAGTCATTAGAAAGCTTGTTTTATTGAAGTGTGGTTGCCATACAATAGTATATTCGATTATGTAATGTAGTGATTGAACATTTGTATAAATAACAAAGTGATCACCACAATAAATCTAGCTACCGTCTGTCTTTGAGATCGACCTAGAAGAGTGTCTTGCACACAGTAGGCACTGAGTGATGCTTCTTTCTGTTCTTGTACTGGCCAAGTTTGTTTCTTTTAGCCTTTGCACGTGCTGTTCCATCTGCCTGGAATGTTTTTCCTCCTAATCTTTGTAAGATGGTTCCTTGTCAATGAATGTCAGCATAGCTGCCATCTTGTCGGAAGGGCCTTCCCTGAGCACCCATTCGATAGAAGCTCTGTTGCAGGTACTCTGCGTGTACTCATCTTCTGCTTTCTCTTGTGTGTGCATGCATTTGTTCATTTTCTCTTCCCCCACCACAATGTAGGCTCTGTGGGAGCAAAGAACATCACTGTCTTAGTCACTGCTGTCTCCTACCAGTTAGTTAATGGTTGGTGCAAAGCAGGCCCCAAAGAAATATTAGTTAAAGAAATAAACAATTAATGCTTGTTGAACTAAATGAAATTGATGATACAGAATACTACATACGGACCCAATCAAAAGAAGTCTCATTTACTCTACCATTTTTTTTTTTTTTTTTTTAGAAAAAAACAATTCTTGAAAAGTAGGGTTGGGAAATGGGTCCACTTCAATACTACTGGTGGTTGAATGAATTAGTGCGTTTTTTTTTATACATGCTTTGATCAAGAAGTCACATTTTCAGGAATTTATTCTAAGACGATAATTTGAGAGGTACATAAAAATTTATGTTCAAAACATACAGCGTCTTTTACAATAGTGAAATTTTAGAAATAACTTTAAGCTCTGTTTATAGTTATTAATATATATCAATGACATATTGAGTGTAAAAAGCTTATAGGAAAACATTCACTTTTCTGTGAAACATTGGGTGCATATATGCTTTAAAATACACATTTGGAGGTTTTTGCAAAGGTGTTCACCAGAATGATAATGATGTAGCTCTGGTATATCATGTATAATGTGTGTCCAAATATTATTTTATGAAAATGGGGAAAATAAACAAATAGATTGATGTAAAACACTGTTTTTTTTTTATTTTGGCCTAATTTATTTGAAGAATGGCACTGTCTTCTACTATATTTGCTTTCTTTTTTTCTTTTATATTAGTAACTAGACTTGAAATACTGATTCCTCTTCCTCCCCAGGTCTCATGACCCGTCTCCGCTACCCGGTTGGACTGATGGGCAGCTGTTTGCCAGCCACAGCGGGTTTCAGCTATGGTAATGTATGCACGTGGACTCAAGTGCAGCCTCAAATCTGGGAAAGAATCTCCCCCAAGTTCCCTTGGCGTTCTTTAAATTCTTAGCTTTTCTGAGATACCTAGATAGGTTTCTTCTCAAAGTTGGAATCCTCCTTCTGAGATAGTGAAGTATATGCATCTCCTAAGAGCAACTTGAACTTTGGCAAGAACCATTTCGATTTTACTTCAAATTTCACTGTACATTAGCAGGCGCTCTTTTGGTACATTAGAATTCTTTTTATTTGGGTGTTCGAGTTATTGCTCTCTGGGTACAAGCGTGGCTGGGAAATGACTGCTTCCCAAGAGAACCTGCTAAAAAGACCTGCTAAATGTCTCCTCTTCCCCTTTTAAAAATAGAACTTGTAGAAAGTTTGATTCGAACCATTTTCTAGCAAATGAGTATTTGCAAATCTGTTGAGAATAAATAAGAGCCAAAGAATTCTGTTTTGTAATTTGGTGACCCTTTGTTCCCTTACATTCCTCTCATTAGTGTGAATCAGAATGTACTGAGAAGCCGGTAAGATAATTGTATCACGTAACGGGTAACCAGGACCCAGGGTCTCTATTTTAATTGGGATGGGAGAGTGATTTCAGGGTATTAGGGATGCCTAGGTTATTCTCTGTCCCTAAATGCAATGTACATAATAAAAGTTCTGTGCCATTAGCAATTTATTTAAGTTAAGCATTAAGTTAAGTTTTAATTTTTAAAAAATAAACTTCTCAAAATTTTTTTAACGTATAGAACAGTGCACAACTCATAACTCTATAGCTCACTTAGCTTTGCCTGGTTTTGATTACTTTATCTAAATGGAATAAGACACCATACACAGTAATACACAATACCGTGTATTGTGTCTGGTTTCTTCCTCTTCACCCATGGCGTTGGGTGTGGTTGGCTCATCTCCGTGGTGGTGTGGTATGACATTGCGTGACTATACCACAGTGGATTTACCCATCCTTCTTTAGATGACCAATTGGCTTGTAACCAATTTTTACCACATAAATAATATCATTATGAACATTCTTGCATGTTTTTTGATGAGGTTCAGTACTCATGTAAGCTCCACCAATGTTGGATATATACTTAAGAGTGGAATTACCGGGTCATAGAGCGTGTACCCATTCAGATTTAGTTAGTTTTCCAAACAGCTTATACCAAACTACAAATTACACTTCAATCAACAGCGTATGGGAGTTCCAGGTGCTCCACACCTTTGCCCTTGCTAATGTTTAGTCATTCCTGTGGATTGTTTTCTTTGGTTTTCACGTTACCCAATCTGGCATGTGTAGTAATCGTATCTCATTGTGGCTTAAATTTGCATTTTCCCTGGTGACTAATTATTTTGATCAATTTAGTGGCCATTTGGGTATACCCTTTTGTGAGAGAATACTCTATTCAAGTTTTTTAACTGTTAGAAATATAATTATCTGCCTTTTTCTGATTTTTTTTCATATTCTGAATACGAATTCCTTACTGGTTACACATTTTAGAAATATCTTCTCCCAATATGTGGCTTTCCTTTTCACTGTCTTTTTTAAAAATTTTTAAAATACTTATTTATTTTTAAGAGAGAGAGGGGCAGGGGCAGGGGCAGAGAGAGAGAGGGAGACACAGAATCCGAAGTCGGCTCCAGGCTCTGAGCTGTCAGCACAGAGCCCGATGAGGGGCTTGAGCTCAGGAACTGAGAGATCATGACCTGAGCTGAAGTTGGATGCTCAACCGACTGAGCCACCCAGGTGCCCCATTCCTTTTCACTCTCTTAATGGGGTGTATTTGATAGAATTTTTATGAAGTGTAATTTGTCAATATTTTCCTTTATGGTTATATTATGTTGAATAAATTCTTGCCAATATCAAGGTCATAAATATATTCTCCCATGTTGCTTTTATTTATTTATTAAAAAAATTTTTTTTCTCATGTTACTTTTAAAACACCTGCTATCCGGAGGGAGAGCACTTTGCAAAGTTGGCCTTTACAACTCTTTAAACTGCATTATTCTAAAGTTCCAGCAGATGGCGGTGTTGCAATATAAAAGGAGATACTAAAACGGATTGTCAAGAGGGTTATTTTATTTTTATTTTTTGTTAATTGATAACGAAATTTGTGTGTGTGTGTGTGTGTGTGTGTGTGTGTGTTTTCTTCACTTTATTTTTTTATTTTTTTGAGATTATTTTTATTTTTATTTATTTTTTTAAATATAATTTATTGTCAAATTGGCTTACATACAACACCCAGTGCTCATCCCAAGTGCCCTCCTCAATGCCCATCACCCATAAGAGGGTTAATTTAAAAACAGTTCTTTTTTTCTTCATTTACTTCTATGGAAGTCAAATATACCATACCACAAATTTCACTTCAAACATGGATACATGTGAGTTAGAATCCTAAACATTGGACTTATTTATTAGATGAATGTTAGACTTTTTCCTAAGGAGAAAACACTAAGGCAGAAAAGCCCTTTGGGGGTGGGAGTGGGCAGAGGAACAACAGAAGGAGGTGAAATGGGGGGGGCTGGGGGGGGGACCAAATGTTATGTGCCTCACAAGTTTACTCAGCAGGACAAAACCAGATGGGGACATACATATTTTAGGGCCCAGGTGTAGTTTTGGTAGGTTTGTTTTAGAAAGGCAAAGTGTTGCATTTCATCCTGCATCCCTCTGGAAAGAGAACATATGTTTTGATATCCATAATTCCTCTCTAAGTAAGTCAAGTTTATATCTTTAAGCTTGAATTCTGGAATTACACATGAAAACCACAGTGAGGGTATTAAAAATGGTTACTGTTCTGTTCCACTCATTTATAACATTTTTAACCTCTTTGTAAAAGAACAGAATAGGTCTAGATAATTCCTAAATCTTTTCCAGCTCTAAAAATTTCCCCTACTTGTAACATGGATGTTTTACTTTTCTAGAAAAGTGGGAGATAGATCCCGCTGAGTTGGCGTTTGTGAAGGAGATTGGAAGCGGTCAGTTTGGAGTAGTCCATTTAGGGCAATGGCGAGCACACATCCAGGTAGCTATCAAGGCCATTAGCGAAGGCTCCATGTCTGAAGAAGACTTCATTGAAGAGGCTAAAGTGATGACGTAAGTACAAGCAACACCCAGATCAATTTCATGCAACATTCTGGTGTTATGGAAAGAACACGGAGTTTGGAGCAGTTACACCTGGACTTGTGTCACAACTCTGCCCAAGCTAGTTGTGTGACCTGAGCAAATTATTTGATCTCTGTGTGACCTGAGTGAGTTATTTCACCTTTCTGAGCCTCAGTTTCTTCACCTGTAAAATGGGGATAACAATACCTTCGTTACTGCATCAACATGTGAATTAAGTGAGATAATCCATGAAAGTTACAAGTCTTTACAGGACTTTCTTTTTTGCTTTTCCTGGAAGCAAAAATGTTGATTTTGTCTAAATGGTAATATAAGGGTAAAGTATTTGCTTTCAGAGAATTTAAGAATCCTGAGCTCTAACAGAAGTGACTCTTTGTGGCCCCCTGGACACTGTTCCTGACTTCTATGATTTCTCAGATCAGCATTTTGACTTAATTGAATATGTGTCTTACGTCTGTAATCTGGGTTGGATCAGGACAAGCCAATAATTTGGTATAAAGAAAGTATTTGTTCAACAATGGGGAGTACCATTGTGGTGAAAAATGAAAACCCCAGATGGTGTCACCTCGATTCTATTCTCCAAAGCAATTACGTTCTGTTCTAAACTTGCAGACCTCAATGGAAAACAAACAAACCAGAATCGATAACTGGACCCATTCTCCTTTAAAGACAGAGCAATGCTGCCTCTTGGAGCTCTCAACCCATACCCCAAGTGTCCTATCGAAATATTCTTCCCATCCACTTATAGTAAAATTAATTTCAGGAGAAGTTATATTAAACACATTTTCCAGTCATAGCAGCTTCCCAAAGATGATTTCGTGCCCCTAGATTACCCCAGGCAGCTATCTGTCTGGAATGTGTTCCCTGATACCATTGGCATCAGACCCTAGTTTTCCTGTATCTAAAGGAGAGACAAAACATTATATTCCTCTGTGTTGATTAGATAGGTGTGATAAGAAAAGAAAGACTGGGAGACATGTGGTTCAGGGGAAGTCAAAGCCTATACCGGAATTCCTAGGAAATGTAAGAATTAGAGATGTCCAATGTCACGTTGAGAGGATTCTTGAAAGGTTCAAGCCCTACTGGGCATTTGGGGTTAAGGTTGTTGGGGAAGATGTTTTGAAGACAGTGGAAGATCCATGGAGTGGGGGAAATAACGATAGCTCCAGGAAGTTTACAGAGGCAGGAATGAAGCTAAGGGCTTATTTTTAAGTCAGTTCAGGTGAACATAATGTACTGTTGGGTTTGAACAGTCTGTTTTTTCCTGATGTTTTTATATTTTTTTTTTTAATTTTTTTTTCAACGTTTATTTATTTTTGGGACAGAGAGAGACAGAGCATGAACGGGGGAGGGGCAGAGAGAGAGGGAGACACAGAATCGGAAACAGGCTCCAGGCTCCGAGCCATCAGCCCAGAGCCCGACGCGGGGCTCGAACTCACGGACCGCGAGATCGTGACCTGGCTGAAGTCGGACGCCCAACCGACTGCGCCACCCAGGCGCCCCTCCTGATGTTTTTAAAGTGAGGCAGAAAAATTTCCTTCTAACATCCTGTTGCAAATACAGCCATCTTTAAAAAAAGTACATACTGGCACACATTGAGCTCTATCTGTGAAGCATACACATCTTGGTAATATAGTAGTACCTCCTTTTTGTAAGTGTGTAGTTTAAATGTCACCTCCTCCAGGATGTCTCCCCTGCCATGTTTGATTGGCTTTCTACTGTATCACCTGTGTTAGTTCATCAATGTATTTGTCACTGTTCCAGTGATCTTGCTAAACAAACATAGCGTAATGTTTCAATTCTCAGATGTTTGTATGTGGGTATCAGTGTGGTGGTTTTCTCATGGCAAGTCAATATTCCATTTTAAGAATGACTTTCCCGCCATTATTCTGCATACATGTAAATTGCATCCCTTAACTGAAAGTATGCTTTATGAATTAGAAAGATAAATCAGACAAAATATACGTATTTAAGATACATATCTACAGATGAAAATCATGTATAGATTCTCTGAATGCCTTTTTTCTACTGACTGGAAGTGTTTTTGCATGCTACTTATATGTTAAGATGTCAATCACTCACATACATTATTTTAAGGTAAATAATCCTCCCGAGTCATTGATTTTATTTTACCTCTATAAATGAAAAGAGGTAACATTTCAAGTTATTTCTGAGTGACAGAAAAATTGGCTTGTTACACATCTTCTAAAATTATAAACATTAACTTGAATATTATTTTCCATGATTGAATGCTACATACTCCAGAAGAAACAGTAAACTTTTGAAGTTTAGATAACTAAAGAATTCTGTATTTTATTTTATTTTTTCTGTATGTATTTTAATAGGTAACTTTCAAGGGTGTGTGTGTGTGTGTGTGTGTGTGTGTGTGTGGTGATTGGATTGCTGAATACAGAGAAGGGTTTCATGTTGGTAGGTATTTTTCAGTCTCCAACTTTGTCTGAAATTTTCTTTTTTTTTAAATGCCTTTATTCTTTATCATTTAATTTTCTCTTTCTTTCTTTCTTTCTTTCCCTTCTTCCTTTTCTTTCCTTCCTTCTTTCCTTCTTTCCTCCTTCCTCCCTCCCTCCCTCCCTCTCTCTTCTTTCTTTCTTTCTTTCTCTCTCTCTCTCTCTCTCCCTCTCTCTCCCTCTCTCTTTCTTTCTTTTGCATCAATCACTGTTTCCTCCCTTCTGTCTGTATGGAAATTTTGCCTGAGCAGCCGCAGTTAGAAAAGTTGAAACCTCAGTAACAGGAACTCTTGCGAAGACCTGAGCAAGGAAAAGTAGCAACGAGGAGGCAAGGGACTTACAGGATGGAAAGCAGAAAAAAAAACGATATGGGAGCACGTAATATTCTGTAGGGACTTGGGAAGTACCGCTTGAACTCTTGACCCCACTCTTGACCGCGCACGGTGGAAAGGAAACTTCCACATTCTCTGGGGCTGGGTTTTTTGCGTATCTCGTTGTTGACAGTAATGCAGAGTTGGTACATTTCACCAACGGAGTCTAAGCGCTTCGAATCGCCGACACGAATCCGCTCACGGGCGCGTGTGTGCTCTTCCCCATCAGGAAATTATCGCACTCAAGGCTGGTCCAGCTGTACGGAGTGTGCGTTCAGCAGAAGCCCCTCTACATCGTGACGGAGTTCATGGAGAACGGCTGCCTGCTGAGCTATCTCCGAGAGAGGAGGGGAGCGCTGCGGAAGGAAATGCTGCTGAGCATGTGCCAGGATGTCTGTGAGGGAATGGAGTATCTGGAGAGGAGCCGCTTTATTCATCGGGATTTAGTAAGCACCCCGCAAACTCGCTGATGTTTTACGTGTTGCCTTTCGGAAGATCAGGACACTTGAGGACTTTCAATATTTAATTTTACTTATTTATCTTTAAATATGTATTTATTTATTTTGAGAGAGAGAGAGAGAGAACATTGGTGGGTGGGGGGGCAGAGAGAGAGAGGGAGAGAGAGAATACCAAGTAGCCCCCGCACTGTCAGCACAGAGAGCCCTGCGGGGCTTAAACCCATGAACCCTGAGGTCATGACCTGAGCCCGAAATCAAAAGTTGGATGCTTAACCAACTGAGCCACCCAGGCGCCCCAAGGACTTTGAATATTTTCAATAAAATACCTTTGGCTTCATTTCTAAACGCTTTCCTATTCATGTAATTCTCTGGGACATGTGGCTTTCTTTTTAATTACTCATTAATGCTGCAGCCAAGTAAGGTGTTACTCTAAATATGCCTGGAACTGATGAACTACCACACTGATCAACCAACCAAAGCGAATTTACTTTTTTTTCCTGTCGCCTTCCCTGTCTTCTTCCATTGCTTCCACTTTTCTTCCTTTCAACCAATGATCAAATACGGATTGAATGGCATTATATGCCAGGCCCGCGGCCGGGCACTGGAGAACAGCCAGGGATGAAACTGCCCCCATGTGGAGGTGCTTTGGTTGTCACAGTATCGCAGTGGCATTGCCGGCACGACTGAGGAGGACGAGAAATGCCAAATCATTCTGTTCTGTGATACTCGGAACATTATGTCCTAAAAAAACAAGCAAACAAAAAATTAAAGCTTGTCTTGCCCCAAATGCTAATGGCTCTGCTTTCCTGCCTTGCTACCTTGCCTGGAAAAACATTTTGTATCCACTCCATATTTATTCATGATGTTCACACTATTCCTTCTCTGCCTTTCCATGTCTCATTTCTAAGCCCAAAAATTAACCCCAACGAGAACTTGAGAATCTGTGAGATGTCACTGGTATCATCACCGAGGGGGTCATCCTGTACTTCCTCCCGTGACCAAGGGGACTTTATTATCTATCATTCAGGCTAGAGCATTCTGGGGAGAGAAAGGAGGCATAATTTCATTGGCCTTAGCACACTTATTGCTGGACGTACAGGTGACGTAGAATTCTCATGGCATTTATTATTTACCACTTCCTATAATAGTTAATTGTTCACATTGTTTATACAACTATTAGACTCTAACTTCCCTGATATCAATGCCTAGACTTCCGAGCTGTGTGATGAGAACACAGATTACAGAGCAGTTTTCTCAGATTTAGCTGTGCCTTAGAATCACCTGGGAACTTCTAAAACATCACGATACCCAGGCCATGCCCCAGACCAATTAAATCAGACCCTCTGGGGGTAGAATCTAGCCATAAATATTTTTTGAAAATTTCCCTGGTGAGCTCAGTGCGTAGCCAAGATTCACAACCAGTGCTCTAGAGCTAGACTGCCTGGGTTAATATCTCACCTTTGTTTCTTACTAGCTGTGTGAGGTTGGGCAAACTCGTTAACTAGTACAGTGGTATTAATTATAGCAGCTTCCTTCTATGGGCTTGTTGGGGGAATTACATGCATTAATATGTGTAGGCCCTTACACCTGCTCCTGGCATACAGCGAGCTCAGCGATGCTAACTATTGCTATTCCAGAGCTACATTATCATTCTGTATCCCTCGTGGCGCATTTCCCCATCTTCAGTACGTAGTAGCTATCGAGCAAATTTTGGAATGGATGGATATGGCATGAATTCCACCTAGCTTACTTTCCTAGTCTCTGCAGGTTGGTCTTTTCTGACAGGGATTAGAATTCAAAACTCAGTCACTCTGTTTGTTCCAAAGTGGCTTCTCTCAGGTCCTCCTATCCTTGGTTTCTTCCTCGATTGCTTTCTTTTGTGTTCTATTCCACTTACCTTCATGCCAGTTAAAATGTATCAGTTAACCAGGAGTCTTTTCCCTGTCAAGGGCTTGCCTTGTGGTTTGGCTTTGAGATCCTTGCTAGTATTTGTGAAACTCCTCCAAATTGACTCCTCCTAGCTTGCCATTTTTAGTTCCTTGCCTTTGTTTTTGGACTAGCTGACCCACATATGAGCTTAGAAGAGAAAAAAAAAAAAAAGATCAAACAGTGATTGATTTACATGAGGCTAAATACCAAATCAGTGATTTTCTTTGACTAAGCTCTCTGAAAATGGATTATTTTGGCATCAAGTACATTGTCTCTGCATTATTTAAAAATACACATTAATTTTAATGCCAGGATTCATAGTTTAACATCTCTTTGATTTAGTCTTCCCATTTATCAAAGACACTTCTTGAGAATAATTAAAAACTTTTAGAAGAAAAAGTATTAAAATTTCTTTTTCTTTTTCTTTTTGTTATTTCTTTGAAGCATCATTAAAATCCATCATGTAAGGGCAGATATATTGATTCATATGTGGCATTGACAGGTGTCACCATAAAAATAAAATGGCTGCTCATACAGGAAAGTAGTGTGGGGGTCCAAATAAACTAAGAAAAAGGAGAGTAGAAACTCTTGAAAGAAAAAACTATCTTCAGACTTGGATTCCTTTCTTCTTTTTATAGGCAGCAAGGAATTGTTTGGTCAGTGCTGCAAGTATAGTAAAAATATCGGACTTTGGAATGACGAGGTACGTGATATATATATATTTTTTGTTTGTTTGTTTGTTTGTTTACTCATAAGAGGGAATCTTATATCTGTCTACTGACAAACTGAAAATGTTAATAGCATTCTTTTTTTTCCTGTGAGGAAAGTATTGATATGGTTGTTAGGCCTGTTGCCCTGCTTTGGATTTTAGGACATAAACCAATTTTAGCTGTGAGTTAAATGGATATTTTGGACTATTTTGATATTTTTTCAGGTCATTTTCAGGCATATCTTAAAATTTATAATATTTCTCAATCTACTCATCATCATAAAAAGGTTTAAAAAAAGCTTTTCTGATATATGTATATTTCTGAAAGAAAAAAAGAATAAATTTGTTTAGCTCTGATTTTTCTGTGTCATCATCATGCATTTCTTTTTGTTGTTGTTAGTTTATTTATTTTTCCAGAGAGACAGCAGGGGAGGGACAGAGAGAGAGAGAGGAAGAGAGAGAGAGACAGAGGGAGAGAGAGAATCCCAAGCAGGCTCTGAACTGTCAGCACAGAGCCTGATGTGGGGCTTGAACCATGAACTCTGAGATCATGACCTGCTCCGAAATCAAGAGCCAGGCGCTTAACCCATTGAGCCACCCAGGCACCCCCATCATGTATTTCTATTATCCAATGTAGTAGCTGACTTTAAGACTGCGACTCAAGTGTAGAAAATCTAACCTTATTTTCTACAACTCAATGCAATTTATATTTTGAGCCCCCTTCCCTTCAGGTTGCTAAAAACTTAATTCCTGTGAATTCAGGATTTCTCTCTGATTCCAAGGTCAAATTCAAATTCTGTATGTTTCATGGGGCCACATATTGGAGAGGACATGTCTGCTCCTTGTTATCCATTGGCAATGGCGTCCTTGCAGCCACTGTCCTCCTGCTTTGTCCTTGGCTGAACATCTGCACAGGTGGCTGTCGATTCATCCCAAATTTCTGTCTGCAAGATGCTGTCATACTGGAATTCGCCATGATTAGAAAACCCCCTGGAGCTATCTATCCAAGGCCCTATTTACCTAAGCACATCCACAGCTCTTTATTTTCTGGAATCTTTTTGCTTTTCCTGGGGCTTGACCTGGGGAAGAGGCCCAGGCTCTGTTTTGCTCTTGAATCCCACCAACCTACTGTGGGAAGTGGGGCCTTTTTCTCATGCAGTGTGATCCTGGAAGCCCTTGTAGGGTGCAGGGTACAGGACCCTGTCTCTGCCGCCCCCTAATGTCTAATACGCCTTCCCTTTCCCTTTATTCTCTCCCACCTCCCAGCTGCAGGTGTCTTTTTCTGGAGGGATGGGTGGTGGTGGTGAGATCGCTCTTATTTATGGGCCATTCTGCCAAATATTTTGTTAACAACTCAGTCCTTCTCCTTCTCCAGAATGCTTAGAACTTTGAAATTCCAAAGCTATGAAAAATGGCTCTTTCCCTTTTGTTTTCTATTACCCACTCTTTCCCTCAGTGGAATGACCTCTGGCTCAAGAAAGCACTTAAAGGTGGGCAGAAGTAGGGTATGTGGGGAAAAAAAAGAGAGTGCGAGGACGCAGTAATAATTCAAAAATACTATGCTGTCCACTCCAGGGGCTACACAGCACGACCTAGTTATCATCTCTTCTCTCCACGTTCCCATACTTGGATGCTCCTGCCTACAATTCTCAAAAAAGAGAGAAGTTTAATATTTTTGTAGTTGTTTTTTTTTTAATTTTTTTTTTCAACGTTTATTTATTTTTGGGACAGAGAGAGACAGAGCATGAATGGGGGAGGGGCAGAGAGAGAGGGAGACACAGAATCGGAAACAGGCTCCAGGCTCTGAGCCATCAGCCCAGAGCCTGACGCGGGGCTCGAACTCACGGACCGCGAGATCGTGACCTGGCTGAAGTCGGACGCTTAACCGACTGCGCCA
This sequence comes from Lynx rufus, assembly GCF_022079265.1. NCBI lineage: Eukaryota > Metazoa > Chordata > Mammalia > Carnivora > Felidae > Lynx > Lynx rufus. The sequence continues at coordinate 37,500,488 of NW_025814845.1, read as the reverse complement.
CCCAGGCGCCCCATTATTTTTGTAGTTTTTAAAAGGAGGTGGTAGTTATTATTGATTTCATATAGGGCCATTTTAACGCACTGGCAATTTTTTACAACAAATGTATTATATTCAATATTTTTATTTTCCCCTTCCTCTGCCTCACAAAACATCTATGCATGAGGAAAGAAAATAAGGCACCTAAACTTGAATTTGTTCTTTGCCATGTATATATATTTATTTATTATTTTTTTAATGTTTATTTGCTTTTTGAGAGAGAGAGAGCGTGAGCAGAGGAGGGGCAGAGAGAGAGAGGGAGACACAGAATCTGAAGCAGGCTTCAGGCTCTGAGCTGTCAGCACAGAGCCGGATGCGGGGCTCAAACCCAGAAACCATGAGATCATGACCTGAGCTGAAGTCGGACACTTAGCCAACTGAGTCACCCAGGTGGCCCTATTTGTTACTTTTCGTTTTATAACTTTGGTTATTAGAGCATCAACATGCTCCTTTGCAGAATTAAGAGTTTGTCGTAACTAAGGTAGTCAGTGGGTTACCAACTCCAATCGATTTTGAAGAATTGCTCTGGTTTTCTGAAACCCAAATAAAATAAACAGAATTGAGGCTTGGTTCGGGGAGGAATCACTGTATAGGATACTTTCCCACTTTGGTAAACAAGAGAAGGTATGCGGAACATTTCTGGGGTAAAATGCTTTCTCTTTTAGAACTTGAAGCAGACTAAGGGGGGTTGAACTAAACTGAACTTGGAGGTATTTAGCACAAGGTGTTTTGGACCTAGTAACCTTTGGATCTAATAACCTTAGGTACGTTTTGGATGATGAGTATATCAGTTCTTCTGGGGCCAAGTTCCCCATCAAGTGGTCCCCTCCTGAAGTTTTCCACTTCAACAAGTACAGCAGCAAATCTGACGTCTGGTCGTTTGGTGAGTAAATTTGATATTCATTTGATGGTGGCTGATTTACTACAAGGCCAGTCTTTTTTAAGGTTTGAGTTTTTAATATGATGTGGCATTTGAAAAAGGTCTTTTTGCAACTGTGCTTCTATCTTAGGTGTTCTAAACACATCCAGGCTGTCTTTGGCAACTTGTGTCATGCACCTTCTTACAGAAGTCTACTTTTGGATCTTTTCCTTTCCCATTGAGCACTTGCTGTAAAACTATAACAAAGAGTCTACTGATCTAGAAAACAAACTCAGCCAACTTTTCTACACCACAGAGACTTGCAAGGAAAAGGAATCTTAAGGTGTCACTGAATTTTGAGTGTAATTGATACACTTCATTGTCTGACTACGAAGCAACTCCACCTCATTTATTCCATTACCTTCAAACTTGGTGGAATTTAGATGTTGGCCTCCTTGGGAACTGTCAACTGGAGTTTATATTGTGTAACGTTCTTCACTGAGGAGGAGACACCGTAGACCGTGTCCAGTAGAGTTTGTGCTTCAAGTTGGTTTTCAAGAAGTGGCAATAAATGTGCAATAAGCTATTCTCTTTAGCCCAGACCTCTCCCGATAGCTTCTTGGGTTTGGAAAGACATCTGAACCCTCAGAAGGGTGTGAATGTTATTGTCCACATAAGGTTAAGCTTGTATCATTGATCTCTTTAGCTGTCGACTGACTTGTGGTCGTCTTGGCAGGTGACATTTTAAGCTCTACGGGAGAGCAGTTAAGTTGTAAGATTCATGGATAGAAACACAAGGACCTCATCAAGTGGCTGCAGAACAGTTAGAATTTCTGAGCTTTACGTGACCACTTGTCTCTACTTCCCACTGGACAGTGAGCTTCTTGAGCACACGGACTGGTCTCGTTCTTAGAATCTTCTGGCTCTAGCAGACTCCTGGCCCCTAATCAATGCATAATACATATTCTTAGAATCAGTGAATAATTAAATGAAGTCCAGATGAGAGCACTGAAGGAGTTTCACTGATCAATCAGTCAATCAATCGGTGATTATAGAATATCTGCTTAGGTACCAAGCCCCTGCTAGATATTCCGCCCTACCCAGCAGCCTCATCTTTCAGTGGGAAGAGGGGAACATGCGCCATCTACTGGTCGGGAAACTCTTGGCCTTAGCAGGCAGCAGAGGCTCCCACAATTCTGTCATTTTCCATGGAATGGCAGAGGGAATGGCAGAATGTTGATTTCAGGGTGTGAAGACATGAGCATACTTAGAAACAAAAGTGCTGGCAGCACTTGCTTTCACTAGGGAGGCAAGTCAAGACCAACGGGAAAGAAAGGCATTGTTTTTACTTGGAATGTTTTCAGATGAGAGGCCTGTTCGAAAACTCCAGTACACATAGTCTGATTCCTAGACAGAACCGTTCTCATTCTGGATGATTATAATTCAGAGGCTGGAAGAGGGAAAGGAGGCCTTGTGGTTGGAAACAGTTCTTGCCGTTTCAAGTAACCTCTTGTTTACATGCATTTTATGTGTAGGAGTTTTGATGTGGGAAGTTTTTACAGAAGGAAAAATGCCTTTTGAAAATAAGTCAAATTTGCAAGTTGTGGAAGCCATTTCTAAAGGCTTCAGGCTGTACCGTCCTCAACTGGCACCAATGTCCATATATGAAGTCATGTACGGCTGCTGGCATGAGGTGAGTGTCCCCTGCTTTCCTACGAAGTTGGCATTCCCAGCATCTGAGAACAGACCTGAGTGTCACAAGCGTTACCTGAGGACTCCAGCATGGCAGGAAGAGGGGTTGTTTCCTGATAATGATCCCTAAGAGCCAGAAGTACTATTTCTTTTTTTTTAAATTAAAAAAATTTTTAACGTTTCTGTACTTTTTGAGAGAGAGAGCAATAGAGAGCACACGAGCAGGAGAGGGGCAGAGAGACAGAGGGAGACACAGAATCCGAACTGTCAGCACAGAGCCCGATGCGGGGCCGCGAGATCATGACCTGAGCTGAAGTCGGACGCTTAAGCGACTGAGCCACCCAGGCTCCCCCAGGAGTACTATTTCTATGTGAAGGTGCCACCATAAGGTCGTTAGTCCATTTTGTTTTTATTTATTATTATTATTATTTTTAATGTTTATTTACTTTTGAGAGAGAGAGACAGAGCATGAGTGAGGGAAGGGCAGAGAGAGGGAGACACAGAACTTGAAGCAGGCTCCAGGCTCTGAGCTGTCAGTACAGAGCCCGACACAGGGCTCGAACCCACGAACTGCAAGATCATGACCTGAGCTGAAGTCAGACGCTTAACCAACTAAGCCACCCAGGGGCCCCAAGTCCATTTTGTTTTTAGCAACAGCCTTTCCTCTGGAGAATTCAGTGCATTTTTCAAGTCTTATTTTTCTCAGATTGGCTCCTGCAGAAACTCTCGGTGCTACTAGAACTTAAGCGATGAGGTGTTTTACTCCTTTAAGAACTTGTGGGTGGAAACAGAGTAGAATCAGGTTTGGTAAATTTCCACATTGAAAGAGAAGGAGGGTGTTTTTATTTACTTCAGTCTCCTGCAATTTGTCTTGTTTTCCCCAGGCTAATGGGTTTCAGCTCTTTTTTGGGCACTCAAGACTCCTGATAGATTAAGCCAGAATAGGAATCAAGACAGAAAGTGTGTCAGAAACTTCGAGTCAGGAAATTCTCTCTGGGGGCGTGGGGGTCCAGGTTTTCTTTTTCTTGAAATGCTGAGCTTAAAAATAAAGCCAGGCATATTCTATCTTTTCTGGGCACAAACTCAACACACCTCTCTCCTTCATATCAGACTCCTCTGTGATTTTTGACAGCTTTCTGTCTCCAGCTGACAGTGTTAGTCAAGAAAAACCGCAGCTAAATGAGGAGTTTTCTCCTGGCTGAGAAACCATGATGACTGAAAAACTCAGTATTTCAAGAGTGATGTTGTTCACATTCCAGAGATGTATTAATTTTATAAAGATCCTTGATGTATGAAAATATTATGCATATGATGAGCTGCTCTGCAAGGAATCTTGAAAAACATCGGAAAATGTTAAATGAGCTATTAGCCAATGGCTGTCTTAAGAGCTTCTCTGCAATAACAATGTAAATAGCTCAGAAACCTATATCGTATGTGGAACAATATACAGGTACATGGCATAAAATATAACTCTTATTGAGATTTTTATTTCTCGGTGGAGAGGAAAAAGGAGAGTAAATCCGAGGCTGGCAGGAGGACCCCGTAAGTGATGTCAGTTTCAAATTGTAGTCAGAACATAGGTTTAATTTCTGTGATAAATAAATATTCACTCTGTGCCTTAAAAAAAAAAAAAAACAACGTTTTTAGTTATGCTGATTTACTTGTTTGCAAAAGGTGATTTACCCACAACTCTTTAAGGTGGTCTAAATTCCACCTTAGTGCCCTTTAAATTCAGGTTTAAGTGCTTAGGTCCTAAGTGCTTAGGTCCCTTTAAATTCAAATATGATTATGTTAGTACTGATACGCACACACTGATACACACATAACTGTTTCATAGGCTCTACTACCTGCAGAACGTCAGCCTCCTCAAAAAACTCCACAAATTATTCCTGGAATCTCCAGGAGGACTCGAACGTGTGCTTACGTATCCTTCTGCTTGATCCTTTTTATCGATGCCATGTGTTTATAAACCACTAAGAGTGGGGGCTCCCCATGAACCCAGTTGCCAGCGATCTTTGTGAGAATGTGGCTACCGTGAGTAGTTCTGTTTCCCATGGATTTCAAAGATGCCAACAGTGTCATCTTTTCTACCCTCGTGGAGCCAAAGCCAAACCACATCCCCTGGTGAAATAGGAAAAATGTTCCAGACCTTGTCTCCATGACCGTGGATTTTGTTGACTGAGCCTTAAGACTGCACAGTCTATGCCCCAGGACCTGCAAAGTCCTTTATGAAAACATGGCTTGTGCTTTCTGACTGAAATCTTTCCTTCTACAGGGGACCAAATGTAGTAAATAACTGGGGCAGAGTGCGATAGCCTGGTACTCTGAATGCCCATTCTCTCCCAGCCCTTTTTTTTTTACCCCGTGCACATCATGTCACCCGAAAAGATCTCTAGGGCAGTGCTGTCCAGTGGGACTTTCTGTGATGGTGGAAATGTGTTATGTCTGACCTCTCCAATATGGTACCCACGCCTGGCTCTTGAAAAATTGGAAAGTGGCTAGTGTGACTGAGAATTGAATTCCAAAATATATTTAATTTTAATTAATTTAAATTTAAATAGCCACCTGTGGCTGGTGTCGGCAGCTCAGGCTATTTTATTTTTGCAGCCCTCTACTCTTATATTTTCACACTCATGCTTCATTCGACTACCAGTCTTGTCCTTTGCGTCAGCCAAGGTGTCGTTCTCTTCCATTGGTGGAGAACCAGCTAAATCCAGGTCCCTGCCAGCCCGTTCCAGAGCCGGTATCTGAGTGAATTCTAGGCTGAGCTGACCATCTTTATTTCCCTTTTCCAGAAACCCAAAGGCCGCCCGACGTTCACTGAGTTGCTGCAGGTGCTCACAGAGATTGCGGAGACCTGGTGACACGAATGGGAGGCCAACCCAGAGGATCATCTTGCAAAATTATCACAAAAGGAAATCCTGTTCGGGGTCACTGATGATGAACACCTTCCTTTAGAGTTGCTGACTCTTGGAAACAGTGCAAAGATCACAGGCTTTTCAAACTTTAAAATTTAAAAATACTCTGACAGTCATATTTTCTACAGGGATGTCTTTGAAAGGGACTTTCCGACTCTCATTTTTCTGTGTTGTTCTCCGTGTCCCATACGTGAAGAGGGGGAAAATGCTCCATAGCGGTCTTCATAGTGGCTGCTCTTCCTGAGAAGAGCCCTGGGAGCCCCTGAGAGTGAAAAACTCTGCCAACTCATGGAATAAAGGAGCCTCCCCTGCAGAATTCAACCCTTTTGAGCTGGACGGGCCTTTGTGGAAGATGCACCTTTACAAGACACATGAATGTGAACATTCTTAAACTGTCTTTTATAATCTCCCCTATGTTATTTAAGGACGTGGTTTTGCACATACCTGATTATTTTGGAGACAGTTTCTTGTATTCCAGTTTTAAACACTGTGAAGGCAAAGTTCTTTGAACAGGTCCCGGTGACATTTCTGTTTCCAGTAATATCCATTGTCAGGGTCAGTTGAGAACTTGAATTTGAATTCTAAAGTTTCATGCTTTGTCCATGTGAAATTGGATGACTTAAGAAGCCTCCTTTTAAAACGGGTAATGGATCTATTTTCTTTTCTTTTCCCTACAGTGTCAAAGAATGCTTATTGCACAGTTGGGTAAAGAAAAGTGACACATTTTGAAGATTTCATATCTTTTCTGAGTTAAATTCTCAAACAATTTTTTTTGTGTATAGTTAACATTATATTCGTTTCAGGTAGACAGCATAGTGATTCAATGTCTCTGTTATGTTATGCTGTGCTCACCACAAGTGCGGCTGCCATCTGTCACCATACATTGTTATTACTACATCACTGACAATATTTCATATGCTCCGCCTTTTATTCCTGTGACTTATTTATTCTACAACTGGAAGCCTGTATCTCCCACCCCCACCCCCTCTCTCCAGCAACCATCCGTTTGTTCTCTGTATTTATAGGGCTTCTGTAAGAAGCCTTATTTTGTCATAGGAAATTCCTCCAGTACCTCTCTAGAAGACGGCTTGCTTTTCTCATAAGAACAAGAGGAGGCAAACACAAGAGAGCCAAACGTCACCTCCAACTCCATTATTTCTGAAGCCCGGGGTTTTGGATTCAAGATAAAAATAACCACGGTCATAATTAAATCTTAATTCCTCGGGCGCTGTTTGTAGGAATGATTGGAAATGTGTCTTGATCATTGTGAGCGTTTCAGAATTAGCGTAGGAAGAAGGGTGTGGCAGAAGGCACACGTGTTGTCATCGTGAGGTTTCGCGCTGGGAGTCTGTCGTCTGATACCGCCCTACCCTGCGTCGTGGTTCTGCGTTAGGATTCCCAGTAGATTCTGAGTTGCCGTGTGGCAGCAGCTGTGACTTTTAAGTCCTATTTCCCTGTTCCAAGAATGATGTATTTAAGTATCAGTGGTACTTGGTCAGTGCACTGAAATGATGAGCATCCGACGCGAGAATGGCCAACTTTGATAATTCAAGTGGTGGTCTCGGAAATACTTGTATGAGATCCCGTGGTGTTTCTGAGACTATCAGACCCTTTTTCCTCATGATATGGGAGGCGAGACAGGGCTCCCACTACTGAGATCTTAGGTCAAATAAGATACGCAGAAGTTACGTGCAAGAGGGCATGAGACTATCAAACCAGCAAAAGCCAAGGCCGGGGGGAAGGTTAATGTTATGGCAACAGAAGAGGACATCCCGATGCTGAAGAGTTAGGATTGACCACAGGGCATCCCGCCGTCACGATCACTGCGATGCAGGGAGACGGAGTTCAGAGCGGGAGTGAGTCCAGAGAGGAGTCCTTCCTGGAGGTGTGATGGCAGCCGCCAGCTCTCCTATGAGCAATCATTGGGTGGTGGTAGGCAAGCTCTATTCCTTTTGTTTTAACACTTCATCAGAGCGTGAGCTACTAAGAAACAGAAGTAACTGGAGATAATATGTATGTAACTGAGGTGCCAGATAATGGGTGAATTTGGAATGTCTTTTTGTTTTTAATGTTTATTCACTTTTGAGAAAGAGAGAGACAGTGGGTGAGCAGGGGAGGGGCAGGCAGAGAGGGAGACACAGAATCCGAAGCAGGCTCCAGGCTCCGAGCTGGCAGCACAGAGCCCGATGTGGGCCTGGAACTCACCAACCATGAGATCATGACCTGAGCCAAAGTTGGAGGCTTAACCAACTGAGCCACCCAGCTGCCCTGAATTTGGAATGTTTTTAGACAGAGATTCATCGTTCTTTGTCTAGCAAAAGAAAAAATTTCTTAAAAAAAAAAAAACAAAAAAATTTCTTTAAAGAAGTCACAGAACTTCTCTTAGAAGGGAACCCCGTTTTGTAAACAATGCTAGTATTTGTTCTTGTGAGGAGTTCTCTGTGGATAGCTTAAATAGTTTGGGGTGAGACAGCGCAATAAACAACTCTGCATAACAAATGAACAGGCAGGTTAGGGCTTGGTCGCCGAGGAGAGCCCTAAACAAGAAAAGACAGGAGCTCAAAGGAGCGAGGGAAGCTCTGAAACAGACGGAATCTGCAGGCCAAGCGCAAAATATGTTCAGTGTAAATACTCATTGGGCAAGAGTAGCCAAAGGGCTTTTTTTTTTTCTTTAGTAAACTTTTTACTGAAGTACAATACATGGTTGTACTATTGTGTGGGTAACATGCTCCACCCACAATCAAACTCACACAACCCGACAGCATTTCATTCAGCACTATGTTTTCTCAGTTTTTAAGATGGATTAAGGGCAGGGAAGAGCATGCACAGCCCTTCTGTTTCTTTTGTTCTTTTTTTAAGCTTATTTATTTTTGAGAGAGAGAGAGAGAGAGAGAGAGAGACATGCGGAGCATGAGCAGGGGAGGGGCAGAGAGAGAGGGAGACACAGAATCTGAAGCAGGCTCCAGGCTCTGAGCTGTCAGCACAGAGCCCGACGTGGGGCTTGAACTCCTGAACAGTGAGATCATGACGCTTAACCGACTGAGCCACCCAGGTGCCCCACAGCCCTTCTGTTTCAAGGGGGGGGCCTATCAACTGCCTGTGTGCATAGATGCTTGGGTCCCTCCTCACCCACCTAGAGAGTGTGTATGATTGCTGGTGATAAGGCCATGGTGTGTGGAGTTTGTCCTTAGGCAAAGAAGGTTCTATCTCGGTTTCCCATCTGTCACGTAGGCCTACAATTCTCAGGTTTCCCAGCCCACGTGCTTTCTCACAGAGCAGAGATTTTCGCAGCATACAAAACATATGTCTGGCCCTGGGACCCAACATTCCAAATGTATCTTGGGACATATTGAAGGCACTGTGCCATTCATTTACCATCCAAGTGCTGGGAGAACGCAAACCTAAAATCCAGACAGATCTAGGTCTGGGATAAAAAGAGTATAGGTCTGCTGTTAACACCTTGTTCATGTACATAAGGTACACAAGTCATGTGTACGTAGCTTAGTTTTCATAAAGTGAATATATCCGTGTAACTAGCCCTCAGATGAAGAAATGGTACATTCCAGAATTTCAGAATCCATTCTCATTCCCTATTTGAGTCATTCATCCAACAGTAATCAATATCCTGATTTCCAACACTGTGGATTGGTATGGGCTTTTCGGAATTTTATGTAAATGGAATCCTATGATATGTACTCTCTTGTGCCTGGCTTCTTCCACTCGATATGTTCATTTGGCCCATCCATGTTGTGTGTAGTTGTGTTTCATCAATTCGTATTTCTGTATAGTCTACCACTGTATAATTATACTGCTGATTATTTGTTCTACTCTTGATGGACTTTTGGGTTGTTTCCAGTTTGGCTCTTAGGGTCGGTGCTGCTATGAACATTATCCTACATGTCTTACGGTGAAAATATGTATGTGTATCTGTTCTGTGGATGCCTAAGGGTGGAGTTGCAGGACCAACAAGTATGTGTACGTTCAGCTTTTGGAAATAGCGCCAAGCAGCGTTCTAAATGCACATTACCAAGGACACAACCAGCCGCTATGTATGAACATTCTAGTCGCTTCACACCCTCAACGGTATTTGGAGTTGTCTTTCTCATTACAACGGCCAAAGGATTTGTACGGGCAAGGACGTCTCGTCTTAACTTTTGTTTGTTGAGCTGCAGTAATCTGAGCCCCCTACTCTTTGTGGTCAGCATAGCAGGATGCCCCGTGCACAGCCGAAAGTAAATAGTATTTGAGAGGCTGGAAGTGATTTGGGGTGATACAAAAGGATAATATTAGAGATGAAATGCAGAGAAGGGGAATTTGATAGAAGCAAGAACTTGTATCTGGAGATATTTTGAAAGATCTGGGTGTCTCACCATGTGTGGGATGAATACATACATACACACACACACACACACACACACACACATATTTCTTTCCAGGGAGTGGGGGTCTTATTAAATGGAAGTCCATGATTTGGTGAGAACTTTGATAGGTTTGTCTAAATAAGTTTGGGTGTAGGCATCAGAGCCAGGTGCATTGCTTGACCTGGAGAGAAACTGGAGAAAGGAAGGGGAGGAGAGAAGCAGATCAAAGAGCTAGAGGGAGGAGGACATTGCCTGATGGCAGTAAGAGACTTGGGGGAGCAGGAACATTTGTTTTCTTATGTTTGTCCCACCCCTATCCCTATAACCCCAGCTATTCCTTAAAGTCAATTGGCCTCATGAAGGCTGTTTGGATTTGTGTGTGTGTGTGTGTGTGTGTGTGTGTGTGTGTGTGAATTTCGCATGGTGCAGGGCAGGGACCATATGGAACATGCCTGGGAAGAAGAAACTGGGAGGCAGAAGAAACTCTAAGCATATAAGCCTGCAGAGAATTTGTCTAAATCTTGGGAAAGACTTTGGTTGTGTACAGTTGTACAACAGCTACACTGAGGATTTAACTTGGTTTTGAAGATAAAAAGAACCTCCCCTAACATCTGGGCTACAGACATGTGACTTCATCGCAATCTGGATAACTGGCAGAATCAAGGAGTTCTTCTCTGGTTGATAGCTGCGTTAGCGGAAAAATCCAATATAAATGGTATGGGAAACAGAAGGGAATGTGTAACAGAAGAGTATCAGCCAGTGACACAATGGAAGAAGGAAAGTATGGACCAGGGTGGAGCCATGTCCCTGAGCCACGCCCAGAGAAGAACTGGATGTTAAACAGAGGACCTCATAACACACACACATGTTCACACATAGCCACTGTAAATACACTGCCCAACACTCAGTGTAAGAAGCATAACATTATTTTTCTGAATCAAATTAAGCCTGATTTGGGGTCTCTCCCTTGCTGTGGTTGGTGAGAAATGTCTTATGTGAGAAGACACTGTGCCTGACTCCCCAGGGCAGTATGGGAACCGTGGAAGCTTATGTACTACATGGAAAATAGAGATGAGGGGTGGGCATGGAGGGAGGGCTGTCCTGAGCCCTACGTGTTCAGTGGTTCCTCTTTCAAGTTGTAGCTGTCCCTGGTCCTCTGCTTCTGTCAGGCATACAGATTCCCCTTGTAGGAGTCCTCCCTGCTCACATGGGCTCGGCCACAGAGAACCTCAGCCCTGCTCTCTACGGGGGCCATTTTCATTAGTGCTCAGCTCCCTCCATATCGTGTGGCCACTCCCCCATTCTCAGCACTGCAGAGCTTGGGCCTTGACTATTAGAGAAAAGATATTTTAACATGTGTCAAAACAATAAGGAAGACTTTACTCAAGACTATTGCGATAGGGAAGTTGGAATTCAACTCCAAATACAGCAAAGACACTTGGGACGTACAGCCAGAGTGAGGGGCTCAGTAGATGGACAGTTACCAAATGGAGATATCAGGGGTAGGGGGATGCTTGCTAAACTGACTTGACAGGATTCTTACTATGGGTAGACCATGGATGGGCCTGATGATGAGGCCTAGACAAGAAGAGGGCTCAGAGGAGCTGGACTGAAGTTTGGTCAAGGAGGAACTCTGTTGCCACCTATCACATTAGCCCCAGTGTTGGGAATTCAGCCCCTCAGTCCCAGAACAGCCCATTTCCATACCTCATCTCTAGGCGCCAGCTTCTCCTTCCTCTCCTTTTGTTCCATCTGGCGTAATGGCCCTCATTGGATCTAAGCCTCAAATGCTATTTACTTTGATCCCAGGAAGTCTGGGTGTCCTATGGAGCACATGCCTTTAGAATCACAATCCTGTCTCTTTCTCCTGGGATGAGAGTCGGGGAGCAAGGACTTTCCTATAGGAAACCAACCAAAACAAAATCAGAGCATGAATGCCTTACACCAGTCGGTTGCCTTTCCCACCTTGCTCCTTTGCGCATATTGTCCTGCTCTTTCTTTGTGTCTGCCCTGAATTGTGTTTCCTGGGAAGCTTCTTTTTTTTTTTTTAAACTTTTTTTTTTTTAACGTTTATTTATTTTTGAGACAGAGAGAGATAGAGCATGAACAGGGGAGGGTCAGAGAGAGAGGGAGACACAGAATCCGAAACAGGCTCCAGGCTCTGAGCAGTCAGCACAGATCCCGACGCGGGGCTCGAACTCACATACCGCGAGATCGTGACCTGAGCTGAAGTTGGAGGCTCAACCGACTGAGCCACCCAGGCGCCCCATGGGAAGCTTCTTCTAAACAGACAGAACTTAGGATAAAGTTGGGGGATGATATACTTTCCAGGCTTCCTAAGGACTATGTGGTTTGGGCAAGGGGCAGACTTCCCAGCTGTCTCTACAAAGCCTTCTTCATCCTGACCATAGTTTTTCTAGGCCTAGTATTCTTCCGCTAGTTTAGCGTTTCTCAGTCTCAGTGCTACTGACATGTTGGGCTGGATAATTCTTTTTCTTTTTTAAGTTTATTTATTGAGGGGAAGGAAGGGAAGAGAGAGAAGGGGACAGAGAACCCCAAGCAGGGCTCAAACCCACAAATTATGAGATCATGACCTGAGCCGAAATCAAGAGTCAGACACTTAACTGCCTGAGCCACTCAGGTGCCCCAGGGCTGGATAATTCTTTATTGTAGAAAGACGTGTTGGGGCGCCTGGGTGGCTCAGTCGGTTAAGCGTCCGACTTCACTCGGGTCACGATCTCGCAGTCCTTGAGTTCGAGCCCCGCGTCAGGCTCTGGGCTGATGGCTCAGAGCCTGGAGCCTGCTTCCGATTCTGTGTCTCCCTCTCTCCCTGCCCTTCCCCCGTTCATGCTCTGTCTCTCTCTGTCTCAAAAATAAATAAACGTTAAAAAAAAATTAAAAAAAAAAAAAAGAAAGATGTGTTGTGTCTTGGTAGGGTATTCAGTGGCATCCTTGCTCTCTACTCACTAAGCCAGCAGCACACCCCAGCCCCAATAGTATGACAACAAAAAAAAGGTCTCAGAAACTTTGCCAAATGACCCCTGGGGGGCAGAATAGCTCTTGGTTGAGAACCACGGATCTAGTTACAAAAGCTTCTTGACCTGGGATCAAAGAGATCCATAAACTTGAGCAACAACAACAACAAATCACATATCTATTTTTATGGATCTTTAACTGAAATTCAGTATATTCTGTAATTCCAAATACAGGTAAAACAAAACAACAATAGAATCCAGTATTTTATATTAGCAGTTTCTGTGACTTTGTTGCATTGTGAAAAACTGGTATTTTCATATCATGTGACAGTTGTTTCAGCTTTTTGGGGGAGAAAAATCTACATTTATCACTACTTCAAAGACATGAAACTTTTAGAACTGCCACTAGATCTTTTCATTTTACTAAATAAAAAAAAAAGTATTACTTAAGGCGCACGTGTCTTTAAAATATTTTGATAACCTTTTTCAAGATGATTGCTTACCTTATTCTGTATATTTTGTTTTATGCATTTAAGGGCCTTATTCTGAGAAGGGGTATATAAAGGCTTCACCAGATTTCCAAAGTGATCTGTAGCATGAAAAAAATTAAGAACCTCCATGTTGAACAGAACTTCTGAATCTGGAAAGGTCTTTGTTGGACTACACCAATGAACAGCTGCTTATTGTGGTATTAACAGAAACCCCTTGAGGATTTAGTGTGGCCAGTGCTGCAGGCAGATTCTCCAATGGAAGATCCATCCAGGCCCTTTCCATCCTCAGAGCCATCTCTGTGGCTGGTCCCCATTGCCGGGGATGGTCCTCAGTTCTGGTTTGCACGGCCTCTCTCTCACCCACCTTCTGCCCCCATGGTGAGTGTGATGCGGGTGCAATGAGTCTGACCCCACGTGTGGCAGCAGAGAGGGAGGCTGGATGGTAATCAGACCCTCTAACCTGCATGGGGTCCAACCCCAGATGGGTATTCCTGGCTCTCTTCTCCTCCGGAGCTCTCACACCTAGCTAGCTGGAGGGAGAGAAGGGGATGAGTCAAGTCTCGCGGGATGCCAGGGTGGCTCCATTCCACTTCCAAAACAAGAAGGCAGAAAAAAAAAAAAGCCAAATTCAGATAAACATTTTTGACCATCACCCCCGGTAGGGAGGTGCTACTGGCATCTAGTGACTAGGGACCAATGATGTTGGTAAACATCCTATAATACACAGCACATTCCCTCACAAGGGAAGAATTATCCAGCCCCAGGTCAATAGTGCTGAGGTTGAATCAGGTATTATTGGACCATATGACTGTTAAGTCGAGGGGTGCAGAAATTCACCCTGTGATTATAGTTCCAGCTCCTTTTCTTGGTCCTTAGGCTGCCTCCTCTTCCTCCCCACTTCATCCTCAGAGGAAAAGTGGCTGCTGTAGCCACATACCTCACCTTGACACTTCATATCATCCAAAGGGAGAAGACATCTTTGTCCCAGCATTCGTACCAGAGTCCTGATATTCTCTCTTACTGGATCAGAGCCACATACTTCCTTGAACAAATCTCAGCAGGCTCAGGTATGGAATGCTTTGATTGGCTTAGCCTTGGTCACATGTTCTCACAGGAGCCAGGGATGGAACCCATTTACCCACAACCACTTGGAAATAGAAATGGTGAGCTCTAGAGAGGCAGGGAAGGGAGGGTAGTAACAGATCTGGAATGATAATCAACAAATATGCACTGCTCTACTCTTCCTAATTCCTCTTGCTTTCTGGCCCTTTAGCATGTGATCTGCTATCTTTTCTAGTAACCAGTTGGAGGTGCTCAGCTATGATCCATGCTTCTTTAATGCAGATTAGCTCAAACATAATTAGTAAATTGGGGAATTTTTCTGTTAAGTGACAGTTGGCTAGGTCCAGTTTTCTCCAGCACCTGAACGTTTTGGAAGTGATCTGAAGTAAGCTTTCTCACAATTAAAGAGAGAGCTTTAGCAATATATGAGGCTCTTAAGTAGAAGCTGAGGGGAACCTGGGTGGCTCAGTCAGTTAAGCATCAGACTCTTAATTTTGGCTCAGGTCATGATCTCACGGTTCATGAGATTGAGCCCCATATGGGGCTCTGCGCTGGGCTGGAGCCTGCTTAAGATTCTCATTTTCTCTCTCTCAAAAGAAGGAGAAGGAGAAGGAGAAGGAGGAAGAGGGGAAGGGAGGCAAGGGGGAAGAGGAGGGGGAAGGGGGAGAGGGGAAATAGAAAGGGAAAGGGGGGGAGGGAGAGTGTGCATATAATCAAGAAATGTCACAGACCACTGTACTCCCTTAACTGATTAAACCCCTTTAAACATTTCTGGGCCAGGCAGAAACCTTGGAGTTGGCTTTTGGACAAGACTCCACCTCCTCCCCAGGTGGCCAGCCTCCTGAGTAAAGCTCATATTCCTTTCTAATCAAAAACCTGTCTCTTGAGTATTGCCCTTTCCAGCTGTGGGCCTCTGAACCCGGGTTTCAGTAACATTTCCACACAATGGTGGATTGTTTTTCTTCTGGTTGTATTGTCTAACCTCAGGTAGTTACCAGTTCTTTTTGGTAGAGATCTCACCTTTTCCAGAAAAATTTGACGCACACATGATTTTCTATATCTCCCTTTCCCTACTTACGTAGAGAAAAATACATCACGTTAAAGACTGACACCATATTAATAGAAAAAAAGATGCCTGAATAAGTCCGTAGAAAAATATAAATTCACATAGATAGATAAATGTTTAATAGAGGAAGTAGAGTATCCTTGCGTCTATAGCAAGGATGGAAATTTCGCCACTCCGCTGCCAGATGCAGGCAACCTGTAGCTAACTTATTCATCTGTAACTATCCTATTTTCCTCATGTTTTCTCACTTGCCAATGCTGGGAAAATCCAATTTAGCTTAATCTCGTAACTTCTGCCCAGGACAAAAAAATGAAAACATTCTTCATAAGTAAATAGGGTAGTCATTCAGATTTTGCCTTTCCATCCCTCTGTTTCTGCCAAGGTAGTATCTGGGTATAGAAGGGAGAGGGGTGACTTTATCCAGGGGTGATATTCAAAATATTTAACAACTGATTTGGCACAGGCACAGACCAATCAGAAGCTGACTGGCAGTAATCAGCCCAGCCCTTCCAATGCAGACTGTGACCATCAGCCCCAGCAAGGTGACCTTGAAGTGGTGACATGACTGGGAGGGCTGCTTGGATTGGAACAGGGTCCCCTGGCACCTCTGGTCTCAACAATATTTCTTATCAACCTACTTGGCTGGCTCACCCTGCTGGCATTTGCAGACCAAGTTGGTGGCTGTGTGGGTTGGTCTCTCCTGACTTGATCAGGGCACAGAAGCCCTTCCTGGCTGACTCGACCTCACCCCAGCGCTTGCTGGCACTGTAGGCTCCACCATAGCTTCCACTTGCCCTTGGGCTGGGATGCTGGTGCAGCTGGTCATCCAGCTTCTCATATGGCGGGCGCCATGACAGCATTTCCGGTGCTTGATTCAGCTTCTTCCTGCTCCCATCTTGAGCACATATGGAAACTTCTGAGTCCCAGCCGTATCACAAGGGGACTGAGCATAGCTCAGAAAATGTTCTTCACTTCTTCAGTGTTCTTCTATCTCCGTTCTTCTCAAATTTTAATGTACATACAATCGCCTGCAAACTTTGTTACAATGCAGATTCTGATTCAGTAGGTCCTAAGTGGGACCTTACATTCTGCATTTTTAAAGCTCCCAGCTGATGTCAAAGGTGCAGGTCCTTGGAGATGTCCTTCCTCCCAGGTGACTTTTGCATCCCCATACCCAGCAGGCTAACAGGATTCAGAGAGAAGGAAATGGACTTGTGGGTAAGTACAGGTATTTTGAAAATATCCCCATTACATGTGGCAACAGACAACTTCATAGTTGATGCTGTGGGTTAATCTTCCAAAAGGCAGCTACAATCCTTTGTTCTTCTTTTTAGGCAAAGTTGAAATACTCAGCTTTCAAGGCTCGCTTGCAGCAAGCGTGCCCGTACCCACATAATTCCACATAATGAAATGCAGCCAGAAGCACCTGAGGGGAGCTTCCCTTCCCAAATAAAAAGCTGAGACTCACCAGAAAGAGAACTCTTTTGCCTCTTCCCTGTTGGAGCATGGCTTTGAGACCTGAGGGAAACAGACACGAAGAGGAGGGCCCATAGATAGGGTTGCTGGATAAAATATAGGCTGTCCGGGTAAGTTTAAATTCCCGATAAACAACAAATAAGTTTTTAGAGTTAAGTGCTGTGGTCACCGCTCCTGTGGTGGTCAGCCCCAGAAGTAGATGGAGACCCATCCCAAATTTGGTTCAGAGGTTGAGACTGTTGACACCAAATACATAGCAAGAAGGTACGAAAGGTTTATGACTCACAAAATGAGGGTTTCTGCAGACATCTGCTGGGCATATCCCCAGGGGATCCAGATGGGGCGACTGCCTTGGAGTTTCGTGGTGATGAGGGGGTAGGGCTGAGATGAGGGGGCTGCGGGTGCGGAGTTTGAACTCCCAGCTGGTACCAGGGAGGGAGCAGACAGCCTTTCTTATCAGCTTGCTCGGGTGTGGGGCAGAAAGGACCTTGAAAGCTGTTGGCAAACATCAAACTTGGAGTTAGATTGTTGCAGTGAGTATTTCCAAGTATTGCATGCGACGTACTTCTACTAAATGTATTTGTCAGAAATTCAAATTTAACTGCTTGTCTTGTATTTTTGTTGTTGCTGTTAAATCTGGCGGGCCTCTCCGAGCAGAAAGAATGGCCTGGTCCCTCCTAGGATTGTGGGGCTACTGCTCCAACTCGGAATGGCCCACTTCCAGACTGCTTGTTATATGACACGAATGAGCCCCCATTTATTTAAGCCACTATTAGCTGTTCAATGACTTGAAGCCGTGCCCAGTCCTAAATGATGCTGACTTTTCTGTTGGCAGCTATTGAACTATGTACTTCTCCTTAGGTACGGATTATGTAACTTATTGCAAAGATTGTTGAAACCTGTCTAAGGAATTGAAAACAACCATAGAATATGCAGATGTTATATTTCAGCACTCAAAAAAAAAAAAAACCAACCAAAAAACAAAACAACTGTGAAATTGGGATGTGACTTCTAATAGGTGGGGCCTTAGATTTAGATCTAGGTGGTGCTCAGCCCTGGCTGCATATTAAAGTCATCTGGGGAGCTTTTAACAAACGCTGCTGCCTCTGTCCACCCTCAGAAGTTTTATTTAATTGGTCTGGGGCTGCGCCCAGGCATGATAATTTTAAAAAGCTCCCTCAGTGAATGTAATGTGCAACCAGGGCCAAAAATCATTGCACCGGATAAAATACTTCATGTATGTGTAGACATGTTCAGTCTGCATCAAGCCTTCTTAAGAAGTTTTTTAAAAGTTGGAACAAAGAAAGATGTCCCCTCAATGCCTGATGACTAAGCTGTCCCCTTGCTAACTTGACAAATGCTTTAGCTAACCTGCCCACCAGCCATCAGAATAGCTATGCTATTCATAGCTAAGGAGAGTGGAGGAAATACAGTGCCTTTTTACAAGGAGCCAGAAACCCAAGGCAGGGAGCTTGGTAGCATCTCCTCACTTGATTTCAACCCTAGCGGGTCGCTGGAGAAGAATTTCCTCTGTACATCTCACTGAAGGGGGCCACCCTACATGCTGAATTCCATGAAACCTCAGGAAAGAGCCAGAGGTTCGAATGTTTTAAAAAGGAGTTTGTTGTTTGTTGTGGAGCCTGCTCCTTAAATGGCGGAGATGAAAGTCAGCTGAGCTTACCTCTGACTTTGAAGCAAGCCTCGCTTTCTTGTCTGCTTGCTAACAAAATTGAACGTGTTTCTGCGTGGCTACAGATATTAGATCTCATCCTTGATGTCTCATTCACCATTCTGGAGTTATGGCCTTTCAGAGACATTGGACTCTAGTTAATCTCATTCTGCTGGACTGTAAATTGTCCCGACGTTATGAAAATAGATCCTGTGCTCATATTGTGGGTACCTGCTTCAGCCAGCCCCAGCTACTCCGTGCACTGTGCGGGCAAAACAAGCATAACACTTGATCCTGTTTGACCAGTTCCTCCAAGCTTTTTATTTTTCCTTTTGCTTCGGGCTAATCTTCAATCAGCAGGCACCTCCCCGTAAGGGGACCTGCGCTGTGTGACTTAAATTGCATTGAATTCCTTAAGTCTGTCTGATTCTAAACCAGTTTGGTTCTCACAGTAAGACAACTTCATGGTGCCGTTGATGTTGACTGTCCTTTCTGCCTGTGTAAACTTAATCCGGCAGCTTCCCTTTGCTGAGTCTGTCTCAGCTTTCTGGAAAGATTGAATCGCCGCATTACAAAGTCTACACACTATGATCCTGAAAGCAGTCTCTCCAAACTGGTGGACAGACTTGCCCTTTTTTTCTGTGCATGCAAGACTACTCAGAAGGAATTAAGTTCAAGTAAGGTGACAGGGGTAAATAAAACCCAATTCTACCAATAGGAATTTTTCTGTCTCCTCTAAGGTTTGCCCATTATAACACAGCTTTATAGTTTCATGAGTTAAGGAGAAGAGTAATCTCTTTTATTCCAATGTCTTTTATTTAAAACTCTTGCAGTGATACGATGAGATGTTAGTGGTAAAAACAAAGGCAAAAGTTAATTGATAGAGGGAGAGACTTTCTGAGTCAGAGGGCTATTTTGCCCATTCCTGGTCTAGGAAACAATCTGTTTTATTGAGCTTAGACTGTGGATGTCTTTGAGTGTACTATCCCGACGTTTGTTAAGTACACTTAACTCTAGGAGGAGCCGCATGTCATTGCCCCGAATCTATTCTAGGGGAGATCCAGAGGCTTTCTCCATTGGGACGAATTTGCTTTCTATGGTCCGTGGTCCGTGAGTCCCTGGAGAAGGCATTTGCAAAGCAGCCCACGAGCTTTTGGGCCGGGATGAGTTGATGGCTGTTTAGTGGCAGCCAGGAATTACGGACTGGATCACAGAAGGCAGAAAATGGAAGGGGATTCTGGGAACAGGGTATTCAGAGCATGGCTCCTTTATCTACACTACCAACTCTATCTGCTTTCTCGCCCCCTCCCCCAAGTAGTTCCTGGGGCTTATTCAGGACTGAGTGGGAGGGAGGTCCACATGGTCTTATGAGTGTCCCAGTACAGGAAACTGGTGTCAGGACTCGTCTTCTTAGGGCCAGAAAAGCTCTTGAGGCTGGTAGAGCTTGGCCTGCAAAAATTCTCTCTTCTCAGCCACAGGGGAGGTTCTACATAAAAAGAAACTAAAATGCCTTCCAACTCAAAGATTTTCTCCTGTACCGATGGCATTTATAGAGATTCAGTTTTCCCTCCAGAAGAAGGGTTTGTCATGATTTGTAACTGAAGGGGTGAAAGGGTGGCTTGGGCAGTCAGCTCCCTCAAAAGGCTTTTTTGGTCTTTTTTTGTTTTTTGTTTTTTTTTGCAATCAATCAAAGCTTTCAGTTGGGCAAAATATGTTGCTCATTGTTATAAATGAAATTTAATCCTCTTTGTAACCTATGCTTACCTCTTAGAGGCTTCCTACATACAGCAGCCAGGAGGCTGAAATGTTTAAGCACAGACACAGCTTGCTGTGAAAAATGTGTTCTAACTGCTTCTATACATGATGTACTTCACCAAGCCCTCCTTAGGATCTCTTACGGTCAGTGGATTGAGTACTTTGAGGTGTTGGTAACCATGTGATTTAAGGAATTGCATATTGTTTCTTTGTTTATACAATGGTGGGGAGGGGGGGGGGCAGGGGATACTGTAAAAAGAGGCCTTTTGTATCCTAGACAATTCATTTCCATAGAAACAAGTGAGAGAGTTGTCCTCAAACATGAGTTCAAATCCAAACAGGGCAAATTGATAAAGTCATAGTGATGTGGTCAATGCATGTAAAAATATTTTTGTAAGTAAACTCTATCCCAAACCTGGGGCTCAAACTCATGGTACAGGGATCAGGAGTTACTTGCTCTTTGGACTGAGCCAGCCAGACACCCCCGTGAAGCGAAGATTTAGTCCTACAGGGGCCAGGAGGAAATTTGCTCAGGGTTTGTAAATGCAACTTGTAGTGTAACGCAATGGTACCAAATATTTTTATAATGCTTTCTCCCTCTTCCTCTGTTTCTTTAATTTGCTGAGTTTGCAAATGTGAACTTAATATAATGCAATGCTACTAAGTATTTTTAAAATGCTTTCTCCTTCTAAATTGCTGACCTGAGCAATTTCATTATACTGACTGCTTTGTACTCCTATCTTGTTCAATACAGTTATTGAAAGATAAGACAGTTTCTCCTACCTTTGGTTCAGGTGTCAAATCAATTATACAGGAAATGGTTTTATGGAGAGCCTTCTTCTAAAAAACAGACTTCAATTTCACGGAAAATGACAAAGCAAAGTTAACCTACGTGCAGATTTTTCTTTTAACCTCAAAACTTGGAAAAAAAAAAAAAGTCTCAAATCTAAATGGAGGTATTTTTGCCATTAACATACACTTAACTTCAATTAACTACAAACTGAAGTCTAACAAACATAATTAAAATGCATTTTATTTCAAATGAAAAATATACAGAAACATTAACATTTGTAAACTTTCTGAAATGAACAGTACGTATAAACATTTGAAAAATAGAAAATTTCAGGGCTATAGAGTTTATTCAAAATATTTCAGAACATTTCATATATATTCAGACAAATTACTTTTCCACAAAATTTTGTTAGAATGTGAGCAGTGCACTTAGTTCAGTTTTAGTGGCTCTAAAAAAAATATTTTTGTTGGAATAATTTTGTATTGGTGTTGAGATAGTATAATGATGGAATTCATTTTCATTTGGATTATGTAAAACAAGATAATGTGACACAAATTAAGAAAAGTTGAAGAATGTATGAGAATTGGCAATGAATGGTACTTACCTATCTGGTAATACGACTCCAACAATCAAAATGTTGATTCAGAGAGAACTAAATTCTATTAAATGCCTCATACATCAGGCACAATGCAGAGTGCGTTCCAAGTATTTCATTTAATACTCTTAAAAAACAAAGGCATTAATTTAATTTTATGCTGCTAAATCTAAAGGGTCTTATGAACATTCTGCAATCTGAACTAAAAATAAAGTCACTAACCATTGCCTAAGAATAAAATGAGGAGTCAAAAAATAAAATGAAACTACTACATTTTCAGAATTATGGAAAGCTTTCAATTTGGCTGCATGAAGACAGCTCTAATCCTTAATGACCCATGTGCCGATAGTTATATAATTAATCTTAAGATATCTATGTGAGATAAAGTATAAATATGAAGATATATACATACATGAAACTACCAGTCAAGACTAACATAGTCTGAATATAGGCTTCCAGCATTTTATTCCTTCTTAGACAATATCTTCCTATTTGGGAAAAATTATTCTTAGTTTTAGA
This sequence comes from Lynx rufus, assembly GCF_022079265.1. Classification (NCBI taxonomy): domain Eukaryota; kingdom Metazoa; phylum Chordata; class Mammalia; order Carnivora; family Felidae; genus Lynx; species Lynx rufus. The sequence goes on along the minus strand of NW_025814845.1, from coordinate 37,478,221 downwards.
TTGGCAATAACATTTTAGTTTTTTGATGCAAGTGCCCACCAGGGATTATTTAAGAGTTTTTAAAATATTTCAATGGTTCTCAACACACTTCAACTTATTAAATCTTTCTCAGCCTTTCTCCTGGGTGTATGTGCAAAACCAGTTCATTTTCCAATCCAAGATCCACGTGGGTTCTTGCGTTCCAAAAATCTTTAGCCTGGGCACAATACACGAAGGGCAAAGCTTTGCAACAGGTGGCATTTAGAAATACCTGACACTGAATTTCACTAGAGCAGAGAACCACCATAGCCTCAGGGTGGATGTCTTTCATTTCCTCACTAAGAAAGTGTCCTAGAGAAACCAATACAGTTTTTCAACGGGGGGGGGGGGGGGGAACACTTTAAAAGAATTTTTACAATTTTTAAACACGACCTTTTCAGAAAATACTTTTCCTGCGAACTTCTGTTCATAGCTTATACATCTGATCTACAGTTAAAGTGAAACAGCAATCAACAGAGTAAACACGTACTTGACCTGAGGTATCAACCCATGTGTCTTCCATGGATTATCGGTTTTCAAAAATCAGAACGCACTGAGTTGCACTCAACACTGAAAAGTGCTGAAGAGAAGGTGACGGCCCTTTACAACTTCGCAGTCCTCTCTGGACATCCCTGGGAACATTAGTCATAGCTAATAGAACTGGGAAATGCTTGAAGTCCGTCTAATAGAATTCTAAATAATAGAACTTATCATTATGACCCAGAGTGGACTTGAGCTAGATTACGAACAAATGAAACATTCTGTTGGAACAGAAAAATCCAATCAACCTGAAGGGTTTTTGTTCTTTTTTTTCCCTCTAATATCGTAACTTTTTAGTTAGGATTTTTGTTTTGTTTTGGATGGAAATAAGTTTAGTCTAGAAATAGGTAATTTCTTTCCCATGAAATCAATGAGTGATAAGATACCTGTCCATACACATTAAAGGCTACCAAAAATGTTATTCCTGCTGTGTGCTTAGAGACAGGAAAATTGTGTGTAAGTTTTAATAAGCAAAAGGTATTTTCCTGTAGTAGTCCCTGAGGTCTTAATATTTTGTTTTCTAGGAAGTTAACTTCCTTTCCTAGCCTCCCAAAACACTTGTCAACAAAATGTATGGAAAACATGGTCAGGATGAAATTCAACAGAAAAAGACAGTCTGCCACTTATTGTGACAGGATATGCATATTTTTGTAAAGATTAGTAACGAATTATAATTTTCTTGATAAGCATGAAAGTGCCAAATTTCAAGGGAATAATTATGATAACTCATTCAGGTTTTTACAAAGATTTTTCTAGTTGTTTCCAAAAGCTTACCCTTTGGGAATCAGACAGTTGAGAAAAACCTAAGTGTACAATATACTATTAAAATAATGTGCCAATTTACATTTACAGACTTTACAAAAGTCTCTATGTCAACAGGGAAAATGACCTTTGGGATAATAGTAAGAGAAAGGGACAACATGAATATAAGGAACTCCAAAGCTTAAATCATTTGGTCTTCTCCAGAAACTCAATTTTGTCTCACGTTGTTCAGGTTTGAGTTAAAAGAACCCTTGAAACTAATCATTTGCATTTGTTTTTGTGAAAAGAGAAAACACTGTTTCACTTAAGTATTTCTCTCCTTCCTCTATTCTCCCCTTTTGAATTGGTCGTAAGTTTTTATGATCTGCTAATAAATTACAATTCATAAGCTCTTCATGGACTGTGTCTTGTGCATTCTAACCCACCAAGGAGATTTCCAAAGCAGGCCTATTTTTTCTTCCGCATTCCCCTCTTCAGCCATCTAGTTTAGAAAGAAAGAAGTTATGGAAGGGGCGGGGGGAGCATCAGTGATTTCGCGTCTCAATTTTAATAATTTGAAACGATGACTCATCAGAGAATGATGGCTGATGTTCTGCTTATCAGCACATAGCTAAGTTTATCTATGAATTACTATGAACAGCAGCCAAAGAAATGAAGAGCCACCTGGCACAGCCAAATATATTGTGACCAGAAGAGTAACTCAGAGACCCATGTAACTCTTGAACTTCTTTTGTGCTCAGGGAATGTTTCAAGTTTGTAGAAATGAAAAACACTGGAAGTCCTCTGGAGGAGGATCCAAACCTTGGTTTTCAAATTTGATGGCTAAAATCGAGGCTTTTGGGGGGAGGGGGGTGGGGGGAGGCTCACCTCTAAACTATTAGTTAGAACTTTAAAAATGTCAGCTTTCCTAATAGTTCTTCTAAGAATTAGGTATTTCTTGTCCTCTCCAAGTGTCTTACATTGGCTAAAGTTTGGGGTTTCTAGAGACTTTGATCGTCAATCCTGCTAAACAAAGTAATGTCATCATTGTATCCTGGGGTTGAATATTCTGTGTGCTCCAGTAAGACATATTTGTCTTCACTGCCATTCAGCGAGAGGACTTCTTTCTGTGTGGTGGATGTCAGGTCATTCCAGGTAATGTCAGTGTTTTTAAAAGCATGTAGAAGAAAGATGCCATTGATGATGGTGAAGAACCCACTCAGGGTCCCAATGATATCTCCAGCTTTCATGCCATACCATTCTTGGAATAAGATGGCGGAGCAAGTTACTACCATGGACGTGAAGAACACATAATAAATGGGAGTCACAAGAGATGTGTTAAAGGTGTCCAGTGCCTTGTTGAGATAGTTAATCTGTGTCGTCACCGAAAGCACGAGTACACCTAACAAAACAAAGACCAGTGGGTGCTTATAAACTGGCTTCCATTCCAATAGTTCCTTAATGGCAATTCCCAGGCCCTTGACAGAAGAAACTGAAAATGCTCCAATCAATGAACAGATTGAAATGTAGACCAGTATATTGGTCTGTCCCTTCCTGGGAGCCACGATCAAAATCAGCACCAATGAGATCACAGTTATGATCACAGCAAAGGAAATAAATCCTGTTTGGAAGAAAAAAAGAATTAGAATTCAGAAAATGCTGATAGGATCATATCTTTATGAAAGCTTGTTAGGAGTGTAGGAGCATAGGTGTTTCAGAAAGGGAAGTGAGATTAAAATAACAAAACCAAAACAACATTTTACTGCTTGGCTCTCAATATTTTACAATGGACTATGACAAACATATCTTTTGAATTTCATAGCTAACACTATGGGGCATGGCAGCTATTGTCTGACTGACTTTTTATTTTCAGAGAGGGAAAGTAGCCAAAATTGGGGTTGGAATATATGCCTTTTGCCTCTCCTATCCCCATCTCCTCCTTTCAGGTATAGAGAGGAAGCATGGACAGAACAATAAGTTGTGTCACCTTTACAGAAGACTTGTAATACAGTCAAACCTTACTGTATCTCACAACCCACCATGAGGCTTGCAGCCTTTTACAGTATTATCCCAAATTCACTTGATGAGGAGAGAAAATGGAACCAAATATTGAGTAAGAGTTTCTTTTGGTTGAATCACAGACCTGGGTCTCTCAATTTCATTTCCATTTCATGCAAAGAAGTGACTTCCTCTTCTTGTGGGGCATGGATAACCATCACAGTAGACCCCAATATACTTAATATGCAGCCTATTTTGCCATGAATGTTCAGTTGTTCATTTAAAAAATAGGAAGACAATATTGCACTGTTAGGAGAAGAAAAACAAAATCACTCGTTCAATTAGCTTTTGATCCCATAGCAGCTCAGAAGTCACACTGTGGTATGTTGCACCCTGTATCCCAGTCACCAATGAACTGATCTGAATATGCTACATGACGCTGAAAAACCTGATTAATTTTAAAACTCAGAAATGATGGTCAATCAAATCTGCTTAATTGCTTTTGTACCTAAAGAGTTTTCAGGGACATTCTATATCCGTGTAATCTTCCTATGAGAAGGCATTTTCAATTTCCCCATCTTCTCCTATAATGCCAAACAACATACAAGATCTTTTACATCATACTGGCTTGATACATTTAGGAGATCTGTGCTCACGAAAGCTTCAAAGACAGATACATGCCTAAAGAAGAATCACTCTGCTCAGGGCTGATGTTTGGCTGGTATGCACAAGTACAACCATATGGGTTGTCAAAATATTGAAATATTTCCTTACCGGCTGCTACCGCCCTGATACTTCCACTTATCCAATAGTCCCACTGCTTTGGTTGTCATGGCCTCCGGAAGTCCTGTCGGCCTCACCACAGACACCAGACAGTGGATCCTGATGCTCCTCCAGCAGGTCTGTCGTGATGCCTGCACACCAGCCTTCCCTTGACGCCCTGGCACTCCCATCAGGGTTGTATCTGTACCAATTTGCACGCAAGACCGTGGCACCGTTACTCGGTGCCTTCTTAGAGTCGTGGTCATGTGGCCACTTGTGAGGACTGCAGCCTCCGCCAAAACACTGCTGCTACTACTGATTACCGCTCCTTGCACAGACAGTGTTCTAGTGCTCTCTGTGTACTGACTCATTTACTTCTCACAACAGTCCTACAAAGAAGGTGAAAAGAAATGGGTAGGCCTAGCCGTAAGCTTTCTACTAGAGGTGGTTAGATAAAAGGAACAGACAAGTGCAACAAAACTGTGGCTTAACTGTAAGAGTTCACGTGCCCGTTGAGCACATTCATCTGGGATCATGATAAAGACCAACTCAGAAAAATTAGATGGACATTCTAGGAACATGAAAATTACCCGTTTCCATTACTAAAAGAAACTCAGAGGTCTCCAAATATAACTATCTTACAAATGATGTAAGACTTTAAGTGAGAGTTGAAGTTTAACCCAAACACTCTGCTTTTAAACCCTCTGATAATTGTGGTCATTAACCACTATGACAACAGAAAGGACTAAAAGGGCTGTCCGTGGCAATGTGTTCAGGTAAGAGAGAGAAAAAAATCCCCTAGGCTTCACTGAATAAACGCAAACATAACACGTGATTATTTCATGTTAGCAGGAAATTAGGCCCCCTCTCATATTTTTCTAAATAACAACAACATAATTTATTTCTCATTTCTGTTGCGCTTGATTGTGTCTTCTCAAATTAGTTGTGTGATATTTTGTTTTGAGATATGCCTAGCAATATATTTCTTGTGGTTTAAGCTCATCATGCTATTGACATCTCTACAGAAGCCGAGCTCATTTCTCACATACCTTACGAGCACACTCAGAGCACCCAGCGGGGTGACCAAGGTGGCCGGTGCAAAAGCATAAGCTGCAAAATTCGCCGCTTCTCCGGCTCCCACTGGAAAGCAAGCCGTAGTATTCATATGAGAGATAGACTTGTCAGAAGAGACAAACCAAGGACACAAACAAAATGGTAGACTTCTATGCCAGGGGTACTGACAGATCTAGCTAAAAGGAACAATTTAACTTTTTTAATGGAGGTTGGGGGGAGGATTGGTATTAAGGGATGCAGATAAACTGTAAATACCTGGTGATATGAACTCAATGCAAAAAGTGGTAACAGATGATTACACATTTTAAGTGACTTCCAATAGGGATTTTAGTTACGTCACTACCAAGAACATATTCGGTCACTCTGATAAAATCTAATTAGAGGTAGCTTTAACCTAAGCAAAGAATTTTTCTATTTGTTTAACAATACCTACTGTTACGCAAATGAACAAAAAGCAATGTGGCAAATTAGAGTGCTTTGCAGAGATTTACTGACTGGGCAGGGGATAGCCAGAAATGCCTACCACAGGCCCAGGTAGCCAGGGGTGTCTGAGTTGCACAAGATCCAAAAACACTTTAACAGGATCTTAGAAGCTCGAGGAGATCCAGAGGGCTGTTTTAAAGTCATAAGGATGTGTTCCTGCAATCTTTCTCTCATCTGAGGAACTCTAGATCTCTGTGAAATGATGTCTATAGTGAGGGGAAATCCCTCTAAGAACTACACTCTTGTCTGGGAGCCAAATTATTCTTATGGGTCACATGTGAACATTTGCCAACAGAAACCAGTATTTCACAAGGGCAAACTAAGCCAAGAAAACACTTATATTGTAGACAGAGCTTCTGGAACAGATAAAAGACACCAGAATACTTTTTATTTTTCCATCTGGCTGCTATGTCCCCGGCCTTCCCCCTCTACACCCCAGCCAAAACTTCAGGAGTACTCAGCTTTAGGGACACTATCATAAAACACATAGAAAATTCCAGAACAGATAAATTAGGAGACTGCTCTTCTAGGAAAAGGCATGGCAGTTTTCTTCAAAAATTAAGCTTTCGTGAATACTTGATATTATTTATATTTGTATCTCTTATAGACAGCTTTCCAGGAAAATATTAATTTCATAATTGAAGTGCTGTATGTTTATCAATAGATAAAATCTCTAATGTTGTAGACATCTGCTTTTCTCTCTTCAAAACTAGCATGAACTTTGTACATGATGAGAATAAAATTGTAAATGTAGCCACATAACATTCTCCTTATATTTTCATCCTACTGTGTGGGTAGAGGGGTGGGGAGACACAAGTTGGAGAGAGAGAGAAGGAGAAAAAAAGAATCCAAATCTCTGAAATCTCCCCAGTACGTCCTGGTCAACTTTTGTTCAAATGAAGTAAGAAAACAGAACTGAAAGGGCTATAGACACATTTAAATGATTTTTATTTATCATCTTTTTAGATTCTAACACTAAAGGAAAGTTATCCAATTCCTTTGCATAGGAGGCCCACACAAGTACTGAAATGTGTTGGTTGGTATTGGAAAATAAATGGAAGTTTTTTTGTTTTTTTGTTTTTAATATGAAATTTATTGTCAAATTGGATTCCATACAACACCCAGTGCTCATCCCAACAGGTACTCTCCTCAATACCCATCAGTTTATTCTCAGTTTTTAAGAGTCTCTTATTTTTTGGCTCCCTCCCTCTCTAACCTCTTTTTTTTTTTTTTCTTCCCCTCCCCCACGGTCTTCTGTTAAGTTTCTCAGGATCCACATAAGAGTGAAAACATATGGTATCTGTCTCTCTCTGTATGACTTACTTCACATAGCATCACACTCTCCAGTTCCATCCACGTTGCTACAAAAGGCCACATTTCATTCTTTCTCATTGCCACATAGTACTCCACTGTGTATATAAACCACAATTTCTTTATCCATTCATCAGTTGATGGACATTTAGGCTCTTTCCATAATTTGGCTATTGTTGAGAGTGCTGCTATAAACATTGGGGTACAAGTGCCCCTATGCATCAGTACTCCTGTATCCCTTGGGTAAATTCCTAGCAGTGCTACTGCTGGGTCATAGGGTAGGTCTATTTTTAATTTTTTGAGGAACCTCCACACTGTTTTCCAGAGTGGCTGCACCAGTTTGCATTCCCACCAACAGTGCAAGAGGGTTCCCGTTTCTCCACATCCTTGCCAGCATCTATAGTCTCCTGATTTGTTCATTTTAGCCACTCTGACTACCGTGAGGTGGTATCTGAGTGTGGTTTTGATTTGTATTTCCCTGATGAGGAGCAACGTTGAGCATCTTTTCATGTGCCTGTTTGCCATCTGGATGTTTTCTTTAGAGAAGTATCTATTCATGATTTCTGCCCATTTCTTCACTGCATTATTTGTTTTTTGGGTGTGGAGTTTGGTGAGCTCTTTATAGATCTTGGATACTAGCCCTTTGTCCAATATGTCATTTGCAAATATCTTTTCCCATTCTGTTGGTTGCCTTCTGGTTTTGTTGATTGTTTCCTTTGTAGTGCAGAAGATTTTTATGTTGATGAGGTCCCAGTAGTTCATTTTTGCTTTTAATTCCCTTGCCTTTGTGTATGTGTCAAGTAAGAAATTGCTGCGGCTGAGGTCAGAGAGGGTTTTGATGGTTTTCCTGCTTTCTCCTCTAGGGTTTTGATGGTTTCCTGTCTCACGTTCAGGTCCTTTATCCATTTTGAGTTTATTTTTGTAAATGGTGAAGAAAGTGGTCCAGTTTCATTCTTCTGCATGTTGCTGTCCAGCTCTCCCAGCACCATTTGTTAGAGACTGTCTTTTTTCCATTGGATGTTCTTTCCTGCTTTGTCAAAGATTAGTTGGCCATACTTTTGTGGGTCTAGTTCTGGGGTTTCTATTCTATTCCATTGGTCTATGTGTCTGTTTTTGTGCCAATACCATGCTGTCTTGATGATTATAGCTATGTAGTAGAGGCTAAAGACTGGGATTGTGATGCCTCCCACTTTGGTCATCTTCAAAATTACTTTCGCTATTTGGGGCCTTTTGTGGTTCCATACAAATTTTAGGATTGCTTGTTCTAGCTTTGAGAAGAATGCTGCAATTTTGATTGGGATTTCATTGAATGTGTATATTTCTTTGGGTAGTATTGACATTTTAACAATATTTATTCTTGAATCCATGAGCATGGAATGCTTTTCCATTTCGTTGTGTTGTCTTCAATTTCCTTCATAAGCTTTCTATAGTTTTCAGCATACAGATCTTTTACATCTTTGGTTAGGTTTATTCCTAGGTATTTTATGCTTCTTGGTGCAATTGTGAATGGGATCAGTTTCTTTATTTGTCTTTCTGTTGCTTCATTGTTAGTGTATAAGAATGCAACTGATTTCTGTACATTGATTTTGTATCCTGCGGCTTTGCTGAATTCATGTATCAGTTCTAGAAGACTTTTGGTGGAGTCTATCGGATTTTCCATGTATAATATGTCACCTGCATAAAGTGAAAGCGTGATTTCATCGCTGCCAATTTTGATGCCTTGATTTCCTTTTGTTGTCTGACTGCTGATGCTAGAACTTCCAACACTATGTTAAACAACAGCGGTGAGAGTGAACATCCCTGTCGTGTTCCTGATCTCAGGGAGAAACCTCTCAGTTTTTCCCCATTGAGGATGATATTAGCTGTGGGCTTTTCATAAACGGCTTTTATGATGTTTAAGTATGTTCTTCTATTCTGACTTTCTCGAGGGTTTTTTATTAAGAAAGGATGCTGAATTTTGTCAAATGCTTTTTCTGCATCGATTGACAGGATCATATCGTTCTTTTCTTTTATTAATGTGATGTATCACATTGATTGATTTGCAAATGTTGAACCAGCCCTGCAGACCAGGAATGAATCCCATTTGATCATGGTGAATAATTATTTTTATATGCTGTTGAATTCGATTTGCTAGTATCTTATTGAGAAGTTTTGCATCTATATTCATCAGGGATATGGGCCTGTAGTTCTCTTTTTTTGTGCTGGGTCTCTGTCTGGTTTAGGAATCAAAGTGATGCTGGCTTCATAGAATGAGTCTAGAAGTTTTCCTTCCCATTCTATTTTTTTGGAACAGCTTGAGAAGGATAGGTATTATCTCTGCTTTAAATGTCTGGTAGAATTCCCCTGGGAAGCTATCTGATCCTGGACTCTTATTTGTTGGGAGATTTTTGATGACTGATTCAATTTCTTCACTGGTTATGGGTCTGTTCAAGTTTTCTATTTCTTCCTGTTTGAGTTTTGGAAGCATGTGGGTGTTTAGGAATTTGTCCATTTCTTCCAGGTTGTCCAGTTTGTTGGCATATAATTTTTCATAGTATTCCCTGATAATTGCTTGTATTTCTGAGGGATTGGTTTTAATAATTCCATTTTCATTCATGATTTTATCTATTTGGGTCATCTCCCTTTTCTTTTTGAGAAGCCTGGCTAGAGGTATACCAATTTTGTTTATTTTTTCAAAAAACCAACTCTTGGTTTCGTTGATCTGCTCTACAGTTTTTTTAGATTGTATATTGTTTATTTCTGCTCTGATCTTTATTATTTCTCTTCTTCTGCTGGGTTTAGGCTGTCTTTGCTGTTCTGCTTCTATTTCCTTTAGGTGTGCTGTTAGATTTTGTATTTGGGATTTTTCTTGTTTCTTGAGATAGGCCTGGATTGCAATGTATTTTCCTCTCAGGACTGCCTTCGCTGCATCCCAAAGCATTTGGATTGTTGTATTTTCATTTTCATTTGTTTCCATATATTTTTTAATTTCTTCTCCAATTGCCTGGTTGACCTACTCATTCTTTAGTAGAGTGTTCTTTAACCTCCATGCTTTTGGAGGTTTTCCAGACTTTTTCCTGTGGTTGATTTCAAGCTTCATAGCATTGTGGTCTGAAAGTGTGCACGGTATGATCTCAATTCTTTTATACTTATTAAGGGCTGTTTTGTGACCCAGTATGTGATCTATCTTGGAGAATGTTTCATGTGCATTCAAGAAGAAAGTATATTCTGTTGCTTTGGGATGCAGAGTTCTAAATATATCTGTCAAGTCCATCTGATCCAATGTATCATTCAGGGCCCTTGTTTCTTTATTGATCCTGTGTCTAGATGATCTATCCATTGTTGTAAGTGGAGTATTAAAGTCCCTGCAATTACCACATTCTTATCAATAAGGTTGCTTATGTTTGTGATTAATTGTTTTATATATTTGGGGGCTCCCGTATTCAGTGCATAGACATTTATAATTGTTAGCTCTTCCTGATGGATAGACCCTGTGATTATTATATAATGTCCTTCTTCATCTCTTGTTACAGCCTTTAATTTAAAGTCTAGCTTGTCTGATATAAGTATGGCTACTCCAGCTTTCTTTTGACTTCCAGTAGCATGATAGATAGTTCTCCTTCTCCTCACTTTCAATCTGAAGGTGTCCTCAGGTCTAAAATGAGTCTCTTGTAGACAGCAAATAGATGGGTCTTGTTTTTTTATCCATTCTGATACTCTATGTCTTTTGGTTGGAGCATTTAGTCCATTTACATTCAGTGTTATTACAGAAAGATATGGATTTGGAGTCATTGTGATGTCTGTGAGTTTCATGCTTGTAGTGGTGTCTCTGGTACTTTGTGGTCCTTGGAACATTTCACTCACAGAGTCCCCCTTAGGATCTCTTGTAGGGCTGGTTTAGTGGTGATGAATTCCGTCAGTTTTTGTTTGTTTGGGAAGACCTTTATCTCTCCTATGCTGAATGACAGACTTGCTGGGTAAAGGATTCTCGGCTGCATGTTTTTTTTCTGTTCATCACGTTGAAGATTTCCTGCCATTCCTCTCTGGCCTGCCAAGTTTCAGTAGATAGATCCGTCACTAGTCTTATCGGTCTCCCTTTATATGTTAGAGCATGTTTATCCCTAGCTGCTTTCAAAATTCTCTCTTTATCCTTGTATTTTTCCAGTTTCACTATGATATGTCGTGCAGAAGATCGATTCAAGGTACGTCTGAATTGAGTTCTCTGTGCCTCTTGGATTTCAATGCCTTTCTCCTTCCCCAGATCAGGGAAGTTCTCAGCTATGATTTGTTCAAGTACACCTTCAGCCCCTTTTTCTCTCTCTTCAGCTCTTCTGGAATTTCTATTATATGGATGTTGTTCCGTTTGATTACATCACTTAGTTCTCTAATTCTCCCCTCATACTCCTGGATTTTTTTATCTCTCTTTTTCTCAGCTTCCTTTTTTTCCATAATTTTTATCTTCTAATTCACCTATTCTCTCCTCTGCCTCTTCAATCTGAGCTGTGGTCACCTCCATTTTATTTTTCACCTCATTTATAGCATTTTTTAGCTCCTCCTGACTATTTCTTAGTCCCTTGACCTCTGTAGCAATAGATTCTCTGCTGTCCTCTATACTTTTTTCAAGCCCAGCGATTAATTTTATGACTATTATTCTAAATTCTTGTTCCGTTATATTGCTTAAATCATTTTTGATTGATTCATTAGCTGTTGCTACTTCCCGGAGTTTCTTTTGAGAATTCTTTCGTTTCGTCATTTTGGATAGTCCCTTGGGTGGCGCAGAACTGCAGGGCACTTTCCCTGTGCTGTCTGGAGTAACTTGTGTTGGTGGGCGGGGCTGCAGTCAGACCTGATGTCTGCCCCCCGCCCACTGCTGGAGCCACAGTCAGACTGGTGTGTACCTTATTTTCCCCTCTCCCAGGGGCAGGACTCACTGTGGATGGTGTGGCCCCCATCTGGGCTACTTGCACACTGCCAGGCTTGTGGTGATGCTTTGATGGGATCTGGCGTATTAGCTGGGATGGATCCGCAAGGTGCACAGGGGCGGGAGGGGCAGGCTTAGCTCGCTTTGCTGTCGGTGGTCCCCTGCAGGAGGGGCCCTGCAGCACCAGGAGGGAGGCAGACCTGTCGGAGGGATGGATCCACAGAAGCACAGCGTTGGGTGTTTGCGCAGTGCAAGCAAGTTCAGTGACAGAAACTGGTTCCCTTTGGGATTTCGGCTGGGGGATGGGAGAGAGAGAGATGGCGCTTGCCAGTGCCTTTGTTCTCCACTGAGCTGAGCTCTGTCTTCTGGGGCTCAATAACTCTCTTTCCCGATGTCCTCTCGCCGTCGCTGCTCTCCGAGGGCAGAGCTGTTCACTTTTAACATTGCACATGTTAAGTCCTGCTGGCTGTCAGAACTCATGGAGTCCAGCCCTTCTGCCTTTGCAAGCCAGACTTTGGGGGCTCTGCCTTGCCTGGCGGGCCGCCCCTCCGTGCCCCCCCCACCCCCCTGCCTCCCTCCCGCCAGTCCGTGTAGCATGCACTGCCTCTCCACCATTCCTACCCTCTCCCGTGGGCCTCTTGTCTACGCTTGGCTCTGGAGAGTCCAGTCTGCTAGTCTGGTGGTATTCTGGGTTATTTAGGCAGATGTGGGTGGAATCTAAATGATCAGCAGCATGCAGTGAGCCCAACGTCCTCGTACACCGCCATCTTCTCGGTCCAGGTCTAATAAATGGAAGTTTAAGGCTTCTTGCTGCAGAGGGAGATGACGAGCAGGAAGTATGAAACTACAGTTTATGAGCTCCTATCTTTGGAAGTTTTAGGGTTGGGATTTCAGAGGAGTTAGAGGAGGAGATAGAAATCTGCAAACGTGCCTGTGAGCATCAACACTGCCTTCTATTTGCACAGCATATGAGCATCTACAAGGTGCTCTCCCATCCAACAGTCTCATGTAGTCCTCAGAGCAAGTCTGGGGGGAGGGGAGTGCTGACAGCCTTCATCTTCTTTCCATTCCTTCCATGCTTAGCACCCAGAGGGGACTTTAATTTGCCCATGTTTGGGGCCTGACCAGGAAAATGCAGCCATTCATTAGTCAATATGCAGCTAGAACAGTCACAGATTTGAATTAGGAGCAGGGAAATGTGGGAAGAAGGCATTTTCCTCAATTGTTCTGGGGAATAAAATATAACAGAAGGGGAAGCTTGTGATAAAATATAGTGGTTCAGATGTTAACTTTTTTCTGACAGTACTGAGAACATGGGAGTGCAGGGAGAGAAGAGGAAAAATTAATTCTAAATATATATGACTCACTTTGTATGTAAGACAACATATACCCACATGAAAATTTCTAGACTTTTATGCCATCCTTACCAAGAAGATAAACTAATCATTTTTGAGCAATCCCATGTAATTTATTTATCATTTTACAAGCATGCACTATTCTCAGCAGTAAGGACTTACTTGAGAGTAATCCTGCCCACCAGAGCCATTCCTTGAGGTAAGAATGTCCACCTTGTCCTAAGAAAATAAGAACAATTAAAATTTAGTTCGGAACTGGAGGAAGAAGTTCGAAAGAACTGACTGCTGGGAAAAGTAATGGAAAACGGTTGGAAGAGGCAAGATGTAAGGCCAACTCAGCATAGCTAGTCTTTAGCTTATTTACTTGGTCACTTCTAAAGATCTTCTATTGGTTTTGATTATGTCACTTTTGATTTTTATAGAAAGTAAGTTTTTACGTTTGCAAGAAAATCTTATTTAATCATTATGTTTAGTGTATTTATGCCTGCCAGAGATGTGGACATAGACTCTAAATACTTTGCTTCACCCACAGTTAAAATTAAAGACAGAAACTGTATATTGTAAATTACATCAGTACCTAATGAGGACCTAGAAGGGAAGAAGATGGTTAACATACAAGCTTTTGAGATTTTGGATGGTCAATCAGAGAACAAGTATTAGCCAGTAGGACTCTCCTTATTCTTTACCTTGGCATCATGAAACTGAGTTTCTCTCTAGTTTACTGAAAAGGATAAAAAGCTTTCCTGAGATATTCAAAGTGTTATCTTTTCTTTACTGTAATCTGTGACCTAAAGTCATTGCTATGTTTGCTATAGAAAATGGAATTTTCTCACCAATTCAACATACTTAATCCTGTGTCTTTGACCTGATTTTGTTACAATTAAATGAAACAGAGTATATTAGCTGTGAAGATTATCTTGCAAGGTAGTTTATTTATTTAGGATTTTCTTCTTATAAAATGTGCAAGTGATTAAACTGGAATATTACAATATGATTTCATAATCTATCTTTAAAAAACTTAATAATATATTGCAAATATTTTTCTCATGTCCTTATTTAATGGCTTAATATTACTTCAAAATCTGGCATATCATTATTAATCTGTGTGCAACTACACACACACACACACACACACACACACACCGAGTTTCTAGTTTTGTTCTCATTACATAAAACCTTTAAATAAATATCCTGTTATGTAACTATAGGTGTCATTCTTGTTCACTTCTTACGATACATTTCCAGAAGTGAAATTATTAGGTTTTAAGACATTAACATTTTTAAGCTTTACCAAATTTCTCTTAGGAAAGTTTGTACCCATATATGCTGCCTCCAGCAATGTTTGGGAGGGCTATTTATTTTCCAAATTCCCTTACCAGCATAAGGCCTTTTAACGAAAAAACGAAATCTTGTTAAAATGGTAGACAACAACCCAGGAGCTCATTGTTATATAGTTGGTGTCTCTTTCGGTACTAGTGAAATAATATTTACTTCTATCTGTTTATTGACCACTTGCATTTCTTGCTTTGTGAGTTTCTTATTTATGTACTTTGCCTATTTTACCTTAGGGTACTAATCTTTTTCTTATCACCTATAGTCACTCTTTATATATTATGGATCTTAATATCATTTGTCTGTCATATATTTTGGAAACATGCCCCCCCTCCCATGTCATTTGGTTTTTAGTTTCAGTTAAGGTGTTTCCATGTAGGATTTTTTAAAAAATCAATTTAGGTAATCTCTTCTTTCATATAGAATAGCTTCTTCATTTATCTGTATGGTTAGAAAGACCTTCTTTTAGGTTTTTTGAAAAAAATCATTTCATTTTAAATTGCTGAATAGTATGAAGTAAAACTCTTACATTTTTCTCCTCTAATTTTTGCCGATTGTCTCAACACTTTTAAAAAAATGTTTATTTATTTTGAGAGAGAGGGAGAGAGTGCACGCACCCACTCTCATGCAAGCCGGGGTAAGGCAAAAAGAGAGGGAGAGAGAGAATCCCAAGCAGGCTCTGCATGCTGTCAGTGCAGAGCCTGATGCGGGGCTCAGTCTCACTAACCGTGAGATCATGACGTCGTCATGAGTCGTGAGTCGTATGCTTAATCTACTGAGCCACCCTGGTGCCCCATTAACACTTTTGATTGAATAAGCCATCCTTTCTCCAGTGAATTGAAATGCCACTTTAAAAAATCATATATTAAATTGTTATACGTACTTGGGTCCCTTTATAAGTTTTCAATTATCTTTCATTTTTTTGTCTATCTTTTTTAGTGCCAGTACCAAACTGTTTTAATTATTATAGCATTATAGTATGTTTTATTTCTGATAGTGCAAATCTCCAATAGTACTTTTTATGAACTTATTTGTGCAATTTGTAGTCATTTTTCCATATGAACCTTAGAATATTATTTAGCTCTTCTATGATATTCTTGATAAGAAAGAATAGAAATTCATGGTTAATGGAGGGTAGTCAAGCTAAGTTACTTAGCATGTGAAATATCACTATAGTAACAGCAACCTAATTCTGCTATCCACTTACTGATTTAACAAATACTTATTGGCTGTCAAACACTATGCTAGGGAAGGTTCCTGCTCTTGTGAATCTACTATCAATTAACAAGTAAATAAACATTAAGTGTACAGTGACAGATTTTTTAGGTACAATTAAAGAAACCCTTAGGGCAATGATAGAGAGTAACAGGGCGGGATGAAGGTGGTAAGGGACATCTCCCAGAGAGGAAGACCAGGGAAGGTGATGATATTTAAGCTGAAGTCCGAAGGATGAGTCAGCCAAATGAAAAGCAGGGAGAAGAGCGTTCCATGCAAAAGGAAAAGACCTTGAGGTGGCAAAGAATTTGGTCTATTCCAGGAACCAGAGAAAAGTAAGGGATAGGGACAGTAGAAGATAAAGCTGCAGAGTCTGCAAGGGCCAGTTTACGCAGGAGGTCAAAGACTGTGGAAAGGTGTCTGGATTTTATTCTGAGTGCAAAGAAAAGCCACTGACATGTGTTAAGCAGGAAAGCAGCATCTGACCTTGAACACTGAAATCACACACAACAGCTATGAAAGAAGAATTCATTCCACACTCTAAACCTCTGGAAACAAGAATTTTAGTTTTACCCTGAAGGAGACACAGCAGGCTCAATCCGGGACACCAGAGAGGAGATTTGCTAAGCATAGAGACAGGGAATAAGATAGAGACAGTAAAATATTACTGCTGTAGCACTAAGGTCTTACAATAGGATTATTTCTGCAGAAACTTGAATTCTCTAGTTGCATCCGTTTCTTACCAGCTCTGGTAATGCCCTTCTTTGCCAGTTGCAAGAGGCCCTTCTTTTTCAGTATGAAGCTGGAGCCAATAAAAATACTGGAACTTACTGCCAGCATTAGGCCTACATACAGACTGTATCTGTTTTCTACATTTGCAGAAATGATCAAGTTGCTTATGCTGGAATTCAGGTCCCTGTAGCTGGAATTCAGGTCCCTGTAGAGGACAGGAGAAGCCAGCAGTCGTGACACATTTGTGATCTCACACCAGGCCTGGGAGGAGTTTGCACAGACTAGAGATAGCATGTAGCCTGGAAAAAAGGAAAGAAGGAAATGTCAACAAACACAAAAAGGAGATACATTAATGTTTACCCCTTTTCTGTAAACAGAAAGAGAAACCCAAGTGGATGGTACTGAAACTCTGTTTCTTACTGCATGAAGGGAAGTCTCCGGGAGGTGGTTCCCAGTCCTGTGGACACGTTCCATTTGACTCACACAGGTTCTTAAAAATGTTTTGAAATTGTTTAGTTGTCATCATTTAAAAATGAGAGATTTCACCTGAAAGTCTGGTGAATCTTATAAATTGGAGAATCTGGACAACACTTGCTTGGTTCTTTGTTCTAGCAAAACAACAACATGACTTGTGCTCATTAATCCATCACTGTCCCCCACACACACCTCACTCCTCATGATCAGCATGGCTGGAGAACAGTGTTTATGATGCCTGGGCATAGGGACGGGCAGGGGAATCCATCGGTCAGAATGTTACAGGAAATGCAGCTAACCCATTCTGTGGGGTGTGAACTGTGCCTTTCAGAAAACGTATTTAAAAGTGGGTTTAGGGTTCTGTACTACTTTCCCTGAAGAGAATGATTTTTCAGGTCTACTCCTCTCCCTTCTCCTAAATTAAATAGAATCTAATAAAAAAAATGAATTAAACCTCAGTAAGCTTTTCTTAGAATGGGATTCAAATAAACATGTAAATCTACTGAACCAGACCCAGTATTAGAAGTGCCTTGGAATTTGAAAGCTAAATCTAAAAACACAAATGAACCCACGATAGACAATGTAAGAAACTTTTATTTATTTTTTATTTATTTTTATATGATTGTTTTTGAGAGAGAGAGACAGAAAGCACCTGCACATGAGTGAGGGTGGGGTGGAGAGACAGGGGACAGAGGATCCCAAGCAGGCTCCAGGCTGACAGCAGAGGGCCCAATGTAGGGATCCAACTCATGAGCCAAAGTAGGACAGCCAACCGTCTGAGCCACCCAGCTGCCCCTGTAAAAAACTTTTAATCTGTTCTCCACTTGAAAAGCTAGCTGCGAACAAAGTGACATTGTGACTAGATTTTCTGACTCTCTTCTAACTTTTTTCCTTTTATTTTTATTTTATTTTAAGTATCGTTAACATACAGTATTATGTTAGTTTCATTTTTGTCTTTAAAAAGCATATTTTTTCCATTCTAACAAAGAAGGCAAAGCTAAATGAACCAACTACAATATTAGAGTTCAATGAAAAAAATTAGTTTTACATCTCAATTTTTTTTTTTTTTTTTACATCTCAGAAATCGTAAGAAGGCCAAACAGTTTGACCAAATGATGTCTTAGGGATAAAACTTTGGTAACTGTATTAATGCCTCTCTGACATTATGCAGTTATCTGAATTTACCACTTACAAGTTAGGAAACAACTATAAAATTCAGGCCTTAAAAAGGTAAAATAATTGAATTCAAGCCTTTCATGATTATTATTTCACTTATTTCTTATCATTTGAAAACGAATAAACCGTTTCAAAGATACAGCATAAATTCTAAGTCAAAATTGCTGAATATTCCAAGAAGAATTCTATGGCTATAGGTATAGTCTATAACATTGAGGAATTTTCAGGCAGGTTGTTTTAATAAGAATTGCTACAAATTTTCAAACAAGCTAGCCATAGCAATCTTGTTCCAGTCACTGTTCATCTCATCTAAACCTCAAGAATGGAAAATGATTTTCATAGTAAGAGTTTCCATTCCATTAATTCCTGAGAGAGGAAACATCTGACTTGACTTTCCAGTGAATTCCATGGCTGCAGTGGTGTTACTTACTATGTAATTAACATAACCATTCCAAAACTTCATCTGGGAAAACAGTGTGGGCAGGTCTCATTCCAGTGAAACAATATTCTTTCTAAGCTGTTGACACAGCAAAATGTTTCCGACATTTTAGGGGGGTGTGGGGGCAGAGGGCAATAAGGGAAAGCAAATAATCTTTGTTGTATTTTGTAAGTTCTTATTGTGAACAGTAGATATTAATGTGCAAGTTTTATGGCAGGAACAATAATAAAAATCTTGT
This sequence comes from Lynx rufus, assembly GCF_022079265.1. Classification (NCBI taxonomy): domain Eukaryota; kingdom Metazoa; phylum Chordata; class Mammalia; order Carnivora; family Felidae; genus Lynx; species Lynx rufus. The sequence goes on along the minus strand of NW_025814845.1, from coordinate 37,459,433 downwards.
CTAGTTTCTGACCTTCGAGAAATGGCTTTATGTTTTGGGTGCATGTTGATGAGAGGAGCCTACAGCAGATGTGACTGAAGCAGGAAGTGGGGGGGGGTGAAGGGTGGGTTGGTGGGTGTGGAGTGGTGTAGGGCAGAAGGAGACAGATGGGTGAAGTACAGTGTGTGGGCAGAGAGTCTGTGGAGTATTTCAGAGGGATCAGATATCTGAGTTGGCTTCTGAAGATTCTAGTAAACAAAGTAAGTTTAATCTAAACTTTATTCAACACAGAGAAAATCTATTACATTCATTATATTTTATTTTTTAAATGTGTATTTTTGAGAGAGAGAGAGAGAGAGAGCACACACGTGTGCAAGCGGGGGAGGGACAGAAAGAGAGGGAGACATAGAATCTGAAGCAGGCTCCAGGCTCTGAGCTGTCAGCACAGAGCAGCAACATCAGGCTGGAACCCACAAACCAAACTGAGGAATCATGACCTGAGCCAAAGTCAGATGCTTAATCAACTGAGCCACCCAGGCACCCATCGTTATATTTTATTTTAATAGACACTATAATACCCTCTAAAATGATGGAACCAACTCATACTCCTACAAGCAGGGAGCATGCATTAATTCTTTGGTACTATTATTATTAATTTGTGTAAATATTGAGTAATTAATATTTAGAAAATATGTGTCAGTTATAAAGAAAAATAATTCAATATGCATCAATGTGTCAACCACCCAATTTAAGAAATAAAACATTACCTCTATCATTATCCCTGACTTCCTGCAAAAGATCCCTATTCTTTACCAAAAAAAAAAAATTTCCCTTATATGACTATATCTTTAAAAAATAAATTATTTAGTTTTACCTCTTGCACCTTATAAAATATAGTCATACAGTAGGTTCTTTGGAGACTTGCTTGTTTTTGAGATTTATCAGTGTTGATGCACCTGGCTTTAGGGTTTGTTTTTGCCTAGTTCTACCGAATTTCACCGTATGATTATCTCACAATTTTTCTGTTTTACAGTTGGTGGACATTTGGGTAATGTACAACATTTTTGCTCTCCAAACAGTACTGCTAACGTTCTTAGTTATGTTGAAACATATAATTAATGATATCTGACAATTTTTGACCCCATGAAAATAGCAGTTTCATATTGTTGAACTTGATATGTATGTTCTATGTACAAGTGTGAGAGTTCACTTATACACATACAACTTAAAAATTTAAAAACAAAGTTAAATTGTCTGTAGGATTGTATACCTTTCCTCACCTCGAGCTCTGTTGCTATCTATAAACATGGACAAGTTAAGTATTCACTCTTGACTTCAATTTCCTCATCTCTAAAATGAGGGAGTTTGACTCAATGATTCTGAAGATGCCTTCTATAATTTGTGATTTGATCATAAGCTATCTTTGTTCCCAGAGTAATTTACTTACAATCCCAGTGGCTCATAAATGTTGCTGATACACCAGCTTTAAATTCACAGGCACTTGGAGTTGAAAGACATTTTAAAGAAACCGATGCCAAGATTATTAAGTGACTTGCCAAAGCCATGTAATTGCCTAAATCACAGCCAAGTATTTGGCTGGCCAATTTCCAGGCCAGTATTCTTATTTCAGAAAAGTAAAAACATAAAGTAAAAATAAAGCCCGTTGAAAGTTATTAATGTTTATACAAAGATGAAATACTTTGAATAATTTTTTTCAGGTACAATTTACCTATGGAGAGTAATAATTAAAATTGTCCAGTTTATTACATACAGTAGGAAGTTGGTTCCTAAGAAGTCAATGATTGCGTAAAACTGCATTTTTAATCACTACAAGATATTTCCAGTTTGAGGAAATCATTGTCTCACCATCTATATTATGTGTTAGTTTGGCTTATTATTCAGCAAATATTTACTCCCTCATACCTCCCGATGTGGGCAGAGCATTCTTCCCCTGAGGTCAGGCTGAAAGTGAGTTGGTGGTCAATGGGACAACAGCAGAGGTGATATGAAGACAGGCTTCAAATGCCCTTATGTGCTTAGGTTGACTCTCTTTTACCTCTGGTCAGGAATAGAGCTTCCCTAAGGAGCTGCTGCCCCTTCAGCCTGAGCCCCAGAATGAAAATACATGGAGCAGATCTAAGTTCATCCCACAGGAAGGAGCCAAGCCTGCACGGACATGTAGCCTGATGCAGAGACACCCAAGTGAACACAGGTTAGTTCAATCACCATCAGCTGATCTACAGACACATTGGCAAGAGTATATGATTGTTGTTTTCAGCCATTGAGTTTGGGGCTATATATTACATAGCAATAGCTGACTGATACACTTGTCTATTCCTATTAGCATACAAAAATAAATAAATAAATGAATCTCTTTATATTCCCTACAATTTATTCTCCAAATATCAGCCAGTGTGAATCAGATTATGTCATTCCTCTGCTTAATTTCCCTCTCCCACCCCATGACTTTTCATTGTTATTATAACAAAATCTAAACTTCTCATCCTGGACTCTTTAAAAGCTTTACATGCTCTGACATTATATTGCATCTCTCTCTCTCATTCATTCTCTGAAATAACACTAGCTGTCTTTTCAATCATTAATTCAATAGTTATTGAGTATCTACTGTCTGTGAGGCATTTTCTAGAAGCTGGGGATACAATGATGAATAACATAGAATTCCTGCTCTCATGTTTATTCTAATGAGGGGAAACAAACAACTAAACTAATAACTACATATCTTGAGTTCCATGGAAAGCAGTAAAATTAGCATAAAGGAATTTTTTTTAATGAAGTGGACAAACCTCTCTGCTATGTATAAATGCAACAATCTTGACGCAGTGATGTGCTTGAGGCTGACTGGGATGATGGAAGGGAGATGGCAAGAGATGAGGTGAAAGTGTGGTAGGGGGCAACATCAGGTGAAATGAGTCTTTAGATTAGTAGGTCCAAACTTGTCATTCTCCCTGTAAAATTCTACAATGGCTTCCTCTCCAAAATCCCCACCATAGTCTATCAGGGCGTACAGGATGCTGCCTCCTGTCATCTCTCTAACCACATTCCCTAAAATTTTTTTTGGTCCTGTTTCTTTCATAAACTAAATTCCTTCTCACCTTAAAGCTTTGTGATGTGTGTCTTAGCCTGGGTAGTGGCTGGCAAGCTAACCACTCCTCATTGAGCTCTTACTTGAAAATGGTACTTCCTTAGAAAGGCCTTCCTGCCTACCCACTCTAAAGAAACTTCTCACTTTCCATCATATCACCTTACTGCCCATGAAACAAACTTCTTCTCACAGCTTCATTATGGCTTTATAACAGCCTTGTAAATTCATATATCTATTTCTTTTTTAAAAATTCTTTTTTTGTTTAATGTTATTTATTTTTGAGAGAGCGAGTGAGCAAGCAGGGGAGGGGCAGAGAGAGAGGGAGACAGAGAATCACAAGCAGACTCCACACTGTTGGTGTAGAGATTGACGCAGGGCTCAAACTCATGAACCATGAAATCATGACCTGAATAAAAAATCAAGAGTTGGATGCTCAACCGACTGAGCCATCCAGGCACCACTTTTTATTTACTCAACAAAATAATTGTTGAACACCTACCATGCAAGGCATTATGTTAGGTATTCATTTATTCAACACTTTGCAAATTCTTATTAAGCAATTCCTGTGTTCCAGGCCCTGCTCTAAGAACAGGTGAGATAGTGATCAACAAAACAGGTGAACAGGTCTCTGTTCCCCTGAAGCTGACTGACAACTTTAGTGAGAGAGAACTATCAGACAGGAACAAGGGGAGCAGAATAGGAATGAGAAATAATTTGGCACAGAATAAGAACGAGAAATTATTTTGAGCAGATATGGAAAGCAAGTCATAGTAATATATCTACATATAAACTCCATTAAGGCTGGGTAAGAAGACCATGATTTCAATTAACCAAAGTAAAATTGAGAAGACACTCTTGATGAAAGAAAAAAAATTAACCGAGATCTTACCACCATCGGTGTGTTTGGAAGCCAAGTACTGTAGGAGGACTGTTGTCCATCAAATCTCCTACATAACCCGCTGCTCTTTTCACACCTTACAATCTGTATATTACTAAAGTTACTAAAGCACTAAAGATAAAATCCTCCAGAAATTAAAAAAAGGCTTAAAGAATGAAGATGTAGGAAAGGAACTTAAAGGACAATATTGCAATAAGGTACATTTATATCAGACAACAAAAGGAAACAAAAGGCATCCAAATTGGTAAGGAAGAAGTAAAACTTTCACTATTTGCAGATGACATGATACTGTATATAGAAAGCTCCAAAGACTCTACCAAAGAAACTACTAGAACTGATAATCAAATTCATTCAGTGAGGTCGTAGGATACAAAATCAACATACAGAAATCTGTTGTATTTCTACACACCAATAATGAAGCAGCAAAAAGAAAAATCAAGAAAAGAATCCCATTTACAATTGTACCAAAATAGTAAGATGACAGGAATAAACCTAAGCAAAGAGGGGAAAGATCTGTACTCTGAAAACTGTAAAACACTGATGAAAGAAATTTAAAAGAACACGAAGAAATGGAAAGACATTGCATGCTCGTGGATTAGAAGAACAAAGATTGTTAAAATGTCAATCCTACCCAAAGCACTCTACACATTTAATGCAATCTCTATCAAAATACCAACACCATTTTTTAAGAACTAGAACAATCCTAAAATTTGTATGGAACCACAAAAGACCCCAAATAGCCAAAGTAACCTTGAAAAAGCAAAGCAAAGCAAAGCAAAGCTAGAGGTATCACAGTTCTGGACTTCAAGTTATACTGCAAAGTTATAGTGATCAAAACAGTATGGTGCTGGCACAAAAATAGACACATAGTCAATAGAACAGAATAGAAACCCAGAAATAAATGTACAATTATATAGTTAATCAGTTTTTGACAAACCCGGAAAAATATGCAATGGGAAAGACTGTCCCTTCAACAAATGGTGTTGGGAAAACTGGATCACTTTCTTACCCATACACAAAAATAAATTCAAAATGGATTAAACCCCCAAATGTGAGCTGTGAAACCATAAAAATCTTAGAAAAGAACACAAGTAGTAACTTCTTTGACATTGGTCATAGAAAGTTCTTTCTAGATATGTCTTCTGAGGCAAGGGAAAGAAAAGCAAAAATAAACTATTGGGACTTCATTAAAATAAAAATCTGCACAGCAAAATAAACAGTCAAAAAAACTAAAAGATAACCTACAGAAAGGCACGTGGGTGGCTCAGTCATTGAAGCAACTGACTCTTGATTTAGGCTCAGGTCATGATCTCATGCTCCTGAGATGGAGCCCCACATTGAGTTCCACACTGAGCATGGAGCCTGCTTGGGATTCTCTCTCTCTCTTTCCCTCTCTCCCTCCCTCTCACTATCCCTCCCTCACTCAGCATGAGCATGCACACTCTCTCTTTCAAAATAAATAAATAAACATTAAAAAAGAACAACCTAAAGAATGAGGGATGATATTTGCAATGACATATCTGATAAAGGGCTAGTATCCAAAATATATAAAGAACTTAGAAAACTCAACACTCCCCAAACAAATAATCCAATTAAAAAACAGGCAGAAGACATGAACAGATACTTCTCCAAAGAAGATACACAGATCATCAACAGATACACGAAAAGATGTTCATTATCACTTACCATCAGGGAAATGCAAATTAAAACTACAATGAGATATCAGAACTGTCAGAATGGCTAAAATCAACAACATAAGCAACAACAGGTGTTGGTGAGGATGGGGAGAAAAAGAAACCCTTATGTACTGTTGGTGGGAATGCAAACAGGTGCAGCCACTGTGAAACACAGTATGGAAGTTCTTCAAAAAGTTAAAAATAGAATTACCCTACCATCCAGAATACAAAAACACTAGTTCAAAGGGATACATGCACCCCTATGTTTATAGAAGCATTATTTACAATAGCCAAATTGTGGAAGCAGCCCAATTGTCAATCGATTGATGCATGGATAAAGAAGATGTGGTGTGTGTGTGTGTATAATATTACTCAGCCATAAAAACAAATGAAATCTTGCCAATTGCAATGACATGGATGGAGCTAGGGAGTATAATGCTAAGTGAAGTAAGTCAGAGAAAGACAAATACCATATGACTTCACTCATGTGGAACTTAAGAAACAAACAAGCAAAGGGGGCAAAAAAGAGGGACAAATCAAGAAACAGACTCTTAAGTATAGAGAACAAACTGATGGTTATCAGAGGGGAAAGGAGTGGGCAGATCGATGAAATAGGTGATGGGGATTAAGGAGTGCACTTGTGATGAGTACTAAGTGATACATGAAGTGTTGAATCACTATATTATAAACCTGAAACTAATATTACACTGTATGTTAACTAACTGGAATTAAAATAAAAACTTACAAAAATAAAAACAATTATGTATAGCCCATATTAAATATTAGACTAAACAATTTTGAGCATACTGTTTCCTGGAAAAAGTTTAGTTGAGAATTTTAACTACCTTTAAGCACTCTTGAATTTCAGCACTTGGGAAATCTATGGAAGGCTGGAAAAACAACCTGTAAAAATCTGGAGGCAATCTTTTTTAGTGCAGTAGAAAAGCAGCTATCTATTACACAAAAAATAATTTTCCTGATAATAAATGTTGTGTTCACTTGGTGAAATTTTTAAAAATTTTTTAAATGTTTATTTATTTTTGAGAGAGAGACAGAGAGAGACAGAGACAGCGTGTGAGTAGGGGAGGGTCAGAGAGAGGGAGACACAGAATCTGAAGCAGGCTCCATGCTCCCAGCTGTCAGCACAAAGCCCGATGTGGGGCTCGAATTCATGGACCATGAGATCATGACCTAAGCCAGTTGGATGCTTAACCAACTGACACACCCAGGCGCCCTCACTTGGTGAAATTTTGAGAAATGTTTATAACAAAGAATTTTTTTAGAGTAAGATTTCAGAATCATTAAAATGAATACCACTGCATCCAACAGAGCCAGAAAATGGGGTCGGGCACCTACAGAAAAACAAAGGCCCAAATAATTTTGTGCCTGGTTTGATCACTAATTACGAAACATTATTCAATTGGCTGGGCCTTGGTTTCTGTATCTGTAAAAAGGAGAAAATGACTACGTGATAAAATTCATAGAATTTAATTACGCGTGAAGATAAACTAATACATCTTTATGCAAACCTGTTTTGAAAATTTAAGATTATATACATGAATACAGGACATATCCTAATCAGTACAAGAGAGATACAGCCAGTCCTCAAAGAATACAGTTCCTTAATTTCTTCTTCTCAGAACCATGACAAACTGAATTAGCCCTAAAAACCATCTATGTCATTTTTTATTCTGCTAGCTGGCTGCACCCTGGAAAAGTGGTCCACTTGGTTAAAACTTTGAAAACCACTGGGTCCTCTCTATCTCCAGCTTATTGTCCCTACTGCCAAACCAGCTCAGAATTCTCAAGCAGAGGCCCTGGAATATATGGTTTGTCCTCCTTACAGCCCAGTCTTTCTGTCCTTTGTTTCCTTTATCACCTTCTACAGTCCCATGGTACACAATCTTCATGCAGTTGGTGCTTCATAGGTGACAGGTATATTTCTTACATTCTATTTTCATGGTGTCATATTTTCATAGTAATAAGCCCCTATTGGCTGTTGGACTGAAATTGAGATCTGTGGAATATGTGACATAATATCAAAAACCTAAATAAAAAAAAACCTTCATATGTATTATTTATTTACTTATGTACTTATTATTTATAGAAAATTATGGCTTAGAAGATTTTTTGAAGCGTCTATGGTTTTAAGAGTCAAAACCAAGACATGGGGTCAACTTTTTCTTCATGGAAGTCCAAAAGGAATATTCTAACCTCAGATCTCATGATGGACTCTTTGTCATTCAGGCCTCAGCTCAAATACAACTTTTTCTAAGGGGTCTTCCCTGAGTACCCAATCTAAACACCCCCTACTCTCTCAAGACATTATCCATAACACTTACCACTCTTGTAATGTCCTTTTTTATTCATTTGTTTCTTGCATAGTATCAGCCTTGTACACAGTAAGCTGCATGCAAGGCTTTAACTAGAGTCTAGGCTTAAAAACTGAGAACAAACTGAAGGTTGATGGGGGGTGGGAGGGAGGGTAGGGTAGGTGATGGGTATTGAAGAGGGCATCTTTTGGGATGAGCACTGGGCGTTGTATGGAAACTAATTTGACAATAAATTTCATATAATAAAAATAAATAAATACATAAAAATAAAAAAAAATAACTAGAGTCTAGGACTAGACTGTCTTGTGAATCCCTTCATACCAGCACCTAGGTCAGTGCCTGGCACATGGGACTCTTGTTATTTGGATGACTGACTGACTGACTGAATGAATGAAAAATTGAGACTCTACTCCATTTCAGGCCCTGAACTGTGTGTTTCCTATGTAATCTCACAACTGTAAACTGTATGAATTATTCCCAATTTATTGATGAAGACTCAAGGAGGTTAAGTCATAGCGCAGAAGACTCATGCCAGAGCCCAATCTTTTCCCACCATTGACAAGGATTCTGATTTCTCTGGTCTTTCCCACACAAATAGAATTCATCACAGGTATTAAGCATTGAGCTTGAGTATTTCTTGTTGGAACTAAAGGCATGAGCAAAGCAGGAAAAACACCTGTTCCTAGAGCAAGTGTAATTCACATACCCTTCTTACTTACAGATCCTTGGGTAAACAAGGGTGGATGTGTTATTAACAGTCTGACTTACTGGTTTAGGAATTATTCAGACAAAGGTCACACCACCTGACTATCTAGGAAATAATTCCAGATCCAGCTGCTTTAGTAACCACTTCCAAAATCTCACCTTTTGAGTAATTCCTGAATTGTTCAGGCGTTTTCTTTTTGTGTCCCTTCTCTCTCTTGCCGGGCATAGTTTTGATTAGCTCAGTGTCTCCCCCTCCAATTCCCCCCACCCAACGTCTTTTTAGTTCAAACTTCCCACATCAAAGATACTCACTCCGGAGGAGCCCAGAGGAGAGAAAAACCGGGAAATGCTCAGCAACTTTGGGAAGGTATTCTTACCACGCCCTTCAATCCTCCCCCCCTTCCTGTCCATACCAGGTAATTTAGAAATCAGCGTTCCCCTAGACACCTTGAAAGCTGTCACGTCGGTTGAGGCACACCCTTCCTGTCCTGTGGCATGCCCTCAGGTATTCCGGTCCCTACTTCTGTCCCAGCTCACACGCGCCTTCTGTACTGAGACTTCAGAAAGCCTGCCAGTGTTGTAAACAGCTGGCAAAGGGCAAGTGGCGTCCTCGCCCAGCGATTTTTCAGGATTCGAGTGGGGGCCGAAACCCCAGCAGTAACAAGCCTACAAATCACTGCGCCCGGTTCCCGGTCTCCTCTTCTGTTCGGCTCTCGCCTTAGGCAGCCAAGAGGTGGCTGCACAGCGAGCCAGACGCGAGGCTAGCAGGGTTGCAGAAGTGTTCATCTCGAAGACAGAGGAGAGAGGTGGACAGCCCAGGCGGGTCCGGCGCCCTCCCCCGAGGTCCAGGGCGCCTGACCTTCCACCGTGTGTGACCCTCTCGGAGCCAGCGCAGGGCGCCACACCAGACTCCCGTCCCGTCCCCGGGCACGCCCTCTGCCCACCGGGTGACTTCGACCGCGGACTCTGGAAGAGTCTTTCTCAGACGAGACTCGAGAATCTTCCCACACCACCCTGAATTTCCCCGTCCCGACACTCAGCACGCTGTAATTTACGTGGGTCTGCCTCCTGGACCAGAGGGAGAGCCAAGTTTATGTCTTTTTCGACTTAGGCTTTCCCAGAGCCTGGCTTATTATAGGCACCAATAAATATTTATTGACTGGCTGACTGGCTGAAAGACCGAATGCGTAAACTCAAGAATGAATGCGTTACGAGCGGGTGTATTCGTGTCTCTTCCCCACAAGTACCCGGGACCGCTCACCCGGTCTCATCACTACCCAGATGCCAGATCCCTCGGCTCGGGGACAGACACTCACCTTCCCGGCAGGGCTCTCCAGGCGGCAGCCTCACCTGTGCCCCCATGGCCCCCAGACGGGGCTTCCCGGAGCAGGCGTCGCTCCTCCTCCACCTGGGCCTCTCCTCCTCCTCCTGGACCCGCGATGGGGCGGAGCTGCAGGGTCTGGAACTGGCGCTCACTGACTCCGCCCCCGGGCAGCCTTAGCCAATGTGACTGGAGCCTCCTCGCGAGCCACGCCCCCGAGGTATGAGGCTGGGAGCCGGCTCCTAGCTTGCAGATCCTGGTCCCTGTGGCTGGCGGGAACGCCACCTGCCGCTGTGGTCGGAGGCTGGAGCCGCGCAGCCGGGAAGCACAGACACACCTCACAGGGTAAAGACGTCTCTGGGAGCGTGGAGGCCGCCGAGCCAACTCTCCCGGAATTTAGTGGAGAAAAGGCTGTGCGGAGGGCCCCTTCTGGCCGCCTAGGCGGTACAAATGTCTTTTTGAGGGCCCTGCTTCGGACGTTAGAGGCTTTGTAAGGAAGTTGCTGGCCACTGGGATTCTGCTCTAATCACCATGCTAAAGTTGATTCTAGTAGATTTTGCCCTTGTGGTGCTATCACATTCTCCCTGCGGTCCCTCGGCTACAAACTCCTGGTCCCCCCAACACCGTTTTCTAAGTCGTGTAGTTATTTGCAATAAACGCTAAAGAAGAAGCAATGTTCAAACTGAAAAGACTTATTCCCACAAAATAGTAATAGCTAACATTTATGATATTCTTGTTTTACCATGCATGTGTATACATTAACTCATTATATCTCACAACCTAGTCTATTAATGCCTAGTTTTTACTGATGAGGGATCAGATGCAAAGAGAGAAGTAATTTAACCAACTAGTTACTGGAAAGCTTGGTAGCAGGTCATTATGCAACACCAAATGGATATAATTCCTGCTAGAGCCCTCACCACAGAAATGGGGTGCCTCTGTGCTCAGGGACTTCAGCAATGAAGAAAAGTCCTTTTTGTGTGCTCACCTTGCCTTTGCCCTAGCTAGTGTAAACAGCACTATTATTTTTATTGACTCAGAGTTTTATAGTAGCGGCCTCAATCTTGCTTTTCTTGTTCTTAGGCTGATGAACAAAGAGTTAAGAACAATCAGTTTATCAATACAAGGCCCACACTTTCACATGTGGATGGCTTAGTGGAGAAGGAATAGCATAGGGAGGGGAATAGGGGAAAGTTGGAAGGGAAGGATGTTTATGCCAAATTTGGAGAACAAGCCTTAAAGCTTAGATTTCTATTTAAACGTATTGTTTTATATGTATTGGGGGTGCCTGGGTGGCTCAGTCAGTTAAGCTTTTGACTTCAGCTCAAGTCATGATCTCCAGGTCTGTGAGTTTGAGCCCCACCTTGGGCTCTGTACTACCTAACAGCTCAGAGCCTGACGCCTGCTTGGAATTCTGTCTCCATCGCTCTCTGCCCCCCCCCCCACTCATGCTCTGGCCCTCAAAAATGAATAAATGTTAAAAAATTTTTTTTTAGTTTAAAGATTTTGTTTGAACATAAGATTGAAAAATTTGCTTTTATTGATGATAATAGTAACTGTTATCTAGAGTATTACTTATTTATTTAACTAGCACCAATATAGCATTTATGTGAACAAGCACTATTCTAAGCATTTATAAATATTTGCTTTTTAAATGATCACAATGCATAGATACTATTATGAATCCCTACATTATAGATAAGGAAAGGGAGGCACATAGAAATTAAATAACTTGCTTATGGATATGTAACTGATAAGTGGTAGAGATGAGATGCTAACTAATGAAGTCTGGCTTTAGAACCTATGCTCTTAACCCATTTGCTCATTGGATATTTTTTGAAAAAAAAAAACACTGAAAAATGTACCATTGAGATTTCTTTTTTTTTTCTTTGAGAGAGAGAGAGAGAGAGAGAGAAAGCATGTGAGGGAGGGAGAGGGGCAGAGGGGGAGACAGAGAGAGAGACACAGAGAGAGAGAGAGAGAGAGAGAGAGAGAGAGAGAGAGAGAATCCTAAGTAGGCTCCATGCTCAGCATGAAGCTGGACATGGGTATCGATCCCATGACCCTGGGATCATGACCTGAGGTGAAATCAAGTCGGTCCCTCAGCTGACTGAGCCACCCAAATGTGCCCAAGATGATTTCTTATGAAAATCAAATCCAGTTTCTTATTTAAAAAAAAAAAAAATGTTTATTTATTTATTTATTTATTTTAAGAAAGAGAGTGAACAGGAAAGTCGGCAGAACAGGAGAGGGAAAGAGAATCCCAAGCAGGCTCTGTGCGGTCAGTGCAGAGCCCCACCCCGGGTTCAATCTCCAGAACTGTGAGCTTATGACCTGAGCTGAAATCAAGAGTTGGATGCCTAGCCAACTCAACCACCCAGGCGCCCCTCTCGTTTCTTATTAAGGTCTATTTTAGATAGGAGGCACTTTGCTGTACTTCTCGCTTTTCAGTTCTGAAAATAAGGAGAAAAACACTCAGAAAAAAAAAATTAACCTTATTAAAGATCCTTGTTTTCTCAGCTTAATTGTTGCCTAGCAGAACTTTATATTTTCCTTCACTGCCTGTTTCCAGATGATTTTGGATTTATGCAGTTACAGCACCATGGACTGTCCTGAGTGACATTAACTTTGGGGATTTTTATTCTCAACAAAAAACATGGTGTTTATGTAACCAAAAGAAGAACATCAAAAAAATCTCCAACTGGCCCACTGTACAACTCTGGGAAAATTCCTTTTCTGACTCAAAACTTAAGATAAGAAAATGAGATCCTCTAAAATGTCAGCTCCTGTGTTATTGGTTTTTGTTTTAAATTGAAAAAAACCCCACTATTTTTAAATGTTTATTTATTTTTGAAAGAGACAGAGAAAGACAGAGACAGAGGGTGAGCAGGGGAGGGGCAGAGAGGGAGACACAGAATCTGAAGCAGGCTCCAGGCCCCCAGCTGTCAGCGTGGGCTGATGCGGGGATCGATATGAGGCTCAAACCCACAAACCAGGAGATCGTGACCTGAGTAGAATTTGGACGCTCAACTGACTGAGCCACCCAGGCGCCCCTGTGTTACTGACCTTTGTGCTAAGTTGCTTAGATTCAGTAGTGGTGGTCAAAATAATGAGTCATCAGTAGAGCCTCAAGGCTTCCAAGGACAAGGACACAGGTTCTGTGAGCAGCAGAGGCTGAGAGGGTTCCTATCCTGTGAAGCTTTAACCTCTCAGCTGCTACACTGTGGAGAGATCTGAGGTTTCTGGAGCAGGGAAGGCATGACAGGCTGGAAGAATGGTGTCCCTGCAGGGGCTTGCAACTATCATATGTTATGTCTTGCCTAGCACTGTGCCAAGCCTACAGTTGAGAATTCGTGGTCCCTTATTTTTTTTCTCAATTAGTCTATCTAGGAGGTTTTCAATTTTATTAATCATTCTAAGAACCAACTGCTACTTTTATTGGTTTTCTTTACTGATTTTTAAAATTTCATTGGCGGGGCGCCTGGGTGACTCAGTTGGTTAAGCGGCCGACTTCGGCCCAGGTCATGATCTCACAGTCGGTGAGTTCGAGCCCTGCGTCGGGCTCTGGGCTGACAGCTCAGAACCTGGAGCCTGTTTCAGATTCTGCGTCTCCCTCTCTCTGACCCTCCCCTGTTCATGCTCTGTCTCTCCCTGTCTCAAAAATAAATAAAACGTTAAAAAAAATTAAAAAAAATAAAATTTAATTGGCTTCTGCTTTTATTATTATTATGTATTCATATTGTATTTATTATATATATTTATTATTTTTACTTCTTTCCTTCGACACTGACTTTAATCTGCTGTTCCTCCCCTAGTTTCTAGGGTGGAAACATAGATCGTTTATTTTAAACCTTTATTCCTTCTAATTTCAGCATTTAAAACTAATTTGCCTCCAAATACTGGTTTAGCTCCTTGCAACAAATTTTGGTATGTTGTGTTTTTATCATTTAGTTAAAAGTATTATGTATGTACGTATTTATTTAATGTTTATTTTATTTTTGAGAGAGAGAGAGAGAGAGAGAGAGAGAGAGAAGGGAAGAGGCAGAGAGAGACGGAAACAGAGAATCTCAAGCAGGCTCTGAGCCGTCAGCTCAAAGCCTAATGTGCGGCTCAAACCCACAAACCTTGAGATCATGACCTGAGCTGAAATCAGGAGTCAGAGGCTCAACCAACTGAACCACCCAGGTGCCCCTTTAGTTCAAAGTATTTTAAAACTTTCCTAGTGATTTCTTCTTTGATCATTGGGTATTTAAGAGTGTGTTGCTTGATTTCCAAATATTTGGAGATTTTCCAGACATCCTTCTATTATTGATTTCTGATTTAATTCTGTTTTGGACACAGAATATATTCAGTATACTTACAGTCCTCTGAAATTTATTAAGATTTGGTTTATGGCTCAGCATACAGCCTATGTTGGTAAATGTTCCAAGTAAAATTAAAAAAGATTTTGTATTCTGCAGTTGTTGGGTATAGTGTTACATAAATGTCAATTAGGTTAAATTGGTTGCTCAAAATCTAGTTTATTATGGCTTTTTACATTTGTTCTATCAATTACTGAGAAAGAAATGTTAAAACCACCTGTAATTGTGAACTTGGCTATAAATTTAGTGATGTCACTTTTTATTTTATGAATTTTTGAAGTATTGTCATTAGGTGCACATATAGGATTATTTTGCTTTCTTAATAAATTGACACTTTTATCATTATTAAATGTTCTTGTTTATTTCTAGTAATACTTTTTTAAAATTTTATTTTTAATTTTTTAAAATTTACATCCAAATTAGCATATAATGAAATAATGATTTCAGGAGTAGATTCCTTAATGCCCCTTACCCATTTAGCCCATTCCCCCTCCCACAACCCCTCCAGCAACCCTCAGTTTGTTTTCCATATTTATGAGTCTCTTCTCTTTTGTCGTCCTCCCTGTTTTTATATTATTTTTGTTTCCCTTCCCTTATGTTCATCTGTTTTGTCTCTTAAAGTCCTCATATGAGTGAAGTCATATGATTTTTGTCTTTCTCTGACTGACTAATTTCACTTAGCATAATACCCTCCAGTCCCATCCACGTAGTTGCAAATGGCAAGATTTCATTCTTTTTGATTGCCGAGTAATACTCCATTGTGTGTGTGTGTGTGTGTGTGTGTGTGTGTGTGTGTGTGTGTATATATATATATATATATATATATATATATATACCACATCCTCTTTTTCCACTCATCCATTGATGGACATTTGGGCTCTTTCCATACTTTGGCTATTGTCGATAGTGCTGCTATAGACATGCGGGTGCATGTGTCCCTTCGAAACAGCATACCTGTTTCCCGGTGGATAAATGCCTAGTAGTGCAATTTCTGGGTCATAGGGTAGTTCTATTTTTAGTTTTTTGAGGAACCTCCACACTCTTTCCAGAGTGGCTGCACCAGCTTGCATTCCCACCAACATTGCAAAAGAGATCCTCTTTCTCTGCATCCTTGCCAACATCTGTTTTTGCCTGAGTTGTTAATGTGAGCCATTCTGACAGGTGTAAGGTGGTATGTCATTGTGGTTTTGATTTGCGTTTCCCTGATGATGAGTGATGTTGAGCACTTTTTCATGTGTCGGTTGGCCATCTGGATGTCTTCTCTGGAGAAGTGTCTATTCATGTCTTTTGTCCATTTCTTCACTGGATTATTTGCTTTTTGGGTGTTGAGTTTGATAAGTTCTTTATAGATTTTGGATACTAACCCTTCATCTGATATGTCATTTGCAAATATCTTCTCCAATTCTTTCAGTTGCCTTTTAGTTTTGCTGATTGTTTCCTTTGCTGTGCAGGAGCTTTTTATTTTGATGAGGTCCCAGTAGTTCATTTTTGCTTTTGTTTCCCTTGCCTTCAGAGATGTGTTGAGTAAGAAGTTGCTGTGGCCAAGATCAAAGAGGTTTTTGCCTGCTTTCTGATCGAGGATTTTGATGGCTTCCTGTCTTGCATTGAGGTCTTTCATCCATTTTGAGTTTATTTTTGTGTATGGTGTAATAAAGTGGTCCAGGTTAATTTTTCTGCATGTCACTGTGCAGTTTTCCCAACATCACTTGTTGAAAAGACTGTCTTTATTCTATTGGATTCTTAACTGCTTTGTGTCAAAGATTATTTGGCCATATGTTTGTGGGTCCATTTCTGGGTTCTCTATTCTGTTCCATTGATCTGAGTGTGTGTTCTTGTGCCAGTACCATACTGTCTTGATGATTAAAGCTTTGTAGTATAGCTTGAAGTCCAGGATTGTGATGCCTCCTGCTTTGGTTTTCTTTTTCAAGATTGCTTTGGCTATTCGGGGTCTTTTCTGGTTCCATACAAATTTTGGGATTGCTTGTTCTTGCTCTGTGAAGAATGCTAGTGTTATTTTGATAGGGATTGCATTGAATATGTAGATTGCTTTGGGTAGTATCGACATTTTAACAATATTTGTTCTTCCTACCCAGGAGCATGGAATATTTTTCCATTTTTTTGTGTCTTCTTCAATTTCTTTCATAAGCTTTTGATAGTTTTCAGTATATAGATTTTTCACCTCTTTGGTTAGATTTATTCCTAGTTATTTTATGGTTTTTTGTGCAACTGTAAATGGGATCGATCCCTTGATTTCTCTTTCTGTCGCTTCACTGTTCGTGTATAGGAATGCAACCGATTTCTGTGCATTAATTTTATGTCCTGCAACTTTGCTGAACTCATGAATCAATTCTAGCAGTTTTTTCTAGTAATATTTTTTTTTTATATTTAAAAAAAAATTTTTTTTCAACGTTTATTTATTTTTGGGACAGAGAGAGACAGAGCATGAACGGGGGAGGGGCAGAGAGAGAAGGAGACACAGAATCGGAAACAGGCTCCAGGCTCTGAGCCATCAGCCCAGAGCCCGACGCGGGGCTCGAACTCACAGACCGCGAGATCGTGACCTGGCTGAAGTCGGACGCTTAACCGACTGCGCCACCCAGGCACCCCTCTAGTAATATTTTTGATTTGAATTTACTTTGTCTGATATTAATATAGCTAAACTACCTGTTTTATTACTAGAATTTACATGTTATATATTTTTCTGCCTCTTTATCTCTAACTTACTGTTAATTTTTTTTTAACTTTTGAGAGAGAGAGAGAGAGCGCACATGTACGAGTGGGAGAGAGGCACGGGGGGGGGGGAGAGAGAGAGAGAGATAGAGAAGCTCAAGCAGGTTCCACACTAAGCTCAGAGGTGGTATGTATGTATGTATGTATGTATGTATGTATGTATTTAGAGAAAGAGAGAGAGCATGCAGGTGGGGTGAGGGGGCAGAGGGAGAAAGAGAATCTCAAGCAGGCTCCACGTTGTCAGCATGGAACCCCTCTCGGGGCTCAATCTCATGACCCTGGGATCATGGCCCCAGCCAAAGTCAAGACTTTGGCACTTAACCCACTGAGCCACCCAGGCGCCCGAAGAAATGTTTTAAATATAAAGATAAGTTAGAGGGTGCCTGGGTTAAGTGATATTGAGCCCCACTGACAACGTGCCTGCTTGAGATTCTGCTTGAGAGCCTGCTTGAGATTCTCTCTCTCCCCCTGTCCCATCACCAGCTTGCATGTGCTCTTTCTCAAAGTAAATAAATAAACTTAAAAAAAAAAAAACATTGTTTATAAATGACATAAAGATGCATTTTATTTTATTCTACCAAAGACTTGAGAAGACCCCTTTGCAAATTTCTGGAGCTTTTTCTCTGCACAACTTCCTTCTCACTGGTACTCTGTTTTGCATATTCTAGACACTTTGGTCTCCAAGATGGTAATTCAGACTCCTCAATTAAGCAAGAGCATTGGGCTGTGCCTGATTTCCTTTTTCTCGTGTCACAATTCTGAAATTGCCTCTGGGCAGGGTTCAACTCATCCCCCCCCCCAGCCCCCGCTTCTCTCAAGTATCACACTCCTGTGCTGCCTGTTGTCCAGTATTTTGAAGATAGTTGTTTCATATCTTTTGTCCAGTTTGGAGTCAAGCTACTTTTTCATGAGCAAAAACTAGGTGATTTGTAGGAGCCAAATGCAATGTTTGAACATGATATTTAAATTTATTATTTCTTTCTGAATCTAAGTAACATATTATGAGTTGTGTTGACAAACAGTACAAAGATTTCTCACATAAGAAATTAACAAAATGATCTAAACTCTACCATGACTCAAAAAGTATTATCTAACTTGACTGCATTACTTACCTCGACTCTTAGCTTGTTGGGGGCTGTAACTGGGACCTGGTATCTGCTCTTGTTGCCTGACCCTGCTAACCCGTAGCCACTATGCATGACTATATTTCCATCGACATTGGTCAGGCTGGTGTCCAGATTGGTAATGCTTGCTGGTAACTCTGTTGCCTGGAACACAGCATCCAACTCAATGGCCAGATGCTAAGTGACAAGAAAGACCATTGTGGGGGGGAGGAGATGACTCGTTTAACATTTGTTCAGTGAGACAGGTGCTGGAAAGCACGTGCCCAGGGCAGTGTTTGTAGACCTGGAACCCACAGTCATTGATGAAGTTTGCACTGGCACCTCCCACCAGGTTTTCCACCCAAAGTAGTTCATCACAGGTAAGGATAATGCTGCCTATAGCTACACCCAAGGGAACTACACCACTGATAAGGAGAACATTGACCTTGTCTTGGACCGAATTGGGAAATTAGCTGGCCAGTGCCCAGGTCTTCAAGGCTTCTTGGTTTTCCACAGCTTTGGAGGGGGAACTGGCTCTGGGTTCATCTCCCTGATAATGGAACATCTGTTTGTCAATTATGGAAAGAAATTCAAGCTGGATTTCTCCATTTACCCAGCCCCTGAATTTTCCATAGCTGTAGTTGAGCCCTATAACTCCATTCTCACTACTCATACCACCCTGGAGCACTCTGATTGTGCCTTCATGGTAGACAATGAGGCCGTGTATGACATCTGCCATAGAAAGTGCAATATTGAACACCCAACCTACACTAACTTCGTTGCCTTATTAGCCAGAGTGTGTTTCCATCACTGCTTCCCTCAGATTAGATGGAGCCCTGAATGTTGATCTGACAACATTCCAGACGGTGCCCTATCCTCGCATCCACTTCCCCTACCCACAAATACTCCTGTCATCTCTGCTGAGAAAGCCTACAATGAACAGTTTTCTGCAGCAGAGATCAACAATGCATGCTTCGAACCAGCCAACAAGGTGAAATGTGCCCTTTGGCATGGTAACTACATGGCTTTCTGCCTGTTGTACCATGGCAATGTGTTCCCAAAGGTGTCAATGTTGCCATTGCCACCATCAAGACCAAGCATTCCATCCGGTTTGTGGGCTCGTGCAGCACTGGCTTCCAAGTTGGCATTAATTACCAGCCTGTGGTACCTGGTGGAGACCTGGCCAAAGTACAGAGAGCTGTGTGCACGCTGAGCAACACCAGAGCCATTGCTGAGGTCTGATCTTGTCCGGACCACAAGTTTGACCTGATGTATGCCAAGCGTGCTTTTGTTCAGTGGTATACGGGTGAGAGTATGAAGGAAGGAGAGTTTTCTGAGACCTGTGAGGACACGGCTGCCCCTGAGAAGGATTATGAAGTGGGTGTGGATTTTGTTGAAGGAGAGAGTGAAGAAGAAGGGGAGGAACATTAATTACCATTCCTTTCAGCCCTGAAGCATGTCCCACTCAGAACTTCAGCTTCCACATTAGCTGAAAGCTTTCTGGTTAGATTGTCTTCACTTTTCACTGCGATCATGTCTTACTTTTCCTTGTGTACCTGTAAGATTTGTCCATCATACCTCAAAGTAAGAAAGAAAGAAAAAAAAAAAAAGTGTTATGTCATTTGGCCATACTGTCAATAGAACACAAATAATGTAAAATCTTGATTGTTATAAGGCACTTAGTAATTTTTCTGAAAAGGCAGGAAAATAAATTATGTGTAATATATAATAACTTATCATTTAGGTGTATCTTTATTTTATTACTGATATGAATATCCCTGGCCCATCAATAGACCAACCCAGACACGTGCAATAATTAAATCTAGTTGTCTTTGAAATTTTGCCAAGTTTCAATAACATTATAACAATCATTTTATAGATTTGATTTTTTTTTTTAATTAAAAAAATTTTTTTTAGGGGCGCCTGGGTGGCGCAGTCAGTTAAGCGTCTGACTTCAGCCAGGTCACGATCTCGCGGTCCGGGAGTTCGAGCCCCGCATCAGGCTCTGGGCTGATGGCTCAGAGCCTGGAGCCTGTTTCCGATTCTGTGTCTCCCTCTCTCTCTGCCCCTCCCCCGTTCATGCTGTGTCTCTCTCTGTCCCAAAAATAAATAAACGTTGAAAAAAAAAAATTAAAAAAAAAAATTTTTTTTTACATTTATTTATTTTTTTGAGGGAGTGGGACAGAGTGCGAGCTGGGGAGGGGCAGAGAGAGAAGGACACACAGAATCTGAATTAGGCTCCAGGCTCTGAGCAAGCATTCAGCACAGAACCCGATGCAGGGCTCGAACCCATGAACCATGAGACCATGCATGACCTGAGCTGAAGTCAGATACTCAACCGACTGAGCTACCCAGGCGCCCCTATGGATTTGATTTTTGTTACAAAGGTATATTTTTCAAGGTGAAGACAAAACACATTTTATTTAATGCTTCATTAACTTGATATTTAGGCATGTGGTATGTAGGCCTCTATTTGTTCTCTTTCCTCAGTCCTGCTGATGGTAGTGGTGGGCCTGTGGGAGAAGCAACCAAATTAAAAAAGTTAGGTATCAGGGACGCCTGGGTGGCTTAAGCCAGACGGTTAAGCATCTGACCCGGGCTCGGGTCGGCTCAGGTCGGCTCTGGTCACCTCAGGTCGGCTCTGGTCACCTCAGGTCAGCTCAGGTCACCTCAGGTCATGGTCTCATGGTTTGTGGGCTCGAGCCCCACATCGGGCTCTTTGCTATCAGTGCAGAGCCAGCTTCGGATCCTCTGTTTCCTTTTCTCTCTGCCCCTCCCCTGCTCACACTCTCCCTCTCTCTCTCAAAAATAAAATAAGGAAAAAAAGTCTTTAAAAAGAAAGTTAGGTGTCATATAGATGATTTGGTTTATCTGAGAAAGCTGAATCCAGGGCCAGTTGTGGGAAGGGCAATAAGCAACCATATTTCCACTGTAGCATCTGCAAAAATCCCGATGTATTTAAAGCACAAAGTTACAAAATATGAAGTGTTTTCATATTTACCTAAAAGACTTAAAATCCTCTGGTACAACCATACACTTTTCCAGGATAGATTCATTCCTACTCTGAATTCTTTGAGCCTTTCTATATCTAATTAGGTCGTTTACGTAGAAATTTGACACTCTGACAGTACTAATTAACAGTGAGCATCAGGAGCTATTTGTCAGTAAAATAATAACAATCTTAATAATTATATAATTGAGGACCTTATTTATGCCAGACATTGTGGGAAGTCTTAATGCGATTACCTCAAATTAGCATAACCTGATAAAAAGAATCCCTCCCATTCCGCTGATAAAACATAAAGAAAATAAACATTTTGTTTATTTTAATTTTTTTTTTAATTTTTTTTTTTAACGTTTATTTATTTTTGAGACCGAGAGAGACAGAGCATGAACGGGGGGGGGGGGTGGGCAGAGAGAGGGAAACACAGAATCGGAAACAGGCTCCAGGTTCTGAGCTGTCAGCACAGAGCCCGACGCGGGGCTCGAACTCACGGACCGCGAGATCGTGACCTGAGTCAAAGTCAGCCGCTTAACCGACTGAGCCACCCAGGCGCCCCACATTTTGTTTATTTTAAATTGCATAATTATTTATGAGGGGATTTTGTAATTTCAGTTACTATAGAAGGAGGGTAGACAGTAGACACACAGTAATGAAAAGCACAGACAGTGCCTGCCACCATGGAATTTGCAGTTCTTGGAAGACACACATTAAACAATGAATTACATGACATTTAATGTATAGGGTTATAAACGTTGAAGAGACATCACTGACCACTCTGGCTAAAAGTCTTGGTGTGCTGGAAGACAGACTATGAAATATTTAATAATTTGGGGTCAAGAGCCAGAATCCCTCAAATCACATGATTTTTGAGATGAAAATACCAGAGTCAATGTCATGCAAATGAGCAGCTGTGGTTAGAGGCAGTTTAAATAGGATTATAAAGATTAGAGGGAGCTGACAAAGCAAGACTGGGAACCAAACTAAAAGTAGCCTACTAAAACAGATAATCCAATGTGGCTATGTTCTTTCCACCAGTCAAGGTTACTGCGGGTCCCAGGAAGAGAAATCCATTGATAGACTAGGTCAGGCTAATCACATTGGAGGGGGAAACAAAACAAAATAAAATCGAACACACTCTTACCCTTTTTAGCCTGAGTAATTTGGAAAAATATCCTAGCATGTATGTTTTATATATGAAAACAACATTCCTACTTACCTTCCATTTCAGCAGAGATAATTTTCCCCTGGCAGCCTTCCAGTCTAGCTCCTTTTCTCCCCAAATCTTAGGGTTCCTTGTTAGTGCTTCCTCAGCTCCTGAGCACCTTGTATTATAAGCATCTCTTCTTTTGCCTGTCTCTCTCCTGTGTACTGTCTCCAGGAAAAAGACTTGTTTATTATGCTCCCAAACCTTAGAACAGTGCCCAGCACAGTGTGGTGCTTAGAAATTACATGTTCAATGAACGAATAAACACTTGGACTAATTCTATGCCTTTATGAAGGATTATTATTTCACATTGTTAAGTGCTCTATACATAAAATACAGTTTTTTTATTAAAAAAAAAATGAATGGGGCGCCTGGGTGGCTCAGTCAGTTAAGCGTTCAACTGTTGGTTTTGGCTCAGATCATGATCTCACAGTTTGTGAGTTCAAGTCCTGCATCAGTGTTGAGCCTGCTTGGGATTCTCTGTCTCCCTCTCTCTCTCTGCCCCTCCCCTGCTCACCCTGTATCTCTCTTTCAAAACAAGTAAATAAATAAACTAAAAAAAAGTGAATTACTTATTTGGTCACACTTACTAGAATTATATAATAAATTATTTAGAGAGAAGGTATAAATAATAGCTCTACAGCTTTCCATAAGGCAGTTATTTAATGGCTGCGTGTACCTTGCTGTCGAAGTCCCATTACAACATATGGAGGACAGGTGAGGCTTAAGCAAAATGCTTCAAATCTCGCGCTTTGGTGCAGTCCGAGGGCTTAGAGGAAAGGGAAAGAGCGGGAGCGCACATTTATTGCGTATACCAAATGGGTGTATGCTCTATAACCATGCTCCATTTATCTTCACAGAAACCTAATGGAGTAGGCATTACACTTTAATTTTACAGATAAGGGAATTGAAGCTCAGAAAGACGAAGTCATTTTCTCTACGCAGCTACTACGCATTATCCCAAGAATCAGTAACATTCATTTCATCCTTAATTATAGTTTTGGAGTGGAAAGGTACAAGAAAGAAGTGTAAAAGCTGGTGAAAAGAAAGGTGCATTGAAGATGAAACAAATGAATCATTCCAAAGAGTAAAGAATTTTGTGTGGGGGGAGGGGGAGGGAGAGAGGAGAAAGAAGGAGAGGGAGAGGGACAGGGAGAGAGAGAGACATTTGAGGAGGACAGAAGCAGGAAAATGTTTACCCTTTGCCCAGAAGGCTGACCTAAAGCCTGCATAGTTCCGATGAGGATCAAATATGTTCTGTTTGCTACATTCTTTAAGGGTCTCACCACTGCCTCACCAATAGTTAATATTGAACTGAGTGATAAGCGCCAGAGGAATCTTACAAAAGTAGTTTTAGGAGTAGAAATGCAAAGAAATTTGAAGACATTTTTGTAATCTGATACTCTCTGCATGCCTCCTCCCCTTTGGTTACTAAGTAAGTATATAACCACCAACCTCACACAGCAAAAAGTCTTGTCCCTGTACTACTTAAATAAACTTACTAAGTTGAGCCATTAATGTCTCAAGAATTGTTTGTGATTGTTGCCCTCAATGACCTCACGTTAAGATTCACTGGGGCAAGAGCTATTTTATAATTATAACAAATTCTATGAAGTTTCATGATGTCAACCAGGAGTTAAGCTGGCAGGAGGAAGAAAGGTTTGTTAGAATGATTGTTCCAACTATTTAGTTCATTAAGTCATTTGATAAAGTTTCAAGTAAGAAACAATCCATAAGAAAATGAATATTCTGTGGAGATATATGGGAACAAATTCCCAATCTGGTCATCTTGTTTTGTTTTTAGGTATATTTATTTTAGTTATGTCTTTCACATGTGAGATAGGATTAGAAAAAGATTGCTCTAATTAAACCTAGTATATTTCTTAACCAAAACATGCATTTTTAACTTTTAAAAGAAACCAGGCAGGGGCGCCTGGGTGGCTCAGTCGGTTGAGTGTCTGACTTTTGATTTTGGCTCGAGTCATGATCCCAGGGCCTTGGGATCAAGCCCCCCGTCAGGCTCAGTGCTGAGTGTGGATCTTGCTTAAGTTTCTCTCTCTCTCTCCTCCTGCTCCTCTCCCCCACTTGCTCTCTCTCTCAAAAAAAATTTTTTTAATTAAACAATAACGAAACCAGGCAAATTTATTTCATTATAAATGAAGCTTAATTCTGCTATTTGTCTTTTAAAAATTAGAATACTAGCCACTGTCAAGTGTTTACTATGCTTTTGGGACTGTAAAACAAATTCTTCATATTAATATAGTTCCTTTTAATCCTTATAACAAATCTATCAGATATTATCATGTCCATTCCATGAATACTGAAACTGGGGCCCAGAAGGTTCACTTACCATGCTCCAAGTCCCAGAACTAGTGAACCATGGAGATGAGATGCAAACTCAGGCCTGGGACTCTAATCCTCTGCACTTAAATCTAGCACAGTGTCATAGAAACCACCTTCCCCCCAAACGGGGGAACAATAATTGGCATAAGACAGGCAGAGGCAAAATCAACACTAGCGTTAAGACCGAAAGAGTCTTGGGGCGCCTAGGTGGCTCAGTCAGTTAAGCGTCCGACTTCCGCTCAGTTCATGATCTTGCCATCCATGAGTTCAGGCCTCTGGGCAGGCTCTGTGCTGACAGCTCAGAGCCTGGAGCCTGTTTCAGATTCTGTGTCTCCCTCTCTCTCTGCCCCTCCCCCACTCACACTGTCTCTCTGTCTCTGAAAAATGAATAAACCTTAAAAAAATTTTTAAAAAAGGCTGAAAGAGTCTTCTGTATTAGACAACGAGTAGCAATTTTCTGAAAACCCTTAGTCCCAAGAAGTAAGATCTAGCTGAGAATATGAAGAAAGTCCACAAAGGGTCTGACTCCTTTCCTGAATGATAGATCCAAACTGGCTGATTAAGACATTTAAAATACTTCAAGGAGAAAATTTCTTAGATGTGAAGAGCAGACTGATAATACAAAAACTGATAGTTAAAAACTATAATTTTTGAGCACTTACCTGCAGATAAAATGCTAAGGGGTTTACAGGTGCATGCAAATAATAGTGTTTTCTCATATGCAATGATTTTCGCTGTTGCTGTTAGAGACACATTGCTGATATGGGTGACCTGATTTGATTTTAGTGCTCATACCTTCCAGATATTAGGGCAGTGTGGTGCTCTGGAGTCAGACAGGACTTGCTGCAGGCTTGACAGATAAAAAACAGAACACCCAGTTAAATTCTAATTTCCTACAAACATCAAATAATTTTTTAGTATAAGTCTGTCTCAAGTAATATGTGGGATATACTTATATTGTATTTTTATTTGCTGAATCTGGGAACCCTATCAGGGTGTAAATTCCAGCTAACTCTGACACAATACTAGCTATTTTGTCCCTGAGGAAATTACTTCACCTCCCAGCTTTCCTTTCCTCCTCTGTAAAATGAAGTTGATACAGTACCTACCCCACAGGATTGTTAAGTTTTAAAACATTTATTTACCACTGAGAAAAGTTAAATTCCTTTCTGTCTTGAGAATTTCCCTTTGTGGGTCTCTTCATTACTTACTATCCTTTATATGGGTGATTTTAACATTTATTACCATTTCATGCTTTTTGAAATGTTTACAATTAATTTCACTGAGATGGGTTTGAGATACTGCCATAGTATTCAAAGAAGGGGCTTATTTTCCTAAGGAGATTATGTAACTCTACTTAAAGAGACTGACACAATAACATTTTAGCATAGAACTAAATTGTGACCAAAATGGCTACATTGATTAGTTTGGAGGAAGTTTATAACAGAGTGGACTTATCAAACACACCCATTCTAGCAGTTTAAAGGGTATGTTTTTAACTACAAGATGGCAAACACGTAAATTAAAATAGTATATTTGGTAACACATTGATTGAAAAATTGAAGGAAGTCAACAAATTACAAATGATAATCTTTTACTTAATGTTGTGAGGTCAAACAGGTAAACAGATTTTCTGGAAATTATACTGGCAATACAAATTGGAAGTAATAAGAATGGTAATACACTTTAATCTAGTAATCTCATTTCTAAGAAAATAGTAATCACAGGTATATATAATGATTTAAAAATAAAAACATTCACTCAAAATGGATGAAAGACCTAACTGTGAGACAGGAAACCATAAAAATTAGTACTAGAGGAGATGGGGTGCATGGGTAGCTCAGTAGGTTGAACATCCGACTTCGGCTCAGGTCATGGTCTCGTGGTTTGTGAGTTCGAGCCCCGTGTCGGGCTCTGTGCTGACAGCTCAGAGCCTGGAGCCTGCTTCGGATTCTGTGTCTTCTCCGCTCTCTGCCCCTCTCCTGCTCATGCTCTCTCTGTCTCTCAATTATAAAGAAATATTAAAAAAATTTTTTAAAAAATGCTAGAGGAGAAAGCAGGCAAAAACCTCTTCGACCTGGCCCGCAGCAACTTCTTACTCAACACCTCTCCAGAGGCAAGGGAAACAAAAGCAAAAATGAACTATTGGGATCTAATCAAGATAAAAAGCTTCTGCACAGCAAAGGAAACAATCAGCAAAACTAAAAGCAACCAACGGAATGGGAGAAGATATTTGCAAATGACATATCAGATAAAAGGCTAGTATCCAAAATCTGTAAAGAACTTATCAAATTCAACACCAAGAAATATAAACAATCCAGTGAAGAAATGGGCAAAAGACACAAATGGACAATTTTCCAAAGAAGACATCCAGATGGCTAACAGACACATGAAGAAATGCTCAACATCACTCATCATCAGATAAATACAAATCAAAACCACAATGAGATACCACCTCACACCAGTAAGAATGGCTAACATTAACAACTCAGGCAACGACAGATGCTGGTGAGGATGCGGAGAAAGAGGGATTCTTTTTCATTGCTGGTAGGAATGCAGACTGGCGCAGGCACTCTGGAAAGCAGTATGGAGGTTCCTCAAAAATTAAAAATAGAACTACCCTACTACCTACCAATTGTACTACTAGGTATTTATCCAAAGGATACAAGTGTGCTGTTTCAAAGGGACACATGCACCCCAATGTTTATAGCAGCGCTATCGACAATAGCCAAAGTATGGAAAGAGCCCAAATATCCATCAACAGATGATGGATAAAGAATATGTGGTATATATATGTATACACACACACACACACACACACACACACACACACACTGGAGTACTACTTGGCAATGAAAAAGAATGGAATCTTGCCATTTGCAACTATGTGGATGGGATTAGAGGGTGTTATGCTAAGCGAAATTAGTCAGAGAAAGACAAATGTCATATGACTTCACTCATATATGGAATTTAAGATACAAGACAAATGAACATAAGGGAAGGGAAGCAAAAATAATATAAAAACAGGGTGGGGGACAAAACATAAAAGACTCCTAAATATAGAGAACAAACTGAGGGTTTTTGGGGGGGTTGTGGTTGGAGGGCTGGGCTAAATGGGCAAGGGACATTAAGGAAGACACTTGTTGGGGTGGGTGTTATTACTGGATTCTACTCCTGAAATCATTATTGCACTATATGCTAACTAACTTGGATGTAAGTTAAAAATAAATAAAATAAAATAAAATAAAATATAAATATTTTAAAATAAAATAAAAAAATAAATAAAATAAAATAAAATAAAAATAAAATAAAATAAATATAAAAATAAAATAAAATAAAAATAAAATAAAATAAAAATAAAATAAAATAAAATAAAATAAAATAAATATAAAAATAAAATAATATAAAAATAAAATAAAATAAATAAAATAAAATAAAAATAAAGACATTCACTCTGAAAAATTTAGACTAGAGGAAATATGTCCAATGAAAGGGAAATCAGTCAATAAATTATGGAATAATGGAAGATAAAATATTATGCAGTCTTCTAAAGGATGCTGTAGGACATACTTAGGAATATAAAAATGACAACAATATAATATTAAAGAAAACCAGAATGATTTTATATAAAAACTATCTATATGAATGTCTAAACGAAAATGTTAATATTGATTATGATAACAATAAGAGTAGGGTAAGAATATATTTCAGTATTTTTTCTTCCTTTCTATAATATCCAAATCTTATGAAACATGTTATTTTATGATTAGAAATTAAATATTATTTAAAAAATCCTGAAACCCAAAAGTCAACTTTCCAAAAGAAAAGAGTGCTCAGTACTGGACTCATTTTCTCTGCTCAGCATCGTGGGGTATTTCCCCTTTTGGGAGCCTTGCAGTCCGTTGGGTGCTGAGGCCATTTAACTGAAACAATAAACATTACCGGGTTGTTCGATGGCTAATTAGTCAGCAGGACAAATAGTTCAAGTACTGGAAAAAGAATGATGTATTTTTGGAGCTGATCGTTTGAAATGAAAGCAGTTTTGCTAAATAGAGACAGTATTTATTTCATGCTGTTCTATTTTCAGTCAAAAGCCAAAGTTTTGTAACTGTAAACTATCAAATGTCGCACTAAAAATTCTTAAGGAAATTTATTTTGGGGTCATTAGAATAACATTTAGATGCTAACTGGCATATCTTAATGTTTTTTCATAGCTGAAGTATGAATTACTCTTTCAGGCAAGTTCAGACTTACCCTATTTTTATCTCTTGCCCAGGTATATTTCACACATGCAATTATTTCACAAAATACACAATAAACAGATCAATGAATAAATAAATGCCCCCTATTTATAGTTTAATAGTTTTTAATATGATGGCACTGTATTTAGAAATGTAATCATACTTTGTAAAAACCTGAACAATTCTTTCAAGAATTCACCCTGGATGAATTGATAGTGTCATTTTAATAAAATCCATTAGGCAGTATTACCTTTGGCTAACTTTACTTTCAGATTTGTTAAGAGGTGTATGTAGTTCTGAGAAACCTCCTTTTATCCTTCACTCTTATACATATTAATGAGCTCCAGCTCCAGCTAAGGATAATGGTGATTTGGTTGCTGTTATTTTCATCCGTATATAAATCCGCAAATCCAATACCGACTCATGAAATCCTCCTTTGGCAATGCCACAGAATTGTTTCTTTCTTTGGGAATGATTAAGAAAACTAGCCGTTTTCACATGTTTAAAGAAAGGAAAAAGATCTGTATATTTATTATTTTAAAAAATTAGGACCTGGCTTTTGACAATGTCAAGATTTGCACTATCTCCCTGTTTGTTTTGGATATACTACTGACTTCTGTTTCTAGAAGACACAGATACATTGCTTAAGCAACCAAAGGTAAGAACCCAGTAGTAATTACTGTTGTATTTTCACATATGTTTACACCTCTGTTTTGATTTATTAAAGTATCAGCTTTTGCTTTGTTTTCTGTTACGTGCTTTCTATTTACAGCAATGATTGCTTGTATCTTTATTGACTTCTCTGTAGTTTTGTCAGATAAATGAATATTACACTAAAATACATTTTTAGTTAAAAGTAATAATAAATAAATACCTGGTAATATGATTCTGTTAATCGGAATATCACAACAGTAAATACTACCTGCTTTTTGCAAATTTCAAGTTCATTTTTAGAGGTCAGGAACAATAACTTTGGCAGATGTGTCTTTTTTCAAGGGAAGTGTCTTATGCTGGGTTTTCTTTCTCTTTAAAATGTTTGAAGATTGAGCACCATTAAATTCATATATATCTTAATAAAAAATTAATTCCTGAAAACATGAGCTTTAACTCATTGAGAGCTTCTTAAGTGTTAGATACTTCTAAGCATTATTATAGCAACCTGCACACTTCCTTTTAGAGATAAATAAGTGTTCTAAGGAGATTAAGAGGGTTCCTCAAGGTAAAATATTATTGTCGTGTGATGGAGACAGAACTGAAATCACCTTGCCTTCTTTTAATTCTCCATGATAGTCAGTATATTTTAATTAGACTTTTAAAAACTATTATTATTTACTGTTATGTTTTATTTTTATAAATTTAAAAACTACTCTTTATCACTTTTATTGTGCCAAGAATACAAAATTATAAATACTTGTCATTTCATTAGGTATAACAAAGTGAGGTGTTGTTAAACTAAGCTTTTAAAATGTTCTTATTAATAAACACACGGCTTCTGACATTTTGGTTTTTTTCATTTATATAACCATTAATTGATTCGTTTAATTACATTCATTTTTTTGCTTAACATTCTTTCCATAGACATCTTTCACTCATGTCTTTGTTAGATCAAGCAGGCAAACGAAACAGGATGGTGTGTGTGTGTGGGGGGGAAGCATCAGAGAGAAACTGTAAATAAAAGCCCTAATAGTTATTGATTACACTTTATATATCATAGAGGGTACACCCTCTTTTCTCTACACTTGGAATGTTTATAAATTGGTCACAAAATGATCTCGGTAAGGCAAAAAAGCATACAGGCTATAATCTCTGCCAACAGTCAAAGTTAGAAATCAATAAGTAAAGTTTATATTAAAGACCCTACCCTTAGGAATAAAAAAAAAAATACTGAGGGTAAACTTGGGGGTGGGGGAAGAATCATCAAAAACTTCTTTAATTGAAGATAGAAAAACAGCAATTATAGATTTTCCTTTTCATGGAGGTAATTTTTTAGGCTGTGATGTTAATATGTGTAAAAGATCTGGATAAAATAGATTATTTTCTATAAAAACAAATGTAAAAAAAAACAAATTCAATGTACATTGAATTTAGGAAGTAAAAATTCAATTGATGAAAAATTATGGGCAAAAGTGAGAAGAGTCCAAGAACTTCTTCCAAAAAAAAGCCACTTGTAACTTAAAATTTTTTACTCAATAATTTATTCAACAAATGTTTAATTAGTACCTATTATGTGAAAGGCATTGTCTTAGCCAGAAACTTTGGTTTGTTTCTTACTGTGTCCTCATCAATAGGTCTAAGGAATAAATCCACATAATGCCAGAACCTTTCACCTTGGGTAAAAGTACGCGAGAATTTGGATAGCATATTTTAAGTTTTGGCTACGGCACTAACCAAACTTCCCACAGCTACATCCCCTTAAAGGAGAAATATAACGTACCTTCCCTTCAGCAGACAACTGTTGTGCGAAGATTTTGAACTATGCTATGAACTATGCTAATATAGGCAAAAAAAAGTATACAGGCTACATTCTCTGTCCACTCTACATGGGGGACAAATAGTTATATTTATGCCTAATTGTTCTCACATGAACAAACGTTCCATGGTACACAAATTTAGCTTTAATTCATATAGTTTTAGTTGATAAAAAGGTAACTGATAAAATTCAACATCTATTTTTGATATGATAGCAAATTAATAATAAAATAAAACTCTTTAACATAATAAATAATTTATCCGAAATCAACGGGCAAAAATAGGAGAAGCTCCAAAGTCTGAAATAAAACAAGGAGTGCCGGGGTATCTATTATTTAACATTGTTCAGTGACTTGTATTCAACACAATAAGACAAGAAAAATAAATAAATACAGTTTTCAGAGATAAAATTATCATTACCTATGGATGATATAATTGTCTACTCAGAGTACTCCAAAGGATCAATTTAAGACTATTAAAACTAATAAAAATGTCAATAAGATAATAGGCTACAATATAAATATGTAAATTAATAGTTCCTAGTCAATACAATAAAAATAGATCTTATTTACAAATAAAAATTTAACTATGTATAATGCATTTAATAGGAAATGTACATGCTTATTTAAAGGAAATAATAAAGACTTGGGACGCTTGGCTAGCTCAGTTGGAAAAGCATGCTACTCTTGATCTCGGGGTTGTGAGTTCGAGCCCCATGTTGGATGTAGAGATTACTTAAAAATAAAATTTTAAAAAAAGAAAGAAAATTATAAAGACTTACAAAGTAGATTTTTAAAGCCATCGATAAATGAGATGTCCCTTGTCATGTGATTTTATTTTCTTATTATTTTTTTAATGTTTATGAGTGAGAGAGAGAGAGAGAGACAGAGAGCAAGCAGGGAGGGGCAGAGAGAGAGAGGGAGACACAGAATCCGAAATAGGCTCCAGGCTCTGAGCTGTCAGCACAGAGCCCGATGCAGGGCTTGAACTCACAAACCTCAAGATCGTGACCTGAGCCGAAGTTGGCCCTTTAACTGACTGAGCCACCCAAGTGCCCCCCTTGTCATGTAATTTTAAAAGTTTTAATATATTAAGCATGTTGATTCTCCCAAAATTCGTTCATACATTTAATGAAATATCTTTTTAAAACATATTGTGTTCCAGGGAACATTATTCTAAAGGCAACTGGGAATAATAAATGTACACGTTGTAGTGACATAGAAATAGTTATTTAAGTGTAGTCTTTAACACGATGATGGGGTGTAGATGTTTATTACCTCTACATGTAGTGTAGATGTGGTGTTTGTGCAATACAATAAGTAACGAAAGTAAAACAATTTTTTTGGTTGTTTATTATGAGCCAGATATTATGTAAAGGGCTGCAGACATAAACATCAGAGCTCACTGGTACCTGCTCTCAAGGCTGGTGGGAAAGACACCGCTATAAAGGGATCATCATAAAAGATCCACGCTCTGATAATAAGTGCTCCCCATTATCTGAGTGTTCAAGGGAACCACACACACCCAGGCATCTTCTTCCAGCCATTAGAAATATTTGCTCTTTTCTTCTTTACCTTTTTCACATGCTGTTTGCTCTGCTAAGAATGTTCATTTCCTCTCCTGTCTGGCAAACTACTCATCCTTCAAAATCCAGGTGCATATCCCCTGCTTTGGAAAGCTTTTTGTGAATCTCCCTGCTGTACGGTGTTGCACACACACAAAATTGTCCCACTGGATTTTTATTACGTACCTGGTTCTCTTACTAACTTTTCTTGGCCCGGAAGCCTGTCTTCATCAACAACCATCCTCTTTTGTTTCTCGCCTTCGCACCTCAGCGAGTTACATGGTGCTACTGTTTACACGGCCTGTGCTCATCAAATGTTGAGAAGCAAAAATATTGAGTGCAGATTGGATTACGTTCTCTGCAAATGGTTTGCAAGTAAAAATATCAGTACTCTTAAGGTGTTTCTTTTGGATACAGGTATAAATTTGTAAGAAAAGCAGGAAAAAAACTATCCTAAATCTCAAATACTCACTGTGACTGACAAAATCTCCATATAATTAGAGTCCAGGGGACCTCAAGTGCTGAGTTCTAAGTATTTTTTGAGTTTTATATGTTTCCTCAATTTTGTTATTTCCATAAAGTTTGTATTTGTGTTGTCCCAGGGCATATACAGAGAAAAAGGAAGTTCTCTGTCCTTAAGTAGCTTAGAGACTATTGGAAAAGTGGGACATTCACATGCAACCATAGATGTACGTACCAAGAAGTAAATGCTTAGGGCTAAAGAAATGATTTAATATATAGTCTCTTTCTGTCTCTCTCTCCCTCTCTCTTTATGTATAATATATATAATTCATAATTTATTAATATATTTATTAATTTTGGGGGGTCAGTTTTTAGAATTCTGACTGCTTTCTGATTTAAAGGAGAAAGTAGAAAGATAACACATTAAAGCCTCTGACCATTGCAAAAAATTCCTTGTTCTTACCCTTGATCAGTAGACTGTATTGATTTTAAAGAAAACTTTCTTCAATGATACAGGGTTTTGCAATACCCCAATGTCATAATATATATGACTTTGTAGTTAAAATCAATTCTTTAAATTTATTTGAAAAAGATTTCTAGTCAGTGGGAATGTAGGAGTGAACAAAACACAATTTTTTGCTCTAATGCGCTTACATTTTCTGACATTTAAACCACTCTCTATCACTGTGTTTTCTTGTAAAATGTTTTGGCCAAAAAAAAGGGAATATTGGAAGATGTATTTATTTGGTTACTTGCTGGTTTTGTTCATTGGCTTTTGATCAATCAAGATTTTATTCTATGATGGTCACTCTATAAATTTTCTGTGGATTTTGAAGGGGATGGTAATGATTATAATAATTACGGCCTCCTTGGTGAAATTGTTTCTTCCTGAGAAAGAATCGTGTTTTCTTCATAAGTTGGTAACAAGTGACTTAGCAAGCCTGTCGGGTCCCAATGTTTGTTAAAGGCAGATAGAGCAACAGTGTTGTGCCAGCTCTGTTTTCGTTTTCACGGGAATTACAGGTGGTTTATAATCCTATAAAGATAATTATTAAATAGTTGCTCTGACCAATTTGACCTCTTAAAGTGATAGTTCAAGGGGGAAGGGTTTAAAGAAAGATTATTTTAATCATTTAACTCTCTTTGTCTCCATGAGAAAGTTGATGGTCGCTTCTCTGAGCCTGGGGATTACATAACAATATCATCAATTTGCATTTATATAGCCCTTCAATATTGCTTTCGAGGTATTTATGTGAGTTTTTTCATTAGCCCCCCATAGAGAATCAATCATCACCTTGGACAGGGCAGGTATTATCATCTCCACTTTACAGCAGAGGCGACTGAAGCTCAGAGAGATCTCTCTGCCAAGATCTCACCAGCAATTTGGGGAAGAGCTGGGGCCAGAACCAACATCATTGCCAAGCAGGTGGTGGCTGTTTCCAGGCACTGGCTGCCTGTCTCTGGTACAGCCAGCAAAGCCTGTTCTGGATGGTTACACAACTCTGGGAGGATTATTAAATATTAAGCAACAACCTTAACTCTGCAACTGAATACTGAGATTGGGCAAGGGCTGGGAAACATTATTTTAAAGAAAAAGTGCTGACACTAATTATTCTTGTTATGAAACAAAATTCCATTTAAGAATACTACCTTTTTTCCCATTAAAAAAATAAATTAGGAGAAAATGCAGAAGCGCGCAAAGAAGAAAGTGAGAACACTAATGATCTCACCACTGAAAACATGTTTACCATTTAAGTGCTTACCCTTTGTATGCACATATACACAATTTTTAATAAAATGGGA
This sequence comes from Lynx rufus, assembly GCF_022079265.1. Classification (NCBI taxonomy): domain Eukaryota; kingdom Metazoa; phylum Chordata; class Mammalia; order Carnivora; family Felidae; genus Lynx; species Lynx rufus. Next base: position 37,424,134 of record NW_025814845.1, on the reverse strand, counting down.
TGATATTATAAATATTGCTGAACAATCGGTTTTTTCCTGCTTGACACAGTAGCGTGAACATTTCTACAAGTTGTTAAGTTATGCTCTTTAGAGAAAAAAATATCAAAATTTATCCTTTTTTTATTAAGTTAATACATGCCCATTGTATAAAACTTGAATAATACAGAGAACAATAGAGAGTGCTCCAAAACTGTTGTTTACAGTGTAGTGCATATAGTTCTGCACTCTTCTATGAGGCTGAATTTTACCGGTTGCCTCGGCAGATGAGAGTGCCTTCTTTAGAAAAGCTTTGCCCTGTTGGAGAAGGGCACATCATTTATTTTAGAAGGTACATATTTTACTTATTAGAGCCAATATAACAATGGCCGAAAAACAAACACATCATTTATAATAATCATTTGGAACATTCACAAAGAAATCTACTCCAGAAAGCACCAGCACACAGCAATCCTTATACAAGCTGAATCATCCTTGGCCCTCTCCAAATAATTAGGTGGTGTGGGTGCTCTGACCTGCTTAATATGTAACTATCCTCTTTTAAAGATAATGTTTTTGGGTGCCGGGGAGGGGGCGCTTAGTCAGTTGAGCATCTGACTCTTGATTTTGACTCAGGGCATGATTCCAGGGTCATGGGATCAAGCCCCTCATTGGGCTCCACACTGGTCATGGAGCCTGCTTAAGATTCTCTCTCCCTCTCCCTCTGCTCTGCCCCTGTGTGCCCACATGCTCTCTCTTCCTTTCTCTCAAAAAAAGAAAAGTAAAGATGATGCTTCAAAGTCTGCGTACTATGCCGGCCTTGCAAAATGAATTTCTCGGGTCAGTTTTCAATTTTATCCAGAAGTGGTATAAAAGTGCTTGGGTGACATAATACAGCCCATTATGGATCACGACATAGTAGAGATAATAGTTAACTGAGATTAGAGGAGTCAGATTGCTTTGTAAGCCATATACTGGTAAACACGTATTGCTATGTAATTGAAGGGACTTACAGATTAGTAAAGTACACAAATGACATTAGTTGATGGCAGAATTTTATGTTTATTTTAGCAAAGTAAAGTACAGTTAATAATCGGGGTGCATATTCACGTAGGGGATAGTAATAATGTCTGATGCCTAGCAGGCATTTATTAAACACATGTTACATGTTGAATGGGTGAAAGAATCCAACTGAAGAAAAATTAGCCAAGAATATGAACATCTAATTCACAAAGAAGAAATCCAAATGACCAATGGACACATGCGACTTTTGCCACTTTACTAGTAAATGCAAATCAAAAAAGTTTTACTCATCAAATTGGGGAAAACCTTAAAATTTGGTGGCAGGAAGGGTTGGTGAGGATGTTGGGGATATAGCACATTTGTATAGGGTTGGCAGGATACATAAAATGATATTCCACTTCGGACAGTGATTTGGCTGGCTCTAGTAACCTAAAACTAGAACTAGCCATTCCATATTTGGATATGTACATAAGAACCACTCTCGCACATGTGTCTAAGGAGACATGCAGAGGAATTTTGATTTTGCTACAGCGCTGCTCACAATTGCAAAACACTAGAAAGAACCAATCTTTCGTTATTAGAGAGAAGAAATACACATAGAGAAAAGGAACACAATACGATACACGTAGACTGCAATATTTACAAACAATATTATAAAAGGAAAAAGCTCTGTATATTAGCATACTTTTCAAAACATAATTTTGAGTGAAAAAAGCAAGTTGCAAAATTATACACAGGTGAAGCTTTACATGCTTAAACAACATGTCCAAAACTATACACTGATGGATGCATATGTAGGCATGTGGTAGGAGGGAGAATGTTCTGGAAGAACACACCCCAAATTTACAGTAGTGGTTGCTTCTGGGAGGTAGGGAATGGGACAGTAAGAACAGCACTGGGAGGTGGCAATTTCTTAAAGGGCTGTAACTTTAGGCATCAAGTTTTATTGTTTTTCACTTACCATAAAAGGTGTGGATGCAAATTTGACAAAAGGCAAAAGGTAACGGTAATTCTCGGTGGTAGAACTATGGATGATATCATTTTTGTACTGTTTTGCATTTTGAAATAAGGGTCACTACGTGTATCCACTAAGTACTTAATTTATATGATACAAAACTTAAAAGGTACAAAATATTCCCTCTTCCTCTCCTATCATCTAGTCCCATCCATAGTTCCCCTTCTTAGAGGAAGGTAATCACTGGTACCAATTTCTTGTGGCATCTCTCCCTCTGTCTACACATGTGCACACGTGTGTGCACACACACACACACACACACACATACACACACACACAGGAAATTATATATCCTTTTTCCCTGCACATGGTACTATATTATATCTTTGAGGACTTTCAATACCTGTTCATATAGAAGTGTCTTCTTATTAAAAAACTATTTTTAATGTTTATTTGTTTTTGAGAGAGAGAGAGAGAGAGAGAGCATGAGCAGGGGAGAGGCAGAGACAGAGGGAGACACAGAATCTGAAGCAGGTTCCAGGCTCTGAACTGTCAGCACACAGCCTGATATGGGGTTCGAACACATGAGCAGCGAGATCATGACCTGAGCTGAAGTTGGGCGCTTAACCGACTGAGCCACCCAGGTGCCCCTCTTTGGGCTTCTTTTTTACAGCATCTGGCAGAGAACTTTGTATACAGTACTTATTTATTGAATTGGACGTAGACATTACTTGCTTGTTATGTATATATTCAATTTCATTTCATTTTCTACTTATTCATTGCTAACATACAGAAAGAAAATGAAACTTTTATATTGATTTTTATCCTGAGACCTTGCCAAGTTTACTAATTTGTTCAATTTCCTTTTTTGTAGATTCTTTAGGGTTGTCGAATACACTATTATGTCATCTGCAAATAAAGATAGTTTAATTTCTTCACTGTATGGATATCTTTTATTTTTTTATATTTAAATATTTTGGGGGGCTTGTTGCAAGAGACAGCACAATGTTGAACACCTCTAAAATATCCTTGCCTTCTTCTTGACTTTAGGGAGAACATGTTCAGTCTTTTATCATTAAGTATGTTATTAATTATAGGTTTTTTGTACATGTTCTTTATTGGGTTGAGGAAGTTCCTTTCTATTCTGAATTTGCTGAGATTTTGTATTATGAATAGGTGTTGAATTTTGTCAATGCCTTTTCTTCATCTGTTGAAATTATCATATGACTTTTCTCATCTTTCTTCTACTAACATAGTGAATTTTACAGACCATTTTTCAAATCAAAGTCTATATTTTTTACATTCTGTTATGAAATTGACTTCTTGTTACAATAGTTGTTTGTGAAATTTGTCTTCAGGAATTGATTCTAAAGTTTTCAGATTTGTAGATCTGAAATGTCAGAGAAGTAACAGCGATGTTGAAGCCTTTCCTGATAGTTAATTCGTGTCTCTCGATACTATAATCAGAAATACAGATATGGCTGGGGTAGTGCGCCAAGATCAATAGCATAGAGTAATGTTCCTTTAAGTGTGACTCAGGAACCCCTTGAAACAGAATTACTTATGGTGCTTGATGAAATTGTAGATTCGTGTCTGCTTGAATTCATACTTCATTCGTACCCTGAGAGCAGGGCTGTGATATCTGCATTTTAAACAAGTTTCACAGGTATCCTTCCTACTAAATTTAGAATTTACTGCTGCATACTAAATTATGTTTGGATGTGTGGATTTGAGATTGGGGGTTCACAACATCTTTATTGGATATAAAAGAGATTTTATTATTCTGATTTTATACATGATAAAATTGAGGTTCAGTAAGGTTAAAAAAAAACTCACTTGAGTTCATTCAGGTAGTGAGAGAGTCAGGATTTGAACCCAAGTTAGAGCCTGATGTCAATCAATAGAATAGATGACTTCCTGGGAATTCATAGTTTATATTCCAAATTAATTTTTCCTGAACTCTCCATAAGATTTTCCCTGTCATTTGCTTTGCTTTATCTTTGTTCGGGTTTTTACATCCTCATTTAAGTGAGAAATTTTTGTGATTCAGCTAAACATGAAAACTGAACCTTATTTTATTTTTTGAAAAGTTAAAAAAAAAGTTTATTTAGTTTTGAAAGGGAGAAAGACAGAGCACGGATCGGGGAGGGGAAGAGAGACAAGAAAACACAGAATCCAAAGCACAGAGCCCGACACAGGGCTCAGGTTCAGGAATTGTGAGATGAGGACCTGAGCTGAAGTCGGATGCTCAACCAACTGAGCCACCCAGACACCCCTGAAACTTATTTTTAAAAACAGCTATTTCTCTTTGATTCACAAATTTTGATTTAAAATTCATATTCGGGAAAACCAGCAAAGCAATGAATTCTCTAAAAGAAGAATCTTTTCGTTCTTTTCAGATGCCTTCTTAACAATCCTATGATACCAAAAAGAGCTGAAAAGTATATGAAAAACGTCAACATTTACTGTCAAAAACCCTTTCCCAAGCAACAGAATAATTTTGTGTTTTAATACAATGCAAAACATTTTAATGTAAAAATGCAAAATAAAATACAGTGTTAGCGAGGTTCCAATAGCATACGAAAAGAGGAATTTACCATAATCAAGAAGAGTTTATTTCATAACTATTAAAATAATTCATTAATACAGTTCATCATGTTAATAGAAAAAAATTAAAAGGAAAAATACTATTTCTATAAAAGTAAGAGATTCTTTAATAAAAATCAATATTCATTCCTATTTCTAATTTTAAAAAATTGATAAAATAAGAATGAATGGAGACTTCCTTAACACAAATCAAACATTTCTCTCAAACCAAGGGTTGTCACCATGCTTGAGGGTAAAATGCTGAAAATATTTGTGTTGTTTTTTAAATTTTTTTTAATGTTTATTTATTTCTGAGACAGAGAGAGACAGAGCATGAGTTGGGGAGGGGCAGAGAGAGGGAAAACACAGAATCAGAAGCACGCTCCAGGCTCTGAGCTGTCAGCACAGAGCCCAATGCAGAGCTCGAACCCACAGACCGTGAGATCATGACCTGAGCCGAAGTCGGTCGCTGAACACACTGAGCCACCCAGGCGCCCCAATGCTAAAAATATTTGTATAAAGCCCAAACCACACTTAGGTATCTGTTAAGACAATGTTGATATCAAGATACGTATTATGTTCTGGAACTTTTTAGTCAAGATAATTAGCCACCTGGGTGGCTCAGTCAGTTAAGCAGCTGTCTCTTGGTTTTGGCTCAGGTTATGATCTCATAGTTTGGTGAGTTTGAGTCCCATGTCCAGCTCTGCACCTCTCTCTCTCCCCCTGTCTCTCTGCCCCTCACCCCTCATGCTGTTTCTGTGTCTCTCAAAATAAATAAGCCCCTAATGTGGGGCTTGAATTCATGAACCCTACGATCATGACCTGGGTCGAAATCAAGTCCAATGCTTCACCAGCTGAGCCACCCAGGTGCCCCAAAAAACAAGTCATTCCTTAACATATTTTACTATAAAGAATGAAGTGTTTTATACATTTTTTCCATATCAAATGATTCCTTCTCTCTCTCTCTTTTATTTTTTATTTTTGCTTTTCTATGTTATTAATAACAAAGGCACATTTGTTGCCCAAACCTAGAACTCAGTGGTAGAAAAATAACAAAGGAAATCTCCCCAAGTCATACAATAAAAACTTGAGAGTGCAGGCTAGGTGTGTGTTGTGGTGTAGGGGATGGATAGATGACCCGCCATCTTGGGAAGGTAGAGGTATGGGAGGTATTGAAGTTGTCTAGCACCCCACAGTCCTCCTCTCATCGCCTTGACCTTTTTTGGGTCTTCATCCCCAGACCGTGGCACACACCTTCAATACAAGAGCCTGTCAACAGTGGCACTTTTCTTGGAGTGACCAGATATTGATTTTTTTTTTTTTTTCCTGCCGACACTGGGAGCTTTTAGAGTGAGGAAACTTGGTCTGGGAGAGGGGAGGCTGGGATGGACACCCAGCACCCATCTCGAGGGATTTTCCTCCAGGCAGATTTGGAGGAAACACCATCGTGGATGAAAAGCCCAGAGGGCAGCGCGGTAACTGCCAAGCAAGCGGGGTGGAGGAGAGGCGCCCCAGGCACAGCGGGGCCCTGTGGCCCGGCTGGGCTTCCAAGTCAATGGTCGCAAAGCAGCGGCTGTATCTCCCCACAGGCACACCGTTCGTGCCCACCAGGAACTTCTCCGAGGTTCCAGGCGACGTGGTTGCAGCACACCGGAGGCCAGCGGACGACCGTGAGAGGTCGCTAAGGGCAGTGGCGTGGTCTCTGGGTGACTGCAGAGCCTCGCCTGGAAGGTGATGCGCAGCGCGCCTGCGCTCCATTCAGCGCTTCTGTCCAAGAGCCAGAGGTTGGTCTCGAACTGCCAACTGCCGCGGGGTAGGACGTACCTGGGGGAATTCAGAATCCCTTCGTTCTGGGCATTCTCCTGATGCCTGAGATGGTTGCACGAGCAGCCGAGCACTATATGTAATCATTTAGGGGCCTTGCTAAGTGTGTCACATCCAGTTTTTCCTCCAAAGTTTAAATACCGCTCAAGACCCCCCCCCCCCCCGCCCGCCCCCGCTCTGTTTTTTTGGAATGCTTGTAGAAATTCATAGCTGATTACAGTCATTTTGGTATTTTATTTTACTGCTTTTTATTATTACTTGTTTGATCTGTATGTGAGGTCCCTATAGTTTTGTTCTCTGACGACATTGCCTGAATATTTTAAAGCTGGGGTAAATTCAGGGGCACCTGGGTGGCTCCGTGGGTTAAGCCAGGTCATGATCTCACGGGTGGTGAGTTCGAGCCACGTGTGGGGGGCTCTGTGCTGACAGCTCAGTGCCTGAGGCCTGCTTCGGATTCTGTCTCTCTCTCTCTCTTTCTCTCTCTCTCTCTCTCTCTGCCCCTCCCCTGCTTGTGCTCTGTCTCTCTCTCAAAAATAAAAATAAACATTAAATGAAAAAGCTGTGGTAAATCCAAAATTAAGAAAAAAAAGTTTACACGTCTGGTATATTCTTGAATTAAAAAGATACACAAAAAAACTGGCTAGTGGTAATGAAGGGCTTAGGCCACATCTATATTCTATTAGAGAATAAGTCCTATATATAACTGGAAATAAAATTATGATGAGAGCCTTAGATGAATGGTAGAGTGAAACTTTTGATTGTATATGTAAATATATAGTCTTTCTACTAAGAAGACTTTTTTCTCCCCAGATATTAAACTAACCATGAAGAAAAATATTATCAATACACGGTTCTCTTTTATAAACGTTCCCAATGTGATTGTTCCAGATATTGAAAAGGAAATAAGGAGGATGGAAAATGGAGCATGCAGGTAAATCCATGCGTTGTTAATACCAGCCACCACTAATAAATTTAACTAGGCTTGATTTCAGTTTAACTTTTTCTTTGTGACTTTACCCTTTGTAATTCATTTAATTTTGTGAATGTGTTTATACTTTGGAACAGCATAACTTGTCTCACAAGTGAACAGAGATATTATTGTGGTGATTATTTAGAAGCACTTAGGCCAGGCCTTTTCTCATGGGACATTTCAAATCTAAAGGGGTGGCATTGCCATAGATGAATGTGAAAATAATAGTGTGATATGCTGAATGTTTTAGAAGTATAATTTAAAGTGGCTACCCCATGAATGCATAGACATTTATACACATATATTGCATTTATTTTTCGTGGAAAGAAGTGTTATTACAGGTTAGTCCATACAAATGGATAATGTGACCTAAAAACATAGATATCATACTTTCTATTTGATAAATATTAACGTTGATCAATGCGTCAAGTAATAGAAATATGGAAGACCTAGAAAGTGGTTTCTGAACTACAATTCAGTAGTATGCACTGAATTATGCATATATTCTATCTAATTCCATGTATTCTAGAAGTTCTCATTTCCCTCTAATTAAAATGGGGGTAGGGGCACTCGAGTGACTCATTTGGTTGAGCATCTGACTCTTGATTTTGTCTCAGGTCTTGATTTCAGGGTCATGGGATACAGCCCCACATTGGGCTCCGTGCTGGGTGTGAGGCCCACTTAAAAAAAAAGAAAAAGCGTCATATGTTAGTTTGAGAGGGAAGGAGAAAAGATGAGGCAGTGGTCCTCCTAATGAGAAACATTATTCCTTCATAATAATTTATTTATTTTAAAAAAATTTTTTTTTCAACGTTTATTTATTTTTGGGACAGAGAGAGACAGAGCATGAACGGGGGAGGGGCAGAGAGAGAGGGAGACACAGAATCGGAAACAGGCTCCAGGCTCTGAGCCATCAGCCCAGAGCCCGACGCGGGGCTCGAACTCACGGACCGCGAGATCGTGACCTGGCTGAAGTCGGACGCTTAACCGACTGCGCCACCCAGGCGCCCCGCTTCATAATAATTTAAAACATTGATCTAATTCACCTCTGCCTCCTATTGGACCTAGCTCCTTTTCTGATGATGATGATGATGATGACGACAGTGCCTCCATGTTTGAAGAGTCAGAGAATGAAACCCCCCATGCAGGGGATTCCGTTAGAAATAACTCACGCAGAAGGGGACCAACACAGAGGTGAGCAGTATAATCTATCCCTCCGTATCTCTTTCTAAACTATTATTTAGAGGGAAGAAAGGTCTTCTACTCCTCCATTTAGTGGGCTTGGCAATGCTCCTGCTACCCAGCCACTGTGCAGGATCTCAGGAGTAACTTGCTACTTATTCTTTTCCTCTCTTGGAAAGCACAGGCTGATGATTATCGATGCCCACGGGGCTTTGAGTCACAAACACTCTTGCTGATCATTTCCCCTGAGACTGGTCTCTGCCCCTTTAGAACCTGATGCCTCAGTCCTCTCTGACTTCTTCCGCCTTTCTGATCCTTCTTTCAGGGCCCTGAGGCAATGGTATGTGGGAAGGGTTGGCTGTCTTCCTCTGAAATGCTGTATCCCATTTGCCCCTACTTTCAGGGAAGTTGAGCACAGGAGTGCGTAGCTAGAACAGAAAAGCTAAAAGTCCTTAGTAGGAAATGAAGCACTCATGAGAACTTCACACACATGCCTCTAAGGGTGTGGGCACGAATGTGATTTTGGTGTGGATCAGGAGTTCCCATATTGTGGGACACATTTACTTTTTCTTTGCTTTTTCTCCCTCCTTTTTTCCTCTCTCTTATTTCTGCTTCCACCAACAACCTTCAGTTTCCCCAGTGTTTTTTATTTGTCTTTTCTTCTCTTCCAATCTTCTCTGACAATCTAAGTCTTAGATGTCTTGCTGGCATCCAAGTTGCCTCACTTGAGGCCATGGAGGATGCTAATTTTTGGTGCTAGCATTGATTGATAGGTGTTTACTAATCACTCTGGTTCATCGCATTGATATTTAGCAATTCAAGCTTCATGGAGGCTCTATATTTTCAAAATTTGTCTAGACAATAGTAACTGAAGATAATTTGGTCTTGAAAAAAATTTTTGTAATGTTTATTTATTTTTGAGAGAGAGAGAGAGAGAGACAGAGCACGAATGGGGGAGGGGCATAGAGAGAGGGAGATGCAGAATCCCAAGCAGGCTCCAGGCTCTGGGCTGTGTGCACAGAGCCCAACACAGGGCTCGAATTCACCAACCGTAAGGTCATGAACTGCAAGATCGTGAACAGAGAGATCATGACCTGAGCCAAAGTCGGCTGCTACACTGACTGAGCCACCCAGATGCCCTGATAATTTGTTCTTTAAGACTTCTTGGGGCACCTGGGTGGCTCAGTCAGTTAAGCATCTGACTCTTGATTTTGGCTCAGGTCAAGATCTCATGGTTTGTGAGTTCAAGCCCTACGTCAGGCTCTGCACTGAAGGCATGGAGCCTGCGTGGGATTCTCTCTCTCTCCCTCTATCTCTGTCCCTCCCCTGCTCATGCTCTCTCTCTCTCTCTTAAAATAAATGAACATTAAAAAAAACAATTTTTTAAAAAAGACTGTTCTTTAATGGCATTATGCAGATGGTAACTGTTATGATTTTACTGTACTTTTTCATTTTCCAGGGAGCACTACCTGCCTGGTACCATTGCACTTTTCAACGTTAACAACAGCAGCAATAAGGAGCAGTAAGTACATTTACAATAGAAAACCAAAACTTTGCTCTTAAAGAACACCAGTAAAATGTAGGAATATATCTGAATCTGCTATAGAGGAGAACTTTATTAGGAAAACTCTATTTAATGCAATGGCAATGGTATTCTATTATTTTGTCATGTGGTTATTTACTTCTGAAAAATGTGGCTACCCATATTAAAAGCAGAATGTATTTAGGTATGTATGTGTGTTTAAATACAAATAGAAAACCATGTCTCCTGTGTAAATGCAGTTGCCCCACCTGTTGGACAAAAATGAATGAAATATCAGTAATCCTTTCCATTCTGAGCCAGTGTGCCTTAGGTCAATTCCTCAGGAGACGATCTCTGAGAAGGGAGTTAGGGGAGCAGAACGGGGCAGAGGGAGAAGTTGAACTTCAGAGAATAGAGTTGATATGCCATACGATCCCATGGGAAACTCTAGAGCAGGGATGGCCCTTCAGAGTTGTGTCATAGTTAGGCAGTAGGACCGGGCCTTTACCCTCATGCACACTGTAGTCATAGTCACCCTTATTCCTGATGGATTTCAGCCCCTTGTCACTGTGCCTTTCTTGAGTTATAGCTGCCATATTTGTCCATTTACCACTAAAACTGGGCTGGAGAACACCAAAGGCACCAGAGTGGATGATCTATGTGCCAAATACATCCCCCTCACCCACTCTAACACAGCAACACTATCTAGTTCTGATTAAAGAACTTGCTTCATGCCTTGCATGAGGGGCCTAAAGTGACTGGGGAGCAGTCATAGCTTAATGTTTAATGGGACACCTACCGTGTTCCCTGGAAGACACGTGACCTATCTGGAAGCCTTTAGATCCACAGAGCAGAAAGTTGTGGGGATGAGAAGCACACATTTCCTATGTGAATCACTCCTACTTCAACTCCTTGGTTCCCAGACCCATGCATGGCCATTTCCTTTTCCACACAAAAGGGATGACTGGGCACTGCTTGGAGCTGTGACATTAGAAAGATTAACTTTACCATTGTTTTTCAAGGTCACTTCTAAGGAGGGCTATGGTATAGACATAGCCCATTTTGGCTTGTATCCTGATGTCAAGCTGACCCATTCATCGACCAGATCATTGATGATGACCTGTCCTGTAAGACCCACACATATGGCCCTGGTGGAGAGTTGAAGAGTAGGAGCTGATGCAACGGTGGTAGATGACATGATGGAAGGGTAGTGAGCACCTGCTCAATCCCAGATATACCACTTCATCATGTGATAGATTGCTGTACAACCTCATGACTTGTTAGTTCTGACAGAATCCAATTCATGGTCAACAGTCATCTTCTGTTCCACGGTTAGTCAGTCCTCTTTCAAGGCCCTATTAACATGATGCCATTGATATAGTGGGCCAATGTGACGCTCCAAGGAATGTCCAGATAGTCCAGGTCCCTCTAGGCTGTGTCATGACATTAAGCAGGACAGATAACATAGCCCTGGAAGAGACTATAAATGTGCCATCTTCCATCCCATAACTATTTCAGATCCTCTTCCCTGATAGTGATAAAAAAAAAAATAACACAGTCACTGTGACTGGCCCAGAACTTTAGGTATATGGTTTAGATAGCACAAATGCATTGTTTTTCACATTTGCCACAGGAGCCACAATTGGGGCTGCTATGTGCTTGATTTTCAGTAGTCTACTGCTGTTCATGAGTATCCATGTGAATTTTGTAGGGACAAGACATTGAATTAAATGTGGGGGGACTACCACCCCTGCATGCATTAAGTCTTTAAGGGTCTCATTTTCTTTCCCTCCTGTTTAGGATGTAATATTGTTTTCGGCCAGCAGGTGGGAGGCAGCTTGAAAGCTTCCACTTGGCCCTCCCCCTTATAATAGCTCTTACTCTACAAGTTAAGGAACTAGTAGGGATAAGGTTCTGCCAATGACCAAATATATGTATCCACTTACATTCCAGTTAACATTGAGGAACTGGAGAAATGACCACAATAGAGGTCCTTAGATCCAGTGGAAACCCCCACGTTGTAAATCATACAGGATTCTGTTATTAGTAGGTCACCATATGCTGCCCCCCACTTTAATGGGAGGCATGATGACGCTTCAATCCCTGGGTCTCAATAACAGCTTGGGTCTTTTGCCAAACAGTCTTTAATGTATCTAGGTACTCCCTCTTCTCCCAGCGTATAGTCACCTATGTAAGTGACCATGGGTTTTCTCTGGGGAAAGACTGGGGAAATCATTACTGAGTATACTGGTCATAGTGTTTGCAGAGTCTTTCTTTATGGGGGCTTGGCTCCCTCTTCAGTCAGTGGTTTCATTTCTGAGAACTGGCTCAGGTTTAGAAACTACTCATAAGGTTGTGACTTTTTATCCGGTTAAGTTGCCTTCAACCTCTTAATCATCCATACCTGATATGTTTTCATTGTATACATTAAACAGTACCCCAACAAACCAAAAGGATGCCCATCTATCTAGGAATCCAGTATACAATTAACTTCTTCTATAGCTGTCTATGAGTTAAGCCCTCTGGCTACCATGCTCACCTTCATGGTAATTATAGTTATTGGACCCATCTCTCCTCTGATGTGTAAGCACTGCCACCGATCTCTTATTCCCAGGTTCTGTCATATCAGTTGCTCTCAGAGAACCCAGTTTTGCACCCAGTTCAGTATCTCCCACTACCAGCTCTGGCTTATAGAGGACAATACCACTGAGTTTCTTAATGATGCTGGTGCACCTCTCACCAGCATATTCCTTATCATTTTTGTGTCTTCTGAGCCCTCTTAGGGACCATAGTCAGTTGGTGGGTTATCTTCCTTACTTGGTATGTCCACTTCAGCACATCACTTCTCTCAGTCTCCCTGATACCTTCCTCCACCGTCTGTCATGGCACTTTGTAATTTCTATTACACTTAGCACAAATCATCATTTTTTCTGAGCTTCTGAGAGCCATCCCAGCAGTGTGTTGGCACCATTTCCATGGATCTGGGCTAGGGTGTTGAAGCCTATAACACAAGAATATGCTGTCATGGCAGTAAATTCTCCCTTGTCCAGTTTTATGTTCTGTTCCCCTTTGTACGTGACAGTCTTAGGTGCCAAGCCCCATGTCTTTATCTAATTTATTTCATATTTCTCCTCAATAGCAGCATTCTACTTTTCCTGGGCTATTGATATGCAGACTAAATTCACTTGTACATTTGCTCCTGAAAATTTTCTTCCTTTTAGTGTCCTCACTCTTCTCAACCACTCCAACTCTTACCCATGCTTTGAGGCCTAGCCCTATCTCCCTTTAACATCCTCTCTGACTACCCTAGTGGTAGTGCAATGCCTGTTCATTCATATCTGAATAATAAACTTTCCCAAGACATCTGAGCCAACAATGGCAGCCTGTTTTGACCGTAGGTCTGCCTGGCTCCAGAATCCATTCTTCAGCTAATAGAACCAACTGTAGGAAGGAGCCTCAAATCGCATAATCTCCACTGCAGAAGAAATTGTATATAGAGAAAAGGTGATCTCAAATTCAGTGAATGATTCTAAGAATTGGGATTCCACTGTGTGGAGTTTTTTGACTACTCATAAAAAATTGCTTCAGTCAGGATTACCCTTCTAAAGAAAATTGATGGCATTTTCTTGAAATTCTCCAAGTTCTTACTCAATAATAAATATAAGTGATATCAAGAAGCTTACATTTTAAATAATAATTTTTTTTTGTACACATTGAGACTTTTTGAAAGTGCACTCTTGGGAGTTGTTGTTTTCTAAATTTCCCTTGTTGGGTTTATGCCTTTATCCACCTCCCTTGTCTTCAATTTTCCATGTGTACTAACCCAGGAATGTTTGTTTGTTTGTTTTATTATCTAGGTGTAGGTCTATTTTTGTATAACTCTCCATTAGAAGACCAGATTTCTAGTTCTTAGCACGCGGGCAGGTCTCTGAAGACAAGGTTCAGATTTCTTGCTCAATAGAGAGGGAAGTAAATAAGAATGGAAGTCAGGATGTAATTTGATTGTGTGACTTAGATATTATTTCTTCTTTAGAGAACCAAAAGAAAAAAAGAAAAAGAAGAAAGAAAAGAAGAGGTAAGTTAGGCTTTGGCATGAATGATCCCAGATTTTTTGGCCCATAAAATTTTCATATTTTATTACTGACTACATCTCTCACTTTTCAGCAAGTCAGATGATAAAAATGTAAATAAAAAGGACTCAGAGAAGAAAAAGAAGAAAGAAAAGGAAAAAGAGAAGAAAAAGAAAGAGGAGAAAGGCAAAGATAAGAAAGAAGAGTAAGTGTTTTTACTGGCGTTGAAATTAGGAATGAATTTGTAATGGATTTTGGATGCAAGGCTAATTTCCTAAAAGTTTATAATTATGAAACCTTGTGTAAAAGACTAAATAGATTGTTATCTAATGGGAATTAATTTTTTTTTCTTATTTCCTTAAAGTGACCAATGGTAGTTTTATTCTTACTTTTCTCATCAAGACTTTTCAATGTTATGGTTAACTGACTTCCTCAAGTCCTGGTGAAGATAAATTTACCATTCGGAGATATTTGGATTTCAAGAGAATTAGGTTTCTAGGGTCTTACCATTAATTTTTTTTAATTGAAATAAAAATTTAATAATTTTACTAACATTTTTGAGTAATAAATACTGTATGGCAAATACTCCAAAGTAAGCTAGTCTCCTTGCAAAAGCCATGCTTAATTCTGAGAGCAGGACAGGGCGCCTGGGTGGCTCAGTCAGTTAAGGGTCTGACTTGCACTTGGGTCATGATCTCGCAGACTTTGAGTTCCAGCCCTGCATTGGGTTCTGGGCTGACAGCTCAGAGCCTGGACCCTGCTTCTGATTCTGTGTTTCTTTCTCTCTCTGTCTCTCTCTCTCTCTCTCAAAAATAAGGAAACATTAAAAAAAAATTCTGAGCTCAGTACAAATGCTTATTAAAACTCCAACCATTTGCAAGATCTTTTGTAAGCAAACATTTGAGGGTTAGAATTTCATAAGGGTGAGGCCGAATGATATTTTCAAAACTATCTTTTTACTTTTTATTAAAGGGGAAATTGTTTTCTAAGCTTAAAGAAAACTCTTTTTCTTTACCAGATAATATTCACTTATTTGTGCCTGCTAGAAAGCCATTGAAGTTCTTACAAAGGAAAAAGTCCTTTGCAATATAGGCTTGGGGTGCCTGGCTGGCTCAGTCAGTAGAGGGGGCGACTGTTCCTCTCGGGTTGTTAAATTCAAGCTCCACACTGGGTGTAGAGATTATTTAAAAATAATATCTTTAAAAACAAAAAAACCCAACCCCTCTCCCCAAACCCAATAGAGGCTTGATACTAGGCAATTAAAAAAATTTTTCCATTTGACGATATATTTCCTTCCTTCCTTCCTTCCTTCCTTCCTTCCTTCCTTCCTTCCTTCCTTCCTTCCTCCTTCTACCTCCTATTGCCTCTTCATCCTTCATAGATGCTTATGAACAAGTACCTTTTATTAGATTGTGTTACAGTCTTCTTTCCACACAGATGAGAGCTCCCTCTCACAGTGTAGTTCCTGATTATTTTGTTACCTGGTAGGAAAAGTGGTAACACCACCATTCTCTCACCACCTACAACCTACCAAAGAAGTCTACGGAATATTCAGAATCTGGCATGATCTGTGCCATTATTCCTTTTCAGTGGCTGAATTGATGGAAGTATCTGCAGCATGGCAGTAAAACAGGGCTTTAATAAAAGTCTAATGTAAGGTTTAATGTAAGACTAATAATTTAACCATCTATCCAGCCCTCACTAGGCAATTGCTGATGTCTAATACACTCATGCCAAGCTAATGTTCTCCCTGGAGGGTGAGCTTCTCCAGCTTAGTTCTGTTTCATTAATTGTGGATAATGGACATAACCATATTTAACATGTGAAATAAAAATTTTCTTGTTTCTTGGTAACCTTCTACTTCATTTCAAATTGCTGCTAGGGAGAAGAAAGAAGTCACAGTTATTGATCCCTCAGGAAACACATACTACAACTGGCTGTTTTGCATCACCTTACCTGTCATGTACAACTGGACTATGATTATTGCAAGGTATCTATATATTTTTGTGGATCTCAATTTGCTTCTAGTTTCTGAGTTAACTGACTTAATGGTTTGGTCCAGAGCTCTTCAGGACATACATCCTTTCTCCACCTCAGGTTGTAAAGAGAGGTTATGTTATTCTCAATGTGTTTTCCTGACATCAGGAGAAGATGTATTGGTTGCCAGTATACTTGGAAATCCAGTACTGGAATGAAGTGTGGGGGGATAGTTTTAAACTTTTGATTGCTGAGTCGTTTTATTAGAATTTTGGGAGAAAATAAAGTTTGGGAGAAACTTTATTTTCGTGGCCTAAGAAAAAAACATTGCCAGGAGTGGAAGAAGATAAAAAATTTAGGTTGTTTTAGAGCAAGATATGTTTCTCAGGTATGTCTATGGTTCTCTGTCTTTTAGATAGTAAACATCTCAGCAACCTAGGACCAAGCACAATTCCTGGAAGCATTTTGGGTACAGATAGTCAATAAGAACCTGGTTATCAATGTGTATAAGCCAATATATTTTGACATTAGCTTGAGGCCATTTATTCTTATTTGATGTTTCCACAAAGCGAACTAGTGTAATCGAAAGAATGTTGGAATTCAGACACATGAGAAAAATAAATCAAACCATTCAGATTCGGAAAAGCTGTGGTTGATTAAATGGACTCTAAGGACCCTCTCAGCCTTAGTGCATTATACCTCTTACCATGATAAAAAGTATACAGAGAAGACTTTTACTTAAACTGGCTCCCAGTTCATTTTATTTACATGTTTTTCTTTTACAGAGCATGTTTTGATGAACTTCAGTCTGATTACTTAGAATATTGGCTCATTTTTGATTACCTATCAGACATAGTCTATCTTCTTGATATGTTTGTACGAACAAGGACAGGTAAATACGTTCAGCTTTGGATATTTTGCAATGTTGTGCTTTTATCTCTATAGTATAATTTGAAATTTTTTAATTCAAGTCTTCTTCAAAATAAGCTCACAGATCTATTTTAGAAGAAAAAGCACTGTTGGAAACAAGAATACCATATATTCACCCACAAGCTTAGGCCACTCCAACGGATTCAGGTTACTTGGCAACATTTTGAATGTGGATTGGTGGGTTTCCTCCATTATCTTGTTCATTGGTTTTATGCCAGTGGGAGGAATAGAGAGAACAGAAATATTGTGCCAGCTCTGTGGTAAAAAGGTAATTACTACCTCACAGAGAGATTCCATGAAGAGGCATGGGGAGAAATCAGTGTATCCGGCACAGCTGTACTAGACATTATAACAGTACACACATCCTTTTTTTATTTTATTTTATTTTATTTTATTTTATTTTATTTTATTTTATTTTATTTTATTTTTACTTTTTTTTCAATATATGAAATTTATTGTCATATTGGTTTCCATACAACACCCAGTGCTCATCACAAAAGGTGCCCTCCTCAATACCCATCACCCACCCTCCCCTCCCTCCCACCCCCCATCAACCCTCAGTTTGTTCTCAGTTTTTAAGAGTCTCTTATGCTTTGGCTCTCTCCCACTCTAACCTCCTTTTTTTTCTTCCCCTCCCCCATGGGTTTCTGTTAAGTTTCTCAGGATCTACCTAAGAGTGAAAACATATGGTATCTGTCTTTCTCTGTATGACTTATTTCACTTAGCATCACACTCTCCAGTTCCATCCACGTTGCTACAAAGGGCTATATTTCATTCTTTCTCATTGCCACGTAGTACTCCATTGTGTATATAAACCACAATTTCTTTATCCATTCATCAGTTGATGGACATTTAGGCTTTTTCCATAATTTGGCTATTGTTGAGAGTGCTGCTATAAACATTGGGGTACAAGTGCCCCTATGCATCAGGACTCCTGTATCCCTTGGGTAAATTCCTAGCAGTGCTACTGCTGGGTCATAGGGTAGGTCTATTTTCAATTTTTTGAGGAACCTCCACACTGTTTTCCAGAGTGGCTGCACCAGTTTGCATTCCCACCAACAGTGCAAGAGGGTTCCCGTTTCTCCACATGCTCTCCAGCATCTATAGTCTCCTGATTTGTTCATTTTGGCCACTCTGACTGGCGTGAGGTGATATCTGAGTGTGGTTTTGATTTGTATTTCCCTGATGAGGAGTGACGTTGAGCATCTTTTCATGTGCCTGTTGGCCATCCAGATGTCTTCTTTAGAGAAGTGTCTATTCATGTTTTCTGCCCATTTCTTCACTGGGTTATTTGTTTTTCGGGTGTGGAGTTTGGTGAGCTCTTTATAGATTTTGGATACTAGCCCTTTGTCCAATATGTCATTTGCAAATATCTTTTCCCATTCCGTTGGTTGCCTTTTAGTTTTGTTGGTTGTTTCCTTTGCTGTGCAGAAGCTTTTTATCTTGATGAGGTCCCAGTAGTTCATTTTTGCTTTTAATCCCCTTGCCTTTGGGGATGTGTCAAGTAAGAAATTGCTACGGCTGAGGTCAGAGAGGTCTTTTCCTGCTTTCTCCTCTAAGGTTCTGATGGTTTCCTGTCTCACATTCAGATCCTTTATCCATTTTGAGTTTATTTTTTGTGAATGGTGTGAGAAAGTGGTCTAGTTTCAATCTTCTGCATGTAGCTGTCCAGTTCTCCCAGCACCATTTGTTCAAGAGACTGTCTTTTTTCCATTGGATGTTCTTTCCTGCTTTGTCAGATATTGGTTGGCCATACATTTGTGGGTCTAGTTCTGGGGTTTCTATTCTATTCCATTGGTCTGTGTATCTGTTTTTGTGCCAATACCATGCTGTCTTGATGATTACAGCTTTGTAGTAGAGGCTAAAGTCTGGGATTGTGATGCCTCCTGCTTTGGTCTTCTTCTTCAAAATTACTTTGGCTATTCAGGGCCTTTTGTGGTTCCATATGAATTTTAGGATTGCTTGTTCTAGTTTCGAGAAGAATGCTGGTGCAATTTTGATTGGGATTGCATCGAATGTGTAGATAGCTTTGGGTAGTATTGACATTTTAACAATATTTATTCTTCCAATCCATGAGCATGGAATGTTTTTCCATTTCTTTATATCTTCTTCAATTTCCTTCATAAACTTTCTATAGTTTTCAGCATACAGATCTTTTACATCTTTGGTTAGATTTATTCCTAGGTATTTTATGGTTCTTGGTGCAATTGTGAATGGGATCAGTTTATTTATCTTTCTGTTGCTTCATTATTAGAGTATAAGAATGCAACTGATTTCTGTACATTGATTTTGTATCCTGCAACTTTGCTAAATTCATGTACCAGTTCTAGCAGACTTTTGGTGGAGTCTATCAGGTTTTCCACGTATAATATCATGTCATCTGCAAAAAGTGAAAGCTTGACTTCATCTTTGCCAATTTTGATGCCTTTGATTTCCTTTTGTTGTCTGATTGCTGATGCTAGAACTTCCAACACTATGTTAAACAACAGCGGTGAGAGTGGACATCCCTGTTGTGTTCCTGATCTCAAGGAAAAAACTCTCAGTTTTTCCCCATTGAGTATGATGTTAGCTGTGGGCTTTTCATAAATGGCTTTTATGATCTTTAAGTATGTTCCTTCTATCCCAACTTTCTCGAGGGTTTTTACTAAGAAAGGTTGCTGAATTTTGTCAAATGCCTTTTCTGCATTGGTTGACAGGATCATATGGTTTTTATCTTTTCTTTTATTAATGTGATGTATCACGTTGATTGATTTGTGAATGTTAAACCAGCCCTACATCCCAGGAATGAATCCCACTTGATCATGGTGAATAGTTCTTTTTATATGCTGTTGAATTCGATTTGCTAGTATCTTATTGAGAATTTTTGCATCCATATTCATCAGGGATATTGGCCTGTAGTTCCCTTTTTCTACTGGGTCTCTGTCTGGTTTAAGAATCAAAGTAATACTGGCATCATAGAATGAGTCTGGAAGTTTTCCTTCCCTTTCTATTTCTTGGAAAGCTTGAGAAGGATAGGTATTATCTCTGCTTTAAACATCTGGTAGAACTCCCCTGGGAAGCCATCTGGTCCTGGACTCTTATTTGTTGGGAGATTTTTGATGACTGATTCAATTTCTTCACTGGTTATGGGTCTGTTCAAGCTTTCTATTTCCTCCTGATTGAGCTTTGGAAGCGTGTGGGTATTTAGGAATTTGTCCATTTCTTCCAGGTTGTCCAGTTTGTTGGCATATAATTTTTCATAGTATTCCCTGATAATTGTTTGTATCTCTGAGGGATTGGTTTTAATAATTCCATTTTCATTCATGATTTTATCTATATGGGTCATCTCCCTTTTCTTTTTGAGAAGCCTGGCTAGAGGTATACCAATTTTGTTTATTTTTTCAAAAAACCAACTCTTGGTTTCGTTGATCTGCTCTACAGTTTTTTTTAGATTGTATATTGTTTATTTCTGCTCTGATCTTTATTATTTCTCTTCTTCTGCTGGGTTTAGGCTGTCTTTGCTGTTCTGCTTCTATTTCCTTTAGGTGTGCTGTTAGATTTTGTATTTGGGATTTTTCTTGTTTCTTGAGATAGGCCTGGATTGCAATGTATTTTCCTCTCAGGACTGTCTTCGCTGCATCCCAAAGCGTTTGGATTGTTGTATTTTCATTTTCATTTGTTTCCATATATTTTTTAATTTCTTCTCTAATTGCCTGGTTGACCCACTCATTCTTTAGTAGGGTGTTCTTTAACCTTCATGCTTTTGGATGTTTTCCAGACTTTTCCTGTGGCTGATTTCAAGCTTCATAGCATTGTGGTCTGAAAGTATGCATGGTATGATTCCAATTCTTGTATACTTATGAAGGGCTGTTTTGTGACCCAGTGTGTGATCTATCTTGGAGAATGTTTCATGTGCGTTCGAGAAGAAAGTATATTCTGTTGCTTTGGGATGCAGAGTTCTAAATATATCTGTCAAGTCCATCTGATCCAATGTCTCATTCAGGGCCCTTGTTTCTTTATTGACCGTGTGTCTAGATGATCTATCCATTTCTGTAAGTGGAGTGTTAAAGTCCCATGCAATTACCACATTCTTATCAATAAGGTTGCTTATGTTTGTGATTAATTGTTTTATATATTTGGGGGCTCCTGTATTCAGCACATAGACATTTATAATTGTTTGCTCTTCCTGATGGATAGACCCTGTGATTATTATATAATGCCCTTCATCTCTTGTTACAGCCTTTAATTTAAAGTCTAGTTTGTCTGATATAATATGGCTACTCCAGCTTTCTTCTGACTTCCAGTGGCATGATAAATAGTTCTCCATCCCCTCAATCTCAATCTGAAGGTGTCCTCAGGTCTAAAATGAGTCTCTTGTAGACAGCAAATAGATGGGTCTTGTTTTTTTATCCATTCTGATACCCTATGTCTTTTGGTTGGCGCATTTAGTCCATTTACATTCAGTGTTATTATAGAAAGATATGGGTTTAGAGTCATTGTGATGTCCGTAGGTTTCATGCTTGTAGTGATGTCTCTGATATTTTGTCTCACAGGATCCCCCTTAGGATCTCTTGTAGGACTGTTTTAGTGGTGACGAATTCTTTCAGTTTTGGTTTGTTTGGGAAGACCTTTATCTCTCCTTCTATTCTAAATGACAGACTTGCTGGATAAAGGATTCTCGGCTGCATATTTTTTCTGTTCCTCACATTGAAGATTTCCTGCCATTCCTTTCTGGCCTGCCAGGTTTCAGTAGAGAGAATAGTCACAAATCTTATAGGTCTCCCTTTATATGTTAGAGCACGTTTATCTCTAGCTGCTTTCAGAATTTTCTCTTTATCCTTGAATTTTGCCAGTTTCACTATGATATGTCGTGCAGAAGATCGATTCAAGTTACATCTGAAGGGAGTTCTCTGTGCCTCTTGGATTTCAATACCTTTTTCCTTCCCCAGTTCAGGGAAGTTCTCAGCTATGCTTTCTTCAAGTACCCCTTCAGCACCTCCCCCTCTCTCTTCCTCCTCTGGAATACCAATTATGCGTAGATTATTTCTCTTTAGTGCATCACTTAGTTCTCTAATTTTCCCCTTATACTCCTGGATTTTTTTATCTCTCTTTTTCTCAGCTTCTTCTTTTTCTATAATTTTATCTTCTAGTTCACCTATTCTCTCCTGTCTCTTCAATCCAAGCCGTGGTTGTCTCCATTTTAATTTGCAGTTCATTAATAGCATTTTTTTTAGCTCCTCCTGGCTGTTCCTTAGACCCTTGATCTCTGTAGCAAGAGATTCTCTGCTGTCCTTTATACTGTTTTCAAGCCCAGCGATTAATTTTATGACTATTATTCTAAATTCAGTTTCTGTTATATAGTTTAAATCGTTTTTGATCAGTTCGTTAGCTGTCGTTATTTCCTGGAGGTTTTTTTGAGGGGAATTCTTCCATTTCATCATTTTGCATCATCCCTGGAGTGGTGCGGGACTGCGGGGCACTTCCCCTGTGTCGTCTTGGATAACTTGTGTTGGTGGGCGGGGCCGCAGTCAGACCTGATGTCTGCCCCCAGCCCACTGCTGGGGCCACAGTCAGACTGGTGTGTGCCTTCTCTTTCCCTCTCCTAGGGGCAGGATTCACTGTGGGGTGGCGTGGCCCGTCTGGGCTACTTGTACACTGCCAGGCTTATGGTGCTGGGGATCTGGCGTATTAGCTGGGGTGGGTAGGCAAGGTGCACGGGGGCAGGAGGGGCAGCCTCAGCTCGCTTTTCCTTTGGAGATCTGCTTTGGGAGGGGCCCTGTGGCACCGAGAGGGAGTCAGACCCGCTGGAGGGATGGATCCGCAGAAGCACCGCGTTGGGTGTTTGCGCGGTGCAAGCAAGTTCCCTGGCAGGAACCAGTTCCTTTTGGGATTTTGGCTGGGGGATGGGCGAGGGAGATGGCACTGGTGAGCGCCTTTGTTCCCCGCCAAGCTGCGTTCTGTCGTCCGGGGCTCAACAACTCTCCCTCCCGTTGTCCTCCAGCCCTCCCGCTCTCCGAGCAAAGCTGTTAACTTATAACCTTCCAGCTGTTAAGTCCCGCTTGCTGTCCGAACACACTCTGTCCGGCCCCTCTGCTTTTGCAAGCTAGACTCGGGGCCTCTGCTTGGCCAGCGGGCCGCCCTTCCGCCCCTCTGCCCAGGCTCCCTCCCGCCAGTCCTTGTAGCGCGCACCACCTCTCCGCCCTTCCTACCCTCTTCTGTGGGCCTCTCGTCTGAGCTTGGCTCCGGAGACTCCATTCTGCTAGTCTTCTGGCGGTTTTCTGGGTTATTTAGGCAGGTGTAGGTGGAATCTGAGTGATCAGCAGGACGTGGTGAGCCCAGCGTCCTCCTACGCTGCCATCTTTCCCCCCATCCTTTTTTAAAAAAATATAATTTATTGTCAAATTGGCTAACATGCAGTGTGTAAAGTGTGCTCTTGGTTTTTGGGGTAGAGTCCCATGGTTCATTGCTTATATACAATACCCACTGGTCATCCCAACAAGTGACCTCCTCATTACCCATTTTCCCCTCTCCCCCCCATCAACCCTCAGTTTGTTCTCTGTATTTAATAGTCTCTTATGCTTTGCTTCCCTCCCTCTCTGTTTGTAACTAATTTTTCCCCCTCCCCTTCCCCCATGGTCTTCTGTTAAGTTTCTCAAGATCCACATATGAGTGAAAACATATGATATCTGTCTTTGTCTGAGTGACTTATTTCACTCAGCATAACACCTTCCAATTCCATCCATGTTGCTACAAATGGCATGATTTCATTCTTTCTCATTGCCAAGTAGTATTCCATTGTATATATAAACCACATCTTCTTTATCCATTCATCAGTTGATGGACATTTAGGTTTTATCCATAATTTGGCTATTGTTGAAAGTGCTGCTATAAACATTGGGGTACAAGTGCCCCTATGCATCAGCACTCCTGTATGGGTAAATTCCCATTGGGTAAATTCCTAGTAGTGCTATTGCTGGGTCATTGGGTAGTTCTATTTTTAATTTTTTGAGGAAACTCCACACTGTTTTCCAGAGTGGCTGCACCAGTTTGCATTCCCACCAGCAATGCAAGAGGGTTCCCATTTCTCCACATCCTCACCAGCATCTATAGTTTCCTGATTTGTTCATGTTAGCCACTCTGTGGTGAGGTGGTATCAGTGTGGTTTTGATTTGTATTTCCCTGATGATGAGTGATGTTGAGCATCTTTTCATGTGTCTCTTGGCCATCTGGATGTCTTCTTTGGAAAAGTGTCTATTCATGTCTTTTGCCCGTTTCTTCACTGGATTATTTGTTTTTCAGGTGTTGAGTTTGGTAAGTTCTTTATTGATTTTGGATACTAACCCTTTATCCGATATGTCATTTGCAAATATCTTTTCCCATTCCATCGGTTGCCTTTTAGTTTTGTTGATTGTTTCCTGTGCAGTGAAGAAGCTTTTATCTTGATGAGGTCCCAATAGGTCATTTTTGCTTTTAATTCCCTTGCCTTTGGAGATATGTCGGGCAAGAAATTTCTGCAGCTGAGGTCAAAGAGGTTTTTTCCTGCTTTCTCATCTAGGGTTTTGATGGTTTCCTGTCTCACATTTAGGTCTTTCATCCATTTTGAGTTTATTTGTGTGTGTGGTGTAAGAAAGTGGTCTAGTTTCATTCTTCTGCATGTTGCTGTCCAGTTCTCACAGCACCATTTGCTAAAGAGACTGTCTTTTTTTCCATTGGATACTCTTTCCTCTTTGTCAAAGCTTATTTGGCCATATGTTTGTGGGTCCAACTCTGGGTTCTCTATTCTATTCCATTGGTCTGTTTTTGTGCCAATACCATACTATCTTGATGATTACAGCTTTGTAGTAGAGGCTAAAGTCTGGGATTGTGATGCCTCCCACTTTGGTTTTCTTTTTCAACATTACTTTGGCTATTTGGGGTCTTTTGTGGTTCCATACAAATTTTAGGATTGCTTGTACTAGCTTCGAGAAGAATGCTTGTGCAATTTTGATTGGGATTGCATTGAATGTGTAGATAGCTTTGGGTAATATTGACATTTTAACAACACAGCACAGAGTTGGGTGCCTTCTTTCACTTTTTTTTTCTTAGAGGATCTTTGTAGAAGAATTCCTTATACTGGTTTATTTTCTAATTTTCATCATTGCAGGAGATGAGTTTTGTCTTGATGAACTCTTTAGTGAAAGTTTGTGTAGGGGAGTTATTCTTGATTTGGGGTTTTAAGTGAATTTGTTGAGTTTTGCTTCTCTCGAAGCAATGAAGGTAAGCAGCAGTGAAATTCTAGCAACCCAAAGACTCTTTTGTGCTCCTACAGAGACAGAATTCTTACAAACATGGCTAGCATCTGGTTCCTTGGAAGGCTCATCTTTGTCTTTTAATACCATAAGCATGGAATGCTTTTCCATTTCTTTGTGTCTTCTTCAATTCCTTTCATAAGCTTTCTATAGTTTTCAGCATACAGATCTTTTACATCTTTGGTTAGGTTTATTCCTAGGTATTTTATGGTTCTTGGTGCAATTCTGAATGGGATCAGTTTCTTGATTTCTCTTTCTAACAGTACACACATCCTTAACTCAACTTTGTGGTCATGGTGAGGCATTACTGACCAGGGAGCAGGATCTGATAGCTTCCCACTTAAATATGCTTTTTAAGTAGGTATAAGCTTACTGTTTCTACACTGCTGTCTACATTCAAAGGTAACCACTGTACAGAGAATAGCATTTAAGAATCATTATGTAAAATAGGGACGTGTTGTAAATCCCAGTGTGCTGGGGCAATGTTCCTGTTATTCTGTCCTAGTCACAGCTCTGGTGGCCAGTATAGAAAGGGGAACAAATTCTTTCCTTGATAAAATGTATCAGAATGCTAAAAGTCACGGCCTACTGTGTTAATATCGGAGAAGGGAAGATCCCAGATGTCTAAGGAAGCCTGAGGGATAAGAGGGCTAGAGAAAATGAATCTTTGAAAGACATTTATTCTTCACATTGGTGGGACAAGCAAGAATACACATAATACACAGTAAGGCAGGTACCCAAATTTCAAGGGTGTGGCTAGGATTCTGGGAAGAGAGTGGTGTATGGCTTTAGGCACAAGAGCTGGGGTGTTTTAGAAAACTTCCCAAGAACACTGTTCTTGGCTTTACGTGCATAGACAGGCTGGATCTAGAGAGAATTGCAGATATACATTGTATGGAATCTCTCACTTTGCACTTACAAAGTTTTATTTTTTATTTCTGCAAAATAATATTTTCCGTAGCCATATGTTGATTGGTACTCATATCTGATTGCATTGCTAAAAGCATTTTTACTGGAAATGAAGTCTTGTTTTGCACTCAGTGAAGTTCACTGAGGGTTATTTTAGAAAAAATTCCTAATGGCATAAAAGTGAAAAACATTACAAATTTTTTTTTTTCTATTTTAGGTTACTTGGAACAAGGACTGCTGGTAAAGGAAGAGGTTAAACTCATAGAGAAATATAAATCAAACTTGCAATTTAAACTTGATTTTATATCACTGATACCAACTGATCTGCTGTATTTTAAGCTAGGGTGGAACTATCCAGAAATTAGATTGAACAGACTGTTAAGGATCTCTCGGATGTTTGAATTCTTCCAGAGAACAGAAACGAGAACAAACTACCCAAACATCTTCAGGATTTCTAATCTTGTTATGTATATTGTCATCATTATCCACTGGAATGCATGTGTGTACTTCTCTATTTCCAAAGCTATTGGATTTGGAAATGACACATGGGTGTATCCTGATGTTAATGATCCTGAATTTGGCCGTTTGGCTAGAAAATATGTGTACAGCCTTTACTGGTCTACACTGACTTTGACCACAATTGGTGAAACACCACCTCCTGTGAGGGATTCTGAGTTTGTCTTTGTGGTGGTTGATTTCTTAATCGGAGTGTTAATTTTTGCTACCATCGTTGGTAACATAGGTTCTATGATTTCCAACATGAATGCTGCCAGAGCAGAATTTCAAGCAAGAATTGATGCAATCAAGCAATATATGCATTTTCGAAATGTAAGCAAAGATATGGAAAAGAGAGTTATTAAATGGTTCGACTATCTGTGGACCAACCAAAAAACGGTTGATGAGAGAGAAGTCTTGAAGTATCTACCTGATAAGCTGAGAGCAGAGATCGCCATCAACGTTCACTTAGACACATTAAAAAAAGTGCGTATTTTTGCGGACTGTGAAGCTGGTCTATTGGTGGAGTTGGTCTTGAAATTACAGCCCCAAGTCTACAGTCCTGGAGATTACATTTGCAAGAAAGGGGATATCGGGCGAGAGATGTACATCATCAAGGAGGGGAAACTGGCTGTGGTGGCAGATGATGGAATCACTCAGTTTGTGGTATTGAGTGATGGTAGCTACTTTGGTGAGATCAGCATCCTTAACATTAAAGGTAGCAAAGCCGGCAATCGAAGAACAGCCAATATTAAAAGCATTGGCTACTCAGATCTCTTCTGTCTCTCAAAAGATGACCTCATGGAAGCTCTGACTGAGTACCCAGATGCCAAAACTATGTTAGAAGAGAAAGGAAGGCAAATCCTGATGAAAGACGGCCTGCTGGATATAAATGTTGCAAATGCTGGAAGTGATCCTAAAGATCTTGAGGAGAAGGTCACCCGAATGGAGGGGTCCGTAGACCTCTTGCAAACGAGGTTTGCTCGGATCCTGGCGGAGTATGAGTCAATGCAGCAGAAACTGAAGCAAAGACTCACTAAGGTCGAGCGATTTCTGAAACCACTTATTGACACAGAATTTTCAGCTCTTGAAGGATCTGGAGTTGAAAGTGGGCCCATGGACTCCACCCAGGACTGAAAAGCTGGTTGTTAACAAGGACATGCCTCATGATCCTTTTGGTGATGTTATTAGGCCACTCTAATTTGGAAGAAGAGGAAGATTCAGCTGGGGGATTTTTCCATAAGGAAAATGTGCTTTGGTGCAGGGCACAAGGCCCACATACTCACTTGCGAGGTACTGTGATTAAAGAATCATCGTACTTAGGATTTTTCAGAATGGATAGTGTGCAAAGATATAGAATGATTGTCAGTCTCTATATCTTCTGATCTTTTTCATGTATGTTCCTTTTGTGTAATATGCTTTATAAAAGTGAATAAGTATCCCTCACTTTCAGGCATTTTTGGATCACTGAGGAGCAGCTGGGAATTACCATGTACATCATGTTCAGGGTACCATTTTGAAAAGACTTACAAGGCAGTAAAGTAAAATAAATCCTAAAATGAATACTCTTTATCTGATCATTTAGTAGGGAGTTTAGGATCTTACAGAGCTTCAGAGTCATTTTAAGGGTAGTAATCATTGTACTTTTGGACTTGGGAAGCGTGGTTAAGAGAAACTTCTTATGATAAAAACATGACAAATTAGACTTCACATATATATGCTAATATATAAATATGTAACATTAAAAATC
The DNA here is from genome assembly GCF_022079265.1 of Lynx rufus. Taxonomy (NCBI): domain Eukaryota; kingdom Metazoa; phylum Chordata; class Mammalia; order Carnivora; family Felidae; genus Lynx; species Lynx rufus. Next base: position 37,395,698 of record NW_025814845.1, on the reverse strand, counting down.
ATAAAATGTAGGAATCTTTTATAATAAATTTTTTAAAATTTCTCTGATTCTTTTTTTAATTAAAAAAATTTTTTTGAATGTTTATTTTTGAGAGAGAGAGAGAGACAGATCATGAATGGGGGAGGGGCAGAGAGAGAGGGAGACACAGAATCCAAAGCAGGCCAGGCTCCGAGCCCGACACAGGGCTCGAACTCAGAGCCATGAGATCATGACCTGAGCCGAAATCGGACGCTCAACCGACTGAGCCACCCAGGCGCCCCAAAATTTCTCTGATTCTTAAGGCCTGACAGCAATGACTACTATCTTCCTTATCTGACTGGCCAGCAATAAAAAAAGGGATAAAAATAATTCTATTGCTGGGTGATTAACAAAGGAAATTGTTGTAATGTTAGAAAAGGAGATCTGAAAGTTCAATGGCAGCTTCTTAGAAATTCAGAATCTCAGGCCCTACCCTAGACCTACTGGATTAGAATCTACTTTTTAGCAAGACCCTTGGGTGATTCATACCTACATTAAAGCTTGAGAAGCACCTAATTAGACAACCAGGAAGGAGTTAATGGGATTGTTTTAGAAATTTCAGAAAAGGGAACTGTGTGAGAAGTGTGTGGTTGTGGAAGACATTGCTAATCAGTCATACAGCTCTCTACTGCTTAACCCATGTGGTTCAAAAGTTCTTCTTAACACAGATCGCTGGAATTGATATAAAATTTCTATCTCTGCCTATAATAGTATGGCTTGACATGACATCTTGTTAATTTGACATTTCAAATACTTATATGGACTTTGATCAGTGTATGTCTATGGTAGAGTTTCTTCTGTTCTACCAAAAAGGATATTCATTGAACTATGCATGGTATTTGCAGTCTTATGTTGCCATTTTACATGTTATTTGTTCAATGTCACCCACCAAGTGTTTCTTCACTACAGAGGAAGTGGCTGGTTCTGGAGTGGGTGGGTTGTAATTAAAATGTAATATGGTTTCTGACTGAGACAAGTACTCTTTTTACTCTCTCTTTTTCTTATTTTTAATACTCCTTCTCCTTCACACACATTTTATCCTTTGTGCTCCTTGGTGCCTGTTATAAAAACCTCTAAGGCATTGCAAAGAGACTTGATTTAGTAAGATAAGATGGCTCAGGGCTGGGGTGCTTGGGAGGCTCAGTCAGTTAAGCATCCGACTTCAGCTCAGGTCATGATCTCACAGTTCCTGAGTTCGAGCCCCGCGTCGGGCTCTGTGCTGACAGCTCAGAGCCTGGAGCCTGCTTCGGATTCTGTGTCTCCCTCTCTCTGTTCCCCCACCACTCACACTCTGTCTCTCTCTCGCTCTCTCAAAAATCAAGATTAAAAAAATATGGCTCAGGGTCTGGTTCCCAAGGAGAAGCAGCTCCAGTCACAGCATCCAGGAGGGTGGGTACATCGAGTCTGATCTGGGCTAGAGACACCCATTCTGATTTGATGACCTCGGACCCAAAGCTCTGTAAGTCTTTCTGATGCTTCTATTGGACATGTGGCGGATTCTTGGTACAAAGACTTGAGTCAGGAGGGCTAAGCCAATTCCTTTTCCATGACTCTTCCAGGTGGAGGCTCTGACAGGTAGTGGCAAAGTTCCACTTTAGACACCTGGAGTGCAATGCAGAGGTTCACAACTGGGTTCTGGCTTCATACAGAAATCTTTTAAAGAGACAGGAAATATGTGGCTTTGGGAGACTCATGGTAAGGATGCTGACCTGGGTACAGATAGATGCCAAAGCAGGAACTCACCTTTTGCTAATGCAAGAAACCACCCTTATTCTAGATTGATTCCAGACTCCACTTGCCTGTCTTAACATATTAAGACTAGGACAGGGTATAGATAAGGACAAGGGAGAAATGGTTGAAATTTGAAGTTGTTTAGTAACTAATCTGAGAGCAGATGAGAGAGAATTCTAGAACTCATAGATGGCAGATCAAGGAGGGAGCAGAAGCCCAATCAGCTAGTCTTGCCAGTGTGTCTGATGAGTGTTTACTCTGCATTTCCTGCCCCACTCTAGTATAATGTAATGTTTCCATAGGAATGGATTACTTCAGAGTTTTGCATATATCTTTAAAAAACCCCGGGGCGCCTGGGTGGCGCAGTCGGTTAAGCGTCCGACTTCAGCCAGGTCACGATCTCGCGGTCCGGGAGTTCGAGCCCCGCGTCAGGCTCTGGGCTGATGGCTCAGAGCCTGGAGCCTGTTTCCGATTCTGTGTCTCCCTCTCTCTCTGCCCCTCCCCCGTTCATGCTCTGTCTCTCTCTGTCCCAAAAATAAATAAACGTTGAAAAAAAAAAAATTAAAAAAAAAAAAAACCCCAACTTTTCCAACTTGAAATATGATATAGTTAAACTTCTTACCATTAGGTGGCAATGTTGGTCTACAATCACAACCTCCAAAGCCTGAATGGAACTACATTTTTCTTCACAGAAATTATAGGTAGTAAAATCAGAGCTCTTTGGCAATAATGGGCATTTTTTTCCTAACATGAATATTTCCAGAAGATTTTAGCATAGCAAACTATATGCCAGTCTAAAATTAAAGCATGATCAAATAAAATTTAATATGCAAATTTAATGGATACAGCAACAAGATAAATCGAAGCATTTTAGTATTTCTTAATTTCAGAAAGCTCACCAATGCAATAATGACAATTACATTACAAGAAGCTTTTTACCAATCTGTGAGCTATGTATTAGAGGTAAGCACACACAAAAAAAGGAGCAAGCAGCATTTATATTGAAATTCACTTTATATTTTTATTAAAAAATATCCATTGCTTTAAAAAGTTTGGAAACTATTGATATGTTTTAACAGTGTTGGAAGTATGCCTGGCTAAAACACTGTCAATGTGGTTAATATTCTACCTTATGACTACAGAAATTGTATTATTGGATGCCTTTGTTTATAGACCGTTCAGAATATAAAATACCAGACAACAGGCCTATAGACTCAAAAGAAAAGGTTGCTATTCCCTGGACTAGTTTATCTCTAGGTGAAGGAAGAAAGCAGGAAATTCACGGAAAGGAAATTGGAGCACATAGAAAATGCAAAAAGATTCCAGAGATCGTCTAATTCACCCCTCCTCGTTTTACAAGTACAGAAATGATGATGAGGCAACACTACAGTTGGTGAGGGTGTAGAGTGTCAGGAACTTGGAGTAGCAGTGGGAATTTTTACCTTATGTTGGAGAGCCATGTGCTAATATCTGCTAAAGCCAGGGTCAGGCTGATCTAAAAGCCATCAATTTCATTGTTAGGTATAGTCACTACAGAAAATTGGCCACATATGCATCATAAGACATGTCAAAGAATGCTTATAATAGGTAAAGGTTGGAAACAACCTAAATGTCCATCAAAAGGAAGCCAGATACATGAATTGGAATATAGCCCCATAATGGAATACCATACAACATGCTTGAATAGTAACAGATACCAACACTTAACCTAGTGTTTAGTTTGTGCTGGCACTGTTCAAGTACTTTCTAGATTTCAGTGCATTTAATCTTCGTGATAGCTTGTAAGTTAGGTTCCACTATGTGTTCTGTTTAAAAGATGAGGAAAGGGAGGCACAGAGAGTGTAAGTAATTTGCCCAAGGCCCACAGGAAGGAAGTGGTATAACTGCTCTTTGAACCCGGACAGTGAGGCTTCAGGGCTCCTGCTCTTCACCCTTGCATTCATGAGCCGACTTTCATGTGCATAAAATATCACCTGTACAAAATTTACAAACACACAACACAATACTCAGTAGTGTGCATGGATCTGCACCTCTGATGTCACAGTTTAATAACAGGCATGGGAATATTCGATAGCAGAAATCGGAACATCATTTACACTTGTGGGGCTGGAGAGAATGAGACGGGGGTGGAGGGAGAGTGAAAAATTCAGAGGACTTCAACAGTCCGTGATGTTTTATATTTTTAAAAACAATCTGAAAGACATAAGTTCAAATGTTAAGATCTGATGAACCTAGGTACAAATACATGTATTCTGTCTATAATTTTTGGTATATGTGAACTATTTCAAATGGAAGAGAAAAGAGGCGTAGAAGAGGTGAGTATGAATTCACACAGTTAGTTTAGTGACAAAGCCTGGACTTTTGACCCTTGGTTCAGTGTTTACTTCACTGTGAGGTTGCCCTTGATTGCTCTCTACACAGACCAAGTTGAGTGCTTTATGGGGTTCTACTTGGTGATAACATGTCTGTTACCTGTATGTTTCCACTTTAAGCTAGTCAGACTGCATATTGAGTAAATTCGAGACAATATCTTCTAGAATTACATTTCATGTCTGGCTCTTGGTTTCCTGATGAGTTAGAGGTGAAAGAATGCATTTTTCACCAATGGATTCCTTTGGGGTTCTGAAAATAGCAATTTACCACAAAATTACTCATCGGCCTGACAATGTTGGCCCTTAAAAAGAGTTGATATTGGATTTCTTGTCAGATTGCCAATTTCTCTTTTTAGTTAGATTCATTTTTGTTTTATCTGGGTTGAGCTTTAGCTAGTTGGAGGTGGTCCAAAAAGCTACTTGAGTTAGTTCTTTAGAGATCATGGAGCCTGTTTCCTGGGTTTGTCACAAAGATTGATGATGCCCAGGAGCACAGTACCGTTATGGCACCAAAATCCATGATGTTCCATGCTTTCCTTCAGTGGTCTCATTGCTTTCTCTCTGCAGAAAGGGGGACCAATGAGCCAGCCACTCAGAGCACAAGGGATGAACATTTGCCTACCATTATCAGGAGTCTCTAGAACACAGATGTATTTTTTTTCCATTCATTTTTGAATGTAATAAGTCACCGTCCCTAGTTCCTTCATTTGCCAAAAATACTGATAATCAATAGATTTATATTACAGATATTTCCATTGTTCCATTCAGATATAATTTCAAAATGCCCAAAGAGCACAAAATATATAAAATTACTACGGAAGCATACCACAATAATGTAATATGAAATTTACTTCAATTATATTTCTTTTATTTTTACATCTAAAATAATTGGGCATTCGAAACTTTTTGATTAAAGAGAGGCAAGACTCTTTGGTGACAGAAAACTGAGAGTTGTTTTTTACTGAACTGCAATAATGGCTATTTCCTCCCCTTTTAGAAATTCTTTTTTCACATTTTGGTACTAAATCTCTTAACATAGACCTCTTGGTTTAACACCAGTGACCTAGTTTCATTTCTATCTCTTACCTGGCGAGGGAGACTGCTCTTCTGGCCTCCATGCCAAACCAGAAAGACTTTGCTTCTTTGCAGCTCAGAAAGGATGGTCAAAAATAAATCACAAAGGATCTAAAAATACATAATATAGGGCGCCTGGTGGCTCAGTCGGTTAAACGTCCGACTTCGGCTCAGGTCATGATCTCACGGTCCGTGAGTTCGAGCCCCGCATCGGGCTCTGTGCTGACTGCTCAGAGCCTGGAGCCTGCTTCAGATTCTGTGTCTCCCTCTCTCTCTGACCCTCCCCCGTTCATGCTCTGTCTCTCTCTGTCTCAAAAATAAATAAACGTTAAAAAAAATTTTTTTAAAAATACATAATATAGCTTAACCATATTTCAAACACTTATCTGCAATCAAATATAGTATGCCAAAGGTATTGACCATGTGGATTGAGAGTTTGCTCTCTGAGTCCGGTTAAGATCACGCTCTTCAAATTAAATGGTCCTTGAGAACAGGAAGCCATAACTAAATCACCTAGTTGAGCTATAAATAGGTTTGTGGACAAAGGAAATAAGTAAATATCACTTATTTGAACTTCCAAAAATTTATCATAAGGATGCTTACTATTGTTTCAATTATATATGACATTTAGAGTAAGATCATACAACAAGTGGTAAGGTTGAATAGATTCTTGGCTTACTGATCCTGATGGGACCAGTTACACCTAACATGTTTAAATATGATCTTAAAATCAATGGATGAGCTTCAGTATAGATAAGTTCCACTGGAGTACCCCAAGTAAAATAATTCAAATTATAACTTTTAAGTAATTGTCTTTAAGCAATCAAATACAGTAAAGAATACAGTAAAGGCCTAGATAAGGAGTTTTGTAGCCTGTAATGTTCCAGGGAGTACTTACAAAAAAAATCACAAAAAGTTTGGGTTTCGTTAGGAAGTTTTAAGAAGAAATTTTCCTGCCTTTGTAGAAAATCATGAGCATCCAAACTTAGGAAATTGTGTGCTCTTCTGTTTAATGAACCCTGAATATATTTTATTAGAGCTGGGTGGGGTCTGGAGAATGAGTGAAAAGGTGACACATGGATTAATGGTGGTGCGGGAGAGAACACAGGACTCCAGTACAGAAAGACAAAGGCTGGGAGAAATGGCTTAAAAAAACAGCAACAGCAACAGTAAAGATACCTACATGATTATTAAGAGAATGGAAAGACTTAACATTGACTAATTCATCTATAAAGTTCCTTCAGAAGCTGATTATTCCCATACTTGTCTCTGAGGACTAAGAGAAAAGGAATATCTAGTCTTACTGTGCAAAGAGGCCTCAAAGCTCATCATCTACTCCTAAAGCCAAACGTAAGAAAAACAGAGAGATCCAGCAGCTTCGGATTTTGCTTCACTGATTGGACTTCCCTGAGTGCTGCACTTGTAAGACACATGACAACATGGTACCAAAGGAAGGCTATTCCCATTGGGGAACAAATGATTCTCAGAAGTGTAATTTAAGCAGAATGTTGAGGCAAAGAAAAAATATTTCTGAGCTGAGAAAGGTCAGGTGCGATAATGAGGGCAACTGTTTCCAGGGCAGTCTGTTCAAACTTCCTTGATTATGACCCATAATAAATGACCCATATAACATGCATTTTGATTGCGATCTAGAAAACACATAGCTGTAACAAACCTTTCAGAAAAGAATACTTCCCCTTATAACGTGCAATGTACTCAAGGACTTTCTCTTTTATCTATTCTATTTTAGTTCTTTTGAAAAAATGCTTGTTGCAAATTACTAAATTGATATCGTGATTAATTAATGGACCACCACTGGCAATTTGGAAAAAAAATAAGCTCTCTTTCAGAGAATAAGTAGGATTGCTTGGAAGAGGAACGAACTCACTTTAAACTAGGCAGAGATGAGGAAAATCACGTAATGGGAAAGGGGAGGGAAAAATGTGTAATGGTGGAGGTTCTGGAAGTCTCTTCATACAAAACATTAAGAGTATAACTCCTCACAGTGCTGTCACTAGGAATGAAAAATAGCTTATTTGGAGTGGTTGCCTGTTATTTCTTGAGAGCAAACTGTGATAATGAATCACCTTGTTGCCAGATGGTTCCATCATTTTTAAAAAGTGATATGTGAATGTCAACCTCATTTGCAGGAGTTGCTTCTAGTTTTTAGAAGATTTTCTTTCAGCACATTCAGAGAAATAGTGAGTCTTTTTCTAGATCACCTGTAAGTGGCAAGGATGTTTGAAATGTTTTGTAAGGTGCCTTGAATCTCCTCAGAACTAGGGTTTCTCAGATTTTATTTTTCTCTTCAAGAGAAGGCAGTAATTGTGGAAATGAAGGCTCCTACTAACTTCAGAAGCATTAGGCACTGTTTGGCACACTGTCACGCCATATTAGGAACTAACATGTTTCTAGTATCATGGTTTTGTTTTTTTTTAATGTTTTATTTATTTTAGAGAGAGAGAGACAGACAGACAGACAGATGAGAGCAGGGGAGGGACAGAGACTGAATCCGAAACGGGCTCCAGGCTCCGAGCTGTCAGCACAGAGCCCGACGCGGGGCTTGAACTCAAGAGTGGTGAGATCGTGACCTGAGTCGAAGTCGGACGCTTCACCGACTGCGCCGCTGAGGTGCCCCTCTAGTATCATAGTCTTGATGCCAACCCTGGAAAAACAAACACAACAGAATATTCCAATAACAAGCCTGGAAAGGATCTTCAGATGTCAAGTTAACTATTGCTCAGCTCATCTGAGTAATATCTAACGGAATAATATCTAAGCACTTTCAAAAGCCTCAAGGAATTAAAAATTTATCACCTCTTTTAAGCTGATGATTGTATTCTCTGACAGCCATCTCATTTCTGTTGGAATGTTTTTCAAATTCTTGTAATGACTTTTGATTAAAGGTCTGTAGAATATTTATTGAAATCGAATTATCAGCTTTCCCTCACAAAACTGGATTATTTGTGTATTGTGGGTTCAGATGCAAGCAGAGGATAGTAACGGCTTAGAAGAATTCAGGAACTGTCGTTTAAACATGATTAATCTATATTTACTTCTCATGCTGAAGTCCGGATAGAAGCAGGACAGGCCTGCCATGACATTTCTCAGAGAAGTTCTCCGGGATACTAGCTCCTATCTGGATGTCTCAACAGATCTGCCTTTCATCCCGTAGGTCTCCTCTCCCAAGATCGCCTCGTGGTCTGAGATGGCTAATTCAGCTTCTGCCATCCTGTTTACACATTAGGCATCTGGAATGAGAAAGGGGGAGGACATTTCTTTCCTTTAGGACACTTTCATTTCCACTCACATCTCACTGGCAAAAACGTAGTTGTGCGGTTACACCTAAAAGCAAGAGAGGCCGACACGGCATAGTCTTTATATTAATATATAATATTACATACATGATATGTTCCGTATAAAATATATGTAAAATAATAATATAACATATCATATACAATACATAATAATATAAATATAAGTAACATATAATAGTGTATAATATACATTATATATAATATTAAAGTCTAGCAGAAATACCTGTCTTCTTCTTTTAGCAATGGAACCCCTGAATTTATATATATCTCATATTTGGAATATCTGCCCAAATAAATCTGTTGTTTCTTGAAACCATTATGCACTCATGAGTTATCCTGCTCCCAGCCTATCTTTTTTTTTTTTTTTTTTTTTTAAGGTGCTATCTGAATGTCAACCCTACTTCCAGGGCTTTCTCTTCTAGTTTTAGAGAATTTCCTTTCAACATATGCAGAGAAATAGTGAATCTTTTACTAGATCACAGATGAACGGCATGAACATTTTACAAAGTGTGTTGCATTTACTCAGAAGTAGGATTTCTGCTAGACTTTAACTCTGAGCTGGGGGAAGGAAAAAAAAAACACCTGTTGGTTCCTTGGGTGCTCCCCAAGGCTATAGTAGGCCCTCAAAGGAAACAACCAAGTTGAACATGGGGAAGGCTGGATCCTAGACCTGGAGTCCCTAGCCTCTAAAAGAGTCTCATGCCCCAAGTAGTGCACTGAGACCGCACACGTTAGGGTCTTGCCACCACAGCATCGGGCATGGGAGCAAGCCTGAAGAATGTCTGAGACAAGTCTCTTACAATGGACAAGCACCCTAAGTTCCTGTCTGAGAAACTGTATCTTCTAGTTGTGCACAGGTTTCTAGACCCTCTCTTGTACTCAAGGACTTTTGTTGTTACAATCATCTCCCCCTTGCCTTGCCCCCCCCATGCTTTACCATCTTCTCACCCCCTTTGGATTGTCCCCTTCAATGTGCAATGGCTCAAATCTTAAAAGAACATCTTCCTGATGCTTGGCCCTGTATCTGCTTCCAGCCAACACCGCATTCTGCTCTCCTTGACTGTCAAACTTCTGTAGAATTTGTCTTTGCCAACGGAGAGAGTTCCTCTCTCTCTGTTCTTCCTTGAACCTGACACGATGAAGTTTTGCTGCTATCACTCCACTGAAATCTCTTGTCAAGGTGACCAATATCAATGACCCCTGCTTTGCCAAATCTTGTGGTCAGTCCTGAGTCCAAAACTCACCGGATCTCTCAGTGGTATTAGGTAGAAATGATCACTTCCTTTCTGGAAATGCTTTTCTTCACTTGCCTTTTGAGATACTTGGCTTCCAGTCACTTCTCTGACTGGATTTCCATCTCCCTTGGTTCCCCTCCTCATTGAATCTTTAAAGGCCAAAGTGTCCCGTGGCCACCATAATCACTCCCTAAGTGAACTCACATATCCCATAGCATTTTACAACATCTATGTGCTGAAAACTCCCAAATTTGTATCTGCAGCCTCTCCTCTGAACTCCAGACTTGTATATCGAACTGGGCACATGGTATTTTCTTTGCTAAATGTACTTTAATAAGAAATATAAATTTTGGTCTTTGTTTCTGATTCCTGGCCCAAGCTCCTAAAACCGTTGTAGTTCCCTAAGTGATAAGAGCTATAGGAATATCTTTTTTAAGATTTGGTTTTTGTCACTGACTCCTGAAGCCAGCTCCAGAGTGAAAAAAATTTAAAAAGCATTTTTTTTGTTTTTCATAACATGCCTCTTTCAACCACATCTGAGTTTCTGTTGATGAGGTAACTTTTGGAAAGTCCCTAAGGATGGGGGCTGGTTGCCAGGGGAATAAACCATGGGATTAGATAATTGGAACTTTCAGCCCTAACCCCTGACCTTGGGAAGGGGAGAGGGACTGCAGGTAGAGTCAATCACTAACACCCAATGATCTAATCCATTAGGCTTACGTAATGAGGCTCCAATAAAAAATCCTTAACCCAAGGGGTTTGGAGGGCTTCTGACTTGCTAAACACATTGAGGTACTGGGAGGGTAGTGCCCTCAGAGTTATGGAAGCTCCTTACCCCTTCCCACATTCCTTGTCCTATGAATATCTTCCATGTGCTTGGTCCTGAGTTGTATCATTTATGATAAATCAGTAAGAAAAAGTAAACTCTGTCTCTGGCTCCTGTGAGCCATTCTAGAAAATTATAGAACACGAGGAGGGGACATGATTTATAACTAGTTGGCTAGTAGCACATGTGACAACATGAGACTTGTGACTGGGCATATGAAATGTGTGTGAGGGCAGTTTCGGGGGACTGAGCCCTTAACCTATGGGGTCTGTACTCTCCAGGCAGTTAGTGTCAGAACTGAGTTAAGTGTCAGAACTGAGTTAAATGTCAATTCTGCAAATTGAATTGTTTTGTTTGGAAGAAGCTATACATCTAGTGCCAGAAGCATTGTTGTGCAAGCTGGTGATCTTGTTTGTTTGTTTGTTTGTTTGTTTATAGTGAGAATTTGATGTGTCCTAGGCAGAACTCATAACTTTTTTCTCAAGCCTGTTTCTTTCCCTGTCCTCTCTGTCAGAAAATGACACTACCATTGACCCAGTTCCTCTGGTGAAAAACTTTGAGTCTTATTTTCTTGACTCTTAATCTCATACCTGTTATCTAAGCTGTCAGTGAATGTTGTGAGCTCAACCTTCAAGATATACCCCGAGTAATCTGTCACATCCATTGCTCATCTAAACTACCGTCTTTTGGGGCGCCTGGGTGGCGCAGTCGGTTAAGCGTCCGACTTCAGCCAGGTCACGATCTCGCGGTCCGTGAGTTCGAGCCCCGCGTCAGGCTCTGGGCTGATGGCTCGGAGCCTGGAGCCTGTTTCCGATTCTGTGTCTCCCTCTCTCTCTGCCCCTCCCCCGTTCATGCTCTGTCTCTCTCTGTCCCAAAAATAAATAAACGTTGAAAAAAAAAATTTTAAACTACCGTCTTTCACCTAGATTCCTACAGTAGCCTGTTACCCAGCATCTAATTCCACTTTTACTCTTCTTACCTCAACAGTCCATTTCCACGGAGTTGCCATTGTGATCTTTCAGAAGCAAAATCAGATAAAAAAAAAAAAAACCTAAGGCTTCTTTTTAGGATATTGTTTCCCCTTTCTTGAACCTCATAGTGATTACTTAGTGCCATCATTGAGAACGAATTTTTCTACTTCTGTTTTCAAGATGCTCTCCAACTTTCTTTATGACCTTTGCCTTGGGATTCAACGGAATTTTCTCTTTTCTGGTTCAAACACGTGCCATGTTTATTTTTTCTTCTAAACCTTGGCTTACCACTCAGATTGCATCTTTCCATTCTATCCAAATCTAACCCTGCCCCTGGCGTCTTCATGAGTCTCTTCATTCTAATCCTGGTACTTTACCTATCGTGAATCTCTCTCATCTCTGAGTACATTATGTCCAGTGCCTGATAGTATTAGATATCTGCTAGACTCAATTATTGATTGATGGATGGATTAAGCTGAATATTTGAAAACAGTTTACATTAAATATGAATAAATGTTTGTTTGATTTTTGTTTCTCTTGTGGTTTTCCTCAACAAAGTAAAATGATAAAGTCAAAAAAATTTTTAGTTTCATTTTCATAAAATTTACATTATACAGTGCTATTTTTATCATTCAATTCTGAATATTACTAACTAAAGGAAAAAAGAATAAGTCCCCTAAAGTTATATTTTGAAAGTTATTTTAATGTGACTATGGAAACAACCTGATTATTAATATTCTAGTTTTCCTCTGCCCTATGTATGGCAGAAAATCTTTTTTACTTATTTTGGCTGGTATATTTTGCACTTTATGTCGTATCCTTAATTTCCTTAAAAAATTTTTGTTTTTAATTTAAGAGAGAGCGAGCAGGGGGCCCTGGGCCAGTTTCCATGTTGAGTCTGTTTTGAAGGTTAACTGCAGGCCAGGCAGAGACTGCAAGGTTGCTGACCCAACGTGCGGTAGCAGGAAACACCGGAAAAGTTCTTTCCCACGATGTCTCTCCAGCGCCCTCTGCTGAGAAAACTTAAGGTGGTGCTCTCAGACGAGGTGCTTAAAAGAGTGCTGTCCATTATTATAGAGCGTATATTGAAGGGTGAATTGGAGTTGAGAGGCAATAAATTGATAACTGGCATAGTGTTTACGTAAAGATATATGTATCTGTCAAGGATAAATGTATTTGGGGGGTTCTGTATGGGTACTCTGGCAAAAAGAATCCACATCAGGATAATGTACCAGTAATGGACAAATAAATATAATTAAATCACATTTTTCAAGGGGCTGGACAATAGACGTATTCAGATATCTTATTTTTTCTATATTTTATAATTATTTTCAGAATTGAGGGGTATCACACATATCATAAATTGCACAAATCATAAATGTATATATTTTTTGTTTTTATATGTATACACACACATGAAACTACCACCCAGATCAAGATAGAAGTTTTCCACCACTTAGGTGGCTACCTCACTCCTCTTCTCAGTTAAAATCCTTCTACCCCCATCAGAGGTAATCACTAATTTGGCTTCTATTTCTAGTTCAGAAACTTTATGAAATTGGAACCACACGTAAGTACTCTCCTGTGTCTGGCTTCTTTTGCTTAATATGATATCTTTGAGATCACCCATCATGTTATATTCATATATGTGTGTGTGTGTGTGTGTGTGTGTATTCATATATATTCATGTTATATTCATATATATATGTGTGTGTATATATATTCATATATATTCATGTTATATTCATATATGTGTGTGTGTATGTGTGTATATGTATACACACACACACACACATATATATATACACACATACACACACACACATTTGTGTGTGTGTCCATTATATGACTACACCACATTTATTTTTCTATTCTGGACATTAGGGTTGTTTCTAGCTTTTGGTTGCTATGAATAAAGCTGCTCTAAATGTGAGTTTTCTGGACATATGCACTCATATCTTTTAGGGGTATATACAGAAGTGGAATTGTTTGGTTATGGTGTTATAGTACTAAGTCATATTTTAGTAGATATTGCCAAACATTTTTTGAAAGGGTTTCAACCAATTTCCACTTCCACCAGTAAGTATGAGAGTTCCAGTTACTCCACATTGTTGCCAACACTTTGTATTGTCAGCCTCTTTTTAGCTATTCTTCTGGGTACTATTTCCAATAATTAAAATTAATTGGACCTGCACAATTATAGTTATTGATCTTTATAATTTTAATTGTATTTAATTATATTTATTATATAATAATTTAATATATACTATATAATAACATAATATGATAATAAATTAATAATTTAATACATAGGATATATACTAAATAATATAATTTTAATTATATTTATTATAATTTTTAATTATGTTTCCCATAAACACACACAAAAATCTTGTTTCTCCCAAATATTATCTGAAATTCCAAAGTAAAAATAACAGCAATGGTCACTTTGTAAACAGGTTCTCAACTGACATATGCTTCCACATGGTATACAATTCTTCACTGCAAAACTTTACTATCATTCTGTAATAGTTTCCTAACACAGATAACACATATGATTCTGATTCCAAAATAATTATGATTATAAATTTTTATTTTGTCATATGGCAGGGGAAAAATTCTCATTATGTGAGGATTTTTTCACTTGATTAGGCCCTCTAAAAGTAACTGGAATTTCTATGTAAACATTAAATACATTTATACAGTAATCATATGGCATGGTGTTTAAGAACATAGGTCAGGAATCACACTACTCTGTTGCGATTTTGATTTTGCTAGGATTTTGAATAAGAAAATTTTGTGTTTGTTTCCTAATTTAAAAAATGGTAATCATGATAACAATACCTAGTTCTATCAGCAAAGGCAGATTACTTAACCTCTCTGTGCCTCAGTGTTTTCAGGTGTAAACTGGGAATGAATAGGGTTATTGTGAAGAATTCATTAATACATATATATTAAGACACTTTGAATAGTGTCTGCAACTTAACAAATGCCATTTAAACATTAGGTATTTATTATTAATGTAGAGAATTGAGGTTGAAGAGTTGTATAAAGACAGTAGTTCCAAACAGCAATCAACATATTCCTCAATCCCAGTCAGACCCCCAATTTTTTGAAGTTTATCTTTTTTTAATGTTTATTTATTTTGAGAGTGGGGAGAGGGGCAGAGAAAGAGGGAAAGAGAGAATCCCAAGCAGGCTCCCTGTTCAGCGCTCAGCGCAGTATATCTTACTGGAAAAGTCAGCAAAGTCAGGTCATGGCTTTCAATTACTTTCCTTAATAAAATCTACTTTAGGGAGTTGTCATGAAGGTAAAAATCAGCCTCCCTCAGGACCTTACTGTAAACTATAAACTATAAAAAACTGTGAGACTTATCCTTTATATCGCTATAGCAATTCAGAAGGGCGCTTGTCTGTATTCCATCCACTTTCTCTCAATACTCCCAGCTTTCCTTCCTTCTTCCTCTACGCCCAAGTGTTTTCATTGTTTATTTCCGTCAGTGAGAATTCTCCTGCCACCTGAAAGCGCGGAGTCAAGGCTAAGGCTGGAGAATAGTCAATTACAGCCACTCTGACAGAACCCTGATACCCAACTGGGTTTAAGGTACCGTTGGGGAAGCCTTAGTATCCTCTGGAGTTGAGAGCACTTAGGGCCCGCCCACCTCCCAATCTTCCGCCCTCTCTGGGCGACGATCCCACCCAAGCCCCAGAGCACGCCGGGAATTGTAGTTTCCGAAGGCTCGGTGCAAGTCAGCGCACGCGCTTTGAGCAACTCTCCCTCCCAGAAACGCTCCCGGATAAGGAAGTGGCCAGTGATGCCACGCGTTCTGCGGGCAGTCGATCTGGGCTTCTGGGAGTTGTAGTCGCCCGGGGCGGGCGCCGTCGGTAAGGATACGTAGCTTTCCTTGGGGTCCGCTACTACAGTTGGTCTCCCGCGAGAGCCGAGGGGTCAGTCTGTACTTTTATCCGCACTACGCTCCTTCTGAGGCTGAGGAGGCGCTTCCCTTCTCCCGGGCTCTCCCTCTGCGGTACTGGATGCTCCTTGCCCTGAGGTCCATTTCTCTGTCTAGTCCTCTCTCTCCCTGGTCCATCTCCTAAACCTGTGCTTAGCGGGGACTGGCCCTCCTAGTGACAGGGCCGCGACCTTCTCACACCAGGTCCTCGCCCCGCGGGGACCCTCCTCATTCTGCTCCTCGCACTGGCTTCCCCCACTGCCCCTTTACCCGCCTCGGCACCCGCTGCGCTCACTCTCCTTCCACTTATTTTTTTTCCCCCTTCCTCTGCAGGGATGGAAGCTTCCTGGCGCCAGGTGGCCGGTGGCCGAGGCCGAGCCCGAGGACGGGCCACTGCGGCCCCCTCTTCGGGAAATGGACTCCATCTTCGCGGCGCCGGAGGGGGGCGAGAGAAGGGGTCAGTGGGCGCTGTGGGTCCTGGCCCCAGCCCCAGAGGAGCCGCGACCCCTGCGGCCGCAGGTAGTTCGGCCGGGCGCAGCCCCGCGGGATCTGAGGCACTGCAGACCTCCGTAGCCTGTGGTGAGAAACACTCCGTCCTCGGTTTCACCTGGATACCTATTAAGGCACTTACTGCCCAGAACTGCCTCCCTGCCCTTGCTCTCGTTCACTGATTTTCTTCTCCTTCGAGTTTATTATTGCCCCTACATCTCAAACTCTGCAAGGAAGCTACTCATTTCGGCATTCTAGGCAGATTCCCAGCATAACTTTAATTTTAATTGACGTTAATCAGCGTCTCCTCTTTGTCCGGTGTTCTTTTCTTTATTCGTTTTTGCCTACTGAATCCCTAGACCAAAAGTTGCAAACTGTGGTCCGGGGTTCTGATTTAGCCTATTTGGTTTGGTTAACACAGTCCTTTAAATCTGAATTGGTTGCCAGCAGGTTTTTTTGTTTTTCTTTTTAAAAATCTCATAAAAATCTGGTTAATAAGTTTTCTTGTAAAATAGGGTCGTGTGGCTTCATTACCTTTGTTCATGGTAACAGTCAACTTGCAGAAATTCCGTTTAGGCACTCCATTTCACGTGGTCTCTCCTACCTTGGGGGCAGTTGTCATTTTCCACCTTTGCAAGATTGCCTTAGTTTAGTAACTTAAATGGTCTATGCCCCGTAAGCACTTGAGCTTGAGGTGTTTTCCTCAACTTTGGTTGCTATTCACAAATTTCATGTCCTTTTCCGGATGTCTGATGTGGCCGCACCTGGAATGTCAGTATCCTTCATCCAAGGCTGTTTGAGTGGAGCCTGAGAACACACAGGCAACTGAATTGTCCATGCTAATGGAGGATTGCATGAAGCTAAAGAAATAATCCCCCAAATCATTTCACTTTTATGTTTGGAATTTATTTTTCAGAATATATTTTTTGAGGGAGGAGCAAGTTAAGCTTGAGTGCTTTTTTTCCTAAGCTACTTTTTAAAAAAATTAAAAAAAAACATTTATTTTTAAGAGAGAGAGAGAGAGAGCATGCACGCCCGCGCGTGAGCAGGGGAGGGGCAGAGAGAGAGACACAGAATCCCATGCAGGCTCCAGGCTCTGAGCTGTCTGCACAGACCCTGACGCCTGGCTCAAACTTGTGAACCGTGAGATCATGACCTGAGCTGAAGTCAGTTGTTTGAGCCACCCAGGTGCCCCTTTCCTGAGCTACTTTTAAAGTTATTCTCATAGCTTGCAGTTACTGAGTTTATTTTAATTCCAGTATAGTTAATAGTTAACATACAATGTTATGTTAGTTTCAGGTGTACAATATAGTGATTCAGTTCCATACAATACCTGGTGCTCATCACAAGTGCCCTCCTTAATCCCTGTTATCTCTTTCACCCATTCCCCTATCCCCTCCCCTCCGGTAGTCCTTAGGAGTTTATGATAGTGGTGGTGGTGAAATGTGTAAGTTGGAGACCAAGAACAGTTTTGGTAATGTTTCTTGGACTTTGTGGATAGTAGAAAAGCAAGCATTCTTCACCTGTATATATGAGATTTGACTGTAAGAAATAATATATATAGGAAGTTTGTTTTGTCACCTTTCCTTGAGAGGATCTTATGTGGATACCTTGATCAGGTTATGGACGTTTTTATTATATCTTCTAATTCAGCCTTAAAAAATGTATCCTTGGGGTGCCTGGGTGGCTCAGTCGGTTAAGCGACTGACTCTTCGTTTCAGCTCAGGTCATGATCTTGTGGTTTCATGAGTTCGAGCCCCGCACTGGGCTCCGAACAGGCAGCCTGCTTGGGATTCTCTCTCTCCCTCCCTCTCTCTGCCCCTTCCCTATGTGTGCTATCTCTGTCTCTCTCAAAATAAATAAATAAACTTATTAAAAAAATAAATTAAAAAAGGATCCTTAAGTGGTCTTTTCCCAAAATTAATGACATTTATCATCTCTCTTATTGCACATCAAGTTTTGGGTCATATAGCTCATAGCCATTACTTTTTTCCTAATACACAAAGATTCTTATAAAGGCACTGTATACATTTCTTTCAGTTTTATTTGAAATACTGAAATAATCCCCACCTAAACTGGCTTTAAAATGTAAATTTTGATTTAATGAGGGAACAAAAGATAAAACACCATTAAGTACACATACACAACCCAGATTAAGAAAGTTTATCCTGGTAGGGGCTCATCAGTTTCAAGCATAAAGTTTAATTTTAAATTAGTGATTCATAATTTTAAATAAGTAAAATTAAAATCCTCTCAATATGGACATTAATAAGTTCATATCAATTCAGTATGTTTGGGACTTATTTCCTAAAACTGTGGTTGTTGTCCATAAGACTTTATTAATAGTTACTTAGTGCTTAAAGAAATTTCCCCTGGTCCTTGCCCTTAAGTAGTTGGGAATACACTATGAAGTAATCTAATTCTTTTTGTGTTATTATTTAACCAAGTAACAAAATGAGAAGTATAGTCAGTGATAGAATAGTGGAAGAACTGATCAATTTATTTAACATTTCTTTTTGGAATGAAGCTGTTGTAAGAACCACATTTTCTGTATTGGCAACATTCGGGTGGATTAATGTTAAATATATATATTTTGTGACCACATTTTAATAAAGGCAAAATGTCCTTGAGCTTTCTAAGAACAGATGATAAAATAACAGGTATGCAGTGAATATTGTTTGTGCAAAATCTTCGGTGGGCTAGGTAAGGCTGGGCTGTAGTGTGGAAGAGGATTGTTTGAGAAAGCATCCCTTTTAACTGATTCTGATGTGTTCCCAGTTGGCATGATTCCCACCTCTTAAAAATCACTGTGTATGACTTGTTTTTAAACATCCCATTTTTAATTTTTTAATGTCCTTATTTTGGGATTGATTACAGTTTTTTGATGCTTTTATCATATCTTCATAATTTTTTAATCGATTTGTTAGTCACTCTGTTTCTAGAACAATTTGCTGCATTTAGGATATTTAACAAAAGTGAAAGTTTTCATTGTAGTATTCTCTTTTTTTTAATATTTTATTTTTTATTTGAGAGAGAAAGTACATGAGTGTGAATTGGAGGGAGAGGGGCAGAGCGAGAGAGAATCTTAAGCAGGGTCCATGCTCAGCGAGGAGCCTGATGCAGGGCTAGATCCCATGACTCTGGGATCATGACCTAGGCCGAGATCAAGAGTGGCTTGCTCAACTGACTCAGCCACCCAAATGCCCCAATGGTGGTATTCTCTTTAGTTATATGACAAGAAACTTGAAAATACTTTTTTTGTGCATAAAGCAAAACAGAATGCTCCAAGAGTGACTTTTAAATCTGTGCTTTTAGAGATTGTTTTGAAGAAATGAAACTAATTTTTTTTCTTTTAAACAGAGCTAATGTCTCAAAGGAAGTTTGAGGAAATCAAGAAGGCCAATCAAGCTGCAGCCAAAAAACTTGTTGAAGAACACTTTAGCTCTTCCTCTGAAGAAGAAGGAGATGAAGATTTTGAAGGAAAACAGGGAAAAATAGTTGCTAATACATTTACAACTTACACTACTCAGACAGGTGCTGTATGGTCTTTTAAATTTTGATTTTTTATAGTTTTTATTTAAATTCCAGTTAACATACAGTGTAATACTAGTTTTATGTGTACAATTTAGTGATTCAGCACTTATATATAAAACCCGGGACTCATCACAGCACATGCACTCCCGTCACCTATTGAGCCCGTCCCCCCCATCCATCTCCTAGTAACCATCAACTAGTTCTCTGTAGTTAAGAGTCTGTTTCTTGGTTTGCCTCTCGCTTTTATTCCCCTATGATCATTTGTTTTGTTTAGAAAATTCCACATATGAGTGAAATCATACGGTATTTGTCTTCCTCTGACTGACTTACTTCGCTTAGCATAATACTCTGTAGCTCTATTCATGTCATTGCAAATGGCAAGGTTTCATTCATTTTTATGGCCCAGTAATATCCCATTGTATATATAAACCACAACTTCTTTATCCATTCATCAGTCATGGACATTTGGGCTCTTTCAGTAATTTGGCTATTGTAGATAGTGCTGCTGCAAATACTGGGGTGAATGTATGTCTTCGAGTTAGTATTTTTGTGTTTTTTTGGAAAATGCCTAGTAGTGCAGTTGTTGGATCATAGGGTAGTTCTATTTTTAACCTTTTGTGGAACCTCCATACTATTTTCAAGAGTGGCTGCACCAGTTTGTATCCCCACCAACAGTGTAAGAGGGGTTCCCTTTCTCCACATCCTCGCCAACACCTGTTGTTTCTTGTGTTATTGATTTTAGCCATTCTGACAGGCGTGAGGTAATATCTCATTGTAGTTTTGATTTGTGTTTCTCTGATGGTAAGTGATGCCGAACATCTTTTTATGTGTCTGTTGGCCATCTGAATGTCTTTGGAGAAATGTCTGTTCATGTCTTCTGCCTGTTTTTTATTTATTTATTTTTATTTATTTATTTTTAATGTTTATTTTTGAGAATGAGAGAGCGCGCAAGCGGGGGAGGGGCAGAGAGAAGGAAACACAGAATCTGAAGCAGGCTCCAGGCTCTGCGCTGTCAGTACAGGGTTCAACGTGGGACTCGAACTCACGGACTGCGAGATCATGACCTGAGCTGAAGTCGGACACTCAACCGACTGAGCTACCCAGGCGCCCCGTCTTCTGCCTGTTTTTTAATTGGATTTTTTTTTTCTGGGTATTGAGTTTTATAAGATCTTTTTATTTTAGATACTAGGCCTTTATCAGATATGTCATTTGCAGATATCGTCTCCCATTCTCTACATTGCCTTTTAGTTTTTTCGATTGTTTCCTTTGCTGTGCTGAAGCTTTTTATTTTGATGAAGTCCCAATAGTTCATTTTTTGCTTTTGTTTCCGTGGCCTCAGGAGACATACCTAGTAGGAAGTTACTATGGCTGATGTCAAAGAAGTTACTGCCTGCTTTATCCTCTAGGATTTTTATGGTTTCCTGTCTCACATTTAGGTCTTTAATCCATTTTGAATTCATTTTTGTGTATAGTGTGAGAAAGTGGTCCAGTTTCATTCTTTTGGGTGTTGCTGTCCAGTTTTCCCAACACTATTTGGTGAAGAGACTTTTTCCCATTGGATATTCTTTCCTGCTTTGTTGAAGATTAATTGACCATACAGTTGTGGGTTCATTTCTGGATTTTCTATTCTGTTGATCTATGTGTCTATTTTTGTGCCAGGACCATACTGTCTTGATCACTACAGCTTTGTAATATAACTTGAAGTCCAGAATTGTGATGCCTCCATCTCTGCTTTGCTTTTTCAAGGTTGCTTCAGCTATTGGGGTTCCGTACAAATTTTAGGATTGTTTGTGAAAACAGAAATGTCTGCAAAAAATGCTGGTGGTATTTTGATAGGGATTGCTTTAAATGCACAGATTGCTTTGGGTAATATAGGCATTTTAACAATTTTTTGTTCTTCCAATCCATGAGCATGGAATGTCTTTCCATTCTTTGTGTCATCTTCTTCTTCTTTCCTCAGCATTTTATAGTTGTCAGAGTACAGATCTTTCACCTCTTTGGTTAGGTTTATTCCTAGTTATATTATGGTTTTTGGTGCAATTGTAAATGAGATTGATTTCTTGATTTCTTTTTTGATGCTTCATTATTGGTTATAAAAATGCAGCAGATTTCTGTATGTTGGTTTTGTATCCTGTTACTTTAATGAATTCATGTATCAGTTCTAGCAGTTTTTTGGTGGAGTCTTTCAGGTTTTTATATATAGTATCATTTTATCTGTGAAGAGTGAAAGTTTTACTTCTTCCTTGCCAGTTTTACTTTACTTCCTTCCTTCCTTTTTGTTGTCTGATTGCTGTGGCTAGGACTTTCATTACTATGTTAAATAACATGGTGGTGGTGAGATTGTTTCGTTCCTGACCATAGAGGAAAAGCTCTGTTTTTCCCCATGGAGGATGATCTTAGCTGTGAGTTTTTCATATATGGCCTTTATGCTGAGGTATATTCCCTCTAAACCTACTTTGTTGAGGATTTTTATTGTATTTTGTGTTGTGTGTTGTATTTTGTCAAATGCTTTTTCTGCATCTATTGAAAGGATCATATGGTTCATATCCTTTCTTTTATTAATGTGGTGTATCATATAGATTGATTTGCAATATGGAACCACCTTTGCAGCCTGGGAATACATTCTTCTTGGTCATGGTGAATGATTCTAATGTAATGTTGGGTTTGGTTTGCTAGTATTTTATTGAGAATTTTTGCATCCATATTTATCAGGGATAACTGGCCTGTAGTTCTTTTTTTTAGTGGAGTCTTTATCTGGTTTTGGTATCAGAGTAATGCTGACCTCAGAGTATGAATTTGGAAGTTTTCCTTCCTTTTCTATTTTTGAAATAGTTTGAGAAGAATAGGTATTAACTCTTCATTAGATACTGGTAAAATTTGCCTGTGAAGCCATCTGGCCCTGGACTTTTGTTTGTTGGGAGATTTTTTATTACCATTGAATTTCTTTGCTGGTTATCTGTCTGTTCAAGTTTTCTATTCCTGTTTCAGTTTTGGTAGTTTATATGTTTCTAGGAATTTATCCATTTCTTCCAGATTGTCCAATTTGTTGGCATATGGTTTTTCATAATATTCTGCTGTAATTTTTGCATTTCTGTGGTTTTGGCTGAGATCTCTCCTCCTCATTTGTGATTTTATTTATTTGGGTCCTTTCTCTTTTTGATATGTCTGGCTTGAGGTTTATCAATTTTATTATTTTTTTTTCAAGGAACCAGCTCCTTCTTTCATTGATCTGTTATATTACTTTTTTAGTTTTTATCACTTATTTCTGCTCCAACCTCTCTTATTTCCTGTCTTTTGCTGGCTTTTGGCTTTGTTTGTTCTTTTTCTAGCTCCTTTAGATGTAAAGTTAGGTTGTTTATTTGAGATTTTCCTTATGGTGGGCTTGTATTGCTATATACTTCCCTCTTAGCACTACTTTTGCTGCATCCCAAAGGTTTTGGACCAATGTGTTTTCATTTTCCTTTGTTTCCACATATATTCTTTATTTTTATTTCTTCTTTAATTTCCTGGTTGACTCATTCATTCTTTAGTAGGATGTTCTTTAACCTCCATATATCTGTGGTCTTTCCAGATTTTTTTCTTGTGGTTGATTTCAAGTTTCTTATCGTTGTGGTCAGAAAATATGCATGGCATGATCTCAGCCTTTTTGTGCTTGTTGAGGCTTGATTTGTGACCTAGTATATGATCTGTTCTGGAGAATGTCCGAAGTGCACTTGAAAAGAATGTGTATTCTGCTGCTTTAGGGTAGAATGTTCTGAATATATCTGTTAAGTCCATTTGGTCCGTGTGTCATTCAAAGCCATTGTTTTCTTGTTGATTTTCTGTTAGATGATCTGTTCATTGATGTATGTGGGATGTTAAAGTCCCCTAATATTACTGTATTATTATCAATGGGTTCCTTTATATTTGCTACCATTTTATATATTTGGGTGCTTCCACATGTTGGGTGCATAAATATTTACAATTGGTAGATCTTGTTGAATTGTCCTTTTTATTATGAAACAGTGCCATTTTCATGTCTTGTTATAGTCTTTGGTTTAAAGTGTAGTTTTTCCAATGTAAGTATTGCTACTGTGACTTTCTTTTGATTTCTATTTGCATGATAGATGTTTCTCCACCCCTCGCTTTCAATCTGCAGGTGTCTTTAGGTCTAAAATGAGTCTCTTGTAGGCAGCATATAGATGGCTCTTGTTTTTTTAATCCATTTTGATACCCTGTATCTTTTGATTGGCACATTTAGTCCATTTATATTCAGAGTAATTATTGACATGTATTTAGTCCCATTTTATTATTTGTTTTGTCATTGTTTCTGGAGATTTTCTCTGATTCTTTCTTGTCTTTGTCACTTTTGGTCTTTCCTTTTCACTCAAAGAGTCCTCTTTAATATTTCTTGCAGGGCTGGTTTTATGGTCAAGAACTCCTTTAGTTTTTGTTTGTCTGGGAAACTCTTTATCTTTTCCTTCTATTCTGATAGCCTTGCTGGATAGAGTATTCATGGCTGCAGATTTTTGCCATTCAGCACTTTGAGTATATCATGTGACTCCCTTCTGGCTTGCCAACTTTCAGTTGAGAAATCTGCAGCTAGCCGTATAGGTCTTCCCTTGTAAGTTAAGGACTTCTTTTCCTGCTTTTAAGATTTTTTTCTTTATCACTGTATTTTGCAAATTTGGCCTGCTTTTGATGATTTTGATGGGAGTTCTTTCTGCCTCTGGGATCTGGATGGGTGTTTTTTTCTCCAGATTAGGAAAGGTTTCAGCTATGATTTCCTCAAATAAATTTTCTGCACCCTGTTCTCTCTCTTCTTCTTCTGGGACTCCTTTAATATGAATGTTATTACCTCTGATGGAGTCACTGAGTTCCCTCAGTCTTATCTCGTGATCGTAATTCTTCTTTTTCTCTTTGTTCAGCTTCATTATTTCCATTATATTGTCTTCTATGTCATTTATTCATTGCTCTGCTTCTTCCAGCCTTGTGTTCATCGTATTAAGCCTGTTACCAATCTCAGTTATTATATTTTTAATTTCTGACTGATTCTTTTTTTAACTCTTTCATCCCTGCAGTAAGGGTCTCCCTGATGTCTCCCATTCTTTTCTCAAGCCCAGTGATTATCCTTACGATTGTTGCTTTAAATTCTCCATCAGGCATGTTACACATACCTGTTTCGCTTAGATCTCTGGCTGTGACTTTATCTTGTTCTTTCATTTGGGATGAATTCCAACATCTTGACATTCTAAGTCTCTGCCTTCTTCTTTGTGTTAGAAAAGGCTGTGTGTTTCCTGCTTCTGAGAGTAATGGCTTTATGAAGAAGAGGTCATGTAAGTGTCCAGGGCCTGGTACCTCAGGGAGTGTCTCTGGTGTGTGCTGCCTGCACCCTGCTATTGTGTTTTGGTTGCTCTATTCTTCAGGCCAGTCATCTACAGAGGCTGTCCTTGCCTGCAGTGGACAGTGTTTGGACCTTAGCCAGAATGTGGCAAGTTTTAACTAGGTGTGCTCTGGTCTGCTTGTAAGTGAGATCTGATACTACTTCCACTAGACTGAAGCTCTGAGAACTCTGGTTAGGAGATGTGGTATGAGCGGGGTTTCTTCTGGTCTTCTGGGGAAGGAGCCTGCTGTGCTAGGACTGAAGCAAGCTTGCCTGAGAGCGGCAGTCCCGCCAGAGCACAAGGGTGTGGGACTTTGTATATAAGCAGGTTAGGCAGTCAGTGTTGGTGCTGTGCTGCTTTACCACAGGTGGCTCTGTGTTTATACTGGGGGGTGGGGGAGGGAAATGGCACGAGCTGGCTCCCTTGTCCCTAGGGAGACATCTCTGAACACTGCCTCTTAGGAATACACTCCAGGAGGAGTGAATAATCTCCTCCTTGTGTGCCCCAGGTGTTTTTCAGATCACTGTTTCCATGCTGCCTGACCCCAAGCCGTTTGCCTGCCGTCTCTCCGAGAACAGTGCATGCAGTGCTGTCAGGGCTCTGTGCCAGCCAAGCCCTATGACCTTTAAAACTCTAGTGTTTAATCCCTACTGGTTACAAGAACTCATGAAGATCAACCCTTCTCGTTTTCCCAGCCAGTGGTTTTGGGGACAGTTCTAGTGCATTCTGCTATGTGCTCCTCTCCCTTGACTTTCTCTGGGACCAGGGCTCCCTCCCCTCCTCAGTACTTGTGATCCGTTTTTCCCCTAAACCATGTCTCCGCACTGCCTATTCTTCAGTGTGGCTTCTTCTTTCCCTTTAATTATGGAATTTGTTTTGTCAGTCTTCAGGTTGATTTCTGGGGTATTTAGAAGATTTGATAGTATCTAGTCACGTTTGAGGGAAGAGATGAGCCTAGGGTACTCTGTCGCTGTCTTAGTTCACCCTAAATTGACTTTTTTGACATCAATGAATATATATTTCTGATGTTTATATGTTAAAAAAATGTTTTTAATTTTTATTTTAGAGAGAGACACACAGAGTAGGAGTTCAGGAGGGGCAGGCAGAGGGGGAGACGCAGAATCCAAAGCAGGCTCTAGGCTATGAGCTGTCAGCACAGAGCCCTATGCGGGGCTCGAATTCAGGTGCTGTGAGATCATGACCTGAGCTGAAGTCAGAGGCTCAACACTGAGCCATCCAAGCACTCTATATTTCTGACTTTCAAAAAACTAGTCTATATGGAATAGTTGTTGCATTTTAATTTTTTTTTTTTTTTTAACGTTTTCTTTATTTTTGAGACAGGGAGAGACAGAGCATGAACAGGGGAGGGTCAGAGAGAGGGAGACACAGAATCTGAAACAGGCTCCAGGCTCTGAGCTGTCAGCACAGAGCCCGACGCAGGGCTCGAACCCACAGATGGAGCAATCATGACCTGAGCCGAAGTTGGCCGCTCAACCGACTGAGCCACCCAGGCACCCCAGTTGTTGCATTTTAAGAATGAGCATTTTGTATCGTTTTGTGCATTTTATTATTTGAGTTACATGTTCTAGAACACTAATTTTTCCATAGAGCAAATAGAATGGCAGTGTCCCTTATAGGCTTAGAAGTTCTCCTGTATGTGTAATTGGCAGTTCATTAGATTCTGGAGGGGGATGTCAAAGTTCTCTGAAATGCATGGGATCAAGTTGTCCCCAGTTATGATTTGGTTGGGCTGGAGTACTTTATTCCCTTAAATCTATTCTTCATTTTTCTGTTTTTCATTGTGTTAAATGTGTTTTGAAGTCAATTTCATTTCTTCACTTTATTCCTTTATATCTTAAAAAATTGATTTTATACTTTTTTGAGAGCTAAGTCTTCTCATATTTGATGTGTACAGTCACATTAAATGTTGTATGTATCTGGTTTACCCTCTTTAAAAAAAAAATGTTTGTTTAGTTTGAGAGGGACCACAAATGGAGGAGGGACAGAGAGAGAGAGAGAGAGAGAGAGAGAGAGAGATTGAGAGATTGAGAATCCCCAGCAGACTCTGTGCTGTCAGTGCCGAGCCCGTCTCAGGGCTCAGTCCCATGAATTGTGAGATGACCTGAGCCAAAATCAAGATTCGGAAGCTTAAGTTCAAGTCCTGCATCGGGCTCTCTGCTGTCAGCACAGAGCCCGTTTCGATCCTCTGTTTCCCTCTCTCTCTGCCCCTCCCCTGCTCACGTGCTCGCTCTCTCTCTCTCTCTCTCTCTGTCTCTCAAAAATAAATAAACACATTTTTAAAAAAAGAAAAAAAGAGTCAGAAGTTTAACCAACTGAGCTGCCCAGGCACCTCCTGGGTTACTCTTAATACCACATTTGTTTATGAGAGAAGAGGGCCTGTGTGTGCTGTGTGTGCTGCTGTGAAGGATTTGGTACTAAGCATAAAAACAGATTATTTTAAGTTTAAGTGTTTTAACATTTTATACTTAAAGACATTATTGGAAAGATGCTTGCATGTGTTGTCAACATTAGTTAGTCGCCTGAGTGTTCTGATGGCATCATGAGGGCACATATTGTCAGGTAGATTTTACCCTATCTGCTAAAGAATTGAGATCAGGAAGCTTCTTTAAAGTCTGGCTCAGCCACTGTAGGTTGATAAAGTGTGACCTTTATCAACTGGCTCAGCCAGGTTAGTTGATGAAGAGGTAATTTGAGTTTAGTAAGTTTCTTTCTTCTGGAGGACATTATAGGAAGCAACCTTAAGAAGTTTACTGCCTTAAGAAGACCTTACTTAAAATAGTCTAGATAGAGAGAAGTTTTATTTTAAATAGAAAATTGAGTACTTTGTAGTGTTGAAAAAACATTTTTTATGTATAAGTTACTAATTTTTGGTCTGGCTTTCGTCTTAAAGTGTTAAGGCAATTTTTCTTACATTGTTTTTTGTCAAATCCATAAATATTTTGATTCTTGTTCCTTTGTGTTCTCTACCTATATCAAAGGAGGGAAATCTTACTACTTGATTTAAGAACAATAAATGTGGGGCGCCTGGGTGGCGCAGTCGGTTAAGTGTCCGACTTCAGCCAGGTCACGATCTCGCGGTCCGTGAGTTCGAGCCCCGCGTCAGGCTCCGGGCTGAGGGCTCGGAGCCTGGAGCCTGTTTCTGATTCTGTGTCTCCCTCTCTCTCTGCCCCTCCCCCGTTCATGCTGTGTCTCTCTCTGTCCCAAAAATAAATAAACGTTGAAAAAAAAAAATTTAAAAAAAAAGAACAATAAATGTTAGAGTAATGAGGTGTTTCCCATCTCACTTTAGTGAATTAAATGGCAGAACTTTGCCAAAGAAGTTCATTCTTTTTGTCTGAGTCCCGCCTTTGTATTTTCATGATGTTTCTCTCAAATTTCAGAGTTGCATGGTCACCTTCCCGATGGATGTCTCTATCTTGTTGACCCATGGACATACTGAACATCTGTTGAAAGATAACTTATTTCTTCTCTTGTTTTGTTTACTTCAGCACCAGAATTTTTTCACCCAAGCCAGAAATCTGGGCACAGTGATGGCATAGACATAACATGAGTGTGTCTCATCCAGTACCATTCCTCCCCTCTGCCCATGTCAGACATCTCATCAAACACAGCACCCTTTCCTTTGAATGTTGGCATGAATGTTGGCGTTTAAAAGCAGCACAATCTAATTGTCACCAAGCTCTGCTGAGTTTTACTTCCTATATTTCTCAACTCCACCCTTTTTCTCCCCACATGCCATAATTGCCTAATTCAGTCCTCTACAGCTGTTTAATATGTGGATTAAATCTGTATAACTCTATGAGATAGATACTACTATTGCTATCATTACTGTTTTAAAGATGAGAAAACAGACAGGAACAGGTAAGTTGTTGAAAGTCATTTTTTGCTTTATCTGCTGCAACTGCCTCTTAACTGGTACTTGAGGCTTCTGGTCTTGGCCTCCTTAGACTCCTCTTTCTTCTGTTGCCAGAGTGATCTTTTTAAAATGCATGACTTCAAATGCCAGGCTATCCACTATGACATCTTGGACAGTATACCTAATCCCACAGCCAAACTTCAATACACTTTTCAAAGAAATCTTAAATAAATTTTATAAATATAAGGTTGGACTTTATTTTGTTAAAACCTGTTCCATCATGTTCTCAAATTCTGTTTTACATGTGAGCTGTTAAATTAGGTGAAATTTAAAATGTTTTACAGTTGGGGCGCCTGGGTGGCTCAGTCGGTTGAGCGTCTGACTTCAGCTCGGGTCATGATCTCGTGGTTTGTGGGTTCAAGCCCCGCATCGGGCTCTGCGCTGACAGCTCAGAGCCTGAAGTCTGCTTTGGATTCTGTGTCTCCCTCTCTCTCTGCCCCTCTCCACTTGTGCACGCATGCTCGCTCGCTCTCTCAAAAATAAATAAACATTAAAAAAATTATAAAATGTTTTACAGTTGACCCTTGAACAACATGGGCTTGAACTGTGGGTCCACTTATTTGTGTTTTTTTTTTAAATAAATTTATGTACAGTATTGTAAATGCATTTTCTCTTCCTTATGATTTTGTTAATAACATTTCCTATTTTCTAACTTGAGAATATAGCATGTAATACATACACAACATATGAAATATGTGTTAATTGATTATGTTATCAGTAAGGCTTCTGGTCGGCAGTTGGCTACTAGTAGTTAAGTTCTAGGGAGTCACAAGCTATATACCCAGATTTTTGACTGCATGGTTGTTCAGGGGTCAGCTGTCCATTTGTTAAAGCCATCTATGTTGAAAAGCAAAGGAAGCTCACAGAATATGATCATTGAGTCTGCCTTTAAGGATACTCTTTAAACTTCAATGTTTATTTAAAATAAAGCAATCGTGGGGCGCCTGGGTGGCGCAGTCGGTTAAGCGTCCGACTTCAGCCAGGTCACGATCTCGCGGTCCGTGAGCTCGAGCCCCGCGTCAGGCTCTGGGCTGATGGCTCAGAGCCTGGAGCCTGTTTCTGATTCTGTGTCTCCCTCTCTCTCTGCCCCTCCCCCGTTCATGCTCTGTCTCTCTCTGTCCCAAAAATAAATAAACGTTGAAAAAAAAAATTAAAAAAAAATAAAGCAATTGTCTTTAATAATTTTATAATTTATAGTTATGGGAGTGAATTTATGTATATTTTGTTTAATATTCTAAATTATATTTGTTTATAGAGCAAGTTAGCAAGGTAGAGCAAGTTTTTGTAAAGTGCTGTGTTTACTTGGGTGATTTCAGAAACTAAAGAATTAGCCACGTGTCCTTTTTATTTGACTTTTCTCTTTGGTGACTTAAGTTTTGGTTTGAACCGTTGTATTGCCGTGATAGTTTATGCCATTTGTCTACTTTTCTTCGAGATTCAGTTAACCTCTATTGAGGAATCTTTATTGTACCAAGGGCATGTAGTTTTATTTCTCTTACACTAAAGTGACTCAGATTATTAGAGATCGTATGCTTTGAGGTAGTTTTTCAGCCTGTTACTTCTTGGATCTCTTGTAGTAACATTTAGAGGCAGCATAGCATAGTGGTCAAGTAAGGCTCACGTTTAGTCAGACTGAAGTTACTTAATTGTTCTCACATCAGTTTTCTCATCTGTAAAATGAAGATAAAAATAGCTTATTTAATCCCACTAAAATACAAATAGTATAGTGCCTATCAAATAAATGCTCAATAATTGCTTACAGAAAATACAGTTTGGTAGTATTTTCTAAGAAGTTCATGTTCCCCTTTTAAGTAAAGTTGTGAACATAATTTAATGAAACAAGGTTATCATAGTGCAACGACCTTGGGATCACTTCATTTAACACATTTTATTAAGAGTATACTGTGTCTCAGCACGCACACTTATATTTAGGCTAAATGGCTCTGCTGAGCTTTGACTTTCCAGCTTCTTTCACTTTGCTTTTAGGTGTGCTTTTCCTTAGTTACTGGACATCTTGGAGCTCTTGCCTATGGCTCTGCCCCCACCAAATTTGCTAAGGACGGTAATAGCAGTAAAAGCAAGTATGTTCTGAGAGGGCGGATGTACTGTTTTTAAATCAAGTACATAAGATTTAATGCATGTACTTTGTGACCTTTTGGCAGCTCATTGGTTGCTTTTTTTTTTTTTAACTTCTCATTTTTCACCTGTATTTCAAGCAATTGATATGGCTTCAGTCCTCAATGTGATGCTATTAGTGAGTTTGTGTTATTTTCAGATGTTGCTTAACATGAAATTTTCAATTTTTAAATTTCAAGATGGAGATATGCGTGAATTAGAGAGAACCAAACAGTACGTACATGAAGCTTTCCAAGCAGGGGCCATGACTTGCTTAATTTGTATTGCTTCAGTGAAGAGAAACCAAGCAGTAAGTTTTTCTCTTTACCTATATTAATGTATCTTCCCAAAATATCTTACTTTGCATTTATAGTTATTTATTATTTTATTTTATTTATTATTATTCTTTTGCTTATTTTTGTTAAAAAATGCTTCATTTGTGATTTTTGTTTATGAATTGATTTTCATTTTGTGAATCTGAATTTGAAAAAATTACCTCTAAAGGAGCATCCAGTATTTTTAGCACTCTTAATAAGTGAAGCAAGTATCTTCAGTTTTAATGTACACCTCAGTTTGATAAAGCATAGCATCTGTACTTTAGAGATTCCCACAAATACTAAAGTGTTAAAATGCACTGTGTTTCACTACTTTCAGCAGGGTTAAAAAAAAAAAAAGGTAGATATGGTCCCTGCCTTCAAGGAAGTAGAGCCTGGAGTGAGCTTCTCTTGTGTTGAAGACACTGTAGAAAATGGCTAGGGTCACTGGGGAGAGATGGATTCAGATAAAACTCATGGACTTAGAGGTGCTGCTATGGTCTAATGGTGAAGTTATCCATAAATAAATAAGGGCATAAATTAAAAGGGCATTAAAGAAGCAGTTAAGGGGAAGTAATGACTGAATATGGTAGACTCCGTGTTTAGATTCAGATTAATCTGCTGTTACAGCAGCATTGCCTAGACACAGAAAATCAGGCCAGATCAATTGAGTTGGTTGTGTAGAGTGAATCAGAAATTTAACATGCATTGGATAGGATAGATATAGATGGCATGTGCCTTTGGTGTCGCATCTGGTGACTTACTCTGATCTCAAGTGCGGTGGGTGAATAGTTTTTCCGCATATGGTTATAGTCCCACCTTAAACACTTGCTGTGTATGTAGATTTATTTTTTTTTAACCTTAGTCCTTTCTTCTTGGGAACTGACTCAGGTAGTACACAGGCATTGTACACAAGCACAGGGGAATTAGTGCCCCTTGGGGCAACATTCTTCCACATGGAATTAATTGGTGGATGAATGTCCCAACATCCTCTCTGCTAGGGGTTGGGGCCTGGGTAATTGAGATGTGTTTTACATGGTTCTCCACAGGGTCCCTAACAGGACTGAACTTTGGCCCTTAGTGCTAATCAGCTCAACAATTTACTATTTATTAACATTTCCTCTTCCCCACCTTGTCCCCTCATTGCTGCATACCAGTTCTTTATTCAGTCACTGCTTTAGGGCTAACTGAAACTAAGAAATTGCCTTATTTTTTTAATTCTATTGCAGTTTATGCATTATGCTACTTGTCTGATTGTATTGAATAGTTGCCAAATGTTAAAATGAAAGCAGAATTGATTTTTGTCATTGAAATGTTGGCAGGTTTTAAAAATTAAACTACTTTACTATTATTCTTCAAGGTTTAGTATGTGTATATATATATATATACATATATATATATATATACATATATATATATATATATACACACACTTTTTTAATTTTTGGAATTTAACATTAAATGCTAGGTTACGAGATTTTACATAACAAAGGGGCTATGTAGAGAATATATGTACATATTATATTTCAGGATTCCTTGGTGGCATTATTTATGATTGGAAATACCTAAATGTCTAAAAAGAAATCGGTTAAATAAATGGCAATATATAAATCTACATGATACACTGTATAGCTGTAAATATCATGTATGAACATATTTAATAACAGTAAATGCTTATACATATCAGTACAGCATAACCTTATTTTTTATTTATTTATTTAAATTTTTTTTTTCAACGTTTATTTATTTTTGGGACAGAGAGAGACAGAGCATGAACGGGGGAGGGGCAGAGAGAGAGGGAGACACAGAATCAGAAACAGGCTCCAGGCTCTGAGCCATCAGCCCAGAGCCCGACGCGGGGCTCGAACTCACGGACCGCGAGATCGTGACCTGGCTGAAGTCGGACGCTTAACCGACTGCGCCACCCAGGCGCCCCAGCATAACCTTATTTTTAGAAAAGTTTGTAATATATACCAAAAACATTGGAGATCATTCAGAATGTTAGTAGTAGTTATTTCTAGCTAAATGAATCAGGGTAATGAATCGGGGTAAAAACACTTTTTATTCAAAATGTTTTATGCTTAAATAAATAGTTATGAAGAACATTTCTTCTATTAGAATGGAAGGAAAATTTTTTTTCCTTTATACTTCGGTAGCCCTTCAAAATAATTTAATGGGATGCTCATTTTAAAGTATTGTGGAATTATCAAAGAAAATCATGGCATGTGTGTTAATTTCTGATACCTTTTTCTTAGGTTTGGAGCTGTTCAGGATGTTTCTGTATATTTCACATGCCCTGTATCCAGAAGTGGGCTAAAGATAGCCAGTTTCTAGTATCTTCTCCTTTGACAGATGACGATTTTGGAAAAAGAGATTATCCTTGGCCATGGTAACTTTTTGCTAATTTAGTTGGAACAGTAAGTTGTAAAATAAATGAAAATTGTAGCTCCAAAGTTGCTTTATTGGCAGTTTCAGGATCCATGTTGGGTTTTCAATTAGTCATTTGGTTTGTGAAGTTAAGGAACTTTGGTAATGGCTTTTTCTTTCTTTCTTTTTTTTTTTTTTTTAAATTTGTGTAACTACTTGTTCCTTTCGAAAACTAATAAAGCGTTCAGACTTTTTCTTCTGCAAAACGACTCCTTAATTATCCTTTTTAAAGAACTTTCATTTCTTTAAAATTCTGTAGGACTAGAACCCTCCATAATTCTGGTACTTCTTTTCTGGAGTTACTGTTAGTATACATTAATTAGTATCACCTTGTAGAAGACTGTCATCTAATGTATTTTAATCATAGCCTTCCCGGGTTTATCTCTGAAATCTCTCAAACTGCAGGTGTATGTTATCCAGCCTTACCAGTTTCTCCACATTTATTTATTAGTATGCTTATTGTTGATGAGTATTTGTGAACTTCTGTTACATTTCCAGAAAGAATTGGGGTGTGGAGAATTTATATCTCTGCTAAATAAAGATAATAAGAAATTAATCCATACTGGCAGCTCAGAGGGTAGATTTACTGTCAGGGTAATGAAGCATAAACTTTAGGGATTCTGTGTTCATATAAATATTCACTTTTGTAACTTATATTTGTAATTTTATGTTCTTTTTCTTAACAGAGGTGCCCAAATTGTGTAAGATTCAGACCTCAGAAAATCTGGATCCATATTGGACCTCCCCTTTTTACTACAAATACTGATACATTTGTAAAATTGTGGTAGTGTAGTTTTTAAAAAACATTTAGACGCGCTACTTTAAAAATAATTCTCCGCATTCTGTGAAGGTTTATATTCCCATGTTAATAATGGGGATATTGAAGTTGATAAAGCAAATTGATATGTTCAGCCTTCTCTTACTCTTAAATGGTGAAGCCAGCATTTGAAACCTAGGATTTCTGACTTGTAAATTCAGTGCTTTCTCTATTCTACTGAGTTCTCGCTTGTAGTACTACTTTTAGAGATATTATTTGTTTTCTCTTCAATGAATATTAGCTTCTCTGAAACATTTTAAAATTTCGGTCTATATTTGTTTTGCTACTCCATCTTATTTATTTGTGGGAGAATTTCAGTGTTCAATAGGTACAGAATTGAACTAGATTCTCTGGCTTAGTTTTAGAGATCTAAACTTTGTGTATACTTTTTATCACCCTTGCTCTTCTCACTTCTTTTTTAAGAGGTCATTTTGCCACAGTGCTAGGAAGTAAGCAGTTAAGAGATGAATGAACTGCTACTCTTCACTTAAATCTAAAAGGAACAAAAAATTGAATCAACCGTGTAGTAGTAATCTTGCATTCTGTACTTCACCTTTCTTAAGGAAAATCAATGACTAGTCTGGATTTTGTTTAATCCTTATCAAGATGGAGCTAGAACTTGATAAAAATGTTAATGGTTTTAAATTGGTTGTTTTTGTGGAATTCAAACATTTAAAATACATGTTTCTACTAAGATATTGCTTGTTTATAAATAAGATATGGCCTAATTACATTTCATTATTGCATGCCATTATTTTAAATAACACATGCATTTGCACATAATGTCCTTATCTCTCCCAGTCTCTTGGAGCAATTCAGCCTCACTGTTGGGCAGGCAGTATTAGGGTTTTGTGAGTTGCATTTTAGTCATCCATATCTAGCCTTATTTAAAGTACACATCCCCCTCCACACTAGCTTAGAGGAATGTAGCCATTTGTCCTTTAGTAAAGGAAAATTATAACTCTTCCAGCAAAATTCTAGAGGAGCGTCTAAATGAATGTTTAAATGAGACATGGTATTTTGTTTTTGATTTTTGATTACAAGAACAAATATCTGTCATTATTCTGAATATTTTTGTGAAAAAATATTATTTTGGAAACAGAACATGTTCTCAGGACAACGAGAATATATATGATACAAGAGAAAGTGATGACATGACTTTTTCCAGTATAGTGTACTAACTCTACTCATTTGTCTACAGGATAGTAAGGGTTAGAGCATCTTTTTAGAATGAAGTGATGTATAATCTACAAGTGAATTTGATAGAGCTTAAGGTTAACAGTGCTTTTTAAAAATCTTACTAGGTAAGAATCTGCTTTAACAGAGGATTTGAGACGATATTTGAACTTTCTTTGAGGCACATTTGGAATATATCTATTTTGTATTAGATGTAGAAACATTCATTCTTTAAAGGATTTTCCCCTTTAATTGTGGATTTTAGGCAGGTTTCTTGCTGCTGCATTGCCTGCCTATAATCTGGTTTCTCTTTTCTGTTCACAGTTGCCAGTATATTTTACTTATTTGCACATCACCCAACCAAACTTTTAAAACATTGAGCTTTATAAAAATTAGAGTGAATACCTCAGGAATAAAGTTCATCTGCTTAGTAGAAAGCTAATGTGCCTATCTTTTTGTAGCTTCATTCTAACTATGTTTCATATAGCACCAACTAGTCACATGTGGTTATTTAAATTTTGAAAAATTATGAAAATTTCTGTTTCTTCCTTAATTGTATGTATCAGCCACATTTTAAGTGCTCATTGGTCGTATGTGGCTAATGTCTACTGTCCTGGACATGGCAGGTAGTAGAACAGTTCCATCATCTCAAGAAATCATATTGGACAGAGCTGTTCTAGATTGTTGAAAACGGCTTTTGTAAAATCTTATTTCATACTAACATAAAGATGGAGTGGCTGGTACATTAACATAAAATTGAGTATATTGTACTCAGTGTATTTATATTCCTTTCCCTCGTGTCACTTTTAAAAAATGAAATTCATTTCATAATTTTATTATTATTATTTTTTTGTAGTCCAAAATGTAGATTTGAATACAAGCGATCTGACACACCTAGTAGGTACTACTGCTACTGTGGAAAAGTAGAAGATCCACCTTTGGATCCATGGCTTGTGCCTCATTCATGTGGCCAAGTATGTGAGAGAGAATTTAAACCTCCTTGTGGCCATAAGTGTTTGCTCCTCTGTCATCCAGGTGAGCTATATATCACATTTCTGATTATTCGTGGGTGGTTATTTCTTATGTTGAGGCAAAAAAAAAAATTGTGAAGGTTTAATTCCGAGCTTACGTGTACGTAAGAAGGTATCAGAAGGGAATGGTTTTTAAGGCATCACTAAAGACAGCTTTACAAATTACTGGTAGGTGTAGGAATTGAAAGTTTTAAAGTTTGACTTACGATTTTGTTTTTCCTTTCATTGGATTCTAGGTCCCTGCCCTCCTTGTCCAAAGATGGTCACAACTACTTGTTACTGTAAGAAAGCAAAACCGATCCCTCGTAGGTGCAGTGCCAAAGAATGGTCCTGTCAGCTTCCGTGTGGGCGCAAGTTGCTTTGTGGACAACATAAATGTGAAAGTCCTTGTCATGCAGGTAAAAGGTCATACCTCTAAGGTGTTTTGACTTTTTAGGTAAAAATCAAAGCAGCGTTGGGGCACCTGGGTGGCTCAGTTGATTAACGTGTCCGACTTCGGCTCAGGTCATGAGCTCGCGGTCTGTGAGTCGAGCCCTGCATCAGGCGCCATGCTGACAGCTCAGAGCCTGGAGTCTGCTTCAGATTCTGTGTCTCCCTCTCTCTCTGCCCCTCCCCTGCTTGTGCTCTCTGTTTCTCTCTCTTTCAAAAATAAATAAACATTAAAAAAATTTTTTAAATCAAAGCAGTGTTTATTGTTTTTATAACATTTCTATGCTAATTTATCATTGTGACTTTAGGAAATTGTCCTCCCTGTCCACGAGTCAGTAGACAAAAGTGTGTCTGTGGGAAACAAGCCGCTGAAAGAAGCTGCGCCAGTCCACTGTGGCACTGTGATCAAGTAAGTGCATGTGCATTTGGAGGGCTGGGAAGTAAAGACTGCAGAGAGCATAAGCAGTTAGAGGTGCTAATTAGGTTTAGTTGGATAAAAGGAGAAGAATGGTGACTCAAATGAATTACTTTCATGTTTCAGGAAACTGTTTTCCAATTTAATACAATTTTAATTACTGGGAGAAATTTTCTTTTTCAAATTAATAGCTATTTGTTGAATTTTGGATTTAGTACATACGTGCTCTGCTTCTTGCTGTCTCTCCCACCTTCCTTGTCTTTCCCTTCTCTTGAACTGACACCACTCTCTTCTTAACTTCATCCAGTTGAGGAAGTAGGATTGATTTTGTAGATTGTCCAAGAATTGACATGGTTTTCGTACCATTTGGAATTCTTTGGTAGATGGCCATGTGAAGCTATATGTACTTTTTTCCTTTTATTTTTAGACTATACCCTTTGGTACATAGGAAACGTGTGTGTATGTATGTATGTGTGTGTGTGTGTGTATGTATGTGTATATGTTTACATGTATATGACACATGTAAGATACAAAGCATAATAGGAAGAACATAAGTTGCTAATGATCAAAAAATGAGTTATGTGCACAAAGGCTTTGTAACTTTTAAGTCCTTCACTATTGCTTGTTGCATTTTATTTTAGGTATGTGGAAAAACACTGCCATGTGGTCATCATACATGTGAGCAAGTTTGCCATGTTGGTGCTTGTGGACAATGTCCTCGATCTGGGAAAAGGTTCTGTCCATGTCAGAAGTCAAGTAAGGCTTTTTTTTAAACCTTTAACGGAATATGATTATCATGTTCATTAGAGTACTTTCCTAATTAAATTAGACTTCTCTGGGAGTTCATAATGTAGTTTTGGTAATAATACAAATATGATACTAGATTTCTTTACGTTTGGTGAAAGGACAATATAATTTGGTGGGTTAAGAACTCAGACTTTGGAGTCAGGCATGTCCTGGTTCAAAACCCACGTTCATGAAATGATAGTTTTCTAAAGTTAAATGGGGACAGTAATAGTACCTTCCTTATAAAATGAAGAGAATGAAATGATAAAATGCACATAAAGTATTTGATGTAGTGCCTGGCAATAAAGGAAACCTCATGATCAGAGACTTGTCATTATTATGTATTAGGTTACAGGTGAATTTAACTTTTGGCTGCTTTGAGATAAGGCACAGAAGGTTGTAGTTTGAGTCTTTGACTCTGTACCAGCTGTACCAGCACACGTGTTTATAAGATTATTGGCAATATTTGTCTTACTATGTTTATGTTAAAGATTAGTTTCATAATGTTTTCAAGTCTACATCTTTCCTTTTTTTTCTAATCCTGTGAGGTTAAGAGCAAATTTTCCTTTTATAATTCTGTAGATTGTCTAATTCTTCATAGAGGTGTACATGGTCTTACTCTTTTATTGAGATAAGTATTTCTGAAATAGTTAGCTCATATAAACACATGCTTTTTGAGGATGGTAACTTGTCATGTGTCACATTCTTTTGAAAAAACAAACTTTTTTACTAGGGATTATTTTTATTAAATGTAACTGTTGCTGGGCACCTGTGTGGCTCAGTTGGTTAAGCCTCCAGCTTTGGCTCAGGTCATGATCTCACGGTCTGTGGGTTCGAGCCCCATTGTCAGGCTCTGTGCTGACAGCTTGGAGCCTGGGGCCTGCTTCAGAGTCTGTGTCTCCCTCTCTCTCTTCCCCTCCTCTGCTCACTCTCTCTGTCTCTCTTTCTCTCTCAAAAAAGAAATAAAAAATTTTTAACTGTTTCTAAAAATTATGTACGTACACAAATTCATAGTCTAAAAGGGTTGCCATTCTTTAGGAAGTCAAAAGAATATGGCATGTTATTAGTGCTTTATAGTAATGTATCTTATTAACTTTGACTTTTTGTCTGCTCTTAGAGTTTTCTTTGCCTTGTACAGAAGATGTGCCAACTTGTGGAGACAGTTGTGACAAAGTACTTGAATGTGGAATCCATAGATGTTCACAGCGTTGTCACCGAGGTCCTTGTGAAACATGTAGACAAGTTAGTCATCTCCTGTAGTAATTAATTTTAAGAACCACCTAGCATAATATGTCAAGTGAGATTATTCTGTAATTGTTTTCCATTATTTATATAAATATCTATGTCATGATCTGTATGAGTTTAGTGACCTAATACTTATGATGGAGAAGCAAGAGAGTATGCCAACAATCAAATGTAAAAATTACCTTTTGTTTGATTGTGTTTGGTAAAAG
Organism: Lynx rufus; assembly: GCF_022079265.1. Classification (NCBI taxonomy): domain Eukaryota; kingdom Metazoa; phylum Chordata; class Mammalia; order Carnivora; family Felidae; genus Lynx; species Lynx rufus. The sequence goes on along the minus strand of NW_025814845.1, from coordinate 37,355,915 downwards.
TTTGTATGTTGTTATTTTCATAATCCAGCTCGGGGTTGGTTGTTTTCAGAAGACACTCAAGGCACTGATAAAGTTGATCTAATGATAATGAAAGAAACAAATGCCTAGAAGTGAGATGTTAAAGTTATATATGTCATTTTGGTTTTGACCATATTACTAGATAATCTAATTTCTTTTATTATACTGAGACAAGATGTGCAGATGGTATGGTGTAACTAGATGTGATTTTAATGTGTGGTATTGTTTTACTATTTAATATCCAATTTTTACTATAATGAAATTCTATGAAGTCTTTGTTGGAGCAAAGTAAGATACAAACAATATTTTAAGGAAATTTAGCTTTATTTTTGGTAAAGCCTTTGTATGAAATTTTTATAAAACTTTTCTTCATTTTTTACTGATTATAGAGATTGCAATGTGGAAAAAAAGTCAACAGAAGTTGGTTTTAATAGCGTTTATTCGATATTTCCAGGAAGTGGAAAAGCAATGTCGCTGTGGAAAGCATACAAAACGAATGCCATGTCATAAACCTTATCTGTGTGAAACTAAGTGTGTTAAGATGCGGGACTGTCAGAAGCATCAGTGTAGGAGAAAGGTATGTGTAGGAAGCTTGGGAAACTGTTTGAAAAACCGTCTTGAATTTGTCCTTTTTGTGCCTGTGATAAGTGTTACCATGATTTGTTCTTCAGATGTTCAAGCATATTCTTTGCTTTCCATATGAAATACTAATAAATGTTCTAGATTAATTTTTTTTATTTGAGAGAGAGAGAGAGAGAGCAGAGGGGAGAGAGGCAGAGGGGGAGAGAGAAAGAATCTTAAGCCCACTCCACGCTCAGTGCGGAGCCTGACTGCAGGGCTTGATCCCACAACCCTGGGATTATGACCTGAGCCAAAATCAGGAGTTGGATGCTCAGCCAACTGAGCCACTCAGGCGGCTCTGTCTTAGATTAATCTTAATTGTTTATATCAGTGGGAAATCTTATCAAGTTGTTTAAATGATGGGTCTTTTTGGTCCTGGACATAAGCCTTTCAACTTGGTTCCTGGGCTGTTTCTGTTCCCTGGATTTTAAGTCTTTTTTTTTTTTTTTTTTTAATGTTTATTTATTTTTGAGACAGAGACAGAGCATGAATGGGGGAGGGTCTGTGAGAGAGAGGGAGACACAGAATCCGAAACAGGCTCCAGGCTCTGAGCTGTCAGCACAGAGCCCGACGCGGGGCTTGAACTCACGAACCGCGAGATCATGACCTGAGCCAAAGTCGGACGCTTAACCGACTGAGCCACCCAGGCGCCCCTGTTCCCTGGATTTTAAATCATCATAGCAGTGTTAGCGTGATAGTTCATTTGGTGGTAGAGGCTTAACTTTTAGTGTTCAAATCTTATTTATAAACACTTGGTTCTATGTAAGGTTGACTGGAGTATTTTATTGAGTCTGTAGATTTGTGGTTTTTTTTGAGTCCTGTTTATCATTGTGAATTATCCCTTACCCTTCTGGTAAGGTTTTCTTGTGCCTAAATCCATTTAGATATAGTGATACCAACTTTGTTTTTTTTTAAATTTTTTTTTTTTTCAACGTTTATTTATTTTTGGGACAGAGAGAGACAGAGCATGAACGGGGGAGGGGCAGAGAGAGAGGGAGACACAGAATCGGAAACAGGCTCCAGGCTCTGAGCCATCAGCCCAGAGCCCGACGCGGGGCTCGAACTCACGGACCGCGAGATCGTGACCTGGCTGAAGTCGGACGCTTAACCGACTGCGCCACCCAGGCGCCCCATACCAACTTTGTTTTGTTTAACGTTAACATGAGTATCTTTTCCCATTCTTTTACTTTTAACTTATTCATATCTTATCTTTAAAGTAGATTTCCTGGGGTGCCTGGGTGGCTCAGTCATTTAAGCAACCAACTCTTGATTTCACCTCAGGTCAGGATCTCAGAGTCATGAGATCAAGCCCCGAATAGGGGAATAGGGCTCTGCACTGTGTGTGGAGCCTGCTTAAGATTCTCTCACTCCCCCTCCTTCTCTCCCCCCTCCCCTGCTCACATGCACATGTACTCTCTCTCTCTCAAAATAAAGTGGATTTCTTACAGATCACATATAGATTTTATTTTATAATACCTTCGACTTTAAACATTGACAGTCTTTGTCATTTAATTTGGCTGCAAGTCATTGACATTTAATATGATCTTTGGGGCATGTGGGTAGGTCAGTTGGTTAAGTGCCTGACTCTTGATTTCAGCTCATGTCGTGATCTCACGGTTCATGAGATTGAGCCCCACCCCCGAGCTGACAGCGCAGAGCCTGCTTGGGATTCTCTCCCTCTCTTTCTGTCCCTCTGTCACTCATGCTCACACTCTGTCTCTTCCTCGCTCTCAAAAACAAACTTCAAAAAAAGTTTTTTTAAGTTTATTTATTTTTGCTGACAGCAGCAAGCCCAATGTGGGTCTCGAACTCATGAACTGCAAGATCATGACCTGAGGTGAAGTCGGATGCTCATCCGACTGAGCCACCCGGATGCCCTTCCCCCTGCCCCAAATACACTTTTAATGTGATCTTTAGTATGGTAGTATTTAAATCTGTCATTTGCTATTTATTTTCTATTTGTCCATCTGTTGTTTTTTCTTTTACCGTCTTTTTGTTTTCTGTTTAAGTGAGTATTGTTTTTCCATGATTACATTTTAACTCTTTTATTGGATTCTCACACATTTTATATACATGTATTTTATAAACTCCAAATACATTAATTTTACCTTTGCTTTAAATAGATATCTTTTAAAGAGTTTGAAAAAATAAGAAAAGTAGTCTTTTATATTTATCATCAAACTCTACTTCTGGTGCTTTTCATCCTTTTACATAGATTGGGGTTTCTGTTTTCATTTTTTTTCTGTCAGCGGACTTCTTCTAACGTTTTTTGTAATGTTGGTCATGACGTCTTTCAACTTTTATAAACTACCTTTAGCCTTTGTGAAACATAGTTCTATGGTAAAATTCTAGTTTGATAACTTTTCTCCCATACTTTAAAGATGTTGCTCCATTATCATTTAGCTTGCCTTTTTTTCCCCCCCAACAAAGAGTGTGCTGTGATTGTTATCTTTCTTCCTCTGCATGTAATGCCTCTTCTTTCCTTTGGGTATTTTTAGATATTTTTCTTTATACTGTTGGTTTTCAGCAGTTTATTTGCGGTGTTCCTTCATATGGCTTTCTTTGTGTTTCTTTAGCTTAGTTTTTGTTGAGCTTCTTTGGATCTGTTTATAGTTTTTATCAAATTGTGAAATTTTCAGTCTTTGTTTCTTCAAATATTTTTCCCACGTGCACTGCCTTCTGAGACTCCAAAGACATGTATGTTATGTAGCTTGAAGTCCTACAGCTCACTGATGCTCCATTTATTATTTAGTCCTTGTAATTTATGTGTTTTATTTTAGTTTATGTAACTTTGTCTTCAAGTTCACTTATTTTCTTCTACATTGTCTAATTTGATGTTTATATCTGCCTGTGTTTTTTCATCTCAGATATAGTATTTTTTCATCTCTGAGAGTTGGAGTTGGGTCTTTTTTATATCTCCCATGTCTTTCCTTACCATGGTCATGCTTTCCTCTATCTTCTTGAATATATGGATGGGCTATACTTACAATGCCCATTTTAATGTCTTTGCCTTCTAATTCTGTCATCTATCATGTTTGGGCCTATTTCTATTGATTGACTTTTCTTCTTTTGCATTATATTTTTCTGATTGGTAATTTTTGATTAGTTTTCAGACACTGTGAACTTTACGTTTTTGGATGCTGGGGGTTTGTTTTGTATATCTTTAAATATTTTTAAGCTTTTTTCTGTTTTGAAGTTAAGTTATTTAGAAATCATTTGGTTCTTTTGAAGTTTAATTTTATTAGGTGTTTTGAGGCCACCCTTTTAGTTAGGACTAATTTGGTGTTGCTACTGAGGCAATAATTCTTGTAAGTACTCTAGGTGATGCCTGTGTGTTAGGAAGTTCTTCCATTCTGGCCATAGGGAGCACAACCTATTTCTAGTCTTGAATAATCTCTGGAAACAGTTGTACCTTCTTCCACTGGTTCTTTCTCAGATTTTGAATAGTTTCTGCTTCACACATGTAGAGACCAGTACTTAGCCAAAGACTTGAGAGGTCCTTTTGTAAGTTCGACAGAGCTTTCTTTGTACTGCTACCACTTCTCCACAAATTCAAGCCACACTGACCTCTCTGAACTATGAATTTTGTCTTCTCAGCTTGGTGAGACCACCAGACTCTGCTTGTGATCTTCTTCCTTGTCCTGTAGCCTCCAGGTCTGAGCAAGTGCTATCATACGACTCACATTGTTTGTTTCTCTTCTTTTAGGGTTGCTGTCTTACGCTGTCTAATTGTCTAATGTCCATAGTCTGTTGTTTCATATATTTTGTATGATACTCTAGTTGTTTAAGAGAGTAAATCTGATTGTTATTCCTCCATGGTCAAAAACACAAATGTCAAAAGTCTTATTAAGTCACGGACCACATAACTTTCTTTTCTCCCACTGTTAACTGGCAGAATGATAGGCACATAGTTTTACTTGGTAAATATTTGTCTAATTGAATGAACTATTTTGACTTTTAATTGTTTTTCAATACTGCGTGTTCTGAGTTATTTTTATATACTGAAACTTGCTCTTAAGTAGGTTACAACCCTAAGTTTCTTTAAGACAGTTGTAGTATTTTTTTCTCCAAAGTTTGGATATATGAGAGGCCAAGGAAGGAGTTAGCATGGCAAGATGGACTTTAAGTAGTTAGTTGCTTTGTGTTCATGAATGAAAATTGGGAGAAGTTTGCACGAATGGATTGGAAAACAGAGAGGTGACAAAACAAAGTTAGAAACAATTAGCCTTTCTCTTTTTCTCTCCTTTAGTCTTTGATTCCATGATTTGAAAATAACTGCTGGGGTGCCTGGGTGGCTCAGTTGGTTAAGCGTCCAACTCAGGTCATGGTCTTGTGGTTCTTCAGTTTGAGCCCCACATCAGGCTCTGTGCTGCCGGTGAGCAGCCTGCTTGGGATTCTCTCTCTCCCTCTCTGCCCTTGCCCTACTCTCTCTCTCTCTCTCTCTCTCTCTCTAAAGATAAATAAATAAACTTTAAGAAAATAACTGCCAAACTAATCTATACATTGAACTATACATTGATTTATTTTCATTAAATTTAAAAAATAGACTAATTGCCTAAATTGACTATAGGAGTTGACCAGATCCGTTCCTTTGGTTAATGCTGGCAATCTCTGCATAGATAAGTAGAAATGAAATTATCTAATGGGACTGTTGTTAGTCACAGAATAATTAACTGAAGGGCAAGAAACCTTAGCTTAATATCATTAAATTAGGTCATTGTCTATTTACATTTATAAGTTCTTAATACAGTCTGTCTACTTAGAACAATGTGGATACTCTTGAATACTTTTATTCTTATGGTGAAAAGTTCTTTTGCTTTTCATAAGTTCTGAGAATAATGACATTCATATTATGTGTGGTTTTCAAGTGACCTGTTCTCTGTATATTGCTTTCCCTTCAGTGTTGTCCTGGAAACTGTCCACCTTGTGATCAAAACTGTGGACGGACTTTAGGATGTAGGAACCATAAATGTCCATCTGTCTGCCATAGAGGTAAAATTTAATAATAGCTGTAATTTTTTGTTTGTATTTATACAGTGCTTTATAGTTGATAGAGTTTTATATTCATTATCTTACTCTTAACAACCTTGAGAATGTAGGGCAGCACCAGTATCCCTATTTTATGGACAAGGAGATTGAAGCCAAAGATACTTCAATGACTTACTCAGGGAAATACCTAGTAAAGAAGTATGGCTAAGATTTGAACACAGGCTTCCTACATATAAAAGTTCTTTCCATAATACCATGTTGTTTCCTTACTTCTTCCCAGCATCTCCCCCACAGTTTTTAAATTAGTTATTATGTTCTTAGGTTTTTCAGCATTATTTTGAATATTAGACATTTATATGGAATAGACATCTAGTAAGGGATTGGATGTATCCTAAGCCAGTGTTCTCAGCCTTTTTGGTCCCAAGATCCTTTTATATTCTTTTTGTACCCAAAGACCTTTTGTTAATGTTAGTTTCATCTATTGATATTTATTGTATTTGAAGTTAAAATACAATGTAATAATATTTATTATTTTATTTAAAAATAGCAGTAATAAACCCATCACATCTTAATACAGTAACATTTTTTTGGTGAAAAATGACTGTTTTCTGAAACAAATGTAGTGAGAAGAATGGTATTTTACATTTCTGTAAATGTCTTTACTGTTCAGCTTGATAGAAGATAGGCTACATTCACATGTGTGCTTCTGCATTCAGTCTGTTATACCGCTTGACCCATAGCACCTGGAAAACTACTCTAAGCACGTGGGACCTTGCAGACCTCCTGAACAGGTCTTAGGGTTGCTGAAGTTATTAGACAATGAAAACTGCCTGGGTGGCTCAGTCAGTTAAGCATCTGACTCTTGGTTTCAGTTCTGGTCAGGATCTCACGGTTTTGTGAGTTCGAGCCCCAAGTCGGGCTCTGTGCTGGCAGGGCAGAGCTTGCTTGGGATTCTCTCTCCCTTTCTCTGCCCCTCCCCCACTCATGCTGTCTTTGTCTCTCTCAAATAAATAAACTTAAAAAAGAAAAACTGAGTTAACTTTACCCATTTGGAGTAGGATGATATAAAAAAGAAACACTGATTGTATAGGGTAGTAGGAAGGGATGGACTTTAGGGTAAGAGGTCCTGGTTCAAGTCTGGACTTTGCCACTTAGTAATGTTATGACCTGGGGCAAACTAAACTGTGGGATTAGGTGGATGCTTGATACCTTCCTTAATCTCTTAGTCCTCAAAAACCTCAAAAAATATGTTGCGCTGCTGTTATTTTGTACAGTAAGGAAATAGGCAAAAAAACTATTGGCCCAAGGTCATAGAACTAGTTGCAGGCAGGTCAGATGGGAACTCAAACTTAAATGATCTTTACATCATATCACATTGCCTCCCTGTTAGGAAAAGTGGCAGATTCTATTAATCTCATAGACATTTTCCTATGAGTGTTGTCTCATGGGACTACTCATAGTGTTAGTGTCTTCAAATTGTGAAGTTTAGGACTAGTTTTTCAGTTTTCACCATTACTGAAAGAATTTTATTTTTATATAGTCGTATGACATCATTGATTCATTAGATTTCATTAACTTTAAGACAAATTTTTTTAATGTTTATTATTTTGAGAGAGAGACAGAGCATGAGCAGGGGAGGGGCAGAGAGAGAGGGAGACACAGAATACAAAGCGGGTTCCATGTTCTGAGCTGTTAGGTTAGAGCTTAACATGGGGCTCAAACTCATGGACTGCAAGATCATGACTTGAGCTGAATGAAGTTGGATGCTTAACCAACTGAGCCACTCAGGTACCCCAGATTTCATTAACTTTTCTAATGTTACTCATTAATTCAATTAAAAAAGTGTTTTTGAGTGTCTACTAAGTACCAGGCACTGGGAATATATAATTGAACGATATTGACAAAGTGCCTTCTGCTCTTATGGAACATATTTTTTTTTTTTTTTTTTACTTCCCCTCAGAATATAAATAAATAAATAAATTAATTAATTAATTAAATAAATATAGAATATCAGGTAGTGACAAGTATAGAAAGAAAATATAGTGTGATCGGGGAGGACTCTAGAAAGGTGACATTTGAGAGGAATCCTAAAAGAAGTAAGGGATACAAGACATGTGAAAAAGAGAGTGGAATAGTGTTTTGGGCAAGAAAGCAGTAGTTGCAAAGGCCTTGAGACAGGAGCATTTGAAGGAATTGCAAAGAGGACTGTAGTAAGTGCTCAAGGGACAAAGGGTAGGAGATGAGGTCAAAGAGATGGTGGGATGAAGGGTGCTGGAGAAAGAATATGTATAGGACCTTGTTGACCGTTACTAAAATGCTGGCCTTTACTACAATTAGAAAACCTATCTAGTTATATTACCATTAAAGGAATTGGATCAATAGTTTAGAATTGCCAAGAAAACACCAGGCTTAGTTGATTTTTGCACATTAACAAAATTTAAGATACATATATTCAATCTCTTTATAAACTGTTCAAGAGTATATATAAAAAAGGAAGATGTCCGATTATATCATCTGACAAGGAAACTAAGAGAAAATGATCAGCCAATCTAACTCATAAACTCTGTAACTCGTAAATATTTGTAAAATATTAAAGTTTCAGCTAGTCAAATCCAGCTATCCAGTATTACAGTATTAGCTGTCTAAAACCTTAATCTTTCATAACCAAATTGGGTTTATTCCAATAATGTATATGATTGGTTAAACTTTAGTAAATCTAATAATGTGATTTACCACATTAGTAGTTTAAAGGAAAAATGAAACTAAGTAAATGTCTAAAAAACAGTTGATGAAATTCAATATCCATATTTGATGGAAACTTAACTGGAAATAGAAGGGAACATCCTTAGCCTGATACAGAGTATCTGTAAAAAAAAAAAAAAAAATGTAGAGCAAGCATCATATTTAGTAGAGGAGTGTTGAAAACATATCCCACTCTTGTTTATTTTGACGCAAATCCCATAAATCCTTCAGTATTCATTTCTAAAATGTGGATTCTTAACCTGAAAATAGTTAATATATGTAACATCAGCAAACATCAGCTGTTTAGATATCTTGTCTCATAAATGTCTTCATTTTTTACTTTAGTGTGTAAGAATCGACAACCTGATAAGATTGACATATTGCAATTGGTTGATGTCTCTAAAGTCTATGAATCTATACTTTCCCTCCTCCATCTCCTTTTTTTTTTTTTTTTTTTTTTTTTTACCCCTTGTCACTTATTTAAGAAACTAGGTTGCTTTATTTAGTCACAAAGTCTACATATTACAGATTGCATCTCTGTGGTATTGTTTGACATTTTCTTCTGTATTTCCTATAAATTATTACATTATTAGTGGGATGTAGAGGTTTGATCAGATCCAGGTTCTTCTTCTTCTTTTTTTTTTTTTTTTTTTTGGCAGAGTATTTATTTTTATTTAAAAAAGAAGCTTATTAGACCCTAACAAAAATTACTTTAATGGAAAGTATGTGGAAGATACTATTGTGTAACTTTCACCATCTACAGTTATAGAAGACATATAGAACCATTATTCCATACCCTTTTTCATCATTCTAGATACCTTCATAATCAAGGTTATACTGTGACTCTTAGGAAGAGGATGCTAACTGGATGTTTGCACTGTGAACATAGGAAAATTTGACTTAAACTTCTTTAAGTTCAAGGTTATCTGTGTTTATGGTTCCAGAACATTCTGCATGAGTACCCATTTTGGCCGTTGACCCACTGGTCACTGTAGTTACCTTCTGTATGCTGCTTTTTCATTTTTTTTTTCAATGTTTATTTATTTTTGGGACAGAGAGAGACAGAGCATGAACGGGGAAGGGGCAGAGAGAGAGGGAGACACAGAATCGGAAACAGGCTCCAGGCTCTGAGCCATCAGCCCAGAGCCTGACGCGGGGCTCGAACTGACGGACCGCGAGATCGTGACCTGGGTGAAGTCGGACGCTGAACCGACTGCGCCACCCAGGCACCCCTGCTTTTTCATTTTAAAAATCTCTCTGAAGCTATTTTAATTTGTCATGTTGTACAGGTATCTGTAACAAATTCTGTTGATCAGTAGGAAGACCGTTCACAGAAATTATTGCTTATTTTTCTCAAGATTTAATTTTCATAAAAGGAAAAGTGATGCTGTAGGTTAGCGTGGCAAAAAAGGTGTTATGTTTGATAAGTTTTCTCTTTGAATTGCTGAAAGTGATTGAAAATTATCATTGTTAGGGAGAAAATGATATAATATGCTGCATGAGAAGAGTTAAAGGTCATTATTAACTTTTAGAACATTTGACATCTAGTCATTCTTTTGGAAAGATTAAAATTGATCATGTGGATCAGGATAACTTGGCTTGTGTTACCATCAGGGAAATACTTCATGGATTACACTTATCAAAACACTGAAATATAAATTTGGTAATTTGTATAATCCATATATATTTATATTTTTCCCTATTGTACTTTTTACTCTCATTTCCTTACTCTGTGTTCATTATTTCAACCAGAATTCTTAACTTCTGTTCCTTTTAAGAGCTGTTTTAAGAGGCTTTATCCAGGATGCTTTTCATCATTTATCTGTTATCAGGTTAACTGCTATTCAGTATTTTGCTTGGTCTTGACACAAAGGTGGCAGTCTCTTATGATCCTCACTCCTTAGTTGAAGACTCTTATTCCCTTCTTGCTATTTCAGTTCTAGTGAGGAGCCTTAGTTACTGAGAACACTCGAGTGGGAAGAAGATGATGTTGGAACCGTGGGGAGAATGTTATAGCCTGTTTAAAAGAGTTTCTTTGATTTTGTTTTTATGTATCCTTACCAACATACAACAAAAGAAGGTAGAAAGCTGAAACCCAAATAACTGTTCTTTTTGAAATGTTTAGAAGAGAAATATTTGGAATTAGAAGGGTTATAAGGGTATAACCTAAAATAAGGGTTGAGAATGAGTCCTTCACAAAGCACGAGTAATAGAAAATTGAGTATTCTTGTTAATAACGTGAAGAGAGATGTTATTCTTATTGGGGAATTTATCTAAAAATAATATACTTGAATAAATTTAAGTAAGTTTAAATTTATCTCTTGCTGGGGAATTTATCTAAAAATAATACACTTGAATAAGCAGTATGTGTGAAAGTAAGCCAGAAAGACTATTGGCAACTTTAGATTTTCCAAGACTTAAATCCATTTTGCTTGTGCAGCGGCAATTAAATTAGTAGAGTGTTAAATTTGTTATTTAGAGTAGAACTTTTAGGAGTTTTTAAAGAAAATCCTAAAACTTTTTAATGGAATTACCAGTGTAGATATAAAAAGTATACAAATCTTAAGTGTATAGCTTGATGAACCTTTACAAACTGATCATAACCAGGTAACCAGAACTCAAGATGATTAAACAGAACATTACCAATATTTCCAAAACCCTCCTTGTATCCTTTGTAACCATCATCCTGATTGCAAACAGTATAGTTTTTTGTGTTTGTTTTGTGTAAATGGAATCATATACTACATACTCTTTGTGTCTGACTCTTTTGCTCAATGTTATGTATGTGAGGTTCATTCATGTGTTTCCTTTATTCTCATTGTAGAACATCCAGTTGTGTGAATGCTAACCTCATTGATTCTGCTGTTGAGGGGCATTTGAGTAGTCATAGTCCTTTTTAAGTTTCAGACTTTTTTTTCAGGTAGTTGTTATCCCTGCCCGGAAACTGTAGATGTGAAGTGCAATTGTAGTAGTACAAAGGTGACAGTGCCCTGTGGCCGGGAACGTACCACAAGACCACCCAAGTGCAAAGAGCAGTGCAGGTTAGTATGAAGTTCTGCACAAACTTACATCTGGTATCTTACGAATTTACATTCATACTGACTTTTAATATTGTTAGTATCTTTAATTTTTCTTTAATGTTCTAAAATACTGATATTCACAATATTCTTGTTCTGTATGGAGTTAGAAGATAAATAGATAATTGCACTTTAGATGTAATTGTTTAATGATCAAAAGTAATTTAAAAAATTGTACTTTATGATTTAGTCGACCACCAACTTGCCATCATACAAGTCAAGAAAAACATCGCTGTCACTTTGGCTCTTGTCCTCCATGTCATCAACCTTGCCAAAAAGTTTTGGAGAAATGTGGTCACTTGTGTCCTGCTCCATGTCATGATCAAGCATTAATAAAGCAAACTGGCAGGGTAAGGGAATATATTATTAAGAGGTAGTGCATTGCTGTGGGTCATATTTTCTTAATTTTACTTAGTCATTCAACAAGCAATGATTAAGTACCTACTGGGTGTTAAGCACTGTGATAGGAGTTGGGGTACAAGGTAAATAAGACTTGATCTTTTGTCTTACGCTCACAGTATAGAAAAAGCGAGAAACCAGTAAACAAATGTTCGCTAATACTATGTGATAGTCATGTTGTAATCATGATACACAAGAGTTTGGCAGTCTTCCTTCATATATTGTGGTTCAGGGTTAAAGATATCTTTTGGTTTCCTCAAAGATTCATTCACTTACTCAGTGAATATTTGTTAAGTCCATACTGTGTGATAAGCGTTCTTCGAGGTGCTGGGGAGACAACAGTGAACAAAATAATGGAGATTACATTCTACTGGTGGAAGTTGGATTTTACAGTTCTGTTTGTCATTCTTCTTTTGGCTAACAAGAAGTGAAGGAGGCTACGTTGCCTTTGTTCTGCCATTTAAAAACTGGGGTCTGCCTCAATTTTTATTGTCAAATGTGTGTAGAGGGGAACAATCTGATAATGACAATCTGATGGAATAAAATATTTCACTAAGCACAATTTGTTGATGACTTGAAAAAATTTCAATCTGCTTGAGCAGAGGATATGTGGCCCTATGATTTAATTCCTCTGCCTTAAAATTGTTAATGTATTTTACTTGTAGCACCAGCCTACAGGCCCTTGGGAACAGCCTTCTGAACCAGCATTTATTCAGACTGCATTACCTTGTCCTCCATGTCAAGTTCCTATTCCTACGTAAGTATTTTACAATTTTAAAATGTTTATTTATTTATTTTTGAGAGAGAGAGAGAACATGGAGGGGAGAGGCAGAGAGAGAGGGAGACACAGAATCCAAAGCAGGCTTCAGGCTCTGAGCTGTTAGCATAGCATCTGACGCAGGGCTTGAACCCACGGACCATGAGATCATGACATGAGATCAAGACATGAGTCAGACACTTAACTGACTGAGCCACCCAGGCACTCCAATATTTTAGAATTTTAACTTAAAAAAAAAAATCTTTCTGGGGTATCTGGGTGGCTCAATTGGTCAAGTGTCCGACTTTGGCTCAGGTTATGATCTCATGGTCCGTGAGTTCGAACCCTGTGTCGGGCTCTGCACTGACAGCTCAGAGCTTGGAGCCTGCTTCGGATTATGTGTTTCCCTCTCTCTCTGCTCTTCTTCTGCTCATAGTCTCTCAAAAATAAACAAACATAAAGAAAAAAATTTTTTTAAATAAAACAAATCTTTTGACACTTTAATTTGAAGTGTGTCTTAGGCCACCTACTCCCCTTTTTCTTTGTTGAGTTTATCATTCTTTCAGGCCTAGTCCATAAACCAGTCTCTCTTTTTCAGCCTTATTCCTTTCTAAATATATTTTACATACTGCTTGAAAACCTCTCCTATGTATATATTTTTTCAGCCTTTCCCCCAGCTGGAGTTTAATATCCTTATTAGTTTCCATAGCAGCTCTTCTTATCATTACAATAATTCATCCAAGAGATCATCCTCTGTTAGTTTTTCTGACTGATTCCCATGCTAGTCTTTGAGTTCCTTTAGGATGGAGGAAAGCCAGGTTTTAGGTAAGATGTAATTGAAGGAAACATTGAAAATGAAAGCAGGTAGTTTTCTGGAGGGACCAGAAAATGACCTGGATTGAGTTGTAAGGAGCCAAACCTAAGGTAAGAATAGAATCTTGGAATGGTTCATACTTTCAGTAGAGGTTATGGAATATAGAAGAAGAGGAAGCATAGAATTCTGGGAAGCAACATAAAATCACCATTAAGGTTCCAAATTGAATATTGGTACGTCTTATGTATCAACCTTTTCCAGAGGGGCTTCTTGTTTATTTTTAAAAGCTCTCACTCTCATTTTGTCTCTCCACACCTTCTTTTCTGTTTAAGTAGCATGTATATTTTTGTATATTGGTTATGGAGTCAGGTTCGGAGGCAAAGTGTTGCTGGGAGCTATATCTACAGAGTGATTTTAGTCTGGATATTAGTGAAAGATTCATAAACACTAAAATTGTATAATTGTAGTCAGTTATCTTTGAATTCCTTAGTTTATCTTACAGGAGGATTATTTAACAGATATGCCTATCTTCATTCATTCAATTAATTTGCTTGAAATCTTAGGTTGGATTAAATATTTTATGACAATAGAAAAATTGCCTGGAATTACTAAGTCATGTTTACTAGAGGTTTAAAAAATTAATTTAAAGTCTTTCCTTTGCACTTGAATGTGCTGCTGGAAGTTTTTTTGGATATGTATATTAAAATTGTGGTTTAGAGTAAGAACTTTTGAGCCCAGTGTTGTGCTTCCCGCTAACTACTACTATGAATAAGTCATATCCCTTCTCTGTTTGTAAAATAAGGAAATTCAAGATATCTACAAAAATGTCAGTGTGGAAGAGAAAATTTTTGGAGGTCCTTATCAAAATCTATTCATTGTGTCTAATAACAATTTTTTTCTAAAGTCTGTTTTTTCTGATATTAGTATAGCTACTTATACCCTCCTTTGGTTACAGTTTACATGGAGGGATAGACAGATTCTTAGAAACACAAAAACAACTGAAGCTGACTCAGAAGTAGAAAATCTGAATAAAACTATACCTAGTAAAGAGATTAAAGTAGTAACCAAAAGCTTACCATAAGGAGAAGCTGAGGATGGGTGACTTTACTGCTAAATTCTACCAAACGTTTAAAGAATTAACACCAATATTTCACTGTGGGGAGACATTTCCTGATTCATTCAATGAAGCTGGTATTTCCCTGATACTAAAAGCAGAGAAGGACCTCATAAGAAAACTATAGACCAATATCCCTTTTGTATATAGATAACAAAAATTCTCAACAAAATACTAACAAACTGAATCCAGCAACATGTAAAAAGGATTATGCATATGACCAAGTGGATGTATCCCAGAAATACGAGGTTGATTCAACATATGAAAATCAAAATATCAAAGTAATATTTTATCACTAGAATAAAGGACAACTGATAGATTCAGAAAAACATTTGACAAAATTCTACACACTTTCTTGATAAAAAAAACTCAACAAACTTGGAATAAACAACCTCCCTCAACCTGATAAAGGGCATGTATGAAAAGCCCTTAATCATACTTAGTAGTGAAAGACTGAAAGCTTTCCTGTTAAGAACAGGAACAAGACTAGGATGTCTGCTCTTGCTCCTATTTATGTTTACATTGTATTAAAGGTGCTAGCCAGACCTATTAGACTAGAAAAAGAAATAAAAGATGTATTCATACTATTTGTATTGTTAGATGATGTGATCTTGTATATGAAAAATCCTAAGGAATCTTTACATAAGTTATTAGAGATATTGAATGAGTTTAGTAATGCCATATAAGCAACATTGATATACAAAAGTCGATTCTATACACTAGCAATGAACCATCTGAAATGAAATTAAGAAAACATTTCTACCTCCAGTAGCCCTAAAAAAGCAACTTGGGCGGTTCAGTCGGTTGAATGACCGACTCTTTTTTAAAAAAAATTTTTTTTTTTTTCAACGTTTTTTATTTATTTTTGGGACAGAGAGAGACAGAGCATGAACGGGGGAGGGGCAGAGAGAGAGGGAGACACAGAATCGGAAACAGGCTCCAGGCTCCGAGCCATCAGCCCAGAGCCTGACGCGGGGCTCGAACTCACGGACCGCGAGATCGTGACCTGGCTGAAGTCGGACGCTTAACCGACTGCGCCACCCAGGCGCCCCTGAATGACCGACTCTTGATTTCAGTTCAGGTCATGATCCCAGGGTCGTGGGATTGAGCCTCACATCAGACTTCATGCTGAGTGTGGAGCCTGTTTAAGATTATCTGCCTCTCTCCCTCTGCCCCTCTCCCCCACTCTCTAAAAAATTAAAAAATTAGAAAACCAACTTGTTTATTCAACAAATTTAATGAAAGAAATCTAAGGTTTTATGTACTGAAAACTGCAAAACATTGTTGAAAGAAATTAAAGAAGACCAAAGGCTCTGGTACTGGCATACATACATATAGATCAAGGGAATAGAATTGAGAGTCTAGAAATAAATTCATACACTTAATGGCCAGTTTTTGACAAGGGTACTAAGATAATTATTTAGTAAGTGGCAAGATATCCCACTTTTATGGGTGGGAAGACAATATTGTTAAAGACACTACTACCCAAAGTAATCTACAAATTTAACATACTCCTTGTCAAAATCACAGCTGGCTTTTTTCCAAAATTCATATGGAAATGTAAGGACACAGAATAGCCAGAACAGTCTTGAAAGTGAAGAACAGATTTAGAGAACTCATACTTCCTTATTTTAAATTACAAAACTTTAGGGGCGCCTGGGTGGCTCAGTCTGTTGGGCGTCCGACTTCGGCTCAGGTCATGATCTCACGGCCCGTGAGTTCGAGCCCCGCGTTGGGCTATGTGCTGACAGCTCAGAGCCTGGAGCCTGTTTCAGATTCTGTGTCTCCCTCTCTCTATGACCTTCCCCCATTCATTCTCTGTCTCTCTCTGTCTCAAAAATGAATAAACGTTTAAAAAAAATTAAAAAAAATAAATTACAAAACTTTAACAATCAAGAATCTGTGGTATTGTAATGACGGACATATTGATCAATGGAATAGAATTGAGAGTCCAGAAAGAAACCCATATGTTTATGGTTAGTTGATTTTTCACAAGAGTGTCAAAAAAATATAGTGTGTGCTGAGAGAACTAGACATTCACACAGAAAAAAAATGAAATTGGAACTCTACTGCACAACATATATAAATCTTAAAATGGGTCAAAGATCTAAAAGTGAGGTTTTAAACTCTTAGAAGAAAACAGGTGTAACTCCTTGTGTCCTTGGGTTAGGCAGTGGCTTGTTACATATTGCTGCCACCTAAAGCGTAAGCAACAAAAGAAAAAATAAAGTCAGGACATTATTAAGAAATTGTGCTTTAAGGACACAATAAAAAAATTGAAAACGTCACCCACAGAATGGGGGAAGATGTTTGTAGATCATATATTCTATAAGAGTATTATCCAAAATATATAAAGATTTCTTTTTTTTTGTTTTCAAGTTTATTTACTTATTCTGAGAAAGAGAGCACAAGCAGGGGAGGGGGCAGAAAGAAAGAATCCCAAGCAGGCTCTGTGCAGAGCCTTCAAGCAGGGCTTGAACTCACGAACCATGAGATTATGACCTGAGCTGAAACCAAGAGTCAGATGCTTAAGCAACTGAGCCACCCAGGTGTCCCAGAATATGTAAAGAATTCTTAAACTGAGAAGCAAAAAGGCAATCTGTTTTAAAAAATGGGCAAAATCTTTGAATAGACATTTCTCTAGAGAAGATCTACACATGGCCAGTAAACGTGAAAAGATGCTCAAGTAATTATTAGGGAAATTCAAGTCAAAACCACATTAAGATGTCAATTTATACCCACTAGAATGACTAAAATAAAGAAGACATAAGTGTTGGTGAAACTATGGAATAGTTGGAATCCTCTTACATTGCTGATGGGAATGTAAAGTGGTGCCACTACTTTGCAAAGCAGTTTGGTAGTTTCTCAGGAAACTAAACTTGGAGTTACCAATTTTAGGTATATACCTAAGAGAATTGAAAATATGTGTTCATAAAAAACTTGTACATGAGTGTGACAATAATAGCATTATTATTAATAGCCAAAAAGCGGAAACAACTCAAACGTCTGTCAACTGATGAGTGGATAAAATGTGGTATAACTATGCAATGGAATATCATTCAGCTATAAAAATGCATGAATTAACTGATACGTGCTGTAACATGGACGAACCTTGAAAACAGTATGCTAAGTGGAAGAGGCCAGACATAAAAGGCCACATAATGTTTGATTCCATTTATGTGAAATGTCCAGAATAGGCATATGCATAGCACCAGAAAGGAGATTAGTGGTTGCCAGGGGCTGTGGAGTGATTTCTAAGAGTTACAGGTTTCTCTGTTGGTAGTGAAAATATGCTTGATACTGGTGATGGTTACACAACCTCGTGAATATACTAAAAACCACTGAATTGTGCTTTAAAAAATTTTTTTTAATGTTTATTTTTGAGAGAGAGAGAGAGAGAGAGAGAGAAAGAGAGAGAGAGCATGAGCAGGGGAAGGGCAGAGAGAGAGACGGAGACGCAGAATATGAAGCAGGCCCCAGGCTCTGAGCTGTCAACACAGAGCCAGATGCAGGACTCGATTCCACGAACTGTGAGATCATGACCTGAGCCCAAGTCAGAGGCTTAACCGACTGAGCCACCCAGGAGCCCCTTAATTGTACTTTTTTAAAAGTATAAATCTTATCTCAGTTTTAAAGAGACAAACATGTAAAGGTCTTTGTAATTCTGACATAATGATTTTTCAGTGGCAGGTGTAATAAAATTAGTATAAAGTATATGTTAAAAATATTACTTGTCACATGAACGCCGAGGTAGTATAATTTTTTCTTAGAGTAGAATGTTCATGTCTTCTTGTCCCTTGCCTACCATTTTTAAACATAACCTGACTTTTAATAATTTGGCTGTGTGGTAAAAGAATTCTGAACATAAAATACGTGCTGTATCATTATGGTGCCTTTGGCTTCAAGTTAAAAAGAACCTACATAAAAAGTGACATAATAACAATGGTTTTGCCTTGTGCAGTTAGACTGGAGGTAGAGCAGCTCTGTGGTTGGTTAAGCTGATTAATGTAGTTCTGCATCATCAGGGGTCCAGATTTTGTCTTTGTGTTTTATCCTCAGTGTGGCATCTTTGCTCTCAGGCTACTTGGCTTTCTGTTAAACTTCCCATCCAGACAGGAAGCTTTCCAAAGAGAGAAACAAACTGTTTATGTCTTCTACCATCATCCTCTATTTTTAAAGAGTGAGAAGCCTTTTCCAGAAGCCCCATAGCAAAACTCCTTTCACATTTCATTGGCCAGAGTAGGATCACAAGACAGTTTAGAAACTGTCCCTGGAAAGGGAAATGAAATGTTTATTTTTTAGTTTTTTTTAAATAGACTTTATCTTTTTTTAGATGATTTTCAGGTTTACAGAAAAATTACACAGAAAGTAAAGAATTCCCATATGGTCCTGCGACACAGTTTCTTTTGTTAACATTTAGTGTGGCACATATTTTTTTTTTTTTTTTTACATTTGAGGAACTGATATTGAATAATGATAATATTATAAACTAAAGTTCATAGTTTATACTAGGGTTTATATTTTGTGTTGGATGGTTTTATGAGTTTTGGTAAATGCCTGATCTTGTGTATCCGCTAATTACAATATCATACACTATAGCCACTGCCCTAAAAACATCGTGTACTATTCTTGTTTATCCCTCACCTTCTTCCTCAAGTCCCTGGTGACCACTGATCTTTTTAATGTCTCTATCATTTTGCCTATCAGAATGTTATATAGTTGGAATCAGATGGTTTACAGTCTTCTCTATGCATTTAAATTTTCTCTATGTCTTTTTATGTCTTGGTAGTTCATTTCTTTTTATTGCTGAATAATATTCCATTGTATGAATGTACCACAGTTTGTTTATCCATTCACCTATTGAAGGACATTTTGGTTGCTTCCAAATTTTGGCAGTTACGAAGAAAGCTGCTTAAACATTCACGTGTAGGTTTTGCTGGATCATATGGTAAGTCTAGCTTAGCTTTGTAAGACACTGCCAAACTCTCTGACAAAGTGACTGTACCAATTTTGCATTCTTATCAGCAACAAGAGTTCCTGGTGCCCTGTATTCTTGCCAGCATCTGCTTGTCAGTGTTTTGGGTTTTAGTCATTCTAATAGGTATGCAGTGGCATCTCATTTTAATTGGCAGTTTTGTAATGACATGATGTTCAGCATCTTTTCATAGGTTTGTTTGCCACCTGTATGTTTTCTTTGGAGGGTGAGGTGTCTGTTCTCTGTTCACATCTTGACCATTTTTCGTAATTGGATTGTTTGCTTTATTATTATTAAGTTTTAAGAATTTGTCTTACAGTTTGGATACAAAGCCTTTACCAGATACGTTTTTTCCCAAAGTCTGTGGCTTTTAAGTGTTTTTCACAGGGCAGATGTTTTAGTTTAATAAAGTATAGCGTAACCATTTTTCTCTCGGAGATCACGCCTTGGGTGTCGTACCTAAAAAGTCATCCCCACACACAAGGTCACCTAGATTTTCTCCTATGTTGATAATTTCACATTTCACATTTAGGTCTGTGATCCTTTTTGAGTTATCTGTTGTGAAAGGTATAATGCCTGTTTGGATTTTTTTTTTTTTTCCCCATGTAGATGTCTTTATTCCAGTACCAACCATTTGTTGAAAAGACTATCCCTTCTCTATTCAGTTGCGTTTTTCCTTTATCAGAAATCAATTGAGTATATATTTGTGTAGGTCTGTTTCTGGGCTCAGTATTCTGTTCCATTGATCTATTTGTCTGTTTACTGTTACCAGTACCATACTGTCTTGATCACGGTAGCTTTATAGGGTGTCTTTAAGTTGGGTAGTGTTAGTACTGTGTTGTTCTTCAATACTGTGTTGACTATCCTGGGTTTTTTTGTTTTTCTATATAGACCTTAAAATCAGTTTGTTGGTGTCCACTATTAATAACTTGCTGGGATTTTGCTGGGAATTATATTGAATCTAGATCAAGTTGGGAAAGAATCAACATTTTAACAATATTGTGCCCTTCTATCAATGAACATGAAATATCTTTATGTAGTCTTTGATTTCTTTCATTAGTGTTTTGTAGTTTTGCTCATATAGATCACGTATATATTTTGTTAGATTTGTATCTATTTCATTTTTTTGTGCTAATATAAATGGTGGTGTGTTTTTAATTTCAAATTCGAATTGTTTATTTCTGGTATATGGGGGAGCAGTTGGCTTTTGTATGTTAATTTTGTATCCTGCAATCTTTTTATAATCACTTATTCCATATGTGCTTTTTTATGTAGTGAAACTAGTGGCGTTAGCACCTTTGCTTTAGGTAATCTTTTTGAAGAATTTATAATGTTTTCATTTTATTTTTTTTCTTGCAGAGAATGTCTTGGGAAGCATGAGGTGAGTTATAGGTACAAGTTTTAAGTAAAGCTTATAATCTATGCTACTGTATAGGGATTGTTAGAAATGACAAAGTCAAAGTATTGTTTTTTGTGTGTTTTTTTTAGTGCTCTAAAAAGTACAAGAGTTTATTTGCTGATTTTTAAAATATACAGTGCTTTTGAGAATTAGCCTATGTCTATATGGTCATCATTATATTGAATTTCCCTTTTTAGGAATAGAATGTTTTGCTTCTTGGCATTTGTTTTTTTGGATTTTTTGACAGGTTACTTTGATTTTGATAATAACTATTATTAATGAAAACGTGTTAGACCTTTATGAAACTTGTTCTTAAATGATAACAGAGTCATTTCAGACATATGGGTCAGAAGGTTTTGTGTGTGTGTTGCTAATATTTTCTTTTCTTTTCTTTTCCTTTTTTTTAAGGTGAGTCCACTACCATGCCATACTGTAGGACCCTACTCTTGTAAGAGGGTCTGTGGACGAACCTTACATTGTCAGAATCATACATGTATGAAAGAATGCCACGAAGTAACTGAAATAGATGCCTTCATTGGCAAAAACAAGGTAATATCCTTAGGTTGAATATATATGTGCTTATAGTATGCTTGAAACATTCTTTTGGATAATTATGCCATAAATATTTTTCCATTTTGTTATAACTATTTTCCTTTTTCTTGCCCTCATCTCTTCTCCTTCCTTGCCTTTCTTAATACAAGCAGCTTTAACAGCTTGGTGTACATTTCTCTGTATCTTTGTGCTAGCTCATGATATGCCTTTTAATGTACTCTTTACATACTGTACCTGTGTTAATACATAGGCTTTCGTTTTATGATAAAAGTACAGAAATTATGTATCTATTTAGATAGTAGATAGCAATATCACTTCCACTTCTGTTCGTTTATATCTCTGAGTTTAATTCTGGAACACTTTTTCTTAGCTGTTTTTTAAACCTAACATGTATGATAGACAATGTCCACAATTTTAATAAATTTCAAATCTTTTGTTGGGAATAAAGTAAATAGCATCACAGATGTAGGGTATGTGTGTGTGAAATTCACTAAAAGCATTTTACAAATCATGTAAGTCAACCATCGAAAGATCTCTAAAAATTGCCATTTTACAAGGAAAAATAAATATAGCCAATAAAATTTTAAATGATACTAAATTTTTTGTATATAATATATAAACAACATAAAACATAAATATATATATAAGTATATATATTTAGAGTGGGAGAGTATGAGCCAGGGAGAAGGACAGAGGGAGAGAGAGAGAATCTTAAGCAGGCTCCATGCTCAGCATGAAGCCTGATGCAGGCCTTCATGCCACGACCCTGGGATCATGATCTAAGCTAAAATCAAGAGTAGGACACTCAACTGATTGAGCCACTCATACGCCCCTATTAAATTTTATTTTTAAATGTTTAAATTCATCAACAAATAAAACTAACAAAACCCAGCAAAATCATTTAAAATAGCAATAAAATATACCAGATTCCTGTTGAAACAGAATACAGATAGTCTCCTGCTCTGAATTTCCTAGGCCATATGCAAGGTTCTGGCCAATAAAACATAGGCAGAAATGTTATTCAACTTCAGAAATAGTTAGAGAAATCTTAATTTATCATTAACCATTCTTTCTCTGTTTCCATGATGGAGGAGGTTGTATGTCTCTTGTGATACAGTTAAAAGCTAGCAAACTCCTCATCATCCTGTATCCCAGAATCGTTGATTTGCCGGAGTCCCCTGCCAGCCTACATTTGACATGATGTATGAATAAAAAATAAACTTTGTTATATAAAAAATTATATATTTTTAAAATATTTAATGTTTTTTCAAAGACTTCCATTCTATAGGGAATCATAATATTATTAGCAAGTGTGTGTCATGAGAAGTAAGCCAAAGATTTTAAGAATCATTTTATTAAATAACATTAAATTTTCAAATGTTTAAATTATTAATATGAATTGTATGCTATTGAAAAATTCACTTGCATTGTTACTTTTTTTTTTTTGTCTTTGATTCAGTGGTTGTAAAGCCTGATAATATAAATGTCCATAGTATCATTCTTGCTCATGTGCAGACATATATGTAGATATATTGCCTATAATTTCTTCATTGATCCGTGCTTTGATCCTTAATAAAAATGTTCTCATGATAAAATGAAAAAGAGAGTGGAATTATAAAATCATACTCACATAAATATTTCAAAATCACTTTAGTCACAGTACAGCTGCTATATCTTCTCTAGATTTCCAGAACATCAAATGAGTTGGAAAAACTCATTTTAAGAGCTGATAAGACACCAATTGGGGAATTATCTTGGATTATCCCAGCATTGCTTCATGGGCAATGGCTGTGGTAAAGTATGGGTTATAACTTACATGCAATTCATCTCAATTTAGCTACAAGTCCACCTTTGTCTCCCACTCAAGGAAGGCTACTACAGTGCAAGTGAATGAAAATTACATTATTTAGGGGATAACTTTGCAATCATTCTAATTTATATATTAAACATGAAATATATCATGAACTCTTTAAAATTCCTTACTGTAACATCTCAGTTGAGACCCACTGGAGATGATCTCCTTGTATGTCTGTCTTGACCCAAATGGCTCAGGAATTGTTAATTCAGCTTCTACCTTGAGTTGTAGCACAGAGCTTACAACATACTAAAAATATTAAATTAATAAATATTAAATATTGGGTATTTAAAAAGCGTTTATTGACTGGAATCAAAAGTCTTTTGTTTCTTATCTCTGTAGATCTCTCAGTCCAGTCAAAGCTGTTCTTATACGCTATGGCTCTGATTGCTACAATTAGCAACAGATATATCTCTATTGTCTAATTCACTGGCTGCAGTGAGTGGAACTGTGGTTAATTGGGGAAAGGTGTGAGATTGATGGCAATTGAAGTGAGTGTATTTCCCAAGCAAACCTGGGCACAAATAATTTTTAGAGTGACTGAAAGAAGAAATAATAAGTATTTCTGTTTCTTCTACTTGAAGGGAACATACTCTCTAAGAGTACTTTCCATAGTGATTTTGATGTATTAACATAAAAAATAAAACCTTAAAAATACAAAAAAAAAAAAAGAAAAGAAGAAGAGGAAGAAATAATGAGGATAATCTTTGGGGAAAATCTGTACCAAAATTAAATGAAAAAGAAAAAATACATCGGTACATAATCACACATAGACACACACATTTCGTATACGCTTATGTATATGGTAGACCCTTGCCACGCAGCATTGGCATCACCTGTAATCTTGTTGGAAACACAGAATCTCAGGTCGTACCTCAGCATTTAACGATTGCCAAGTGATTGATCATGCACAAAAGTGTTTGAAAATCACTGCTACAAGCAAGTGTGTATGATGTGTCATGTTTCATTGATTTAAAAAAAAGAATTTTGTTATAATCATCAGACTTTGTAAGAGATTGGAACTTAATTATTTCAGCCATTAAAAACAAAGGATAATTCTGTAATGTGATAGAGGTTCTAATTTTTGCTACGATGATAATCATAGTATATAAATGTCAAACACCTTAAATTTATGAAATGTCAAATATATTATAATAAAACGGGAAAGAAAAATTTTACTTATCAAGATTCATTTTCCAATTTGTAATAATAACGCACATGTTTATTCTGCCTTCTCATCGTCTCCTTGCTTATAATTAGGATTGCTATCCTTCTGGGATTTCTAGACATCAGATGAATCAGGAAAAACTCATTTAAAAAAGATGGTATGACTAATTGGGGAATTATTGTAGATTATCCCAATATTGCTCCCTTGGTTAAAATTCCTGTCTCCCTTTAAAAAAAAAATTTTTTTTTAATGTTTATTTTTGAGACAGAGACAGAGCGTGAGCAGGAGAGGGGCAGAGAGAGAGGGAGACACAGAATCTGAAGCAGGCTCCAGGCTCTGAGCTGTCAGTACAGAGCCTGACGCGGTGCATGAACCTGTGAACCATGAGATCATGACCTGAGCCAAACTCGGATGCTTAACCGACTGAACCACCCAGGCGCCTCAGTGTCTCCCCTTTTTAAAATAAGAACTGTGTAAGATATTTGACAGCCAGTCTTGCTGTATTTCTGAATTAAGGTAGATTCTTCTGGAAGATAGAACTTGATATTGGAAGTGATCCAGGAAGATAGCTTAGCAAGTATAGATTCAGTGATTTTTTTTTTTTTTTTTCGTAACTGGAACAAAGGAGCCCCATACCATCTGTATATTTCTTCTTTTGCAGATAGGGAAACTTAAGGTTTTCAAGTGACTTGTTCATGATCATATAACCAAGAGAGTAGTAATAAGAAGGTAGTATCCCTGATAGTACCTGATATTAACTTCCAGCCCAGTATGGTCTTCTATTTATTTAAATGAAAGATTATTACACATGTACCACATAGCCAGGAAGAAACAAATGAGATAGACTATGTGTGTCATCTTTGGTTATGTTTGCATATTTTGAGATTCACTGCTTCTCTTTTTCCAGTCTTTCCCATTTCAGAAAGTTGTTTTATCAGTTTTACACCATTCTGCAGATCAAAGACAGGAACATTGCTTGATTTCTTTCTTATCTTCCTTTCCTTGTCTCACAACAAATCTTGTTAGGTTTATTATCTTCAAAGTAGATCCCTGAATCTATTTCTTAATAACCGCTGACACTAACCTTCTCATTCAAGCCACCATCACCTCTTCCCTAGATTTCTGCAGTATTTTCCTAGCCAGGCTGTCCACTCCCACGTTTGTCTTACTGCATTAGCCAAATTCATCTTTTAAAAATGTAAGAAAACAAAATAAGTCATGTGTCATCTCCGTGCTCAAAACCCATCAGTAGCTTTCAGTTACTCCCAGGATAAAATGCAGATGGCCTTATGATAGCCCAATAAGGCTTTATACTGATCTAACTTCTGATGACATTTCCTACCTTTTCATTCGTCGCTCACTTGTTCCCTTCTACTTTTGTTCTTGCTATTTGAATATTCCACGTTTGTTCTTCTGTCAGAGCTTTTGCACTTAGTTTTTTTTCCCCTCTGGAACTCTATATTCTTGTGGCTTTCTCCCTTAGTTAACTTAATTCCTGTTCAAATATGAACAGGAATTTCTTCATGTTGCTCCTATTACCCTCTCTTATCTTGCTTTATCTTTTTTCAGAATATTTATGAAGACATTCTGTTATGTTCTTTATCTCCCCCATTTAAATTTAAGTTTCTTAGGTCAGGGATCTCTCCCATTTTGCATATTCCCAGTGTGTGAATGATTCCTGGCACATAACGCTGAATAAGTGTGAATAAATTAATATAATTTTTAAATTAAAAAATAGAAATTATTTATAGAAGAATGTTTCATAACTGAGACACTTTTTCTTTTTTTTTCTTTTCTTTTTTTTAAATTTACATCCAAGTTAGTTAGCATATAGTGCAACAATGATTTAAGGGGTAGATTCCTTAATGCCCCTTACCCACTTAGCCCCTCCCCCCTCCCACGAGATACTTTTTCTTTTTAATCATGTATGTTAAAAGTAGCTTGGGTTTTTATTGACATAATAACTCGTTTGTAATCATAGCTTTACTTAGGAATGATAAAACGTTTTTAAACTTTAAGACACTACCCATGTCTATAGCTCTCTTATTTTATTTCGTGTATGACGTATGAAAATAAATACTATCTTGTAATAACAATTTTTAACCTTCTTTTGTTGATATAAATTATTAAATTACTAGAGGAGAGAGGTGCCTTCTTGAGTTACATTCAAGTACATTTATTTTTTTCATATTTTTTTTCAAGTTTGTTTATTTTGAGAGGGAGATCACATGTGTGTGTATGTGTGAGTTGGGGAGGTGCAGAGAGAGAGGGAGAGAGAGAACACCAAGCATGCTTCATACCGTCAGCACAGACCCTGATGGGTGGCTTGATCTCAGAACTGTAAGATCATTACCTGAGGAGAAACCAAGAATTCTACCCTTAAGCTTAACCAACTGAGCCACCCAGATGCTCTGAAGTACATTTACTTGAAAATGTAATGTAATCTTGGTTCACTGAAGTGCATTAAAACATAAACTTCTGGTCATTCTTTTTCCCCTCTATACATGTTGCATTTTGGCTAGATGAGATCAGTAACTTCAGAACACTGAATGCTTTGGGAATTGTTATTTATGTATTAACAGGGTGTTGATTTCTTTAGTTTGATGGTGATTGTGCTTGTTGGGTGGAAATGAATTGATAATGTTTTACTCTTTATTTTTTTTCTGCTACAAACTATTCTTTAGGAAGTAATTTAAATTTTTAGTAGGAATACTTCATGTAATCAAGTACAATTTCAGATGACACAGTTTGATTTAATGAAGTTTGTAGACATAACAGTTTGTGAATAGTGGTGATATTGATAATTTTCCTATTCTTCATTTTTAATATATATTTTTTCATTTTGAATAATTTTAAAGAGTGAAAGCATGCAGCGTTTTATTAACTATATTCTCAAGAGCTGCAAAAGTGCTTTTTTTTTTAATGGGATATGTGAATTTTGTAGTTTTAATATATAGAAATGTTCAACTTCTGTACTTAGATGATTTATTTCCTTACTACCCATCAGGCTGGCCCAGAATGCCTTCAGTGTGAAGAAGGGTGCTCTAAATCACGGCCTCTGGGTTGTCCCCATCCATGTGTTTTGCCATGTCACCCTGGAGAATGTCCTCCTTGTGTTCAGATGCTTAGAATAAAATGTCACTGCAAGATCACAAGCCTTTATGTGGAATGTAGGTAAGTGGACTGAAGAAGTATTTACTATAATTATTTTAACCAGTATCTCTTTGTAATTCAGAACCCTATACAGTATTCTTTAGGAAACATTATTCACTGTTGCCCGTAGACACTAGAAGCCTAGACTTTCCAGTAGAGACCTGAAGAAAGACATGTAGAATCCCTCACCTTCTAGATACTTAGTCCTGGTTTCAAGGGCAATTCTGCTTTTTCCATTTGGGAATTCTGTGTAAGAGTTTTTAAGGGAAAAAGTTGCATCAATCACTGCTTAAAAAAAAATAGAAATATTCCTATAGTGGATTGTCAAGCAACTGTGTCAAACTAGAATTTTGTTGGATCAAAACTTGATGTGCACATAGTTACTAAGGCATAATTTTTAAATTCTGTGGGGCGCCTGGGTGGCTCAGTCGGTTCAGCCCAGGTCAGCCGTCCGACTTCAGCCCAGGTCATGATCTCGCGGTCCGTGGGTTCGAGCCCCACATCAGGCTCTGTGCTGACAGCTCAGAGCCCGGAGCCTGTTTCAGATTCTGTGTCTCCCTCTCTCTCTGACCCTCCCCTGTTCATGCTCTGTCTCTCTCTGTCTCAAAAATAAATAAACATTAAAAAAAAAAAAATTTGGGGCGCCTGGGTGGCGCAGTCGGTTAAGCGTCCGACTTCAGCCAGGTCACGATCTCGCGGTCCGTGAGTTCGAGCCCCGCGTCGGGCTCTGGGCTGATGGCTCAGAGCCTGGAGCCTGTTTCCGATTCTGTGTCTCCCTCTCTCTCTGCCCCTCCCCCATTCATGCTCTGTCTCTCTCTGTCCCAAAAATAAATAAACGTTGAAAAAAAAAAAAATTAAAAAAAAAAAAAATTTAAATTCTAGACTTTTGTTTATTACAAGTGTAGCTGTTATGGCATATGCCATACTAGGCTATGACTTCTATATTTCCTTTACTTAAAAAAATGCACACTTAATAATATGTATATTTTTGCTTATCAATTATGTGGAGGGGAAAAAATTACCATTTTTTTCCTATTTAATCACAATCTAACATAATTTATCTAACTTGTTCAGCTCTGTTTCACCCAAGTTTGTAAAGTGGGCTGTGTGTAAGTGTATTTGACTCAAGTTAAAGTTGGGGATATGACTTTGTTTCTCATTTTTTTAACATAAATACTTTTTGAAAAATGCCTGTTAGTAGTATCTTAAATTTGCTTTTGTCATTTATACTATAGACTACCGTTTTTTTAAATTGGAAAAGTTAAATTTTATTCTTTTTATATATTAAAATTATTTTGTTGAACTTTTAAGAATGAACTATTATAATTTTTAGCTTTAGAGTTTTGTTTGTAGAGTGAAGAGGGCAATTTTGCTTTAGTAATTAGTGATACTAAAGAAAGGAGATTTTCTTTGGTCTTATAGGGTGTAAATTTCCTTTTCTTACTTCTTTTCCCTTTGTTATGTGGTCTCCAAAGTGTGACTTTGCCTTTTTACCTTCTTGTCCAGAGTGGTTGCCTTTCCAAGATTGACTCCTTGATTCTTGTGTAGTTTTTAAAGTTTCTTCCTTTTAGTTAGTGTTCGTATCTACCAGTACTTTTTCACATTTAGGGTGGACTTTCTCTTTCTGGTGTGATGTTAGCTCAGTTGCCCTCTTCTCTTTTCTGCTCAGTTTTTCCA
Source organism: Lynx rufus (assembly GCF_022079265.1). Lineage (NCBI taxonomy): Eukaryota > Metazoa > Chordata > Mammalia > Carnivora > Felidae > Lynx > Lynx rufus. Next base: position 37,326,605 of record NW_025814845.1, on the reverse strand, counting down.
GAACCCTACTAGTTCTCTGAAATGATATGCTGTGGGAGCTTGAGAAATAGCTTCGCTATGAATTGGTATTTATTTTTCTACTTGCCTGTAATTTGAAATTTGTAGAAATTTGTATCTTCTGGTTATATGCAGGTCATGGGATTTGAGTGATTTTATCATTAATGAGCTGAATGATTTTGTGGGGAGGATATGTAGATAGATATATTTGGATTGAGTTGGCTTCCATTACTACAGTTATCTGGAGTTCCTTTTCCCTTTCCTTGAATGTATATTTAAAGTGTATGATTTTCAGCAGAATATACATTCTTTTCAAGTGTACATGGAACATTCTCCAGAATAGATCACACAGTAGTTCACAAAAGAGGCCTCAACAAATGCCAAAAGATTAAAGCCTCACCATGTACCTTTTCTGACTACAACACTATGAAACTAGAAGTCCAACTACAAGAAAAAAATTGGAAAGACCACAAATATATGGAGTTTAAACAACATGCTACTAAACATTGAACAGCTCAACCAGGAAATCAGAGAAGAAATAAAAAATTATATGGAAATAAATGAAAATGAAAACACAGTGGTCCAAAACCTTTGGGATGCAGCAAAAGCGGTCATAAGAAGTATATAGCAACATAGGCCTACCTCAGGAAGCAAGAAAAAATATCAAACAACCTAATCTTATACTAAAGGAGCTAGAAAATGAATATCAAACAAAACCCAAAGCCAGCAGAAGGAAGGAAGTAATAAAAATTAGAGCAGAAATAAATGTTATAGAAACTAGAAAAATAGAACAGATCAGTGAAACCAGGAAATGATCCTTTGAAAAAAAAATTAATAAAATGTGATAAACCTCAAGCCAGACTTATCAAAAAGAAAAGACAAAGGACTCCAATAAATAAAATCACAAATGAGAAGATAAATAGCAACCAACACCACAGGAATACAAAAAATTATAAGAGAAAGTTATGAAAAATTGTATGCCAACAAATTTTTTAAAGTTTATTTATTTTGAAGTGGGGGGAGGGGAAGGGGCAGAGAGAGATGGAGAGAAAACTCCAAGCAGGCTCCACACTGTCAGTGTGAAGCCCAGTGCAGGGCTCAAACTCATGAACTGTGAGATCATGACCTGAGCTAAAACCAAGAGCCAGATGCTTAACCAACTGAGCCATCCAGGTGCCCCTGTATGCCAACAAATTTGACAACCTAGAAGAAATGGGTAAATTCCTAGAAACATGTAAATGACCAAAACTGAAACAGGAAGAAATAAAAAACTTGAACACACTGGTAACCAGCAAAGAAATTGAATCAGTAGTCCAACTCCCAACAAACAAAAGTCCGTGACCAGATTCTACCAAACATTTAGAGAAGAGTTAATAACTGTTCTCAAATAATTCAAAAAAATAGAAAAGGAAGGTAAACTTCCAATTTCATTCTATGGGGCTAGCATTACCTTGGTACCAAAACAAGCTACCACTAAGAAAGAACTACAGGCCAATATCCCTGATGAACATAGATGCAGAAATTCTCAATAAAATACTAGCAAACGAAATCCAACAATGTATTAAAAAAGTTATTCACCACCATCAAGTGGGATTTATTCCTGAGTTGCAGGTGTGGTTCAGTATTCACAAATCAATCAACGTGATACACCACATTAATAAAAGAAAGGATATGAACCATGTGATCCTTTCAATAGATACAGAAAAAGCATTTTACAAAGTATAATATCTGTTTATGATAAAACCCCAACAAAGCAGATTTAGAGGGAACACACCTCAAAATGGCAAAGGCTATATATAACAACCCCATAGCTAATATCATCCTCAAGGGGGAAAAACAGAGCTTTTCCTTTATGGTCAGGAACAAGGCAGGGATGTCCACTCTCACCACTGTTATTTAACATAGTAATGGAAGTCCTAGCCACACAATCAGACAAGAAAAAGAAATAAAAGTCATTCAAACCAGCAAGGAAGAAGTAAAACTTTCACTATGGCATGATAACTATATATAGAAAACCTGAAAGAGTCCACCAAAAAAAACTGCTAGAACTGATACACAAATTCAGTAAAGTTATAGGATACAAAAATCATGTACAGAAATCTGTTGCATTTCCTTACACCAATTGGAATTTAAATAAAAACTTAAAATCACAATGAGATACAACTACATACCTGTTAGAATTCAAAAGATAAAAGATTGACAGGTGTTGAAAAATTAGTTTATTACTAATTATAAATTTTTTTAATGTTTGTTTATTTTTGAGAGAGAGAAAGAGAGACAGTGCGAGTGGGGGAGGGATGGAGAGAGGGAGACACAGAATCCGAAGCAGGCTCCAGGCTCTGAGCTGTCAACACGGAGCCCTATGCAGGGTTTGAACCCAAGAGATGTGAGATCATGACCTGAGCCGAAGTCGGCCGCTTAACCAACTGAGCCACCCAGCACCTCCCTCTGTTTTTTTTTAATGTTTATTTATTTTTGAGAGAGCGAGATAGTGCAAGTGGGGGAGGGACAGAGAGAGGGAGACACAGAATCCGAAGCAGCTTTGTGTATTCATTTTTGAGAGAGAGATGAAAAATTAGTTTATTACTAACTGTAAAATGATAGGAACAAAATGATATTAATTCTTAAGTTCAGAGGTGAGCACCATACTTGTAAGGATGAAAACGTACAACTTCTGGGAGAGCCAGAAATTATTAAGTGATATTATTAAGTGAATTTTTGCTAAGAAAATTGCATATGTTACCTTAGAGTACATTTATACTAATTTGATAACACATATTTAAGATAATAGTTTTGACATTAGGCTAAATTTATGGTATATTTTGGCAATTATGTATACTAAAAGGAAATAGGAAAAGAAGGAAAAGAAACAATAAAAAGGAGAAGAAAGGTAATGGGAAGAGAAAATAAGATTCATATGGTAGGGATTTTAAGAGTATCACCAGTTAACTGACTCATGCGATGTCTGTTGTGGTTGTATTCAACTAGATTAGAAAGTAGGTAAAGCACCAGTTATTCCCTGGTGCTCATGACTTTTCCTGAATTACCCACCAAGTCAAATATAAAAGCACACAGACTGCTCTAAAATGATTGAATCTAAAATGAATGAATTTCTAATATTAATAAATAAGTTACCAAAACAACTTAAAAAGATTTCCTAAAACAAGCTTACTAAATTCTTCAATTTGAAGTAGGTTTTTTTTTTTCTCTTTAAGAAAAAACAAGCAAAGGGGGGGAAAAAGAGAGAGACAGGGAGGCAAATCAAGAAACAGACTCAACTACAGAGAACAAACTGATGGTTGCTAGAGGGGACGTGGATGGGGGAATGGGTTAAATAGGTGATGGGGGTTAAGGGGTGCACTTGTTGTGATGAGAGCTCTGGGTATTGTATGGAGGTATTGAATTACTGTATTGTACACTTGAAACTAAATTACAATTTGTGTTAACTAATTGGAATTTAAATAAAAACTTAAAAAAAAGAAATCTGGGTGAGCATTTTCTCAGGATCAATTTTAAAGTAATATATTGAGCCATCAGTTTTTAACTGTTCATGGAAGTATTAGGAAAATGATAATTATATGATAATATAATGGTTGATCTATCAACAGGGAAAGATAATAGCAGGAACTATTAAAGAGATCATATTTTGTATGTGTTTTATACTCCCTTTTTGCAGCGATTGACTTTTTGGCATTTGATTTATTGGTAATAGATAAAGCGCTGGAAGTTTTCAGTTATCAGACCAGGTAAGTAATTTGAGATAATTATTACAGATGGTACACAAAATAGTTTTCAAGAAAAAAATGAAGTAGGGTAATTTTATGGATATGTTTGAAATTGTGAATTACTTTTAGAGAAATTATGTTATAAAATGGACTTCGGTTTGAATGGCATCAAAATTTCCTCTTTTATTTTTAGAAAAATAACCACTGCTGATATAGATGAAAAGAATCTCCTTAGTTGTTGCAAAAATCAGTGTCCTAAAGAGGTAAGCTTTAATAGAAACTTTTAAGTTGTATTTCTATGGCCTTGTTTCTCTTGGATTTTCTCTTTTCTCGTTTGGTCTTATTTCAGGTCCTTTCTGAACCTGCTAGACATGTGGGTCCAGAAAGGAAGATGTGATTGAGGTCTGTAAAAATGTAATACCTACTAACTGTGGATGCACATCTCTTTATGAAATTTTGGGGCTATTAGGACTAAGACTGACCCTTCGAAGATTGTTTTCTAAGAGCAGTTTTAAATACAGCTTATATACTTTATATGATAGAGTATTGACCTAATGCTTTGCCCCTCCTTAAAATATTAAATAGGTGAAGAACTGTGTGAGTCATAGGCTGTGAGACAGTAAATCCATAGTAGGTTATTTAAGAAGCAGATTTGTGTGTGTGTGTGTGTGTGTGTGTGTGTGTGCGCGCGTGTGCATGCACGTATGTATGAACTTTAAAGTTCATTATTATTTTGAATTAATTCATACAAAGTACTTATGTTAAAGTTTTATTTTTAAATATTCTGATTCTTGTATGTGCATTGTATCCAAACTGAAAGTATTAAAAATAGTTCAGAAAAATTATTCAGAGTGTAAAGGTTAAAAGTCACCAGTGATTTTTCTTGGTGATAATTTGAGAAACCAAAGTGGTCCGTCTATAGTTGGTTAACTTAAAAGTCAGAGTATTCCCTTTTTTGTTGTTGGAGGTAGGGCAGTAATAGTTACTTGATTTGGTTGGACATTTATAAAGGAATCCCTTTGACTTACAGATATACTCATTGTACCACTTTTATTTTAATTCTGTCTTTATGTATTTACCTGTTTCTCGTCCTCTTTATAGTCAGGGAGAGATGACAACAAAGTCTTAATGACAAGTATAGAAGTCATTCTCTTTAATTAAATAAAAAGAAATTAACGCATGATATGCCTTTTTGTTAGCAATATTTCCTTTTAACTAAAACTGGATTCTTTTTATGGATTTCTGTTTAAGAACTATTGGAAGTTGAACCTGTGTATTTTAAAAGTTATGTGAGATTATAAACAGACATTTCAAGCAATAAATGATTATTTTAATAACCTGTCTTTGTCATACAGGCAAAACTAAGGGGGGCATTGGGATATTTCAAATTTAATTTTCTGAATTCTTCAAATCCTGAGTTTTTCCTTTTTAAAATAAATTTTCTTCTGTCCAAATTCAGATTCCAGGTAATAAGTGGTTGAGAATGTTTTATTTTTAATCTGACTCAGTAACTTGGTATGAGATTGTAGTTAGAAATAACAAAATTAAATTTAGGGATTGCTAATTTGCAGTTTAACATTTCCTTGGCTGTGATTCGTTTGTGATACTGTTATGACATTTGGTGGGACTAGATGAATGGTCACTGTTTAAAAATTTGTTTTCCATGCTCATGATTATTTGGATTCTAGATCATTCTGGAGCCCTGAGTATTTCCAGAGTCTCCTTGGGCTCTCTTGAAAAATATACCCTTAGTTTGGGAACAATCCAGGTGGCTGTTATAGTTTGAAACAGTCTAGGAGCGGACAGGTGTCTAATAGAACTTACTCTAGTTTTTGGCCTCTCAACATTGGTAAGGCTACAGCAATACTTCTCAAACAGTCAGTTTAAGAGCTTCTTGAAATGGATTAATGGGCCCTGCCCCAGAGTTTCTGGTTTTGGGGGTCCAAGAATTTGCATTTCTAATAAGCTTATATATAATAGTGATATTGTTGGTCTGGCACCACAGTTTTGAGACTCACTAAGCCATAGAATCAAGTCACACTTGGGATCAACCAAGAACTGTGTCACTTTGCATCTGCAGCAGATATCCTGTACTCAGAGTTAAGGTATAGGATGATGGTAAATTCTGATGTAGCGATAGATTCCTGTTCACTTTCTCTTCCCCTCCCCATACTATGGATTTCTTGGGGGCAGGGACTATGTCATATTTGTCCTTGCATCCAGTCCTTTGTTCCCTGTTTGTATGTATTAGGCAGTTGGTAAATGTTTGTTGAATGTGAATTAAACTGAACCATGGGAGTGATATAGGCATTTCCTTCTAGATATACACACTCTATGTCTTCTGGACTGGTTTGAATTTAACTAAAAGAAAATATAAAGATACCATGAAGAACTAACTACACCTTTAAACTGCCCCACATACACAATTCTGCTTTTAAAACATATTTCTGAATTTGGTTTTATCATCCCCATGCAAGCTTTTTTACTTTTTGCTTGGGAAAATTATTTAATGTCTCTGTAACTCAAATTGTTCATGTATACAATGGGAGAAATAATACTCACTTCTGAGCGCTGAGTATTAATGAGTTAATAACATGTAAATGTCATAGTATATGGTAAGTGCCTTATATGTGCTTGCTGTAGTGATGATGATATATGTGGGTATTTATCCACAAACATTGTTTTGCAAGCTTTCCTTAATTATTTTTAAAGAGCTTTTTTAATTGTGATTAAAATGGAACATTTTGAAGTAGACAGTATTGGTTATTGATGAGGTGTTGGATATGACATATGCAAATGTTAGCAGAATGATGTTAGGGACTGAGTAGAAGAAAACCATTCCGCATTGAGTAGAGTAGGCTATCTCTGCTTTAAATGAATGTGAAGGTTAGATGTTTTAGAAAAACCTCAGTATTTTGGTGTGAAGTCTGTAATGAAGATACAGTTTTATATATTTTGCATTTTAATCAGCTTCCTTTGAAACCGCTTTTCAGCTCTTTTAGAATATAAGCTGGCTTTTAAGATAACACATACTTGTACATCTGATTTTTTTAAACAATGAAATTATTACCTAGTCAGAAATACGTAATACATATGGACAGTTTAACAAATGGTTAAAAAGTCAAGACTGTATAACTCCACCCAGGTTAAAAATTACAGTGTGACTGCATCTCAGAAGTCTACCAAAGTCCCTGTCTGACTGTGGTTTCCTCTTTCTATCCTATATGTTATCTCCATCTCCCTTTTATAGTAATTTACTTGCTTTTGTTTATAGTTTTCATCTGGAAACAATATTGCTTGCCTAATTTTATATTAAAAGTTCAAAAGTATAAACTTATGTGATCTACTTACTGTGCTTTATGTTATGTTTGTCACGTTTATTACATTTGCCACAGTCTTTATTCCATTATATGAGTAGACTATAGTTCACTGTGTTTTCTTTACTGTGGGTAGATATTTGAGTTGCTAAAAATACTGCTATGAACATTCTTGTTTGTACATTCTAATATATGTGGATATAGGTTTCTCTATGTGTCATTGCTTATTCATAGGGGATGTATAATTTAACTTAAAGTCGTATTGATTTCCAAAATAGTTGTACAATTTACTGTCAGTAAATTTTCCTGTTTACTACCAGTATTTTAAAGTTCCAGTATTTTAATTTCCAGTTACCACCACACTTGGTATTGTCATAATTTTTAAGTTTTGCCAATTCTATGGCATCTGGTGATTTTAAATTACATTTTCCTGATTACTAGTGGTTTTTAATACTTTTTCAGGATTAATGACATTACTTTTGTCTGTGGGGCATATGTTGGATACCAGCACAGCAGACTTCTGGATGAGTTTCAGTTCTCCTTGCAAGCTACAGAAATCAGTTTGGTTAACTTACCACACACAAAAAAAGACATATTTGGAGGATTTGGAGGCCAGTTCATAGATTTTGAAGGAAATGCTGTTACAGCAACTTTGGGAAGGGCAGGACCTGGGCAGCCCCCAGGGGCTTGCCAGCAGGGGCTTGAGGGCTCTGTAGTGAGATGACTATTCAAACCACCATCTCTTTCTTTTTAGTTTTCAGTTATCAGGAGAGAAAATCTGATTGGTCCCCTTAGGTATGGGGGCTCCCTTGGCACAGGCAGCAACAGACAGGGAACTGGAATGGGTGGTACAGTCATGGCCATAGCTCCTGGGAGAACTGTGGTAAACCAGGCAGCCATTCCAATTTATGTCTTCTGTTTCTTCTACCAACAGAGAAGGTGAAAGGCAGGGAGATTCATGGAAGAATTGTGAGATGGGGGTAACAGGATCAATACAGTATTTAGAGAAAAGAGGTACATTTTAAAGGTAGAAGACCCAGCCAGAGAAAAGAGACTTTTAAGATGGTAGTGAAGTTGTGGAGAGTGACCATGGGGTCTTTTAGGACTAAGGCAGAAAGATAGGACATCCAGAAAGATATGACATCCGGTTTTTAGCTTTTCATCAAACCCCAACACGTTGAAAATATAGAATACTATAGTCACAATTCTGAGTAACTTCAGAAAGTCTATATTGATTCTGAAAAGCTTCCCTATTCACTTTCCCCATTAGAGTTATTGATTTAAAGTTGAAGTAGAGTGGTTAGTTACTTTTAGAGAGGATGACCGATGTCATTACCTCGATGAAGGAAAGAGCAAGAGGCTACAGAGACCTGTTTGGAGAAGAAGAGAGGATGGGTGGTAAGTTGATGCCAAATGTTTGTCTTCTTCATGAAGTCAGGCTAGAGGCACTGGCAGGAATGGAAATGAGGAAGAAGTTGAGGAGGACAAAGACTTTAAACCACCTTGTGAGGCAGATATTTGATAGTTCAAAAGTATGAACTTTTGAGCTTATTAAGCAGTGTTCAAGGCCTGTAGTTAGGTAGAGAGAAAAACAAAACTGAAGTGGTCCAGGAATGCTAGTGTGGAACTCATTCCAGCAGCGCAGCCCTATGGTGGGACCGATGAAAATGTAGTCTGAGTGATCCATATTTAATTTTGGTGCGAACGTCTCAGCTAAAAATGAAAAAACAAGAAATTTAGTTGCACACCAGAGAGAGACTAAAGGCAATGGAAAAGACTTCTGAATGTTTTAAAGTCAGTAGAGATAATAGTTTGAAGAATCAATCTGGTGAAATATAAAGATCAGAAGTTGGAGAATTCAATGTTTATTAAGGTGTATTTGTTAATGAATATAAGAGACACAAAGAAATAGAAGACCATTGCCCTCATTATAATACCTTTTATTATAATAGCTAAATATATTGAGAACATTTAATCCTCACGACAGCCTTACAAAGTTCTGTTTCCCTTCCCAGTTTTATATGTGAGGCACAGAAAAGTCAGGAGGTTTGCCCAAGATTTCACAGTTGGTAAATAGGGAAGCTGAAATTCAGTTCCAGGCAGCTTGACTTTGGAATTTAACCACTAACCAATGGTGTCTTTTATTCACAGTCTGGTTCTAGAGACAGGAATCTATGAAGTGTCTAAATTTTTAAAAATTTTTAATGTTTTCATTTTTGAGACAGAGCACAAGCGGGGGAGGGGCAGATAGAGAGGGAGACACAGACTCTGAAGCAGTCTCTAGGCTCTGAGCTGTCAGCACAGAGCCCATCGTGGGACTTGAACCCACGAACCATGAGATCATGACCTGAGCAGACGCTCAACAGACTGAGCTACCCAGGCGCCCATAATTTTTTTGAAGACCACACAAACAGTGTCACAATAGTTTAAAAGTAGATTTCTTACATAATTACTATTATTTGTTCAAATATAGGCAAATTTCTATCATGTTACTATGGTGATCTAAGCCATTTATTGAAGTCTGGATAAGATTTGAATACAAAGAAGATCACAATGTTTCATCTGAAAGCTTGACTGTGATAAGAAGATAGTAAATAACTAAAGACAAGGAGCCACGTAGACATCATGGCAATTGCTTAGTTGGTTTGGCTACCTATATAATATGTTTTAATACATAGTGGCAAAGAGAAATGATTTAGAGTAAAAGGCTAAGCAGTTGTATTACAACACAGTGCCTTAAGGACAAGAAAGTTTTCTTTCTTTCTTATATAACCATATAGGGAAGGTAGATGTGTTATCACTGTGCTCCATGTATTCATCCAGGAACCCAAATAAGTCAGGCAGCTCTGCTTCATCTTGACACATGGTTTCCATTCGTGCTCTAAATGTCATCATTTACAGCACATTGGGAAGGGAAGAACATGGGTGTATGCTCTTGAAAAGCTTGAAGGCACAAAAGCACTTTTGCTTACATTTCATTGGCCAGAACACAGTCACATGGCTATAACTAGCCGCAACCCTGATGTAAGATACACTCTTGGAGTGGAACTGGGGAGAATATTTAACATTTATGTGTAAAGTAATTTATATCTAAAAGAAAAAGTTGGAAAATTAGATCATTATCCAGGGTTGATTGACCGACCCTGCTGTGATAGACTCTCTTAAAATAGCTGTTGGAGGAAGGGGAGTTTGTAGAGTATGACTAGAATATAAATATGCAATTGCTTTATTTTCGTTTTATTTTAGCTTCCTTGTGGTCACAGATGCAAAGAAATGTGTCATCCTGGTGAATGTCCCTTTAATTGCAACCAGAAGGTAAAACTTAGATGCCCTTGTAAAAGAATAAAAAAGGTAAGTATTTTAAGTTATTGAATATACTTTTCTGTGTACAAAAATTTTTTTTTTGTCTCTGTTTTGGTAGTTTTTGACTTTACTTTTTGCCTTTTAATTTTAAGGTCTTACCTTTTAGAATCTTTATTGTTAGCCTATTTCTGTAGGTACTTATTTTTAAAATCAGCTTTGTTTGGCAATTTAGTTTTCTGTAATTTACTCATAAAAGAACTTTGTTTTATGTTGGAACTAAGTTCAGTGCCCTTTTTTTGGGTAGAATCAATATGCTCTAGATTTGAGGGGTGCTTGGGTGGCTCAGTTGGTTAAGCGTCCAACTTCAGCTCAGGTCATGATCTCGCAGTTTGTGAGTTCAAGCCCTGCGTTGGGCTCTGTGCTGACAGCTCAGAGCCTGGAGCCTGCTTCGGATTCTGTGTCTCCCTCTCTCTCTGCCCCTCCCCCACTCATGTTCTGTCTCTGTCTCTCTCTCTCTCTCTCTCTCAAAAATAAAGATTAAAAAAAATTTAATATGCTCTAGATTTGAGGTCTTTATACAAGGAACATGGAATGAGTAATAGAGTGAGTTTCATGGTTTAAGAAATGGTCTGGAATTTAACCTTTGTTGCTCTTAATTATGAAATAGTTTTTGCCATCAGTATCATGTTGTGAAAACACAGCCTTAAAAAGACTTCACATGCACAGCCTTATAACAAACTGGGAGAGAATTCATTTTAAGATAAAATAGTGGTAATGGAGGAGTAAAAGGGCAAAACTTTTTTTTTTTGTAATGTTTGTTTATTTTTGAAAGAGAGCGAGAGAGACAGAGTCTGAGCGGGGAGGGGCAGAGAGAGAGGGAGACACAGAATCCGAAGCAGGCTCCAGGCCCTGAGCTGTCAGCACAGAGCCTGAGGCGGGGCTCGAACTCACGAGGTGTGAGATCATGACCTGAGCCGAAGTCGGACGCTTAACCCACTGAGCCACCCAGGAGCCCCTGAAAGGGCAAAACTAAGAACTGGAAAGCTCAGTGGAAGCAAACTATACACCATTCAGCTAAACTAAGCTTACACAGAAGAGTCTCACTGTTCTCCAGTGTCAGCAGCTGGGTGGTCTTGTTTTCAGCCTCCTTTTCCTTGACTTGCCTGTTTACGCTGTTGACCTCTGATTTTTGCTATCTCGGTTACAGTTGTAACTCCTTTTTTCCTTCATATTCTTATGGTCATCCCCTAAAGTTAGTCTTTTTCTTTTCTTTAAATTCATTCAACAAATATTTATTGAGAATCTTCTGCTTTTATTCAGGATATTTGCTTTTTACTTTTTTTCACAGTTCCTACCATCACTTCCTGGGATAGGTAGCTTCTGAATTTAAATTTAGAAGCCTGACCTCTTCTGAAGTTGAATCCCTAAGTTTTAGATATTTAAATTGGACCGCTTTATGTGAAAATCAATGCTTAGTCAAGTCACTTTTCATCTGCGATGTCTCTCTCATGTCCTGTTACTGTCCAAATACAGTTCGCCACCCACTAGAAGAACTTTGGCAACAGCTCATTCTTGGACTCTGATAACAGCTTCATAGCAGATTTCCCTGCCTCCAAGTCTAGTACTTCCTTAATCTAAGTTCTTCAGTGGTTCTTCATCACTATGGGAAAAGAATATACATTTAGAAGAAACATCTATGTACATACTGACTTGGCATTCAAGTGAATCTGTGATGGTGAATGTTTGCCTGCTTATCTCCAGTCTCATCCTCTAGCAGCCATCTCTGTGAATCTGTTACTTGGGTGTCCTAACATATGTGCTACCTTACGCTTTAATCTGTGGCGATGTATACATTCTTCCTTTTGTGTAAAATGCAAAGTTTTTTCCCTTTACCATTCCGTCCACTAGAATCCTGCCTCTAGTATTCAGTGCAAGCATTTCCTTGTTTGGGAAGCTCTTCCTTGTCCTGACTCCCTTAGGAAGACTTAGATGCTGTTTTCCCTTGGTTTTCTTTATCCTAGGTTCATGACTAAGAGCTTGATGATCCTAGGGACGTCTGCAACCTTGTTTTCTCATCCATAAAAGAGAATTTATACTTAGATTTATTGAAAAGAATAAAAGAGGTAATGCTTATGTAGCATTTAGTACAGTGATTGCTATGTTTAATAAATAGCTGCTGTTATGATTAGTTAACCACTTGTCATATTATTCCATTCTTTTCCTTATTGTGTCCCTGTCCCTCATACAGTGCTTGGCATGTAATAGGTACTCTGTAAGTACCTTTTTTTTTCTTTTAAATTTTATTTATTTTGAGAGAGAGAGAGAGAGAGAGAACGTGAGAGAGCACACACAGGGGAGGGGCAGAGAGAGGGAAAGAGAGAATCCCAAGCAGGCTCTGTGCTGCCAGTGCAGAGCCAGACATGGGGCTTGAACTCACAAAACTGTGAGCTCATGACCTGAGCCGAAACCAAGAGTTGGACACTTAACCAAGTGAGCCACCCAAGCGCCTCACCAAAATTTTAAAACTTTTTTAAAAAAGATTAAGTGGTTGAGAGGGAAATTTGTAGCTCTCCAGAAAATCCTCTAGAACTGAATGAGTTGGTAGCCATTGGCCACATATGGCTGTTTATTTATTTGAATATTTTTTAGCTTTATTGATGCACAGGTGACAAAAATTATACGTATTTAAAGTGCACACATGATGATTGTCCACACATATACACTGTGAAATGATTACAGCAATAAAGCTAATTAACATTTACCTCACAGTTCCTGTTTCTTTGTGGCGAGAATACTTACAGAGCATATTTAAAATATATAATACAGTATTAGTAACTATAGCCAGCATGTGGTGTATTAGGTTCCTTAGAACTTACTCATCTTATCACTGAAAATTTGTAGCCAGTGACCAATTTCATCATATTCTACCTAGTCCATAGCTCCTAGAAATTTCCATTCTCTTCTCAGCTTTTCTAAGTTCTTCTCAGCTTTAATTTTTTAGATTCCACATGTAAGTAAGCTCATACAATATTTGTCTGTATCTGACTTATTTTACTTAGCATGATTGTCTCCATGTTCATCCATGTTCTCTAAATAACAGGATTTCCTTCTTTTTTATGGCTGAATAATACTGCATTATAGGTAGGTAGGCAGATCACATTTTTTTTCATTCACTTATCCATTGATGGACACATGTCTTGTTACCATATATTGGCTATTGTGAATAATGATGCAGTGAATATTGGAGCACAGATATCTCTTAGATACTATTTTCATTCCCTGTATAGCCAGAAGTAAGACTGCTAAAACCTATACTACATCTCTTTTAAGTTTTTAAAGAAGCTTCCACACTGTTTTTCATACTGGCTATACCAATTTACATTCCTGCCAACACAGCGCAAGGTTTCTTTCTTTTTTTTTTCTGTAGTCTTGCCATGACTTGTTATTTATTGGCATATCAATTATAGTTATTCTAACAGTTGTGAGTTGATTATGTCATTATGGTTTAGATTTGCATTTTCCTGGTGATTAATGATATTGAGCCCATTTGCGTATACCTGTTGGCACATATGGGTATTTAAAATTTGAATTTTAACGAATTAACATTAAATAATAGTAAACCTCCAGTTCTTCAGTTTCACTAGACACATTTTGAGTTTCAGTAGCCATATGTAGTTAGTGTTACTCTGTTGGGTAGTGCAGATTTAGAACGTTTTCATGATCTCAGAAAGCTGTGTTGGATGCCACTACTCTAGAGCATTTTATCCCCTGGAAGCCTTAGAAATATAATAAACAATAAAAATAAAGAATAAAAATGAAATTAAAGCTAAGTTCGTAGTGGCTCTAGTAAATAATTATTAAATGGATGCTTTGAATTTTATGTTCTTTACTTTTTTTCAATTATGAGGCAATAAAAGAATGATCCCTCTTTGAATTAAGACATTTAATGCTTGTAACCATATCATCATTAAATATTCATGAAGTGACTCTTAATATGCATAACCTTAAGCTGTTAGAGAAATTTTGCTTTTTTGTGGCATACAGTTAGGACTTTGAGGGAAAAAGCTTTTAAAATCAAATTTTTAAAAATATTATTTGTAGGAACTACAGTGTAACAAAGTACGTGAAAATCAGATTTCAATAGAATGCGACACAACATGCAAGGAAATGAAACGGAAAGCATCTGAGGTAATGTTACATTAAATGTCAATTCTAATTTGCTAATTAATAGCCTTTTCATATTTTGTGGATTACTTTATGTGCTTATTACAAACAGATCTCATCTCTTTTTGCTTTTGTAATAAAAGCCTAGTTTTGTAGGCCTATTTTCAATCCCCAGGTGTATTCTTCAGTGTGTACTAGATTTTTCCATACCAGTTAGTGTATAATGCTCTGGAATGGGACATAGTTTTTCATTTTAATGTTAGTCTAAGCCTCCTGAAAGCTAGGTTAAAATAATACAAAATAAGGTTTTGGAATTCTTTGCTGTTTGGGTTACCTCTAGGGTCATCATTTGCCTCCATTAATGCATTCAATGAATAAACTCTTGATTTTGTTTGATACTAAGGATTCCCTTCCAGATAGAACATTTGCAGAAAATGGTCAATTTCAATTCTAGAAAAAGAGTGGTATTGAATAATGTATTATAGACTTAGTATGATAACTCAAGAGAAAAAAATCAGCTTTAAAAATATTTCATTTTGCAGTTTTGTGACTCTTTGAATTGTGATCTAATATCTATTATAATTGTTAAACTGAAATGTTTATATACTGTGTAACACTATCCCTCCCCTCCCCTTCCAGTCGGTTAGACAGAACCTTGGTAACACTTCTCAGTATAACCTTTACATGTCATTAAGTAACTTCCAATATAAAGTTCCTAGAAGTCATTCTGGGTTAGTGGATCCTGGGTGGGAAGATGTTAAAATTCTGAATAAAATTTGATGGTTATGATGGTAATATACTTTTAAATGTCTATAAAACAGATAAAAGAAGCAGAAGCCAAAGCTGCTCTTGAAGAGGAAAAACGAAGACAACAGGTAACTAAACAAAATACCTAGATTTATGTCTTTTTGTATCGTTGTTAGTTTTTAGAGAAACACAAGGTATATTCCACATACAAACTAGGGGCTGGTCTACTGTTTTCTGGACTGAAAATAATACATTTCCTACAAAACAGAAATTAGCCATTCCCTCACTTCAGTCCAGCTATCCTGAACCTCTCAAGAAGCATGAAATCTTGTATATTCCCAGATATTTTGTATATTCCCAAATTTACTTCCTTGCCAGGCTCATCCATTCTCTAGTGATAAGAATTTTAACTCCTCTTTAGGTTGGTGGGTGTTGGTGGGGTGTGGCAGCATCCATTTTTTTTCTTAAAAATTTTTTTACGGGCGCCTGGGTGGCTCAGTGAGTTAAGTGTCCGAATTTGGCTCAGGTCATAATCTCACAGTTCATGAGCCCCATGTCGGGCTCTGTGCTGACAGCTCGGAGCTGGAGCCTGCTCCGGATTTTGTGTCTTTCTCTCTCTGCCCCTCCCCTGCTCACACTCTGTCTCCCTTCTCTCTCTCAAAAATAATAATTTTTTAAATGTTTTTTTTTTTTTTTTTTCTTGAGAGAGCGAGAACGAGAGAGAACAGCTGGGGAGAAGCAATGAGAGAAGGGGACAAAGAATCCTAAGCAGGCTCTGCGCTGACAGCAGCAAGCCCGATGCAGGGCTTGAACTCATGAACTGCGGGGCTCTAACCCACAAATGAGATCATAACCTGAGCCAAAGTCAGACACTTAAATGACTGAGCCACCCAGGCCCCTGGCAGCATCCATTTTAAAGTACCTCTTGGAGCACTTGTCTTCACTTACCTAAAATTATTTGAGTTCTATTTTACTGGGTTGTAAATTGTCTGTAAAAGTCAGTGTTGTTTACTAACCAATGCACTTATTTTAATAATACATTCCCTTATTTCTCCTTTATTTTCATAAATGCAGGATTATTATCTGCTCTTTGTTCTATAGCAGATAACAACTACATTTCTGTACATTTGCTCAAATACTATCTTGATTGTATACTCCAAAGAATGGCTTAAGTTTCTAATAGTGACATGATTGTTTATCAGTTTGCATTTTGAGATGCTCCATACTTAGCAAAAAGGGTATATTATATGCAAACTGCTGCCTTTTGAATGAGGAAATTGAAATTTATATGACTTGAGGGGAGGGCATTGGAAACAATTCAGGTAGCAAATAAAAGTGGGCTAAAATGACCTCTGATGTTAAATGGTTCTATAAAGTTGGTTTGCCTAATATTCCGAAATTAGTTATCAAAGCTCTTACAGTAAAACGTGGATTGACTAGAATCCTGGGAGGTTAATTTATTAGGAATAGTTGAGGGTGAATCTTCTTTCCCTTTTTATAAACCATTGTGGACGGAAATTTTTAATATATTCACTATTTACTGACCTTTTCAACAGAGTGTATAGAACATTGTTTAAATTCTGCATGATGAATATGGGTCATCATTAAAGCATCAATTATTTTACTGTGTCAGTTCCCAAGTTTGGCTCCTTTTCATGTATATTGATCTTGTTCTCTATTTCAACCACCACGAAAAATATTCTGACATTTTGATTCCTTGAAGAATGCTACTTTGTGTTAAATTAAGTCCAGGAGTAGCTCATCTTCACATGTGGTTTACGGGTGAAGTAATGGATGTGTTAACTGAAGTTTGTACAGTTGACTCTCGAACAACACAGGTTTAAGCTGCAGGGGTCCACTTAAATGAGGCTTCTTTTTGATAGCTACAGCACAGTACTGTAAATGTATTTTCTCTTACTTATGATTTTCTTAGTAACATTTTCTTTTCTCTAGCTTATTTTATTGTAAGAATACAGTATATAATACAACATACAAAATATGTGTTCATCAACTGTTCGGTAAGGGTTCCAGTCAACAGAAGGCTGTTTATTAGCAGTTAAGTTTTGGGGGAGTCAAAAGTTGTATGTGGATTTTTGACTGTGGGGTCAGCACCCCTGACTTCTGCATTGTTTAAGGGTTAACTTAAAGCATGAAGCATTTTTCCCCTGAAGAATTTCTACTCTGTTTTTAAATGTATTTGATAAAGAGAAGACTCAATTTCTGGCAGTTTTTTTTCTCTACTCACTTGAATTTCCTTCATAAAGCCATTAATGTTTATTACTAGCATTGTAAAAAGCTAGAATTACAGGTATTTTTATTCTCACTGGGCATCTCTTATCGCTTGCCAGAAATTGTTGTGAAAACTCAGTAGGTTAATGGTGTTGAAGTATAAAACTAATGTCTATATTTAGGGCACCCTTTTTTAATCAGATATTTCTGTATTTTGTGTCAAAGTCAGGCCCATGGTCTGAAATAATCTGTGACTCCCTATTTCCCTTTCTGCTTACTAAACTCTGAATGTGTTGAATGCAATCTGTAGTGGAGAGAGTTTTTTTTAAAAAAATCAAATCAATATATTTATTTTATACCATTACTATTAAAACATTTCACAAATTGATTTTCATCCAAGTGGAGAATTTCAAATCAGCGTACGTATCGAATCTAATAAAAATGATACTGTTTTGTTTTTGACTTAGGCTGAACTGGAGGCTTTTGAAAACAGACTGAAAGGTCGTCGGAAGAAGAGCAGGAAAAGAGATGAAGTGACAGTGGAGCTGACGCTATGGCAGAAATACAAATATTCTCTCCTTCCCGCATGTGCACTGGTGGTTTTAGTGTTTGCCTGGTACATAGCCCGTGATGTGGCATAGAAGTTGTGATCTGTTCACATACCTCAGACTGGATTTAGAGAAGTCAAGTCTGGAACGTTAGGAAGTGTATACTGTAGAACATATATATTCACATTCGTCTCTGTGTTCTCTTCCGGCTGTTGTTAGAAGGACGGAATGCTAAGCTTTCTCCTGATGAGCATACCGGAAGTGGTAGGGTAACATTGTTCACTAGTAAAAGCATGACCGAAATTGTGAAATCTTTCATAAGTCATAGCCAGTGGCAGGGTAGCACATCAGTTGTTCAGTGCGCTTCCTTGTGTTAACACGGTTGTTTCATTGACTATTTCAAACCAACTTTCTTTTCTTTTCTCTTTTCTTTTTCCTTTCTTTCTTTCTTTCTTTTGCAAAATTAAGATGAAACTGAGCCATATGTGCAGTAAAAGGAATATTTCACAATGTTTTGGTTACTTATTAAAAGGTACTTTTCTTGATCATGTAACTTTGTACTTTAAAAAAAAAAACTATTCTCTAAAAGACCTCTTAAATTGTAACATGAAGCTATAATTAGATGTAATTAGATTCCAGAAATTGGCTTATTAGTGAGGAATTTTTATCAGTTATTGAAATAAGTTTTTATGTGGTGGGTTTCTCAGAGGAAAATACAATTGTTTTTAAAAAATGTCAGGCTAGATTTCTCACATGTGGCTATTTCTTGTGTAAGAAGCACTTAACTGAAGTTTGGCATGTTTTGTAAAACTTGTACGTGTCTTCTCAAAGTAACAATAAAAGAAAAACTGATATTTATGAGCAATAAATGCTTGAGCACAGGGCTTATGAGCTTTCTATACTTACTCTCATTTCTTTTTACCATGATCCTGTAAGTAGATTTCAGCTGGAAATCATCAGTTCTTATGAAAAAAACACTCTGATAGAGAACTATCAGTAAGCCAAATCTGTTTGAATTGTCATTTTAAATGGTTTTGCTATTTAATTTTTGTATGATTAATGTTTTCATTAAACTTTTTCATACCAAATTTGTAACCTAGAATATTTACTATTATCTAGAAGATTCAGGAGCCAGTAATTTTAGGTTAGGTATTAGTATCAATGTATAAAAGCTCTAATACTTGATGCAAAACATAGTTAATTGGTAGATACTGAAAAATGCAGAAGTATGTTTTAAACAGAAATACAAAGAAGGATTTTTACACTTTGCTGACCTGAATTCAAAATTTTTTAATGTTATATGCATTCGTCTAGTATTAGTGTCTAAAATGAAAGGGCAGTCATTCTTTTCATTATGGTATTTGTGTTTTGATTTTAGACTTTTTTTTCTTTTTTACCTTTCTCCATGTTAGAGTAACTGGGTTAGTGTTTCAGGAGCTCTAAGTTAGAGCTGCTACACTTATGTCATTTCCTGACTCTAAAAGGTGAATATTAAAGACTGTGAGCAACTAGGTGTCTACCTGAGGAGCTATTTTTCATGTATCTCAGAATCTTGGCCTAATAAATGAGCCTAAAGCCTATTTCCTATCTGTTTGTTGGGCTTCTGTTCTTGCTAGTTTTCTTTCGCATTTGTGGGGAAGAATTTAGTGAGCTGAGGAATGAGACTGATTAGAATAATAATAATTAAGCTGTTTATTATTTTGTAATTGCTTGGCTAGTAGTTCAGAGCTTTGTTAATTTACCCAAAGTCACACAATTATTTATTTATTCAGTCAACAGATGTGTTTCCTGTGTTACAGGTACTTTGTAGGTACTGGAGATGAGAGTGATCCTTCCTCTTAGGGAGTGACTAAGGAGAGGAAGGGGACAGGAAGGAAATAGATACACAATAAAATGAACATCCTTTCATGTGTGATAGGTGGTATTAAAAAATGAAAAGTCATGAAAATGGGGGTAAGTGGGGACTAGCTGTTCTATTCTGGGAAAGTCCCTCTGAGATGGGGACATCTGAGCTGTGCCCTGAATGACCTTCACTTGAAGACGTGAGGGAAAAATCCATGAGGGAGGAAAAGTAGCAAGTACTAAGTCTCTGAGCCCCATAGACCATGGTGAGGAATTGGGGTTTAGTCCATTCGCAAAGGGCAGTGTTGGAAGGCTGTAAGTGGGGAATAGTTAACTGTTGTTAAGGTGACTGGCTGGCTGCTGGCTGCTGGCTGCTGGTGGAGAAAAGACTAGAAGGGAGCAAGGGAGGGGGATGGGCTGGGAGGCAGCCTAGGCTGGAGGTGCTGGTGATGCCTCGCCCCAGTTCCGCATTGCCCTTGAAAGAGTGGCGAGCACGAGGAAGTTGCCAAAACCGCTGCATGATGAGTGGAAGGGGAATGAATGAGATAGGATAGTTCTTTAAGGTCAACGTGAAGTTCAGTTTGGCCTAACTACTGGTTTGGAGGGAAATAAAGCGGTACATATGGACCTTTTTTTGCTTCAGTCTGAACCAGAGAAGGAATGGAAGAGTTATCAAATAGCCACTAGAAAGGACACAGATAAAATTGTGAATGTCATGGCCTTACTTTCCTATTCACTCTGTGTCATTGTAAAAGTTTAGTAGCTTACTATTTGAAATTTGTGGAAATTTTAGTTTTTCGGCTTAAACTTTTAGGGAGTGTTCAGAACCTAGTGTTTGTATTTCAATTACTTTAGTCAAGTCCAAATTAAATTCAAATTTCAAATGAATAGGTATAATCTGCTGAAATTGACAGAGGAACTTGGTTGAAGCAAAACATTGAAAACATTTGCTTTTTGCAAAGAAGTCTGATGCTTGAACTTCATGGCTATTAATGTTAAAAATTTTATTTATTTACTTATTAATTAAATGTTTATTTTTAGAGAGAGAGTGAGCGGGAGAGGGACAGAGAGAGAGAAAGAAGCAGACTCCATACTGCCAGTGCAGAGCCCGATACCGGGCTCAAACTCACGTCAAGATCATGACCTGACCTGAGACAAAACCAAGATAGGGGACGCTTAACCAACACCCAGGTGCCCCTACTTACTTATTTTTTAAATGTTTATTTATTTATTTTGAGAAAGAATGAAAGCCCATGAGCAGGGAAGGGGCAGAGAGAGACAGACAGACAGAATCCCAAGCGCTGTCAGCACAGAGCCCAATATAGGGCCCGACCCAGAGTCGATCTCACGAACTGAGCTGACATCAAGAGACGGAGGCCTAACTGACTGAACCCCCCAGGTGCCGCGATTTTTGTTAAAAATTTTAAACGCAGATAAGTATCTGTGGTAGTGTTTCAAGATGACCTAAAGCTTTTTTGGCTCTTCATGTTATTTCACATGACCCAGGTGACTCCTCCAGGTGTTACCTTTGCCCATCCTTGGGTGTTAGTGAGGCAGATGTTTAAGCTCTGGAGTCAGAATTGATGTAGGGCAGCTATGTCTCCTCTCTGGTCTTTGGAAGTTGTCCTCTGTATTGAGTGGCAGTGATTAGACCACTTAATCCTTGGGGCTTAGAGTCTACTTATAAGTCGGTGAGCTTCGTAGAGGGAAGAAGCACCCCCTAGAAGAGATGCAAATTTGGGAGGGGGAGCTTCGAACGCCTCCGCGGACAAGAGACCAGGCATCCACCTGGAAAACCGTTTCCAGGTATTGCAGAATCTTGGTCTATTGGGGTAAGCTTAGGGCTCTTATTTGCTGCGCTTCTCTTATTTCTAAGCTTCGATTTCAGTTAATGTGCAACATGTACTTATGTAGAACTGTGAAGAGTTACCCACATACAGCCTGAAATTCCACAGTCCAGATTCATTTGAGTTAAAACACTTTCAGAGAGACATTCCCTTTTCATCATCATCTGGCCATCCTCTACCTTACAATATTTTTTCCTCCTAGCACCAAACAGTACCTGTCATTGTATCATGGATTTGTTTGTTGTCTCACCTGCTTCACTAGAACATAAGTTCCATGAGGGCAGGAGTGCAGTTTTGTTTGCCGCTGTAACCTCAGGGGGGCACGCCTCGCCACAGAGTAGATGCTGGCATTAGTTTTCTGGGGCTGCCATAGCAAATGGCCACAAACGGAGTAGCTTGAAATGACAGAAATGTATTCTCTCACAGTTCAGGAGTCCAGAAGTCCAAAATCAAAGTGACAGTGGGATTGTTTGGCTGCTTCTGGAGACCGAAAACTATTCCAGGCCCCTCTCTCAGCTTCTGGTTGTGGGCATCAGTCCTTCGCTTGTGGACATAATCACTCCAGTCTCATCTCTGTCTTCGCATGACCTTCTTCTCTGGGTCTGTGTCCTTTTCTGTCTCCTCTGTATGTTTAAGGTCCACTCGGCCGGTATAATCTCATTTTAATTAATTACATCTCAAAGGACCCTATTTCCAAATGTGGAAGGTGACATTCTCAGGCTCCAAATGGACATTGGTTTTGGGAGGGATGCTATTCACACTGCAACACTTATTGTTTAACTTCTGTAAGCCTCAATTTCCTTTTGTAAAATAGTGACAAGCATTAGCTATTATTATATGTCTGCAACTATTTTAAAGCAGTTTACGTTTTAAAAATTGCCATGACAGCCTATGCATTCTCCTTTTACAGCAAAGGAAAGTAGGTTTGTTTCAAGGATCAAAAACAAAATAGATATGTCACTTTGTGAAGTACTTGGTCACATAGTGGTTAGAAAATCTTAGCCACTCACCTGGGTGGCTCAGTCGGTTAAGCGTCCAACTTCAGCTCAGGTCATGATCTCACAGCTCATGGGTTCGAGCCCTGCATTGGGCGCTGTGCTTACAGCTCAGAGCCTGGAGCCTGCTTTGGATTCTGTGTCTCCCTCTCTCTCTGTTCCTCTCCGGCTCACGCTCTCTCTCAAAAATAAGTAAACGTTAAAAAAAAAAAAACTTTAAAAAAAATCTTAGCTATAATAATATAGGTAAGTGTGACTTAATCTCATAACTTCAAGACCTCTGTTACAAATGGATTCACAAATCAGAGGGGGGAAAGTCTGTCGTGAACTGAGGCACCTCAGCTTTTGCTCATGTGGTCACTGTCAATGAGGTGGGCACTATCCCTCTGAAGACCAGGCAGAATGCTGGCCAAAGGTAGGGGCATTTGGACAAATTGCAGGAAGGGGCCCTGTTGGTGAGGAAACAGCACTAGGTGGGCAAGGGTGCTAAAAATAAAAATTCCTTTGGAAATTTTTCTGGACCAATTCTTATTCCCTTTCCCCAAATGACTGCTCTGGTATAGTAGAGGAGGGGACTGATACACTAGTAATAATATGTACAGCAAAGCAGAAGGTCTACCCATGCTACTCTTAACATATGCACAATATTTCAGTGTGCTGATAAGTGTATGTTGATTTTGTCTTTTTAATTAAACTCTCCCCTGCAACAGGTGAATTTCCAGTCCACCTATTTCTTGCTCTTTAACATTGTAAAAAAATCTTTGCATCTTTAGATCTCAGCTAAAACTGCCACGTTCTAAATCCCCTAAAGCCAGCCTCACATTATTTTCAAGTATTTTTACAAAGCTTATTCTTTGTGTATGTTTAATGCCTCTCTTCTACTAGACTGACAGTTCTCTAAGGGCAGGAGCCCTTATTTTGTTCACCTGGTGGCTAGCAAATCCTAAATGAGTATTAGTTGAATGAATAGCTAAATAGATAGGTCGTGGGGGTAGCGTATCTATCTTAGCCACTGCTTGCCTATTACCGTCCTCGGAGGCTGGCTGCAGCTTTAAAATATCTTTTTCTTGTTCTCAAACTGCCTTCATTTGTAGTACTAAGCACTAAGGAGGTCTGTCATGTATGTGACCAAGGTTTCATCTGTAAAATTATCCTTTGCAGAGATACATTCAGTATGTTTAAGAAGTTGATTTTTCCCATCAACCTCTTTAAGCTTTGTCTTATTTCTTTTAAATGATCTAACTAGTTGAACATACACTGGAAGTGCTAGACAATAAAAATTTCAAAAGGCTACAAATGTTTCTCTTGTAAAATTAAAGCATTTTAAGAGACTAGTGGGCGGTTGTTAAGTTGAAAAGCAAATGTGGCAAATTTTTAAAAAGGAATAACTCAGGGCATTGAAGATTACTGTGGGCCCTCTGCATATCCGAAGCACTTCAGATGTTATGAGACTTCTCACATTTTTGTGATTTCTTACATTATAAACCCTTCGTACAAAGTATATAAAAATAGATGTTTCCTGTCATGCCACCAATACCTCAAGTATTCACTCTGGTACCATTGGTAACCAGAACTGGTTGGGTTTTGGGTTTTTTTTTTTCTGGAAAGAAGTTTAAGGAATTCTTATCTGACACCAGCAATGCAAGCAGTGTTAGTTCTCAGAACACAGCTGGTGTGGAAGAGAGAGGGACACCCGTCCACACCAGCTCTCTCCAATCCACTGATTTATGTACTTTGCTTTCACAGTTCCTGCAGCACCTCCACCAGAGGGCAGAAAGTGGAAGAGAAAGGAGGGGACACAAATCCATACCAGCCTTCGGAATGCCTGTAGAACCCTTGAGGACTGAATCCAACCCTCCTTTTGGAAACGGAGTTAACTGTGGCTCAGGAAGGCCACGTGATTTGCTCAAGGTAGAGCCGGCTGAAGAATCCCCTAGGCTCTTCGTTTTCAGACTGGTGTCCCTGCAGTAATAACTTCTGATGAGGCAGTATTTCAATAAGAACACAGTCCTCAAGTTACAAGGCTTCCGAGGCATCCCAGCTCAGCACTTGTCTAGCCGTGTAACCTCGGACTGGCCACTTCATCTCCCGAAATCTTCCTCATCTCTAAAATAAACAGTAAGAGTACCTACTTCATAAAGGGGTTGATAGACCCAAAAGAGAGAATCCGTGTACAGTGCTTAGCACAAAGCTTGCCTCAGATACTAAGAGCTTAATTTTTTGAATGATGGTAAACTTGTCAGATACTGGATTTCAAATCTGATGTTTGGAACACTGATGAAATCAGCGTTTCTACTATTTTACTATATATATTTTTTACTGTTTCATTTCATTTCAGAAACAAAATACAGATTTCCCCCCAGTTGTACAAAGGTAGACAGTTTCCCTCAGCAATATTATTCAAGGAACAGGTGCCTGGTGCATACTTTGTTGACTATGCATGGCCTCCACCAGAAAAATGGAGATGGGTGTATTCCCTGACCTCATGAATCATTTTTGAAATTTCCATTAAGATCTTGACCGAAGTCGGATAAAAACTCATTTTTCAGAAAAAAATGCAATGTAGTCTCCCTGCCCCCCACACCCCCGGACAGATGACAATGTCTTGGCCTTCACATGAGAAAGGAATCTTTACCCTTGTAAATACCGGCAGTGCCCCCCTTGCTGTCTGCAGAAGAGCGGATGATAGCGAATGACAGAAAAGCAGGGTTGCCGGACCCCTCCGGGGCAGCCTGTGGATCCCTCCTTAGGAAATTGCCACCTGGGCTTATTAGGGAAGCAGCCTGAGGTTCCCCCACATGCCTGCAAAGCTCAGCAAAGTCTCAGGCAGTTTTGCAAAAGCAGTTTCTTCACCAAATATGTAACAGGAGGCAAGTTTCTATTTGTCTATGCAAATAATGCTCGCCTTCAAAACGTTACATCTTTTTTTGAGAAAACAAAGTTGGCCTTTTATTGCCAGTGCCCGCAGTTATTTCGATTTTTACTTGGCTAAGCTCTGGCTAAAAGAAAATGGTGTAGGATGTGATAAGGAGATTTTGGGGCGCTGAGAAGTAACTCTTGCTCTCAACTATTCCGTCTCCCAGGGCCCAAAATTTCAGGTCTTCTTTTCTTGCCGTCCTCGCGGGGTGTAAGTCTGGGGGGTGGGGAGCCAGCAGTCTGCTTGGCCTCCCCTTCTGCCCCTGAAGAGTAACTTCTTTGAATGCAAAAGAGGTGGGGTTGCGGAGGATCTGTCCTCAAGGGCTCGTATGGGTGGGACCCAGAGACGGCAGTGAAGGGAGGGAGTGGTCCGCGGGTGGGATCTGTGGAGCAGACAAAATGTGGGGCCCCTGTCCCTTGAAGTTCAACTTGTCTCTTCCTGAGTGAGGAGCAAGTCGTCCGTAGTACGCTCCCCCTCACCCCCAAAGGGCACAACGGGGAAAGAAAAGCGACCAGGTTAAGAGTGGGCAGAGGAAAAAGCGAGTCATGTGCTCCAGGAAACAGTCCCCAGCCCTGGCTCGGGAAGAGCGCTACCGCCCAGCCGGAGCCCCGGAGCAGGTAAGATCCACGAACTGCGCTTGCCCGCAAACAGGTCGGATGACCTCTCTGTGCAGATGAATTCGGGGTCGACCCCTCCTTCCCCTGCGTCCTCCTCCCCTCGGTGCCACCTTCCTCCCCCGCCGTCGATGAGCTCCGGCTTGCCCGGCGGCGTTGAGCTCCCAGCAACCAGTCCTCGGGGCGCACGATCCTCCACGGGTCGCCCAGCGTCCGCGACCCTCGCTAGGTCATGAGCAGACTTTCCTTCAACGTCCGAGTCGGGTCGGTCCGGAGACCCCGCTCTCCTCGGCAGGGGCGTCGGCACGTCTCCCGCAGAGTCCCTCCTCGGCCGGGCGCCCTGCACGCGGCAAGTGGACTGAGCGGCGCGCGGCCGCCGGGGGAGGCGGCAGCAGGAGCCGTCGGCACGAGCCCCTCGGGGATCCCCGGCTTCCCCTCTGCGCCAGCGCCGCGGACGCTCTGGACGCCCCGGCCCCGGAAGCACTGCGCAGCAGCCCGGCCGGCCCCAGACGTAAGCCTGCTTTCCGACTGTGCGCCTCTCGGTCTCCGTCCCTCGCAGAGCCGGGGCTCGCGCTCGCTCCCCCCGCGGACAGCCGGCCCATTCTGAGCGTTGGCTTATCGCAGAACCGGCCCCTCTTGCAGCGTGCCGCGAACTCCCGCGTCCCCTGCGCGCCGACTGTCTCTGGCGCAAGTCCGCCTGGACACAACGGGCGCCGGCTTCCGGGGGGCGCAGGCTCGGAGCTACTCTGGGTTTGGCGGGCTCCGATCCTGTCTTGGGAAGGGACCGCGCTGCCCCTACTTCGGGAGACGGAAGGGAGGGAAGGGCGTCACAGACGGTTCGCACTGGCCTGAGCCCCCAGGAACGGGGTCTGATTTGCGACCGCCCTTCTTTTTCGGGGTCAGGAGGGTCGCAGAATACGCTCACTGCCGGGCGGTGCCGGCTGCACGGAGTCGGGGACCAGTGACCGCTCTGTGCGAGCGGGGACCGAGGGGTAGGCGGGCGGGAGGAGGGTGGTGTCGTGTCGGATCCTGTGGGGACTCTGCCCCAGCTCCCGTGGCGGGCGCCCCACCCCCGGTGCCACCAGCTTGGGGCCGGTGGATGGCGGTGTAGGCGCTTTTAGCACTGCTGGTCAATCCCAGACCGAGCCCCTGGCGCTCGGAGCTGCGAGCCCGACAGGAAAGCGGCCGGGCTGGGCATTCCCAGGGAAGCTGTCCTCGCAGTTCAGAAAGTGGAGCTGTCCTCCCGCGGGGAACCTCTGAGAACAATGCGCGGCAAAGACCAAGCCTCCGACGGCTTCTGGGTACACATTTGTAGTTTTTAGGTTTTTGTCTTTGTAGAGTGGTTTGCTGGTGGAAACAGAACTCTGCGAAGAAATGCCCGACTGCTACCAGAAAGGGAGCCAAGTTCAGGATGTACTGACGAAGGCGGGATCATTATCCAAGAACACACACTTTAGCTGGCGGTGTTGAAATTAAAGATGCTGCAAAACGTTAATTTTTTGGCATGACCCGGAGAGCATGAGGAGAATTGCACCCATGCATCCCGTTTGCCCCATCACTGTCTTAGGCATTCCACTTTGCCTGGCCAAGCGGAAAATGGGGCTGCTTGGCTAAAGGAATACTGACCAGTACAGAACACTCGATCTGCAGGAAGCGCTCAAGCAACCTCCAGACTTAACCTGTTCCACAAAATCTACCCGGACCAAGTGCACACACATACATGCTTTTGTGTTTGAGACTGTTTATTGAGGGTAGGGGTGGAAAAAAAATCACAAGGGTGAAAGGTGCTGTTAGCTGGGGTGCCTCGGAGAGTAGAGTATGGGTTTTGGTGTCTAAGTTCAAATCTCTGGCTTTACCCCTTGAAAGCTACAAAGCCCTGGGTAAGTCAGATACCCCTGTTGAACCTGGATGTTCCACTTGGATCCAGCAAATGGAGATGATACTGTTGGCCATTTATAAGAACGCTGTGAGGGTTAAGGAAATAAATATGTCCCGGAAAGACTATCCATGATAGTTGTACATTCTATGAAGTCTCCCTAACCTGTTTTTACTTACAGAGCTGGTCCCATCTCAGATCCAATGAGTCTGCAGGCTTTTCTGCACAGCCAGGCTTCTGTGATTCTAAAGCCGTGCTCTCCAATAGAGTAGCTGCTGGTCACACATTGTTATTTAATTAGTGTCATTATTTAAATTCATCAAAATTAAATCAAATGAAAAATTCCATTCTTCAGTCTCACCAGACATTTTTCAAGTGTTCACTAATCCCACGTGACTAGTGGCTACCGTATTATGTTGATAGAACATCTTCAATGTGGAATGTTCTCTTGAGCTTTCTTTTACTTGAGTGATAATTTAATGAGGCTCTTGGATGATAGAGTTTTTCTGTTCAGTTGCCTCCTTTTGCTTCTTTTCTTCCCAAAGAGTGGTTTTGTATAGCTAAATCACTTCTGTTTTGTTGAGGTCTTTGACACGGGGCACTTGTTGAATGGTAAATGGCTAGACTCCTTTATAAATCAACCAACAAGTGTGAATTAGCCACAAAGTCCTTGGGCATCCCCTCTCAGCCTTGATGGTTTTTGCTAATGTATTGTTTTCCCTTCACCATGAGCCTTATGGCTGATGGTTTTCCTAGTTTTAGAGCAGAAACTCTGACATAATAGAGGAACGCTCTTCTCTCTCCCTTATGCCCTCCCATGTTGTACCATTTTTTTTACACGAATGACAGTTCTAGAATACTAGGTTCAATGTTTGCATCGAAATTTACTGGGAGTGTTTGATTTATTTAGATTTGAAACTAATACCTCCGCCTTATTCTGTAGGACCCCTTCCTGAACTCACTACCCTTTGACAGACCATATTTTACTTCTTTATTCTGATTATTTTCTGTGTCCTCCTACACTGAGAAGCTCCTACGCTGAGAAGGAAGAGATTTTTCTGTGTTTGCATTCATTGCTAGAAGAACGCCTGGTACATAGTGGGTACTTATTAATTATTTGTGAATGAACGACTGTACAGAGGTGTACTTGGAACTAGCTAGGACAGATAGATGCTGAGTTGGTTTCCAAGGGCTCTGTAACAAATAACCACAAACTGGGTGGCTTAACACAATAGAAATGTATTCGCTCACTGTTCCAAAATCAAGATGTCAGCAGGGCCATGTTCCTTGAAAGTTCTAGGGAAGAATCCTTCCTCCCCTCATCCTAGCTTCTGGTGGCTGTTGGCAATCCTTGGCTCATAGCTGTATCACCCCAGGCTCCACCTCCATAGTCCTTCTTCCCTGTGTCTCCATGTTCTTTCCTCTTTTTTTTTTTTTTTAATTTACATACAAGTTAGTTAGCATATAGTGCAACAGTGATTTCAGGAGTAGATTCCTTAATGCCCCTTACCCATTTAGCCCATCCCCCCTCCCACAACCCCTCTAGTAACCCTCTGTTTGTTCTCCATATTTAAGATTCTCTTTTGTTTTGGCCCCCTCCCTGTTTTTATATTATTTTTGTTTCCCTTCCCTTATGTTCGTCTGTTTTGTCTCTTAAAGTCCTCATATGAGAGAAGTCATATGCTTTTTGTCTTTCTCTGACTGGCTAATTTCGCTTAGCATAATACCCTCCAGTTCCATCCACGTAGTTGCAAATGGCAAGATTTCATTCTTTTTGATTGCCGAGTAATACTCCATTGTGTGTATATGTATATATATGTATATATATATATATATATATGTGTGTGTGTGTGTGTGTGTATATATATATATATATATATATATATACCACATCTTCTTTATCCATTCATCCATCAATGGACATTTGGGCTCTTTCCATACTTTGGCTATTGTTGATAGTGCTGCTATAAACATGGGGGTGCATGTGTCCCTTCAAAACAGCACACCTGTATCCCTTGGATAAATGCCTAGTAGTGCAATTGCTGGGTCGTAGGGTAGTTCTGTTTTTAGTTTTTTGAGGAACCTCCATACGGTTTTCCAGAGTGGCTGCACCAGCTTGCATTCCCACCAACAATGCAAAAGAGATCCTCTTTCTCCACATCCTCGCCAACATCTGTTGTTGCCTGAGTTGTTAATGAGCCATCCTGACAGGTGTAAGGTGGTATCTCATGGTGGTTTTGATTTGTATTTCCCTGATGATGAGTGATGTTGAGCACTTTTTCATGTGTCGGTTGGCCATCTGGATGTCTTCTCTGGAGAAGTGTCTATTCATGTCTTTTGTCCATTTCTTCACTGGATTATTTGTTTTTTGGGTGTTGAGTTTGAGAAGTTCTTTATAGATTTTGGATACTAACCCTTCATCTGATATGTCATTTGCAAATATCTTCTCCAATTCTTTCAGTTGCCTTTTAGTTTTGCTGATTGTTTCCTTTGCTGTGCAGAAGCTTTTTATTATGATGAAGTCCTAATAGTTCATTTTTGCTTTTGTTTTCCTTGCCTCCGGAGACGTGTTGAGTAAGAAGTTGCTGCGGCCAAGATCAAAGAGGTTTGTGCCTGCTGTATCCTCGAGGATTTTGATGGCTTCCTGTCTTACATTGAGGTCTTTCATCCATTTTGAGTTTGTTATTGTGTATGGTGTAAGAAAGTGGTCCAGGTTCATTCTTCTGCATGTCGCTGTCCAGTTTTCCCAGCACCACTTGCTGAAGAGACTGTCTTTATTCCATTGGATGTTCTTTCCTGCTTTGTCAAAGATTAGTTGGCCATATGTTTGTGGGTCCATTTCTGGGTTCTCTATTCTGTTCCATTGATCTGAGAGTATGTTCTTGTGCCTTTTTTTCTCTTATTATAAAAACACTGGTTATATTTGATTAAGGGCTAACCCTAATCCAGTATGACCTCACCCTAACTAATTACAAAGATGGATCTTTCTTTCTTTCTTTCTTTCTTTCTTTCTTTCTTTCTTTCTTTCTTTCTTTCTTTTTTCGTATTCTTTTTAATTCTTTAAATCCAAGTTAGCTAACCTATGGTGTAAAGACCCTATTTCTAAGTAAGCTCACATTCTGAGTTTCCAGTGGACGTGAGTTTTGGGGGACACTATTCTAGCCAGCACAGAAGCATAGATAGACAGTCTTTTCCCTGCCTGGATTCCCAACTCCCTAGAGGTTGATTTTGTTTCTGGACTTTGCTGGATCTGCTTTGTTCCAAATACAGTCCACAGCGTTTGTTATTCTTACAAAGAATCACCACACGGGTTGGGAGGTTATGTGTGCTGTCCACAGCCCCTTCCTGAGCCTGTCACTGTTCCCAGCCCTGTCCCTGGCCTCTAATATCTCTTGGCTCAGGTGGAGCCACTGTGGTCCGAGAGCACTAGCTTGTCTGCCCGCCTCATCCGTGAGCCTTTCTGCAGGGGTGTTTGCTCAGCTCTGAGCTCTGCTGAAGGGTGCCCATAAATTATGTTTTCCTCTCAGCCTGCTGGCAGTTGCCTCCATTAGCTCACCTTACAGCAGCTGTTTGAATATTCTCCTGCAGTACGTTTCTACACATCCAAGCCATCAGAGCTGGTGGTGACAAGCGACGTTTCAGTGCTCAATGCGGATCCAGGGTGGTCCTGTAGGTGATCCATCTTGCCATTCAATATCGGTGTTGAAACTCTGTCAGCAGCTCAGGAGGACATCTGTGGAGAAAGGCCAGGCAGCCAAAGGTCTGGCTTAGGAGTGGGCAGAAAATATTGGGGTGGGTGGTGAAGAACGTTTTGGTGCCACTACCTGTGCTTAGCCTGGCACCGCTGGGAGCCTTTTGGCTGAAGGGCACCTTTTATTTCCAGCAGTTGGGAGGCTTTTAAAGAAAGGTCTTTGTGCAGCTATGAAAGTGCACCTCCAAAGCCACGAAGGTCATTCTGCTAAAGTGTCACAGTAGCACCAGGAAATCTTGATTGGGGGGTCCCTGAACCCCATGGGTGGTGAAAAATCTCTATGAACAGTTCCATGTGAATTTTTCTGGCTATAATACCCTGAGAGGTTAAGAGTCTTGTGCTAGACCCAAATTGCTTCAGCTTATGAGAATCCAGCCACACAGCCTGGACAGAAGGAGGAGTAGATCCATCCATTTGCTCAACAAACACTTGTATGCCAGGCACGGTACTAGGCATTGGGATACACCAGTGAACAGAACACAAAGATTCATGCGCCTCGGGAGCTTTAGTTTTCAACTAAGCAATGGCCACTTTATCAAGAGTGCAGGGGAGAGAGCTAGCTGTTTAAGTAGTATGAATCACATTGCTGGTCATTCTACCTAGTGCCCCGGAATGAGAACCCGAGATACGAGAAGGGGATCTACTGTTAGTGTCAGAACACTGGTGCCTTTCTGTGTGTTCGTGTTGCAGGTCTACATGTGATTCTGTGCCTTCTTGTCCTCTGACCTCAAGCCAGTTCATTAATCTGGTGCTAAACTGATGAGCTTGCTCAATCTCTGAAAAAACTGACCACGTGGAATTTGTTTACAGAAGTTATATTGGTCTCCAGTGTGGCACTTCTCCTAAGGACTTTCAAGGATTACTTTGACTGCCCACGATTTTCACTTTTGTGTGCCCATTTCAGAGCCTCATCCTGAAAGCAAGATGCTCCCTGAGTTTACTTCATGTATTTCTCTGTGATCATTCAGAACAATTTTGGTCCAAGTTGAACAAAAACAGGAAATCGCAAATGGGCATTCTAGTCTTCATCTGATACTAAGTTGCTCTGAGACTTTACAGAAGTCACTTAATCTGATCCTGGTGTCCTCATGTGTAAAATGAGGTAGTTGGACTAGATGCTCTCCAAGCTTTCTCGGTCTAAAAGCTGAAGTGTTAATGTGGCAGAGAAAATGAGCAGCACATTGTACCATTTTTTTTTTTTCTTTCCTTCCTCTCTTTCCAACCTTTGAGAAGTGCTGTCTGGGGAAGAAGCATCCTAGCAGATCTTAACGTCTGCTTCCCTCTTTGTGGCTCTTTTTGCTGATTCTTCTTATGGTGACCATCTGCCAAAGTGCAGAATTGCCTGTTCAACCCCAAGGAAGACTGATCAGGGAAATCCGATCACCAGAGTTCCAATCTGTCTGGGATATCTTTTCTGGCCAGAAGTCAGAGCTGAGCATTTCACCAATGCATGTGGCTTGCGGGTGGTGGAAAGTGGGGCGAGACAGTCTTGGGTGTTGGGGTCTTCCAACAGATGACCCGGGACCAAGTTGGGAGCCAGGTGTGCCTCTGGGTGTAGCTGAGGAGCAGTTTGACACAGGAGAAAAATCATCTTCCTTAAATGGCTAGGTAGGACATGCACCCCTCTGTATTCAGTTAAGAAATAATAATAATAATAATAATAATAATAATAAAGTGTTCAGAGTAGCAAAAAGGAGTAATTTTTTTTTTTTGAAAAAAGGAAGAATTGTTGGATCTCTGAAAGTTAGGAAGCTTGGTTGTAAAATAACTCAGGAAGTAGAGTGAACCTGATTAAACTGTTCAACCCAAGCCCGGAAATAGGCTCAGGGCAGCCCTGGGTGCTCATGCTTGCAGACCTGGGTCAGACTCTTGCTCGTCACTTAGGAGCTGGTTGTGCCTCCAGCAAGTATGTTTTCCTTAGGCTCAGTTTCTTTCTCTGAAAAATGGGAACAAGGTCCCTCTCACAGGATTATGATGGAGGATTCAGTGAAATAATGCTTTGTGGAGGTGCTTTGTAAGAACACAAGTTGCTAGAGATATATATGTCTCTATATATACCTAGATATATATAGATATATATATATTTTTTTTTTCAGTTACTGTTTTTTAGTTACTGTTGTGCATGTCCCTAGATGATATCCGTCTTGATTTGAAATCTCAATTCTGTGTTCAGTTGCTCTTCCTAGAGAAGGTTGAAAGAAGAAATGTTGCTCTCTACATCTGGGCTCCCTTCTAAGTATGAGTATGACAAAAATAAAGCAATTGCAATTTACCACTACCTTGCTTCCTTTGCGGTCTATAGCAACACTGTCCCTTAGAAATACAATGTCGGCCACATGTGTAATTTAAAACCGTCTAGTAGCTACTTTTGAAAAAGCAAAAAGAAACAGATTAATTTTAATAATGTATTTTATTTAACTCACTGTATCTGGAATTTTATAATTTTAACATGGAATCAATATAAAAATTATTAATGAAATCTATTCCTTTTTTTTTTTTTTTGAGCGGGGCAGGGGAAGAGAGAGAGAGAATCTTAAGCATGCTCCAAGTTCTGTGCAGCGCCTGATGCCAGGCTTGATCCCACACCTCTGGGATCATGACCTGAGTCCATACCAAGAGTCAGATGCTCAACCGACTGGGCCAACCAGGCGCCCCTATATTACTTTTTGTTTATAACAAGCCTTCAAATTTCAATAGTCTTACAGCACATCCCAATTCAGATGGGTCACATTTCAAATGCTCAATAACCACATGTGGCTAGGGGCTAGTGTTTGGATAGTAGAGAATCATATGGAGTATGATAGGTTGAATAGTGCCCCCCCCCATCCACGTCTTAATCCCTGGGATCTGTGAATACCACCTTATATGGCACCAGGGACTTTGCAGATGTGATTCGTTAAGATTCTGAGATGGGGAGATTATCCTGGATTATCTGGGAGGACCTGCTGTAATCAACAAGTTCTTGGACAGGAGGGTCCATCAGAAGAGGAAGCAATGAGATGGTGGATGTGGAGATTGGAGAGAGGTGCTTTAAAGATGCAGGAAGGCCTACCAGCCATGCCCTACAAGACAGGGAGCCACTAAAAGCTGAAAAAGGCAAGGAAACAGATTCTCCCCCAAGAGCCTTCCATAGGAAGTGGCTCTGATAACACCTTGACTTTGGCCCAGTGAAACTGCAGACTTCCGACCTCCAGATTTATAGGGAAATAAGTTTGTGTTGTTGTAAGCCACTGTGGTAGTTTGTTACAGCAGCCATAGGAAACGAATTCCTTACTAGTAGCCTAACAGTAACATCATTTCTAAGACCGCTTTGAGAACGGCTACATCACCTTACACAATTAGAATTACTGGCTTCATCGCAGCCCAGTCTAGGGTACCTATGCACAGTCATTCATTCTTAGGGTTTGCATGCGTCATGGCCATTCTCCCCGAGCAGTGGGGTCTGTTTCTGACTCTGACTCGGTTGCAGCCCTTGATGGCAAAACTCAGTTGATGTCTTGTCATTGTCCTTGAGAATGAACAGCGGAGAGAGGTTTTTCACATTAGGGTATACAGTACACAGGAGGAAAAAAGGTGTTCAAAAAAAGTTATTAGCTCTCTCTACCATTCGCTCAATGTTTTCCTACATCTAAAAATGTACAAAGAATTACTGTCTCTTAGTTTGCAAAAATGTACTGCCATGTGGATTTGGTATGAGTAAAGGTTTACTCTTTATTTTTTTTATTTTTATTTTTTTAACGTTTATTTATTTTTGAGACAGAGAGAGACAGAGCATGAATGGGGGACGGTCAGAGAGAGGGAGACACAGAATCTGAAACAGGCTCCAGGCTCTGAGCAGTCAGCACAGAGCCCGTCGCGGGGCTCGAACTCACGGACCGCGAGATCATGACCTGAGCGGAAGGTGGCGCTTAACCGATTGAGCCACCCAGGCGCCCCTAAAGGTTTACTCTTATGACCTTTTATCTCTGAATGTTAATGAATGTGATTGGACCACTGCTTCTCAGCAGCATGGGAATTATCCAGAGGGCCTGATATAACCTGGGTCGCTGGGTCCCACTGCCACAATTTCCAATGTAGTAGATCTGGGGTGGGGCCCCAGGATTTGCATTGCCAACAAGTTCCAGGTGATGCAGATGCGGCAGGTGGGCTGCAGAGGTGAGTAGGTGGGCGCTGGGAGAGCCCCTGGGAATACTCTGCCTGCAGGAGGACGTCCCAGGCCTGGCTTCCGTGGGGAGGGTGCAGCACTATTGCTGGGAAGGCCCCCAGGCCGGCCTGCCCAACCCCCGCCAGAGTAGACACGGAATCTTCTTCCAACAATAAGCTCCGTGGCGGCTGTTGCTAAGGAACCTCAAAGTCGGAATCCCTCATCTTGCGTCTTGCGTGGCTCTTTTGTGTCTCCCTCCCTGAGGTCAAAAGTAGATGACAATCCTGACATCCCCAAGTCTCAGCTAAAAATACCTCCTTTGCCACACAGGCCTGAGCTGACTTCTCAGATTTCCCAGCTGGAGTGAATCGCCCAGCCCTGGGGCTGCCCCAGTGGAAAGGCTATAAGCAGAAAATACCAGGTTAAAAATAGCCCTGGGGAGGCCCCACAAAGCTCTCACACCCAGCTGCTCCCTCCAGGTGACCAGTTCCAGGCAAGGGGGCAGGTAGAAGAATTAAGCCAAGAATGACTGAAGCCCAGTGTCATTGTGTAGAAGAGTTAGGGCAAATTTTAGAGACTAGCTCCCTCTCTTCTGATGTGTGTGTGTGTGTGTTTAATGTAAATTCTAGACTTGGTAACTATGGTCCTCAACCTGGCCTGTGGTGATTTTTATGCTGCCTTCTTCTGCATAAGAATAAAGCTGAGGGGCACCTGGGTGGCTCAGTTGGTTAAGCGCCACCTTCCGCTCAGGTCATGATCTCACGGTTCATGATTTTGAGCCCCACATCAGGCTCTGTGCTGACAGCTCGGAGCCTGGAGCCTGCTTCAAATTCTGTGTCTCCCTCTCTCTCTGCCCCTCCCCCCACTGACACTTTGTCTCTCTCAAAATGAATAAACATTAAAAAAAAAAAAAGAATAAAGCTGAGCTTCCCACTCTGAAATTAAAATAGAGGTGAGCCTTTCCGAAGGTGTCCTTGGTGAGAAAGTCAAGTGGACCCTTGGAAGGACCTGTGAGAGCTGATTTATGTGCCAAGGTCAGCAGACTGCATCATCTTGTGACCACCTCAGCTTGCCTGCTTGGCTCCCTCCTGATCGCACTGACCCTTTCGTCTGGATTGTTTTGACTTTACCTCTATCAGCTCAATGTCAGTAAGAGAAACAAAAATTCTCCCTAGGTAAGGGATAAATATTCCTAACTAACAATATTCTCCAATCATTTTGTGTCAGAAACTCCTAAAAGCAGGCAACTCTCTCCCTTTCTTCCTTGAAGAGAGTTTTCCCAACAGGTGAAAAAATATCTTCGTTCCAGAAAAATTATTTATTCCCCCTAATGGAAGTAAGCAAAACTCATGGGATAGCTACTGTAATTTTTATTAGAACAAATTTGTAATTAAAACAAAATTTCTTTAAATTGTTTATTGCTTTTTTAATTTTTAAAAGCAGGCTTTTCTTTTTAAAAAGTTTGTTGTTTCTCCACTCACATTTCTCAAAGACAAAGGAAAAATGTAATAAATTATCCAATTTGGCCTTTCCCTCCTTTATGGAGTGCTGGATGTTCTGCCCTGTGGCTGGGAAATTGGTCAGGTCGGGTAGGAAGCAGTGAACACAGAGCTTCAGTGGTGGTCTGGCTGCTGGAGCATAAAACGGGACACACACAATGCATACACTCATGACCTCCTGACTGACAGGTAGGGGAGAAGGTTGGAGGATCTAGATCTTGTCCTTTTATTCCTCTTTTGTGTATGTTTCAGTGAGAAGCCAGTGAACAGAGGAAGAACCTGATTGCCCCCTGTAGATTTCAGACCTTTGTTTGGATCTCCCTTTTCTTGCCCCTTAGTGATCAAGTCCTGAATCTGTTTTATGGGTAGAGAAAAGCAAGCTCTCTGGTCCCAGGAGGGGCAGTGCAGTGTCCAAGACCTGGCTGTGGAGGGGTGCCCTGTGGGGTGTAGGGGAAAGGAGGGCCTGTGTGGGGTTGGCGTGGGTTGAGGGTCAGAGCTCGAGTGGGATGAAGGTCCAAGCGTGGGGCAGCCGAGGCAGGGCATCAGAGCTTGGACAATGTGAGCATGGCATCCATACGACATGGGGCCGGGACACTCCTTGTAGACTGCAGGACTGATCAAATAATTACACATATTAAGAATAAGACACATTCTTGCTATTGGAAAAAGGAGTTAAAGACAGAGAGAGGCAGAAAGTTAAATCTAGAACCCTGTGATATGGGATTGGAATTGGAGATACTTGTGTAAATGTATGTTTCAACATATAAAATTAGATAAATATAGAAGTAATGTGTGTGGATATGTGGATACACGAGTGCACATGCCGTATAAATACATTTTCCCCTCTAGCTCTGTCTGCTGAAAGAGACTGGGCACAGCAACAACCTAAGAGTGATGAGCACACCCTGTGAGTTCCAAGGGACAGCCAGAGCTAGGTTTAAAATACCATTTGTTACCAAAAGGAACCAAGGTTCTTGGAGAAATGATTGATTCCAAGGGTGAAGTAAGAAAAGAGGCTAAAACATCTTGTTCCAGAAAGCAAGGAAGGGCTCAAAGAATGATGGGTGCATGTTAAAAGGACACTGAAAGCAGACTGACGTGGCTCCCACTGACCAAATGGGGGGCAATTTAGCATGAAATAAATAATGGTGGTAACAGATTATAAACCATTCAATAAAATAGGAAACCAAGAGTTCATGCACATGTCAATAAAAGAATAAACTGAAAATTTGAAGGGATGAGATAGTTTCATAATTTCAATACCTCACCACAAAAAGCTTCTTGATTACACAAATGAGATGGGGAGGAGGGGGGTAATATTCTAGCAGGGAGGCGTGGCACATACCATGTGATTGATGTAATTGTACCAGTAGAGAAATACATTGATAGGATTCCCATGAGAAGAATATAGTATCACTTTTGTGATATTTCTTTTTTTTTTAAGTTTATTTTTATTTATTTTGAGAGAGAGAGAAAGAGAGGGAGGGAGCAGGAGAAGAGCAGAGCAAGAGGGAGAGAGAGAATCCCAAGCAGGCTCCATGCTGTCAGCACAGAGCCTGACACAGGCTCCATCCTGCAAACTGTGAGATCTTGACCTGAGTGGAAATCAAGAGTCTGATGCTTAACTGACTGAGCCACCCAGGCACTCCACTTGTGATATTTCTGCCACAGATATCTAAATTTAATCCTAAACCACAGCTAAACATCCCACAGAATAACTGGTCTGTAATTCCCCAAAGCGTCAAAGTCATGGAAGTCAAAGGAAGACTGAAGGAGACCAAAGAAACATGAAAACTGGGGCACCTGGGTGGTTCAGTCAGTTAGATTTTCTCTCTGTTTGTCCCTCTCCTGATTGTTCTCTCTCAAAACAAAACAAAACAAAACAAAACAAAAGCTAAGTGTAATATCTGATTCTAAATTAGACTTTTTGGGTGTAAGGGGTATTATTGAGACTTTTGGCAAAACTTGAGCGAATTCTGGGAATTAGATGGTAGCAATGTTCTAGTTTTGATGGTTGTACTGTGGTTATATAGGAGAATGTCCTTGTTTGTAGGAAATACCCACTAACATGTTCCAGAGTGATAGGGCATCTGGTTAGCAACCTATGAAATGGTTCAGAAAAATCGTTGTTTTGTACTTCTACCTTTTCTATAAATAGGTGGTTGTTTTGAATTTTTAAAAAAGGAGAAAAAGGTAAATGAGTTTCATTTGATAATTTTAAGAGATTTTAAAACTTTTTATGTTTGTCTCTACACTAAGTTTATTTATAATCATGGCAACTTATTTATTTTTTTGGAAAGCAGTAAACAAAAAGTATACTGTTAATACGCAATTTAATCTTATATTTCCAAAAGGAGAATTTCTTCTAACTTCTTCATATGAAAACAGGATTATTTATAATCACTTAGTTCACAATCATATTTTTAATTTTTTTTGTAGAAGATAAGAGTCAATGCACCAAGTTTATGTAATTATTAAACATTGAAAGATATCTTTTTCGTATTAGTTTAGTCTCTTAATTTGGATTCAGGGGTTTGCCTTCTCATAAGCAAATTAGATACATCCAGTAGATACATACTATGCATTTTAAAACATTTATCATTTATACATTTGGTTTTGTCTCAAGGTGTAGAAAACTTTGGCACTGGCAAAAAAAAAACAAACTCAGGAGAGTTAACAGATGTTATTCTTTGCAAAATACTATATTATCATTTTTAAAAATTTCCCTTTCACCTATTTGCCCATCCACCCCCATCCACCTCCCTTCTGGTAACCACCAGTTTGTCCTCTGTATTTAAGTCCGTTTGTTCATTTGTTTTGTTTTTTAGATTCCACATATAAGTGAAATCATATGGCATTGGTCTTCTCTGTCTGACTTATTTCACTTAGCATAATAGCCTCTAGATCCATCCATGTTGTCACAAATAGCAAGATCTTTATTCTTTTTTATGGCTGAGTTTTCCACTGTACATATGCACCACATCTTTTTTATCCACTCATCTATTGACAGACACTTGAGTTGCTTCCATATTTTGGCTATTATAAATAATGCTGCAATAAACATAGAGGTTCATTTTTCTTTTCAAATTAGTGTTTTCATTTTCTTTAGGAAATTGCCCCAAAGTGGAATTACTGGATAATATGGTATTTCTATTTTTAATTTTTAAAAATTTTTTTTTCCAACGTTTTTATTTATTTTTGGGACAGAGAGAGACAGAGCATGAACGGGGGAGGGGCAGAGAGAGAGGGAGACACAGAATCGGAAACAGGCTCCAGGCTCTGAGCCATCAGCCCAGAGCCTGACGCGGGGCTCGAACTCATGGACCGCGAGATCGTGACCTGGCTGAAGTCGGACGCTTAACCGACTGCGCCACCCAGGCGCCCCTCTATTTTTAATTTTTGAGGAATCTCCATACTGCTTTCTACTGGGGTTGCATGAATTTATATTCCCACCAAGAGTGCACAGATTCCTTTTTCTCCACATCCTCACCAACACTTGTTATTTCTTGTCATTTTATACTAGCCATTCTCACAGGTATAAGATGATATCTTATTGCAGTTTTGATTTGCATTTCCCTAATGATTAGTGATGTCAATCATCTTTTCATGTGTCTGTTGGATATCTGTATGTCTTCTTTGGAAAAATGTGTATTCAGGTCCTCTGCCCATGCTTTAATTGGATTATTGGGGGGGGGGTTGGCATTCAGTTGTATAACTTC
This sequence comes from Lynx rufus, assembly GCF_022079265.1. NCBI lineage: Eukaryota > Metazoa > Chordata > Mammalia > Carnivora > Felidae > Lynx > Lynx rufus. The sequence continues at coordinate 37,285,371 of NW_025814845.1, read as the reverse complement.
TTTATATATTTTGGATATTAGTCCCTTATTGGATATATCATTTGCAAATATCTTCTCTCTTCTGTAGGCTGCCTCTTTGGTTTGTTGATAGTTTCCTTTGCTATGCAAAACATTTTTATTTTGGTGTAGTCCCAACAGTTTAATTTTGCTTTTGCTTTTGAGACATATTTTTAAAAATGTTGTTAAAGCTGATGTCAAAGACATTATTGCCTATGTTTTCTTTTAGGAGTTTTATGGTTTAAGGTCTCACATTTAGGTCTTTCATTCATTTTTAGTTCACTTTTGTGTATGGTATAAGAAGGTGGTTTAAGAATGTGGTTTTCATTCTTTTGCATGTAGCTATCTGATTTTCCCAACACCATTTATTGAGAAGACTTTTTCTTAATGTATATTCTTGCCTGTTTTGTCATAGATTAATTGACGATATCAATGTGGGCTTATTTCTGGGCTCTCCAATTTGTTCCATTGATCTATGTGTCTGTCTTTGTGCCAGAACCATACTGTTTTGATTACTATAGGTTTCTAGTATATCTTGAAATCTGGGATTGGGATACCTCCAGCCTTGTTCTTCTTTCTCAAGATTGCTGTGGCTATTCCAGGTCTTTTGTGGTCCCCTACAAATTTTAGGATTATTTTAGCTCTGTGAAAATGCACTTGGTTTTTTGGTAGGGATTGCACTGAATCTGTAAATTGCTTTGGGTAGTACGGACATGTTAGCAATACTAATTCTTCCAATCCATGAGAATGGTATATCTTTACATTTGTTTGTGTCATCTTTAATTTATTTCATCAATGTGTTACTGTTTTCAGAATATACGTCTTTTACTTACTTGGCTAAATTTATTCCTAGGTATTTTATTTATTTATTTTTGGTATAATCATAAACTGATTTTTATTTATTTATTTATTAAAAAATTTTTTTAACGTTTATTTATTTTTGAGAAGAGAGAGACAGAGCATGAGCGGGGCCGGAGAGAGAAAGAGGGAGACACAGAATCTGAACAGGCTCCAGGCTCTGAGCTGTCAACATAGAGCCCGACATGGGGCTTGAACTCACGGAATGTGAGATCATGACCTGAGCTGAAGTCAGACGCTTAACCGACTAAGCCACCCAGGTGCCCCTAAACTGATTTTTAAAATGTTCTATTCCTTGGGAATACTAACTGTAAAGACATTAAAACGGTATTTAAAAATATGATGGATGGGGGGATGCCTGGGTGGCTCAGTCGGTTAAGCATCTGACTTCAGCTCAGGTCATGATCTCACGGTTGGTGAGTTTGAGCCCTGCATCGGGCTCTGTGCTGATAGCTCAGAGCTGGAGCCTGCTTCAGATTCTGTGTCCCCCTCTCTCTCTGCCCCTCCCCTGCTCATGCCCTGTCTCTCTTTGTCTCAAAAATGAATAAAAACATTTTAAAAAAATTAAAAAAAATATGACAGATGGGCTGATGAGGCTTATAGTCTGAAAAGTCTTCTTTTAATCATCAGCCTCTTATAATTTTAGGAAATGTTATACAATTCTTAATACTTTGGACTCTGATCATAAATATTAAACAGCACAGTTTATGTTGTAAATATGATTAACATAGGGGCTATTCGGTGGCTCAGTCAGTTGGGCGTCGAACTTCGGCTCAGGTCATGATCTCATAGTTCATGGGTTCAAGCCCTGTGTTGGGCTCTGGACTGACAGCTTAGAGCCTTGAGCCTCTTCAGATTCTGTGTCTCCCTCTCTCTCTGCCCCTCCCTGCTTGTGCTCTGTCTCTCTCTGTCTCTCAGAGATAAATAAACATTAAAAAAAATTTAAAAAATAAATGTGATTAACATATTAAAAACATTTGAAACCCTCATTGGAAAGAAATTGGGAAGCTAAATTATTTAATTATGGATGAAATAATTCTAGTAATTCAGTTTTGAGTGCTAATAAGCAAGTATTCATTAGAAGTCCTTGTCACTGAAGTATTTTCAATATTAGACTATTCCCTGTTGTAGTTAAAACAACATGTTAAGTTTTAATGAAAAAGTGGTAATTAGTTTTGTATGTTCCTTTTTCACGTTACCACATATTATTTACCCAGTAGTTACTCTGTATAGCACTTAATGCAATTATAATTAAATGAATATTTGAATAACTATATACTCTCTTTCTCCTCTGACAGATTGTGTGTTTCATGAATATCGTTTTCAGTAGCCACTTGACATAGATGTACAATCTTGAAAGCATGGTTTCCAAATTGTTCTTGCAGTGAACTGTCTACTGGCAGCTTTAAGAAGCCAGTTTTCAGTAATTTCTCCAATTCTTTCCTCCTTGGGGGCAATCAATTTATTTGTTCTTTGAGATTTTTGCCTTGCCCCTCCTTCTCTGTTTGACTTCTTTGGGTTCCAGCCATGTATTATTGTCTAATAACTGCCAAAACTATCTTCCCTCTTCTAATAGCCTCCCTAAGAGTAGTAGACCTGGGTGAAACTTTGCCATTCTCTATCTAGACCTTCAGAGTCATGTTTTCTTCTTCCTAACTGCTCAGCCTGTTGGCTCAAGGCTCAGCCTTTCTCTTAAGGAAATCTCTTTCTTCCTCTAGCTTCATTAGTTTGTTGTTAGGGAAGTAAGACTGAAGTGTGTTTTTTAAACCATTCCACATCTCCTTTGACTCTCTGAGTTAAGTTGATTTTGTCAAGACAGATTGCTCAATGCACAGGCCTGTTAAAATGTCTTTTTAGGATTGCATTTACAAAAATTTTATTGAGTTGTGTTCCTAGTTCACCTTAGGAAGATGAAATACAAAATGATAAAGCTGTCTATTCCTCTTTGTTTTGAAACAAAATCTGCCACCTTTCCCTGACAGAATCCATGAATTAGTCTCTAAAATCTAAAGCCAGGGCTAGAGGTTATTTAATTAACAAATCCAGAGTGAATTAGGACCATGTGGTGGAGGATGGCTAAAACTTGTGAACAAGCCCCATGCATTTGGGTACCTCCACTTGTTGGTTTATTTCCATGGATCTGACTATAATTTAAAACAACATCATGAGAAATGGCATCTGGGGAAGCCTTCCTTCCATATCTGTTCTAAGACTGACACAAATAGTCAAAACTAGAAGTACACATCTACTCCTGGAAAGCCAAAGGATCTCAGTTGCTTTGTAGTTTCTCAGAAGCACATTTGGATCTGCTCACCTCTAGGACTACAAAGGCTTGGTCCTACCTCTTCCTCATTGGAAACATTGGACCAAGCTACACCTGGGTAGCCTGGGGGCAGAGCCTGCAAAGATGGTCCAAAGTCTAAAATCCTTCATGGCTCATACTTGGTATGGATCCACCAGAGCTTAAAACCTCATGCCCTGTCTACCCAAGAAGTAATCACTCCATGTATATTTCCCCCCAGTACAACTCCCTCTTACTCAGTATTCCTAGTTTAATGTAGTAGATGTTAGGTTTCGAAGGACCTAATAAATTATGCCTCTCTTCTTTAATTAATTAATGTTGACATTAAGAATCTATGTGTGTGTGTGTGTGTGTGTGTGTGTGTGTGTGTGTGTGTGTTTTATATGCCAAGTACGGTGATGGTCACAATGAAATGATAAAATGTTTGATCTCGAAAAGTGTACCATCTCTCTGTGGACAAAAAGGTATAAATGCTCATCATTTACCTGAAGGCATTAACTCTCAGTGCTAGTTAATGCCTATAGAATGTGGGAGAAATTTGCTAACCTAGGACTTTGCCTTGCATCCAGAGCATAGAGCTTACCGTGCAATATGTGTTCAATAGATGCCGGTTGAACAGCCCCAAATGTTTCTTAACCAGAAAACATAGTACCCTGGGAACACTTAGAAATAATGGAGGATGTGCTGTTGGTCACAATGCCTGGGCAGGGTGAGGAGAATTACTGCTGGCATTTATTAGGTGGTGGCCAGGGATGCCAAATGTCCTGAAATATGTGTGAGAGTCCCATCAGTGAAAAATTGCCCTGCAAAAATATCAATTATGTTGATTTCCCTTGGCTTCCCTCCTCCCTCAACCAACACACACATGCTCCTAGCCCCATCAGAATGAAGGCTGGAGAAATACTGTTGTTTAATCTTGGGGCAAAAGTGAAAACTTACATATTTTTAAAAACATAGCAGTGTGGACTGACTGTGCCCTAGTTCACTTCGCCTTTATGGTTGACTTACTGTCCTTTCTGCATAGTTTTACTGCCGGATCATGGGCTATTGAAGTTACTCATTAAGGTGTGCATCTCCTGGGAGGTAGACTGTCAACTCCCGGAGGGCAGGGGCTATGTCTTTCTCACCTTTGTATCCTTAGAGCTCAGCTGCACAGAGAATAGGCTAAATAAGCATGAGTGGAACAAGCCAAATTAATGTTTTAGCATGTAGCATAGACATGTTTTGTAATGGAACACAAGACAGGACTTCTGAATTTTCCAACTAAAATATTCATGAAATATAGCAAAACAAATGATGACTGTGAAGTTTGGAATACACCCCTTTGCTACAGGTATTCAGAAAGAAATTGCTGCTTCATCTAACACATAAAATCCTAACTTGTACTTTTTTTTTTTTTTTTTTTTTTGCTGCAAGATCCCTTTCAGGTAGGTTCAGTAGGTTAACTGTTTTCGACATCTGTTTATGTTTTACTTTGCATTGAAATGCCTGAAATGGATTGTTGTAGAGCATAAAATCCATTTTGTCTTGTATGCATTCCCTGATTATTTTCAGCTGTAGGGAGTCAATATTTTAGTTCTGTACTCACTTTCCCAATCTGTTTGAATTTTTTAAAGTCACAACATTTCCATTGTTATAGGATCAGCAAGTCAATTAGGTCTCAAATTTGCACGAAGTCAACAGCTTCCTTAGTGCTCCATGAAAAATAGGTTTGGCTTCATTTGACAATATGTTAGGCTCCTCTGGATTTTGCTGTAGCATCCTTAGAAATATAGTAACTTATAGTCAGGATGTGAAATTTAAAACATTTTAATGAATGGATGTCAAATATTTAATTTCCTGAGGGACAGATAACCCAACCCTCTTCCCCCTTTCCCGCTCCCCCCCTCCCCAGCCTCCATTGTTTCCAAAGAAACATACTGAAAAGGCTTTAAGACTCTGTAATACATGCAGAAAGACTTCTGATATTGTGTCTACTTTAAAAGGAATCTTTTATTACTTTACGATTTGTGGCTGTCATAAAATGGTAACATCAACATGTTTGAGATTGGGGGCAAAGTCATCTCACAACAAGGACGCAGGGCCCCATTTATCTATCTTGTCTAGATGGGGAGTTGCCTGCTGTTTCGTTCTGAGATCATCTTCTGTAACTGTAACAGAAATATGACCCTCCCACCTTGCTCTGAAGAAAATGAGGTTTACCTTAAAAGATTTTCCTGTTGCCCCTGAAGACATCGCCTCACTTGAATAAAGATTATTATAACTTTCCCCCAGAGACTGAATTGAACAAACTCAACACAATGTGTTGGAGAGAAATCAAGGCTCTTAGAGCTTTTTGAACTTGAAAGAGACATTGTTATTCTTCTTTTCTTTTGCTTTACCAATTTCATTTTATTTTTGGAATATTTGTGGTTGGCACCAGACATTTATTTTTCAACCCTTACTTTACACATATGGAAATATGGTTAGGACACGGTGATGGCTTATTAAGGTCACCTAGATTGTCAGTGGTGGAGACAATATTGTACAAGTTGTCTCTGAAACATTCCAATCTTCCCTCTCATATTTCAGACTTCGGCTAAACAATGCTACCCTCAAAACAGAAACAATGAAGTGATATGCTGCCTGGGTACTGGATTATTATTATTAGTCTCCTCAGCAGGAAAAATATTTGTCGGTATTTAGTGTCTGTATTGAGCATCCCTTCTGGGATGTGGGGATATGGAACTTGCGTTGGGGGTACTATCTGGTGCTGCTGTTAAGTTAATTTTCAAAGGAGAAAATGTGAGCCTGGTTGCCTTGCAGAACCATGTGTTCTGGTGTGAACTGAGTAATTTCATTTCGAGAGAGCTCATGAGTTCTTTGAACTTTTTATGCTTCAATTAAATACCAGAAAATGGGATGAAAAGACTTACTGAAAACCAGATGCTTGTTTTTCATGCCTCTTGGAATATTAAAAACAAACATCACAACAAAAGACATTTGGGTTTGGCATAATTCACTGATGGATGATTTTGGAGGCATTTTGCTTAGTGGTAGAGTGGGAGCTAATATTTGAAGAATTAACAGATGTCTGGTCTGAGTGTATCTAAATCACTAATCTCTTATTCAATAAATCTACTTTTAATTCATATAGGGAACGCTTCCACAGCTCATTGAGACCAGAGCGGAGAAAGCATCTAGCGCTGGCAGGTTTTCTTCTCAAATATGGGGTAACAGTTGGCTTGTTTTTTGTCAGTGGATAGACAGTGGAAGGGGATTGGAGAAGCTCTTTCTTGGGTACTGAAAGCACGTTTCAAATCACATTTTGGAGTGATGGTCGTACAGGACCATGTTCCATGCTGAATATCGAGCAGCAAGTGGAGTCTTGGGTGTCTGCATGTTTTCGGGACTGTAATTACATTAACACGTGATAGCATAATATTCCCACAGCGTTTAAGGGAGCCTCTACGTCCTGTTCAGGCCACAGCAGGCAGAGTGACCTTGTCCTTCTTGCAGGCTGCTCCCTGCATCACGGAAGCAGCAGAGTACAGAATATATTGACAGTTTATCAGCTTTCTGCCCAGCAGGCTAAGGTGCTAGGTTGGTCTCGAGCCAACACATAGTTTGGCGGTGGGATGAAATTGTTCTTGTGAATTGTTTCTAACACTGTAAGCAAATCTTGTTTGGTAGGACAGATGGGTATTGGATTCTGCCATAGTTTTGCATAAAATCCCATCCACCAAAATGTGTGCTGTCATTTTGGCTTAGGAATGTTTTTGATATTTGACTTGCTCGTATCATAAACCGCGAAGCGATACATAGAATTTTACTAGATCTATGAGTTAGGATAACTTGTGGGTAGTAGGTAGGAATATTTGTACATGGCTAAAATTAACAGGCTATTGACTAACCAGCCCATCTTAACTAAGTCTACATAATTTCATAATTGTATTTAAGAATATAATCATTTTGGGGCACCTGGGTGGCTCCAGTTGGTTAAGCACTCGACTTCGGCTCAGGTTGTGATCTCATGGTTTGTGGGTTCGAGCCCCATGTCCAGCTCTGTGCTGACAGTTCAGAGCCTGGAGCCTGCTTCCGATTCTGTGTCTCTGTCTCTGCCCTTCCCCTGCTCATGCTCTGTCTCTCTGTCTCTCTGTCTCTCTCTCAAAAATAAAAAGTACACATTAAAAAATATATAGTCATTTTGATTTTTAAGAAAATCCATAGTATAGTATCATGTTATAAAGGTAGAATTAACCTCCACATTTCAAAATACTCTGTTAATCTGGAACAGTTTGTATACTACCTCAAGTTTGTCTAATCTTTGGTTGTAATTTAAGCAAATCCTATTTGAAATAAAAATAATCTACATATCTCTACATATGATATTGTACCTTAAGAAGTAGCAAGCTGATACTAGTCTTTTATAAACAGTGTCTTTGGGTGTGCATACCACTTTTGGAGCTATTGTAGGCCAAGGATAGCATATGTTTGGCAAAACCTTGGAATGGTCAGGAAATAGGGTTTTTGTTGTTGTTGTTGTTAATTAGTTTTTTCACGTATTACATATGAACCTGAACCTCCTTTCTATTCTGACTTTTTACTGTTGAAATGATGTTACTTAACACTGTGCTAGGCAGAACAATATCCCTATCTTTGAAAACTGATCATTAGGGCCAATGCCCTGCATTCTCAGGGCAAAATATTCTACACTATAGAAACTGTAGAAGATTCCATATTTTCCAGAATTTCAAGTCATTCTCTGGTAATATTTTATAAATTTAATTCTTGACAGTTTACTTATTTTCTTATGATTTTTCCATCTCTCATATCTAAAAGATAGAGAATAGAAAACTTACGCACTTAAAGATTCCAGGTAATTAAGGTTTTACTAGATAATTAGATCAAGGTTATAAAGGTAATTTTGAAATGTGAGCTCTAGAAAGAAATTGAAAAATACCACAGACAGGCCACTTCTAAAATGTATCTCTTAATGGCTGGCTGTGGTAACCTCCATTATGCCATATCTGACCTGGGAGGAGGGGCAGAAACATGGAGACTCAGGAAAAGGTCTATTTCCTACCTCCAAAGGACGAGCTGTACTCAGGAATGGGTGGTTTTGAGTTTTTTAGGATGAGGGCCATGAGATCTGGTCCTTCATAGGACATCTGGATCCAGCTCTGCATGACTCAGGGTAAAAGCTTAGTCTGTCTTCGCAGGGACAGAGCTGGAGTGTGGACAGTGTGTTCTAAAAAGTTCCGAAAACCATAGAATTCGATCAAATTAAAAAATCATGAGATCTCTGGTCTTTCTACTGAGCTTTAGAAAAAGGAACTGAATGACTGAATATTGCTTTGGATTCTGCCTTTTTGTCAGTTGCTTTGAATTATTTTTATAAGTTATTCACAAAGAGCCTCACACTCATCTATAAATGGGTATGGTAATAGCAACCACCTAGTAGAGTTTTTTGAGGATTAAGAGCATTTTTATATGCAAAACACTGAGAGCAGTGCCTGGCTCACAGGAAATGCCCAATTGATTTTTTGCTGTATTGTTATTATTTCTGTTATTATTATGACGGTAGTACTTATTCCAACATGGAACAGCATTTTACTCCTTGTGTTTCCAGGACTCTTCTGACAGTGGAAGGGCAGATTTAGATGAATTTATTGATTCATCATTTTAATACTTTTATGAAGTGCCTACTACAGTCAAGGCCCTTTTCACGTATAGGGCTACACTGGCGAGCAAAAGCCAACATGGTCCCTGACTTTATGGCGCCTACAGTGTGGCAGGAATAACCAACAGAATCTAATGAGCACACACATATATGTAAATTGCAACTGGGATAAAGAGCAGAAAGATGAGAACTAATCATGGTCGTGAGTGGATGTAGGAAGGGTGAGTCTTGAGGGACACAGGCTGGTTGGGAGATGGAGGGAGGCCGTTCTAGGCAGAGAGTTCTTCTGAGGATCTGGAAGAGCCAGGTGGCAGAAGGTAGAGAGGGAGGCCATGAGAGGTGTCCAAAGAGGCTAGCATTGGCGGTGCAGACCCAGAAGGGTCCCTAGATCCTGCTACTGCAAAGTGTGGTTCTCAGACCGCTAGCATCAGCGTTACCTGGGAGCTGGGGAGGAATGCACAGTCTCAGGCTCCACCCCAGACCTGCTGGCTCAGACTCCTCCCGCATGTTTCACATGTACATCGAAGTCTGACAAACACTGTCTTCTACGCCACGTGAAAGAAGTTTTGCCTTTGTTTCTGGAGGGTTTTAAGCAGGGCTACAATGTGAGGTTGGAAGGGGACAGGTGAGGATAGGGGGAAACCAGATAGGAGATCGCTGAAGTTGGGAGAGAATGTAGGGTTTCCAATGGGATTGCGAGATGACCTAGTCCACTAATTGCCTGCATTTTAACCAACCTCACGTTTTATTGCTTGCTCCCTATTAACTCCTGATGAAACATTTTGGCTACTACACTGTATTTAGAAATTTAAAAAAAATGTATATTTATTTTTGGGAGAGTGTAAGTAGGGGAGAGGTGGAGAGAGGGGGACAGGGGATCTGAAGTGGGCTCTGTACTGATAGGATGACAGCAGCGAGCCTGATGTGGGGCTCAAACTCATGAACCATGACCCGAGCTGAAGTTGGATGCTCAACTGTCTGAGCCACCCAGGTGCCCCTTTAGAAATTTTTTAGAAGTTTATTTATTTATTTTGAGAGAGAGTGCAAACAGGGGAGTGCAGAGAGAGAGGAAGAGGGAATCCCAAGCAGGCTTCGCACCGTCAGCACAAAGCCCTACTTGGGGCTTGATCTCAGGAATTATGAGATCGTGACCTGAGCCAAAATCAAGAGTTGGACGCGTAACTGACTGAACTACCCAGGTGCCCCAGAAATTTTTAATTGAAAATTGATAAGCTATATTTTACTATGTTGTAAATTTTTTCTTCTGAATTTATCCTTGTTAAAGACATATAAAAGGCGCCTAGCTCCTGAGTAGCAGGAGATAATCTACTGTGGTCACACTGAGTTTCTGTGATTCTGGTCAAAGGCAAACACACTTGACAGTTATATTATTTATCAAAAAGTCTCCTATGGTTTTTATCTCCCTCCCATACACAGTAAGTAAATTAAAAACCCCAAACATTTCTTGGGACGTGTTTTGAGCTTTAATTGTGAGTCATTTATTCAATTGAGAAAACATATATTTAATTGATACTACTATGTACTATGTACTATGTACTAGTACTCCTACCTAGTACTGAGATTGTAGATTGATAATTTTAGTTTGTACATACATGACCATGATCCAAAGTAGAAAGTGATAAGTGCATAGGTCAGTTAAAATTGCTTCAACTGCAAGTGATAGAATATTCAGACTGACAGTGATTTATCAAGAATTTATTCTTTTCTCATGGGAATGTAGTCTGGAAAATAAGCAGTTCAGGACTGATAGATCAGCTTCACAAATCTATCAGGGATTCAATTTCCTTCTTTCTTGCTACTCGGCTGCCTTCTGCATATAGTTTTTACTTCAGAGTCTAAAATGGTTGCTTGAGCTCCAGCTATTACATTCATATTCCTACCAGCAGGAAAGAGGAAAGACAATACCCCTCTCTTTGAGGACCCTTCCTGTAAGTCACATTTACTACTTCTAGTTTCATTTCATGAGCAAGAACTCAGCCACATGGCCTTACAGAGCTGCAAGCGAGGCTGGGAAATGTTGTCTCTATTCTTAGTGGCCATTAAATATTGACCCAAACAAAATTTAGGATTCTGTTTCTAAGATTAAAGGAAAGAATAGATGCTAGCAGTCAATTAGTCTCTGCCACCTACCAGAAACTCAGATAAGGCAGAGGGAGATTATTTATAGCTAGGGTATCAAGGGAAACTTTCTGAATGAGGTTAAATATGAATTACTTCTCCGAGGATTTGGACTTAGGCAGGTAGATGTTGGAGAAATAGTGTGGAACCATGATTTCCAAACTGTGGGCTGAGGTCCCCCAAACACTGCAGTGACTCACGGAGGCTCTGCTAGTTATTTTCAGTTTTTGAAGGGAATCCAGTGATACTCAACATTTGTTGGTTATCAAAAGAAATACTAGCTTGAGATAGTTTACAGTTTCCACATTGTACTATATTCCTCTTGATACCATCCTGTCTTCATAAGGCTGGGTTCTTGATGGTTACTGTGTAAAAAGTTGTACCACAGAAAAAATCACACGCGATGAATGGTGGTGATTTCCAATCTGATTCCAAGGTTTGAGGTGTTGTGTGTAAGTATTTGTCATTACTTAAGAATCACATGAAAATTTTGCTTATTTCAATTTATGTGTTGTATTTTTTCAAATGGCTACTAAGTGCTTAGGATGCAAAAACGTATAAAATAGTGGTACCAAGAGACTTAAAAAAAATGGAATTGTTAGGCATTTCTTTTGGTTTAGGCCACTGAAAAAAAATTACCTGGAAGCCGATAATTCCCTGAGCCAAGAATGTCTGGGAATCTCTGATTTAGGGGGTTAATGGTGTTACAAAACCACTTCTTTTCATGTTCTTAACAAAGATAGTATTTAAAAAATTTTGCCTATAAAAAAACTCACTAAAATTTACTCCTTGAATCACAAAAGTTTCTAACTGACTTCAAAGCTCCTAATAGGAAATGTGAGTATGGAATTGTACCAATACTCCTAGTAAAAGCCAATTTTATTAATTTTAGTATATTTTCCCGGAACGGGAAATATTTTTACTTTTTTTACCAAACACATTTTCTACTCCATGATTTTGGAATAGACTTTGTAAGGCGTATACAATTTAAAAAAAGAAGTAGTAATTTCCATTAATGATGCACAGAGCAATTTCTGTTTAGGTGATTTAATTCATTTATTTATTCAATTGGTATTGGTCCACTCCTGATTGTGTTCAGGTGCTACTGTAGACGCTGGTACACTGATGAGAAAAGGGAACGATTTGCATATAAAGAGAGAGTCACAACTGAGTTAGTACTATTTATGCTATGATTACAGAAGCAGGTATCTCCTTGTTCTAAAGCAGCTTCTGCCATTTGCAGCTGTGGAAGTATTCCCAAGACTGCACTATGGGCTAATAAAGTCAGATGTTCTAGGAAGGCAGAACAAGATAAAGGCTAATGTACCTGAAATGTCAACTGTGGTCTCTTTGACCTTTGAAATCTTTTTTAAGTTTATGTATTTATTTTGAGAGAGAGAGAGAGAGAACACGAGTGAGAGAGCATGTGTGAGCAGGAGAGGGGCACAGAGAGAAGGAGAGAGAGAATCCCAAGCAGGTTCCATGATGTCAGCATAGAGCCTGACACGGGCTTGAACTCAAGAACCATGAGATCATGACCTGAGCCAAAATCAAGAGTCGGATGCTTAACTGGGCCACCCAGATGTCCCTGACCTTTGAAATCTTAACAAAATGGACTTGAAATCCCACACACCCCTGTGGAAGTCCAAAGCCCTCTCCAAATCTCTACCAATACACTGGGTACATGCTTCTCATGATCGTATCTTGGTTATAGGCTCTGAATTTTCTGAATTAGTTAAGTTTGGGAATCATTTTTCATGTTGCCTTTTCTCGTATCCAGTGATATACATCCTCTTCATCATTCTGGCTAGAATGTAGAGAACAAATTAGGGAGAGAAATAATGGATATAGGTAAACATGATGGTAAATTTTTATTAGAATATAAGATCTATGAAGCTGGAGATTTTTGCCTGCACAATGATATATCCCAAGTGCCCAAACATCACCTGACACACAACAGGTGCTCAATTACTTTTTCCTGAGATAGGAAACTCTAGAAAAATACCAGATAGGAGGATAAAGATTATTTGTTTTGTTTCAGACATGTCAAGTTTGAGGTATTTTTGTAACATCCATTGAGAAGATGTCAAATGGCCTGTTGGTTACAAAAGTCTGGAGCTCAGGGGAAAGAGTTATGCTCAGTATTTAAAGATGTAAGTCACATGTACAGGGTTGGCAATTGATGCTATTTGTGTAGGTGACATTGCCTGGAGAGTGTGAATGTGAGAAAAGAGCCTACAGAAAGAGAAGGAATGATCATAGAGGCAGGAGAAAGAGAAGTTAAGGGAAGAAAGTGCTTGAAGCAGATGGGAGTGGCTGAGAATTTGATCATTCAAATGATATTGAGATGTCATTACAATGATGACTGAAAAATGTCATTTGGATATGGCAATATGGACATTGTTGGTGACCATACCAAAAAGTCTTTTGGTGTGGTGACAGAAGTGGGTCCCAAATTGTAGTGGCCACAAGAGTAAATAGTAAGTGAAGAAATTTGGACAATAAATATGAACAACTCTTAGGGTGTTTGGGATGCAAAAGAAGGAGAGAAATAGGACAGTGGCTGTTGCAATTAGGCTTGAGGACGGTTAAAAAAATAACTGGAGAAATCTAAACATGATAAAAAGCTGATGGCAGTGAGAGTGGGGTGGGGAATGAGGGAGAGAGGGAGAGAGAGAGAATAAGAGAGAGAGAGAGAGAGAGAGAGAGAGAAAGAGTTTGGGTTTGGATGTATGATTTAATGGAGAATTAAGATGTAAGATTCCTGAGCAGGGAAAAGGAGATGGAGTGTGGGAGGATTAGCCTTTAAAAAAAATTTTTTTTTAAGTTTATTTACTTTGAGAGAGAGAGAGAACACGTGGGGTAGGGACAGAGAGAGAGAGCAAGAGAGACTTCCAAGCAGGCTCTGTGCTGACACAGTGCAGAGCCTGAAAGGGGGTTTGAACTCATGAATTGTGAGATCATGACCTGAGCCAAAATCAAGAGTCAGATGTTTAACTGATTGAACCACCCAGGCACCCCAGGATTAGTCTTAAATACAAGGAGCCTTAAATAGCTTCTCTGTTTGAACAGGAAGGAAGGGTCTATAAATGATCAGGCGTGTAAGTTTAGATTTAAGTAAGTGAGGCAATTCTCATTTGACAGTTTTTGTTCTCTGTGTAAGATGGGAATTGAGATGGGTCATTTTTTAGGGTGAGGGTGAATGGGAGAAGGCAGTTTGAGGAGAATGGAGAAAGCTTTAAGTCAGCAATTGAGTAGTCCTGTTGAGTGACTTTTTACAGCTACATTCAACTGTCCAGGTGTAGATACAGAGAGATAAGATTGTTGGATTCATCTGGTATTGACTTTTACATGATGGGTGAGAAGAAAATTTAGAGGGGTGAGCAGGTTCAGGGCATTAGCAAGAGTATTGTTGCATTAATGGCACAAAGATTTTAAAGAAGATATGTAGGGAAATGAAAAAAGGAGAGAGCTGATAGACTGGAACAAGATAGAGGCATCCATGGACAGCCGGTCTCCAAAGAGTCAGAGGATGGCTGTCATGAAAATGGTTGAGTCAGCAAGTTCAGGGGTGAGCATGAGAGAGTTAAAAATATGAAAGGAGAGGGATGAGAAGGTCTCCCACATGGAATCAAGTTGACTCAAGAAAATATCCTAGTTAGATAGATTGTATCTTTACATGTGGTATAAACCAACATGGCAGCTTTTAAAAGAAATGTAGCTCTTAAGATATAAGAAATGAGTTTTTACCAGCAGGATTAACAAAACACAAGAAAGACATATTTGAAGTATGTGCAGGTCAATCAGATGCAGTCTTGCCCGCCTGTCCCATAGAATGCTGTGCTTGTGCTTGTCTTACAGTTTCAAGCCCGTGGAGGTAGTTTCTGGAAGAGGGTGCCCTCTGGAGAGAGGGTTGTAGTCCACTGAAATAAAGCTTAGGAATTTCCCTAGCAGGTTATCTCATCTGGTGTTATTAACTCAACAAGAGAGTCTAAGAGTTATGTTATGCCCAGGGGAAACTCCTCTGTCCTCTGAGTAATGCAGCACTTATAGCTATAGTCCTAAGTGGTCATGAGTACAGGAGGACAGTTATGAAATTGACAATAGTGCTGGCTTTCTTCTAAGTATTTCTTTCTCTTCTCCCCTTGATAAGAGCAAACAATTTCCTAGACACTGGAGAACATATTTGCACAAATCATGAATTTGGTTTCTGGAGGTCAAGTACTTGTTGACTTGTTGACTTGACTCCTATATCCATAGGAGATATCAGAATGAGCTTCTAGCACTTTCTCCGCTGACTCTTCATGGATCAATACTAAATAGGATGTGCTTGGCTACAAGATTCCAGACAGTGCTGAGGCCATTGTGAATTTGCTACCTAAGAAGATGATCTCTGTAACCTCCTGTGACCATCTTAACAAAGAAACCTTTTCTACTGTTATAGAAGCCAAAGAAAGTTCATAACTTCCTTACCTCTCTGATTGTATCTTACCACTCTTTAAAACTATAGTAGGACTTTTCAGGGGTACTTTTCTCAGAATTATGTTTGCCTCAAGTGCTGGTTCTCTGTAATGCTTTACCTGATCCTGAAGCAAGAAATTGTATTCCTATCTTTTGAATTCTTACGGCACTTCAGCTGTAAGTGTCATGGTGCTTAACATTTGCTACCTTGACATGTAGATATATCGCTTATGGACTTATCTCTCCTATAAGACTGTGAGCTTTTGAGGGACAGTTAGTCTGAAATCATAGTTACATCCATCACCATGCTGATGATAATCTTAGGTTTTCAATAACTAATTGCTGAGTAAATGAAGTAAGTCAGTAGATTCTCCTACTGTCTCTGTTGGGCTGTAGTCCCACACTTGCTTATTTCCATGCCTGAAAGGACACCACCCGTCCAATGCTGGTGTTGTAATTATTATGCTATTGCAGATCTTATATTAAATTGTGTCAGTGTGTTGGTTTGCAAACTTAGGAGCTTCCTGGGTAAAATTCGAAACTGGCTTTTAAACACAGAGTCCAAGGAGATACTGAAGAAAAAGACAGACCACTTCAGATTGGTAGATGGTAGGTTTAAGAAGCAAGGTAACTTACTATGAGGCTTGTCTTAGGCAGACAAGATGAGTGAATTTCCACACCTGCCTGCCTGAATCATAAAAGTTTATATAGAGGCCTTAACTAGGTTTAGTCATGTGTATTGTCCAGATGGTCTCAACAACACATTGCTCTCTCAAGGCTGCATTCTTGAAAATGGCTCTGGCTGTGGGAACAGTGGTACATTTCAAGGACAGGGGAGGGGGTGAGGAGCCTCTGATTGCCTGGGTCCCACTCACGGGTCGATGGGTGGTCACATTCTTTTTATGGTCTCCTCTAACACAGTGCCATGTCTTCGTGCAGATCAAATTGTAAATTCACTCTGATCTCACTTTGGCTGATGGATTAAACCAGGTGCAGAGGGAATGGGTCAGTAAAGACATTAACCTAGCAGATCAAGCCATTCTCAAGCTAACATCATAGGTTCTTTCAAATAATATGTCTCATGGGGTATGCTTAAAATTACAGAGGGTGTCATTACATCACAGTACATGTAGTGAACACTGCCTGCAATATGTGTTAGCAAATAAGAATTGATTCTGATTTAGGGGGAATAAAGCAGAAATGGAATATCACATATGCCTTGCAATCCAGAAGAACGTATCCAAGTTGCCTTTTTATCCATGAGAAATTTTCAAGTACTTGTTATATACTGTAAACGATCAAGTACAGGACCATTCTATTAGGAACTTCTTGATTAGGATAAAGGTCTATCTCAAAGGCCATTCATTTTTCAAAATTAGACATTCGTTATAAGGGAAGAACCAACAAAACCTGGTAATGCGTGGCATGGGGGGATGATGGAGAAGTGAGGAGTCTTGGGGTACTGGAGTAGTGGAATGTCTGTTAGCAAAAATATGGAAATCAAGAGAAGAACTAGCTTTAAGGTAGAGACAGAGAAAGAGATTAATTTGGTTTTGGACTTGTTGAGAAGAGATGCCGCTGAGCACCGGGCATTGGAAATATATGATACAACTTGGAAGGAAGTTGGAGACTCGAGAAAGGTTCAGGAGTCACTCATGCAGAGGTTATCGTTCAAGCTCTGAAACTGTCACAGAAGAAAATGCTAGGAGAGTCAAAAGTCTAAGAGGAAGCCGTGAGAAACACCTTCACATGGGATTGGAAGAATCGCTCATAGTGAGGGACTCAAATCACTTTTAATTTCATCTCAGACTCCTGTTGAAAATGTCAGTGCCCTAAACTAGCCATTTGCAAGAAATGAACTTCCAGACATCATTTCTGGCAAGGGACCAAACTAAAAATTAAAGTATTTAATTTTAGTTTAAATTAGCAAAATTTCAAGTACTTTAAGATAAGAATGTTGTCGGAACCATCTCATAATGCTTTCACAAATAGATAGACTGCAGGGGCAGCCTGGACAGTGGAAGGTATCCTCAGGGGTTGTCAGTGTTTAACTGGTCAACAGGACAGGCTCTCTTTTTCATTGTTCAGCTTGTCACTAAATACATGGTCAGTAATATTTAATCTTGCTGAATTATAAATGGCTGAAAATTAATTTTATCCAGATTCATGCAGATTGGGCTTAGGACTGAGGGGACGAACAACAGTGAAATCTAGATAATGTCCTGTCTACACCTACTCACCAATATTTTATCACTGTACTAGGTAGTCTTTGCTTGTAGCTCTGGGCCAAGATAAGTCCTTGCCATGGAAACTCAGAGCCCTTTGAAATAATACCAAATTGGCAAATATGTTAAAAAATTCAAGATGGGATGTCATTAAAAGTTCATGTACTCCTGAAAAACACTTTAGAAACAGATGATTTTATCTGCCTTGAATGTGGTTGTATAGTTATTTGTTCACTTAATAGTGTGATTTAATGCCTAAGTTCATTTTCATGCCCTAAAGTACACGCACTAGAATCTCTCAGGAATGCTGCTACTCTGAATGGACAGCTGTACTCTATAATTTCATACCGTGTATTGCATTGCCTTGTAATATTAAAACCATGTTTCATATTCCTCTTTTACGTTAGGTCTTGGGAGCTGTTGACAATAACATGGGTGATGGCTGCTCTCAGAAGCTGGCAACTGCGAATATTCTCCGCTTCCTGTTGCTGGTCTTGATTCCATGTATCTGTGCCCTCATTGTCCTGCTCGTGATCCTGCTCTCCTTTGTTGGTGAGTGATGCCACTATTAAAGAAAAATGAAGTCAAAATGAAAATGAGCATAACCGTCATTTCTACTTAGTACTTATTTAACCTGAAGTGTCAACTTGGTGAAAGGGTTACCTGTTGACTATCTAATGCAAATCTGAAGTTTCTGCCAGTGTAATCACTCTGCTAGTGATTATTATCAATATAAATTAATGAAGTAATTAATTAAAAGCACTTAAGGTGTGATTACCAGGTACCAGGCACTTTGAAAGTCCCTGAGAACCTAGGGATGGTTAACTTAAAGTCCTTTCTTAGGAACTCATTGGGGAGAGGAAGAGATGATTACTACACAAGGCAACACAAGTTGATGGAGGTTTACCCTAGGTACTTTGGGGGAAATCGAAGAAGGGTTCATGAGGCATTAACATTTTAACTTTGGGAGAGTTCATAGCAATTCAGGTAAGAAGGCCATAGTACAAGTACAGGGTTTGGCAGAGAAAGTAGCAAGTGCAAAAGTATAACCTTGTGCTAGATGGAGGTAGACTTAGGAGATTGGGTAGAATTTTGGCAGTGGGAGTAAATGCAGTTAGATTGATAGATAAAAGTCCAAATGACACAGGCCCTTGCATGTTGTCCTAAGGGAATTGGGCTTAAGCTCCTAGGTAATTGGTTTTCAAACTCTATTCCATGAAACCAAGGTTCTGAGGAAGAATTCCAAGGATTACACAAATGTTTTCTTTTTTCTTTCTTTTTAAAAAAAATGTTTTAAGTTTATTATTTATTTTTGTGTGTGAGAGAGAGAGAGCACACACAAGCAGGGGAGGGGCAGAGAGGAGAGACAGAATCCCATGCAGGCTCCATGCGGTTAGCGCAGAACCCAGTGTGGGCCCAAACTCACAAACCTTGAGATCATAACCTGAGCCAAGCTCAAGAGGAATATGCTTAACCAACTATGTCACACAGGTGCCCCCCTTTTTTTTTAATTTTAGAGAGAGAGGGGGGAGAGCTGGAAAGAGGGGCAAAGGGATAAAGAGAGAATTTTTTAAAAATGTTTATTTATTTTTGAGGCGGGGGGAAGGGCCAGAGAGAGGGAGAGAGGCAGAGAGAAGGGGACAGAGGATCTGAATTTGGGGCTCGAACTCATGAACCACGAGATCATGACCTGAGCTGAAGTCAGATGCTTAACCCCTGAGCCACCCAGATGCCCCAGGAGAGAGAGAGAGAGAGAGAGAGAGAGAGAGAGAGAGAGAGAGAGAATCTTAAGTTGTCTCCACACTCAGTGTGGAGCTTGACATGGGGCTCAATCCCACTAGCCTGGGATCACGCCCTGAGCTGAAATCAAGAGTCAGAACCTCAACCAACTGAGCCACCCAGCCTCCCTGCAAATGTTTGTTTTGGCTTTCAATTTATAAAAGAAATCTTAAACACATACTCAAACTAAATATTACACACCAATTTTTTTTTATTTTAAATTTTTTTTTCAACGTTTATTTATTTTTGGGGGGACAGAGAGAGACAGAGCATGAACGGGGGAGGGGCAGAGAGAGAGGGAGACACAGAATCGGAAACAGGCTCCAGGCTCTGAGCCATCAGCCCAGAGCCCGACGCGGGGCTCGAACTCACGGACCGCGAGATCGTGACCTGGCTGAAGTCGGACGCTTAACCGACTGCGCCACCCAGGCGCCCCATACACACCAATTTTTAACCGAGTGGAGACCAACAACCAAGTAATTTGTGCTGACAGATTAATTCATTTGTATTTGGATCTTGCTATCTCTGTAAATGAATCAAATGCTAAACTTAAAAGGTGACCTGTTAGTGGGGAGAAACCCCAAAATACTACTTTTGGTAGTTACCTATTGCTATGAATCAGGATTTTTTTGATCATGTGCATTCAAATGAAATAGAGAAATAAATAGCAAGATGATTTTGATCAAATTGCTTACCAACAATTTTGAATTTTTATATTTCATCAAAACTACCTATTATTTTCTAATTGGTTTTTAATAAGTTATACACTTATAACTTATACAGTAAATTAATCCTAATAAAATACAGCTTCTATTTGTAGATATTAGGAACTTATATAGTATTAATTTGAAAATAGTATTTATTTTCTAGAAAAATGCTTGAGAACCGCTGCTATGAGTGGTAGTTTACCACTAGAGGATCTTTCCAAGCAGGGATAAATCTGATCATATTTGCATCTGCAAAAGACAGTAGGTCTAGATAAACCACAGAGGATTGGAGGCAGAAAGTCAGGAGGCCTTTTTGAGGCTCTGGCTATGGTCTAAGTAAAAAAATGATAAGGGCTTGAATTAAGGCATTTGGTGCATTAAAATCAGAAATCAGGACTGATTGGATTTTGCTGTGAAGGAAAAGAGGTATCAATGTTGACCTCTGAATTTTTGGCTTAGGCAACCAGGGTGATTTTGGTACCATTTGTTCAAGGAGGATATAAAAGTGGAAGAGTGTGATGTAGGTAGATGGAAGGCAGGTTGGAAGTTTAGTTTGGACATGTTAACTTAGAGATACTTGTGGGAAAACAAAATATATTGGCATCATAGTTTAAGTGCATTTATCTTGATCAAATTCAACAGTGTAGACAAGACTAAGAAATGAATGTAGGTATAGGGGCGCCTGGGTGGCTCAGTCGGCTAGGCGACTGACTTCCGCTCAGGTCATGATCTCACAGTTTGTGAGTTCAAGCCCCGCGTCGGGCTCTGTGCTGACAGCTCAGAGTCTGGAGCCTGCTTCAGATTCTGTGTCTCCCTCTCTCTCTAACGCCTCCCCTGCTCATGCTGTGTCTCTCTCTCCTTGTTTCTCTCTGTCTCTCTCAAAAATAAATAAACATTTAAAAAAATTAAAAAAAAAAAAGAAATGAATGTAGGTATAGAAGAACATGTTGCTTTCCTAAGGAAATTTCAAGGGAAATTGTGACTACACATGATTTTTGGCTTTCGTGTTCACTTTAGAACTTAGGGTGCCTGAGTGTCTCGGTTGAGTGCTGACTCTTAATTTCAGTTCAACTCCTGATCCCATGGTCATGAGATCAAGCCCCAAGTCGGGCTCTGTGCTAGGCTTGGAGGCTGCTTGGGATTCTCTCTCTCCCTCCCTCTCAGCACCGTGCCCCCCCCCAATAAATAAATAAACATTAAAAAAAAAAGAACTTAACTCTCACCCCACTGTTACTGGTTTGAAGCTAGAAGGATCCAGAAAGGAAGCCGAGTCTGACCAGTTATGAAGGTGTGAGTCTCACTGGCAGTTGAAGCAATAGAAATAGATGAACCATAAACAGGAAGTGTACTGATCAAAAGCTGAGGGCAAAAGCCCTGGGGTATTTAAGGGGAAGATAAAGAAAAAGAAGGAATCAAGAGATACAGGAAGAATGGTCAGAGAAGAAGGAAAAGAACCCGAAGTGCTGGGTTTCATACCCAAGAGAGGAGAGACACTGCAGAGGTTACAAAGTGACAAGTTAGAAGAGGAAACAGGAAGTGGCTCAGCCCAGGAAGACTTCAGGTAATCTACTGGAGTTTTAGTCGCCCTGCCCCCACATGGTACCAACTGTGGTCTGCTCTCAGGCCAGAGACAGGACAAAACTCTGAAACTCTTCTCTGCCACTCTTTTCTTCCAAGACTCAACTCCCCTCCAGAATTGGCCAGCTTCTGTTTCCTTTCCTGGGCCTTCGGGTACTTTTTTGGTGTGTTTTGTCCAGATTTATAGTTGTTATCTTTGCGAGGGTCTGTCTGATAGGAGCTCCCTCAGTCAGACCACTGTCATTTTTAAAGGTCTAATTCTTGTAAGAGGTTCAGAGGCTCACACACACTGAAGAGTATTTCCTTTCATTCTCAGGGTAGAATGCTAAATGTAAGTTTTAAACACATTTTTAAGTTTCTCAGGGGTTGATGGGGGGGTGGGAGGGCGGGGAGGGTGGGTGATGGGTATTGAGGAGGGCACCTTTTGGGGTGAGCACGGGTGTTGTATGGAAACCAATTTGACAATAAACTTCATATATTGAAAAAAAAAATAAGTACCTCTGGGCTTAGAGGCCTCTGCACGGAGGTGAGATGCTATTAAAGCAGTGCTTTAATCGGGTTAAATTTGTTTGTTTGCTTCTTTATTTATTAGATTCTAATTTTTGTACAGCTTTATTGAAATATAATTCACATACCTATTTAAAGTGGATATTGAACAATTTTTAGTATATTCACGGATAAGTGTCACCATCCCTACAATCAATTGTGGAACATTTTTATCACTTTAAGAAGACACTCTATACTTTTTACTGTTAGTCCCCTATATTTCCATCCTCCTCTTGCAGCCACTAATCTATGTTCTATCTCTATAGATGTCCCTAGTCTGGACATTTCATATGAGCATATGTGGTTTTTGTAACTGGAATTTTTCACTTGGGATAATATTTTCAAGATTCATCCATGTTGTTTATGTATCAGTACCCCACTCTTTCTTATGGCCAAATAATGTTCTATTGTATTGATTTACCACATTTTTAAAATCCATTTGCCAGTTGATGGACATTTTAGTTGTTTCCGTCTTTTGGTTATTATGAATAATGTTTCTCTGAATATTCATGTACAAGTTTTTGTGTGAACCTGTTTCCATTACTCTTGGGTTATACCTACGAGTACAATTTTTTTTATCACTATATGTGGGATTAGGAAATGTACCATTTATAACCACTTTTGAGTACGATTTTGGCTTATATTTAAGTAACTTTTAGAAAGTGAGAGTTTCCTGGACAGTTTCTTCAAAAACATTCTTTTCATAGATTCTGCCCCAGATGATTTGATATGGATATGTTAAGTAGTATCTGCTCAAATAAATATTTTCTATTTTATAACTGACATGTTTGTTTTTGTGATAAGCAATAAAACAGTTTTATATTTTTGTTTTTAAAAATAACCTCATTAAATTATTCTGCTTACTTTAAAAAATGTTCTGTTTGGTTTGAGTTTTTAACTACATGCTCTTTCAAAGTTATTTATTTATTTATGGGTCCATAAGTGTTGCTGTGGGATGCTGGGATGCCAATTTTGTATAAATAACAGGAGTTGTAGCTTCAAAAGACAACAATAATAGCGAGAGGATTATGAATAGGAAAAGATAATAAAAGCCTTATGCTAATACAGATGCACTCCGTGTAGTAGTGTTTTGTCCCTTTGGGCTTCTCTCATGCAAAAAGTCAAGTTAGTAAAGAGATTCTGGAAGATAAGGGAGTTGGACTTTCTAAATAATTATTTCAGGAGCAGGATATAGAGGAGAGCAGTAGCAAATTATTTCTCTCCTCAACCCACAAACCTGAAGCTGGAGCTACAAAGGTTTAGTTTAGTATTTCTTTTTTTCTTTCTTTCTTCTTCTTCTTTTTTTTTTTTGAAAGTTTGTTTATTTTGAGAGAGACAGAAAGAGAGTATGAGTTGAGAAGGGGAAGAAAGATGGAGAGAGGGAGAATCCCAGTTGGGCTGTGTGTGATCAGTACACAGAGCCTAAAGCAGGGCTTGAACTCATGAAACTGTGAGATCATGAGCTGAAATCAAGAGTCGGATTCTTAACTGACTAAGCCACCCAGGTGCCCCAGTTTAGTATTTCTAAAATTATTGGATAGTCTGAGCTGTCCATATGGTTCCAAAAATTTGGACTCTAAAATAAAGATTTAGGTTTTTAAAAAGTGAAAGTCCAGGATCAGATGGATTTCAAGGTGGATTTTACCAAACATTTAAAGAAGAACTGGGGCGCCTGGGTGGCTCAGTCAGTTAAGCTTCTGACTTTGGCTCAGGTCATGATCTCACAGTCCGTGAGTTTGAGCCCCGCGTTGGCCTCTGTGCTGACAGCTCAGAGCCTGGAGCCTGTTTCAGATTCTGTGTCTCCCTCTCTCTCTGCCCCTTCCCTGCTCTCTCTCTCTCTCTAATAATAAATAAACATTAAAAAATAATAATAAAAAAATAAAGAAGAGTTAATATGTATTCTCTTCAAACTATTCCAAACAACAGAAGAGGAAGAAGAGCTTACAAAGACATTCTATGAGGCCAGCATTACTCTGATACCAAAACCAGACAAAGACACCACACAAAAAAAGAAAATGATAAGCCAGTATCCCTGATGAACACAGATGCAAAAACTCTTAACAGAATAGCAAACTATTCAATAATACATTAAAAGGATCATTCACCAGAATCAAGTGGAATTTATTCTGAGGTTGCAAGGATGGTTCAATATTTGCAAATCAATCAATATGATCAACCACATCAACAAAATGAAGAATAAAAATCATGTGATCATCTTAATAGATGCAAAAAACCATTTGACAAAATTCAACATCTGTTCATGATAAACACTCTCAACAAAGTGGGTTTAGAGGGAACATACCTCGGCATAATAAATGCCACATGTAAAAAAGTCACAGCTAACATCATACTCAATGGTGAAAAACTGAGAGCCTTTCCTATAAGATTAGGAACTCTCACTACCTTTATTCAGCATTGTACTGGAAGTCCTATTCATGGTAATCAGAAAAGAAAAGAAATAAAAGGAACCCATATTGGTAAGGAAAGAAGTTAAGCTGTCACTATTTGCTGATGGCATGATACTATACATAGAAAATCTTAAATCCTCCACCAGAAAGCTATTAGAGGAAATAAATAACTGGTAAATCTGCAGGATACAAAATTAACCCCCAGAAATCAATAGTATTTCTATACACTAATGAAGTAGCATCAATAGGAGAAATTAACAAAACAATCCATTTAGAATTGCACCGAAAAGAATAAAATACCTAGGAATAAACTTAACCAAGGCAGTGGAAGACCTTTACTCTGAAAACTGGAAAACATTGATGAAAGAATTGAAGATGACACAAACAAATGGAAAGATATTCCATACTCATGAATGGGAAGAATTAATATTGTTAAAATGTCCATATTATCCAAAGCAATCTACAGATTCAATGCAATTACTATGAGAATACTAAGAGCATTTCACCTAGAACTAGCAGAAATAATACTAAAATTTGTATAGAACCCATAAGACCCCAAGTAGCCATAGCCAACTTGAGAAATCAGAACAAAGCTGGAGGTACCACAATCCCAGATTTCAAGATATACAACAAAGCTATAGTAATAAAAACAGTATAGTGCTAGCACAAAAATTGACACATAGATCAATGAAACAGAATGGAGTTCACAAATAAACCCATACTTATATAGTCAATTTATCTATGACAAAGAAGTCCGGAATATATAATGGGAAAAAGTCTCTTCGACAGCTGGTGCTGGGAAAATGACAGCTGCATGCAAAAGCGTGAAAGTGGACCACTTACTTACAGGATATGCAAAAATAAACTCGAAATGGATTAAAGATCTAAATGTGGCACTGATACCATAAAATTCCTAGAAGAAAACATAGGTAGTGATTTCTTTGAGATCAGCCATAGAAATATTTTCCTTGTGTGTCTCCTGAAGCAAGGGAAACACAAACAAAATTAAACTGTTGGGCTACACCAAAATAAAAAGCTTCTGCACAGTGAAGGAAACCATTAACAAAACAAAAAGATAACTTACTGAATGGGAGGGGATATACACAAATGATATACCTGATAAGGGGTTAATATCCAAAATACATAAAGAATTTATACAACTTAACACCAAAACCCCACAGAAATCCAATTAAAAAATGGGCAGAATGGGAAAGCAAGCTGGTACAGCCACTCTGGAAAACAGTATGGAGTTTTCTCAAAAAACTAAAAATAGAACTACTCTACGACCCAGCAATTGCACTACTAGGCATTTATCCAAGGGATACAGGTGTGCTGTTTCGAAGGGACACATGCACCCCCATGTTTATAGCAGCACTATCAACAATAGCCAAAGTATGAAAAGGACCCCAATGTCCATCGATGGAATGGATAAAGAAGATGTGGCATATATATTCAATGGAGTATTGCTCGGCAATCAAAAAGAATGAAATCTTGCCATTTGCAACTACGTGAATGGAACTGGAGGGTATTATGCTAAGTGAAATTAGTCAGTCAGAGAAAGACAAATATCATATGGCTTCACTCATATGAGGACTTTAAAAGACAAACAGATGAACATTGGGGAAGGGAAGCAAAAATAATATAAAAACAGGGAGGGGGACAAAACATAAAAGACTCTTAAATATGGAGAACAAACAGAGGGTTACTGGAGGGGTTGTGGGAGGGGGGATGGGCTAAATGGGTAAGGGGCATTAAGGAATCTACTCCTGAAATCATTGTTGCACTGTATACTAACTAATTTGGATGTAAATTAAAAATAAATAAATAAAACAATTAAAAAAAAAACTGTAAGCAAAAAAAAAAACAAAAAACCAAAAAAAAAAGGGCAGAGGACCTGAATTATATTTTTCCAAAGAAGACATACAGACACATGAAAAGATGCTCAACATCACCAATCATCAAGGAAATGCAAATTATAACACAATGATACATCACTTTACAGCTGTCAGAATGGCTAAAATCAAGAACACAAGAAACACTAAGTGTTGGTGAAAATGTGGAGAAAAAGGAACCTTCATACACTGTTGGTGGGAATGCAAACTGGTGCAGCCCCTGTGGAAAGCAATGTGGATATTCCTCAAAAAATGAAAAAAAAAATAGAATTACCATATCATCCAGCAGTTTCACTATGGGTATTTACTCAAAGAAAATGAAAACACTAATTTAAAAAGGTGTACGTACCCCTATGTTTATTGCAGCATTATTTGCAATAGTCCAGATATGGAAGCAACCCAGTTGTCCATCAATAGACAATTGGATAAGATGGTGTGATATATATACACAACGGGATATTATGCAGCCATAAAAAAGGATGAGATCTTGCCATTTGTGATGGCATGGATAGACCTAGAGTCTGTTATGCTAAGTGAGATAAGTCAGACTAGGAAAGATAAATACCATATGATTTTACTTGTAAGTGGGATCTAAAAACACACAAAAAAGTGAATAAACAAACAAGCAAACTAAAAGTGGAATGAGACTCTAAATACAGAGGACAGACTGATGGTTGCCAGAGGGAAGTGGGTGGGAGGATGGGCAAAATGGGTGAATGGCATTGGGAAGCTTCCTGTTACTAAGTCACAGGAATAAAAGGCACAGCATAGGGAATATAGTCAATGATATTGTAGTAGCATTGTATGGTGACAGATGGTAGCTACATTTGTGGTGAGCACAGCATAACAGAGAGAAGTTGCACTACGTTGCAGAGCTGAAACTAATGTGACACTGTATGTCAATTACACTAAACATTTTTTTTTTAAAGATTTAGGTTTTTGAAAGACATTGAAAGGAAAATTGAAGAGTTGGAAAGTTACAATATTCTCCCTAGATTTTTATTTCTTTAGTTATAACCTAATAATGAAGGGCCATGTGACATAGAAATGTAATTTATAATGTCACTGGGAAGCTGGGGTTTAATGTCTTCCTCTTCCATTTACTAGACGTGTGAGTTTTGGTCAGATGCTTTAACTTCTCTGTCAGCGGAGGAATATAATTTTTATTCATTTCGCAGCATTGTTACAAAAGTCAAATGAAAAAATTTGTGAAAGTGTTTTTATAAATGACAAAATTCATTATTAAAGGAAAGAATTAGTTTTTACTATACTCAAAAATTGACTAAAAATGGGGTTATCTTTTTTAAACTCTATCCATAAGACCTAGAATCTTTGTGCAATGATCCAGTGTCATAGTAATCCCATAATCCATAACCCCATAACCCTATTACCCAGCCATTGCCACAGTGTATTTCAGTTACGAGTATAGTTGCTAGGAAGGAATAAAATTGACTCGTTGTTGGATTTGCAATGTGATGGCAGGTTTCACATGAAACCTTTATGCTTAGACCCGAGTGTTAATTTCAGAGGTTATTCATTTCTTATCAGAACTAAACTGGGGGCAGGTTATATTGCCATCACATCCTTAGAAGAGTGAGTTTATGCCCTGGAGTACTTTATTAGAGACTGAGCTGATATCTGCTTGAAATTATATGTAAATGTATAAACAATATCTAAACATATATATGCAATATTTATTTTGCTATGTTGGGAAACATTTGAAAGAGATAGAATTGTGGCTATATTTGATACTGAATTATTCAGTCCTTTAACAAACATTTATTGAGTGCAAGGCAATCTTCCTTGAATAAACTTGGCATTGAATAAACTTGGCATTGAATAAACGTACCCTCCTGGGTACTGGACCCCACAGTTCAATGAGAGAGGAAGGCATTAAAAAATGATCACTCAATTAATTAATGCCAACAGAGGTAACTGATGTGGGAAGAAACAGTTGCTAGGAGAGCTTATGACAGGGGCCCAAAGCTAGTTTGAGTTGAGAGCAGACTTTTCTGATGGAGTGGCACTTTAATCTTGAACTCCACAATGGGGACAATAAGGGTGTTGGAGTAAGGGAGTGACATGTTTGATCTGGTAGAGGCTTTTCAAAGGTGCCTTTGGCAGGTATAGGGAGAGAAGGTTGAAGTGGGTAGAGTATGTGTCAGGGAGAAAAAATGAGGGGGGGTATTGCAACATTCCTACAAGCGTGGTGCTTTGGGTTTTGGTTTGCGCTGAGTTTTGCAAACCATTGTTCATCTTAATTTAATTTCATCAAAGTTATGGTCCAAAAAAATCTCATTAGGATGCTCCCTATCTTCTTTCCCAGGCTGTTGAAGCCTTGGTTTCAAAGGCTGTTCCATACATCCACATCAAAAATACATTTTGTTTGTTTTAGGCATAAGCTTATTATGAGTGGTATAAGGTAACATTCCTAATTTTCTTAATACTATGAACGGACTATGTGGTTTGTTTGTTTGTTTGTTTGTTTGTTTTTTGTCATGCAGTGAAGAAGAAAGGAAAATGATAGTGGTGAAGATTGTCGCAAGTATGGTAAATAGGCCATTTTTCTTGAACTCAAGAGAAATATTCCTTACAAAAATGCTAGATCAGCTAAAGATCATTGAACTTAGAGTTTTTCTCTTAGCAAATATCTTTGCAGCTTGTGGCTTTTACAAGAATTTGGAATTATAAGAATTTTAACTTCCTAATTTATAATGTTGCATTTTGACTATCACTTTAACCTGGAAAAACCTCCCAGATCCTTATTTCCTTACACCAAAAAATTTAAGATCCTCTACGATCCTTTATGACCTGACTCGGCATTTTATTTAGTTGAGCCCCCAAATTCCTTTAATAACCCTGGCCTTCTGGTACAGATTCAGGGACATAAAGCTTCCAAACTTGAGAATAGTTTTCTTTAACCGCTCAGGTCTGAGGTTATATGTAACGTCTAAAGCTTTTTGAAATGGGAGTCTAAAGCCTTACACTCGAACATCACTTGAGAGTTTGTGTGAAATGCAGATTCCACTCCCACCTCCTGCCTTTGCCTTCCAGCAAGATCCCCAGGTGATTTCTGTGCTTGATCCAGTCCTCAACCCACTGCAATCTGGTCTTCCCCTCTTTCTCTTCTTGTCCTACTACTAAATATTCTTACTGAGGCACTGAGTGCATTGTATGGTGGTCTCACTGAGGCGGTGATTTTTTATCCAATGCACAGCATTTGAAACTGATGTGTGTTTGAACAAGACTCTGAAATGAAGAATGCATGCTTTCTCTCTGTGTTTGTTTACACCAGCTCACAAAGAGCATGTTCATTGTTAGTTGGTGCCAGCAACACTGTCTTTCATTCAAGTAGGGTCACGTGACCAGATATAATCTTGCCCAGTTTTGACTCTCTTCCCAAAATGCTCTTCTGTTTGGCCTGCATATTATCATTTCTGATTTTTCTTCTATTTCTGACTATTCTTTCTCCGTCTCCTGGAGCTTATCTTTCTTTACCTAGCCATTAAATGGTTGGGGTTTCTGTCCTAGGCTCTCTCTCTTCTCACCTTACACCCATGACTCTCTTGGAAGTGTCATCCATGCCCATCCATGAGTTGCTTCATCATTCACACATGCAACAAATATTCTTTAAGGCCTACACTGGTGCCAAGCATTTTGCTGGGCACTTGAGATGCAAACATGCATAGAACACCTTCCTACCTTCAAGAAGGCAGACAAGAAAACAGACAATTCCTCTTGAGTATATGTGTGATACAAACAGTGTGTGCGCTGGGACCACAAAGATCAGATTTGTGGGGGTCTGACAAGGCATTCTGGAGGAAATGCTTAGATTGCTCTAGATTTTATACTCAGTGAATTATAACAATAACGAAAGCCAGCTCCTACAAATTCTATTTTTCATTCTCTGTATTAGTCAGGATAGGCTATGCAATACTGTGTAACAAAAATAACCCTAAAATAATAGTGGCTTAAAAACAGCAAAGGTCAATTTCTCACTCATGCTGCATGTCCTGTGCGAGTGAAATGGGGGCTATGCTCATTCAGGGACTAAACTGATCACCCAGCCATCATCTTGCACCTGTGTAGTTATTGTGCCAACGAGAAAGAAAAAGAGCACTGGAGATTCTTTTCTTTTCCTCAAAGGGGTATGATACAGTATTATTAACTATAATCGCCATGCTGTACATTAGATCCCCAGAGCTTATTCAACTTATAACTGGAAGCTTGTGCCCTTTGAGCACAACATCAGAAATGTCCAGAGACAGAGAATGTGACCCAAGCATATGTCTTAGTGAATGCGAGAGACTTGAAAATATTTGATGAACAGCCTTAATGACTATCACCCTTATCTCAGTGGAAGGTCCCTTCATACACACAGTAATTCAAACCAGAAACCTTGAAGTGACCTCTGACTCTTTCCCTGATGAGCCCATAATTTTTGCCTCTTCCAAATGTTACCTGAGTCCTCACTGCTTTTGTCTTGGATCAGACCTTCCTCTTTTCTCACTTGGATTTGACCCCTTTCCATCACCATGCTGCTGGCACAGTGATCATTCTAATGTGCCACCCTATTTAAGATCCTTCAAAAGTTCTTCATCACAAGAACAACTCCAAGCCTTTAACAGGAACTCCTCTTCATAGTCTGGCTTCTTCTCTCTCTTTAGCCTTTCCTCTTGCCAGGCCCCCATGTGCTAGCCATGTTTAGTTACTTGCCGCTAGGTTTTCAGTATCTTTCTCCCTTTGCTCCAACTAGAAAGTTCTCCATTCCCTATTACTATACCTCCTTCTTCTTCCCCACAGATGCTTTGCTCAAACCTCGACAATCCTTAATTATCCTTTAAGATTTATATTGAGTATGATCTCCTCCTAGGAAACCTTTCCTGGCTTTCTCAAATGGAATGACAGCTACCTCTCTGCTTTCTGTCATCAGATTGTCTTATGCTTACCATTCTCAAAGCACTTGTATCATGGTTTGTATTTTTAGACTACATGCCTATTTCCCTCAACTAATCTGTAAACGTCTTGATGATAAGGAGCTTTTACAAAATGTCGTGTTTTCAGCAGAGAGTAAATACAGCATTCCTGGCACATAGAAAATGCCCAGTGAATGTATTACCGCATGGCTTGAGATGTAAAGATGAGGAATTACTTTTAAGCTCCCATCATAGGAAGATAATTTTTTTACATGCGTATGATGGTTGATTTTTTAAAACCTGCAGACTTTGTCCAAAGTGAGAAGTGTATATGGGTGTATATATGTGTGTGTGTGTGTGTGTGTGTGTGTGTGTGTGTGTGTGTCATGTCCTGACTCCATTCTTGGGTGCATTAAATAACTCTTGAAAGCTTCAGTTTCCTCCTCCCTGAAACTCTATAAATGAGAGTTAATTATAGCATCTGTTTCAAAAGATTTTTGGAAGACTAACTCAGTAGATGCTTATAGTGAAGATCCTTAGCAAGGTGCTTGTGTTTGTTTCCTATTGCTGCTGTAACAAATTGATTACTCGGTACAATGCAAATACCTTACCGTGGAGTTGTAGAGGGCAGAAGTCGAAATAGGTCTCAATGAGCTAAATTAAGGTGTTGGCAGTGCTGTATTCCTTCTGGAGACTCTAGGGGATGGTCTGTTTCCTGTCTTTCCCAGCTTTTGGAGGCTTCATGTGTTCCTTGGCTTGTGGCCTCTTTCCATCTTTAAAATGAGCAATGGTCCATTAAGACCTTCTCACACTGCGTGGCTCTGATACACAAAACCTCTCACCTCCCTCTTCTGCTTGTAAAAACCCTGTGACCATCTTGGGCTCACATGAATAATCCAGGGTAATTTCCCCATCTCAAATTCCTTAACTAATTCACATTGGCAACATCTCTTTTGCCATTTAAGGTATGTAGGGTAGCATATTCACAGGTTCTGGGACTTAGGAGGTGGATGTCTCTGGAGGAACGTTAATTTTGCCTACCACAGTGCTCGATACGTTCATTATAAGTGACCAGTGAAGTTCAGATATTATCATTGGAATTATAGACTTTTCCTTAAACATTTTTATTTTTAATGTTTTATTTATTTTTGAGAGACAGAGGGGGGGGGGTGGGCGGGAAGGGGCAGAGAGAAAGAGGGTGACACAGAATCCGAAGCAGGCTCCAGGCTCCCAGCTGTCAGCACAGAGCCTGACGTGGGGCTCGAACCCACGAACCATGAGATCATGACCTGAACCGAAGTCGGACGCTTAACCAACTAAGCCACCCAGGTGCCCCTCCTTAAACATTGTTAATTAAACAGAGCTGTGTTCCAGAGCTGATACACTTTTGAGCCAAACAACCTTGATTGGTGGGGCCTTGTATTATTAACTGGGCGTGAAAGAGCCACACTTCTTTTACTCCAAAAGTAGGTTAGGCGATTCGCTTTTGAAATTTTCCTTAGCCATTTTGTTATGTAGGATGCACTTAGAGTAAATGGAAATTGATAGTTATTTAAAAGTACCTAAATAGCCCTAAGGAAGACAGTTTTACTTTCATTACTATCATTATGTACTAATGACTAACAGTTATTGAGAACTTACTATGTGCCAGGAACTGTTCCAAATGTTTATATATACATTGACTAATTTGATCTTAACAGCCAGTCCCATGAGGGGAGGGACTTTTATTTTCCTTATTTAATGGCAGTTGAGACTTTGCCCAGTTTCGGGGCTAGTGAGCACCAGAGATGGGATTTAAACCCACGTGGTCAGGCTATAGAACCTGTACTTTTAACCACAGCACTGTAAAAATAAGAGTGTAGAAAATTCTGGGGCGAAATTGGAAGAGTGAACCCTCGATTGTGGGCTAATCACTCTCAGCATTTTTATAGCTCACCGTGGTGTAGCTTGAGGGTATTTAGTCTTATCGAGTTCTAATGTTTGTACGTTTTAAAAAATGACCAACTGTGAGGTGAGAATTGGTCGGTTTCCAGAGCTGCTTGAAAAGAAATTGTCTAGTGAGTTCAGGCTTTTAAAGACAGGTCCTTAGGTTTATTCTCTCTCCTTCTTTGTCGGTTGGTCCATCTGTCTGTCTCTTAAAAATATACTTTAGGGACATTAACTACAGCAACTACCATGTATCATATATTACCTGTCCCTTTCTATCTATTTTGCCAGCTTGTTTTCATATGTAGAATTTAAGAGCAAGGAAGCTGAATTTTTTAGAAAGTTATTATCTCAGTGTTTCCAGTCAGTATTTCAGAAGATGACCCCCTTCTTCCTCTTCTTCTTCTTTTTCTGGTAATTCATTTAGCTAATTTTTTAAATATAATTTATTGTCAAACTGGCTAACATGCAGTATGTGAAGTATGCTTTTGGTTTGGGGGGTAGATTCCCGTGGTTCATCGCTTACATACAACACCCAGCGCTCATCCCAACAAGTGTCCTCCTCAGTGCCCCTCACCCATTTTCCCCTCTCCCTGTCCCACCATCAACCCTCAGTTTGTTCTCTGTATTTAAGCGTCTCTTCCGGTTTGCCTCCCTAAGCAGATGTTATTAACACTTTCACCACTGTGGTTTGATGAAAAAGATAAAGGAAAGATTATGAATATGGTTAATTATTACAAGCAAAAGGTTGAGAACAACTGCCATATGAAATATTTCCATATGGAAAGCAACTCCTTTTGAATGGATTACTCAGGGATGTAACTGTGAGGAGTTTGCATTTGCTAAATGTGTGTTGACAGAGCTGGATGCTGACTCAGAGGGTTAGCCTGCTAAGTAAGTCAACTTTGTGGACTTTAAAAGTTCATCATGGCCACGTTAATGGAATTAACATGTTATTGTGAAAAGTCTATTTATGCCAAAGTAAGGAACGGTGAGAGCAACTAATAAATGGGTGAAAATAAAATTATATCTAATTGATTGGTAAATTTTCCTGTATGAATGAAATCTGTATTACATAGTCATCAAGCCTATCAAATACATTTATTTTGATCTCAATCATTTTGAAAATAAAAAACAATTACATAAAGTCTTTCATTTTACTTACTTACTGCATTTAATACTTACTCATAATCATACACACAGTTTGGAGAGTATGTTACCTGCACCACATGGTCACGATTGAGTTTTTATGCTCCGACGTTTTATTTAGAATCCTTTGGCAGATGAAACTGTTGACCTTAGTTAGCTAGAAAACAGCTGCTTTTCTATTTTGATTTGTAGTTAATGTTTTCCAAGTGTCAAGCACATGTAGGGAAATTTTTTCCATAGACTGATATTAAACATTTTATTTATATTTCTTTTATTTTTAATGGTCCGTGGACTGTTTGGAAAAGTGAGAGCCAATTAGAGCATTCGCCGTAAATTCTTCTAGAAAAAAAATCTCCCTTGGGTATTTCTATAATGAATCAATATCACATATGTTTATTTTAGTGACATACTCAATTGCAGTGCTATATTCTGGAAACAATCTGTTGTCTATTTTTACTAAGTTAAAAATACATGATCTCTTTCAAGGTTTTCAGGAGTTTCGGCCCAAAGCCAAAGTGAGGTGATTTCCAGTAATCTTAGGTTTGACTATTTTGTCGATGAATGAATACCTTGAGAAAGTGACCAGTTGATAATCCTAGTTTTAATGCCTGTATCTTATAGTCATATTTATAGTTCTGGTCAAAGATGAAGGTAATTTAGTTCCTTCTCTTAGTTTTTCTAGAATTAGAGTTTGCTTTTTGGCGGGTTTTCCGATCTAGGCTTGGTAAATATATGAGCCCTATCATTTTTATTTATTTGTTATGCGCAGGTCACTGAAACTTAGTGGAAAATGTGGAGAAATAAAGGCTGAACCTAAGCAGGCACTGTTGTCCTTTGGCGGCAGATATAGAGATATGAAGAGCTTGTGTCCTGGGTACTAAGTAGCGTAAAATGGTGGATGAAATTGAGAAACTGAGAAAGCCAGAAGGAAACACCAAGATTCACCACATTTCATTTATTTGTTGTGAGTCTCAGGCGAAATGGAATTGCCCTGCATTCTTTGGGCACCAGGAACCCTAGATGGGAGGCTCAGTTTCTATGCCTGAAGCTTTTGAGAAAGCAGTGGTTTCTTCACAGGATTAGGTTATTTGTGGTAGAAAAGAAACTCTCTTGGTTGTTCCAATGAAGTGGGTAGTTTTGTGAGCCATCATCTTCCTCTTTGGGTTAGCCAGGATAGAATGAGACCTGGGAAAGTAGTTCGAGAATTTTCTCAATATGTTTTTAAAAATAAACACTTCTAGTTATGTATCAGAATTTTTTTTTTTTTTGTCTTTCAGGAACATTAAAAAAAGCCTATTTTAAATCAAATGGGACTGAACCTTTGGTCACCGATGGTGAAGTCCCAGTGTCTGATATTGTTCTTACAAATACGATTTGTAACAAGAGCACTGTGACGTCTGCCACGCATCCCAACCAGCACATTCCAGCCTGGACCACGGATGCTTCTCTCCCAGGGAACCAGAATCACAGGCACACAAGTAAGTCTGAAGGTACTGAATACCCATGCCCTTTAATGTTTGTAGAACCTACAGGTGGATTTTAAGTGTGGCAACCAAGTGTGACCACGAACTGGCCACAGAGACCACATTGCACTCACTTACCCAGCAACCCTAACTGAGGGTTCTGTTCCTAAGCATGAAATGCCATCAGCTCGGCCATCCAGATAGGGAGGGATAAGGGTGGGAAAGGAAAACGTATGAATGTCATTCAACATTTCTGAGGCACACTGCTTGCCCCGATAGAATGGTAGTGATTTTTATGGTGGTTCATCTCTGAAAGTTTGTGCTTCTGTTTCGAAGTTTTGAAGTTACTTGTTTTGAGATAGATAAATGAATATGTAAGTGAAGTTACTTATTTTGTTATTGGTGCCTTGTGGGAAGGATCTCGGTTCTATAATAGAATGTCAATGATTTAATGGGAACTATCCCCCCCCATTTACTTTTGAAGTGCTCACGCGTTCTTCTTTCCTTACTTCCCTCTTCTCCCCCCTTTATTGGCTGTGCAATTTATTTTATGTGTTGATGACTGACAATCACACCTTAAGGAAAATGGTGTGTATGAAACCCTGCTTGAGGACCAATGCCAGCTATTCCAGAACAAGAGCTGGGAGAGAGAGAGGACAGAAAGTGTGGAGATGCGACCAGGTAGATAGTGGCAGACGGTATGCTGTGGAACATGATTTTATTCCTCAATATCCCTCAAGTTTTTAGTAAGGTCACTAAGCTTCCAGATTGCTGGTGGGATTAGAGTTGGGGGCAAGCGCCTGAGAGCCTCAGCTCTGATCCAGTCAGCTCTGGCAAACATAATCAGAGCGCAGTCACTGTAAGAACTTTCTCTATAGTTGTCTTCATTCTTATTTTCTGCTTCCCCAAACAAGGTCATGTGATTGAAAATTATACAAAACTCATCCATCTGGGGTCATTTCCTTGTTTGTTCCTCCCTCTTTCATGAAAACCCACAAAGGGAGTCACATCCTAGGTGTAGGACAGAGTATTGATTTTCATTCTGAGCCAGGAAGGGAAGGAGGAAGCTAAATTTTAGCGATCATGGTATATATTTGACAGTGTCTGAAGAAAAGTAGCGTTATTCTATTGCTCTAGACCCAAAGAGACAGACTGTTTGGATTCCATTGTTTCACACAGCACCTACATATTAACTGTTTCTGATGCTTGGTGTTTACCAGTGATTAATACGGATTTGTGTTTATTACCTGACGGTAATAACTGCAAACCCAAAGTATGACAAGTAAAATTTGCTTTCCTCATGAGTTTTACTTTGAAGTTTTTAATGTTTTCGTCATGTTTTAAGCCCTTCATTTTTCTTAAGGACAGTGTTTCTCATCAGAAGTGCAGAGGTAATTTAAGCAAAAGCTCAGTCCCATTAATGTGTTTGCAATTATAGCGGTTGTTATTTTCTTTTGCTAAGTGGATTTTTCTCTCTTTTGAAAGTTTTGTCATTTGTTAAGATTCAAGTAGAAGTGGCAAACACATACTGTGAAGAGTAAAGAAACATATGGTATTTGTTACTCAGTTTGGAAGCTTGATGGAGGTCTGTTCGACTCGTTTTCTCTTCCTATGACTGGAACATTGCGTGAGACTAGGAATGTAATTTGACATGTAAAGGAAATCCAGGTGAAATTAGCACGGTTAAATGGAGAAAGGTCAACACCTTTGAATATATGTCATTCCGTGTTGTTCATGTACTTGACAGCATTGAGCTTTACTGCTAACCACATAGACCTTCGATACACTATCTTAACTAAAATTGTTCTTTGCAAGGGATTCGATAGTTTTTCATACATTTCAGTAATACTGCTAGCCTGTGATTGTAGAGCTTTTGGTCATTTTTAGGACATAGTTAAATTCTTTTCTCCTTATATATAATTAACTGATGACGTATGCAGGACAGGCGACACATACCATTTCAAGTTATGGAACTGAGGCTTAGCTGACATATCCCAAATTGCTTGTCTAGTACGTGATAGGCATGAAATTGGAATTCAGATCCTGGGACTTGTAGACCAGTGCTCTTTCAAGTTTTGCATGCTTCTTCATTTAGTCTTATTGCTTTCATTGCAGGAGCAGAGCAAATTTTAAGCTCCAGGAGAGTCGTCTGTTTTGTTTGCCGCTGTATAGCCAGTGCACAAGAAAATATTTATTGAATGAATAAGTAAACAAACTGCAGACATTTCCAATTTTTAATATCTGCTTTATCACTTCTCATTAATAATGTCTGATCACACTTCTGCACTTAGTAGTTACTTAACCAGTTTTATTTAAAGCATCATGTAGTGCCTTGTATCACTACTAACACCTAGGAGAAAATTTGCTTTTGTCCCTCTGAAAAAATTGTTCTCTAATTAAAATGTCATTTTAAATTCCTGGCATATGTAAAAGCTATTTAAGTCCACTTCAGTCCAAAAATACAGTAGCCAGACATTCTGTTCCATCCAAATATCCTGGGTAGGAAACTAACAGAGGACTAACCTTCTGGCAAAAGGTACCAGGAAGTAGCCTCTCCTTAACACATTTGCCCCTGGGCATCCTTAATATCAAGCCAAAGCATAGAATACCTTAGTTTGTAAAGTCTTAATCAGAATCCTCCCTGTATGACACTGTGTGACAGAGCTTTGTAAATGTATAAAGTAGGTTTTATGTGACATCTGTTACTGCTGGACTTCCATGAGCTGCATTTTGAAACCCAGCTGTGATACGGAAAGGGAAAAGGTTGATAGCTCGCATGTTATATTTTAGCAAGGCATTTTTCTAGGTTGCCTTTTGTATTTTCACCTTTTCTCCTTGTATACGTATTGAAGCATAAACTGACTTTTAAGGAAAGAAAAAAAAAAAACTCTTTGACCAACCAACAGCATTTGGGTTAAAAATAATACGGTGGCCAATGGAATAACCTGGAAACTGATCAGGAATTGAAGTGACAAAAGAGTGGGGTACTGTGCTAAAAGCTTAAGATGTTCCTTTTTCTCATCATGTTATTTGATAACCAGATCCGAAATCTCTGCATCAGATGAGAATGCATCATATCTATCATTCACTTTAATCAAAAGAACACTTTTTGAGTTATTATCCACCTACTATAAAATTCACCCTCTAATACGTAAAATACAAGATTTTAAGAATGCATTCACAGAGTTGTGCAACCACCACAACTATCTAATTTTAGAACATTTTCCTCCATGCAAAAAGTGTTGGGGGCACCTGGGTGGCTCTCTTGGCCATCTGACTTCGGCTCAGATCTCACAGTCTGTGAGTTCGAGCCCTGCCTCAGGCTCTGTGCTGACAGTTCAGAGCCTGGAGCCTGCTTCAGATTGTGTGTCTCTCTTTCTGCCCCTCCCCCACTCATGTGCATGTGCGCGCGCTCTCTCTCTCAAAAATGGATGAACATTTAAAAAAAAAAAAAGAAAAGAAAAAAGAAATGTTGTATCCACTGTTCCTCATTTCCCCATTCTCCCATCCTGTGTTCAAAACTCCTACACTTTCCGTCTTTATGGATTTGCCTATTCTGAACACTTCATATAAACAGCATTATATAATAATTATGTGGCTTTGGGACTGGCTCCTCATAGCTTTCTTGAATATGTGCACAGTCTGGCCTTCTAGGTCCCAGAGAATATATCAGAGCCATTCTAAGGCCCCTTTGGCTATCTTATTCTCCAGTTTTTCCTTTTTAAGTGTTTTGGGTCAGCCTCTTATTTCCAAGGGCATCTTTGCCTTAGGTAGCTGTGAAGTTTAGCAATCGCCACACATTGTTTTTGACAAGTGCCCTGGGGATAGGGCTGTTTGCATATAGACAGTTCTGAGTCAGAAACAACAACAACAAAAAGTTCTGAGTCAGGTCAAGTAAGGAGAAGCTCTGAGAATGGATTCTTCCAGGGATCTTCCAGACAGGTTGAATAATGACAGTTTTCTGGGGACGGCTTTTTGGATAGCTTCAAACCCATTCTTTCTTCTCCATTGCCTCCCCCCTCAGTTGCAGGTTTTTGCAATAAATGCAAAGCCATTGGTTTTCAAGGTTACCGCAAAACTGAGGAGATGGTGATGGAAATAGGGCAAGATGAAATGCTACAAAGCTCAGAGTTCTCACTATGGTTCAGTCATTTTTCTTGAATAAATGTTCCTCTAATTGATGCAAGCCTTTGGTTAAATTCCAAAGTTTTGAGAAATTTGATTCTGATAATTTTTTTTTCCAGTGTTTTCACTGCTTTTACATAGGAGCATATTTCTGGAGGATCTTACTGTGCTGTTCGGGAATTGCTTCCTACCCCTCAATCATTTTTATCTTCCTTATCTACTCTAGTGCTTGTTTTTCATCTCCTCCTACATTGG
This sequence comes from Lynx rufus, assembly GCF_022079265.1. Taxonomy (NCBI): domain Eukaryota; kingdom Metazoa; phylum Chordata; class Mammalia; order Carnivora; family Felidae; genus Lynx; species Lynx rufus. The sequence continues at coordinate 37,244,983 of NW_025814845.1, read as the reverse complement.
GAGCTTGTTTTCTTCTTTTTTATAATGCACAACTATGTTCATATTATACATATTATGCTTAAATGGAAGTATTTTTCTTTTTCTTTTTCTTTTTTTTTTTGCATAAATCTCTTCATTCCCTCTCCTTCCTTTTGCATTATATTACCCCCAATCTGCCCATGGTTAACCCATGTTGACTACTTAGTGTATATGATTTTATAGTTTTCCCCATGCTCATATAATCATACACAAACATATATGCACATACCTGTATATAGAATAACATACGTACAGGTTTTCTTGTCATTGTTTTTCAAAAAATGGTATCACATTTATTACATAAAATGTTTTCTTCATTCAAGAATATTTTGAGTAAATGTCTCCAAGACAACAATTTAGCTTTAATTCATTATTACAATGACTGAATAGCAGTCCATATTGTCATTAGGCCATACTTTATTTCAACGATTCTCCTAACAGTGGACATTCACCTTATGTTTACTTTTTTTTTTTTTTTCTTCAAGGAACTATATAGAGTCTTCTGAATATAAAATGACTTGGATCAGAACAGTGAAGCTGTCTAAAAAGCAGAGATTTATTAGCACTGATAACTTTGTACCAAAAGTGCCCTAACCACATGCTCAAAATTTGCTGAGTGTAGAAAGCTTATATACCAATCAAAAACCCTAAGGTTATTCTTTCTTCCTGGTTTTCTGTTTGTTACATAGTATTTCTATTGGCTTGAAAATGAGTTCTGCAAGAATATGAGGCTAAGAGGATTAGAGAGCATCTTTTGAAGTTTTGCCACGAGTACTATTCATCAGGCAACTATCCAAGGGAGTACTTGGGAGAGGGAGTCTAATTAGACATTAGAAATCTTTCTTTTATCCCGACGGTTTCTAATACTATTAACAATAGAACCCTAGATGTCTTTATTATATTTTTCAAAACTCAGTTCTGCTGTCCTCAGAGTAAGATACACACCTCTGTAGATTGCTGACTGTGGATTATTGTGCTGTTTGGAGTAGGAATCTGTGCTTATCTGTTCTTACATGTGTAAATGTAGATGAGTGAATGGATTAAATGCATCTGAGAATTGTATCCTTAGCATTCCTCTGTTGTTGTTGGATAGTACTTCTCTATCTGGGGTCTGAGAGACCTCAGATGTATTCTGGGGATCCAAGAATTCTCTGTAACAATTTCTTAAGTCTATGCTTTCATTTCAACGACAATATAAAATAGCTAATGTAAGCCTGATCTCGATAACCTGGATAACCATCTTATAACAAGTATTTACATGGACTTTTGATGCCTGTATTTGAGCTTCTATTTATGATTTATGTTGCTGCTAAGCTGCATTGCTTAGACATTTGCCACGCATCAAGAAAGGAACAGAGGCAGACTTGATATTCTTCTCAATTGCAGAACTAAAGTTCATACCAGCTTCTTGTGCAAAGGGCACCTTCAGGACAACTCAGATGGAGAAAAATGGTGACCCACTTACTCAGCTGGAATACATTGTAGTATAAGTGTCCTAAAGACAGAAGAAACTTGTGCCTCAGCACCATGCTTTTCAGAGAATAATGTTAATATTATTCATTAATGTAATTAACTTAAATTTCATTAGTTTTGTAGTTTTGTTTCAATTTAATTTATACATACTAATTTTGTAGTGGTGTTAGATCTATAGGCATAAAGTGGTTTATATCTAATTGTATATATACTTGCATAACTTTCTTCCCGTAAAAATGCCTATACAATTTTCAGCTTGCAAAATACTGCTTTAGGGTGACAGAATGCTAGCTGTTTGTGTCACATCCCCAGAAAAAGCAGCGATGCTCTAGGGCAAAGCTGCTGCTTCTTCTTTTTCTTCTTCTTCTTCTTTTTTGACCCCACCCCCACCCTAACCCTATGGCAGAGCTTCTTAAATTTTTTGTGCCCAGGGCTCCTTCTGAAACCTGATGAGGCCTCTGGGTACCTTCTCAGAGTATATTGTTTTGGTGCTTAAAAAAAATTACACAGAATCACAAAGGAAGGCAATTTTATTACAATTCAGTTACCAAAATATTAGAAATACAAATTCATGGTACAGTAATTCACGTGTCTATTAATGCATTAAACAATGGTATCTAGCTATAGGCCAATAACTATAATTTTATAACAGGGATGAGCATAAATAATAATTTGAAGTGTCTAGAATAACTCCAGGTTGATATGAAAATACCAGATATAACTTTTAATTTGTTCTCCTACATTGATAATTTAAGTATGCTCAATTTCAGTAGGAGATTAAGGGAAATAGAAATGCTATTTTTCTCCAAATCAGATTCTTCATAGACAGTAAAAATTCTATGTATAGGCACTTTTGGGGTCTTTGAATTATGAGTAAGGACACATATTCCAGATGAAAAAAGTAGTTTTTGGTAGCTAAGAGAGTTGAAGGCCTGTTTAAGCTGCTTCATTAGGAATTTGCTACTACAAAATTTACAGTAGTTGATAGGGAAAAATCTGTTATAAAATGGCCGACAGGACTGATAGGGGAATTTCAGTCCCTGCCTAAAGACTTCCGTTTCCGGGTTCTTCTTCCCACCCTGCTTGCCCTGAGCACCAAATTACTACTAATGAGGAATGCGGAAGTAACAGACTATAAATTGTCCCCTCTGTTGATGCCCTGCACTCAGACCTCTGGAGAACGATCTCTGCCCTGGGCTCAGTCCTCTGGAGAACGATCTCCTCTGAGCCCCCCGGTGTAAAATAAACCTCCTGCCTTCCATTATCTCTGAGTGCCACTTGGTTCTTCTGCTGGGTGATCCAGACCAGTTTCCGTAACACAGTCATGATCCTGGACACCATCGCTTATGTACTCAGCTAACCCCCAGTGTTCCACACCAATGTTCACGTCCAGTTGGTTTCCCTCCACTGTATATTAATCATATTCTTCAGGCTTAAAGAATACTTATGAGATTCAGACATGGGCTTCTGGCTAGCATCAACATCTAAGCAAGAGCCAGCAAAGCATTTGAATAATTGCTTCATGTTCTTCCAGTTCGCATGGTAGCATTCTAGTGAAGACCGGCACACTTCTTGGGAGAGAGAGAAAGGAAATTTGAATGTAACACTGGACTCTCTTTTTTTCCCCCCACTCTTCCTTTTTTCTCCTCATTTCATCTTTGGATGACTGGGAAGTATTGGGTCTCTCCCAGAGAGAGCAAACTTGCAGAGGTAGACTTTTGAAAGGGGTAATGGATTGGTGACTGGCTCACTCTCCTTTGACTACAGTCCCAGTCTTCCCTTCTCAAAGATCTCTGGATAAGACTTTCTGACCTTCTTTCCAAAAGGAATCCTTCCACAGGTGACATATTCCCCCACATTCCACAGGTGACGTATTCCCCCAAAAGCATGTTCCTGTAACACATTACTAAAGTAAGCGAGTCAGAGTTTAGGTAGTTCTGTCAAAGGCCCGTGGCTCAAAATTTTCCTCTCCAGATTTATTATCAATTTCCTTTTCTGAAAGAACAGCCCAATATCTTTGATCTGTATAAAGAAAAAAATAATAATAACAAGGTAATACTGCATTACAATCACAGTCCCAATAACAATTCAAGGTTACAAATCATCTTTTAAAAGACAAATTCTCAGATAAAACTAAACAAACAAACAAACAAAAACAACTGTGTAAATTATTCTACTCTCTGGTTCTGAAAGAAAATTGGCATTGTGTATATTCTTCTGCCTGAATCATTCAATTTGCTGACTGTCTTAGGTTTTTGGTCTTTGTACAATTCTGTGTTGAAAGCAAAAAAAGAAAAACCATCAGTGGGAATCTGTTTGCTGTTATTTATGCCTTTGGAGAATATGTCTTTTCACTTGTAGTTGAAATGAATATGATAATGAGTTTTGTAAGCCAAAAGCTTTGTACCAATTTACATTTGATATAAACCACTCCTTGTCTTTTATTGTTAACATATTTTATGCTTATATTTTTCTCCACTGCATCATTAATCTAATATTTGTATGTGGTGTTTGAATTGATAAAACTTGTACTTGTTTATAATTATGTTAATTGGTGTGAATTCACTCTGATGTGTACGTACTCTTCCAGGCTTTATGAGGTGTCTCAATTTCTGAGAGTTTAGGATATTCTGGGAAGCACCATTTATTCATCAGCAACTGTTTATTGGGTGCCATGCTCTGGGGTTTGGCTGTGCAGACTATAAGGGTGAGTCAGATAGAAATCCTGTCCCCAAGTCGTAGCTGCTGTCTGGTCACTGCCTTAAGATAATGAACATATTTACAACGTGAGAAATTCTATAGGAGTTTCAATGACAGAGGAAAACATGGTCTATTTCAATTCTTCTTATTTCTTTAAAAGATAAGGTTTCTAATTCATACCACTTACATGCTGTAAGAAATACATTTTCCCAAACAATAAAGTTTTATTTATAATTATAAAGGTAAGTTTTAGTTTAAAGGTTTGACCTGGAATTTTAATTTTTGGTGAGATTATACTGTTTCATTATTAAATTTAAAAACTTATTTATCATGTAATTATCTTAGATAAATTGAACAATAGTTTTCAATTTTATGGGAAGGCCAACCTTGCTTTTATAGGTACTACTGAGAATTTGATCACCTCAGGAAGTGGGAGGTCTAGAATTATACAATTCCCTTCTTGAAATTTCTTTTCAAATTTCATTGTTTATTAAGTAATCAGCTCAGAGAGTTTGTTTCTGCTTTGGTTGTATGTTTAGAAATGTGTTCTGACAATGGATATACATTAAGAAACTGATTTATGTTAACTCGATGGCTATTAAGCCACAGTATGTTACCATATTATGTATCCTTTAAAGTCAACAGAAAAGTTTAAACATAAATAATACGAGAGTGCTGCCATGAAAAAGAAATGGACACTTTTTTTTTTAACGTTTATTTATTTTTGAGACAGAGAGAGACAGAGCATGAATGGGGGAGGGTCAGAGAGAGGGAGACACAGAATCTGAAACAGGCTCCAGGCTCTGAGCTGTCAGCACAGAACCCAACGCGGGGCTCAAACTCATGAACTGTGAGATCGTGACCTGAGCCGAAGTCGGATGCTTAACCGACTGAGCCACCCAGGCGCCCCAGAAATGGACACTTTAAATCAAAAGTCTCTGCTAGTTTTAGAGTTCGGGGATTGGCCAAATGGCCATGTTATAGCCAATCATGAGATGCAGTGAAGCAAGTAATGTGTGGGGACACATCAAGTTCTGTCAGTGTTCAGGTGAGGACCGGCCACCCCTTCCTTGTTTCCTGTTTCTCCCTTTGGAAATGGAGATGTCTATCTTATGCCTGTCCCACCATTGAATTTTGGAAGCACATAACAAGTCCGTTTTCAGTTTCACAGCTGGAGAGGAATTTTGCCTCAGGATGAACTGTACCTTGAGTCCCACCCATATCTGATGTGGATAGTATTTAGATAAGACTTTGGACTTTAGACTTTGGAGTTGATGCTGGATTGACTTAAGACTTTTAGGGCTTTGGGGATAGAATAAATATATTTTGCGTTAAGAAGGACATGATTTCGGGAGGGGCAAGGGTGGAATGTTATGGACTGAATGTTTGTATCCCTCTAAAATCCGTATGTTGAAGCTCTGACACCCAGTGTGATGGCACTTGGAGATGGGGACTTTGGGAGGTAATTAGGGCTAAAGCAGGTCATGAGGGGGGACCATCATGATGGGATTAGTGCCCTTATAAGAAGAGGCAGAGGAAAACTTGCTCTCCCTCTCTCTGTTTTCACCCCAAAAAGAGGTCATGTGAACACACAGCCAGAAGACATCCTCTGTAACCCAAGGGGAGAGGTTTCATTAGAAACACACCATGCTGTCACCTTGATCTTAGACTTCCAGTTCCAGAACTGTGAGAAAAATAAATTTCTGTTCTTTAAGCCACCCAGTCTATGGTATTCTGTTATAACAGCCTGGGTAGACTAATGCAAATCTCACTTGTAAAATGTGAAGCTATTAAATAGAATATCAGCAACCAAATCTATTAATACCAAAAAATATATTGCATCTTAACAAAACAGGCTTTATAAAAATGCAAGGATGGCTTAGTATTAGACACTTTATTCGTATGTCTCCAGATTTAATTAATACAGTAGATTTCTTTTATTGATCATCTCAATTGCTGAAGCAAACACATTTGTTAAAATTTGACAGTAAAAAAGAAAGAAAATTTCTTTAATTCTAAAAAGAATATCCCTCAAAAACCTGGATGCTTTGACATTATTTGCAATTACAAAAGAATGGAAATACTCTAAATGTCCATTAGGAGGGAACTGTTAAAAACAAAACAAAACATGGTTTAGCCAAGTAATAGTGTAAGATACATCTGGGAAGATAATGAGGTAGAATGCTACACACATATATATATATTATGTATATATAATGTATAATATATTATATACATAATGATTTCTGGACTAAATAGTGAATCAGTAAGTCAAGGTGCAAAACAGTGTATAAAATGTCACCTTTGTGTGATAAATGGAAAGGGGAAATTATTTATTTACATTAAAAAATAAACAGAGGAGGGGTGCCTGGGTGGCGCAGTCGGTTAAACGTCCGACTTCAGCCAGGTCACGATCTCGTGGTCCGTGAGTTCGAGCCCCGCGTCGGGCTCTGGACTGATGGCTCAGAGCCTGGAGCCTGTTTCCGATTCTGTGTCTCCCTCTCTCTCTGCCCCTCCCCCGTTCATGCTCTGTCTGTCTCCGTCCCAAAAATAAATAAACGTTGAAAAAAAAATTAAAAAAAATAAATAAATAAACAGAGGATACACCAGAAACTAATAAAAATGTTTCTTATTGGTGAAGAGAGGCAGGAAGGAAGTGACAGAGATGCAAATAAGACATGTTCATATGTACCATTCATGTAGCTTTGATTTAGAATCAGGTAAACGACTTACTTAATGAACAATTATACCAAAGGAAGAAATTCATTAAAAATTGAAAACAAGGCAACAAGTTATCTAACTGTATATCAAGTTAGTGACTTGACTGTCTAAAATAAACGAATTATCTCCACTGAACTTAGAATATTTTGATTGTTCATCCCTAGTGGATGTACTCTAAGCACCTAAAGAATTGCAAAGAAAGCTTAAACTTCGACAAGTAGTATTGTTTTCCTCCCAACTTTACTGAGGAAAAATTGACCAATATAATTGCATATATTTTCAGTGGAAAATGTGATGATTTGATATACATATACATTTTGACATGTTTGCCGAGATCAAGGTAATTGATGCATCCATGATTTCATGTAGTTAACTCTTTGTGTGTGAGTGCTGAGAACACATCTACTCTCAGCAAATTCAAGTCTATCACACAGTGTCATTAACTATAGTCACCCTGTTGTACGTTAGATCCTCAGAGCTTATTGATCTTGTGACTGAAAATTTGTACCATTTGATCTACACCTGTCTATTTCCCTTCAGCCCCTAGCAATCACAAGTCTGTTCTCTGTTTCGGTGAAATCCCTTTTTTTTTTTTTAAGATTCCGCATATAAATGATACCATGCATTATTTGTCTTTCTCTGGGTTTATCCATGTTGTTGCAATTGACAGGATTTCTTCTTATGACCAAATGATATTCCATTACATTTTCTTTATCCATTCATCCATCAATGGGCGTTGATGTTGTTCATGTCTTGGCTGTTGTAAATCATGCTGCAGTGAACACGGGGTGCATGTATCTTTGTGAATTGGTGTTCTCATTTTTTTTTGCAGATAAAAAAGAAATTGTGCTTTCCCAGAAGTGGCATGTCTGGGTCATATGGTAGTTCTATTTTTATTTTTGTGTGGAATCTCCACGCTGTTTTTCACAGTGGCTGCACCAATTTACATTCCCATCAACACTGTTCAAGGGTTCTCCTTTCTCTACATCCTCATCAACACTTGTTATCTCTTGTCTTTTTGATAATAGCTATCCTAACAGGTGTGAAGTGATATTTCATTGTGGTTTTGATTGGCATTTCTTGATGATTAGAGATGTTGAGCATCTTTTCATATTATTTTTGGCAGTTTGTATGTCTTTTTTGGGAAACTATCTATTCAGGTCCTTTGCCCATTTTCAAATTAGGATTATTTGTTTTTTTGCTACCAAGTTGTGTGAGTTCCTTATATATTTTGACTATTAACCACTGATTGGATAATGATTTACAAATGATTTTTCAGTTCAGAGGTTGCATTTTCAAGTTTTTTAGTTTTATGTGGTTCCACCTATTTAGTTAGCTTTTGTTGCCTGTACTTTTGGTATCTTATCAAAAAAACCATTGCCAAGATCAATGTTTGGAAGCTCCCCCCTCTCCTGTTTTCTTTTAGGAATTTTATGGTTTTAGGTGTTATATTTAAATCTTTAATTCATTTCAAGTTTCCATTAGGCAGTCTTATTGTTATATTGGGGTTGTTATTTTGAAAGTGTTGTTTGCACATTACAGGAGAAAGCGAGTAAGTATTTACATTCATGTTGTCAGGAACCAACATTTTCAACATAAGAGAAAAGAGATACAGATACAAAAATAAGTAAAACACTGTAATCTTAATTTTGAATTGAAAAGGAAAATATTTTTTCCTTCTTTGAAAATACATAATAGTTGGGGCACCTGGGTGGCTCAGTCAGTTGAGCCTATAACTTCGGCTCAGGTCATGATCTCACAATTTGTGAGTTCAAGCCCCGGGTCGGGGTCTGTGCTGACAGCTCAGAGACTGGAGCCTGCTTCAGATTCTGTGTCTCCCTCTCTCTCTATCCCTCCCCGACTAGTGCTCTGTCTCTCTCTGTCTTTCAAAAATAAGTAAATGTAAAAAAAAATTTTTTTTTAATACGTAATAGTTGTCTCTGTTCAACATAAAGCGAAAGAAGTGACAACTCAAGGACAATGAACAAATTTGGTCCTTACTTCCTGACAAAGTTCTTGAAGAATTCTTCTATTAAGTTTATTAACTTAAACTGTTTGTATCTTGATGTCCATCATTCTGATGTCGTAACGAAATATGGTTGCCTTTTTCATATGCAGATTCATTTATTCCTTCATTTCAGGAAAAAATTTTCTTTTATTTGTTATATTTTTTAAAGATGTTTATTTTTGAGAGAAAGAGATACAGAGCACAAGAAGGGGCAGGGCAGAGAGAGAAGGAGACAGAGAATCCAAAGCAGGCTCCAGACTCTGATCTGTCAGCATGGAGCCTGACACGGGCCGAACTCACAAACTGTGAGATCATGACCTGAGCCAAGGTCAGATGCTTGACTGGGCCATCCAGGGGCCTCAGGAAAAATTTTTCTTACTAACATTTTCAGGACTTTTCTCTTCCACTTCTGGGTTCTTGGATTTAGAAGGATATTTTTTGTTGACTTGCTGTTTTCCTTACATGTGCATCTTCTTAAATGTGCTTATAGTGATTATCCTAAGACTCGTCAATTTTGATTTGTTACTTGTAAACATTTTCAGTGTTAAATTACTATTATTAGTCTTATAGCCACAATTTTCTTAGTTTTCTTTTATTACAATTTTTTCTTTTGTCTTTGAGCTGTATTTTTTTTTTTTGGTAAACATATATTTTATGCATGTATATATGTATATATATATAAAAATAAATATATATATATATATTTATTTTAATTCCAGTTAGTTTACATATTGTGTTATGTTAGTTTCCAGCATACAATATAGTAATGCAACAATTCCATACATCACTCTGTGATCATCATGACAAGTGCCCTCCTTAATCCCCATCACCTAATTAACCTAGCACACCCCTCTGGTAACCATCAGTTTGTACTCATAATTAAGAGCCTTTTTTTGTTTGTTTTGGTTTGGTTTTGGTTTGTCTCTCTATCTCTTTCTTTTTTCCCTTTGCTCATTTGTTTTGTTTCTTAAATTTCACACATAAGTGAAATCATATGGTATTTGTCTTTCTCTCACTGATGTTTTTTGTTTAGCCTTATACTCAGTAGCTCCATCCATGTCCTTGCAAATGGCGAGATTTTATTCTTTTTAATGCATGAGTAGTATTCAAGTGTGTGTGTGTGTGTGTGTGTGTGTATCCCATCTTCTTTATCCATTCATCAGTTGATAGACACTTGGGCTAGTTCCATATGTTGGCTACTATAAATAATGCTGCTATAAAACACAACGGTGTATGTGTGCTTTTGAATTAGTGTTTTTGTATTCTTTGGGTAAATACCCAGTAACATTATTGCTGGATCATAGGGTGGTTCTATTTTTAACTTTTTGAGGAGGCACCATACTGTTTTCCACAGTGGCCACACCAGTTTGTCTTCCCCAACAACAGTGAACAAGGGTTCCTTTTTCTCCACATCTTCACCAGCACCTGTTGTGTCTTGTGTTGTTGATTTTAGCCATTCTGCATGTGTGAGGTGATATCTCACTGTAGTTTTGATTAGCATTTCCCTGATGGTAAGTGATGATGAGCATCTTTTCATGTATCTGTTGGTCATCTGCATGTCTTTTTTTTGGGGGGGGGGAATAAATGTCTGTTCACATCTCCTGCCTATTTTTTAATTGGATCATTTGAGCTGTTGTTTTATTAAACTCTTTCCTTAGTGTTTTCTTATAATACATAGCATTTATAAAGATTTTGGGTTTGTTTGTTTGTTTCTGGGTTATATTTTTTTTTTAATTTTTTTTTTCAACGTTTATTTATTTTTGGGACAGAGAGAGACAGAGCATGAACGGGGGAGGGGCAGAGAGAGAGGGAGACACAGAATCGGAAACAGGCTCCAGGCTCTGAGCCATCAGCCCAGAGCCCGACGCGGGGCTCGAACTCACGGACTGCGAGATCGTGACCTGGCTGAAGTCGGACGCTTAACCGACTGCGCCACCCAGGCGCCCCACTGGGTTATATTTTTTAATGGGTTTTTAATCAGTCTTTTGTTCTTCTCCCCATCCCTTCCTTTTGATTCATTGTATGAATAAATGTGCAACCATTAAAAACAATGTTGTGGAAGAATACATACTGATATGTGGAAATGTTCAAGATAGGTTAGTGAGCGAATAAGTAGACTAAATAATATACTTTGCATATATACAGAGCATTGTGATGCATTGCAACATTATATATATTCATATTATGTTAAGTAATATACAATATATCTTTTGAAAGAAAAAAAGACTAGCAAAATAATGTCAAATTTATTGTGTGCTCAGTATTATGCTATATACTTGATTACATGAAAGCTCTATTACGTAGGCACTATTAATATTTATTGACTATATCAGCAAATACAATAATAATTTAAAATAGATTTCTACTTATGCTTGCCTCATTTCATTGCTAGTTACATAGGTTGTTTTCCACATCTTCTAATAGTAGGGATTGAATTAAAGTTTACATAGGATATGGAAATACAGGCAACAGATATATAGTGTAACGTTCCAAAATCAAAATAATTCAATAATCTGATTTAACTTAAAATACATCATTTTCTTTCTTAGTTCCTTTCTGCATCCAAGGTACAGACTTTCATTTTTTTTTCAAACTTTAAAATACAAGGAATACTCTTATTTTCCTCTATGTTTGTGAGCAAGCAAAGCAATAAGCCCCAGGTTTCTGATTTTTATGGTAATAAATAAGTACCATAGCCAGTGCTACTCAACCTCGCAAATTTTTAGGCAATTTAAAGAAGTCTTTACAAAGAAGCCTCTTGCACTCTTTTTCAATGTGATGAAGGATTTCAAGTACACATGATTTAATAATCACCATTGCTTCTTGCTTCCTGCTTCTTCCTTCTGTGTTAAGTTCTCTTCTTAATTGAAAATACTCCTTGGAGGTTTGACCAGTAGGAACTATTTCAGTTTTGGTTTATCTTCAAATGTCTTTATTTCCCTCTCAAAATGGCATGACTGTTTAGCCAGGTTGGCAATTTTTTTCCTCTCATCAATCTAAGAATTGTCTTTCACATTTATCTGGATTCTTCAATCTGTCAGAAACTTTAGTGCCAACTTAAATTTTGTTTCCTTGTAGGCAATTGGAATTTTGTCTTTGGATGTTTGAAGTTTTGTGTGTGTGTTTTAAAAAAGTTTTGTGTGGTTATATTACAATGGATAGAATGTGGGTATCTTTCTTTCTATTTATCATCTATCTATCTATCTATCTATCATCTATCTATCTATCTATCTATCTATTTTAGAGAGAGAGAATGTGCACAGGGGAGAGGGGCAGAAGGAAGAGAGAGAGAGAGAGAGAGAGAGAGAGAGAGAGAGAGAGAGAGAGAGAGAGAGAATCTTAAGCAGGCTCCACACTTAGCACGGAGCCTGATGCGGGGCTTGATCCCATGACCCTAGGATCATGACTTGAGCTGAAATCAAGAGCGATATGCTCAATCATCTGAGCCACCCAGGTGCCCCTGTATTTCTTTTTATATATCTTGTCTGGAAGATGCACTTCTTGAATTTGGGAAAAAATATTCAGATATTTTTTCAGTTTGGGAGAGTTCTCAGCTTTTAATGCTATGAATATAACCTCCCTCCTGATGTTTCTATTCTGTCTTTCTGGAACTCTAATTACACTTAGGTTGGACATTCTCATCCATCCTTTATTAATCTTTGTGCTAAATTCTGGTATATTTCTCAGGTTTGTCTTCTAGTTCTTTAGTTCTCTCTTCAGCAGTATCTAATCTTCTATTTTACTCTATTCACTGACTTTTAAATTTTATTGTTTATATGTATTTTTCATTTCTAGAAGTTCTGTTTGGTTTCTTTTCAGATTGTCCAGTTTTTTTAAATTTATAGTGTGTCATTCAAATGACTACATTTTTGTCTTTAGTTGTTTCATTCATACTTGTTTTTTTTTAATTTTTTAATGTTTATTTATTTTTGAGAGAGAGAGAGACACAGCCTGAGTGGGGGAGGGGCATAGAAAGAGGGAGACACAGAATCTGAAGTAGGCTCCAGGCTCCATGCTGTCAGCACTGAGCCTGACTTGGGGCTCGAACTCATGAACTGTGAGATCATGACCTGAGCTGCAGTCAGATGCTTAACCGACTGAGCCACCCAGGTGCCCCCATTCACACTTGTTTAATAGCCTCCATTGATTGTTCAATTGTCTGAAGTTCTCAGACTTTTAATACTGCTGCTGGTTATGGCTAATGATTTATTATTCTTTCTCTTAATGGATTGGGTTTATGGGTTTATGGGTTTATGACTTTAGGTTATAAACTTCCTTGGATTCAGGTCATGGCACTCTAGGACAATTTTGCGTTCAGTTTGACCAGGCACCCCAAGGTAATACTGTCCTGGGGCCAATTTTTATGTTAATATTTCATTTTTGTGGTTCTTGGATCACATGCATAGTTGTAATTTCAAACCCTTGGGAAGGCTAGAACTGTGGTAAACAGTGCCCAAATAAATGTTTTGTTTCCAACCAGAATCTAGGCAGAGTCAGAATGGCATCCTCATAATATGCCTGAGCTAACCGAGTCCTTGTTTTTTGTTGGGGGGATCTTTGTTCCTCTTTGTGCTTCTTATGGATACAAGACTTCATTTCTTTTTTTTTTTTAATTTTTTAAATTAAGTTTATTTATTTATTTTGAGAGGGACAGAGACAGTGTGAACAGAGCAGGGACAGAGAAAGAGGAAGAGAGAGACTCCCAAGCAGGCTCTGTACCATCAGTGCAGAGCCCGATGCAGGGCTCAAACTCACGAAACTGTGAGATCATGACCTGAGCTGAAACGAGGAGTCGGACGTTCAACCGACTGAGCCACCCAGGCGCCCCTGCAAGGTTTCATTTCTTTATTGAAAATGATAGCTTCCTTCAAGACAAGGCCATTGTAATATTGGCTCATGTGATATTCATTCATGTGATGTCATCTCATGTACTCACTGCTTTTGTTGTCAGTTTCCTACTGTCTTTCTGGAATCCTGAGATTTCCTTTTCTTGATGGAGAGTTCAACTGTTCACATGAAAGAAATTTGTTTTAGTTTACAAAATATTTCTCAATGTTTATCATGGGTGGGCTTTTAGATTATTTTCTAATATTTCAGAATTCATTCTTTAAAAAAATCAATTTACACAAAAATTTTTAGTCACACACAAAAGTAGAGAGAATAGTACAATGAATCTCAATATGCTGTCTCCCAGCTTACCAATATTGTATCAATTTTGTCAGGATCTTTCTTTTTTTTTAATTTTTTTTTTTAACGTTTATTTATTTTTGAGACAGAGAGAGACAGAGCATGAACAGGGGAGGGTCGGAGAGAGAGGGAGACACAGAATCTGAAACAGGCTCCAGGCTCTGAGCTGTCAGCACACAGCCTGACACGGGACTTGAACTCACAGACCGTGAGATCATGACCTGAAATCGGATGCTCAACCGACTGAGCCACCCAGGCGCCCCTGTCAGGATCTTTCTTAAAGCATTTTTTCCTAGTGACTTCTGTAGCAGAGTTAAACTTTCTCCTGTAATTACACAGAGGAATTTTGACATTAACTAGTTTTTAATTACAATACTATGTTTCATAGTTTTAAGAAATCACCTAGAGAAAGCAAAGGCTTTATATAGCAGTATGTTAAACCTAATATTAAATGCTTAATTCATCGTTATTAAAATTCACATTCCAACATTTTCCAATTATAGGAAAATTACAATGTCCCTACACAGACACAAAATTGAATTGATGTTCCCCCTTGGATTTTTTGTGTTGGGTACTCCAGGGCTTTCACTGCACCATTCAGATCTCTGCCTCTCTTTGTTTGTATTCTACCCCATTTGAATTTAGGCCAATCTCACTAATTTAAATTTTTTTTTTTCAACGTTTATTTATTTTTGGGACAGAGAGAGACAGAGCATGAACGGGGGAGGGGCAGAGAGAGAGGGAGACACAGAATCGGAAACAGGCTCCAGGCTCCGAGCCATCAGCCCAGAGCCCGACGCAGGGCTCGAACTCACGGACCGCGAGATCGTGACCTGGCTGAAGTCGGACGCCCAACCGACTGCGCCACCCAGGCGCCCCAATCTCACTAATTTAAAAAAAATTTTTTTTTCATTTATTTATTTTTGAGAGACAGAGAGAGCACAAGTGGGGAGGGTCAGAGAGAGGAGACAGAATCCAAAACAGGCTCCAGGCTCTGAGCTGTCAGCATGGAGCCCGACATGGGGCTCAAACTTGCAAACTGTGAGATCATGACCTGAGCTGAAAAGTCAGACGTTTAACCGACTGAGCCACCCAGGTGCCCCCAATCTCACTGATTTTTGACTCCATTTCTTTGCTATGTCAACTTCATTCATTCGTGTACATGTTTAAGCTTCCTGTGTTTCTCTTTTTTGGCTTTATTATCCCAGGGCCCTCTACTCCAGTTACTTCCATCTTCACCCTAATGTGAAAAGTCAGAGAGTAGAGAAGTTTCAGAATTTACATTTTTTCTAAGGTCACATTTTACAGAATCCTGTTTTTTGTCATCTGACAAGTGAATTGACATTAACTACTATTGTTGGTGACAAGTAGGAGAAAAGTACTCCCAGTTTCCTGTTAATATCTTCTTGATAAAGAAGAAACACTTTTCTTAATGTTCTACAAATCTCTTCATTTACAGTTTGGCCAAATTCATCTAATGTGTCCATAGTAGGGATACAGTATAGCCATTAATATTTTCTTGAGAAATTCCCTGTGAGTCAAGGGCTCAAAATGTCTGACTCATGATGGGTGGGCTTTACTATGTGCACTGTAATTTAGAAGCAGGTATAAAGCCGCAAATATTTCAGCACAACGTTTGGAACATTGGATCAGCAGAATTAGACCACGTTTTCTCTCCTGGCTAAACGTGAGAGAAAAGAGGCCACTTAACAATGGCAGGGAATGGGCTCCTCACCGGTCCTGTGTAGGCAGCTTCCCTGGAGAGATGTATGACTCTCTCAAGCTGGAGTTGAAATGTAGTTTGCACATACATCCAGTTTCCCAAGAGGAGACACTACTTTCATGCGATGTTTGAATGGGTGGACAAAGCCAGGGATGCTGTGTGTTTGGATATCTCTGCCTCTGACACCTTAAAATCTTAGAAAAAGATAGAAGTCCTCTGACTAAGTTGGAGGCCCCTACAGCTCTTAAACTGTCACCTTTAGTTCTTACCTAATGTCATAGAGAAATCCTGGGACTGCTGCTCAAATATCCCTACGTGGAGAGTGATGGAGTTTTGTGGAGGGAGGACTCCTTTTCTAATCATTGACCAGCTTCATAAACATGCTGACCTGTATCATTGCACAGAACTCTGAGCACAGGGCTCCACCCATTGTTTAATACTCTGCTGTCGCTTTGTTGAAATTATTAACGATAATATAAATATTACAAATAATATAATATAAATAATATAAAATAATTTTTGAACAAGGGGCCCTATATTCACGATTTACCCTGAGTGCCCGAAATTAGGTAGCCCATTCTGTCCCTGGGTTTTACTGTGATTGGACCAACTTCAGTCTCTTATTTGCCCTTGAATTAAGGACAGTGCCAAGGAATGTCATGAGTTAACAGTCATTGGCCAGTCAGGATCCCTGCCTGGAGCTAGGGAGAGGGAGAGGTCTCCTAAACTTCATGGCTGATATTCCAATTAGAGATGAGGAAGTTGATACTGAGGATACAACCAATAAGAACTAGTCCATTCTTCCTCCTTGTTGTTGAGTGGTTGCTTATGTTTTACTTTTACTTTCTAATCTTACATTGCCTTGTAATAAGATAAAAGGTATATTTGTTAAAAAGAAAAAGTGTATCATATGCATCCCCAAAACTAAAATATTCAATATTCCCTTTTGAGATTCCCTTTACAATCTTACTCCCTTTACAATTGTATTCTCTGTAAAGTCTTCCTTTGTAAATTCAGAGAGTAAAAAGGTAAATATCAGCTCAGCTTGAGGCTGACTTGTTACTGATTTTAAAGATAGAGAATTCTGGGGGCGCCTGGGTGGCTCAGTCAGTTAAGCCTCCGACTTCAGCTCAGGTCATGATCTCACGGCCCTTGAGTTTGAACCCCGCGTCGGGCTCTGTGCTGACAGCTCAGAGCCTGGAGCCTGTTTCAGATTCTGTGTCTCCCTCTCTCTGCCCCTCCCCCGTTCATGCTCTGTCTCTCTCTGTCTCAAAAATAAATAAAGGTTAAAAAAAAATTTAAAGTTAGAGAATTCTGAGTGAGAGATGGTTATCTGAATGGGTGTTGTACAAATACATTAAGAACCACAGTACTTAGCTGGTACAATGCAGACCTTGGTATTACAGATCTGCCCTCTCACATATTCTTCCAGTATTTCAATGTTGACTGTGAAGTGGGGTGCCCAATAAAACTACACATGTTGGAAAGTCCTCTTAGATCTCATTGCCTTCGTGAACAGTGAAGTTTAAAACTAACCTCAAGTGAGGCACTGATTTTACAATAAACCCTACCCTCCATGAACATGATGTGTCACTAAGTAGTTTCTTATACTCTCGTCATTTTAGAACTTATTTTTGCCATTAGTGGCATTAAAAACCAAACAATTTTCATGTGTGTTAAAGTACATTTTGGGTAAATAAATAAAATGTGGTCTAATTTCAAATTCTTATTATTATTTTTTTTATTTAAAAAAAATTTTTTTTTTCAACGTTTATTTATTTTTGGGACAGAGAGAGACAGAGCATGAACGGGGGAGGGGCAGAGAGAGAGAGGGAGACACAGAATCGGAAACAGGCTCCAGGCTCTGAGCCATCAGCCCAGACCCTGACGCGGGGCTCGAACCCACGGACCGCGAGATCATGACCTGGCTGAAGTCGGACGCTTAACCGACTGCGCCACCCAGGCGCCCCTCAAATTCTTATTTTTAAATTCTTTAGCACCAAGAGTAATGCCTATATTTAATAGAGAATACATATTTTCTCAATGAATAACTAAGGTTTTTAAAAATAGAACACCCAACATTTGTTTCTTTTTCAAGTAAGCAAACTAATTAATGAAACTTTGAATTTTGACCGTGTGTGTGTGTGTGTGTGTGTGTGTGTGTGTGTGTGTGTAATGGAATATAATCACGGAATTTAGAAGAAAACGGCCAATGAAAGCTTAATGTTTCAGCCTCGGTTTTTCTACCCATACACCATGGATACAAGTATTTCTCCTTTCTAGTCTACAGAGTTTTTGTGAGTCACAAATGAGTTAATCATAATAGTGAAAAGTTTTATAACTCACCATATGTGCTAATGACAGGCATTATGTAACATCACTTAATCCTTATAATAACCCCAAATATAGTAATTTGCAGATGAAGAAACATAAATAGAAAAGTTCAGTAACTTGTGAAAAGCCACATAAATATGGAATAATAAAAGCAGGATTTGAATCAGACCCATAGATATAATTATATAGAAAATGTTAAATCCCAATCCTCATGCTTCTCCTGGCAAAATCTGGTAGCTCATACGTAACTCTGATAATTAGTGTTGTACCAGCCAGGCACTTACATTTTTTGCATGTGCAAAAATTGGCAAGACATTGAGTTACCAATGCCCTTGACTATGTCTGTAAAGACTTTTTACAAATGCCACAGTTGACTCATGTGTTTTACTTTGTCTCATTGATTTTCTTTTATGAGAAATAAAATAGTTACCATATTTGGATTCAAAGATGTTTACAGAGTTGGTTAGGAGGCCAGGATCTTCACAGAAGGACCTGTCTTTAACTCTCTGTTCCTTCTTATCTTACTGTAACTCTTTTACGGATCTTCCTAAGTACACGAAGTCCTTTCATATTGGTTTGTGCCAGAAATTATTCTGACAAGATGTAACTGTCCCCATCAGTTATCTAGAATAGAGAATGGCTTTCATTATTCCATTCTGCTGATGTAGTCCTGACCTGTGTTGACTTTGTAGTACAGCCAGGAATAGATACTAAGCGTTCCCAATCCAAATGGACTCTTAGTAAGGACAGGTGAACTACTTTTAATAGCAAATTCACTGTTTCCTTTGAGAACGTTTAATTTTTGCCAATCTTAGAGAAGCAGCTCTGTTGCTAAATCCAAGGAGAGTCATCAAAATATTCTACAATGAATGAAGTGAATTTACCATGTTTAAAATGGAATAGTATCTTTGGCAGAATTGTACGGAGGAAAAGAATAGGTTATGGGATCAGAAAAACCTGGTTTCGATTCTACAAGTTAACATCTGTGTAATTTTGAGCACTTTCTTACCCTCACTGAATCTATCTCATCATATATAAAATAGGAATAAAAAATCTTTCTCATAGGATTGTAACGTACCTAGAATATATATAACGTATATATTGTATATAACATACCTAGAATCATAAATCCAGCCTAGAAGGTACTCAAGGATCTTTTGTCTATTTTCTTACCTTTAAGTTGTTTTACTTAATACAAAACAATAAGTGGAAGGGAAATTTTAAGTATATTTAATAACAAGAGACAACTTGAATAGATACTAATAATTTATTTAGGCTTTTACTGTAAACCTATCCCAGCCTATCCTCTCTGAATTGTATGTTTTTCTTGCTGAAGGTACCAACACTGTTGAAATGATAGTTGAACATCAGCAGTATGATGATTTCTGTTTTCTCTGCTGTGGTGAGGTCTCATGCTACAAGCAATTGAGCATGCTTAAGGGTAACAGAAGGTATACCTTTTACCGGAAAGGGAGGGCAGCCCTTTCTCTCTTACTTCCAACTGCTGCACTATATAGTCCAGAGGGGAGTCCAAGATAAAAATTAATCTAGTGAAAGAAACAGGATGGGATGACTCCCTAGGTCATGGTAAGTTCTAGGGAACAGATAATTAAAAACAATAGTTGCAGTATTAGCCATCAACATTGGTGCCTTTGGGTCTGAGATATACTGGCTCATTCACATCTACTATCTTTTTCAGGAAGAAATCTTTTAGTGGGGACAATCTGTTCCATTGAATCTTTGCATTCATGCAGTGAATAACTATTGTCTACTCTTTGGTATCCCAGTGGTTTCTATCATTGTGGAAGAACGCTGGGAGGAAATAGATAGACAGACAAACAAGATTGTATGAGGTAGTCCTAATACTATAATGAAAATAAAATAGGATGATGTTATTGAGGGATATAGGAGCACTTTGGATGATATGCTTATGGGAACTCTTGCTGTCCTCTGAGAAGGAAATACCTTTTGTGTGTGTGTGTGTGTGTGTGTGTGTGTGTGTGTGTGCAGCTCACAATGCCATAACACAGTAGCACACCAAATGTGAGTTACCTTACTATTTTGTACTTTTCAAATGATTTCTTAAAATTCATTTCTCAGTATTCTCAATATTGATTCTCAATATTCTTTGGCTAGGTGAGGATGAATTAGCCTTTTCATCATCTCCTCACTTCAAATTTAGTTTATCATCAAGTGTATAAACCCCAAAGCTGTGAGCCCTACAGAAAATAATGTAATATAAAATGAATGATACTGGTAAGTATACATGGGTGCATTATCTATGAATATAAATTCAGAACGATGACATGCCATTACATGCTTTTTAGTCCTTTCCTTTCATGGGCCATTAGGAATTATATTCTTTTTTTTTTTTAATATATATATGAAATTTATTGACAAATTGGTTTCCATACAACACCCAGTGCTCATCCCAAAAGGTGCCCTCCTCAATACCCATCACCCACCCTCCCCTCCCTCCCACCCCCCATCAACCCTCAGTTTGTTCTCAGTTTTTAACAGTCTCTTATGCTTTGGCTCTCTCCCACTCTAACGTCTTTTTTTTTTTTTTCCTTCCCCTCCCCCATGGGTTCCTGTTGAGTTTCTCAGGATCCACATAAGAGTGAAACCATATGGTATCTGTCTTTCTCTGTATGGCTTATTTCACTTAGCATCACACTCTCCAGTTCCATCCACGTTGCTACAAAAGGCCATATTTCATTTTTTCTCATTGCTACGTAGTATTCCATTGTGTATATAAACCACAATTTCTTTATCCATTCATCAGTTGATGGACATTTAGGCTCTTTCCATAATTTGGCTATTGTTGAGAGTGCTGCTATGAACATTGGGGTACAAGTGCCCCTATGCATCAGGACTCCTGTATCCCTTGGGTAAATTCCTAGCAGTGCTATTGCTGGGTCATAGGGTAGGTCTATTTTTAATTTTCTGAGGAACCTCCACACTGCTTTCCAGAGCGGCTGCACCAATTTGCATTCCCACCAACAGTGCAAGAGGGTTCCCGTTTCTCCACATCCTCTCCAGCGTCTATAGTCTCCTGATTTGTTCATTTTGGCCACTCTGACTGGCGTGAGGTGATACCTGAGTGTGGTTTTGATTTGTATTTCCCTGATGAGGAGCGACGCTGAACATCTTTTCATGTGCCTGAGGAATTATATTCTTTAAGATATGTTTTTAACATAATAACCCCTTTGGTGTTAGCCTGGGGTGGTTCCAAACAGAAGTTATTCACAAGACCTAAGTTTGAAGATCTGGAATTTTCACAGAATGGCTCTGCATAGCCAGGCAGATGTCTTAGCCTTTCTGCAATTGTGTTTTCTCATGTATACTATAGATGTGATACCACTTTAGCAGGTTGTGAAAATGAGATCATTGTGAACGAGGGCCTCTGAGTACCTGGTTTGGTGCTTGGCACCTGCTGGTTTTCAATACATGTCTTCCTGAGACTGAATTTTCCACCGATTTTTTTTCACCTTTTTTGGTGGAGTCAAACTCTTACTCTCTTTTAAGTAAGCATCTCTGCTTATAGCACAATACATACAGTTGTGTCATTTTGAAGTTTACTGTCTGTATGATCACTCTGCCTGTGCTTATCTCCCACACTGAAATGTGTTTTAACCTCCCGCACCAAATGACATGACGGTCATATTCATGCAACGTGCCCGGAACCCCTGACCTTAGCACTCACGTGAGGCTGAATTTATGTGTTTATGTGTCTGTTTGTGTTCTGTCTGAGTATTATTTTGACTTGGATTTTCTTCTTCTCTGACTCCTGTCTTTCCCATTTTGTATTTTGAGTTTGAGGAGGTCGAAAAAAGTGTTGTGCCCTTAAGTTTTTGGCCGTGTCTCTCCTATGTTCTAGGATGAGAGAAATTCCACATGTCATTGATTGGCTTTGAAAAGGAAAATCATGTTTTGATCCTGCCCCACTGAGCTCAGCGCATTTTGGGTTAGATAATAAAAACAGTGGTGAAGTGTGCGTTTTCATGAAGAATGAGACTCTGAGCTAATGGCTACAATCTGGTCATCTGGGGGAAAGACTTCTTACACGGTTTGGGCAGTTTTCAGAGAGGTTTGAAAGAGACGTGACAGGGGCGCCTGGGTGGCGCAGTCGGTTAAGCGTCCGACTTCAGCCAGGTCCCGATCTCGCGGTCCGTGAGTTCGAGCCCCGCGTCGGGCTCTGGGCTGATGGCTCAGAGCCTGGAGCCTGTTTCCGATTTTGTGTCTCCCTCTTTCTCTGCCCCTCCCCCGTTCATGCTCTGTCTCTCTCTATCCCAAAAATAAATAAACGTTTAAAAAAAAAAAAAAAAAAGAGACGTGACATTAGGCAGTGTACTTAGGAGACTAGGAAGGGCAGTGAGACGATAAGAAGTGAAGTCTCTGAGGTGACCTATGTGAAGGAAAGAAGCAGAAGAGGAGGTCTGGAATCCTTCTGTGATAGGCTGTATTTGCTCTGTATTACAGATCAAAGGGCGGCCATTTTGTCAGAGATGCAGAATTATTTTTAAACATTGTTTTTATTAAAATGAAATTGGCCTTAGGTTTGGAGAGGTTTTTCCCTTTATTTCTTTGACTGGGAGTTATATATCAGAAGAGATGTTTCCTTTCTTGTTGAGCTCTGTTCCCTTGCCTTTATCCTCCTCAACATAATTAGAATTAATTCTTGCACTGTGTTTCCAAAACCTGAAGACTCTGGGTTCAAGTAGCAGCTTGCTTCAATAATAACCAAAAATTTAATTATCCCCTTCTTAAATGAAAAGTAATAAATCTTTATATAAACCAATAAGAGAATACAGAATTCAAAGAGCAAAATAGAATAGTCTCCTAATATCCCGTCACCTGGATTCATATTAATATTTTTATTTATATGACACCAACCATGCAAATTTAGGGAATGAAGGAGAAAGAGAGGCTATGGAGGTGGTAGTGAGCCAATTATGGAGGAAAATGAAATCGGAGGCTTTGAGCTGACCCTGAACTGGTAGCATGGACAAGATTGGAAACCTTTGAGTAACTGTGTATTTTTAAAAATAGGATCATGGTATGCAAATTGTTTTGTGACTTGCTATTTTTATTTACTACAAGCACCATTCTATGTGATTAAATAGTCTTCTAAAGCATCTTTCATATAGTTAAGTATTCTGTTGTTTGTTTCATAGTATTTTAAAGCAATTCCCATTGGTGAACGTTTAGGTGATTGCTATCTTTTTATTATAGGGGGCACCTGTGGGGCTCAGTCAATTAAGCGTCTGCCTCTGGCTCAGGTCATGATCTCGTAGTTCATGGGTTTGAGCCCGATGTGCTGACAGTGGAGAGCCTGCTTGGGATCCTCTCTTTCCTCTCTCTCTCTGCCTCTATCCAGCTTTTCCTCTCTCTCAAAAAATAAATAAACTTTAAAAATGTTAAAAAAAAATTATAAACTATGCAGAGATGAAGATCCATGTAGATAAATCCATGTTCACAACCATGATTATTTCCTTAGGATAAAAGAAATATCACAGTGTCAAAGGGTATGCATTTAAAACTTTTTTTTTTTTTGGATACATATTGTCCTGCCTAGCTGTAATCCAAAACAGTATTTGCCAACTTATATGCCCATCAGCTGGCTGTGAGAGTGTATTTTTCTATACATTTGCCCAGGACACAGATGCTACCCCTTTGTGAATATTAGTAGCTTGATTTCATTATCATATGCGTGCAGGCGCATGCACATGCACGCACGCACACACACACACACACACACACACACATTTATTTGTATGTATGTGGGTGTCTAGAATCTAGAATCTAGAGTCATTCTTACTTGCAGAATGTATTTTATATTATGAACATTGTCAGTCTATCGTGTCAAATGAGTTTGCAAACATATGATTCTGTCATGCCTGCTCCTAAATATAAATATCTTGACTTCCCAGGTGCCTGTATGAACATCACCCACAGCCAGTGTCAGATGCTGCCCTACCACACCACGCTAACACCTGTCTTCTCATTTGTCAAAAACATGGAAATGGAGAAGTTCCTCAAGTTCTTCATGTACCTCCATCGCCTCAGTTGCTATCAACATATCATGCTTTTTGGCTGTAGCCTCGCCTTCCCTGAGTGCGTCGGTGATGGCGATGACAGGTATTTTGGAACCAAAATCATTCAGTGATAAGAGTCAGTTGTAGCAGAAGTGACTGAGGGGGAATGAGATCATCCCAAGCTACCACCGTATATTTTTGTTAAAGGAGAAAATATCTCATGCCAGTCATAGCCAGTTGTAATTCTTTTAAACTAGATTTTTTTTTTTGAAAACCTAGAGTAGTTTTATTTCTGGGAAGAAATTAGTCAGGATGTTAGGTTGAGGCGATCAGCTGGGATACTGAGTAGCTGTTTCAGTGAGGGTCTGGCAGAAGACAGCACACTCAAAGGGGTGACTGAAAAGAGTTTATTGAAGAGAAGATTTATGGAGGTGTGGACAGGTTAAGAGAACAAATAAATGATGAGAGGCACCAGGGTCTCATGATAGGGGGATGCAGTTCCACCACCCAGGACTTGGAAGGGGAGGAGGGCGGACAGCACCTGGAGAGAATTATAGCTGCGGGTAAGAGGTCTTCCAACAAGCCAAGTGCTGTGACCCGAGACAGAGGAGCACAGCCACTGCCAGCCCTTCAGCCCTGCAGGACAGAGAAGAAGAAATAAATACCCCAACCTCACTCTCCTGCCCTCTCCCCTGCCAGGACCTCCCACCAGATCAACTCACCCACAGCTATTGGGCAAGGGTGTGTTACTGATGTGAGCACAATGGATGAGATCCCAAATCTCGTCTAAATATCATCAGGTCCTAAGTGCCAAATCTCATCCTCTAAATCAGGTAAAGGTGAGACACTAGGTGGTTCTTATGGTCAACACTGGAACCCACAGCAGGTGAGGAGGGTGTGGGGTAGATGCAGAAGGACAAACAGAGACTGTCTAGTGCTCTATCAAATAAGATTGGAAAGAATTTTCTTATTTTAGGTGTGGGGAAGAATTTGTGAGTGAGCATGCTTGTGTATGTGTCTTGTAAGCTCATTTCTTTTTTTTTTTTTTGAGATATAAAATTGATACAAACATTATATTGGTTTCAGGCATACCACATAATGGTTCAACATTTGCATATATTGCCAAATGACCACCTCAGTAAGTCTAGTTAGCACTCACCACCACACGGTGGCAAATTTTCTTTTTCTTAGAATGAGAAGTTTATTTTGCTTATTTTTTTAAGGTTTATTCATTTTTCGGAAACAGAGAGACAGAGAGACAAAGCGTGAATAGGGGAGGGGCAGAGAGAGAGGGAGACATAGAATCTGAAGCAGGTTCCAGGATCTGAGCTGTCAGCACAGAGCCCGATGTGGGGCTCGAACTCACAGACCACAAGATCATGACCTGAGCTGAAGTTGGGCGTTTAACTGACGGAGCCACCCAGGTGCCCCTAGAATGAGAAATTTTAAAATCAACTCTCTTAGCAACTTTTAAATGTACAATAGAGTATTATTAACTATAGTCACTATGCTGTATATTACATCTCCATAAATTATTTAGTTTATAACTGGAAATTTGTACATTAATTTGACCACCTTCACCTTACTGAAATAGCATAACTTCAATATTACATTATTATATTGAAATAATTTTCAGTAAGAGTAAATCAATTAAAAGTATGTTATGGAATATTTTAAATTTACTAGGTATACATCTTAAAAAATTTTTCAAAGCATGTACTAAATACAAAATTACATGGAACATCAGTTGTTTTCTGAATTAAAATGTTAAGGTATCTTTGGAATAGTAATGTTAGAATGAGATGCATTTTCAAGTGTAAATAGATTCCATATTATTTGCGGTATTTTTTTTAATGTTTATTTTTGAGAGAGAGAGAGGGAGAGAGAGAGAGAGGGAGGGAGACAGAGTGTGAGTGGGGGAGGGGCAGAGAGAGAGGGAGACACAGAATCCGAGGCAGGCTGCAGGCTCTGGGCTGTCAGCACAGAGCCCCATGCAGGGCTTGAGCTCACAGACCGCGAGATCATGACCTGAACTGACGTCAGATGCTTAACACTGAGCCACCCAGGCGCCCCTATTTGTACTAATTTAATTAGTGTATAAAATGTGTTTGGAACAGGACACAGGCGTTTATTGTTTTAACTGGAAAATGCCTGAATGGCCACAGAATAAAATCTGGGTAAAACAGAAACAGTAGATTATTGTAGAAATAAGTAAAGAGCTATGATCAGATACTGTGTTCAGGAAAACATTTCACTCGAAAGAACCCTATGCAGAGCAGGCTTTCAT
Organism: Lynx rufus; assembly: GCF_022079265.1. NCBI lineage: Eukaryota > Metazoa > Chordata > Mammalia > Carnivora > Felidae > Lynx > Lynx rufus. Next base: position 37,218,494 of record NW_025814845.1, on the reverse strand, counting down.
GGTGATAAGAGTGAAGCAGTGGGAGCGTGACATGATGGTTGGATTAGTTTTCTAGAGCTGCCATAATAAATTACTACAAGCTGAGTGGCTTACACATTTATCCTCTCACAGTTCTAGAAACGAGAAGTCTAAAACCTGACAGGGCCATGCTCCCTCTGGAGATTCTGAGGGGGGCAGGGGACATTGTCTCCCTTTGTCAGCTTCTGGTAGTTTCAGGCTTTCCTTGACCTGTGGCCACATCACTCTACTCTCTGCCTCCATTTTCACATAGCCTTCTCTGTGTGTCTCTCTTCTCTTATGAGGACACTTGTCATTGGTTTAGGTAGCCCAAGAGGGTCTCATCATCTCAAGGTTCTAATTACACCCACAAAGACCTTTTATCCAAATAAGGCAATGTTCACAGGTTCCAGAAGTTAGGACGTGGACACATCATTTTGGGACCATCCATTCAACACACTGCAGCCGGTGAGGAAGCAGGGCACAAAGCCACACGTCTCAGCCTTATCTTGTACGTAGATAAAACAATGAAAGAGAGTGCATTCAGCTTCCTGGAGACTCTGAATTCCCTTTGGTCATCCTTATTGTAACTCAACCTCCACTCTCACTTCAATCAACTGTAAAAGTTTAGTGATGCTACTCATAGCCTTCCGGGCACTTTTAGGTAAAACTTGTTTTTCTTCTGACCTGGTTCATCCTGAGAAATGCTCTAATATAAGTGTTTTCCATTTTCTGTTATAATGGATAATAATTTATAGTCACTTTTCAGGTATACTTTGGAGACTTATCCTATTTTTTATTATTACATTTATTATTATACTTAACTTTATAATTACACTTTCAGACCAGTGCTTCCTGCTGTCATTTAGTGTGTGCATAGACCCAGCCAGGTAGATTCAATAAGCAAAACAAGTTAATAAAGGTAAAATGTATTTTAGAAAATAGTTCAAACATTTTTCTTCTTTTTCACATAATATCATCCATTATACTAATTTTTTCTACTGTTCAAATAATGGAGCATTGCTTATATTCTATTATAGACAAAATAGCTGTTTGGTAATATTTAAAATTTAGTTTAAAAAGATCTAGTGGGATATATAAATAGCATAGTTTTTAACCTGCCCCTCAGATGCTCATTAACTACATATATAACAATGAACTTTAATAATTTCTATTTACACTAGGATTGCTATGAATAAATATGTGTATCATATACTATAACACAGGCTAATTGAAGTTGTGTATAATTTCTATGGATTCAGTGACATATATCTCAAACTATAGAGATTTCGCTGATAAGCCATTTGGGTAGTCATAAAAATATGAGTTAGAAGCACTAGCTTAAAAATATCAGCAAGTAACTAGAGAGAAATTCACAATTTCTGGGCCAGGAGAATAACAGTTGCTTCTGGATGGCTTTTTGATACACAAGATACAATTAAGGTGTCTGGAAGAGAAACCATCCACATGCTTTCTATGTGTAACTATCTCTCATTCCAACCTTGTTTAAATAATCGGCCTATAACATTATCAAAGCTGTAAGGAAGTCAGTTTGCCTTGGAAGGTCCAGCTTTGCTTGTAGAAGACACCCAGGAGACCTGCTGATGTGGGGTGATGGTCACTCCACTCACATCTTCTAATACTTTGTAGAGAAACTCTGTGCTCATGGAATGAGTCCTTAACATTAAAAACTGGACATGCTTGCTATTGATTCTTTTCCCCCTCTGGAGTATTAATTTGTCACTAGGTCCTTTGTAGAAATTCTTAATATCCGTGGAGATGAAATAATCTTTATCTACCTGGATTAGTTGAGATTAAAGATTATATCTCAAACCTAGGACTACAGGACAGTTTTCTGTAGTGTACTCAGTCCCTGTAGGATTGTGGTAAGGATCAAATGAATTTCCTTGAATGAGCTTCCTCAAAAGAACTATTATGCTTTTTCCCAAATAACTATGTTTGCTGGAAGTTAGAAAATTTAATCTGGTAACTACAGAGAAAGCACTTAAAGTTTGGGGGCAGATGAACACTGACTCAATCTGTAGCTCTGTCAATTGCCAGTTAAAGGGCCTTGGACATATTAGTTAGTCTTGTGAACCCATGGTTTACTCATTTCTATGATGAGGGTGATTATACCCCCTTTATAGGCTGTGTTTGTGTGTATTCGACAGAATGATTTATGCAAAGTGCCCATACATGGTTTCCCCTACCTGGTGCACAGTAACTTCTCCATAAATAATAACTTAGTATTATTGATATGGTAGTCCAAGATGATATGTGTTTTCTGGGAGTATATAAACTTCATCACCTCCTTTAGAGATGCAAGATTTGGAATTTTTTTTTTCTCATTCTTCTCACCTTCTAAACCTGATTAGTGATATTGAGCATCATTTCAAGTGTCTGTTGGACATCTATATGTCTTCTTTGGGAAAATATCCATCAGGTCCTCTGCCCATTTTTTAATTGGATTTTTTTTTTTTTGGTGTTCAATTGTGTAAGTTCTTTATGTATTTTGGATATTAACCCCTTATCTGATGTATTATTCGCAAATATCTTCTCCCATTCAGTAAGTTTCCTTTTTGTTTTGTTGATGGTTTCTGTCACTGTGCAAAAGCTTTTTATTTTGGTGTGGTCCCAGTAGTTTAATTTTGCATTCATTTCCCTTGCCTCAGGAGACATCAAGGAAAATGTTTATATGGCTGATATTGGAGAAATTACTGACTATGTTTCCTTCTAGGAATTTTATGGTTTCAGATCTCACATTTAGGTCTTTAATCCATTTTGGGTTTATTTTTGTGTATAGTGTAAGAAAGTGGTCTAGTTTCATTCTTTTGCATTTATCTGTCCTGTATTCCCAACAGTATTTGTTGAAGAGACTTTTCTCCATTATATTCTTGCCTCCTTTGTCGTAAATTAATTGACCATAAAATTGTGGGTTTATTTCTAGACTCTCTGTGTCTATTCTTTGTGCTGGTGCTGTACTGTTTTGGCTACTGAAGCTTTGTAATATATCGTGAGGTCTGGGATTGTGGTACCTCCGCTTTGTTCTCATTTCTCAAGATTTCTTTGGCTATTTGAGGTCTTCTGTGGGTCCATGTAAATTTTAGTATCATTTGTTCTGGCTCTGTGAAAAATGTCTTGGTATTTTGATAGAGACTGTATTGAATCTATAGATCGCTTTGAGGGGTATGGGCATTTTAACAATATTAATTCTTCCACCTATCGGTGTGAAACATTGTTCCATTTGCTGGTGTTGTCTTCAGTTCTTCCATCAATGTTTTATAGTTTTCAGAGTACAAGTCTTTCACCTCCTTGGTTAAATTTATTCCTAGGTATTTTATTGTTTTCGGTGCAATTATAAATGGAATTGTTTTGTTAATTTCTCTTTCTGCTATTTTGTTATTAATGTATAGCAATACGGCTGATTTCTGAGGGCTAATTTTGTATCCTTCAACTTTTCTGACTTGACTTATTACTTGTAATAGTTTTTTGGTGGACTCTTTAGGATTTTCTGTATATAGTACCAGGTCATCTGCAGAGAGCAACAGTTTAACTTCTACCTTGCCAATATGGATGCTTCTTATTTCTTTTTCTTTTCTGATTGCTGTGGCTAGGATTTCCAGTATTACGTTCAATAATAGTAGTGAGGGTGGATATTTTTGTCTTGTTCCTGATCTTGTAGGAAAAACTCTCAGTTCTTTTTTAATCATTGAATATGTTGTTGGCTGTGGGTTTTTTATATATGCCCTTTATTATGTTGAAGTATGTTGATTACTGGAATGATTAAAAAAATATTTGCTATACTAGAATTATAAAGCCTCTCCCTCATCACCAAATTTATACTCACAATTCCTACTACTGCACATCATTATATTGCTACACCATTTCTGAGTTAAATTTTACTGATAATGTTTTAATAAGAAATTAAAATTTGTCTGCTTCTAATGTAATTTTGGGGAGCTTACTGTATTCTTAAATGTGTTATTTTATAAGACAGCATGGGCCAATCTCCTATGTAAATGCAACCCTGAAGTCATCTTGAAAGCTATTAGAAAATATAATTTGTTTTAAAACCATTTTTGGGGGGCTCCTGGGTGGCTCAGTCAGTTGAGCATCTGACTCTTGGTTTTGGCTCAGGTCATAGACCTAGGGTTGTGAGATCAAGCTCCAGATCAGGTTCTGTGCTGACAGTGTGGAGCCTGCTTGGGATTATCTCTCCCCCCTCCTCTCTCTGCCACTTCCCCACTCTCTCTCTCTGTCTCTCAAAACAAATAAATAGACTTAACATTTTTTTTGAAGCATTCATAAATTATATAAAGTTAGCATAAGCTTATTGTATTAATTTTTTCTAAGTGCAAAGTAATTACATACTGCTAATTTATTTTATTAAAGATTTTTTCTATGTCCCAAGAACTCTATTATGCCACATTTGGGAATAAATGGAAATATTACAGATTAACATTTTTTAATAATTATAATTTTAAAATTTTATATAGGTCAGTAGTCAAATAAATAAACTTTGTTGCTATTACCAAGTAAATATCCTGAAAGCCGTTTGCCACTTGCTTCCCTGATTGTACCAACTAACTTGGAAGCAGCAGTCTTTTCAGCCATACCAGTGTTGACTACATGGCTGTTCAGATGGTCAATTGTGTCTGTTTGCTTTTCAACTTCAGGCAACACAGTTGATGTTGTCTGCTTTTCAGCATTAGACATAAAAGATTAAATGGTAGGGGCGCCTGGGTGGTGCAGTCGGTTAAGCGTCTGACTTCGGCCAGGTCACAATCTCACGGTCCGTGAGTTCGAGCCCCGTGTCAGGCTCTGGGCTGATGGCTCAGAGCCTGGAGCCTGTTTCCGATTCTGTGTCTCCCTCTCTCTCTGCCCCTCCCCTGTTCATGCTCTGTCTCTCTCTGTCCCAAAAATAAATAAACGTTGAAAAAAAAATTAAAAAAAAAAAAAAGATTAAATGGTAAGTAAGCTTCCATTTTATGAGCCAAAATGGCCCCAAATGTGGGTGAGATATAGTCGAATAACTCATATTATTTTTATTTTACAAAGACATAAAGCTAGACAATCCGGCCATGATAGCTCGGCTCTTTGTGATTGTGTCCTGTCACATCACTGATGGTATCTCAAGCACACATATTTTATGAAGCTCAGTGGAATCATTTGTTTACTTTTCTCCTCAAAAGCTCATTGGTATTACGTGGCTGTGACTAGAATTTAGATTTAATCTTTTTGATTCAATTCATTTGAAGATCCATATGTAAGGCGTCATTTCATGATGTACAAAAATCAAAACAGCTGCAAAAATAATTTAACAATTGCAAGTTTCTTGTGTGATTCGTTAATCCTCTCTTCCATGGGCCCTGGTAAATATGCCAAGTATTAATGAGAATCAGGATCGTGTCAGTTAGAAGTTGAGTGGAATTTTATATTCCTTTTCAGGGGTGGTTGTGTGGTTTTACATTATTCACACTCATCTTAATTCAAGCTGTGTTTATCTGTTAGTATTTCCTTGTTCTTCTATTTTAAGGGCGACCCCCTACTGCTGGCATATTAACAAGACACTTAATCTGTAGAGTTTTCATCCTTAGCAATTTTATTAACATTTTAAAAGCATTTTCCTCTTACACGAGAATTATTTCGAGATTGAACAGCACGTGTAAAATTTGCTGACCTAATGGGGAGGAAATCATATGAGCAAGACCGGCATGAGTTCTTGTATAATCTGTAGTTGGGAGTTAGGTAGTTATGGTTTGCTCCCAACTTTGGTACTGACAGCTTTATTCCAAGCAGGACACTGAATTATCCCCTGCATGTGACTCATTTGTTTTTTCAAAAAATATTTGCTGACTGTACATACTGGGTATATAGCCGCAAACAAAATAGATCCTTGACCTCGCGGGACTTTTATTACAGTGAAGGGAAATAAGCAATAAGCAAATAAATAGATAATAAAAAAAATTAAAATAAATAGATAAATAGATAGTAGTATATCACATGTGAAAAGTGCGATGGAAAAAAATTCCAGCAAGGAATTGGAGAACTTTGGGAGAATGGGCTTTGGTGGCAAGATGTGTAATTTTAAGCAGAGCCTTGTTTAGGAGAACTTCACTGAGATCTGTGAGGATATGAGAATCTAGGAGATGAAGGAGACCTGGACATCTGTTGGTGTTTCCAATTTATTTATGCCTTTAGCAAGCATTTGTTGGCACCTACAATGTGCCAGGTGCATAGTTTGATGTTGGGGATGTGGAAATGAATAAAATACAGTTCTGCCTTCAAGGAACTCAGCATAATGGGGGACCAGACATGAAAACAATCAAATTGTACAATGCGATCAGTTCACAAAGTGTGGGGGTTACAGACAGACAAAGGAAGCCCTCTTTCCATCCTGCATTGTTAGAGAAGGCTTCTCCCAGGGAGGAAGCAATGGCTGAATTGGTTTTGCAGGATAAATAGAAGTTCGCCATGTGGACAAGGTAGAAAAAGAAGACGTTTCAGGTAGAGCAACTGTCTAGATCTAGGATATATTAGGGGAACTACAACTAGTTCAATTTTGCTAGGATATAAAGTGGGGAAAGAACGAACATATTTTAGGGAATTTTAAGAAGTAGAATTAATAGCACGTAGTGATTAGTTGCATATGAATGGTGAGGTTGAGGGTGAGGCAAAGGCTTTTGGGCTTACAGACTTAGGTGGACGGTATTACCACCAAGAAAACCATGTATATCAAGGGAGAAGTTGTGGCTGTGGTGGGGGGGGTGGTTAGTGGATAGTGAGTTAATATTGGCGTAATGTCTTTACCTGGTTCGAGAAATGCATGATAGTACTTTTCCTTTCAGAGGAGATAAGAGCATTTTCTCTTCTGTAAGAGATGACATGATTGATATTTTCATCTAGTGGTTTGCTAGTAAACTGGCTCCCTGAACCAAAAAACGAAACAAAACAATCATTCGTGGCACTGGCTGATTTCTGTGGTATAAATACTCCCAGATTTCAAGCTAATAATAGTTTAACAATCTAATCACACACCACATTGTGTTTTATCCCTTGACAAGTGTTTGCTGAGCTCCCGCTAGATACAGGGCACACAGCAGCATGCTGGCTATTTCTCATTTACCACTTTTTTTTTTAAGTTTACTTATTTATTTGCAGAGAGAGCACATGTAGGAGAGAAAGTCCCAAGCAGGCTCCATGCTGTCAGCACAGAGCCTGAAGCAGGACTCAATTTCATGGACCTTGAGATTATGACCTGAGCCAAAATCAAGAGTTGGACACTTAACAGACTGAGCCACCCTGGCGCTCCCCTCTCATTTGCTTCTTGATGTCCACTTGCCACCATCCTCCACTTCACTCTTGTCCCCAGGGGGCTTTCAATCATGCTACTTTCTCCCTTGCTGTGGGGCTCAGCCAGCGGGAGCCACCAACAGGACATCAGCATATGGGAAGAGTCAGGGTGTGTAGTAATCCCGTACTTCTTTCTTTGCCAGATTGCGTGGTTGGCTTGCATTCTACCACGAGAATCTGTGGCTGGTACAGGAAGCCTTCTCCATATGGCTTTCTCTAAGTTCCAATGACTGCTCCTTCCCTTGTTCCTTAAGACTGGGATGCTAACAGTAACCTGTCCCAGTGTACTGTACTACCCCTTGTTGATTTTTCTAAACCCTGCCAGCACCTTGTTAAGTGGCTCTTTCACTAAACGCTCTGCAGTGATCCTACTTGCTTTCCCTCTGGAACCGTGGCTATTTCAAAGGAAAAATAAGACAGACATGGTCTTTGTTTTTAAAGCGCTTCAGACCAATGTGACCAAAAAACATCCTGACATTTCCCATTATTTCTCCTCTGATGTGGGACAATGACATAAAACATTCTCTTGTGCACTTTTCCATCTCCATAGCTAGTGGAGCTGGGAACCAAGGAAACCTCTTTCCTACCTCTGTCATACCCCATCTAAGCCATACCTCTTATGAGGTCTCTTGAGGCCAACAGAATGTGCTGGCATAGGAAGCGGATGTGGTTGGTTCATCAAAGAGAGAACAAGCCATCTGTTGTTTTTGTGTTTTCCAGCAGTGGTGATGAAATCATGTCCTGTGTCATTTGTAGGTTTACTCCTATGTTACTTACCTGTGGCTCACGTCTGTGAGAAGAGACCAGCTAGGTGATGCATTTTGGAGCCCTGGCTGGAGTCATACTATCTGACTATGAGAACTCTTTTTTTTTTAGTTTTCATGTTCCTCACAATGTAAAAAGAGGAACTAGGAGCCAATTATCTTGTAAGACATTTCCAGCATTAGCATTCTTTTCATGCTAAGGTCTGCTGTGACGAGGACTATGTGAGCATTGTTGACGGAATAGCTCACCCTAACAGAAAATTTAGGAATATGGTTTTCAAAAATGACTGTATGAGTCTCATCAATGAGTGGCACATCTAACTCAGTAGCAGTTTCTGACCAAGTGATATATCAAAGAAAAGTATATTATTTACATACTACCGCATAACAAATTACCACAAATCTAGCAGCTTAAAACAACGCACACCGAACTCTTTTCATGCCTAGCACAGCCATGGCTCATGGTCCCAAGAAGCATTGAAAGCGTGTAGCAGCTCCAAAGCTTTGGATGCTGGATAAACTGACTGGTATGTTTGCCCCTCACCCATCTACTGGTCCCCATAAACTGAGAGAATGTCTCCCTCTTATTATTTTCCTAAGGAACAGACTTAAGTATGCCCTAACAGGAGATGAAGTAAAGAAGATATGTATGTAGTGTTTTATGAAGATTGATGGCAAGGTCTGAACTGATATAACCTCCCCTGCTGTTTTTATGGATGTCATCAGCATTGACAAGGCTGGGGAGAATTTCTGTCTAAATTCTCCTTGGTTTTAAAGAGCTTCAGACCAATGTGACCAAAAAATACCCTGACATTTCCCATTATTTCTCTTCTGATGTGAGACAAGGGTGCCACCAAGAGTCGCTTTGCTATTCATTGGATTATACCTGAGGAAGCCACATGTAGGTTATGCAAAGTGAGAAGCATGTTTTGTGGGGACAAAAGGAATCCCTCATCCGATGACCCATGATGCTTGCATCATCTGTTATCCTAATCCCCTCCTCAAGGTGAATGACCATTCAGAAACTGGAGACTGGAAAGGTGACTGCTTTCATCAAGTTTGACACTGGTAATCTATGTATGGTGACCAGAGGGTGCTAACCTGGGAAGAGTTGGTGTGATCACCAACAGAGAGAAACATCCTGATTTGCCAATGGCAACAGCTTTGCCACACGGCTGTGTCCAACATTTTTGTTATTAGCAAAGGCAATAAACCATGGATTTCTCTTCCCTGTGGAAAGTACATCCACCTCACCATTGTTGAAGAGAGAGACAAGAGACTGGCAGCCAAACAGAGCACTGGATAAAATTGTCTCTAGGTGGTGTAATTAGAAATCTTTATACTTTATGGCACAAAAATAGACACTCCGATCAATGGAACAGAATAGAGAACCCAGAAATGGACCCACAAACATATGGCCAACTAATGTTTGACAAGCAGGAAAGAATATCCAATGGAATAAAGACAGTCTCTTCAGCAAGTGGTGCTGGGAAAACTGGACAGCGACATGCAGAAGAATGAACCTGGACTACTTTCTTACACCATACACAATAACAAACTCAAAATGGATGAAAGACCTCAATGTAAGACAGGAAGCCATCAAAATCCTCGAGGATACAGCAGGCACAAACCTCTTTGATCTTGGCCGCAGCAACTTCTTACTCAACAGGTCTCCGGAGGCAAGGGAAACAAAAGCAAAAAATGAACTATTAGGACCTCATCATAATAAAAAGCTTCTGCACGGCAAAGGAAACAATCAATAAAACTAAAAGGCAACCGACAGAATGGGAGAAGATATTTGCAAATGACATATCAGATGAAGGGTTAGTATCCAAAATCTACAAAGAACTCACCAAACTCAACACCCAAAAAACAAATAATCCAGTGAAGAAATGGACAAAAGACATGAATAGACACTTCTCCAGAGAAGACATTCAGATGGCCAACCAACACATGAAAAAGTGCTCAACATCACTCATCATCAGGGAAATACAAATCAAAACCACAATGAGATACCACCTCACACCTGTCAGAATGGCTCACATTAACAACTCAGGCAACAATAGATGTTGGCAAGGATGCAGAGAAAGAGGATCTCTTTTGCATTGTTGGTGGGAATGCAAGCTGGTGCAGCCACTCTGGAAAACAGTATGGAGGTTCCTCAAAAAATTAAAAATAGAACTACCCTATGACCCAGCAATTGCACTACTATGTATTTATCCAAGGGATACAGGTGTGCTGTTTTGAAGGACACATGCACCCCCATGTTTATAGCAGCACTATCAACAATAATCAAAGAATGGAAAGAGCCCAAATGTCCATTGATGGATGAATGGATAAAGAAGATGTGGTACATATATATATATACACACACACACACACACACACATATACGTGTATATATATACACGTGTATATATATATATATATATATGCGTGTATATATATACGTATATATACGCGGATATATATACACGTGTATATATATCCGCGTATATATATGTGTGTATATATATATATATATATATATATACACAATGGAGTACTACTCAGCAATCAAAAAGAATGAAATCTTGCCATTTGCGACTATGTGGATGGAACTGGAGGGTATTATGCTAAGTGAAATTAGTCAGAGAAAGACAAATATCATAGGACTTCAACCATATGAAGACTCTAAGACAGAACTGATGAACATAAGGGAAGGGAAGCAAAAATAATATAAAAACAAGGAAGGGGACAAACATAAGAGACTCTTAAATATGGAGAAGAAACAGGGTTACTGAAGGGGTTGTGGGAGGGGGGATGGGCTAAATGGGTGAGGGGCATTAAGGAATCTACTCCTGAAATCATTGTTGCACTATATGCTAACTAATTGGGATATAAATTTAAAAAATAAAATAAAATCTACTGGAAAAAAGAAATCTTTATACTTTATTAATAATACAGCAGAAAGAAAGAAAGAAAGAAAGAAAGAAAGAAAGAAAGAAAGAAAACATTACACATCTATTATCTCACAGTTTCTGGTGTCTGTAACCTGGGAATGACTTACCTGGATCCTCTGCTTTAGGGTCTGTCATATGGGTACAATCAAGGTATTGGCCAGGGCTGGGGTCTTATTTGAATCATACAATTGGAAGAATTTCAGTTCCTCAAGAGTTATTGGACTGATGACCTATTTCTAGCTGGCTGTTGACCAGAGGTCACTCTTAAATTTTTTTTTTTAATGTTTATTTATTTTTGAGAGAGAGACAGAGCATGAGTGGGGGAGGAGCAGAGAGAGAGGGAGACAGAATCAGAAGCAGCCTCCAGGTCCTGAGCTGTCAGCACAGGGTCCAACGTGGGGCTCGAACCCACGAACCATGAGATCACAACCTGAGCTGAAGTCGGATGCTCAACCGGCTGAGCCACCCAGGCACCCCCAGAAGTCACTGTTAAGTTCTTGTCATATGAGCCCCCCAATATGGCAACTTGCTTCACCAAATCCAATAAGGAAGAGTGTGCTAGCAATAGAGAAGTCATAATCTTATGTACCATAATGATGGAATGACATCCCATTACCTTGTATTGGTTGCAAGAAGAGTCTCAAGGAGAGGGAGGGGCTTACACAGGCATGAATAACAGGAGGTGAGGATCATTAGGGACCATCTCAGAGTCTGCCTGTCACAGAGACTTTTTTTTTTTTTAAATGGTAGAAGAGTTTTAAATCCTAAGCTCTTCTAATATTGAAAGGTTGGTTTCTTTGCCAAAAGTAAAAAGTGGCAACAAAATGCAATGTGAGATCCCGAATGGAGGTCTTGGGAAGATTGGAATAGAGTTCTTCGTTAAAGGTATTGTACCAATATTAATTTTCTGGTTCTGATGATTATACTGTAGTTATATAAGATGTTTGCCTTGGGGGAGCCTGGATGAAGGATATATGGAAACTTTTTGTAATATTCCTATAACTTGTCTGTAAGTCAAAAAGTAGGTCAAAGTAAAAAAATTGAAAAAATAAATCATTTGTCAAATTTAAAACCCATAGCTATATAAGCTTACTTTGTGACCTTGTTCAGGAACTTTAAAATTTATCTCTTTATCAGAACTTTTTTTTTTTTTTTTTTTTGCAAATAACATGTATAGATTTGGGGAGACATGAGATGTTGGTTAAAGGGCACAGTAAAAAAAAATTAAAAAAACTGTAAATAAAGCTAACAATTTTGGTAGATAAATTCACTAAAAATTATATTGGTAAAATCTCCCATTTTTTAGGTAAATTATTTTAGAATGTCCCTGCTCGTGAAAATAAAAGCTTCACTATCATTATATAGTGGAATTATTTATGTATTTCTTTATATGTCTTTGTTTCAACAAATAGTTACAGAGGTGATGCAACAGGTTTTCTGCTTGAACTTTAGTTGAAATGTGTTAGGGACTTGGGCACAACACCAAATGTGCTTCCCACATCAATTTAAAATAATCGCCCGTGCTAAAATAGTATTCTCATAGCCAAATCTGACTCTTCGCCTGTGCGGTGCACTGTTTTCAGATGTCAGTCTGCTTACTGCTTGGGTATAGACACTCCTAATCCAAAATAGTGTGGCCTGTCTCACCACACTGTTCCATGTGATGAAAAGCCAAATACTTCAAGCCCTTGTAGGCAGTTGGATTTCGTGCAAAGCAAGAACAAATGGCTCCTCGTTTTGCTCCCTGTTTAAAAGGGCTGCTTGTTATAAATACTCATCACCATTTCACATGTCCTGCTCTAACAGGTCTCTGTCGGTTACCCCTCTTAAGAGAGCTATTTGGAAACACTCTAGACATTTTTTTTAAGTCCTATTTTTAGAATGGAAGGCCTAATGGTATTTTAATGTCTCTATATATTCCCAGAACAAATCTTAAGGAAAAAAAAAATGTCTGTTACCTTTCGAAATTTAGCAAAGCTGGTGGGTTTAGCACTGCTCCTCTGAGAAGTATTGTGTTAAAGAATGAATTTTGATTTATAGAATGTTAGTAGGAAAAGGACCATGAGAAACCAGCCCTTCCAAACCCCTCACTTTTCGAATGAGGAAAGTGTGAGTCTTCGTGTGAGTGAATTGTTGGCCCAGGATTAGACAGTGAGGAGTGGCTGTGTGGAAGTTTTAGAGTGGTGGACGTATGCTTTCCTACAGAAAATGATCTTGATCAGAGTCCGTAACAGTCTTATCTGAGGTAAGACTCAGCTTTAGAACATGAAAACAATCTGCTAGGTGCTTGCGTGAAATTTTAATGCTCTTCTACAAGATTCTGAAAATAGATGTTGAGTCATCCAAAAATACGTGGGCTCAGAAGTGAGGAAAAGTCCATGAACCTCTCGAGAGAATTGGGCCCTGCGTGTTCGACAGCTTTGCATGGATCTCCCCCACCCCACTCTATTGGATGAATGTTTCCCTGGTAAATGGCACCTGGCATTCCATCAACTAGCGATTCCTTTGCTCCAACCATATTCTAATGATGCAAAAACCTTGGGAAGGTTAAGTGTCCCTCGTTTATTATGAATTACTCTGTGCTATTTTAATCTCTTTTCTTCTTTGGCAGCCTAATTGGGATCTGATCATTTGAGGAATGTAGTTTTGATTGTAGGAAGGGAAGGAAATGTTTAAGAGTGAGTAATGGTCTGGTGGGGGGGGGGGCGGTTATCTAAGTGGGACGCTGGAGGGAGGGTGGCCAGGATCATGTCAGAAACTGGGAAGGTCAGGAACTAGAAGGCAAAGAAAGAATGCTGAAGACAAGCCTGGCTTGCTTGTACCATGACTGTGGGCTGTCTCACACCTGGAAAAGAAAGAGAAATCACTTTACCCTTCCTTTGTGTTCCTTAGCCCCTTGGGCAAATACCGATTCATTGCAGGTTAACTAGGAGTTTGTGGAGTGAAGGGAGAGCCCAACCCCGTGTATACGGCTGGTCCACTCAGAAAGTGTATACAAGCATACCTTGTTTAACTGCACTTTCCATTATTGTGCTTCACAGATGTTTCATGTTTTGCAAATTGGAGATTTGTGGCAACTCTGTGTCGAGCAAGTCTATCAGCGCCATTTTTCCAACAGCATTTGCTCACTTCATGTCTCTATGTCACATTTGGTAATTCTTGAAGTATTTCACATCTTTTTATTGTTACTATATTTGTTATGATGATCTGTGATCAGTGATCTTTGATGTACTATTGTATTTGTTTTCGAGGGTCATGAGCCACACCCATATAAGAGAACGAACTTAGTAAGTGTGTGTGGGTTCTGACTGCTCCACAAGCTGGCCATTCCCCGGTCTCTCTCCCTCTCCTCAGTTCTCCCTTTTCCATGAGATGCAACAATATTAAAATCAGGCCCATGAATAACCCTACAATGACCTGTAAGTGTTCAAGTGAAAGGAAGAGCCACGTGTCTCACGTGAAATCAAAAGCTAGAAATGATTAAGCTCAGTGAGGAAGGTGTAGCAAAAGCTAAGAGAGGCCGAAAGCTAGGCCTCTTGTGCGAAACACCCAAATTGTGAATGCAAAGGAAAATTGCTAAGGAAATTAAAAGTGCCACTCCAGTGAACACATGAATGATAAGAAAGCTAAACAGCCTTGTTGCTGATAGGGAGAAAGTTTGAGAGGTCTGGATAAAAGATCAAACCAGCCACAACATTCCCTTGAGCTAAAGCCTCATCCAGAGCAAGGCCCTAACTCTCTTCAATTCTGTGAAGGCTGAGAGAAGTGGAAAAGCTGCAAAAGAAAAGGGCGAGGCTAGCAAAAGTTGGTTCATGAGGTTTAAGAAAAGAAGCCATCTCTAGAACATAAAGGTGCAAGGGGAGGCAGCAAGTGCTGACGTAGAAGCTGCAGCAAGTTACCCAGAGATCTAGGTTAGGTACTTAATGAAGGTGGCTGCACTAAACAACAGATTTTCAGCATAAATGAAACAGCCTTCTATTGGAAGAAAATGCCACCTAGGACTTTCATAGTTAGAGAGGAGAAGTCAAGGCCTGGCTTCAAAACTTCAAAGGACAGGCTGACTCTATTAGGGGCTAAGGCAGTGGTTGACTTGAAATGGAAGCCAGTGTTTATACACTGTTCCAAAATCTCTAGAGCCCTTATGAATTATGCCAAATCTACTCTACTTGTGCTCTATAGATGGAACGCAAAGCCTGGATAATAGCACATCTGTTTACAACCATGATTTACTGAATATTTTAAACTAGATCTACTGCTCAGAAAAAAAACATCTTTCAAAATATTGCTGCTCATTGACAATGCACCTGGTCACCCAAGAGCTCTGATGGAGGTGAACAATGAGGTTAATGTTGTTTTCATGCCTGTTAACACAGCATCCATTCTGTAGACCATGGGTCAAGGAGTAATTTTAATTTTCAAGTCTTTACTATTTAAGAAATGTGTTTTGTAAGGCTATAGCTGCAATAGATAGTGATTCCTTTGATGGATCCGGGAAGAGTAAATCAAAACCTTCTGGATCGGATTAACCATTCAAATGCCTTAAAGACATTTGTGATTCATGGGAAGTGGCCAAAATATTAACATTAAGAGGAGCTTGGAAGAAGTTGATTCTGAGCCTCATGGATAACTGGGAGGGGTTCAGGACTTCAGTGGAGGAAGTCACTGCAAATGTGGTGGAAATAGTAAGAGAACTAGAACGACAGGTGGGGCCTGACGATGTGACCAAGTTGCTGCAATCTCAGGACAAAACATAAACAGATGACGGGCTGCTTCTTATGGATGAGCAAAGAAAGTGGTATCTGGAGTTGGAATCTACTCCTGGGAAGATGCTGCGAAAATTATTGAAATGACAACAAGAATTTAGAATACTACATAAGCTTAGTTTATAAAGCAGCAGCAAGGTTTGAGAAGATTGATTCCAATTTTGAAAGTTCTACTGTGGGTAAGATGCTATCACACAGCATCATGTGCTACAGAGGAATTGTTCATGAAAGGAAGAATCCGTGGATGAGGCAAACTTCATTGTTGTCTTATATTAAGAAATTGCTACAGCCACCCCGACCTTCAGCAACCACTACCTGCACCCCAGCAGCAGGACCCTGTACCCCAGGGTCCTGATGAGTCAGCAGCAAGACCCTGCACCCCAGCAGAAAGATTATAACTCGCTGAAAGCTCAGATGATGAGTAGCATTTTTTAGCAATAAAGTATTTTTTAAATTAAGGTATGGACACCACTTTTTTAGACATGATGCTATTGCACACTGAATAGACTATAGTGTAGTGTTAACATAACTTTTATAAATGCAATGGGAAACCAAAAAATGCATTTGATTTGCTTTGTTGTGACTTCACTTTATTGTGGTGGTCTGGAGCCTGTATCAAGTTTTGAACTAACCTTGAGTGCTGCTTTTGGAACATGCGTTCTTGAAGTATAGACTCACATAAATAGAGTTTGACTGAGCGTGTCCTGGGATCAATCTGCCTGGGTCTGAATCTTGGCTCTGACACTCACTACCTCAGTGATCTTGGGCAAGTCTCTTCTTATTTTTCCTGTGCTTCAACTTTTTTATTTGTATATTTGGGGCCATAATGAGAAATGAATGAGTTAATGCACATGAAGCACTTAGAACAGAACCTAGCAAAGTGTCACAAAGGAATCGCGTAAGAATTCTGTGTTTTCCAGATTTCCTCAACCATGTCCTTCGGTTTTATTTGAGAAAATACAGTCTCTAACTTCTCTGGAATATGATTTTAAAATGCTATTTAAGTGATGTTTTCTCAAGTCCTATAAACATCTAATGTATTTCACGATGGCAGTCAAGTGTCTTCTTTATACCAAGAAATTTGCCTGAACCGATTCATAATTTTATGTCCCAAACCTAATCTTTCAAATGCAAAACCTCTCTTTCTGCATCTTCATTAATAAATTTAGTTACATTTTAATGTAGGTAGATAATTATATGGAGATCAGGATTCTAAAAGATACTCAGTTTTTTTTAAATTTTTTTTTTAACGTTTATTTATTTTTGAGACAGAGAGAGACAGAGCATGAACGGGGGAGGGGCAGAGAGAGAAGGAGACACAGAATCGGAAGCAGGCTCCAGGCTCTGAGCCATCAGCCCAGAGCCCGATGCGGGGCTCGAACTCATGGACCGTGAGATCGCTACCTGAGCTGAAGTCGGAGGCTTAACCGACTGAGCCACCCAGGCGCCCCGAAAAGATACTCAGTTTTAAGACAAATTCCTGAGAGGAAGGCCAAAAGCATTTGCATCTGAGTGTAATTGTTGAGGACCCCGTTTCCATACTTTTATTGTTCTTTTTAAAGTTTATTTATTTGGGGGGAGAGTTTGCAGCAAGGGAGGGTCAGAGAGAGGGAGAATCCCAAGTAGGCTCCGTGCTGTTAGCACAGAATCCAAAATGGGTCTTGAACTCACGAACCAACTGTGATGTCATGACCTGAGCCAAAAATCAAGAGTCGGACACTCAACTGACTGAGCCACCCAGGCGCCCCCATATTTTTTATATATAATAAGATCTCTCTCCCGAGATTCTTTTATAGATTCTATCAGACTCTATCACTCTATCAGTGGCTGGTACATCCCATTATGTTTCTGCAATCCATAGAAGTATCAATGGGGAATTTTAATGTTCTTGTTTCATCAAAGGGTTTTTAAAGCTGAATTATTCCATCCTTATGTGAGAATAGACAATATGGAAGAGTAGATAGAGCATGAACTGAAATTTCAAACACCTGGATTCTCTTCCCGCTTCTGCCATTAAGAAGATTGTGCTCTTGAGTGTGTCCCAGAATCTTCTTAGGCTCATCTCCAATAAGGGTTTGAACCAGATATTGTTTAAGGTTGTCACAGTGTGTGCTTTGCCTTGACTGACATGTATATTTTTTTCCCCAGTTTCCTTAAAACCACTTGAAATGGCTTAGCCTGATCACCAGCCAGGGTGAGAGATAGATACATTTTATTGCTGCAAAGTAGGAAACGCCACCTGTGTCTGGAAGGGAACAAGTCCCTGGCCTTCGTGTTGTAGCATTCTGATCCAGAAGTGTTCGATTGCCTGGTGGTTGAGTAGAGACAGGCTCCCAGAGCATCATTACCCTTACCAACAGTAGACAGTTGTTTGCATTTTTCTGTTTTGCCAAAGATAAAAGAGAAATCTGAGAAGATAAAAACTTTAAAAACCGAAGATAAATAATTTCTTACTGTAGATAAATAACTGAGTTTCCACTTGTCTCTGCTTTTTTTCTGGGGAGGCTGTGAAGGTTAAGGCACAGCTTTCTGTCTGCCTCTCAAAGATACTTTTAATTTCTCAAAGGGAAGATGAAGAAATGAGATTAACCTATTTTGTGACCTACTTCTGCTTTTCCAATTTGGGGACCTTCATTTCTATGTTAATTTACCCCATTTGAGATTAACTAGAGCTCCTTTTTTTTTTTTTTTGACAGTTTTACTTCAGCACACGAAATTGAGGGAAAAAAATCATTTGGGATAAATACTTCTACAAGAGATAGTGAGCTGATATGTTATGGAACTAGCTTCTTGTCCCTAGAATCATGATAATAGGGTGGCTGAAATCCTTGTTTTAGGACTTAATGTGGAAATTTAAGTTGTTGACTACACTAAATATAGATTAAGATGATGTCTCAGCGCTGGCGGCCAGCTTTTCTTTAATTTCATTGTTATTTCAGGAAGTAGTCTATAAAAACATTAATTTTCATCTTTTCTTTCTTTCTAGTCATGGACTCCTGCCCTGTAGGTCCTTCTGTGAGGCTGCAAAAGAGGGCTGTGAATCAGTCCTAGGGATGGTGAATGCCTCCTGGCCGGATTTCCTCACATGCTCCCAGTTTAGAGTCCAAAACGAAAGCAGCAACGTCAGCAGGATTTGCTTCTCACCACAACAGGAAAAAGGAAAGCAATGTAGGTGTCTGTGTTTCATTTCATTAAACAAAATTTTATTGAAAAATACTATTCATACAAGCACGTATACAAATAATATATACTTCAATATATTTTATGAAAGTGATCAGATCCTTATAAGCAGCACCCAGATTAAGAAATAGATCACACCAAACTTATACATAAATGTTCATAAGTGGCATTGTTTATGGTAACCAAAAAGTGGAAACAACCCAAATGTCCTTCAACTAATGTATGGATTTAAAAAAAATAGTATATTCATACAGTGGAATAGTAATTGACAGTAAAAATGCACGAAGTACTGATACATGCTACAACACGGATTAACCTTGAAAATATTAGGTAAATGGAAGAAGCAAATCACAAAAGGTCCAGCATCCCAGAAAAATCTCTCAAGCCCCCTTTCAGTCGTCTGAAAGAAACCCAAAAGAAACCTCTCTTCTAAGAGAAGCAATCTAAGGTGACTTCTGCCATCTTAGATAGGCTTGCCTACTTTTGAGATTCATGTCATTGGAATTGAGCAGGATGGACTCCTTTTGTATCTAGCTTCATTTGCTCAACATTATGTTTGAGAGATTCGTTATGTTTTCACCTTATGGTTCCTTCATTCTCATTGTTGTATAGTCTTCTAATATATGGTTATATCCCAATATATTTTTTCTATTCAGTTGTTGATAGATGTTTGAGTTGTTTCTAGCTATTAGGAATAGTGACGCCATGACTATTCTTGTACATGTCTTTGAACATGCTCATATGTTTATTCAGCAGAGTTTTTTAAAGTGGTTGTACCAATTCATCCTCCTACCAGCTATGTTTGAAAGTTGCAGTTGCCCCAAATCCTCCCCAGCACTTGTTGCTGTCTTTTTCATTTTAGCAATTCTCATGGTGCTGTGATCTTTTGTGGTTTTAAGTTGCATTTTCCTGATGAGTTAGATTGATTTTTCTGAAACTTTTAGTTATGTGAATATTCCTTTTTGTGAAGTGTCTGTCCAAGTATTTTGTCCAATCTTTGATTGGGAAGTTTCCCTTTTTGTTCTTGATTTGCATTTCGTTATGCATTCTGGGTATGTCAACTCTTGGGAATATGTATTGTGACTATCTCCCACTTGGTTGGCTTGCTTTTCTTATTAGTGTCTATTGTGGAATAGAAGGTTGTAATTTTAGTGGGTCCATATTATCAACCCTTTATTTTGTGATTCATTTTTGATATCTTATATAAGACATCTTTGCCTACGTCAAAACATAGAAGCTTTTCCCCACCCCACCCCCCATGTTTTCTTCTTGGAGCTTTATTGTTTCAGTGTTAACGTTTATACCTAAAATATTCTGGAACTAATTTTTGTGTATGGTGTGAGCTATGGATTAACTTTTTTTTTTCCTGCACATATATTTGATTGACCCCACTGCCCTTTATTTATTTGGAGTACTGTCTTTCCCCTCTGCACTGTAATGTCACCTTTGTTATCAGTCAAGTGATTGATTATATGTACATATATATCTAGACCCTCTATTTGATGTAGAATTAAGCCAATACCACTCTGTCTGGACCACTGTAATTTTATAATAAGTCTTTAAATTTAATAGTGTAAGTCTTTCAGCCTTTTTCTTCTTAAAGATGGTTTGCCTATTCTTGGCCCTTCCATTTTATGTAAATTTTCAAATCACCTTGCAGTTGCCACAAATGCCTTTTGTTTTCTTTTGTTTTGTTTTGAATTGGGATTGTATTAAATCCATAAGTCAAACTGGGGAGAATTGCTTTACAACACTGTGGCCTCCAAACCATCAAAATGATATACTATGATAATCTTTAATTAAGTATTTTAATGACTTACTCCTTAAATTTTGTCAAAAATGTTTGGTAATTTCAACCAGAAAGATATTACACATCTTCCCTTAGATTTATTCATGGGTATTTGATATTTTTGATGTGATTGTAAATAGAAACTCAAAAAATTTTTTTTTCTGTTTGTGTAGAAATAAATCACATATTGATTTTTATAACTCTCATTTGGATTTTCTAAGTACACATTATGTCATCTACAAATGGCAGTTTATTTTCTCCTTTCTAATCATTGTGCTTTCTGTTTTTCCTCTGTCAGAGAAAGGTTTCAATATTTCACCTTTAATTATAATGTTTGCAGAAAGACTTTATGGATATCTATGTCAGATTAAGGAAGTCCTTTCTATTTCTGGTTTGCTAAGGTTTTTTTTTTTTTTTTAATCATGAATAGTTGGGGCGCCTGGGTAGCTCAGTCGGTTAAACATCCAACTTCGGCCCAGGTCATGATCTCACAGTTCGTGGGTTTGAGCCCCGTGTCAGGCTCTGTGCTGACAGCTTAGAGCCTGGAGCCTGCTTCGGATTCTGTGTCTCCCTCTCTCTCTGCCCCTCCCCAGCTCATGCTCGCACTTTGTCTCTGTCAAAAATAAATAAACTTAAAAAAAAAATCATGAGTAGTTTTTGAATTTTATCAAATGCATTTTCTACACTTGTGAGATGATACGATTTTCTCTATATTATGTTAAAAACATAATATTTAGTGATATATAATGCATATTGCCATAACATTCATTCTCTAACATGTATAATTAACTGTTTTTTTGTATACTTGGAGAGTTGTGCAACCATCACAGCCATCTAATTCCAAAATATTTTTATCACCCAAAAAAGAAACCCCATACCCATTATATCAGTAGTGCCATTTTCTCCTCTCCTACTCCCTGGAAACCACTAATCTACTTTCTGATTCTATGGATTTGCCTATTTTGGCCATTTCGCATAAATGGAATCAGACGATATGGGACCTCTGGTGATTTGCTGCCTTCATTTAGCAGTTTTCAAGGTTTATCCATGTTGCAGTATGTATCAGTACTTCATGTATTTTTATTGTCAATTACTATTACTTTGTATGAACATACTATTTAAACATTTTTTTTTAGCTTTTATTTATTTTTGAGAGACAGAGAGAGACAGAGGGCAAGTGGGGGAAAGGCAGAGAGGGGGAGACACAGAACCCAAAGCGGGTTCCAGGCTCTGAGCTGTCAGCACAGAGCCTGACGCGGGGCTTGAACCCACAATCTGTGAGATCATGACCTGAACCGAAGTCCGGCGCTTAACCGTCTGAGCCACCCAGGCACCCGATTATACTATTTTTTTTTTTAACCCATACATTAATTGAGGAACATTTAGGTTGTTTCTACTTTTTGTTTATTATGAATGATGATGCTACAGTGGACTTTCATGTGCAAGTTTTATGTGAGTATATGTTTTCAATTCCCTTGGGTATGTATCTTGGAGTAGAATTGCTGTGACTAGTAATAACTGTTTAACATTTTGAGGAAATGCCAGTCTCACCAGCAGTGTAGAAGGGTTCCAGTTTCTCTGCATCCTCACCAACACTTTTTATCCTTTTTGATTGTAACCATCCTGGTGGGTAGGAAGTGATATCTCATTGTGGTTTTGTTTTACATGTTGCTAATGACTAATTATGGAGTTAATTCAACATTTCATGAGCTTGTTAGCCATTTGTATGTCTTTTTAGAAATATATTTTCAAATATGAGGTCCATTTTAAAACTAGGTAATTTGTCTTTAAATTGTTGAATTAGGGGTGCCTGGGTGGCTCAGTCGGTTGAGCACCTGACTTCGGCTCAGGTCATGATCTCCCGGTTTGTGAGTTCGAGCCCTGTGTCAGGCTCTGTGCTGACAGCTCGGAGCCTGGAGCCTGCTTCGGATTCTGTGTCTCCTTCTCTCTCTGCCCCTTCCCCACTCATGCTCTGTCTCTCTCTCTGTCTCTCAAAAATGAATAAACATTAAAAAAAAATACAAAAATAAAATAAATTGTTGAATTGTAAGAATTCTTCATCCACTCTGGATACAAGCCCATTATCAGATATATTATTTGCAAATATTTTCGTATGTTCTGTGGAGTGTCTTTTCAAATGATTTTCCTGTTTCTTTTTTTTTCTCCAAGTGATTTTCAAGTGACTTTTCTTTTTTTTTTTTAATGTTTATTTATTTATTTTGAGAAAGAGCTAGAGAGAGCACAAGCATGAGAGGGGCAGAGAGAGAGGGAGAGAGAGAACCCTAAGCAGGCTCCACGCTGTCAACATGGAGCCTGATGCAGGGCTGGATTTCACAACCATGAGATCATGACCTGAGTCAAAGTCAGGAGTTGGATGCTTAACTGAGCCACCCAGGCACCCCTCAAGTGACTTTTCTTGGTTGTGTCCTTTGAAGCACATAAGTTTTTTTTTTTTTTTAACTTTGAAGGAAGTTCAACTTATCTATCTTTTGTCACTTCTGCTTTTAATGTCATGTCTAGAAAGTTTTAGTCTAACCCAAGGTTGCTAATATTTACTCCTGTTTCCTTCTAAGAGTTTTAAGATTTTAGCTCTCTTATGTAGGTCATCAATTCATTTTGAATTAATTTTCATATATGGTATGAGATAGGGGTCTAACCTCATCCAGTTATCTCAGGACCAACTATTGAAGAGACAATTCTTTCCCCATGGAATGGACCTGGTATCCTTGTCAAAAATCAATTGGCCACAGATGTATGGGTTTATGTATGAAATCTCAATTCTATTCCATTTATTGATATGTCTATTCTTATGTGAGGATCCACTGTATTGATTATTATAGCTTTGCAGGAAGATTATTACTGGGAGCAAAGAAGGACATTTAAAAATGATACAAGAATCAATGCATCAAGAAGCCATAACCTAATGTCAGAGCTCAGAAATATATGAAGCAAAAACTTATAGAATTAAAGGGAAAAATAGATAACAGTTAATACTCCCCTTTCAATAGTGGATAGAAAAACTAGGTGGAAGATCTATAAGGAAGAAGAATTGAAAAACATTATAAGCCAACTTGATTTACTAGCCATCTGTAGAACATTACATCTAACAACAGCAAAATATATGTAAGCATGTATGCATCTCAAATTTTTCTTTTTTTTAATGTTTTTATTTATTAATTTTTGAGAGAAAGACTGAGCCTGAGTGGGAGAGGGTCAGAGAGAGAGAGAGAGAGAATCCCAGGCAGGCTGGCAGGCTCTGCACTATCAGTGCAGAGCCCAATGCAGGACTCAAACTTATGAACCGTGAGATCATGACCTGAGCCAAATCAAGAGTCAGAGGCTTAACTGACTGAGCCATCTAGTCTCCCCTCAAATTTTTAATTTTTTAACTTTCAACCTATTTGTGTCTCTGAATATGAGTTGAATAGTGTTTTTTATGCACTAGGCAAATCCTTGCCTTTTGACTATAGTGTTCAATTCATTTACATTTAATGTAATTACTAATAAGAGAGGATCTACATCTTCTGTTGTGCTATTTGTTTTCTTTTTTTCTTTTTTCTTTTTTTTTTTTTTAGAGAGAGAGAGACAGAGAGAGAGAGAGAGAGAGTGAGCTGGAGAGAAGGGTAGAGAGAAAGAATCTTAAGCAGGTTTCATGTCCAGTGCAAAGCCCAACATGGGGCTCGATCCCACAACCCTGCTTATTAAGCATCTCTGGTGAAATTTTCATTTTATTGTTGTACTTTTCAACTACTGAATTTCTATTTGGTTCATTTTTTTTAAGAAAAAACTAATTTATATCTCTTTGTTAATGCTCTATTTGTTGAAACATTGTTATTATACTTTAGTTCTTTTGAAATGGGTTGCTCTAATTCTTTGAATATATTTAACATAGCTGATATAAATTATTTGTCTGTAAGTCCAATATCTGAGCCTCCTCAGTGACAGTTTCTATTGACTGTTTTTTTTCCTTACATATCAGTCATACTTTCTTGTCTCTTTGTCATATTTTGTTGCTGTTGTTGAAAATTGGATATTTTAAATAATATAATGTACAACTCTTCAAATCAAAATTTCCCTCTCCCCAGGATTTGTTGTTGTTACTAGTTGGTGTTGTTACTAGTTACTTGTTTAGTGATTTCCCTAAACTAACTTTGTATTGTAACATTTGTATTCTTTGTCATGTCTGGCCATTGAAAGTTTTACCCAGATAGCAGCTCAGTGGTGAGCTGTTGATTGGAGAGATATTTTTTAAAATGCCTTGAACCAATAAGTCTCCCACCCTTTTCCATGGGTTCTGTGTGTATACTGTGGTAGGACTTAAACACTCTGGCAATTTACAACTCTGCCTTAGCCTTCAATTCCTACTTATGTAGAGCCTCAATGTCAGCTAGAGGTAAGACATCAGAGGGATATTCCCAGCTGTTCTTATTCCAACTGTCAGCATTCGTTTTCTTTCTTTCTTTCTTTCTTTCTTTCTTTCTTTCTTTCTAAACTCCCTAATTCAGGCTTTACATTGCCAAAAAGATCTGCTTTCATTAGCTGCTTATCCTTCAGTAGAGCTTGAACACTCTGACTATTAATTCTTGGGCTTGGTCCTCAGTTTTCTAGACTCTCCAGCTACGGTGTTGTAAGAGCCTCTTTCTAAGCTACTGCAGAGGCTTTTTGGCTTTCACACATGAGTTACAATTATCTGTAGCTTTGAGTTATTGTTTTCTAGGTCATTGATGCTTAGCAGTAAGGCATCCAGTTCACTGTCCTTATAGTTACTTTTTTTCACTTCTCAAACCCCATTCAGTGCATTCCTTTGCATAGGTACATTATTCCAATTCACCTCTGATGAGGGTTTTAACAATTGGACTCCCTGATTGTGTCGGGGAATGTCTGCCCTAACTACCAGGAATGACAACACTTTCACAGCAGTGAGTAATCCAGATCAATAACCCTATGTTACAACATGCTCTCTTGGATCACTCCTGAGACTGTCACAAACAAGTCGGGTTTTTCAGAAGCAGTCATTGAGATGGAGTTTGTTGTACAGGATATTCATTAGGCATCAGCACTTGTGTAAAGGAGGGAGAGTAAATAGGATTGAGCAGAAGAAGAAATTGAAATTTGATCCAGGCCCTTCAAAGTCTCTTGCTAAATCCATGCGAAGCTCTGGAGTATATGTGATCTGAGAAAGGAGTTCCATATTAGGCCCAAATAGCTTGTTCTTTACATCCCCATCTCAGTCATTGATGTGGTCCTTTCTGGGTAGGGTGTACCTTTGGGTGAGGCAGGTCTCTGCAGTTGGAGCAAAATCTGAAGGAGATAAAGACTGTTGGCTGACAGTTGGGGCAACAAGACCTTTCTTGAGGGCTAGACACATAGTGGAACAGATCACCTGCATCCAACAGAGACTGACTTTGCTGTTTTAATAAGGCTCCATCTACCTACCTCTGGTTTGTCCTAAGTCTGAGGGTGCACTTCGCCTGTGGTCCCAAATGAGAAACTGGGTTTTTACTGTGTTCTGTTCTTCCTTGGGCAATCCCAAATTCTATTTTTCCCTTCTCAGAACAATAAGATTGCTGGAATTTCCATTTTATGTTGCAGAGGTCTTTGGCCTCTTGCTCTTTGTGGAAAATGAAAGGGGAAAATCCTTCCAAGTGATAGGCCTACTTGTCTCTGTCTCCTTTCTCACCACATACATGGCCCCTTAATACCTCATCCCTTTGGCAGTATCCAAACTCTAACTTTTGTCTCTCTATACCTGTGGGAATACCAAGATCTCTACTGGTTTCTCTGCCTCTTTGCAGAGGTGCTATGTCCAGATTCTCAGTTTATAGCACCATGCCAATAACTGGAAAGTTCCATAAGGGGAAAATATATCCACAGAATGCACACTCTTTGTTCTATAGTTATTTTCTCTCCAGGATCTTGGCCACTCACATCCTAACAGTCTCGAGAGCTATAAGATGCCTTGATACAGATGTTTCTTCTGTTTTATCTGGCTTTTCTAGCTTTACTTGATGAGGGCATAGACCTGCTGGAAGTTACTACACTGAAGCCAGGAGTAGAAGTTTGTTTTATTTTATTTTTTTTAACACAATGTTTAGTAGAGGTCTGATTTTAAGCTGGGTTTCCATCCAAAAGACGGTATACAGCAATAAACCATAAGAACGATAAGTGAGTGTATCTGAAAGAGAAGTCCCTCACATCTTATCTTGTTTAGCTACATTTGCCCCTGTTTTGAGAAGAACACTTTATTAGTTGTCTTTATTAGAAGTCATTTGGAGAATGTAGCCCATTGGTACAGGATTTAAGAATCCATAGAGAAAATTTAAGAATCAAAACATCATCAGTGTTCCTTAACGCTGACGGTTAAAGCGTTTCTTGAAAATCAAAGTAAGATTATCAGTATTATTTAATAGCTCAGACTGAAATGCCAACTGAATATAGATAGGTTCTCCAGATATCAGAAAATATATATTTTCTAATCTCAAAATGTACCTTAGAAGTTTGATGAAGCATTCACATCCAAAAACATATGCTTAAAGAGACAGAAATTTCCTACGAGGATCTGAGATCCTCTGCTTGTCATAGTCTTTTTAGAATTCTTGTTGTAATATTTTCTCTGCGTAGAATTGATTCTCTGAAAATAAACCTGATAAAAAAGTGTTTGATGCAATATTTTCCTAGAATTTAAAATAATTGTTCTGTCTCGTGCTTAATGGATAAATAGGATGTAGCAATTCTAGATATGTTCATGATACATGTCCTAGGGAGAGAGCTACTGCTAGCTATGATCTTTGTGTGTGCCTAAGAACATAATTTCTAGCATACACACACGGTTACTAAATATGTGTTCACGTACTAAGAATATGAATGCCAACTGGAAAAGTCTTTGTTATATAATATAGTCTTAATCATATAAGGGTTTATGCTATAGGGCCATTTGTAAATACAACTAATGAAGTCCTTTTCTCATTTTTTCATTTATTTGACAAATACCAGTTGAGTACCTGCTCTGTTTTGAACATCATCCAGGGAATCTGAAAAAATAAAAGTAATCACAATAATCATAATATTAGTTTATACCCATTTAGTGCAGGAGTTCTCAACCAAGAGTCACTTTGTAGCCCCACTGAGGAACATTTGGCAATTTCTGTAAGACATTTTGGTTGTTACAACTCTACATACAGAAAGAAGTTGGTACCAGCATCTAGTGAGTAGCGACCAGGTATGCTGTGTAACCTCCTACAATGCACAAACAGCTCATCACAACAAAAGAACTATGTGGCCCAAAGTATCAAAAGGGCTGCTTTTGAGAAGCCTTGGTTTAATGTTTTATGTTTTGCAAAGTATTTAATAATATCAATGATAATAATTTCCATGCTTCCTACTTTTAAGGAGTGTTAAGCCTAATCTGGTCCACCCTTATGTGAGAACCAATGTAAGAAGAGTATGAGTGACTACATTTATACATGCTGTCACACAGAAACTACAAAGGGACGCAGGTTAAATGTCAGTGGAGTAGAGGGGAACCAACTGCATAAAGGAATTCTGAGTATCCGAAAAAGAGAAGGATCCCACCTGCAAAGATGAAGAGAAAAGCTATCCTGTAGGCATTCAGCCCTGTGGACTTGTGTTGGGCATCAGGCTCCTATTCAACCCATGAAATGAAGGGTCATTAAAAGTTAATTACCATTTTAATTTTAGTCTTCTCTTTCCCACTTGTGAATAATTTGCCCCAAGAAAATAGTAATTTCCCCCCCTTATGTTATGGACCCCGTTCTCCTTTCCAGAATGCCTTCATAGCTGTTAGCTCACTTGCTTCCAGAGTAGATCTCTGAGGTATTATCATCTTCATTTAATTAATTAGGAAACAAAGGGTCAGGAATATCGTTTCAAGGTTATTTTAAATCTAGCCCCCTCCCCCACCCCCCCGGCCCTATCATCTTCCCAGTAGTCCACCATCATGGGACTATCCCGAGATTCAATTATGAATCCTTGAGCACTACCCTCTGTTACAGCCCCCTACTCAGAGGAGCTTTCTGAATGTCTTTTCAGACTGAATCGAACCTAAACCCATGACTTGTAACAGCTGCTTTTCCCAAGGCACAGCTCTGTGAATTTCATTCTTATTTTAGCATCCTTCAGTCAACACTCTGAAGATATTTTGTTGTCATATAGAAGGATACACGGTTGTCTCGTCCTTTCTGTCTTTTAGCCATGCTACATCCTGTAAAGTAAGTCATGTGCTAAATGACAACGCTGTGGGAAGTGTTCTTCAGAGGTTTCAAAATAAACACTTGTGTGTGTTTCCGTAGTTGAGTTGTGAGAACTCAGGGGCTAAAGGTCAAGGCTCATCAATCATTCTGAGCTTTCTGACTAATCCTTTACTCTACCTTCTCTGTGATCACATATGAAAAGGCTTTTTTAAATGGTATTTCTGTAGGTCTAGAGAAATCTCCCCGGCCATGAAAGAACTTCAGCTATTTATTTTTTTCCTTGTCCTTTTCCTTTTCCTCTTCTCTTATTTGCCTTTTTTTAGCTCTGGTCCCTGAGAGCAACCATTTCAGCCCAGTAGCAGCAAAAGGGTAGTTTTGGGATCTTGGTAAAACTCACACTCTGGATTTCTCCTGTTGACATGTGGATTCATCTGGGATAAATAATGCAATACTGTTTCTCTGAGGTACCCAGTGTCAGTGTTTTGCCAGAGACACTGGCAAAAGTTTGATTATAGGTAGCGTCATGAAGTTACTAAGAGCTAGCCAGGAACTTTTCGTTACAATGAATAGTCAAATAAAATGGGGTTTTCTTAGAACTTCAAATTTTCCTACATTTACGGTTTTAAATTATTCAAATTTAAACTAAGGAAACATTTTCTTTCTTTCATATGTAGATGTTTCTTTTAAAGGCACCAAACTTAGGTCTGAAGAATGGTGTTCAAGCCCTGACTATTCTACTTACGAATTGTGTGGGCTTGAGAAAGTTTCTTAAACTCATCTATCCCCTCTTTTCTCACCATTGATTTTTAAGCTTATTTACTTATTTTGAGAGAGAGAAAGAGCATAGGAAGAGCAGAGAGAGAGAGAGAGAGAGAGAGAGAGAGAGAGAATCCCAAGCAGGCTCTGCACTGTCAGCACAGAGCCCGACATGGGGCTTGAACTCACAAATGGTGAGATCATGACCTGAGCTGAAACCAGGAGTTGGATGCTCAACTGACTGAGCCACCCAGGTGCCCCTCCTCCCTTTTTAATAGGAATACTTATTATTATACATCTGGGTGGTATAACTGTTTTATGAGCAAAAGGAGAGAATGTATCTGAAAGAATTCTGCCAACCATAACACCCTATGCAAATATGAATGCTTCAATTAAACAGATATGCCAGGCAGTTTGCCAGGAACTGGAAAAGGAAAGATTACCTGCACACTTTTAAAAAAGCTTATAGACCAGTGGAGAAATAGAATCTAAGCACAGAAGCAGAGCCTGAGACAAGAGTTGGAGCATAAATGGTGTATTTGAGAGAGGCATGGGACAGTGAGGGAGGGTAGATGTGATTTAGGGAAGGGAAGATGGCCAACAAAAGTAAATTATTAAACCAGCTACCATAGTGGGCAACTGGAGAGCTTAATCTCTTGGGAAAATCTGGGCAATAGTGTCCAACATATGGCTCAGAATTATCCCACCAGAGGAGTGAGGTGGCTGGAGTGTGCACTTACTTGCTTTAGCTTTGGAAACTGATAGTATCTACTATAAGTATTATGTCTTGTAATGGCAGAGACAAGGGATAGTGGGGGAGGATGTATACAATTTGCCTGTGCCCTGCAAAAAGCCTGGGAAGGCTTTTGTCCCATTGACTTCTCCATTTGTAGCACTCTCTTTGCCTTTGATTTCTAGACCAATGCTCTGTTTGATCTGCTTCCCACCACACAGGCCACTCTCTGAACTCTTTCCTTTTCCTCTACAGACTCCTTACGTTTTGGCATTTAACGGATTCTACTCTCAACCTTCTTTCCTTAACATCCTGTATGTTTCCTCTAGGAAATCTCTTGCTTGTGGCCATGTAAGTACTGATGACTCTTAAATCTATATTTCACCCCAAATTTTATGCTACTTCCCCAAGCTTCATACTCATATTCCAATGTCCTTGCTTCCATTTCTCAAACAAAGCTACTTTTCTCCAGGTCTCCGGGGATTTTCATCCATGTTGCTAAATCCCATGGAAAGTTCTCAGTTCTCCTCTGACTTGACCTCCTGCAGCATTTGCCACATTTAATTACTCCCTCCTCCCTGATAATCTCTCTTCCCTTGGATTCCAGGGAGAAGCCACTTATTTTCAGCCTCCTCTGATGTATCTCCTCATTTCTATCACCTCTAAACATTGGAGTGCCCTACAGTTAGTCTTTGGATCTTTCCTGTTTTAGTGATCTGATTCAGGCTGTGGCTTCATGCACAAACTACCAATGTGAGTCTCAAGCCTGAATCTTCTCTGAACTTTGGGACTGCATGCATATTTAGGACTCTCTCTCATTCTCTCTCTCTCTCATACACACACACACACACACACACACACACACACACACACTGCCTTCTATTTATTTCCACTTGAGTGTCTGAAAGGCATGTTAAACATAACACATACAAAACTGATCTGATGTTGCCCCCACACCAGCTCCTCTCCCAGCTTCCCCCATCTTAATAAATAACAATTTTTCTATTCCAGTTGCTCCAGCCAAAAATTTTAGGTCATCCTTGACCCTATTCTCTCTCGCTCATACCGTAGCTGATCTATCAGCAAATTCCATTGGCTCTGTTGTCAAAATATATACATAATCCAACCAGTGCTCACCACCTCCATAACCACCACTTGACCCAAGCCACTTCAACTTGTTCCTGGACTCTCCTTCCAACTCCTTATTAGTTCTTTGCTTCCTTCCTTTGCTCCTGTTTGCTATTTTCCACACAGAAAAAAAATGTTCTTTTTTGCTACTTAAATGTTCACCTCTCTACTCTCCAAGGTTTCTAAAGGTTTCCCATCTCATTCACTTTGAGAGCCACCATCCTTACAACCTTCAGGGCCACCCGTCAGTATTGCATTGCACAACTCCAGGGGAGCACCAGTCACACAGAGTTCAATATAACTAGTGCTTCTCAGAGCAACATACATCCGGCCCTACATTATCTGGCTGTCTTACCCCCCTGCCGCCTCTCTTAATACTTTCCTTTTTTGCTTCTTAGGTTCTAGCTATTCTGTTCTATCTGCCTGCCATGCTGTTCCCCCAGATATCTCCTCCCCGTTCTTTTAAACACTTGTCTGTAAGACCGTTAGGGTGAGTATCCAAAGGCAAGGTACGAAAGAGAAGCTATACCAGTAACAGCTATTATTATCCTTGTTATTGGGGTAGTGAGAGACTCAAGGACATGGAAGAATTCTTTTTTTTTTTTTAATTTTTTTTTTCAACGTTTATTTATTTTTGGGACAGAGAGAGACAGAGCATGAACGGGGGAGGGGCAGAGAGAGAGGGAGACACAGAATCGGAAGCAGGCTCCAGGCTCTGAGCCATCAGCCCAGAGCCTGACGCGGGGCTCGAACTCACGGACCGCGAGATCGTGACCTGGCTGAAGTCGGACGCTTAACCGACTGCGCCACCCAGGCGCCCCAAGGACATGGAAGAATTCTTAATAAAATTCATGATCAACTTGAATTTCATTCTGCTATGAATTGAACCTTGAAGGTTTTTGTTTTTGTTTTTTAAATTATTTAAAGTCCCTAACAACTTCTTTCTATCTATTGAACTGTAAGAAATGCTCATCTGGTGGGTTCCCACTGTTTTTCTGTGAGAACCACAGTCTTGTTTCGATTTCTCTATGCCACATACCCAGCCAGAAGAAGCAGTGCCAAACAGAATAGATTTCTCATTGAGCCTAAATACTACCTGTTCTCTTTGGGCTCAGTAATTTTTGTTTATAGATCATTCGAGATTAGGTTTCTATTCTCTGCCAAACACTGCTTTGCTCGAGGCAGCACAGTGGTTCCTCAAACAGAAATAAGGAGGTGCCTGCCCTCACTTGCATTTCGTTCTTCTTACTCTCTCTACAAGTTGGTTGCATGGCTTAGAGGTTGATGACTCAGAAGCCCAAGAGCACAGACTGAGCCCTGTATTATTTTGTTCAGTGGCTCAAGACCAAGGGCATCCACATTTTGTTCAGTATCATGCCTCACAATCAGAAATCCCCATCTGTGGACTTACAGATTATGATCAAATACAGAAATGTTTAGCTACAAAGGAAAGGTCTGATGTTTTCAACATATATAAGTACATACCTCTAAGCATTTCTGGTCAGTAATCACTTTGATCACTGCAACAAGAATGCCCCTCTGTCACACCCTGAACCATTCAAAACATCCTTTATTTTAATTCTAAATTCAGCTTTATATCCCCCAAGGGTGGTCAATTTCATCATAACACAACCAGGTAGCTGAAAGAAATTGCTGGGATTTTTTTTTTCCCCTTCACATGATTGAAATATTAGCTTAGTTCTAAGTTTTGTATTTGTCTTCAAAAATTCCCAAGAAGGGATACCTTTTTATGTCTTTTTGGTGGATATAGTTTCTTAAGCTCAATCAGTTCTCCTTGAAATTGAACTAGAATGATGTAGTAATTGCCTAGTAACTCAGCCATCCAAGTGTCTGAACTCTAGGCCGCCCGCTGAAAACTAATGTGTGATTCGGGATCGGCACATCAAAATCTGTGAATCTCTTTTGAAATTGCAATTTCATTATGCCAAATAGCACTGCCATCTTCATAACCTCAATTCCATTGAGCTCAGCAGTTGGGAAGTAATTGCAGTCTCCCTTTTCATCTGTTCAATCTGTATGTTTATTTTGTGTCTGAAGCCCTGCACCCATTGAAACAAAATGAGCTAAATTCTTTTTTGCTTAATGTTTATTTTTGAGGGAGAGACAGAGACAGAGTGTGAATGGGGGAGGGGCAGAGAGAGAGGGAGACACAGAATCCCAAGCAGGCTCCAGGCTCTGAGCTGTCAGCACAGAGCCCGACATGGGGCTCGAACCCACAAACCCTGATATCTGACCTGAGCCGAAGTTGGGCGTTTAAACCGACTGAGCCAACCAGGCACCCCATGAGCTAAATTTTAATTGAGGAGGCAGTGTAAGACAGTGTTTTAAAGCTGTGGTCTTCTAAATATTTTTGCCTGTGGAACCCTGAAAGGATTTTGAAAAACGATACACCCCTTGCACAATTTGAAGTTACTGTCTAAAAATTTTAAATCATGAATGTAGTTGGCAAAGAGTATAATTTAAAAGATATCACAATAATTGACATTTTACAATGAAACCATTATATTACTTTTTTAAATGTGTCCAAAGGAATTTAAATACCATAGTGAGGGGGGTTTCACCAACCATTCAAAAATTACAAGCTCTTCTTTTCACAGTCAATGGACATTACATTGATTC
This sequence comes from Lynx rufus, assembly GCF_022079265.1. Taxonomy (NCBI): domain Eukaryota; kingdom Metazoa; phylum Chordata; class Mammalia; order Carnivora; family Felidae; genus Lynx; species Lynx rufus. Next base: position 37,184,239 of record NW_025814845.1, on the reverse strand, counting down.
TCTTTCTCCCTGAACTCTTATTTCTATTTTCCTTCTACAGAATTTCATTCTAGTGTAATCTCTTTGAAGGCTGTGAATTATTTTCTATCACACTACCATACGTCTCTAGAACTAAACCCTGTATTACTTTGAAACATTTTCCCTCAGTCATGAGATTCCGAGTGTCAACAACTTCTTTTTTGATTAATTTATCATAAAAATTATGATTTAAATCTATTACAAGCTTTTGTAATTACTAAATGTGACATTTGCTGGAGGTTCATCTCTTTTTAAAAAAATGTTTATTTATTTATGTATTTTGAGAGAGAGAAAGCACGAGTGGGGTAGAGGCAGAGAGAGAGAGGGAGAGAGAGAGAATCTTCAGCAGTCTTCACACTTAGTGTGGAGTCTGACATGGGACTTGATCCCATGACTGTGAGATCCCATGACCGGATCCCATGACCATGACCAAAATCAAGAGTCTGATGCTCAACTGACTGAGCCACACAGGTGCCCCTGGAGATTCCTCTCTTGATGTGTTAGAGGAATGGTTGGCTTTCTTTTAAAACTGGTTTGTGTACAGTGTAACAGAGTTTGTGATATATTCCGTTCCTGTATTTTTTCTTCTAGATGATTGTGCTTTAGAACTTATTCACATAATTAAGTACAGGGAATAGAAAGAATTTTATTAGAGTAATGGCATTCAGTTATTTGAACAACTTCCCAGTTTAATGTCAAAATCCACATTATAATAACCTATCATTAAAAATTATTTCTGATGATTAGATGACAACTTTATTAGATTCTCCTTCCATTTTTGAAAGCACAGAGTTGGAAAGAACTGTACTTGCATCTGAATTTGTTATTCCATCAGTAGAGTCTTCATGATCTTAATTTCTTAGACCTTTAGCAGGTTTTATCAATGGTCGACGTATGGCTTTTTCACTTAGAGGCACTTTATTTAATCCTGTATACTCAGAAAGAATTTGGAAAACAGATGTATTGTTAATTTCAATTAATTATTATTTTTTTAAGTTTATTTATTTGGGGGGAGGGGAGGGGCAGAGAGAGGGGGTGGGAAAGAGAGAATCCCAGGCAGGCTTTACACTGTTAGTGCAAAGCCCCATGTGGGGCTTCAACTCAGAAACCACGAGATCATGACCTGAGCTGAAGTTGGACGCTTAACCCACTAAGCCACCTAGGCATCCCAATGACACAATATTTTTGATATGATGGGAGGTGGGTGGGGGATGGGCTAAATGGTGATGGGCATTAAGGGGGGCACTTGTTGGGATGAGCACTGGGTGTTATGTGTAAGTAATGAATCAATGGATTGTACCCCTGAAACCAATACTACACTGTATGTTAACTAAATTGAATTTAAATCAATCAATCAATCAATCAATAACTTATCATATTATTGTGTGCTTTAAATATATGTTTTAAAACTTTGGAGCCATTGATTTGATTCCTTCAGTTTATAGAGAATTTACCTTACTGGTAAAGTCACTTTCCAATGTTAAGTTAATTGGCCAAATTAGAGTTACTTTTTGACAGAAAGAGGCTGACTTTATTTTTCAGCTTATATTAGTGTGTCGATATGTGTTCCCATAATAAGAATCTTTCTGTTATTTATTTCTTTTACTTATTAAGTTATACAATATTCACTTTTTCCCCCTTGTGTATAGTTCTATGAGTTTTAACACAGGCATAGATTTGTATAACCACCAACGCAATCAGGATAAACAGTTCCATCCCCCCAAATATATCCTCATATTATTCTTTGTAGTCAAATCTACATTCCCACCTCAAACCTCTGGAAACCGATGATCTGCTCTCCAAACCTACAGTCATGCTTTTCCCACAATAGAATACTATGCTTCATTATCTTTTGAGACTGACTTCTTTCACTTAGCATAATACCTTTGAGATTCATCCATGTTGTTACCTGGATCAATTTTTTTCATTTTACTTTTTAATAGTATTTCATTTTATGGATGTACCCCAATCTGCTTATTCATTCATTTGTTGAAAGTCATTTTTTGTTTCCAGTTTTTGGTAGTTATGAAAATTATTGCTAAACATTTGATTATAGGATTTGTAAGCAAATTTCTCTAGAATAAATACCTAGATTGGTAAATGTATGTGTTACTTTTTCAGAAACTGCCAAACTGTTTTCCAGAATGGCTATGTTATTTGGCTTCTCCTTCAACAATGTGTAGGAGTTCAAGTTGCTTCACAAGCTCATCAGTATTTGGTATTGCCAGGTTGAATTGTGTTGTTGTTTTGTGTTAGTCATTCCAATAAGGGTGTAGCAGTATCTCATTGCAGTTTTAATTTGCATTTGCCTAATGACTAATGATAAGCATCTTTTAACATATTTGCTGTCAGTATATCTACTTTGGTGAAGTGTCTGTGCATATCTTTTGCCCATTTTTTCCCTTACATTGTGTGATTTCTTATTTGAGACTCCTTTATGTATTCTGGTGCAAGTCCTTTGTGAAATATGTGATTTGGAAATAGTTTCTCCCAGTCCGTAACTTGTCTTATTATTTTCTTCACGTTGGCTTTCACAGAGGAAATGTTTTTAATTTTGATGACATCTAATTTATTAATTTTGCCTTGCATGGAACATACTTTGGTGTCCTATAAGAACTCTTTGCCTTATTCACACACACAGATTTTCTCTATAATGTCTCCCAAGACTTTTTTAGTTTTCATTTTATTATGATTTATAGTGAGTTAATTTTTGCATAAAGTATAGGTCAAGTAGTATTTTTTTCTTTTTGCACATGGATGTCCAATTTTCTAGGACCATTTGCTGAAAAGATTGAATTGCTTTTGCAACCTTGTTAAAAAGTAATTGACCATATTCATGTAAGTCTATTCCTGGACTCTATTTTGTTCCATTGATCTTTGTGTCTATCCCCAAACCAAAAACACTCTGTCTTGATTATGATATCTTTATGTTGTCTTAACATATGGTAGTATGAGTTTTTCAACTGTGTTCTTGCTCCAAATTTATTTTTCTGTTCTAGTACTTTGCCTTTCTATATAAGTTTTAAAATCAGCTTGTCAAAACTCCTTCAAAGATTTTGACTAGAATTATGTTAAAGCTCTAGATCAATTTAGGGAGATACCAGTATGATATCTTAAACATAATGAATCTTTCAAACAATGAACTCTGTTTATCTCTCCATTTATTAGGTCTGCCATGGTTCTTTTATCAGCATTTTATAATTTTCATTTATATATCTTGCACATATTTTGTTAGATGTTTTTAGAGCTATTGTACAAGGTACTGTTTTCAGAATATTGGCTTCATACTGTTCATTGCTTATTATGGTAAACAGAATTCTGAGATGGTCTCCAAGATTCTAGTCTTCTGGTATATAATCTCCCTATTTTTGAATGTGGGTATGAAATCTGAGTATAATGAGATGGTCACTCCTGTGATTAGTTATGTTATGTGCCACAGTTGACTTCAAGAAAGGTAGGATATTTTTGGCAGGGCTGACATAATCAGATAATTCCTTAAACTGAATCTCTCCTCCTGGTTTCCTGAAGAGTTGTCATGAAAGATGTAGAATTCTATCAAATGTTTTCCCACATATGCTGGCATGATTATGCGGGGTTTTTTTTAGTTTGTTAATGTGGAGTTTACATTTATTACTTTTTCAATGTAGAGCTAGTCTTGCATTCCCAGAATAAACCCTATTTGTTTGAGTATTTTGTGTACATATATGATTTTCCTTGAGTTAGTCCTGTTTGGGTTGTGCTGAGCTCAAGTCTAAATTTATAGTCTTCACTGGATTTCAGAAGTTGAGTCATTAATTTTTAAATAATTTTTTGTACAAATCTCATTCTTCTTTCTTTCTTGGATTTTAATGACATCAGCATTAGACCTTTTTATAGTATCTAATAGGTCCCTGAAGTTATGTTCATTCTTTTTAATCTTTTTTCTCTCTATTGTTCAAGTTGGGCAATGCCTATTAATCTATATTCAAGCTCATTGATTCTTTTCATTGTCATCGTCATTCTTCCATTCAGTAGCCTTTTAAAAAAATTGTCCTATTTTTTAATTCTAAAATTTCCATTTGATTCTTATAACTGCTGTTTCTCTACTGAGAACTTCTACCCTTCCATTCGTTTCAAATTTGTTCACCCTTACTTCATGGAGCATGGGTGTAATAGCTGCTGCAAAGGCCTGTCAAATAATTCCAGTATCTAGGTCTTCTCACGAATTGTGTCTACTGATTATCTTTTCACCTGGGGGTTGCTGAAAGTGTCCTGCTTCTTGGTATGTCAACTAATTTTGGATTACATCCTGGGTGTTTTGAATATATTATGAAATTCTGGGTCCTGTTAAAAATCTCTGGATAATGTTAATTTTTGTGTATTTGTTTTTCTTTATAGTCAACTGAGCCAGTTGGGTTTAGGTCACAAGTCCCAATATACTTTCTGTGGTCTTTAGTTCCAATGTGTCAGCTTACTTTTCAAAGATTCTGTGGTGTTACTTGGATCCTCCACACATATTCGCCTCCCAGTGACTGTTGGGCCATGGAATACATTGCAGTTCAGTTCTCAAAGACTTGGTATTCTGTTTCAAGTGATTTTCATGCATGTATCTCCGGGGGCTAAGTCCAGGACTCAATACACAATTCTATGGGATTTTCTCCTCAAGCTCTCTTCTCTCTGTGATCTCTCCAAACTCTCTGACTCCCAGGGACTCTTCTTCCTGGTCCTTTGTGTCCACAAAGCTGTAGTTTCAGCATCTTCCACTGTCATATCCTCCTCCAGGGCAAACAGGCAGCCCACCCCATAGCTGCTCCCATTGTTGTGTGAGTACAGCTCCAGAACTAAGACCTCCCTCTAGAGGAGGGTCAAGAGAGAAAACAGCTTGGAGGATTGCCTCCCCACTCTTTGTTTTGCAGGATTCCTCCCTCCCATGCCTCTGACCAGGGAGAGAGGTTCTACTGGCCATGCCTGTAGCTCAGTTCTATGATTTTGCTGCCCAGACTCTATGTTGGGAAATATGGGTGAAAAAGGAAAATGCCAGAAAACTCACTTCCTAATTAGTCTTTTTCTTTTTTTAAATGAATGAGGTACAATTGACATAACATTGTGTTAGTTTCAGGTGTACAATATAATGATTTGATATTTGTATTACTCTTTTTTAAGTCTTGATATCCCTTCCCAAGCTGCCTGCTATTCTTAACTTTTCAGATCCCATAGATAGTTGCTTTATGTGTTTTGTTTGTGAGTTTTAGTTGTAACCAAAGGAGGAGATAAGATGAAATATTCTTATGCCATCTTAACTGGAACTGGTAGCGTCTAACCTCATTTGCACTTTTAATTTTAGTGTATATATTTAGGAGGACAGTCCGTCAGACAAAACCCAATGGCTGGACTCAAGTTTGTTGTAATGAAATGAGTTCCCTGTCCTTCTGTGTTTTTTGTCGGTGCTCTTTTGACTTTGCCCTTCAAGGGGTTTCCCTGGGAACAATATATTATCTGACATTTGGGGAATGAGGATGCAAGATAGCTAAACTGAAGGTATTTTGAAATGTCTACATGTTTGGAATTTCAGATATTTTGCACCTCACGATGAGGCACTGGAGCAGGTTTGGAATGGATAAGAGACATGTCTTTATTTTGTCAATTAAAAAAAAAAAGAGACATCATGAGATGGGGAAGGGAAAACTGACAACTCCAGCCTTGGACAGGTAGGGCAATTAAGTAGGGCAGTTATAAAAAAGAGGGCATTGAAGAATGTGGACACTGATTCCTTTAAAACTATTTCTACCTGTGTGTAGCCTTGGAAAATCTTTGCTTATGCCCAGGGCTACTGTGGAATCCTTCAGACTTGGCTTTGATCCCGGTTCTATTTCTTTAGTGATAAAGTTGAAAACGGGCACATACGGTGTCAAAATGAATCACACATGACAGAAACTCATAGGCACGTACACAAGTGATTACATTAATACATGGGATAAATATTAAGAACAGAAAAATGCTGACTAACTGTGAGGACGGATAGCTACACGTTAGAGGCTGGTGGCGCTAGTCCGTGCGAGTGTTACTTTGGCTAGAGATTTGCAGAAGGGAAGATCAATGACTTTTAGTTTAAGTTCTTCTCTGGTGAATGTGGGTAAGGCAATTACAGAACTGGAAAAAAAATGCAGAAGAAATAGTAGAGGAGCTTTTTAATCCAAATAATAGTTTCAACAATAGTATAATAATAATAATATATAACACTTGCTGAACATTTGTTATATACTAAATGCCATGCCAGGCGTTTAGAGATATTATCTTATTTACTGCTCACAGATGCACTGTGAGCATCATAGCAATTCTTCCCATTTGGGGCTATATATTGTGTCTCCCCAAAAATTCATATGTTGGAACCTGAACTCCCAAAGGAATGGTATTAGGATATAGAGCCTTTGGGAGGTAATTAGGTTTCCATGAGGGTAGAGTCCCATGATGGGATAAGAAAAGAGACTGGAGCTTGCTGTCTGTGGTATATATCAAGGAAGGCCATGTGAGGACATAACCAGGAAGAGAGCCCTCACCAAGAACTAGACCATGCTAGCACCCCGACTTTAGACTTCCAGCCTCCAGAACTGTGAGAAATGAATGTTTTGTGTTGCCACCCAGTCTATGGTATTGTTGCTACAGCCAAAACTGACTGAGACACTTCGCCTTTTGTAGATGAGAGGACAGATACTTAGATTCTATCATTTGCTCAAGGTTATCGAGGTAGGACGACGCAAGCTGTGATTTGAACCCATTTGAACCCGGGCCGGGTAGAGCTCACAGATTTAGTATATCACTGTTGTAAATGAAACACACACATTTTAAAAGGAGGAAAGAAGATTTCTGTGTATATTTAACTTAATGACCTTCAAAATTAGCTCCAAATGGTGATTTCTGTGTACAAAGACTACTTATTTAAAAATCATTCATTGGAAGCACTTAATTAGAATGGATTAAAGATTAGAACTATAGCATTAGGCCCACAAAGGAAGGGAGGGGTTTATTCCATACAAAAAGTTCGTGTTGCATAAGGAAATTTCTATGTATATGTATATAGCACATGATTTTATACATATACACCAAGTACTGTTCATTCGCCTTATATTTTGTGATTAGATAAGCAAGCAGTGGTCACCTGCACATACTCCAGTTGGCTTCTTCTCTTCTTCATGAGAATGTTCCTATTTTTTTTTTTCATGGTTTGTAGTTCAAATAAATCTCAACATGGGACAAAAAAAGTGGCCATTTAGCTTAGAACTGTTGATGTTGACTGGGTAAGAAGTTTGGAGTTTTGCTTTCAACCTCTTCGGACAAGATGTCAGAAATGCGTGGCTTAATTTAGGCTAAGGCTTTGCACTGAAAATAAGTCTGCCTGCTGGCAGTCTTATAATTGAAGAAAACATGTAATGTTCAGATCTGCCCGGTATAGAATAGTAGTGATAAAAATAAGAGTCTTGCCATATTTTTATCTCATGAAGTCTCCTTATTTTGCAAGTCAAATGCAGATGCAGACATGAATGTACTGACCTTTTATTTATTTCTGTGATTTGTAGCACATTTTTGCTATTTTTATGAAGCAGGCAATGCAAATTGATCTGACTGGACACTTGACAGAAAGTAAAATGCAAGGCCACATACTTCTAGCAATAAAGCAACATGTATCGTTCAGGACCTTGTCCTACTAAAATCAGTTCAAATGGATATGATGTTTTAGATGAAATATGAAAAGACCTTCACTCAAAAATCTTGGGGAACACTTGACAAGTTACTTCTGTCCACTAAGTAGCATCTAGAGGGTTCGAAAGAGTTAATGCTTTCTGAGATTGCCCAATACACACAGCCAGTGGCCCCACAGGATCTGGCTTTTTACTCCATAGGATTTTATGAAATATTATTCTTTGGGGTTGTTAAGCTGTTTCCAATTTTCTCAGTTTGGATTTCAGAAGACTCCCTGCTAAGTATAACTTTTGAATAGAGGATTTTTACAGATTTTTATAAGACAAAATCTGAAGACTAGAAAATGTCTTGCTTATCTGGGAAACTCAACAGCCAGAGGATTAACATTTGAACATTATAACAAAACAAATAGTATCTTGTTCTGATAGAAAACAAAATTGTTTCATATGATTTAACAGCCGTGTTTAAATGAACAAATTATTAGAAAGATTTAAGTAAAAGGGAATTATTTTTATGTTCTTGTTTTTTGAGAACCCAGCTTAAAGAAACGCATTCACCCCTTCCTTCAGCAGGTATGGAAAAGCAGCTACGGGCCATTCATACATACAGCAAATGTGTATGGAGTGCCTATTGTCACTGGGGTTGTTTCGGCCACTGGGGATTCAGGAGCATACAAAACAAAGTCCCTGTTCCAAAGGACTCACACACTGGAGAATTTGATGATTCTCGTGGGAGAGGAAAAGACGGAAGGTGTTTGGTTGGGAGAAGGTGGAGGGTGGTGGTTGTACCACTGGCCACAGTAGAAACCACAGGGAAGAGAACAGTTTAGGAGGAAGAACCATTTGGGCTGTGACTTTCCAGATCGTATCAGTTGGGTGTAGGTACCTGAAGCTCAGGAGACAGGTTTGAACAGGGCAACAAGAGCTTGGGAGTTGTCTGTATAGATACCGGGCTGAAAGCAAAGTGGATGAGCTCATAGAGGGTGAAGGTGAAGTGCAAAGGAGACAAAGAGGAATGAGCTCGAAAGCTCATTGTAAGGTCATGTAAAGGGCAGCTTGCAAAAGCAGTTTTGATATCTGTCCCCCTCTGAGGTGGGAAATGGCTCACCGACTCATCTCTTGACTGTATCACAGACTAAGGAATACTAAATCTTCTATTCCGGTATTTCCCCTTCCTCTCTCATGTGTTTCCCCCAGTTGATTATGAAACAGGCTGGTACCCTGCTGGACCCAGGAGGATTGGGATGGAGGCACTGGAACTCGGGAAAATTGGAAAAAGATGTGACTCATTGTATTCTGTGAGAAGATAAAAAAATGTATATAAATAAACATTGTTTTGCTTAAAAATGAGTTTCTGTTGGTTTTTAGCTCAAGTTAGGCGACAGCTAAAAACAAGGTCCTTAGAGCAATAATAACAATAACAGCAACAACGGTAATGATAAGTTACTTTGATTGCATGCGTGCTGGGTGCCACTTGTGTTAAGTGCTTTTTACATTCTGTTTCATTTAATTTTCTATACAGTGTACTGGGTACATAATATCATCCTTATTTTACAAGTGAGGAAACGGAAGCTTATCACTTTAGGATATTTCCTGACAGAATAACCTTGATACTCAGTGCATTTTTGAATGAGAGAGCGAATGAAGGGGCTTTCAGCAATGAAAAAAAGAATACTAATTTAAGGGGTACTAAATTAATCCAACCGTTTGCATTGCAACTAGAGAATCTCATTGGGGTGAGTATTAGGAGCAACAAAAGAAGCAAGCTTGTAGTCGTGTTTATTGCAGAAAAGGGAATGAACTTTCAGAAACTAAGGCTAAGGAGATAGTGATTCAGGTCACTAATGTGTGTCCCTGTTGGCATTTGGCCCGATCAGATGCCCAAAGGCAGTTCTGCCTGGCAGGCTGGATTGCGGTCTATTTTTATTCCTACTTGGGATGCTGTGCTCTTGTGCTGCCTAGTCCCCCCTTCAGTAACCTGTCTCTGTTCCTCCTTCTCAGCTTGTCACTTTCATGGTGCGATATGAGGTTTTCCATGCCTTTGTTCCTCTCTCAGCTAGTGGCTAACCTTCCCAGTTTCTTCCAGGCCTGGCAGGGTCCCCGAAGCTGTATCAGCTGAAGTTCCTATATCCAGCAGTCATGTAATAGAGTGTCTCTTTTTTCCCTATATTTAAATGTAATGCAGCTGCTTTATTTTTTATTCTGTGTCATGCCTCTAACAGATTGAACGTGAATAACTAAAACACCAGAAATTTGTTACTGGTGTCCCGGTCCCATTTAAGAATCTCTTGTGTACAGGGCCAATGTCGTTAGATTTTAAAAAGAAAAACAAGCAAACAAAAGCTTAGGTCATTTAACTTATCAAGTTTAGGCTTAATCACATTTTGGGGGAGAGGCAGGCTGTTGAAAGTGGTGCGAGTTGAGGGTGCAGAGCGTGGACGTGTGAGAGGACGGGGGAAGGATTGGGGTCAGTGAATGAAAGAGCTGAATGAAGGATTTCTTGGCTGGAAGAATACAGGCTGGTTAGAGAGGAAATGAAGGCTGGGAAAACTGGAGGGGGCCTTTGAAGCTAAGAATGAGGAGTCTGCATTTGATAAGGAGAACAATAGCGAGGCCACTGGCTGGGAGGGGTGACCTGGTCAAAGCTGTGGGTGAGAAAAAACATTTTTTACCAACTGGTAAAATTGAGTATATACTGGTTTTGCATGCCTGAGTCGTCTGTTAGATCCATTGTTGTGAAAAACTCTGAAGGACATTACGATGGAAAATAAATGCGGAGAATCCACAGTTCTGAGATGTCCGAGTTGCTACACAAAACATTACTTTTCCGTTAAGCAAATCAAACGCAACTTTTCTTGTTCCAGGGGGCAAGCATCTTTTTGGTCTTGACAGTTTAATTCTTAAAAATACCGTTTAGTTCCGATTTTCAGAGTATTATTTCTGTAGGAATTTTGTTTATAATGTCAGCTACAACTAATGAGCATCTCCATACGTTACACCATATTGAATATATTCCTTCTGCATTTTTTCCAACACAGTATTCTTTCAGTTCGCATGTATTTTTTTAACAAGTGTGAAAGGGGCTTAATTTTCATTCGCTTTTTAGTAATATCTGTAAAGCATCAACATTTGTGTTAGTTGAAGCCGTCTTAAGTTTTTTAGTTGATGCACAAAAATAAAATGCCTATCATCTATATTGAAAAACTGAGGTTTTTGGCTATAAATTATAATTGCATTGCAAGTGAACACATATGAGTAGAGAGTATTTTATGTATATATATATGAAAACTATTTGTTCTGTGTGATTTCACATTGCGATGGAGTGTGATCCTTAATCTATTAAGTTAACATTTTTCTTTGCTATCTAAAGGAAAAGGTATAGGAAATGACAGTGAACTACAGTACTCAAGTAACAGCTCTGATCGTGTTTCGGACAGAGAGGAAAGGTGTCTAAATGCTTTTTGGCTATAACATCATCATGTTGACTCATAGCCCTTTGAGTTGCAGAAGTTGTATCCATAAAACTTTCATAGTTATAATCATTTATAACCCGATCTCTCGTTCATTGATAGAGCTTCATTTTGTGCCTTTCTGCTTCCAAAGCCATGCAGTGAAACCAAAGTTGAGGTGTGTGAAAGCCCAAGGGTAAATCAAATATTGGAAGATGATGGTTGTTTGCACTAAGCCCTGAATACGCTGAATGAGTCATTGTATAAACTGAACAGATGTTGGGAGCAAGTTGGCACAAAGTAATGAACCTCATTCTCATCATATATCATTGGGTTACTTTTTAGTGCCTCCAAGGGTAGATGTGCTTTTTAAACAACCAATTTACTACTAGGGAGCAACATAAACATTAGGGAAAATAGAGTACTACATTTAGTTCAATTGAGTATGTCAAATGACAATTTGTATAGTTCTCTTAAAATTCAGATGTTGAAAAGTCTTGTACTTCTTTCCTTTCTCTTCAGGGAGGGTACCTCATGCCAAACAGATGCAAAGTTTCGAATTCTCTCAAAAGCTCCCTAGAGGAAATTTGAAGTGTTCCTTGGCAAACTCATCCCAATCTGTCATATTTGTTAGGAAGAGGAAATTTGTCCCTGCCTCAGATTGCAGGAAAAAGAGGCTTTTTCCTCTTTTCCTCCTCCTTCCCCTCCCCCTTCCCCTCCCCCTTCCCCTCCCCCTTCCCCTCCCCCTTCCCCTCCTTTTCCTCCTCTTCCTCCCCCTCCTCCTCTTCTTCCTCCTCCTCCTCCTCCTCCTCCTCCTCCTCCTCCTCTTCCTCCTTTTTTCTGTATTAATCCTTCATGGAGAAGAAAAGGCATTTGGGCACTTTCTTCCATGAAATCTCTCTTTGTGTGTCTGGAGAATATCATGAAGATTATGATCATTGCACCAGTATCATCAAGGGCTCCTGACACAGGCCAAATGCACTTTGGGCATGTTTTTGTTGCGGGGAGATTATTCATGGTTCCGTGATCAGACTCATTGATTCTGATATGAAGCATGCTCCCTTGGTGAGAGGGTGATGTGTTTTCAGTTTGTGGTAACTAGTAGATTTTGATGGCACTCTTTACTTATTTCTTTAGGTTAGAATACTTTGCTTACACAAAACCCCTGATGCCTTGCATTTTAGTTATTTTAATTAAGTTGTATCACTTAATGCATACTAATATTTTAGTTCTCTTCACCATTCTTATTTAGCCAAGATAATTTAGAATTCCAAGTCTCTTAAGAATCCTCTGCTTTCTCAGAGTTGTTTTCTTGCATTTTCTCAATATTACCAAAGAATATAATGGTCTTGAGGCTAGGATTAATCCTTACCAGACATCATTTAAAAATGTCACACTGGCAGCATTTAAAATATATATAATCACTCTCCTGAGTTCTGTTACTGTTATTCAGTTTTTTACTGTATTGACAATAGGTTTGTTGATTTGAAATTATATTGATCATTTTCATTTAGCTAGAGTCTGCCATCTTGTTCAAGATCAGGGTCAGCAAACGACAGCCCATGAAGCCAACTAGAGCCTGTAGCCTGTTTTGTAAATAAACTTTTACTGAAACACAGCCATGCCCATTCATTTATGCATTCCCTATGACTGCTTTTGCTGCACAATGGCATAGTTGAATATAGTTTACAACAGAGACTATATCACTGCAAAGTGTAAAAAATTTACTATCTGGGGGCACCTGGGTAGCTCGGTTGGTTAAGCGTCTGACTTCAGCTCGGGTCATGATCTCACAGTCTGTAAGTTCAAGCCCCGCGTCGGGCTCTGTGCTGATAGCTCAGAACCTGGATCCTGTTTCAGATTCTGTGTCTCCCTCTCTCTGACCCTCCCCAACTCGCACCTCCCTCCCTCCCTCCCTCTCTCTCTCAAAAGTAAATAAACATTAAAAAAATTTTTTTTAAATTTGCTATCTGCCCCTTTGTAGAAAAAGTTTGTCAACCTCTATTCTAGATTAATTCATATGTGCTTAAGAGCATTGGAAAGGACATGAGAAAACCTGGATTCCAGTCCTGTCTCTACATTCTCATTAGCCCACTGATGTTGATTCTCCGGCCTATGCTTCCTCATTCATAGAATGGGCAGGCAGAACTGTATGATCGCCAGTGTCTTTCAGCTTGAAATTTTCAGAAATCTGATTAACACTATTTTACTTAAAGTAACTTGAAGTTGATTTTTTTCTTACAGATTTTTGGGTTTGTTACAATCCCTCTTGAGCATATTAGACACACATCCAAATTTCCACACATATTCAATGATTTAAAAATAATAATATAGCTTGCCTATATGAGCTCCACATGTGCCAAGTATGGAGGCGGGCATTTTACTTTATCTCTTTTAATCTTTAAAACGCCTGTCTAGGGGCGCCTGGGTAGCTCAGTTGGTTGAGCATCCGACTTCGGCTCAGGTCATGATCTCACAGTTTGTGAGTTCGAGCCCCGCATCGGGCTCTGTGCTGACAGCTCGGAGCCTGGAGCCTGCTTCGGATTCTGTGTGTCTTCCTCCCTCTCTGCACCTCCCCCACTCACACTTTGTCTCTCTCTCTCTCTCTCTCAAAAATAAATAAACATTAAAAAAATTTAAAAAAATAAAAATAAAACGCCTGTCTAGAGTGGATGTGAATGTTCCCACAGCTGTAAGAGGCAGAGCCAGGACTTGAACTCAGTTCTCATGGTGAAGATCCCTGCCCTTTCCACGGTCTCTTTTCATATGCCTCCTCTATTGTTATTGTCACTTGCATAAATGGTAGTATCTCATTTATCCAGGGTTGCCACTTAAATTATTCAGAACACAATCAATAATTAAAAAGTAAAAAAAACAAAAAGATTAGATTAACCGAAAAGATGGTCTCTTTTAACCACTAAAAGTATTTCCCAAGGTCCTCTTTTATAGCCTGTTCACTTTTACTTTAAAAAAAAAATAATGTTTATTTTGAGGGGGAGAGAGAGAGAGAGAGAGAGAGAGAGAGACACAGCATGAGTGGGGGAGGGGCAAGAGTGAGAGGGAGACAGAGAAACCAAAGCAGGCTCCAGGCTCTGAGCTGTCAGCAAAGAGCCCAATGTAGGGCTTGAAGTCATGAACCATGCGATCATGACCTGAGCCGAAGTCGGATGCTTAACTGAGCCACCCAGGCGCCCTTATTCACTTTTACTTTTGAACAAATATAAAAACTTGCTTTTTGTTTGTTTGTTTCCCAAACCTCTATAATTAATGGCAAACCAATTGGAATCAGAGATGGGTAAAACCACAGGTGCAGGTTATCTTTAGTAGAGATGGTGATGGTGGGACTATGGATAATGTAAGAAGGATTAATCCTAAATGGCAAGAGCCTAAAGCAGGTGGCGATCCTTGGCAGCTTAGTCTAGGGACAAATTTACCGCAGGAAACTCCCAGGGGCACTGAAAAATTTTTGCTTCTCATCGCAAAGACCCTGGAGCAGCAGGGAAATGTTTAAAATTAGCACACTCGATTTAAGAAGGTGGAGAAAGAGTGCTCTATTTCATGAAACTTTAATACAATGTTGAAGGATATTAGGAATCTCAAATAGATAACGCTTCAGTTATTTGAATTTCTCACTATGTGGAATATTTCCTTCCTTCAAAGTGCTCAGCAAACAAAATACTGCCGAGTCCCGAGTATTTGAGAAATCTTTCTCCAGATTTTCACCGATTTCATCTCACTTTTCTGCTCTTTGTTATTGCCTTAGTCAGTGTTCACACTCTGAAAACAGGGCTCTAGAGAGAAGTAATTAAAAGTCTGACTTTTCAGTTTCGTGTATTACCAGATTTTCTCCACACCTCATTCAGTCTTACATGTTCCCACTACCTCTTTTTATTCCCTATGGCTCTAAAGAAGGTCTTATTGTTTTCCTTTTATTGTTTTCATTTTTTCCAAAGTAGAGACTTTGGTTTCTAAAAACCATCTTGCTTTGATCCATTGAGTATTATTGATTGTAAAGTGAATTTGCAGAAGGTAAACATTTCTTCTACTGGCAGACTCTTGCGGAGGTGGGGGGAGTGGATGGTGGCCCTTCCTTTTATGTTTCTCTCTTGTATTCAGTTCTTGGTTTCTTCTTCCTGACGTGTAGGCATTTCCGGCCATGTTGATTTTCTAACCCATCATTTCTAATTGTCTACTTTGGGAAATGTTTTAAAACCTCAAACATTTTTCGAGGTAATATTTTATGCTATTTAGTTTGGGGAAAATGCGCTAGAATTACTTGTGGAAGTTAAGAGATCTGGAAATATTTAAATCGTTCATCCCTCATACCTCTGACTGTGAGGGTCATACCAAAAGCCTGAGGCACTATACTTCCTTAGAGTAAATTCCTCCTTTCCTTGCTGCCTATATTATGATATTGATTTAATAATGTCAGTAATAGTCCGCTAAATATGTTAAAAGCTCATTTGAAGGCAGATATTATGCATAATGGTTTGCATGTAATATGTCCATTAATCTTCACTATAAGGCAGATACAGAATTCCTGGCAGTCTTCAGCTAATAAATGGGCTATATTTCAAAGATATACTTGCAGATTAGTTGTTTCAAACATGAAAGATATTTTCTCATAGAAGCTCTGTTGTGGGTACGTCTCTAGCTTGAACTGGATTACGAAGTCTATTGGACTCATAGCCAACATGTGTAAATGAATGTCTGTGTGGGAAGGTACGTCCTGAGTCCTCATTGGGATGCAGTGGGCCCACCTTCTTCCTTGGATCCTATATTTATTACAAGTGACTTGGCTTTATTCTCAGATCTTCCTTATGGACAGTGGGAATGAAACCCCCCCCAGATTCAAACCGTTCATATCAGTTATAGAAAAACTAACCTGCTGTAACAAAAGAGATCTTGAAATACAGTGGCTTAAAGGAAACAACACTTTGTTTCTCTGTTAAGCAGTAGAACCAAGATGAATTTTCCAGTTTGTAAGCTCAAACTTCCTCTGTGAACTCATCCAAAGACTTGAGTTCCATCCAATTTTTTTTTTCTTTTCTTTTTTGTTTTTTTCGCTTCTCCAGTTCCTAGATTATGGTCCTTATCTGAGTGATGGAAGCTGGCTGAGCCATGTAGCTGTGCTCCATCTTATGGGAAGGCAAAGAGAGGAAGCACATGGCAGCCAGTCACGTTTAAGCCTGCAAAATAGAAGAATCATCTGCTTATAACATATTGCTGAGAACTTAGTAACATGACCACACTGAGCCACAAATGAGCTAAGATATGTAGTCTTTAGCTGGTCAGCCATAGGGGCACCTCAAACTCCATTCCTACAACAAAGGTGGAGGTGTTTTAGGATGAACAACCAGCAGTCTTTGCCATATCCCGGTGGTGGTACCCACGTCTAGACAGGAACTCTGGCGGGATTGAATTTGGTGCCTGTGGCAGAAGAGATGTGGGTAGAGGTTGGATACAGCGAATAACACAGGGTAGGTTTTGGGGTGAGTGGGACGCTGGGTCCCTTGCCATTGTAACTTCTTGGAAGAACTCGTTGCAGATTTTCATTTCCATTTCACCTCCTGCCTTTCTTTTTCCTTTGGAAGGCTGAAGGCAGGGCTGGTTTCATGGCTGGTGATCTGTGCAGTGAGTGGCACAGGACCCTAAGGTCAGAAGGGTTCCAGGCTTGGTTTTAGGCTATGCTGTCACCGTCTTGAAATTGCTAATAACTTTATATTTATACTTGTGCTTTGTGATGAGGTTGGATGGGACAATGGAGCAGGTGTGTGAGTGGCAGAGATATGCTAGGTAGTAGTGTGTGCACATGTGGGCATATGCCAACAGGCATGGCGAGTGAACGGTGTGGGTACTGAGCAATTGGCCTGGTGCCTCAAAGCACATGCATATGCCTGAGGATCATCTGGAGGTGGCCGGGTCAGGACCTGGGTCTCCATTGGTGGCCATGATGCAGCCACAACAACAGAAACACAACAAAGCAGGTTTTGAGGGTGTAGTGGTAGCCTTGGCCCTGGGCTAGAAGAGGGGCTCCACCCAAGAACCTGTGGGAGGTCAGCCTGGCTGACTGTCCCTGGAGCCTGTCCCTGGGGCATCTGCACAAGTATTAACTCTACAGCCTGAACCTTGAGACGGAAACTTCTGGTGCTTGGGCAGCCGGCTTTGTAAGTAAATTATCACACAATAAAAGCGTACACATGAACATTGCAATAAAGCATTAATCAGAGTTATTAGGATTCTTCAAGGATTTAAAAATCCTTGGTTTTGAATGCTGAAACATTGCAAAATGCATATCCACAGGCTTAGAAATAGAAATCACATTTAACTATTGTCATTGGAAAAGAACACTATTTTCATATGAACTTTGGATGAACCATTTGTTAACAAGGAAGATAACTGAAAATGAGAATTTTACATAAAATTGGCAATACGGCTATAGAATGTATAAACAGGCATTTTGAATTGTATATACATTTTAAAGCCCTTTTTTATTTCTTTTATGATCTCCACAATTTACAGGGAATATCAGAAGAATCATCAAAATATCATTGTATAAATTTACATTTAAAATAAAATTCAGACTTCCATGAAACTGATTCATATGAAGAGTTAAATCTTTTTATTAAAATTGCTCCTAGAGAATCATCAGCTCTAGATATGCTAAAATTTGTATTTCCGAATGGTTTATCAGACATCTATCCTAATGTTGTCACAGCCTATAAATACTGCAAACAGAAAGAGTAAAATTTGCACCAAAGATTCTTGTCAAAATTAAGAACGAACAAAAATCATTTGCAATCTTGCTTTTTTGTTGAGCTACTTACTGAATCTATTTTCATGTATGTAGACTAAAAATAATGTTGCTAAACATTAAATTAATACATGAATTTGCAGAAAAGTGAGCCAGAAAAATCACATTAATAGGGTATTGCTATTTAAAAAAAATTTTTTTTAATGTTTGTTTATTTTTTTTGAGAGAGAGAGAGATAGAGTGCGAGAGGGGGAGGGGCAGAGAGCAAGGGAGACCCAGAATCCAAAGCAGGCTCCAGGCTCTGAGCTGTCAGTACAGAGTCCGATGCAGAGCTCAAACTCACAAACCATGAGATCATGACCTGAGCTGAAGTCGGATGCTTAACCGACTGAGCCACCCAGGTGCCCCAATAGTGTTTTGTTATTTATTGTATCATATTAAATTATGACACAAAAATATGTTTTGTGCTGTTTGTAAGTTTATGTTGTTCTTCATATATCACTATTATTGATATTATGTTTTATAAGTAATAAAGTATTTTTAAAGGAAAATATGTATTTTAGTGTCCTTGAAGCACTTTTTTTTTTCCCTGCAAGGGCCTCTGTGTCTTCAGTTTCCACTGGGCCCTGCACATTATGTAGTTTGTACAGGTTGGGGGACTAGTTTATCTGCTCAGCTTTCTTTTCTGCCTTTTCTATGCCTGCTACGTATAGTTCTTTTGCAGGTTTTAAAGGATTTTGGTTACTAATGATGAATGAGACAGTGAGTCAAGGCCAAGCTCCTCCTCAGGCTTTTTCTGTCTCTTTGTTTGGCGCTTGGCTACTCAGAAAGTAAGAAACACATGTAACTGATGGCTACAAAAGCACAGATATAGCTCTTGGTTGCACCAAAGCCCGATAGAAGATTCATTTACATTTTAGAGTATCATCCCTGAGTCTTTTGAACACTCTTATTACAGGAATAGAATCAAACAGCAATTATCTACCTAGTGATTTTGTGCAGCCAAGATGCCTGCTACCCTGGGCTCCTCTTACACTACAATTGACTGAATCAGGCTGGAGTCAAGGACTGAGACTAGAGATTCCAGACCATGGCATCTCTGACACAGGGAATGGGAAGGAGGAAGAGGAGGGCAGTCAGCAGGTGGGACAGAAGGCACATCTGTTTGAGCCAGTCATCTGCAGGTGGCTGTTCATACGTACGGGGCACACAAATGAAGTAAGATGTTAAGGCATCTGTGGTAGGCCGAATAATGGCTCCCCAAAGAGGTCCATATCCTAATCCCTGGAACCTGTGAAGATGTTAGGTTACGTGGTGACGGGGAATTAAAGTTGAAGAATGGAAGTAAGGGTTCTACCCATCTGACCTTAAGACAGGGAGATTCTTCTGGATTATGTGGGCGGCCCCATTGTAATCACAGGAGTCCTTAACAGTTGAAGAGAGAGGCAGAAGAGAAGAGTCAAAGAGATGTGAAGCACACACAAGAGCAAAGAGATGCTATGTGGCTGGCTTTCCTTATGGAAGAAGGGGCCACAAGCCAAGGAATGGGGGCAGCCACCAGAAGATGGAAAAGGAAGGCATCATTCTCCCCTAAGAACCTCCCAAAAGAAAGACAGCCTGCTGGCACTTTGATCCTAGCCCAATGAGACCTATGTCAGACTTCGACCTGCAGACCAGTGGGAGAATACATTTCCATTGTTTTAAGCCACCTAGTTTGTGATCATTGTTGATGACTGTAATAGGAAACTAACACAGCACCCTTGAGTGTTTATATTAAGGGTACAGGCTCCTGAGTCAGACTGCATGGGTTTTAGTGAGGAGCTGTGCTACTTATTAGCTGTGTTATGGGGGAAATTTCCTAACTTTTCCAAGCCTTGGTTTCATCCTCTGATAAATGAGGTTATCACCGACATGGCTGTGTTCTAAGGAAAAATGAAGGTAAATCCTTTAAGACCTTGCCTGGTAAATAGAAAGTTCTTGGTAAGTGTTAGTTTAAACAAAGTCATGGGGATCTGATCCTGGACGGAGTTTTCAGCAAGGCAAAAGACTTTCTTCCTCATCTATTCCCGTGTCATTCACTGCTACTCCCCTCCCTGACATCTTTGGCTCCTGAAGATCCCATTTGACTCTTGGTCCTCT
The DNA here is from genome assembly GCF_022079265.1 of Lynx rufus. NCBI lineage: Eukaryota > Metazoa > Chordata > Mammalia > Carnivora > Felidae > Lynx > Lynx rufus. The sequence continues at coordinate 37,164,203 of NW_025814845.1, read as the reverse complement.
AGGGCTCTTACCCAGGTATGTCCTTGATGGAGTCACAATCTTTAGATTCCACCGTTTCCTATATTTCATGCTAAGTTTCCAATATCTCTTAAAGAAAAATAAATACACAAGATAAATATATAAAGTACTATCTCCAGAGGTACTAGTCACTGATATTGCCTTCATCTTTTATGGTCTCTGCAAGGCCTTATGATTTCTGCCATGTCCTGCACTATGCCTTCTGCAGACAGCCTCGTGGAATTCTTGGTGGTTGAATAAATGAGGAGTCCCAAGGAACTGCCTTTTAATTGAGGACTTTTGGCTTACGTTAAATGAGTGAAATCCAAACTGAAGAATTTCAGTTGGGAAATATTTTAGGGAGAGAGACCTCCCAGGAGCCCTTCGAATCAAGCCAACTTTCATAAACATTTGGCCTCGTTTTCTGTCTACTTGTAAACAGCTCTGGAATGGCTGTCACAAAAGTTTCTTAGGAGGGTATTTGCTGAGTAAAATTGGCAGTTTTTCTTCAGAGTTCTTAGAGCAGAGGGGTTGGAGCTGATGATGCTAACATTTCAGAAGAACTTTGCTACAGCTGCGAAGTTTCATTTCGATCTGGATGCCGCGGTGAGACGTTCTAACAGGCATTTGTAATGAGATTGATTATCTTGTAATGAGATCGCCTGCTAAAAAATCCGTTTCAGTTCCATAAAAATCGTATTATGGATAGATTACAATCCTAAAAATGTATACAAAGCCATTTGAAAGAAAACCGTCGGAGTCAAAACTGGATCGCTAAAGTTCTTGGTTGTTATGAGAATGGAAAATGTCAATTCCAAAGCAAATGCACAAAGTACGTGTTAGTGTTCCATATGCACAGGTCTACGAGGCTTCCGTATTTTTGGCGTCTGTAGTTAAAATGCAAAATTACACTGTGATTTGATGTTTAATAGAAATGCTGAGAACCCATAAAAGACTGTTGTTTTCAAATACTTTCACACACCTGGCCACTTCCCGCAAGTATAGGGCAGGCTCTGTAGTTTGCTTGGTGGTGGGGTCTCCCTCTGGTGGTTGGTGTTAAGGAAGGTACCGGCTTGAAAGCAGTCACCGGATTTATTCCCCTTGGTGTTTGGCTGACACTTAAATCTGGAAAGCGACTCAAGAGTTCCTTTCTCCTACTCTGTTAAATACAGACCAGGCTACATATTTTGTATTTTGACCATTTCAACAATATGGGAAGCTTTCTTATTTGAACAGAAGTTAGTCAGCCTGTAGCCCACCCCCTATGACCGTGTCAAAATCAGTTTTGACTATTAGGAAAGCTAACCTGGATTTTCTATCTCTATGGCCTATTTTTGGCATATTTTGACCCCAAAACGTCTCTTGATTTGGCCGGGATGTTTTCCATTTGCTTTAGAAAAGGCTCTGAGTTGAATACCACATTTATTCAGCCCACCTGTGTGTCCATCACTTTTCCATGACCCATGGCATAGTAGGAATCAGACAAAAATTACTGCCCTCCTAGAGTTTCCGTTCTGTGATGCATATAGATATGGTTTACAAATACATACATTTTATAAAGATTTTTGGCTTCACCTGTGAAACATTTGTATAGCTCAAGGGACTATGAATTTAAAAGGTAAATAGGGGCTCCTGGGTGGTTCAGTCAGTTAAGTGTCCACTTCTTGATTTCGGCTCAGGTCATGATCTTACAGTTGGGAGTTCGAGCCCCACGTCAGGCTCTGGAGCCTACTTAGGATTCTTTTTCTCTCCCTCTCTTTTTCTGCCCCTCCCCTGCTCACACTCTCTCTCTCAAAATAAATGAACATTTAAAAGCTTTTTAAAAACAAAGAAAAAATGGAACAAAAAGGGCTCCAATAAATCAACAAGGAAGAAAACCAATAGAAAAAATAATTGGCAGAAGTGGGATTTCATGATATCACATTTACCTGGTTAAAGACACAAGCAAGGGTGCCCATTGGAAAAGAGCTATCTCCCAGCTAGAATTCCCTGTGCATCTTTACAACCTCTCGCATAGTGGGGGTCTCGGGCAGACTTCCCTGTAGCACTGCCCAGAGCCTGTGTGCTGAGTATGCCTGCTTGGAAACTGCACGTTCCCTACCCTTTTGGCAAGTGGCAGCAAATGGACCTTTTCCCAACGGTATTCACCCCCTTGCTCAGCTCGGTCCCCCAACCCATCTACCGTTAGCTGATCCCTGTGGCATCAAGTTTCCCAGGATTAATTTAAGCACATTAGATTGATCAGTTGAATATTTCCAGATGAGACTACATTACTGCTCAGACTGCGGTGTTGAGAGTTTATAGTGATAGACACGTAGTTTGTGACTTTCCACTATCTGCTCCAAGGTCTTTCCTCCTCTCAGGGATAACATAGAGCTTTTCCTATTTGACTCAGGGCCGATCTTAATGACAAATTATTTGCCATCCATTTCTAGTCCCTGTATGGCTTTCCTGAAACTGCAGCCTCATTCCAACCTCTCACCTCTTCCTTTCCTTGGCTCATTCCGATTGGATCACTATATCTTGTTCACAGAGACATTCTTCCTGTTTACCTGTACAAAGAAACATGTGAATCCTATGAAAATGTTGAAAAAAAAAGTTAGCAGGTTTTATTTTTCCCCCATCCCTCTGAGCCCTTGGGTGCTGTGTACCCAATCTTCTAGTCTCAGCGCACTAGCAGCTACGACTCTGGAATGCAAGTTAATTAAATGGTGCTTATATTTAGTTTTAGGCAAGGTTGATTTTTTTTTCTGTGTTAGGTTTAGTCTGTGTGGCTTTGCGATATACAATCCTGGTAACTAGGGATACTAGGAGAAATTTTATGTGGCTGTGCTGTGAAAGGCATGCAGTGGGAGAGAGAACTCAGGGACCTCTGTGTTCCACCAGTATGTAAATCATCTAGCAGAACACAAATGCTTTAACAGTCAAAGTCAACTTTCCTGGAGCAATTGACTTCCTTTTCTGTCTCTGAGCCAAAGAAAAGTTAGGAATTCTATCCCTAGATGCTGTTATATTGGTTCCTGTGTGTGTCGATCTCTTCAGAAGCAGGCTCTTTTCCAGTTATCTTGGTTGTTACAAAGAATCCAGTGCCCCCACCTCCCAGCTCCAAGGAGGCAGTGCTATATCCCTTTAAAGTTGGGAAAGGGGACCCTCTACTCACTCACAGGTTAACCCTTGAAGCGCAGGGCATTTTTCGACACTCGGTGATGACCATCTTTCGGAAGTGAGTTACGCATTTCGCAACCTTAGTAAACAGAGCATGCTGGTCATTCCAGGTGCTTTCTATCCATTACTGATCCATATTCTTAAAGGCCATACCAAAGCAGGTAGGATTCAGATAAGGAAACTGAAATTCAGAAAGGTTACATAAGTCACCCAAACTAGCATGAATCGCTTAATTTAAATCCAAGTTCATATTTTTTCTCCACGATTACTTTTATTTTCATATCTCAGGTTCATTATCATGAATAGTTACTTTTCTGGCCTCTAGATCCAGTCACTATCAGTATGGTTATTAGAGTGAGTGTTTTAAACTAATCTCACCATTAATTTATTTTCTTCTAATCACAATACCATTTAGGATTGAAGTTTCCTGATCATTGTGGGGTGGTTTAAGCTTGAAGGGTCGGGTAACTGGAAGTGTCTAGGCTTTCCCACCCCTTGCCCTGACCCAAGCAATGGAATGTGTGCTGTCTCCACGGGCTACTGTGCGAGGGCAAGTGAGTGGGGTTTGTTGCCATCTGTTAAGAGGAAGGAGATTGGAGAAGGTCTGGGGCAGAGCTCTAATTGAGGGCTTGAGAATCTCAGCACCCAGTACTGGCTATCTGACGTGGAAGATAAGTGAGATCCTACAGTATCCTGAAGATTAGTGACTTTTTAAAGATGAGAGTACTTTGGGATACTGTAAATTATAATAATTAACAATAGGGAGTAGGTGGGAAAATGATACAAAGCCATCTTCATGGGATTTGAGGTGAATTTTTAGACAATAAGATAGAACTGTTATCTCTTCTTGAAAGACGTTTCCTCTAAGTTCTTAGAGTAAATTCTAAATATATATGTCTATTCTATGTCTGGGTCTCAGGCCACAATAGTATTGCATCATAAGCAATTTATTCCAGCTTTTAGATTGTCATTATATAAACACATAAAACGAGCTGAAGTAAAAGAAACCAGGATTAAAAATAAGTTTGGGTGAGTTGAAAATTAAATCCATGAACTATTAACTTATAAAATGAAATCAGTCCACTTTGTATAGCTTAACAAGTAAGAAAAATAACACGGAATAGCTCTTCAAGCTTATTATTATTTTTTGTCTGTTTATCTTTCTCTTAAGTCTTTCCATAGGTGTTGTGACCGACTTTCACATGTAATAAAGGTCAGGAAAAATGCTAGTATGTATAATTTTTCAGATACTACCCTGTGAATGCAAGAGACTGTTACTTTCTTTCCAAATAATATGTATCTCTTTTAGTTCTCCTAGATTTATATGCAGACATCTAATTCTTTTCTAAAAAACACCCTACATTTGTTTGAAATTTGTCAATGTAATGTATATATTGTTCCATCATTTTCATTTCATGATTCATAATCAATAATTGCAAAATGTCATATGAGACAGACTTACGTTTGGAGAAAATCTCAAAAATGTTCTAAAGCACCATGAAATGATCATTCTTGTTTGGAAAATAAACTGTTTATTTCTTAAAGCAAACTCAGAAAGTAGCACCCCTCCCCGCTCCGTAAAACCTAAATGTTTGGGTAGGAATCTCTACCTGCCTTGTCAAGAGGGTAGACTGGCTTAGGCATATAGTTTCTAAATTGTCCGCGTTCTCTAGAAAGCTGAAGTTACGTTATTGCACTTACATGCAGGGAATGATAAATAACACAATCATTGTAGGCATCTTATTTTCCAGTGGTTTTTGATAAAATTGTTTTAGGGTTCTATTTGGGACTTTTAGACACTAAAGCTTGGGGTAGTAGATTAGTACATCCTTTTAACTGGACAATTCCTGTTTGGAAGTTTTCCCTTCTTTCCTCCCTCCCTTCCTTCCTTCTGCAATGTTGAATGAATACTTTTTTTTTTAAGTTTTTTTAGACTTCTGCTTGGCAGTCTATTTCTGTCAGTCTCTGATTGTAAAGCTAACGTCCTCCGTTTTCTTCTGCTCTGTCTCTACTTTCTCCTCTGTCTAATTAGATTTAAAATCTGAGCAGGATTTTGTCTAACTCTATTTTATACTGCGATTTTACTTGAGACATTGAATGCTGACATGGAACTGCTCTCCAAACTCTATATTCTCTCTTCTATCAGAGTGCCACCAGGCACAGAACTATTTTTGTTTCCTGCTAATGATTTTTAGATAATTTCACAATGACTGATTTTTCTATAGAATGATAGATCCTCCCTCTATCATGCTGTCAGGCGATACATATACTTAGTTCTTATTTTCAGGATTTTAAGCTGAAGGCCAGATGGCAAAGTTTCCATCGAATCAAAGCATAGCTTTATTTCAGAGAGAGAGAGAGAGAAACGAGTCAAGAAGTAACTTAATCTTGAGGACATTTAATTGGGAGTTGTTTTGGATTTTCTTTGGCCATTTATTTGACAATGATAGTTTCTCACTAATTGAAATATGTTATATACCAGTCACTGAGGGACTTGCAACTAACAAGTTGCACTGTGTAAGGGAACTCGTTGGACCTGGTCTCGGCAGCAGGTGTAGGAGCACCACAGAAAATAAAAGAGAAAGTCACCATGGTATTTCTGCTGTTAGACTATCTAAGTTAAGAAGTCCCCAAGTGCATTTATTCAATGGCATTTACTGACCACTTACCATATTCTGCTTTGGAACAAAGATCTGTATGTTAAAAGGTGGTAACAGAGTGCTTTGCTCCCTTGGTCATGAACAAAATATCTGTGTAATAGAGCAATCTACTAAGAAAACAAACAGGGGGCGCCTGGGTGGCCCAGTCAGTTGAGCGTCTGTCTTCGGCTCAGGTCATGATCCCACGGTCCGTGGGTTCGAGCCCCGCGTCGGGCTCTGTGCTCAACAGCCTGGAGCCTGTTTCAGATTCTGTGTCCTCCTCTCTCTCTGCCCCTCCCCAACTCATGCTCTCTCTCTCTCTCTCTCTCTCTCAAAAATAAACATTAAAAAAATTAAAAAAAAAAAAAAAGAAAACAAACAGAATCTGTGTTACCATCTCTGCATTTTCAGAAGAGATAGACCAGCTCTGGGGAGGGAAGGACTGAGCAGAGATCGTGTGGCATCACCCAGAGTGGGGTGGCACAGGGCGGGGGGAATGTTTGGAGGTGTAAAAGTGGAGCAGGGGATGTGGGAGACATTACCCAAGGCTCAGAAGGGGGCTGAGTTTTGCCATGTCCCTCACGTAGCAGGGAAAGAGGCAGGATCTCAGACATCCTCAGGATCCCACAGAGTGGTTGTGTGGGGCAGCCTAGAAAGCTTGACTCTGGGGACCATGACACTGCACCCTGGGATGGATCAGACATAGTGGAGTGGTCTATTCAGTACAAACCCTAAGGGCGTAGAACCCCAAGTCCCTCAGCAATTCTCTGAGGAATTGAAAATCAGAGTCCCTTCCTCGGTTCTTCCAGGTACCATGTAAGCCCCTTGGATCCTCACAGCGCCCTAGGAAGGCTGAAATCCCTGAAACACATGTCTGAATAAGATTTCTTATCACCTTTTTGAGTGGGGAAGGATGCGTTCATTTCATTTAGAAAAATAAAGCGATGTGGCGTTTCTCATACTGTAGTGTGACAGAGTTAGGTCCACACCCACTTCTGAGCTCATTGCGCTTCCTGCCGTGTCTACTTCTCATCGTCACTTCTCAAGTCATGAAATTTCCCTGAACTCTCCTCCTCCCACCTCGAAAGCTACTCGTCCGATAGCTCATTCTTCCAAGTCTAGATATAAGGAGAAGCACAACAGCCTGTAATTAAATTCAGAACTAAGTATTCATAGCCAAAAAAAAAAAAAGTGTAATTAAAGTGTAATCTCTCTGAGACTTTAAGTAAACACTTAAAATCTTCAGGGTGAAGGGTCGTCAAACTTGTTTGGGCAGCAAAACCCCATTTTCAAAGGAAATTTTCCACGGACCGAAATTTGTAAAGCGGACAATTTATAAAGCGAAATTTGTGGCACTCCCTGGCTAAAGCGGAGAGGGGACTGGAGACACCCCTCCAACCCACGATGTGGCCCCAGAGCCCCTTCCCTTGGTCTCCTAGAGTTCATCGGAAAACCACCATTCATTTTAACCTAAGGAATGAGTAGTGTGGGTGTTGGTTTGGGGGGAGTGGTAGACACATCTCCACAGGCCAGCGGGGAAGATTATTTTACGTAGAAGTGTCCTTTATACCCATTGTCCTACCACACAAGCAAATGCTCCTCAGAAGGCCGGCTTGCCAGCAGGTTTGAGTGAGTATCCCACACTAACACAGAGGGATTTTTAACATTTCATCAGCACCTTATTTCCCTGCCAATTAAAAGAAGAAAGTTATAACATATGTATTGCCTTTGAACATCTCCCCCCAAAGGAATGATCATTTAGTTCTGCTAGACACCTTACACTCTGTCTTTACTTAATTATTTAACAACTATTTAATTCTATCCTAGACTCAGGAATGAGAGAAACTGATACAGTGCTTTCTCTCACGGAGCTTACATTCTAGAAGGGAGAGAGAGGGAGACAATAAACAAACAAATACCTTCTGCTAATATAAATTATGGGAATCATAAAACAGTCTTTTTTAAAGCAGGCTGTAGTTCTGATGGTTTTGAGCATCAGCACTATTAGAAATGATTAGCATGGTGCACCATGTTTAATAGAGGCCTAGTAGATGTGCAAGAAGGTAAAGAAGAGAATGAGAGCATTTCTCACCTTGGAAGACAGATACTTTTCCTGAGGAAGCCGCATTTTAGTGATAGGATTAGAGAGAGAGACAGAATAAGACTGGCTTCATGTTTGGATGGTAAATATATCCCTGATGTTGGTGACTCTTCATCCCCAGCCCCCTCTATCTTCAAGAGTGATCATTGTTTATTTGATTCATGCCAACCGGTAGGCAAAACTGAGTACCACTCTGCTCCCCACAAAGAACATACTCATACAAAATCACTTAAAAATGCCTTAAAAAAAACACCCCACTTCCTTTGATATCTACCACCCATTTATTTGCTTCTGCAGCAGCAAAGTTGTCCTGCCTGAGCTACTTCCTCTCCTTTTATTCTCTCTTAAACATAGACTTTTGTCCTTCGAACTCCGTTGAAACTGCTCTTATTAGAGCCCCCACTGACCTCACATTGCCAAAATGTCATCTGGGCACAGTGGTGTCAAATCGATATGCTGACAACTCACACGTTAATATTAATATTGTTCCTATTTGTATTTTACTCCTATCTTCTTTCCCAGGCGTTGACCTTACATATCCAGTTGTCTACTTAATATCTCTACTTGGGTGCCCACTGTATATGTCAGATGCAACAAGTCCAAAATGCAACTCTTGATCTTTTTTCCCACTGTCTTGCTCCTCCAGTAGGCTTCTCCACCTCAGGAGATGGCAATTCCAGTCTTCTGGCTGGCGGGAAACTTGAAGTCCTCGTTGGCTCTTGTCTTTCCCTCACAATTCTCATTGTGTGGGCCAGAAAACCCTCCTGGCTCTACTTTGAAAACACACCCAGCATCCAGTCAGGTGTCGGCACCCTCACTGCTGCCCCCACGAGGCCGCCATCACTCTTTCTGGACAGCTCCGATAGGCTCCTAACACTAGTTCCCACTGGTTTCTTTGCCCCTCTAGAGTATTTCCAACACCACAGGCAGAGATCCTTGTAAACATAGGTCAGATCATACCACATTTTACTGAAACCTTGTAATGACTTTACTTTTATTTTAAGTCTTCGCAAAGCCCTAGGTGGTTGACTCCTCCCCTCTACTCTCCTTCCTGTCTTGCTACATTCTCCACCACTTGCTCTACTGTGGCCACACGGGTTTCTTTGCTTTTCCCATACCCCACACCCCCACCAGACATGCTCCTGCCTGAGAGTCTTTGCACTGAGACCTCCTTCTGCTGAAATCTTCCCCCTGAAAGTTGGTTAATTCCTTCACCTCTTTGAAATTGTTACTTAAATGTCAACTTTTAGTGAGGCATAGCACTGGCTCCTCTCTTTCCCCATGGGGATGCTTTACTCGTTCATACACAGAGCTCTCTGATACCCATGCATACCTACCCATGTTAACGTTCAACAAAAAGAAGGGTGTGCTAGTGAGTATGGCGTGGAAAGCTGGGTAAGAACGAGTTGACTCACTTGAGCATATCGTTAGATTTTCTTTCTCCTTTCTCATCTTTTATCTTTCACCTCAATCCTTTTATCTACCCAAAGATACAGTGCTCTCCACAAGAGGAATTCTTGTATCAGCTGCTAAAAGATTAGACATGTTCTTTTTCGTCTAGTCAAATACTCTCGTAAAAGGTAAGAGTGATAGAGGTTGACAGTAACTTAATTTCTTTTTTTTTTTTTTTAATTTTTTTTTTCAACGTTTATTTATTTTTGGGACAGAGAGAGACAGAGCTTGAACGGGGGGGGGGGGGGCAGAGAGAGAGGGAGACACAGAATCGGAAACAGGCTCCAGGCTCTGAGCCATCAGCCCAGAGCCCGACGCGGGGCTCGAACTCACAGACCGCGAGATCGTGACCTGGCTGAAGTCGGACGCTTAACCGACTGCGCCACCCAGGCGCCCCGACAGTAACTTAATTTCAAGAAGCATGTAGTATGAAGGGCTAACAGGCTCTCAGCACAGGCTCAGGTGATAAGAGTCTCTGCCAGGTCAGCTTTCTTTTCAGACGTTGAGTTGAACCTGAGCTTCAGACTTTATACAAAGGCTCAAAGACTGAGTGAATGAGGACATTATACAGTCAGTGATCGGTAGGTAGTTTCCGAAAAGGACTCCAAAAATTAACAATCAAAGTATTGAGAGCATTTGCCAATATAAATGCCTCCCATAATACACTAGCAGAGCAAACTGAGAGACCTGGAAGGGGCTCTAGAAAATCTAAAGGTCATTTCAGGATATGGATGTTATTTCAGCAGGCTGTTATCAGAGACCAAAATACTGAAGAGTTGATCATCTTCATGGGTATATACTCTTCAGAATCCAGAGAATTCTGAAATCAGGTGGTTCATAATTATCCCCATCATCTGGACATGTAAACTAGTGTCTTAGGCAATATTCCTTTGTATGCTGCTATTATTGCATTAATATTAATCAGTTGCCACGTGTCTAAATGGAAATCAACTTTGGTGGTGAAGTACCTTTACTTGGTAAAATTATCTTTATCAGGTGACCATCAGTAGAATATATGCTACCAAAGGTAGGGGATTATTTTTGTTTTCTTCACTGCTGTGTCCCTAGATGCTAGAATAATGCCTAGCACAGAGTAAACATGATTAACTAATCAGTAAACTGATTAACAAATGAATCTTCTGTTGATCAATTTGCCATTGATTTACAGTCCAACATGCACCTCTCAGAATCATAGATGATTGTATAGCATGTCAAGATTGTATAGCATGACTTCTCCTCATGGGATCTTTCTTTTTCACCTTAAGGGCTAAGTCAAAAGGTTATTTGAATGAAGATAATTGGTATAAGAAAGTGAAATTTATGGTTGAAAAATTTCAACAGAGATTTTTTATGAGCTCTCTCAGGGTGTTCTCTAAAAAACCCAGAGCTGAGATGGAATGTCATCTCACCTGGTCCCAATCACCTGAAGGGCAGACATTTATCTTTTGTTTAGATAGAAAAATAAAGACAAACTTGAACTTTTACTTGGAACTGATGTCTTTGAACTGACCACAAATAAGGTGACCACACAACTGCTCTGGACAAGAAACTGGGCATGCGTGTGTGGTATGGAGGACTGAGCCTGAAGCTCAGACCTCATGATTCTGTGTCCACCTGGCTATATGACTTTGGGCAATTGTTGTCTTAACCACATGACACTCCAATTTCTGTATTTGTAAATCACCGTTTCCCCTAAGGAAGGTGAATAGAATGCCTGCCTGTCTACTTTATGCGGCTGCTTGGAAATTCCAAAGATGTGTTTGAAGTACTTTGCTAGTTGAAGAGTTTTACACACCAGAAGTGGAAGTGCTGAATACAAGTTAAGGAGAAATCAAACAGAAAATAAACAAAAGTTATTCTGAGTTTACAAAAATAGTATTGATTAATGAAACTACGAACTTCTAAAGAAAGAATAAGAATAAACAAACAACCTACAATGTAAAACCAAGGGCAATCACACCTCCCACTGTGGAACCACACAAAAGAAGTCAGTGTCTGCTGAATCAGCCAAGACAGGGGGATATCAATAATCAAAACAATGCAAGCAATGCTATGTTTTAAATTTGATCCAGATTTGATATAACCATACACAAGAGATGGCTTTACTGGAGTAAAATATTTAGGGTCTTAACGATGAAATCTAGATGTTAAGAGCTATTTACGGGTGAACTTTCAGCTACATTTCTGGAGGAATCATCGGAGCCCTAAGGTGGGGAATGCAATAATTCTTCTGAAACATTGCAGCTGCTGAAATGCAGACAGATGGAATTTCTGCAGTCTCTAATATAACACAGAAACAATCCCAACAATAGGATAAACACTTATGCCTTGAAAATGTTCTCTTGACCCTAGAGAGAGGATATTGTATAGACCGGCCAGTAAAATCTTAGTGTTTTGGGTTCTCCTTTTATATCTGGTTTCCTGTGTACCTTTTAGAAGTCTGTGTTTGTAGGTATAGGAACGCAGTCCCGTGCTGAGTCTTCTAAGACTATTCAAAATATAAACATGTTTCATATTTTAGTAGTTGAGGTCCATAGATGTAATTTGTATTGATACTGAAATGGTAGCATGTAAAGGAAAACCAGACATTTGTTGCTGATCTTTTGACGATTACACGTGAAGTAATATCATAAGAAACTTAAATCAATCAACTGGTAATTAATGTTCAGCAAATCAAAATTCTGATTTCCTTGATACCATTGGAAAATAATTAAGTAATTGCATTTTTTTTTCTTTGCTTTTTTGGTAATATACTGTGCTTCATTGAGATTGAGGTGACTTTTTCTCATCATATATTAACTAAGAACCTTCTGAGTGCCAGCCACTCTCTTAAGAGATACTTTTCTGTATTTCTAATTCTGAGTTAAAATATTCTGTTATTTCCTAGTTCTCTTTAGTTAGTCAACAAAGTTCATCTCATCAAGGAATATACCGTTCTGGGAGCAGTGACAGCAAGCAGGCAACTGACCACACGAATGATCACACTATCTTTTGTGGAGGGACAGAGACAAAGAGAGACAGAAGTTTTCAAGGGTTGCGTTTATTTACTGTTACTCTGAATTGAAAACTCGTGAAAAACTTAGCTTTTTTCTTTTCTGATTAAAAAAGTCAGACATCATGAAAGCCAGTGGTATGCCCCAGCCCAAAGCTCTTAGTCCCGTGAAAGGAAGTGGGCACGATCCCGTCCTGCACTTTCCCACTTCGTTGCTAAAGCCAGCAGGTGCACACAGTCCACATAGGGGATGCTCCTTAATCACCTGGCTCTGGTAGCGAGGCGGTGGCGGTATTTCTGGGCACCACAGGATTGTAACTATTGGAGAGACAGTTCTTGGCAGGCTAGATATATGCACCCTTATGTTTACTGCAGCATTAGTTGTAAAAACCAAGATATGGAAGCAACCGAAGTGTCCATCAGCAGATGAATGGATACAAAAGATGAAGTATATACATACACAATTGAATATTACTCAGCCATAATAAAGAATGAAATCTTGCCATTTGCAACAACATGGATGGATCTACAGAGTATAATGCTAAGTGAAATAAGTCAGACAAAGACAGATACCATATGCGTTCATTTATATGTGGAAATTAAGAAACAAAACAAATGAACAAAGAAAAAAAGAGACAAACAAAAAACCAGACTCTGAAATATGGGGACTAAATTGGTGGTTGCCAGAGAGGAGGCGGGTGGGAGGATGGGTGAAATAGGCAATGGGGATTAAGAGTACACTTATCATGATGAGCACTGAGTAATGTACAGAATTGTTGAATCATTATATTATATCTGAAAGTAATATAATTAATTAATATAAATAATTAATACATATAAAATAACCGCATGTAAACTATACTGGAATTAAAATAATAATTAATTAAATAATTAATTAAAATGGATAGGAGATCTGAATAGACATTTTTCCAGAGACATGCAGATGGCCAAAAGGTAACTGAAACGATGCTCAGCATCACTGACAATCAGGGAAATGCAAATCAAAAGCACAATGAGATACCACCCCACCTCTGTTAGAATGGCTAGTATCAAAAAGACAAGAAATAAAAAAGAAAGACAACAACTGTTGGTGAGGGTGTGGCAAAAAGAGAACCTTGTACACTGTGGGTAGAAGTGGAATTGGTGCCTCAACCACTATGGAAAACAGAATGGACTGTCCTCAAAAATTAAAAGTAGAACTACCATGTGGTCTAGTAATTCCAGTTCTGGGAATTTATCTGAAGAAAAGGGAAACACTAATTCAAAATTATATATGCATTCCCACATTCATTGCAGCATTGTTTATAATAGTCAAGATATGGAAACAACCAAAGTGTCCATCAATGGATGAATGGTATATACATATGTGTGTGTGTGTGTGTGTGTGTGTGTGTGTATACACATAATGGAATATTACTGAACCATTAAAAAAGAACCATAAAAAAAGGAAATTTTACTATTTGTGACAACATATATGGACCTCAAAGGCATTATGCCAAGGGAAAAGTCAAAGAAAGACAAATACCACATGATCCCTCTTATAGGTGGAATCTTAAAAACAAACAAAAGCAAAACAAAACACCAAACTCATGGACACAGAGAACAGATTGGTGTTTGCAAGAGGCAGAGTCTAGGGGGAGGTGGAAGAAATGGGTAAATATTGGTTTTTGTCTGTATTCGTTTAAATACATTGAATAAAAGATTTTTAAAAAACAAATAAAAGACCTTATTTCAAAAAAAAAATCCATATCTAAAAAAAAAAAAAACCAAAAAAACAAACTCATCAAACCATAAGGGAAGAGAGCAAGAGAAGAAGGAACAAAGAACTAGAAAGAAGCCAGGAGGCAATGAACCGAATGGCAGTAAGTACCTACCTAATAATTACTTTAAATGTAAATGGACTAGGACTCACGTTGTGGTGGCTGTGGGAGGTGCTGCTGTGAAGACGAGGAGATGGGGCAGAAAACTGGTTTGTCCCACAAGAGCATAGGGCATGAGTAGGGCAGGGGTCCTGACTCAGGAGCTTCTGGCCATGCCTCCTGGTCTCTTCATTGTCCTGGAAAAGGTCTGACGTGGGACTGAAATGAGAGGGACTACGTGTTCCCTGATCTCTGTATGTTATCATCTCGTGTACACCTCATTCCCACAATAGTCCGGCTTGTCCGTTCCCTGATCTGCAAATCCCCATTCCTTCATGGATTTGAAGGCTCTGCTTTCCTCCTTGAATAACTTTGCATCCCTCTCACTTGCTGAAAGTTGGGACAATGTTGGATTATGGTGGAACCAATCCCACAACACAGTGAACACACTCTTCCTTACCAATAACTTGACTGCGGAAGTGATGCAGGAGGCGCTGCAGAAGAAGGCAGGTCTCACTCTCTCCTACCATCTGCCTATTTTCTGACCCTTGAAGCACATAACCTGGAAAACCTGGAAGGAGTGCCTGGTGCTCCTGGCTCTGGGAAACCGTCCATATTTATTCTTCTCACACAGCCCAGGATGCCGCGCCTCAAGAAGTCAGCAGCCAGTTGGCTTAAGGGCTTGGAGTTTGCACCTCCAGGCCCATACATCCTTCCAAAGCTCCCGACTACCCCACGAGGGGAATGTACAGGGTAGAGTTTGGTGTTAACTGCACCCACGGACCGGCCAAAGTCATTTCTGCAGTGAAAGGAATTGTGCGTGTTTCTGTCACTTCTACTAGGACTGGTGATGAAGAACAAACGTGGATTAGTCTGAATTGTAGTCAGGGGGATTTGATGCAGGTGGTGGCTGTTCTTCCTAAGAGCAGACATTTTATCCGAAGACTGAAATTCTGTCACTGGGGAAGCCTCGGCTCCCACATGCTGGAATGGGACAGTTGTGCACGGTGGATGTGTCTGTTGCCTTGGCAGCCATGATTGTGTGAATCAAAAGTCACTTTAAACTATCTCATGGTCGCCTTGCTCTTAAGGTAAGAAGGACCCTGGTGTCTCCAGTCAAAGCTGTGACCCTGTGCACTGGTTCTAGGAGCACTGTGCTGCAGGTTGGCAGTGGCCGACCTTTCCCTCACAAGTGAGATGTCCCGTCGTGATGCTCTGTATGCTGCACCCCAAGGAATAAATGTCATCCTGTGTCAACACAGCAACATCGAGTGAAGCTTTCTTTCTGATCTTCGAGATATGCTGGGTGCTCCCTTAGGAAAATAAGATTAATATTATCCTGTCAGAAACAGACAGGGAGCCGCTTCATGTGGTGCACAGCATACAGGAACAACAGGATGACAAAGTCGACAAACTGATTGGTTCCCAATGTGAATGCATAACGAGAATCAACGGAGTTGGTATCCTTCTGGAAGAATGTCTTAGAATGTACTTATTTCTGGTTTCTAAATCTGCTTCACCAAATGTCCTGTAGCTCATATGGTGAAAACCATGACATAACCACCATTAAAGAACAAATATTCATCATAAAAGATGAACTAAGAATATACAATGTAAAGTATATATTCATTATAAACTCCAGGAAAGATCAACTAAAATCTGTTTACTTAACGTTCTTGGTAAGTAGCTCAAGTAATTGTCTCCTTAGCTTAATTAAAGGTGGAATGTGTCATTCTAGATCTTTCTGCCCTTAACCAGTTTAAAAACATACTTTTAGGGGCCCCTGGGTGGCTTAGTTGGTTGAGCGTCTGACTCAACCAACTCATGTCATGATCTCCTGGTTTCTGGGATTGAGCCCTTTATGGGGCTCTGGGCTGACAGCACAGAGCCTGCTTGGGGTTCTCTCTCCCCCTCTCTCTGTGTCTCCCCCACTAGTGCTCTCTCTTTCTCAAAAATAAATATTAAAAAAATAAAAGTGAAAACATACTTTTAAAAAACTTCAGATTGGAACACTGATTTCTAGGTAGTAGCCTCTAGAGGGTGATAAGGTCTGTCTGTATGTTCCTGTTCCTAGATTACTAATCTCACCTAAATTTCAAAATCAGAGGGAGTTTTTTTTTCTTAATATACATGAGCATTATTCATAACTATTATTTTATTGCTTTTAGGTAACTCACCTATAATTTTATTAGTAATATATAAAAATGGTTAGCTTTCAAAATAATACCAGTAATTATATAATATTAATTTTGTGCCAGGCACTCTCTTAAGTGTGTTATAAATATTTTCAATTCTTTATAAACAAGAATATAGTTATTATTATCCCCATTTTACAGATGAAGAAACTGAAACAGAGGTTAAAGAGTTTGCCCAAGGGGCGCCTGGGTGGCGCAGTTGGTTAAGCGTCCGACTTCAGCCAGGTCACGATCTCGCGGTCCGTGAGTTCGAGCCCCGCGTCGGGCTCTGGGCTGATGGCTCAGAGCCTGGAGCCTGTTTCCGATTCTGTGTCTCCCTCTCTCTCTTCCCCTCCCCCGTTCATGCTCTCTCTCTGTCCCAAAAATAAATAAACGTTGAAAAAAAAAATTAAAAAAAAAAAAAAAAAAAAGAGTTTGCCCAAGGCCACATAGTTAGGAAGTGATGGAGTTAGGACACAAACTCAGGCAGTCTGGCTCCAGAGTCTGTGTTCTTAACTACTTCTTAATCAGCATGGATGATAAGACTGACATAGGAGGTATGTAAGAAATCCTGAAGGAAAAGTAATCCATTTTAACTGGGATTTTCTCTGGGTGGTATGATGGAAGGTTTTTCTTTTGAATGCTCGTATACATGTATATTTCTAATTTATGCTAAGCATGTTACTTTGATAGTGAGAAAAGAAAATCTTTTAAAAAGACTGTCTAACATGGGGCTCCTGGGTGGCTCGGTCGGTTAAGAGTCCAACTTCGGCTCAGGTCATGATCTCTCAGCTCGTGGGTTCGAGCCCCACGTCAGGCTCTGTGCTGACAGCTCAGAGCCTGGAGCCTGCTTTGGATTCTGTGTCTCCTTCTCTCTCTGTTCCTCCCCTGTTCACGCTCTCTCTCTCTCTCTCTCTCAAAAATAAATAAAGATTAGACGAATTTTACATTTCTTTTGTAGGACCCCTTTCCTACCAATCTTATCTCCTGGAGGATTTGGGATCCTAGCTGACAAATTATTCTTGGTGATTCACCTGTAATATTAATTCACTACAGAAATAACCAATTGGACTGAGCCTTAAGAAATGCACCCAGTTAGAGAATTGGAGGAGGAGCCAAGAGAGGAGGTGGGAGAAGATCAGCAGTGTCAGAAGCCAAGTAGAGAGCTTTGATGAAAGACCGTCAACAATGTCCAAGTGAGAGAATGAGACAGCAGACAGCTTTGAGATACTATCTCAGTGGTATTTGCTTCAGTTATTGTTTGTGTTTTATGTGGGGAGAATAGGGACAGAAATTGGAGAATACTTAAGAGTTTAATACTTCAACTTAATTGGATAATACTTAAGAGTTATTGTGATTGTGCCAAAAATATGCAGAGGGCCTACAAGGAAGGTTTTCTGGGGGAAGTGGGTAGAATTCAGTCAAAAGGTACAGCTTGAACAAACACAGTAAGTATAAAGAAACAGCACAATGCATTGAAAAAACCCAAGTAACCAATTCATTATTGTCAGGGCAGAAAGCAGGAGGCAGGGAAGGTATGGTCAGAGATGATACTTAAGAAATAGCCTGGGGCCAGTCATTATCAAACCATTTTAAATTTATGGCACACTTAAGGTATAGCATGATTTTACCTTTAACAGTTAATCAAGTTGAAGGTTGTGGATTCCTTTGGATAGAGTTCCAGAAGGGGTTAATTGATCATATAATTTCTTTATGATTGGTCAAACTTATTGCCAAATAGTTTTTTTTTTAAAGAATGACATTACTACTGTAACTTTTTGTTTTTTATTTTTTAAATTTACATCCAAATTAGCCAGCATATAGTGCAACAATGATTTCAGGAGTAGATTCCTTAATGTCCCTTACCCATTTAGCCCATCCCCCCTCTCACAACCCTTCCAGTACCCCTCAGTTTGTTCTCTGGTTTATGCGTCTCTTCTGTTTTGTCCCCCTCCCTGTTTTTATATTATTTTTGTTTCCCTTCCTTTATGTTCATCTGCTTTGTCTCTTAAAGTCCTCATATGAGTGAAGTCATATGATATTTGTCTTTCTCTGACTAATTTCACTTAGCATAATACCCTCCAGTTCCATTCACGTAGTTGCAAATGGCAAGATTTCATTCTTTTTGATTGCCGAGTAATACTCCATTGTGTGTGTGTGTGTGTGTGTGTGTGTGTGTGTGTGTGTGTGTATACCACATCTTCTTTATCCATTCATCCATCGATGGACATTTAGGTCCTTTCCATACTTTGGCTATTGTTGATAGTGCTGCTATAAACATGGGGGTGCATGTGTCCCTTCGAAACAGCACATCTATATTCCATGGATAGCTGCCTAGTAGTGCAATTGCTGGGTTGTAGGGTAGTTCTATTTTTAGTTTTTTGAGGAACCTCCATACTGTTTTCCAGAGTGGCTGCACCAGCTTGCATTCCCACCAACAATGCAAAAGAGATCCTCTTTCTCCGCGTCCTCGCCAACATCTGTTTTTGCCTGAGTTGTTAATGTGAGCCATTCTGACAGGTGTAAGGTGGTATCTCATGGTGGTTTTGATTTGTATTTCCCTGATGATGAGTGATGTTGAGCATTTTTTCATGTGTCGGTTGGCCTTCTGGAGGTCTTCTCTGGAGAAGTGTCTATTCATGTCTTTTGCCCATTTCTTCACGGGATTATTTGTTTTTTGGGTGTTGAGTTTGATAAGTTCTTTTATCAAACAAAGTTCTTAGATTTTGGATACTAACCCTTTATCTGATATGTCATTTGCAAATATCTTCTCCCATTCTGTCGGTTGCCTTTTAGTTTTGCTACTACTCTAACTTTTCTTTACTGGCATGCTAACATTTATAAATAACTAAAAATACCCCCAAATATATCATTTATAGTTTAAAAAAATAAAGTATCACTGAAGATTTAAAAAAAATAAATAAATGTAAATTGACTAAATTCTCCCACCAAAAAACATGGAGTGGCTGGATAAAAAAAAAATTATAATAAAATCCATTTTTTTGTACCTACAAGAGACCCACTTCAGATGTAATGGCACTCAAAGACTGCAGGTGAAGAGATGGAAAAAGATGTTCCATGCAAACAGAACCCGAAAGAAAGCTGGGGTAGCTATGTTTATATGCAACAAAATAGACTTTAAAACAAACACTGTAATAAAAGGCAAAGAAGGGCATTATATAATGATAAAGGGGTCGATCCAATGAGAGGATAATAATTTTTGTAAATATTATGCATGTAACATAGGAGTACCTAAATATATAAAGCAAATATTAACAGACCTAAAGGGAAAAATTGACAGGAATACAAAATAGTAGAGGCCTTTAATACCCCATTTACATCAATGGATAGATTATCTAGACAAAAAAATCAATAAAAAAACATTGGTCTTAAATGATATATTAGACCAGATGGACTTAATAGATATTTACAGAACATTTTATCCAAAAGCAAAAAAATACACATTCTTCTCAAATGCACATGGAACATTCTCCAAGATAGATTATATGTTAGGCCCCAAAACAGGTCTTCATAAATTAAAGAAGACTGAAATCATATCAAGCATCTTTTCTGACCACAACAGTATGAAACTAGGAATCAAAGAAGAAAACTGGAAAGGTCACAAATATGTGGAGGTTAAATAACTCCACATAAATATATACATAAATATATAATGAGTCAATGACAAGATCAAAGGAGAAATCAAAAAATACCTTGAGACAATAAAAATGGAAATACAAATCTTTGAGATGCAATAAAAGTTGTTTCTTAGAGGGAGGTTCATAGCAATGTGGGCCTACCACAAGCAACAAGAAAAATCCCAAATAGCAATCTAACCTTATACCCAAAGAACTAGAAAAAGACAAAGAAGCAAAGCTCAAAGTTAGTAGAAGTAAGGAAATAACAAAGATCAAAGCAGAAGTAAATGAAATGGAGACTGAAAAGATAATAGTAACTAAGTAACTTGAGCTTGTAACCAAGAGCTTGATCTTTGAAAAGATAAGCAACATTTAAAAATCTTTACGCTCACCAAGAAAAAAAGAGAGAGGGCTCAAATAAATAAAATAAGAAATGGAAGAAGAGAAGTTACAACTGATACCACAGAAATATAAAACATCTTGAGAAACTATGAACAATTCTGTGCCAGATATTGGATAACCTAGAAGAAATGGATAAATTCCTAGAAATATATAATCTTTCGAGATTGAATAATGAAGAAATAAAAAGGCTGAATAGACCAATTACTGGTAAGGAGATTAATCAGTACTCAAAAACCTACCAACAACAAACAGAAGTCCAGGATCAGATGGCTTCACTGGTGAATTCTACCACACATTTGAGGATTTTATATATATCCTTTTCAGACTCTTCCAAAAAATTGAAGAAGAAAGGACACTTCAAAGCTCATTTTACAAGGCCAGCATTACCCTGAAACCAAAACCAGACTAGGACATCATAAGAAAGGAAGAAAAGAAAAAGAAAAAAGAAAAGAAAAGAAAAGAAAAGAAAAGAAAAGAAAAGAAAAGAAAAGAAAAGAGAAGAGAAGAAAAAGAGAAGAAACCAAAGGAAAGCAATAGGCCAATATCTCTAATGAACATAGATGCAAAAATCCATGACATTTTTCACAGAAATAAAACAATCCTAAAATTTGTATGAACCACAAAAGATCCTGAATAGCAAAAGCAATCTTGAAGAAAGAGAATGAAACTGGAGGTATAATGCTCCCTGGTTTCAAACTATATTATAAAGCTATAGTAATCAAAACAGTACGGTATAGGCATAAAAAACAGACACATGGATCCATGGAAAGGAATAGAGAGTCCAGAAATAAACCCGTGCATATATGGTTAATTAATTTACAGCAAAGGAGACAAGAATATACAACGGGGAAAGGACACACTCTTTAAAAAATGGTGTTGGGAAAACTGGACAGCCATATGCTCAAGAATGAAACTGGACTACTCTCTTACACCACACACAAAAATAAACTCAAAATGGATTAAAGACTTGAATGTGAGACCTGAAACCATAAAATTTATAGGAGAAAACATAGGTGGCAAGCTTCTTGACATCAGTCTTAGTGATGAATATTTGAATCAAATTCCAAAAACAAAAGCAAAAATAAACAATTGGGACTACTTGGAACTAAAAACCTTCTGCACAGCAAAGGAAACCATCAACAAAATGAAAGGCAAGCTACTAATGGGAGAAGATATTTGCAAATGATGTAACTGATAAGGGATCAATATCCAAAATATATGAAGAACTCATACAACTCTATAGCAAAACAACAACAAAACGCAACCTGATTTAAAAATTGGGCAGAGGATCTGAACAGACATTTTTTTCCAAAGAAGACATACAGTTGGCCAACAAGCACATGAAAAGATGCTCAACACCACTGATCATCAAGGAAATGCAAATCAAAAGCACTATGAGATATTGCTTCCCAGCTGTTTGAATGGTTATTATCAAAAAGACAAGGAATAGCAAATGCTGACAAGGATATGGAGAAAAGAGAACCTTCATGCACTGTTGGTGCAAATGTAAATCGGTGCAGCCACTATGGAAAATAATATGGAGGTTCCTCAAAAAATTAAAATAGAGCTACCACACTGATGTAGTAATTCCACTTCTGGATATTTATCTGAAGAAAATGAAAACATTAAATTGAAAAGATATATGCATCCCTACATTCATTGAGCATTATTTACACAAGCCAAGATATGTAAACAGCCTAAGTTTCTATTGATAGATGAAAGGATAAAGAAAATGTGATATACACATACACAAAGGAATACTACTCAGCCAAAAGAAAAAAGAATGACATTTTGCCATTTGTAACAAGACGGGTGGACCTTGGAGGTATTATGCCAACTGAAATAAGTCGGACAGAGAAAGACAAATACCATATGATCTCAATTATGTGTGGAATCTAAAAAACAAAACAAAGGAACAAAGAAGACAAAACAAAACATGGAGACACAGAAACAGAATGATGGTTTCTAGAGGGGAGGGAGGTTGGGTGTGAATGAAATGGGAGCAAATGGGGGTCAAGAGGTACAAACTTAGTTACAAAATAAATAAGTCATGGGGATGAAATATACAGTAGTCAATAACATTATGGTGCATATTTGTAAGTTGCCAAGAGAGTAAATCTTAAAAGTTCCCATCACAAGAAAAAAAATCTGTAACTTTCACTGGTGATGGATGGTAACTAGAACGACTGAAGTGATCATTTGGCTGTGTATACAAACATTGAATTATTATGCTGTGCACCTGAAACTAATATAACGTTATGTGTCAATTATACTTGAATAAAAACAGACACCATCATTATAAGAACATTTGTAAAATACAGAGGAAAAAAGAAAATAAAGATTGCTTTTAATCCCAATACTGGAGATAATCACAGTAACCATTGATTTACTTCTTTCTAGGCCAAATTATATTATGCTTTTTTTCCGTACCAGTGTTTTTCCACTTAAATTATCTTGAACTTTGTCCTAAGACATCAAGTATTTTCTGCAGTATACTTTTCAATGGCTCTAACAGTATTTCTTATTACGAAGGTAACAAAATTTATTTAACCAGCCTCCTACTATTGCATAGTTCTTTTCTATCATTTCCTCATTACAAATCATGATTGTACAAATAGCCTTAAAAATAAAAACTTGCACTTATTTATAATGATTTCCTTTGTATGAAGTCCGAGAAATAAGGTGCTTGGTGAAAGGTCATGCACATTTGAAAGGCATTTGATGCACATTACCAAATATTTAAGTCTATTTTAACACCCATTTTATTTTGAAAAGGAACTGATTTTCCCTTTTGTTAATGATTTTCCTTAAAAAAAAATCTCTCTAGCTTTTTGTCTTACACTTGTCTACTGTAATTTTGAAGCAATTGAATATTGATTAAAAAAAAGAGTACCATAATACTAAGCAAAAAATATTAAAATGTAACTATGCTGAAGAAAAGAATGAAAAAATCATTAGGTCATGTTTCACATTCCTGATGCCAAAACAGACTCTGATATAGCCAACTGACATCCTTTTAAGGCAAGTAAATATATTTCACTACAGATCAGGGTGTCTCTAGGCCTGGTTCAAGCACACAACGATGGACTCTTTTTACTGTAACTTTACTGTGCGGCATTGCGTAGCATTTTAATTTTTTTTAATGTTTATTTATTTTTGAGAGAGGGAGAGAGAAAGGAAGGTGGAGCGTGAGTGGAAGAGGGGCAGAGAGAGAGGGAGACACAGAATCCCAAGCAGCCTCCAGGCTCTGAGCTGTCAGCCCAGAGACGCATGGGGGCCTTCAACTCACCAACGTTGAGGTCATGACCTGAGCCTAAGTCAGACAATCGGCTGAGCCACCCAGACGCCTGGTGCAGCAATTTAGAAGGAGAGGGTTGGGGTTTTTTGTTTGTTTGCGTGCTTGTTTCTTTTCTTTTCTTTTTTTTTTAATGTTTGTTCAACTAACAGCACTTCATTTTTAACTAATTTGCAGTTATTAAGAAAAATATTCACATCTGGTATTTTCCCCACATAAATCGTGCAATTGATAAGAATACCTACCCTCTTGTGCTCTGAACACGGAGACCTCTCACCCCGCAAGCCCAGTGCTGAGTTTTCTTTTGCGTTTCTCAGGCAAACACTGTTTGTATTATTCCCAGGCAATTTCACCATTCATGTTCTAGAGGGCCAAAGGAAACTCGGTGAGGGAATGTGGACACAAATCCGTTGGAGAGCAAGGGAAGGTTTTCCCTCTGTGCTTTATTTCTCCCACGTTTAATGCGAAAACCCTTCTGACGCTGTGTTCCCACCCTTGTATTTCAGCGCTGTGCGGAGGGGGCGAGAGCTTTCTGTGCGCCAGCGGGCTCTGCGTGCCCCGGAAGCTGCAGTGCAACGGCCACAACGACTGTAACGACTGGAGCGATGAGGCGCATTGCAGTAGGCGCGGGGCCCTGGGGGTTGTGCGGGCGGCCGGGTCCTAGTCAGGCGCCTACAGACCACAGCCATTGCATTGTCAGAGCCTGCCGACCACGGGCCCTTGCGTAGACCACTGCTAGTTTGCCTTTCTAAAGTGAGCCAACGGGTACGGGGTTTGCGCTCCTTTCAAAGGCCTGATGCCCTTAGCAGGGCAGGAGCTGGAGGCCGCAATGGAGCTGCTCAAGGACTGGGGCGTTGTGTTGCCTCAAGTGCTCAAAATTGCAAGAAGGCTTTTTTGTTTATTTTGTTTGGGGGAGGATTTTATTTTTGTTTTTAAAGTTTAATGAGCTATAAAGGTCAGCTTTTTGGAAAAGGACGTTTTTAATAGGGAAAATTTTCACCCTTGTGATGCTTAACATTCCAGGTCCAGCAGATGCAAAACCTCTTGTTTAGGTTTTCTCGAAATCTGGAGAGAGACCATGGTGTTAACTGTTTTGAATCCATGCATTGATAGATTCAGCCATAAACATCGTCAGTTTGTTGGCTATTGATTTGATTGCTTGTTTTGACTCGATTGCTGGGTGGCTTGTCTAATATTGTAGTAGTCTGCTTGGGCTGCCTTTCAAAATACTGCAGACTTCATGGTTTCAATAGGAGAAATTTATTCTCTCCCAGTTCTGGAGGCTGGAGAGTCTAAGATCAAGGCCAACCAAGTTCAGTGTCTGGTGACAGTTCTCTTGGCTTACAGGCAGCTTCCAGCTTCCTATGTGCTCACGTGACCTCTTTGGAGGCTGAGAGGGAGGGGGAGAAGGTGGGAGAGGGTGAGAGAGAGAGAGAGGGCTCTGGTGTCTCATCCTCTTATAAGGGTACTTAGATTAGGGCCCCACTTTTATAGCCACATCTAAGCTTTATCACCTTCTTACAGGTTCTGTCTCCAAATACAGTTATTTGGGGGTTAAGGCTTTAACATACACATTTTGAGAGGACATAAACATTCTGGTCCTACATATACACACACACACACACACACACACACACACACACACACACACATTCCAACTTTCAAGTTGTTTTGCACTTATGCAACATATGAAAAAGAAAAATTCATCTCAATAATACATTGCAGGATTTGCATCCAAAGCAGAACCATATGTAGTGTTCTAATTGCTTTTTAATGGTTATACGACCAGCAAAAGTTACCAGGGGAAAAGCTGTGTTTTACTCCCTGTAGGAGTTGCCAAGGCTGTATGAGAGCTCATCACTGTTGACCTTAATTGAGAGGTTCTTGTGGTCTCTTTGCCAGGTGGACCACCTTTTGTTTCTCTGAAGGATTAGGATACTTATTTATCCTAAGTGTTGAAGGCAGTATATTATGATAATATTTCAGGTCAGCGTTTCCCTAACTCATGTTCCATAGTTCCTCAGTCTTGAAAACTGCTTGAGAAAAAAAATAAATTTGAGACATTCTGCCAAATCTACTTTTTAGAGAGTTGCAACACATACACATTGCAAGCTCTGAGAAATGCAGTTAGAAAAAAGACGTACTGGGGTGCCTGGGTGGCTCAGTTAGTTGAGCACCCGACTTCGGCTCAAGTCATGATCTCACGGTTCGTGGTTTCAAGCCCTGCGTCGGGCTCTGTGCTGACAGCTCAGATCGTGCTCCTGTCTCTCTTTCTCTCAAAAATAATAAACATTAAATAAATAAACAAATAAATACTTATTTTTTGCTTAGCTTTGCTTACTTTTGCCTAGCTTTGTATTTTCTCAAAATTATTTGTTCATTTATACCCCCACTTTTATTTATTTATTTTTCATGCATTCTTTTATTTATTTTGTGTAATATCCAGCATCCTATGGAACTTCAGATATGCCACCCATATTTTGGAACTATTTTCACTATGACATTTGTTTTTATATTTTGGAATTACCTGTTCAGAAAAACCTGTGGCACGTGATTTTACATGAAAAACATTTTCACAGGACGTATACTTACATTAGGGAGTACTGCTGTAGAATTAGGAGGAAATATTTTATAGAGCACCCACAGTAGGGAATTTAAAATGATTCAATAGAATTATGGAAATTATGGAAATCGTGGTGGAATCTTTTCCTTATCTCCCAATACGGCCCATGTGGGCATTATTAAAATTCTGCATGTGCCTCTACTCCTGGTGTGGGCTCACACTGGCCCATCATTCTGTTCCTCCACTGCAGTGAGCATTGCACTTAAAACAGTAAGAGCTTTCTGCTGCATTGGTTGCAATTGATTTTGAAGGAGCGAATTTTCCAGTCAGTGACTGAACAAGGAAGGTATTACTATTCTATAAGGTATATAGCAATGTCCTAGGAACTGAAAGTTTATGAAGGAAGATACAGGCTTTCCTCATGAGCATACTTCAAAACCCATGTGGCTTGGTCAGTTGAGGAAATAAAATACATCCCTTCAGAATATTTGTCTATGAAAATGCTTAGTTAGACATTGAAAGCTTTTGCGTGTAATTGTTTCCGGACTCACGAGGACATTTGATTCTGAGTTTTAACCTTCAGTGCTTGTGGCATTTCAGTGCGTTCACTGAGGGTGCCACCCTCCCGCTGTCCACCACCCTGTGGTGAAGGAGGAGTGCTAAGTCTGAAATAGGGCATGGATGCAAATCAGAGCGTGAATGCAGCCTGCATACTCCTGAAGGGAGAAGACGGTTTTGCTGGGCATTCCTAATGAATGAGCAGAAAGATATGCCGGTTCCCAGGGCGCTGGCAGGTATAGGAGGAGGAGGACTCCTCCTCTATGCTAATCAACTATGCTGGTAGCATTTATTTACATGATGTGATTACATTTTTAGCAGAGGAGGTATTATCCCTTTTTGTCCAGATGCAGTGCTGAGGTTGACAGTGATGAACAAATTTGCCACTTGTTCAAAGTGCTAGATTTGAACCTGGTTCTCTACTATTTGTTTGTTTTTATTGAAGTGTAGTTGATACACAAATGTCATGTTAGTTTTAGGTGTACAACATAGTAATTCAACAATTCTGAACGGTACTCAGTGCTTATCACAAGTGTGGTCACCATGTGTTACCTTACAATATTATTGACCACATTTCCTATGTTGTACTTTTCATCCCCATGACTGATTTATTTTATAACTGGAAGTTTGTATCTCTTAATCCCCTCCCCTTATTTCACCCATCCCCCCAGTCCCCTCCCCTCTGGCAATCATCAGGTTTTACTTCGTATTTATGAGTCTGTTTTCTAGATTCCATGTATACATGAAACCATAATGACATTTGTCCTTCTCTGACTTATTTCACTTAGCATAATACCCTCAAGGTCTACCCATGTTGTCACAAATGGCAAGATCTCATTCTTTTTTATGGCCCCAAATATTCCATTATACACACACACACACACACACACACACACACACCCCACATCTTTTTTATCCATTCATCTATCAATGGACGCTTAGGTTGCCTCCACATCTTGGCTATTGTAAATAATACTGCAGTAAGCATAGGGGTGCACATATCTTTTTGAATTAGTGTTTTCATTTTGGGGGGAGTAAATACCCAGTAGTAGAATTACTGGATTATATGATATTCCTATTTTTAATTTTTTTGAGGAACCTCCATACTGTTTTCCACAGTAGTTGAACCAGTTTACATTCCCATCAACAGGGCACAAGCTTTCCTTTTTCTCCACGTCTTCGCTAACACTTGTTGTTTCTTGTCTTTTAGGAACTAGCTATTCTGACAGGTGTGAGGTGATATCTCAATGTGGTTTTGATTTGCATTTCCCTGATGATGAGTGATGTGGGGCATCTTATGTGTCTCTTGGCCATCTGTATGTCTTCTTTGGAAAAATGTCTCTTCAGGTCCTTTACCCAATTTTTATTCAGATTATTTGGGGTTTTTGGCATGGAGTTGTATGAGTTCTTTATATATTTTATATACTAGCTCTTTATTGGCTATGTCATTTGCAAATATCTTCTCCCATTCCATAGGTTGCCTTTATGTTTTGTTGATGGTTTCCTTCACTGTGCAAAAGCTTTTTATTTGGTGAAGTCCCAGCAGTTTATTTTTGCTTTTGTTTCTTTTGCCTGGGGAGACCTATCCATAAATGTGTTGCTAAGGCTGATGTCCAAGGTATAACTGCGGGTATTTTCTTTTAGGAGTTTTGCGGTTTCAGGTCTCACATTTAGGTCTTTCATTTTGAGTTCATTTTTGTGTATGGTGTAAGAAAGTGGTCCTGTTTCATTCTTTTGCATGTGGCTGTCCAGTGTTCTCAATACCATTTATTGAAGGGACTGTCTCTCCATTATAAATGCTTGCCTCCTTTGTTGTAGAGTAATTGACCATATAAGCGTGGGTTTATTTCTGGGCTGTCTATCCTGTTCCATTGATCTATGTGTCTGAATCCAGCCTTGAATGGGTCCAAATCTAATTGTTGTTTTTCCCAAACTGTGCTGCCTTTCACTTGCTCTTGTCCGTGTAAGTTCAGACTTGGTGAACAGTTATATTCTGATCACTTATATGACAGGAAAATGTTTATTTTGGATGCTCTATTATACTTTGGGTGATGATTGTCTATTACGCCGGCGTGCCAGGTATCTGGGACTGCTTACGGACTTTCTCCACTAACTAATTTTGTCATGTCCTTCAGTCTCTTCCTAAGCATTTGTAGAATGAATGGATTTCCAACCACCTGGAATAATTTTAGTGGGGTAGTGAAAATACTTTCAAAAATTAAGGAAAGTTTTCTTTTAGAAATTTCTAACTCTGTGACTTTAGGCAGGCTACCTACCTCTCTGTTCCTGGGTTTCTTTGTCACTGAGGCTGGCTGCACTTTAGCCCTGCAAGAAGCCCCACCTGCAGGGATACTAATCCAGTGGGTCTGGAGGCGGAGCCCAGCAGCACCTTTGCAAAACTTCCAGGGTAACTCTAATATACAGCCAGATATGAAACCACTGGACTAGAGGGTGTCTGGTGTCTCTTTTGCTGCTCACATTCTATAATCTTTTGATTGTATAACCAGCTCTAGAACAGTGTCTGGTAGATAACTAGTGCTTAGCAAATGAATAAGAAAGCTTCAAGAAAAACGGTTGTCACAAGGAAAATAGCGGCCACAAAGTCCACACACTTTATGCCACCTACAATCACCGTCAAATACCTTTGGAAATCATTTGCTCGGAATTAAGAGTAAAATTGGTTGACTTATATTTTAGTATAATTACACTCTAAGCTATACTAATTATACTATATGCTAATTATGCTGTGTTAACTACTTATTCTAAGTATAATTAATTACACTAATGATCACAACGTGTAGTGATTACTCGTGGTGGACGTTCTGGAGTCAGGCTGCCTGGGTTCCTATCTCTGCTTTGCCATTTCCTGCTTCTGTGAACTTGGGGAAGTCACTCAATCTCTCTGGACCTCAGTGCCCTCATCAGTGAGATGGAAACATTAACAGTAACTATCTCTAGAACTATTGTGCAGAATGCCGAATCCTTGGCTAGAAAGCACATAGCCCATTGTCTGTCTGGCATGCTATAACCCTTTCAAGAGTGATAGGACTTCTGGTTGCTATTGTGGTTATTGCGTTTTTATTCACCACATCTTTGCTCCCCACGCCAGCTCACCTCCGCCTCTGCCCACCACCTCTCACCTCCAAGCTGTAAAGGATGGTCACCGGAAGCCATGAAGGCAGCTCATAAAGGTCAGGGGGGTAATTGAAGAGGAAACAGAAACATGAAAACATCCACCCCAACTTTAAAACCAGCACCACGTAAAACTATTTTAGAAAAGAAGCACAAAAGAAAAACTGGTGTTCCATATGATGTTTCTGAATCACCAAAAATGACCACATTGACCATATTCTGTTTCCTAAAAGGCAGGGATGCAAGTAAATACTAGAACTGTTTCCATCAAAATAATAAAAAGGAAAATATTACTCTGTACACTGAAGGAGGAAGCTTCAGATGTCTGGAAAATTCACTTCAGTTTAGTAGCAATCTGATTATACAAATCAGTAAGAGTATTGAATAGTCTTGAATTCCTGCCATGTGCGAAGCATGTTGTAGACACCCAGGAGGTATAAAGACTGTTAAGACGTGGTTTCTTTCTTCAGGAGTCTTTGAGTCTAATCAGAGGAATAACATGAATACGGAGATCATTGAATATGGTACTTTAGAGCAATACAGTAGAAGAGATGTCACAAAGGGAAAGAAGACTGGTGCAAACAAAAAGGCAGGGGCCGTAGGTTCTATGACTATATGACAAGGGCAAGATCATTAGGAGTAAGATTAGTGTGGAGAAAGCTGATGAAAAGATGGGATTGAAACCAGGCCTTGGACACAGGTGATGTTTGGAAAATCTAGTTCAGTGATTCTCAAGAGAGGGCAGTTTTGCCCCCCCCTCCCCCCTCCGAGGGGACATTTTGCAATATTTGGAGACAAATTTGACTGTCACGAGTATGGAGTTTGGAGGAGGTGCTACTGGCATTTAGTGGGTAGAGGCCAGAGATGCTGGTCAGCATCCTACAATGCACAGGATCGTCCCCACAATCAAAGAATTACCCACTCTCAGTTTGTCAGTAGTACTGCTATTGAGAAATCCTCCTTTAGAGCTAAAAACCAATAGTCAGAAACCCCAGGAGTCAAGAAACCTGGGTAACCGTAATGAGCTGGGCAACTGCGGGCAAACTATTTAACCTCTCTGGTCGTCTCAAAATGAGGGCGCCTCTGGGTGGAAATTGAGCATCCATACTTGAATCTTGAATTGAGGCAACACAATGATGTTCATAGACTTGTAGAGACTGAGAAAAGTGAATGAAGCTCTTGATAAAAACTTTTCTGTTCCTTAGTTTTCTCCTTTAATTTAATGATAATTTTGAGGGATGAAAGTTAATAGAGTAAGATGCCAAACTGAAATAAATATCAACATGCAAGAATTGCAGAAGTAACATTTTGTATCAGGTACTCATTAAAGAAAAAAAAATCTGCATCTAGAAAAACATCTACCTTAGGTTATGTAAAGTTATGCTTGTATTGAGCAAGAAAATCATAGCAAGAAGCTTTTGAAAATTTTGATTTGTTGGCCCTAAATGGTGCTGGCATCTCTTTTCAGTCCAAATAAACATTTATTCCAATAAAAGGAGGCACTGTGATCTTTGCTGTTTGCTATGCATTTCTGGCTGCGCTGCGCCTCTGGTTAAGGTTCTGTGTGTTTACTAATCACGCAGACCTCAGGGAGGTAACAAGTTGTTTTCCAAATGCAGCTCATTTTGTATCTATCCTCGGAAAATGGCTTCTAACCAAGGAAGTGGTAACAGTGGAAAGTTCAATCTGCACCTGTGTGAATAATGAGGAATTAAAAAAAAATGCTTGAGTCATCTCCATTTATGAAATAAATGTTTATTTTTATGAAACAATTTAATAGATGACAGCATTAATTTAAAAAAATATCTACAGCAAGGTGTTTTAATATGCAACGTTTTTAGAATGGGCCTCACAGAAGGGATGCATGAATCATTGGAGATTTTTGGCGTGTTCCAAGGTTAATCAGATTCTAAAAGAAGTATTTGATTCCCCAGTCTTACCATCAAAAAAAAAAAAAAAGTGAAATGTACTGCTTAAAAAAAAAGATAATTAACTCATATCGTTTAAAATATGTCACCCCGCCCACCCCACTCCCTCCTCTGAGGAATGCAAATACTTTAGCGCGATGGTCAAATTGAGGCCCCTGGTTATTGCTGATTCTAGCATACTGATTCAAAACCTGCTACAAGAGTAATTTAGATTAAAAACAAAAACAAAACCAAGACAATAATAAGAAATATTTTTTTTCAAATTTCCCAAGGAAATGTATATATTTTGATGCACAAATTCTCTAACTTTGCAGAGTGGGCAGGAGAATCAAAGTTTGTAACCTTTCTTGACTCAGCATGTAGGCAGTGGTTACATGCAGCAGCGTGGGGTGCAGGGTGGGGATTTAGCGCCCTCTGCTGAATGGGAGGAAATAGTCCTGTCAGGTGAAAACTGGGACCTCTTTTTAATTATTTTCCTTTATGATGGTCATCCTTGTTATTAAACTTATTCAGCCTGGGCGAAATAAATAAAAAGCACTTCCAGAGTTCTGTGTGTGTAGAAGTGGGAGCATGTATGTAGACACGTGTGTGTGTTGTCCACATACGCACCCTCTTAATGTAGGCACTGAACAGATAGATGGTCCCTAAGGAACATTACATTTTTTAAACGATATGACCCTACAAGTATGTAAGTAGCTTCTTCGAAGAACGCTTCGTGAAATAGAAACTTATAATTCATGTAACAAGTATAATATTTTGATGTATGTGGCCAACAGTTTAACTGATCCATGCCCAAGAATTTTGGTAAGGAATTATTATAGAGTCTGGGATGTTTACAGTGAAGAGGTACTCATCGCCAGTCATGTGAGATGCAGACTTCTGCTTGAGGAGAAGCAATCAGGTAGAATTTAGGAGACAATTAGATTCTTGGTCTTCATCAGCCAAGTAGACTTGTCCTCAAACGTGTCCCCTTTGTTCTTGCTATTCCTTCTGCTTGAATCATGTTGAAACTTTCATCCCATCCACTCTCCTGAGATCCTGTCTTCCATGATCCCTCTCCAGCCTTAAGAATTTGTATTTTGGGGGCACCTGGGTGGCTCAGTGGGTTAAGCGTCCGACTTCAGCTCAGGGCATGGTGTCATGGTCTGTGAGTTTGAGCCCGGCACAGGGCTCTGTGCTGACAGCTCAGAGCCTGGAGCCTGCTTCAAAATCTGTGTCTCCCTCTCTCTCTGCCCCTCTCCCACTCACACTCTGTCTCTCTCTCTCTCTCTCTCTCTCTCTCTCAAAAATAAATAAACGTTGAAACAAATTAAAAAAAAGAATCTGTATTTTGAACGTAATTCACTTTAAATAAGATAAAATACTTTTAAGAAATCTCATTTCTATTAAATGCAGGCTTCTTAACACATATTGATTTAAAACATTTTTATAACTTTATTGAGGTACAATTTCCATACCATATAGTATCCCATTGATTTTTAGTAAATTTATGGAGTTGTGTGACCACCACCACAATCCACTTCTAGAACTTCTTCATCTCCCCTCAGATTTCCCTCCCACCTATTTGTAGTCAGTCCCCATTCCCACCCCTTCAGCCACAGGTAACCACTGCTCTGATCTCTGTCTCTGTAAGTTTTCTTTTTCTGGGAATTTCATAAATGGGTCATACAATATGTAGTCTTTGTATCTGAATTCTTTTACTTAGCATAATGGTTTTGAGATTCATCTGTACTGTCACATATATCAATAGTATGATATTTTTAATTGCTGGATAGTATTTCATCATTTGAGTATTCTATATTTTGATTATTCATTCACCAGCTGGTGAGCGTTTGGTTTCTAGTCTTTGGCTATTATAAATAATGCTGCCACAGACATTTGCATACAAGTCTTTGTGTGGATGTATCTTTCATTTTTCTTGGGTAGGTTTCTAAGGATGGAAATCATGAATCATATGATAAGGTTTATAGTTAACTTTATGAAAAGCTGCCATACTGCTTTCTAATGTAGCATTATTATTTTACATCCCCAGCAAGTATATATGAGAGCTTCAGTTTCTCAAAATCCTTGCCAATACTTGGTATTTTCTGTTTATTGTTATTGTTATTATTATTAATTACCATCTTAGGGGGGATGTGTAATGGTAGCTTATTGTGGTTTTAATTTGCCTTTCCCTAATGACTAATTATATTGAGCACTTTTTTTATGTCTCCTTCGTATGTCTTTTGTGAAGATTTTCTATTCAATTCTTTCACGTATTTGAAATTGGGTTGTCTTGTTATCGAATCTAGAAGTTCTATATATATTCTGGATGTAAGTCCTTTATCTGATACATGACTTGCAACTACTTATTCCAGTATGTGGTTTGTCTTTTCATTTTCTTAGTAGCATCTTTTGAAGCCACAAGCCTTTAATGAAGTCCATTTGTTATTATTAGTTTTGTAATGGCTTGTGCTTTTGTTGTTATACCTAAGAATTCTTCCAAGGTCAAAAAGATTGTTTCCTGTTTTTTTTCTTCTAGAAACTTCATAATTTTAGCTCTTACGTTGAAGTCTGTAATCCACTTTGAGACAGTTTTTGTATACAGTTTGAGGGAAAAACTAGACTTAATTTTGCAATTGGCCCAACACCATTTGTTGAAGAGTATTATTTTTACATTGAATTGTACTGGCATCTTACACATACTGATTTACATTACACATATTTATTAATCTCTTCCCCAAACCCTATTAAGTAATTGATATTATCCTAGTTTCATAAATCAGTTTACAGATTCATAGACTTTAACCACTCCAGTTATTCAAGTTCTCACAGCTAGTAGTAGATGGCAGAACCAGGGTGCCCAAGTATCTGGTTCACCCAAGTACAAGATCTAGTACAAGGACCAAGTCCAAGTCCTTCCATATTACTTATTTCAACATTAAACTTTAAGCTTCCGGAGGTTACATAGCACTTAATCTTATCTTGTCACCATAATCTAGCCCAGTACTGATTATTTGAGGATCATGTTATGAAACACTGAGTTGACTTAAATGATATTGTGTGTGTGAAAATAACAACCTTATCATCTAAATAACTTTTTCTCTCCATTCTGTTCATGCTTATCACGGACAAAACTAGACTTTCATTTTATTTTATTTTTTAAAGTTTAGTTATTTTGAGAGAGAGAGAGTGCAAGTGGGGAGAGGCAGAGAGAGAGAGAGAGAGAGAGAGAGAGAGAGAGAGAGAGAGAGAGAATCCCAAGCAGGCTCTGTGCTGTCAGTGCAGAGCCCGACATGGAATTTGATCCTACAAACCATGAGATCATGACCTGAGCTGAATCTAGAGTTGGACACTCCACCAACTGTGCCACCCAGGTGCCCCTAGACTTTCATTTTAAAGGAAATGTTTTAAGGAAATAACTACTCAGCCTGTATTAAAAGTCATTCATTCTGCATGAACATGAATTTCATTAGGAACTTTGTTGAGTTGAGAGTGTCTGTGCTCGTATTTGACTATAAAAGAGCTTTCAGGTAACATAAAGTGGATCTCAGATAAAGACTTTCAGAAAGTGTTAGAAGCATTGATTTGGGAGCCAGAAGGTTCTAGTCCTCTCTCTGCAGGAACTTGGTAAGTGATCTTGAACAAGACCTTGGATGTCTCTGCATCACAGTCTCCTCACTGGTAAAACAGTAGATGTGGACCTGGTTACCATTATGATTTCCCTCCCGTGATATGCTTTTGTTAAATGAATATCCTATAACATCCTGTTCTGCTCTGATGACATATCAGCGGCTTCTCTTATATACAGATTGCAGTGAGGATTTGTTTCACTGTCACACGGGCAAGTGCCTTAATTATAGCCTTGTGTGTGATGGATATGATGACTGTGGGGACCTGAGTGAGGAGCAGAACTGTGGTAAGTAGTATTGTTTCCCTGAAGGTTTTCATTTAAAATGACAGACGTGCATAGTCCAGAATTCGTAGCTCATTGTTTGTTCACGTGATTAGCAGGTTAACTTGCAAAATGGCTGGTTTCCTTATTTTTAGAAAGAGGAGGTTTTTCTCAATTACTCGTCTCAGTCATGTCTTATGTGTCAATGTAATATTTCTTAAAGTCACAATAATGAAGTGCTTAAGTAGAGTGGAAAGATGGGTAACGGTTGTTAATATGTTAAAATTTTCTCCTTGAAAGTGTTGTATTTCTTCTCTGGTTAGGTCCAGTGACCCGTATTTAGATTTTGAGCTCTTGAGCAAAACTTCACAGACAGATGTATTGTTGTGTGTACATCATAGAATTTACAGTTGGGAAAGGTCTTATAGATGACCTAATCCAAACCCTCCTTTTACAGTGAGATAACTGGAGAAAAGAGGGGGGGGGAAGGTGGGGGATGGGGTGGAGGGCTTGAGTAGTTGGACAGGTCAATGGAGAGGAGCAGGGAATATAGTTACTGTGTGAAAAAGAATGGTCTTAACCACTCAACATAATTCCTCTAAAGATAGTAGGATATCATGAAGTTTGTGTTCTTAGGGTGACTTTGCCCCTCTGTAACGGTAATAATTACAACTTTCCCTTAGACCAGTCTTTGTCCCACTTGCCCATCATTATTAGCAAGCTGAGCACGTGGTGCTTCTTCTGGTTTCTGCACATGTATCCCATCTATTGTGTCTTTCTTCTTTTCTCAGCACTTCATCTTCCATATACTATACCTTACTTTATTGCTGCAATATGACCTTTCAGATCCATGGTTGCTCCATGAGTCTGTCAACAACAGTGGTACTCTCTCAGTGGATACTCATAATTGTTCCTCATTATTGAATCTGTTATCCACGAATCCACACACATCTGTTAAGTGGTTACTTATATTAAGGCTTTTCCACATCTCATGGTAAGGAATCCCACAGAGTCTGCTCTCTGTGAGAAGAAACTTGACTTAATTCCCTCTCTTTTTTTCTCCAGGAATGTGTAGTTTAGGGAAGAGGTTAAATCTAGGCTAAAAAGGATCACGAAAAAAATATAAATATTCTGCATTTCTTACCCAGGAGTTTTTTTTCCAATATGAATTATATATTAAGATAGTTTAATAAAAAGCCTAAGCTTAGCATCAGGAACGATGACAGGAGATATTTGCCTTCCCAATTTATCAGCGAGAGGTAGGTTACAATTCTTAGACACATGGTAGAGTCGTCACAAATCAAATCAGCTATCTACATTGTGAAACCCACATCACAGATCTGTTTATGTTAGCCAATGTAAAAATAAAAATTTTTCATAAGGAAAGAAAACAACAACAAAACAAAAACAGGAACAACCCGTGGGTCCTGAGAAAGCTGCCCGGTTGTTACTCATTTGAAAAACAGACAGGGGGCGCCTGGGTGGCGCAGTCGGTTAAGCGTCCGACTTCAGCCAGGTCACGATCTCGCAGTCCGTGAGTTCGAGCCCCGCGTCAGTCTCTGGGCTGATGGCTCAGAGCCTGGAGCCTGTTTCTGATTCTGTGTCTCCCTCTCTCTCTGCCCCTCCCCCGTTCATGCTCTGTCTCTCTCTGTCCCAAAAATAAACAAACGTTGAAAAAAAAAATTTATAAAAAAAAAAAAAAAAAAGAAAAACAGACAGATCTTACCCCACAGTGATGGTGGCCAGTGGGTCACATGCTTAGGTAGGAGGTGGCATTTTAATTGTGCCGGAGCCACCATAGAGAAAGCATTGAAGGTATCTGAACAATTGGAACAGACTCTCTTCACCTGGAATCATGAGTCATTCAGCTCTAAGTCTTTGTCGTGCTGGTTCTCTACATCCCCCTGAGTTTTTGTTTCCTCCAGATTGTAATCCCACAAAGGAGCATCGCTGTGGAGATGGGCGCTGCATTGCAATAGAGTGGGTTTGTGACGGTGACCATGACTGTGTGGATAAGTCCGACGAGGTCAATTGCTGTAAGTGCCCTGCGGATTTCCATTTGCTTATTTTTTCCTTTCTGCCTGTTTAGACAAATATAGCGTCCAGCACTCAAATGGGAAGATCACTGTACTTTGCTTCTAATCTATGAAGATAATAATTGAGCGGTGTGATGGCAAGAACAGTGTCACGTATCTGGCTTCCACGTGTGTCTCCCCAGAACTCCAAGCTTAATTTGGCTGCTCTGGCCAGGCCGGTGTCTGTTTTCTGTCTCACTGGCCACACATCTCCTTTCTGCATCTGTAACTTTGTCAAAGAGGATGTTCTTCCCAAAGATTGGGGGACTCTTTTTCTGCAAGCTATGTTTGAGTAACTAAGCTTCCCTGAAGGAACCTCCAAACATGCTCTCAGTCACTATTTGTGGGAGAACATGGAGAGGATTGCCAGAGAGAAGAAAGCCTTCAGTGTTCCTAGGGTTACATAGAGCACATGATAATAATTACAACTTTACGGGCTGTTGTGTTTCTGGGTGAGTAGACAGTCTGGAATAGTAGAAGCTAGATGTTAAACGAGAATAGTATTGACCTGAAGGAGTTAATATGATGCATTTGGTGCATGTTCAAACCAATTAAAGTTTTTATTCCATCTTTTGCTGTCTAATAAAAATAGGCAAATTGATACATATGAGATTGAATATTTAATTTGCCTATAATTTGAGGCAAAAATAGAAATATGGGTCGTATGGGTTTTATTTTGACAGAAGAAAAGCCATCTAAATTAATTAACAAATGCAATACCCAGCTTTCCCTTTCCCTGAATTGAATTGGAACTGAGTCCTTGCTGGTGGACATAGTCAAACAGAGTGGACAATATCTCGATGGATCTTGGGAAAACAAGGACATGGTACTCAGGTCTACCGATTCTGGTGTTCAGCCTCAGTTCAAGCATATGGAGCTTTAACATTAGACAGTAACTCAGTGAAGGCTGAGGTTACATGAATGGGTTTCTGATGCTCGAAAAGACAATAGGGATAGAATTTAGACAACCTTCAGGAACTGGAAGGTTAGTAGCCACTAGACCATCCCTACCAAACGTCAGATGTTATAAGCAGTTTTAAAATAAGGCGTTTATTATATGCGGGGTACTATGCAAATTCTTTCACATACGTCATTTCATTGGCCCATTAGGTGAGATTGGAATAAAATGAAATGTTTGGGCTTTGAGTCAGAGAAGCTTGCCTTCACATTCCGGCACCAGCTTTTAACAGCTTTGTGGCTCTGAGACGGACGCTAACCTCTCTAGACTTTAGTTTCCTTATTCTATACAAGGTTGATAATATCTACTTTGTAAGTCTGTTATGAGGATCTGAGATTAGATACATAATCCTGCTAGCACAGTTATTGCCGTATGCTAAGCCTTTAATAAATTATTGCTTTTATATTTGTAATAAAGCTACTATCATCCTTAAGACAATTTCTCACCCTGCCCTTATCAAGAAAACGTTAGTTTTTAGTAAGTGCTATTTCACATGGCAAGAGAGAGCCTCAAAAGAAAACTTTCCATTCCCAAAACACGTGGAATGAAACAAATTAATGACACATTCGTTCATTTATGTGGAACATGCAGATAGAACGTTTCATTTCTTGGTAATGCCAGATAAGCGGGAATCCTATCTATGATCTGCAGACAGAAGTACAAATCAGTGCAGCGAATATTATTCTGGCCTCCACAGCTTGTCACAGCCAGGGTCTGATGGAGTGCAGGAGCGGACAGTGTATCCCTAGCTCTTTCCAGTGTGACGGAGACGAGGACTGCAGGGACGGCTCTGATGAGGAGAACTGCGGCGACAGTAAGTGTGAGAGCATTCCTCACCCGCGGACTTTTCCCTGGGAACGGAGCAAAGAGTTGGGAGTTACCTAATGCTTACGTAGGATTTCCACATAAACAATTCCAGATTGCCCAGCTCAGCATGGCTCACAGCACTGGCTGGCCGTAAAACCCTTCCTTGTGGTCAGTATAATTCCCCAGCATCTTGCACTGAACAGTCCTCCCTCAGGATAGACGGTGGAGGTTGAACACTTAAACAGCATGGGAGATTCAGTGATCTGTCTTATGGGGAAAGTCAACACGATGATCAAAGAAAAGTTGAGTCTGTAGTATTCTGTTAAATTACATTAGGTTACAATTAGGAGGAGCTGGCTTCTGAAATCAAACGTGACAGCCTCCCCGGGTGCCTCGGTGGCTCAATTGGTTAAGCGCCCAACTCTTGATTTCTGCTGAGATTATGATCTCATGGTTCAGAAGATTGAGCCCCAGGTTGGGTTCTGTGATGACAGTTTGGAGCCTGCTTGAGATTTTCTCTCTTTCCCTCTCTATCTCAAAACTAAATAAGTAAAAACAAATAAACAAATAAAAAATGTGATTGCCTTCTAAAATAACTATGTGCAGAGAAACAGTTTCTCTTTTTTTGTGTGCCCTGCCGTGTCATTTTATTTTCATTTATTTTTTTTATTTTGAGTCGTTATTTAAATTCTAGTTAATTAACACATAGTGTAATATTGTTTTCAGGAGTAGAATTCAGTGATCGATGAGAGAAGCAGTTTCATGCCTCACATTAACAAGTAACATACTCAACTACACTTAGAAAGGGTCACTGATGTCTTCTGTGAAACTCGAAAAGAAAATCAAATAAGTTGGTTTTTAAACTGTGTCTATTTCTGTCAGAAAAGAAGAGCCCTTGACTTAAAAATCACTACATTTGTTTGTAAGTGACCTTGCCACTCACCGGCATAGCCTAGTCATTAACAATGTGGCTGCTGGATGGGATGCTTGGGTGGCTCAGTCAGTTGAGCATCCGACTCTTGATCTCAGCTCTGGGGGACTCAGGTCTTGTTCTGAGGGTCGTGAGTTCAAGCCCTGCATTGGGCTCCATTCTGGGTGTGAAGCCTACTTAAAAAAAAAAAAAAAAGAATGTGGCTGTAGGTGACTTCGGGCTGGTAACTGAACTCTGTTGTGTCTCAGGCTCTGTGCCTGTAAACTCAGAGTAATACCTACTCAGAGGGCTGGCACATCGTGAACACTCAATAAACATGAGCTATTATTATCACACGACTGTTGTGTTAAAACATGTCTTGGGCTGAGTATATCACAAATTGGCCAATGAGGTTGGTCACATGTAGCTAAATTAATTTTGTCATGATGAATATTTATCCTTAGAATAACTTCAATGAAAAAGCATTCCAGGCCTGAAAAGAGGTACTTTTAATCACAGATGTAGTACCTAAGAAATCAGGTAACGAGTACTTCATTTTACCAATTTTAGCATTCAGAAGCAGATTCTTTTCTAGCCATGAGTTATGATGTGCATATCAGCCAAGCACCTCCCTTTTGGATCAAATTGTTCTTTCTTTCGACATAATTCATCTGTGTTTGAGACAATTTTGGATTCTTTACTATGCAATGGCAAGATTTATAAACTATTTCCTAGCATATGTGAGATGTAAGAAAGTCATGCAATAAAGTGGATCAAAAGTAAAATTTTTACCATCTTCATATTACTTAATCTAATGAATCTGACTTAATAAATGTATATTGTGGTGCTAATATGTGGTCAACCACTGGGAATCTGGTGGCAGGCGAAATAGGTCATGGAGTTTGCAGGCCCCTGGGGAAGACTGGCATGACATAAATAATTGAGTAAGTCAGTGTCTACCATGGAGTGACATGGGCCAGGAGGGAAAGTTCAGGGAGCTTTGTGCCGTATATGGGATGCATGCGCTGGGACAGGGCCTCAGGAAGTTTCCCTGAAAAAGAGACGTTGGAGGTAAGATGTGAGGAATGAGTGGAGCTGACTTAATGAAGTAAGGTGGGACTGGAGAAAGCACTTTGGACACAGGGATCCGCTTGTCCGAAGGTCCCAGGGAGGAGAGGAACAAGACATATATGTAGATACCAGGAGAAGGCCACTATGATTAGAGCCAGGAGTGAAGGGGAAGGTGCTACTCCAGAATGTTGTCACCAGTATCCCAGGCCGGCTCTGCTAGGAAGACTGGGGAGGGAAGTAGAAGCCACCAGGGCCTTTGGGCCCCATTCAAGATTCAGGCCTCTACAGCCCTCAGGCTCCCCTCTCAGCCCTGTTGTCTAGTCTCCCCGAAGCTCCAGTGATGCCAACCTGTGCCCTCCCCACTCCAGCCTTTGTGTATTCTGCTTTCTGCTTGGGAAACCATTCTACCTTCTTTCTTTTATTTATTTTTTATTTTTAAATTTTTATTTATTTTTGACAGAGAGAGAGAGAGAGAGAGGGTGCGCGCAAGTGGGGGAGGGGCAGAGAGAGACGGAAACACAGAATCCGAAGCAGGCTCCAGGCTCCGAGCTGTCAGCACAGAGCCCGATATAAAGCTCAAACTCACTAATTGAACTGTGAGATCATGACCTGAGCCGATGTCGGACGCTTAAGACTGAGCCACCCAGGCGCCCCACCCCATTCTACCTTCTTATGCCAACTTAACCCACCTGCCTTAAAAACCCCTTTGAGAAGCTCTCCCCTTATTGTCCTAGTTCGCTTCTACTGCCTTACATATACCTTACATACACAGTGATCACACGGCTTAGCTGTGTGTGTAAGGTTCTGTTCATGGCCACATGCCTAGGTGGAGTATAAGCCATTTCACTTCTTTTATTTTTAATGCCTCATGCCTAGCCTGTCACCTAAGCTTGTCACATAGCAGACGCTCAATATCAGCTGAAATAATGAATGCAGGTTGTCTTATTAAAATTCTTTAAGAGACTGGATGCATTGATATTAGCCTGGCTTACCTTGCAAAAGTGGTTTGACCCTGATGATATTAAAAAAAAAAAAAAAAAAAGGAGTGGTATCTGTTTTCTTTGAAGGCTGTGATATATACTGTTGCACATTAATGGGAAGGAAAGAGTCCAATATAATAAACATTATCTGACAATTATAGATAAGAATGAGTTTATGTACACATATACTGTTATTTATACTTAAAAATGCCTTGCAAGATTTTCTAGATTCTAGATGACATATATGAAAGTAACTGACTATAATGAGCAAGAGGTAGAGAGAGAATGGGTAGTAATTTATTACCCTATCCATTTAACCTACAAATGACCAGGAAATCAATGGGAAAAGCAGTTTCCTTTCTACAAACCTTAAGGAAAAGCCATTAGGCTGATGTTACTGCTTTCATTCATTTGGAAACAAGAAACCCAATTCTCAGGTCATCATAGCTAGGCCAGTGATACTTTCCAAGGACATACAGAAAATATGGATAGCAGCTGCATAAGATTTGCACCATGATAAAGTATCCTTACTGTATTGGTGTTGATGCCCTATTTATTTTTAGGGAAAGCATTTTCCTTACAGGGAAGAATAGAGTTGGGTGCAAATGAGTCCTTAAAATAATATCATTTGATACTCAAAATTCCAAGATCATTATCTTGGACTTTCTCTCCAACCATCTAAATTTTATTCTGTAATCAAGTTTATTCACCCATGTAAACATAAAACACCTTTTCCCCCCCGTTAAAAGTAACAACCACCTGTTTTGTAGGCTAGGTTGCCTCTTATTTCTTCATTCCTACAGAATCCTTTTTGGAGTAACAGTGTTGTATTTAGTTGCCAGGACAATTAATCCAGAAAGTTACATATTTAACATGTGTTCAATATTTTTGGAGAAATTGGAAGGGAATTAAAGTTGTGTCATTCCTCCGCTCCACCAGACGTTCTTGATACTTTCTATCCCCGTGTCAGGACTTTACAGATGATGAAAGCAAATGTGCCTTTCCCCCCCCCCTCTGTAGGTCAGACTCCATGTCAAGAAGGCGACCAAAGATGCCTCTACAATTCCTGTCTTGATTCATGTGGCGGTAGCTCCCTTTGTGACCCGAACAACAGTCTAAATAACTGTAGTAAGTACAGCAGCTGACAAATGCGATCATCATGTCAGGATGTGCCTTTGGCTGTTTTCTTTTGAATTGACATTAAAATGTTGAAATCTGGAATCCCTCCAAGTGTGTGTGTGTGTGTGTGTGTGTGTGTGTACATTTATATACATATTTCTTTTTTAAAGGTTGCATGTGGTAGCGGAAAAGAAACAAAATGGTCTTAGTTAACTTAAATCAGAAACAAATGTGTCATTGTGAATGGCCTATAAATCCACCTTGCTTAATATCATTACCATTATTTTCGATTCAACATCAGCTCCTATATATTACGTTCTTGGCTCCATCTATGGGCAGATGCTATCTTTCTTCCGTTTGAAAGCACAGCTTCAAAAATAGAAACTTTATCCAAGAAGGGAATATGAAGTTCATCTAAACAGCCACCTAAAACCGTGGCGGGTCTGTTCTCCTAATAAGATGTATTCTCACCTTTCCGGGAACTTTGCTGGCCTGTAATGATCTTGAGGCTGTTATGTAAATTTGTTTTGGTGACAAATGGTGGAAACAGGTGGCTTTCTCAAAAGAAGATTTCAGGAGAGGGAACTCCTGGGGAAGAGAGAAGGGGCAGGGATTGCAGACGGCTGTATAGACTCTCGTGGGAAATTGAAAATGAATCAGAAAACCCCAAAAGACTCTGATTTCTAGTAATGAACTCTTATTTGTGGGCTCCGCTTTCATATTCTGCTCACTTTTTTCACTTTTTATAATCAACTTGTGGCCTCATCTTCAGCTTGGGGCTTGAGGTTTAGAAGCAGGTCTGTCAGCTGTTCGTTTACAAGAAAGTATAAAGGTTATCTCTCAGATGAAAGGCCGTAAAGTTCAGGTTCTAGTTTTATGCAGTGACCTTTCTGCGTCACTGTAGAGCTTATAGGGGCTGCTCCTGTACCCACAGGGATGTGAGGGAGGCAGCCAGTGAAAAACC
This sequence comes from Lynx rufus, assembly GCF_022079265.1. Taxonomy (NCBI): domain Eukaryota; kingdom Metazoa; phylum Chordata; class Mammalia; order Carnivora; family Felidae; genus Lynx; species Lynx rufus. The sequence continues at coordinate 37,119,550 of NW_025814845.1, read as the reverse complement.
CAGACTGAGGAGTTTTTGTTTATTTTCATGAGCACTTAATAACTGTTTGGGGAAAAGCACAATCCCCAAGCCTTTTCCATTTCCATTCCCATATGAGAGAACGGTTGAGATAGATATTAATGTAACTATTAAGACATACTGCCATTTTCCTCACTCTAAACTGATGTAAATAAGTGTGTGTTCATATGCATGTATGTATATGTATATGTATATGTATATGTATATGTATATGTATGTGCTGGGTCCATTTCACGTTGCTTTATCTCCCAGTCTGCTCTGGAACTTTTTCAGGATTGTTTCTTTACTACACCTTTAGCTTGGCGTAAGTAATTTTAAACAATGACAGTGTCATCTCAAAGATATGTGTTTATTATTGGTTTTGGGGGTTGTCCGACATGGAATGGCACTTTGTGTTAGATTCAAAAAAAGTTGAAAGGGCACTGTGAGCCTGTGTCAAATTTGGGTGGGGAGGAATTGAGGGTATGTTGTCTTATTTTCTCCATTTTTGAAATATGTCAAAATATAAAATTTAAAAATATGTTACACCTGTCAAAAAGAGAAGTGGAAAGAAGGGCACTAGGTAACTCTGGCTCATAGCCTACTGGTATTTATAGCGTGCAGACAATGTTCCAGGCTCTGGGATGGGCACCAGGCACTTTAATGGTGAAGAAGGGCGACATGATTTCTGCCTTCCTGGAGACAACTTTTCAGTATGGGAGAACATAGTGCCATCTTTCCACTCAGGTATACTGTGTGAGTTTTATCTTTATGTTCTTTTTTGAATGCTTATTTATTATTTTTTTGAGAGAGAGAGAGAGAGAGAGCAAGTGTGGGGGAGGAGCAGAGAGAAAAAGGGAGAGAGAGAATCCCAAGCAGGCTCTGTGCTGTTAGTGTGAAGCCTGAGGTGGGGCTTGATCCTATGAACTGTGAGATCGTGACCAGAATTAATATCAAGGGACGCTTAACTCACTGAGTCACCCAGGCACCCTTCTCTTCATGTTCCTTAAATACAATCAAACAATGTCCTTAGCACTTCACTGTCTCATCAGCTTCTTCACTCACCACAAATATTCTCGCTAGCTTCTTCCATATATATTCAGCAGACATTTGATCATCCCCTCTTCTGAGTTCCAGGCACTGGGCTGGTCATTGGTCCCTCACTCCTTCTCTGTTATTAAAAATAGTTTATATCCCTAACTTCCAGTTGAAAGTAAAGATGTTTTTTCTCATTTTTCAAACTTCCAATTGAAAGTAAAGATGTTTTGGGGGGCCTGGGTGGCTCAGTCGGTTAAGCGTCCTACTTCAGCTCAGGTCACGATCTTGCGGTCCGTGAGTTCGAGCCCCGCATCGGGCTCTGGGCTGACGGCTCAGAGCCTGGAGCCTGCTTCCGATTCTGTGTCTCCCTCTCTCTCTGCCCCTCCCCCACTCATGCTCTGTCTCTCTCTGTCTCAAAAATAAATAAACGTTAAAAAAAATTTTTAAAAAGAAAGTAAAGATTTTTTTTTCTCATTTTTCAAAGAGTTTCATAGTGGTATGTCTGTAAAGTTGGTCAAGGAGCATCTTCTCTCAGAAAACGTCATGCATTTGAATATGTGATTAATTATTTGAAGATCCTTACCGCTAGAGAGACTATCGTTACCCAGATTCTGAGGCACAACTACACAGCACTGTCTTTCTCTAGCTCCATACTAATGGAAGTATGAGTTTGAAGAATGTGGATGTTCTGTCTGATGGAGTCAGCCTGTTACTGGAGTTGCTGGGATTCTGGTTCTTGAAGACACTTGTTCTTGCTATCCCATAATATATAACTTACTAATGGTCTCTGAAGATATACTCACTGGGACCCGGGCATCAGTATTTTTTAAATTTCCTGGTGACTCCAATAGGCAGCCAAGGTGGAGAATTATTAGCTTAGTGGTTTGTCCATGGCTAGGCTGCAAGGGTATGGGACATCCCTGAAACTGAATATAAAAAAGTCTTCATAGTTTTCAAAGTTTTCAGTGGAGAAGTCCATGGCTTATCTCAGACTCCCAGAAATACCTACAGTTAAAAAAAACCCCTAAAACCCACATCTCTGATGATATTGTTTACTGAGAGGCTTGAAGTATCACAGTATTCCCACATCCACTCACAATCCCAAATCTTTAATACCTCCTTGAGGCAAAATACAGACACATCCTTGCCTTAGGGGGTAGGAGCAGGGTGTGGGATCCTAATCCTCACTTCCACGTGGCGGTGTGCAATCCAGACAGCCGGGGAACCCTGTGGAAAGAGCAGCTCCTGGGCATGTGTCCTTCCTCCCACTCTCTGTGCCCATGAGCACCATGGCTGTATGAAGCCAGGTATGACTGTCATACCCCAGGGACTCTCAGGTTCCCCATAGTGTTCCATCAACTGTTACTTCTACATGTTTACTCATGCCTTTTTTCCCCTCCAATGCTGAAGAAGCAATGGACCGCTTTGTTCTTTACATAGCTTCCTACTGACCTCCCAATTTACTGTCCTGTCCTTGCAACCTCCAGTTGGAAGGAACAGATAGTATAGGGATGTGGTAAAGGAACCAAACACCGTAAGGGTTAAGGACTTTAGTCCTTGGGAGCAAATGGTAGATGAGAGGAATGGTCTCTTTCTAAAAGTATTCTCAACTAATGAGTGAAAACTAAATGATTAAATTAGAATATTACCATATAGTGACACTGATTGGTTACTATTTGGTAACATTAATCAGTGAATTAATGGGTCAAGGCATTGAGCATCTACAGCTGCTGACATCACAAAAGGAGAGAAATCAGTTATACTTTGCTTTCTGATGAAAGAACACCATAGCACCTATAGCCTTACCTAAGGGATGAAGCCTCATCAGCCCTCTGCATTCAGCTGCCCATGTTCTGGAAATAAGAGTAGCAGAGGAATATATTTAACTTCACCAGGACTGAGTAGTCAGCAAAGTCAAACTCTGGGACACTCTACAGTTCAAATCTCTGGGTTCTTCCATAGTTAAACTTTAATTAAAAATAAAGGATGGGCGTCCAGATGGGTCAGTCGATTAAGTATCTGACTCTTGATTTCAGCTCAGGTTGTGATCTCACAGTTGTGATCTCATCCTGTGCTGAGCATGGAGCCTGATTGGGATTCTCTCTCTCTCTCTCTCTCTCTCTCTCTCTCCTTCCTCTGTCCCTTCCCTGCTCACCAGTGCACACTCTCTCTTCTCTCAAAATAAAAAAAAATATTTAAAAAATTTGAACAAAATTAAAGGATGGAGGGGAAGACAAAACAAGTTTTAAAAAATGGGCAAGGCTTAACTCTAGTATTTAGGGTGAAGTGCACACTTAGGTAATAAAACTGTAAGAAGACTAAGGTAACAACTATGAACTCAGTTGCTACTCTGCGGAGAAAGGAGAAGCTTGATAGAAGATAGGGTATATGGAGGGTCATCTGGGATGTCTGGCAAAGTTCAATTTCTTGATTTGGGTGGTAGGTACACGGATGTTCACCTTATAAAACTCATCAAACCACTAAAAATAATGATAAAAATAAATATAGAGTTTGAGGCAAAGATGAATCTTAGAATATTGTATATGCCAGTAGACGTTGAAAGTGCCGTTTTTCTCATGTAAATGACCATTTAATACATGATTTCCATGGGCGCCTCGGTGGCTCAGTCAGTTACGCGGTTCACTTCACTCAAGTCACGATCTCAGTTCGTGAGTTTGAGCCCTGCATCAGGCTCTGTGCTGACAGCTCAGAGCCTGGAGGCTGCTTCAGATTGTGTGTCTGCCCCTCCCCGCCCCCACTCTGTCTCTCTCTCTCTCAAAAATAAACATTAAAAAAATACACGATTTCCAATGGCTTCATCGTGGCAAGGATGTAACATCATTTAGTTAACAATCCCCTCTTTAGGTTGAATTTAACAAATATGTTTTCAGACTTTGAAAAGTGGGATATCATTAAGACTCAATTAGGATCAATTTTTTTTCAACAGATATTTATTAAATCTCATCTATGTTCAGGAAAATGTGCTAATGAGCACGGCATCAAACTCGCATTGAAAGCAGTCCTGCAGGATTAAACGTCTTCACGTTTGTGACACGACTGCCCTCTAGTGGCTGTCATAAATCAAACTAGTGAGTGAGTGAATAATCCTTAAGATAAAAAAGCTTATTGATGCTGTAAATCATAGAACGTGAGGTTGATAGATATTTTGAGAGTTTATATTGCTTAGCACTCTATGGAGAATTCCTTAACAAGATTCGGTTGCCCTTACCACGTTCAGTAGAGATCTCCAGAATAATGTATGATCACAACTTCACCCTTTCATCTTCCTTGGCTCGGAAACACCGAAAGCTTCTATCTCATCTCAAATCATTAGCGATATAGCTTCCACATATAGAAAAGAAAAAAATATCCATGTGATAGGTCTGCTAGTCATATAATAAAATATACCAATAAAAAGTTAAAACTTGATAGGACGGTAGAGGAAAAGCTAGAAAGGTTTACACAAGAAAAGAAAAAGACTGCATCAAAAATTCATGTGAGTCATCCCATTTTTGTAAAATTACACTAAATAAATTAGGAAAAATATGGTTCGAGTTGCATCTACCGACTTATATGATGGTCATGATTAATAATTAAGCAACAAAAGTGAATTGAGGAATCATAGGAATGGTATAATTCCACTCTGGCAGAAGCAAGCAAGCAACCTCTTTCTATGTGTGTAAATGCTTCTATGTAAATGCTTGTATGTAAATGCATGTATGTAAATGCTGTATGTAAATGCCTGTATGTAAACGCTTGTATGTAACTGCTTGTACGAGCCAGTGAAAGGCATGGAAGGCTCAAACCCAGTCTGTTGGCTTTGAGGGTCAGTGAGAGGAAGGAGGGCAGGGAGACCATGAACTTTTTGTTTGCACATCTTGCGTTGTTTTTATTGTTATGAGGAATATTCATTTTTTGTAATATGAAATCCAAATATTTAATGTTACCCCTCTTTATAAATCAATGGACATGATAAACTGAACCAGCCCCACACCTCCTCTGTGTCTTTTTCTTCTCTCCACCCTGTATTCATTCTCATGCCAACTTTACAGCATTACACTTTGGTCCTGGGTGGCTCAGTTGGTTAAGTGTCCAACGCTTGATCTCAGCTCAAGTCTTGATCTTACAGATCCCAGTTCAGGTTTGGAATCTCAGGGTCATGAGTTCAAGCCCCACGTAGGGCTCTGCACTGGTCATGAAATCTACTTAAAGACAAAACAAAAAAGGAAGTAATAAATCAGAAGACAAAATGGGTAAAAGGAAACCTAAAAGAACATCACCTTGGGGCGCCAGGGTGGCTCAGTTGGTTAAGCGGCCGATTTCGGCTCAGGTCATGATCTCGTGGTCCATGAGTTCGAGCCCCGCGTCGGGCTTTGTGCTGACAGCTCAGAGTCTGGAGCCTGTTTCGGATTCTGTGTCTCCCTCTCTCTGACCCTCCCCCGTTCATGCTCTGTCTCTCTCTGTCTCAAAAATAAATAAACGTTAAAAAAATTAAAAAAAAAAAGAGCGTCACCTTCAGATAGATTGAGCCAAGGGAAAAATGAAAAAAGACTTTCTATGACATGCATACTGGGCACTGTGCTAGCAGCTGCCTATACAGAAATGATTCCTGGTTTGGAAGTTCTTCAACCAAATGATTTACCTTTTGATGCAAGTTATATACTGTTTGCATTCCAGTCTTAGTTGTTTTTTTTTTTTAAAGAAGGTAAGATATATTTCAATTTTGTAAGTTTTTAAGAAATTGTTTTACATATGAAATTTACTATAGGTATAGATGTAGACATAGATATATAGATACATACCTATATGTGTGTTTTGTTTTCTTGTTAGGTCAATGTGAACCAATTACGTTGGAACTCTGCATGAATTTGCCCTACAACCATACAAATTATCCAAATTACCTTGGCCACAGGACTCAAAAAGAAGCCTCCATCAGCTGGGAGTCCTCCCTTTTCCCTGCACTTGTTCAAACCAACTGCTACAAATACCTCATGTTCTTTGCTTGCACCATCTTGGTACCAAAGTGTGATGTGAACACAAGCCAGCGTATTCCACCTTGCAGGTAACACAGTGGGGTCTCCCCCAAGCACCCTCCCTTCCCCTCAGGGAGAACCAAGGGAGCAGAGACTAAGTTTGAGTTTAGACAAAGTCCATGTTGCTAAGGAGCTCTGTATTTAACAAATTATACATTTAAATGGTAAAGAAGTAGGAATTCTGAAATGAATATTTGAGTAAGAAGTAACTGCTGAAGTACCACACAGCGGAGGCATGAACTACCTTTGATAGTAGTTCACAGACTTTAATCCAATAAGATCATCCACGTTTCATTTTGGTGGATCAAGAAGTGTTCTAAAATGTGAGTTAACGGAAGATGGAGTGTATCTGCCTTTTTCTCTGGCAACATGGATGTATTTAAAATGCTGCCTCCTAGGGCGCCTGGGTGGCTCGGTCGGTCAAGCGTCCGACTTTGGCTCAGGTCATGATCTCGCGGTCAGTGGGTTTGAGGCCCGCGTCGGGCTCTGTGCTGGCCTGGAGCCTGCTTCGGATTCTGTGTCTCCCTCTCTCTCTGCCCCTCCCCTGCTTGTGCTCTGTGTCTCTCTCAAAAATAAATAAACATTTAAGAAAATAAAATAAAATAAAATGCTGCCTCCTCACATGTACCCCAATGTTTACAGCAGCGTTTGCAGCAATAGCCAAATCATGGAAAGAGCCCAAGTGTTCATCAACTGATGAATGGATAAAGTAGATGTGGTTTATGTATACAATGGAATACTATTTGGCAATGAGAAAGAATGAAATCCAGCCATTTGCAACAATGTGGGTGGAACTGGAGGGTATTATGCTAAGTGAAATAAGTCAGTTGGAGAAAGACAGATATCAAAAGTTTTCACTCATATGTGGAACTTGAGAAACTGAAAAGAAGACCATGGGGGAGGGAAAGGGGGAAAAATAGTTACAAACAGAGTGTGAGGGAGGCAGACCATTAGAGACTCTTAAATACAGAGAACAAACTTGAGGGTTGATTGGGGGGAGGTGCTAAGGGAGTGGGGAGAATGGGTGATGGGCATTGAGGAGGGTACTTGTTGGGATGAGCATTGGGTGTTGTATATAAGTGATGAATCACGGGAATCTACCCCCGAAACCAAGAGCACAGTGTGTGCACTGTATGTTAGCTAACTTGACAATAAGTTATATTAAAAGTAAATAAGCAAAATGTGGCCTCCTGATAGCACTCAAAAGTTAGAGACATAGGGGCACCCGGATGGCGCAGTCAGTGGAACATGATGATCTCGCGATTCGTGAGTTTAAGCCTCACGTCGGGCTCACTGCTATCAGCGCAGAGCCTGCTTCAGATCCTCCGTTCCTCTCTCTGCCCCTCCCCTGCTTGCACTCTCTCAAAAAAAAAAAAAAAAAAAAAGTTAGGGACATTACATAAGGAGTGGCCTGAAGGTTGGACAAGGGACGCACGTTGCTGACATTTTCCTGCTTGCTGGGATGAAATAAGGGGCAGAATTTCAAGCTTGCGGCTTGGATTGAGAATGAGCGATACCCCACTTCGGGGTAACAGCACTACTCCGGAGTCCACTGTCTGGGCCACGTCCTGGCTCTCCTTCGCTGCCCCGTGGCCGGGGACAGATTTCCCCGTCTCTCTCAGTGTTGGCTCTTCTACTCCTGTCTGTGAAATCAAGAGAGTAGGTTGTTGGGTAGGGTTGTTGGGAGAGTAAATGAACGTGCATCAGGGTGACGCCTTCTGACTGGCAGATCTGATGAACACCAGCTCTGATGGCAGGAGAGGAACACTACTGGCTGGTGGCAGGTGGTTCCTGTCCTGTGCCATAGGTTGTGACGTAGTCAGAGATGGCGCCCTTCCAAGAGGTGGTCACACAGGCGGGCCACTGCACTCCTCGCACTGTTTTCCATCAGGGGTGAATATACAGATGTGCTTGTCCAAATGTGAGCGGTAACTACAGAAGCTCTATGCTGGGATCAGAAGTCGCTTAGAGCTTTAAGAAAAAGCAGTGATATCAATATAGTGGACACATGGGAAAACAATAAGTTAAATACCCAATATCAAGCGATGACAAGGAGGGGGCATCTATAGAGGACAGGAAGCAATAAAATTTCAAAATGAGTTGGGGAACTAGATAACCAGAGTAAAAGTTAATGTTGCCTTGTGCAGACATAATTCTGGAAACTTCTGGAAAATGCCTTTTAAAGTATCGCTAATAAAACGTCTACCCATTTTATGTGAAAAATTTATTTCTCAATTTTATTCCACTTTTGCTAAGCAAGGTCAAGGATAGTGAATAATCACTTCTGATGATACGTTAAAAATGTTTGCCTTGATTTTCTTTTCATATGTATAAAAAATGTCCCTAATGCAGTATTCTCTGGAACAAATTAACATGCACATATGATTTATAATTTCAGGGCTTATGTTTCATATTAAAACGCCCAAGATGAGACTGAAATGTTACTCAATCAACATTTTAGTGAACTTCCTTCAGACACTTTCTTTCTGTTTCTCGTATCTACAAATACATCTGTCATTTTCAGTGGCTTTCAAAATGACTTTTGCATTTTGGTTATTTGTTCGTAAGAGTTTTTTATATTCGTTCAAGAATAATATACTGATATGTTCATGAAGCAACGTTGCTTTTGCCAATCTTGCTTATTGATCTTAAAATGTCATGAAAAATTTTTTTAACATTTATTTATTTCTGAGAGAGAGAGAGAGAGCGAGTAGGGGAGGGGCAGAGAGAGGGAGACATAGAGTCGGAAGCAGGCTCCAGGCTCTGCACTGACTGACTGACAGCAGTCAGCCTGATGCGGGGCTCCAACCCATGAACTATGAGATCATGACCTGAGCCAAGGTCAGACGCTTAACTGACTGAGCCACCCAGGCGCCCCCTGACTCATAACTTAAAAATAAAATTTTAAGGGGCGCCTGGGTGGCTCAGTCAGTTAAGCATCTGACCTTGGCTCAGATCATGATCTCACAATTCGTGGGTTCCAGTCCCTCATCAGGCTCTTTGCTGTCAGTGCAGAGCCTGTTTGGGATCCTCTGTCCCCCTCTCTCTCTACCCCTCCCCTTCTACGCATGCATGCACTCCTTCTCTCTCTCTCTTTCCAAAGTAAACATTAAAAAGTCTTTAAAGGGGACCTGGGTGGCTCATCGGTGAAGTGTCAGGACTTCCACTCAGGTCATGATCTTAGGATTTGTAGATTTGAGCCCCACCCCCACCCCATCAGGCTCTGTGCTGACAGCTCAGAGCCTGGAGCCTGCTTCAGATTCTGTGTCTCCCTCTCTCTCTGCCCCACTTCCACGCACCCTCTGTCTCCCTCTCTCTCTCAAAAATGAATAAATATTAAAAATGCTAAATATTAAAAATTAACATTTTAATTCTTAAAAAGATCTTTTGAGCCTGAAAAACTTAACATTTTCGAGCCCTTACAACGTGTTAAATATGTTAGGGTACTGCTGCTGTCTCCTTCTCAAAATGTCCTTCTGAGAGAGGGCCCTACCATCAAGGCTGCTGCCTGTGGCTGCATTGTCTTATTTTGATTGTATTGTCTTATTGCACTACTATTGTTTTACTTTAAATTTTTTTTTCAACGTTTATTTATTTTTGGGGGGACAGAGAGAGACAGAGCATGAACGGGGGAGGGGCAGAGAGAGAGGGAGACACAGAATCGGAAACAGGCTCCAGGCTCTGAGCCATCAGCCCAGAGCCTGACGCGGGGCTCGAACTCACGGACCGTGAGATCGTGACCTGGCTGAAGTCGGACGCTTAACCGACTGCACCACCCAGGCGCCCCGCTATTGTTTTATTTTAATGTATTCTTGTGTTATTTCCATTTTATGGAAAAAATAGGAAGTGGTAGAGTCAGGCACTAGACAATGTTCCATGTAATTAGGTATCCTATGGCTAATTTAAAATCGCAGCAATTAAGTCATATACATTTTTTATAAATCTACAGTAACACTCTTCAGTCTAACAGAGGGTTATTGAACACTATTGAATTTCCCATCTTTGCAAAACTAATGTGGAAATGCCATGGCTCTGTTGTTGCCCCAAATTCTGAGGCTAAACCAGCATTAAATTATGCTCTGCCTTGTGCAAGAGTAAATGTAGACAGAGTTTTCTCTGAAATTTCCCCGCATTCTATTGTCAACCTTTCCCTACCAGTTTCTGGCCCGACTGGAGCTGACCCTTCTAGAAGGCCTGCCCCATTTTATTGAGGGAGAGACCAAGACCTTTGTTGAAATTAATAGTTTAAAGTTGAAAACTTCTGAAAATAAATAATACATTTGAAAGGAAATAAAAAATTTGCCTGAAACTTATTTGGTTATGTTTCTTTTTCTTTTTTAATTATGTAACTCATTTCTTGGTAATGTGGTGAGGCAAGACCATTCTTCCCCCACTGGAAGTAAAAGAAATCTGTGAGACAGGTTGATACCTCACTTTGTACAGGGGCGCCTGGGTGGCTCAGTAGGTTGGGCATCGGACTCTTGATTTTGGCTCAGGTCACGATCATGGTTGTGAGACTGAGTCCTGAGAAGGGTTCGGCACTGGGCGTGGAGGCTGCTTAGGATTCTCTTCCTCTCCCTCTGCCCTCCCCCACTGGCACGCACGTGCTCTCTCTCTCTCTCTCTCTCCCCCCCTCAAAAGAAGCAAAAAAAATATATATATATATATACATATACATATATATATGCTTTGTACAAATGTGATAACGCAAAAGGAAGCACCTAGCACAATGCTTAGTATATGTTTTCTTTCAAAAAGAAACGAACACATTTTATTTTAGCCAACTTGAGCTCAGTGTAGATGGGTTTGGGGGGAGATGCCAAACTTGTCAACACCACTGATCCAAGTTGAAGTGATGATGACAGTGCCTTGGGTAAGCCAAGCTGGCACATGGAATGGCTCCCATGGCTGTTCGCCAGAGGGAGAGAACTCTGCGGCTGAGGGTATGGTATAGATGCCATGACCCTTGGTGGCCGACTCTCCAAACCAATGCTGGGAACTTCCTGACTTGGAATAAAAGCATTGGAGAATGCGTCTGCTTGGAAGACAGAAGAGAGAACAGAAGGGTATCTGTGTTCTGGATGCTGTTCAAGGGCGTAAACTTGCGACTAGTTGATATATAGATCCTGGAGATCTTATGCACAATATAGTGAATATAGACAACAGTATTGTATTATAATCATCAAGCTTCCTAAGAATCTGGATCTTAATTTTTCAACCACTAAAGAGAAATGGTAATTATGTGATGTGATAGAGGTTCTATCATCACATTGTAGTATATAAATGTTATCAAATCAACATGTTTTACACCTTAAATATACATCATGTTATATGTGAAATACATTTCAATAAAAACACACACAGCAAACTTTTATTTCTATTTCTGCAACGAAGTTTCTTTTGGTGAAATTGTGTTGCTGGCATGCATTTCCCTTGTGGAGGTATTACTCTTTTTGTTTTCCCAAATATCTGTTACGTATCTGTGCATCTATACTGGTATATACACACACCAGATACACACACAGACCCACACTCGTATTAGAACCCTACGTATATTCCTGACATACCATTTCAGACGTAGCTATTTCTGTTACTCATGTTTACTCTTTCTTTCTCTTTCAGAGCACTGTGTGAGCACTCCAAAGAACACTGTGAGTCTGTTCTTGGGATCGTGGGCCTGCAGTGGCCTGAAGACACAGATTGCAGTCAATTTCCAGAGGAAAATTCAGACAACCAAACTTGCCTAATGCCTGATGAAGATGTGGAAGGTTAATTTTTAAATCAATTACCGCCGGTTATCTAACATGGACGAATAGAGCAGCTCCCTTCTTGACTTTCCCAGTTGTTATTGTTCTTGCTGTGTTCTATTTAGTTGTCGATCAGGCGGCATGGGTGAGTGAGTCTATGAACTTGATTCGTTGAAGAATGTGGTGCTGATCTGTTAAACGCTGTCTTCATTTTAAAAATAAATTGCAGAGATGTATGTAATATTCCAGGTATTTATCTTAACCATACTCAACTCACAGAGCCCATTATAGGCGGCTTTTATACTAGGGTTCCTGTAGGTAATGGTGAACATCGAGCCTTGGTTACTTTAAAGTTTTTAGAGACCTTGGCAACATAGGATCATCAGGTAGAGAAAGGGAATCCGGGACCTGCCCACCTGGTGGAAGGATTAGAACTGGAAACAATTGGACACATCAAGGTGTCATTAGAAGCATTGGCCCCATGGGCTATTTCAGGCTCTGACAATCCATGGAATGGACATGGTTGTCCATTCGGGAAGGTAGTTAATTGCTGGAAAGCATAAAGACGCTAAACAACTGATGGGAGAGACGATGCCAAGGGTGAAGGAAAAAGATCCCCATCAGCAAGCAGAGAAAGCCAAGCTAACTTTGGTTGGCTCAGCTTTGTGGAAGACCATCTTCTCTTCAGGAATAGCTCCTTGGCAATAGCCCACCCGTAAATGGATAGATCAGTTGATGCTTCCAGGTTTTCTGTCCAGCGACAATAAAGTGGCTTATTGTTTTTAACAGAATGCTCACCTAGTCACTTCAAGTGTGGCTCTGGACGGTGTGTTCTGGCTTCTAGAAGGTGTGATGGCCAGGCTGACTGTGACGATGACAGTGATGAAGAAAACTGCGGTATGCGTGTGAGATGACACTTTTCTGGAATATACGTTAATGCCTGGCTAGGATAAAGACCTATATTTAAAAATGTGAGCTGTTCTGATAGTCATGGGCAGGGATGAGGATCGAATGCTAATGCATTTACTTTTAATATTACCAAATGGCAAGGTATGACTCAGTAGGTATTTTTCCTGTTAACTCTATTGATTTTCCCTAAATTATACTTCCGTTTATGACCTAGCTGATATATGTCCCTAGTAAAAGGAGAGGCACTTCACAAATGCAAGGGATTATTTTTATGATTAGAAACGTTAAAGCAGTTGTCCTCTGTTTAAAAGTCAGAATAACAGTGTCTTTGCATATGATTTCCATGTTGCTAAATAGACATCTAAGGTACACAGACAGAGTTCAGGCTCCAACGTTCAAATTTAATTGGAATTCGTTTCCATGCCCTCTCTGATTTTGTCTCTGTCGGCAAAGGATAAAACTCTTTCTGACGTTTCTTCGTGGAGTTCCAAAATCACCAGTGGAAAGGCCAGAAATGCCAATGGTAATTTGAGTGAAGCTAATTCCCATTTTATTTCCCTGCAAACCTCTGTACTTGTAACCTCAGAATGTGTCAGGCAATAGAAAGCGGGCAATACTCTTTACTAAGCAATATTCTAGAATAAAGCAAAATGATTGAAAGGCTATCCAAAGAATAGTTTGGCTATGATTATTTACCTTGTTCTGCTTAAGAATGAATTGACACTTTCTGTCACTAAACCACACGAGGCAATACATCTTTTGAATTCATTTTATTCTTTTGGCCTTTGAAATACGAACTATTGCCTGGCTTCCCAAAATGAATTTTCTGTAGTAGACGTTGTCCTTCTGGTCTAGACAAATGTCACAAGCAATAAACTGAAATCCTATCAGTTGTTATAAATATGGACAAGTGCATCTTCTAGATAATTAGGGCTGTCAGGATGATGACCCAATGACCAGGGGTAATTCTCTTAGAGAAGAACATACAGTGTTTGGAGAAGCTACTGTTGTTTGCTTGTTTGTGGTCTTTATGTGGAGAAATAAATCCAAACTCATTGAAATATCCCTTATATAAGTCATTTGTCGAGAATCTATTGGATTTGTTTGCTAAACTATGACTTCAGTGTGTTATGGTATTATGAGATGCAATTTAAACTAGATTAGCTTTGATGACTTAAAGAGGTTACATGGCACTCTGCTGGGGTGGCTCGACCTAAATCTAAGTAGGGGACTAAATCTATCAGTAGGGGGCTAAATATTTGAGAAATGTAAAAACTTAGTTTTAAATGGTCTGAGTCCTAGAATATGTTTTGCAAAAAGAAATTCAAAACTCTGTAGGGTTTAAATGACCCTAAAATGTCAGGTTTCTAGTTTAGCAAGGAGTTTTTATCAAAACTTTATTCACTCAATTAAAGGCAGTCAATTCACACCAGAATGATACAATCTGTTGTTGAATCTCTATCAGCACTCAATATATTGATGGCACTACTGAGAGCTCTCGGTAAGGAAAGTTAAAAATGGGAGAGAAATTAATACATTCGGATTTACATTAATTGCTCCAACAGTAGTCAGTTATGAGAAAGCTCTTATTAAGTTTTTCAAAGTGACCAATGATAGAAATTTTCCATATATTTATTTCCCTTTGGGATGTATGTACACACTTGAATGGGCATGTCTGCTACTCTGAGAGAATAAGACACTTAAAATGAAATAAAGAAGTCCTGTGGAGGAGGGCCCGATGAAGGACTACCACCCAGCTTCCATTTCTCATCTTCTCAGTCTGGCCCTCTGGTTCCATGGCCATGCATGTCACCATCCAGCAATGCAAACACCAGCCCCAGTGAAGCCGGGTTTCACCTCAAGCTTCAGACAGTTTTGATTTATTCTGCCCATTGTGAAGCTTAACGCACTTAATGGCTTGGGCTTTACTGAATAATGTGACAATTAACCATTCACTGGCACACACTGCGGATCCTCCAGAACTTCTAAAAACCCTGTAGGGTTTTCCTCTCAAAACAGGATTTATTTATTTACAAAATAATTGACGCGTTGGAAATTTATTTTGTGTTTCTTTGGCAAATCTGGAGGAGGAAAACATGGTAGCCGAAGCACACCATTTATAACTATGCTTTTAAAATACAGACTTCCCCTGCGATCCGGAAGTACAGCATTCCTATAAAAACTTTCCTAAGCCAACATTGTGTGAAGTGAAGAAGCAATTGCCATTAATTTATGTAGAAAAAATTTTGAGTATTCCCAGAGCCTAAAAATATCCTCCCTTAGGCTTTCAAATACCCACCACACATCTTGCTAGTGGGTATACAAAATAAATCAGGACAAAGCAGAGAGAGAAACATCAAAGCTTCCGTGGCTTGACGCTGAGAGGCTGAGTGTAGTTCCCGGGGAAGGAGCTGGGGGGCGCTACTCGCTGCTCGGCCTGCACGCTGCCTGCGTAAAGCCTGGCGGCAAAACCAATGCTGAAGCTCTTTTCCTTTTTCACTCGCTGAAGGTATTTTCCTGTTTTCCTTTCCGCTGTTTCTCGTGAAAGGCACAATCCTCTTCAGATTGCTCGGGGTCAGTAAAAACAGTTGCTAATGTAGATCTTTTCCTAAAAGCGAAGTGGTGTGATGTGAACTTTCGAAAAAGGGGGGGTACCTGTACATGCGTTAGAATTTAGCAACGACCAGTGTTGCTCTGAAGTGTCATCTGCTCTGGTGGTAAATTTTTGTTATAGTTTTTTTTTTTCAAAAAAAAAAATTTTTAATGTTTGTTTATTTTTTGACAGAGAGAGACAGAGCATGAGTGGGGGAGGGGCAGAGAGACAGGGAGACACAGAGTCCGAAGCAGGGTCCAGGCTCTGAGCTGTCAGACCAGAGCCCGATGCGGGGCTCGAGCTCACAGACCAGGAGATCATGGCCTGAGCCCAAGTCTCACGCTCAATCGACTGAGCCATCCAGACGCCCCGTTAAAGTTTGTTTTGGTTGTATAATTGCTAATGTAAACAACCGTTGAAAACACTGTGAAACACTGTGAAAACCTGTGAAAACACTGTCCGCCATGTGGACGGAACTGTCTGTTAAACTAGCAACTTGAAATAAGTTGATTTTCAGCATAACCTTTTCCAAGCACTGATATCTAAGCCATGAAGAAAAAGGTGACGATCTGGGCAAAGAATTGAACAGGAATGGCATAAAAGAGAGCTGAGGGAAGTAACAATGGATTGCATTTCTGGGTTTTGCCTTCATGCATAGATTGAGTTTGTGAGACTGAGGTTAGAGTTTGCTAAGCCTATGTCCATGCTTTGGCTGGGCTACCAACCAGCAGGAGCCAGGTGGTACCTGGTCTGTGACGTGAGCAGCATGTCTTCTCAATGGGGCAGTTAAATGGGAATACGGCTAAGACAGTTTCATTATATATACTGTAGACATAAAACCCTTTATGACATAAATACAGCATCACGATTACTAATTGATCGCTGTTCTGTGTATAAGGATATACACCATATGCAGAAAGACTGACGACAATACAAATACTCAGGTGTCATTAAGTGCCTTCCTGTTTATCTTCAAGTGATTGAAAATCACTGGGCTCAATGGGGCGCCTGGGTGGCTCAGTCGGTTAGGCATGTGACTTTAGCTCAGTTCATGATCTCACGGTCTGTGGGTTCAAGCTCTGTGTCGGGCCGTGTTGACAGCTCAGAGCCTGGAGCTTGCTTCAGATTCTGTGTCTCCCTCTCTCTCTGCCCCTCCCCACCTCATGTTCTGGCTCTGAAAAATGAATAAACCTTTAAAGAAATCTTAAAAAAAAAAATCACTGGGCTCAAATAAAATAGAATCTTCAAATATAATCTTTTCTTGGGATCAAAACCCCTTTGTGCTGCAATCAAAGCCTCTGACTCTGATATTTGTGGGGTGTACAGCTTGATTTTTAAAGTTTTCCAAAAGACCTATTTTCCTATCCATTTGGATTCTTTAATAGTATTTCTATGACTTCTCAACGAGAATGGCTTACGTGGCATTTTTAGCAAATAGTAGTCTCCAGGCCTCTCTTTCTCTTTGCTTGTGGATGACCCCGACTGTGCTCTGTAACTGGCCGAAACAGAGTTCGAGTCACTATGTCCGTATCATGTTGGATACTCACAAATGGCTTTCTCTTTTGATATTTTGCTACTTGGTTCACTGTTTAGCTATTTCATTTGGCATCTTGGACAGGCAGCCTGAAATGTCAGGGGGTGCTCTGTGTAGACCTAGACTTGGATTTTTTTTATTAATATGAAATTTATGTTGTTCCCATACAACACCCAGTGCTCATCCCAACAGGTGCCCTCCTCAGTACGCATCACCCACCCTCCCCTCCCTCCCACCCCCCATCAACCCTCAGTTTGTTCTCAGTTTTTAAGAGTCTCTTATGCTTTGGTTCCCTCCCTCTCTAACCTCTTTTTTCTTTTCTTCCCCTCCCCCATGGTCTTCTGTTAAATTTCTCAGGCTCCACATAAGAGTGAAATTTAAATCCCAGCTCAGCACCTAGAGACTGTGTGACTTTTGGCCAGTCACTTAATTTCTCTGGGCCTCGGCTTCCTCACCTGCAAAACGTAGAGAACGCCCACTTTATCCTCCAGTGCTTGGGATGTTTATTCTGTGCCTTTATTCATTCCTCAGAAGGCAATAACCAAGCACCCATCTGCCATGGTGCTAGCATATCCAGGGGGCAACTCAAAGGTCACCCTGGGGATCTCCCTGGAGGGGAGGAGTCCTGTCTTGCTTGGTCTTGTTTCAGACGGACCAAGGTCTTGTTTATGGCAGAGGAGATGAGGCTGGCATGTCATGTCCGAAGCGCGAGCTGGGCAGAGCCGCTGGTTCGCATCGTAAACACCAGCAGCAGGGAGCTGTCTCATCCTGGAGGTAGACTTACCTGGAGGCAGGTGTCCCCATCTCCCTCCAGGATGAGTCATGGAAGGGGGCCCCCAGCCTGCAGTTTAAAGCCTTTCCATTCCCCCATCCTGCCTCCTCAGAGGGTCCTAAGCCAGCATATGTTGAAGAAGGTGACATGGGGATGTCACCCCTAAATGGGGGAGGAGTTGGGAGGAGCTGCTGAGGAACCATGAGCCCTATGGTTTGTGCTGGTGTTGCTGTTCTACAGGTGCTGCCGCTGGTCCTTGAGATTGGAGTTCCATCTCCCAGGGTTCCATCTCCCAGGATTCCATCTCCCAGGGTTCCATCTCCCAGGGTTGCATCTCCCAGGGTTCCATCTCCCAGGGTTCCATCTCCCAGGGTTGCATCTCCCAGGGTCCATCTCCCAGGGTTGCATTCTCTGCAGGGACCTTGAGCCTAGCTGCTGCAGCTTTCTGATGCCAGCCCAACATGGATGCATCCAGACTGTTCCAGCCCCAGCAGCTCCAGGACCCAGATTCACCTTTCGTCTTCTTTAAAAAAAAAAATTAATGTTTACTTATTTGTGAGAGAGAGATCGAGTGCGAACGTTGAGGGAGATTCACACAGAATCTGAAGCAAGCTCCTGGCTGTTAGCTGTCAGCCCAGAGCCCTATGTGGGGCCCGAACCCACGAACTTTGAGATTATGACCTGAGCCCAAGTGGGATGCTTAAGCAGCTGAGCCACCCAGGCGCCCCTCCCTGATGTTACGTTTTAGTTCTTACAGCTCAACTTAGCAGACCTAATGAGCCCACCTACTCACCTTATATTTGCCTGGGAGATCCTTCCAATACAAGAAGAATCCACTTTAAGGTGGTTTGCTGCCTTTACTTATGATGACAATGTTTTTGGTAGAGAGAAAAAATACCAACGGTGCCCCAGTTCAGGTGGGACCTGCTTCTGGTAGGGAAGTCTGCTGCTTCACAGAGTCTTTGTGAAGACGAAAGCTAGAGTAAGCGAACGACACAGAGCAAACTTAGCCCACTTAGGGCAAAGAAGCATCTGGTTTGCCTGGGACCGGGAGAGGTTTTGGACTGAGGGACAGTTAGTGCTCAGAACAGGAGGTCTTGGGTAAGCTGGGATGGCTTGGTTACTTTAGCCACACACCATGGCCTCCAGGAGTGGGTGTTGTCATGATCTCTGTGGTGGTGGTGAGCATTCTGACATAAATAATTATTTGGTTTCATGACCTGAAACTCCATTAAACATCCCACTCCATCCATATCTGTCTATATATTTTTTAAATTTTTTAAATGCTCATTTGTTTTTGAGAGAGAGAGACAGAGCATGAGCAGGGGAGGGGCAGAGAGAGACGGGACACAGAATCCGAAGCAGGCTCCAGGCTCTGAGCTATCAGCACAGAGCCCAGCACTGGACTCGAACCCACGAACCATGAGATCATGACCTGGGCTGAAGTCCGATGCTTAACTGACTGAGCCACCCAGGCACCCCCATAATGTGTTTAATTTTTAGTGGAGGCACACTCTTCATTTTAAAGCATATATTTAAAACATAATTACACCAAAAACATCACTTTTAAAAGAGTGGTTTCTTTGCAAAATAATAATACTATCTTCCATGTGACTAATGTCTTGACCTGTTCATCCTACTTCATTTATGCTCATCATAACTCCACAAAAGAGGTATTAGGCCACACAAACTTCTATGAGAAAAGAGACGATACAGAGGATAATGCTCATACTCATTTAATCTGTATAGCAACCCTATGTAGCAGGCATTATTATTACTATTTTATAGATATTGAAACTGAGGTTCAGAGAGGTTAAGTAACCTATCCAAAGTCACACAGCTAGTGAAATTAGAGGTAGGACTCAAATTGCTTTCTACCCCTTATGTGTATGATACATTCTCATTTTACAGAGGACTGCAGCTAAAGACTTGCACCTAGATCCCAACTGGATCTTTCTCTGTAAGGCTGTGATTTGGAACAGTTGATTTATTTTCTCTAAATGTCATTTTTCTCACTTATAAAACAATGATCATCACCTGACATACTGATATTGTGGTGTTATTATAAGAAATAAAACTGGGGAGCCTGGGTCGCTCGATTGGTTCAGCATCCGACTCTTGATTTCAGCTCAGGTCATGATCCCAGAGTCATGGGATTGAGCCCCGTGTCGGGCTCCCTGCTGAGCATGGAGCCTGCTTGAGATTTGCTCTCTCTTTCTCTCTCTTTCTCTGCCCTTCTTGAGCTCTCTCTCTCTCTAAAAAAAATAGGAAAGAAAGAAAGAAAGAAATTTGAGCGCTGAATATTTTTTAAAAAATGAATATTTATAATGTGTATATATAGTGGATAATGAATTCTATCATTATTATTATTATTACTGTTAAGAATGCAGGCCTTATGGATGTCCCAGAAAATCTACTCCTGTGGTCGTTCATGGCCCATTCCAAAAGTCCACATTCTCCGGACTTTTAGGAAGGGTACCTTGTGAATAATCAGAAAGGCTCATACTGTTTTCTCTCATCCTCTGCTGGCAAGTGGTGATGTTTGTAATGAGACTGATGAGACTGTTATTGTCAGAACACTCCAGATGATGTCTATATCCTCTGCTAGCTGAAACTCCATAATATACCCATGAGTTCCTAGAATAGACATCTCTGGGCCTAAGACTGTTCCAGATGTACCGCTAGTGAAACACCCTCACTGTTCATTTCCTAGAGTTTTGAATGGTGAAACACTTTAAATCTAATTGTAGCTCATAATAAAAATTTCTCTTCTAGTGACTTATTTTGGTAACTGTTTTCAATGAAAATTTTGATAAGAGCAGATTTTTTTTTCTTATAACGGATTCCAAGAAAGCTGAGTCAATCACCCACAAAATTTCTCTGAATTATTTGTAGTAGGTCAAACAGGAAATAGCCTCTTTTAAGAAAGTCCTTGGGGCGCCTGGGTGGCGCAGTCGGTTAAGCGTCCGACTTCAACCAGGTCACGATCTCGCGGTCCGTGAGTTCGAGCCCCGCGTCAGGCTCTGGGCTGATGGCTCAGAGCCTGGAGCCTGTTTCCGATTCTGTGTCTCCCTCTCTCTCTGCCCCTACCCCGTTCATGCTCTGTCTCTCTCTGTCCCAAAAATAAAAATTAAAAAAAAAAAAAAGAAGAAGGTCCTTATTTGATCACTGCTTTGCATTTCACTCACCTTAAACTAAATGATCTTTTCCTGGGAAGTGAAGACACTTTCTGTTCCCTACATTTGTTTGTTTGTTTGTTTATTTATTTTAATATGAAATTTATTGTCAAATTGGTTTCCATACAACACCCAGCGCTCATCCCAAAAGGTGCCCTCCTCAGTGCCCATCACCCACCCTCCCCTCCCTCCCACCCCCCATCATTTAAAATGCACATGTGTTGAAGGCCTGCCAAGGGCTATTGTGACATGTTGGGGGGCGGGAAGCCAAAGATGAACAGCATGTGGACTCCTCCTTCGTGCACCTAGCAGCCTAGTAAGGACCATGGATCCCACTGGAGTGACAAGAATGCATTAGACTCTTGGCATGTTTCAGCAGATGTATGAAATGCACTGCCTTTGATGCAAATGGCATTTTTTAAGTTCATTGCAAGTTCTTGCTATTAAATAGGCAAATTACAGTTCAAGCTTATGGTCCTGATCTTGTGCAAATTACGTTCATTTCTCCTATTAATTGATGAAGTTGACATCCTTAGATCTCTTAGACTATGTTACTGAAGTAACAGCTTTTGTACCTGGCTTTTAAATGAATTTTGTTGGACTGATGAATGGATAAAGAAATTCTGGTTTATATACACAATGGAGTACTATCTGGCAATGAGAAAGAATGAAATATGGCCCTTTGTAGCAACGTGGACGGAAATGGAGAGTGTGATGCTAAGTGAAATAAGCCATACAGAGAAAGACAGATACTATATAGTTTCACTCTTATGTGGATCCTGAGAAACTTAACAGGAACCCATGGGGGAGGGGAAGGAAAAAAAAAAAAAAAGAGAGGTTAGAGTGGGAGAGAGCCAAAGCATAAGAGACTCTTAAAAACTGAGAACAAACTGAGGGTTGATGGGGGGTGGGAGGGAGGGGAGGGTGGGTGATGGGTATTGAAGAGGGCATCTTTTGAGATGAGCACTGGGTGTTGTATGGAAAGCAATTTGACAATAAATTTCATATATTTAAAATAAATGAATAAATAAACATTAAAAATTAAAAAAAATAAAAATAAATTAATTTTGTTGCTATTTGGCATAGGAGGTGCCTCTTACTAAACACACAGATGGCCTTTCTATTTGTTGACTGAAATTACATTTTTAAGATAATATGCATCTAAATCACTAGGTTTTAGCATATTTACTTAAAGCATAAGTTATCATTTCATAGTTGAGTCTAATGCATTGGCAAATGGACTCCGAAGGCAAAAAGAACAGCTAAAGATGAGCGTCAGTGTATAGCTGTTTTTCCATTTTTTCCCCCTTTTCCCATATGTCACTTTTGATCTTCTCTTAGGAAAGCTGTCCTATTTATATTGCAGCATGGAGATTATCGAATATTTCTGCTCTAAAAATTACAGTTTTCATGGTATACAGAAGTCAAGCCAAGCCTTTTAAAAAAAATGCTTATTTATTTATTTTGAGAGAGAGAGAGAGGAGAGAGAGAATGAGCATGTGAGTGGGGGAGGGGCAGAGAGAGAGGGAGAGAGAGAATCTCAAGCAGGCTCTGTGCTGCCAGGGCAGAGCCTGACGTGGGGCTCCATCTCACGAACCGTGAGATCATGACCTGAGCCAAAATCATGAGTCAGACACTTAACTGACTGAGCCACCCAGGCACCCCCAGAAGTCAAGACTTTTTAAGAAGACAGAAATCATGACTTTGCGCTATAATTTTTCTACATTGCTTCATCAAATCCATCATTATTTTCATCTCCACATCTATTGCAAATAACCTTTTCTTCTGTCTTCAGGCTGTAAAGAGAGAGATCTTTGGGAATGTCCATCCAATAAACAATGTTTGAAGCACACAGTTATCTGTGATGGGTTCCCAGACTGCCCTGATGCCATGGATGAGAAAAACTGTTGTAAGTGCTTACCTTGAATTGACCAACACAACTTTTTATATGTTAAACACTGATTACCTCTAATTTTGAATATAATCTAGAAATTTGGAAATATGTATCAAAAGCTTTTAGTATGTTCAGATCTTACGAACAAATCTCCACTTATAAAAATATATGCAAGAACATAAACATGTGTAAATTATATGCACAGTGATATTATTCTAGTATTATTTATCACATGGAAAAATTATAATTTTATCCAACTATATAAAAAAAGAGGACAGAAAATACAACCCTAAAATGCAATAATATGCAAACATTAAAAATCAAATGGAAAGAATAATTTCTCCTGGGTTCATTACATGTCATTAGGCAAATAAAACAAAATATAAAGTATTATGTGCACTATTGTTGTGAATTTTTAAAGTGCTGATACCCACATATAGGAAAAGATCAGAAAGTCACAAGAAACAGTTTACAGTTCTTATCTCTAGGTGGTGGGATTATTAAGTGTTTTTGCTTTTCTGTCTTTTCTACATTTTCTAAATGAATGGCCACTACTTTTAGAACCAGAAAAAAATTATCTCTCAAGATATTTTATCTACTAGTAACAGAAAGCCCAGCTCAGGCTGACTTAAACAGTGAAGACTTTATTTTATTTTATTTTATTTTATTTTATTTTAATTTTATATCATATGTATCACTGTCTTGTATTATCATTTTAAAAGTCAAGTACAGGAAGGATTCTTGAGGCTAGATGTTGGAGTTCAGCACCTCTTCTTAGATTCTTTAAGTTCAGCTTGACTTCAGACTAGATCTGCGAGAGTCAAAAGATGGCTGCCAAGAGCAACTGAGATGCCATGCTTTCTTGATCATATCCAGTGAGAAGGAGTGATGATGACCTTGCCCTCATCTCTGGAATATCACTTAAGGGTTCACTCAGATTGGCCAACTTTGAACAAGGTTCCAGCTAGCATTCAGGGGTCTTTGTGTGAATTAGAAAAGATACCACCTAAATAGCTGGATTGCAAAAAGAAGCACCCCTTAGTGAAAACCAATTAGAAAAAGTGCTGTTTCCTTCAGGCTGCCCCTGTCCCAGGTTGGGATGCATGATCTGGCCAGTAGGGTTTGGGTAGGAACTCTCTTGGAAAGCACAACCCAAGAAATGGTAGGCCAGAACTCTGATCTTGGGTCCCATCTTTTCCGTTGGGCTAGTAACTATACTCAGAAGAAAAATAGTTGTAGCTAGAAAATGCAATGTCCCACTTACACTAGTCAGGATCTTCTGGAGCTGTGGGAAGCTGAACAGAATCAGGTTCCCTTAAAAAAGGAGGAAGAAAGGAAATGGATGTTAGGCAGGCGGGCAATCAAGGAGTGTCACTATGATTTTAAAAACCCAGCAGAATTAGTATGTGATTCAGGGAGTCATTTAATAGTAGAGATTTTTAAAGAATAAACATTATCCATGTATGGGGACAGAGCTGGTTTCCATCTTGTGGTCACTTCATTCTGCTCATCCCCAGTGCTGGCCTCATGCCACATCAGATTTTAACGCTGTTCTCTCAATCTTTGGAAGTTCTGCTGCTCTGGGTACCACTTTTTCAATCCTGGTGTCAGAACTAGACAATTTAGTGACGTGGAGATGGTAGTATCATTTAAATGCTCGCTATTTGCATGGATTGGCATCTGTGATAGGAGTTTTTACCAATTCAGTTATTCTGTCCTGAAACCTGTTTGGAGGCCTCAGGGACCCGCAGCTTTTCTTCCTTCCCTGCTCCTGCTGACAGATGATAATGTGCATATGAATGATGATCACACTTGTTTAATGTTTCCATCGTCTCGCTTCTTGTTCCCCATGCCAGCATTTTGCCAAGACGATGAACTCGAATGCGCGAACCATGAGTGTGTGTCCCGTGAGCGCTGGTGCGATGGTGAAGCCGACTGCTTGGACAGTTCTGATGAGTGGGACTGTGGTGAGCTGTGTGTTTCTGCCATTGGCCACCCACTGGAACACCTATCAGCTATTTGAGCTTAATAAGTCCTAAGTGACTTCACAGGATTTACTGACCAATTTCATCTGTTTTGTTTTACTATGATAACAGCTGGCAGTAGTGATTCAGAGATGTTATTTCCAACACACAGAACATTTCCCCCTAAGTTATTTTGTTATTTGAAATGTCCATATTATATGTAAAAACATCTGGGTTTAAATTGTTATGACCATATAGCTGCTAGAATACAATTTTTAGACTCTTTATTATCACCCAGCTTCAACAATTATTAATATTCTGTCATTCTGATATCATGGACACCTCCTGGAATAGGGTATTAGAGTGGGTCTTCCACATGAATAGACATTTCTCCAAAGAATACATACAAATGGCTAAGGCACATGAAAAAATGCTCAACATCACTCATCACCCGGGAAATACAAATCAAAACTACGAGATACTACCTCAGAATGGCTAAAATTAACAACTCAGGAAACAACAGATGTTGACGAGGATGCGGAGAAAGGGGAACCCTCTTAACACTGGTTGGTAGGAATGCAGACTGGTACAGCCACTCTGGAAAACAATATGGAGGTTCTTCAAAAAGTTAAAAATAGAACTACCCTACAATGCAGCGATTGCACTACTAGGTATTTATCCAAAGGATACAAAAGTACTGATTCAAAGGGGCACAGGCACGCCAATGTTTATAGCAGCTTTATCAATAATAGCCAAATTATAGAAAAAGCCCAAATGTCCATTGACCGATGAGTGGATAAAGAAGAGGTGGTATGTACATACAATGGAGTATTACTTGGCAATCAGGAAGAATGAAATCTTGCCGTTTGCAACAAAGTGGATGGAGCTAGAATGTGTTACGCTAAGTGAAATAAGTCAGTTAGGAAAAGACAAATATCGTATGATTTCACTCATGTGGAGTTGAAGGAACAAAACAGATGAACACAGGGGAAGGGAAGGAAAATTAAAATACTATAAAAACAGAGAGGGAGACAAACCATAAGAGACTTAATGATAGAGAACACACTGAGGGTTGATGGAGGGGAGGTGGTGGAGTGATGGGCTAAGTGGGTGATGGGCATTAAGGAGGGTGCTTCTTGTGATGAGCACTGAGTGTTGCATGTAAGTGATGAATCACTAGATTCTACTCCTAAAACTAATACCACACTGTATGTTAACTAAGTTGAATTTAAATAAGATCTTGGAGGGAAAAAAAAAAGAGAAAAAAATGTAAAATGCTCATGGAAAATCCAACAAACTATATTCAAAGTTTTGAAATAAATTATTATTGATTGTTTTTAAAAAAGCGGGTCTTCCGTCTTCACTGTGCTCTTGCTCTAGATCCAAAGGAAATAGATATCTACCTAGCTCCTTACATGGACAGGACCTAAAGGCATCTCCCACCAGTATCCAGTGTTGCAGTTTGTAATCTTGGGTTTGATTAATTCTGTTGTTCCATACTCATCATCCTTCCATTCACTGAGCTCTTATTTCAGTCCTTTGCATCATCTGGCCACACCATGATCATCATTTGTGCTGTGATTAATTGCACAGTGTTTCACAAGTAATCTATGGCGTAGGAAGTAGAGAGGATGCTCTATTGTAAAATAGGAATTAGAGCATATACCAAATTAGTCCTAATTTAACATCGCTTGCCTACCCTTGCCTTCTCACATACTCTCTTGAAAGGAAATGAAATGAACAAAGTGACAACTAACCCCTGATAGCTGTGCAAATCACTGGATAAACTCAAGGGATTTGAGTGCTGCCTCTGGTCGTCTTGTAAGTCGTAAAGAAAAGTTAAGAACTGCCCATGTCTTTCACTAGAGCCTGTGGTTCCTGGAGGGCAGAGAACATTTCTAATTCACTTTTTGCAGTCTTCCACAACACTGAGAGCAGTGCTAAGCACAGGGCAAGCACTCATCAAGTGGTTCTTAATTAAAACAATGAAACACAAACGCAAGCAAAGCGAAAGCATGTTAAGTTAGCCTTTGGTTTCCTGAGCAGAAATGTTTCTAATTAGGGTTTTCCCTTTCTTTTTTTTCTCTGCAGTGACCCTCTCTAAAAATGTGAGCTCCTCCTCATTCCTGACGGCTCACAGATCTGCCAAAGAACACCACGTGTGTGCGGATGGCTGGCAGGAGACGTTGAGTCAGCTAGCCTGCAAGCAGATGGGTTTAGGGTAAGGTCAGTAGTTTGTAGCACTGATGAGTTTCTCAGAAGGCTTCGTGGAATTGGCAATAACATCTTCCTTATGAATGCAGTGAATTAGTGCTCTCACATAGAGCCCTCCAGGGCATGGGAAATGAATCAGGTGAGAGAACCATATTTAATGACAGGCACCTGCTCTGAAGAGGCTGCGGTGAAAAGCCACTCTGACGAAGCCTCTCGCTACATGTAAATGCAGTAATTGTATTTTAACAACTTCTGAAAGGAAACACTTTGTTTGCAAAAGCATTAAGACGGTTTCCTCCAAGCAACCTGGATGGGGAAATATTGAGGTTTTTCTCCCAAGAGGTTACTGAAAATTTCTTTTTAAGCAACACACATTTTTTAATAAGTTGAGAAATAGAACTTAAAGTTGACGGCATTTCAGTTTACCCTCAGTAGTAATTAGGAAACGTAAATCAGGAAATAGTTCGCCATTTTGGCTCCTTAGTAGAATGAAAAGACACTAACTCTGGCTTTGATACAAATAGACTGAAACCTATACTTTGAAAGTTGGATACTTGCTATTTTGTGGGGTTTTCTTTTTCAGTTCTGTTGGGGATGGAAAGCAATAACTGAGGGTCTTAGATGTATATGTGAGGATATGTATTCACATATATATTTTTTTTACCCCTGCTGTATGTGAGATTTGGGGGGAAATGTGTAAATGATGGAAATAAAAGACAAACAAATTTTAAAATTCTAGAATAAAAAATTAAGTAAATGTCATTTCCCAGGATTCCACTGAACAAACTTGAAACAATTTTTCAATAATGAGCTATGGATTATGGGATAGAAACTAGCAGCGCATTTTTGTTATCTCAGTTTGAAGAGTGACATAAATCCCAGTATCTTCAGCCTATTTTCGCCATGTAAAGTCTTACATCTTTGGAAAGTTGAGTAACTGATGCTAATATGTAAGAAAGAACTTTCAACTTTGCCAGAGCAGAAAAATTATATCCATCAAGATCCATTAAATTATACTTCATTTTCACAACATCCTTACGGATATCTAAATGAAATGGTATGTGACTGTGATCAGAGATAAATGAAAAGCCTTTTGAATGAGCTTTATTTTCCTCTCACCAAAACATAGGTTATTTCTTAATATGAAAACTGGATTAACATAATGATCGATAACTCTGTTGAGAGTTCTGAGGAAAAGTCGCAACCACAAAGATTTTGCCAGCCGAAAAATTCTTCTGACAGGCCACCCTGCTCTATTATAAACAGAAGGGATCTTGTTTTAAATATTCTCTTTGATATCTCTTCTAATTTTTTTGTATATTGGATTTTCATTTTTTATTTTGGTGAGATACATATAACATAACTCACCATCTTAACCATTTTAAAGGGTAAATTCAGTGGCATTTAGTGTATTCACAACGCTATGCAACCATCTCCATTATCTGGCTTCTTTCACTTAGCATAGTGTTTTTATACAACTATGGACCAGCATTTCATTGCTGTTTATGGCTGAAAAAATACTACATTGCATGGATACACCACATTTTTAAATCTGTTCATCCAATGAGGCACATTTTGGTGATTGCCATCTTTGGCTATTTTATGCATATTGGATTTTTTTTTTAATTTCTTCATTTCCTTAAAATAGTGGGAAAATGTTATTTCAATATATTAGATATTTAAAATGGAAAAAGACATTTAGATTTTTTTTAAACATACCTTTATTTCACAGAAAAGCTAGGAAAGTCAGAGAGCAGCGTGGCTGGAAAACCGTAAGCATTATTTGAGTGAGTGAATGGGTAAGTAGTGATAAGTCTTTGAAGGAAATGAGTAGGAAGGGTAACCTTAGTATTTTTGTACTTTCTGATTGCCGTCAAGAGAACTCTTCAGTTTTCTTGGGTAGATCGTGAATTGACAGAAATCTGGAGAGCCAGGCTGGGGCAGGAATGAAGATAATGGGCAAGAAGAGGCCATTGATTCCTACAGTAGGAATGGGCTACTTAGGAATCTGCTCTGTTCCCACTGTCTCTGGAGAGCCGCAGCTGTACTGTGAATTCACAGTTCTGCCACTGATGCCTCAAACTCTAAGTGAGCCTGCATCTGAGTCATTTCCTCTAGATTCAAAGTCCCTACAGAAAGGTCTGTCTGGCCATGATTAGTCATTGACCTACACTCCAGCTGCCAAAGGAAGGGAAAACATTATAGCTGTCCTCTTTAAGCTTCTGGAGTGGAGTAGGTCTGTCTTTATACCTTCAAACATGCTTTACACCCAGAAACTTGAAGCTTAAAGCACAACCCCAATTGGTTCTATTCAGTATGTCTTTCCTATTGGGTTTTTGTTTTGTTTTGTTTTGTTTTGTTGTTGTTGTTGTTTTGAGAATCTGCTTATGGGCCTTGAACTAGAGTAGGCATTATGTGGAGGATGCAGGGGTGAAAATATCATCAAAGAGCTTACCATGTAGTGGGGAAGACACATAAGGAAACAACCTAGAACATAAAGTTGTTGGAAAAACTTCCAGACTCTTTGTCATCTGAGAATGGTTCATGTACAGCATAGCACCTGGCATACCTATTAGAAGTATATAAGAAAAATATTCAACTCTATCATTGTCTTGATATTATAATATACATTTATTAAGTCATTCATTTAGTCATTCAGTAAACATTTATAGAGAATAGCGTTGTAGTGTAGTGTCCCAAACTAATATACTTTAACTCCAAATGCAGGGAGGGTACAGGTTGGAGTTAGTTTATCAAACTGTAAGTCTAGACCAAATTACATGTTTTGCGGGGCTTCTATTGAAATACTTTCATGATAGAGGCAGTTGATTAAAAAACCTACACTTGGAGTTTTTCAGATGCAAATTACACCTTCCATGTCTAACAGCACAAATGCTCAGCTCTCAACTAAGTGCTTGCCCAAATGAGAAGAATGAGAGTTCTTTGCTGAATCTGTACAACTTTTTACGCCCATCTGCAGATATCTTGAGTTCACCCCAGCCTGGAAGTATGATGACTATTTGATTAGACAAGGATATAAATCAGCCCCTAATTCTCATGACAGTATATTGACTTTGCTACCTACATGCCCAGTATTAGAAACATATGGACATTTATTTAATCAACAATACAAATCAGAATTTAGACTGCCCTCTAATACTTGCCAAATGTTCAGTTCAGACATCTGGTATTTGAGAAAGTTGGTCTAAGAGAATGTGATTCTCGGTGTCCCTTGGCTTCATAAACTTTATATAAAACCAGATCATCTGGAAATAGGCTATTCTACTTTGACAAAAATTCCTATATGGGATTGGTTGAAGTTTGATTTTGTGTCCTAATGTTTTAGAGTTGGTCAATAGAAGCACCAGGCTTCCAAAGAATATTTCTTTATTTTGGGCTAAACCACAAAGATAGCCTCAATTGTATTACCTGAGAGTCGCTGATATAAGGATTTATATCGAAATTTTTCCCGGAAGTGTACTTCCAGGGAAAATCTTCTAACTTCAGATTCCATTTGTCACATAAGGATGGTTTCCTTATTGATTGACTTCCATGAGACTCGTGAAGCTCAAAGACAAGACTAAATCCTGTGTAGTAGTAGATTCAGCCCAGGCTGCTGGTCCTGTACAAGGAAACCATGGAAAAGAAGCTTGAATCCTTATGGTCTTTTTAAAAAATATACAATATAATTCATATACCATAAAATTCACGCTTTAAAAGTGTACAATTCAGTCGTTTTTAATATATTCACAATATTGTGCAGTCATCACCACTGATTCCTAAACATTTCATCACTTGGAAAAGAAACCCCATGCCTCTAACAGTCACTCCCCGTTTCTCCTCCCTAAACCCCTGACAAACACGACTTTCTGCTTCTAGAGACTTGCCCATTGTGCACGTTTCATAAAAACAGAATCATCTAATATATGCCTTTTTTTGTCTGGTCTCTTTCACTTGGCATAATGTTTTCAAGGTTTATCTATGTTTTATAATATGTATCAGTGCTTCATTCCTATCTATGGCTGAATAATATTCCATTGTGTAGATATATCCACACTTTGATTATCCATTCATCAATTGATGGATATTTGGGTTGTTTCCATTTTTTTGGCTCTTATGAAAATGTTGCTAAGAACATTGATGTACAAGTTTTGTGTGAATGTATGTTTTCAGTTTTTCCTGGGTGTAGACTCAGGACTAAAATTGCTAGGTCAGATTTTTAATTTTTTGAAGAACTGCCAAACTGCCTTCCAAAAGGGCTGCACCACATTATACTTTTCCCAGCACTGCATGAGGGTTCCAATTTCTCCATATCCGTGTCAATACTTGTTATTATTTACTTTTTATTGTAGCCATTTTCTGACTAAAAGGTATCACTCTGGTTGTTATTGAGAATATGCCATAGGAAGGCAAGAGTAGAAGCAGGAAGACTAGTTAGGAGGCCACTGAAGTCATCCAAGTAAGACATTTGGGTGGCTCAGATCAGAATGGTAGCAGAGAACATGGCGATAAATGATTTAATCCTGGATATATTTTAAAAAGTGGAGCCAACAGGACTCCCTGACAGATTGGATATTGATTGGAGATTGAGAAGAGTCACTAATGACTGAAAGGTTTTTTTTTGACTCAAGCAACTGTAAAGATAGTATTGTAGTAAACTGAGATGGGGAAGACTGTAGATGGAGCAGGTCTGGGGAGAAAGATCAGTTCTGTGATCTTGTGAAATTTGGGATGTCTATTAGACAGCCAAATGGACTCTAGTCTGGAGTTTAAAGTTGCTTTTTTAAAATTTTTTAAAAATTTGCATCCAAATTAGTTAGCATATAGTGCAACAATGATTTCAAGAGTAGATTCCTTAGTGCCCTTTACCCATTTAGCCCATCCCCCCTCCCACAACTCCTCCAGTGACCCTCAGTTTGTTCTCCATATTTAAGAGTCTCTTATGTTTTGTCCCCCTCCTTGTTTTTATACTATTTTTGTTTCCCTTCCCTCATGTTCATCTGTTTTGTCTCTTAAAGTCCTCATATGAGTGAAGTCATATGATATTTGTCTTTCTCTGACTAATTTCGCTTAACACAATACCCTCCAGTTCCATCCACGTGGTTGCAAATGGCAAGATTTCATTCTTTTTTTTTAAAAAATTTTTTTTTCAACGTTTATTTATTTTTGGGACAGAGAGAGACAGAGCATGAACGGGGGAGGGGCAGAGAGAGAGGGAGACACAGAATCAGAAACAGGCTCCAGGCTCCGAGCCATCAGCCCAGAGCCTGACGCGGGGCTCGAACTCACGGACCGCGAGATCGTGACCTGGCTGAAGTCGGATGCTTAACCGACTGCGCCACCCAGGCGCCCCAAGATTTCATTCTTTTTGATTGCTGAGTAATACTCCATTGTGTATATATATATATATATATATATATATATACACACACACACATATATATATATACACCACATCTTCTTTACCCATTTATCCATTGATGGACATTGGGGTTCTTTCCATACTTTGGCTATTGTTGATAGTGCTGCTATAAACGTTGGGGTGCATATGTCCCTTCGAAACCCCACACCTGTATCCCTTGAATAAATACCTAGTAGTGCAATTGCTGGGTTGTAGGGTAGTTCTATTTTATGTTTTTGAGGAACCATCATACTATTTTCCAGAGTGGCTGCACCAGCTTGCATTCTCACCAACAATGCAAAAGAGATCCTCTTTCTCCACATCCTTGCCAACATCTGTTGTTGCCTGAATTGTTAATGTTAGCCATTCTGACAGGTGTAAGGTGGTATCTCATTGTGGTTTTGATTTATATTTCCCTGATGATGAGTGATGTTGAGCATTTTTTCATGTGTCGGTTGGCCACCTGGATGTCTTCTCTGGAGAAGTGTCTATTCATGTCTTTTGCCCATTTCTTCACTGGATTATTTGTATTTTGGGGGTTGAATCTGATAAGTTCTTTATAGATTTTGGATACTAACCCGTTATCTGATATGTCGTTTGCAAATATCTTCTCCCGTTCTGTCAGTTGCCTTTTAGTTTTGCTGATTGTTTTCTTCGCTGTGCAGAAGCTTTTTATTTTGATGAGGTCCCAGTAGTTCATTTTTGCTTTTGTTTCCCTTGCCCCCGGAGACATGTTGAGTAAGAAGTTGCTGTGGCCAATATCAAAGAAGTTTTGCCTGCTTTCTCCTCTAGGATTTTCATGGCTTCCTGTCTTACACTCAGGTCTTTCATCCGTTTTGAGTTTATTTTTGTGTATGGTGTAAGAAAGTGGTCCAGGTTAATTTTTCTGCATGTTGCTGTCCAGTTTTCCCAGTACCACTTGCTGAAGAGACTGTCTTTATTCCATTGGATATTCTTCCCTGCTTTGTCAAAGATTAGATTAATCTTTGTCAAAGATTAGGTTTGTGGGTCCATTTCTGGGTTCTCTATTCTGTTCCATTGATCTGAGTGTCTGTTCTTGTGCCAGTACCATACTGTCTTGATGATTACAGCTTTCTAGTATAGCTTGAAGTCCGGGATTGTGATGCCTCCTGCTTTGGTTTTCTTTTTCAAGATTGCTTTGGCTATTCAGGGTCTTTTCTGGGTCCATACAAATTTTAGGATTATTTGTTCTAACTCTGTGCAGAATGCTGGTGTTACTTTGATAGGGATTGCATTGAATATGTAGATTGTTTTGGGTAGTATCGACATTTTAACAATATTTAAGTTTTACTTACAATATTCTTCCTATTCAGGAGCATGGAATCTTTTTTTCCTTTTTTTGTGTGTGTCTTCTTCAATTTCTTTCATATGCTTTCTATAGTTTTCAGTGTATAGAGTTTTTACCTCTTTGGTTAGATTTATTCCTGGGTATTTTATGGTTTTTGGTGCAATTGTAAATGGGATCGATTCCTTGATTTCTCTTTCTGTTGCTTCATTGTTGGTGAATAGGAATGCAATGGATTTCTGTGCATTGATTTTATATCCTATAACTGTGATGAATTCATGAACCAGTTCTAGCAGTTTTTTGGTGGAATCTTTTGGGTTTTCCGTGTAGAATATCACGTCATCTGCGAAGAGTGACAATTTGACCTCCTCCCGGCCGATTTGAATGCCTTTTATTTCTTTGTGTTGTCTGATTGCAGAGGCTAAGACTTCCAATAGTATGTTGAATAACAGTGGCGAGAATGGACATCCCTGTCTTGTTCCTGACCTTACGGGGAAAGCTCTCAGTTTTTCCCCATTGAGGATGATATTAGTGTTGGGTCGTTCATATATGGCTTTTATGATCTTGAGGTATGCTCCTTCTACCCCCACTTTCTTGAGGGTTTTTATCAAGAAACGATGCTGTATTTTGTCAAATGCTTTCTCTGCATCTGTTGGAGGATCATATGGTTCTTGTACTTTCTTTTATTGATGTGATAAACCATGTTAATTGTTTTGTGGATATTGAACCAGCCCTGCATCCCAGGTATAAATCCCACTTGGGGTCTCTGTCTGGTTTTGGAATCAAGGTAATGCTGGCTTCATGGAAAGAGTTTAGAAGTTTTCCTTCCATTTCTATCTTTTGGAACAGAATAGGTGTTAACTCTTCCTTAAATGTTTGGTAGAATTCCCCTGGAAAGCCATCTGAAGTTTTTGTTTGTTTGTTTGTTTGTTTCTTTGTTTTTAAGTTTTACTTACTTTTGAGAGTGAGAGAGAGAATGCAGACTGGGGAGGGGCAGAGAGAGAGAGAGAGAGGGAGACAGAGGATCCAAAGCAGGTTCTGTGCTGACAGCACAGAGTCCAATATGGAGCTCTAACTCATGAACCATGAGATCATGATCTCAGCTGAAGTTTAATGCTTACCTGACTGAGCCATCCAGGTGCCCCTCAAGTCTGGAGTTTATTAGAGATGTTTGAACTAGAGCTATATATTTGAAAGTCACCTGGATACAGACAGTATAAATTTATGGGACTGGTGACATAATCAAGAGAGTGAATTTATGTATTTATTTTTTAATTTTTCTTAATGCATATTTATTTTTGATATAGAGAGAGATAGAGCGTGAGTGGGGGAGGGGCAGAGAGAGAGAAGGAGACACAGAATCTGAAGCAGGTTCCAGGCTCTGAGCTGTCAGCACAGAGCCTGATGCAGGCCTCAAAGTCACAAATAGCGAGATCATGACCTGACCTGAAGTCTGATGCTTACCTGACTGAGCCACCCTGATGCCCTAAGAGCGAGTTTAGATAGAGAAGATAAGACCAAGAGCTGAGCCCTAACATTAAGAGGGTGGGAGAAGAGAAGTAGTAAAGCCAAAGGAGATGAGAGAGGACAACCCAGGGGTAGGAGGATGTGATATCCTGGAAACCAAGGGAAGAAAGTGTATCAAGGCAGAAGCAACGGTCAGTTGTGTTAAAAGTTGCTGAGAAGTCAAGTAAAATGAGGGCTGAAAACTGACTTTTGGTTTCAGCAATGTGCATGTCATTGGCATGAGTAGTTTTAGTGGAGTGAGTGGGGCAAAAACATAAGATAGTGAAAGGAGAGAAATAAAAGATAGTATAGAACTTTTTGGAGGGGGCCACCTGGGTGTCTCAGCCGGTTGAGCGTCCGGCTTCGGCTCAGGTCATGATCTCATGGTTTGTGAGTTCGAGCCCCGCGTCGGGCTCTGTGCTGATAGCTCAGAGCCTGGAGCCTGCTTCAGATTCTGTGTCCCCTCTCTCTCTGCCCCTCCCCCACTCATGCTCTGTCTCTCTCTGTCTCAGAAATAAATAAACATTAAAAAAAATTTTTTAAAAAAAGAACTTTTTGGAGGGATTTTGTTGTAAAGAGGAGCATAGAAATGTGAGTAGTGGTTGGTGGGGGAAGTAGGATTAGGAAATGTTTGGTGCCTCCATTTCCTGGGAAGCACTCAGTATCCCATGGATAAATTATTAATAGGGACCTACCTGCCATTGTAGGAACATCATGTTCAATTGCTATTGAATGTTTGTGTTCCTCCAAATTCATATGTTAATTCCTAATGTCAAGTGTAATGGTATTAGGAGTGGGGCCTTTGGGAAGTGTTTGGGTCATGAGAGTGGAGCCCACATGAATGGAATTAGTGTCCTTGTAAAAGAAACCCCAGAGAGCTCTTTCACCCCTTCCACCGTGTGATGACCCAGCAAGAAGATGGCCATCTTATTATAAACAAGGAAGCGGGTATTTACCAGACACCAAATCTGCCAAGACCTTGGTCTTGGATTTCTCAACTTCCAGAACTGTGGGAAATAAATTTCTGTTGTTTACAAGCCACCCAGGCTATGGTAATTTGTTATAGAAGACTGAATAGATTAAGGTAGAAATAAATAATTTCTCTGGAAAAATCTTTCATTTCACATATATTTTTTTTTAACCAAAAAAGTTTGGACTATTTTCCCCAATTAGTGGACTCACCATAAACTATTTCATCTTTCTTTAACTTTGTATCCCTTTATACGCTCCTTCTCTTTCAAGACTGGCTTGTCCTTTA
This sequence comes from Lynx rufus, assembly GCF_022079265.1. NCBI lineage: Eukaryota > Metazoa > Chordata > Mammalia > Carnivora > Felidae > Lynx > Lynx rufus. Next base: position 37,083,208 of record NW_025814845.1, on the reverse strand, counting down.
TCCGTGTTCCACGGGCACATTCTTTCCTGCTTCTGTGTCTTTGTCCATAAATGTCCATACATTTCCTCTCCAAATTCTGAGGGCCTCACTCAAGCCCCATGACATCTGTGAAGACTTTCTCATCTGCATGTCCTTTTTTTCTCTCTATACTTTCTGTGGTACGTAAGAATTGGTATTACACAATTTCCCTCTTAATTCTACAATGCCATACCATTTTACTTTTATTTTTTTATTCTTTATCTTATTTCCCAGAAAGGTTATACAAAATAGTAATGGCTAATTTTCATTGTGTGCCAGGCTGCTCTGAGTCCTTGATACATATTAACCCAATTTATCCACACTATAATCTTGCAGTAGACATAGCATTATTATTTCTACTTTACGTATGAGGAAACTGAGGCTTAGATCAAGGAACTTTGCTAGGTCACAGAAAAATATGGTGCTGGGATGCAAGTCCAAGCAAAGGCAAAGGGCCTCGTGGGGAGTAGATCCCCTGTACATCCAGTTAATCAATAAACGTGACCCGATTGATGTGGCCAACCAGCTTCTTAAACATAAATCCCTTTTAGTATTGCTCCCTTCAAGATTTTTGGTGCAAGTCTTAGTACCATACCACCTAATGATCTTATCACTGTGGCATTTTTTTTAAAAGTCGATTTATTTATTTTGAGAGAGAGAGCGAGCAAGTGTGAGCAGGGGAGGAGCAGAGAGAGAGAATCCCAAGCAGACTCTATGCTGTCAGCGTGGAGCCTGACACAGGGCTGGATCTCACAAACCTGAGCCAAAATCAAGAATCGGCCACTTAACTGATTGAGCCACCTAGACACCCCCAATGTGGGATTTTTAAGTAGATAGTAGTGAGGAGGTGCAGCAGTGGAGAAAATTCATCATGCATGCAGGACAACAATACAAGTGTTTCTCGGTTTTCAAAAAGCCACTTATAGTAATAAGTAGACGGTAGGCATATTCTGAGTAGAAGTTAGCTGAAGCACATCCATAAAAAGTTGTTTTCTTTCACACAGCAGCTTCACGGTTTTTCTGGCAGGCACGTAGCTTGGGCACAGGGAATTCAATCCTACACATTTCCAAGAAGCTGGTTAAGTGACTGCCTGGGTGAGAAGAAAATCAGATAGTCCAGAGTGCGAGTGTATCGTTCCCTGGAACGTGTTATTCTGGAGTGAGGATGAGGAATAATTTCGCAAAGAAGTGCTGTATCCTAAAGGAAGTTAAAGTGTTTTTTTTAAGTTCTTCCATGAGACTACTGGGTATGAGGCTTTAATAAACAAAGCAAGGGAAGTCTATCAGTTGTCCTGAAAGCATTGCTGTATGATCACCAACAGCAGGCTCTACCAAGAATTTAGATATTTGTTAGAAAACTGAATCTCGGGGTGCCTGGGTGGCTCAGTCGGTTGAGCGGCTGACTTCGGCTCAGGTCATGATCTCCCGGTCCGTGAGTTCGAGCCCCGCGTCGGGCTCTGTGCTGACAGCTCAGAGCCTGGAGCCTGTTTCAGATTCTGTGTCTCCCTCTCTCTCTCTCTCTGACCCTCCCCCATTCATGCTCTGTCTCTCTCTGTCTCAAAAATAAATAAACGTTAAAAAAAAAAATCTAGCAAACTGAATCTCAAACTGTGTTGGTAGAGTTAATGAATATTTTATGAACTTAAAAGGAAACTTCTCAGTGGTGTAGAGAAATTCGCCGTTATTAATTAGAATGGAACTACGTGGGATTCTGAATTAATCAGATTGTTTTTTACTCTCTTACATTCCATTTTGTGGTGAAAAGTTTATCAGTGGAAAATGGACTCATATCCTGATTTTTAAAACCAACAGATGGTTCTCCAGAATTAAGTACTGTCAAGACTCAGCTTTTAGCCAAAAATACCAGGGCTGATGTGAGCCAGAAGATTCTAGAATGGAAAAAATGCATCTCCATAATGTCTCTGGGGGACTTGGATTCCCCAGTCATCATAATGAATATAGCATTGCCATTGGACATAAATATGAGTGAGTTCTGGGAAGTTAAGAACGTGATTTAAGATAATCCATCAATAATTGACCAAAGAGGCCTGTATTCTTTCTGTTAGAAGTCCTTATCTGGCAGCTTACTCATTTTGGAACTTTTACCAGAAGACTCCTGGTGATGACTAACTTAAGATCTGTTACCTTTTTCATAGTGTCTTTCAAATTTACTGCAGTTTGACCGGCTTTTACCTCCAAGACAAGACTGACAGTCAGCAATGACATTATCTGCATGGCAAACCCACTAGTCTTTTCTTATTATTTATATAGTTTGGGCTCAAAATCCAATTCTTACTCTGGCTGTAAGACACTGGCCCCTCCCTCCCTCTTTTCTAGCATTCTCCGCGTGTCCATGAACTTTAGACACAATGACCTTATTACTGATGTTCAAACTGCAAACCCATTTCCACCTCAGGGGCTTTTGCCCTCATTGTTCTTCCTGCTTGGAATGCTGATCTGTAGACCTTTACGTGATCACCTCCCTCTCATCATTCATGTCGTCTTAGCTCGTACATCAAACACTTAGAAAGGCCTTCCTTAGCAACCCTAGTTGAAGCAGCTTTCACCCACACCAAGTCATTCTCTGCTTATTTTTCTTTCTTCAAAGCACAGTATTAGAAATTATTGTTAACATGTTTGTTATTTGTTTCTCTAAAATAATAGCCCCTTGAGGAAGGGACTGCGTCTAAATACAACACCCTTGTGTTGTCTCCATTCGCATTACACCTTATTAACCCCATAGTCATCAGGTTTAGCCTTTGTCCATCTGACTGCATCATTTGTTCAATTCTGCCAGGATAATGTTCCTCCTGAGATCCAGTTCACCTTACAACATTATCAGCTTGAACACTTACGGAGTAACCCAGTATTTCATTTATGAACATAAGTCAAATCTAATTTCTACCCAAGTTTTTATCGTTCCTACCTCTTCTCAACAGTAACAAAGGAACATATAGAATCTTGACTCTGAGGCATAATCATCTTTTAAGTAAAAAATTTCAATTAAAATCACTTGTAGCAGACATTTATTAAGTTGCTTCCCTGTATCCCTTCCTTTTGGGGACTTGCTTCACTCCTCATTCTATCCTTGGGATCCAAATGGGAGCTGCCATTTTGTACATGAACCACTCTTCTTGGCCTCAGTGACTGGTTGAGGGGGAGGGACCTAACCCAAGCTGAACCAATCAAAGGACTTCACTTGTAGGTCACAGTGATTGGATTTGGGATACTTAAAGTTCTTCAACGAGATTTGTTTTTGGCTGAGCTAGAAGAAGAGACTTCTTTCCTTTTTGTTCACAAAGATGAATGAATTTGAGTTTAGAAGAGCAGGCAGCCTGTCCTCTGGTCTGTGGAAAGTCACATGGAGACAATAAAGCCACCCTCACATCACCTCCTGCTTCTTCTCACAGAAGAGGGTAGATGAGAGGTAGAGGGTCCTGAGGGCTCTTGGTTCTCTGGCACCCGCTTTTCTGAAGACCATCCACATCTCCTTAGAAATTGATTACATTTCTAGGTTTTCATACTCAGATATTCCAGTGGTATTTTAGGGGCTAAAATCCTGAGGTTTTTTTTTTTGTTTGTTTGTTTATGTAAAACTAGTAACTGAATATATACATGAAAAAAAATATGTACATATATACTTAATATATATGTATATATATACATATACATATATATAAGTGTACACTTATACACACATGTATATATGTATATATAATAAATATGTATATATAAAATAAATATGTATATATAATAAACATATAAAAACCTCAGTGTATGTGTATGTGTGTATATATATACACATATATATACATATACATATATGTATATACACACATACACATATATGTATACATATATACATATACATATATATACATATACACATATATGTATACATATACATATATACATATACATATGTATACATATACATATACATATATACATATACATATATGTATATACACATATACACATATATGTATACATATACATATATGTATATACACATATACACATATATGTATACATATACATATATGTATATACACATATATATATACTGAAATCCCTAAAGTTTGAATTATTTTATCTTATATCCAGAGACATAGTCTGTCTTAAGTGAATAAAGGGGTATTTTCTATACTTCTATAGTTTTCAAGAGGAGGAAGAAACAGGCACTTGACAAAGCAAGACTTCTGTTAGAAAAATTAATTCTACTCTGGCTCACAGTCTTTCTGAATTAGTGGAACAAAAAAATGGCGTATTGTAGTTGAAATCGGTAATCTCTGCTTTTATATTGATCAACTGAAAAGTGAAGACAAAGAGGAAACACTTTCTTTGAAACTAAACTCAAGCCACTCTCAATAAAATGTTGAATCTGTTTCTTAAAAAGAGTTTAAAAAATTTTCCAAAGGTTTTCTGCAAGTTATCAAAAAAGCCATGGAATTTTCTGCACATAAAATAGACCAAAGGACCGAAGGAAAGAGTTGGACAGTGTAGATTCTTTCTTTTTAAATAATTTATTTTTTTAATGTTTATTTATATTTGAGAGAGAAAAAGAGAGAGTGCATGAGCCAGAGAGGGGCAGAGAGAAATGGGCACAAAATCTGAAGGAGGCTCCAAGCTGTCAGCACAGAGCCTGACACAGGACTCAAACTCACAAGCTGTGAGATCATGACCTGAGCCAAAGTTGGACGCTTAACCAACTGAGCCATGCAAGTGCCCTGGGCTAGTGTGCATTCTAAAAGAGGCAGACACTTTTGCTCAAAAGTATACTTACCACTTGACCCCATGTACTCCGTTTGCTTCATAAGATTGAATTTTAAAAACGATCAAATGACATTTTAATTAAAAATTTTTATGATTGGTTGATTGTTTCACTTTTAATGACATGTTTATTTTCAACAATACTTTTTAAAATTAATTTAATTTAACTTAATTTTTTTTAACTTAGAGAGTGCACACACATGCAAGAGCAAGGAAGGGGCAGAGAAAGAGAATCTGAGCCACCCAGGCATTCGATATTAATTTTATTTTCTAACTTATGTTAAAATAATGTATAGTTAATAGTTATATTTTATAAACTTATATTTTACTTCATGTTATAATTTTAGATAAATATGGATTAAAAACCTAGTTTTATTGATGTTTAAATTTTATGAAATATCAATACTGTGATTTAATTTAAATTCATAACATCCTCCTCTCTGCTTGGGGATAGTTTTTGTCACTTGGACCTATAGCTCATTGCCTCATACAGTTCTTATACTCTACCTCTGAGACAGACCAATGAATAAAATTATATGCCTTCAGTTAGGATTTCAACAAAAATATTTTTAGAAATACTAAGTTTACTGGAAAAATTAACTCAGACTTTATGCTGTCCTTTAAACATTACTACCAGGGGGAAGTTTTCCTGTATAAAGCATAAGCTGAGCTAACTTACCAGACAAATGACTCTATAGTGATACTCATTCCTGCTTTGTTTTAAACCTATTATGCCTTCTTGTCAGAATTTCCAGGTCATCTTTCCATTTGACAAAATAATTTAACTAATTTTTTAATAACATGTCTAGTCTATAGAAACCAAACAGAGATAATAATGTGACAGTGTTCACGAAAATATTTCTGAATTCAGAGAGCTAAATGTTTAGTGGAGACGTTCCAAGTTCTGAACAGGATATTTAGAAGAGCAAATAACGTATTTTGTCTACTACACTAGACATTTATATTTCAAGACCAACTGTTAGTATTGAAGGTGAAAGCTCAGATTATTTTTCCCCAGCAGTAGCCACAAGAGAACAGACTTTGCCCTGCTACTGAAATGTGTAACCTTTCTAGGTAATTCCTCCCCTGTTCTCTTGCTGCCGAAAGTGAAGAAGCCCTTGGTTTCTGGGAATTTGTGCTGACCTTCATTGTTTAAGTAAGCAACCCCAACATAAGGATAACACAAGCATTGAATGCCTTATTACTGAACACTGGGTGTCTTCAGTGTGGGAGGACAGGTCCGACTATCTAGAGATCTGGTTGCTCACCTAAGCCTTGAAATGCATCCATGTGTCATTCCTTTCAGAATGTCAAGATGTTTTAGAATTCTGGAGAAGTTCTATCTTCTCATTTTGGGGGCAGAGGAAGAATTATACATTTTTAAATATATATGTATGTCTTATGGCCACACAATTCAAGAAGCAAATTTGGAAATCCTTTTGCTTTTCTGTGCAGTACTGCCCCTCGACCCAGAGCAGAGGGCCCTGGCCCTGGGCTCCATGATTTAGAGCAGTGGTTCTCCACCAGGCTTAACTTTGCCCCTCAAGCGGCATTTGGAAACGTCTGTAAGACCCTTTTAATTGTCAGTCCAGGGGTGGCTACTAGCAACTCGTGGGTAGAAGCCAGGGATGACACTAAACATCCTAAAGAGCACCAGACGACTCCGCACAGTGAGTAATTATCTGGTCTAAAATGTCAACAGTGCCGAGGATAAGAAACCCTGATTTAGAGTGAACACTCTGGCCTTCCTCCCCAGCCATGCCTCACCCCATGGGGCAAGGAATCTGTCTTGCCCACCTGGAGCCTGGTCTGCTATCTGAAGCAATGTCTTCAAAGTGTGGTCCCAGACCAGCGGCGGCCGCATCACCTGCGATCTTGTTAGAAGGGTAGCCTTTGCGGCCCCATCTCAGACTCACTGAATCAGGGAATCTAGGAGTGGGGCCAGCAAGCTTTGTTGTAACGGGTCCTCCAGGTGATGATGAATGCCAAGGTTTGAAACCGCTGTTCCAAAGAGGCCAAAATCCTATATTCCGAGCCTAAAAGATACGTTGGTCAAGATGGCAAGATAGAAACAGGTGAACATAGGGGAAGGGAAGGAAAAGTAAAATAAGGTAAAAAACAGAGAGGGAGGCAAACCATAAGAAACTCTTGAATATAGAGAACAAACCGAGGGTTGCTGGAGGGGAGGAGAGTGAGGCTAAATGGGGGATGGGCATTATGGAGGGCACTTGTGATGAGCACTGGGTGTTATATGTAAACGACGACTCATTAAATTCTATTCCTGAAACTAATACTACACTATATGTTCACTAACTTGAATTTAAATAAAATCTTGGGGGGGAAAAAAGGGAAGATAGAAGACATGTTCTTTAACAACTTGTGAATTTGATTTATAACATCTAAATATGTAGACATATCTTATGTGGGCCTCCATTTGTACCCTTACTCACAACTGTTTGGCCCCCACGAATGTTTGGGATGGGTCTGTATCTGTGTCTCAGTTTTCTCAGACTGTCAGGCTGTCAAATGAGGGCACTGGATTAGATTGTCCCTTATTTTCTTTCTCTGTATATGATTTCATGGCTGCTATAGAAACATTCAGGGTTGATTATATTCCCTGAACACACTTTCTTAGGATACAGTGACTTTGATGCCTAATTACTAGTAAAATGGGTTTTGCTCTTTCGCTGTCTACCCAACAGACTTTCTTTAATTTGGTAAAATATGGAAAAAGGTAAGTCAAAATCACTACCGACTGTCAAACCAAATTTGAGCAGCTAAGTTCCAGATACCTTTTAATAGCATGATTTACACTATGTGCATAGTTATAAAAGTTAAAAAGTCCTTACACATATATTCTTGATGAGTATGTAAATTGCCATTAGTGTTTGAAGGGAAAATCCATACTGTGAGTCAAAGATTTCCATTTTGATTTGATACTTTTATATCTAGGAAATTATTTTTATTTTGGGAAACTGTGCATGTAGGCAAAGGTGAACAGTTAAAAGGGTTAACTGCTGTTTTTTGTTGTAAAAAAAATTGGAAACAGCCTACCTGTGGGTTAATAGTGGTCTGGGTAAGTAAATGTATGTACATCCATATAATAGTAAAACTCTGCAGCTGTAAAAAGAACACAGCATGTGTTGTTAATGAAGAGGGACCATGTGGTGTTCGAAGTGTTAGGAGTGGTCCTCTGGCATCATACCACCGGGATTCAAATCCCAGTTCTGCCATCTAATCACTGTGTGACCTTGGGCAAGGTACCTACTCTCTTTTTACCTGAATTTTTTCATCTCCGAAAAAGGGAATAATGATGTCTACTTTCCAACATTGTTCAGAGGATTAAAGAAGATAAAGTAGTGCAGTTGACAAACGTTAACTATTTTTACGGAAAGCCTTCCAAGATAAATCACTAAATAAAAATATCATCAGTACAACACAGAACAAGGTGTGTAGATTAAAAAAAAAATACAACAGAAAACAAGGTGTATGGACTAAAAAAATCTGTGTATATATACATGAATTACAGCTAAAGCTTGGCAAGGATACTCTCAGATGCTATTTATGGAGGTTGTTTCTATACATCTGGAATGGGAAGAATATTTTTTCACTGTATAATTTGTATTATTTTTTCCAGGTATAAGTATTTTTTAATTTTAAAAATTATCTAAAGAAAAAATTTTAAAAACTGAAATCACACAGATGCTCAGATTCTGTATGATGGCAGAAATACAACCATATGGATTTCCTGATATTTTTTTAATGAGCCATAGAATGGCATTTCTGGGGCTGAAAGATTTGTTTTTTGTGTATGAAAAGCATTCTAGTATTTAAGAATTTCATGGGAAACTAATTTTTGTAATGACATTCCCCTCTTCTTGATGATGAATTTCTTATATTTTCCACTTGATGTAAGTGAGAGATTCAGACTAAATTGCCTTTCTTGTTGGAGATTAATGAATGAAATGCAGAAACATCCCATGTGCCTTGCTCTGTGGAGACCTTTTTTCAGGGTAACTGAAGTTGCCTTGCAGATTGAAAGACTGAAGCTTCCTTTGCAATGATTTTTCTATCCACCATCAGTGCAAATCCTATGCTGAATAGACTTCCCTGTGCAAATCCCTTTTGCCTTATAAATACCTGCCTAAAGAATGACTTAAACAACAAATTTAATCTGATGCTTATCTTCCTTTGTCTTTTGGCCAGTAAAATGCCTGGAGTTAGGAGGCTCCCAAGTTGTTCTACCACAGAACATAATTCTCAGGATGCAGGTATCAGGAGAAATACTGTCAGTGGTATTTGTGACCTCTGTCTGACATTGAAAGTTTCCCTCTCACTATGCCTCCACATACGCAACTTCTGAGATTGACAGAAAGCCATACTCTCATTTTGGTCAAGGACAAGGAAAACCCTCATTTTGCAGTAGGTTTTGTGAACTCTTCAACGACCTCACTGTTCATTCAAGTTTCTAACTAAATTTAAATCTGGTGGAACTCTTCTTAAAGTGTGGTCAGGGTGCATGCTCTTTGCTTTAACATCCAGTGATTAGAATCCATTCATTATTAAGGGCTCTGTTTTGTTTTTTTCTTTGGCTCTTTTTCTGTCATCAGTTCTCTTTAGAGGGTTTCCCTCTTTTTAAAAGTAACAGGATTTGGGGAAGGTTTTGTTCCTTTTGTTTTCTATGATGAGATTAGTTAAATCTCATAAAGTGAAAATTTTAGAAATAATTTTTAAATAATAATCAGCTGCAATGTTCATTTCCCTTTCAATGCCACTGAACCGAACTTTGCTTCCCTTTTGTGCCCTCTACACCACCCCCTCTTTTTTTTCAAAAAGCGTCATCCATCCGTTATTGGAAAAGAAAGTCACTAAGCATGAAGACTTGATGCTGGCACAATTTCAGGATTTCCAGGTTCATTTGAACCCTCAGTGCTGTTGCCATTGTCCTCAGTTATCTTTGATGTGTTTCTTCAAACACTTCCACCAGGGAACGAATCCGTATACCTGTCACTTTCCTTGTCATCATGAGCCCCTGACATCCCCAACTTTCATCTGAGGAGCTCACCTTTTACTTGGAAAGAAAGATAGAGGCTATCCGATTTGAAGTCTCTACTCCCCTCCAACTTCAGCAAAGTATCATCTTCCTTCCAGGTTTAGAAGCAGCCCTCCTTCCTCCTGTCTAAATTCATTCCTCCACCTCATCCACCCTGGGGCTTCAGGTGATGGAACTGCAAAAGGTTTTCGGCAAATACAGATCGCCTAAAAGAGCCAATTATTTCATGAAGAATAGAATATTTTACATAAAACCTGCATACTTTTGAACCCCAATTTTCAATCTTTGGATTGAAAACCCAAGGTTTTCAATCTTGGATGTGGTGTAACCATATGTACTTGAATGATTGAATAAGACATTCACAGAAAAGGATTCATAGAAGTTGATTAAGAAGACAGGTAAAGAGGAAAATAATAGTGTTTAACTCCCATTTCTATTTTGCAGAGTTTTTCCTGACTTTTGGTGCATAAAGATTTTATAGTATGTTGAGAAAAATCATTACAGTTTTGTGCTGTCCAAATAGATATTACATAGCAATCAATTTACTTATTTACTTCTTTAGTTTTTACTGTATTTACTTCATTTTAAGGTATCGCTGCATTGCAGGATTACATTGGGCAAGAAGAGAGGAGAAAAAAATCCCAGGCAGATAAATTTTATCTTGCTTTTTTTGATCCCTGCCCGAAGTTGCTCTTGTTTTTGAGATATTGGAACTTTTATGTCATATACGTTAGAATTCGAACACCTCACAAAGTTCAAGTACATGTCAGTGGAGAGCATGATTAAAACAGCTGTGACAGTTGAGATTTTTATTGCTTTAGTATATACTTTTAGTAGCTTTCTCTTCTATTGATCACATTCCATGCCAAATTTCTAATACAACCCCCCCCCCATTCTTGAAATACTGGCTTATAATGTAATGTTTCTTTTTAGGTTTTTTTTTGTTTGTTTTTTAAATTTTTTTTAATGTTTATTTATTTCTGAGACAGAGAGAGACAGAGCATGAGTGAGGGAGGGGCAGAGAGAGAAGGAGACACAGAATCAGAAGCAGGCTCCAGGCTCTAAGCTGTCAGCACAGAGCCCGACGCGGGGCTCGAACTCACAAACCATGAGATCATGACCTGAGCCGAAGTCGGTCTCTCAACCAACTGAGCCACCCAGGCGCCCCTGTAATGTTTCTTTTTGAAAGAGAATGAGTGTTAAATAATGATATGGCCTGTCAAAGATCACTGTGCTTTGAATATTTCATTGTTATTTGTCCTTCTATTAGAGAACCATCTGTGACTAAATTGGTACAGGGACAGGAGCAAGACCAGGAGTGGCTGACATTACACTCCAACTGGGAGAGCCTCAATGGGACCACTTTGCATGAACTGCTGGTAAAAGGGTAAGACACTCTTCACAAGAGCTGTGTAGAGTGGATTATGGAGCAGGAATCTATCATCAGGGGCTTTCTCCTGTTTCTAATTTAGCATAATCCAAATGTATCACATCAATAAAGAACTTCCATAGAGTGGTGATTGGCCTTTATATTTCAACATTGTTTGGCTTTATCTCTTCTTTCTAGACACAGATTCTTTTCTCTTGCTAATTGCATTTTTATTTAATGAAGATTACAGAAACTATTATGGTGAAGGAAGAGGAACTTAGATTCTAATTTTGGAGCTTTTTCAAATCCTATCCAAAGTAAATTGTCATGTCTAATATCCTACAGATGCTACATGGAACTAGTTAGGAGGGAATTGAAATGATGAGAACTGATCAAACTTGGAGAGTCTGAGGGAAAAATTGACACAAAATAAAATTATAATCGAGTAGCCTTGAAAGTCCACTTGCTCTGGTCTTAAAAAACCTACATTGTATAGGTAGACAGAGAAACTATAAGCTAGTAAACAAAATAAATTTCAGGTATTTGGAAATACTACAAAGAAATTAAGGATAACAAGATAGAGAGTAAGTAGGAGACAGGACTTCAGGTTGTGGGAAGGCAAAAAGCAAACATGTGTTTTCTGAATTATATAACTTATTGATACAAATAATTACACATATCCCCATGCAAATTTACCAAGAAATGAAAATATAGCAGATCCTCAAAAGGGAATGTGGACGTGGCATATTTAGGGATACTTCTTTTTTTCTGAGAGGTCTAGGATTCTAAGCATGTCACGGTATTTTTTTTTTTAATTTTTTAAAGTTTATTTAGTTTTGAGAGAGACAGAGACATAGTGAGTGGGGGAGGGGCAGAGAGAGAGAGAGAGAGAGAGAGAGAGAGAGAGAATGCCAAACAGGCTCCATGCCCCCAGTACAGAGCTCGATGCGGGACTTAAACTTACGAAACTGTGAGATCATATATACTAAAGCAAAAACCGTCGAAACTGAGTCAGTAGCCTAACCGCTTAACTGACTGAGCCACCCAGGCGCCCCATTGACAGTCTCAAAGTATCTTTTGTTTTTTTAAATGTATACTGTGAATAAATGCTTCATGGTTGAAAGAAAACTTTGTGATTGAAACTTAATATGCCCTACATTGAATTCTCTTGTGCAGTCGCATTGATAGATGCTTAAACATGGCCCATGTTCTTACCTTTAAAGGTTAACCCTGGGTTTTAGAAAAGTCTTTCTTTACTGAACCCATTATTCCTGTAATTCTACTGACTGGTTCTGATCCTGCCATCTAGAGTTACATGGAATAAATTTAACCGCCTTCTTCTTGTCAGCCAATCATAGATCCACATTAAAATTTTATTTTAAGTTTACTTATTTTGAGAGAAAGAGAGAGAGAGAGTCAGACAGAGAGAGGGAAAGAGAGAATCCCTAGCAGGCTTCTCACTGCCAGCACAGAGCCTGATGTGGGGTTCGAACCCACGAAACTGTGAGATCATGACCTGAGCCGAAACCGAGTTGGATGTTCAACCAACTGAGTCACCCAGGCAGGTGCCCTAGATCCACATTTTATTATCACAAGTATCTTCATGATTCTTTTCCAGTCTAAATATTCAATTCCTTTATCTGTTCTCTAACTTTCTGAAGTAATATTTTATCTCTCCAAACTATTTGCAACTTGTTTTGAACATCCACACCCTCTCCCTAAGCATAAAAATCTGACATGCTTCTTTCTCACTAGAGATTCTAAGAAATCACCCAATTCCCTTGCCTTCCTCTCCTTACTTTGAAAATTATGGTTTGACATAAGACTCTTAAAAACGGAGAATAAACTGAGGGCTGAAAGGGGGTGGGAGGGAGGGGAAACTGGGTGATGGGCATGGAGGAGGGCACCTGTTGGGATGAGCACTGAGTGTTTTATGGAAACCAATTTGACAATAAATTTCATATTAAAAAAAAGAAAAAAAAGAAAATTATGGTCTGAGTCAATATTCTGGGCGGTGCCACCAGCCAAGATGATGTGGGAGACTTTGCTAAAAGTAGTTTCTTTTCCCACACATGTGAAAATATATTATGATGATATTAAATAAACTAAAAAAAAAAAAAAAGTAAACATCCTCCATATGCCGTCATTTCCAAGGTGGTATTTGACAATAGCCCTGCCTCAAGAATTCCTGCACCAGTACAGATAATCATTACTCAAAGAATACAACCTCTGGGAACAGTGGAACCTATGTCTTGCTTTTCGGCAGTAAAGGGTTTGAAGTGAGTGATAAATATGTGACTTAACACTATGCCATTTTATGTTTCCAAATCTAGGCAGCCTTGTCATAGCGGAAGTAAGATTTCTCTTCTGTGTACTAAACAAGGTGAGAGAATTAGTGGTGTAGCAATGGAATACGAACTTAACTGGGTTGGCTCAGGGCAAAAACAATAACTTGCACTTAACAGCAAAGATCCAAGCACGGAGCTGGGTTTGTTGGTGAATCACCCGCTGTCTTCCCTGCTCCCTGGTAGACTGTGGGCGCCGCCCTGCTGCCCGAATGAACAAGAGGATCCTTGGGGGTCGAACGAGTCGTCCTGGAAGATGGCCATGGCAGTGTTCCCTGCAGAGTGACCCCAGTGGACACATTTGTGGCTGTGTCCTCATTGCCAAGAAGTGGGTCCTGACGGTTGCCCACTGCTTTGAGGGGTAAGCTCCATCCTTCGGCTTTGCCTCAACCTGATCATTCTGTCACTCGGGCATTCTTAGTGTCTTATATAATTCTGCGAAGCCACTTCAGTGCAGAAGCCACAGTTGATTTACTTCCTTTATCTGCTTAGATTTTCCTACCCTTGATGTTGTCATCCTATGTATGTGCTGATCACTTATTGGCAATCATATTGTTTATGATTTTTCCCTAAAGAGGGGGGAAGTGGAAGAAAGAGGTTTAGAAGGTTGGCTCTCCAGCTAGCATTAGTCTCTTTTCCAGCCCCCTTAAATACGTCAACTACATCTGAAGTTCAACAGAGGGGATTTATGTTTCCTATAGTGAGGTTAGCTGGGAGGGTTTGTGAGGAGTTTGAGAAGCAGAGTTAAAGGCACCCCAATATGTGTATTAGGGTTCTCAGAGAATGAGAGAGGAGGGGTGAAATTATTTTAAGAAATTGTCTCACATGATTGTGCGGGTGCTGGTGGGTCCAAAACCTAATGGTGTAGATTGGCAGCCTAGAGTCTCAGGGAGAGGTTCAGTTTGAATGCGAAGGCAGACTGCTGGCTGAATTTCTTCTTGCTCAGGGGAGACCCGTCTTTGTTCTCTTAAAGTCTCCAGTTTATGGGATGAGGATAATCATATTATGGAGGGTAGTCTGCTTTATTCAAAGTCCACCAATTTAAATGTTAATCTTGCCCAAGATACCTTCACGAAAGCATCCAGAACAATGTTTCACCAAATATTTGGGCACCATGGCCTAACTTCATTGGCATATAAAATTCATCATCACAAGATGCCTGAAGGGACTAGAAAAATAAGATAAAGGGGAACCCTACCCTAAATTGACAAATATCACTGCACCTGTTCTGACTATCGACTGTGTATTTTAAGAGCCAAAAAAAACCAAAAAACAAAAACAAAAAAAAACAAAAAAAAAAGCAAAAAAGAACAACAAAAAAAAAACCCCAAATCAAACAATAACAACAACAAACAAACAAAAAATCCAATTCTGGGGGTCAGACGTTTGGACCTGACATAGCCAGTGCAGTTTGTCTCTGATCATCAATGTCTGGGGCCTTGGTTGAAGGATTCTAAGGCTGAGGGCTAGAACCATCAGAAGGCAGGCAGTCGATGCTGCCTGTTGGCTGGGGCCTTAGTACATCTATCTCCATGTGGGACTCAACACCATGGTGGCTGGTCCCCCAGAACCAGCTGCTCAGAAAGGGAGCTGGGAGGAAGGTGTGTTGCCTTTTTTGACCTAGCCTCCAAAGACACACAAAGAGGTAGGTACCTCACCTCTGTGGCTGGTCGGAGCCCCCACAGGCCCTGCTCAGCTCCAAAGGGAAGAAGCAAGGAACTCTCCTCTCAGTAGGAGGAAGATTTGACGGCATGTGTTAAAATCACCGCACCTTTTTTTCTATTTATTTTTAATAATTTTACTTTATTTCAAAGTAAAATTAAATATTAAATAATAGCAAATATTCAAGACAAAATAACTCATAGTTCTATCACCTAACCAAACTGATTCTTTTCATTTGATCAGCTTAATTTCTAGGAAAAAAAATGCAATTTCTTCTTTCTCTCTCTTTTTTTTTTTTTTTTGCCTATTCATATTTTTTCTTAGCGTTGCCACTTGCTGTGTCATCACGGGTCAATTCATTAACCTCTCTGGGCCACAGTTTCTTCACTTATGACATGAGGGAAATAATAGTCCCTACCTCACAGGGCTGGTGCGGGCAGTAAGTGAAATAGTCTTATGCAAAGCCTTGAGAACCATGCCTGACATTGATCAGTAAGCTCTCGATAAAGGTCAACTGTTCTTTTAAAAAATTACTGCTGAAAACGTGCATTCTACGTTTTCCCTTTGCAGTATCGCATGAGTATGTTTACATTTTGTGTATTTTTGTGTATTTTTGTGTATTTTACAGATTTGCTGTATTTTTGTCTTCTCCCTTCTCATCGTCTTCCACAGTAACCCCTGTGATAGCTGAGGAAGTGTTCCTTCACAGCTGTGAACACATAGACTTTTCGCAGGGTGCCACTGTTTACTTTTACGATTTGGAATCATACTCTGTGCTTTTGTTTGTTAAGTTGTTTTTCTCATTTGATAATATATCATGGACCTCCCTCTAGGTTAAGAGACGTGGCTCTCCCTCACTCTTTTTCTAGGTTAATAGATGTGGCTCTCCCTCACTCTTTTTCAAACCTAAATGATACTCCATTATATAGATTTACCATAACTTTTTCCATTATCCCCTAGTCAGTGGACGTTCAGGTTAGTCCCACTTTGCTACCATTTTAGCAATACTGCAATACATCTTCTCAAGCACAGCTACTCACCTACTGGTCCTTGTTGCTATGGGCTACAGTCCCAGTATATATATTCAGCTCTACATGGGGGTTACAGAGATGAATACATGTTTCCTTCCTTGAAGTGCTAACCTAGTAAGGAGACAGACATTTAAACGAGTAATTAGAGTACAATTGTAAAATGGAAACGTGTATTTCCAGTTGATTGCTCGTTTGGGGAAAAGAAAATATAAAAAAATCAAACCAGTACCTCCTCTTGAGAACTTTTAGTGTGTAAGACCCAAAGCAATTGGAAAAGTCTGTGTAGTATGTCAGGAAAATACACTACAATGTTATTGCTTTGGAAGGGGCCAGATGTTTCCAGATGCCTTTCCCAGTTTTGGTGTATAGCTCTGTGATAAGCAGAAGATGATACTAGCAAGATTACATTCATCAAAAGATGATCACCTAAATAAATCCAACAGTACTCTTTACGTGCTAGCTAAACCAGGTTCATAAACCACTTTTGTCATTTCCATATGTGGTATCCAAGCTTCCTCTGTCATTGACAGCTCTGTAAAGTTAAGAAGAAACCTTGCATTAGAAAAGAAATATGTGTTTACAATTAAGGAAATGGATATAATATCAAAGGTCTTGGTGAAATTTCATGGAACACTAGACTTAACAGAACTGTCAAGAGGGATCTGGTCTGTCCATAAAAAGCTAGAAATTGCCCAACTTCAAATAAGCCTTCTCCTGAATATGTGCTAATAACTGATTCAATTTTACAATCTCTCCAGTGGCCGACAAGCTTTGAGAATGTCTCATTGTAAGCCCCATTCCCTGCTGGAGTCATCAACTGCTGCAATTAATGGGCTTTACTTCACACTGTGATCCCATACTTTGGCAAGGCTCAGCATGACCCATCTGCAGGTCTTATCAAGCCTGTCTTTTTAAATTATATTGGTAGAAAGAAAAAAAACCAGAGAGACAGGTTTGTTTTTCTCTTTTATGAAAAAGTATTTAAAAATCCCAAATGAAAATTAAAAACATGAGTTACTAAGCTGATCAGACCAAGGCCCGTATGCCCTAATAACAACTCAACTTCAACAGCTCTGAACAAGAAAGACTTTGACTTTCAGGAGTAATTTCACATGCATTGCTCTTGCCTTCTCTTGCCTCTGAAAGACTTAAGGCTGGACTTCCTAAGCTGGCACACAAGTGGTAATTGTCAGAAGCATCTAATTGCTCACCAGGAAATGCGCATAAAAAATGATCACCTCACTAGATGACCACAACCCTTAACCCCACCACGTTACCCATGCTGTGATTTCACCCAACCAACTCTTCTGTCCAACAGGACTGTGGCTGCTAGTCTGCACATGTCCCCCAGTGATTTCAGTCCCCTAGTCTTCTCATGCCCTCCTCTTCACAGTTAACCTTGTGTGCCAGGCTAATCACTTCAGTCCTCTCACCCAGACTTTCAATGTCTTTGTCCCTGGATTTGCCTGCCATTCAGACCAGGCAGATGTCCAAAACTGAGTCAATGCAAATACCTCATCTTCTGATCCTAACATTCTTGCTTTTCGGAATTGAGGGAGGACATTACCCAAGAGTGGCGATCAGCACCATCCCTGACATTCAACGTCAGCTAGACTTTTAATATTACTCTGTCATCTTTCTACATCCTTCTGGAGAGCTCCCTCTCTCATTCTCCATAGAACAAAGCCACTGTGCTCACCCAGCTCTCCTAATCTAACAGTCTGTTACTGCACTCAAAAAAGGAAGTGAGAGGTTTGGTCTGACTTTTTCTTAAAAGTTAAATCATGTTGTGTCCTCATGATTCCCTCTTTATCTCTAGGTGCCTATGAACTGTGCCAGTAATTCACAAATTGTTTTTCTGTTCTATTCCCTTGAGGAATTTTATCCACTCCCATCAGTAATAGTGCCCAGTAAAGCAGAAATTCTCCATTTTGGATCCATATGTCCCCTGGGGTGCTGTTTTCCAGTGTCACTGAAGAATAAGCAAGTATAGTTTTGAAAAGTCCTTGGTGACAAGGACCTGACTCCATTCTTGCCACTGTGCTGCCTCCTATGGAGATATTCTCTCCCCTCCTCTCTCCAGTGGAAAATATCTGGGTCTAGGATGTAGTCAGAAGTTGGCTTAAAATATGGGCCAAACCTCATAGTTTCTGGGGCTCACTGAAAATGGGAGCTCCTCCTCTCTTAAGCTTTGTAGTTACTTACTTGTTTCTTCTAGTCATGCCACCTACTATGTACTCTGCATCTGCACCTGAACAGCTAACCACATTGCTGAAGAATATCACACGCCCAACTGCTGAGTTCACATAAAGTGTGTGATCACGAGTCTCAAATGAGCATCTAACAATGTGGGACACTTCTAATCTACTTCCATAGTAAGATCACTTTTCTACCCTCAGAGACAACTATCTGACATGTTCTCCTCTCTCCCCAAATCCTCTTCACCTTCCATTGGTCTCACCTCATGCTTCATGGAGAGAACAGACACTGCCATATATTCCACCTTGCCTCATCCTTAATCCCAACAAATTGCCTGTAAATATGGCCATATCCCCTACTCTCCCCTGAGTTATGGTGGAAGATGTGTCTATTTCTGTTTAAGACAATCATGTCCTCCTTCATCTTTTTCAAGACTTTATTTTTAAAATCACCATTTCTGTTTTGTATCATCAGTTTCTCCCTTTTTTGCTGGGTCATTCTCTTCGACAAACATGCCTTGATATCACTAACTTGAGCCCCCTTCTCTTGACTTTCCATCTCTCTTCAACTACTGGCCATTTTGGCTACTAGTCACAGTAAAACTCCTAAAAGACTTCGGCACAGTCACTGTCTCCCCTTTTCCACTTTTCATTTTCTCCTCAACCCACACTGGTCGAGCTCTCATCAGGGTCACCACAAAAATGGCACTTATCAAAGTCTTTGATGACTTCCATCTTGCCATATTCAATGGTGACTTTTCAGTTTCCAACTTATTGGAACCCTCCCTAGTATTTCATCACTACATCTTTCTTGAAATACTTTCTTCACTTTTATTTTAGAATAACAAAAATGTTCTTGTTTTCCTCTTATTTCACTGACCTACCTATTTCTTTTTCCATCTCTTCCTTTTTTAGGCCACTGAGTGCTTTAGTGCTCCTGAGCTATTATGGACCTCAGGCTTTGTTTCCCCTCCAAATTCATATGTTGAAACTAATTAGATGAAGTTAGGAGGTGGGGCTGTTGGGAGATAATTAAATCATGAAAGTGGAAGCCCCATAATGGGAATAATGTCCTTACAGGAAAAGAAAGTGAGCTTGCCACCTTTTTCTGCCATATGAGGTTACAACAAGAAGACTGCTGTCTATAAAGTAGGAAGAGGGTCTTCACCAGGAGCTAACCATGCTATCCCCTTGATCTCAGACTTCTGGCCTTTAGAATTATGAGAAGTAAATGTGTATTATTTAAGTCAGTCAGTCTATGGTAATTTATTATACCATCCCAAGCTAAGACAAGGGCCCAATTTTTGGCTTTCTTATCCATCTACGCTCATCTAATAATATGGTTTAAATATGTGTTCATATGTGAGCAAATATGAAGATCAAGTATTGACATGAATATCATTTTGAATATCACATTTTAATATAAAATATGAATATCACATATTTGTTCATGACTTCCAAACATATATCTCCATCCCAGCCCAGATTCTTCCCACCCCTCACTACTACCCATTGACTTTAAACATGTATAACTAACTGCTTAGATGAGATGTCCATTTGAATATGTAATAAACATCCTGCTTTACGAGGCCAAAACAAAACTTGATTTCTTGCCTCTCCCACTGATCAAATAATTGTGTGCTTCACAAACTTTCCCCATCTCAGTAAAAATCATCATGACCCATTGGTTCACCAAACCTAGGAATTATCCTTAATTCCTCTCACATTTACTCTAATAATAATTTCTGTAGGATCTTCTTCCAAAATATCTCTAACCCAACCGTTTCTCACCATCTTCACCCTATATTCCTAGTCCAAGTCATTATCATAGCAGGTCTTCACTATTGTATTAGTTCTCTAGGGCTGCCATAACCAAATACTATAAACTGGGTGGCTTGAGCAACAGATGTTTATTGTCTTACAGTGCTGAAGGCTAGAAGTCCAAGATCAAGATATGGGAAGGGTTGGTCCTTTCTGAAGGCTGGGAGAGAATGCCTCTCACCTAGATACTGGTGGTTGCTGTCAATCTCTGGTATCCCTTGGTTTGTGGAAGCATCACACAAATCTCTGCCTTTGTCTTCACATAGTGTTCCCTTGGTGTGCATCCCAATCTACAGTTTCCCCTTTTTATAAGGGCAGCAGTCATTGGATTAGGGCCCATCCTAATGACCTCATTTTAACTTGATTATCTCTGTAAAGACCTTATCTCCAAAAAGGTCATATTCTGATGTACCCATGGTTAGGACTTCAACATATGGATTTGAGAGAGAAACACAATCAATCCATAACAACAATTAAAACAGTTTCCTGTCTGGTCTTTTGGACTGCTCTCTTGTTCCCTTATTGTCTATTATCCACACGGTGAGATAGTGATCTTTCTAAAATGTAAATCAGACCATGTCGCTCCCCCTATTTAAAATTTCACAATGGCTTCCCATTGTAGCAAGAATAAAATCTTCTCATCATAGCCTTTCAAGATCTAGTCCTACTTCTTGGACTACATCTTCCCCTATACTCCCATGGTTCACTGGGCTGCAGACATCTAGCCTTCTTCGTGTCCCTGAAATCCTCCAAGCTCATATCCACCTTAGGACACTTGAACTTGCTGTTTTCACAGTTAGAGCCACAAAGCTACCTCCTTCTGGTTATTAAAGTCTCTATTTAAGTATGGCTTTGTCAAAGGCCTTCCCTAACCATCTTGGATACAGTGAACCCCCACCCCCTTCAGTCATCTATCAAGTTCTCCTATTTTGTCACTTTTAAGTGCCTGAGATAATCTTACTTCTTTATATATTCTTTAAGTAGAATAAAAGCTCCATGAGGGCATGAACTGTCTTCCTCATCCTTGTGTTTTCATTTCTTTCAGCCACTCATCTTCTAGATGTTTCAAAGATGCAATTGTTTGAGTAGTTAGGACTATAACTTGTGTGGAACTAGAAATGTTAATATATCTCACAGAAGGTCAATGACGTCTCACTGAGTCCTCCCAAATCTTAGACCACACATCTGTTCAACATTGTAATGTATTAAGCCCCTATATGTTTTATCAAATGGAAAGATGAATCTTCTGCATATTGTCTGAAGAACATTCTCTTTGAATGGAGAAACTGGAAGCAAAGGAAACTTCCAATAGTTTTGTTTTGTCTTAGTTCTTTAGTAATATTATTTGCCACAGACAGAAATTTTCCCCTTTCCTTGTTCTTGCACATTATTTTGCAGAGAAGCCATTTTTATTTTTCCTACTTTTTTCCTACTTAAACAAACCACTGCTCAGCCTATGACAAAGACTTTCCAGTAGTTACTATGCTTTCATGCCAGTCTTTTGTGATAGTTTCCAGTTGCAAAGCTCTGGGATCCTTGTGCAGTCACATTTGCTTTTTAGATGACTCTTCATTTTCTTACTGCAGTCACTTGTGACAGTAGCATCAGAATTTGGCACTTTAATTCTCTCATGTCTCCTGAGTTATACTTGCTTTAAGAGTCCCAGGGCACACTATCATGTCTGCCTTCTTTTTTTTTTCAAAACATTCTGAAATCTGTTTCTTGAATGTCTATGATATGTATCTGACTACCCCCTTCTCTTGCTTTTTCGGACCCTGGGATAACAGGATTTTTCACCTTCTGTAATTTTACCGCTGGTGGCTAGCTCCCCATCATGGCGGGATATGTTCAGGAAAAAGAAGATATCTTCCTGCTATCTCACCAGTGAGTCTCCACCATGTTACATGCTTTCCTGTGGCCAGTACCTGATTCCTATGTAGATGCCTGTAGATCTTTCTCTTTGTTTCAGAGAAGTTTGGTAGAAAGGGTGTGCTCTAGGGGTTTAAAGGACCAGCATTCCGGTCTATCACCATCATTTACTATCTCTGTGACTTTAGATATGTCACTCATCTGCTGTGAGTCACTGCTTTCTATTCTCTAAAATGGAATTAGAATTCCTATTTACATCTTGCAGTTGGTAAGAAGATAACTTGAAATATTGTGTATAGAAATACTTGGAAAGCTATAAAGTAGAACTCTTACACTAATAAAATCCAGGCTGTTGGGGTTTTTTTTGCCTATTGTATTGCCATTGTTTGGCCAGCATTTAAAACTGTGGATTCCATAAAAGGAATCCAGAACTCTGGCTTCCCTTGAACATTCAAAAAAATAAAAGGTCAGGTTACACCAAGCATTCCAACATGACAGCAATAAGCAGGAGCTGAGATGTGGACGGTAGACAGAGCCTATGATTGACACACTGTACTTATGACCTGTATCCAGTCCCTTCACACATTCACTCTGCAATCACCCTAGTCTAAAGTCTGTTTACCAGAAGTGTTGCAGAGAATTCTTTAGAAATACCAAGGACAGAGTACATTAAAAGAGGTTTGTAAGATATGTAGAACAACAATGATGCCATCGTGTGATATTTCTTTACTTAGTGCAAATTTGGTCCTCTTCAAACAACCTCCAAAATCACCACTTAGCTGTGCTATTTCTGTAGTAATACTTGTAAAACTAGGGTGACTTCTATCACAGGTGTTAATTATAAATATTAGTTTTCTTTTCTTAAAATGATAAATATTAAATATAAGATATTAAAGCAAAATCAGAAAGGGTGAAAGAAAGGGAAATTTTGTGCTCTTAAGAGAAGAAGTTAGAAAATCTCTAAAGCTGGCTAGCTGAATTAAGTAAAAATGTGGCATTTTTGTGTCTAAACTAGAATTCAGGGTGGCAAATTATAAACCAAAGTGACCAGTTCTGACGACCAGAGACATTGTGCCTGCAATTTCGTGTAAATTTTCCTGAATGTCATCTGAGATGTGTACAAAGCTGGGCTTTCTCTCTAGAGCTGATGTTTGAAGAATTCTAGGTGAAAATCATATCATCTCAATGTTCTCTGTAGAGTGTATCCATTATTAAAGCAGTCATATAGGCATGAAGCAAATTAGACCTTAAATATGAATTTCAGACAAGGAAATAACATCTGGGGCAAGAATGAAAGGAGAAAAGGGGTCTCTTAATGTCTTCCTCAGCCATTTTTTTAAGAGAAAGTGAGAGTGCACACATGCATGGGTTGGGGGAGGGGCAATGAGAGGGGAGAGAGAGAGAGAGAGAGACAGAGAGAGAGAGAGAGAGAGAGAGTCTTAAGCAGGCTCCATGCCCAGCAGAGAGCCCAGTGTGGGGCTCATCATGGGGCTAGGTCTCAAGACCCTGAGATCCTGACCTGAGCCTAAATCAAGAGTTGGAGCTTAACCAACTGAGCCACCCAGGTGCCCCATCTGCCATTTTCATTTGATTGGTGGATTTTCACTGGGCTTCCTCTCTGCCTGCTTCATCCCTCCCAGAACATGACGGGTCTCTGCAGAAACTTAAGGATGCACCAGCTCTCTGTACTGATGCTTTGATGTCTGACAGCTCAGTTTGAAAAAAATCCTCCTTTTGCTGAAGATTTTCAGCTTCTATAATTGGCTTTTTTTCTTTTGTCATTCAAACGCTTCACTAAACCGCCCAGGTGAACCTCCTTGTTCTTATGTGTTTCTCCACAGGGTAATTTTGAACTGAAACTAGACTCCCGTGGCATTCATGAAACTCTAAATTTTCTTTCCTCTTTTTGCTTCCACCAACACGGGGTTGTCTCTGCTATTATTCCTGACTCATTCTTTCCAGCATGTGTTTAATATGCCCATTTACCATTTATACACAATTCCCTCACTTCACATGTCCATTTCAAACAACAGCTTGTGGTTTTCCTGGTTTTTGCCAGCCTTGGGAAAAAAAAAAACATTAAAAGAGACTTTATTTTTTTCCATCACACTCATAACAAAAAGTATAAAGAACAATATCTCACAGATTACAAAAATTATGTGAATTTCCTGTGTTACTCTGTTTGTTTTTGGTGGATGCTAATGCCAAAAAGACCGTAACTTATGTAGCAAGAAACTACTAGATACGGGTTAATAAAATTTAGCAGTTTTACTTTTCACTGTTAGAATTATATTAAGCACAGTACAGTAATTAAGTCTGAAATTGATGCTACTTCATCTTGTTACAAATAATTTGCAGTGTTCAATTATTTGAAATACTGCTTATGATTTAAGCAAATGGATGAGTATTTGTTATAAACAAAATTTAGTAGCTCTGAATCAAGGGCAAGGAGCTATTAAATAAGCATAAATTTGAAATAAATTGTTGCTTGATTTCAGATGCCTTAAATGATAGAATCTCAAAGGAATATTGAATTTCTCAAATGGTCATGCACTTACTTCTGTAGGATGGAAAAATGGAAGGAACAAGGGAAGGAGGGAAGGAAGGGAGGAAGTGAAAGAGGGACAGAAGGGAGGAAAGGAAGGGGAGGGGGAAGGAGGAGAGAGAAAGAGAAAGAAGGAAAGGAGGGAGAGAGAAAAGTGGGGAGAGGGAAGGAAGGAAGGAAGGAAGGAAGGAAAGAAAGAAGGGAGGGAGAGGGGGAAAGGAAAGGAAAGAGGGAAGAAGAAAAGGAGGGAGGAAAGAAAGAAGAAAAGAAGGTAAGGAGGGAGGGAGAGGGAAGGGAGGAAAGGAGGGAGGGTGGAGAGGAGGAAGGAAGGGAGGGAGGGGGGAAGAGAAAGAAAGACATATTCTTTGAGTGATAGCCTTCTTTAATGAAAAATAATTCTTCTGTAATATCATCTTGAAATGCTCATGAGGTATCACTTCCTACATTTTACTATGATTGTTTCTTTAATTGTTCATCTTCACTCAATTCTGAAGTTTGTTGAGCAGGAATCATATCTTGCTTATTGTAATCCCTAGCACCATGTTTGGCATGGAGGAGTGCTATATGTCTATAACTATCTATATATCTATACCTATCTACATGTTGATAGCTAATATCTATATCTATATCTGCATTCGAAGAATGACATCAATTCCTGTTCATATAGCCTAAAATTATTTTTCTTTACAATGGTAAAAGGATAGAACTCATGGACTACGTTTTTTAGAAGAGTCATTTAGTAGAGTGTACTCCAAGAATCCAGCAAAGCTGTAAACAGTTTGAATGCTGACCTTGGCCACTTCTTTCCTAACCCTCCTGAAATACCAACTCTTTGAATCTTTGCCATGCATGAAAACACAGTAAAGAAAAGCATGCAAAGGAAAGAAGGAATGTGGGTGAGTTTTTGTCAGAGAGTCCATTGAGAGCTCTTATATTGATTCCCAGTCCCCACCTAGCCTAAAGCTTTCAACTGATGTGGGGTGTTGCCCAGAAAATCAGTATTTAAGAGTTCCCCACATGATTCAGCGTTCAGCCTGGATTGAAAAACAACTGTCTAGTGGGTCAAATCAACCTGCTTTAGTTGAGCAAGCTCCCAAGTGGGGACAGTTGACATGGCTCACTTATGCTAACACCATGTAAGGGGGTGTCCACTAGGAAAGCTCTGCTAGCACTGTGGTCCTCTCCACTCCTCTGCTCCTGGCCTATTCTGGAGGAGGAGGGACTGGGAAAGGTAGAGAGGGTGGGGAAGTGTTGACGAAGAATAGACTTTGCCTAGGTGGCCATTAGTAAATGTTTTTACTAGTGTTTAAGTGCATTGAGCCACCATTAAGCAAATACTTGTTGAGAACCTGCTACATACTAGTTCATGGGGCCTGTGAATACAGCACTGAATAAGACCAACCAAGTCCCTGGCCTCATGGAACATCTATGCTGGGTGCAAGGCAGAGTATAGACAAACAGCTGTGTTGATGTCATTGATACCAATGAGATAAAAATTAAAGCAGGGTCAAGAGTAGAGAGTGATGGAGACGGAATAGAGCGTAGACTGGGTGGCCAAGGAGGACAGCTATGAGAAGGTGGTGTTTGAGCTGAGACCTCAAAGAAGAGGAGTTAAGGTGGGAACCGTATGGGAGCTGAGAGAACAGAAAGGGAAGAGCCTCTGGGTTGAGGATATCCTCAGCATGTCTGAAACTAGAAAGTTCTTGGGGTTGGAATGGAGCAAGTCAGCTCAGGGGCCATGGGGAGAAGTCTACAATGTCTCCAGTGTGATTCAATTTCCCCGGAGAATTATGAGCATGAGATGGACTCAATATAATTTTTTAAAATATTTATTTATTTATTTTTAGAGAGAGAGTGTGAGAGAGAGCAGGGGAGGAGCAGAGAGAGAGAACCCCAAGTGATCCCTGCACTGGCTTGAACTCATGAACTGTGAGATCATGATCAGAACCCAAATCAAGAGTGAGACACTTAACCGAGTAAGCCACCCAGGTGCCCCTCTAATGTTGTTATTAAAAAGATCACTCTGGGGCGCCTGGGTGGCGCAGTCGGTTAAGCGTCCGACTTCAGCCAGGTCGCGATCTCGCGGTCCGTGAGTTCGAGCCCCGCGTCGGGCTCTGGGCTGATGGCTCGGAGCCTGGAGCCTGTTTCCGATTCTGTGTCTCCCTCTCTCTCTGCCCCTCCCCCGTTCATGCTCTGTCTCTCTCTGTCCCAAAAAAATAAATAAACGTTGAAAAAAAAAAATTTAAAAAAAAAAAAAGATCACTCTGCTGCCATGAGGAAAATGAGCTCAGGGGGCTAAGGGTAGAAGGGCCTCCTTTTGGGAGGTCATTGCAGTGGTCCAAGCACTTGGCAGTGGTTCCATTAAGATAGATTGTGGAAGAGGGAGAAACATCAAGATTCAGGGTATATTTGAAAGTGGAGTGGTGAAGATTTGCTGATGCAGAGGATGTTGAGATAAGAGAAAGACGTTTCAACTGTGTCACATGGTTATAAGTACTAAATACCTGTAAAATGCATTCTGAATGCTTAGAACACTGTCAAAAATGTGGTAAGCACTAAAAAATCTTAGCTACTGTTGAATATACAAGCAAATGTGTTGAGTAGATGATTCTCTATTCAAATTTGTAGCTCATGGGGGAGGGGGGAGCTAGAGATACATGTTTGGGAGTTACCAGGACTTGGTGGCATTTAAAACCATTGGACTAGATGAAATCTTCAAGGGGATGAGTATGGAATAAGAAGACTGACAGTAGAGCCCTGGGGCACTTTGACATAGACTTGAGAGCAGAGAAGAAGAGGAGACAAGAGGAAAGATGAAAAGGGAGGAGAATAAAAAGCCAAGACTAAGAAATTCCCCCAAGAAGCAGCAAGTGCCTCCAAGAAATGGCAAGTTTTTGGAAGAACCTTTTGAAAATTTCAAGCCAAAGGCTTAAAAAGGTTACCATAACTTCCGGTGGTCAGGTTCACAAGGCTGCATTGTTTTTGAGCACTTGCTGGGATTATTCTAGTCAACTCCCACCTTAAAACACTTTACTCACTTACCTTTCAGGACTCTCCATGCCCCAGAATTTCCTCTTTCTTCTTCATGTCTTTTTATTATTTCTCCCACTCATTGAAGCAAGAAACCACCCTGGCTGCCTCCCAAATTGAACAAATTTTGCTTTCCAAAATAGCCCCATTCTAGAAACACGAGCTTTTCTTTCTACAAGAATACCTATTTACAAATTAACTCAGGCCATTATAGAGGTGCAGGGAAAGAGCCATTATTTACATAAACAAAATATTTTTAAAAATCACATGTACATTTTAGGGGTATCTGGGTGGCTCAGTCCGTTAAGCATCCGGCTCTTGGTTTCGGCTCAGGTCATGATCTCAAGGTTCATGAGTTCGAGCCCCATGTCGGGCTCTGTGCTGACAGCACGGAGCCTGCTTGGGATTCTATCTTTCTCCTTCTCTCCCTGTCCCTCCTCACTCTCTCTCTCTCTCTCTCTTTCTCTCTCAAAATAAATAATTTTTTAAAAAAAAATTTGCATGTACATTTTAAAATGTAAATTTGAGTTTAAGCCAATAGCTCTTGAATTCATCATTTTAGGAGAGAGAGCGCTGCCGTCTGGAAAGTGGTCTTTGGCATCAACAACCTAGACCACCCGTCGACATTTATGCAGACGCGCCTGGTGAGGACCATCATCCTGCATCCTCGCTACAGTCGAGCTGTGGTTGACTACGACATCAGCATAGTGGAGCTAAGCGAAGACATCAATGAAACCATCTACGTGCGGCCCGTCTGCTTACCCGGCACGGAGCAGTCCTTGGAACCGGATACGTACTGCTACATCACAGGCTGGGGGCATATGGGCAACAAAAGTAAGCCACCGTCCTCAGGAGCACTTGCCTTTCAGTTTGTCCCTGGAAAACACTGTGTGACCGCCCAGCCGTCGGCGCCAGTTTCCCATTTTCACTTCTAAAAGTGTAGCCACAAATAGCAAAGACGAGGTGCACGTGTCACACCCACCTGCCATGCACATGGAGGTGTCAGCACCTCACGGTACTTGAACCTGCCAGGCTCACGTGCAGCCTCAAAAATCCTTCTCTGCACCCCAGATTCTTTCTCCAGGGAGCCGCTGCCGATGCCCTGGGGCTGCCCTGTGAGATAAGGCTTATCTTCCTGGCTTCAGACCGGTCTCTACCGGTGATTTGCACTCTGCAGGCCAAGTCACTCTCACTGGGAGCCCCCTCTCTGGAGATCAGGCAGTTTCAGTCCTGCGGTCAGGCTGCATGGTCACGTTTCCAATTCTCTGTTATGATTTGGTCTTGTCAACATCCATAACAAGCTGTAAGTCCTTCCAGAAGGAAACCTGATTTGCCATTTGCCTGTTTAAATTGATTAAAATAGTTGGGCTCTCTAGATGCTTGAAACCTACAAAACACAAAAATTAAGCAATTGGTACTGCCTACTCCCAGCCCCCATAATGGATTCTCTCATTTTGTTGGACCTGTTAAAAGTTTAGAATAAGAATGTAATCAGTGAGGCATTTGCTTTACAGTAAGTGCTGGCCACCCCAACTGTATCAAGAACACCAGCACGGCTCTCGGGAATGCCGATGTATATTGATATCCTGTTATCTATGTTAGCAACTGCCGATTTGAATGACAGTTTTTTTCTTCTTCTCAAAATTTAGTCAGAAAAGTTATGGGCTAAGTTGAGTTTCTTTTCTATGTTATCACTTGAGGACAGAAAGAAAAAGTCAAACGATAGAAATGAGTCAATGCCATCTGAAGAGCTCCCATGGAAGACCTTTGAAGGCGGTGTCGGACATATGATGTCACGATCCCTGTGGCTCTTGGTTTTTCAAAGCTATAATTAGTACCGTGATGTGATATAGCAGCAGAATATGCTTTATATTGTGTCTGCTTGTGTTTCCACAATATCCACATCAAACTCACAGCAATCATGTAGCATCACACAGACCACATATATGGCATGGCATGAAGACCAGGGGTCCGAATTCAGTTAGAAAGGTTTGATTGACCCTGACTTTCTAGCTTACTCTAAAATGGAAAAAAATAATAGCAACTGTCTATTTCACAGGATTATTGCAAAGATTAAAGACAAGAGGCCCAGAAAATGCCGAGCTCAGGTCCTGGCCTGTACCCAGTAAATGTTGGTGATGGTTCTTATCACTATTCTTTGCACAATTCATTGAAACTGTTCCCGTCACACTGATTTCCCCATACATGCCTCTTTCTTCCTATAAGCTGTCCTGTACATAGGCACTGCTTTACCATCACTATCTAAAAGGAGAACAATGTGTATAATTTGGTAGAAGGTCTAAACAACAAAAGATTATGCTCCAAGAAATCCGTTATTATTCTGTGACAATGTAGAAACAAGATGGAATTCACATGTTCCCTCTGCTGACAGTAGGGATGGCTTTGTCCCTTTCGACATCTCCCTGTCATCTCCTCTAGGGATTAAAGGTTCTTACCTCCAGTAATGGCTATGGCAGTACATGATGAGACGTATTCTGTAAACCTAAGATAGAGCAATCATTCCCCTGTTAGACCAGATGGTGTTCTGTACCTTAGCAGAAGGGGGCTGGCATGCTCCGCTGACATTGATCCAGCAGCCTCGCATCTGGGGGCAGTTCTTTGGCTTGATTATTTCCCTTTTCATTTTAGTAGTTGTTGTTCTTGTTGCAGGATATATTAAGGGGGGGCGGAAGCACGAGCCAAGTTACCTAAGCAAGTTACTTGACCAGTCTGTACCTCAGTTTTCCCACTGGTAAAATAAAGGGGTTTGATGAGATGATTGCTGTCAACACTTCTAATTGGAAGATTCTGACGCCAAACAAGACTTGTCTTTGAGACGACACTTTAAGTAAAGGTTATGGTTCTCTTGGTATACAGATGTAATCATTTCATATATAGCTAGCCTCATCTTTGAGTCATTTTACCCTCTTATATATTGTGTTTCTTCTCTTTTAAAAAATCTAGTGCCTTTTAAGCTGCAAGAGGGAGAAGTCCGCATCATCTCTCTGGAGCAATGCCAGTCCTACTTTGACATGAAGACCATCACCACCCGGATGATATGTGCCGGCTATGAGTCCGGCACAGTCGACTCGTGCATGGTAAATTGCTTTCTGGTTACCGAGGAGATTCAGTTCAGCAGTAACGTCGATGGGTCCATATAAACTTGTTATGATTCATTTGTGGCCCTTTGGGAATGCTTTTTGAAGATTGCTTATTACCAAATGTTTAATTATTCACAGTATATACTTTATCCAGTACCCGAGTGATCCCCCTAACTACCTCCATGCCCTTCACTCAGGTTGCCCTCAGCTTTCTCATCTACTGCATGGGGAACAGCACCCTGGGTCGGCAAAACGAAGAAAAACAGTTGTCTGGCCCATCTCAGCAGCTAGCACAAACAAGGTTCTGTGAGGAGCTAGTGGTAATCATGGCTCCAACCAGGCTGCCCCTCCCCACCTCCCCTCCCTGCCCACAGCAGAGGAGCACCAAAGGATGTTTTCAGCCATCAGGGTGACGGCGTTAAAGCACACACCACATCCCACCTTCCAGGCTGTGTGAGAGAACTACCTTTGTCTCAAGAGTTGATTGCTCCTGAGTTGATTGCTTTCGACACCCAGGATTCCTGGTCGCAGTAGTTTCCTGAGCATGCTAACTTAGCAATACAGGGAGGCGTTTTTATTTCTATATAATAAACATTCATTGAATATTATGTTGAACTAGAAACCAGGGAAGGACAAAAGAGTTATTTTTTTCTTTCCATTTTAAAATTTTAATTCCAGCATAGTTAACATACAATGTTATACTAGTTTCAAGTGTACAAGTGATTCAACAATTCCATTCATCACCGGGGGCTCATCACATGTGCACTCCTTAATCTCCACCACTGATTTCACCCATCCCCCTCCCCACTTCCCCTCATCAGTTTATTCTTTATAATTAAGAGTCTCTTTCTTGACTTGTCTTTTTTTCCCCTTTGTGTTGTTTCTTATATTTCACATATGAGTGAAATCATATGGTATCTTTCTCTGACTGAGTTACCTTGCTTAGCATTATACTCTCTTGCTCTATCCGGGTCATTGCAAATGGCAAGATTTCATGCTTTTTATGGCTGAATGATATTCCATATTCCAAGATATCCGTATTCCAAGATAAATACCATATCTTCTTTATCCATTCATCAATCAGTGAACACTTGGACTGCTTCCACAACTTGGCTATTGCAAATAATGCTGTTATAAACATCAGGGTGAATGCATCCCTTTGAATTAGTGTTTTTTATTCTTTGGATAAATACTCAGTAGTGCTATTACTGGAACTTAGGATAGTTCTATTTTTACCATTTTGAGGAACCCCCATATTGCTTTCCACAATGGTTGCATCAGTTTGCATTCCCACCAACAGTGCAAGAGTGTCCCTTTTTCTCCATATCCTCACTAACTCGTTTTTGATTTTAGCCATTCTGACAGGTGTAAGGTGATACCTCATTGTAGTTTTTAAAAAAATTTTTTAATGTTTATTCATTTTTTGAGAGGCAGAGTGTGAGTGGGGGAGGGCTAGAGAGAGAGAGGGAGACACAGAATCCAAAGCAGGCTCCAGGCTCCGAACTGACAGCACAGAGCCCAACGCAGGGCTCAAACTCACAAACCGTGAGATCATGACCTGAGCCAAAGTCAGACGTTTAACCGACTGAGCCACGCTGGCGCCCCTGTAGTTTTTAAAAAATTAATTAATTAATTAATTTTTAAATTTACATCCAAGTTAGTTAGCATATAGTGCAACAGTGATTTCAAGAATAGATTCCTTAATGCTTCTTACGCATTTAGCCCATCCCCCCTCCCACAACCCCTCCAGCCACCCTCTATTTGTTCTCCATATTTAATGTTTTGTCTTATGTTTTGTCCTTCTCCCTATTTTTATATTATTTTTGCTTCCCTTCCCTTATGTTCATCTGTTTTGTATCTTAAATTCCTCATATGATTGAAGTCATATGATATTTGTCTTTCTCTGACTAATTTCGCTCACATTGAAACCCTCTAGTTCCATCCACGTAGTTGCAAATGGCAAGATTTCATTCTTTTTTATTGCCGAGTAATACTCCATTGTGTGTGTGTGTGTGTGTGTGTGTGTGTGTGTGTGTGTGTGTATACTACATCTTCTTTGTCCATTCATCTATCAATGGATATTTGGGCTCTTTCCATACTTTGGCTATGGTCGATAGTGCTGCTATAAACATGGGGGTGCATGTGCCTCTTCAAAACAGCACATTTGTATCCGTTGGATATGTATCTAGTAATGCAATTGCTGGGTTGTAGGGCAATTCTGTTTTAAGTTTTTGAAGAACCACCATACCGTTTTCCAGAGTGGCTGCACCAGTTTGCATTCCCACCAACAACGCAAAAGAGATCCTCATTCTCCACATCCTCGCCAACACCTGTTGTTGCCTGAGTTAATGTTTTCCATTCTGACTGGTGTGAGGTGGTATCACTTTGTGGTTTTGATTTGTATTCTCCTGATGATGAGTGATGTTGAGCATTTTTTTATGTGTCGGATGGCCATCTGGATGTCTTTGGAGAAGTGTCTATTCATGTCTTTTGCCCATTTCTTCACTGGATTCTTTGTTTTTTGGGGGTTGAGTTTAATAAGTTCTTTATAGATTTTGGATACTAACCCTTATCTGATAATCATCTCCTATTCTGTCAGTTGCCTTTTAGTTTTGCTGATTGTTTCCTTTGCTGTGCAGAAGCTTTTTATTTTGATGAGGTCCCAATAATTCATTTTTGCTTTTGTTTCCCTTGCCCCCGGAGACATGTTGAGTAAGAAGTTCTGTGGGCAAGTCAAAGAAGTTTTTGCCTGCTTTCTCCTCTAGGATTTTGATGGCTTCCTGTCTTATGTTTAGGTCTTTTATCCATTTTGAGTTTATTTTTGTGTATGGTGTAAGAAAGTGGTTCAGGTTAATTTTTCTGCATGTCACTGTCCAGTTTTCCCAGCACCATTTGCTGAAGAGATTGTCTTTATTCCATTGGATATTCTTCCCTGCTTTGTCAAAGATTAGTTGACCGTAGGTTTTTGGGTAAATTTCTGGGTTCTCTATTCTGTTCCAGTGATCTGAGTGTCTGTTCTTGTGCCAGTATCATACTGTCTTGATGATTACAGCTTTCTAGTATAGCTTAAAGTCTGGGATTGTGATGCCTCCTGCTTTGGTTTTCTTTTTCAAGATTGCTTTGGCTATTCAGGGTCTTTTCTGAGTCCATACAAATTTTAGGATTGTTTGTTCTAGCTCAGTGCAGAATGCTGGTGTCATTTTGATAGGGATTGCATTGAATATGTAGATTGCTTTGGGTAGTATCGACATTTTAACAATATTTGTTCTTCCAATCAGGAGCATGGAATCTTTTTCCATTTTTGTGTGTCTTCTTCAACTTCTTTCATAAGCTTTCTATAATTTTCAGTGTACAGGTTTTTCGCCTCTTTGCTTATGTTTATTCCTAGGTATTTTATGGTTTTTGGTGCAATTGTAAATGGAATCGATTCATTGATTTCTCTTTCTGTTGCTTCATTATTGTTGTATAGGAATGGTACTGATTTATGTGCACTGATTTCATATCCTGTGACTTTGCTGAACTCATGGATCAGTTCTAGCAGTTTTTTGGTGGAATCTTTTGGGTTTTCTGTATAGAGTATCATGTCATCCGCGAAGAGTGAAAGTTTGACTTCCTCCTGGCTGACTTGGATGCCTTTTGTTCCTTTGTGTTGTCTTACTGCTGAGACTAAGACTCCAATACTATGTTGAATAACAGTGGTGATAGTGGACATTCTTGTCGTATTCCTGACCATAAGGGGAAAGCTCTCAGTGTTTCCCCATTGATGATGATATTAGCAGTGGGTCTTTCATATATGGCTTTTATGATCTTGAAGTTTGATCCTACCATCTCTACTTTCTTGAGGGTTTTTATCAAGAAAGGATGCTGTATTTTGTCAAATTCTTTCTCTGCATCTATTGAGAGGATCATGTGGTTCTTGTCCTTTCTTTTATTGACATAAGAAAAGTTAACACCTATTCTTTTGAGGCTATTCCAAAAAAATAGAAATGGAAGGACAACTTCCAAACTATTCTGTGAAGCGAGCATTACCTTGATTCCAAAACCAGACAAAAACCCCACTAAAAAGGAAAACTACAGACCAATTTCCCTGGTGAACGTGGATGCA
Source organism: Lynx rufus (assembly GCF_022079265.1). Taxonomy (NCBI): domain Eukaryota; kingdom Metazoa; phylum Chordata; class Mammalia; order Carnivora; family Felidae; genus Lynx; species Lynx rufus. The sequence goes on along the minus strand of NW_025814845.1, from coordinate 37,048,288 downwards.
AAAATCCTCAACAAGATACTAGCCAACCAGATCCAACAATACATTAAAAGAATTATTCACCACAACCAAGTGGGATTTATACCTGGGATGCAGGGCTGGTTCAATATCCTCATTGTAGTTTTGATTTGCGTTTTCCTGATGATGAGTGATGTTGAACATCTTTTCATGTGTCTGTTGGCCATCTGGATGTGTTCTTTGGAAAAATGTCTATTCATATCTTCTGCCTATTTTTTAATTGGGTTATTTGTGTTGTGGGTGTTGAGTTGTATCAGTTCTTTATATATTTTGGATACTAACCCTTTATTGGATTTGTCATTTGCAAATATCTTCTCCCATTCCATAGGCGGTTTTTTAGTTTTGTTGATTGTTTCCTTCGCTGTGCAGAAGCTTTTTATTTTGATGTGGCTCTAATAGTTCATTTTTATTTTTGCTTTTATTTCCTTTCCCTCAAGAGACATATCTAGAAAAATGTTGCTGTGGCCAATGTCAGAAACATTACTGCCTGGGCATGTACATGCTGACTAGTTTTCCCAGCACCATTTGTTGAAGAGACTTTTTCCCATTGGATATTCTTTCCTGTTTTGTTGAAGATTTATCGACCATATAATTGTGGGTTTATTTCTGGGTTTTCTATTCTGTTCTATTGATAAATGTGTCTGTTTTTGTGCCAGGACCATACTGTTTTGATCACTACAGCTTTGAAATATAACTTGAAGTCTGAAATTGTGAAACTTCCAGGTTTGTTTTTCTTTTTCAAGATTGCATTGGTTATTCAAGGTCTTTTGTGGTTCCATATAAATTTTAGGATTGTTTGTTCTGGTTTTGTGAAAAATGCTGTTGGTATTTTGATAGAGATTGCATTAAATCTGTAGACTGCTGTAGGTGGTATGGACATTTTAATAATATTTGTTCTTTCAATCCAAGATAGTGGAACATCTTTCCATTTCTTTGTGTCATCTTCAATTTCTTTCATCAATGTTTTATAGTTTTCAGAGTATAGGTCTTTCACCTCTCCGGTTAAGTTTATTCCTGGTATCTTACAATTTTCGGTGCAGTTGTAAATTGGATTGTGAATTTCTCTTTCTGCTTCAAAGAAGTTTACAACAGAGTGCAACTGCTATGGAAGACCTTTGTTATTTCACTGCTGTTCAGTAAATCAGATTGCCCCTCACATTTTAGAATTGATGAAGAGATCAACAATGTCATTACCACTCACACGACATAACAAGAGAACATTCTCAGTGGCCTATTTCAAAACGGGCAAATCAGGGGACTGGAAATGGCCCAGTGGTGATTCTTTAGTTGTCATGGGAAAGAGGGAGGCAGGCGCCTCCTCTGCAGTTTCACCAAGGCCACAGTCTCTTCTGCTTCCTGACCACGAATTGTCCAACTGAGGTGGGCAGCGGTGGAAGAATTCCTATCTTCATATGAGAGGCCCAGGTTTGATTTCCCAAGCCAAAAAAAAAAAAAAAAAAAAGTGTTTGGGAAGGCAGCTTGGTGTGGGTCTTGGGACACAGAATGTGCAGCCTGAAAGTTTTGGGTTGGGTCCTATCTCTGCCTGTAAGAACAAAGTGACCTGGAGAAGTTTCTCTAGAAAGTTTTCTCATAAGATGGGGCTGATTCTAATATTCAGGGTGTTTGATGATTACCCACGTCCATGTATGTGAAAGCCCTTTCACCTATCTGTGTGTGATGTCTGACTCAATGAATTGTGCCTTTAGCATCAGTATCTATCGGTTGGTGCTTGTTGTGTTCCAGTATCTCTTCCAAGTGCTTTTTAATAACTCATTTAATCCTCACAATCAACGCTTGTGGCAGTATCATTGTTTTTGCTATTTTACAAATCAAGACAGCAAGGGAGCAGAGAGGTTAAGTAATTAACCCCGTATCACCCAGCATGAAGGTGGCAGAGTGAGGATATGAACTCAGGAAGTCCAGCTTCAGGGTCCAAGTGCTCAACCGCTACACTCTCCTGGTAACAGTGATGAGTGTGTATACATTTCTCCCTGTTCCCAACACCATTCGGAGACCCACCCCAAATTAGTGCCTCTTCATCCCTTGGTAATTGCTAAAGGAGAAGAAGGGAGGTGTTCTTTGAAAGAGAATTGAAGCCCAAGCACAGGCACAGGCATGTTCATATCATGTCGCCTGGTAGGAACTAGGTCCTAGGAGTTCAACACTGTGGGTGTCTTAAATGCATACCAGATACTCTATAATACATCCCCAGGGAGCATACAGAACAAAACAAATAATCAAAAGCTACTTTTTCCCCAGGTCTGGAGCAAGATTATTTACCAGAACCTCTCGTTATCTTCCTCAATTACATCCATAGCATACATTGGAAGCTGTTAGACCCTTCTGTTAAGGTCTAGAAATAAATCATGGGGATCAATACTGAGGCCAAACATAAACTTTGGCCTAACGCCCAATATTATGAAAAGGAAGAGGACCAAAAAAGAGCAAATTATGCCTTTTTGCTGTATAATCCCTTGTATTTGAATTGCTTCTTTCTCCTCTCTTGCTTTCCACCTGACACTTGTTTATTTGCCTCACGACGCTTAACTCAAAATCCACATCTTGGGAAGGCACTTTTGTTCTTCTCCAGCTGGCAGTAATCGCTCACTCCTTTGAAGACTCCTTCGTCATGGTCCTTAGTCCTGGCTTTCAAGTAGAGTTATGCTTGGTACCCAAGCAGACTTGTGACCTCTCTGGGACAAAAAAAAAAATGGTGCCTTCTTCGTCTTCATAGACCCTAGCACAGAATCTTGCAGAGTAGATGCTGAATAGTTATTTGGCTAAATTCCTGATCTGAAAGTACAGAGATGCTGACCTGTACACGTCTCATTTTTTTTTAGAAATGCTAGTTACATTTGATTTTATTGGCAGCATCTTTCAGTATACCGAATTCCCAAGTTACCGTGTACCCCTTTCCATTCTCTTCTCTGAAGAGGCTTCTTTTTTAGAGGCAACGTAGGCACGTCCAACTTTAATAGCACTCTGGCATAATAAACAGCTTATCCTAAATAAGTCAGCATTTTACTCTTGCCTTTACCTAAGGGGAGATAAAACAATTGTGGAATTTGATAAAATTTTTCTAGTAAATTTTGCTTTAAAAAACTCCATGAGGCTTCCAGGCAGAACGGTTTATTCAGCCTCTTGCAAGGTCTATCCTGACTATTCAGGCTTACGGCATTGCTAAGTTAGGAACGTAAGGATCGCCATTGCCACAAAAGCCCACAGCACAGTCAAAACTCTATTTCTAATAGCAGTAGTAGTTGCTGACACTTCTGAGAAGTAGTTATGGAGCTGGAGTCATGGTGTCAGGACGCCTGCATCTAACGCTAACTCTGCCAACGAACACGTTACACACATGTGCCTCAGGCTCATTGCCTCCAACACGCATATTATAATTATTGTCAACTCATAGGGGTTTCATGAGGATTAAATGAGCTAATCCGAGGGCAAGGGTTTAGAGGAGGCATCAATAAACATAATTACTGTTTTTCTCCAACATGACCCGAGCGGGAAGACCATCTAGCTAATTCTAAGTCTGAAATTCTTACAGGGCAAGGATTATTGGTAAACTCCCACTATGAATTTCCACACTTACTTCCTTATTTTACAAGGTATCCATCCCTCTCTTTTGAGGCAGTGTGGAATGCACTTAATCTCTGATCTTTTCAGATGTAACAAATAGTAACATTTATAAAGTCATAGTGTCTTAATTACATGTGGGCAGAAGAACTGCAACACCTGAAGTTAGATGTCAAGAACGAAAATCCCCAGCATGTGAAAGAGAATACAAGCTATCCACAAAATACCTTGCCGGAAATAATTCTTATGTGGTGTTTTCCATTCAAGCATACTAATTGAAACGGTCCTAAAAACTATTAAGAAATCAAGCAAGTTGTCAGTGTCTTTTACTGAATGCACACATTAATGGAGCATGAATCTTGAAAATAGGGTTATTCTGGAGTATTTTTCTAGTAATGCTTTGTGGAGAAAATCAAATCTCTGAATGTCCCATTTGGGTACTTTCCACATTTATAAAATGACTCAAAGTTAAAGAACGAGATCAAACTAGCAGAGTATTAGTTCTGATACACCCATTTAAAAAGAAATTATGACCTATTTGAATTTAGCACAGGAAATGACTGAGAAATCTTCTGATTTCTTGGGGAAAAAAAAGAATGTAGTCCTTTCCCAAGGCACCTCCGTTTTTTTCAAGATCAGAGTGTAAGTGCAAGTTCCACTTGCGTAGGTCGAAAGCACGCTCCCTCCACCAGTTGGCAATGAAAGCTTTGTTAGAACTTTCCAAGAAGTTGGTTAAGCTGGGTTTGGCTTTATTGCACCCTCAGGATAACACAGACGCCATGAGGGTTCCGAAATACCAGTGACTAATGTGCACTGCTATTCATTACAGGGTGACAGCGGCGGGCCACTTGTTTGTGAGCGGCCTGGAGGACAGTGGACATTATTTGGTTTAACCTCATGGGGCTCCGTGTGCTTTTCCAAAGTCCTGGGGCCTGGGGTTTATAGCAATGTGTCCTACTTCGTCGAGTGGATTGAAAGACAAATATACATCCATACCTTCCTCCTAAACTAATCCCAAAGATGATCAGAGACTTTTGCCAGCTACATTCAAAGAAAATGGCCTTTTTGACTGTGGAGTGCTTCCCGCAGAGAGCTGAACAGAAGCACTTTCCGTGGACCGGGATGCTCGGCAGTGCACTGCAAATTTTCATGTTTGTTTTGGTCTAATTTTATTCCGTTTTTTTTTCAACTTTAGTTTTCTCTTGTTTCAAGTTTAATGAAGTCTTTAAAAAAAAAAAAAACCCAAAAACAAAGAAAAGCAGATTTTGTTCTCTTGCCAGGCCTAACCTTGACCTTAGCACAAAATTTATCAGCCCTGGAATATGACAGGTGCTAGGGGAGCAGGTTATGGAAAATTCTCTTTCAGTCACAAAGAGGACCTTGAGATCCAGGATGACTAATCTTTGCCGGTTTTTGTTTCTTGAGCACAGTGGCAAATTGCAATATTAATGCTGGAGACTTGCTTTTGATTTATTAAAAAGCCAGGATAATTTACAAGCTTAAATGATTTACTGGTACTCTTCTCAACTTTGCATAATTCTGAGAACCTATGACGGACAGATATAAAAGACAAGTAGCATCCACTGCGGTAGCTGAAATGGAAGGACATTTTGAACACAAAGTTCTTCAGACATCAACATTAGCACTCCCATAGAGGACTGCACGCTCAGAACTCAAATCAAGGATGTTGCTTTATAGAAAAGTCTCCACAAAAGCTTCTCCAGAGCTGGGGTTTGTTCATTGTGTATCGGCTGACTGAGATTTTAACAACTAGAAGCATATTCGTGGAAAACATTTTGTTTTGCCTGTGTGACAATGAATGGAGATTAAAGCTTGCCAAAGGAGAACTCGCTTTAGACTGGAGAGATTCAATTTTGGAAGAGGAAAATTAAATTGCACCCGACCTCCAATTCCATATTTTCCAATTGTCCTGTGTTCACCCATAACAATAGAGTCGCAGAACCGCATCTCAAAGCACGGTGAAAGTTTGCCTGGAGTACCACATTTTGTCCTTGAAACATGTTTCATATCTGGTGTTGTTGCCATTTCCTCCTGTTGATGATTAAAACAAAATTTTTTTACTGCTTTTAAGCACTAGGCCACTTTATGCACATCAATCTCTCCCCACTAAAAAGCTCCAAAATATAGATTTTCACACGGAAGTAATTTAGTTAGGCGTTCATTTTGCAACATCCAAATGCCTTTTGAGCAAGTAGTGTTCCCTACTAACCTTCACCAGCAAGCAACCCGGACTGCCTCAGCAGAGACACTACCTGCTATTTTATACATGTATTTTTGTACTCTTTTCTATGTGCCCACATATTTCAGTTTCAAAAAGTTGTCTTGACACGTTCCATGTTATTCCTCTCCTATTCTCTAGTTTGTGTGAACCTACTCAGAATGTGAAATCCAGCAACGGAATTGCAGTCACAATTGTATGAAAGTTTAAGAACATTATGTCAGTTTTGTTATAGTTGTAGGTACATACTTAATGTAATAACTTTTAGCCTTGCTCAACTTCTGTTCAGTCAAGTGTACCTGTTGTACTTATTTTCAATAACCTGCAATACAAATAAAGTGGTACAATCCTTTTTTTTTTTTTTATTGGACATAGAACATGGATGGAAAGTCCCAGGAAACTGTGTCTCCCACCATAATTGTTGGCCCCAGCCGCCTACCAACCCGAATTTACCTGTCTTGGACTCCCTCTCACAGGAACGTGCTCTTTTATTTTAGGTAACGGATGGCTTTTTGAAGTGAAAGGTTGCTAATAGTCTCAGGTTACTTCAGTGTCCAAAGAAAACTTTAATCCTGGAAGAGTGCAAGGATCTTTCATGTCTACAGAGTACATTTTGGGAGCCTGGAATAATTCTTTTATAAATCTTTTGGGATAAAATTATACCTCAAAATATACATTATTAACCATTTTTTTCTGGCTATAAAGAACAATGATCCCTCAAATTTGGGAAAATATATTGAACACCAAAATGCAATAACTTTGTGTAAAGGTTACTCACTTGTAAATGAGGCCTGTTAAGGGCTTGATATGGATCCCAAATCTTTTTTTTGCCTGAGGGCTAGCTGTGTGACAGAATCCTGAATTTTTCAGAAACTAAAAGATACAATACAGTTTAGCACCCAGTAATACATTTTTATAGTAAAACATCTGAATAATTATATTACATAGTTTTACATATGTCTGGTACATTTAATTTGTGCCTAACTTATGAAAAAACCCTCAAGTTCCAGACCTCTTGGGATTTTAGAATTGTGGATAAGAGATTGCGGACACGTAACATGAACGCTCGAGTTTCTTCTACTCTTATGTACGGATACTTGACATCTGGAAACTTAACTTTTTTTCTTAGTCTTCTTGGCTTATTCTTTTCTCTTTACATTCTAACCCTTTATTTATATTCAGAGAATGAATGCCAGCTGCTATGACATTACTGATTTTTCCATATAAGAAAAGGTCACTACAATACTCTGGTAAAAGGTGTGCTTTAAGAGCTTCCTTCTAAGCTCAGGTAACAATTACTATTAGGTTCAGTGGTATCTACAGGAATGATGACAGTTTTTTGTACAAACTATTTATTAAACAATTTAAAAAAAATCTTTAAGAAAGCAGAAAGCAACCTCTAATATCATGTGGGATTTTGAAAGTTCTAGAAATCAGTCTGTATAAAAGACTATTTGTAGTAGCATCAGACAGTTATAAAAAAAAAAATGTCAGACCAGGAAAGTAGGTATCAGGAAAAGATCAAGCCCTGAGAATAACAGATTAATAGTCATAAGACCTTGATACAGACAGAGAACATCAGCATGGAGATTTCAGGAAGGAGATTCTGGGTGACTAGTGGCTGACAATGTTCAGATGAATAGATACTGAATTTTAAAAAGATCTCAACAAGAATAGATGGTCTTATAATACCTGGGCTTACTTGGTAAACTAGACTTTGTTCCAACTAAAGCCAGCATACATGATTTGCAACAGCAAGTAACTTGCTATGGACATTCCTGTCCTAAAATGTATTTAAAAAATGAAGTTTTCTAAGAACCTCATGAAATCCTTCTGAGAACCACCTGTATCAGTCCCAATTCACAGTAAATCACTTTTAAAAGTTGTAACACCAGAGAATTTGTAGGATTCTGTAAGGACCATGAACCCTCAAATGGTCTCTGAAAGACTGTTTTGAAATTGATTGTCTCATTTTGATCAGGCTTTTGATTGTAAGTTTTAGAATACAAGAAGTTGCCAAATAGGCTAGAGACTCAGCTGATTCTGTCTGCCCCTACCTATGGTCTGTGTCCCAACTGACAACAGCTGCATAGAGGCAGACCTCATAAAAGGTTGTCTTTTGACTGAAAGCTGAGAGAGAAACACATTCCTACGGAACCCTGGCATCCCTCTGCCCTTTCCCAATGAAGACTCCCCCTCAAGAGAACACTGACATGAGCAGAAAGATATGCCTAACATCTGCAGGCGACCAAAGGCATCTTCCTGCATGAAATAAGCTACTAATAATCACTAACTCCATTTCAAATAGTATAGCTATTACCCTATTTTAGGTACACTGTCATTAGAAGGTTCTTTGAATTTTTTTTCTGGAAGTGAACCATTTATATGTAACATTTTTTTCTCTTTGGAGTTCTAACTGATCTGAAAACTACTTTTTCTTCATTTAAAACAATTCAGATTGGAGTCTGCTCATTGAAAACACTTCCCTGGAATTGGAGATCTTCCAATTAAATAAATACATCTCAAAGGAATCCCTTAAGAATGTCTGCACTTGTAAGACAATAAAAGAGCTTTTACAAAGTCCAAAAAGTTTCATAAAAGCATTTGATTCTGAATTAAGTATTTCACTTCCCTAAACTCTGTTCAGGTCACACTCCAAGTCCTTTTACAAATGTATCTACAAACATACGATAAAGGTCATCACATTGGCTTTTCCAAGCACGGTAGAATGAATGTTCATGTCCCTTAGGGAAAAATCCATTTCATTCTTGATAGAGGTGCCTCTTCAAGGTCCCTCTTCCAAATCTGAGGGAATACTTGCAACTCCAAGGAGGCTACAATGCTTTTTTTTTTAACCCTTTGGGGGCCCAGCCATCCCTGAGGCCTTGGTTTCACAGTAGTCTGAGTCCAAAGCAGTTTCATGGACAGAGAAGTCTCCCTGGTCAACAGGATGAGAAGGTGCTGACATCATTGCAAAGCTGTCAGCAGGGCCAGACTTAGCTCTTTTCTCTGACTTGGAGTCTGAGTGGTCAGCATTCTTGGGTGTCACTTGGCCCATCTTTCCAGCCTCTGCCCACTTCTTGAGAGCTTTAGTCCTCTCCTCTGGAGTCAGTCTGTCAAAGTGCTTCGCCCTTAGAACTGGAGATGGAAATAGGGATCCCTGAAGAACTCGGTATACAAACCTAGGTTACAAAAAGCACCACAGAGTTACATTCACCTCAAATGTAGCACAGGGACACAAAAAATACTCACCAATTAGAAAAAGTAAAAGGGTCTGGTGCCCATTTGTCTTCCTGAGGTAAAAGGAAAAGATAAGCAAACTACAAAATGGAGGCAGTAACAATATTAAATAAGTTGATATTTGTAAAGCACTTGGAAAACAGTGAGTGCCCTAAAAGTGCTTGTCAAATCAATAAAAAAAATAAAATCTTAGCAGGAGAGGTGCCGACACTGCTAGATCATAGGCTGTTAGATAAGTTAATACATGGAAAGCAGACAGAGTGTCGGCACATAGTAAGCATTCAAAAAATGCTAGCTCTTAGTTTCCCGTGAGTACTATGACACATTGCTACAAACTTGTCCCTTTCAGTCCAAGCTGGCAGTGTTTATGCTGGTACAGGATTCTCATAAACCTTGTGGGTCTCCAATATATATGTCATGCAGAGTTACGCCGTTAATTGAGGGTCCTCCACAGATCTTTCCTACATAACCCCATCTCCTTTCCTGGTGGCTGTCAAGATGGATGAAGGGATCCAGAAGTCACAGACCTGATCTCTTCAGCACCAGCAAAAGGTTGTCCGGCCACACTGTTCCCCTTTTCTCTAGAGCATATTCCCCAAAGCCAATCTCTTAATTGTAACAACTTTTAGAATCCGGATAGGCTGAGAATTTTCTAAATCTAGCTTCTCTGGGTTTACCAGGCCTTCCCTCAGTCTATTTTCTCTCACATTTTACTCAAAGCAGCATGCAGAAACCAGGCCAAATCTTCAACACTAAATATCCAAGTTCATAGTTCATCAATTCTGTTTTCCACATAACAGAACACACTTTGGGTACGTTTTCTGCCACTACATTGCAAAGATCCCCTTCCCTCAAACTTCCAATACCATGTTCCTCATTTCTTTCTAACTCCTCACCAGTGCCTTTAACACCCACATTTCTAGGAACATTCTGTTTAAGACCGTCTATGTATTTTCTAAGATGATATGGTTTTTTCAACCCGTGCTTCTCACTTGCTTCTGAATCCCCACCAGCAGGAACTTTAATGTCCCTGATCATCTACAGTCTGTTTAAAGAAGTCTAGCATTTTTCTATCAGGTACCTCTAAATTCTTCCAGTCTCTGCCCATTCTCCAGTTTCCAAGCCACCTTCACATGTTTAGGTATTTGTGATAGCAACACCCATCTTCCCCATATCAAAGTCTGTTAGTTTCCTAGGGCCGTTGTAACAAATTACCATCAACTTGATGGCTTAGAACGACCAAACTTTATTCCCACAGTTCTGAAGGCCAAGAGTTTTTGTTTTTGTTTTTGTTTTTGTTTTTTTTTAAGTTTATTTATTTTGAAAGAGAGAGCACAACTGGGGAGGGCAGAGACAGAGGGAGAGAGAATCCCAAGTAGGCTTCGTGCTGTCAGCACTGAGCCTGACTCAGGGCTCAAATTCATGAACCATGAGATCCTGACCTGAGCCAAAATCAAAAGTTGGATGCTTAACCTACTGAGCCACCCATGTACCCGCTGGAGGCCAAAAATTCTGGCATTAGTTCACTGAACCAAAATCTAGGTGGAGGAAAGGCCATGCAACTTATAAAGGTTCTAGAGGGGAATCCAGTCCTTGTCTCTTCCAGCTTCTGATAAGTGCTGGCATTCCTTAGCCTGTAGCCAAGGAATCTCTGCCACTCTGGCTGGAGTGCTTTCTCATAACTGCTTGTGTCAAATTGTCCTCTGCCTCTCTCTCATAAGGATACTTACGATTGCATTTAGGGCCCACCCAGATAATACAGGATAATCTCCCCATCTCAGTATCCTTAATCACATCTGCATAAGCAAAACACTCAACATTCACAGGTTCCAGGGATTAGGGCATGGGTATATTTTAGGGGTCACTTTTTTCAGCCTACCACAACAATGTCAGATAGAATTGTACTCTTTCTTAGTGGTACAATTGGGAGGATTTTTCTTTTCAGGCTATAGCTTTTTAGGAATTATGTCTTCATAAATTCTACAAGCTCATCTTGTTAGTTTTTATTCTATTTATTTATTTTTTCATTTTAGTTTTGTTTTGTTTCTTCTTTTATTTATTTATATGAAATTTATTGTCAAATTGGTTTCCATACAACACCCAGTGCTCATCCCAACAGGTGCCTTCCTCAATGGCCATCACCCACTTTCCCCTCTCCCGCACCCCCCCCATCGACCCTCAGTTTATTCTCAGCATTTAAGAGTCTCTTATGGTTTGCCTCCTTCCCTCTTTGTAACTTTTCCCTCCCTTCCCCTCCCCATAGTTCTCTGTTAAGTCTCTCAGGATCCACATATGAGTGAAAACATATGGTATCTTTCTCTGCCTGACTTATTTCACTTAGCATAACACTCTCCAGTTCCATCCACGTTGCTACAAATGGCCAGATTTCATTCTTTATCATTGCCAAGTAGTATTCCACTGTACATATAAACCACATCTTCTTTATGGACAGTTGATGGACATTTAGGCTCTTTCCATAATTTGGCTATTGTTGAAAGTGCTGCTATATACATTGGGGTACAAGCGCCCCTCTGCATCAGCACTCCTGTATCCCTTGGGTAAATTCCTAGCAGTGCTATTGCTGGGTTATAGGGTAGATCTATTTATCATTTTTTGAGGAAACTCCACACTGTTTTCCAGAGTGGCTGTACCAGTTTGCGTTCCCACCAACAGTGCACCTGGCGCCGGTCAGAGTGGCTAAAATGAACAGATCAGGAGACTATAGATGCTGGAGAGGATGTGAAGAAATGGGAACCCTCTTGCACTGTTGGTGGGAATCACCTTGTTAGTTTTTGATCTGAAAGCTGGTAATCACAGTGAGTAGCATGGAAGCATCTCAGTTGAGCAGTAATACTGTCAAGTACACAATCGTAAACACCATAGAAGGACTCAAGAGGGTTTTTCTTACACATTTCTAGAAGGAACGCCCATCAGTAACAGAGTTTGTGCTCATGCTGTCTTACATTGGTGTTACAAACTGGGGGTGGCCAACTTTCTTCCGCCGAGCCAGATAGTAGTATTTCAGGCTTTGCAAGCCAGACGGTCTCTGTTGGAACTACTGGAATCTGCTATTGTAGTGCGAAATCAGCCATAGATAACTCATAAATAAGTATGTCTATGTTCCAACGAAACTTTATTTACTTTTAAAAACAGGCAGCGGGTCAGATTTGGCCTGGGAGTCAGTTTGTCAGCTCTCTTAAAGAATCATCTGAAATCACCATTTGACTCTCACACCATGTTTACAAAGGTAGAACAACTATTTGGCAAAGTGTTTCCAGCTAAACAGATAAATTTTATAAAAATATAAAGAGAAAGAGCTATAGATTAAAAACCCACGTATACTTCTTAGCCAGTTCCATCACGTACAATATTAGAAATTCCACTTAAACTAAAATGGGAAAGGTAACTGAACTCAGATTAAGTTTTCAGCAGTTATAGGCTGTAGAAAGACCAATGCTGTCCCTCAGTATGCATTCTCCCCTTTTTCCTTTTAGAAACACTCAGATTTTAGCCACTAGTTAAGGGGATATGAGCAACTTCTGGGTCACTTCTGCATCAAAAAAAAAAAAAAAAAAAAAGGAAGAAGAAGAAAGCTGCTGGCACTCCATTTTCTCTCTTTCTCCCTCCTGCAGGCAGGGAGGTGGATGGGCTGAGGGTGAGCCACCTTCAATCATGGAGATAAGGGCAACACCCGTGGGGGTTGGCAGAACAAAAGGACAGACAAAAGGATCCTCATATAACATTGTGGGTGAAGCTGCCCCATCTTCGGGGACTGTCAACCAGTCAGAATTTTCCACGAGAGAGAGACCTATCCCTTCCAGTTCGCTTAAACCATATTTGTTCTCTGGTAAAGGAGCTAACACACCAATGTTTTAACTAGTACACAGGCTGACCTCTCCACTAGTAAACAGGATGGTCTGCCATCCATTCTCAGCAGTTGCCTGAAGAATTCTCAGCCTGTGATCTCACTTACTCTCTTGATGATAAGACACCATACCTGGGCAGAAGGGCGACGCAGGCTGCGAGGACACAAACCAAGTAGAACACTGGATCCAGCATGTGCTCCTGCATGATCCAGTGGGGGTTGGATGGTGGGTTGCAAGTCACACACATGGCTCCAAACGCCAGGGCAAAGAGGAAATAAGACAAGACACTACCAACGATGACCAGCATGTGGATCCAGGTCTGCAAGACATGAAAAGCGGGGGAAATTGGAACACTCTCTCACTGACAGGGTTTTGCACCCCGATGCACTCTGTTCTGTTGAAGAGACGACATGTCTGAGCAATGAATAAACGTCACAAACCTTAGAGAACAAAACACAAAATACCAAAGAGATGAGAGCATCTTTCGTGAACAGTTCATATCACTGTTGAAATTCTGTAAAGCTAAGTCAAATGCCAACAGGTAGATTCTGATGCCTATTTTATATTGTCCACACACCATAAAGTGTCGCATTCTCGCTTTCTCTCTCTCTCTTTTTAATACAGTCACTAATTGGTCTGTTTCTTCATTAAGTTATACTTCAGTCCTCAAACTTTACCCATTCACAGGGCTGGCAGACATTACTGTTCCTCACCAATATTCGAATTTCTTCCCATCATAAGCACTTGGAAGGATTGCATTTCCTCATCCCCGTGAAATTAAGTATGGCCATATATCCTGCTTTAACCAATGAAATGTGAATGGAAGAGAGATGCAAAATGTCCAGGTTAGAGGCATGGAAGAGCTGGTGTGCAATTTCCCATGCGGTCTCCTTTCCTTCCATGTTGATCAAGAAGATCCCCCTCTTGGGGACAATTCCAGATGGTAAAGCTACAAGACATAGCCAGGGCACTCAGCCCCCCAATCAGAGAACAAGTACTCTAGAGCTATCTGGAACCTCAGCTGACTTTATATGAACAAGAAACAAATCTTTTTCTTCACACTGTAACCTAGCCACCTTTGTATCTGTGGATAGCTTGGAATTTTTCTTAATATATATATTTTTAAGTTTATTTATTTATTTTGAGAGAGAGAGTGAGAGTGGGGTAGAGGCAGAGACAGAGGGAGACAGAGAATCCCAAGCAGGCTCCGCCTCATCAGCACAGAGCCGACGCAGGGCTCAAACTCATGAACTGAGCCGAGGTCGGAGGCTTAACCCACTGAACCATCCAGGTGCCCCTCTTAGTATTTCCCTTAAACTGGCTTACTATTTAAGTAACTTCATTTCGAAAAACAAGTAGATGACTTCCTTAAATGCAATGTCGCCATTACGTATTATCGTAACTGCCGAGTCTACAGTCTGACCTTTGTTACAAAGGGAAATTGCCACAATGGGGTATTCAGTGTTATTAGTGCAGTGGATACTACCACCTAAGATCATAGTGTACACCATGGTGGAAAAGGTTATGCTTTTGCAGGGAAGCACTGCCTTCAGTAATATTTTCTAAGGCTATAATTTTCTCCTTTTCTCTCTTAATTCTGCAAAGTATTTCCCCAAGGTAGACATCTTCACACGCATCACAAAGACTGCTCATTTTGTGTAAAATGTACAAACTGCTCAGAAAATGTTGGCTACATCCTGATGGTCATCATGCCTCTAAGGCAATGATTTGTTATCTTTTGTCTTTCTTTCTCAGATGTCTTTCCTTCCCACTGAACGCTACTGCCTGAATTTTTTTCCCTAAGGATGTGCGTTTGGCAAGTGAGACAGCAACTTGATGGTTGGCACGTTTACAGAAGTTGATACAGTTAGAGTCAAGAGACACTGGGTGAAAACAGGGAGGTGGGGGGTGACAATGGGATGAGGGTGCTTCACACCCTCCCAATGGCTGACTCTTACTGACAAGGGACCTCTGAGGCTGTGAGCTCTAGCGTCCCCTGGCATGAGAAAAAAGTTTAATGATGCGTCCTATAAAGGACACTATTTGCTATATAAATAGCAAACACTGTTTTTCTTGGCGCCTGGCTTTCACTTTCTTCCTTCTCAGCCCGACATTGTGCACAGTCTTGGCACGATATCCCTCCTCTAGCCAAAGTCTAGGACTGAAGCTAAGGAAACAGAATTCTGTCACCAGGGACTAAACTTGGAGCACAGTGAGGCAAGAGCAGAAAGAAAATGACTATAGCCAATTCAGAGCAGAGCAATCTTGTCCGTTAGTTTGTTTCCTGGATGTCTGGAGCCACTCTCGTTTCTCAGGATGGTTTGGTTTGATTTTATCATCGTTCTTCAGTATATTTTTAATAACTTTTCTATTTGCTCAGGTTGCTGTTCATAACCAGTGAACCCAAACGGACACACTTGATCCATTAGATCCTTTGAAACGCTAATAAATGCTAGAACCTATGACAATCCCTTGGGTAGTAACTAAGAGTGCCTACAAAATTGTTTAAAAATGAAATCAAATAGATACTAAAACAATGCCAAATATTTTAGTTCTAGAATTCCCTTTAGTCTCCCTACCTGGTATTTTCAGATATTAAC
The DNA here is from genome assembly GCF_022079265.1 of Lynx rufus. Taxonomy (NCBI): domain Eukaryota; kingdom Metazoa; phylum Chordata; class Mammalia; order Carnivora; family Felidae; genus Lynx; species Lynx rufus. The sequence goes on along the minus strand of NW_025814845.1, from coordinate 37,032,749 downwards.
CTTTTACTACACTTTGGGCTTGTACAGTTTGATTATAGAAGGTTGTAAGCAAAGGAAGTTATGGCAGAAATATTCAGCTCTACTTTAGAATTTATTATAAATAATTTTACAATATAACTGCACATAACATTTCAACTATAGCCTCATTCAGCTATTCCTGTGTGAAATGCATTCACTACCAGGGTGGTAAAAACACTCTAAATACTGGTTAGTCATTTAATTATTTGTTTATCCATTCAAATATTTTTAAGCATCTACGATGTGCCAGTCTTGTCCTAGATTCTGGTATACAGTGGTCAACAAAATAAATATGAACTCTGTCCTCACAGAGATTATAGTTTAAGGCAGAAGGTAAACATGAATCAGACAATCACGTAACTGCTGAATAATAAGAAATTATTATTAGGGTGATGGATAAAAGCAAACGGATGGCATGAGACAATGGATGGTTAGGGAAGGGCCCCTGGGGAAAGCAGCATTTTTGCTGAGACCCAAAATAATATTTGAGCTGGGAAAAGTGTGGGGAACCAAGGGAATAAGAATACTCCCCTCAGGAGGTATGGTGAATGCTAAGGACCCGATAAGGTAAGGAGCTCACTGTATCGGAGCCACTGAAAAGGGACAGTGTGTTTCCAGTGGAAATGTGATTGGAGAGAAAAGGAGAGGTATCACTGCATGAAGTCTTGTAGGCCATCTTAGGGCTTTTCAATTTTATTCCAAGTACAGTAGGAAATCACTGAAGGGTTTTACCCAAAGGACAGCAACAAGACATGGTTTGTGTTTCAAAAGGATGATTCTGGTTGTTTTGCAGAGGACGGCTAGAGGAGTCAAGAGTAGAGGTTGGTGGGAAGACTAAGGAGGCTGTACAATAGTCCAGGAAGAGATGATAGTGGCTTAGACTATAGCAAAGATGATGCCAACGGAAATGAGGAACTGGCATCAATAATCACAGAGGCAGTTTATTCTTCAGAGTTGGGTAGAATGTTCACCTGCAAAGGAAGGTTTATAACCAAGCTCTCATGATCTGAATCCTACACGTTAGCTTTGCTGCAGAGAGCTACAGTGCAATCATTTTGATGAAGAGACCTAACTTTATCATTAAGTCAGCAAATAAGATAAAAAAGACCTAGATTTAAATGAACAGTAAAAATTCTGGAGGGAAGATAATATGTTCCTGTATCATGAGAAATTTTGTTGTGATAAAATCATCACTTACTAAAGTCAGTATACCAGGATTATGGCACAACCCCTCTTTTTAGTTGAGTTGCAAGACATCAGCAATATCTAATAATGTTGGCCATCTTGAAGAGTATTGGCCATCAATTATTTCTCCAGCCGGATTCACGCCTCTATGAACCATCCATCATGGCTACCACCAAGGGGACCAGGTAGGTATCTTCCACTTTCCCTGGCTATACATCGAGCTCAACATAATGGCACTCAACAGTCAACAAGAGTAGCCATGAATCACCCCTCTTATTGGGAATCATTACTCTTGTTAACATGTGTCTTCTAGGCATGAAGGGTTTAAGTAGGGTCACTGCTAATAGAAGACACTTCCCCAAGCACAGTTTCAGCCCAATTCAGAGGCAGGAAAACCACTCACCAAACTGTTGCTTTCAATCACCAGGTGGAGGATAATGATGAACAGAGCAGCTGTGTTCAGGGGGTTTCCAAATGCAAAGATGTCAATGTCTGAGCCCTGGTAGGTCTACAAAAAGGACAACAGGCGGTGATGCAGGAGAGTTGTCACATTCAGTGGTGTGAATACCATTCCTTTATTGTACAGCTCAACTGTGGATGGGTCCCTTCTTCAACAATGGGTCATTTAGGATAAACTCGAACATTTCCAGAAGAGAGAGACTGACTCTTAGCTAGGCCGTCTAATCTCTGAACTTTTCAGTTGGAATGCCTCTTTATCCTGAGTCATAATTCATCCTCCCAGAACCTTGTACTTACTCTCCCAGCTCTTTGAAGTATAGAAATATAGGAAATATGTCCCATTGAACAGAGCTGCAAGCCTCTGAGGCAGATATTAAGGCTATCTTGAGTATATATCTCTGCTAAGTAAATATCCCCTCCTCTCCTACGTATATGTCCTCAAGTCCTTAAAGTATTCTTTGAATGACACTATTTTCTGACATTTCACAATTTCTGGCATTTCATAATTGTTCTCCTCTGCTTTACACTTCAGATTGCCTTATCTGTATTCCCTTGAAATGCCGTAAACCTGGAATATTCTAGCTGGGAAAATTCAAGTCATTTTATTTAAATAAACAACTAAAGAATAGAAGTTGTTAACTTAGAGACTATAACCTTTCTCATTCTTAACACTGTGTTTTTTGTTAACACCAATCTATGATCAAACTAGTGTTTTCTTCTGGGTAGGGCTGTGTATGGGTGGGCAGTTACATCATGTTTTGTGCTTGGTGCTGGCAAAATTTTAAAGTTCATTTTTACACATTCTTTCCTTAGTCACATTTCTTCTATTCCTCACTTGTGAAACAGGTTTTTTAGTTTTGAAGAGACTATGAATAAGAACTTAAATTTAATACTATGAATATCATCCTGGTAGAATCAGCCCAGCACTAATAATAAATCTCATATTCTGACTTTGCCTTTCTGATTTTGACTCATCTCATCATATGCCTGGACTCTCAATTTTATTCAGGTCATTTGCAAAACTGATCAAGCAGTACAGGGCTAAAAAGGAGACACAAGAGGAGTCAACTAGGTACTTATCTCCAAACTTAACCCATTATCTAACATTTTCGGGGGGACATTATAATTTAGTCAGCTAATAATCAACTTGATTATATGAGCAATCTACCCTAATATATCCATCCTGTGTGTTTATACTGGCAACAAAGAAGCCTCGTTGATTCATTAATAGCATATTCTTTGAGTGAACGGGGACTCACATAATAAGGCACAAAGAAGCAGACCAGGCTTTGATAAAAGGCATCCAACAAGGTGATCCAGAAGGTAAGGGGTAAGTATGCCTGAAAAGGAAACAGATATTGCGGAGGGATCAAGATTAAAATGGGTCAAAGCAAAGTCAAGGAACAGCACAAGCCAATACTGACTTTTGCTTCTCTAAGAAGACTATATTCCCTTCATGGGAATTTGTAAACAGTGGTGGCATTTGTAAACAGTGGTGAACACATAAGGTGTGACAGTTGAATAAATTCCTAGGTGAAAAAAATCCATAAAGGAACTCTGTTCCGCTCATGTCACTCATATCTTTTGATCAACCTTGGGCAAGCCCCACAGTGGGCTCCGTGCTTAGCACAGAGTCTGCTTAAGATTCTCTCTCTCCCTCTCCCGCTTGGGTGTGTGCACGCACTCTTTTTCTCCAACAAGAAACATCTCTCATCACCATTGGCAATAACTGTATTTGTGTACCTAATGGGTCATTCAACAAAATGCAAACTACATACAGTGGGGCTTTGATATTTTTTTTTATTCAAGTGATTAAAACAGTACCTGGTACCTATCAAGTACTCAGTAAATATTTGCTGGATTAATAAACTATTCCTATATAGTTTTGCATGTGTTAAACTGCTTCTTACCAAAAGCTTATAACAAAAAAGTTCAAGCAGAGACACTACTCTCTACTTGAAAACACATTTTCAAACAAGAGCCACCTCTGACTGAATGTTGATGTGTGTGCAGAATGATTCTGAGGCTGCATTCAGACCCAGGAGGAACAATAGAGTGCTATGGTCTATCAGTGATGTCTGCCATGGACAAAAATGGCAACACATGTATTATATCCCTGCCCTAGTCTTCTCTTTTCTTAACATGTTCTCATTCTCATTTCCTTCCAAATACGAAAAGGCTGAAATTTCCTTGAAAATAACCAATGTCTTCTAAATAACAAAGTTTTAGAAATACACAAATTCTCCATATACACTCTTTTATTCTTCAATAGACTACACTTAGAGTTTTAAAATCTATCCTTTTTTAAAAGGATCTCTTTGTCTTCCGGAAAATCAAAACAATGAGGATTTATTGTTTCTGATCTTATTACTATTATTGTTCCTTTTATTACACTGTCCTGTTCCTTTTCCTTGTGTGTCTTTTACTATTTCCTCCTTAAAAATGATAGGATATTTTACCAGCCTTTCATCATCCAAATGTCCATAAAATCTAAGCAGAAGCACAATCAAATGATAGAAGAGAATGCAGCAGAACCAAAGGGGCGACCAAAATGCCACTAGACAAGAGAGAACAATTTGGGGATAAGCTAAAATGTAACTTCATGCTTCTGGATGAATGGAAGTTGCTCAAAAATCCTAGCGCAAATAAGGTAAAAGCACAATTACTCCACAGCAGTTACGTGAGTAAGGGGACTTGGGAAGTAGAGAAGGGTAAAAGATGAATGAGAGGCTAAAGAGATGAACTCATCGGATCTCTTGGAAACCGAAAGGGAAAATGTGGACATGAAGTCCAAGCCAGAAAAGATGACTGTGTGGGTGATGAGAGATGGTTAACAGATGATTGTTTCTTGGAAGGGAAGCCTCTGCTACAGCCCTCCACATCATCTCCTTCAGGGGAAGATCCTGAAACCTCGGAGAGTATATTTCATGATGCTGAAGGCAGGAACTGGCTCAAGCATAAAACAGAATTCATTTGAAGACCAAGTTCAAAGAAAGGACAACTCCTCTGGAAGGTAAACTCAATGAAATCAATGACCTTCTATCAATAGCCACATGCTGGGAATCCTCTTGCTATTACCATGTATTATAAAACTGGCCAACTCAATAGAACAATGTGTGCAAAGGATTGATAACAGGGTTCAACAATAGGAAACAATGACCTCAACTCTTCCAAGGGTAAGAACCAACCAAAGTCTGTACAAATGGGCTTTTAAAATGCCAGCTACAAAAATTTTGAACGTTCCCCCCTCACCTCTCTTTCCCCAATGGACTTGGAATTTAATTTAGGTAAGGGGTACAGGACAAGCTTCATTAATATCAACCATACATTCCTGCATCCTGGCCTTCAACTTTAAGTCAGACTGGATTCCTTTAGGAAAGCCCTATTTAGCTCCTTGATCCAAATGGATTGGATGGTATTAAAGGATTATGAGGATTTCTTCTCCCCTGAAAGATGAATGTGTGACTTCTCTGTGTTGCCTACTGCAGGTAGCCTGTGGACATTAACTTACTCCCCAGCCTAGAAAGGAAGTTCAAGTCAGGATAAAGTTAGACTGAGGAAAATAAACATATTTTACATTTGAGATTTCCTCAAATTTCTGGTTAATTCTGGAGAGTAAAAATAACAATACTGAGAGCTTCATGTGGATGGAACTTTTTATCTTCCTCAATCCTCATACCATCTCTATAAAGAAACAGAAATGCAAGCAAGTTAAACAATTTACCACGGTCACACAGCACAGAACCAGAATTTAAACACTCAGAATTTAAACATAAACTCAGCATTATTTTTAACTGATCTGGGTCAGTGTCTTTAGAACAGTGGGTGAAGCACAACACAGAGATTTCTTATGGTGGGTTTGATTTTTTGTCTGTCCAGTACTTCTATAGGACGCCCTTCTTTCCAATCCTGTCCATGTGATTCAGCTCTGTCCTCACAAATGATAACTGTCCCAGCCTTGGTCAAGGAGAAAACGAAAAGGCATGAGACTCAAGCTAGGCCAGTGAGTCCTAACCTGGACATTTAGAGTTGCTTTAAGAGTAACAGTGTTCTGTCATCATTACCTGTGGATTTTGCAGCTATGCAAAAGTTTATTAAGCCAATAAACTTCCCTTTTTTATTAAGCCAGTTCGAGTTGGTTTCTGTCACTTGCAACTGAAAGAGTCTTGAGTAACAGAGTCTTCTTTCAAGACAGACTATCTGACTACACGGACCCCTCAGCTTTGCCCACTTACAGGTGTCTACAGGCTCCTGGCCCGCCTCAGTCCCTGTGATCCTGACAATGCACCTGTGAAAGCACTTTGGATTCTTGGCATTAAATAGCATGTGGAGGCAGGGGGTGACCCAAGGACTGAAGACAGCATCAGTGTTCTTTCTGCCACATAGCATAATGGTGGACAGGAAGGGCTAGAGATCCAGAGTTCACCTGTACCACTCATGAACACTGTGACATGGCAGATTACTGAAGGGACCTTCTTGTGCCTGACCTTCCTCACCTACAGTGTGGATAAGGATAGCACTTACTTATAGGGTCATTTTGAGGTTAGATTTATGTATATTAAGGACTTAGTGCCTGGCATATAGGAGGCATTTACAAAAATGTTCATAAGTGCTACATTAATTACTATTAATTTTGTAGAAGAGAAATTAGAAAGAAAAGAGTTTTGGGGGGCCTGGGAGGCTTGGTTGGTTGAGCACCCGACTCTTGATCTAAGCTTAGGTCATGATCCCAGGGTAGTGGGATCGAGCCCCGCCACTGAGCTCCACGCTGACAGTGTGGAGCCTGCTTGGGATTCTCTCTCTCCCTCTCTCTCTGCCCCTCCCCAGTTTGTGCTCTCTCAAAATAAATAAATACACTTAAAAAAAAAAAGATTCTCTCTCTCCCTCCGCCCCTCTTCCCTGCTCATGCACTCTCTCTCTCTAAAAAAGAAAAAAGAATGAAAAGAGTTCTGAGACAGCTAGCCCAGTTAATCAGCAACCACAATATTCTGGGTAGGAGGCAATGAGGGCAGCGAGAGAAGACTGGAAAGTGGGGACATACATAAATGATCCATCGGTAGACTGACAGCACAAAGATCAATTAAGTAGAGACGGGGCATGGTTTTAGGTAGAGGGGGCCATTCAGAACAAGCCACTATTTTGCATGACAGTAGAACATGAAGAATTTGATTTTGGCTTTGGAACCAGACTAAGAAGGAGTCACATCCTGGCTCTGCCATTTGTCTAGCTGCAAGATTTTTGAGGTTCTCCCTCAACATGTTTTGTGGAGATAAATGAGATGGAATGTTCAGTAGTTTGCACAAGAGACGGCACAGTGAGGTTTAGCAAATACTAGACATTATTTAAAAAAAAATTTTTTTTTTAACATTTATTTATTTTTGAGAGACAGAGAGAGATAGAGCACAAGCAGGGGAGGAGCAGAGAGAGACGGAGACACAGAATCCAAAGCAGGCTGCAGGCTGACAGCACAGAGCCTGACGTGGGGCTCGAACTCACGGACCCCAAGATCATGACCTGAGCCGACGTCGGCCACTCAACCAACCAAGCCACCCAGTCGCCCCACAAATACTAGACATTATTAGCTGTGAGGTCTAAACACCAGATTTCTTCATATAAGTACCTAAGGTTTTTCATAGTTTTACCTCTGTTCATCTCAGAAGCAAGTAACTTAATATTTTCCTGTTATCTCTCTGTTAGCAGAGATCTTCTGAAACAACCATATAATCCAAATAGGTTTTTTTTAATGTTTATTTAAACATTAAATAACGTTTGAGAGAGAGAGAGAGAGAAAGAGAGAGAGAGAGAGAGAGCACACGGGCATGTGCACAATCGGGGGAGGGGCAGAGAGAGAGGGAGAGAGAATCCTAAGCAGGCTCCATGCTGTCAGCACAGAACCTTACGTGGGCCTGGATCCCACAAACTGTGAGATCATGACATGAGCCAAAATCAAGAGTTGGATGCCCAACCGGCTGAGCCACCCAGGCGCCCCCTAATTCAAATTGTTTTAAGTAGTCCTGAATGTACCACAATATTTGAGCTGCGCTGACTGGAAAATGCCCTGGCTTTGACAATGGATGTGCACTGGTCCAAGCATTTTTGCTTTAGCACCTACCTCTGATTTCTGACCACTCTTGTAAAGTTCGGGCAGTTGCATGAGGGTCTCTGCAGACACATCTTTCTCCAAAACACCATAAATGACAGGAGGAGCGGAAGTGAAAAGGAGGTTGAACAAGATCAAAACCCAGTAGTCAGTCATGGATGTTCCTGAAAATCCACAAAAGAACTGGTACCAGAAAAGGAGGTTCACATAGGCCTACGGACACAAAGAGCGACATTTGCATCTTAGAAACAGCAATGTGTGCCGTCACCGCACCAGCCACACGCTGCCATTTTCAGCTGTGTAATCTCCGCCTCTCCCTCGGTGTAGTTCCCTCACTTACAGAATGGAAGACCACAACTTACCTTGGCGTCCCTTTTAGGTAAATGTTTTATTTAAGTGAAACACATACACACGCACACGTACTTAACATACACACATGAACACACACATGCCACTTACTGTGTGGTCCTAGCACTGTTCTAAGAGCTTTACAAATGATTTGCTCAAGCTTCCTAACAACTTGGGAATTATTGGTGTCCTATTTTACAGACGAGGAAACTGAGGCAGAGAGAGGCTGAGGAATTTGCACAGAGTTACCTGGCTGGCAAGCAGCAGAGCCAGTTTTCAAACTGAGGAATCTCTTCTACATGAAGAGACCCTAGCCCAGTGCCTGGTATGAAGCATGCACACAACAAATATTCATTCTCTTGCTTTCATGGTTTAAAATTATGTGTTTAGTGGTGCCAGCAGGGTAGCCAACCATCCCACTTAGTTTTGGACTGAGGAGTTTCCCAGGACAGGGACTCTCACTGCTAAAACTGAGATAGCCCCTGGCAAATCAGGACAGGTCGTCACCCTAGAGGCAAGACACATACATCCTACGGTGTTTCCTCCAATATTTTTCTCAGACGAACTAAGTCCACTATGGCAAAAGTTCCGTGCCCTCAAGCAAGGCAGGCCACAGGAAAGGACACTGGACCGAGATTTAGGGGTCCTCTTCAAGGCCTGAGGACACTTCATATTGCTCTTTTCACTTTAAGCCATTTTCCCAACCCCTCTGAATTTTTGGTTTCCTCATCTGAAAAATGAGAATTACACCACCTCAGAGCTTGATATCAAGATCAACTCAGAAAGTGCCCATGACCTGTAGAGTGCCTTAAACATATCGAGATGTTATTGTTGGCATTCTAGACACACTAGAATACTTTAGGGTAGGGGCCACAATCCTTAGAATAATCCTTAAGTCTAGGGTCTATGGACATACACCACACCCTGCTCCTGAAAATGTATTAATTTGGTGCATGTGTTTTGGGGAGTGAATTCATAGTCTTCATCAGTATCTCAAAAGTTTTCTCAGATCCAAGAACCACAGTCTCAGAAACATACGTTACTTGAATGGCTTCTGGTACTGGGCCTTTTTCTCTGTAGTTTACAAAGCATTCACTGTTTTGCTAGGTACAAAAGAGGTAGAGATAAATTGTGAGGTTATCAGTGGGAGTGGCCATCAAGGGTTCCACAGCAGAAAGTCGCCTTTCAGTCTCTGTTCCGTCTTTGTTCCCTGGTGACAGTCTCTAATAATAAACAGTGCCCCACTCTCTGAAGATATACGTCACCTCTCTTTCTGACAGTAGTGTTTCTTAACGCTTGGGTTTAATCTGGGCTTTATGGGGAAAGAGGAGCTGCACCACAAGAGGAGAAGGTAGGAAAAAGCAAAAGTATTTACAATTTTTTTTTTTTACACTTACTTATTTTTGAGACACAGAGTGAGAGCACAAGCAGGGGAGGGGCAGAGAGCGAAGGAGACACAGAACCCGAAGCAGGCTCCAAGCTCCGAGCAAAAAAAAATGCAAAAGTATTTTAAAAAAAACTTGGGAAGGCAGTTCCTCCCTAGAAGTCAGTGAGCATTAAGCCCCAGAATTTTAAAAAAGCTAATTGTGCTACAGGACAAAAGAAAAAAAAAATGTTCTGCTGACCAACAGACAGACAGACACACACACACAGATACATGGATCTAAATTACACATCTGGAGTATCTGAAAAATGACCTACTGAAGTTATTTTTTTCCTAAAGGTGGTATTTCAATAGAGTGGTGTAAATTTATGTTTACTATTAATGCACTGCCTATGGACTTTTTGAAGGCTAGGAATAAATTTAGTCTAAAAATCATGACATATTTACATAATCACTCTGCCTGGAAGGAACTTAAGTGAAGCGAAGCAATCTGAGGTCACCACGATCTTATAAAGGAGGAGACTGAAATTTAAATGGTATGTCAAAGATCAGAAGCTCGGAGTCTCATCAAATTCTGCCCCTTTAGGAACTATATAATCAAAATTAAGTTCCTTGGCCATCAAATAACTCTCAACCACAAATACATTTTACAGGTTTGCCAGAGAATTCTTCATTTCTGAGTGTTAGCCAGCTACAGGCTAAGGCATGATAACTGGGTTGTCCCTGGCATCTGTGTCTTCCACATACAACATGGGACATCGGTTTGAGGACCCCAGGTATTTTTTGGTATCTTCTGTAAAATGGAAGCAAACATTTTCATTCTCTACTGACAGACGGCATTAAACATTTCATAATTCTGCTTGTCACCACCTTTTCATGGAAGGTCAAAAATTAGGTCTTAAATGAACCAGACAGGACTTAATTGAATTTAGAAGCATAGGGAATAGAAAACGCCAGCAGACGGACAAAGCTAGCAATTTGCTGTCAGCAGCTGAAACGGAGCACATTCGCAGATTATTTCTGGTAAGGCAGCAGGAGTGCTCCTGGCTGCTCCCCAAACATCAGCAAGCAGAGCCGCTTAACGTGGGGGCATTTCCTCCTCATCCCTTATGCTAGCAGAATAAGAAAGTGTAAAGGGGGAAGGGACAGATTGTCTGGAGCTACGTACCACGTTCTTGTAGAAAAAATACAGAATCATGTTGGAAAGCCGTGTATAGCACCAGTGCCCGTGGACAAGGAGGAGCTTGCTGAGATGCTTGAACTGAGAAATGGCAAAATCACTGGCCATCACAGCCTGCAGAGACAAGGGGGAGAGAATGCCACCCTGAGCAATCAAATGTGTTAAAACAGACACAGCATGACAGCCTGACCATCATCAGGCTCCAACTGGTCCGATCTGTTGTTTAAACGTTACACGCAGACCAGACGAAGCCAAACCAAACCGAAACAAACGAAACTCATGAACACAGAGACTTGATGGTCTGCCTGGAGTTACTATTCAGCTTTCCAGTCTGGTCACATGAAACAAGACTTCTCTTTGGTTACCACTCGACCCAATTTCAGCAAATGTACTTTTCTGGAAAGCAGCTCCCGTAGCAAGAATGCCATGCATCACAATATGCATCTGCTTCTCCCTCACTGGGGAGAATATTAAAAGTATTGTAGTCTTGACACTATGTAACAATGTAGAATGTGCCAGGCAAAGAGATCACTGAATTTCTCAACTGTTGGAGAGAATGTCATAATTTACAATTCTCTGGAAATCCTAAGCCTCTATCCTACCTTTCTCTAACAGCATTTGCTCTATACATGAAAAGCAGTCTTTGGACAAGCTTTTATCTGAATTTTGTGCCTAAAACACGATCTAATATTCACACATGTACACACACACACACACACACACACACACACACACAAAGAGCACCCCCCTCCCTCTCAAATATTATCTCCCTCCTTTCCTCTTTAGGTCTGTAGGTCTTTCATTCAAATTCTTAGTAGCTCTCACCAGTGTCGAAAGTCACACAGCTAGAATAAACTGAGGGCTGCTGGAGGGGAGGTGAGTGGGGGGATAAGCTAACGGGGTGGTGGGCATTAAGGAGGGCAATTTTTGGGATACACACTGGGTGTCATATATAAGAGACGAATCACTGGGTTCTACTCTTGAGGCCAAGACTATAGTGCATGCTGATTAACTTGAATTTAAATTAAAAAAATAAAATAAAACCATAAGAAAATATCTTTAAAATTAAAAAAAAAAGTCACACAGCTATTGCAGGACTAAATATATATATTTTTATGTTCTAGATGAACGATATTTAAAAAAAAATTTTTTAACATTTATTTATTATTGAAAGACAGAGCATGAGCATGGGAGGGGCAGAGAGAGGGGGAGACACAGAATCCGAAGCAGGCTCCAGGCTCCAAGATGTCAGCACAGAGCCCGATGACGGGCTCAAACTCACAGGCCATGAGATCATGACCTGAGCCGAAGTCGGACATTTAACCCACTGAGCCGCCCAGGCGCCCCGATGAGCTATATGTTTTAAACTGAACAAGGGAACCACATGGTTAAAATTACCCAGGAAAATACCCTAACACCCACACAGTAGATAATGAATAAATGCAGAGACCAACTCGCTGTCTTCCTGCCTCCCACTCCTGATCTAGCCACAGCCAGCCTCACTCTACCACAGAGATTTTACTGTGAAAAGACGTTGCCCTGGAGTGGGCAGGTGAAGTCTGTGGCACATGGGTGGACGGCGTCCACTCACCTGCATGCCTTCTTGACCGGAGATCCCCATCCCAATGTCTGCCACCTGTATCATGCTGACATCATTGGCACCATCACCTTCAGGAGACAGAAGAAAAGCTGAGAAACGCATGAAGGGTAAAGAAAAGATACGGACTTTTTGCAAAGCAACAGCGACCACCCAAGCAAACAAATCCTTCAACGTTGATCCTAGGTCTGCAAATGACCTGGAAGCCAGTTAAAGAGAAATGAAGCGCGGCATCCCACTGCCATGAGGAAGGATTCCAAATTCGACACTTAAAATCCTTAAAAATCCTTCCCGCTAAGGCAACCTTTCTGGACTTCTCTCCCCTTTTTCCATGCCACTCACTTTACTTTCAATTTTCCAGATATCCCTGCTCCTTCCAGCCACAGCTCACGCAGTTTCTGTATCCTGTAACACTGCCCTCACCACCCCCACCTCACGTGGCTGGATTTCAATTGCTCTTGCCCTCAGCTTAGAGGTCAGTTCCTCTGGGAAATCCTTCTCATCCTCCCTTTAGGTCAGATGCTTCTTCCTTAGACTCCGGCACCACCCTGCGTTTCTCTATCATATGATATTACGACTGCTACATATTTCTTGGTCTCCCCAACACACTGGCAGCTTCTTTTTTTTTTTAATTTTTTTTTTAACGTTTATTTATTTTTGAGACAGGGAGAGACAGCATGAACGGGGGGAGGGTCAAAGAGAGAGGGAAACACAGAATCTGAAACAGGCTCCAGGCTCTGAGCTGTCAGCACAGAGCCCGACGCGGAGCTCGAACTCACGGACCGCAAGATCATGACCTGAGCCGAAGTCGGATGCTCAACCGACTGAGCCACCCAGGCGCCCCACACACTGGCAGCTTCTTAGGGGAAGTATTACATACCTGTTGGTAATGACCATTTGTTGTCCCCAAATGCCCACTGATCATTCACTGTTTTCTGGTAACAGTATCCTGATTTTGCTTGGGAACTCTGAGTCCATGTGGTTTATTAGGGATGAACCGAAAACCCCAGATGTAGGACGGCAACTCACCCAGATCTAGACAATTAGCATCATCTGTTTCCTGGCCTTGGTGATTGGCTCAGAGATGGGCACCTGACTCCAATGATGTAATTGACATATCCAGAAGTTCTAGCCTCAGGAACATCTGGATCCAGGGGCTTGAACAATTCATTCATTTATATGTTCATTCAATAACACAGCTGAACAAAATTCCACTCTCATCCTGATTCTTTACTCCAGCAACTTGAAAAGAGTTGCTATCTTTTCACTCAGGTTGCTAACAGGATAGGATGTAAACCTAGGAATTTTTGGCAGCTGTATCAGCAAGCACGCTGAGGGGAGAAGCTACCTGAGACTGAAAGCAATCCAGGTAAAAACAGAGGCTACAAGAGATGGCTGAGTCCTCATCTTGCCATTTCTGAACACTGCGGATTCAGAGCTTAATCTCACACAGCTTCTCTCTTCCATTTATACTCATATTTTGGTGGTCGCATCTACTAGCCAGACCTTAAATATCATCTAGACTTATAATTCCCCAATTTGTATCTCCAGCCAATCCCTCACTGCTGAATTCCAGACTTCCTATCGAGCTGCCCACCTGACACATCCCTGCTCAGATCTCTACGGACCTGTTCAAATTTCAGATGCATGTGTCCCAGTTCCTGATTCCCCTGCCCTCCTGGTTCCATCCCCTCCGCTCTCAGAGACAAAAATCTTCTTGTTTCCTTTAACGCCTTCTATCATACAACACATGAAATTCATCAGCATGTGTCACCAGCTCTTTTTCCAAACCATGTCTATTAGCTGACCGTGTTTCATGTCTCATCTGGGCTCAAGCCACCACCACCTTTTGCCTGAATTATTCCAGTAGCCTTCCAACTCTCCATTCCAGTAGCCTCTTTACCTATGTCCTTGCATCCAACAGTTACTCTCAACACAGTAGCCATGTGATCCTCTTAAATTTAAAGCAGATCATTTTCCTTCTCTGTTCAAAGTTCTCCCAAGACTCCCTACCTCCTCAGATAAAAGCCAAAAACGTATAATGGCCTCCAGGACCCTACGTGATTTGGCCACCTGCCACCTCTCTGCCCATCACTCACCTAGAAAACTCTTCCCTTTGCTCAACCTGCTTGGGTCTTGAGGCACCCCAAATTTAGCCCACAGTCTTCACTTTCACTGCCCTCAACAGGAATGTTCTCCCCTCAGATCTCCGTGGCTCCCTGATCATTCTCTTCAAGTCTCTGCCCACCTGCAAACTTCAGAGATTGTCTCTGAAAAACATTTAAGCTAGCAGCCCCCCTCCCTCCCCTAGTGCTCTACGTCTCCCGGCTCTGCTTTATTTTTTTTAATAGTTTGTCACTATCTGATATATATGTATGGCTTTTTTGTTTTGTTTCATTTTTTACTATATGCATTCTAGTGGATATAAGCTCCTTAGGAAAAAGTACTTTGTCAATTTATATACTCCTTTATCTCCAGTGCCTAGAAAAAGGTCTAGTACACAGAAGGCACTCGATAAATATTTGTTGAATGAATAAATAAATGATTTGTTCATGTCCCTAAATTTAACTTTTCTGAAGGTAGAACCCCTAGATTTTCCAGTTTTATAATTCAGTACATTTACCCTCCTTAACTTAGTTGATTTGGGGATCTCACATGTAACCCAAAGTCCTACTATGTTGTTTTCCGCATCACATCCCTACCACGTGGTTCGAAGCAAGTGGTCAAAAAGGTGATGAAGGCAAGAAGGGAAGGAGTGGAGGATAGGGAGGAAGCAGAGAGGAAAGGGAGAAGGAAAGTGGGGGAGGGAAAGGACAGACAGACAGAAGGGTAGACAGAAGTACAGAAGGAAGGACGGAACAGAAGGATCAGCCCCTAGTGTGGCGTGGCATGAAAGTGAGGAGCACGCGGCCGCTTCCATCCCCACTCACCGATGGCCAGCGTCATCACCTGGAGATGGTTGCGCACCAACTTCACTACCTCGCTTTTCTGCAGGGGGGTGGCTCGGCAGCAGACCACAGCTTGACAGCAGGCAGTCAGCTCCAGGAACTGCTTCTGCAGACTCTCCTGCAGGGCGAACTCCAGGGTCTTCCCATTGATGATGAGTCCAGCCCGCAGCCCTGAGTCCTGTGTGGCTGGGGACTGGTGTAAGCCCTCACTTAACAATGCTTGCTCTGGACAGGCTGGATTCTTCTTCTGAAGTTCCTTCAAAATTGTGCTCATCAGCATCTCACAGGCATCCTTGAAACAAGAGGCAAAGACACTTGGCCTTAGGGCTCCCTCGGTGGCCATACCCAGCTAAATTTATCATTGTCATTCTTTAGCAACTGTGTATAAAGGCAACCCCAGGTACTTCCTCAACCCGTTACTTTTGAAGACCTCCCAGCTTTTTCAAAGAGATCGGCGGGGGGGGGGGGGGAGGGAGGAGGAGGGAGGAGATCAGTTAATAGGATGGAAGGATGGAAGAGACCTCTCATCCCCAATCCTGCAACTAAAAATAGCTGAGAATTTATTTATTTGTACAATTTACCTTCTCAAACAGTGACTCCCGAGAGTTCTTTGGTCTTTTTCTACCATTTACTATCTGTTTGACATTAGGAAAATTATGTAACCTCTCTGAACCTCAGCTTTCTCATCAGAAAATGCAAATGTCTACACATTATAACATCATTGTCAAGAAGAAGTGAAATAATGTGTGCAAAGTTCCTAGTGTAAGGCATGACACAGAATTTAAAAAATAATAGTTACTATTTTTATCTTCTTTTGGACTCAACATTCATTCATTCACAGTGGTTTATTGAGAAACCACTTTATACTAGAAAACATCCTAGGCACTGGGGATTGGCCAACGAGCACAAGAAGACCCCTGCCCTCATCGAGCTTATGTTCTGGTTGGGATGTTTTCAGTGGTGCTTGTCACGTTTGGTCTGTGTACATCCCTCCACTCTCTTCACCCCACATAGTTAAGAAGTACCATGAAGACAGATATCATTTTTAATTTACTTTTGAAGCCTTCACAATGCCTGAAAGAGGGTCACATCAGACACTCAATAAATACTCATTGGATGGATTCTACTCAAGAAGACTGACAATAAAATTACCCAGAAATTATTGTGTCAAGTGACCACTAAGGACAGAGCCTAACAAAATCCACGAGCACTGCATTTAAGTTTAGACATTAAGACTGAAAGAAAAAGAAAAAAAAAGACTGAAAGAGTTCATTCGTAAGAGATCCCCTCACTCACAGGTCCCATACATGTCACTCTGATCCCATACATGTCAAAAACTTCTGAGGAAAAGTATACAAAGGTGAATCAAATATGCCCTTTATAGGCTCAACATATAATAGTAAAAAGTTATTTTAAAAAACCTTCTAGGGGCGCCTGGGTGGCTCAGTCGGTTAAGCGTCCGACTTCGGCTCAGGTCGTGATCTCACGGTCCGTGGGTTCGAGCCCCGCGTCGGGCTCTGTGCTGACGGCTCAGAGCCTGGAGCCCGTTTCAGATTCTGTGTCTCCCTCTCTCTCTGCCCCTCCCCTGTTCATGCTCTGTCTCTCTCCGTCTCAAAAATAAATAAACGTTAAAAAAAAATTAAAAAAAAAATTAAAAAAAAAAACCTTCTAGAGTTTGGTTGTATTAAAACGATATATTCAGAAGGTAACATACCCTTGAGTCATTGAAAATCAGCGTGTCTATTAACAGGAGATGATACTTAAGGCATTTGTTAAGTGAAAAAACACAATTACAATACTATACAATACATAATGACAGCCTTTGTATGCTCAGGGTGCACAGAATACAGGCTTGAGTAGAAGCCCTCTAAAATATGAACATAAATTATCTGTAGTTTTATGTTTATAGAATGATTATAGACATTTCTATCCTCTTATTTGAGCATGCATTTAGTTCTATAAATTACGTTTTCGTTATAGAAATATATATATATACTCAATTTTCATTATTTGCAGATTCCATATCTGTGAATTCACCTACTTGCTAAAATTTATCTGTAATCCCACAATCAATACTTGTAGTGCTTTCATGGTCATTGGGAAACATGCACAGAGAGAAATTTTTTGAGTCACGTGATATGACTCCAGCCGAAACTGAACAAGGTGATGCTCTATCTTATGTCAGCTCCTGTACTGTAAATAAGTGTCCTTTTCACTGTTTGGTGACACATTTTCTGTATGTTTGTGCTTCTTGTTAATTTCACTGTTTAAAATGGCCTCCAAGCATAGCGCTGCTGAAGTGCACAGTGCTGTCTAGGGGTCCTATGTACTAGAAGGTTGTGATTGGCCAAAAATTCAATGTTATAATACATATAATAAATTGTTTTTAAAGAGAAACACGCACAGAACAAGGTTCTATATTGATTGGTTGACACAATGTTGTGACCAGAGGCTTATGGCAACCTAATCCTACGTTTGGTTCAGTATTCACTAATACAGCATTTGCAGCAACTGTATAGAACTTAACTCCACGAATAATGAGAATAACTACAGATGGATATAGATTATATAATATGTAATTCAATACAAAATGTATGCTTGACAAGTAATCAGCTGTGGGTAGACAAACCATAACGTTTTGGAGTTTCAGGCTATAAAAATGAGGATAATTTTACCTGATCTGTGGCCTTGTTGTAACTGTCAAGTAAGATCACGAATAAGAAAGCCTTCTATGGATTCTAACCAACATGAAAATAAAGTTACTATCTCAGGAAAAAATTATAAGTGAAATAATAAAAACAAAACTTAAAAATTAAGTGATGAATCCTGAAAGGCCTTTATATATCGAAAGGCAATAAAGAATCCAATATATAATTATATTAACCTTTCCCCCCCCAAAAAACAGACCCAGGACTTTTATGAGAATGGAAACTATGTAAAGTTTGTAAGTGGCGACATTTACTGTAATCTAACTTGCAGATTTAGGAACAAGAGTTGATAGAAATTTGTAAAGCTGAAGTACTACACTACAGAAATGACCAGATATTCTACTGGTTTCCAGGTGGCTCACTTAGAATGTCACAGAAGCAATTTCTTCACTAACTGGCCAACCAGGTTCCGTGATCTTTCTTTTTTAATTCTTAGCATCTCCTGATGGATAGAGGAGAATGGGGGAAAAAAATGAAAATAATATAGTGACTTAGCCCCTACTATGTGCCTGGCATTTTATATGGATGGACTTGAGTCACCATAAAACTAAATTGTGTTCACTGTGCTCTGTTACCTGGAAAATTCACATAGGTGGAACAGCTTTTGATAATTTTTTAAAAAATGTATTTTTTGCATTTAGAACAGTCCACAGTGGATACTCTATAAAGACTTCTTGAATTGGTAACTTTAAATATCTTCAACTATAATTGTGTATTTACAAATAAGATCTATGATCCTATGGATTTTACTGCTCATAAAAATGTCAAAGTTGAAATCAAATAAAAAGAACTGACTTCCTTTTCAATGGTAATTGAACCCTTTCTGACAGGTACTACATGTTTAATTTATAGTTTATATTTTCTCATTTAATGCCTACAATGACCCTATGAAATAGATGTTACTCTCACATCACAGGTTAGGGAAAAGGTCCAGAAAAAAACTCTCCAAGGTCACATACCTGATCACTGGCAGACCAAGTAAATGAACCAGGGTCTTACCAGCCTTAGGGCACATCCATTTTAGTGACCAAAATGACTAATGACAATTTTCTTGTGCTCAGACCTGGCTGGTACTAGGAGCTGGCTGGAGGTTGTGGTTATGGGTCTCTGGATCACAGCCAACTGCCAAGGAGAACCCACCCTGTGTTGAAAAGGAAAGTTCTCTTTCCTTAAAATATATGATCTGGTTAGGTATTGACTGAGGCCCGACCATAATAACATGGCTAACCAAACATGGCAGCCTGTGACAGCCCCAAGATGTGATCCAGATGAGAAGCTCCAGAGGATTTCTGAGAGGCGGGTTGCTGGCAGAGTATGGATGCCACTGATGAAGTCTGACTTTGAGGAAGGAGGGAGAAAGGTTTTCCAAGCTAATTAAGCGGCATGCACAAATCTCAGAGGTTATTACTATACTGGAAAATTAAAAACAAAAAAAAAACCTATTCAACTCATTAGAAATTCGTGTTAGAATTTAATGGGAGGTGGGGCAGGGACAATTATAAAAAAAAAAAAATAAGCTGTATCCAAACCTCTTAAACTCCTTAAGGAAAAAAAAAATTTTCCCTTTCCTTAAAACAGTTCTACAAACTTGACATTCTCAACGGTACTATCTAAGAATTACCACTAGAGGGCATAATTATCCCGAGAGTCTATTTTTGGAATTAACCATAAAAATACCAATTTACTCACCTAATTCTGATAGAAATCATCACTTCCCCTCAACTTGAAACAGAGGTATATTCCTGTCCAAGAATTTGACATAGTTTTTCATTATGGGCTAAATCTTATCAGATCCCTGGAAATCCAATGGGGGGTGAGGGAAAGCAGATAGAAAATAAAAAGGCAACTTTCTATAGCAACAATTTCTTTGAATCATGTTAAACCATGAAGCCTTTAGAAGAACTATGGTACCTTCCCAAGCACTAGCTAGGTTGCTGGATAGAAGAAGTAATTATCAAGGAGCTAATGGTTATTGGTTTTTTTTCCTACTTCCATTCATCAAATCACAAATGCTCCCTTGGCTATGAAAAAAAAAAAAAAAAAGACTCAATCTCATTACACATACTTTACTCTGGGTATTGAGGATAAAGAGCTTGTCATCTGGCTCCAGTAGTTTGCATGCATAAGCTATGTTGACAGCTGTCTCCTGCTTGTCCCCTGTCAGCATCCAGATCTTGATGCCGGCTTTTTGAAGGGCTTCTATAGACTCGGGGACTCCCTCCTGCAGACGGTCTTCAATGCCAGTAGCACCTAAAAGATAGCCAAAGTGCAACAGAGCCTGTGAGAAACTGAAGCCAGTAGGAGCTCACCTAGGCTATAAGTGAACTGTATCTGTTTGTCAACCCAATCCTGAACTACCCGAACTGTGCCAGCAGCTTCCAGAGATTCAAAGAAGTGTGGACCCAGACCAAAATCATATACAAAGTAATATTCTGGGAGGGAAGCCTTAGGAATCAATGAGCTTATTAAACTTACTTGTTTTCCTTGTGGCTAGCTTTCCTCTCCGTAAATTGAGGGGGACTCGTTTCAGTTACTTATGCAATCTTTCTCTATGATTTTGTAATTCTGTGACACTCCCAAGGGTAAGGACAGGCTTTCAAAGAATGTTCTTGCCAATAAGTGGCTTATATTATGAAACAGCATTAAAAATAGATATTAGAAGTCCATAATTCCTTTTGCTAAAACAACCGGGGCCAGGTAAGTTTTGGAATTCAAATTTTTTCATATTTTATGAAGGTAATATAGTGCATCTATCATATTTTGAAGTATCTGATAACCAAACATATTAATATTTCTGTGGAAAACTTTCAAATGTCCACACTAGTTAGGAAAATAAAGACTTACAAAAGTTTATCAGACCAGGCCTGATTTTTATAGCCAAATGAGTTCTGGCACTAAACCCACAGAGCGTTTTTGAGTTTGGAATTTCAGACAAGGAGAGGTAGACCCATACAACTGATGCTGTCACAAAGAAATGACGTAGGACAGCACTATTACTCTAGTGACTCGACACAAAGTGGGATCACTGTTTTTCTCTGAACCAGAGGAATGGAGCTCCGATACTGGTCTCTTGCTATGTTAGCACTTAGATTAGAATCTAGATGTCCAGACTCGGAGACAGTGGTTCTCAACCTTGGCTGGCTCAGCATTCCTTAGGGATATTTTGAAAATTCCAATGTCCTAGTCACACATCAGACCAACTGAATCAGAATCCCTGAGAATAGGATGCAGGTTTTTTTATTAAAATTTTTTTCTTAATGTTTATATATTTTTGAGAGAGAGAGAGAGACAGAGTGCTAGTGGGGAGGGGCAGAGAGAGGGAGACACAGAATCTGAGGCAGGTTCCAGGTTCTGAGCTGTCAGCATAGAGCCCAATGCGGGGCTCATACCTATGAACCGTGAGATCATGACCTGAGCCAAAGTCGGACACTTAACCGACTGAGCCACCCAGGTGCCCTTTTTTAACTTTTTTTTAATGTTTATTTATTTTTGATAGAGAGAGAGAGAGTGCATGAGTGCGGGTGAGGGGCAGAGAGAGAGGAGAGGGAGGCTCTGAAGCAGGTACTGTGCTGTCAGCAGAGAGCCTGACACGGGGCTCAAACTCACAAACTGAGATCATGACCTGAGCCAAGGTGGGATGCTTAACCGACTGCACCACCCAGGTGCCCTGCACTAGTATCTTAAAGTTCCCCAGATGATTTCAAGGCACAGCTCAGTCTGAGACAAGAGGTGTAGTTTGTGCAACTTTTACCAGCAATCAGGAAGTAAGAGAAGAGAGAAAATTTCATTGGTCCAGTTGCAGGTACATACAAAGCACACAGGCCCTGTTGCTAGGTAGACCCGAGTTTCTCTGCAGCTCTATCAGCTGTTAGTGTGACTTTGAACAAGTCAATGAGCTGCTCTGTGCCCCAAGTTTCCTCCAAATAATTTAGAGATTTGTTGTGAAGGTTCAAAGAGACAACACATATTAAGTACGTTATCCAAGGCCTGGCAAGAAACTTAAGCTGGAAGTCCTCTTGAACCAGGGGGAACCAGGATATTTATTTGACTTGGTATTCTAAGTTAAAGTGATAAGGTTTTAAATGATCTTCTTAAGGACGACCACCCTGATCCCATAATGGAGTCTAGTTCATAAATGGAGTCTAGTTCACTGCAGTGGAAAACAGAATGAAAAGAATTGGAAACCGGGTAGAGATCAGACTGGACACGGTAGACAGAACTATGTGCTCTATTAGATCAAAGTAGGGGGGAAAAAACCACTGGTGAATAACTTACTTAGAGAGAGCCAGTGTTTTTCAAAATTGTCCATTCAGACAACACAACAGAGTCTACCTACCAAGTAAAGTTAGCTTGTTCTCCAACCTCATGGCAGATTCAAGGAGTAACTCTTCCCTGTGGTCAATGCTGGTTTCTGCTAAAAAGTGGTTCCTCAGCCACTCTGCGTATTCAGTGTCACTCATGACCTAGGGGGGTAAAAAGAGCTATGAGACAGTCCAGATCATCTTGTGGGATCCCACCAGGACTGACCACTAGCTGAATACCAAGCCATCAAGCTGTTTTCGGTATTCCTCTCTCTAGACATACTTATGCCAGGTTCTCACACCACCTGGTCACAACCTTCCCAAGCTCTATGGTCAGACTTCTTTAACACTGATAATGGATGGACACGATAGCTCAGTAGTTCTTGGAAATTCTAGGCATCATACATGATGAGAGTGGGTTAATTTCTTTAACCCAGGGGGTACGCAGTTGGAAGAGGTCTCCACGTGGTAGTTAAATCTAGAAAGATTCTAATGGTGCAGTTGAGAAAGTGGTGTCAGGACTGCTCAGTTTGAGGCATTACATAGCCAACAGCATCGCTAATATCTTTTGACGGTTAGTTTGTGGAGTTAGTTATTTGTAAAGGTGAAAAGAGAGAGGGAGCTGTATGAGTGGAGCAAGGAAGTACTCTTCCAAAAATATTAAATGAAATTCCTGGAGAAGGAACCAATGATACATTTTCCTCTTTCTTCAGGTTGCCATAGAGGGAGAAATCCACATTTCGGTTCTCAAAAAGCAACGTGAGGTGGAGGGGGTGAGGCAACTTCTCTATCTACTTATTCTCACTCACAAGGTAATCTGACTTAGGAAAAATCTGACATCTATTGGGCTGCATTTTTATCAGGGACAGGATCATTCCACTTGAAAAGGCAGCATTCTCTCCTCTTGCTTTCATTTTGAAACTCTCCATTTTTCTTACAACTTTGGGTGGGGCAGGCTTTTGATTCTATATGCAGCTGGGTGACTAAATATTGACTAAGAGTCTGCAATGGATCCCAGCTTCCCAAACGCAGCTTGTCAGAACTAGAATTTGGGTGAGAAATGAGCAATCCCTACATTTGTCTTAGGTGCTCGCTACAGTCTCCAATTCAGGCTTCCTGGAGAGCCTCGTATTTAAAAATTATAATGGATGGCAATTAATGCACTGATACTTTGATCTACCTCTATATCCCTGTCTTTCATACTCGCTAGAGCCCAGAATGACACACAGAAATTGATACTCTGGTTTCTAACACAGCACATGAGAACTCAGAGAACAGAACTTTTAGGTACCCTTGTGGCTTGTTCTCCAAGCAAAACACTGCTTTGGAGAACAAACTCCAAGCAGCCAATACATATGGAAGGGAGAAGCTGTGAACAGAAAGCCCATGATCCAGGGGCTTTGCCAATTATCCGGACCAGGGTTTGACACACGCTCGTCATTAAACAATGGCTACACGGTGGAAGAATAAAGAAGATGCGCCTGAGAGCCTCACCTTCTTCGCTATACATAACGTGCGTAGGCCTCGTTTGGCATAGTCGTCCAAGTGTTTCTGGGTTTTCTCTCTTATTATCATCTGTTGTTTTTCCAGACTTGCTCCATCTGAAACAATTAACAAAACACAAGTATTCCCTCCAGTCTGCCCAATTAAAGACAAAGTTTTACAAACAATGGTGGCTTACCCCACAACAAACAAAAGACCTGTAGTTTTGAGTCCCAACTGTGCATTTATTAAAGGGGCCCTCAGAATAAAGCTTTCCCTTGTTCCTTCCTCCCTGGGGAAAAGCACCATGAACTTAATACAAACACCATTCCCACACCATCAATAACAGTAGTAACAGTAACTAGAATAATGCTATCTGCCATTCACTGAACACCTGCCATTTGGTAGGCACTGGACAAAGGCTCTCCATATACTGGATATGGCGTGTCATTAAACCTCTGAGGAACCTACAAAAAAGGTACTACAATCCCCATTTATTGAACACTTAGGCACAGAGTAGTAGGTAACTTTACCAAGACATAGGTCAGATCTGCACCCAGGTCTGTATAGCCCCCAGACTTACAAGCTTTCTCACCAAATCCTAGGCAGCTTCCCCTACTTTGCCAAGTGCAGCTGATCCCCCAAATATCCACTTGCTTGTCTTTATAAAACCATCTGGAGTGGCCTTTGAATTTCTGAGCCCTTCATATCCCCACTTTCAGTTCTGTATGAACTCACCCGGAGAAGCCACAGAGAGCAACTCCATGATTACAGAATCCGCACCCTTTGTGTATACCACGACTTGGTTGGAAAGGGGGTGTCGAACAACAACAGACATTCTTTTTCTTACTGAGTCGAAGGGCAGGATGTGCAGGAGTTGAAACGTTAATGGCCCCAAAGCAGCGAAGTCCACCATGACCTGCTCTGGTGTCCGGGACCGTAAAGTGCATTGGTAAGCCCGGGCGGCATACACCAAGGCCGCCTCGTCTGGGCTCTCAGCCTCATAACACAGGCTGGAGGCCAACGGCTGTCCAGGGGAGCATTCCACCTTGCCATCGGTGAGGCCTGCATCACAGTTCTGTTTCTCAGTCTCCGTCGGGCGAGCAGAGTTACTAGAGTCCCGAGGGCTCTCGCTAGTTTGGGAGACCTCTTCCTCCACAGGTGAAGCCAGTTTCACTCGACTAAAGAGAGAGAGTCTGCTCACAAAGGCACTTGGTATCCCAGAAGATGGCTCTTTCCCACTGGCAAGTGATGGCGAACTTGATCTTCGCACAGACAATCTCTGGAAGAGGTTTTTAATCTCTTCCAAGGACTTGATAGGCATTCCACTCAGTGATGAGAGTCCAATCTACGGAAGACGATTTGGGAGGGTCTCCATCATATAGTCAAAAGCAGTTCATAACCATGTTGAAGTCAAACCAGGAAAAAAGTAGGTAAGAATTACCCCTCCTTAAATAACTAGCAGCCTGCTTCTTCATACTTAAAACTGCCCCAGAAAAGGGGTGCCTGGGTGGCGCAGTTGGTTAAGTGTCCGACTCTTGATTTCAGCCCAGGTCATGATCTCAAGGTTTGTGAGGTTGAGCCCCGCATCAGGCTTCGTGCTGGCAGCACAGAGCCTGCTTGGGATTCTCTCTCTCCCTTTGTCTGCCCCTTCCCTCCTCATGTTCTCTCTCTCAATATAAATAAACATTAAAAAAAAACTGTCCCAGAAAACATGAACAAAAATTAAAATGGCCATAATGAAAAAGATGTGCTAACGTTGATGGCACTATAAATTTCTACAACCATTTAGAAAGAAATTTGGCAAATAATAGCAAAAGATATAAAATGCCAATATTGCCAGCAGTGGGCATATTAAAGCAATTTTTCCTAACAAATAACTTAAAATATAGGTGATCCATAATCTTTATTATGTACATCCTAGCAACAGCAATTTAAAAATCATAAGCGAATTAAGTATTCAAAAATAGCAAAGCAGAAAAATCTTCCTGAAATGTTATACAGTCCTTACAAAATAAAGTTTATAAAGCCTATGGGGCAAAATTGGTAAAGCTTTAAAATATAAAATTCATGTGAACAACATAAAAATAAAAATTGTATGAACATAAGAACAAATGAGTGATAATATGCATTTAAAACATTGAAAGAAAGCTAAAAGATTAACAAAATGGGTTGTTTTCCTCTTTTACTTTTCAGATTCTATAAGATTGTTACCATGACTTTTCCTGTTGTTTTAAAAAGGCCAGTGAACAAAGTCACTTAAAGTGTTATCAGCAGAAATTATTAGCTTATCAGCAGAAATGCACAGTGAATGTGAATTTCTATTACATATTTTTTTTTCTAATTTGTAGCCTTATTTTCTTTTCTAGCTCTCAACTTTTATCAGTGATTAAACTTAGAGTTTAATATTAATTATGAAGGCCAATTAAATCCTAAAATCTTCTCATTCTGAAAAGCCCAAAATATGGAAGTGTTTTCCTAAACATTATTAATCTTTGGATAGTTGGAGACACCTATGCTGGTCAATTTTCAGACTTATCAGCAACTCAGAAATGAAGAGAAACAACCACAGATGAGGTTTTCATATTCCTGACAGATTCTGATTAACTTATTAGTCATGGTCTATCATTACCTCAAAATATCATAAAGCTTAGGCTTTTATAGCTCTAGAGATTTTCTTTCAGACAACAGCGTATCCTATTCTTTGGGGATAAGGCAACAACCTTTTCAAACAAAAAAACACCAGAAGATGCCTACTTTGGATACAGATGCATGAGAAAAACTGTTACACGAGGAGGAAAAAATATCCAGTAATTTATTCTCTAAGTACATAATCACTTTCCAAAGAGCAACTCTCTAATTGAAAACGTTATAAAAACAGTTTTCTGATAAAAGCTTAATTGGAAATAAGTTATTTTTATGGTAAAGTTGACCACCTCTGAATTTGCCAAAAAAAGACGATCTGATGGGAAATTAAAATGTAACTGGGTTGTGCTGCAAACTGAATTTAAGTGGGTGTGTGCAAAAGGGAAGAGAGTTCTTTGCACGAGGAACACAGCACAGCATGTGGTGAATCACCAGTCTTTAAAACAAGTTTTTCTTTTTAATTGAAAATGAATTTTTCCATAAATTCTAAGCTACAAATAGGCTTTTTAAATCTAGCTTTTGTGGGAACTGCAGAATCTTGGTACACTATAAATGTGCTGGATTTTAAATTGAGTTAGAACTAACCCAACTGGTACATGAAAAAGGTACCCTATCGTGAAACATGATAATGAATCTAATACTTTAAATTTTGCCTGATGTAGTGCATATGACGTTGGAGGTCTCAGAAGCCTCAAAGAAGCTTTGATTGGGTAAGGAAACTGCAAAATGAGCACAGCCACATTCCACAAGAACTGTTCTCATCAGCTATCCTTCTAGAGGCAAAATAGTAGAGCAGCACTGAGTCCTACTTCATGGGTTCAAATCCTGCTTCCCCCACATACTGGCTCTGTGACCCCAGGATAGTTACTTAACCTCAATGGCAAAATGGGGAATAGTGGAGTAATATCACCCAATTTAGGAAGTTGTTCGGAGGATTGCACGTGTTAATACCAGTAAATCACTTAGAACATATGTCCGGAACACAGATTAAGTGGTGTGTGTTAACTGCTATTATTATTATCATTAGTAATAGTGTTAATTATTATCTACATAACAAGGCCAGTACAAGTACATTTAAACCCAAAGTTCTCTTCTAGAAGGTGATCCTTGTTTGCATTAGAGACTTTACCTTTTGTCGTGGTTGGTTAGGAGCAGAAACCACTACAGTGTTGCAAATTGCCAATGCAATAAAGAAGTCAATGATATACAAAGTCTCCAGTGGTGGATTTGGGGCAGTCTCATCTAGTGGTGTAAAAAGCTGAGGTGTAATCTGATTAAATTTGTCCAAAAGCCTGGTGTCTGGTACCACATCTGTTTCCTGAAAACCCAATTAGAAAAAGTGTTGTTATGTTAAGTATCTAAAAATGAGAGCTTTAAATTTACATGAGAAGTAGCTTTTATAACCACACTCTATGCACAATGAGATAGTAAACTTTACTCTTCTAAAAAACATTTAACATGGCATCATGGCAAGTGAGAATAGGAAAATAACAGACCAAAAAAAAAAAGGAAAATCCAGAATGCACAATACTGATGGAGAACACCTTGACTATTAACTTAAATTCAAAAGGAGATAGGAACAATGCCTTCCACCAAAATCTAGTTGACTGTTTTTCTATTTTGAAATACATAGTTGACAAAAGTGAACTATTGGGAGTTCATCAAGATAAAAAGCTTCTGCACAGAGAAGGAAAAAAAAATCAACAAAACTAAAAGACAACCGACGGAATGGGAGAAGATATTTGCAAACAACATATCAGATAAAGGATTAGTATCCACAATCTATAAAGAATTTATCAAACTCAACATCCAAAAAAAAAAATAATCCAGTGAAGAAAGGAGCAAAAGACATGAATAGACACTTTTCCAAAGAAGACATCCAGATGGCTAACAGACACATGAAAAGATGCTCAACATCACTCATCATCAAGGAAATACAAATCAAAACTACAGTGAGACACCCTCTCATGCCTGTCAGAATGACTAAAATTAACACAAGAAACAACAGGTGTTGGTAAGGATGTGGAGAAAGGGGAATTCTATTGCACCATTGGTGGGAATGCAAACTGGTGCAGCCGCTCTGCAAAACAGTATCGAGGTTCCTCAAAAAGTTAAAAACAGAACTACCCTATGACATAGCAATTGCACTACCAGGTATTTATCCAAAGGATACAAAAATACAGATTTGGAGGAGTATATGCACCCCAATACTTACAGCAGGACTATCAACAATAGCCAAACGATGGAGAGAGCCCAAATGTCCACTGACTGATGAATGGATAAAGAAGAGGTGGTATATATAAACAATGGGATATTATTCAGCCATCAAAAAGAATGAAATCTTGCCACTTGCAACAACATGGATGAAACTGGAGTATATAATGCTCAGCAAAATAAGTCAGTCAGGAAAAGACAAATACTGTATGACTTCAGTCATATGTGGAATTTAACAAACATAACAGATAAACATATGGGAAGGGGGAAAGGAAGAGAGGGAAATAAACCATAAGAGATTTTTGTTGATAGAGAACAAACTGAGGGTTGATGGAGGGGGATTGGTGGGGGGTGAGCTAGATGGGTGGTGGGCATTAAGAAGGGCACTTAGTTATGATGAACACTGGATGTTGTATGTAAGTAATGAATCACTGAATTCTACTCCTGAAACCAATATTGCATTGTATATCAACTAATTAGAATTTAAATAAAAATTTGAAAAGAAAAAAAAAAATACAGTTTCCAGAGCATCCAACAGCAACTGATGATTCATCTAACAACTGATGAGTACCACCTCTTTTAAAAGTGAGGACATTACTCATACCATGTTATTTTATGGTTAATACAAAAAATTTTATGGTTCAAATCATTACTATAATAAAAACAAACAAAAGAACCTCTCCAAAATAAACATTAGTATGAGCAGGCAAACATATATAAAGAATATTACCTAGTAATATACATGACATTAATGAGGGTTCCTCCAAGAGATTTTTCTTTTTTTTTTTTTAACATTTTCATTTTATTTTTTGAGAAAGAAAGAGAGCATGAGCACGGGAGGGGCAGAGAGAGAGGAAGACACAGAATCCCAAAGCAGGCACCAGGTTCTGAGCTGTTAGCACAGAGCCCGATGCAGGGGCTTGAACCCACGAATGTGAGATTGTGACCTGAGCCAAAGTTGGATGCTCAACTGACTGAGCTACCCAGGCGCCCCTCCAAGAGATTTCTGATCATCAAATATATTGGCAATATATGCCCTGTGCCCTCCTCTTAAAGATTCTTAGCATAGGGTGGTTCAGTCGGTTAAGTGTCCAACTCTTGACTTCAGCTCAGGTCGTGATCTCACGGTTCTTGAGTCTGAGCTGCACATCTGGCTCTCTGCTGACAGCATGGAGCCTGCTTCAGATCCTCTGTTCCCCTCTCTCTGCCCTTCACCTACTTGTGCTCGCTCGCTCTCTTTCTCCCCAAAATAAATATTAAAAAAGTAAAAAAAAGGGGCGCCTGGGTGGCTCAGTCGGTTAAGCGTCCAACTTCGGCTCAGGTCATGATCTCACAGTCCGTGAGTTCGAGCCCCACATAGGGCTCTGTGCTGACAGCTCAGAGCCTGGAGCCTGTTTCAGATGCTGTGTCTCCCCCTCTTTCTGACCCTCCCCCATTCATGCTTTGTCTCTCTCTGTCTCAAATATAAAAACGTTAAAAATTTTTTTTTTAATTAAAAAAAATTTTAAAAAAAGATTCTTAGTACAAATTAGCTCTAAGAAGTTCTGCTATTGAAAAAACTACATATCCATTTTAACACAGTGCTTCTCACATTTACTGAAGAGTACTAGTTTTAACAAAAGAATGTTGTGCTAGAAAATGGTTTATAAAACAGTCACATGTAGACAATTGCTTTAGAAATTTTTCAGATGAATCAAAAGAGGGATCATCAACTACAAATCAAATTTCACTAAAATGCCATTGTATTCTAGAGAAGTCGTGCATGTAGTCGGTTGGCATACTGACTTCAGGAAGCCAGGAGAGGTGATTTAGAGATAGGAGAAAACGGTGGAGATGTGAGACGTGTGATATTAGGCTCAAAAGACCATGGCTTGTATTTTATGCTTAGTTTGGGGAGAACTACCGTAGGCTTAATAAGAAAACAGCACAGGCTGAAAAATCGCATGAGTTTGAGTTTAGATCCTGGACTCACTGCATAGTCGCTGCTATCCTCAGGCAGCGTGCTTCACTCCCCGAGCTTCATTTTCTTCTTCTGAGTAATGGTAAAAATAACACCTACCTCACAGGGTGGCTGTATAAAGTCAATGAGATAATGAGTGAGGTGATACCCGTACAACAGGAACCTATAGGCAGATCACCAGGCTCACAATGGGTCCAAACTATATGCTGTCACAAAGCATTCTCAAATTTCTATTTAAATACATCAACATCTACTATCCTGTGATATGAGACATAGTTTGGTGGAGTTCATAGGCACTAATATCCTGATGGCTGTTCACTAGTGAGTCAGCCATATTTCCTCACGCATCTCACGTACACAGTAACACTGAGCCAGTGTCTGGGCCCTCAGTTACTCAGAGAATAATCCTTTCCTCGGGACCTCCTTGCCAAAGTCAATAGAAGACAGTGGTAATGTTTGAGAGATTTCTTTCTTACTCAATGCTTAGTCAGCAAGGGATGCTTGGGAAACTCGTCACATGATATTTGGCAAATATACTGTCATCTATTGCTTGTGAGATCCCATGAGTTAGAAAATATTTCCAGAGGCATCTCAGAATGCTAATGTGCACTAAGTCAAAAACAAAAACAAAACAAAACAAAAAACAAAAAAACATTTCAGAGTGGAACTCTTAAGAAATGTTTAAAAATTTTTTTCTAATATTTATTTATTTTTGAGAAAGAGAGAGAGAGAGAGAGAGGGAGGGAGACAGACAGAAAGGCACAGAATCTGAAGCAGGCTCTAGGCTCTGAGCTGTCAGCACAAAGCTGATGCGGGGCTCGAACTCAAGAACCACGAGATCATGACCTGAGCCAAAGTCAGACACTTAACCAACTGAGCCACCCAGGCGACCCTCTCTAAGACATGTTTAAATATCAATTTAAACTTAGTGGCTTTCCTTCAAATCATGCTTCCTTTTTAGTAATTCTCGGCCACCTCCCCCACCTTTTCTGGCTTTATTTCCCACCTATGTTTATCAATTACTGACCCTCTCTCTTCAGGTCCATTTCTCTTACCCCAATTTTCATTTTTATTGCTGCAAAGTCTAGGTCTTTTGGGCTTGAGGTTGCTTTCTTTTCTGCTCTGTAAATCTCTCCTTATTAGTTTAATCCTAACTCAAGTTTTACCTCTTTTCTGCAGCCCTTCTTGATCCCTCCTTCTCCCTTGAGAGTTGAACACTCCATTCTTTGTGCCCTCACTATACTTTGGGTTCACCCACTATTACTGCATCTTTAATATAGGATTGTTTTTATTTATTTTTATGTCTGCCTCCTCTGCCTAGAAACAAAACTGAAGGATAAGGACATGTCTTACTCATTTTACATCCCTGTGTCTAGTATTTTGCCATTGTTTTTCATTAATTCATTAATTCATTCATTCATTCATCCCATAAATATTCATTGTTGCATCTATGGCATCAGGCACTCCTCAAGGACAGAGGGATGCACAGGACAGATACGATCCTGGCTTGCGTGCAGCTCACATTCTAGTTAGGGGAGATAGCAGATACAAAAACTAACCTATAAACAATAAGATGCTTCTGGATTGAGACAGAGAGAGACAGGAGGGGTGGAAAGAACTCTGGATTAGGTGGTAGGGAAGGTTTACTGAAGAGGTGACACTAAAGCTGAGATCTGTGACAGAAAGGAAACCCACATAGAGATCTAAGAGAATAGTCACCTGGGTAGAACAAACAGCACTCCTGTTGAACAAAAACATAAAGAGGATGAAAGAAGCATAAACAACCTTGGCTTACAAAGAAAAGGTTTCTATTTCTAAGTAGGTAGTATGAACCCAGGAGCCTGGGGCTTCAATGACATGTTAATTCCCAAAGCTTGGAATATTTTTGCCAGCAGCCCGCCTAGGATCCTTACTCCCTGGCTCTTAACTTGCATCTCCATGCAAGGTGCTAGCTTACAATTTTCCATTTCTAGACATCACAGCTCTCAGTGTGCTCTCAAGCTGGTGCTCTTAACCTGGGCTCCACTGACAGGCTTCTGGAACTGGATGCAAAAATTTAACAGATGCTAATATTTCAGGTCAAAGAATCTACAGCTTTCTCAAAATAATCTTTAGTCTCAAAAGGATAAAATCAACTTGTCTAGAGCAAGAATGAGATGATCTCATATTTCAAGGAAGACCTCTTTATCCTATATATAATGGTGTGGTTTTGAAAACATAAAACACCGGGGCGCCTGGGTGGCTCAGTTGGTTAAGCGGCCGACTTCGGCTCAGGTCATGATCTCGCGGTCCGTGAGTTCGAGCCCCGCATCGGGCTCTGTGCTGACAGCTCAGAGCCTGGAGCCTGTTTCGGATTCTGTGTCTCCCTCTCTCTGACCCTCCCCCGTTCATGCTCTGTCTCTCTCTGTCTCAAAAATAAATAAAACATTAAAAAAAAAAAAAAGAAAACACAAAACACCCCCAGTGCATCTTTACAATCAAAATGGCACATGGCATTGAAATAAAGGGCAAGTGAAAACAAAATGCACTGAGTGGGGAGGCTGAGCCTGTTAAGCAGCTTCACTTAACAACCTTCAAAACTACTTTATTGAGAATGGACACATGAGTCCCTGAGACAGATCTTGAGAATTCAAGATGTTAAGTCCTTGCTCTTAAGGAGCTATTGGCATATTTCAGGGGCGTAAATAAGGCCTGTGTAATGAGAACTAAGGAAGGGAGGGAATGGGTACACAGAACGCAGAAGCTGAGAAAAGAGAGTCTGGGAAGTCTTCAGAAGAGAGTATTTAACGTAGTCTTATAAGAAATAAGTGTTTCATCAGATTTGGTAGACAGAGGTAGGTTGCCAATGGGAAGAAAAAATGTTAGATGGAGAAAATGGTACAGATAAAAGAACAGACTTTAAGAAACATCACTTTTTTTCCAAGGAGATGAGGCTAAATCAGGAAACTGAGAGGGTGGGTAGGGCACAACCCCAGTGGGTCACCAATGTCCTATTTCCAAGTGAACATGGGTCAACATGTGGTTAACTCTGCATGGGTGGAAAATGTAAAAAGATCAGTACAGGAATAGGTAAAAAGAGAAAAAAATATATATCTATTTCTGATACAGCCTTATAGTGAATGCACAGAAGAGGCTATATGCATTCTTTTCCTATATTCCTTTCAGAAGTTGGAGAAAAAAAATTAAGCCTAGATGTTTGGAATAGTCTGACATGTGGCCAAGATACAATAGGACAGGTGCTATATCTTCAGTGCCACAGGAATGAACTAAATGAGTTGCACGGAAATGATTACCCTCACTCTTGAAATTTTTACTGGCAACTTTGAAAAGAGCCAGGAGATTCCCTTCAAGGCCTTTCCAGAACAAAAGAGACCACTGGCATCTACTCAGATCACATCTCTGCTACGAAAACCATACAATAAATTCAATGCAGACACACAAAGTTTCCCCAAAGTGGATTTGTTCTTGTTACGCCACCTACTTTAGACCAGTTGCCAGTCTCAAGCCTGGGGAATCCTCGTCTTGGTAAACCACAATAGTTAATGAGATGTGGAAGGCAGAAAGGGCAGCTGAAGGTTTACAGAAACAATTCTAAGTACAGCAAAACTTTTGAACTCTGATTCTTTCATGTTAAGTATCATTCCTCTTTCCCATCTTCCACATGGCCCTCTAGATTTTTCTTCAGCAAAATGGGTTTGTCAATGGGTATAACTAAACAGCTTCCAAAACTTCCCTCAGGAACTCAAGTGATACCCAGATGAGCTCTAAAATAGAAATATCAGAAAATGTCATTCTGAGGACTCAGAATGGGGAAGAGGACACAGGTCTGGTGGGACTGGGGGGAAAAATGCAGAAAAAAAGGCCTTGGAGGGTACTGACAGTACGTATGTCATTCAGACATACTTAGCTTATCTATGAGATAACTCTGGAAAGCTTTGCTGGTTCTGAGAGTGAGTCATAAACTGTAACCCAAGGCAGCTGTTTTTGTTTTTGTTTTTCCAGAGAGACAGAGAGAGAGAGAGAGAGACAGAGAGAGAGAGAGAGAGAACGAGAGCATGAGCATGGGGGAAGAGAGTCGGGGGGGAGAGAACGGTAACCAGGTTCCAGGCTCAGTGCAGAGCCCAATGCGGGGCTTGATTTCACAACCCTGAGATCATGACCTGAGCCAAAATCAAGAGTTGGACACTTAGCCAACTGAGCCGCCCCAAGGCAGCCTTCTTTAGGCTTAGACACCATTGGCCCTGATCAGAAATACTATGCTATTTCAGAAATGATACACTATCTCTCAACACTGAAGTATCCCACAAATTAGGAAGCTATGATACTGTTTGCTTATATTTCTAATTTTGTGCGGGCAATTACACTGAACCACAATTATGTAGTCTCTTCTCAGGTAGAAAAGACAACAGTGTTTGGCTCTGTCATAATTAGGGGGATGTTCTTTCATTATTCATTATAGATATACAAGATTCAAGTCACATATTCACACTTACAATGGGGCTACTGAAAGCAGCCTGTCTGGAGCGAGGCACTTCACTGGCTCCTTCTCCACTTCCCACAGCTAAACAGCTCCCAGCAAGATGATTCAAGGATTTACTTCCCAAGGGCCCATTATGAACTGTCCTGCAGCTGGGGGTCCTCGGTTTTGTCATATTGGTGAGGGAGCCGCTGGGAGTGTCCATGGAATCTTCATCTTCAGAGGCAGCTTCCTGGTAGGACTCTAACCTCTTGGCTGAGCGATAAAAAATCATACTGGGTCATTACCTGAGAAGAACCATTTGCAAGCTGGATATGTCAGACATTTACTTAAACAGCTATTCCACACCATCTCCTCCCTTTTCAAAAACTGCCCTCCAAACTCCCCTCTCCAGATTCCCTTCATGAACTTACCTCGTTGGGAAAAGTAAAAGCAATCAGACAGCAACTCCCTTCTTATCCTATCGTCAAATCTACCAACCTATCCACATCTGTATCTAAACCCTCCTACTACTATGGATAAAGTTTCAAATGCCAAGCTCTCCACTCATGATCTGCCTCCCACTCCTGTGGCCTTCTCAAGGACTTCACGTTTACAACTTTCCCCTCCTTTGCTTACACCAAGCTCCCCTCAACCAATCTCATGGCTTTCTGTCCCTGTCTGTCCACTGACACTACTTTTGGCAAGGTCGCCCATGAGTTCCACATTATCAAATCCCATTACTGCATCTGTCCATATCTTATATGCATCCTTAGCAACATCCAACAGAGGTGACCGTTCTCTGCTTGAAATGGCTCTTTTGGTTTCTCTGACACCATGTGTACCTGTTTTTCCTCCTACTTCAGTGGCTATTCCTTCTTATTTTCTCCTGCTATCTTCTCTTCAATCAAATACTGGGTTGCTGCAGGAGCTCCTTCCCTTCTCCACCTATACACTCTTCCTTGGTGATATCACCTGGTCCCACATTTGAAATGCCAACTCTGTGCACATGTTTTTTAAACCTGTATCTTCAACTCCAACTTCTAACTGGAATCCAGACTCCTATATATATCCAACTCTCCACTTGATACTTCTAGTTAGATGTCTATTCGGTTCTTCAAGCAGATTATCTGCATGGCTAACTCCTTTACCTTTCTCAAGTCTCTTAGCATGTCCCTTGTCAGCAGACTTTCCAGATATAACCACTTCAGAGCTTACCACCATCTACACACTATAGATCTTATTTATTTTTTGAATCATCGAGTAGAATATAAACTCCAAAAATGCAGAGAGTTTGTCTGTTTTGGCTTGTCTGTTTTGTTTTGCTGTAAAGCATCACCAATAGCTGTCCATTATTTATCCAAAATATCTCTAATATCTCGAATTCTCTCCATCTTCATTACCTTAACCCAAGCCACCATCATCTCTCAACTGGACCAGTGCTAACAGCCTCATAACTGGTCTCCTTACCCCTCGGCATTCCATTCCTTAACCAGTAGCTACAGTGATCTTCCTAAAATATAAAGCTGATCACATTACTCCTGCACAAAATTTTCCTTATGTTGGCTTACATAGCTCAAAATGATCCGACCTTTGCTGACCTTCTTGAAGTTTCTTGCCCCTTCCTCTTCCACATGTCCACTAAAATCCAGCCTCACTGGCCTTCTTTTCTTACTTTGAAAATTGCCAAGCTCATTTCAGCCTGAGAGCCTCTATACTAGCTGCTGCCTGTAACTGGTAGGTTTTCACATCTGAACTTCAAGATTATGTTATTCAGATCTAAGCTGTAACCCTTAGAAAGGCCTTGCTCCCCTACCCGACCCAAAATGCCTTCCAATCATTCTATATCATATCATCTCATTTTAATTCTCTGAAAAGCACTTTTCATTATTTATTTTTCTTGATTTAAGAATTAATTTATTTGTGACTATTCAATAGAAGCTCTGTGAGAGGGCCCCTGTCTGCCTTGTTAATCATTATGTCCAGGAGTACAGAGTAAACAATCAGTCAGTGTGTACTTGCTGAATTGCTAGCTGCATTCAAGCCAAGTCTAGCTACTTAGAGTATGGCTTTTGCCAAGTTAATTTCAAAATAAAAAATATTTTCATATTCTGTTCAATAGTTTTTATCTGTATTTTTCAAGGACAAAGAGAAGCTAAGAGGCAATGTTGTGATCCTGAGTTCTAGAACCAACTCTTCCAAAGACTCAGTGTTTTCTAGGAAATCACTTAACTCTTCCCAGGCCTTTGTTTTCTCACTGGCCGAATGAACAGTTTGGATTTAATGACTTTAAGGTCCTTTCCAGTTCTGCAAGTTTCATTATATTCTCTGACTAAATAATACAGAATGCTTCCCTGTATGGCCTTTCAGCTTCAAAAACCCATCCACTTACTGAATCCCAAACATACTGAAGTTCTCCATTTTCACCTGTGCCCTTGTCCAGAATATCCATTCTCTTTTTCTATGCTTACATAAATCCTCAACATCTTTGAAGGCTTAGTTCAAAGGCCAGTTCCTCAATGGTGACCTCTGTAACTATACTGGCCCTCACTCCCTGGGCCTTTAAAGCTTCTATCTACTGAATGTACTGAATGTTACTATGCACCAGGCATCTGTCTCATTTAATAACTAGGACAACCCTCTGTGGCAGATACTATTAATACCTCAATTTTAGTAATAAAGAAATCAAACAAATTTTCCCCATTTCACAAAAGTAATAATCATCAGTCTTACATCCAGTTCTATAAAGTTCACAGCCAGTGCTCAGAATGTTATGTTCTGAATGTATGTTAACATGATATTCCTTATAATTTTACAGCAATATTCCCTGCTTGATTTCAATGAGTCCATGTATTGTAGTTTAAACATTTATCAAATGAATAATGAATGCATGTTTGAATAGACACATAAATGGAATATCCGTAGAATCAAGGGAATGTTGTGGGGTAGGGACTTGACATTTATTGAGTACTTCCTGGGGTGCCTGGGTGGCTCAGTCAGTTGAGCTACCGACTTCGGCTCAGGTCATGATCTCATGGTTTGTGAGTTCGAGCCCCGCGTCAGGCTCTGTGCTGACAGCTCAGAGCCTGGAGCCTGCTTCTGATTCATTCATTCATTCTCTCTCTCTCTCTCTCTCTCTCTCTCTCTTCCCCTCCCCCACTCATGCTGTCTCTGTCTCAGAAGTAAATAAACATTAAAAAAAATTTATTGAGTACTTCCTGTTCATCAATCATCTGTTTAGGTCTTTATGTAAATATCTGTATCTAGATCTTCCCTTTTCATCTTAAAAATAATGCTAGCAGTTAGGAACTATCACTGTTTCACTTTGCAGGTAAGAGAGGCTAAGAGCCAGAGAGATTAAGTACTTTGACCATGGTTAAACAGCTAGTTGGGGGTAGAGTTGGGATTTAAATGTAGGTCTTCCTGACCCTGAAGCCAGTACATGTATCCACTATGTTATATCTCCTTGGCAGTTACCTGTATAGGTTAGTTCAGTCATTCTCAACAAGGGGTGAATTTGTCCCCCAGCGAACATTTGGCAATGCCTGTACACAGTCTGGTTGTTATAACTGGGGGAGGAGTGCAATTGGCATTCAGTGGTCAGAGCCCAAGGAGGCATCTAAACATCTTAGAATGCACAGAACCGCACCCATCTCAAAGAATAATGCAGCCCCAAATGGCAATAGTGCTGAGGTTGATAAATCCTTGAGTAGCTAAAGAAACTTATTGGTGATGTGACACCATTTTAAAAATAAATAATTACACTATTACAAAACCTATAGAAACATAAAGGCTTATAGTTCAGGAATTTCTCCCGTACATCATTAGGGAAATCAGTCCTCATGCAACTGTGTAATTACTACAATGCCAGACAGCTCAGCCCTTAGGACAGGACAAACGTGCTCAATAAATAACACTGGAAGAGTGGACTCAAGAACACATGGAGCAACCTTTAATCATTTTGTAAAAAGCTATGGGAAGGAAACAGAACAGTAAAGCTATAATTTGATTCAGAAAACAAAACTATAGGTGTAATACTTGTAGACTCAGTGAAGGTTTTTCAAAAATTGGGTATGAGATGGCTCAGTCGGTTAAGCGTCCAACTCTTGGTTTTGGCTCAGGTCATGACCACACAGTTTTGTAAGTTTGAGCCCTGTATCGGACTCTGTGTTGACAGTATGGAGCCTGCTTGGGATTCTCTCTCTTTCCCTCTCTCTCACTGGCCCTCCCCTGCTTGCATGCTGTCTCTCTCTCGAAATAAATAAACTTTAAAAAAAAAATCAAAAATTGGGTATGAGAAAGGAAAGCTTATTACCATACTGATAAACAAAAATCTATCCGGGGCGCCTGGGTGGCTCAGTCGGTTGAGCCTTTGACTTCAGCTTAGGTCATGATCTCGGAGTTGGTGAGTTCAAGCCCTGTGTCGGGCTCTGTGCTGACAGCTTGGAGCCTGGAGGCTGTTTCAGATTCTTTGTCTCCTTCGCTCCCTGCCCCTCCCCCACTCAGGTGCGCGTGTGTGTGTGTGTGTGTGTGTGTGTGTGTGTGTGTGCGCGCGCGCGCGCGCTCTCTTTCAAAAATAAGTAAACATTAAAAAAAATTTTTTAAATCTATCCAGCTGATCATGTAGACTTTTCATATGTCTCTTAAAACAGGTTTCAATTAGTTCCATAAATGCCTCAGAGTGGGGCAGGAATTCTTGCTTTCCAATTCACAGGAGAAAATGCAAAGTATGTAGTCTTTCTATCAAGGTAGGTACTGATTAGATGCTAGGTTAACTATTTTAATTCTCTTTCTTATTTAACCCCTAATCTTCTCTTTTGAATCCTCCTTCAAATATCTAGTAACCTGTTCAGGCCCTATTACTTACATTTATTTGATATTTGGAAGAAGTGAGCAAAAATCTGTGGAACAAAAAGTTGATCATACTTTTCAATGTGCTCCTCAAAGGGCCCACAACAAGGGTGAACAGCACAACGTGCACATGGATTTCTCCCAACTGTATCATCCCCATATCCTCCAAGCATTTTGCTATGAACTAATCCCCCAAACATTTCCAGCATCCCGACTTTCACCTGCTCATAAACAGCACGCTCAGCTAAGCTTCGGCCAACTGTATCATCCATGTATCCTTGATACACACAAATCTTTTATTCTAAACTGATTCCTTACGCATTTCCAGCATTCCAAAAATTTCTTGCCCAATATCTTTCTAGGTCCCAAACCTTGATCAATGCTAAAATCACCTCCAAAACACCAGATTTTCATCCTATGAGACGAAGTAAGATATTTTTACGTTTCCATGCCTGTTTTCCATATCGGACCATGAACTCC
Source organism: Lynx rufus (assembly GCF_022079265.1). Classification (NCBI taxonomy): domain Eukaryota; kingdom Metazoa; phylum Chordata; class Mammalia; order Carnivora; family Felidae; genus Lynx; species Lynx rufus. The sequence goes on along the minus strand of NW_025814845.1, from coordinate 36,992,432 downwards.
TCAAAAGATAAATCTCTTACTTTGACAACTGTAATGACAAAAACAATGGCTGCTCATACTTCAAAGAATTTATTCTGTGCCATGCTTTGAGTGGCTTTTCATAAATTATCTTCATGAATACTATTATGGATCCTTTTTAGCGAGGCCCAGAGAAATTATGTAACTGGCCCAGAGTCATACAGCCCATAGGCAGTAAAGATGGGAATCAGATTCAGGAGGCCTGATTCCAAAATCTTTGTTCTTGGAAACTACTAAATGCTCTCACCATGTAGATCAGATTCACAAACTGCATCATAAAGGCACTCTCTAGACAAACCCAAATTGAGAAACATTCTACAAAATCCCTGAATAGTGCCCTTCAGAACTAGGGTCATCGAGAAACAGAAAGCCTTAGAAGCTTTCAAATCTAGAGCAGTCTAAATGAGGACTGTCACATGGTCTTCTGGATGGGATCCTCAGACAGAAAAAGGTATAAACTAAAGAAATCTGAATAAAGTATGGATTTCAGTTAATAATGATATCAATATTAGTTCATTACTTATCATAAATGTATTATACAACTAATGTAAGATGTTAATGACAGAGGAAACTAGATAGGGGTGCATAAAGGAACCCTCAAAAGCATCTTTGTAACTTTTCTATAAATCTAATGCTATTCTAAACTAAAAAGATTACTATTATAAAAGACATTCTCTTTCAGTAATTTTTTAAAGGATTGCTTTAAAATTTTAATATGCACATAAATCACCTGGGAATATTGTTAAATGAAGATTTTAATAGAAGTTTTAAAGAGGAGCCTGAGATTCTGTGTTTTTAATACATACTGAGGCGTTGCTGATGCTACTTAGTTCATTAACCAAATTTCTAAGTTGCAGGGTTTTATTTTTTTTAAGTTTATTTATTTAAGTAACCTCTACACTCAATGTGGGGCTTGAACTCACAACCTCAAGATCAAGAGTCATAAACTCTTCCAACTGAGCCAACCAGGTGCTCCTAAGTTGCAAGGTTTTAAAGCATAAAATGGTGTCGTCAGATGTGTTTAGTTCAAATGCATATGTGCACGGGGCTATTTCCTAGCAGTGATGTTTTTTATGGACAGATCTCCTAGGCAGTGATTTTTGCCCCCAAATCCTGAAGGGTTAACCAGCTTTAATTTCAGTAAAAATAATATATCTTAGGGTTAAATCCTGGAGAGAAGTAGCCCCCACTACTCCTTCCTTCATCAATCAGAGTGTGTATACATGTCCTTATTTTTAAACTATTACAGAAAAGAGACCAGGATCTCCGTATGTATGTGTAGTAGAGAAGTGTTTACAGGCGAAGTTGGTACCTACAGAAGCAGTGCAACACTCCATGGTCCACAGACAGTTCAGTCATGATAGCATGTGATTCTCAGTCTCTTGGTACCTTCTCTGCATAAAGGGCTATAGAAGAGAAGCACTCACTGGGCCCAAGTGTGTGCTCAGGAACTGTGGCGGGAAAGGGCTGATATCAGCCCTTTTAAATGCTACAAACACAAAATTTGAAATGCTACGGATACAAAAAAAAAAAAAAAGCGATGCTCCTCATCACATATTTTGTGAAACACTACTATAAGTTACTTGAAAATAGGGATCTACATAGTCAACTATTTTGGAAGACACTCCTCTCACAAACAGGTGTGAAAGTTTAGCTAGTGAGGTTCACTGCAGCATTGCTTACCACAGTAAATGTTGACAACCGAAATTAATGGTGGATTATTTACATAAATTTTGGCAATTATTACAGTGCAATATAGCATAGCCTCTAGAAGAGTAAGGAGAGAACAGAAAGGCAGTCACGATGAAGTCTTCAGAAAAATGGTTGTAAAAGCAAAAGCACACTGTAATTTCATTTTTGTTTAAAAAACATAAAGTGTACAAGAAAAAGAATCAAAAGAAATGTATGAAAATGTTAACAGTGGTCTACTCTGGTGGGGGTTACTTATGGCTTTTATATTTTTCCTCATTTAGCTTACCTGAGATTTTCTAAAATATTGTTTTTGTAACAAAAATGCAATAAAGAAGATAAAACAAGGCAGAGTATCATCATATCCAGTATGGCTAGCTATTTTTTTACATTTGTGTAGTGATTATGTGATAAACATTCAACATTTTATCCCTTGCATTCACAGGTAACAATAAAACCTGGCTTAAAAATGTATGTGCCTAAGAGAAAATACAATGTATTTTAAAAAAAAAAAATTTTTTTTAAGTTGATTTATTTTGAGAGACACAGAGAGCAGAGGAGGGGCAGAGAGAGGGAATCTCAGGCAGACCTTGCACTGTCTGCACAGAGCCCGATACGGGGCTTGAACTCGCAAGCAGTGGGATCACGACCTGAGCTGAAGTCGGATGCTTAACCGACTGAGCCACCCAGGTGTCCCTAGAATTATCAAACTTTTAAGTGGGTGCCAAAAAGCCCAATCTTCAGGTTGGTTTTCACAGAAACCCACACTTACCATTTTCTTCATGGCAGTAATCGAAACCTGCCACACTACATCTTCGAAAAACCATCTTATTCTCAGTGAGAGTTCCTGTCTTATCAGAAAAGAGGTACTGAATCTGCCCAAGGTCCTCGGTGATGTTCAGTGACCGGCACTGAATAGTAGAATCCATTTTCTCATTGTAGAAATCCACATCACTTTGAATAAAATATATCTGTCCAAGCTTCACAATTTCAATGGAAACATAGAGAGAAATGGGAATCAAGACCTAAGAGGAACCAAGCAATTTAAAAAATATTAGAGAGGGAAAATAATGGGTGAGAAACCAAATGTAGTTGGATTAAGTAACAAAGTCCTCAAAATTCTATGATGAACTCAACATAAATTACCTGTAACAAAATGATCATGGTCCAAAACATATAGAATCCTGCCAACACTGGTGATATGACATGTCCATCAGGCTCCGGGATATTAAAAAATATTATGTTTTCATATCTACTCAACCAGATTCCATGACCTTTCAAAAAGCACAGAGACATCAAAAGAATGCTACATATACACTATGTAAATATAGAACTTCATTCCTAAAGAGGAATAAAAGTATTTATTTTGGTTGAAGACCCATTGTTTATTTTTTAAAACAAATTAAAATTCAAAAGGTTCCAAATTCTCCTGTCTCGGTCTCTCTTTAAATCTCTTGCCAGGTCCCTTTACTACTGTGGCCCCATGTAACTGGATATAATCAACATTAATGTTTTTCAGATCAGAGATTGAGAAAGATAAAGATGTGAGGAAAAAAATGAATGGCGAATGAAACCTCCTTTACAGAAGTCAAATATTCATCAATATTTTGAAAATAAAATACTTTTAAATGAATACCTTACTGAAAAGACGTCAGCAAAAAAATCAAATTTACCTACCCAATGCACCAGTTAAACACATCACAAGCAAAAGTAGGACACACCAGAGGACATCTGTATTTGCTCTTCTTTCTAATTTGCTGCGCTTATACCTTGGACCACTGTTGTTCAGCATTGCTTTGGTTTCATGGCCTACGTAGGTAACATGTCAGAAAATTTGCAAATTAAAGCCAGATAGCAAATAGCATATTTTTAAATCTCTGCGGCAGATAATTTAATAAAGAGTAATTGCACAATAGATTTTGTTAATTTAGTTTGCTTTTGTGATCCATTTAGAAAAAGAGACCGAGGATTAAGTTTACGAAGACAAAATTTCCTTTCTGCTTTTGTAGATTGCATTTTGAATAAATGAAAAATGTTAACTTGAAGAAAAACACAGAGGAGACAACAGTGAAAATCAGAAGTGTAACTAACCTGCATAAACCACGATGCCCACAACAGCCTCTGTGTTCCTAATGGTGCATCCTCTAAGTAATAAATTTTCTTTACTGAGACCCACGCGTTCTCTGTTGGAATGTTCTCTATAAGAAAGATAGCATAGAGATTCATCTTTAAATAGCAAAAGTGGGGATGTAAAAATAAAAATCATGCATTCTGAGTTTTCTTGACTGGAGTATTAAGTCAAGCAGGTCACAAGAAAGGTTTCAAATCTCTGGGCCCTTTGTTTTTCTTATCTTGCTTTGGCTTGGTAAAAGATGCAACAAGTCTTAACTACCATCATTTTCTATCATTCCTGTTTGTCAACTTCTCATACTACAAAACCTAAAAAAAAAAAAAATATTCCAAATAAGGAACCTGCTGCTAGTACAAACTGTGTTTCAGGTAACTTAGTAACTGACAAGGGAAAAGTTCTTGATAGAATTAGAAAAATTCCATTTTCAAACTGGATGGAATCAAGGACTGTTCTAGGGAATGGTAATTTGTGGCTGCTAAACCCACTAGGTGACAGCCTGATGAGGATTTTATAATGAAAGAGTAAGGCTGACAACACCAATCTTAATAGAACCACCAATGGGACAGGGGACATCACAGGCCTCCAGATGATACACAATAGCAAGTACCTATTTCCACAGGTACCTAATCAAGCGTCTCTAACAGCAAATCCACCTGGGGTGGAGATCAAGAGATCCATGAAGCCTTTGAAATTGTATGCAATATTTCCTGCATGTACGTGTGTGTGTGTGTGTGTGTGTGTGTGTATCATTTTGTAGAAAAAGAAACTATGTCCTTCATCAGATTTGAAAGTGTCCCTGGACAGTTTACAGGAAATCAGATGGCCAGAAAACAATGTTCACTACCACCACAAGGATGCAGCCTGGTAAATGTGGTAAACTGTGATGTGGCCGGGGGGGGGGGACAAAACTGGCAAAATTATGAAATAGTTAAATCTGGGTGAAAGCCCATGAGTGTTCATTATATTTTTCTTTTTGCTTTTGCCTGTTGGAAATTTTCTGTAATAAATGGTTTAAAAATTATCAAAGCAATTACTTGACCAAGCTACAACAGTGGCAAAAATAAAGAGCAAAATAATTGGACTTTTTTTTTTAAATAAGCAAAAGTAATGTATTTCACCTATTTTGAAAATGCCCCCTTAACTTCAGCATTAAAATTAGGTTGCTTTCTAAGCAATATACTTCAGTTGATAAGTTGTTTCTTCTTTCTTAAATATAGGAGAACTGTAATTGTTATCTGGTATCCTTGCTACCTGCAATTACTAAGGAAAACTCTTCAAAGAAGGATACCACAAAGGAGGAAGAAACAGATGTGTCATTTCACTCCTATAATTTGCAAACACCTTATTCTAGGAGATCTATGTTTATATGCTTTCACATATGTGGTTTTAGGTACAAAGAGACAACTATAGTGTAGTGTCCTTGGGTTTAATTTAATTCTGCTTCCTGGTTTTGCAGATGAAAAATTTTTTATATAAAAAAATTTTTTTAACGTTTATTTTATTATTGAGAGACAGAGAGAGACAGAGCATGAGCATGGGAGGGACAGAGACAGAAGGAGACACAGAATCCAAAGCAGTTTCCAGGCTCTGAGCAGTTAGCACAGAGCCCAATGCGGGGCTCGAACTCACAAATGGCGAGATCGTGACCTGAACTGAAGTCAGATGCTTAACCAACTGAGCCACCCAAGCACCCCTGCAGATGATGAGTTTAAGTTCAACAGTAACATTTCTATGTAGTGTTCCCAGGCAAGCCCCACACAATCCTCATCAATAACATTCATTATCCCTAGAGCCTTTATAGGAACAGATTCAACATAGAAACCATTTCCAAAGTTCCTCAGTAAGATTTAAAATTCCTACCCCCCCACCAGATCCTTATTTTTCACCATTACATCACTCTAGGTTACTAGTTATTAGATCAAAGCCTAACTTCTATCATAATAGCATCTGCCCAAACATTAAACAGGTCCTGCACTTGACAGGTATATGATATTTGGCACTTATGATGTGAGACCTCTGGACTCTATATGAAGCACTGACTGTCCACATAGAGCTCTCATCCCCTGAAATCACTAGGCAACATCTATTACAGGCCCAGCATTCCCACTCAGATGCTGGGAATAGAAAAACACACATAGTCTTGCCTCCTGTGGTCTAAGGGGAAGTGACTGATACAGAAATATGTAAGTGTAATAATTATAGATATTATAATAGAAACTTGATATTCAACATGCACTGTGGACACAAATAGGGAGAAAGCTCTACCTGAGAGTAAGATCAGAGAAGGCACCATATAGAAAGTGAGCCTGAGCATCTCAATTTTTGTTGATTTTAGAAAACAGACCACAAAGCAGGTAAAGGATAAAGAGTTAGCTTAGTGGATAAAAATAATTCCACAGAAAAATCACTCTATCTACCTGGGCTGACTCTATCATTCAATGCTTCCTTGCAAGTTGCTGAAGCCAGCTTAATAGAAGCTTCAACAGAGCAGACCCAGGAAAATCTAATTACTGAGGAAGACAGAATCTGAGGGAGGGAAAAGAAGCAGAGAGCAGCTTTAGTTGCGGATTCCAAGAGAAAGGCAATTCCAGTGGTCAGATCAGACTAATCAGAAAGTAAGGCAGCACAGTTGAAGCAGACAGACATCAGAGGAGCCCATCATGAATGGAAAAACCAAAGAGCAGGTGAACGTGGCATCAGAGAATCCAGAGGCAAGTGATAATTAGGACAGCCAAGAGGCTAGTGGGGCCTTAGAAGTAGGTAAGGGTTCTAGGGCAAGACTGAGTACTCACAACAGCAAACGATGTTCCAATGTGTCTATTAAGAAAAAAAAATATGTCCAAGCGGGATGAAGAGAGAGGCTGACAAGGTAGACTAGGAGTCCAGTTCCAGAAATTTAGTTAAGGCACTCACTTATCTGCTTTCTATTGCTTTAAATTAGGTTTATTTTCAAGAAATTATATAAATCAAACCATAGAGCATATATTCTTTCCTGCCTGGCTTGTTTCACTGAACGTGACATTCAGAGATGCATCCATATTTTAGCATGTAGCACCAGTGAATTCCTTTTGCTGAATTCCCCCTGCAATGAATTCCATACACTGTATGGATATACGATTTGTTCATCCATGCTCTTGTTGATGGTATTTGGCTTGTTTCCAGTTTTGGACTATTACAAACAAAGCTGCTATGAATATTTGTGTACAGACTACTCTACCGAGAAATGTTTTATTTTCCCATGGGTAACTACCTAGGAGTGGAACACCCAGATCATACAGTGGGCATATGTTTAACTTTTTAAGAAACTTCCAAGTTGTTTTTTAAAGTGGCTGTATTGCTTTATATTCCCACAAGCAGTAAGTGGGCACTCCAGTTCTCCTACTTACTCACCAGCACTGGGTATAGTTGGGTCTTTTGAACTGTTAGTAGTTGTAGCTCTGTGGTTTTAACTTGTATCTTTCTACACAGCTATTTGTCACCTATATATGTTTTTTGGTGAAGTGTCTGTTCAAATTACTTGGACTATTTTAAAACTTATTGTTTGTTTTCTTATTACTGAGGTTTTTTTTTTTAATGTTTATTTATTTTTGAGGGAGAGAGAGAGCATGCACACATGCTAGCGAGAGGGTAGGGGCAGAGAGAAAGGGAAATACAGGATCCAAAGCGGGCTCTGCACTGACAGCAGACAGAGGACGTAAGGCTTGAACTTAGCAACCATGAGATCATGACCTGAGCTGAAGGTGGACACTTAACCAACTGAGCCACCCAGGCGCCCCTTATTACCAGGTTTTAAGATGTCTTTGTATAATCTGAACACATCAGTTACACGCATTGAGAATATTTTCTTCCAATCTGTTACTTATCTTTTCATTCACTTAATAGTGTCATTGAAGAGAAAAAGGTTTTAATTTTGATTCTGAAGTTCTTTTATGTATTTTTTTGTCCTTTTATTGTGTTTTGGGTGTTCTGAGAAGTCTTTGCCTAACTGAAGATAGCAAAGATTTCTGTTATGTTTCCTCCATGTTTAAGGAGTTTCAAATCTTAGGTTTACATTAAACTATAGAAGCCATTTTTAGTTCAGTTTTTTAAACAGTGAGAGGTATGGCTTGAAGTTTATTTTTTACAATATGGATATCCAATCGTTTTAGCATCATTTGTTGAAAAGAAAAACCTTGCTTCACTAAATTGCTTGTGTGTACCTTTGTCAAAGGCACATTTATGGACAACAAAAACCAATCGTCCATAAATGTGTGGGTCAATTTCTGGATTCTATAATCTTTTAATCTTTTCTGATCTGCTGGTCTATCTTTATGCCAAAATGATGCTAATTTGATTACTGTACTTTACTAGAAGTCTTGAAATCAGGTGGTGTTGGCTCTCCCACTCTGTTCTGTTTCAGTGCTGTTTTGAGGTAATATAGGTTCTTCGCAACCCCATATAAATTTTAGAATAAACTTGTCAATTTCTTTAAAAAAAAATAACAAAACCATGCTGGGATTTTGATTAGGATTACACTGAATCTACAGATCGATTTGGAAAAAAAATTAAAATAAACGTGCCAATTTCTTTAAAAAAAAACATGCTGGGATTTTGATTAGGATTACATTGAATCTACAGATCGATTTGGAAAAAAACTGAATCATAACAATACTGAGTCTTTCAACCCATGAACAGCATACATTGCTCCATTTATTTAGGTCTTTCATTTCTTTCCGCAGCATTCAATGGTTTTGAGTGTGCAGGTGTTTCACAACTTTTGTCAGGATCAGCCTCAGGTATTTCATTTTTTCTGATGCTATCATAAGTTGTATTTTGAAAAATTTCAATATCTGATTGCTCATTGCTAGTATATAGAAATACAATGGATTTCTGTATATTGATCTGTTTCCTAAAACATTGTTAAGCCCAATTGTTAAATTCTTATAGATTTTATCAGGTTTTCCACAAAGAGCATCAAGCCATCTATGAATAATAAACAGTTTTACTTCTTTTTTAGTTGAAATCTTTTATTTCCTTTTCTTGCCTGACTACACTAATCTAGAATCTCTAGTGAAATCTTGAATAAAAGTGGTGAGAGTAAATATCCTTGTCTTTTTCCTGATCTCAGGGAAAAAACATTCAAAAGCATTTAGTCTTGCACCATTAAGTATGATTCTAACTGTAGGTTCTTCATATATGCCAGTACCAGGTTGAGAGAGTTCCTTTCTAGTTCCAGTTTGCAAGAACAGAAGTTAGATTTTGTCAAATGCTTTGTCTACATTCATGAGATGATCACTTGGGTTTTTCTTTTTTAATTTGTTAATTGGGGCTTGTTAATATGGTGGATTACATCATTTGACTTTCTAATATTAAGGTTTTTTTTTTTTTTTTTTGAGAGAGAGAGAGAGAGAGAGCGAGCATGCGAATAAGGGACAGGGGAAGAGGGGAAGAGAGGGAAAATCTTACGCAGGCTCCACATTCAGGGTGGAGCCTGACGCAGGGCTCAATCCCACAACCCTGGGATCATGACCTGAGCTGAAATCAAGAGTTGGACACTCAACCGACTGAGCCACTCAAGCACTCTGCTTTTCTAATATTAAACCAACCTGCATTTTTGGGATAGGTCCCACTGGGTCATGATATATTATCCTTCTTATATATCGTTGGATTTGATTTGCCATAATTTTGCATCTGTGTTCATGCAGGACACTGATCTTTCCATAAGTGTCTTTGTATGTTTATGGTATCAGGATAATCCTGGTCTCCAAAATGAGTTGGAAATTTTCTTTACCATTCTCTCATAAGATCACTACTATGAAGTAGATCTGATTGTCTCCTCTCCTCTTAAAAATCAGGGAACTGAGGATCAAAAAGAGTAAATAACTTGGTTCAAGGCATAAAGCACTTAAGTGGCTGAAATTAGGTAAGACACCAAATTCTAGCTGCCCTTGCAAAAGGGATATAGATGCCTCGAGGGCTCCAGAATGAACACTGTTGTGACTTCCCATACTTTTTCTTACACATTTCAATTCCTTGGCTAATTTTGCCAACCAGAAATATCCACTTGATACTCTAATTCTGCAGGAGGACACTATCCTCTCATGTCACGTAGGTTGCCAGTTCTGTGAAGGCCCCTCCTTCCAAACAACATGTCTTAAGCTTAATACAGAGCTCATGTAAAACATTCTTACACCACTGACCGAGATTTTGTGATTATTTTAAGAACAAGCTTTTGTTGTGGTTTTTATTTTTTTATTATTTTTTAAATATAGTTTATTGTCAAATTGGCTTTCATACAACACCCAGGTAATGATATTTACCAGATTATTAAAATAAAGACAAATTAATAGGTGGCTAAACACATGGCCTTTGGTGATTTAACTTGGATATACATACACAAAAAATATTGCATTAAATATAATTGCAACACATAATTCTACTCATACCAATGAAGGTTAAGTCATGTATCACTCACAGGTAGCCTCGGAATCTGTTGAGGTCATTGTTTGGACTTTCACATTCTATCTTACTGGAGAATTTCTCTGGATCAACTTCAGAGTCCTAAAAACAAACAAAATATATATATATATATATATATATATATATATATATACACACACACACATATCTACATATTTTAAAATCATGACACAAGAAAAATTCAAAGTTAAACCCTTGATATTTAAGTGTTTATCCTTTCACCAACTCTTAAGATAAAACTAATGCATTCTTGCTACAAAATTTAGGTCACAAATTGCCCAAATAAAGAAAATGAAGAACAGTAGAGGCATAATCATAAATGAATATGTGGGATGGGGATGTTCCTGGAGCATTAACAAACATCTATAAGGTCTTATTCATACACTAGAATCCATGCAGGACTCTCTGCAGAGAAGACCTTCTATTCATACAGCAGACACTCCTTTATGCAGAAATCACTGAAAAGCTGAAAATACTTTGTTGTTATTCTTTTATCATGTAGGGATTTTCGGAGATTAAATGTGTATGCGAACACTCGGAGCACATTATGCATTTATCCCAGCAAATTTTCTTTAAAAATTTAAAAATAAGCTGGACGTCAGCATCTGGACGTCAGACAAAATTCTCTAATGGATTAAATAGTAATTTTAGTATGCTTTATGAAACCCGTGAGCAAATAAACAAAATGTTTTTATAGAACACAGGCATGGATTCACTAAGAATAAGCCATGGGAACCTTATCTCATTTCCTTGTTTTCATATGAATGTTTGCCTAGTAAAAAAACTATCATTGATATATCTCATCAGGTATTAACGTATCACAGCAAAACATATGGAAAATGAGTTATATAATTAGATGATTTGATTTGCTAATCATTAATTTTTTAGTTCTTTTGATGTAGTAGAATCTCTATTATGTACTTTAAACATATTAATTTCTTAATATGAGGTAGGTGCTATAATTAGGTCTAATTAACAGATAAAGAAAGAGACACAGAGAGATCAGTAATTTGCTCTAGGTCTCCACACAAGGAGGTGTTTAGAAACAGGATTATAATCTAGGTCATGGGATTCCAGAGCACTCACCCTTAATTGATCCCAAAGTGTACTGATTAATCAACTGGTGTTACCTTCAGAATAGGTACTTAGTAGTATATAATGGAATCTCAAGTTGTACAAGATTTTTACAAACGTCTTAGTAATATAAATGTTCACAAAAGTGACAATGCAAAGCTGAGAGGCTTATCAATCACAGGATCTAAATTAAATCCATAGATAGAAAGGCGGCCCAATGTTACATCATATCATGAAACTTACTAAAGATCAGGGCATTTATTTGGCTAAAACACTTTTTAGTTTGCGAACTTAATGGTTCAGTTTAAGTCAGTTACCTGACTTAATGGTTCAGTTTTAAAAAGACTATTAAATTTTTAAAACCTTCATCTCAAGTGCTTCCAGAGACAGGGAAGGGAAACGAATATTTAAGCAATGTACATGATATTTTTACATACATTACTTCATTTACATCTCACAGCAATGCTATGAGACAGGCATCATCATTTCTATTTTAAGATAAACTGAGGCACAAAATAAGTGACTTGCCCAAGGCCACACAATAATGTAATAGGAGAGCTAGAATTCATTCAAACTCATGTTCACAGAACTTCACAGTTCTTGTTTCCCTCGCCACAGTGTGGTGAAGGGTCTAGAAGCCCTGTGGCATGAGAAACTACACAAGTCTCAAAAGGTCTGGGTATGTATGCAATTATACATTGTAGGAACAGAAGGTGATCGTTTCCATTGCAAAATAATTTTCCAAAGTGCAAAATAATTGTTAGTTTCCTTTAATTCAGTTCCAAAAAATATAGGATCGCCAGACTAAAATGTGTGAACTTCAAAGTCATTACAGCCTATTATCTATAAAACACTTCCAGGGATATCTGGAAATGGATTAAGCCCTCTGGGCTTCTACTTTGTAATGGTAAAAATAAATTTAAAAATCTCATTTTCTGTCTTTGTGAAAAATGAGCTCGGTCATCTTCTGAAAGGAAAAATGTTAATAAGTCACCAAGTGAGAACACAGTATTTACCTGCTCTGCATATCCCCGAACCACCTGCCTCTGTTTTAAATTGCTCTCTCCATCGAGACCCGAAGTCTCAATGTGACAGATTCCATCTGGATCGGTGGAAAAGAGTAAGACCATGTCTGCAGGAATAACCTCATTACAGGAAAGGCGAATGAAGTCCCCAACAGCAACGTCTTTCCAGCATTGGTCAACATATTTTTTCTCTTTCCTAACATTGGGGGAGGAAGGGAAGTTTAAAGAGAATATTAAGACAGAAACACAGATAATCTTATTTTTTAGGTTTTGTGTATAATTTGAGGCATGTTTTAAGCATTTGGGGTGAATTTTAATCCATTAAATGCTAAAACGGAAGCCAGAGAAAACCTAAATTCCAGAATTTGCTTCACCTGAAAATTTAGTTATTTAGTTACTAAAACACATTTTTCAGCTCTTTAGTCCTTGAGATTTTTGAACTATTAAGCTGCTTGAGAGTAATTCTGGAATAAAACTAACGTTTGATAAGTTTATTCACGCATAAGGCAATTACTGTGTGCTGCCCTGTGGTCAGGTATCAAGAACTCACAAGTGCACAAGACATACCATCTACTTTCAAGGAGCTTCCCATCCTTTGGATAGGATGAATAATGAAAGAAAACATCAAGGAAATGAAATAAAAAAATAAAATGAAATAAAATACTCAGCGTTTTAAAAATCATTATACTGCTATTAACGCCTCTAACTATCACTTAATGGAAATACTGATAAACAGTCATGAGTCTGCTGTAGCTGATCATTAGAAAGAAGAATGGCAAATTTTAAGTCTTTTCAAAAGTGTAGTTTTCCCATTTATATATTCATTTTAAAGGAAAGATAGATCATTTGAGATTGTCTGCCTTAAATACCCTGCTTTATGTTAAAGTTTTTCTCATGCCTTTTCATACTAACCAGCATGAATGACGCTTCACAAAGCATTTTCCTTAGAGTAGAATGAGGAAATCTGTATCAAAGAACATCATATCGACTAGTTCAGCAGCATTTCATATACAATGCTATCAATAAATATTAGGAAGGTCTGTCTCATTCCTCCATTGCCTACCAATGCAACTGGTAATTGTCACAAAAATACACTTATTTCCAAAGTAAAGATTTCTCTTCAATTACATTTATAGAGCTAAATATTCAAATTCATTGTCAAAGAGGCCTGAGTGACAGCTATATTCTAAATTATGCATCAGATCAAATAGAAATGCCACCTTAGGCCAATGCTTGTACACTTTCTGCTATAGGGAATTATATCCGTTATCTCAAGAAATATTTAGCTTAAAAGGATACCTAAGAAGTACGTTTTCAGGACGCTTTTCCCCCAAATACCTAATGCACCAGGTTGAATCCAGCTAAAGGAAATCCTCAATTACCTAAAGAGTTGGTTAGTGTAAGGAGAAAGGCAAATCAATGGTTTGCACCATCCTTTTTTCCTACTGTTTGTATACACCAGTTCACTCTTCATGGAAGGAAGTAAGAGAGAAGATCAAAAACACAGGCATGGGTCATATTTCAAAGGTTCAGTCCTACAACTCTAAGAGTAGTGATTTCATTCCATAGAAAATGGGGAGTCACAAGGTTCACCAGAAGAAGGATTTGATACTGTCTCTACTTGCTAACTCCTGTGACAGAGTAATGGATGGATTTTGGGTGTCAGGCTAATTTGGAGTAGGAATGGCCAAAAAAAACAAAACAAAACAAAACAAAACAAAACAAAACAACAATGTAAAGTTATCAAAATAATTCAGGAGAAGAATGAAGATGATCAAAATTAAGGCAATAGCAACAGAGATAAATACAAGATTAAATCAAGACATGTTTGGGTTTTTCTACTTAGTACATGTTTTACGACTTAGTACACCATATTTCATGACTTACTACATGTAAAGAAGTTACAGAAGATGACATTATGGTTTCTAACTTGCCTGATGGGATGAGGAATGGTGCCTTTCGCCATGTGTCAAATTTTAGAAGCAACTGGTCACATGAGAGGGCAGATAATAAAAACTCAGACTGGAAAGGTTTTATCTGAAGTGGGATATAAATTGAAGATGTGCAGCAATTTGAGGGTTCTGATCTGAATTTCCAGATGTGAGTTTGGAAGTCCTAGGTACACAGAAACCTATGTCAGACACCAGGTAAGGACATGAGATTCCTCAGGAAAAGAGACGTCAAGGTGATAGAGAAGTGGAAGGAGACCCAAGAGAAAACGATATCACAGAAATCTAGGGAGAAGGAAAGTTCAAAAAGGGAGTCATCATAGTAAAAGAAGCTGCAAAGGGGCCATTCCTACAGCATTTATTTATTACGATGTCTGCTGACTATGGAAAAGGCTGATGGTGTAAAATTGTTGCTGGGGAGTGTGAATGAGAAAGTAAGACATCCATGAACCTAAGAATGCCTGAAGGTTGAAGAAGTAGAGCATGTCACGTTTAGCCTCTGAAAGGAATAAGGGGTAAAAGTAGCCACTGCAATGAAAGGTAAGTCAAAGGACAAAGGATGAGAGAACTGGACATGAACAAGGGCTGTTGGGAAGGAGTCTATGGAAAAGGCAAGGTAGAAGATAGAACACAGAGTAGGAAAGGTGGTTGAGGTTTTGAAGAAACAACAAGAAACAGAAGTGCCTGGGTGGCTCAGTCAGTCAAATGCTTGACTCTTGCTTTTGACTCAGGTCAGGATCTCATGGTTGTGAGATCAAGGCCCCGTTGGGCTCCACGCTGGAGCCTGCTTAAGATTCTCTCTCTCTCCCCCCCCCCTACGGCACACGCATGCATGCTTTTTCTCTCAAAAAATGAAAGAAAGAAAGAAAGAAAGAAAGAAAGAAAGAAAGAACGAACGAACGAACAAGGAATAGGATTAAGAACACAGATGAAAGGGGGCACCTGGGTAGCTCAGTCAGTTAAACAACTTCGGCTCGGTCAGGTTATAGTCCATGGGTTCAAGCCCCAGATTGGCTCTGACAGCTCAGAGCCCAGAGCCCTCTTTTGATTCTGTGTTTCCCTCTCTCTGCCCCTCCCACTCTTGCATGCACGCATGCTCTCTCTCTCGCTCGCTCGCTCTCTCTCTCCCCCTCTCTCTCTCTCTCTCAAAAATAAAAACATTTTAAAAAACTGAAAAAAAAAAGGAAAAAAAGAACACAGATGAAGGGTTACTATTATAATAAAATGAGTTAATTCTTCATCTCAGGTCTGAAGAAAGTAGGTATAAATGTGAATGATGCACAAAGGAATCTGGGATACATACATTCATGCTTAACGACCTCTACTTTTTCTATGAGGAAAGCTATGAGGAAAATTTGCTAAGAATTTGTGAAGTGTGAAGATAGGAAGAGAAGACAGACTTGAATCTTAGGGTTAAGATTTTTATTTTTCTTTCAAACATAAAAAGTAGGATTCCTCTGAAGGACAAGTTTATTTATTCTACATTGGAACGAAATTCAAATGAAGCCAATTTCATAACTGAATTAACTTCATTGTCCCCTATTTGGAGTAAACACCAGGATTTCAAAAAAAAAATAGCTAATCTGCCCAACAACTAGCTCATTCAGATCAATAAACATATACTGATGTTAATTTATGTCAGTCACCATGTTAGGTGCTAAGAATACACAAATGGTTAATATATGTTCACCACCCTATTGAAGTTATGGTTGAAATTTGAAAAAGAGACACAAACAGTACTTTCTTAAGAGAGAGGTCTGTAGGTACAGGTTACTACTACTACTATGGAAGCCAACCGTTGGGGCGTTTAGTCCTGGAGGAGGTGATTCTTGTAGGATGATCAAGACTGACTGAGGTGAAGACAGTGGAACAGTGTATCAGTCAGGGTACTTAGGCAGAGTACAAAGACATAGGGCAAGAGAACACAGTGTGAGAAACCAACTGCAAGCTGGTGACAATGCTCACCACATTTAACTAGCTCTGAAGATTTATCATCATGGGAGACTCAAAACGAGGCTGTATTTCCTTACCCAATCAAGAATTAAAACTAGTAAAAGGACCTTCTTCTTCTCCCACAGCCTGAATACACAAGTAGAATTTGTTGCATCTAGTTGTTTGCTTGTGCTCCTGAACCACTGTCACTGGACAGGACATAGCCTTCACAATCCCTCCTTCAGGCAAACTCCTAGACCCAATTCTGCTTCTCTAAGAGTTCAAGATCAAACAGCTCTGCTACATAAGCATGGGAAACGTGGGGAAGAACACACTGGACTATCAGCAGTGATTACACTGGAGTGGGGGTTGGGAGGAAGGGGAGACGTAAGAAGAAAGAGTGGAGGATGTAAACTTCTATTTCTTACTTAAATTTAAACAGAGGATTCTGAGTATTTCTCTTTGATGTAGCATTTTTCCCACAAAATACTAAAAAATTTACAATAATCAAATAATCACTGTATAAACAGCAGCTAAAATTTATCAGATGCTTTATACACACCAACTGATTTAATTTTTGTATCAATGTTATGTGGTTAGTACTATGAAGGAATTACGATCCCTGCCCCCTACCCTACCTTTTACAAATTAGAAAAAACTGGTTTTGGTAAGTTAAGTAACCTTCTCAAGGTCCCCCAGCTCCTAAACTTGTCCTGGGACTTAAAACAAGGTCCATAGGTCCAGGGCCCACCTCTCAAGAAGGAGACGTCACTCCAAATATATAGTCACTTACTGAGGACTGCCAAATAAAAAATGGTTTAGAAAGTGAATTTCAAGAACCATCACTTTAGAAAATATCACACAAAAGATTAATTACTTTAGAAGGTCACTGATATTTAGTCTCATTTTAAGACTGCTGGAATCCTATAAATTTATGAGATAATCCTAAAATGTTAACATTACTATTTTGAAACTCCTAAAATCAACACAGTCATTCTTATTATATATTTTTTAATGCTTATTTATTTTTGAGGGAGAGAGAGAGCATGCAGGGGAGGGGCAGAGAGAGAGGGAGACAGAGGATCCAAAGCAGGCTCTGTGCCGACAGCAGACAGCCTGATGTGGGGCTTGAACTTGCAAACCATGGGACCATGATCTGAGCCAAAGTCGGATGCTTAACTGACTGAGCCACCCATTTGCCCCAACACAGTGATTTGTCAAAATCAGAAAATAATGTAGGTTCCTGGAAGAAAGGTATTGTATTTACCTTTTTTTCCATTTTTTGTTTAAATCTCTAAATCTCTCAGTGCTTACAATGAGTAGGCACTCAAATTTGTTGAGTGATTAGGTTTTTTTCATATTTTAATTTTTTTATTTTTTTATTTTTTTACTATGAAATTTATTGTCAAATTGGTTTCCATACAACACCCAGTGCTCATCCCAACAGGTGCCCTCCTCAATCAGTGCCCATCACCCACCCTCCCCTCCCTCCCACCTCCCACCAACCCTCAGATTATTCTCAGCTTTTAAGAGTCTCTTATGGTTTGGCTCCCTCCCTTTTTTTTTTTCTTCCCCTCCCCCATGGTCTTAAGTTTCTCAGGATCCACATAGGAGTGAAAACATATGGTCTCTGTCTTTCTCTGTATGACTTATTTCACTTAGAATAACACTCTCCAGTTCCATCCACGTTGCTACAAGAGCCATATTTCATTCTTTCTCATTGCCACGTAGTATTCCATTGTGTACATAAACCACAATTTCTTTATCCATTCGTCAGTTGATAGACATTTAGGCTCTTTCCATAATTTGGCCATTGTTGAAAGTGCTGCTATAAACATTGGGGTACAAATGCCCCTATGCCTCAGCACTCCTGTATCCCTAGGGTAAATTCCTAGCAGTGCTATTGCTGGGTCATAGGGTAGATCTATTTTTTGAGGAACCTCCACACTGTTTTCCAAGAGGGGCTGCACCAGTTTTCATTCCCACCACCAGTGCAAGAGGGTTCCCATTTCTCCACATCCTCTCCAGCATCTATCATCTCTTGATTTGTTCATTTTAGCCATTCTGACTGGCATGAGGTGGTATCTGAGTGTGGTTTTGATTTCTATTTCCCTGATGAGGAACGACGTTGAGCATCTTTTCATGTGCCTCTTGGCCATCTGGGTGTCTTCGTTAGAGAAGTGTCTATTCATGTTTTCTGCCCATTTCTTCACTGGATTATTTGCTTTTCGGGTGTGGAGTTTGGTGAGCTCTTTATAGATTTTGGACACTAGCCCTTTGTCCGATGTGTCATTTGCAAGTATCTTTTCCCATTCCATTGGTTGCCTTTTAGTTTTGTTGATTGTTTCCTTTGCAGTGCAGAAGCTTCTATCTTTATGAGGTCCCAATAGTTCATTTTTGCTTTTAATTCCCTTGCCTTTGGAGATGTGTCAAGTAAGAAATTGCTGTGGCTGAGGTCAGAGAGGTTTTTTCCTGCTTTCTCCTCTAGGGTTTTGATGGTTTCCTGTCTCACATTCAGGTCCTTTATCCATTTTGAGTTTATTTTTGTGAATGGTGTGAGAAAGTGGTCTAGTTTCATTCTTCTGCATGTTGCTGTCCAGTTCTCACAGCACCATTTGTTAAAGAGACTTTTTTCCATTGGATATTCTT
This sequence comes from Lynx rufus, assembly GCF_022079265.1. Classification (NCBI taxonomy): domain Eukaryota; kingdom Metazoa; phylum Chordata; class Mammalia; order Carnivora; family Felidae; genus Lynx; species Lynx rufus. The sequence continues at coordinate 36,973,506 of NW_025814845.1, read as the reverse complement.
TCCTGCTTTGTCAAAGATTAGGTGGCCATACTTTTGTGGGTCCAATTCTGGAGTCTCTATTCTATTCCACTGGTCTATGTGTCTGTTTTTGTGCCAATACCATGCTGTCTTGATGATGACAGCTTTGTAGTAGAGGCTAAAGTCTGGGATTGTGATGCCTCCCTTTTTGGTCTTCTTCTTCAATATTATTTTGGCTATTCAGGATCTTTTGTGGTTCCATACAAATTTTAGGATTGCTTGTTCTAGCTTCAAGAAGAATGCTGGTGCATTTTTGATTGGGATTGCATCGAATGTGTAGATAGCTTTGGATAGTATTGACATTTTAACAATATTTATTCTTCCAACCCATGAGCATGGAATGTTTTCCCATTTCTTTATATCTTCTTCAATTTCCTTCATAAGCTTTCTATAGTTTTCAGCATACAGATCTTTTACATCTTTGGTTAGGTTTATTCCTAGGTATTTTAGGATTCTTGGTGCAATTGTGAATGGGATCAGTTTCCTTATTTGTCTTTCTGTTGCTTCATTATTAGTGTATAAGAATGCAACTGATTTCTGTACATTGATTTTGTATCCTGCGACTTTGCTGAATTCATGTATCAGTTCTAGCAGACTTTTGGTGGAGTCTACCAGGTTTTCCACGTATAATATCATGTCATCTGCAAAAAGTGAAAGCTTAACTTCATCTTTGACAATTTTGATGCCTTTGATTTCCTTTTGTTGTCTGATTGCTGATGCTAGCACTTCCAACACTATGTTAAACAACAGCAGTGAGAGTGGGCATCCCTGTCGTGTTCCTGATCTCAGGGGGAAAGCTCTCAGTTTTTCCCCATTGAGGATGATATTAGCTGTGGGCCTTTCATAAATGGCTTTTATGATGTTTAAGTAGGTTCCTTCTATCCCGACTTTCTTGAGGGTTTGTATTAAGAAAGGATGCTGAATTTTGTCAAATGCTTTTTCTGCATCGATTGACAGGATCATATGGTTCTTATCTTCTCTTTTGTTAATGTGATGTATCACATTGATTGATTTGCCAATGTTGAACCAGCCCTGCAGCCCAGGAATGAATCCCACTTGATCATGGTGAATAATTCTTTTTACATGCTGTTGAATGCAATTTGCTAGTATCTTATTGAGAATTTTTGCATCCATATTCATCAGGGATATTGGCCTGTAGTTCTCTTTTTTTGCTGGGCCTCTGTCTGGTTTAGGAATCAAAGTAATGCTGGCTTCATAGAATGAGTCTGGAAGTTTTCCTTCCCTTTCTATTTCTTGGAACAGCTTGAGAAGGATAGGTATTATCTCTGCTTTAAACGTCTGGTAGAACTCCCCTGGGAAGCCATCTGGTCCTGGACTCTTATTTGTTGGGAGATTTTTGATGACTGATTCAATTTCTTCGCTGGTTATGGGTCTGTTCAAGCTTTCTATTTCCTCCTGATTGAGTTTTGGAAGTGTGTGGGTGTTTAGGAATTTGTCCATTTCTTCCAGGTTGTCCAGTTTGTTGGCATATAATTTTTCATAGTATTCCCTGATAATTGCTTATATTTCTGAGGGATTGGTTGTAATAATTCCATTTTCATTCATGATTTTATCTATTTGGGCCATCTCCCTTTTCTTTTTGAGAAGCCTGGCTAGAGGTTTATCAATTTTGTTTATTTTTTCAAAAAACCAACTCTTGGTTTCGTTGATCTGTTCTACAGTTTTTTTAGATTCTATATTGTTTATTTCTGCTCTGATCTTTATTATTTCTCTTCTTCTGCTGGGTTTGGGGTGTCTTTGCTGCTCTGCTTCTATTTCCTTTAGGTGTGCTGTTAGATTTTGTATTTGGGATTTTTCTTTTTTCTTGAGATAGGCCTGGATTGCAATGTATTTTCCTCTCAGGACTGCCTTCGCTGCATCCCAAAGCATTTGGATTGTTGTATTTTCATTTTCATTTGTTTCTATATATTTTTTAATTTCTTCTCTAATTGCCTGGTTGACCCATTCATTCTTTAGTAGGGTGTTCTTTAACCTCCATGCTTTTGGAGATTTTCCAGACTTTTTCCTATGGTTGATTTCAAGTTTCATAGCATTGTGATCTGAAAGTGTGCATGGTATGATCTCAATTCTTTTATACTTATAAAGAGCTCTTTTGTGACCCAGTATCTGACCTATCTTTGAGAATGTTCCATGTGCACTCGAGAAGAAAGTATATTCTGTTGCTTTGGGATGCAGAGTTCTAAATATATCTGTCAAGTCCATCTGATCCAATGTATCATTCAGGGCCCTTGTTTTTTTTTTTTTCTTCAATATATGAAATTTATTGTCAAATTGGTTTCCATACAACACCCAGCGCTCATCCCAACAGGGCCCTTGTTTTTTTATTGATCCTGTGTCTAGATGATCTATCCATTGTTGTAAGTGGGGTATTAAAGTACCCTGCAATTACCACATTCTTATCAATAAGGTTGCTTATGTTTGTGATTGTTTTATATATTTGGGGGCTCCCGTATTCGGCACATAGACATTTACAATTGTTAGCTCTTCCTGATGGGTAGTCCCTGTAATTATTATATAATTTCCTTCTCTATCTCTTGTTACAGCCTTTAATTTAAAGTCTACTTTGTCTGATATAAGTATGGCTACTCCAGCTTTCTTTTGACTTCCAGTAGCATGACAGATAGTTCTCCATCCCCTCACTTTCAATCTGAAGGTGTCCTCAGGTCTAAAATGAGTCTCTTGTAGACGGCAAACAGATGGGTCTTGTTTTTATCCATTCTGATACCCTGTGTCTTTTGGTTGGCGCATTTAGTACATTTACATTCAGTGTTATTATTGAAAGATATGAGTTTAGAGTCATTGTGATGTCTGTAGGTTTCATGCTTGTAGTGATGTCTCTGGTACTTTGTCTCACAGGATCCCCCTTAGGATCTCTTGTAGGGCTGGTTTAGTGGTGATAAATTCCTTCAGTTTTTGTTTGTTTGAGAAGACCTTTATCTCTCCTTCTATTCTGAGTGACAAAGTTGCTGGATAAAGGATTCTTGGCTGCATATTTTTTCTGTGCATCACACTGAAGAATTCCTGCCATTCCTTTCTGGCCTGCCAAGTTTCAGTAGATAGGTCTGCACTAGTCTTATGGGTCTCCCTTTGTAGGTTAGAGTCTGTTTAACCCTAGCTGCTTTCAGAATTTTCTCTTTATCCTTGTATTTTGCCAGTTTCACTATGATATATTGTGCAGAAGATCGATTCAAGTTACGTCTGAAAGGAGTTCTCTGTGCCTCTTGGATTTCAATGCCTTTTTCCTTCCCCAGATCAGGGAAGTTCTCAACTATGACTTGTTCAAGTACACCTTCAGCCCCTTTCTCTCTCTCTTCCTCTTCTGGAATTCCTATTATATGGGTATTGTTCCATTTGATTGCATCACTTAGTTCTCTAATTCTCCCCTCATACTCCTGGATTTTTTTTTTATCTCTTTTTCTCAGCTTCCTCTTTTTCCATAATTTTATCTTCTAATTCACCTATTCTCTCCTCTGCCTCTTCAATAAGAGCTGTGGTCGCCTCCATTTTATTTTGCACCTCATTTATAGCATTTTTAGCTCCTCCTGACTATTCCTTAGTCCCTTGATCTCTGTAGCAATAGATTCTCTGCTGTCCTCTATACTTTTTTCAAGCCCAGTGATTAATTTTATGACTATTAGTCTAAATTCTGGTTCCGTTATATTGCTTGAATTGTTTTTGATCAATTTGTTAGCTGTCGTACTTTCTGGAGTTTCTTTTGAGGAGAGTTCTTTCATTTCATCATTTTGGGTAGTCTCTGAGGTGGCTCCAAACTACAGGGCACTTCCCCTGTACTGTACAGAGTAACTTGTGTTGGTGGGCAGGGCCGCAGTCAGACTCGATGTGTGCCCCCAGCCCACCGCTGGGGCCATCATCAGACTGGTGTGTACCTTACCTTCTCCTCTCCCAGGGGCAGGACTCACTGTGGAGTGGTGTGGCCCCTGTCTGGGCTACTTGCACACTGCCAGACTTGTGGTCCTGGGGATCTGGCATATTAGCTGGGGTGGATCTGCAAGGTGCACAAGGGCGGGAGGGGCAGGCTTAGCTTGCTTTGCTGTCGGTGATCCCTTGCGGGAGGGGCCCTGTAGCACCGGGAGGGAGGCAGACCCTCCTCCGTGGGCCTCTTGTCTACGCTTGGCTCTGGAGAGTCCATTCTGCTAGTCTTCTGGTGGTTTTCTGGGTAATTTAGGAAGATGTGGGTGGAATCTAAGCGATCAGCAGGACGCGGTGAGCCCAGCATCCTCCTATGCTGCCATCTTCATGATAGCATCTTTAATTGTGATGTAAGAAAATAAGCAGTCAGGCAGCTCCTCGGATTGCACAGTCTTCCACAGGATCATGACAGATTTTACCACCAACAGATCCGTGGCCCTGCAATTTGTGATGGTCACTATTGGGTGGTTCCCGGAGACCAAGCCGAGATAATCTGGTGGCAGATTTCTCAAAGCACACCGTAGGCTCAAGTCAGAAGAAATCACTAGAGAGCAGGTCCTCAGGACTGCTGCTGACTAGCTGAAATGGGGGAGACTCTGGGGCAATTTCCAGGGGTCTAGCTTGGGCACCTGAACACTTGGGTTTCAGTAGTTTTGTTTTTGACACACTTCTATTCTCTTGAAACAAATCTTAATACCTTATACACGGCTGCTATTTTAAAGGCAATCTTATGAAAGTTAGGTTTTCCATAATAGCTAATTCCAACTTAATTGAGGTATAATAAAGTTTAAATGTTTAATTTCTATATTAGTGTTTGTTATTTCCCAAGATACTTGCCCAAAGACAAGCACCATGTGAAAGACCACATATTACAAACAAGAATCAAATTATCTGCACAAAAATGTTAATATGCTTCTTCCAGAAGCTTGTACAATTTAATGGCTCCCACCTTCACCTTAATTTTGCTGAGGAATAATTTGTTCTCTAAAGTAATGCCTTTGTATTTCATGGGAATTTAAGTTGTTAGCATGTCTAAATCAACAAGGCATGATCTTAGAGCCTACTTTTATTTCTTTATATCCTTATAATTTGTTCCAAGAACAATGTGAGGGGAGGGGGGAAAAGGTAAGCAGTATTTCTTCTGCAACACCAAACAAAATAAAATTACATAAAATAATAGACAAAAAGAAAATTACCTAATTCTACTTTGAAATGCAATCACAAAATGGCATCTTGGGATAGACTATAAACAATTAAATAGAATAGTGCATCTTATCTTTAAATTTGTATGCAAATTATCTAAAATAGATGTGGACTATGTCCAAAAGGACACCTTAGAAAAAAATCATACCAGGTCTCCCACTAGGCAATTTTAATATTTACAAAACAGTGTCCTAAGGAGTTCTCAGATGTTGATTAAATGACTTAATAATGTGACAACTGTAGCTAGTAGTTATTACTAGCCTACAAAAATGATCATAATGGCGAACCTTTACTTAGGACTTAGAAAGGGCTGAGTTTATTGCTTACTGTTTTATTACTATTAGATTCCTAATGAAGGGAACTGGGGTTCCGCTAGCTTATGGAGTGTGCCTAAAGTAATCCAGCTACTAACTGAGAAAATCAGAATTACAGTTTATTTAGAACAAGTTAGAAAAGCAAACAGGGGTGCCTGGTGGCTCAGTCAGTTGAGCATCCAACTTCAGCCCAGGTCATGGTCTCATAGTTCATGAGTTCAAGCCCCACATCAGGCTCTGTGTTGACAGCTCAGAGCCTGGAGCCTGCTTTGAATTCTGTGTCTCCCTCTCTCTCTGCCCCTTCCTTGCTTGCTCTCTGTCTCCCTCTCTCAAAAATAAACAAACATTAAAAAAAAATTTTTTTTAAAAGAAAAGCAAACAAACACATGTTATCAACTTTAAACTACCACTTAAAGTCAGTAATTATTTATATACAATAACTTGTATTTAAAAAATACTTATAAGAAGCATTCTTCCTGTTTGCTAAATTTGGGACTCTGGGTAATCTTAAAATTGGTCAAAATCTCGATTCATTGCTCATCATATAATCATTCTAAAATACTGTTTCTTGCAGTTAGTTTTTAAGGGTAAGGTTGTATCAACACCACCTGTCTATCCTTGGCATATGATAAAGACTCAAATACCATCAAATGATTCATACCAATGTTTTAGTAAAACACTCATGACTTTAAAATAAAAACCATGAGCTTTTACTGTTATTCTCAGTTTTCTACACAATACAACAGTTTTTCCTGGTTCGCTTTAAATAGACAAGAGTATAAGAAAAAAAAAACACAGACCAAATTTTCCCTTATCTAAGTACAAGTCACATCATCTTACAAAGGAGAAAAAAAAAGTTATTTGTTTTGTTTTGTTTCTAGATCTTTAAAACAAATATTGAGAAAGTCACTGGAGAATTCTAATAACGAACGCAATTCAGAATCCCACAGGTTTTAGCTTAAGTATCACTTTATCAGAGCAGCCTAACTATTTCCTCTGTGGCTCACATAAAATTAAAGACAATTCCATGAGGACAAGTCTTTGAGTTCTTTTTCTCCCGAAACTAAACAACAACAAAAATTATGTCATCTGGTTGAACTTTTGGTCAGCCAAAAGAGCCTAAAATTTGTTCAAAATGTACTGCTTTTTATTATAAAACTAGACTTTTGAACCTACATGTCTCTTATTCAGACGTGGTAACTAGAACAGAATCTCTAGTCTGACAAATTTAGAATTACAATCTAAAAACTTAGAGTCTACGTAAGAACACTAACGTCAATCCAAGAAATGTACCAAATGCTCTGAGATGTCAGAAGAAGGAGTGGCAACATCTGCCCAAAGGAACCTGGAAAGTCTGCTCAAGGAGCTGAGAAGTGCTTGCCTACCTCTGGGCTCAAAGCTCAGCCTTTCAGCTCTTCATCTGTTTTCTCTTAGGGCTTTAAGTCCAACTCCTCACTTCAAAATCATCTCTACACAGACTGATGACTTTGTCATTTCTTATCATAGCTTTTCCTTCCTTCCAGAACTTCTGCACTATGTTCCTGTTTGCCTGGGGGGCATTTCCACTTGGATGCCTGTCTTGCTCTCATTTCCAACTCATCCTACCCCTAAGGTGAATGTAATGCTCCCTACTTCTATCAGTGGTACTTCTACTCAAAAATCACAGAAGTTCACCAAATTCAACTGGGTTCTTCTTCACAGTACCTCTGTATGCACCCCTTCCTGTACTTTGCATCTACTCCCAGCAGTGCTCTGGAATGATTTGCAGAGCCAGATCTACTCTATTAGGAGAGGCTATTCCCAGGACTTGAGTAGACCAATAATCCTAAAGCATAGCTTTTACCCATTCCTTCTCTGCTCAAAAGGGGGTGGGGGAAAGAGAGAAGCAGGCAAGCCAAGAAACAGACTCTTAACTATAGAGAAATGATGGTTACCCCTGAAGGAAGGTAGGTAGGGGGATGGGTTAAATAGCTGATGGGGGTTAAGGAGGGTACGTGTTGTGCTGAGCACCAGGTGATCTATGGAATTATTGAATCATTATATTGTATACCTAAAACTAGTATTACACTGTATGTTAACTGGAATTTAAATAAAAACTTAAAAAAGAGAGAGAGAGATGAATTCTCTGCCACTAAAGGAAAACATCTCTGATGGTTAATTTTACATGTCAACTTCACTAGGGATGCCCAGAAACTGGTTGAACACTACTTCTGGGTGTGTCTGTGAGAGTGTTTCTGGGAGAAAATAGCATTTGAATTGGTGAACTGAGTAAAGCAGATGGCCCTCACTCAATCCCTTGAGAACAAAAAGGCAGAGAAAGGTTGAATTTACTATCTGCCTTTCTGATGCTTGAGCTGGGACACTGATAGTCTGACCTCAGCATTCCTGGTTCTCAGGCCTTCAGATTTGCACTATAATCTACACCATCAATTCTCTGGCTCTCAGGCCTCCATAGTGCGCTGCTGGCTTTCCAGAAACTCCAGCTTGTGGATGCTGGGGTTTCTTGGCCTCTTTTATCGCAGGAGCCAATTCCTTATAATAAATCTCATTCCTATTTGTTCTATTTCTCCAGACAACCCTGGCTAGTGCGATGTCCAAGCAGTGGCCTGGTGGTAAAGTCCCTTCACAGTAGGCCTAACACTCCCTCTCTTCATTTCTCATCATGGCTCCTTTAGTGGGTTACCTCAGGCCAAGTTAATATACTCCGTTTCCTCAGAACACTCCTACCCGAGAATGAATGAATGAATGAATGAATGAATAACATTATAAACTTGTTTGTAAAGCTATTAACATATTAGATTCAGAATTTCACAAATCTGTTCTAGTGATGACTTTTTAAAGTTTATTTATTTTATTTTCAAGAGAGAGAGTGAGCATGTACACATGAGAGGGAGAGAGGAAAACAAAGAGGGAGAGAGAGAATCCCAAGCAGGTTCTGCACTGTCAGTGCAGAGCCTGACATGGGGCTTGATCTTATGAACCAGGAGATCATGGCCAGAGCCAAAATCAAGAGTCAGACACTTAACCGACTCAGCCACCCAGGCACCCCTAAAGATGACTTTTTAAAAAGTAGATACAAGGGTACCTGGGTGGCTCAATTAAGTGTCTGGCTTTGGCTCAGGTCATGATCTCACAGTTCATGAGTTCAAGCCCCACATCGGGCTCTGTGCTGACAGTACAGAGCCTACTTTGGATCCTCCGTCCCCTTCTCTCTGGCCCTCCCCCTGCTCATGCTGTCTCTCTCTCTCAAATAAACATTAAAAAATTAAAAAAAGAGCATTTTAAAATAAAAAGTAGATACATTTCTCATGAAACATAATGCCAGAGAGTATTATAAACTTTGTAATTCATTTTCATAAAAGTATGAAATAGGAAAATTTCATCTTCACAAAGACATGGGAAATGTTTGTGGTACAGTATTAGGCTAAAACAACTAGGGTAAAAATATATGCAACACAATCTTAATTTTGTAAAACACATGTACACAATGAGCACAGGACTTAAAGGAATATACAGCCGTGTTATAGTTATCTCTGGATACCAGTATCGTAGGTATAATTTGTAGATGTAGATTTACAACATACAGCACAGTTCAAAACTCATCTTTACAGACTTTATTCTTAGCTACACAGTCTTTCAGTTTAATAAATACTGGAGATACACGTCTCCAACAGAGTATATATGCTTCTGAAAAGACCTATTATGAATACCTTTTGCTGCTGCAGTGGGAAGAGTTTTATAAGCCTCCAGTTTTGTGTACAAAAAAGAACACTCTTGGGGTGCCTGGCTAACTCATTCAGTAGAGCATGCAACTCTTGATTTCAGAGTTGTGATTTTGAGCCCCACGTTGGCTATACAGATTACTTAAATATAAAATCTTTAAAAAAAAAAACAAAAAAAAAAAACCACTCTTCCCCAATTTTCAGTATTCCTTTCTTCAACAGGTACTTCTGGTCTTTTCTTCCATATCACATCTTGTTTTCATATCCGTTCATATTTTTCTTATTCCATCCTCTTCTTAATCCCAAATTATAACATCCAGTATTAAAAACTATCTGCTTGCTTTCTTTCTTATGGTATGAAGTTTAATGCTTTCAATTCCACTTATAATAAGTTATAGAAGCTTTTGCTTTATCAACTCCTGGGTTGACAATAACTTTTAGAGCTCTTCCTTGACTTATGAAAGGGTTACATCCCAAAAAACCTATTGCAAGTTGAAAATACTGTAGGTTGAAAACGCATGTAATACCCCTAGCCTACAGAACATCATAGTTTAACCTAGCCTACCTTAAACGTGCTCAGAATGCTTACCTATGAGCCTATAGTTGGGCAAAATCATCTAACACAAAGCCTATTTTATAATGAAGTGTTAGTGCTCGCTTCGGCAGCACATATACTAAAATATAATGAAGTGTTGAATATCTCACATAATTTATTGACTACTGTACTGAAAGTGAAAACCAGAATGTTGTATGGGTACAAAATAATTATGTACCCCCCTGATCACAGGGCTGACTGGGAACTGAGGCTCCCTGCTACTATCCAGCATCATGAAAGTATCTTACCGCATCACTCACCCAGGGAAACTGTCTAAATTTGAAATCTGAATGCATACTGCCTTGTATCACAGTAAAGTCAAAGAATCCTAAATCAGACCATCCTAAATCAGGACCATCTTACACATTTTGGTTCTGCTATGACACCTGAACTAAACTCACTGCAGGTCTTCAACAAATATTAGCTGAAAACATCACCACCACCACCATCACCAAAAAGGGTCCTGATCACATCTAAGGGGGAAAAAAGTAACATTCTAAGGGGGAACACATCTAAGGGGGAAAAAAGTAACATTTCTAAGACATGGGTATTCCCTAGCACAGCTCCTGTTCCACTTACCTACTGTAAACTTTAGTTACTAAATTATTGATCTGTTTGTCAATCTTGTATTTTCGGTAATCTTCCAAACCATCTTTAATTGCGATAATCGTAAGGACTACCACCAAAGGCAGCATCGTAATTTCCTTTTGGAAGGCTTCGACCAAAGGCACCCAGTTCAAGACAGCTAGAAACAGGAAATATAAATTGGCAGCTCTGCAAATCCAAACACACACAAGCAGGTGTTAACAAATCACATACAAGTTTAAAGCAAGAGGGGCAACAATACCACAGGGTGCCTTCCGACGAATTTCTACTGTTTCATTTTCGATGCTACGGAATAGATAACTAGCACAACCTGACGGATCTGAGCAATGTGTCACTCCTGCAGACATCCAGCTCAGGGCATTATTTCAATAAATAGGAGGTATTTTTTATTAAATACATAATAGTGAATATTGGAGCAGGATAGTCTTGGGTTGTGTAAAACATGATATAAAGCATAACAGAAGACACTCTTTTCATTTTAAAGGCTCCAGAAATTTAGAGGAAATTCAGTGTTTAACGCATAGTAGAAATAAATTTTTAAAAACTCCAATTCTCTAGCCTTCAGAAGTTACTTTGCAAGTCCGAACATTAGATTCAAACAAGGCTCAAAATAAACAGAGAAGCCCGAGAGGGTTTTTTTCCCCTGGAGACCTACCCTTCTATCTCAGCTCTTCGGCTATTCACTTTTTCAGGAACTTCCTCCACTCCTTTATTTTACATATTCAAATACTTCTCCACTGGTCCCTAAGGTAAATTCAAGTGGCTCATTTCCTTAAAATCTCAATCCTGCATAGCCCCTTGAGTTTTTACCATGAATTTTCTCCATTAACCATTAAACTTCTCAAAATAATTTCCCCACATTTCTCCCTTCCTCGCCTCTAACTCCTTCTGCTCTGAAAATTTCTTTCTTAACTCTTTTTGCTACTTTTTTGGCTTCTATTGTTTCCATGTGGACTGCGTCCAAACTTACAACACTGGCCCTGGACTCTGTTCAAGTTCCAGATTCTAGCTCCATCAAGTGTACTAGATTATGAACTTCATAAAAGACAGACTCACCCATAGCATTTAAAGCCATTAATTCAACAAATTCACATCTATACTGTAAACATACCCACCGTTCAATAAATGCATGTGGAACCGAAGTAGAGTGAATAATGAAAATGAATATGTGTAGAATGAATAATGAATGCTGAGAATCTCTCTATTCACACATTAGCATCTCAAACTCAACATTTATAAAAACAAAATAATCAAACCAACTTTCTTTTCATTCCTGTCTTCTGCTAATCCTTCTGGTTAACTCAGATCAAAATGTTCACACCATCTTTTTACTTAATTCTCCATATCTAACCCATAACATCTGTAATAGATCATTCTTTTCATTCCCGCATTTTTCTAAGCTCAGGTCTTACCACTCACCAGAGTATATACGGAATCTTCCTAAATGTTCTCTCTGCCTTTATTTGCTTCTAAGGGGTCAGGCCTCAGTTAGATCTATGCTACTGCCTTTCTGCTTTTACTCCTATTCCTTCCTGCATCTGAAATGTGCTTTGCCGACACCTTTGCCTTGAAAATCTCACCCACTCTCCACAATTAAATTTCAACGCCATTTCGTCTTCTATTGTTCTACTATTGCTCATTTTGAGGCTTCCATCCTACTTGGTAGGACTTTATAACACTCATCACATCCACTGTGTCTTTTCATTGTATACACCTCCTGTTTCCTTGGCTGAATGGCAAACTCCATTAGGAAAGGAGCACCATTTAGACATTTCCTTCAATGCCTAAACTCACAGGAGAGCTTCAATAAATACATATTAAACTGAACTATGTCGTTGCTTCACCTACTAACATCTTATATCTGCATTTGCTTCAGAGCTCTATTTCCCCCTACAATCAAGTAAGAAAAAGTGAAAATAAAATGCAGCTTGGTCTAATGGAAAGAACATGGAAGCAAATGTGAAAAGACTCAGAGCTATGGCTCCTGGTCTGCTCCTAATCACTGGCATGACGTTGGGTAAACCCCAGCATCAAACTTTGTTTCCTAATCTAGAATATGAATACAACAGTATCTTCCCTGGTCAAGAGAAAGCATTTTACCAATTGTAAAGCGTTGTGTAAACGTGAGGGGTCATCTTTTCACAACAGACTCTACCAGAGTCATCAAAGGAAATGTCCCAAGTTGTAGGCTTAGGTAACCTACGTTATAGAAATGAAAAATCTTGTATCAACCAGAATGACAAAGAACGTAAGATCTTCTTTTTCAAAAAGAGAATAAAAGTACCTGTGAAATTGTTCAAATAAGTTTCTTGGCACAAAATTTAGAAGTGTGTACTTTGTTGTTCGTATTCGGTTATTGACGTAGGTACCAGAGAACTTTTCATACTCATCCTTGAAGGGCCGAAGGTGGGGAACAACAACGCGGTGCTTTGCTGCCAGTTTGGGAGCGTGAGAGGACACACTCCCACAGGCGAGCAGAGAGGAATAGTTGTACGCCCTCTCATCGTCGTCCCTGTGTGTGCTGCCCATCAGCCGCTGCCAGCGATACCTGGCCCACTGAAGACACTCAGTCATGTCCAAAACGCGCTGAGATCCAGGAGGTGTAGGTGATCTGGCAAAACAAACAGACACCCACTGAAACACTCCTCATAAACTTCTGGAAAGTCTTAAAGAACAGGAAGGATAGTAAAATTTACAATTTTTTCCATATCAAACAAACATATGACCCAACCTCTGAAGGTATAAATGGTATGAGAACACTTTCATTAGGTGCTCTATTTACTCATGTATTGTCTTTCCCCTTCCCCCGTTCTCAATCCCAGGGAATTTTAGTGAGGACTGAATTGGGGCTGCCTATTGCCCTCCCCAGCATCCTCCTCAGCCATTGAATTTCTGTCCTTCTCTCCAAGGCCAGGTGACTCATCTTGTAATGCCTTCCCCTCAGCACTGCCATTCTCTCCTGAAGAGTGAATACTGGATCAAAGGACTGATCTACACAAGACAGAGACACTAATAGCGTCTTCGTGGGATTGCAAAAAGACCAGATGCAGAGGTAATTAAGATGTGGTTAATATCCTTTCAAATTTCCAGTTTAGAATTTAAACCACTTTATATCGAGCAGGAATGACCAAGGATCTACTTAGACATCCTAGCTCGAGCATTTTCAAAATTTGTCAACTGTCAGACTGGTGAGAAATACGTTCTGTGATGTAACCTAGAACCTCCACACACACAAATACAAACACAGCTGAAACAGAAGTTATAAAACAATTCTTATCCTTATTACTTGCAACGCATGTTCTATTCTACTCTATTTTCACTCTCGTTTGGTCTCTCTCCCATTTTAATACTGGTCAAGATGCACTGAATTGGTCTTGAGATTAACTAGTATGTTGCTATACACACTTTGGAAAGACAATGATTGAATGTGGCTCCACAATGGGTCGAAGGTCGACACGGAAGTGAACAGACCTACTTTCTGTTATGGCAGAAAGGCAGGGGAAAACAGCAGCCGAACTAGAATGTTCAGGGATGGCAACACTTCCTATCATGGCCAGGAGAAGGTAGCCTTTTAATCTTTCTTTATCTATCCCAGTAAAGCTAAAAATACATTACTGCTTAAAGAAGGTTGTTATTAATAATAGTTCACATAAATCTACAGCAAAACTTAAGATATCAAAAGGAAAGCAAATCAGAGTAAGTCATACCTCATTAAGAATCAGCATGAATCATAGTATTTTAAAGCTTAGACTTTAGAGATTATTTAATCTAGAGGCCACAAACCAGTGGCCTTTAAGCAAAATTCCACCCAGTGATGTATCTTGTATCATGGTGTCGGTAAACACGTTATTAGAATTTGTTTTCTGATACAGGACCAACCTTTGCAAATAGATATAAATTCACATAAAATACTGATATTTAGTTTCTCTTAAATCAAAAAAAAAACAACAAAATATTGGGCACATATTTTCACATGATAACAACTGTCAGAAGCCTTTTTACTATAACCCCTGACCCTAACCCTGCATTTTCTGGTTCACCTATTTTAATTGAGTGAATGAGCACAATGTTTACCACTTTTTGACAAATCAAATTCTTCCTGCTCTATAGACTCCAGCTCATATATCAGTTGTATAACTTATTAGGTATGTGACCTATGTAATTAACCTCTGCACCTCAGCTTGCCAATGAAAAAAATGAGACACGCTGAAGAATCATGGGGCACACTGTTGACAAACATTGTTCATTCTATTCCCCACTCTCACTCTCCACTTTGGCTATTTCTCAGGTTATACAGAATCAAGGCTGTAAACCCTGTAAATTGGGCTGAGATCCAATCTTTCAATATATTGCTTTTCAATGAAATAAAGTTGTCCAACTCTAAGTAAATGCTCAGTCCAATACACCTGTAGATACGTGACAAGTAACCAGCACTAAGTAGGATACATTTAGAAGAACAAACATTAACAAAATACAGGCATGACATAAAATGACCCCCACACCACCCGATCTCATCCTCAACCATTCTATCCGAAATTCAAACTATGTTCACGAACAAACTGTATTCCACTTGTCTGGTGTTTCCCAAGCTTCTGTCGTAACAGTTCCCTAGGCCCCTTCCCTGGACATCCTGATTAAAAGAATCTAGAATGGAGCCCTGAATGTGGAATCTAGTACCCAAATGACTTATCAGGGAGGTTGCAAAGCACAGGTTATACCTCGTATCTCTGCAAATGCTGCTCTTTCTGGAGGGCTGGTCAATCATTTCACCCACTCACTGCACCAGCCCCTATTCATCCTTTTGACTGCTTTAGTTTGACCGTGGAGTGGGGGAAACTGAGGAGGGTCCACACAGGAGATACAGTAAGGCATTCCCTGCTCTGCTCCCATTACAATGCTGAGCCTGGCTCATTCACCCCACTTGTTTCAGGGTGCAGCAGGTAGCTTCTTTCTTCAAAGTCAGGCAATGCATCTAATTGTTTCCAGACTCCACAACAGAGTCTAATGCTTGGCCAAAGTTAGATGATCAACAAATGACTGTTGATCATTGAATTTTATAGAAATGAGGAAGTATGGGGAAAGGAGACGAAACACCCCATTTCCTCTTTCATGGTTCAGCCTGGCTTTCCTTCCATTAGAAGCAGGAGTAATAAGATTTAAGTTTGAGAAAACAGAAGCAGTCAGTTTGTGACTGCATTCCTTCTACCTTTATTAATAGAAGGAATCTGCTTCTCCAAGCCTGAAAGACTCTTGCAGAAAATCATCGTTTTCTTTCCTACTGGCTTTATAAGACCAGTAAGCAGTATAGTAGTGATTAAGAGCATAGACTCCAAAGCCAGACGCTGACATCAATTCCTGGCACCTTCACTTGCCAGCTAACCTTGAACAAAGGGTTGTTGTGAGGATTAAGTGAGTTAATATACGTAAAGCCCTTACAATGGTGTGTGAACCATAATTAAGAGCTAAGTAAAGCAAAAAAATGTAGTGATTATCTGGAAAATGTTCTCTCAATTATAGCATTTATTCATAAATATTGAGAATTTATATGCACAGTGTTGATATTAACAACTATACCCAATTATTGATCTATATTTAATTTCTTAAACTGTATATAACTCACACTCAGCTTTAGCAACTTTGCATTTCATTTAATTGGAGAGTTTGCCAGGCAACCAACCATGTGAGGATAGCAATACCTTCTTCTTAGCTGTTCCCAGAGGTAAACAGGAGTAACCTAGTAGACAAAACTCTAAAGAACAACGTGCTATGAAGCATGTTTACGATTTTTCAAAACATCATTCATCATTCCAAGATTTAGCCCACTCCAAAGAGAGTTGATTTGTCATGGTGTTCTGCTAATACATAAAATGGTCCCATGCTTTATTTGACCTACTACTCTGCCACTGATTGAAACACTGCCTTCAGAATTAACAGCAAAATTACACACACACACACACACACACACACACACACACACACACACATACACACACACAGAACCAAAGGCTAAAAGTTCAATTATCATCACTTAGAAACAGAAAGAATTTTCAGATCTAGATACTTGACTTGTGAGTGAGCTACTGTCCCTAAAGGTAGGGAGATTTAGTATTTCGTTTAAAAGGAAAAAAAAAACCCAACATTTACCTAGGTTTTATTAAAGTCTCCATGCCTAACATCATTTTTACTTCAGGAGTAAACTACTACTTGTGAAAATTTGGGTTACAACAAACTTGCTGCTGGTCAGTGATGGAAAAATACCATTAAAGATTAACTATATGAAAAGGCCTGCATGTTCCCAGGCTAAGCATGGAAACTTGAAGCCCAACATTACCCAAATATGCAATGTCAAAAAACACCTGACTCTGGACACTTTGCTTTCACTAACGGACATTAGCATTTTATCTAGAATTTAAAAATTAATTAATATGATCATAGATCCTAAAGGTCAAGATGCTTTTTTTTTTTTATTTAAAAAAAAATTTTTTTTTCAACGTTTATTTATTTTTGGGACAGAGAGAGACAGAGTATGAACGGGGGAGGGGCAGAGAGAGAGGGAGACACAGAATCGGAAACAGGCTCCAGGCTCTGAGCCATCAGCCCAGAGCCTGACGCGGGGCTCGAACTCACGGACCGCGAGATCGTGACCTGGCTGAAGTCGGACGCTTAACCGACTGCGCCACCCAGGCGCCCCAAGATGCTTTTTTTTTAATGTTTATTTATTTTTTACAGACAGAGAGGTAGAGTGTGAGTGGGGGAGGGAGAGGAGAGAGAGAGGGAGACACAGAATCTGAATCAGGCTCCAGGCTCTGAGCTGTCAGCACAGAGCCCCACAGGGGGCTCAAATCCACCAACCCGGAGATCATGACCTGAGCCTCAGCAGAAGTCGTCAGCCACTTAACCAACTGAGCCACCCAGGCACCCCCTAAAGGTCAAGATTCTTAACACACGTGAATACTGGGAGAGAAGGACTGGGTATGAGATTAACATGAACCAAATGCTACATACACCCAACTTGCAACACTCCTTCACAGCAAGGCAATTATATGGTAAAAAAAATCAAAATAAAAAAGTTTCACTGCGAATAACCATTTATCACCATAATATAAATATCTATACATATTAAAAACATGTGCAAACTTTTTCATAATTGCCACAAAAAATTATAAACCACTTTTACTTAGGAATATTGATGGAAAAACTCATAAAAATCTAGCAAATTAAATACAATGCAAAAGGATGGCTGCTGGTTGTCTCTAGGGGTTGAGAGCAGCCTTCCAGTGACGGCCAGCAAGAAAACGGAGACATAGGTCCTACTACTGCAAAGAACCAAGGTCTGCCAACAACCTGAGTAAAGTTGAAAGTAGATTCTTTCTGGGTTTTCAGTTAAGAACTTAGCCTCGATGACATCCTAATTTCAGCCTTTGAGAACCTGAGCAAAGAACCAAGTCTCACCATACCTGGACTTTTCATCAACAGAAGTATACTCATAAACTAGCGTTTATGAGTGGCATGGACTAAGCCACTAAATTGTGGTTGTTATAATGGCAAGACAAAATTAGCACAGAGGGCCCAAAATTAGATCCTTGTATAAACAGAAAGATAGTATATGGCAAATATCCCAATTGTGGGATTTCAAATCAGTGGGAAAATGGTGACTTAACATACCTGAATAAATGGTTATCCATCTTGAAAGCCAGAAAGCTAAAATCCTTTATACCTCATTTAAAAATAAATTTTTATTTCAAAATATTTTAATAAATTTTTGATTTAAAAAATCTCTAGGTAGATTAAAACTTAAATGTAAAAATTATAGTAAATTTACTGGAAGAAAATTCAGAACACTTATTGTTAGCTGGGCAAAATTGTTAACTTCTCTCTTGCTTAGGAAAGTTCTCTTGTAGTCAGTGCTGGTGAGGATATGGGGAAACAAATCCTCTGGCAATGGGAAACGAATTGCTTAAAATCTCCCCTCCACCAAAAAACAAAAAAATTTAACAATATCTAGTAAAATTGAAAATACATGTAACTATTGACACAGCAATTCCATTTTGGGGAGTCTTACCTATAGGTATAGGTATATGTACGAGAATGTATACTGTAGTTTTGGGGTTTTTTTTGTAGTAACAGTTTTGGAAATATCATGAGAGTCCTTCAATTATGGAAGAGCCGATACATACACTAGGACACATCCACATTACAGAATATTACACATTTATTTAAAATTATATATATCCATCCATTGACCTGAACGAATGACTATTATGTATAGTTAGGGGAAAAAAAGGAAATAACGGAGACCTGCAAATAGAAATGATCAAAACCAAAAATTAATAAACATGAATGAAGTACAGACCAAAATGACTGATCTGGATTCAAAGAATGGTAAGAATAAAAACGTGGGCACAGTTGAAGTTTCACTTTAGTTACCACCTACCAAAATAGGCAAAGGTATACATAGATCTAGGATGCACATAAGCCGGTGCAGCTCTTGTCACCTCCTTAGTTCCTCATGAAGACAAGACCGTTTAGTAGTGCTGTCGGCTGTGAGGAATGTGGAGCCTGCCAGTTCACAAGATGCTGGAACAGAAGTCCACTGCCTTTTCAAATTCTTAGGCTGGAAGAAGGGCCACATCAGCACATGAGGGTCTACAGATTAGATTATCAAGCCTTGATTAGAGAATCAAGGGCTATCTTAGTGTACTGCAGCTCCACAGACCTAGCTTGTATTTCTTAATGCACTGTTGAATCCACAACTGGCCTGGCCTTGGTTTGCTTCACTTAATAACACAAACGGTGTGTATGTTCACATACATTTGCAAGAACATGGATAAAAGTATAGAATTATTTACACAGGGCTATGACTATCGGTTATCGATAGTGAGAATACAAAGGGAATAGAAGATGAACTCTTCTTTCTTATCTTTGGCACAATGAAGATGTATTGATTTATAATTTTTTAAATAAAGTTTTTGAAGGGAGAATTTATAATTAATAGCTACAAACGTCTAATGTTGCCCTAAGCATTAGGTCTGCGTGATGCTACATGATCCAATATTCCATTCAGTCACAGAAGCTGAAAAAACCAATAAAGTTCTAAAATATACAAGAGATCATTATGCACAAAACCAATTAAGATTAGCAATAAAGAAGTATAGGGATGCCTGGGTGGCTCAGTCGGTTGAGCATCCGACTCTTGATTTCGGCTCAGGTCGTGATCCCAGGGTCCTGGGATCGAGCCCCACATTGGGCTCTGTGCTAAGCATGGAGTCTGTTTAAGATTCTCTCTCGGGGCGCCTGGGTGGCGCAGTCGGTTAAGCGTCCGACTTCAGCCAGGTCACGATCTCGCGGTCCGTGAGTTCGAGCCCCGCGTCAGGCTCTGGGCTGATGGCTCAGAGCCTGGAGCCTGCTTCCAGTTCTGTGTCTCCCTCCCCCATTCATGCTCTGTCTCTCTCTGTCTCAAAAATAAATAAACGGGGGCGCCTGGGTGGCACAGTCGGTTAAGCGTCCGACTTCAGCCAGGTCACGATCTCGCGGTCCGTGAGTTCGGGCCCCGCGTCAGGCTCTGGGCTGATGGCTCGGAGCCTGGAGCCTGTTTCCGATTCTGTGTCTCCTTCTCTCGCTGCCCCTCCCCCGTTCATGCTCTGTCTCTCTCTGTCCCAAAAATAAATAAACGTTGAAAAAAAAAAATTTAAAAAAAAATAAATAAACGTTAAAAAAAAAAAAGATTCTCTCTCTCTCTCTCTCTCTCTCCCTCTCCCCTGCTCACAGTCACTCATGCTGTCCCAGAAAGAAAGAAAGAAAGAAAGAAAGAAAGAAAGAAAGAAAGAAAGAAATGTAAACCAAGCATTGCTTATAAAATAAGTACTAACATTTCTATCATGGCTACTCTTTATGAAATACATTTCCCAGTGTCATTTATGACTTCTATTTTTCAAAGTAAGAAACAAAAAGTCAAAGAAGGGTTTATAATAACTCAAGGCATGCAATTTTAACTCCAAAGTCATGCCTTTCCAACTATACAATACTACTTCTATAGAAAATTTAAAGTCAAATATTATCATTTAAAACTATATTATTTCTAATTATAAAATTTTTTCTAGAAGATATTAAAAACAAAAATCCTTCATAACAGAGCGTACCTAAAATAACATATCACACTATGCTCCTTCTTGAATACAAATGTACTTGAAAGCAAACAGTTCTCAAAAACCCTGTTTCCCTTAATGAATGCTTAATGAAAAGTCTGTAGCAAGGCAGATTACCAAAGGTAAATATGCAGTAATGAATTCCCTTGGGCCCAGTTAGCATTTAAAACTTTCTGAGGTCATCACCACCCAACAAACAACTTGAATTACACACATAAGCTCACTTGCCTGAAAGAGAAAAACATTCCTATGTATAGTCATGTCAAGATGCTCCGTTTGTGGCTGTCAAACTCCAGCATGCATCAGAGTGTCCTGAACCACATCCCTGACTTTCTGATTCCACAGGTCTGGGGTGAGGGTTCAAGTATTTGCATGTCTAACACATTTCTAGGTAGTGTTGATGCTGCTGGTCCTGAACCATACTTTGGGAACCACTACTCTATGCTAAATCAGTTTATTTCAAAATGTGAAGTTGAAATTAAGAGTGAACAGTTTATTAGGTACCACTCCTGTTACCAGCAAGCCTATCACCTTTGACTGTATAGACCAAGGCTATGACCAGTGACTTGACAACCTGCACAAACAGAAGTTGGTGGTGAGGCCTGCAGGATCAATTCTTTCTACAGATTTAATATAGTTACAGTCAGTTTCAACCAACATTTCCAAAAGCTCAGCAAGGGAGAACAGTAAGTCCCGGCCTTGACAGACTTCTAATCTTCTTCTCAACTAAGAGAAGAAAACCCTAACAAAATATCAAAGTTGTTACATGTTCAAGATCTTGGAAGAAAGTCAAGTTATCTAGTAGGGTCAATAAAAAATACAGAGTAATTTTATAGCTATCAGTTTCCGAGAATAAGATAGGAACTGTTCACAGTAGAAACTTACAAGCTATGAAAGTCTCCTTGACCTTGATGTGTCAGGTAGCCCTCTCTGAAGCACAATGAGCCCTGATAAAACTTGGGCTTGTTCCAATCTGGGTCATCCCTGACTAACTTATTCAATTCTCTCTGTAAGAGCCCTATTGCCCTCAAGGAGATCAATTCTCTCTGACAGATAATAACAATGGCAGTAAGATCATTTGATATCTTTGCTGGTTTCTTTGTCGTATCAGGGGCCAAAGTGACAGGTTGGCAGGGCTCCTTTAGTAACTACTATCCTGTGATCTACAAAAGGAGAAAGTATTTTCATCACCCCACATAGTCACTGGAAAAAACATGAACAGTCATAGATGGATCTAATACAAGTTTGGTGATGACAAGGGTCAATTTATTTAGTGGGAAAACTGGATCTTGAATAATGAAGTCCCATAATCCTCTGTGCTCTCCAGGTGAGAGGAATCAGATTTGCCAAATAAAGTCATTTTGGAGTTCCGTGTGCTCTTTAATATTCTCTATTAATTTAATTTCTTGAACTAAATCCCCAGTCGAAGTATATATTCTTTTAGATGTATGCAAGAGGCCAGGCAAGGAGAATATGTCACCAAAAACAATGAACTGAAGTAATTACTTTCGATAACTGCTGATTATTATCATGGGAGGAAGTGCTACATAGGAGTATAAAAAACTAACTTATAGTATCTTTCACTTCTACCACTAAGGAAGAAATCTTTGTGAGAGCTTTGTCATTTTTTAGGACCCTAAATAGGAAAAGGTCACCTCTACTCAAGCACATAGCCCTTAGGCATCTTTAGAAAAGAGTGCTTAAAGGGGCACCTGGGTAGCTCAGTCAATTAAGCATGCAACTTCGGGTCAGGTCATGATCTTGTGGTCTGTGGTTTCGAGCCCCATGTCGGGCTCTGTGCTGACAGCTCAGAGTCTGGAGCCTGCTTAAGATTCTGTCTCTCCCTCTCTCTCTGCCCCTCTCCAGCTTGCTTGCTCTCTCTCTCTCTCTCTCTCTCTCCCTCCCTCCCTCTCTCTCTCTCTCACACACACACACAGATAAACATTTTTTAAAAATTTTTTAAGAAAAACAAGGAGTGCTTAAGCCACGTTTCCTCAGTCCATGACCTGAAAACCAGACACTGGCTGATGCAGGGGGAGAGAAACAAAAAATACTGTTCTACATCACAGAAGCAGCCTCTAAATCAGACTGAGGGAAGGAACCCTCCACAGCAATGGAGGGTCCTCATGTTTAATATCATTGCAGTTGAATTTTCAAAGACAACATGTTTATTTTAAAAGAAGACAGATACAAAATATGACTGTGGAATCCAGATGCATAGTTTTATACTGGGAAGAGTTATTCATTCTTAATGTTTCCAAATACATTAAGTATAAGACATTCTTTAATTCTCTTATGTGAGTGTGCATGTGTGTGTGTGTGTGTGTGTGTGTGTGTGTGTGTGTATATATATATATATATATATATATATATATATATCTTCATCCATTCAGACGCTGAAAGCTTTACCATCTCTCATCTTCAATGTATCTCAACTTTCTCTTGAAAGGACCACACATCCAAATGAGTTACATTTGCTGGTGCTTGGGCTTCAAAACTGGTTTAAGCTAGCAAAAGGGCAGGGAAAATGCTGCAGTTGTATGAATGTCTCTCTGGTACTAGGAACCAAAAAAAAGCTCACCCATACTCATGGTTAGTTCCCAATATGTCTTTGTCTATTCTTAAAGCTGAAAAAACATATATTAAAAGTTAATAACAATTTTTAATACTATGTTTTGACATTGGTAATTCTAGATAGTACTCCTAAATATGGAGATGACAGAAAAGCATGTTTTTGAGATTTGGTTATTCAACTCTAATAAAATATTAATCCAATAAACCTAAGATCATAACAATATCTGCCACTTAGAAAGACATGCCGAGTTCTGTGCTGGGGATAAATATACAGTAACTTTCATCCTTACAACAAAGGACATACAATTATCCCCATGTTAGGATGAGAAAACTGAGGCTCAGAGCGATTGAGAAATTTACCCAAGGGACATAGCTTGGTGAGTGGTTGGTTACCCAAGCGTAATCCAAAGAACATGAGGGTTGGAAGAAAGAAGACGATGAGTATAAAAAATCTGAACTTATGTCGTTTAGGGAAAAAAAAAGAACTAAAGACACACTTCATTTGAAAAACTAAAGTTAACAAGTTCAAATATTCGTATTTAATTTTAAAACATTCTATTGATGCATTCAATAGAACAATCTTTACATATGTTTGAAACGTGACTCAGTACACACAAATAAAATTTGCTTTTAAATGATTCATTTTTAACCTGACTTCAGTATCATCTGCCCCCACAGGGACCTGTAAGCAGCTAAACTGCGGTCTTTCACTGTTGCTCCTTCGTGCATGGCCTCACTTCCCTGCTCATCCAAATTCAATTTCGTGGTCAACCCTGTTATCATTTCCTTCTGTAGTCTCTCTACCCCTTAGCTCTTCTTTCCTCTCTTGGCAAAACTCTTATCCTAGTTCTATTCAAATCAGTTATATCCAGATCCCTGTTATACTCTGTTCTAGTTAGTACCTCCAAGTTGAAAGTGTCAGAGAGAAACGTGTAACATCCCTCACTGGTGTCACTTTAAATTACTGACCATGGACCACCAGCCAGCCACACCTGCTGATGGTAATCACACAGCATTTGCAAACTCTTCACTTTCCCACTTTCATAGACAACTGTTTCATACCTTCTCCTCTAACTTTCCATATCTCCCTCCTAACATTCTTCCTGCTGATGACCTTGTTTCTACTGTACTGAGAAACCAGGGCCATCAAACCAGAACTTCTACAGGTTCCCCCCATGTAACTGCCCTCCAGCTCAGACCTCTTCCCCCAAACTCCAGACTCCTATAACTGCCTGCCAACGAGGCAGCCCCTCTCTAGATGGTAACATGTACAGAACTGTGCTCTTCTGCCTCCTCTGCAGATTAGCCCTATCAGTTGATGGCAGCTCCATCCTTCCGGATCCTCAGCCTGGGGTCCGGTCCTTTCCTCAAAACCCACATATAGTCAGTCAGCAAATTCAGCTGAATCCAGAATCTCACCACATGGCATCACCTCTACCACTACCATCTAGTCCCGTTAAACCCTAAGTTACATCCTGAATTTTCCACAATTTAAAACTCTCTAGAGGCTCTCATCTTAATTATGACAATAGCTGGCAGCATCACGTGTATCTGCCTCCCAAACTCCTCTCCACTCTATTTTTTTAGTGTTTGAGAGACAGAGCACAGATGAGCAGGGGAGGGGCAGAGAGAGAGAGAGAGAGAAGGAGGGAGGGAGGGAGAGAGAGACAGAATCCCAAGCGGACTCCATGCTGCCAGCACAGAGCCCGACGTGGGGCTAAAACTCCCCAATGGAAGATCCTAACCGGAGCCAATATCAAAAACCAGATGTTTAACTGACTGAGCCACCCAGGTGCCACAGTCCTCTCCAATCTATTGCTCCTCCCCTCCTTCATGCCACCTGCCACAGGCTCACCTCAGCCATCCCTGTTCTCCTTCCCAGTTTTATTTTTCATAGAACTTTTGCATCAATTTCCAACATCATAAAATTATTTTTGTATTTTAGCACTTGTCTCTCCTCTCCATTAGAGGAGGGATTTCTATCTTTTTTGTTCACTCATACAGACTAGTCCTGCAAAGTACCAGGCACAGAGTAGATTTCAATGCATATCTGTGGAACGAACATAAGAATCAGGTACCACCTCTCATACTTAGCAAAAAGAGGAATATCTGTGACAATCTTGTATACACCATTTCCATAAGGTATATAAGTTATTCCATGATCTCATTGTATCTTTTATTGTGCATGCTAAAGTTATTAGAGTTTCAGATTTAGATTTATAGCATGTAACCCTAAAATGACCACTAACAAGACTCTGCAACAGGTAGACATAAAAAGGTAAATAAAACAAAGAGACCGTATTTTTAAAAATTACTCAGGTATTTGAATTTCTTTGTTGTGAAACTCTCAGGGAGGAAGTTTTCTGAATACCTATTTTTTTTTCACATAGCTTAAGGTTTATCCCTTTAAGTACCAAAACAATTTTATCTGGGATGAAACAGCAACATGTAAAAGAATGAAACTGGACTACTCTCTTACACCATACACAAATAAACTCAAAACGGATGAAAGACCTAAATGTAAGACAGGAAACCATCAAAGCCCTAGAGGACAAAACAGGCAGCAACCTCTTTGACCTCAGCTACAGCAACTTTGTACTCAACATGTCTCCAGAGGCAAGGGAAACAAAAACAAAAATCAACTACTGGGACCTCATCAAGATAAAAAGCTTCTGCACAGCAAAAGGAACAATCAGCATAACTAAAAAGCAACCAAAGGAATGGGAGAAGACATGTGCAAATGACCTATTGGGTAAAGGGTTAGTATCCAAAATCTATAAAGAACTTATCAAGATCAACACCCAAAAAAATAAATAATCCAGTGAAGAAATGGGCAAAAGACACGAATAGACACTTTTCCAAAGAAGACATCCAGATGGCCAACAGACACTTGAAAAGATGCTCAACGCTGCTCATCATCAAGGAAATACAAATCAAAATGACACTCAGATACCACCTCACACCAGTCAGAGTGGCTGAAATCAACAACTCCGAAACAACAGACGTTGGCAAGGATGTGGAGAAACAGGAACCCAGTTGCACTGTTGGTGGGAATGCAAACTGGTTACAGCCTCTCTGGAAAACAGTGTGGAGGTTCCTCAAAAAATTAAAAATAGAACTACCCTATGACCTAGGAATAGCACTACTAGGAATTTATCCCAAGGATATAGGAGTGCTGATGTACCTACAATGTTTACAGCAGCACTATCAACAATAGCCAAATTATGGAAAGAGCTCAAGTGTCCATCAACTGATGAATGGATAAAGAAGATGTGGTTTATATATACAATGGAATACTACTTGGCAATGAGAAAGAATGAAATCATGCCATTTGCAGCAACGTGGATGGAACCGGAAGGTATTATGCTAAGTGAAATAAGTCAGTCAGAGAAACACAGATATCGTATGTTTCACTCATATGTGGTATTTGAGAAACTTAACAGAAGACCATGTGGGAAGGGAAGGGGGAAAAAAATAGTTTCAAACAGAGAGGGAGGCAAACCATAAGAGACTCTTAAATACAGAGAGAAAACTGAGGGTTGATGGGGGCTGGGGGTAGGGGGAATGGGTTATGGGCATTGAGAACAGCACTTGTTGGCATGAGCGCTGAGTGTTGTATGTAAGCGATAAATCATGGGAATCGATTCCCAAAGCCAGGAGCACACACTGTATACACTGTATGTTAGCTAACTTGACAATAAATTATATTAAAAAAAATAACTAAATAAAAAATTAAAAAAATAAAATTAGAAAAAACACAAAGTGGGGAAACAAACCAATAGGATGAAGTGTGAAGAGTGTTAAAACCAGGGGAGTATAAGTGTGTGTGTGTGTGTGTGTGTGTGTGTGTGTGTGTTGTGTGTGTGTGTGTGTGTAGTCCCTGTGTGTGACTGCCTTTTAAAATTAAATATAAATTGTTTCTTGATTACTATTTTGGAATTTATGTGCATTCTTATATACCACTACTTTGGATAATCAAGGTTTGATCCTACACAGACTTATGGTTTTTCCCTCTGTTATGTAACATCTGGTATTCAGAAACTGTATTCCCTTCCAGATTGTCTTTATTTTTTCCTTGTTCATGTTAGTGCTTCCCAGGATTTATACTGAACAATTCAACTTTGTCAAAGAAGAATCATGCTTTCACAACATTGTACTTAAAAAAAATAAAATAGGGGTGCCTGGGTGGCTCAGTCAGTTAACCATCCGACTTTGGCTCAGGTCATGATCTCACGGTTCGTGGGTTCAAGCCTCGCATCGGGCTCTGTGCTGACAGCTCAGAGCCTGGAGCCTGCTTTGGATTCTGTCTCCCTCTCTCTGTCCCTCCCCTGTCTGTGCTCTCTCTCTCTTTCTCTCTCTCTCTCAAAAATAAACATTAAAAAAATGTTTTAATAAAACAAAAATAAATAAATGAATTTTCCTATATATTACACAGTTTAAATAAATTTTCTTCTGAGAATTCAGTTCCAATGTTCTAAGCACCATTACAGCAAAGTGTTCTATATAGTGACACCTTCAGGATATTTGGAAACACATCCATAGGTTCTCTTTCAGTAGTTGAAGGCCTCCTTGTTTTGAATGCTCATGTCTGACTTTATAGGTTTCTCCCTTGGATGCCCAAATATCCGACTTTATCAAAATTTAACTCATACTCCCAACTCTCTTAGAAAATCAATATGCTTAAATATTGAATTAATAATGACCTCAATGGTCTTCAGGAAGCAGAACACAGAAACTTATGGCTTATTTAGTGATATCTATTTTCACTGTTCAGAGATCACTTTTCCTTCTATCTGTTTAATAAACAGGCACCAAGGGTTCCCTGTGCCAGTCTGGCACTTTTCCTGGACTGCAACCACAGTAATGAAAAGTCCTATGTAAATTCCATGATTCCTGCCCTCAAGGAACAAAGAGCCCAGAAGAGGGATCAGGCATGAACTTATGAGATTCCCTCATTCCCTGAAATACTTCAGAGATTAACCTCCATGAGACAAACCTTGACATGTTTATGGCCAGGTTTCAGAGTGGTAAATACAAAGAACATTAAAACACTAACCTAATCAATAAACAAGTAAGTTGATATGAAGCTAGCACCCAGATAAGTGCCCATTTTGAAAACAAGAGCCAAAATACCTTCCTAAACAGCAGAACACAAATTTCATGGCGTGGTATCTTTATTCATCACACAAAGGACAACAAATTCTAGCTCTATGTGACAAGCTGTGTGTGTAAAACATAATAAACACACTGGATTGTGATTCTAAATACATGCTGTAAAAGACTGTTAGTAAGAAAGAGGGGAATGAACTGTAATTATTTAATAGCTGCTTCCCCATTAAGACCATCCTATTTACAGTTTGAACCAATAACCAGACAATGCCTACCACATGACAAGTACTCAATGAATATTAAAAAAAAAATTGTTAATGTTTATTTATTTTTGTGACAGAGAGAGACAGAGCATGAGCAGGGGAGGGGCAGAGAGAGAGGGAGACACAGAATCCAAAGCAGGCTCCAGGCTCCAAGCTGTCAGCACAGAGCCCGATGCAGGGCTCGAACCTATGGACCATGAGATCATGACTTGAGACAAAGTCAGACGCCCAGGCGCCCCAATGAATATTTTTAAATAAATTAAATAAGTATTTTAAATAAATATTTTAAATAAATTAACTAATCTCTAATAAGGTTCATGGTCATATACTATGCATCCCAGAAATGAGTGTTCTCCAAAGAAGAAAAATCTCAAGAAGATAAAGGTCAAGCGATCAATAAGTGTGCAATAAGTATTACTGAATGATGGGATCCTATTTGGTCTATTCTACCTTGTTTTCTATAATCCAAGACGACCTAAAGCCACTTACCTCTGCTTGAGATAATTATATTTGTCCTATTGATGACTTAGGTTGCATTAAACTAGGGGTTCTCAACTAGGAACAATTTTGCCTCCCCAGGGGACATTTGCAGTATCGGGAAGCATTTTCAGTTGTCACAACTGAGGGGGTGCTAATGGATAGGTGCCGTGGATGCCACTATAATCACAGGACAGCCCCTACGACAACAAAGAATTATTGGCCTAAAATGCCAATAATGCTACTGCTGAATACACGTCTAGAGCAAGCCATCACATTTGTTCAAGAGAGAGGAAAGTAGCAGAGTGGAAAAAAGAGCTTTTCAGGCAATCATGGGGTCAAATCCAGATCAGTAAGTGGCAGCTATTCTTACTATTATGGAGCACTTATTAATCATTTGATGGCAACATTTCACTAAGTAGGAAAAGCATTTAAAGGTGATAAGACTTAGCAACTTAAAAAATTCATAATTTAAAGCTAGAAAAGATCTTAAATATCCAACTAAATACTTCATACACAAGAAAACTGAGGTTCAGAGACACTGACTCACCCATTATTATACATCAAGTTAGTGGCAGTCACATAAAATAATCCAGCCATCCTCTCCACTACCGTTTAATTACTCATTCATATATAGGTAGGTTTTTATTAATTCCTAAATTGCACACTTATAAATATGTCGTAAGTTATTTAAGTCATAGTTTGACTACAAGATTTTATGCCTGCTAAAATTTTGTATGATAGTGTGCTTACCCTATGTTTAAAATTACTAAGATTTATTCACTTTTGTATCTACCTTAAAATTTTCACAGCTAATTTGTGAGCTCTGCCTTATTTCATTTTCATCCTAATGAAAATGAAATTTTCCTATTAGCACTCACAATGGCCTACTTTTTACTTTGATATTTTATAAAAGCAATATAAAAAATTATTCACTTCTGGTTTAAATATTTGCTAGAAGGGCATGAACAAACACGTAGACACTGACAAACTGCAAATACATAGGAAAAAAGTATTTCCAACTTCACCAGTAACCTTAAAAAAGCAATTAAAACAGAGTATTTTTTGCACTGAATGTAGCAAAGAATTTCTTTATTCATAATGCTCAATGAAAGCAAGCTTTCATACAGTTCTGGGGTAATCTAGCCCACTTTTTCACTTCTCTGGAGCCAAGAGGTAATACGCCTTAAAATGCTCATCGTCCTCGGCCCTGAGTAGAAAGATGATCAACTCAGCACTGGAAAAGGGCACTAATTCAAATGCCGAGAAAAAGAGAAATTGTTAAATTGTGGTGTATCTAAATGGAAATATAATATTTAAAAAATATTCAAATGAATTTTTGAAGTTTATAAGGTTTTATAAGTTTATAAGATTTTAATCCATTATTTATACCTGTATATCACTATGAACTCAAGTGGAATGAATATATATATATATATACATACACATACACTCTTTATATACATAAATTTGGAATAAAATATTTTTAAAACATAAACACTGGTTATTTTGAGGTAGTATATTAATAGATAACTTTTAAATATGTTTTGTAACTGTCCATATCCATGAAAATATATACTCACTTTATCATTAGAAAATATATCTTCATTTCAGTGAAAAACTATTCTAAAACTAATCCCACAAAACATGTCCCAACTTTAATCACAAACCCAAATGCTTATGGTAGAGAAAAGCATACAAGTAAGTTAATGTTTTGCTTCTACATTTAAGATCAGGGATGGGGTGCCTGGTGGCTCAGTCGGTTGAGCGTCCAAGTCTTGGTTTTGGCTCAGGTCATAATCTCATGATTTGTGGGTTCAAGCCCCACATCGGGGTCTGTGCTGATGGCACGGAGCCTACTTGGGATTCTCTGCCTCTCTCTCTACCCCACCCCTCCCCAGGCTTGCTCTCGCTCTCAAAATATATAAACGTAAAAAAAATAAAAAATAAAAGAATACAGCCTGTAAAGATGCACTATGAAAATACTTTTATGTGGAGACTCTATATATAATTAATTAATTACAACTTTAATGATCAAAGTAGGTACCTATATCATTCCTCACCTCCACAAAGACACTCAGGACCTCTGGTAAGAAATCTTGATTCCCTAGGCACAAACTCCCTACTGAGAGTCATAAGGATTCATATTTGCTTTCTTTAATCATCCTCCAAAAATATACCCAAGATCAAAGGATGAGAAAAATGTCCCCCTCTTTTTGTCTTATGAAACACAAAAATGTTTAATTATAACTTTTGAAGCTAGCTCACAAGTAGCACACAAGTATTTGAAATGGCACACAGGAGTCCATGGAATTGTCTTTTTCAGAGACCTTTTAAACTAGACCAGGCACCTGTCCACCAAAACCCAGTGACTATGGCCTGCTCATTAAGGATCTTACCCTAAGCCTGTATTCTCAAACTATCACAGATCAGAATCACCTGAAATTTGTGAAAACATGGCTTCTTCCCCTGTGCATGCACGTGCACACGCATGCACGCGCACGCGCGCACACACACAAACACACACACACACACACACTCTCCAGTTTCAGATTCAAAAGGTTTGCAGTGGGGCCTGAGAATTTGTATTTCTAACAAGTTTAAGTGATGCCAATTCTGGGTACCAGAATCTGAAAATCATTGACCTAGGCAGCTCAAATCTGCTCTGGAAAAACTTATTTATAATTTATAAATATATTTTCTCCATAGATTCACTATGACTAAATATTTTTATGCAACTAATCATTTCTAGCCCAATAGTGTATATGTTACTGTCGTTCAAATAATTAGTGAAACTACTCTTTTATACACAAGAAATGGAATATTTTCTGGATGTGTAACCACAGAAACTTTTATCAAGGCAAAGAAAATAAAAGAATGAGGAATAAGAGAAAAAATTAATGGATAGGGAAGGGAGTTATTTGTAGCTAAAATGGAAAGAATTTAACTCTGAAAGATGGTATATACTTATAAAACTAAAGGTTAAGTTAATTGACTACATTAAATTGTTTTCCAAAGGTTTTTTGCAGACTATTAACTTGAGTTATAAATACAAACTAAATAAACACAACAAAGACTAAAATTTGGGGTGTCTGGGTGGCTCAGTTCATTGGGCATCTGACTCTTGATTTTGACTCAGGTCATGATCTCACAGCTTGTAGGATCGAGCCCCACATGGGGCCCTATGCTGGCAGCATGAATCCTGCTTGGGATTCTCTCCCCTCCCTCTCTCCCCCTCTCCCGCTCCTCTCTCAAAATAAATAAACTTTTTTTTAAAAAAAGACTAAAATTTTAAGTCATAGTTTCCTTTAAAAGTATATGGTATCACTGGATATATGAAGACAGGCATTTCTTTAGCTGAACTGTAGAAAGGAGATTTCAGTATAATGGATGAGATTTAATTAATTTCTAAAAACTATTTAAAGATTCACTCCT
This sequence comes from Lynx rufus, assembly GCF_022079265.1. Classification (NCBI taxonomy): domain Eukaryota; kingdom Metazoa; phylum Chordata; class Mammalia; order Carnivora; family Felidae; genus Lynx; species Lynx rufus. The sequence goes on along the minus strand of NW_025814845.1, from coordinate 36,941,094 downwards.
GGAAGTGCTGGGTGACTTAAAATATGTTACAAGTATTTCAGAGAAGTATTAGTTTACAATGGCTAAAAATGACTTCAGCACATGACTTAATGTAATGAACGCACAGATCACATACATCAACTACAGGTATACCTTGGAGATATTCCAGTTTGGTTCCACACGCTACAGTACAGTAAGCCAATGAATTTTTTGATTTCTCAGTGTATTCAAAAGTTACGTTTTTATTACACTGTAGTCCATTAAGTACAAAATAGCATTATGTCTCAAAGAGAATGTAAATACCTTAAATAAACAATGTACATACCTTAATGCCTGTCTTAATTAAAAACTGATTTATTGCTAAAATTATGCTAACCATTATCTGAGTTTCCAGCCAAGCTGTCATCTTTTTGCTGGTCGAGGGTCTTGCCTCAATGTTGATGGCTGCTGACTGATCAGGGCAGTAGTGGCTGAAGGTTAAAGTGACTGTGGCAATTTCTTAATATAACAATGACATTTGCTGTATCGACTGACTCTTCCTTTCACAAATGTTTCTCTGTAGCACGCAATGCTATTTGTCAACATTTTGCCCAAAGAAGGGCTTCTTTCAAAATTAGAATCAATCCTCTCAAACTCTGCCACTGCTTTATCAACTAAGTGTATGTAATATTCTAAATCCTTTGTTGCCATTTCAATTATCTTCACAGCATCTTCGCCAGTAGATTCCATCTCCAGAAACTACTGATCACTGATCGCCATAACAAATACAATAGTAATGAAATATTATAATAATGAACAAGTTTTAAATATGGCAAGAATTACTAAAATGTGACACAGAGACATGAAATGAGCAAATGCTATTAGAAAAATGGCACTGACAGACTTGTTCGACACAGGACTGCCATAAACCTTCCATTTGTAAAAAATTCAGCATCTGAGAAGCATGATAAGTTCAAGTACAATAAAGTGAGGTATACCTGAATTTTAATTGTCTTGACATGTATATTTAAATTGTCTTTGGGGTACCTGGGTGGCTCAGTTGGCTGGGCATCCTGCTCTTGGTGTTGGCTGATCTCACGGTCCATGGGATCGAGCCCCACATAAGACTGTGCTGGCAGCGGGGAGCCTGCTTGGGATTCTGTCTCTCTCCTTCTCTCTCTCTCTCTCTCTCTCTCTCTCTCTGCCCTTCCCCTGCTCAGTTCTGTCTCTCTCAAAATAAACATTTCAGAAAAATAAAATTAATACAATAAATTGTCGTTTACGCCTATATTACAAGGTAGAGCATATAAACACCAATAAAGGACAGATGAAAGCTGTAAACGGTATTGAAAAGAAATTAATGATATTCAATGGGATTATAAAATGAATTCATAATAAATGGTCAACTCCAACAATCAACACAATGCTACTGACCCTTTAAAGCACATTCATCTTGAACAAGAAGTGATGATATAATTAGCTGTTTTCAAACCAGCAATAAGTGCAGCAACAATCTGCAGCTAGTAGAAAAACACAAGCTCTAACAAGTTCAAGTGTCACTGATGCTCAGATTGACAGTCTGCCACTTAGCACAAGCTCTTAGCTCCTGAGTCTCAGTTTCCATATCTGTAAAGTAGAAATAATCATCACCTACCTCACAGAGTTTTGTAAAGAGGTTTATTAAATAATGCACTATGTCTAACATACTGAATAACTTCATTCTTTCAACTAATGTTTGCTGAGCTTCGAGTATATGCCAAACAATGTTACAGACAGCAGAAATAAATCAGGGAACAAAAGACAAAAATCTCTGCTTCCTAGGAGCTTACCTTCTAGTGTTCCTTTATTTTACCTTGTCTTAGGCACAGTGCTGGGTACTTTGAGAATGAATAAAAGTGCCCAGAGCAGGTCAACATACTCAATTCAACAACAACAACAAAAAGATAACACTAGTGTAATCATACAGCGTATAAATTTAGAAAACAGAAAGTCTTAGGAGAGGACATGACATGAGGTTGGAAGACAGAAAGGGAGTGGAGGGTAGACTTCTGGGAAGAGAGGGCATGTTAAATGAACTCTGGGAAATGACAGGAGAGATTTGTAGATTTTAGAAATATTATGAATGAAGGCTAGGAGACTGAAAAGCCCTGTGTTCATTTAAGTAACAGTGAGTAGTTCAATATGGCTGGAGTTTCAAGTACACATTAAGGAGTGAGGGCAAATAAAGATGGAAATCTAGGTTAGGACCATGTAAGTCCTTACTTACTAAGATGAAAAATTTATACTTATTTTGAAGGAAATGGGAAATCATCGAAGATATGAAGAGGATATACGATGGGAATGCAAGCTGGTGCAGCCACTCTGGAAAACAGTATGGAGGTTCCTCAAAAAACTAAAAATAGAACTACCCTATGACCCAGCAATTGCACTACTAGGCATTTATCCATGGGATACAGGTGTGCTGTTTGGAAGGGACACATGCAGCCCCATGTTTATAGCAGCACTATCAACAATAGCCAAAGTATGGAAAGAGCCCAAATGTCCATCGATGGATGAATGGAAAAAGAAGATGTGGTATATATATATATACAATGGAGTATTACTCGGCAATCAAAAAGAAGAAATCTTGCCATTTGCAACTACATGATGGAACTGGAGGGTATTATGCTACGTGAAATTAGTCAGAGAAAGACAAAAACCATATGACTTCACTCATATGAGGACTTTAAGAGACAAAACAGATGAACATAAGGGAAGGGAAACAAAAATAATATAAAAACAGGGAGGAGGGCAAAACAGAAGAGACTCAAATATGGAGAACAAACTGAGGGTTACTGGAGGGGTTGTGGGAGGAGAGATGGGCGAAATGGGTAAGGGGCACTAAGGAATCTACTCCTGAAATCAGTGTTGCACTATATGCTAACTAATTTAGATGTAAATTTAAAAAAATTAAAAATAAAATTAAAAAAAAAGAGGATGTGATACGATATGGACATTTAAAGGATTTCTTTGCAAGAAGTTGAAAGCACATTGGAATGGGGGAGAAAAGGCAGGGAGGCTAGACTGAAAAAAGGAAAAAAATGTGCTTCCGAACACAGTTGACTAGTAACCTAACAAGGAGTGGGATTACTAGAGATTTCCAGAGGCATCTCGGAGTGCACATTTGTGACATCAGCAGCACCAACGGCTGGCGAGGACACCCCAACAACCTGGCAGGAACCACGCTCATATTCCCCACTGTACCTCCTGTCCTCTGCCTGTTACCAACACTGCTTCCTCAACAGGACATACTCTGTCCACACACTCCTACCATCACCCCATCCATCTGGACCATGACCCAAATCAAGCAGGCAAAAAATGTGACTAATTGGGCACTGGGGACCACAATACACCCTCTTTTGCATTACTTAGCTCAAATGAAATGTTACAATTTGAGAGAGAAAAGACAGCTTAGGACTCTGAGTAAGAATTGTTTTTTAAAATACCACTGCCCTACTGAAAACATTTCACTTTTCTCTAGGTCCTTGGTTTAGGAATCTTAAAAGTATAATAATAGTTCAGGGGCACCTGGGTGGCTCAGTTGGTTGAGCATCATCAGACTTCAGCTTAGGTCATGATTTCATGGTTCATGGGTTTGAGCTCCACATCAGGCTCTGTGCTGACAGCTCAGAGGCTGGAGCCTGCTTTGGATTCTGTGTGTGCCTCCCTCCCGCACTCTGTCTCTCTCTCTGTCTCTCAAAAATAAACATTTAAAAAAAAATTTTTAAGTATAATAATAGTTCAGAATCAGGCATTTTTCTAACCTGACAAGGTAGAAATGGTGATTTGTTAGCTGAAGGGCATCTCAGGTAAGTAGAGAGAATATATGAGAACACCTGTCTTGGAAAGACTTTAGTGAAGAAAAGATATTATAAATTAAGATTTTTAACAATAACCTTCAGTGTATCATTATAGCATGTAAGGGAAACGACAATGTTTTTAAATAGTGCTAGTTATGAAAACTATACCTTGAAGAAAAAGACTTCACCAAATTTTTGGATAATTTAAAACTGATTTTGACCTTCTTTCTCATAACTAAGCTATTATGATTTTTTTATTACCTTTCCTACATACAGAGTTGAAATTTTATAAATTTGTGTTGCTGACAGAAATATAGACATGTACTCCTCTTCCTCATTCATAAAGGCCTTGAATGAAATGAATAGATTTTAGAAAAAGAAATTAAGAAGTGTTTAATTAAGGCCTAGTAGCTTGGGCCCCAAGAAGATGTGATCAACTGGACATGAATAGGAATAAAGCTTTCATCAGTCCAACACCGCTTATTATTTCAGAAAACAGCTGGGGGCACTAGAGTGAATGTGACTAGAATAAGTTTTATCTTGAGATTTCCCTTTAATTTCACATGTTCTCACCATCAAACATAATCCGGAAACAATGACACTTGACACGGAATTACACCCTGAGACTATACAGGCTTTGTGAAAGAAAACAAAGAGAATATCATCCATGTACTCTTCGCTCTAGAACAAACTGATTTATTAGGATAGCAATTTTTTCCCCTGATAACCAAAATATATTTACTGTAGAAATTTTAGAAACTACAGATGAATACCATGAGAAAAACAGAAATCACCCATAATCCCATCACCCAAACATAAGTAACATCACCATTTGGTTTACTCTCCACCAATAAAGTAGTTTCTGTGCATTAAACTGGATTTTTTCAAAAGTAAGATTCTGTAACTTTTCATTCCTCCTATCCTAAACATATTTCCATATCATTAAAAAGTCTTCCTTCCCAACAACTTCACACATTTTAATTTGCTTTCCAAGTTTACTGATGTGATGTGTGAAAGTGTGCTTAGTAAACATCCCTCTCCTCCTGACCTTAAAAAAGTCCATTTTTTTCCCTCTGTGAATTGCCCATTTATGTCTATTTTTCATTGGGCATAATTTTTCACATGGGTGTTCATTTATGTCTCACTGCAGTTTATAATAGCCTTTGAAAAGGGTTTACTAGTATATAAAATATAGACCTCAGAGTTTTAATTTCGGTTTTGGTATCTCTTGGCAACATTTTTCAAAACAGTATTTTTGTGATTATTAAAATAATAGTAGCTATAGAAGATTTGGGAATGTGAAGAAGAATATTTTCAAAGAGCCACAACTCTACCACCTAGAAATCCAATTTTTTTTCATATATGTCAGTGAATACATCCATTGATACAAACAGGAACTTGTATACAAACAGGAAGTACAACAGTCTTGTCCAATGTTTAATTTAGAACAATGCCTAATATATAGTAAGAGCTGAATATGTGAGTAAATGATATTTTATCTTTTTAGAATACTTTCTAAGTAATGAAATTTTTTTCAAAACTATTTTGGAAACTGAATTGCATCAATATAGATATACAGTACAATAATTTAGGTATTTTGCTATTGCAGGCTTTATTCTTCTTTTTCGTATTACATTCACGTTCACTGTAATGAACATATTTATAAATCTTCATATAAAATTCATAGGATTACCTTGGTATATATTTCTAGACCCAGTATGACTGAGTCAAAGCCTGAAAGGATTTACAGGTTTTAATACATACTCTCATTTTATCAGCTTATATCATTGCATGAACATACCCTTCATTTAGAAGCACAAAAGAAGATTCCATGAAAGTCACAACTCTTTAACAAAACTAGTGTCACTGTTACTTCTTACTCTAATGGTGGCACTAGCTCCATGAAAAGTGTCGTTTCTATGGCTAAGATGATTTCTGAAGTGAAAGAAATCCATCTAAGGTAATAGGAAGGGAATAACGTCTTTAAGAGAGTACATTCACATCAAACCTCTTCTTAAGTGATAAGAAAAGCTGTTCAGCTGCTATAACTATGACCAGGAATAGAGACAGCACACACACTATTGTTCCAAGAGTTGATCCACAGATTCTCCTTCTCGCAAGCACAAACTATTCAATGTATCTTCACCATTGCACTGGGTTTGGGCTATTCCCAAGCGATTTTGCTTGTAGCATTTTCTTTGATTTTCCTTCATCAAAAAGGCTATGTCTAATTAGATCAGACAACAACTGAGACATGTACTGAAGCCTTCAGTATGTCAACATTCTTGACCTCTGAATTTAAAAACAGATTCTAACAAGTTTATTTGTCTAGCCAATAAGTCATTTCCTTCGTTTTACAGACATCAAAATAAACAATATCCTATTCAATTTCTATTTAATCATTAAGTAATTGTATTAAAAAAGTATTTGATTCTTGCCATCCAAAGGTCAAGCATTCCCGAAATCCGGTTTTAGACTGCGTAGATTATCCATTTATGTATACAATTTAACAAATGTTAAATTAGCAGCTAGTGCTGGGGCACCTTGGTGGCTCAGTCCGCTAAGCCTCCAACTTTGGCTCAGGTCATGATCTCATCGTGGTGAGTTCAAGCCCCGCTTTGGGCTCTGAGCTGACAGTGGGGAGCTTGCTTCCAATTTCTCTGTCTCCCCCTCTCTTTGCCCCTCCCCCACTCGTGTTTTTTTTCTCTCTCTCAAATAAATAACTATTTAAAAAATTAGCAGCTAGTGTTATTTTTTTTAACTCCCTAAAACTTTTTGAATGTTGCCAATTTGCTTTTCAATATATGTAGTATGACCACATTTTCATAAAAACAAATCATCCCAATATAATAAGTATGTAATATGTATTTGTAATGAGAACAGAAGAGAGTCCAGAAGGAGTAGACATTACTCCTTGGGGTAGAGTGGAGTGAGGACTCACACTGGGGCACTGAAGGAGTTTACAGTGTTACAACAATCATAGGTCACGCACCTGTTCTTAAGCCAAAGATTTTTTTTTTATGATGGCACTCTTCAGATATTTGACCTAGCCCAATATAAAAATTACTCTCTCCTCTATAGTTACTTTTCTAGTACAGCAATCAGTTGGTAGACAAAGAGCCCCCATTCTTGTGGATCAATCTTCTAGAGCTGATGAGACTGAGAAGCTTGCTCTCAGACTACAGAACTGTTTCTCCTTGCAAAGAACTAGCATGAAAAGAAGAAACAAGAAACTCTGTGGTCTTATTGAGATAACATTCTAAACACCTGAGTTAGCATGCCCTTATGATTAAGAATAGTTTAAATATATCCTTTAAAAGCAGAAAGGCTTGACTCTCCAAACTGGAGGGTTTCACTAACCAAGTTGATGTCTCTCTGCTGTACATAGGAAAGTATGACTATGTTTTATAACGTAAGAGGAAGGATGCCTCAAACCATTAAGTTCTGCAAAGTTAATGTGTGCGGGGACGAACGCGGGCTTTTCTGCAGCGCTCCTTTAGAACCATTTCTGAGCAAACTCCAACACAAACACCTTCCTAAGGAATAAACCCGGCTTTTCTACTGGGTTACAACTTCAACCCCCATTGTCTTCCTTACCCTTGAGACAAAGCCAAAATTGCCTTTAGACTGCTGGATTTCACAATGAGATGACAAGTGTGTGCGCGCATAATTTACCTTTTCACAAAACCCAGCATTCAGAATAGATAAAATAATTCCTCTTTTGCAATCAAAATCAAGTAACTGAAAACGGGGTCTCTCCGTTTTGGTTTTGTTTTGTTTTTTAAGTTCAACAACAGACCTAAAGTCTAGTTTTGAGGCACTGCATCAAACCTGAAAGCAATTATTGGGGAAGCGGGAGAGGAAGAGGGGAAGGGAAGGGGGAGCAGGGTGAGAAGTGAAACAGAAATCAAGGAAACAGACCTAGGAGTTCGCACGTTCACCCTTACCAATTCCTCCATCCGCACACATCACAGCATGACGATCACGACTCTCAAGGTGCAAGAGAAAACCCAACACAAATCCGAAGAGTGGAGGCGGGTTATGCGTCTCTGCCAGCCATTTGCTTTTTGGGGAAACAAAAAACAAGAAAACAAACAAAAAAAACCACTTCTCAGAAGACAGCACGCAAACCGCTCGGCTGAAGCCTGAGCCAAAGCCGCGACCTCCTCCCCCTCCTCCCCTTGCTCCTCCAGCCCTCCTGGCCTGGCTCCGGAGCAGCAGAGCTTCCGCGAACAGCCAATCGCCGGCAGCCCCGCCTCCCGTGACGCAGGGGGGCGTGGCGTGGCGGAGGCTGGCTTCCCGGCCTCAGCTGTAGCACCGAGCTGCCAGCCCGTAGAGAGCCCGGGCCCCGGTGGTCCAGAGCTTTTACAGCCCCACCCCGGCCGTTTATCCAGACTTGAAGCGCTTGGCAGTTATTTTTTTGGAGGGGTAAAAGGAACAAATCTAAACTTTTAATGTTATTGTTTTATAACTGGGAAAGGAATTGAGAAAAAGACTACAATTCTGATTTGGCCTCGCTCAGTGTAATGTACTTTGTCCGTATACCTGCCATGGTCTGGGGCTTTAAGCAAAAATATTTTTCTCCTAAATAAATTCCAGCAACCCATTTGGTCCCTCAAAACTTCTGACCAACTAACTGCTTTGAGAAAGGAAAAAAGGGATTTGGGAAAAGACAGCCAATAATGGCAATAATTCAGACTAAAAACTAATAATCACTGACCGCCAATTGTTTTATCCCACTGAAACAAAAGGAGCCAAAACCTCCACAGCTCATTTGTACATCTATCTTACATTTTCTTAACTGTTGCTCAAATGCGCAGACAAAGTGAAGAAAACTAACGATCCTTCAAATGTTTCACTAACAGGGAAGAGCTCTCCAGGGCAGACCCATGGAGCCACTTGGGAGGTTTGCAGACTCTCCCAGACCAGGCTGGAGAGGCCAAACAAGTTCCTACATTCACTGGGAACGTGCCTCTCCCGGAGGGGAGAAACAAGTTCTGGGTGTGGCTTCCTGTGATGGCAGAACTTGGAAAGCAACTTCTGCAGGCAAGGGCAAATCTCTATAGAGTGTAGTCAACCCTGGGAATAAATTCAGTTGATTCAAGAAGACTGGCATTTACGCGGCCTCTGAAAATTCCTAGCCTTGGTAGCACTTTTTGCAGTCGTGTGAGTGTCCCTAACAGGATTTAGGATTAAACTTAAAATTACATTTTCTATCTGATAGCCAACCTTCTTGAGGAGACTTGAAATTTAAGATGGGCCTCCCAGAGTTTCTCCAGTCAGCACCCATGCTATAATCTCTGTGAAGGGCCTTCCTGGGAGGATGCATACCAGGACAATTCAGGCAGGCCACTGGTATTTGCCGCCTGTTTGGATTGCTTAAATCAGTGGTTCTAACCAGCTACACCTCAGAGTCAACAGGGGAGCTTGATGCCAAGGCTCAACCCAGCCCAATTAAACTGGAATCTATAGGGGTGGGGCTCCGGCATATTTCTTTCTTTCAAGTTCCCTGAGGGACTCTAATCTGCAACAAGGGTGAGAATCACTGGCTCAGATTTAAATGATTAGAGACAATTTGACGTAATATTTAAGTTAAAAATGTGATATTTTGTAAGTAAAAGTAAAGTAAAAAATTAGGTAAATGTTTGCAGAATAATGTGAAACATTTGGTAATATAACTTGTCTTTATGTATTCTTTACATATTTGTATATTTTTATGTAAATACAGAAAATACGTGGTGAGATACACATCAAAATTGTTTTACTCAGAAGGGAAGGATTGAAGAGTGAGGGGAAATTATTAGCTTTCCATTCATGTCTGTGTCATTTGACAAGGAAAGGTACATGTACCCTGTTTATGATTTAAATAGATCCAGTCAAGTTTAAAAAATTAATATTTATGAATGTCATTGCAAATGGCCACTATTAAAGTAGACTTCAGTTTGTTTTTGCAAATGTTCCTCTAATATATAACTTTTCTAAGGGTTCTTTCCATTTTGTAAAAGGAAAGAAAGAAAAAATCCATAGTTTCTTTAACACATTAGCTAATTGCCAAACAATATATTTACTTCCTTATAATTCATATAATGTACCTATCATCTGATGATTTTTTTAAACTAATATTCAAAGTATACAATATAAATGTAAGGAAATTTCACCTTTTCCAAATTATTTGTAATTAGTATCTCAAAACTAATGGTTTTGGGGCACCTGTATGGCTCAGTCGATTAAGCATCCAACTCTTGATTTCAGCTTAGGTCATGATCTCATGGTTCATGAGTTTGAGTCTTGCTTTGGGCTCTGTGCTGGCAGCATGGAGCCTGTTAGGGATTCTCTGTCTTTCTCTGCTCCACTCCTGCTCACACTCTCTCCCTAAAAAATAAATAAATAAACATTACAAAAAAAACTAACAGCTTCATAATTAATTCCCAATAGGAAACATGGCATAGTAATCAAGTGCCTAGGTTTGACCTGGCTTTAAATCTTAGCTTTGCATATTTTTAGATAAATGATCTAAGGTACCATCTCTAAACCCCACAGGTAAAATGAATCCAATAATATCTACAACAGTTTTATTAAGACTACACCACATCATGTAATAGGTGCTTAATAAGTGATAGCTATTAATCCACTGACTTCTATTGTCCTATCGTTTCTTAAACATTCAAAGATTAGCATGGCAGCAGTAGACTAAGAATTTATCAGGAAACATTTTTATAAAATAGTATGATTTTTTCTATGACCATTGATACTTCTTATCCAATTATATAGGCGAAAGAGAAACATTCATTCTTTCAGGTCACTGCTTTAGCATAGAACATATATAAGGGTGTTTTTTGTTTGTTTGCCTCAAAACATTCTACATATAACAATGTTTCCTGAAGTGATACACAAGCGGATTTTAGGATTCATAAACCACCATTTCTTTTTCTCTATACTTATTAACAGAGAGTGACTTAAGCACAGATCATGATGTTTCCCAGGATTGGTTTCCTGACTAACTGCTGGACAAAAAAAAGGAGAGGTCAATGCCTCAAGCAATAAGGGCTTATCTCCTGTAGGTAATATCATCCTGCGTTTTAGTAATATCATCTTGCATTTTCTGTCTCTTTTTTTTCTTTCCTGGACGTTTACTGAGCATCAGTAAAACATTTCTATGTTAGGCACTATTCTAAGTAGTTTACATCTATCACCTCACTTGATCCTCTTGTCAGCCAAAGTTAGAGCAAGCCAAAGTGTGAAGGATGAAGAGAAGTCAGGCAAATGAAAGGATGAATAAGGGTAAGACCATTGCAGATAGAGGAAACATGCTAGAGGTGGAACAGCTTTCACATTGGGGATTTATAGGTCATATTCGTATTACTAGCATGGAGATTTTCACAGGATATTGGTGGCTTTGGCCTGTGTAGGTTGCCCAGCTCTATGATGTTTTTATATTTCTGGTTCCATATTTCAAGGGTGTTCTATCTGATCATGGTCAACCCTCACTTCCATCCCTTTTTCTACTACTAGTCTACCCCGTCAATTCCCAACCATGCAGAGACTCTACTGGCTGTTTCTCCCCTCTTACGTTTCCAGGTTGTGTTAGCAGAATGTTATGAAAGTAAGCTAATTGAAAAGTTAATGGAGTCCACACTCTTGATAAACTTTCTGTTTATTCCTAAGTGATTCCTTATCATTATCAGCCAAGCTCCCCTCTTCTGACAAACACTTAACTGAGCACCCACCAAATGACAGCCTGAACTCACCACCTCCACTCACTAGAAGGGAGTCCACAGCATGCTGACGTGGATCCAAGCACCACAATGTATAAATCTCTTTATTTCCCTTCCCTCTCACTCTTTCTCCATTCCTGCATTTCTGTGTAAGTGGTTCTCCCTTCTCTAAAAAAGCTCATTTCTCTCTGAAGTTGGTATCTCTGGCCACCGGCTCTTGCCCCTTCCACAACTTTTTGGTACCCATTATTGCCTCTTTATATCATTAACTTGTTTCTTTTCACTGGACCTTCAACCTACGTATATTTAATTTAGAGATGAATATATATGTTCTCCACACCAAAGAAGAGGAGGAGGAGAAAGAAGGTAGGAAGGGAGAGAAAGGGAGAAGGAAGGAGAAGAAAAAAGAGAAGATGATAGAGAAGGCTCTCTTTTGATCTTGCTATTCTTTTGGATCAAACTGTTTTTTTTTTCTCTCTCCACATTACCAAGATTCACTGGAACATATCTTAATCGCTTCCTGACTCCTTGAGCCCCTGCAATCTGATTTCACTCTTTTCTCCCCTGAACTTATCAATGGTCACAATTCCAATTGGCAAACTCAGTTGTATCTCTCCCATTCTCCATTGTCACAACTGGCTTTGATAGCCACTCCCTGCTACTAGGAACTCTTCTTTGGGGGAGTTCTGTGGTTCTTCCTGGTTCTCTTCTTCTTTTATTTTAAATCATTTTTTAAATAAAACATTAAAAAATTTTAATGTTCATTTATTTTTGAGAGAGGGAGAGTGACAGAGTGTGAGTAGGGGAGGGGAAGAGAGAGAGGGAGACACAGAATCTGAAGCAGGCTCCAGGCTCTGAGCTGTCAGCACAGAGCCCGACATGGGGCTCAAACTCAACAAACCCTGAGATCATGACCTGTGGTGAAGTTGGATGTTCAACCAACTGAGCCACCCAGGCGCCCCTAGATAAAAAAGATTTTTATAAAGACTCTTGTCTGGTTCATCTGCTTTCTTCTCTACCTGAGGTGTATGAATTCTCCCAAGATCTGCCTTGGTAGCTCATTCATTGTGATAATGTAGTTATGGTTTCCAGCCTGAGGACTTCCAAGCTTTCTGCCCTTTGCTGAGCTGCAGGTGTGCATTTCCAGTTGTCTGCCCACCACCTCTTCCTGATAACAATGTCACCTTGATACTTCCAATGCAGTGTGCCCTTCTCTCTACGCTTGCTCCTCCCTTTTCTCCTTTCTATTTCCCTACCAGGCTCTGCTGTGGCCACAGCTGGGGTTCGGTCATGCCTAGGCAGGTCTGGCAAACTAGTGGGGCAGCACAGCAGACATTTATTGCCATGGGAGGCCTAGGAAGAACTTGGGATTTAGTTATTCTAAGATGAAATTCCAGGCCGATTTGACTGGCCTAGCAAAAATCTTAATCCTTGTAGGGGTTGGATGACTCTCAAGGAAAGTGCTTTTCATTAGAATTATCTTCCCCATCTCCCTTTAAATATCACCACAGAACCTTAATACAAGTTTGTGAAATACTAATACATTTACTGTATGTAATGTATACAAATATCTTTACTATAGAGATATGGAACAGGTATTATAGGAGTGTAAAAGACAGGGAATTCTCATGGGACAGCGGAACTAGCAAAAGTTTCATATGGGGTTGTGACTTGAGTGGGGCTTCTGATATGTGTAGGAATGCACTGATGGAAAAATAAGGGTCAAGCCTCTGGCTAAATACAAAACAACAGACAAATAAGAAGAAAAATGCAAATGCATTGGAGTATATGGCATGTTTGAGAATTGTTTACCTTTTTTTCAGGCCAGTGCAGAGAAGGAGACAAAGAGTATTAGGACTCCAGTGTGAAGGTTTCTGAGCAAGAGTTGTGGTCAGTTCTGTGCCATAACAAATTAAACACACTGGACAGGATAGACATTGCAATGTGAGAGAGATGAAATAAAGGCCTGAAACAAGGGTCTGGCAGTGGTGTGGAAAGGAAGGGATGCATTCGAGAGTCTTTGCAAGGTCAAATCTTCCTTGAGAAGAAAAATGAGCTCCATCCAACAACGTAGGTTGCATGGCCAGTAGGAATGTTATTGCTCTGCAGTAGTGGGGTTGGTCAGAGGATCCTGTGCTCTGCAGAAGAGCCCTGACCTGGACAGGCTGACAAGCAGAATCCTAGTTGGTTGTTTTTTTTTTGTTTTTTTTGTTTTTTTGGTCTGATACATGGTACATGACTTAAATGGTGATAGGAAGTACCATTAAGTTAGGCATTTCATTAAGCCCAATGCAAGTTTTCATGCTGAATGTAGTGACATTCCTGCCATCTATTGGGTGAAGTACCAAATCTCTTCTTTTTTTAAATTTAACTTAATACTTAATTGATTTATTTTTTAATTTACATCCAAGTTAGTTAGCATATAGTGCAATAATGATTTCAGGAGTAGAATCCAGTGATTCATCCCCTATGTATAACACCCAGTGCTCATCCCAACAAGTGTCTTCCTTAATGTCTCTTACCCCACCCACAACCCTTCCAGTGACCCTCAGTTTGTTTTCTGTACCAAATCTCTTCTTTGAATAAGAACCTCCCCTTATCTGTGGGGGGATATGTTCTGGGCTCCCCAGGAAATGCCTGGAAGGGCAGATAGTATTGAACCCTACGTATACTATGTTTTTTCCAATATATACAGACCTACAATAAAGCTTAATTTATAACATAGGAACAGTAAGAGGTTAACAGCCATAACTAATAATAAAATAGAATTATACTGTAAAACAAGTTATGTGAACGTGGTCTCTCTCTCTCATAATATCATTGCACTGTACTCACCCTTCTTCTTCCTGTGTTGATGTAAGATGACAAAATGTCTATGTGATGAGATGAAGTGAGGTGAATGACAGAGGCACTATGACATAGTGTTAGGCTACTAGTGACCTTCTGACCATACATCAGAAGGAGGAGCTTCTGCTACCGGACCATGGTTGACTGCAGGTAACTGACACCATGGAAAGCAAATCTCAGTTAAGGGGTAATTACTGTGCCAGGAAACAAATCACAATAGAAAGTCAGCATGACCAGAGAGGAGCACACAGTGGACTTCAAAGGTGCTGGGATGTTTATTATCAAGCTCTATGGTGGTATAATATAGTCAGGATTCTACAGAGAACAGAACCAATATGATGGTATAAATATGTATTGGGAGAGAGAAATTTTAAGGAAATAGCTCACACAATTGGGTGGTGGTGGGGGGGGGGGGGGAGGTGGTGGTGGAGATCCAAAACCTGCAGCAGCAGGCTGGAGACCAATGGAAGAATTGATTTTGCAGTGTGAGTGCAAAGGTTATCTGCTGCCAGAATTCTCCCTCAGTCTTTTTCTGTTAAGGCTTTCAGCTGATTGAATGAGATCCACCCTTATTATGGAGGTTAATTTCTTTGAATCAAGATCTGCTGATTTAAAGTTAACCTTATTTTAAAAATACCCTTGCAGGGGCGCCTGGGTGGCGCAGTCGGTTAAGCATCCGACTTCAGCCAGGTCACGATCTTGCGGTCCGTGAGTTCGAGCCCCGCGTCAGGCTCTGGGCTGATGGCTCAGAGCCTGGAGCCTGTTTCTGATTCTGTGTCTCCCTCTCTCTCTGCCCCTCCCCCATCCATGCTCTGTCTCTCTCTGTCCCAAAAATAAATAAACGTTGAAAAAAAAAATTAAAAAAAAAAACACTTTTGCAGAAACATGTAGAATAATGCTTGACCAAATATCTGGGTGCTGTGGCCTAGTCAAATTGGCACATAAAATTAGCCATCACAACTTCCTTTTATCATTGTTTTTAAACTGTTAAGATACATTAAAAATTAAAAAAAAAAGATCAATGTCTTCATCTTGGAAGCTGAGAGTACAATTTGGAATATAAGATCCCAAGGTCAGCTAAAACAGTTGTGAAAGCTCTGGTAAGCAAATAATAATAAAATAGACTTAAAAAAAAAAAAAAACCCAGCCAAACCAGGGCCCTTTGGAATCCAAGGGAATCATCTTTGTTAACAAGGACTACCAAAACAGAAGGGCAAGGTATAGGCAGGCCTTTCCTGTTCTCACTTACTTGGTCCCAGGCCACATTAAAAATCTCCCACTGATTTGGAAGCTTCCAATTGGAAATTCAGGGCATTTGCTGAATCATTAGTTGAGACCTGAAGGGAAGAATCTAGAAAATATCTTGCCCTTGTCAATCAGATAGAATTGAGAGGTGGGAAAGAGGGCTGGTTAGACCTCCAACGAGCTGAGTCCCTTGCTGTGCCCCAAACTGTTTCTGCTACCACATGCTGGCATTGACTATTCCTCTGAAAACTGTTATTGCTTAAATCTACCCAGGGTATAATGTTTAATGTTCAGATTAATTGGGACCATCTGTCATCTAGGAGACACATTTACTCAACCCACAGTGAGTATGGAGCAAGATAAATATTTATTTCTCTGTTTACCAAAGTGATGTTTCTTTTTTTTAATTATTTTTTAATAAATGTTTATTTATTTTTGAGAGAGAGAGACACACTCACAGCATGAGCAGGGGAGGGGTAGAGAGAGAGGGAGACACAGAATCTGAAGCAGGCTCCAGACCCTGGCTGTCAGCACAGAACCCAATGCAGGGCTCCAACTCATAAACTGCAAGATCATGACTGAGCTGAAGTCAGAGGTTTTACCGACTGAACCACCCAGGTGCCCTCAAAGTGATGTTTCTTAAACATTATGTTTTTGTCAAAGTTCCATAAATCAAATTTTATTTCAAATGCCCTAGTGAAATTCTTTATTAAAGGAGTCTGGTAGAGCATCCTTTTATAATTTCAAATTCTGTTATGTTTGTTTTTCTTGAAAGAGGGCACTAATGATGTTTAATGTTCTATGCAGTCCTGCTAGTTTCTGAGTGGTCCTTCAAGAGGCCCCTCAATATTAACGGGTGCATAAAATTGACTTGCTATCATTGCCATAGGGATTTTATAAGAATTCTTAACAATATTTTTTGTGTGTGTACATTCCATTAAGCCAGCTTTTACAGATGCTAAGACAGAGGTCTTATGCTATTCTTTTATATGCTCTCAATTTACATAGTTTAATCCATGCTAAAATTTCTTTGGTTTTTTAAAATAATCTTTATTTGCATAAAAGTAGATTAAAATAAAACAGATTTAACAAAAGTGAATTAGGAAAATATCAGCTTTACCTGGAAATTTTAAAAACACTGTCTAGAGCAGACATTATAATTTCTATGTATCATTCTTCTTACATTTCAGCATGTGAAGTAGATAAATGTTTTACTACAGTAGAAAAACAAGACATGACTAGTATTATTGAATTGTGTTCTGATGACATTGGCATTATAGTCAGAGTCTGGATTGGATTTGACCAATGGTGACTTTAACTTCTGGGCCTCCATTTCCTCTTTTGTAAGAGGAAGTTAGATTAGATGCTTCCTAAGTTAGTTTGGCTTCTACCATGGTAACTATCTGACCGAGTTCTTGTTTCCTCTTGCTCTGTTCCATAACTTAACAATACCAACAGAAGAGCTATCTTAGAGAAATATACTCACTTCACTATGATCTGAATATTGCTCACAATGCTATATATAGAAATTTCTTCATTCTTGGCCTCAAATTTTGATTTAAAAATGTACTTATTTTGGATATATTCTGACATTGAATTTTATTATCTGCCTGTTTGGTTTGTGTGATTCCTTCCATTAAATTGCTATGCTCATTCATTTCTGCCTATGAATATTCAACCCAACTCCCAAATCCTTCTTATTCCCTTAATAGAATGACTCTGATCACCCTGATAGTTCTCTTTCTTCTTAACTCCTGGCTTGTACCTGTCATGGACCTTATTATTGCTTTGTTTTTGTAATTTTAAATGATCTAGACAAGTAAAAAGAACATAAAATAAACTTACAATATTCTATTTTTCAGAATTATAGTTATCATTTTGGATTATGGGCCTCTAATTTCTTATTTCTTTAATGAAATATTAAAGATATCACTAAACTCCCCTTCAATACTACTCCAAGTCCTGCTTCTAGAGGCTATACGTTTATGTTGTATAACCTTCCAAGATCCTTTCATAAAAAATACACATTTATATGATGCTCTGCTACTTTTTGTATTTCAACTAATGTACATGACTATTATATGGTGTGCCAATATTTAGTTCCACATCTTGTTTTTTAACTGAACATTATGTGTATATTTTTATTTTAATTTCAGTATAATTAACATACAGTATTATATTAATTTCAGGGGTACCATATAGTGATTCAACAGTTCCATATATTACTCAATGCTCATCAAGATAAGTATGCTCTTTTTTTTAATGTTTATTTATTTGGATAAAGAGAGAGGGAGAGCCTGAGATGGGGAGGGGCAGAGAAAGAGGAAGATAAAGAATTCCAAGCAGGCTCTGCACTGTCAGCATAAAGCCCAACACAGGGCTTGATCTCTGTTCCTGAGATCATGACCTGAGCCTAAATCAAGAGTTGGACGCCTAACTGACTGGGCCACCCAGATGCCCCAAGATAAGTGTACTCTTAATCCCCTTCCCCTATTTCACCCACCTCCCCTCTAGTAAGCATCTATTCCTTCTCTATAGTTAAGAGTATGTTTCTTGGTTTGTCTCTTTTTTTCCCTTTGTTCATTTGTTTTGTTTCTTAAAGTTCACTTATAAGTGAAATAATCTGGTACTTGTCTTTCTCTGGCTTATTTCACTTACCATCATACTCTCTAGATCCATCCATGTTGTTGCAAATGGAAATATTTTGTTCTTCCAAATATTTTGGAAATATTTGTTCTTTTATTTCTTTGTGCATCTATGCCATATCTTCTTTATCCATTCATCAGTTGATGGTTACTTGGGCTGCTTCCACAGTTTAGCTATTGTAAATAATGTTGGAATAAACATCAGGGTGCATAAATCCCTTTGAATTAGTGTTTTTGTATTCTTTGGGTAAACACCCAGTAGTGCAGCTACGGATCACAGGATAGTTCTACTTTAACGTTTTGAGGAAGCTCCATACTGTCTGCCTCACCAGTTTGCATTCCCACCAACAGTGCACGAGGGGTCCCCTTTCTCTGGCCAACACTATTGTTTCTTTGAACATTATATTTTTAAGATCTAGTTCTATTCTCACTGATATAGTAAGTAAGTTTATTTAAAAGCAGCGTTTTACAGTGTTCCATTACATGACCGTACCTTATTTCATTTATAATTCTTTTATTGATGGAATGCTATCATAGGGATGCCCTTCATCTTGTGGTAACTGGTTCACAAAATATATCTCCCCTATGACATTATAATTCCTTGAGTTTCAAAGATATTTTTAAAATAACCTTTTGCCCAGGAAGAACCACAAAAATAGAATAAATACAATGAGAAAATATCTTTAAATGCCAATGAAAAGAATGGTAAATTGGCAGAAACCGGAAAATATATACCTGAAGACACAGATCTGAGGTTAAGACTTGCTGAGTCAAGCTGATTAAAGGTAAAAACTCAAGTGCTGAAGCAGAAGGAGTGGAAACCATGAGGGAGGGGAAGCTGCCAGATAGAAGGTGGAAAAGAACCACAATATGCAGAAAAGAAAAAAAGTACTCCTGTGATTCCAGGGCAAAACCAAAAGAAACCTCCCCCAATTCCAGCAAGTTGTAACTCACACTCCTTGTTGGAACCAGTGCAGAGTAAATGTCTCTGTGCCTTCCTCTACTGTTGTAACAGGCTTGGGATGATAATACATTTATTTACAGGGTAGAGAGCCAGAAGTTGCATTCAAATGGACCTCCCCCAATAGACGGATTAGGGGGTTAGAAGGACCTTTTCAGGCCAGTTGGGGATTGCAGCTGCGGGCATTACCCTCAGTCGCTGAAGGGTAGGGGTGGTACACGGACCTGAGCGTTCCTTTAGGAAGAAGAGTGTGCTGAAGGATGCACTTCCACCTCATTTGCTGGATACCAACCAGGCTATGCAGGGAAAGCTGCAAAATATTCTAATCATCTCCAGAAATTCCTCAAGCCCTTTGCTAGCTTTCCTCTTTGGTTCTTCTGCATATCCAATCCCCTTATGCTAAACTTCGCTGCTGAAAACTCTTTGCTGAGGCATTTCTTTGGCAGCTCTTCTGGACCTGACCTTATTTACCAGTCTCAGGGGTTCAAAGTTATATATTTATTTTGACTTTGACCAAGACTATTTAACATTTTCCAGCTTGACTAAACGTTATAGAGAGGCTTTTTCCTGACTGAACTCCTGACTTCCACTTTCCTAGAACATTCTCTTTGGGAAAACTTGTAATTATAATTACTTTTCCCCCTTGAGATGGAAATCTTTTGAAAAGTCTCTTGCCAGTTTTACACTTTAGGAATATCTTTCTCAAGAATTTGTGATTTATGTTTCTGAAATGTAATCACCAAAGGATAGCCCTATCTCTGTTTCCATGAAAGGGTAGATGCAGGGCCCGGACTCACAAACTGTGAGATCGTGACCTGAACTGAAGTCGGACCCTTAGCAGATTGAGCCACCCAGGTGCCCCCTCATTCTTGAGACTCTTCAGGGCTTTGTAATATTTTAAACAGGTATTTGTTAAGCCACATGTATTTCTGAGCTCTTTTCAGTCAATGTAACAGCAAATAATTTATATATTTTAGACAATGGGGCAGAGATATTTTTGGTCAAAGAGGTAATTTTGGACCATCCTCTAAGGCTTTAAGCTCATGGTTCTCAAGTTCAGCTACACATTGGAAAAAAAAATATTGCTGGGTTCTATCCCTAGAAATTCTGACTTCATTGTTCTAGGTGTGATTTGATCGGTTGTAGGGATTCTGCAAAACTCCTCAGTTGACTCTAATTTGTAGTCAAGGTTGTGAATCATTACCTATGCTCCCTACAGTGTTTTTTTTTTTTTTTAAATTACTTACTTCTTTTCTGAATTCAATAAACAGTTGTGGGGAACCTCCTTCCTGCCAGATGCTGTCCAGAATACTAAAATGAATGTGTCATGGCCTCTGCTTTTCAAGGAGGTCTCAGAAAAATGGGAGAGGCAGAATGTAAACCAATAGCTGCCATGCAATGCAATAAGGACTGTGATAGTTTGTTCAGAGTTATGGAAACACAAGTGAGGCAGTAATGAAAATTCTCTGGGGGATGTGTTTGAGTTCATTAGGCCAACTAGGTGTACATGGAGCGAGCTGCAGGAGAAAGGAGAGCAGATTCTACTCAAAGTTAGAAAAATCTATTCTAAGCAATAGGAATAGCAGAGTGATCAAAAACCCACCATTCTCTAAATGTGCTAAAGGTCTTTCTTATCGTGCTGTTGTTGTGACAACATTGGTCTAGACTGACCAGATCTCTTGGTTACTAAGGGTTTACATCTTCGCTTTCCAAATCTTCACCTTTTCTACAAAATTTTTTCCAAATCAGTGATCTCAATACTGGTTTACATTAAATCACATGGGGTGTTTTGTCAAACAAAATAATACTGGTGCTTTACCTGCAGTAACATTCTTTTATTATTGGCAGAAGGGGTGAGGTCTGGATATTATTTTTTTTAAAGCTCCCACATGATTGCCTACAAACAGACACAATGGACATTTTGCAGGACCATGGTAGTTTCTCAAGCTAAATTGTGGGAATGGTTGTACAGCTGTATAAATTCAGTAAACCTCCCTGAACTGTTCTTCAAATGGTGGGGCTTTTTGGTATGTAAATTACCAAGCTATTTCAAAAACAAAACAAAATAAAATTGGACACATTTTAAGTGAAAAATCAATCACTCAAAAATTCCCTGGAGTGACCCTAATGTGCTATCTTGATTAAGAAGCACTGGCTAAAATTCTAAGAGCTCACAGACGTGGAGAATTTTCGTACAGTGATTAAAGGAGGTGCCAACTGAGAAATGAGAGGTCTTATAGGCATAGAATCTTCATCAGAAAGACTAATTGAGCACTTGACATGCCATTCTAAAAGACTGCCACTCCTAAGGATGTAGTGTGGATTACAATGCATTCCATCTAAGGTCCAAAATTGCAGTTCACCCAGGTATTTCACTTTCACAGAGCAATTTCAGAGCTTTTAATATATTGTATCTTTTAGTGCTACACTGAAATAACTTATGTATGATCTCTATTGCCCTTTTTATTTTTTTTTTTTAATTTTTTTTTTCAACGTTTATTTATTTTTGGGACAGAGAGAGACAGAGCATGAACGGGGGAGGGGCAGAGAGAGAGGGAGACACAGAATCGGAAACAGGCTCCAGGCTCTGAGCCATCAGCCCAGAGCCCGACGCGGGGCTCGAACTCACGGACCGCGAGATCGTGACCTGGCTGAAGTCGGACGCTTAACCGACTGCGCCACCCAGGCGCCCCTCTATTGCCCTTTTTAAATCAAAATGTCTATTTGTTTCAAAGATCATTTTAATGGAGAACTCAGATACCTTAAGCTACAAGAATATTTTTTTGATAAAGAATAATGGAATAAGGAGATATTAAAAGCATTTCTTAACTATGTACAAAGCTCAAAAAACAAAAGACCTTCAGTTCATTATGTTTATTCACCAGGATGAGGCATTTATCCAAGTGACCTCTAAGACACTGTTTCTCTAGGCAGCCAAATCTGAGTTGATACAGACAAGACTGAACCCAGATCCCCCCAAATCTTTACAAATTAGCTATTCATAACTTTTTCTAATGCAATAGAATCAATACCAATATAACATTTAAATATTTCCTGTACAGTTATAATAATTAAAGTCATTTAAACTTGGAAGGCCCTTTCCTCTCAACAATTTATGGACAGGAATAATTTTAAATAGATTGCAATGCAAATCACTAAGCACATCTGCATTGCAACACATCTAATTATGATGAACAAATTAGTCAACTTCAAGTCAGAGGATAACTGGAAAAGCAGGTTTGAACTGGGAAAATAAATGTGGAAAGCTACAGACAATTTTTTTTATTATTAAAGGGTGCCATAAATTCTGAATAATGAGTTAATAGCTTTTGATTCCTAGAACATTTGTCAGAAACTTTAATTACTGAAGCTAATGTTGTCAGTTCATGGGTAGTAAAAGTAGGGAGCCCCAGAATTTAGGGACAAGGAAAAAGTAATCATTTGAAATTAACTAGGAAGACAACCCACAATGATGGGGAATAGGAATTCCCAGGGTAACCCTCTGGAACAGAAGTATTTCTTAAATCTTGGTAAAGAGTCTGTATAAAGCAACTACAAGGGTACGGTATCTAGTCAAAGAAACAAATTTTTTCTTTAGTCAAGAGGAAAGGATGCTTTGTTTTCACCCTACCCATTCCTGGAATGAAAAAAGACTAGAGTTCATTACAATTTTAAGGAAGTATTTTAGAGGTATTCCATTTTCATTCATTTAGTCTTACATTCACTAAGCATCTTTCTAATCCACGATTTGGTTAAAGAACTTGTGGGTCAAGAGAGAGTGCCCTAAGGAGAAACAATTCTTATCCCGGGACATTCTGGTTTATCAATCAGTCTCTTGAGATGGGGGGCTTAAACAAGAGATTTATTCTCACAGATCTAAAGACTAGAAATTAAGGGGTGCCTGGGGGGCTCAGTCAGTTAAGCATCTGACTTCAGCTCAGGTCATGATCTCGCGGTCCGTGAGTTCGAGCCCCGCGTCGGGCTCTGTGCTGACAGCTCAGAGCCTGGGGCCTGTTTCGGATTCTGTGTCTCCCTCTCTCTGATCCTCCCCCCATTCATGCTCTGTCTCTCTGTCTCAAAAATAAATAAACATTAAAAAATTTAAAGACTAGAAATTAAAAATTCAAGTGTTCGCAGGGTTGGTTCATTCTAACAGCTGTTAGAGAAGGATCTGTCCAGCCCTCTCTCCTCAGCTTGGAGAGCCAAGCTATCTCCCTGTGTCTCTTCACATAGCCTTCCCTCGATTTGTATCTGTGTCCAAATTTCCCCTTTTCATAAGGGCATTAGTCATATTGGATTGTGATGCACCATAACAACCTCAGTTTAACTTGATTATCTCTATAGAGACCTATCTCCAAATAGTCACATTCTGAGATGGGTCTTACGACTTCAACAGACGAATTTTAAGGGGGACAATTTAACTCATAAAAGAGAAGATACATACTGGGGGGAAAGCAGCAGCCTCTGCCATAATGCCTACCTTGTGTCTGAATGATCGGCACAATCTATGTCCACCCTTGCCAGAGTCAGTTACTTACGGGAATTCACAGGATGAATCAACTCCAGTTTTCTCTGGAACTTTCCTTATCTGGGCCCCTCACCAGACCCATTAGCACAGGGCATGTGTGTACATGTGTGAATGTATCTCACTTTGTTCCCAGGACTGCATACTACTTGCGCTCCAAGTAACACTAGTATTGGCAAAAGATAATAGGTAATCTTTACTATGGGTGAACTACATTCTACATGCTATGCTAAACACTTTGTATGCATTATTTCATTAAAAATTTTTTTAACGTGTATTTATTTTTGAAAGGGTGGGGGGGGGAGAGAAGAGACAGAGTGCAAGCAGGGGAGGGGCAGAGAGATGGAGACACAGAATCTGAAGCAGGCTCCAGGCTCTGAGCTGTCAGCACAGAAGCGATGCGGGGCTCGAATTCACGGACCGCGAGATCGGGGCCTGAGCCGAAGTCGGACGCTTAAGCGACTGAGCCACCCAGGCACCCCTGCATTATTTCATTTTAAATTCACGGACACTTTATTATGTGGGTAGTAGTTTTATTCCTATCTTCAGTCAAGGAAACTGAGGTACAGAGAATTTAAGCACTTTACGCAAAGTCATGCAGCTGTTAAGTGACAGGGATATAAATGGACTCTGACTCTAGAGCCACTGTTCCACACCGTTTCTCAAAAAGTTTCACTAACACAGTAGCTCTAGCTTATGACTCTATCTCTTGGTCAGAGCCCCCAGCCTCCAGCTGGCTGAGAGGACAGATGCTTTACCCTGTCATATAGTTTGCATTTTACTTCTACATCCTCTTTCTCTTTCCAAAGCATCCAGCCCACCATAAATTCCATAGATCTTAGTTCCAAAAATACCTTTTTTTTTTTTGAGATTTTAAGTATGTTTCTTTTTTTTCTTGTTTTAGTGAAGTGTAATTAACATTCAGTGTTATATTAGTCTGAGGTGTACAAGGATTCAACAATTCTATGCATTACCCAAAATATCTTTTGAGTCTTTCCATTTGTATGTGGTTCCCACCACTCATCATCGAAGCCCCTAGATTTCTATAGTCTGTGCGTGCAAATTAGGTCATATCAACTTAAATGCCTACATTAGTTAGGATTAGTCTGGAGGCACCCAGGTGGCTCAGTTGGTTGAGTGTCTGACTCTTGATTTTGGCTCAGGTCATTCATGATCTCATTGTTTGTTCGTGGGATAGAGCCCCACGTTAGGCTCTGCACTGACGGTGTGGGATTCCCTCTCTCTGCCCCTACCCATCTCATGCTCTGTCTCAAAGTACATAAATAAACATCAAAAAAAAAAAAAAAGGAATATCCTCCAAACTGATTCTCCTGCTTTCACTCTTGCACCCGAGAGCTGGTTTTCCAAAGTCTAAATGCTTTCCAGAGTATAACCATTTAAAAACGCAGACTAGTTCACGTCAATTTGCTGATTAAAAATATCTCTGACATCATCTCCATTACGCTTCCCTTGCTTACTGCGTATGGTCTGGCTATACAGGCTTTGGTTATTATCTTTTTATTTTAATTAATTTATTTATTTTGGGAGAGAGAGAGAGAGAGAGAAAGTGTGAGCAAGGGAGGGGCAGAGAAAGAGGGAGAGAGAATCCCAAGCAGACCCCTCACTATCAGCGCAAGGCCTGATGTGGGGCTTGAACTCCTGAACCATGAGATCACGACCTGAGCCAAAGTCAGACACTTAACCAACTGAACCACCCAGGCACCCCTGTTTATTATCTTAAATAAGGCAGGTTTTCTCCTGCTTCAGGGCCTCTAAGTTGTAATAGCAACTCTCATTTCCCAGATGTTTGCCTTCATGTCTCCTCCTCTTTTATGCCTGCATGTACATGCCACTTCTTGGCAACGTACTCCTTGACCAATGTAAAGTGTATTTCCACCATCCCTCTCTATTACATCACTCTGTTTCATTTTCTTTAAGATGCTTCTCCAGGGCACCTGGGTGGCTCAGTTGGTTGACTGACGCTTGGTTTCGGCTCAGGTCATGATCCCAGGGTGGTGGGATCGGGCCCCACATGGGGCTCTACACCGACAGCACAGAGCCTGCTTGGGATTCTCTCTCTTTCTTGAAATAAATAATACACATTTTAAAAAAGAGAGAGAGAGATGCTTCTCCATAGCTCACATGATCTTATTTGCTTACTTGTTCAATATCTGAGGTCCCGCCATACACAACTAGAAGGTAAGTTATTGTTCACACTGCCTGCAATACCAGAGCCATTAGAGTATCTAATGCATGGTATGTGTTTAACCAATAATTGTTAAAGAGTGAGTGAATGAATAAACATCCCAGGGCATGGTGCACAAAATTCTTTCTTGCTCCTTCCACTTCAAAATGAAAAGATCCCAATTACAAATAACCTTGAGCAACAAATTAACTCTTTGATAAACAGCTTGAATTCCAATTTCAGGTCAGTAAGCACACCGAGTGAGGTTTATCTGAGATCTTTAGATCTGTTTTTTATATGTGTCCGAGCTGTGACCACTGACCTGCACTGCCTATACTGCACTATATAACAGCCTAGGTGGGTTTTAGATGCAGATCACATTCCCAAGGCAGAGACTCTCCAACACTATATCTAGGAGGGTAAAGAAGAGGGAGATACATCCTGCTTTCTGGAACCCACTAAACTTTGGCTAGATAACAGGGGAGAAAAGAAGGCCACTTATAAGGGAATCTAATAATGTTTTTTATGTTCCAGGCTAGACCTCATTTCAAGAACTTTACATATATGAACGTATGACTCTATAAGTTCTGTGCTAACATAACCAATTACAGATGAAGAACCATAAACACAGGTAAGTGAATGCTACTTGCCTAATATTCCACAGACTGTAATTTGCCGTATTGGGGTTTAAATTTAAGAAGTTTAACTCCAGAGTCCCATGTGTCTAACTATCACTACAAGTAAGATTTGTAAATTTAGAACTAGAGCACAGTTAGTAAAAATGGGACTGTAAGAAACAGAAATGTTTTGAAAACCTCCTGGATTATACATATAAGAACATCCTCTTATCAAAAGGTAAATATTAAGTACTATAACTGAATTTTGGGCCCTGTTCTATGTGCCTCTTTCCCTTATTTATTAATCTGTTATATGGCCTTGGGAAGTCATATCACCTCAGAATGCCTTTCTTTCCTCTTTAGGGCCAGTGAAACACACAGACAGCCCAGTGACTTTGCAACTAACACCTGCATGACCTTGGACAAAGTTGATACTTCACCAAATTTGTTTTTCCTCACCTTGGAAAGTTGGGGTAACTCCCACAACACAATGTTATAGGGAAGATTAATAAGATAAAATATAGAAACTGGCATATAGTAGATGCTTAATAAATATTTTTACCCCAACTTTACCATATACAAAATCTAGCCCTTTCTTAGAAAACAGTCTCTACCCTCAGTAGACTTACTAAACACCCACAGATTAGGTAGGAGATTTCCAGACTCCTTGTTCATTAACTATTAGTTGAGGGGCTCTTCTGCACAAAGTCGAAGTGTCTTAAGATAATTATGTTTCAGTTGGGGCAATGATTGTTGTACATAACTATGTATATTAAGAACTGGAAAGTGCTAAATATTTTAAGTGAGGGAGAGTCATGAAAATTTAGAGGAGGAGGAAATTGCTTTCACCTCCAAGAGATGGGGCACAGAGTAGAGAAAGGGCATCCCAGCTAAACATTGAAGGGTGTCACTAATATGTAGTTTTTCTTTGCATAGCCCACAGAATAAAATAATTACTTTCTCCTCTGTGGTATGCTTCATCACTTTTCACTACTTTTATTATTAAATTTATATTAGACTGTCATTTCTGTTTCTGTCTCCCACTTACTGTGTACTTCTAGTTACCAGGAACTGTCTTATCCCTCGAAATTCTCCAGCATCTGATTAAAGTAACAGCTATAGTGAGAGAAATCACAGAAAATGTTTTTGGTTAGTTCGACGTTAACCGTGTGGCTGTAGGGTCTGACTTTGCTTAACTTTAGGCTGTGCCTCCTAGCTCTTGTGACTTTTACGGTTGCTGTAAAACACAGAATGCCCAGTTGACTTTGGCTTACAGATAAACAGGGCATAATTTTTTGGTATAAGTACGCCCCATGCAATATTTAGAGCAGACTTATAAGAACACATTGTTCGTTGCTTATCTGAAATTTCAGATTTAACCAGGCACTCTATTTTTATTTGCTAAATCTGACTATCCTAGTGACTGATCTTATTTGTTATTTGGAAATGGGGATGAAAATAGTACCAGATAATCTATATAAAGTATCTTGCACACAGGTAAACCGTCACTTAACCTTCCAATTAGAATAGTAAAAAGAGACACATGCCAAGCCTCCGGGACAATGGCCCTGAGCTCAAAACAGGGTTACTCTTATTAGACGGCTTTCTAAGGAGTGCAGAGAAAGTTCGACAGAACTCTGAACAAAGTTGCAACGTGCTTGCGAGATTTGCAAATTTGCTTTCAATATAATAAGTGTGTTTAGCAAACTTACTCCAGGAGGAAAAGGGAATTTCCTTAGTTACAGGGAAAGCGCCGGCTGTGTCTCTGCGCACGCGCACGAGAGCCCCTGCGTCTCCACGCTCGGCCCCCGCCCACCCGAGAGAGTCACGTGGCTGAGCCGTCGCTCGTGAGGCGCGACCGGGCCTTGTCATGTGACCTAGGTTCCTACTTGGTACTGGGATGGAGCCGGAAGAGGGGACGCCCTTGTGGCAGCTGCAGAAGCTTCCAGCCGAGCTGGGCCCGCAGGTGAGGAGAGCGCGGGCGGCGTGGCAGGCGGGGCCCTGGGACGCCCCGGCGTGCAGGTCTGGCCCGGTCTGATCGAGACGCGCTGGCTGGGCTCGCCCGGGCTGCCCAGAGCTGGGACGGGGAAGGGGGCGTCAAGTCGGGTGCACGGCCCCCTGCTGCCCCTGGAGAGCTGAGAAGGCCGACGCTTTGGGCGCCACCTCCACGCCCCCGCTTGAAGCCGCCCCTCTAGGGGCTTTGCGAGCTGACTCCTCGTCTTTGCTCGCACCTGGGTGGGGGTGGCCCGTCAGCTCCCCGGCGCGGCCCAGGACCCGCTGACTCTGGGCTGGGGAGCGGAGTCCCCACCGTAGTATTTGAAAAACTTACAACGTGGAGCCGGTGGTGTGCAGCATCTCATTTCATTCATTCGTACACCACGCACGCCGGAATGCTGCCCGTGCACCAGGCACGGTGCTAGGTGCCGGGGATAGGCTGGGGACATGGGGACGTAGAGAAGCACACCCTGCCCCCTGGAGGGCTGCACAAAACAAATTGGTAAGTACTCCCAATAACTGGGCAACTTACTTTCGGTAGGGTGGTCCAAGGTGGCCTGTCTCTCAGGAGGTGACATATACGTTGAAACCTTGGGCCTGAGAAGTAACCTGGCTGTAAGGGATCTGGAAAGAGCCTCGTTCGTTTGTTCGGCCAGCTTTTCACTTAAGTGGGCCTTGTGCTGAGTGCCCAAATGGGATAAGGTAAAACAGTGAGTGAGATACAGCCCGTACTCTGCTGGAGCTTGTATCTAATAAGGAAACCAAACTGAATTATCCAGTAACCAGCTTGTGGGACAGGTAGCAACCCAGATTTGAAGGGACAAGGAGAGGCGTTCCGGAAAAGGAACGTCTCAATTTCTAGGTTGAGTTCCAGAGGACGAGTCGGACTAGACAGGCTAGAAGGGAGAGAATGCTTTAGGCAGAGGAATAGCAGCTACAAGGCTAGAAAAAGGAAACCAGCCTCTGCGGGCTTTGAGGACCTGCTCGAATTCTTGGAGGCTGAAATTCAGAGTGAGAAGCAGGGCAGGGAGTCTAAGGCTAGGCAGGCGAGTAGAAAGTCAGGTGGCTCGAGTCTATATGCCACGCTTGTTATTTAGCCTTAATACCAAAGGCATTGGCAGTTTTGAGTGTGGAAAATGAAATGTGGAGGCAGTAATTGCATTTATGTAATTACTGTGGGCTGTGAAAGGAGGAGAAAACCCAGTGGTTGCTGTAAGAGGAAAATCTGACTGAGAAGTGAGACTTTCCCCCTTGAACTTTCAAGCAGAAAAACGTAGACCTGAAGGAAATTTGCCCATCCCTGAAAGAAAGCAATATATGCAGAATTGAGCTGCAGCATTAGGTCTGGGAGCGGAGGTTGTTTGTCCTCAGAAGTCAACCAATTAATACATTGTATTGTAATCAATATATAAGTATGTTTACTTCCATCTCCTCTGTTGCCCAACAATTTGGGCACTTACACAACTTCTTGACCCGTTGGCTTGACTCTGGTCTCTCTCTTATTCTGAACTCCTTCAGGGTAGATAACTTTGTTTTACATTCCCAGTTCTTCAGATTTGTGTTCTGGCTCAAGGTGGGTTCTTGAACAGTGTCCGCTGAGGGAAGGAATTAATGCATACTGAACTCTGCTTAATCATGGGGGACAGTTGTCTGGATTCCAAGCTTCGATGGACTGGCCTTAAGTGTAAATGATTGGCAATTCGGAGTAAGTCCCTATTGTGTTCCATTTACAATGGGTGACAGGTGGGAGTGGGGGCTTACCCTATGTAGTGTGATAGAGGCGTGTGGGGTAGACAGCCTTAAAAGCCCCTCATTTAAGACTTCTTTTTTCCTCTGTTCCATTTGTAATGGGGAAAGTGGGGGGGAGGGGGAGGTGGAAGGGAACAAACTTAATTTTTATCAGGATCAGGAACAACCATCTTAACTCTCCTGTGATTTTACAAGTGAGGAAACCAAAATGTCAGCAGAGAGAGTTGGAGTACCGTGCCCAAGGTTGTCAAACTAGTAAGTGGCAAAGGTGAAACATATGTTCAGATCTGTTGGTTGTGAGTCTTTGTGTTAGCTTCCTGCTCCTGTCGTCTTTCTCCCTGCTTCTTAGTAAGGCCCATAACCTTTCTCATCATGTAGGTTGATGACGCCTAGATCCCTGCATCCAGCAAAGAATCTCTTCCTTGGGTGTCAGGCTCCTGCTTAGACACACCCCAGGTACCTCAAATTCAGTGTGTCCTTGGCTGAACTCCTTGTCTTTCCCCCTGGAACTATTCTTCCTGTGATTATAGCCTCATTTTTGGTTTGGAGAACCACTGTTTACCCAGTCACTCAGCCTAAAATTCTGAGTATCATCCTTGGTCTTTCCTCCTTTTCAGTCTCTTTTACCTCAGTACTGCCCCCATTTTGAGTGTCCTCAACTATTTAGCCGCCCGCCCTTCCTTCCCCCCATCTAATTTCTTCCTGGTAAAGAGAAGGCAAGGGGCGTTTGGTCTCACCAGCTCTCTTTTCCTTTTCTCTCCTTGTATCTCCCAACTTGTTGGGAAATTTATGGAAACATAATGCAAATATGTGAACAGGTTGCTTCCCTGTTGAGACAATTAAAGCCTGGACCCTGTATACAAGGCCCTTTATGATTTGGCCTCCACTCACCTCTCCAGCCTTGTATCCTTTTTTTCAAATTGAACATGTGATTGTTCACTTTATTCTTTTATGCATATGCAGTTGCTGGTGACTAGAAATGCTCTTCTCTCTTCTTTAAATGGCCAAGTACTACAACAACATAATGTGGGTAGGTGATATCCTCATTTTATTCTTTTAAAAGCAGCCCTTTCTCTTCTTCTCTGTGCTTCTTTGTACTTTCTATAAATTTATAATATAGTTCCTCCCATTCTAAATTGCATTTATGTATTTATGTTTGTCTTTCTGTAATGGACTAAAGCTCTGATATGGTAGCACCTTAATCTTGTTTATCCTCAGTTTTTTCATTTGTAAAACGGGGATAATAACAAGACTTACCCCCTGTATAGGGTTGTAGTGAGGATGAACGCAATGCTTGGTACTCAGTCAGGGCTCCATATGTGGTATCCATTACAGTTATATTTGCTTTGTATTTCCATTAACTTGTTTAACAAATGGAGTGAAGTGCTCATTACCTATTTTGTACATGTGAATACAAAACATTAATGAATGAATGACTAAAAACATTTATATTCCAGAAGATAGTACTTTATCAGTTTGAGCTCTGTGTTTTGCTTTAGCGTGGGGGCAGTTTGGGATAACATGGGATATGTGTAGAGAATTTGGAATGAATTTCAAATTGAGACTGTTGGTGGATGTATGGTAAATAAAAGGTCTGTTCATAGAGGGCATTAGCCATCATTTGGAAGTGGAGTTACCAGTTGCTCATTTCTGTTCTGATATGTGTGGTCTTACAAGGGGAAGAGTTACTGCTTAAAATGAAGTGGACTATGGTCCAGGGGAAAAGATTTGGAAGACTTGTTGTTTAAAATAATTTTCCAGATTATTTGGGTTCAGATACTCTTTTAACAAGACACAAATATCCCCTGGGAAAGAAAGCCATGTTAATCATTTATCTCGAATAGTGCTGACATAGTAGGCAATCAGTTAATGTATGTTAAAGACGTGGAACGTAATACCGGTAGTGGTGGGGGTGGTGGTAGTAATAGTGATAATAACAATAATAAGAAGAATGGTAACAATGGCTAGCAGTGTGTAAGTGTTTTATACATGCTAGGAATGTGCCAAGTAATTTGCATGTACTCCTTACAACAGCATAATGTAGCTAGATGATCGCCTCATTTTACACACGGAACAGGCACAGAACATCGAAATAACTTGATAAAACTAATTAAGTAGTGGAACTAGGATTGAAACTAGACAGTTTTATTCAAAAATTCAGTCTTAGTCACTATGTTCAGTTATATATATGTTAGGATTTCTATTACCGATACTAAGGTACGGTACAGGGACAGGAATGTAAAAAAAGAAGATAAAGGCACTGACGACTTTCTTGGAGTGGACCAAAACAAGTGAGTGTGAATGCTGTGAAAATGGAGGCAAGGGGAAATGAAATTTATAGATCTACAGTAAAAAACTTTGATCTAAAAGTCATACTTTATTATTATTATTATTATTATTATTGGTATAAATACAATGTCTAAGGAATCCCAAGGTGAAACTTTTATATTCACCATCATCCTTTCAGGATTATTGGAGAAACAACAATGTGTCTATGAAATTATTTCAGCTTCTGAAAGTGGACAGAATTTTAGAAAGTCTGGGATTTTTATTGGAGCTTTAATTTTTAATTAATAAGAGTAATGTTAAAAATAGTTACATTTCAATCTTCAGCTGCTCTTGTGGGTAACATGAGCTGCTCCCAACAGCATTTGTTTCCTACAAGGAAGATAAGTCTGTTTTGTAAGTTTACTTATAATTCACTTACTTTCTTTTCTCTCTAGCTGCTTCATAAAATAATTGATGGCATTTGTGGCCGAGCTTATCCTCTCTACCAGGATTATCACAGTGTTTGGGATTCGACAGAATGGAAGAATGTTCTAGAAGATATTACCAAATTTTTCAAAGCTGTAGTTGGTAAAAATTTACCTGATGAAGAGGTAACTTCACTCCAAATTTCTGTATCTCATAATAAATAATAAGTAGTGTTAACTTTTTTCTCAAGTTGGTTTTAGGGCACTATATCATACAGGAGCCATCATCAGTAAGCATATGTTATATTAACAAAAACATCATAATTTTGAGTAGGCAAATCTTATTGGGGAAGTTCTGGTTCTCTTGGTTGTTTATGTTTTTAGAATTGTGATACATTTAAATCATGTAGAAGAAAACCAGAAGTTAGGTAACTGATACCTACATTCGCATTATCACAATTAAACAGTTGTTAACATTTTACTTTATGTATTACAGGTTTGTGTGTTTGTTTTAGAAACAAGGTATTATAAATATACCCAAATACCACCTGGCATGCCTCCCTTCCCCAAGAGATCACAACTTGTTGGTATACATGTTTTGTATTCCATGTTGTAGGAATGTTTATGTCTTTAAGCAATGTATACAATTATTTGAGCTGTTTGAATGTGTAACTTGTAAATGATAACATATGTATCCATTTGTAATTTTTTATGGGATATTGTTTTAGACTTGTCAGTATTGGTAAATGTAGATCTGGTTCTTATATTTTAATTTCTTATAGTATTTGATGATAGGATTAGCAGGACTTCTTTTTCTGGCCTCCTGATGAACCATTAGATCCTTGCCTCTTTCATTATTATGTATAGTGCTTCTACTGATATCTTGTGTGTGTCTCCTTATACACATACTGTTTACCCAAGGGATACAGGAGTGCTGATGCATAAGGGCACTTGTACCCCAATGTTTATAGCAGCACTTTCAACAATAGCCAAATTATGGAAAGAGCCTAAATGTCCATGAACTGACGAATGGATAAAGAAGATGTGGTTTATATATACA
This sequence comes from Lynx rufus, assembly GCF_022079265.1. Classification (NCBI taxonomy): domain Eukaryota; kingdom Metazoa; phylum Chordata; class Mammalia; order Carnivora; family Felidae; genus Lynx; species Lynx rufus. The sequence goes on along the minus strand of NW_025814845.1, from coordinate 36,907,060 downwards.
ATGGAATACTGCTTGGCAAAGAGAAAGAATGAAATCTGGCCACTTGTAGCAATGTGGATGGAACTGGAGAGAGTTATGCTAAGTGAAATAAGTCAGGCAGAGAAAGACAGATACCATGTTTTCACTCACATGTGGATTCTGAGAAACTCAATGGAAGATCAGGAGGGAGGGGAAGGGGGAAAAAAAAGTTACAGAGAGGGAAGGAGTCAAACCATAAGAGACTCTTAAATACTGAGAAACTGAGGGTTGATGGGGGGTGGGGGAGAAGGGAAAGTGGGTGATGGGCATTGAGGAGGGCACCTGTTGGGATGAGCACTGGGTGTTGTATGGAAACCAATTTGACAATAAATTTCATACTAAAAAAAAAAACGTAAAACAAATAGCATATTGGCCACCTTTTCTAGGATAGATATCTTGAAGTGAAATTAATGGGGTGTCCTTCCATTGAATGCCTTTTGTACCTTGGTAAAAAGTTATTTTGGCATGTTTGTGTAGGTTGCTCGCTTATAAAAAATGTAGTTTATGTATATTCATTTTGATTTGGATGATATTCTGGGTGGGAGTTCTTTGTTAGAGCTATGTATTTTAAACATCTTCTTCCATTATGTGGCTTGCCTTTTCACTCTTAATGGTGTCTTTTTGTCAACAGAAGTTCTGAATTTTAATCAAGTCCAGTTTTGTCAACATTTCTTTTGATTGTTAGTGCTATTAAAGTCCTGTTTAACAAATACTTGTGCCAAGTCATGGAGATTTTTTTGTTAGTTTTCTTGTAGAAGCTCTCACATTTATGTTACTGGTGCATTTTGAATTAATATTTGTGTGTGGGTTAAGGGTCGAGTTCGCATTTTTTCATATCAATAGCCAATTGACCCAGTACCATTTATTGAAATGACCGTCCTTGCCCCATAGAATTTCTGTGCAGCCTTTGTTGTAAATCAGGTAGCTGTATATGTGTTGGTCTGTATCTGGACTCTTTATTCTACTCCATTAGTCTAGTCTATATTTCCCAATACTACACTGTCTTAATTACTGTAGAATTAAAGCTATGTTACATAGTCTTGATAATAGAAGACTTTCAATTTCATGCTTCTTCAAGATTGCTTTGGCTCTTCTAGGTCCTATGTATTTTCATGTACATTTTAAAGTCAGTTTGTCAATTTCAACAACAACAAAAAAAACCCTGGGATTTTGATGGATATTAGTCAGCTTGGGCTGCCATAACAAAATACCATAGACTGAGTAACTTAAACAACAAGAATTTATTTCTCACAATTCTAGAGTCTGGTAAGTTAGTCCAAAGTAAAGGTTCTGGCTGATTTGATTCCCTGTCAAGAACCCTTTTCCTGGCTGCAGACTGCCTTCTTGGTGTGTTTCTCATATAGCAAAGGGAGAGGGAAGCATTCTTTCTTATGTTTCTTTTTATAAGGGCACTAATCCCATCATGAAGGCCCTACCCTTATGACCTATTAAACCTAATTACCTCTCAGAAGGCCCCATCTTTGAATATCATTACAGTGAAGGTTTGAATTTCAACATAAGAATTTTGAAGTGACATCATTCGGTTTGCAGCATGGAGATTGCACTGAATCTCTAAAATCATTTGGCAAAGAATTTATGTCTTAATATCAATCTTCCCAATCCACGAACATGGAATAACATTCCATTTATTTGGAGTACTTCAATTTCTCTATTATTTTGCAGTTTTCAGTATAGAGATCTTGCAAATATTTTTTTAGATTTATTTTTTAGTAATTGATACTTTTGGTGTTAATTTTGTTCTCCACTTGTTTATTGCTGGTATATAGAAGCAATTTTTATATCTTTACCCCATTTCCAACAATTTAAAAAAATTTATTTAATGGCTTATAAAACATTTTTCTGGATTTATTTCTTTTGTGTGTACAATCCTTTTCTTTTTAGATTTTAATACCCATTTTTTTTCTTACCTTATTGCAGTGCCTGACACCTTTAAGACAGTGTTGAAACGAAAAGCAGTGTCTTATTCCTGATCTTAGGGAGTCACAATTTTATCATTTATTGTGTTAGCTGTGTGGTTTTATAGATGTATACTATAAGATTAAAGAAGTTTCCTACAGTTTCTACTTTGCTGAGAATTGTTATCATTAATGGGTATTGAATTTTATTTAATTTTTTTTCCTAAATTTGTTATTTTTTTCTTCTTTATTTTGCTGATGTGGTGTCTTTCATTGGATATATAAATGCTAAATTAACCTTGCATTGCCAAAATAAACACCACTTGGTCATCATGTATTATGTTTTTATGTATTTCTTGATTTGATTTGCCAATATCTTATTTAGGACTTTTGAATCTGTTTTTGAGTGATATTGGCCCATAGTTTTTCTCTTTGTAATGTCCTTCTCAGGGTGTTAAGTTTTATTCTGGTCTAATAAAATGAATTAGGAAGTATTTTTTCTCTTTTCTTATTCTCTGAAAGAGTTTATGCAAGATTGACTTTCTATCTTCCTTAGTACTGTGTTACTATGTTGTATAATTTTCAAGTATTTGGAGATTTTTTGTAATCAGTTATGATTTAATTATACCATGGTAAAAATATATATATAATTTGATTGCAGTCCTTTGAAATCTGTTGTGATTTGCTGCATGTCTTGTCTTATGGTTCATTTTGATGAATGTTCCACATATATTTGAAAATAGTATGTTCTGTAGTTGTTGAGTATAATGTTCTGCGTGTCAATTAGGTTAAAGAAGATAGTATTTTTTTGATTCTAATCTTTATGATTGTTTTGTGTGCTTTGCTGTCAGTTACTGGGAGATGTGTTAACATTGTAATTATAAATCTAATAAATCTAATTAGACCTACTGATTTCTTTTTTTAGTTCTGCCAAGTTTTGCTACTTTATATATTTTGAAGCTCTTTTATTGGGTGCACACAAATTTATGATTGTTCTTTCTGTTGAATGGTCCTTTTGCCATTCTTTATTTCTTGTAATACTTCTTAAAGGCTACATTGTCTGATATTAATCTAGCTATGCCAGCATTCGTGGTCTTTGCTTTCATGCTACTTCATCAGTCAGCCCTTTACCTTTTTGTTTTGCAAAAATCTCTTGTTTGTCAGTTACACATTCTCATCTTATTCTAGGTACAGAAGTCTTTTTTTTTTTCTTTTACTATCATTTTAAAGGGGTTGTGAAAGGGGAGTGGAGCTATATGTTTACATTTTAAACAGAAAGGCCCTTTCACTTACTTTCTGTTTATTTTCATAGATATTTCAGCAGTTGAATCAGTTGAATTCATTTCATCAAGAAGCTATCATGAAATGCTTGAAAAGTAGGAAAGATGAAATCAAGAAGGCTCTGTTAGAAGAAATAGTTGATATTTCTTCTGCACAGCTACAGGATTTTGACTGGCAGTTAAAGGTGAGAATCTGTTTATAGGCATGTATTTTTTTTATCTCATTTTTTGAATGGAAAGAAATATTTATTCTTTTTCATAATATAGATCTAAAATTTCTGTTATTTTAAGAATACAGTGTCAAAAATTACATTTTTTACATTATTTATGCATATGTACAGTACAGACATCCAAAAATATGTAATAAAATTACATTGATAATAAATTTAATTAACTAGAGCTGTGAATCATTAAATATCTTAAATAGTGGAGTAGTATGTATTCAACGTATATTTTTTGCTAGAACTTTCTAGCCTTTATTATAGTCTTCCTGAGATTGGTAAATGTGATTCTGTCTTCAGGGGAAAATCTATGTATTATTAAAAGTTAACTTTAATGAACATTTTGAAAAAGAGACTCATGATCAATAGGATTCATAAAAAACAATTTCAGACCAACTTTCCATGCTGTATAGGATACATAGACCTCAATGAGGAGGTTGTGTTGAAACACGTTGTGTTGAAACATATTGCGTTTCCTCATTTCAGCATGATCCTGGATAAAGTGTCTCATACTGTCTTTGTGGATAAAGTGGAGAAAAATGTGGAACAGTTACATAGTTACTTGGGCCATAGCTGGATAAACAACCAAAGCCAGATGTATTTGTGTTATCCAGGGAGGAGGTCTCTGTGATTCTGGTTTTGGCCCAGTCTTTTATGAATATTATGCTTATCAAATCTAAAATACATTATATTAATATAATACAAAGTTTAAAATTATTTTGTAGCAAATTACAGCGATGGGCCAAATGAAGCACAATAAAGCAGAGATAACCTAGATAGAGGATTTTTATATAAATAAAACCAACTTAATATAAAAGATATGAGAGGTAGGCCAAAAGTAATATGTATGAGAATATTTAGTTGTTTTGATTTACCAAATGTGGCTTGAGTCAGCAGTATGATGATTCAGTCTTATGTTTTGTTGATAGAAATGCAGTGTTTCAAGCAGTGGGTAGTTCTAATTCTATTTTTATTCATTTCACTTTTTAGTTAATTTAGTTATTAATGCTTTTAGTTCTGGTTGCCAAATTTAAGAGATACTTAAACAAATTAGTGCCAAACCAGAAAAGAATGAACAGGAACTTAAAATCATGAAGGTTTTTTCAAACATTTGGGGAAAGGAGAAAACTTAGTAGAAAAATGATAGTTCTTGGGGTGCCTGGGTGGCGCAGTCGGTTAAGTGTCCGACTTCAGCCAGGTCACGATCTCGTGGTCCGGGAGTTCGAGCCCCGCGTCAGGCTCTGGGCTGATGGCTCGGAGCCTGGAGCCTGTTTCCGATTCTGTGTCTCCCTCTCTCTCTGCCCCTCCCCCATTCATGCTCTTTCTCTCTCTGTCCCAAAAATAAATAAACGTTGAAAAAAAAAAAATTAAAAAAAAAAAAAAAAAAAAGAAAAATGATAGTTCTCTTTAGAGGACTAGAAATCATCTCTATGGATGAGGGACTTGATATACGCTCTGTGGCTACAGCGGCTAGGACAAAGGTTAAGGTTTAAGGTACATAGTTTGAAATAAGACGAGTTCACATTCAACCTAAGGAAAATGTTTTAACACCTATCAGTATCTGAAGATTATTTTAACCTCTTCTTGAGGTAGCACGTTCATCATTGGTGGTATTCAAGCATAGACTGAGAAACCACTTATTGGACACACTGAAGAAGACAATTATCTATAACGTAGACCATCTTTGATACTTCTAAATTAAAAAAAAAATTTTTTTAACGTTTATTTATTACTGAGAGACAGACACAGAGTGTGAGCAGGGGAGGGGTAGAGAGAGGGGGGAGACACAGAATCTGAAGTAGGATCCAGGCTCTGAGCTGTCAGCACAGAGCCCGACGTGGGGTCGAACTCACGAACTGTGAGATCATGACCTGAGCCGAAGTCGGTCGCCTAACCGACTGAGCCACCCAGGCGCCCCATCTTTGATACTTCTAAATCTCAGATATGATGAGCCCTGGTTTTTGAAGAGAAAACGGAGGAGGTATGTGAGGATTGAATTCTACAGTGTGTGCACGCCGAGGGTGGACTTAGAGGTTGTTCGTTAGGGAAGTAGTTCCTTACCATTCATTGTGTAAGTAAATTTTTGCAAGTAATAGCACTTCAAAGATTCACTTATTGTGGTGTTTTCTAGCACAGATTCCAGGAAAATTTGATTTTTCCTTTGCCATCTGCCAATGAAGCCATGGCGCTTGTTTCAAAAAGTATTAGTATCATAAATATTTGGTTCTTCTGTTTCTTCTAGGATTCTCTGTAGACAGAAAATAAGAAGTAGGGAAAATGAGTGTTTTTGCTGAGTGACTCTAATTGAAAGTGGTATCTTGATAATGTGTTTAACAATAATTTGGTAGAGAATTGGCTGATTGTGAATTAAGCGTCTTAATTTCCCAGGCTTTACCAGTGTTTTTGGTTGTATCCTTGTACATGGACTTTCATCCTCTCGGTTTCTTCACACGTCTTTAAGAATTCTCAGTTTCTTGGGGCGCCTGGGTGGCTTGGTCGGTTAAGCGTCCGACGTCGGCTCAGGTCATGATCTCATGGTCCGTGAGTTCGAGCCCTGCGTCGGGCTCTGTGCTGACCGCTCAGAGCCTGCAGCCTGTTTCAGATTCTGTGCCTCCTTCTCTCTCTGCCCCTCCCCTGTTCATGCTCTGTCTCTCTCTGTCTCAATAAATAAACATTAAAAAAAAAAATTAAAAAAAAAAAAAAAAGAATTCTCAGTTTCTTGATGCATTGGACCCATTCAGTCCTTCCCGGCCATATCTCTGCACCGGATTGCTGCTTATGCTACGAAATTTGGACTGGTTGTCCTTTTTTCCCAGTCCGCATCCTCTCTATTCATCCTCCTTTCTCTTTCTGTTCTTCATGTATGTGTTGGTTTGGCGGGGGTTTCTTTGTTTCTTCCTCCTTTTCCTGTATTTGATAGCAAACAGGAGTGTTCTTGTATTGTTAATAAGCTCTGATGTATATTTAATATATTCTTTTTTTTTACTACTTATTAATTAGTATTTTCCTCATTTTAAACAGCTTGCACTGTCTAGTGACAAGATTGCTACGTTACAAATGCCACTTTTAAACCTTACTCTAGACGTAAAAGAAAATGGTGAAGTCAAACCATATTCTGTCGAAATGAGTAAAGAAGAGCTGCAGAATCTAATAAATTCCTTGGAAGCAGCTAATAAGGTATTTGTTTTAATTGTGCTGTGTGGTTTAAAATGTTTAAGTGTTGACTGATAGATACCCTTAGAGCAATAGAAGAAAAACTCATAATTGACTTTTAATATTTCTTTTGTTTCTGATCTTTTATGTCAAGCACAGAAAATACCTTGTTGATCTGTTCTGCATCTCTAGTTTTAGATATTAAAAAAATTACAACTTGTAATTTTGACTGCTTAGTTTTGAGCCTAACTTATCAAGTAGTCATTTTTGATAGAATAGTAGTGCTGTTCTCACAGCTAGATTTTGTTTGCCCCAGTGCTCAGTAATGCTAAAAATAAATTTTTACCTTGGGGCTGTGATTCTAAAGAGTTTTTATGATTATAAATAGCTGTGATCCTGAAGAAAAGAGTGTCTTATTTAACTGGACAAATAAAATTGCTTTTATAATCCTCTAAGAATGAGAGACAAAATATGGCTTGTAGTTATTATGACAAAATCAGGTAGGGATAAGATATGACTAATGAATGAGTAAAAATTTTGCATTTACAAAGGGTTGGCTAAATAACAGGAACAATTCCCAGTGTTTATTTAACGAGAAAAATACTTAAACAGTACAAACTGCTGCTGTCAGAAAATAACTGTCTTTGTATATGTATGTTCCTTTCATTATTGCTCAGCTTTTTCTGTGTGATCTGAAATCCATGATTAATGCCAGATACTCTAACCACCTTTTCTTGCCACTGACTAGCCTTCTTAGCCTTACCTCTTTTAAACTCTGCTATCCTCAGTTTTCCTCTATACTCTGCAGATGCCGATTCTAGTGCCATGATGACTGGTCCACATGCCCAGTAACCACATTGGCAGCCTGGCTTGCTTTCGTATGGGGCTGTCTGAAAGGGTGTGTGGTGCGGCCCAATGTAAATGTTAATTGATTCAGAGCCATGGATCCTGGCAGGCGTGCTCCTGGGCATTGTGCTTGCTTGTTATCAGTTCTCCAGGCCCTTCTTCAGAGATTTCAAAGCATTTCATTAAGCAGAGATTGGCATCATTTTGGAATAACCTGATTTTTTTCCCCCCGACTTTGTGTTTTAAGGTGGTCCTGCAGTTGAAATAACTGGAAATGATGAATACCAACACTATCAGATTTCACTGCTACACCTGATAACGGCCGAGTGAATACTGTGTGTTCAGAAAACCTGCAATATACGGACTCTTATGCTGTGCTGAGAAAGCAACAGTGTTGAGATTGCAAAGATAAAAATTTATCAGCTTCCCTAAAGAATAGGAAATGACATGGTTGACTGGAAATGCATAAAAATGATAGATGAGAAAGCTATAATAGCAGTTTATATTTTCGTAATGGCTGTTTTGCCCCATTTATTAAATATTTGAGAAATCTTTATAGATATACAGTTTTATTGAAAGTTGAAAATAGGTTCTAAAGTAATGTAAACATACAAAGCACAAATATACTTGAATGTTGCTTAAAGGAATATATGAATAGCAAGGATGTGTATTATGGATATATATGATTAATTTGTAATATTTTAAAAAATAACTTTTAAAGAATGTATAAGCTGCATATATAACTCAGGAGATTCCATATCTTTCTTATATTTCAAAGGAAAGATTATAAAATGTAAATTTCTTAGAGAAAGAAGCTCTTCTTCAGACATGAACAAGAAAAAGTAATTAAAATTGTGTGAACAGTTTTGAGTTTATGAATTATTAAAATATTACTAGAATAGGAAAAAATGAAAATAACACTGTTACTTCTGCATTTCTGTGTCTGATTGGGAGGGTGTGCTGTGATAAAGAGAATAGATGTCGTTGTATAGTGTGTATATAACTATTCAAATATTAGCTAATATTAAATATAAGTCCATTTTTGTTATAAACCCTTAATATTGAAGTTAATAGTTTTCACTGGAAAACAAGCCATTTTTAATTTCAGTTAACTTTAAAAACAAGCATTCTGGGGCGCCTGGATAGCTCAGTCAGTTAATCATCCAGCTGTTTATTTCGGCTCAGGTCATGATCTCAGTCGGTAGGATGGAGCCCTCTGCGTTGGGCTCCATGCTGGCAGTGCGGAGCCTGCTTGGGATTCTCTCTTTTCCTTTCTTTCTGCCCCTACCTCACTCTTGCGCACATGCGCTCTCTCTCTCAAAATAAATATTGAAAAACAACCCAAGCGTTCGGAACAAATAAAAAATGACACTTCATTTTTACATATGGCTTTATTTTAAAACACTGTCTACATAAAGCAGTGGCGCATAATTGATCAGAACCTGCTATCTGCAAGCTTTGTAGCTCATCAGAGCAGTTATCTCATCATACAGATGAAGATAGGCTTAGAGAGGTTAAAAGAACATCTGTGTGTGACCTAGGCAGCGCTACTCAAAATGTGTCCCTAAACTAATGCCAGTCTGTGGACTATTTGTTACAGGTCAATGATTACATGAGGAGCTTAAGCTAGAGCGTTTCATCAGCATATTGCTTTTTTCATTGAGAAACGTTAATTTTGGAAAAAAATCAGCTGAACTAAACAGTGTGCTTGGGAGGTAGGTGACTTACTTCCTGTGCAAGTTCCTTGTGTCGTTAAGGACCAGAGGCAGTTTATAGGCTAGCACTTTAAATGGTACAGATGGTCCCTGATGTACGATCATTTGACTTAAGATTCTTTGACTTGACTGGTGCAAAAGCAATATGCATTTGGTAGAAATCATACTTTGATTTTTTTTTTTTTTCATTTTGAATTTTGATTTTTCCTGGCCTAGTAATATCCAGGACACCATTCTTTCCTGATGTTGGGCAGTGGCTGTGCTGCAGCTACCAGGGAACCATGCAGTCATGAGGATAAACAGCCGATACACTGACAGCCATCCTGTACCCATATAATCATTGTTTTTCACTTTGAGTACAGTATTCAGTAAATTGCATGAGGTGTTCAACACTTTATTAAAGAATAGGCTTTGTGTTAAGATGATTTTGCCTAGCTGTAGGCTAGCATAAGTGTTCTGAGCACACTGAAGGTAGGCTAGGCTAAGTTACGATGTTTGGTAGGTGAGGTGTATTAAATGCATTTTTGACTTATGGTATTTCCAGTTTATGGTGGGTTTTTTGGGATGTAACCCCATCATAAGTTGAGGAAGATGTGTACTTATCTAAGGGCCTTCTGAATTTCAGCCCTCCATGCAGTATTTCCATTGAGAAGCAGAAAATCTTGCTCTACTTATTCCTCTCACTACCTTATTTATCACTCCATTAGTATGTTTAACTACCTTATTGAGATCTGACTGATATACTATAAACTCATTTATTTAAAGTGTACAGTCAGGTAAATTTTGACATACATACACCATGAAAGAATCACCTCTATCAAGATTGTGAACATGGGGGCGCCTGGGTGGCGCAGTCGGTTAAGCGTCCGACTTCAGCCAGGTCACGATCTCGCGGTCCGGGAGTTCGAGCCCCGCGTCAGGCTCTGGGCTGATGGCTCGGAGCCTGGAGCCTGTTTCCGATTCTGTGTCTGCCTCTCTCTCTGCCCCTCCCCCGTTCATGCTCTGTCTCTCTCTGTCCCAAAAATAAATAAACGTTGAAAAAAAAATTTAAAAAAAAAAAAAAAAAAAAAAAAAAAAAAAAAAAAAAAGATTGTGAACATGGCAATCCTGAAAGTTTCCTCCTATTCCTTTGTAATCCCTACTCTTCCACTCCCCCACCCCCGCCACAACCACTGATCTGCTTCCTGCCACTTGTAGAGTACTCCACACTTTCAAGAGTTTAATATCAGTGGAATCATATAGTATGTACCTTTTCTTTTAATCTGGCTTCCTTCAGTATTGGGTTCATCCATGTTGTTGCATATATCAATAGTTCACTTCTTTGTATTGTTGAGAAGTATTCAGTTGTAGAGTTTTACCATATGTTTTTATTCACGTTAAAGGATATTTTGGTTGTTTAAAACTTTATGTATATTACATAACACAGAATCCTGTGAACATTCTTATGTATACCTTGGTATGGATATATGCTTCCTTTAGAGTGAATACTTAGAGGAATGAGATATTTCCAAAGTCTGGAAGAGTTCATTCACCTCCATTTACTTCCTAACACATTCTTTGGTCAATCTTCATTCCAGCTACTGTAATACATGTGCAGTGGTATCTCATTGTGGTTTTAATAATTTTTATTTCTGTAATGACATGATGTTCATTGTCGCATGTGCTGTTGGCCATCTGTATATCTTCTTTGATGAAGTGTCTGTTCAGATCTGTTGCCCATTTCTAAATTGGGTTATTTCCTTAGTGTTGAGTTTTGGGAGTTCTTGGTAGCTTAGATACAAGTCTTTATCACATATATGCCCTGCAGGTATTTTCTCCCAAACTGTGACTCTTTTTTCTTCTCTAAATGGACCTTTTTTTTTTTTTTTTTTTAGTTTAGTTTTAGTTCTAGATTCACATAAAAATTGGATAGAAAGATCCCTTATACCCCACATCCAGTTTCCCCTGTTATTAACATATTAGTATGTACATTTGTTATAACTAATGAACTGATGCCAATACATTGTTATCAACTAAATTCCATAGTTTATTCAGATTTCCTAAGTTTTCACCTGATGTGCTTTTTCTGTTCTAGGATTTCATATTTAGTTGTCATGTCTCCTTAGCTTCTCTTGCTGTGATAGTTTCCCATCCTTTCTTTGTTTTTGATGACCTTTACAGTTTGAGAAGTGTGGGTGAAGTATTTTGTAGGGTGGCCCTCTGTTGGAATTTAATGTTTTTCTCATGCTTAAGCTGGGGTTATGGGTTTGGGGGAGGAAAATCACAGAGGTAAAGTGCCATTTGCAACACACCATATTGAGGGTACATACTATTAACAGGATTTGTGACTTGACATTGACTTTGCTTACCTAGCTGAGGTAGTTTGTCAGGTTTCTTACTGTAAAGTTACTCTTTATTTCTATTTTTCCATATTGTACTCTTTGGAAGGAAGTCACTATGTGTGGCTCATATTTAAGAAATGGGAAGTTGTGCTCTCCCTTCTTAAGGTCAGAGCACTTACATAAACCTTTTGGAGATCTGCACAGATTTGTCTCTTCTATTAATTTAATCCTTTATATAATATGGACTCATGGGTATTTATACTTATGGTTATAATCCAATACTATTTACTATTCAAATTGTTCCAGGTTTGGCCATTGGGAGCTCTTTCAGTTGGCTCTTTTATATTATTTCCTTAACTTTCTGGCAGTATGTTCCAGGCTCCTTTTGCCTATTTCCTGCCCAGTCCTAGAATCAACCATTTCTCCAAGAATCCCTGGTTCATTTTATTGAGGAATGGTAATAGAAATCAAGCTAGATGTGCTCATTGTTATTGGGGTATTGTTTAAGTACCCTCAGTTGACAACAAAGAAATATATGTATGTAAACTAAGCTGTGTATGTATACCTATCTGTAAATATTTCTTTACATAATCAACTATATCTATATTAAGCTACACAAGTTCATCCTGATGTCTTCAACTCTAATCCATTACCACAAGGATCACATTCTCACCTGCTACCCTTCCTTATCTGTAAATTCACAGTACAGCTGTAAGAAACCTGACTCCCAGGTGCCTGGGTGGCTCAGTCAGTTAAGCGTCCGACTCTTGATTTCAGCTCAGGTCATTATCTCACAGTTTGTGAGTTCGAGCCCTGCATTGATGCTTGGAATTCTCTCCCTCTTTCTCTCCACCCCTCTTTATGCCCCCCCCCCCCAATAAATAAACACTAAAAAAAAAAAAAAAGAAAAGAAACCTTACTCTTACCATCCACTATACATTTGCTTAATTGTTCAATTCTAGTGTGTGTGTTTGTGTGTGTGTGTGTACATATATTTACATATATATCTATATATATATAATTGTTAATATATGGGAAACAACATTATCTTCCTGGAAGGAATCATATGCAGTTATTTTGCCTTTAGTCTTACTTCACACATTTCCAGAGTTACTTAGGTCAGTGCCAGCTGCTCCCCACCCCCCCCTTCAGTGAGGTGGTTTCATACATTTGTAATACAGTTCATCTTTTTGCCATAGTCTGCATTTCTTGCTGGGATTGCTTGACTACCTAAATGATTTTTAAATTTGCATACATTAATTTTTACTTCGTTGAATAGCTCTGTTTTGGCAAATACCTACTGTCATGAATCCACTTTACAGAATAGTTCACCCTAAAAATCCTTTGTGCTTTACTAATTCTTTCCTCCACCTTCCTCTGGACCCCACAATCAGTGATTATTTCATAATGTGTTTATAGTTTTGCCTTTTCCAGAATGTTATATAATTAGAATCATACAATACAAGTCTCTTCAGACTGGGTTCTTGCACTTGGTAATATGCATTTAAGGTTCTTCCATGTCTTTGTGGCTTGATAAGTTATTTTTTTTATCCCTGAATTATATTTCATTGAGTAGATATATCAGTTTGTCCATTCACCTATTGAAGGAAATTGGTGATGCCTAGGAGTGTGATTGCTGGATCATTTTATATGACAAGTTTAACTTTGTAAGAAACTGCCACATTTCAAAACTACCACTTTTCAAAGTGGCTATACCACTTGATATCTTTTTTCTTCTTCTTTCAATTATGGCAAAAAACACATGACTTGAAATCTCTTGACCATTTTTGAAGTGTGTAGCACAGTATTGTTAATTCACTGCACATTGTTGGGCAGCAGATCTCTGGAACTTTTTCATCTTCTACCACTGAAACTCTACCCATTGAACAGCAATTCCTCATTTCCTTATCCTCCAGTTCCTGGCAGTTACCATTGTGCTTTCTTCTTCAAGTTTGACTACGTTAGATACTTCATAGAAGTGGAATCATGCAGTATTTGTCCTTCTGTGACTAGCTTATTTCGCTTTGCCATAATGTCCTCAAGGTTCATTCATGTTTTAACATACGACAGTTTCCTTTTGGGGGGCTGAATAATATTCCATTGCATATATATGCCACATTTTCTTTGTCCATTAATCCATCAATGGACATTCAGGTTGTTTCCGCCTCTTGGCCATTGTGATTAATGCTGCAATGAACATCGGAGTGCAAATATCTCTTCAAGATCCTGCTTTCAGTTCTTTTGGTTAAATACCTGGAAGTGGGGTTGCTGGATCATATGGCAATTCTATTTTTAATTTTTTTGAGGAGCTCTATACTGTTTTCCATAGCAACTATACCATTTGAGAGTCCCACCAACAGTGCACGGGGTTCCAATCTCTCCATGTCCTTGGCTGATACCAGTTACATCACAGATACACAAATACCTATCTTGTGTTGGCTTCATCTATAATTCTTATAGCAAATCCTAAACATGTTATATATATGTTTGTTATTTTTCTAAGAAAGCTGATTGTCCATTTATTTTTTCCATTCCATAACATAGTCTTCTGGAAATAGTAACCAGGGTAGGATGTCTCTACAATTCTTGGCAGCTCTGCAGGCCAAAGGTCTGCTGATGAAGAGCTGATCCCAGGTATTTTGCCAGATGGGTGTTAACGTCGTCTCTAGGCTGGAATTTAGACTCTCACTGAAAAGCTATTCTGCTAACCAATTAATGGATATATGAACTTCACACCTTCAGTCTGTTCATTATTTTCTTATCAACATATTATTTCTGAAGGGACACAATGAGTTTGGAGGTTGGAGGTCTTCAAATTAGGAAAGACGGACAAATCGGCCAACTCTAATATTCATATTTACAGTGGAGGTTTTAAAAGAAATTTGACATAATGCACCTCACAAATGGATGCTATTAAAGTCCATTTTAGGCATCAGTTTTGAATACAAGAAGATTTAATTTCTTCTTTTTTTCATAATATATAAACACTCCGTGTGTCCAAATGTTTGTAAGGTGTGTCATCTTAAAGAATTTTTTTTTTCCCCCAAAATCAAAGTGGTACAGAAATAAGCTTCTGGAAAAATGCTGGTGTTTTTTCCCCAATTGTTGGATAATTCTGCAAAGAATTTCTTCCAAATAAAGGGATTTTGCTTTGTATTAAATTTTACAATAAAGACTCTTAAATGGTAGATTCAGAATTCTAAACATTTTTAAGGATTATAAAAAGATATGCCTGAAATCTTGCATGTTTTTGAACATAGTACAAACTAAGCTTTTTATATGTAGGCATTTTTAATAAAAAAAGGTTTTATTTGTGTTTTAGGAATAAACAAGCTAACATAAATTGTACATATTTACAGCATTCAACTACATTTCAGAAGCTGCACAACGGCGTTTGTGAGTATAGCTGGTGGTTTTTGACACCAACCTTCAAATGTGTTTTCTTTCATTTGCTGAAACATTTAAAATCCTGTAGTACCAGAACAAAGAAAACAGCAACTTATTTTCTAGCAAAGCCACACTACTAACAAAAAATACTGAGTGAACTACAGTCCTGTGACTGCTAGAGTATCTGTGAGTCCTGATATCGAGAGCACAAGCGTTTCTTGTGTCCATACCTGATTGTATGTAAGTTGATTTTCTATTTTACAGGAATACATGATTACTCAATGAATGATTAGGAATAGAAAAAAGGCCATGAAAGGTAAAAGGGTCAGGAATCAGAGGACACTGAACAGTTTCTTATTCACTGACTCACTGCTTAGAGGGAACTCTGCTTTCATGTGTATAAATCACAGTCTACAGGCTTCATGGATTTTTGTCCACAGATAGTTTTTGAGATCGCAAAGTCATAACAACACATACTTTAAGCACTTAAAAAAGGAATTAATGAAACGGTTAGGATATTTTAATCAAAGCCCTAACAGAAAGATTACAGTCAAACACTGTATGAAAGTTTGATTTCAAATGTAAAAAGCAACCACAGAAAATCTCAAGTTTCATTAAACACAACAGTAGTTTCAATCAGAAAATGCAGCATATATTGATACAAAATAGAAACTGGAATTATAAAAGCAAGGAGTCCACCTTTCTTTTCTTGGCATTTTTAAAACCTATCCCATTTCATTAAAATGTATTTGGTTTCCAGAAATACTTATTCTTGCCGTATAGCTTTTCTAGTGGTCTGGTAGGTATACAAAAGTATTATCTGCTTATGTAAGAAAGCAAATGCTTATGTTGAAAGAACAAAAGAACATTAATATGTTGTAATTTATGTCTCTTTCCAATTAAAGAAGTTCTGCCTGCTGAAAAATAGGGAGAAAGGGATTATTTTATTTACAAGAACTGTGTACTACCAATCAGGACATAAATTAGCTAACTCATGTTCGGTAGGAGGGCAAATAGACAATTCAGCAAACTGATTAGTGGGGACTTAAAAACACGAGTAAAACATTTAACATATTCTAACATATTTGGTGGGTTAAGCATAGCAGGTTTTGAGAGGCAACATAAGGTATGAATTTTTGTGTGTATGTAGCACCTGCTTTTGAAAGCCCCGGCTATTTAGGACAGGGTGCTATGAATTAAAATAGCAGGAGACTGGTTTCGAAAGTGTAGCTAATTTTTGGATTCAGTCAGGTTTTAGGTGAGGTGGTGCCGAAGAGGTGTTCCATTGCTGGCAGGAATAGAAATTTTCCCATTCTTTAACCTAATGAGCCCTGCTTTCCCAAACCTCCCGAATCACTGTGAAAAGATCTTTGCCTCAGGTTGAGTGTCCTTGGGTAAAGTCACAGGAGATGATGGACAGCCAAGAGAATTTTTCAAGCAAGCCACCCTAACCCAGATGTCTTTCTCTGAAAAACAGTTTTATTTGTATTTACACAATGTTAAAGTTTCCCGTTTACATTTTCATTACCCTTTTAAATGACACAACAACATTATTTCACATTAGCCATTAGGTTCCCATCACAATGGCACAAAATGCTGCCTGGTGGTCAAAAATAAAAAGCTTCTTTAAAGATGTCAAAAAATTTTTAGTCCTTGTAAACATTTAGAATTTCTGAAAACCTCATGCAATCTTCACTTTGGAATAATGCCGCATGGTAGTTTGTATTGAGAGGGTTCATGGCCCTCTCTAAAATAAGGAGTTAAAACAACACAGTCAATAAATATATGTGTATCTAATCACGAGCATTCCCTACCTAGTAGTGGATGTTCTGAATATGAAATATCACTGTATTTAATAATTCTGCTTTCCATGACACTGCAGTGAGTTAGAATAATCAAGGGGCTTCCCTAAAAATGTCTCAGGAGCATTGTCGCAAAATATAAAATGTTTCAAGCTTTATCCAGTGAGTATTTTAAAAAGATGTAGGAAACAGATTAACATGAATTGATTTAGCTTAAAAAAAGAAAAAGCAGGTACACTGCAATTCAATGTATTTGGGGGAATATCAAGTAGAAAAATACGTTATCTCGTAAAACTGGGGTGGCTGGTTGCCACTCTGAGGTAAGGCTTGCAAACGATATATTTCTTTTATGCAAATTTGTAAATAATATATAGAACAGGAGAACAGGAAAGTTAACAATTGAAAGAAGGGCTGCTGAAAAGGTATTTCTCTGCACATCTATCTTACGCAGTCTTGAGGGACCGTGAGGAACTGCCCATCTCTCTTAGTTCTAAACCTTCTGTTCATTTCTTGGCAAAAGTGAAATCTGGTGTGTACCCTCTGGAAATGTCCTCTTATAATTCATGCTGCCGTGTTCCAATTAGGCAATACAGTCCCAACTTTGAGAGTAAACACCCCATACAACCTAGATGCAAAAAGCTTTGAATAAGGCAAAGGGGAGTATATGGGGGGGAAAAATGAAACTTCCAGTGAAGAATTTCCTGTTTCCATAAAGTTAAAGCAGTCGGAATCAGCATGGAAAGTTCAGTTATGCCAGCACTGGTAGAATTTAGAATGGTGTTGTTAAGATTCAGCCTGTTTAAATCCTAAGCAATGAGGAAAATCTCAATGGCCACTTTGCACAGACCCAAGCCTGGTTTCAACTGTAAGTTTGACTGTATTTTTTATCTGTTTAGAGATTGTAGACCTAGGCTCTATGGAAGTAAAATAAGTTGGGGGAGGGTGTGGGTGGCACCTGTTTCACAAGTTATTATCTGTAATCCTGAAGTACTGTCCCTAGGAAATCTTTCTTTTCCCACATTTACCAGTGTAGGCCATTCAATCAGTACTTACAGACTCTCTACCACGGACAGAACAGCAAATGCTTTGGGCAATAGAAAAGAATTAGAAAATGGGGCATTTACCCTTAAGGACCTTATTTCAGGAAGCAGAGAGTGTATTTTTCAAAACTACTGGAAGATACACAAATTCAACATCTATTATTATTGACTAAGTGGCCACAAGAACCGAGGGGGTGCTAGCAGGAGAGTAAACAGAATGAGGAAAGGTTGGCTGCTCATGGATGGCTTTTTGGATGATGTTGCCTTGATTTATAATCCAGCGTTGGGGAGGGGCAAGGGAAGAGGAGAATCTGGGCAGTGGAAAAGAAATGTAAAACTTCAAACAGCAGCGAGCACACTTTGGGATGATATGTGGCTGTTGCTGCAGTAGATATGTGAGGATTAGTTTGCTTGAAGCTGGGTAAGGGGAACAATGAGAAATAAAGTGAGTGTGAGTAATGGAGAGACTGAGGTTGGGCTTAAGTGATTCACAGGGAGCCAAGGCATATATTTTCTCCAAGGTGTTAATATTAGCTTATTAATATTTCCCATACCTGCCAGGGATGGGAATTATGAGACTCATAACTAGTGTGACTATATAATCGTTATCTAAATGGACAGATTTGAGAGTGAATTGTGGTTGTCTTGGGGAAACTGGGGCATGTGGTCCCCTAACAGTAATGTTATCCAAAAAAGAACTGGGCACACCTCAGGCTATTCAATTGTTGCTGGAGCTATTCCTTCTACACTTTCCCTCAAGAGAATAATGAAAGGCTTTTGTACGTCTTGGCTGGGGGTGGGGGGGGGGGGTGCAGTTGCCGGGGAGGGAGTGTGCAAGATGGAGGAGAAGGATAAAAAAAGAACAAGAGTATTTGGAAATTGTTCTCTTTCTTCCTACTCTCCTCTTTGAACCACCCAAAACCTGGATCATCAAAGTACAAAGCATTAGATCTAGGCAGTGTGGTTAGAATAGACATAGCTTTGCCTTTACAGTCAGGAAAAAGAAAAAAAAAATCTCAGATTGAATAGTAACTCTGTCACTAACTAATTATCATTATCAGATTTGGGGTAAATCATTTAACCTATTTAGCCTCCATTACCAGACATTGGTAGTGTCATCATAATTTTCATAGGGTTGTAGGGTAGTGATTTCAAGATCACATCATGAAATTACGTGTGACAAAGTCTTTTCTGATACCTTAGACCAATGTGTGACAGTCGTGTTTGGATATCTACCCCAAAGCCATTCTTCCTTCTTTTTGTTAACATATTCCATCTTTTATTCCCCCTGGGCAACTCACTGGATCAATGTTGTAAACCCATCATGATAATTTCATTCCTTTTATCAGTGACTGGTTCAGGAATGGTTGTGTAATCCAACCTTGGCCAATGGAACAAGAAAGATGGCTGGGAGAGTTTTGTGGGGAAAGATTTCCTTGCTTTTAAAAAGAGACCTAAGGCAGGACTTTCCCTTGTTTCTGCCACTTGATACGAGTACATGAGTGTAGCCATTTTGCAACCACAATGCGTGCCGATAACATACAGAGTTAGGAAGAACTGGTCCTGGGAGGGATCTCAGGTCCTGGATGACATCATTGTGCTATTGAAATAACCCAGGAACCACCCTGCTTCTGCACTTACTGTTACATAAGCTATCATTTTGGTTAAAGTTACTTTTAGTTGCATCTTTTGTTACTTATACCTGAATGAATCCTAATGGATATATATATTAATAAGTATTAATCTCAATTTGGTGATAATTTGAAGACTTATAAATGCTTGCTCTGTTTTTAAAAAGATGACATTAGCTATGAATGCATCTCAAAAGTGTAAAATATGAGAAACCTGAAAAAGAGAACTATTAGTTCTCTACTTTAAGAGCACACCTGCATATAGGAACGTTGGAACTGTGAGAGGTCAAGCAGCAGAATATTAGGCTAACTTTACAAAAAAGAGGCCATCTCATTCGTAGACTGACCCAAAATGGAAGGGAGGAATTTTTAGGCACTCTCCTAACAATTCTGAATGGTCAGGGGGCTCTCAGGAGAATCATGGGAGCTTAGAGTTGGAAGGTATCTTCTGAAAAGGGGGAAAAGTTAAGAATATCCGTGTGCAGGAATCACACTGGGGGTCATGTTCAGAGATTGGAGTGGAGAGGGTGCATGCTTTAAAAATATGAATAGCTAGAAATGTTCATCAAAATTTAATAAGTAAACTTTCAGTTTTGTCATGGTTGTGCCTAAAACAATTGGCAGATTGAACTAGTTAAGAGGGGAATAGGAGGGTGGTTGGGAAAGTGGGGCAGGGAGAGCAGATAAGAGATTCTGAAGACCTGGGATCTTTTCCAACTAGATGGGAGGTCTCCCCTTGTCTGAGAGCTCAACCCTATCTGGCTGCTCTGCCTACAGAACCCAGACAGTGATGGGGTCTCACACTGGGGAGAACACTGAAGGGGACTGTAGCAGCATTTCTGCTCAGATGCTGCCTCGAGATAGGCTCTTCCACTATGGAGGGGGCATTTCAGGGCTTTTCCTGACCGAGTCGCAGAGAATGGCCTAAGGGATCTACATCTTCCAGAGATCTAAAAACAGGGACCACACTGATTTATGTTATCTGAGACTCTCCAGTGCTCTTGAAGGGAAATATTTGTAGTATAGACCATTATTAAAATTGTTAAAAAAATTTTTTTTTTTTTTTGCCATCTGCCTGTAAATTTAAACTTCTAAACATTTTAGCTTCAATGTAGTTTTAAAGGAATATGGACAGGTATTGGATTTGATTCACTTGACACCAGATGGCCTACCCTGATGACTTACTCCCAAAGATATACAACAAAGAATATTTATGGGACTGTTTTAGCAGAAACTACCGTGCTCCTATATCTTTCTGGTAACTTCCTGCACAAACCTGTCTAAAATGCCCTTTGAAATTTAGTTGGCAATTTGGTTTCCAACTAGTTGAAGTTTGGAAGGGAACGTGGAAGTCATCTGATGGCCGGTCTTCAGTCATACGACCAGGCAGTGGTAGAGGCAACATAAAGGCCAGGTCATGCAATTCTAAGTCCGGGTGTTTTCCGCCCACTGTCATCTCCCTCTCTCCGGCACGCAGCTCGTTTACTGTTAACTTTTTAAAGTTATTCTGTACATCGCTTGGTATATGTTTGGAGAACTCTATGTTCTCCAAGTATAGGAATGCTGTTTGGAGGCAAAAGATGTTCTACATACTTGGGAAGGGCAATTTGGACAAGTTTGCATTATGACTTGTCTTACTACATTTCGTGTCTGCTAGAAGGCTCAGGGGGAGTTGGTGGGAGATGCATGGACATGGAATCTGTAACAAGAATAAGCAACTGAAAAGATAGTGGGTCAGATTCCCAGAGGATGGTCTGTAACCAGTGGTGTACTCCATGAATGAGAAACCATTCTGGAAGGAATAATGATAGGTTTATAAAAGGTGTGCAATTAAGGCTAAAGGAGGGCATGAGAAAACAAGTTTGATGGAAAAGAGCTGATACAGTATGAACTCACCATATTGCACCTAGAATGTACAGGGCCGTTCTTATCATCAAACTTTGGTGTAGATAATGTGAATTTTCCTAGGTTTGAGCTAAAGACTTTTATTTCCACTTGATTTTAAATTAGGCTGGGAGAGACAAGGTTTATGTAAACAGGTACTCTTTCCAGAAAGGACAGAAAAGCAGAAAAGAAAAATAACCCAAGGCAGTTTCAGAGGAGGCTACCATGACGACACAAGCTACCTCCGAAGACCTGCTAAAGGCAATAGGAATAAGAATTTGGGGAAATTATTAAAGTTCGTTGTTTTCATGAATTCAATTGAAGATACGCAAGGTAAGTTCAAAGCTGGAGCTTTCAGCTACTCATGGGCAAGGTAACTTAGGAGGTCTGAATGAGAAAGAGGAAAAATGAATTGGTTTCATTGGGTTAAGGCATAAGGTTGGATGGCATACAGCACTGGGAAGGAACGAACACAAGAGAGGTAATCTGTTTTACACGGCCACACGCACACAATGCACACACATAACACATTTTAATGATTTTCACCTATAAAAAAGTTGTATTGGAAAATGTCCCCCCTTTTCTGTTTCTCTTCAAAAGGAAACCCAGGGAGAGATGAAAGCCAGACAGCAATACTGATTGCTTTTATTCATCCTTTGGCTTCTAACGTGAGCTGTTTTAAGCAAGTGAATCTGTGACCCTGTGTACCTAAGGCAAATGCATCATGTTATTTGGCCTCTCTTTTTATTGATTTAGGTTTCTATTGTCTTCAGAACAGGATATGCAGGTAGAATCATTCATGAGAATGGTTTTATTTCCAGCTGGTTAAAAAATATACTTATTTCCCCCACACTGAATTCCTACTGAAGTCTGTGATGAGTGCTGGTTGCTCCAGGACCTGCATGGTCTCTAGGGGCCAGTCAGGAATGACCGTGAGACCCTTAATATACCAAAGACTTTTTGATTAGGAAAAATGAAACAAAACAAACAACTGTTAGGCCTCTACAGTTGAAATAAGGAAGTTCTTGCTATCAGAGAGGTAAAAATAAACTCAAAACTCTTTATCCTTACCCTTCTAGGAACTTAGCATTTTCTGGTTTGCAGTTCTTCTATTAAAAAGGATTTCCTTGCAAACGTTGCTTGTGAAATTACAACCTTTAACAATTAGGTTTCGGTCAGTTTAGTTGATTTCAGTTATATAGAAAAAGCATGATTCACGTAAAAGCACAATGGGTTCTAGACCTAGAAATTGACTAACCTTGTTAGTTCCATCGCTGGTGGACACTGATTGGGACATTTTGGAGCCAGAATAAGTCTCCAAGCACATAGAATCTTTACACAAAAAACTCCGCCTTGCTAAATTCCTAACTCCAAGAAAGATGCTGTGTACCCTAAAATGTTACTAAGAAACCAATCTATGTCCCAGCTTGCTAGGCTATTCCAAATTTCTGCAGACACTATCACCATCTCTGGGACTGCCAGCTTGCATGGAAACACATGTTATGGCTGAATATCCCACCATTCTGAAGTCTTTTTCAAGAATACTAGGACTTGGGAGACATATATACGAAAATATTTAATCACCAGATTCTAAGTTTAACTAGCACATATCAAACACATCCCGGACTCCCAGTTGAAAAATACTTGCTTTAATTCCCAGTATTTCTCTTTACCTTTTAGAAATGTGACATGGTTACTTCTGAATCTTTGCAGGATGAATCGGCCAGTTGGTGTTATCAGTGTCATTCGCTGTCTCTTCCTTTTTTCCTTCCCATCATTTGGACATTTCACTGTTTGTTTACCCTGATCAAACCCATCCATTCACTTCTTGTCTTATTCAAAGTTCTGGGAAACATCGTGGAAGGAAAAAAGGTAGAAACTAAAGCTATTGGTGCAAATGATGCTTTGGATTGCCTGTGGATTTTGAACATCCCTTCCATTCCTGACCCCTCAACAAGCATGGATGATTTGGTATTTCACTATATGAGTAGCCACGAATGACTGATAGAAACACCCCTGATTTTTCATGATACAGTTCCAGGAGCAGCTCGCTACAGTTCCTGTCTCTGCTGGTGTGCCGTCCCTAAGCCCCAAGGGAGTACAGCCTTCTCCTCAGCTACCGTCCCTTTCTGTGGGGTTGGGGCATGAGGCAGAGTGACGCAACTGTGCACGCACAATGGCAGAGAGAGAGCAAGAGCTAAAAAGATTCTGGTTTGGGCCCACATCACTAGTTGCTTCACTTCGTGAATAAAAGCAAGTGCCTCATAAGCTTACGTTATTTACAATGCTCGGATTGTTCAAACATCCACCCAAAGCCGAGGACCACCACACAACAAGGAACAATTCAATGAACTATGTACAGAATTTACAAGGAAGTTTACATAATATTCTACATTCCGTTAACAAGTTTACCTTTGTTTGCTTTCCTGAAACTGAGATATTTGTTCGTTTTTCTGTCTTTTTCATCCCAGTAATTGCTGATTGAACCAACACGAACAAACGCTTGCACATTCCTTTTTCCTCCCTCCTGGGATATAGGATTACATTTAGTTTAGGAAAAAAAAAAAAAAAGTGGCACATCACCCTTTGGTGAGATACTATTCAAAACTGTCCATATAAGAATTCGTGGAGGTCGTTTCCTTCTAGCATGATAAATATATTTTGCTTGTTTGTTTAACTTGGCGAATTTCAATTGAGCTCTTTCTTAAAGAAGTATTCGTGAAGGAGTCAACTGATTTTGGAAAGATGGCATTTACTCAACATTTCTGTAGATTGTACATAATGTTTGTTGGCTATCCTTGGATCCATAAACCAAACTTTATTCTCTGCACCACATTTTTCTCTTTGCATTTTCAAGATCTTTCATTGATTGTAATGCACAATAAAGATGGTGTATATGATATGAAAACACATATCATTTAATCAGCAGAATTACCAACCAGTCTGCTGTTTCTGTTTGGCAATATAGAGGATTGAGGCAATAATCCTGGATAATTTAAGCCAAAAATGTGTCTTTATCTGGGTCTGCCTCACAAAGCTGGTAAGCGTAACACACGTGTCACCTCTATTTTAAGCCAAGGAACATGAGTAGAAAAAAATGTGTAGTCGTCGTTGTCAAATGAAAGATAAGGTTCTGCTGGGTCTACACAGGTTAAATCTATGACACAGTTTATGAACTGCGAACATGGGGTCCCCTGAACATGACTGTGGCAAAGGAGAGTTAGTCTGTGCAATTTTCTGCCTCTGCTGCCACTTCAGTAATGCAGGAGATTATGGCTATTTTCATGGCAAAGATAAAACAACCCAGTAATAGCAGGAGAGTAACCCCTCGATAATGTACTGATCTGAATCTTTCAGAAGTGGGGACCGGTTTGAGGGCACTTAGGAATGTGTAACAATTTTTATGTATTATGTACATCATTTAGAGCAAGACAAGGGAGAGAGGCAGAGAAGGAAGCAGTTTTTTTTCCCTGCACTGTTAAGCCTGGAGGGAGTTTGGGTGGGGGCCACAGAGGAGGGGATTTGGCTGAGAGGTGTCCTAAAGAAGGAAGTGGGGACAAAGGTCATTAACCAGAAATACATCAGCTTCTCCATTTTTCAGGCTACCATTGCCTCTAAGTCAGAGCTATTAACAGAATTTGCACAATCCTGTGGCTGTGCCCTCTCTAAGCCTACGAAGACATACAATGATACCATTTTGTGCCTGATGGTAGATTCAGGCTTACTAATTTTGCAATTTACAAAGGCTAAGATATAAGATTTAAAAATGTTCTATTTTTTCTCAGAGATGCTTTACATCTGAACTACAAGCATCAAATTCTTTAGACTTTTAAGGCAAGATAAAAAAATTGGTAAAGATATAAATTACCTCAATCTTTTCCAAGGAGAATGATCTAAACAGGTGAATAAAGAAAAATTGTTTTGTTAAGGAACATAGATCATAGACACTTCCTTTCTAATTTAGCATTTCATCCTTAAAAGCTTTTTAAAAAACTTTGACATCAGATGATTCATTCCTGTTGAGCATCAGCCCAAAGTCTACCTTCCTGTGTTTAAAATACACAGTATTTCCTGAGTGGTCATTGGGAATATTAACCTTACAGTCACCAGCATGGGCACCTTCCATTCTATTTGGGCATTTCATGATGGCAAAGCCTCTTTCCATGCCAAGAAGTAGTCAGTTTCAAAATGGATCCCTTCATCCCCAGAGGCTGGAGACTTCCTTGACCATGGAACTGTGATTATGCAATTGAAAATCTAAATGAGAATTTGGTCCCCATACCCTACTAATTGGTTATGAAACCATTGAGATAATTTTTCCAGTAAAAGCACAGTTTTTATATTTTTACTAACGTATATTGTCTTTGGCTATAACCATTCATTTATTTTAGGTTTCTCTTTTCTTTTTGCTTTCTAAAAAGAGTATCTCAAAACTCTGTCCCCTTGGGCTCATCAGCAGGAATTTGGCCTTGTCTTTCCAATTAAGACTATAAATTCTAGCAGCTGATGCTACTGTCAACACGGACCCTCATCACAGCCTTAGGGAGAAAGCCAGTTCATCAAATGATGCAATTGTCCTTATTATTACCTAAACCCATATTTGACAGCGAGGGGTCAGATCCCCAATTGCCTCCATCACTGGTTGGTTGTTTTAGGGTTTCACTCAACCTTGTGAATGAACATACAGAATTCTTAAGATACTCAGGGTGAAAAAAAATTAATGAGGCTTTCATGACATAAAATGGGATAAACTTCAACTGTAGCTGGTTAGACGTGTTTAGAATTGTGTGTTGGGCTACTGAGGGATGCCCCTTCTATGACGATCATGACCACAGTAATCCGTGAGCAGAGATAAGGCAGAGCAGTAATGACTGCTGATTAATGATTAATGAGCGCAGATGTGTTCTATGCTTTAGGGGCTGGTATAAATGTTTGAAGGCCCAGTGATTTTGTCACGGTTGTTGTTGATATCTGTGGTTTTCCTATTTTGAGATTTTTCTTTAAAAAGGTAATCTGGCCTCAGATGAGAGTGACAGCAAAATGGGTGTATGTGCATTTCTGGAAGCATTCATTTCCTACTTTGGAATGCAGAGCTCAGAGAGGTGAGCGCTAAGGTTATTAGCCGGGGCCTGTGCAACCAGGCCTGTCACCATTAGGTGCTCTCTGGAAGGCTAAGAAATATATACTATTTGATTTAAGATTTGGCAGTTTAGGTAACTGCCCAGGCACCCTTTTCACAGCACATAAGTCTTGCCTTCCTCGTGGAAAGGGCAATGTGTTTTACACGCAAAAAATGCTCACCAGCCCATTATTAAAGCCCTCCTCCCCCATTCCCTTCCTCTCACTCTCTCTGGAGCAGGAACTAAGGAGATGTGAAGGCATGGCTTCAGGGCACAGAGGCAAGTGATTCCAGGGTAATAAAATGAGTTCAGGGCTGCTCATTTGAGATAGTTAAATAAATCTCCATTGCCCTGAGACTCCTTATTCTCAACAAGAAGAGAGAAATGTTCTCAATGGCCACCAGGATGGATTTGAGTGTTAATTTTAAATCTGCCTGCAAGTCTGAGAAAGAAGCGGGTTTTTTTGTTGTTGTTGTTTTGTTCTGTTGTTGTTTTTCAGAATATCCAGCTTAATGGTGAGGTGAAGATGGCAGGTTTGGTTTGCACAACCTCCATCAGCCCTTGTCAATCCCTCCCTCCTCGCCCGTGGAGCTGGGACCCCTTCTGCAAGGGCGCTGGGGGGGCTTGAGGCTGGAGGGGAGACTTCCTTCCTCTTCTAGGCTCCTCTTATCCCCCCTTCTTCCTGGAAATCTGTAACTTGTCAATGGCTTTGTTTTTTCTTCTGAGATCCTGGAAATTGTGTTGGTTTTTTGTTTTTGTTTTTGTTTTGTTGTTTTTTTTTTTTTGGCAGCATGAGATTGTTACAGTTTACCAGGAAGCAGTGCGCGCGGAGAGCTAGGTCCTGTTTTCCTTCTCATTTTAAAAAATAGATCGAAAAAATCCAGGGCCAAAAGATAGGACTGCTAAAGATCTACCTATATAACTTCTCTCTTTGTGTGTGTTTGTTCTTTGTTTGTAAACACGGCAATTAATAGAGCTCTGACAGAGCTGATAACCTGGACCACAGTAGACTGGAAAAAAATAGAGTTTTCTTTGTGGCGTGTGTGTGTGTGTGTGTGTGTGTGTGTGTGTGTGTGTGTGTGTGTTGTTTTTGGAAGTAAACATGGTGCAGTAATAAAATTGATATGCAAGACCTCAAACCAATCGGATGGCTGAATCTCTTACCTCAAAAAAGCACAGCAGTGGCGCTGCGGGGGGCCTGTGGGGTCAAAAATCAAAAGAGGAAAGTAGTCGTTTACGAACCCTTAGGACAGACCTTAGTGTACATAGTAAAGCCAATAAACGACGTTAAAAAGAGAAAAGGTGATGGGGAAGAACATTCGGGACCACTTGTCTATGGAGTTCACATCAGTCAAGTCGGGGATCTTGACTTTGAGCTGCGAGGCGCGCCTGCGGATGCGCCCCTTGCTGTGCGCGCCGTGCCGCTCGAGCGCGCGCCCGTACGCCTCCCCGCGGCTGCTCAGGGGCTTGCGGTACTGGATGCTGGCGCTGTCGTACGAGTACATGCTGCTGGCCTTGGGCTCGCTCACGCCCGTGAGCACTTCCGAGCCGCTCGTCTCGTTCTTGATCTCCAGGGTGCTGAGGAGGATGTTGCCGTGGACGTCCACCTGACGGGAAAGGACACGCTCAGGCCCAACTGCCGGGGCACTGTCTGTGCTCGTGACCCTGTAACTGATGACACCGCAGCCCCACTCTTTAAAGACTGTCGCTGGACGTCCGGCTCTGCGTGCCTCCTGCAACCGGATCTAGCATCTATGTATCTATCCTTGTCTGTTTACCTAACCTACCGCTGTCTAAGCCATCATCTGTCTGTGTCTGTTTGTGTATGTATCTAGTCCATCACCCGTCTATATCCGTCTCTGTCTCATCCGTCATCTAGCTGTCTAATCTGTCTGCCTATTTAATCCACCATTTTTTTGTCTGGCTAATCTACCACCTACCTAATCCTGTCTATATCTTTCTATCTAATCCTTCATCTATCCGTCTACCACTTATCTAGTCTACTTATCCAAACTGCCACCTATTTATCTATCATCTATTTCTTTATTTATCACCTATCTAATTACCATCTGTCAAATCTACCGTCTATATAATCCACAATCATCTATCAATCCATACATCATTTTTATGTATATGTATATGGCATTTTTTCGTGTTACAAAAGTGGCACATGGAAATATGTAAAACTAGACACAAACAGGAAACAAAAAAGTAAGAAATAGAAATTTGTCATTTCACTTTTAGAGTTCATTATTTTTAGTATCCTGCTAGCCGCCTTCTGTTTTTTCTACTTACAAACATGGACTCACCTGGTATGTTTTGGTCTACAATATGCTTTGTCACTTAATAGTGTAGCATGGTCCTATTTCCACGTTAATAATTATTCCTCTGTGATATCACTTATTAACTAACAGCTTATATGGATAGAGCATAACTGGGTTGATCTATTGTGAGATGCGAAGGCTTGTTTTACTTTTGCGCTATTATATAAGCAAGCCTACAAGGGACATCTTTTACGTAAACCTTTGTCCTTCTCCCCAGTTATTTCCTCAGGCTAAACTGCCAAAAGTAGGATTCAGGGCTCAAAAGGATATGACTAGCTGTACTTTGACTTTTGCGTCTCCCCCATTATTTATTGTTGCTTCGTGCCGTTCCAGTAGTACCTATCTCAGATTTCCTGGTTTTTGTCTGTGCTATGCCCACACACATTTATGGAACTCCATACGTGAGCACATTTGGCCTGTAAAGTGGCTTTGTTTAACTTCAAGCTGATGCACTTTGCAAACGGATTTACCTTGAGAGGACATGCTCATTCATACAAAGGAGTTTGAAATACTTCCAAGGACAGTACAGGCAGCTGTGTTTAAGTCCAGTGTTATTAACACAAGTGACTGAGTTACAGTAAGTGGTCTATAAATGCTTTCAAATGAAATTAATCTCAGTAAACACTTTTGAGTGTCAAAGGTATAGGTAAGGAGACAAAAAAAAATGGGTAACAAAGAAAGACAGAGTAAAGTGTAGGAGGAGGCAAAGACAGACAAGGAAGGAAAATAGAAGGAAAGGTGCAGAGAGTGGTGGGGTGTGAGGCTGGTACATCACAGATGAGAGAACTAAGATTTATTGAGTGTCCACCCAAAGCCTAGCATTATGGTAGCTGCTTTGTATACCTTGTTTATCACTTGCAACAGGAAACTGCCTCAAGTTTACTCCACTACGAGAGCTGAGATTACAACCTGTGTCTTGTCTGTTTCAAAGCTTATGTGCTTTTTACTGAGAAAGAACCGCTTCATAGTCCTTGGCCTTCACCACATCCCGCAGTGAACTTAATGATGCATTTGATAGCTTTAAGCTCAGAGGTAGTTGGAGAGAGAGAGAGAGAGAGAGAGAGAGAGAGAGAGAGAGAGAGACTCAATCTGGCCTCTCCCTCCACTCCCATCAATCATTTCTTTCTGTAAAGTATTTGGCTCTAGCCTAATTGAGCTACCTATTATGCCCTCACTGGCACCTTTACTGGCTTATTTATTCGGGGAGTTATTATTAATTTTGTTGTTAAAAACTACTCTTTAGGGGCGCCTGGGTGGCGCAGTCGGTTAAGCGTCCGACTTCAGCCAGGTCACGATCTCGCGGTCCGTGAGTTCGAGCCCCGCGTCGGGCTCTGAGCTGATGGCTCAGAGCCTGGAGCCTGTTTCCGATTCTGTGTCTCCCTCTCTCTCTGCCCCTCCCCCGTTCATGCTCTGTCTCTCTCTGTCCCAAAAATAAATAAATGTTGAAAAAAAAAATTAAAAAAAAAAAAACTACTCTTTATTGAATCCTACTACATAATTTATCTCACTTATTTCTTATAACAACCCTATGGAATATATAATATTATTCTAGTTCAACAGATAGGGAAATAGAGACCCAGAGAGCTTAATGGCCTGCAATTAAACAAGGAATAAGTGCCTAATATGGGATTCAAATACAGGATATTCTTTGTCTCAAATATAATTTTCCCTCCTGTTTGCGTGTTAATCAATGTATTTTCTTTAAGGCTCAATTTAATCCTAATCCTTGTGTGTACCTGTGTACCTTCCCTGATTATCGTAACTTCAAAAACCAACTTCCTCTCCCTCTCTCAGGAAAGCATTATTGAGTACTTACTCTGTGCCAGGCACAGTGCAAGGTGTCAGGTGTGTGTGTGTGTGTGTGTGTGCATGTGTGTATGTCTATGGATGAAAAGTCATGCATATGAAAGTTTACATTATGAAAGAGGATGGTAGGGTTGAAGTGACATGGAACAAAGTGCTGAATCCATTAGAAAAGGGACTAGAACCTTAGAAGATAATCATGGTGTCCATAATTCTGTTAGGTACTATGGTGTTTCAGTCAAGAGTATCATAAAACATGGATTCTGTCCTTGAGATAATAATCTCTTTTGAGGGGTGCCCGGGTGGTTCAGTCAGTTAAGCATCTGACTCTTGATTTCGGCTCACGTCATGATCTCACAGTTTCGTGAGTTTGAGCCCCGCGTCCGACCCTGTGCTGACAGCATGGAGCCTGCTTGGGATTCTCCCTCTCTTTCTGTCCCTCCCCCACTTGCACTTTCTCTCTCTCAAAATAAATAAACTTAAAAAAAAAGTCTCCTGAGAGATACAAGAGTATCTTGTAATACAAGATAAAATATACAAGAGTAAGTTATACGAGAGTAAGATATAATTTTGGGAGTGAAAAGAGTTTTTAACCAAATGCTAAATGGTACAGTATAGACCATGATTAGGGGTTCATAAAAGTCTGAAGGTCAAGGAAGGCTTCATGAAGGAGATGCAACTTATACTAGGCCTTAAAGACAGAACAAAAGATTGAGAGGTGAAAACTGTATTCTCATCCTGGGTTTGTTATTAAATCCATTTCTTCATCTATAAATAAAAGGTTTTCACTAGGTAATCTCAAGGGTTTGCTTCTGAATTTTGGCAGTCTTTGGTTACAAATAATATTCCAGGCAGAAGACACAGCATACTAAAAATCAAACCAAACAAACAAACAAAACTTATAAAATTGAATCACTTCTTCTGTACTATATGCATCATTAAGTTCCATTATTATGAAATCTCCCTAAGTAAACAAGTTGCTAGAATTTAGAATCTGCCAGTGAAACATAGAGATGCTCCTCATTAAACAGAGGTCATGCAAAACTACATTTTATTAAGATATTTTGGTTAACTTTGGTACAGATTCTAATGCACCTATAAATTGCATGATGCTTATTTATTGGTTTGTTCAAATCCCTCAAAATATTTTGTCATTGGGCTAGAAATCAGAGCTGTAAGTGATTTGACATATAAAGGAATGAATCTGGTTCTATAACTACCCATGAAAGCTGACTGCATTACTGTGTAGTTGAATCAACATTACTGTGTCCCATATTAGGAAAATTTAAGAAGTGTCATATAACACTTATGACCTAACTCCAGTCTTTCTCCTACACAGTTAGAACTTATCCTAAAAGCCAGTGTTACAGACTGTGTGTGTGTGTGTGTGTGATGGGTGCTTGTGCATTTCTCCTGAAGTGCGTTTTAATTCCCTACCTTTTAAGCTTTTTGCTTCTTGGTAAAGTGATTATGTGGTCAGAATACCACTGGTGACACCAGCAGGTTTTTGGTTGGCTCTGGCCTAACCCCTGTCCTTTGGAGAAGAGTGGCTTTCCTTTTACCTCAAAAGTATAAAAACACCCAAGGTATCTTTATATCCACAGCTGGCACAGCTTTCCAAAAATAATGTCCAGGGGGAAAGTGGTCTTTTCACATCCTCAGAAACAATAAGGAGCCATGTCATAGATCACCTCAACATTTGCAATGGTTAAATGCTGCCTAGTTAATAAGAGATCAGATCAACATCTGCATTGGGCATGGTCTAAGCATCAAGGATTTTTAAACCTTGAAACAGAAGGAAGTGAGGCAAATGAAAATGTCATTACAGTGGACTTCCAGGGCGTATACAGACAGATTTCCTAAAGCATTCACTGCTAATGTTGAAATAGCTGTTCGTTTGGATAATCACTCCTCATGCCTCATGATGCCATAAAGGAAGAGACTTTCCACTCCAGTCCCTGGGAAAGAAGCTAAGGGGTCAATACTTCCAGCTTATTTTCCCTTTCTCCTCTCCCACTGCTCCCCACCGGGCGTATTTGGGAGAAGGAGGCAGGCATACTTGGCTCCTTGTCTTCTGAATATTGTTCCCCTTCTGATCTGCTTGCAGAGAAGGTACAGTCCAGTTAGGGATGTGCATGTTGAACTTGCTGCATTGGCGAGTAAGGCCTGTAATTGTCAGGTGGTTCCAGTGATTGGGGAGATAAACCTAATAATGGGGTGAATTACTGCATTATATTAACTATATATTCCTCAGACCAACATCACTGATTTTTTTTAAGTTTAGATCTATCATTAAGCCTAAACTTAGAGCAAATGAATAAAGTCATAATTAAGACTTCAGGAGGACCGGGGCGCCTGGGTGGCTCAGTCGGTTGAGTGTCTGACTTCAGCTCAGGTCATGATTGTAACTTAGAAATCTTGCCTGAACTTCCAGCCTGCCCTGCAGATTTCACACACAAGTGTATGAGCTAAGTCCTTAAAATAAATTTCTTTTTATATGTATATTGATTCTGTTCTGTTCCTATTGGTTCTGTTTCTCTGGAGAACTCTGGCTGATAGGGTATGACAAAAATCATGAGAGTCGTTTTGAAATGACTCAAGTCCAGAACACATTGATGTGATAGCTGTATTTCTTCCCTCAATAGAACCCTGAGCAAATGTGCAAATTCATATTCTAGCTTGGGGCTAGCCTTTCCCCCACCCCTTCCAACTCACTCCCTCTCTCCTCTCATTCCCAACATACACAAACAGTGCCGTAGGCTGTGAAAAATGGTGCCACTCACTGAATCGAA
The DNA here is from genome assembly GCF_022079265.1 of Lynx rufus. NCBI lineage: Eukaryota > Metazoa > Chordata > Mammalia > Carnivora > Felidae > Lynx > Lynx rufus. Next base: position 36,873,807 of record NW_025814845.1, on the reverse strand, counting down.
CTGTTCTGGATATTTTCAATATGTAAATAGAGCAGAACTCATTGCAGTGTAATTGGAATAAAATATAATCTTGTTTCCAGTGGCAGTTTTAAAGCCCTGTTGAGAAATACCTTCCGGGCTCAATCTACTTTGCAAACAGGAAGTTATTTCCTTCTTTCTAGCTAATTCAATTGGATTCACATTTACTGAGTGGTTCTGAAGTACAGCGCAGGAAGCCAAGTGAAGTGGTGCTCGCCACGTAAGGAGCTGCCTTCCAGAAGCCTACAGTCTGTTTAACTGAGTTTGTCCAGTGCGACTGGCTGCCTTCACCCGTAGGGAGCAGAGAGCCACACAGCCACATGTCACGTCTGCCCATCCTGCTCCTAGAATGTACCACATCCAGGCTGTTGCTGTCAGTCATTAGCTCTCACCAGGGCTGTGCTGAACGCCAATTCCCTAGGTCTCCAATTCCTGAAACCTTTTGGTTTGGGGGGGTGGGGTGGGGGGTGGGGGGTATGGGGGTGGAAATAGGAGGCTTTGCTGGAGGTGATTTGCATGTCTCTTTGCAAACTTCCTGACAACTTGTTTCAAGATGCTATAGAAGGTTGAGTACAAACCTACATAAATCTAAACAAATCCACACTCTGTTATTTAAGAAATAGAAATGGAAGAATGACAAATGAAACAACTGGCAATTTTCCAGCGCGTTACTCAGGTAGATAAATTTATCCTGGACCCCTTTCTTTGCCTTCTTTCTCCCATACATTGGTATGAGCAGATCCTAATGGCTTTACTTTTGAATAAATCTTGATTCTGACCAGCTTTTCCCCACCATCATGTCTTCCTGCATAATTGGTCTTCCTCTTTCCAGGAAGGAACTCTGTGGTCTTTTCTCTACATAGCAGCTGGAGTGACGCTTAAAAAATGTAAAACAGACCAATGTCTCCTCTGTTTAAATCAAATGACTTCCTAAGACATAGAATAAAATCCAGATTTCTCATCCAAATCCACAGAGTACCATGTGATTTAGCTACTGCAAGGACCTCTGCCCTCACTCTGCCCCTTGAGCTCTCTTCTCCAGCCACACTTATCATTTGTTGACTGTCTCCGCTGATGCTCCTAAGTCCTCAGGACATTGTCAACTGCTGTTCCTCTCTCTTGGAATGATCTTCCTCAGATTGTTACCTGACTAGCTCCTCACCATTTTCTTCACCATAATTATCATCATCTGCCATTATAGCCTATATTTATTTACACACTTGTTTTATTTTATTATTATTATTATTTTTAATGTTTATTTTTGAGAGAGAGACAGAGAGACAGAGCACGGATGGCAGAGGAGCAGAGAGAGAGGGACACAGAATCCAAAGCAGGCTCCAGGTTCTGAGCTGTCAGCACAGAGCCCCACGCGGGGCTGGAACCCAGGAACCATGAGATCATGACCTGAGCTGAAGTCGGACGCAATTGGCTGAGCCACCCATATTTATGTATTTGTTAATTATTCAACTGAAATGTAAGCTCCAGCAGCACAGCTGCTCTGATGTTACTGTGTTTTTCATCACTGTATATCCCCCTTGCTCTTCCAGAAAAAAGACTGATACTCCTAAGGAGGGGCTGAGTAAATGTCTATAGAATGAGGAACTCTGAAACTCCGACTTGGAGTCATCTCTCTAAGCTCTGTTTGAGTTTCAGTGGCTAAGGGACACTAAGTGGCTAGATTCTCTAGAGTGGTGGTTCTCAGACATTATTGTGCATCTGAATCTATTGGGAAGCTTGTTAAAAATACAGGTTTGAGCTCATTTCATACTAGATTCAGGTCTTCCCAGTCTGCATTTTACACAAGCATTCCAAGGGTCCTAGCTGATTTTGGTGTACCTAAAATCCACAAAGTGGTTAGCTTATTTCAGAGAGCTAAGAATTAATTACAAATATGCACTGTTCAAGCCTGAGATATGTGACATGAAGGTTAGGGAGTAATTTCTTAAGTTGATGTTAGTGGGAATTTATTGAGCTTTGAGTAGAGAATGATAGAAACAAGAAACCAGAAACTATCTTATGCATAGGAGCATTTTATACATAGACTTAGGGAGACCCAATATGTGAGATGAGTGCTTTTTATTTTTTTTTATTTTTTTATTTTTTTAACTTTTTTTTAACGTTTTATTTTTATTTTTGGGACAGAGAGAGACAGAGCATGAAAGGGGGAGGGGCAGAGAGAGAGGGAGACACAGAATCGGAAACAGGCTCCAGGCTCTGAGCCATCAGCCCAGAGCCTGACGTGGGGCTCGAACTCACGGACCGCGAGATCGTGACCTGGCTGAAGTCGGACGCTTAACCGACTGCGCCACCCAGGCGCCCCAAGATGAGTGCTTTTTACAATTAAATATAACATGCATTATAACCAGCAAATTCACTGAATTCTAAATGATGCAAATAAGGGTCAGTTTTCAGATTCATCTTCAGTGAATCCCCTTAAAAAGTCATCCAAAAACTCTTCAGTAATGTTTTGCTCTTCAGGAAAATAAAAAAGTGATTTTGGTCAAAGTAACCATTACTTGTTGGATGTTTGAAAAGGAGGTATTCAAAATGTGTGATGTTGGGGCACTTGGGTGGCCGAGTCGGTTAAGCGTCTGACTCTTGATTTCTGCTCAGGTCATGGTCTCAGGGTCCTGAGATGGAGCCCCATGTCAGGCTCCATGATGGACATGGAACCTGCTTAAGGTTCTCTCTCCCTCTGCCCCTCTCCTAAGGTAATCAACAAAGCACTTCTACACTTTCTTCCTCCCCACTGGAGAATATCATGAAGTAACGGCAGAGTAGAGTTATCAATCGCTTTAGATTCTAACATAGAGATTTCAGGAGAAGGAATTGCTGAGAAAAGAAAAGTATCAACACTGTTTGAAAGCAGTCTAGGGGCACCTGGGTGGCTCAGTTGGTTAAGCGTCTGACTCTTGATTGTGGCTCAGGTCATGATCTCACAGTTTGTGAGACTGAGCCTGGCATCAGACTCTGCTCTGACAGCACAGAGCCTGCTTGGGATTCTCTCTCTACCTCTCTCTCTGCCCTTTCCCTGCTCATGCTCTCTCTCTCAAAAATAAAAAAAACAAACTTAAAAGAAAGCAATCTATTAATAGCACACATCTATTATTACCATCGACTGTCCCTAATCAAAATATATGTCCTTCATTAGGAAAGATTTATTATATATATATTTTAAATTTGGACAGGTACCAAACAGTTTTCACTGTAGGAGAGGCTTAAAAAAAAAAAAGAGAGAGGCTTAAATATTTTATTTTTGTAACAATAGAAACATAATAGAAAAAAGTTTCCAATTATACATGAATTTTAAGAGCATTCTGCTTGGTTTTGTAATTAATTCATTAGTTCACTTATTGTTTTAAAAGTCATTTAAGTGCCTGATTTGTGCTGGGCTCTTTGGCAGGCATTGGAAAACCCAAAGTGGAAGATAAAGTTTGCATTCAAGTCCTACTCTGTTTTTCTTTATAGTGTATATTATTGCCTGGCATTATATGTGTGTTTGTGGGTGTCATTTTGATTGTGTGTGATGTATTTATATGTATAATGTTCATCTTTCTCTCCTATCCAAATGAAAGGTTTTTTTTTTATTCATTGCTGACTATACCTAGTGCATACAGAGTATTTTCATAGTATATGCTCATTAAATATTTGTTAAAGTTAAATATTAAATATTAAACAAAATTTGTTTATGTTTATTCATTTTTGAAAGACAGAGAGAGACAGAGAACAAGCAGGGGTGGGGTGGAGAGAGGGCCGGGGGCGGACACAGAATCTGAAGCAGGCTCCAGGCTCTGAGCTGTCAGCACAGAGCCCGACGCGGGGCTCGAACTCACAAACCGCGAGATCATGACCTCAGCCAAAGTCGGATGCTCAACCGACTGAGCCACCCAGGTGCCCCAATATTAAATATTTTTAAGTGGCTTTTATTTTTTGAGAGAGAGAAAGAGAGAGTGCAAGTAAGGGAGGGGCAGAGGAAGAGGAAGAGAGAGAATCTTAAGCAGACTCCATGCTCAGCATGGGGCCTGACACTGGGCTCAATCTTACAACCGTGACATCATGACCTGAGCCAAAATCAAGAATTGGACACTTAACTGACTGAGCCACCCAGGCACCCCTTAAATATTTTTTAAGTTTAAAACAAAAAACGGTAAGCATAATGTGCAATGGAGAGCTCTAAGAGAAGCACCTGATGAGTGAGGGCAGACATCAGGCAAGAGGTGAATTTTGGGGAACAAGCCAAGCTAAGTTAGCAAAGAGTGAAACCATGGCAATTTGGGAAAACTATGAGTTGAACTTCTGGAGCAAAGTGTGTGTCGGTGAAGGGGAGAGGGAGGAGGAATGAGGCAGAAGAGGAAAGCAGCATGAGATCACAGTGGGTGCTGGATGTAGCATTGAAGAGTATGGATATTTTCTTTTAGGCAGAGTCTAGGGTGAGTTTTGGCGGATGCCTATTGGTTTGGCCTGTCTGATTCCATTCCACCTTCTTCTGATAACATTACCTGACTTTCCTTGGTGCATGTGGTAGAAGTGGACCTACTTGCATCTTTAAGGCTCCAGGGACAGGCATGTGATGCAGACCTGTGCATTTATTGTTTCCCAACTTCCTAGTCAGAGAGATTGATTTCTGCATGAGAATATGACTCAAGCTGATCCAGAAGACTCAATCCTAAGACTTTTTTTTGTTGTAACTATTGGTGATAAGAAAGTACTTTTGGGTTAGGGTTGCAGAGCTTGGAACATATAAACTTCGGCATTTTGGAACACCATGAAGGAAGGGTTTAATGAACGTAAAGCCATTATAAAGGAAAGCAGAGTTAACAGATGAAGAGAGATGCTTTCTGATGACAATGTTTAAATATATGGATATAGCCACATAGGAAATTAGAACCACTCATGGACCTTCTAGTTGTGTGTGCCAAAATATATCCCCCACCTTTTTCTTAAGCCTGTTAAGTGAATTTGATTTCTTCCTCATTTACAAAAGAATCCTAGATGTTTGGGTATAGAAGGAAATGAGAGGGAGAGAGGGAAGGAGGGAGGAGGGAGGCAGAGAGAGAGAGGAAGAGAGAGAGAGAGAGAGAGAGAGAGAGAGAGGGAAAAAGAGCTGTTGAAGCATCTGGAGATTAGCTACATTAAGCCAAGACTAGAGAACAAAGCATGAACCGAGCCAGATTTGGGCACGGATTTAAGGGTTAAAGAAGTCCATGAATTGCTAACACAGGCTATCCACAGAAATCAAAGGTCCTGCCTGAATTTCTCCAGAATCCAAGATGCTAAGTCATAAAGGTTAAAATTTCATCAAAGGCTGAGAGAAGTGTCTTAGTTGGCCCGATGACAAGGCAGTGATGTGGGGTACGTCCTAGGCTCAAAGGCTAATGTAGGTATCCATCTGTTTCAAGCTAGTTTTAAGGAAAAGCTGTTGACTGTTAGGATGCCTGCTTTCACATGCATTATGGATCCTGGAATTAATCACAGTACAGAGCTGATTTCCATTTAGCAAGTTGTCTGGAAGTGTGGATGTCTAAAAGTGTCTGAAAATGTAGATAACACACCACAGAGAATAAGAATGAGAGGAAAGAGGCCAGATTACAGCATCGATATCTGAATCTGAATGGAAATTCTATTTCTTAATTGTTGGGGTTGCAAGGTGTCCCCCATGACTTCAAGTGATTTCAAATCAGTACCTGACTATAGACTGCCCATGCAACCAATCCAGCCTAGGTGGATCTATTTGCAAGTGGGCAGGCATGTGGCCAACAGACACAACCACGTATATTCCAGGTTAGTGTAAAAGTGGCCCAGAAGTAGCATACTTACAGCCTACTAGTACTGGGAAATCTATCTTTCAAAACTCTAAATACCATCTCTAGTTTCAAATGATGCCTGAGGGGTACATGAATCTACAGTCCTTATCACCTCAGAGGTTGAAACTCTCCTAATGTCTGGATTCAGCATCTGTACTCCTACAGAAAAGATGCTTCACTGCAGCTGGTGGTAATATAAATCAAGACAAAGCAAGCACTTCTAACTTTAGTACAAATGACCCTTGACATGACTGCCCAGCCAAGGCTATCAAGAGTAATGTGTAATAAATGAATGATGCCATGCTATGCTCTAGGGTACCAAGGCAAATGTTAGGGTCCCTCAAATGAAAATTGTCTGGGACCACAGCACATGTATCATTTGAATTCAACTATTTACAAGTATCTAAAAGGAAAGGGGAGGACCACCCAAACTTTTATATGAAAGGAAAAAAATCTGATATTATTTTCTATTTTTTAAATTTCACCAGGGGATAGCATTTTTAAATACCACACAGGTTGCATTATTATCTTAACTGCTGGAGATAATACACTGAAAAGACGAAGTAATACACTTGCTTTGTTATTGAAGATTATATCTATCTGTTGTTATATGACACTGTGATTCGGAGAGAATAGCAGGGGTTGATAGAAATCATGCTTTAGAAAATATTAAAAATCAAAGTGATAGAAACAGTAAGAAAGTTTGGAGCAAAAACTGAAGTGGACTACAGTCTCTTTTTCTTACTTATTATGAATGTATATGAGTTTCATAAAACATGATGTAGCATTCAGGACCTTGGGTTATGGTAGCTAAGAACTCATCCTGAATGGAGAAGTCCTCTCTAAATTTATTCATTCGGCAAATACTTATTTGTTTTTTCCTCTGTTCTAGCCACTGATTAAAGAACAATAAACATAATAGACAAGGACCTTGATCCCAATCCTTGGGAAACTTATAGTTTAGTAGAGAGATAGACATTAAAAAATAATTACTTAAGTAAACATATATTCACTATTGTGGTAAATCCTATGGTGGAAAAGCACAGAAAGCCATGAGAACAAATAACAATGGTACAAAATACAATCCACCATTGGGGGTGTCAGTTAAGCCTTCTTTGAGGTAGTAACATTTATGATAAGAACCAGTGTAATGGAAAAATTGAGAGATGGCCAATATTAACTTTAATGTCACTAACCCTTTCTTATGTTTTATAAAATCTGATGCTGATTCATCTAATGCATTTTTCTTTTTTTTAAATATATAAGCAATTTTTATTCAAAAGGATATATGTAATATGTAATGGATATTCTTTCATCTATCTGAAAGGGGGGGCAGGGGATCTGATTTATGCATTGCTTTGCTAAGGATGCAGTAATCTAAATAGAAAAATTGAAGTGTATGTAATCTTTTTAAAAAATTAATTTATTTAAATTGAAGTTAGTCAACATACATCATAGTATTGGCTTCAGGAGTAGAACCCAGTGATGCATCACTTACATATAATACCCAGTCTAATGAATTTTTCAATTCTATGATTTCCATTGGTTCTTTTTCAGTTTCAAGTCTTTTTTTGAAACTCCCCATCTCTACCTATATTAATCTGTTCCTATGGACATTATTTAAAAATTTTTCTTTTGAAATTATTGTAGATTCCTAGAAAGTTGCAAAGATAGCACAGAGAGCTCTCATGTACCCTTCACCCAGTTTCTCCTATTGACATCTTACTTAACTACTGTACAATATCACCCAGGAAAGTGACATTGGTATAAAGTATGTATAGTTCTATGTAGTTTTATTACATGTGATGATTCACATAACCACCACTGCAAGCTATAGAATTATTCCACCACCTTGTGCTACCCCTTTCTAATTAATCACACTCAATCCCTCCACCCATCACTGACTCCTGGTAACCACTGGTCTGTTCTTTAATCTTTATAATTTTATTATTTCAGGTATATTATATAACTGGAATCAGACAATGTATAATCTTTTAAGATGGACTTTTTTCCCATTCATCATAATACATTGAGATCCATTCAAGTTGTTGTATGTATCAATAGTTCATTACTTTTTATTGGGCTGGTATTCCATGGTATGAACCTACTATGGTTTGTTTCACCATTTGCCTATTATAGGATATTTCAGCTCCTTTTAGTTTTGGGCTATTTTCTATGAACTTCTAAATATATTAATTACTGTTATTATTTTTAATTATTGTCCTTATCTTTTAAGCCAACATCTGAGACTTTTGCAGTTCTGTTTCTAGTGACTTTTCTCTTGTCTCTTTTTAAGTCTTTTCTCTTAAGTATGCGCATGTTTTCCTGCTTTTTTCTCATGTCTAGTGATTTTTTATTATATAGTAGCTGTTGATGATGGTCTGTAGAGACTTTGGATTCTGTTGTTTTCCCTAACAAATGTTGGGTTTTGTTTTAATAGGCAGTTAAGGGGCACCTGGGAGGCTTAGTTGGTTGAGTGTCCGACTCTTGATTTCGACTTAGGTTGTGATCTCAGAGTGATTTGATCAAGTCCTGTTTTGGGCTCTGTGCTGACGGTGGAGCCTACTTAAGATTCTCTCTCTCTCTCTCTCTCTCTCTCTCTCTCTCTCTCTCTTCCTCTGTCCCTTTCCCTTGCTCTCTCTCTTTTTCCAAAATAAAAATAATAATAATAATAATAAAAGGCAGTTAAATTACTAATAGGTCACCTAGAATGGGTAGTGAGTGGGTTTTATGTGTAGTTACGATGAATCTATTTTAATTTTTCCCTTAACTCAAGGAAAATCCCTTATTTTTGTTCTTTTTTTTTCAGTCTTTCAGCCGTTTCCCCCTTCCAGATTTCCTAGCATTTTATACTTTTGTAGTTCAGAGGTCAACCAAGGATTTGTGGGAAGTTTATATTCAGGTTTTTTTTTTTTAAAGCTTTCTTTTTTAAAAAAGAAATGTATATTTTTGAGAGAGAGGAGAGAGACACACAGACAGAGACAGAGTATGAGCAGGATAGGGACAGAGAGGGAGGGTGACACAAAATCTGAAGCAGGCTCCAGGCTCTGAGCTGTCAGTATAGAGCCCGATGAATGGCTCAAACTCACGGATCGGGAGATCATGACCTGAGCTGAAGTCAGATGCTCAACCGACTGAGCCACCCAGGCGCCCCAAATTCAGATTTTGCATTTCTCTTGTGACTCACTTCTTTCTAGGATTTCTTGAAACTCTGGAAGTATCAAACTCCATGTTCTGACTCATCAGACTGATAAAACTGCAGGTTTTTTGGCCGAAGTTCTGCAGACTGGGGAGTGGCCTCGGGACAAAGCTATATAAATACTGATTTAAGAGAATGTCATTCCCTTCATTTGAGGGTTGATTCTCCTTTAGTTTTTGTTTGTTTTCAGTTAGTCTCATGTCTTCAAGCAGATTTAAAAATTTTTTTGCTCAGGAGGCACCTGAGTGGCTCAGTCAGTTGAGTGCCTGACTCTTGATTTTGGCTCAGGTCATGATCTCACAGAGATCAAGCCCCACCTTGGGCTCCATGCTGAGTGTGGAGGCTGCTTAAGATTCTTTCTCTCTCCCTCTGCCCCTTTCCCCTGCTCAAGCTGTCTCTCTCTCAAAAATATTTTTTTTTTTTTGCTCGGGGTTTATAATTTTTAATCCATAAGAGAGTTAGTCCAATATAAACTACTCTTTCATGTCTTAACATGATTTTTAAATTAATTTGGGCATGATTTTGTCTGTGTTTTTCTGAAAAGCATTTGTGAAGTTTCTAATCTAACTTTCCATGGATAAAAGCACATTTTTATCTTCTTTAAAAATCCCTGGATGAGCACTGGGTGTTGTGTGGAAACCAATTTGACAATAAATTTCATAAAAAAAAAAAACAAACCCTGATAATTGAGGGATTTTTCTATCCTATCTACTGGAATTCAAATTTAAAATGTCAATTCATCTGGCATAAAAAGTTCCCGATTTGAGATCCAGTGAAACCTTACTATGTTTGAGCCCAATGTTACTCAAACACAAAGATCAGTTAGATAGAAACATTTTACTTATTTATTAGTCACTAAGCCCTCTTGAGGGCAATATGTATTATACATCTAGATATGATGTGGCATACAAGGCTTTCATTTGGCCTTTATTTGTCCCTTAACATCTTAGAAAAATTCTCTGATATCCTGGGGTGGAATCAAGGTAAATGACCAAAGAGTGTGGTTAAAGTTTGTTTTATGATGTTTTTAAATTATCTGAATGCATTGATTTCAGTTTGCTGAAGGAGTGACCTTTTCATTTAATTACCTTTCTAGAGAACACTGCTTTTCTAGCCAATTCAGAGGTCCTATTTTCTCCTCTACCTTTCCAAATTCTACTTATCTTTGACATCCATCCAGTCCATGGCTTCAGATTTTCCTACCAGTGAACCTATGCCACTTTATGTAGGGCTTTCCCTCATGATATATCCATTAATACACATTCCAAGCTATGCAGAGGCTTAGAAGGCAACTGAGATGAGAGTGGGAACAGAAAAGAGGTGGCCTTAAAATCTGCTAACGTACTTTTAAAGCTAGTAGGTCAGAATCAGCCTTTTCCTTTCAGAAACACTCCTCAAGGTAGGTGCTGTCCTGTTTCATTTTATAATCTAATCACCTCATCTGAATATAATCTTCTTTCCCACAAAGATCAGAAGATTATTCAGGGCAAGTATCATGCTTCCTCCTTCTTGCATAGAATCCAGCATAATATTTCACATAAGAGTGAAAATTTCCCGGGGCACCTGGGTCGGTCAGTTGGTTAAGCTTCCAACTCTTGATTTCAGCTCAAGTCATGATCTCACAGTTCGTGAGATCGAGCCCTGCATCAGGCCAGAGATGACAGCATGGAGGCTGCTCGGGATTCTCTCCCTCTCTTTCTGCTGCTCCCTCATGCGTGCTCATCCTCTCTCTCTTTCTCTCTCTCTCTCTCTCAAAAAAAATTAAACTTAAAAGAAGGAACTTAAAAAAAAAGAGTAAAACATTATTTGAATGAGTTACTTTGAATTTTGACCATTTGGCTGAATCTGTTTGGTATTTTGCTTATAATTTTCTAATTACCTGACAGTGTTTGGTTTTGATATCCCACCAAAGAGCATGAAGATACATACATTGAAGATTTATAGTTTGGCTTCTGCCTGATTTTCCAGCCACCTCTAATACTACATATTCTCCCTCACTTGCTATGGTCTTGCCACATTGGTGTCCTCTTAGTACTTTCATACCTCAAGCAATTCCTTCCTCCGAGCCACTGCACTGTCGTGTCCTCTGCCTCGAATGGCCATGGTGTGGTTAGTGCTTCTCATCACTTAGGTCTCAGATCAAATGGTCATGTCTCAGAGAGGTCTTCCTGATCTATCTTCCTTGTTCCCTTGAAGCTGATCCAAATCATTCTCTTACCCATCGCTCTGTTTTACTTTCTTCAGAACTTACTACAACCTGAAATTATCCTCTTAATCCGTGCTTACATGTTTATGGTCTGTCTTCCCACATTAGAGTCTAAACTCTATGAGAGCCAGGAGCTTTGTCTCCTTCAGGGAAGTATCCCTAATGCTCAGAATGGTGGCTAAATGAGAGAATCTTTTGAGTTGTCACCCTGGGTGCCATCTTGAAAACAATTTATAGTGGATGCAGTATTTCAATGTTCACAATTTTAATTTGATTTCAGTGAAACATGGCATAGAAGTAGAGGCTAAAGAGATGTTCTTAAAGAATAAAGAAAGCACTAGTGAAAGCACAAGTCATAAGATCTACCAATGAAAAGCAAAAGAAAAATAGTGACAGTGTCTTACATCCAAGGGTAATAGCTAGCTAGCTATAATGATAATGAGTACCTATCATGCTCCAGGTATTGTTACAAATATTAGACTTAAAAAAATCTCATTTAGTCCTTGTAACAACTCTATAAGTATACTATAATAACCTCCATGATGACATTGAGAGCAGAGACTAGATGAGAAGTTATGTAGGTTGATATGTCTGGGGTTATAAAGCCAGTAAGTAGCACAGCTGGGACTCAAACCCAAGCAGTTTAATTCCAGTCTGTGGTTGTAACTACTGGGCCATATCTTTTCATTTCCACCGAGTACAGAACTGATTTATTTTAGTTGTCTCATTCATTTTTCAAGCAAATCTGGCATTATTCTTCTGCCTATAGTTTTACAACTATTTGGTTTAGAATAAAGAATAATGGATTTAGGGTTGAGTTTTAGGTCCAGGTATATTACTAATCTATGGTACCTTCAACCTAACTTGTTCAATCCCCAATTCTCAAATATGTAAAAGGGAGGCGTGTTTGAGCCATATTAAAGATAAACTAATATACTTTTTTTTTTCCTGTTATGGGGGCCCTGAGCACCATGCTGCTGATACATTTTGGAAGAATATTGTAAGGAATATTTAATACATTACCTGAACTTTATTCATCTCCAGTTTGTTCTTCTCATTGGCACTCTGGTCTTGTTTGCTAGCTCCCTTTTTCTGAGGGCCTTTTCCAAAGAAGATGTAATTTACAAAGGCATATTCCAGGAGAGCCAGGAACACAAACACAAAGCAACCCATCAGGTAAATATCAATCGCTTTGACATAAGGGATCTTCGGCAAAGTCTCCCTGAGGTGAGTGCTGATGGTTGTCATTGTCAGCACGGTGGTGATTCCTATGAAACAGAAAGACACATCTTAGCTGAATGCACTTGTTAAGCTGCCCTTGAAAGACTAAGACAGATGCTATTTCCTTATTGGTGTCCCAGAATGATGGCAGCAATGTGATAAACCACTAGGCAAAAGGAGCAGATATTTGGAAGGACAAAGCTTCAGACTCCCCATACAGGCCATGAACAAATCGTAAAACAGGATGTACCATTAATGGAGGGTTGGAAGCCATTTTAAAAAAAATAATACACATAGAAGAAAGAAGAATAAATGGGCCTGCATATCAAAATCCCATTGATGTGCTCACTGTTTCTTGTCAAATGTTCCTCATTCTGTTACACACCGGGTAACCCGGACTTCTTCCGGGTCTCAGCGTCTTGCTCATTTTCCTACTAAATCTGTCCTTGTGACACTAACGCCCACAACAGCCACTACCAAACTGAAAGTTGGTAACCATCGTGAGGAGACCTACTTCATTCCATAAGTCTATAATATATACAAGGTCAGTATTACACGTGAAAATAATAATGCATCATTCATAGTGAAACAACACTAAAAGAAGATATATGTAAGAAAGTTCGCGATTTGCATCAAACATTTGATTTATGTATTTTTAAAATAAAACCTTGTTGCTTTGATTTTTCAAATATTACCTCTAGTTCTTGATTCCAGAGCCTAGAATGAATTACTTCCCTGGAGTCAAGAAAAGATTTCCTGAAAAATTCAACTTGGATTTGTTAAAGAAGGTTAAGACTGTAAACTCTTAAAAGGAAAATTCTGTTTTGTCTATTTTGTTAAGCACAAGCTTTCTTAACCATATAATCTTTGCATGACTGTAATAAATATTTGGTGTTGATGATGGCAATGATGAAATGTAATTGGGAAAAACAAAACTAAAGAGGAAGTTGGAATCTTACGTAGATTATTTGTGCTATAATACTAATATTACACATTTATATAGCATATTACAGTTTTATTTTATTTTATCTTTTAAGTTTATTTATTTTTGAGAGAGAGAGAGAGAGAGAGAGACTGGGTTAGGGACAGAGATAGATAGAGAGAGAGAGAGAGAGAAAGAATCCCAGACAGGCTCCGTGCTGACAGCCCCAACATGGGGCTTGATCTCATGAATAGTGAAATCATGACCTGAGCCAAAATCAAGAGTCCGATGCTTAACTGACTGAGCCACCCAGGTGCCCCAATATTACAGTTTAAACACAGTTATGAATTATCTTATATGACTGCCATAACAGCTTGCTGAGTATGATAAGGCAGGTATATGATTTCTATTTTATAGATGCATAAACAGAAATTCTGAGATTAGTTATTTTCCATAGATCACCCAGCTAGGGGCAAAAAAGCAAGGAAGTGTTAAACAAAAGGCACTTAAAATGAAAACAGAAAGATGAGAAGATAAAACTTGAAACTTGATGACAATCCTTAAAAATAAAGACAGGAAATGTTAAAATGGGTGTTAAAAACAAACGACATCCGGCAAAGAGAATAGAAGGTAGAAACTGAAAAGGGCGAACAATAGTTTAGCACTCATTTGCCCATGAGATTATTCTGGATAAATTCCCTGATTTGACTATTCAACTTTAAGAGAACAGATAAAATAGGAAGTCGGAGTTAGCATATAAAAAGTTAAAATGGGGGGCGCCTGGGTGGCGCAGTCGGTTAAGTGTCCGACTTCAGCCAGGTCACGATCTCGCGGTCCGTGAGTTCGAGCCCCGCGTCGGGCTCTGGGCTGATGGCTCAGAGCCCGGAGCCTGTTTCCGATTCTGTGTCTCCCTCTCTCTCTGCCCCTCCCCCGTTCATGCTCTGTCTCTCTCTGTCCCAAAAATAAATAAACGTTGAAAAAAAAAAATTAAAAAAAAAAAAAAGTTAAAATGGTTCAGATCAGTGATGAATTCCAAAGTACTGCACTGATCTGAAATGCCATCATGAATGGTCTCACTTATTTCTTTGAATAAAATTTTAAAGTTCACCCAATATAATTCTAGCTAATATCCTCAGCAGAAATAAACAGTTCATTCATTTACAAATCCACTAATTACTTTTTGGTTTCTACTCTTTGATTTAAATTTTTAAGCAAGAAGGGTTAGTAAACAAATGCCTTTTTTACTTAAGTTTTAAAATGTCACAGATTTTACATTTCAAAGAGAAGATTAAGTCAGCATTTTATGTGCTAACATCTTTAATCAAAATACCATTAGCTTTGGGGATAGATGTGTAAGGAGAACCACAATTTATGACCTTGATAGTTGTATTCCCTGCTGTTGACATCATCCACTGTTTTTTCCTTAACCATAGTATACACATACTCATGTTCACATTCAAATAATATATGCAGATTCATACCTATGATGTGATCAACTATTTGTTGCCTTTCCTTAGTTTTGGAATGTTCAAAGGTTGATAAGGGGCTACCAGCATTTGACTGTGAGCCATTAGAAATTAGTCATTAGAAATAAGTTATAGAGATGACAATTACTTTGAGTGTGAAGGGGATGCTGAACATCTAACCCAGTTCAGCAATCTCAAAAGAAGTGATGTGTATGTCAGCTTAGCTGGAAATGATGCTGTTATGTATTTGGTGTGTGTGTGTGTGTGTGTGTGCGTGTGCGTGTGCACGCACACATGTGCACGCATGTTTGAGAATAAGCCCCAGAAAATGATAACTGAGAGGGGTCTAGGATCAAATAATGAGGCACACCCATACATGCTCAGATTCATCAAACGGACCTTATATATTCTTTTTTTTTTTTAATTTTTTTCAACGTTTATTTTATTTATTTATTTATTTATTTATTTATTTATTTATTTTTGGGACAGAGAGAGACAGAGCATGAACGGGGGAGGGGCAGAGAGAGAGGGAGACACAGAATCGGAAACAGGCTCCAGGCTCCGAGCCATCAGCCCAGAGCCCGACGCGGGGCTCGAACTCACGGACCGCGAGATCGTGACCTGGCTGAAGTCGGACGCTTAACCGACTGCGCCACCCAGGCGCCCCCGGACCTTATATATTCTAACTTTCCAAGGAATCCTTTAAAGTCTCAAATATAGCCTTTCAGTTTGCTGCAATTACTCAACCATGGCAAGATTAATTTTGAATTTTGTTCCTCCAGGAAGGAAACCATTTTTATTCTGTGCTGATCACAGGTCATTAATATAGCTGATGAATGTCTGTGCCCTATTCAAGTGCGACGAGCTCCATTTAAGGAAAACTCAGATCGATACAACTTAACTTTAATGTTCGAAAAATAGTATTTTTTAACAATTGACATATCTTGTTAACAGTCACAAGGTTTAGCTTTCTCCAAATCCATTTGAGAATAATGCATTGTATGAGAAAGAATGAAATCATGCCATTCACAGCAATGTAAATGGAACCAGAAGGTATTACGCTGAGTGAAATAAATCAGTCAGAGAAGGACAGGTATCATATGTTTCCACTCATATGTGGATCTTGAGAAACTTAACAGAAGACCATGGGGGAAGGGAAAGGGAAAAATAATTACAAAGGGAGGGAGGCAAACCATAAAAGACTCTTAAATACAGAGAACAAACTGAGGGTGGATGAGGGGTGGGGGAGAAGGGAAAATGGGAGGGCACTTGCTGGGATGAGCACTGGGGGTTGTATGTAAGCCAATTTGACAATAAATTATATTACAAAAAAAAAGAATACAACATACAAAAAAAAAAAAGAGAGAGAATAATGCATTGTAAATGTTCTTCATTGTAAAAAGCAGAGACCAAAGAGGAAATCATCACAAAGTTAGTAAAAATTAGTGTAATGAAAATTTAAAAATAGGCTCTAAGAAGCACTAATATAGCTAGTATTAATTATATTTCAAGATTTTTTTTGGTAAAATGCTAAGAAGATATTGCACTGTAAAACATTCATCCTGAAAATGCTTACCCTTTGATATTTTACTATAAGGACTCTTATGGTAATCGCATTCTTTGACTTGCTCTGAGAGAAAGCCATTGCTCATAATTTCTAACAATGGTTGGTTGGTTGAAGCTAAATCCTACCAGCTCTTTTCAGTGCTGGGAATGCCTTACCTAGTGCAACTCTGGCTGCAGATGCATCATAGTTGATCCAAAAAGACACCCAGGACAGAATTGTAATCAATGTGGAAGGCATGTAGGTTTGCAAAATGAAGTAGCCAATATTTCTCTTTAGACGAAAACTTAGTGACAGTCGTGGATATGCCCCTGAATTAAAAAAGGAAAACAGAAAAAAAAAAATCAGATCTCCATTTGGTAGGAATCATCTTCTTTCTTTCACAGTGCCCCGAGTTCATTTGGAGGGAAATAACCTCACCAGTTGTGAACTCCACTTTCTTGGAGACCATCTTGTAGTCGACAATTGAAAACTGAGGAAGCTCAATTTTATTAACTCCAGTTACTGCTCCCTCTCCTCCATTCCAGTAAAACTCAATGTCGTCAGTGGTATAGCCATCTGAAACCAAGAAATACAGCATGGTTAAATAGAGTTAGGTTGGTCTAGAAATTCATTTTGAAGAGTCTTGGAACTGGAGAGAAAATTCCCAGCAAGTGGTGGTAAGACAACAATGCTTTAAATAGGATGGCATATAGGTCTCATGATGAGCACTATTCTTGCATTGAGAAGACAGATGCATCTGCTTTAGTGGACATAAACTCTGTGCTCATTCAGTGATGTCTGATATCACTGCTCCTTATTTAGTTTCTTTGCATCTACTAATGGGAATTCTTTGGTTAGATAAGGCGATAGCTGGATTCTAGTACCTGAACATAGATTTTTACTATGCATCCTTTAACAATAATACATAATAATAATTGAGCACGTATTTGTTAAAAGGGATATGGAAAAGGTAAAATGGTGGAGTATAATGAAAAACCAAATTTGTACATACTGATTATATGATCAAGACATTTAAAAAGAAATACACAGGGGCGCCTGGGTGGCGCAGTCGGTTAAGCGTCCGACTTCAGCCAGGTCACGATCTCGCGGTCCGTGAGTTCGAGCCCCGCGTCGGGCTCTGGGCTGATGGCTCGGAGCCTGGAGCCTGTTTCCGATTCTGTGTCTCCCTCTCTCTCTGCCCCTCCCCCGTTCATGCTCTGTCTCTCTCTGTCCCAAAAATAAATAAACGTTGAAAAAAAAAATTTAAAAAAAAAAAAATAAAAAGAAATACACATTTATTTTAGAAAGTAGGTAAACTTCTATTCATATATACATATATATTTATAATTCATTTATTTTGGGGAAAGCCCAAGTGGGGCAGGGGCAGAGAGAGAGAGACAGAAGATCTGAAGGGGGCTCTGTGCTGACAGGCTGACATCAGTGAGCCCTATGTGGGGCTTGAACCCATGAACCGTGAGATCATGACCTGAGCTGAAGTCAGATGCTCAACTGACTGAGCCACCCAGGTCCCCCTCATATATTTTTATTATATCTAATATACAGGTGAAAAATTAGGACTATATGAATTTTTAAATTAAAATTTTAAATTGAGGTATAATTACATGTAACATTAGTTTCAGGTATTCAGCATAGTGATCAATAATTCTATACATTATGCTTGCTCCCTGTGATAAGGGTAAAGAACTTTATGAATTTTTGTTTAACGTTTATTTATTTTTGAGAGACAGAGAGAGAAAGAGAGACAGACCATGAGTGGGGGAGGGGCAGAGACAGAGGGAGACATAGAATCAAAAGCAGGCTCCAGGCTCTGAGCTGTCAACACAGGGTCCAATGTGGGGCTTGAACCCACAGACAGCGAGATCATGAGCTGAGCTGAAGTCAGATGCTTAACCAACGGAGCCACCCAGGTGCCCCCTATGAATTCTTGGTAATACATTTATAGCTTAATCTTCATGAGGGTGAGCTTTTGTTAATTTAAGAGTAATGTATAGAGGATTGTAGATTGCATTATTAGGGTCTACCCTGAAGTCTATTGTCTTCTCTTTTCTACTTCTGTTTCCCCTTATCAGTGGTCTAGCTGGGTTATGGTCGCATAAAAAATTAACTTCTATAAAAACAATGTATGGGTATATTTAGAAGTCTAAAAATCAGTTCGGGCATATAGAAGGCTATAGTTGTCTCTTTCTACCTGGTAGACATAAAGAAGATATTTCTGAGTTCATTTGCTCTTTATATTCATCTCAGATAAAAAAAACCCATCAAATCCTTTATTTCCATTAGAATTACTAAGGCTTGTGTTTCGAATATAACCATATAATATAGTAGATATGATGCAGACCTACTTTTGATTAAAGCCAGTAATATTTTCCAAGAGATTAAAAAAAAGAACATATTTAAAATTTAGGAGAGTGCCAAGTCTTCAGTGAGGCTCACTGAAAACATACCAGTGCAAGGATGTAGGAAATTTTAATCTATTCTCTTTTTTTTTTTGAGGGGAAATAAACCTGTCTCAATTTTATTACTTTACACATTTCTAACTTATCTTCACAAAAAGCTCTTTTTTGAATTCTTATTCTTAAACTCATTGAACCCACAACCTTTTTATATTTGTTACTTTTGCCCCTCTATAGAGGTTATTATTTACTGTGTGATAGGTTTCAATTTAGCTTATTTTATTTCTCTTTAAACCATTTCCTTCTAGGTCTAAGAACTTGCCTTTTCTTCAAAGGGTAATCTTCCATATTCAGTAACCCATTTTACAATGACTCAAGTGTAGCCATAGAAACAGAAGATATTTATTTTAGCTATGATCCCTGGTGTCCAAGAAGCTGTGAGACCCTCTTTACCTATTGGATTTAGAGTGATCTACATCTTCTTGGCTTATTGACTTACTGGCCTATTGGGGATTTATGATGTGTCCATGTAGGTTCAGCAGTTGTAACAAACGTACTACTCCGATGGGGGATGTTGATAACGGAGGAGTCCATGTATGCGGAAGCTTGTAGCATATTGGAAATCTCTGTATCTTCCTCTCAATTTTGGTATGAACATAAAACTGCTCTAAAAAAGTAAAATTCTTTAAAAAATAACTTCTAGGGGCACCTGGGTGGCTGGCTCAGTTGGTTGAGCGTCCAACCTGACTTCAGCTCAGGTCATGAACTCGTAGTCAGTGAGTGCCAGCCCTGTATTGAGCTCTGTGCTGACGGCTCGGAACCTGGAGCCTGCTTTGGATTTTGTGTCTCCCTCTCTCTCTGCCCCTCCTCCACTCACACTCTGTCTCTTTCTCTCAAAAACAAATAAACATTAAAAAAAGTTAAAAATAAAAAAATAACTTCTAAAAAAAACTCCACAGAAACATATTCATGCATATACATATATAGATAAATGAATGAATGAATGAATGAATGAATGAATAAATAAATAAATAAATAAATAAATAAATAAAATTTGATGGTAATTTCAGAGGATCATGGATCCCCTTGGAGCCTATTTATGGTTCTAGAATGAGAAAATGGCTAGTGGCACTATGATAGCTTAAATTCAACCCTGATGCTCTCCCCTCCATTTTCAATTCAGCTATGAACTA
This sequence comes from Lynx rufus, assembly GCF_022079265.1. Lineage (NCBI taxonomy): Eukaryota > Metazoa > Chordata > Mammalia > Carnivora > Felidae > Lynx > Lynx rufus. Next base: position 36,853,818 of record NW_025814845.1, on the reverse strand, counting down.
TTTCAAAGCCCAGCATGAAGTACAATCCGGGGAATGTGAGGTCTCAGCTCTGTCTGGATCTAGGGGACAATTGTGTCATGGGTTTTTTCCCCCGCTCTGGGGACTAGTGGCATGGAGGTCTTGAATGGGGATTGGGACAGTGAGATTGATGAAGAAAGCTGAATGCAGGGGCTCTTTGGACCCGCTAAATAAAGGGCACAAACACTTGGGTAACTGGAGGAATTGTTTTGAGCCGTGGGAGAGTTGAAAAGGTAGGCTGCCTCAGAGACAGAGACTACCTCCTGATCTACCAGCAAGAGAATGACATTTTACCAGGAGCTCATTGTCCTTTTCACCTAAAACATTGTTTCCATTTTCAGTGCTCTGGCAGCTGGGTCCAAACCACAAGGTATATGTAAGAAAAAACAACAATGCTTATAAGAGAATCCCATAGTCCTAGAGAAGAAAAGCAAGCAGAACATCCAGAGTATATGGCCCCTTGTGAAAATAACTGGTGGAGGAGGAAGACAATAGTTTGAACTCTTCAATTCCCATCCTTATTAAAAATATAGGAAAACCTAAAAAAAATATATATATATATAAATATAGGAACACTTAAGTATATTTGATTAGAGCACAGAAATCTTCCTTCTACTAAAACCCATAGATTTTAATAAAAGATGTTTTAAATAAATTGAGGAGATGGTCACTGGTGAGGCCAGATTAACATTTTAAAAGACAGCTTGAAAGAAATATCTCAAAAGAAAACAAAATTACAGAGATTTGGAAAGTATGAAGAAAACATAATGGCTTTGAAGGACTCATCTAAAAGATCTAATATATAAATAAATAGTAGGCAGTCTTGAAAGAAGATGAACCATAATAAATAAAAAGAAAACACAAGTTCTCTTGAGCTTAATAAATATTTTGCAAATTGAAAGGCTCATTATATTAGGTAATTGTGATAGCATTCCTGAACTCCAAGAGTAAAAGGATAATCTTAGGATTTCCCAGACAGAAAGTACAAGGTATTTTCAAAGGAAAACATATTGGACTTCTTGTATGGAAAGGAAAAGCTTATGGAATAATATTCACAGAATACCTAGAGTATAGGCAAAAAGGACAGCAAATCTGAGACCCAAGGGTCCCATTCCCTGCCAAAATATTGCTTCTTTCCAGAGATGATATACAAAGCTACAAAGATTAGAGAACATATCACCCAGGGACCTATTTGAGGAAACTGTTCTACAGAGAAGTCTAATCAAATAAATGAATCAGGACGGATAATTAACACATAAAAAGGGAAATCACCTTGGAAACGGGGGGCTTGTAAAGAATCATAAGACTAGTTTGTTCAAATCTATGCAAACAAATTAGAAAATCTGAATGAAATGGATAATTTTTCATAAGAAAAGCATTTGTCCAAATCAGGAGAGATAGGATATCAAACAGCTTGATTTCATTTCCTATAAACAAACACCCACGGGACTCAAATATTTAAGAACTTATAAGTCTATTACTAGTTAAACAGTTCCAAAGTAAAGGCTAAGATTGAACACTTCCAAATTATTTTCATTAAGTAAGTAGAACATATTAGTGAACAAAATCCAGCAGTACACTAAATAATAAGGAGTAACTAGTGGAGTTTATTCAGAGTGTGAATTGTTCAATATTAGAAAAATCTAGTAATATAATCTATTAATAGATTTAAAGAGAAGGAAAGCATATGATTATTTACAGAGGTGCCAAAGGGGCATTTGACAAAATGTAATAGCCATTTAGTCTTTTGACAAAACAATACCCAATAAATATGAATAGATACTTCCTTACATAGCAAGATATAGCTGAGTCTCAAAGCCAGCATCATATTTATTGTGGAAACACTAAAACATTCCTACAGAATTAACCGGGTAAAGGTGTTCACTACCATTGGTCTTATTTAACAGTGGTCTGGAAATACTAACCAATGAATTAGGCAAGGGAAAGAAAATTGAAGTATAAAGTTGTAAAGCTGCTGGTTAAGCTAATTTACAAATCATGCAATTGTATACTCAGTGAACCCTAAACGGTGAACTTAATAACAATTAGAAATAATAGGATTAGACATGATAATGGGGTACAAAATTACTGTATAGAAATGGGTAGTTTCAGATGTAAAGACAACAATTTATAATGTGTAATGGAAGAATATTTAAAAATAGATACAAAAATATATAGCGATAAACTGAAAAATATGCAAGACATATGCAGCATTGAGAACATTCTTGAAGGGCACAAAAGAAGCCTTAAATAAACAAAAAGGCATCTCATGTTTTTGAGTAGAAAGACTCAACATCATAGGTTCATTTGTAATTTAACGTGAATACTACACGAATAGGTTTTTGTTTTGGAAACTGAACAAAATAATTCCAAAATGAAAATAAACAAATCAGAAGTTCCGAGAAAACTCCAAAAAAAATAAGAGAGATAAAGGATACCTATTTTTATCAGGTAGTAAAATGTACTAAAAATCTTCAATAATGACAAGTGTTATTTTAATGCTGGTATAGACAGAGAGCTTAATGGGCCGCACTTAAAAATTCGGAACTAGAGCCAAAAAGAACAGAGGAATTTAGTATATAATAGAATTGGCACCTGGAAAAATTGGGAAGGAGACAGTTTCATAAATTATGTAGAAAAAATTGGGGAGCTACTGGAAAAAATTTGTTTGGACCTATATGTCATTCCGTGTATTATTATAAACGTCAAATTAATTGTAGTTTTATCTAGAAAATAAAACTATGTATGTACTAGAAGAAAACAAGGGAGAGTTCTTTTATAATTCTGGCATCAAGGAGACTTTTGTTGTTGTTGTTTATTTATTTATTTTGAGGGAATGAGAAAGTACAATGGGGGGGTGTGCCTGGGTGGCTCAGTCACTTAGCCTCTGACTTTGGCTCAGGTCATGATCTCACAGTTTGTGAGTTCAAGCCCCACATCGGGATCTGTGCTGACAGCTCAGAGCCTGGAGCCTGCTTCAGATTCTGTGTCTCCCTCTCTCTGCTCCTCCCCTGCTCATGCTCTGTCTCTCTCTTTCTCAAAAATAAATAAACATTAAAAAAATTAAAAAAAAAAAAAAGAAGAAGAAAGTACAAATGGGGAAGGGGCAGAGAGAAGGAGATACAGAACTCCAAGCAGGCTCTGCACTGTCAGCACAGAGCCTGATGCGTGACTCAAACTCATGAACTGTGAGATCATGACCTGAGCTGAGATCAGGGGTTGCACACTTAACTAACTGAGCTACGCTGGCGCCCCCTTGAGGAGCCTTTCTAACTGTAATACAACAAGCAGAAGTCATTTTAAAAAATGACAGATTTGTGCATATTAAAAAAAAAAAAAAAAGGTGTGGCATAACCCCATAAACAACATCAAAAACAAATAACAAACAAAAAATAATTATAGTGCATATTGCAGGTAATAACTACATTTCTTAATATATAGACTTTTCTACAAACAACAACAATAAAAGAAAATAACCAAAAACCTAATAACAAAATGGAAAAAAGATATTCAAAAGCAGTTCATTAAAAAGGGAAAAATACCCAATTCAATCATAATAAAAGAGATACAAATTAAAATTAAGACTATATCAAAATACCTTTTTTTTTTTTTTAACCTGACAATCTGGTAGGAATCCACAAATTGATAACACAGTATGTTGCTGAGCATGTGGAGAAGCAGACACTGTTATGTGGTGCTGGTGTGAGTGTAGTTTGATGTAACCCATACAGGATGCAGTTTGGCTTTATCTAGCAAAAATACAAATGTATATATCCTTTGACTCAGAAATTCCTATTCTAGAAATTGGTCCCATAGATTGAATTGAATAATTGTGAAGAGGGTATGCATAGGATTATTCATTGCAGCACTTTTTCTAATAACAAAATATTTGAAACAATATAAATGTCTCTCGATAGAGGAGTGGTTGACTAAATTATGGTACATTAATGCACTATTGTAAAGCTGTAAAAAAGAATGAGGAAATTCTTACATATAATATGAAAAACTCTCCAAAACTACTTTTTTTTTTTTAATGTTTATGTATTTTTGAGACACAGAGAGACAGAGCAGGAACAGGGGAGGGGCAGAGAGAGAGGGAGACACAGAATCTGAAGCAGGCTCCAGGCTCTGAGCTGTCAGCACAGAGCCAGACGCGGGGCTCGAACTCACCGACCGTGAGATCATGACCTGAGCCGAAGTCCAACGCTTAACCGACCGAGCCACCCAGGCACCCCTCTCCAAAACTACTTTTAATGAAAAGAAACCCCCACAAAGTTCAGCTATAACATTGTAATATGTGTGAGAAAAATATGGGAAAAGCAACAACATGATTGTCTATACTTTTATATGTATAAAAGAACCTTGGGGGGGGTGGTCAGATAACAAATTGGTAATTATTTCCTTTGGGGGGACTAAGTAGATGGGCGATAGGGATGGGAGGGAAAATTGCACTATATTTATCTTAATATTTTTTGATTTTTGAATCCTGTGTATCTGTTAAAACATGAAAACACTGAATTAAAAAAAAAGATGTCCTAGATTCTGTATATTTTCTACATGTGAGCAATATGGTTTCAAATACACATGACCAGTGTGACCTGGAAAAGATACAGAATGGGGTTGAGTTTCAAAATCTATCCAGCAGAGATATAGTGGAGTGCAAATTTCCCCAAATTCCTTTGCTCTTAAGCTCATCAGAGGTAGACTGAGGGCCCTGTAGCTAAGATTCCGGTAGAGAGGAGCCCTGCCTTGTAACGCTGTACTTTTTAAAGGACTGGATGGACATTTGTATATGACTACGTGACTGTGTGACAATGGCGGGTCCCAGTGGTGGAGGTGGATCGGTCATAAAGGCATAGCCTTAGGAACTTGGCAGCTGGGACCAGCCCTTGCTTGTCAAGTTCACTTAGATCTGCTGAGTCTGCTGTCCGCCAGGAAGGAGGAAATGAGCTTCCAGGATCATCCAGACCTGTATCTCTTCAGAGCCATAAAAGTGCCTTCCATCAACACAAAATCCGACCAGTTTAAAAATTCACAATGCCCCTGAGAAGAAAACAAACCAATTGGCTTGGAAAAAAAACAAAGTGCTGATGCTAGGCCTGGGGAAAATTTCTCCCATGCACCTTTTTTATGCGATGATAAATACCTCAGCCACATCCACTCAGGAAGACGGTGTGAAAGGTAAACTTTTTCAAAATGATAGATGGAATCAAAATAAATACAATTTAGTTTAAAAATCCTTTAAAGAAGCCAAGACAATATACTTCAAATTTAAAGCTGCCTTCTTGTCACACTTGAACGGAGTGTGGGGTTTAGACTAGCATGTCTCATACCCTTTGCTCACCTTTATATGGGGTTGGAGTGGTTTTCATCCAGGCAGGCTCTTGTTTGTCTCGTCACATTTCACAAAGAGATACTGTCCTATTCTAAGCTAGATTACACATGATTTTGCTTTTAGCTGGCAACATAGAGTATTTAAACTGTAAGTATTTGTTTGGGAGGAAGTTCTAAAACCTAGTATCTAGAGACTCTCTGTGGAGAGACATAGTATTTATAGATCAAAGCCTGAGTACAAACCCTTGACCTTGTCCCAGTTTGGGGACGGTTTCACCTACAGCTTTTGACCTCATTAAGCCTCTATCATTACTTTGTGGCCCTGGGTGGCCTGTTTCTAGTAGGCAGTAAAAACAGGGATGATCAAGCACAGCTTCTACGTTAGCTTCTATGTGCTGCTTATCAGGGGTACCTGCTTGCTCACTTCCTCTTCCCGAGTGCTCTAATACAAGGTCTTTGCTGACTCTTCTCCCCTGCCATGGGCAACTCTGGATTCACCCTCTCATCTTCCTGGATACCCATCAGGACCTCTGCTGAAGCACAAATACCAACTACCTCTAAATTGGCAAAGACAGATCAATGGAAATTATATTTAACATTCTAATACACATATTTTGAGTGCCTACTATGTATCAAACACTATGCCGGGAACTAAGGATATACAGTGGGTCACACATGACACTGCTTTTCAGGATCTAATGGTCTAATAACAGGCTGAGCAAATTGGCCAGAGTGGTGGAGCATCTATTATTACTTCCAGAGAGAATAATATGTACAGTGAATAAACATATAGAGGGGATAACATAAGATTAGGAAGATGTCGGCAGGAGACTGTGGTTTACTTCATAGAAGTTACTCAATAAGCAATCCAATTTTATCAGGAAAACTGAAATTTAAGGGGCAAAGTTAAATACATACAAACATTATAAAATCTTCAAAGATTCCAGTATGCGAAGGTAAGAGTGGGCTGACAAGGGGACAGTGGTTGGTAGCCATGACTGAGTGTAGGAAGAAGTGTAGGCAGATACCTAAGGCACTTGTCACAGCTCTTCTGCCCCCAAGTGACTTTTATCAACTCAACTATGCACTTGCCTTGAACGAAGCACAAAACAATGTTGAATTTTACTTGGCTTCTTTGTCTTCCACCGGGCTCTGAGCCCTTGAGGTCAGGAACCAGTTTTCCTTCCTTTTTGTACCCCAGTAGCATATGTATCAAGCTCCTAGCATACAATCGGTATCCACTAAAAGTTTGTAGAATATTGAATTTTTGCTCCTTGTCATTAGGACTCCTGGTTCTGTGTTACCAACCTTAACCCGACAACCAGGCACGAACCTGTGTACGTGTCTCTACTCATTTATTGTGTAGATATTTATTGAGAGCTGACTATGTGCCAGGTGGTGGAAAAGTACTGGAGGTATAATGGTAAATAAAGTTGACATGGCTCTTGTCATCTGGGAGCTTGTAAATGTCATCTAAAATGCTACATCTTTCACCATAGAATTCCTTCTATGTCAGGTATTATGTGTATTGGCTTTCTTTAGCATGTGTTCTAATCTCCTTCAGGAAAGACAACTACATTTTCCAGATTTCCTTGCAACCAAGGGTGTGGATAGGATTTAGGCTCCCTGCATTAGATGGAGTTAAGTGATGTCAGAGATGGTATTTGAGGTACTCATTTTTTTTTTTTTTATACAGCTCATAGAGTATAGATGGCTGTGGAACCAGAAATTCTGATTTTAGCTCGAATCAACATGGTGGTGGAAGCTACCTGATGACCAGCTTCCTGATTGTGGTGGTGTTATCAGTTCCCTTGAAGGGCCAGTCTGCACTGTAGCTCTGGGAGTCATGTCCAGTGGCTCAGCCTAGAGCCCACTCTTTCAATCCTTTAATTTTGTAAGCACCACTTTCCTCTATTAAATCTCTCTCTGCTTAAGCTAGCCAAATGGGCTTCTGTTATCTGCAATAGAAACTGTATTGATACATTCTCTTTCTCTTCTAGGGAAGAATTATTTGCTCCAGGTTTGGGATTACCAGCGCTTTTCGTTAGAACCTCCCTTGTGGGGGTGCCTGGGTGGCTTAGTCAGTTGGGCATCCGACTCTTGATCTCAGCTCGGGTGTTGATCTTGGGGTCCATGAGTTCAGGCCCTGTGTTGGGCTCCACTCTGGGCGTGAAGCCTACTTGAAAAAAAATAATAAAAACAAACCTCTGTTATGGCTCGTGCCAGCCTTTCATTTGGTGTTTCTGTGCCTCATGTCCCGCTTTCTACACACTGTACTGCTGAGGCTGGGTTCCCTGTCTCTTTGGCTTTGTGTTAGATGCTGCCCCTCAGAAGAACTGGCTGAAGCTTAGAAGATAGAAGGGGAGGGAAGGTTCTGGATTCTGGCTCTAGCAGTGTAGTTGTGTTGCAGTTGATGGTGATTGCTGCTGGAGCAGTAGGGTGATGCCATATCCTTGAAGCTGAGCAAGAGGCAGCATCTCTTTGGGAAACTCTACACTTCGAACACCATCTCTGACAGGATCTCAGCAGATTCAGACTCATGGGCTCCATCCAGCACGGGAGTATTAGCCATTTCTGTCTTTTGCTCCTTCAGCATCCCATCCTCCTTCTCCCTTTCGCTTTTCCAGCCCTTCCAGTTTTTATAACCAATTCTCTCTATTGAATTACCTTTTTGAGCAAACTTGAGCAGTTTCTGCTTTCCTGATGGAATCCTGTCAGTTACATAGTACATCGTATCATGTGAATATTTCATCTGTTTATGTAGCTTTGTGTTTATCTCTGCCATTTGTGTCCTTTGTCCCTCTCTATATACCTTATGAAAGCAAGGCCTTCTTTGATTCATTTTTTAAAAATTCCTGATGCTTAGAACAGATTCTGTCTACAGTCAGCATCCAATACATATTTTTTAATAAATGGATTAGTGAATATTGTTTGCAGCTTAGAGTTCTAAATTTATTGTCTCAGCCAGGTAGCTTGATATAGGTAATTGTATGGTAGTATTCTTGAGCTGGATTTACTCCTTGATTAAGATGATTCTGGTCATCAGGGACTTGCAGGTGGGTCCGGGCATCAAGGACGTGGAAAACCCTGCTTGTTAATTTTAGACATACTGAGTAATGAGGTGATAAGTTACAACCTCAAGCCAGTTTTTGAATAATAGGATCTTATGGGAGAAATGGTAGCAATAATTAGAATTGTGAGACCGGAGACAGTCTGCAGCTTGGGGTTGGGAGAGGAGAAGGCAGTGGATGAGTCAAAACAACACCTCTCATTGTCTCCTACTTCTGAAGTCTCCCACTCCTGAAGTAGAACACTTCAATGCCATGCACAGAAAAAGGGCTGGAATACGGCCATCAACCAATACAGATTTTAATAGTATTCAACTGCTCATACGCTCAGTGGTCTGGGTCTTTATTTCCAAGCTCACTTATGCTTTGTTTAACTAAAACCCATTAGACTTAGCGTTCAAGGCACTGAGATAATTACACATGATTTGGGGGAAAAAGAAAATGCTCACTCCATTTCAGGTAGAAGTTTGAGTTCTCCTGAGAGCAATAATGGCAGCTGGATCCAAAGGGAAGAATAGAGGCCTAGAAATACACTATTATTCAAAGGTTACACAAGAACATTTTGCCACAGAGAGCGAACATCAATTTACTCACACCTCAACAACCTATTTACCAAAGGCTTTCCTTTATGAACCAGTGACTTCACACCGTGCCTCAAAGCCTGAACACTTGGATACCAAGGATATTGTTTCCTAGCAACAATAACTACACAGAAGCTCTCAAAATTTCCTCTCTGTCCCTGGGGACTTCTTGGTGCAGAAAGTACAGATAAAATTAAGTTGATGTCAATGGATAAGGATGCATGGAGCTAGTACAAATGTAGAAGTATCTGGATGTTAGTGTTTCTCTTTATTATTTGAAACACTCTGTTTCGGATCCCTTTTCTAATCTGAAAATAAAAATCACTCCCCACTGTGCTTAATAGACCCGAGAGGATGGTCTAAAATTGTATTTAAATTGTGTCTTAGATCCTGTAGATATTTAAGCTTCTAACCCATGAGTGGGCAGAAGTAAATGTATTTCCCTTTGTGGAGCAGCCATAGCCTCATCTCGAGTTTCACAGTGTGGAGCTTGATTGGCTTAGGTCACTTGCTAAAATATCACCCCCTTTGCTGTAGTGACTGGCTCAGGATTAGGCAATAATCTAGGTTTAAAACAATCAGCTCATTGTAATCCCTCGGTCAGATTATTTCTTGGAAATAAGCAGGTGATCCAAGTTCACTCCTAGAGAAACCTGGGACTTTTGTTCAAAAGTTGGAGGAGAGGTTTCCCTCTCTCTTTTAGCTGTCAGCAAACAAAATGTGTTTAGTGGAAAGTGGCTGGTCCAGTTACAAGAGCCAATATGTTCCCTTCCTATTTTCATCAGTTCCTACTTGCCTTTGTTTGAAGGGTCCTAAATCACACTCATGATCAGCATTTCAACTGTTGTTAGAAAATGATCTATTGAAATACACTTAGTAGTCCACCACTCCCCGGTTCTTCCTTCTCCTTCCACATGAGGGCAGAAATATTGGGAGTTTATCAGTATCTCTGTTCTTATAACTGTGTAGATACTTCATGTTACAAGATTATCGGGTATTTGTAATCGTGCATCTCAGCAGCAGATAAGGAAGCCAACGGGGTGTAATCCTTCCAGTGGCTCCAAATGTGTTACAACATTTATTCTAAGAGCTACTTTGGATTCCTTTCTCACTCACATCTGTATCTCTGTGATATCCCAAGAAGCAGTAAACAAACTATGGAAGGCATATTTTTAAAGTATTGTCACAGTATTAAAAAAACCTTAAGTACAAATCCGTGCGGTGATCCACTTAGTGTTTGACTCCTATCTGATAAGGTACTGTTTGAGTGGTCATCCAGTCCCTAGGGATGGCTGTCATTTTTTTTTTTTTTCTCAGTCAACTCAATTGTTAATTAGGTTTATAAGTAAACATTAGAAAATATGTCCTTATAATAGGTAAAAATTCATCTTCTTAGAGAGTATTCATTATCTAATCCTTGTCTACCTGTTGTGTTAGTAGGAAGACCAACCCAGTACCTTTTCTACACGTGATAGCACCTCCCATTTTTTGAGTACCCCTCTCAGGATTCCTTTCAGTCTTTCATTCTCCCAGCTCTGATCTTTCCCAGGATATCCTGTCTATGAAACTTTGCTCAGTAGTATCCAGTTTGCTGGTATGCCCCTTGAAGCGTGGAATCCCAAACTGAGAGGTGGCTATAACACCCTTGTCTCTGCCACCTCTCTGAGTTATCTGGCTCCTTTCCCTGACTCCCAAGGTTAATTCTGTCCTGGTCCTTGAGCCACTCCTGACGGATTTAGGAATTAAGCAGTGGCAGATCTGGAATTATATCATGTCCTTCAGGTTTGGAATCTTACAGCCCAGGCATGTTTTCTAGTTTCTACCCACTCCAGTCAAGCCTTTGGCATCTCCTATGTTTGCCCAATATGTAAATTCCCAGAATGACTTTTCAAGAGTCTTGCTCCTTCATATCTGATTGCTTAATACTGCCTAGTCTATTAATCCTTGTATGCGCTAGATTATCTCCATTTAAAGATTTTTAGACCCCAGGCACTTCTGCTTTTAGAGACACCTTCTCACATTATATTAACTACATTAAAATGCATTAACATCCCATGTTAAACATAATTTACATGTCACTATAAAAGCACTGGATTTTAGCTGACTTGTTAATGCTATATTTGTTTTAAGATTATAGTTCTCTTTATGTATCTTCGAGCCAATAATTTAAGACCCTTGAGAAACTCGTAGCATATAAGACATTTTGCCTATAGTGCTTGATGGCAAAATGGCTTGGCTGGATCCCAGATACCAATAGGGCTTTAGTGTATTGCCTAACATCTCCCAAGGTTTCTTTATTTGGAATACATCCAGTTCCTCTTAAATCTCCCACTGACGGGAATCCTGCTATGATCATCAGATCTCCTGACCCTAATCGTTGGCCCATCCTGAATTCTAAATTAGCTAGCCACCTGTAATTTCCCAGGATGAAGTTGCCTGCCAGGTTGGACTGCTTGCAATCGCTCTACCCTTGGGCTGTCCAGGTGCTGTCTCAGAGACCGAAAGTCTGTCTGACTCTGTTCTGCCCTTCTCTATCATTTTTCTGGCCCCATGCTGATGAGATTCTTACATGCTTTATGCCATGCCTGTCTAACTCATGATACTCTCAGTGTGGGTGGCTAACAAAGAACACGACTTTTAAATATATACACATATATATGTATATTTTATATATCTATATATTTATTATGTATTTATATATTTAATACTTCTTAACATATATATATAATATATGTATATATATTATATGTATATATGTAAATATATATGCATTTAAATAGTGTGGAGCTCAATGCAGGGCCTTGAACTCACGACCCTGAGACCAAGACTTGAGCTGAGATCAAGAGTCAGGTGCTTAACTTACTGAGCCACCAGGTGCCTCAGAGCAAGACTTTTAAGTTCTAGTTGCTAGTCTTACTGGTCTTCTATTACAGGAGCACAAGTTCAAATTAGCATTTTGACAGTCACATTTTCCCCCTCTTCAGACTCAAATATAGGATTTATATTGTCCCCTTAAATGTTATCTAATTCAATGTGACTTGCCTTTCTAGCCTGTTGAGGGTTTTTTTTTTTTTATCCTTATTTGCTCACCCTCTTAGTTTCATGTTATCTTCAAATTTGATAAACATGCCTTTTATCATTATTCCCTTGATTGAGACAAATGTGGAATGGCATAGACAAAAATAGAGCCCTGTAACATTCTCTTGGCAATATCCCTCTAGGTTGCTATCAAAAGTCTTTGATCAGCACTTTACGGGGTGGCACCATCATTTATCCACTTAATATTTGCCTAACTGTTTTAGCTTTGAGCCTTTATCTCTGTATTTATCACATTTTCCTGATTTGCTGATTTTGCAATCCTATCAAATCAGAAAGTGAGGTCTGTTTTGACTTGTGTTTAGAGAAATCAAGCTGCCTCCATAGTTTACAGATCCCCCTTTCATGGGATCCAGGGCTGGAATCTCACTCGGACTGAATCAGTCTTATCAGCTTCAGTGTCTTCCTATTTTCCTTTCTTGCCCTCTGGAACAATGGAATGGGGTATTCCATTCTATTCCCACCAATAACCATTTGGTGTAAGTCTATAGGCTCATGATAATAACGTTCCCTTCACAATATCTAGTTTCTTGTAATAAGTGCTAAATAATTTATGTAGGTGCATATGTTTTAGGGGAAATTATTGGTCACAGATAAGAACTATTGCCAAAATCAGTGATGGGGTAAAAGATAATCACATCTGGAAATCCTAAAATCTTATTATGAAATGTTTGTCTTACATGTTTGTTACCAATAAAATTTTGTCTAAACAAATAGCCACCAGCTATATTTCACTTGCCTTAATAGTCAAAGGGAGAATATTTTATGCCTCAGGAAACAATTCTTATCCATCTCCTTCCGATTTACATTAACAATCACAAAGTAGATTTTCCTGGGATAATTATGGTCAATGTTTTTATAGTCTTAAAACGCTCTTACACTGTGTATATATTTAATGAACATCCCAACTTTGTGCACACTCTCTTAAAAAATGATTTGGGCAAAAGATGAAAATAAATTGTGATTATTAATTCTTGTTTCTAAGTTCTGCCAAGATCTAGGTGCACCTTGTCTTAAAGACGAATTTCACAGCATTGCAACCAAATAAAACTTGTACTCTTTGTAAAGTTCTGTGAGAACTCTCTGTTCCAAAATTGAGACAGTTTGCTTAATACTGCTGTCACAGAACGGAGAGGGCCTTGCTTGTTCAACTCACCTCATATGAGGTCTTAGAGTTATTGTGATTAGATGTCACCACCTCTGCCAGCAATTTCTGCTCTGGATAAAAAAGAAGATTAAAACCTCTCTGCTCTGAAACAGTTGTTTGGTTGTGGTCCTAATGCTCATGGAATGACCACATTCGCTTGAACATGTGAAAAAAGACCCTTAGGCAGAGACTCTAATAGGTTAATATCAGAATGTCATTTAAAATTGTTTTGAAATCCTATTTAAGATTGTTTAAGAATGCCCGATCTAGGGGCGCCTGGGTGGCTCAGTGGGTTAAGCATCCAACTCTTGCTTTCAGCTCAGGTCCTGATCTCATAGCTGTGGGATCAAGCCCCACGTTGGGCTCTGTGCCCAGTGCAGATCCTGCTTCGGATTCTCTCTGTTCCTCTCTCTTTTCCCCTCCCCCCTGCCCCCCTCTCAAAAGAAAAACAAAGAAAGAAAGGGAAAGAAAAGAAAGAATGCCTGATCTATTTGGCATCCTTAATAGCGTACATTATTGTTTTATTTAAAAGAAAAAAATGGAAATCATGCCTAGAGAAAGAAGTCACCTCTGATTTTGGTAAGCACCCAATATGATACATGTAGCTTTATTTCTATCTTTGAAGATAAGAGAGGGAACAAGTAAAGTAGAAACCTGGGTAATTACCCAGCTAATCTAACTGCAGTATTACCTTAACCTTACCTCTCTGCCAATGTTATTGTTGGCGCTGGCCTAAAACCCTAGATTAATAGTTGAGATGATAACCCCAGTTACGTAGTTTAATTTTTATGACCACTTTATATCCAAAATGTGGAAAATTATTCAGAATATCTTTATGGCACTTTTATTTTGAAGATTCATATGCAGCCTAGTTTTATTGCGCGCGAACCCACCCTTGAATGGTTGCTGAAAAATTCTTTCCTTTTTTTATGTAGTGTCACTTTTCACTGAGAAATTCTGACAATACGAAATGGTGATTTGTCAATAAAACACCTTTTGGGAGAATCCATTAAATATTAAATTTATACAACTAAAAAACTTGTGGTAAATTTATAAAACCTAAACAACTTATAGTAAAATATTTACAGCATGCTATTAAGAGAAGAAAAACATCATAAAAACGTACACACATGTGTATATATAATCAAGAATAAGTATAGAAATAGTTAATACTGGTTATTTACAGATGTTAGGATTATGGGTGATTTTTTTTTTAATTCCAAAAATTTTATGTGGTAAACATTTAGTACTTTTAAAAATAAAACCCCAATATATTGTTTTTGTGTTCTGAAACTGCCCAAATATATTATTTTGGGACAGTGAACTTCAAATCTGTGACTATTATTTAAGTAACCTGTAGAGGGCACTCAAGACCTTCCAAATTCATAGGCAGAGCGGGGACAGTCTGAAAATTTTACTTTTCTAGTTGCAGGAGTTTTAGGTATTTTCCTGATGGTTTCAGCTTTGGATCACTGATTCTTACGAGGTTTTATTTTAAAATTCATTTATGTTAAATAACACCAGAAAAATTGTGATTAATATATCTTGTCACAAATTCAGATTTTCAGCTAGAAATATCTGTTTACATTTAAATACATGCAACTCTAATTGATTGCTATAGTAACTATAATAAATTACCTGTTTTGCTATATTTAATGCTTAAGTTATAATCTTTTTAGTACTGTTTTGAAAAGGATAGTCTATACTATTTTAGCTATGCATATGAGTTAACAAATATCTATGTGCAGCAAATGATATGGACTCATTTTTCATATCTCTCAATTATTATGCTTTTGTAGCTGGTAGCAATAAAGCACAATAAATTAAAAATTACCATTCCAGCAGGTCAGAGTTTATTTTCAATTTATACTAATTATTTGCCTTGTTCTTGATTTCCTTTAGGTATGTTTTTAGTCTCATATCTTTTTCTCATTCACACTCTGATGATATTTATTGAGACTCACTCAATTTGATTTCTAAATTAATTTCCAAATTTCTAAATTTCCCCATTTGTGGATGTGAAGTATGTAATCTGTGCCCTGGGTTTTCACAGATGTATTGCACACTGCCTATCATAGTCATATAGTGGCAAGCTCTCGTATCCAAGTCAAGTAAATTGTTTCCAACAAGATAGATTTCTCCTGCAATTCTCAGCCATCTTCAAATACCTCATATTTTTTTGGCTTCCCTCCAGGATCAGGTGGGCAACCAGGAGGCCGTGTATTTTTGTGGCTCGCAAACTATTATGCGTTTCTTGTGTAATTTCTTGGCTTTGGAAATCCGTGTAACCAGAATATTGTAGAGCTGACAGTTCACAGTTGCTTGTATCTATAGTTTATCTGCACTCATTTCCAAGTGCTGGATTGGTGTCACGGAGGTTATTGTGGTAGGCATGTTGGGCACATTAATATCTGTGTTTTAAAAATTGCATTGTGTCTGGGCATGACAGAAAAAAACCCAATCTGATTATGACTGGTTTTGCTGGAATGGAATTGATTTTTTACTCCGTGTAGTTTGGCAGTTACAGTGATGAAACATGTGGCTTGCTGCCATTTTATTTATGTTGAGGGCTCTATTTCTGATGCCCACGAAATAGGAGGACAGGCAAACGTAAATTTATCTTTGAAGCTGCTTGGTGTGGAGGTTTGGGAACAGTAGTTAGGGAAGGGCGTTGCTCTGTGGTTATTGCCTGATCTCAGGCTGGGAAGAAAAGCGGTGATTACCATTTTCACTTTTCAGAGGGGGAAAATGAAAGTACAGACTTCCATGACCTGATTGGGAAAGCTGCATGCTTCCAAGTTTCTAACTGTGGAAACGGGGCCAGTAATCTGTGCTACCTGACTCACAGGGAGGATAAAAAAGGTCATTTTGCAAAGTTACAGCTACAGAGTGCTTCTTAGAAGCATTCTATCATCAGAATACTTGGAAACATTACACAGGCATCTCCAAGATCAGTCTATAGCAGCCGTTCTCAAATGAGAGTCGTTTACCCTGCCCAGGGGACATTTGGCAACATCTGGAGACATTTTTCGTGGTCGCAATTCGGGATGGATGCTACCAGTTTCTAGTGAGTAGAGGCCCTGCTGAATGTCCTGTCATGATCAGGATAGTCTTCCACCAGAATTATCCATCTCAACATGTCAATAGTGCCAATGTTGAAAAACCCTGGCTATAGAATGCTGTGGTTGGTAAAGGTGTTCATGTTAAAAGTATTTGTATTGGTGAGATGATAAACGGTTCCTAATGATACCTAGGTCTTATTCTAAGCAGACAGAACTTGTGGGAAAGGAAGATACAGAATTATTATGTAATCAAATCCCAAACAGAATTTCTTCACTTAAAATCCAAGAACCTCATCCCCACTGCTGGTCTAGACAATAAAATTGTGATCATACACTACTGGACAGGGATAGAAGGGGAAGGGGCTCTTGGGGAACCTGAGCAATAAACATGGCAAATTCTTGGTTCTTCAGTTTGAAAGATCCTGAACGTCAGCTGGATGTCTACACATGCAAACTCTTTGAAGAATTCTCTTCATCCTGAACGCCCCCAGTGCGTGCAATAATTTAAGGCTTCAAGGAAGGGGTAAGGGGGAAGAGCAGTAGAGAGGAAAGAGTCAGATGGGAATTGGGGAAGCCCTGTGCTTGCCTCTGCCTCTTCAAGCTGGATTCTGGGGGACTCTAGAGAGCCTCTTCAATGTCCAGGATACGAGCTGAGCCTGTGCCTTATGCTGAAGATGATTGTAGAGGCTTTTTATTTTACCATTTGGGAGAACAGGAAGTATACACAGCCAGAGACAGCTGTGTCTGAGTTTCTTGTGGATTCACAACAGTGAGGGAGGAGTCCAGAAGGTTTCTGGTTGCAGACACACACTGGGAGAGAACTCATGGTCCTCTAAGAGCTCTCAGGCTTGCTTCATTGAAAGGATGCAGCATGCACAGGGATCAAAAACCCAGTTCCGTCTTGGGCATACTACTAGTGCTAGAGAGTGGCAGCTGAGTGAACACCCACAGAATGTCTAATCACCATGGGAGCAAGATCTGATTTCACCTGTGCTGGGCCCCAGACAGGACAAGTTCTCTCTGAGGTCACTTGAGGCCAGTCAGACTCCCAGGACCCAACAGACTGAGCAGGAAAGGTGAGTATCCCTTCCCTGCCCCAAGGGTGATGTGTCTATAAGAACCTCCAGAGTTTAGAATCAACCCTAGAGGAAGAAGTGTCACAACTGAAGTATGAATTGACTAAAGTATATCCCATCTGCTGTCCTGTTGCCATTTACCCCTGTGTCCTCTGAGCTTACTGTCAATACCAGGCATAAGAGCAGGAAGAAAAGGGCAGTCCTGGTGCTCCTGCATTTA
Source organism: Lynx rufus (assembly GCF_022079265.1). Lineage (NCBI taxonomy): Eukaryota > Metazoa > Chordata > Mammalia > Carnivora > Felidae > Lynx > Lynx rufus. Next base: position 36,836,216 of record NW_025814845.1, on the reverse strand, counting down.
CACCTAAAGTGTCCGAGCAATGGCTGTATTTAAAAGAGTATATGGAAGTTACTAGACTGATCCATACATATAAAATTAAATTGTAGAAAATAAAGAATGTATTTTGACATATTTTAGTTTGTAGACTGAAATTCTTACCCATTTTGCTATATCTATGGGAAAAAGTTAAAGAGATTATAGTCTAGTGTCTCATACCCAATTTCCATAGAATAGCCAAAGGCCGTATTATAATTTCATCAAGAAGATATACAGTTAGATTCCCATGAAACAACATGGCTGGGACTTTAAGAGTAGATTGAATTACTTTCTCTCCCTGAAGAATCTCTATTTTGATCTTTCAGTTATATAGATGGGTGCTCAATTTCTAGAAGTTCGTGTTACTAAAATATGGATTTTAATTTTTTAAATGTTTTATTTATTTTGAGGAAAACAGAGGGAGTGGGTATGTGGAGGGGCAGAGAGAGAGGGAGACAGAGAATCCCAAGCAGGCTCCATGCTATCATCAGAGGTCAATGCGAGGTTCGATCTCATGAATCTCAAGATCATGACTTGAGCCAAAATCAAGAGTTGGATGCTTAACTGACTGAACCACCCAGACACCCCTAAAATGTGGAATTTCAAATAAAATTCTGCTAAAAGAGTCCTATTGCATAGTCTTTTTGTGGTATATTTTCAGACTTTTTCAGAATAATTTGGTTTAGTCCACATACTGCCGACCAAAAGACCCTGGAAGTGAAGATAATACTGGCCATTTTTCTAGAATGTTTTTGGAACAACCACTTCTCATCATTAATTTTCATTTCAAAAACAAGATTATGACTGGATTACTTTTCTAGAGCTTAGAATAGCCAATATTTCCAAGAATTCTTTGAGAAACTCCATATAAATATTTATCTTAAAAAAACCTACTGTTGGGCTACATCTTCCCTGTTGAAGATTACCTTTTATTAAAAGGTATTACTTTACTGGGATCTCATCAAAATATAAAGCTTCTGCACAGTGAAGGAAACAATCAGCAAAATTAAAAGGCAATCAACAGAATGGGAGAAGATATTTGCAAATGACATATCAGATAAAGGGTTAGTATCCAAAACCTATGAAGAACTTCTAAAACTCAACGCCCAAAAAGCAAATAATCTGGTGAAGAAATGGGCCAAAGACATGAATAGACACTTCTCTAAAGAAGACATCCAGATGGCCAACTGACCCATGAAAAAATGCTCAACATCACTCATCATCAGGGAAACAAAACTACAATGAGATACCACCTTGCACCTGTCAGATGGTTCACATTCACAACTCAGACAACAACAGATGTTGGCGAGGATGTGGAGAAAGAGGATCTCTTTTGCACTGCTGGAGGGAATGCAAACTGGTATAGCCACTCTGGAAAAAAGTATGGAGGTTCCTCAAAAAACTAAAAATAGAACTACCCTACAACCCAGCAATTGCACTACTAGGCATTTATCCTAGGGATACAGGTGTGCTGTTTAGAAGGGACACATGCACCCCCATGTTTATAGCAGCACTATCAACAATAGCCAAAGTATGGAAAGAGCCCAAATATGCATCGATGGATGAATGGATAAAGAATATGTGGTATATATATGCAATGGAGTATTACTTGGCAATCAAAAAGAATGAAATCTTGCCATTTGCAACTACGTGGATGGAACTGGAGGGTATTATACTAAGTGAAATTAGTCAGTCAGAGAAAGACAAAAATCATTTGACTTCACTCATATGAGGATTTTAAAAGACAAAACAGATGAACATAAGGGAAGGGAAGCAAAAACAATATAAAAACATGGAGGGGGACAAAACATAAGAGACTCATAAATATGGAGAATAAACAGAGGGTTACTGGAGGGGTTGTGGGAGGGGGATGGGCTAAATGGGTAAGGGGCACTAAGGAATCTACTCCTGAAATCATTGTTGCACCATATGCTAACTACCTTGGAAGTAAACTAAAAAAAAAATTAGGGGTGCCTGGGTGGCTCAGTTGGTTAAGCGTCTGACTTCAGCTCGGGTCATGATCTCACAGATCATGAGTTTGAGCCGTGCATCAGGACCCGTGCTGACAGCTCAGAGCCCGGAGCCTCCTTCGGATTCTGTGTCTCCCTCTCTCTCTGCCCTCTCCCACTCGTGCTCTGTGTCTGTCTCTGTCTCTCTCTCTCAAAAATAAGTAAACATTTAAAAAAATTAACAAACATAAAATTAAAAGGTATTACTTGGCAGACAACTGTTTGTGACACCTGGTTAGACTCCATATAGTGAACTTTTCAATACTAAGGCAAGGGATACGCATTATCACAAGAAATTCCAAAGAAGTTATATACAAAATATGTCCAGCAAGTTAGAAATTGTGTTCCGGAATAAATTCTGGAAATAAATAAACACCCTATAGCAAAAGCATCCATGTCCTCTTGTGATCATAATTTTAGCTGCCATTGATTTAACGCCCTTAATGGGTCATGTCTAGAGCTAGACATTTTACATACACGACCACGTCATTCAATCTTTATAACAGTCATTCTGGGAAGAAATGATCTTCATTTGAATGATTGAAAACCAGAGGTTTAGAAAGTTTAAGTAACATGGTTACAAACCTTGTTAGACTGTTTCCAAAATCACACTGCCTACTTTCATACTAATGAATTTATACTGCTACTTCATACTTTTAGTTTCGTACCATAGAAAGAATTACTGTATATCCTATTAGGTTGAACGATATGCCAGTGCTGATATTCGACCCTTTTTGAACCTAAAACAGCAATTTCATATGGTTACTCCTACTATAGTATGGTATGCGGTGACCCAGCTCAGTCATGGTTATGGGTTTGGGCACTATGGGAATCCACAGACTGGTTTTGATCTATTGAGCCACCCCCACCTCAGAATGCATTGCTAATCTGTAATCTTGAATACAATGAACTATCTGAAAGGCAATGCAGAAGTCCTTTTGAATCCATCACCCTCAACACCCTCGGAGAAAAGATGTCAAAGCAATTCTGGTGTGATGGAGTAGCAGACATGGAATCAAAAGCTTGGATTCTGGTTTCAGCTCTGCCACTTACTGCTTGTGACTTCTGGTAATTTGTAGCTGCCCCAAGTCTCAGCTAGCTCTTCTGGGGAATGAAGCTAATGATAACCGCCGCCTTCAGTGTGAGGATTAAATAATTTAATTTAAAAAATTTATTCCATGCCCAGACATTGTGATGAGCTTTCGGTATAAACAGATCAATAAAATCTTTAGCCTGTCTTTATCCTGAAGGAGCTCATTGTCTTAAGAAATACAATATACTGTTAAAAGTGCTAAAGTAAAGGAATCTACAATATGTTACAGGAACAGCAAGGGGGAAATACAGTATACAGCCACTAGAGCAGAATATTAAGAGCAGAAAGCTCATGTGTCATGTTTATATTCTAATAAGGCTTTACTAAATATTGGTAAATAAATAAGTGATTCGTGGCGTTGAAGAATAAAACTTTACTTTCTTTGTCTCTTCCACTTCCTCATTGCTCTCTCATTATTCAAATCATAGCTTGTGCCTTGACTCTTCTCATAAACCTTTTTCTGTAATAGCTTCTTCTCCTTCTCCTCCTCCTCCTCCTTCTCCACCTCCTCCTCCTCCTTCTTCTTTGCAATTCAACAAAGAAGAAAACATATTTCTGGTGTGATTTTAAACTGGCAAGACTAATAATCAGACAAAAAAAAAAGAAAAGAAAAGAAATAAAATGCTTCCAAATTGGTAAGGAAGAAGCAAACCTTTCACTATTTGCAGACAAGATAATAATACATATAGAAAACCCTAAAGACTCCAACAAAAAACTACTAGAACTGATAAATGAATTCAGTCTGGTCACAGGATACAGAATTGATGTACAGAAATCTGTTGCATTTCTATACACTAATAATGAAGTAGCAGAAAGGGAAATTAAGGAAACAGTCTCATTTACAATTGCACCAAAATAATATAATCCTGAGGAATACGGTTAACCAAGGAGGTGAGAGACCCCTACTCTGAAAACTATAAAACACTGATAAAAGAAATTGAAGATGGTACAAATAGATATTCCATGCTCATGGATTGATACAACAAATATTGTTTAAATGTCCATACTACCCAAAGTAATCAACAGATTCCATGAAATCCCTATCAAAATACCAATAGCATTTTTCACAGAACTGGAACAAATAACCCATACAATATGGAACCACAAAAGTCCCGAATAGCCAAAGCAATTGGACAAAGAACAAAACTGGAGGTATCATAATCCCAGATTTCAAGATATGCTACAAAGCTGTAGCAATAAAAATGGTATGGTACTGGCACAAAAATAGATCAGCGAAACAGAATAGAGAGCTCAGAAATAAACCCACAATTACATACTCAATTAATCTTTGGCAAAGGAGGAAAGAATATATAACAGGAAAAAAGACAGTCTCTTCAACAAATGGTGTTAGGAAAACTGGACATCTACATGCGAAAGAATTAAAATGGACCACTTTCTTACGCTATACACAAAAATAAACTCGAAATAGATTAAAGACCTAAGTGTGAGACCTGAATCCATAAGAAACCTAGCAGAGAGCAGGCAGTAATTTCTCTGACATTGGCTCCAGCAATACCTTTCTAGATCTGTCTCCTAAGGCAAGGGAAACAAAAGCAAAAATAAACTGTTGGGATAACATCAAAATAAAAAGCTACTGCACAGCAAAATAAACAATCAACAAAACTAAAAGACAGGGTACAGAATGGGAGAAGATATTTGCAAATGACATATCTGATAAAGGGTTAGTATCCAAAATCTATATAATATATAATCTACATAAATAACTTATACAACCTAACACCAAAAAACCAAATAACCTAATTGCAAAATGGACAGAAGACACGAACAGACATTTCCCCAAAGAAGACATACAGATGGACAACAGACACATGAAAAGATGCTCAGCATCACTCATTATCAGGGAAACAAAAATCAAAACCATGATGAGATATCACCCCACACCTGTCAGATGGCTAAAATAAAAAACACAAGAAACAGTAAGTGTTGGTTAGGATGTGGAGAACAAGAAACCCTTGTCACTGTTGGTGGGAAAGCAAACTGGTGCAGCCACAGTGGAAAAGAGTATGGAGAGTCCTCAAAAAGTTAAAAATAGAACCACCCTATGATCCAGTAATTCCACTACTGGGTATTTACCCAAATAATATGAAGACAGTAATCTGAAAAGATATATGCACCCATATGCTTTCTGAAGCATTATTTACAGTAGCCAAATTATGGAAGCAGCCCAAGTGTCTATCAATAGATAAATGGATAAAGAAGATGTGGAATATATATATATATATATATATATATATGAATATTATTTATCCAAAAAAAGAATGAAATCTTGCCATTTGCAACAACATGGATGGATCTGGAGAGTATAAATCAGTCAGAGAAAGTCAAATGCCATTTGATTTCACTCATACATGGAATTAAAGAAACAAAATAAGTGAACAAAGAAAAAAAAGATAAACCAAAAAACAGACACTTAACTCTAGAGAACTAAGTGATGGTTAACAGAGGGGAGGTAGATAGAGGGATGGGTGAAATAGATGAAGAGATTAAGAGTACGCTTACCACAGTGAGCACTGAATAATGTATAGAATTGTTGAATCACTATATTGTACCTGAAACTAATATAACACTGTATATTAACTATACTGGTATCAAAATTTAAAAAAAAGGGAAGACTAAGAAATATTTCAAGTGTACAGAAAATTGAATGGGAGAAAATATTTGCAAACCATACATCTGAAAATAGGTTAATATCCAAAATACACAAGGAACTCCTAAAACTCAAGAGCAAAAAACCAAATAACCCAATTAAAGAATGTACAAAGGGCCTAATTACACTTTTTTCCAAAGAAGATATAGAAATGACAAACAGGTAAGTGAAAAGGTGCTGAACATCACTGATTATGAATCAGGGAAACATCAAGGAAATGCACATTAAAACCACAATGAGATTATCACTTAATACCTACTAGAATGGCTATCCTCAAAAGGACAAAAGATAAGTTGCTGGTGAAGGTGTGGACAAAAAGGAATCCTTGTGCATCGCTAAATGGGAATGTAAATTGGTACAGCCACTATGGAAAACAGTGTGGAGGTTCCTCCAAAAATTAAAAAGAGAAATACTTTATGATCTAGCAATTGCACTTCTGGGTATATATCCAAAGGAAATAAAATCAAGATTTTAAAGAGATATTAGCAGTCCCATGTTTGTTGCAGCATTATTCACAATCGCCAAGATATGAAAACAGCCTACATGTTTGTTGATCATTGAATGGATAAAGACAATGAATGGATAAAATGTCTTTATCCATTCAATGTCATATATATTATATGACATAAATATGACATATATATTATATGTCATAAATGTATAATATATGTGACATTGAATGGATAAAGACAATGATTACACACACACACACACACACACACATATATATATACATATATAATGCACACATACACACACACATGCTGGAATATTATTCAGCTTGAAAGATGAAGGAAATCCTTCCATATGTGACAACATGAATGAGCCTGGAAGACATTATGCTAAATGAAATAAGTCAGACACAGAGAGACAAATAGTGTATGATCTCACTTACATGTAAAATCAATGGCTTCTTAACTCCTAAATCAACTGGGCCCTTTTTAGCCTCCCTATCACCTGATCTTTTAGTTCTGTTTGTTGTTGCTGATTACTTTCTCTCATAAACCCTCACCACCTTTCACTTTTTTGAAATGACATTTCTGGGTTTTCTCCTTGTCTGCCTTTGACAGCTTTTTTCTCTTTTTCTTCAGGTTTTCTCTCAAATCAAAAACTCTGATGGTCCTTAGGGAACATCTTATTCTCCTTAGATAGTACTTCCACTCTTGGTTTCAATGACTGATGATGATTCCTAAATCTTATTTCCAGTATTTAACTCTCCTTTGACAGTTAGACTTTAAATTTCTGACAGTCTATCTGTCATCCTCAAATGAAAATTCCTTCAGCACATAAAATTCAAAATGCTCAGAGTGGGAGTTCTCACCTATTTCATTTCCCTAACATTTCATCTCTCTTGTGGTACCCTCACGCTCCCAGTTCAGGGCATTATCATTTACCTTGTTATCAGTGGGAGGCATCCTTGAATCTTTCTTCCTCACTTACTGTGAATGGTATTACCTATACCTGGTTTTTACCCCATCCCTGGGCACATGGGCCATCACACTTCCCAGGTCCATTGCAATTAGTCTGAGCCCTGTGACTAATCACTTGGCTATAACCAAAAGTGACAGGTGTTACTTGAGGCCAGAGCCAAAGTCTGAATGTCCATGTTGTTTCCCCTTTTTAGAATGACCCAAGGAGCTCTCTTTTCCAGATGGTGCTGCTATCTGAGTGTGGAATCTTTATCAATTGGATCCCTGAATGATTCTGTGGAGCAGGACCCCCTCCCTGTATCAACTTATGATAGACATTTAGTGTAAACAGGGTTGAAACCTTTGTTATGGAAAGTCATTGAGATTTTGGCGTGTATTTCTGACTGTAGGATGACCTAACTCTCCCACTGATACATATACCTCATTTAATAATGAAAGCTTCTTTCGAATTTCACTTTTTCTTGTCCCTACTATCTTACTTCTATTCACGATTGCTTTCCTGGATTGCTTCCACGGCCTCCTGGCTGGGATCACTAAATACTCTTTTATCCTTTCAAATTCATCTTCTACACATGTACCAGAATGCTTAATTTAAAATACAAATATGACAATGTCACTCCCAGCTTGAATCTTTTAATGATCCCTTGTTACCTATAACAGTAATTGTTAAACTTTGTTCTTTGGAACAGTTAATTGGTGTTCTGGAAAAAAAAATTCCTAAAAGATTAATGTCCTCAGGTTCAAGAAGATTGTGCAGTAATGCACTCTATCTTGGAGATTTACAAATGTATATTGGTAGAATATTCATGTGGTAGAGAAATTAGTAACTTGTTTTAAATAACCCTTCTTCCAATTATTGGACTTCTAACCATTTTTAGAAGAATTCTTTTAACATCAGCATATCAGAGAATTGTCTAAGCTCCTTGCCTGGCCTCAAGGCTCTTTATGCACCTTCTTTATAGACCTTCTGTCTATTCTTCCAGCTTCTACCATCTTCTACTTCACAGTTTATGCTTCAGTAACATTAAATGTGTACAGATCTTACATATGTTGTGCAGGGAGGATTTAGCTTTCGGCAGTGGAATTTACTTCAGCTGGAATGTCATGACCCCAACCCATATCAGTCACTCATATAACATATGGTTAATCTTTCAGACCAAGTTCAGATGGTGTTTGCTGCAGGATGCTATTGTAAGACCTAACACTAAAGCTCAATAGTACGTGCTACCTTGATGTCTGGTGAGATCAGGAGGGCCGTCAATGACCTGCAAGATCCCCTCTCTACTCTGCTCCTGTCCCCTAGATATACATTCCTCCTTAGCATGAGGACCAGACACAGGTTCTACTTATGGGTTTCATTTCTCTGTCAGCCTGTGGAGCTATTCAAATAAGCCAATCATACCACCCCCCGACCTTGGGAACAAGGGGAACCTGCCTCACATAGCCCCTGATTATTCACTCTATTCCTGAGTACAACCCTCCTCCTCTATGTGACTAATAAACTGCTCTGATGTGTTCTGTCCACTGTCAGGTGTTACATGTTCAGCCATCCCAGAACCCAGGCAGGAATCCCTCTCTTGCCAACAGGATGAAGAGTAGGCAATTAAAACCGAGATCGTCCTAGCCCCCTTGCCTCACGGTTCCCCTGGTTCATTCTGACCCCATAAGCACTCGAGATGTATCTTTCTTTGAACCCGCCACATTTTATTGTAGCGATGTCTTTATGTGTCAATCTCTGTGTTAGAGTGTGAACCCCTTGATGTCACCCTTACTTAGAGAGTCTCTTGCACATTCTTGTCACAATGTTGCTTGTCAATCAGATGGAAATATTAAATAGTGTGTCTTATTGAGCACTTTTATAAATCAGAGCCCAAGGCTCCACAGGGTTGATGTTCCTATTCTAGAGATGAGGAACTTGAGCCTCAATTGAGCAATTTGCCTTAACGCAACATTAAGAGGCAGAGCTGGATCTGGAGCCCAGGTATGTCTCTTAAGACCTGCCATTTGCAACTACGTGGATGGAACTGGAAAGTATTATGCTAAGTGAACTCAGTCAGTCAGGGAAAGACAAAAATCATATGACTTCACTCATATGAGGATTTTAAGAGACAAAACAGATGAACATAAGTGAAGGGAAACAAAAATAATACAAAAACAGGGAGGGGGAAAACAGAAGAGACTCATAAATATGGAGAATAAACTGAGGGTTACTGGAGGGGTTGTGGGAGGGGGGATGGGCTAAATGGGTAAGGGGCACTGAGGACTCTAGTCCTGAAATCATTGTTTCACTATCTGCTAACTAATTTGGATGTAAATTAAAAAAAAAAAAAAGACCGTCATTTTTATATGGGATGGAGGTACTGCTCTCAGTCATTGAGCCTGTGACGTACCAGATGACTCGGTGACAGGAGAGTGAAATTCATGCAGGTGTCACTTTCCCTTTTTCCTCAGATTGGTGGGTGGAATCCACAACAGGGGCGAATGAGGCACAAGGTACCTCACACTCTGGAGATCACCACAAACAGGTGGGACTAGCTGTCCCTTCCTGGGTGAATTGAGAGGCAGCAGACACTGTCATTTGAATCACCATTCCCACCCTAGTCCAAATAAAAGTAATGGAAAGACGAAGAGAGAAAAGGGGATATGGAGTGAGAGAGAATAAGAGGAAAGAGCGCATTGAGAAAATTGCCAGGGTGTGATTTATCAGCTAGTAGAGCATGTTACGGCTTTCTCTTCAACTCTTCACAGGGAGAAAGGGACAAACCACTTGAAGATTGGGAATACCCGCAGGAAAGAGACACTTTGTACCTCATTCCTGCAGCGATTGTTTACTTAGGCACAGACTTCTGACATGTCCCTGTCCCCACGGGGACAAGGATGTGAGACACTACTATGCAGGGCAGAAAGAAAGAGAGGCAGCAGGGGGCACGTGCTATGTGGCAAGATTCAGTTTCCGGTGGCTCCAGTTACAGGATCAGGGCATGAGTGTGTGTATGGGGACAGTGGGTGGGATAGGGTGTTGCCTAGTGGTGAAGGCTGTTTATTTTCACATGAGGGTAAGTGTGTAGCCAGGAGGCCCCACACCTTCCCGGAACTCATTCAGATACTCAAAGAGACAGGCGGTTTTTTGAAGCCTGTTGTACAGAGGACGTGTTTGGCCAGATGGGGTTAGCTACAGGAGCTTCAACACCTGACAACACTTAGTTATTAAGCGAACACTATTTTCTTCCTTTATGTACATTCCTTCTCCCAATATCTATTCTCAGAGGCAAGATGACAGAGCAGAGCTTCTCCCTTTCCTTCTTATTGTAGTTTCTGGAACTGCAGGGTAGGGAGGAGTGATAGATAGGAGGAGATTGGGATACTTACTTTCTTTGAAGTTTTATTTATTTATTTATTAAACATTTTAATGTTTATTTATTTTGAGAGAGAGAGAGAGAGAGTGAGAGTGCAGGGGAGGGGCAGAGAGAGAGGGAGGGAATCCCAAGCAGGCTCCTCATTGTCAGGGCAGAGCCTGACGCGGGCTTGAACCCGTGAAATGTGAGATCGTGACCTGAGCCGAAACCAAGTAACTGACTGAGCCACCCAGGCGCCCCAAGACTGGGATTTTAAACAGGACTGAGAGTTTTGTTCTTTGGCTTTCAGGGTTTTTTTGGGTAAATAACTGAAAGTGGTCACAAAGATATGGAAGTTGCTTGAGATGTTTGCAAAGATGACAAAGAGATTCATTGGCGCATCAGGAGCCATGATTGGAAAAAAAATCAAACCTCTGCCTGTTTGTATCGAACCAGTTCTGACTGTTCAGTTCACCAGTCATCAAAGCAGATTGTTAAAAGTAATAGCCTCGATTTCTTCACACAAGACAATTTAATTCAGGCAGTAGAAGGTGAAGAGAGCTTTGTCCTCTTCTTAGGGGAATGCCTGAGTACTCATTCCTGTTCAGTAGTTGTGACCCACTTTCAAGCAGTTTTCTCGTATCCCTGGGATGTCAAACCTCAGGGTTTAGAGGCAACTACTTGCTTCTACTGGAAGGGAGACCCTGGAAAGACAAGCAGCTAGGTACTGTTCTCTGCCTCTAATGTTCCAGATCGTTAGCTGCATTGGAAAACAGGACCCATCTGCCCATCATCTGGTGCACAGAGCAACTTCCCAGATACCCAGAAGTCACAAATATTGTGACTTTTTCGTCATGAACTTTAACGTTAGCCACTTGAAACTTAGCTTGATCAGTATCCTAATCCTGTTCCCATGATATATCCTTAAACTAAAGGTGAATTGCCAGGATGCAGAAAGATGTACTTACCAAATTCTAAATAGTCTTTTTTTGCAACGTTTGGGACAAAAATAAAATTGTATGTGTGCCTTTTTTTTTAATGACATAGAAAATCAGGTTGGGCAAGTTACTTAGGAAATTGAAGAGAAGCATCTCGCTGATATGTCTATATTTAAACTTGATGTTTTGCTCTGTCTTTTAGTTTGGGCTGTAAAATACAGTAAAAAAAAAAAAGGAAACACTGTATGAAGTCATAAAATAACCACCCTTTTTTGTATGTTCATGGTCAGTCATGATTCTAAACATTTTTCCTACTGCCATTTTAGGAACGTTGATGTCTTCCCTTATAAGTGTTACTGTATTTTCATGACACCAATCATCACACGGGCTTAGGGGGTGTAAGGTTAGGTCAGAGAAGGTTCTGGGTAGGCATAGTGTATCAGAACTGGAAGGGAATTGAGAAATGAACTCTTACTTTGCCAAGTGGAAGCTAAGACCCAGAGAGATTAAGACTTGGACGAGCTCACACATTCAAGTTGAGGAGTGGTAAGTTTGAAATTAGAAAAAATAATTAGATGGGAATATAGAAAGATTTGCCTGTTGGCTTAATAATAGTTACTGCAAACTACTACTGGTTTAATTCTAGGAAATATAAACTTAACTGAGGAAATAACCTCTTTTACAGAAATGTGTATGTATGTGTGTGCGCGTCGGGGGTGGATGTGTGTGTTTGTGTAAACAAATTAAAAAAAAAGAGATGTGAAGAGGTAATTATTGCAACTGGGGACCAGACACAACAAGAACGATTTAGCGACTAAATGAGTCCCACTGTTCATTTCACTGAAAGGGAAAACTACAGCTCACAAGGACTATAATTTGCTCACGATCAAGGTCAAGAACCTGTTCCCCGGGCCTACGCTCTTCCCACTAAGCTAACTGCCTGTGTTCATTCTTTGTTAGAACTGAGAACAAATCTTTAATGCTCCCTAAAAGATAATAAAGTTTTATTTCACTAGAAAAGACTGACTTAAACAATGTTAGTGGTCACAGACTACTGAGACTATTAGTTTTTAAGGAACCTAGATCAAGGGTCTGAAACAGTGGATGGTGAGAAAGCAGGCCAAAGCATGGGTAAAAAGCACAGTGCCAATCATAAGAATCTACTGTGCTAAGAGCTCCACCCTGGATCCTTGTTAAGATTTCTGAGAGGAAGCAGAGCTGTCCAAGAGAAAGGTTTCTCAGAATTGCTAATATTCTATTTGTGCTGGATACTTGCTTGTCATAGAGGACTATCCTGTGTATGGTGGGAGGGTTAGCAGCACCCCTGGCCTCTGCCCACTGGATACTTGTAGTACCTCAGGCCCTCTTCAGCTATGGCAACCACAAATGTCTTTAGACATTACCAAATGTTCCCAGGGGGGCCAGGAGGAAGTGACCGAGTTGAACAATCACTGGCTTAGAGTGTTAGGCCTGAGCTCATGGATGCTGGGGAGTAGACAATACTAGTCAGGTACAGGAATGGGAGACTGGAGAAAGGAAGCATGGTGGTTCTTGATCCCCTTCGATTACAGAGTCTTTATCTATTAACTCACATATAGGCTGCATCTACATTCATGCTGGGGATGAGATGCTAATCATGGGACACACTTTTGGGTGTCTACAACCAAAGGCTTCAGGTTTCTGGGTAGTGGTAGTAGTATGACATGGGGCTTGAAGCCTCCACTCCCAGAACACGACTTACCTCCCCAGGCCAATATATAATTATGGCTGACAACCTAGGGCTTTAGGGTCTTAGTTAAGACAAGAGCCTTACGTGGTGGGACAGAGACTGCCCAAAGGAAATTGGTTGCCCTCTGCTTCCTTTTGCCCACTTCCTGTGAGCTAGAATGTGGATATGATCAGCCAGCCTTGACCATGTGGACATGGGCAAGTGCTCAGGGGCTGGCATATCCAAAAGATGAGAGGTCTTTGGACATGCTTTTGGAGCAGAGCTACTTACTCATCCTGGACCACCACCTACCTCTGGACAGATAACCAAGAGAGAAGCAAATGTCTTGTTTGAGCCAGTAAATTGCAGGGTTTATTTGTTCTTGAAAGCTAGTTTGTGTCCTACCTAATACACAGCAACATGACTGAGGAGATAAAGGATGAAGACAGGATGGAGACTAAAATGAGTCACCCAATGGGACAGCAAAGGGATTAGCTGGAAAGAAGAGTCCACGAAAAGAGTTCTAGGGAACACATCATGTTTGCCTGATTTTTTAAAAAAAATTTTTTAACATTTATTCATTTTTGAAAGGCAGAGAGAGACAGAGCGTGGATGGGGGAGGGGCAGAGAGAGAGGGAGACACAGAAACAGAAGCAGAAGCGGGCTCCAGGCTCCCAGCTGTCAGCACAGAGCCCAACACGGGGCTTGAACTCACGGACCGTGAGATCACAACCTGAGCCGAATTCGGCCGCTTAACCGACTGAGCCACCCAGGCGCCCCACGTTTGCCTGATTAAACTTTTCCTGGAATCATTGACTCTGTTCAGGTAGAGGGTCAGTTATCAATACTTTCCTTTTGGGGATAGTTTAAGGTCTATATGAGAACATAAAAGAAGTAAAGTAAATTTCCCTTTTCTGTCAGGTTGTCTCCTTCCTTAGATCTGCCTTTGGTAGATAAAATAAGCTTTGACTTCAGCTAGACATGTTTTTTCTTCTCTTTTCTTTCAATTCCTGGGATGGTGTGCTAATGTGGGTACAAAGATATGGGAGCTTCCTAAAGGTACTTACAGTCTAATCGGGGAGACCTGACCTATATTAAGAGACACATGCTATAAAGAAGCATATGACAAATTCACTGGTAAACAATGAGGTCTCTTCAGAATAGTGCTTGAAATGAATTTTGAGTGGCAGGGTAATAATAATGGTAAGGCCTACTAATTAGTTAGCACAGGACATGTGCCAGCAGTATTTGGATAACCAGAGAGGAAGATAAAAGACATTTCAGGTAAGGGAATAATGAAGCTTGGAAGGAAGTCAGAATGTACATGATGGGTATGTCCAGGCTTTGCTGAAGGAAGGCTTTATGCACCGTTGGAAATGGAGGGCACCACATACCCTCGATACCTCAAGTTAGAACCTACTTACAATCTTGCAACCCAATGTCACAAAATCTCAGAACACATTTTAATAGTCTAAAAAGCAACAGAAGTTGAAGCTCAAGAGCACATGAAGTCAGTTAAGTACATTGTGAAGCATAAGTCACGGTACGATTTTTGTATGGCTGGGTAAACTTTGCCACTTTTCATCATGACAGAAACTAAAGTCAAGGAAAAATTATGAGCTGCTGTCTCATGGAGGAGTCCACCCCTGCCCCATGACGTTGTTCTTCTGTTATTGAAGAATACAAGAAGAAAATATTTTTGGAAAATAGGAGTGGTGTTGAGATTATTTCCCCTTTCCACCTTGTGCTAGTCCCCTAATGCTAGACTTATCTGCCACTTGGAGCCAGACTGTGGATCTTAAATGGCTGAATTTATCCCATGGACAGTGAGAAGCAACTGGGGCTTTAAAAATCTGTGGGTAGCATAATGAGAATGTGTTTATAGAGAAATTAATCTGGTTGCAGTGCTTCGAATATATGGGTGGAGAACAAAACTGGAGGAAGAGATGCTAGTAAGATTTTTTTCTTTCTGCAATAATTCATGCTGTTGTTATTTGAAGGCCATTAGGAAACATTTTCCGACCTGCATGAGAGACAATTCATTTCCTGGCAGAGATTGGTTATGGGAATTCACTTCCATGCACATTGAAGAGACCTGCATCTTGGGAAAATGGCTCACTATGCAGATAAGTTTAGATGGAAAAGGAAGTCAGACACATTCTAGATAACCATGGCTTTATGAATCCTAGAGGTATGTCAAAATGGGGATCTATAGGCAGCCCATGGGCAGGATGAGGGTACTGCATGTTAGGGTGGAGAATGCCAAAGTTAAATTTGCCTATGACATACTTTTACCTACTGTGTGAATCAAGGTCCCGGCAGGAAACAGATGGCACACTCAATATTGAGGAGTTAATGAAAGGGCTATTTACAACGCTGAGGACAAGCCTAGGAGAAACTAACAAGTGATGGCTAAATGTCCCAGAACTATCTACTTCCAGGGAGCTAGATATCAACCACTCCCAGGATTGAAGGGACAGGAGGAGAAAGCAGACTATCTGTGCCCACAGTCTAGAGGGAATAGCTACAGGAGAAGTCCATCAGACAGGAGCTATGGCCTTGATAAAGAGATGGAGTCAATCTATAGCAGTGAGGGAACCCAGATATAAATACCTTAGCCTCACTGTCCTCTTATTCTCTGATATCCTGCCCATGTTTCCAACTGGTAAAATTAACCAGAAGGCTGTGAGTAAGCAGGCCCATGGACACAGTCTATAAATCAACCTCCCAGAACACAGACAGGGTGGACAAGGGTGGAAGGGTATGGTTGGGGGTGGAGCAAAGGGATGACATCTAACGTGAATCTTCCTGGTGTTGCTAATTACTAAAACCCAGGGAAGTAAGAAATGATCTCTATCCAAAATACCTCTCCAATGGACTTCCTTTTAAAAGGAAAGTTACTCTGGAAATGGTAGAATTAGATTAATTCAAACTAAGTGGTAATTAGCTAATGAATGAATAAGAGATTAAATGGTAGAAGCATATTGGAAGGACAAGCAAACAGATTTAAAAAATGAAACAAACTCTGTATTGTTTGCAATTTTACAATTGTACCTAAGGCTCATTGTACCTAAGCTGTGGAAGTCTGTTCCTTACTGTAAGCAGTTGTGGAGGTTGGCCTGGGATGAGAGAAAAATAGTATTTTATTTATTTTATTTTTCCAGATGAGGACTGGAGAGGTGGGAGAATGGACAGACACCAAGGATGCATTTTCAGAGTGTGGCTTACTAGGAGCTCATCTCTTTCTCCTCTTTGGCCTATTGTTTTTGTTTCCTTATTGCATCAAGAACATATGCTGGGGTACAAATCAGCATCTCAGCATTGTGTTAGAATTTCTTGTTGCCGTGGTGTATGTTGACTACTTAAATTTTCCCTATTTCTATTTCAGTTTGTTCTGCTTAATTCTTTAGGATTCTTTTTTCTCCCTTGTCTTCACTTTCTATCTCAAATTCCCTCTTTCTATTCTATTTTAAGGAAAGTGAATTTTAAACAGTTTTTTAAAATAATTTCATGCTCAACTTCTAAGTATTGCTTTTAGCTTGGATTTTCTTGTTTTAGCTTTTATCTTTTATCCCTCTGACTTTCATGTTTCCAGCTTTTTATCTCACTGGTTCTAGCACTTTTATATTTTTTATTTATCCTGGTTTAATCTTTCATCCCTCTTATTTTCATGTTTTAATTTTTTTTAAATTTCACTTGTTTTTCCTTCTCTTTTCTGCTATTCTTTAGGTTTTGCCTTTATTAAACATTATAGTTTTTAGGTTAAAAGCTTACTGTATTTTATTATCTTTTATTTTCATCCTTAGTCTTAGTTTTATGCTTTGATTTTCCCTTAAATTTCTTCTCTGCCTTTATCATTTGACATAAGTTTCTTGCCTCTCTCTTCTGTCTCTTCTTCCTCTCCTTCCTTCTCTCTCCCTCCTCCTCTGACTTCTCCGTTTCCACCTGCTCTGATTCCTTTTCTTATTTCTCTTCCACTTCCACCTCCATTTCCACTTCTGCATCTACTTCTCCTATTTCTTTATTTTGTAATTTGTTTTTGTCATTACAAGAAGGTAAGGAACTTGGCAACATGAAAAAAAAAAACCATCAAATCGATTGAACAGTTTGGAAGCCTTCTTCTGCCCACTTACCCCTGCAGCTACTTTTCTACTAGCACCTTAATGACCTCTCAGTTCATGGAAGGGCAATCTTCCCCCAAATCCTTACACCAAAATTCTTAAAATAGTCTATAGCAATACCAGCTTCTTCTAGTCCCTCCTTTCTTGGTTGAGGTCTTGTCTCAGTCTGTCCAGACAGCTGTAAGAGAACACCATAGAATGGGAAGGTTATGAACAACAGAAATTTATTGCTCATCATTTAGGAGGCTGGGAAGTCCAAGGTCAGGATACTAGCAGATTTGGTATCTGGTAAGAGCATTCTTCCCAGTTCATAGACAGCCATCTTCTTGCTGGTTATTCACATGGAAAAAGGGGCAAGGAAATTCTCTGGGGTCTCTTTTAAAAGGACACTAATCTCATTTGTGAGGTCTCTGCCCTGATGACCTAATCACCTCCCTAAGTCTCCACCTCCAAATACCATCATACTGGGGATTAGATTTCAATATATGAATTTGGGGGGACATAAATACCAGTCTTTGCAGGTTCTAAGGATAAATCTTTCCTTATGTTGCTTTTCTGATGCAGGCAGTTTGTACTGTGTGATTGTAGACCATCTCTATTCTCAGTGGTTAGATAAGAGTATCTTTGGTGAGAAGTCAATTAGCCTCTTTCTTCCCTTGATCTCACTACTGTTGCTGGGGTCCCCAGTTCATAAGACAAAATTTTCTTCTGTCCTGGTACAGTGTTCTGGAAGCTAGCCATGATTAATCCTAAAGTCCATCTGCCCCTGTCAAGGTTAAACTGTTTCTCCTTTAAGATCTGTTTGTTCTTTATAGCCCAGAGTGGAATCAATCACCAATGGTTTCCTAAGTGCCACGACTACCAGGTGGTGTGATGGAGCCTAACTTGAGCCATTTTTTTTTTCAAGATGAACTTATTAACTTAAATAGAAACTTGTCCTCCACGTCATCCTTACTAAATTTTACTTTAAAATGGACAGAACCTGTTATTCATTCTATTTCTATTCTATATTGGTAACTTGGGGACCAGAACCTAGACTATCTTATAATAAGCTCCTTTCTGCTTACTGATGTCCTAACCTGGGAAAGTGGCTATGCCTCCTCTTTTTACTCCTGGGATAAAACATCCTATAGCCAGACTGAGATTAGAAAACAAAGAAAAATAAGATGGACTAATTTTCAGGCCTGGGATATGCCCTTCCTGCCCCAATTACCAACATGCACAAAGCTTGCCTAATGTCTAATTGTCTGTCATGGTATATGGTGGTTCTTGGTATATGGTATGTAACATGGCAGTCCAGAAGACTGGCTCTGGGGGGAGACTGGGTTTGGATCCCAAACCTAACACATGATTATGCTGCCATGGACAAGCTACTTAAACTCCTTCTACCTCTATTTCTTTATCTCTATAATGGGTGTAATAAATTGATTAAGATATAAATTGCTTACCACTTTATAATTTCTTAATAAATAATTTCTTAATAAATTATTCTTAATAAGAAATAAATAATTTCTTAATTATAATTTCTTAATAAATATAAACTATCAATATTATTTAAGACTCAGTTCAGGGGTTCCTGTCTCCATGAAACATTCCATGATTGAGCCCCATGGTTGTGTGTGTGTGTGTGTGTGTGTGTAGGTTCATATGCCTAGACACATACCCTCTTTGTTCAACCTGGCACTTCATATACCTCTTCTATGTAGCATCCTGTGCATATTTTTTTTTTAATTTTTTTTTTTTCAACGTTTATTTATTTTTGGGACAGAGAGAGACAGAGCATGAACGGGGGAGGGGCAGAGAGAGAGGGAGACACAGAATCAGAAACAGGCTCCAGGCTCTGAGCCGTCAGCCCAGAGCCTGACGCGGGGCTCGAACTCACGGACCGCGAGATCGTGACCTGGCTGAAGTCGGACGCTCAACCGACTGCGCCACCCAGGCGCCCCCTGTGCATATTTTTTTATGGCATTTTACAATGTCCTAGTGGTATCTGTTTACATGTGCATTTTCTGTTGTTTGATAAACATCTTAAGCTCAGGTATTATGTCTTAGACACCTTTGTATTCTCAACGTCTAACATAATAGCTGGTATGCAGTATGTGTTTAATAAATATTTGATAAAAATGATGATGAATAGTGGATGCCTAAGGACTTTTAATAACTACATCTTTGAAGCTTTAAGGGAAAGGGTCTTCCTTTTACATTCTGTGCAACAGATGGACAATAACCTAAACATCTACATGTACCCTGTTCTGTTCTCTGAGTCTAGATGGATAGGGCTTCTCTGTAGTTAAAATTGTGACAAGGTTAATGGATCACTACAGAAAGAAAAAGAACTCTCTTAGGACTCAATAAAAATTTATGGTCAATTATAAACTACTCATTCTTTTGAAAATGTTCAAATATTACAATCTTCTGTGTGTTTAATAGTCTAGAAATGTGGGCAGATTCTGAGATACTATCATCAGAGATTTGAATTTTATGGCTGAGGTCATTTTCTTCATCTCATTATGTCTCTCTTGCCGCCACTTTAATCCCTCTCCCTACTTCATAGCCAACTTTCTACTGAGTTGTCCACAGTGGTTGTGTTCCTTCACTACCCATTTATGCTGCTCTAGTCTGATTTCAGTCCCATCACCTCCAGTTTATGACAATATGGTCATTTGGCTATATTCAGCTTTTCAGTCCACATTTTACTTGACCTGTCAGCAGCATTTGACTCTATTATCTTTGCCTTCCTTCTTGAAACTCTACTCCTTTGGCCTCCCTGACACCATTTTCTTTTTGTCATGCTCCTACTTACCTGGAAGCTCTGTTTTATAATTTTTTGCAAGCTTATGTTCTCCCCAGCTGGGTCTCAGGCCTTCCTCTCTTCTTACTCATTTCTCCCTAGGTAAGTTGTGCATGCTGTTGGCTTTTACAACTATCTCTACCTTGGTAACTTCTGAATGTATATATATGTCCAACCTAGACCTGTCTTTTGAGCTTTAGATTCAGTCTCACCGTGAACTTGAGAACTTCAGTTGACAGCTAGAGCCACTTCAAGTTCAATATCTTCAACATGACCTCTTGATTTCCTCATCTAAACCTATCATCTCTAGTTGCACTAGTCAGAAATTGAAGAATCATCTTTGACACCTTCTTCCTTATCTCCAATATCTAATTTGTCATCACTTAAAAAATTTCAACACTGGAGTATCTCTTGAATCTGTTCAGTTTTCTCCATCTCCACTGATATAATTGCTTTCATGATTTTTGGGTAATGCTACTGCAATATTTTCTAAACTGGTGTAATGGTTTTCACAATGTACTTCTCAAAATTGTTTTTGGTTTTACAGAGTGGCAGCCAGGTGATAAATTTGTTCATGTTTCCCCTTCCCCCTGACCCCCTCCCCCACCAATTCTCTTAATGTTTTCCCATTTCTCTTAGGACACAGATCAAGACCTTTAACACAGCTCACAAAGCCCTGAGTGGAATGCTCCCTTTCTTCTCTAACTTCTTCTCCCTCAGTCAGACTCCACTCACTCTGATTCTAGATACTCCGGCTTTAACTTTAGTCTCTCAAACACCCATGTTTCTTTTTGCCACAGGTCCTTTGCATATGCTGCTGTTTTTGCCTGAATCTGGAATAATTTAAAAAAAAATTTTTAAGTTTATTTTTTAGAGAGAGAGAGCATGCACAAGTCGGGGAGGGGCAGAGATGATTAACTGACTGAACCACCCAGGTGCCCTGGAGTACTTTTTACCCCTGTTCCTTTGACTACTTTACTATCAGTCTGTAAGATATTTTCATAAGCATGTTTTCAATTAAGTCCCCAGGAAAAATTTCTTTGGATATTAAGACCAAAAAAAAAATCATTGGAGTTCTCTTGACCTCTTTATTTTATTTCATTTTGTTTTAATCTGACAGACACAATAAGCCATTTAAAATGTACCATTTTTCCTTCTTGTCACTAGCTTCTCAAGTGTCCACACTGTATAATAGTTACTGGCCTGGGCTCTAGAGCCAAATTAATTGGATTTGAATTCTAGCTCCTATATTCATTAGCCGTTTGATCTTTGTCAAGCTACTTAACATTTCTGTGACTTCATTTTCTCATTTATAAAACTGGAATAGTAATAATACTTATTCTCCAAGTGTTGTGAAAAGAAAATGAATTAACATGCACAAAAACATTTAGAACCGTGTCTGGGGCATAACAAGCACTTAATAAAAATTGGCATTATTATTATTTCCTATCTCATCAAAGTCTAAATTGCCAGGGTGCTTCATGTTAAGTTACTTCTGGATCTTAGTTGTGTGGATTCTTGACCCAATGCTCCATTTTACTTTTCATGTAATAACGTAGTATTTGAAGAATAGTTTTGATTATTCAAAATCAGATTATATAGAAATGGAGACTCTCCATTGTAATGATAGACATTTTATATTAAAATAGGAAAGATATTATTTGTAAGACTAACTGTAAGGGCATTGTGATTTGCTCCGTAGAACTGTATAATCAAATCAACAGCAGAAAGTATCTTTGAAGCAAGGTTTTATCTAAACTCCCACCTCAACAGAAATGCGGCTGCACACCATAATTAGAACCCAGGATTAGAGGCATGTTATATTATCAACACAGGCAATACCTTCCACACTTGTTGTATGAAATTAGCTCTTTCCTTACATGGTTTAGGAGGTTGGATTCCATTTTTATTTTCTAACACCAAATAAATGGGGGAAAAAATCAACTCTGAATCGCAGTGATCCTGCAATCAATCATTTAAAAAACATATGGGCAAAGAATAAGGTTATTCCTTAGGTTTTAAATCCTAAAAATGATCTTTCTACTTTCTGTACCCTTTGTATTTCAGAAAAGCGATCTTCCTTATCCCACATCACAGATGTCTCCGTAGCTACAGACTCCACCAGCAGAATAACAAGAGGATTCTCAAGATTATGCTGCGTCTGTTCATTTTTTTTTTTTTTAAAGCTTGCCTGCAGAGAGTTGAAACAGCCAATGCCTTTGTTGTACAGAATGTGGTTATACTTGGACAAATTAGGTGATTCTCCCCCTCCCCCCAACAATGTTGGTCAATGTAACAGGCTCCCAGAGTGAAACAAAATAGAAATTCATTTTTAATTCATGTCTGATGCAGAAGGCACACAGGCAGAAACACAGATCACTATTTTGTTTAAAAAAGAAATCACCATCTGCTTTGTGTAGGGAGAAATATTCAGGCCCTATCTAATTACAGCAAGTATTTTCAGTTTAGGATCTTTTGACCACAAATTACCCTCAGTTTTCCTTTAAAGGGAATGTGTAGGTTTGGCTATTAACAGAATAGAAAAATGGTAATACAGGCGTGTTTTTGTCTAAAATTTTTAATAAGGTAAAATTGGATTTAAGAGCTAGCCCTACAGAAAACGTTGTTAAAAACAAAGTAAATAGTAAAGGATTGAAAATCTTTGCATAATCCCCACAATTCCCTTAAGGGTTTAACTCAGTAGCTTTACTATTTGTGAATTTGTATAATAATGGTGCCTTGATTTTACAGAACGATTTCAAAGCAATTTCCTTACTTTGGGTCATGTTTTTTTGGCTCATAAAGTGCTCTCTAAGATTGTTAGACACATCGGGAAGGCGGATCTAACTTTTAGGCCAATCAAGGACCATTGAGATGAAATGAACTAATGCGTGTGCAAGCACTTTGAAAAGTATAAAGCACTCCACAAATGCAAAAAGGTTTTGCTGCTATTAAATAACTGATGGAAGAGTTAAGGTAGCTTTTCCAAACACTTACCTTCACTTGCAACCACTGAATAAGAAATCTCTAGACGAAAAACATGACAAATGTTCCTATCGTGATGTTCATTGCTAAGAGGTGTACTTCAGACTTCACAAAGCTGTCTGACCCTTCCAAAGCTGTTGAAACCTTTGCAAGAACTATGAAATTACAGCTAAAAGCAATGAGTCCTTGAACAACAGAATATTTTGAGTAGCTGTTTAACTGTGCCATAATGCAGTTTATTTCCTTTGATTCTCCCAATGGGTTTAAGTACTAGGAAACTATGCAACTCGTTTTTGTACTTCTCAGGGAAAACACAATCTAAAACTCCCATATAGCTGGGTATTATCATCCCTAAGGAACTAAATTAGAACATAGGAGACCTTGGTTACTAATAATATTAAGGTTAGCATTTTGCTGATGGTTATGGGCAGGACTGGTCTTTTATTTTTTTTTTAACGTTTATTTTATTTTTGAGAGAGAGAGAGACAGAGCATGAACGGGGGAGGGTCAGAGAGAGAGGGAGACACAGAATCTGAAACAGGCTCCAGGCTCTGAGCTGTCAGCACAGAGCCAGACGCGGGGCTCGAACTCACGGACCACGAGGTCATGACCTGAGCCGAAGTCGGCCGCTCAACCGACTGAGCCACCCAGGCGCCCCAGGACTGGTCTTTTAAAAACTGAGGGGACCTATAAACAAACTGCAGATGTATCACTCAAACTCAGAAAATCTGTGAGGTTACATTTATATTAAATGCTATCCAAAATGTCGCATTGAAATTTACCACAGTTATAGGATGAATTGTGTCCCCTCCAAAATTCATATGTTGTGGTCCTAACCCCAGTACCTCGGAATGTGACCATGTTTGGAGATAGGGTCTTAACCGAGATAATCAAGTTAAAATGAAGTCATTAGTGTGGATCCTAATCCAATATGACTGATGTCCTTATAAGAAGAGTGAATTTGACATATATCACTGATGAGGTGGGGGTGGAGAGGACAATGGGTGATGGGCATTGAGGAGGGCACTTGTTGGGATGAGGACTGGGTGTTGTATGTAAGTGATGAATCGTGGGAATTTACTCCTGAAGCCAAGAGCACACTGTATACCTCTATGTTAGCTAACTTGACAAAAAATTATACTTAAACCATTAAAAAAAAAAAGGAAGAGGGAATTTGGATATAGATACCTACAGAGGGAATTCTGCCCTCAGACTGCTTCTGGACTTGAGCTGTAACATTAATTCTTCCCTGGGTCTCTGGCCTGCTCTCCTGTCCTGCAGAGTTGAGACTTGCCAGCCCTTGAAATTTTGTAAGCTCACTCTTTAAGATGGATCTCTCCGTATATACATAAACACACACCCTATTCTGCTTCTCTGGAGAAGCTTGACCAATACAATTACCTATAGCCACTTACACCCCAAAAAATATGAATACAAACTACCCCTAAATTATATATTCAAAGTTAGTGTGGTTATACTTGGACAAATTAGGTGATTTTTATATTATATATAAAATTATATATTCAAAGTTAGTGGCTGAGTGAATAGTTTTGGAGTCAAAATGATGGTTCAAAATTTGCCTCTGCCACTTTCTGGCAATATGTCTTTGAGCATGCCATTTAACCTCTCAGTTTCCTCATTTGTAAAATGGAAACAATTGGGTTACAGTGATAATTTAATGAATAAAATGCTGTTAAAGCATTTATCAGAATATTTTATCAAGTCATAGGCTCTCAAGATATGCTGGTTATAATGATCATTATTGCTATTATTTATATATCGTGACAGTCATGATTCTTAGTTATGGGCCATAGACTTGACTAAAGTTAGTTTAAATAGAAAGGAATTTAGTAAAAGGTATTAGGAAGCTCACAGGTTGCTTGAGACTACCAGAGAACCAGGCTGTGAGGTGGCAAAGCCAGGAACCATCGCCAGAATAGATGCCATAGAACTGGTCCCATGACACCCTATTGCTACTGCCCTGGATGTTGCTTCTATCAACACCATTGAAGCCGGAGACCAGAGAAAGCCACTAAAACCATTCTAGAAGCTGCTGTGATGAGGTCATTCCTGTCATGGTGGCTTCTCTGTGCTCCTTTCCTCTTTATGTCAAGAACTTCTGATTTGATATTTGCAACGAGTATGAGTGAATGATAGTACCTAGGTCTGTCTTGTGCCCATATGCAGGGTGGCTGGAACAATGAATATCATGGGTTTTCAGGTTTTATAGTTAGAGACAAGTTTTGCCTTAGAGGATGTGGGAGGCGGATGGGGGTGGGTATACAAGATAGAAATGTTGAGTATTCAAAAAGTGGCCAGCATTTACCATATATATGAAACTCACAGAAACTCTTCTCTTTACTAGTATTTTATTTTATTTTTTACAATTCTTTTCCTATCCTCTCTTTCCTTCTCTGGCATTGCTTATGATAACTCCCAAACTCCTATATCTAAACTTCTTAACCTTTCTGTAAATGTTGAGTTGGTTTAGGAAATCTAGTGTGACAAGTGTCACATGATGGGTCTAACATTATTTCATTGTCTATGAAGATACCTCATTGTGATTTCTAGGAAAAACATCTCATTACAAGAGAGAAAGGTATTGAGAAACATGAATTTTGGAATCTGAAAGAACATGGTTTGTATCCTGCCTTTCTGCTTAACATTCTAGTGATCACTGACACATTTTTTTATGTGGGGGTCTCCATTTCTCCATTTGTAAAATAGGAATAACAATAAATTGATGACCCTGAAGAATATTTGTGAGAACTGGATGTAACATATGTCCTGTAGTGTGGGACTAGGCAAAAATGGGACCTATTGTAATCATTTCTCAGCCTTCATGGGCATCGAAAAGATCAAAGAAACTATTTTAAATCGCATCTTATCAGATTTTTATCCACAGAGCAACAACAAATAAATGTAAATTGTTTTGAATGGTTCCTTTTTTTTCTGGGTGACATTATTAGTGTCCATTACATGATGGAGATTTTTGGATAAAAAACCTAGAGTTTTAAAAAATGCCTCTTCCAAGGCATTTTTACTAAGGTCTATGACCTATTCTGTTCTGCTAAATCAAACCAGCACCCTCATCACACAAGGAGCACAAACACCATCTTACCTGTGACAAATGCTTTTCAAATACTAAACACAGAATTTTCCCTTTTCTCCTTTAGTCTTTAGTACAAGTGCAGCTAGAGAGGGCACTGCAGACAAGACTGAGTGAGTACCTGATTGGTCACGGTTGGTCATGAAATCTTTGTCTATAATTTGCACCTTGGAAGAGTGTTTGGAGCCTCAAATTTGAATAATAGAGGATATTCCTTTAATAACAAATTGACTTTCCTAAATACATGTACCCAATAATTTTCTTAAAAAAATTTTTGTTTTTGCATCCTGAAAATTAATGTAGGTAAAACATATCTATTTGCTCATTCCTTTATTGGAAGATTCATTTGTCAGTTTCTGCTGTGAGCCAGGCAGTGGTTTATAGGCTAGCTGAGCAGCTAGTCTTAGATACTTCTCTGGTATATTTGGTCTTTCCAAAGTGGCTGGTTCACAGCTCCCAAACCATTGGAATTTCCTGAGAGATAAGAACAATGGGAGTATCTTTTGTCATGATATTTGGTCTTTTGTCCTCAGTTCCTAAAATTCTTCAGAGCCATAAAGGTGAGATGGGTGTCCTGTTATTCATAACAAGCCCCTTTCCAACACTGCTAGGTTTCTGTTGAGGTGACTTTGGGAAAGCACCTAAGGATGGGGGCTGGTTGCCAGTGGAGCCAACCATGTGATTAGAGGTTTGGAACTTTCACTCCTACCCCTTAATCTCTAGGGAGAGGAGAATGGCTACAGGTTGATTTGCTCACCAGCGGCCAGTGATTTAATCAACCATGCCTATGTAATGAAGACTCTATAAAATCACAAAATGATGAGGTCCAGAGAGCTTCTGGATTGGTGAACAGGTGGAGATTCAGGGAGGTTTCTGAAGCCATGAAACCTATATGCCCTTTTCCCATACTGTGCTCTATGAATCTCTTCCATCTGGCTGTTTCTGAGTTATATCCTTTTATAATAAACTGGTCATCTCACAAGCAAAATATTTCTCTGAGTAATGTGAGCTGTTCTAGCAAATTAAAACTAAAGGGGCAGGGGATCATTGGAACCTCTTTTTTATAGCTGGCTAATTAGAAGTGTAGATGATAATCTGAACTCGTGACTGGCATCTGAAGTGGGGTGGGGTGCAGTCTTGTGGGACTGAGCCCTTCACCTGTGGAATCTGACATTATCTCCACGTAGTGTCAGAACCGAGTGGATTGTAGGACGCCCAGCAGGTGACGGAGAATTGTTGAGTGGGGAGAGGAGGAGGAGATTTGCCACCCCACCCTGCCCCGTGCCCCAGAACACACACACTGGAATTGGTGAGCTGAACCTTTTACACACTTTAATCAGATTCAGTATTTTTGTTAAAAGGAAGTGTTCATTCCTCCATTCAGTTATCCATTCAACAATTATTTCTCAAATGCCTACTAGGTACCAAGTAGTTTGCTATGGGCTAGTCAATAATAGCCACATTCATCGCATGCTCATTATATGCCAGGCCCTGTACTAGTTGCTTTACATGTATTTAATCTGCACACAAACCTATGAGGAGTAAGTTATTTTGTAGATAGGGAAAACACAGGTTTAGAGGGGTTAAGTAACTTGCTTAAGGTGACATAACTAGAAAGTGGGGGAGCTGTGGGATCTGTCTGACTGCAGGGCCCAAACTCAACTGCTGCTCCATAACCTCTCAGGAGAGGTCCATCTTGTGACTTACACAGTTGATGAGCCAAATGACTATATCAATTTAAGTGTACAGCAGGAGAATTACTGCTCCCTCAGGGCCTTTGATATATCTGCAGTAATGGTGCTAACAATTTCTATAAATTAGGAAAACAGTAATTAGACCTACTGAGTTGAAATCCAGGGACAGAAATGGTACTGTAATAGTTACAGCCACAGACAAGGAGGCAAAAGCCATAGAAAGCAATTTATTGGCTTGCCGAATGACCCTAGGAAGTCTTTGGAACATACTGTTTCTTTGTTTTAGTCTCTAAAAAAGTAAACAATTTCATCCCCTACCTTTGAATTCTCTCTAAGGTTATTTTCATTTGTGAAAACTGAGTCTCTTCCTTCTGAAAGGATGTGATCAAAGTCTGGAAAAGTACAGTGAGTGGAAATATACAAGATAAGAACAAACTTAGTCACATACATCTAGACAATCAAGGATATATTCCTTGAGTTTGAAGATGATTCTGATATGCTATGAAGTGTTGCACTAAAGAAACTCTGGAAGCTAGAAAGCAGATGGTCAAGTGGAAACTGTCTTAGCACATTTAAGCAAACCAGAATCTAAGCTGGCAATGGGGGAAAGCTAAGAAGCACCCAATTTTCATTATGGAGACTCAGAAAATCTCAGCAATTTCTGAGTACCAGGTACCTTTGAAAGTCAGGGTGATAAATGTTCAGCCACAGGGAAGTTCTTAATTTAACTATGGTACATCCCCACAATGGAACATAATGTAGCTATATAAAACAATGGGGAAGATCACTATGCTTGATATGGAGGGATGCCCAAGAAATGTTACGTGGAAAAGCAAAGTGTGGAACGATGTATATAGGCTTTCACTCTTGTTAATAAGTGGGAAAATAAAAATATATATTTGTATACATTTGTATTTGCATAAAGAGACAATAGAAAGAGTAATAAAAAACTAATACAAATGGTGAAGAATGAGTGAATTTGGAAGGGAGTGTGGGTGAGGCTTCCCAATATTTGCCTTTTAATTTTGTTTTTTTTTTTTTTAAATATTTTAGCTTTGTAAATGCATTGCTATTAAAACAATTTAAAAATAAAGTGGCAAAAAGCATCTATCTGAAAGAGGACTGGTATCCAAAATATATAAGGAACTCTTAAAAACTCAACACTATGATGACAAATAACCCAATTGAAAATTAGGCAAAAGATCTGCATAGACACCTCACCAAAGTAAAAACACAAGTGGCTTTATATCATGCCATTAAGGAATTGTAAAATAAAACAACAATGAATTACACTTATATACCTATTGGAATGGCTAACATCCAAAACACTGACAACACTCCAATTCTAGCAAGGATGTGGAGCAAAGGAACGCTCATTCATTGCTGGTGGGAATCCAAAATGGCACAGCCACTTTGGAAGACAGTTGGCAGTTTCTTACAAAACTAAACATATTCTTATCATACTGTCCAGCAGTTGTGCTCTTTGGTATTTACTGAAATGAGTATAAAACTAATGTCTACACAAAAACTTGCACATGAATGTTTGTAGTGGCTTTATTTGTAATTGCCAAAACATGGAAGAAACCAAGATGTCCTTCAATATTTAAATGGCACGAATGGAGTATTGTTCAGTGCCAAAAAGAAATGAACTATCAAGCCATGAAAAGACATAGAAACCTTTAAACGAATATTGGTAAGTGAAAGAAGCCAATTTGAAAAGCCTACTTACCATACTGCTATAGGCTGAATTTTAGTGTGCCCACCCAATTCATATGTTGAAACCCTAATGCTCAATATGATGGTACCAGAAGGTGGAGCCTTTGTTAAGTGATTAGGCCATGAGAGCAGAGCTCTCATAAATGGGATTAGTGCCCTTACAGAAAACCCTAGAAAGATTCCTTACCTTCAGCCATGTGAGAACACAGTGAGAGGATGACCATCTATGAACCAGGAAGCAGGTGCTCACTAGAAGCCAAATCAGCTGGTGTTATGATCTTGGACTTCTTTGCTTTGAGAACTGCAAGAAATTTCTGCTGTTTATAAGCTATCCAATCTATGGTATTTTGTTAAAGCAGTCCAAATGGACTAAGACATTTAAGATTCCAACTATATGTTATTATAGGTGTTTCCAGATTAGAAGACCAATCTGATCCTTACCATGATCACATAGCTTCCCAAAGTCCTCATCATTATGAAATTTAGAATATTAGAAAACAAAGGAAATATCCTAAAATGCTGCAGAGGAAAAATCTATCCATATACAAAGATTCCAGAATCAGAATGGCATTGATGTTCTTAATAGAATATTGGAAGGTAGACACTGGAATATTGCCTTAAAAATCTGAGGGAAATTGATCTCTTACATAGGAATCTATATACATAAAAATTCAATCAATTTTGTCAGGAGAGAATAAAGGCATTGCCAGACACACAAATTCTCAAAAAGTTAATCTTCCCTCAGCTACTCTCAGGAAGCTACAGGGAAAAGATCCACCAGGATGTAAATTAAGGAAGAAGATGACGTGGAAGTGGGGAAACAGACTCCCATACAAAAGACAGACAAAAAATCCCTAGGATGATGGGAAAGAAGACTGTAATATGGTAAAAGTGTGAGGAGGTCTGGAGAGCAATTAGTTCAGATGCAAGCAAGAGAACACAGAGTTCTAGAGGAGATGTCTCTAGGAAGATTAATTTGATAGATCACTTGTGTGTTTGAGAAGAGATGTACACGTAGAGCAAAGAGTTTACAGATGGTTTCATAATGGAAAAGAGGCTAAATAGTACAGGACAGTGACTTTAGTCATAGTATAGTCATAATCATAATATACTATGTACATAGTATACATAGTATACATAGCTCAGCTGTAAATAATGTTCACAGAATTGTAATAATGTGAACATTGAATATCAGTGTCACTAAAATTATAATATAGCCAGGGATAATATATTAAAACTATTAAGTATTTACCAACTTGTCTGGTATGAACCACAAACTGAGGTATAATGGACACTGGGTAATGCTGAGGGAAGCTGCTGGGCCAGGCATCACTCCCTTCACTGGTAGATTTTAGGTGGGGAAGATCTAGGAGGGGTCTATGCATAAGGCTGGGTTAATAGAGTGGAGGTGGGTCACTTGATAGTTACAGAGCAGTAGTTATTTTTCAACCTAGAAGAAGTATTTCAATATTTTAATATTAGTGGATCATCAGACATTAATATTAGGGAGATGAAGGGAAATGTGTGTATCAGTGCTGAGTGGGGCTATGGGAATGTACAAAAAAGGTATGTATAAAAGTGAGAAGCCAAGAACTCACAGCACAAGTGATGGTATTTAGAAATCTGAAGGAAAATTAAAAAAAAAAAAAACTTAAAAGGTGGACGTCCACTATTGCTGGTTAATGGAAAGGGGGGAAGATGGTGTGCAGATGGGGACAGAGGACTGCTGCTTTTATAATAGGTCTTGGAAAAGTTATTGAAATCTTAAACCACTTACATGTGTTACTGACAAAAACAAAAATAGAAAACGAATACCTACTGTGTATCAGGCCCAGTGATATTGCAAGACAGATGCGATCATTCCCATTTTTATAAGGAACTGTTAGAGTTGGTGTCTTTTCTCCTATACCATTTAATCTATCAAGTTGGGAGAGGGAATTTTTTTTTTATATTAGAAAACAAATTCAAGGAATTTATATCAAGAAGACTTCCATACCATTAACTTAAATGAATTAAAAATTGATCTTGATTCGCGTTAAAAATAAGTTAGCAATAATTATGGACCTGTGACGGAAATATCAAAGGAATTACTTAGCATGAATTCCCCCCAAAGATGGCTTGACCTCACTGTCAGAGAAAATACTATAGTTGAAGGACCTTTGATGGAATTCATTATTACATTTTTATGTTTTTAGTATTCTTTGCTTAATTAAAAAACATTGCAAAGCACCTGGATTTAGAAGTATACCAGGAAAGATCTCTGAGACTTCTATACTTTCTTCTCATGAAACCTGCATTGCTATGAGGAAATAAACAAAATATCCAAAATAAGCAAATCCAAATGTTTAATTTTTAAACTAAAAAGCTGTGGCTGTTAAAATATCAATCAGGCAATAGGCCAATTAGAATATACCTCTATGCTCGGGATCAGAAGGAAACAATATCCTAAAGAAGACAAAATTGTAGCATGAAGTTAAAAGAAACAATGTCATCGATTTATCTTGGCTTTTGGTTTGGTTAGACTGGATATTGTTTTGTTGGGAGAAACAAGATAGACACACTTGGCCTAACGTGGAAAGATTAGATGAAAATTAGATGAGAGGGCTACTCTATTTGGCTGGCTTTGGAATAATCTTGTGATTACCTGGTCCATAATTTTCCTATCTGACACAAGGGCAGAGACCTACTGATGTGATTCTTTTTTGACCATCATGGAACCTAATAGAGTAGCAACATGGTAGAGCACCATATCTGTTGAGTAAATGAATGACTAAAGAACCCAGCACAGCACTCACTAATTTTTCTACAGAGCGCCAAGTCTGCAAAACTAGTGTAATCTCTAATTTCTATACATTTCCCAGAATATGCATATAAACTTTTATCTCATTCCCTTTCCCTTTAGTCATTCACTCGGCAAATCATTATCGAAGAAATTCTCTGTGAAAGATGGGCACCTTTCAGTGAAAACTAGTACAGGAGAAACCATCACTTTCTTCTCTCACATCATAGGGAAGTTAAGTGTCCACACTGTCCAGGATCATGAAACATTTCAATTCATAGACTATGAGATGACCTTAAACCCAGAGTTGACCTGTTATCATCATGTCATCAGCGTTCATAGCACCCTGAATATATTAACGTGATTATCTTTCTGTAAAACATGAATGCTAGAATACAGTCATAATTTTTCAGGTGTCAATTCTTGCTCTTTCTGGAGGCTGCTATCCTGATGTAGTATCATTGTGATGTCAAGCAGATGTTTAATGATTACTTATATGTGGTAGGCATTTCCTCAGAGCAACCCCAGGGGGTAAGCATTATTGTACCTATCTCACAGGTGAAGCAAATGAGGCACAACATGGTGTAATGGAGATCTGTGCAGATAGCAAATCTGGCATCAAACCCAGAGATGCTTGAGTTCACACCGTTCCTTCCCTATTACGCTACAGAGGAGTTGGCCAGTAGGGCTTGTTACCTTCATAATGAATTAAGGCCAACTATATATTTTTTTTTAATTTTTTTTTTCAACGTTTATTTATTTTTGGGACAGAGAGAGACAGAGCATGAATGGGGGAGGGGCAGAGAGAGAGGGAGACACAGAATCGGAAACAGGCTCCAGGCTCTGAGCCATCAGCCCAGAGCCCGACGCGGGGCTCGAACTCACGGACCGCGAGATCGTGACCTGGCTGAAGTCGGACGCTTAACCGACTGCGTAAGGCCAACTATATTAACATGATATACATAAATTCAAATTTCTCAAGAAAATGTATATTGAAAATCCAGTCTTGAATAGATTTAGATATATATTCATTAATGAATACCTTTAAATCTCATTATATATGTATGTATGTATATATATATTTTTTTTTAATAATGAGAAAATAAGAACCGATGTAATGTTCTTTTAATCAAGTGAAATCTATTTTTTTCAGACATTAACTTAGCTGAGACCAAGAGAGCATATTAAAGTTATCTTGCAAAAGAGCGTCTTGAGCTCTGAAAAGTGTAGATTATGATATTCCATGCTTAGCATTTTCATGTGCACAAAGTCAGAAAGTATTTTTCTTTCTTACTTTTTTTTTCCCAGAAAGTATTTCTAAAATGGAGAAACAACTAACAGAAGCAAATACCACTACATGGGGGAGGGCTCTAACCTGTGTGTATGTGTAAATATATTTTGACATATTTTCATAATTTTGATGAGAGAAATATATCACAAAGACTGAACTGCCTAAGATCTGAGAATTAGTATTAAAACCAGGATTCAAAATACATGATCTTTCCTCTGTTCCATTTTGAACTTGAACTTTTTTTTTGTTAGGAATATAGATGTTCACTTTTTTTTTAATGTTTACTTATTTTTGAAGGAAAAAGAGACTGAGAGAAAGCAGGGGAGGGTTGGAGAGAGGGAGACACAGAATCTGAAGCAGGTTCCAGGCTGTGAGCTGTCAGCACAGAGCCTGATGCAGGGCTCAAACTCATGAGCTGTAAGATCATGACCTGAACCGAAGTTCGACACTTAACCAAATGATCCACCCAGGCACCCCAGGATGTTCACTTTTATATTAGAAAAAAATTACATGACTCCATATCTCAAAATTTAGCATCTTGCCATTCAACATCACACAGTTCTTAACATCACACAATTCTCATCTTTGTTTTGCCCTACAAACACCCTAAATGGTGTGGAGTTTCTAATGATGATTCAACAACAGGGTCCATAAATTTTAACTAAGAAACAGCTGCAGAAATGTGTGGTGGGCAATAATCTGTGTGTGCCACAAGAACCCGGGCTGACACATGGCTGCGATTCTGCCTCCATGGCCTGGGCTCTCCCCCACACAGTCAGATGAGTAGGGTTCCTGTAGACCTTAAAATCTCCATTAACAAGCAACTCCTTTCCAGAGGGAGGCTTCCAAGAGGTGAAGAAAGCAGCAGCCATTGAGGATGGAATGCCCCGCTCTTGACTAGAAGGATGTTCAATCTTACACATGAGACAAAGCTATAACTATAAATTAATATGAATATAAATATAAATATAAATATAAATATAAATATAAATATAAATCTTCAGTTAAGAGCCCACGATTTCCTTTCCTTTCCTTCCTTGGTTACTCCAACTCCATACTCTGTAATTTTCTTCTATTTCTCTGGCTATTCCTTCCTTGTCTCCTTTCCAGTCTAATTTCTATTCTGTCCTGTCATTAAATACTGCAGTTCCTTGAGCCTCCTGAACACTCTTCATTCCTCATACTGCATCCTCTCCACAGGGAAACTCACCTATGCCTACAGCTATAATTATCAAAACATTGAGATGATTCACAAATCATCTTCAGGGTAGATGTCTTTCTGTGCTGCAGACTTGTACCACACCTCAAGAAACCCCAAACTATACCTGTGATCTCTTCCTTGTTCCCTACTCAGAATTTAAAACATCATTCTTCTAATTTTTGTTCATCCACTAATCACTGTTCTTCCACTAATACAAACAACCCCCCAGATATTGTAGGAGTCATTATGTATTCCTCCGTCTCTCTCTCTCTCTCTGTGTCTCTCTCAAATTAACTTCTTCACCAAGTCCCATCTGTGTTTCCCTTATTTTTTTATTTTAAAAAAAATTTTTTTAATGTCTATTTATTTTTGAGAGAGAGAGTGAGTGAGCGAGCAGGGAGAGGGGCAGAGAGAAAGGGACACACAGAATCCGAAGCAGACTCCAGGCTCCGAGCTGTCAGCACAGAGCTTGACGTGGGGCTCGAACCCATGAACCATGAGATCATGACCTGAGCTGATCTAGGGGGCTTAACCGACAGAGCCACCCAGGCAGCCCTGTTTTTCCCTTTTAACTCTCCTTGCATCCATCTACTCCTTCCCATTGCCATCCTGGTCCAAGCTAGCATATCTCTGTGGTCCATTCTGATAGTCTCCAAAATGGTTATTTTGCCTTCTTTACCTGCATCAGTCTGTTTTCAATACTATAGCTACAGTGACTTTTCAAATACAAATTTTATTATGTTAGCCTCCTTCCCGCAGCTCAGAAATCCTCCATTGATGTACTGCTCTTAGGATAAAGACAAAATTCCTACAAGATCCTCCAGGGTAGGTTCTCTGCCTACATTTCCAGCTTTAACTCACACAATGGTCTTTTTTCTCTTGTTGCTACAACCACATTAGATTTACTTCTGCTTCTCATGTTTGTCAAGATCCTTCCTGCCACACACAGACTCTTGAATTTGATGTTTTCTCTGCCTGGGCTGTGTTTTATTCTCCTTTTTGCCTAGTTAAATTCCTTACTCAATCTTTAGATCTCCAAACAA
Source organism: Lynx rufus (assembly GCF_022079265.1). NCBI lineage: Eukaryota > Metazoa > Chordata > Mammalia > Carnivora > Felidae > Lynx > Lynx rufus. The sequence goes on along the minus strand of NW_025814845.1, from coordinate 36,800,290 downwards.
CAAAGACACGTTCTCAAGGAAATTCCGTTGCCTCCATAAGTCCAATCTTCACTGATTTGCTCTTTAATAGCATGAAGTGCCACTATTTCATAGCAGTGTTTGCCTTTATTGGTGCAAGTCTTTGATAAATGCCTGTCTCCCTCCCCCGCCTGGAAGCTCCAATAGGGAAGGTAGGTACTCTCTCTACTTTTTTTTTTTAATTTTATTTTTTATTTTTTAAAATTTACATCCAAATTAGTTAGCATATAGTGCAACAATGATTTCAGGAGTAGAGTCCTTAGTGCCCCTTACCCATTTAGCCCTCCCCCCTCCCACAACCCCTCCACTAACCCTCAGTTTCTTCTCTATATTTATGAGTCTCTTCTGTTTTGTCCCCCTCCATGTTTTTATATTATTTTCATTTCCCTTCCCTTATGTTCATCTGTTTTGTCTCTTAAAGTCCTCATATGAGTGAAGTCAAATGATTTTTGTCTTTCTCTGACTAATTTCACTTAGCATAATACCCTCCAGTTCCATCCACGTAGTTGCAAATGGCAAGATTTCATTCTTTTTGATTGCCGAGTAATACTCCATTGTATATATATATATATATATATATATATATATATATATATATATATACCTATATACCACATCTTCTTTATCCATTCATCCATTGATGGACATTTGGGCTCTTTTTTTTTTTAATTAATTAATTTTACTATTTATTTATTTATTTTTTAAGTTTTTCTCCCACGAATCTTCTTTATTATTTTTTTCAATATATGAAATTTATTGTCAAATTGGTTTCCATACAACACCCAGTGCTCATCCCAAAAGGTGCCCTCCTCACTACCTATCACCCACCCTCCCCTCCCTTCCACCCCCTAACAACCCTCAGTTTGTTCTCAGTTTTTAAGAGTCTCTTATGCTTTGGCTCTCTCTCACTCTAACCTCTTTTTTTTTTTTTCCTTCCCCTCCCCCATGAGTTTCTGTTAAGTTTCTCAGGATCCACATAAGAGTGAAAACATATGGTATCTGTCTTTCTCTGTATGGCTTATTTCACTTAGCATCACACTCTCCAGTTCCATCCACGTTGCTACAAAGGGCCATATTGCATTCTTTCTCATTGCCACGTAGTACTCCATTGTGTATATAAACCACAAATTCTTTCATCAGTTGATGGACATTTAGGCTCTTTCCATAATTTGGCTATTGTTGAGAGTGCTGCTATAAACATTGGGGTACAAGTGCCCCTATGCATCAGTACTCCTGTATCCCTTGGGTAAATTCCTAGCAGTGCTACTGCTGGGTCATAGGGTAGGTCTATTTTTAATTTTTTGAGGAACCTCCACACTGTTTTCCAGAGTGGCTGCACCAATTTGCATTCCCACCAACAGTGCAAGAGGGTTCCCATTTCTCCACATCCTCGCCAGCATCTATAGTCTCCTGATTTGTTCATTTTGGCCACTCTGACTGGCGTGAGGTGATATCTGAGTGTGGTTTTGATTTGTATTTCCCTGATAAGGAGCGACGTTGAGCATCTTTTCATGTGCCTGTTGGCCATCCGGATGTCTTCTTTAGAGAAGTGTCTATTCATGCTTTCTGCCCATTTCTTCACTGCATTATTTGTTTTTCGGGTGTGGAGTTTGGTGAGCTCTTTATAGATTTTGGATACTAGTCCTTTGTCCAATATGTCATTTGCAAATATCTTTTCCCATTCTGTTGGTTGCCTTTTAGTTTTGTTGGTTGTTTCCTTTGCTGTGCAGAAGCTTTTTATCTTCTTAAGGTGCCAGTAGTTCATTTTTGCTTTTAATTCCCTTGCCTTTGGGGATGTGTCAAGTAAGAAATTGCTACGACTGAGGCCAGAGAGGTCTTTTCCTGCTTTCTCCTCTAGGGTTTTGATGGTTTCCTGTCTCACATTCAGGTCTGTTATCCATTTTGAGTTTATTTTTGTGAATGGTGTGAGAAAGTGGTCTAGTTTCAACCTTCTGCATGTTGCTGTCCAGTTCTCCCAGCACCATTTGTTAAAGAGACTGTATTTTTTCCATTGGATGTTCTTTCCTGCTTTGCCAAAGATGAGTTGGCCATACATTTGTGGGTCTAGTTCTGGGGTTTCTATTCTATTCCATTGGTCTATGTGTCTGTTTTTGTGCCCATTTGGGCTCTTTCCATTCTTTGGCTATTGTTGATAGTGCGGCTATAAACATGGGAGTGCATGTGTCCCTTGGAAACAGCACACCTGTATCCCGTGGATAAATGCCTAGTATTGCAATTGCTGGGTTGTAGGATAGTTCTATTTTTAGTTTTTTGAGGAACCTCCATACTGTTTTTCACCGTGGCTGCACCAGCTTGCATTCCCACCAGCAGTGCAAAAGAGATCCTCTTTCTCCGCATCCTCGCCAACATCTGTTGTCTGAGTTGTTAATGTGAGCCATTCTGACAGGTGTAAGGTAGTATCTCATTGCGGTTTTGATTTGTATTTCCCTGATGATGAGTGATGTGGAGCTTTTTCTCATGTGTCGGTTGGCCATCTAGATATCTTCTCTGGAGAAGTGTCTATTCATGTGTTTTCCCCATTTCTTTACTGCATTATTTGTTTTTTGGGTGTTGAGTTTGGTGAGTTCTTTGTAGATTTTGGATACTAACTCTTTATCTGATATGTCATTTGCAAATATCTTTTCCCATTCTGTCGGTTGTCTTTTAGTTTTGCTGATTGTTTCCTTCACTGTGCAGAAACTTTTTATTTTGATGAGGTCCCAGTTGTTCATTTTTGCTTTTGTTTCCCTTGCCTCTGGAGATGTGTTGAGTAAGAAGTTGCTGCGGCCAAGATCAAAGAGGTTTTTGCCTGCTTTCTCCTCGAGGATTTTGATGGCTTCCTGTCTTACATTGAGGTCTTTCATCCATTTTGAGTTTATTTTTGTGTATGGTGTAAGAAAGTGGTCCAGGTTCATTCTTCTGCATGTCACTGTCCAGTTTTCCCAGCACCACTTGCTGAAGAGACTGTCTTTATTCCATTGAATATTCTTTCCTGCTTTGTCAAAGATTAGTTGGCCATAGGTTTTTGGGTCTATTTCTGGGTTCTCTATTCTGTTCCATTGATCTGAGTGTCTGTTCTTGTCCCTGTCTACTTTTGGTTACCACTGTTATCTAGGAGAGTGTCAGGCACTACCCAGGCTACAATGAATGCTTGCTGGATGGATTACGGAAATCATTAACTAGTCAACCAAACATTTTTGATTCTTTGATGTCGATTCTAGAAACAGTTTATGTTTTCAAGAGAGAATATTCAATTATTCAGAGAAGGGAGGAAATCACATATTTTGGTAAGATCAGATATAAATTTTAATAGCGTAAATAAATGTTTCACTAGGCACTGAAAAGCACCATATAGATGGAGGGTCACACTCGTGATAATGCTGAGTGACAGTAACAGGCTGGAGATACCCTACTGATCCTCAAGAAGATTTCAAGAAATTTTTAATCCAACTGTGAAAATTAGCAGTTGTGCTCATATCCATTGCTAACCTCAAGGAGATGGCAGCCTGAAACAGACCATTAACTTCGATTTTAACCAGAGTTGCATATGACTCTGTATATTCTTTGATTTTTTTCCTCTCCAAATTATCAACAATCACCTTTTAAAATTCTCTGAGTCCTCAGGATATTTTCGTTAAAAAAGAAGACATCCAGCTTCTGGTACTCTGACCACGTAATACCATGGTAGCACCTGATTAATTTAGTTTGCCTTTTAAACATCCAGGCTCAGTTCTTTTCTCATTCCACAACTAATTGTTGACCTGTCCCAGAGCAGACATAAGGGCAGCAGCAGTGTCAAAACACACAGTATTGTCAACTGGATGGCCTGATTCGCCTTCAACCAGCTGCAGGGCTCTCAACAGCTCAGTTTGGCATTCCTCTTTCGTATCTCATACCCAGAAGTAGAGGAGTGGGTTACTGATTCTGCAACCTTTAGTTCACCTTCAAACTCTATGGTTCCTGCAGGAATTCCCTTTTTAAATTGTGTCTCATAATAGAAACCAAAATGCTTTAGTTTCATAATTTAAAGCAACCGCCCCTAAGAGACAGAGAATCTGTATTACATAAAGTTGAAAAACATTAGCTTTTGGGTTCCAAAGATCTGGGTTCAAAGCCTGTGGTATTAACTAACTGTAACTTCGAGGAAGTCACTTAAATTTTCTGAGCCTTGTTCACCCCACCTATAGGCTAGTGATACTTCTCCCTTCACAGAGAAGTTGTGAGGATAATATGAAAAAATAATACATGTAGTGTAAAACACAACACCTGAAACATAGCCTACAATTAAATACTCATGTAATTACAATTTTTATTTATAATAAGAGATAGTCCTTACTGTTCCCTCTGACCCTATGTATGCTTTCTAGTTAAGTACAGACATCATTTTCTGCTATGTACAAGACAGGTCAGGTTGCAAATCTCTCAGCCTCATTGGGAACCGGAGTCCATCAGTCATTCGCAGCCATTCTCTGAATCAGAACAGCTGACAGAATCTTCAGTGAGGTCATTATTTTTAGCTTTGGAACTGTTAGAAAGTCTGCAGGGGATTTTCACAGCATTCAACAAATTAGCAAAGGTCATCAAAACAAATCTACTTACTGAATTCATTGGCTTGAAATCCTATCAAACCAGTGCTGTCATATTAAATTAGAGAACTTTCTACTGGCAATATTTCCATAAAAAGGATCAAGCTGAATTGTGTTTAGACATGCTCCATTGTTACTTCATTTTAAAGTCATAAATTTTGATGGCAAACTGACTTGTCTTCTATTTGCAACGCCCCCACCATTTGGTCATGTGATTTTCTGCTAGTCTAAAATTCCTCATTTCTCCTCCTTGCCTGTCCAAGTTCAGGTCCCATCTCCTTCCAGAAGCCGCTCCTAAATTCCTAAGTGATTTTGACCCTATTCATCCCTGTGCAAAGATGTTAAATACGACTCATTTAGGCTCCTACATTTTCACAGATTCCCTTAATGACACACATCTCTGCTTGGTCGATTATCCAAGCTTGTAGAACAGCCATCAATCAGCATGACAGACCATCTACACCATAGGTTCTTGCCAGATATTATTATGTTGAGCTCCTTGCTTCACATATTTCCATAAAAGTTTTGGAAGAAACACTTGAGAGTCAAGTAATTATCCATTTCTCTACATACTCTGCATAATGCCTTTGAATCAAGCCATATCACAAGGTTGCTGGATCCTTCAGCAACATCATTTTGGATCTAATATGATTGCTTTACTGAATTGTACTTTGGTGTTATGCCAAGGGACCACACTGACGGATTGTGTTAAGAAAGAACTGGATGAAACTCAGGGCCCTCTTTCTAAATACCTACTGAAGAATACCACTGAACAGTAAGTTAGGTTTTGTTTTGTGGACAATAGGAATATTATAAATTGACTGTGTTTACTTTGCTTGGCCATTAGAAAACTAGTGATAAATCTGGGGTCCATTTATTTCAACTGTATGGTTCACCCCTAATAGCAGATCTGGCTTTACCATGTTTATGCCTATAATTTCCCTTCACCATGGTCACCACAACTGCTTAATTTGATTCTTTTGTATTGAAAGGATTTTTATGAGGTGCCTTACATCTTTTGTAGAATGAGGCAGAAATTAAAAATAAATTCTTGATCTATTTTTTTCAGCGAATTACAGCAATTATAGCTTATGGACCATTATTTAGGAATTATTTCTTGGCTTGTGCGCTTCTTTCATTGTTGCACGTCTTCACAACTTGATTTTAAGCCTGAGAATATTCTTTACATTTTATGATACTCCCCACATACTGGCAGTTCCCAAGAATCTTCAAACCAGACTTCTGTTCACAGGTCTGTTTCTAAGTGATTGGCCATGTGATTTTTGACCTCAAGGTCAAAAAAAATCCAAACTTCGGGGCGCCTGGGTGGCTCAGTCAGTTAAGCATCTGACTTTGACTCAGGTCATGATCTCACACTCTGTGAATTCGAGCCCCACGTCGGGCTCTGTGCTGACAGCTCAGAGCCTGGAGCCTGCTTCGGATTCCTTCTCTCTCTGCCCCTCCACCTCTCATGCTCTGTCTCTTTCTCTCTCTCTCTCAAAAATAAATAAACATCAAAAAAAAAAAAGAAAAAGGAAAAAAGTACAAGCTCCACAGGATTTCACTCTTTTCTGTGTTAGAGAATTGGTCTAAGTAATCTTCAGTGTCCTCTCTGGTTTTAAAATTCTGTCATAAGTGCTTGTGTTCTCTAAAAGTATTTTTGCCAGATTCGGATATTATAGGACAGAATTGACTTAGTAAATTCCTTAAAGATATGAATGTGACCAGGTGACCTATTTATTGCACAGAATGTTCATGAAAGAAAGAGCTCTGTCCAAGAGGCATTCGCTCATTTTTCCATTAAACAAAGAAGAGGACACTTCTAGATACTTCGAGACAATTCAGTTCAGAATTTAAACTGGAAGAACAATTACAAGTGGGCAATAAAAATGATGTAGAAGGGCAAGGCCTTCTTAATTCTATAACATCACATATAACAAGTGCTGATTCCAGTTTATTTAGTACAAAAGAGACAGTGGGATACTGTTGAAGGGCCCTAAGTTGAGAGTTAAGACCTAATTTCAAGTCTTACATTGATCATTAATTAATAAACAATTTATTGCCCTTATCTATGTCCTTGGTTTTTCATTAGTTAAAAAGAAAATTATCTGCCCATATCTGTTTTGTGAGGGTCAAACAAGTCAATGCTGGAGAATACCTTTCAATAAGTACAAAGTGCTATGCAAATGTTGAGGATTACTTTGATAATTCCCTGAGAGCATGGCCATGAATCAAGAAACGACATCTGATGACTCAGTGGGTATTTTGGACTGCTTTTATGATTAAACTGGATGATTTCTCAAAGTTGGTCATTAAGATGGCTGAAGCAATCTTAGACTCTTGATGCTCTTCAAGTCTGTGAAGACCCAACAACGTATAAATTCTCCCCCAACTTCAAATTCAATGGATTTTAAGACAAAGCCTTATCAAGAGGTAGGCACTAGAAGGGATGGAACCATGTCTGTTTTGTATCAAATATTTGTTGAATATACGGAGGGAATTTAATCATGAGGTGTTCTCCCTGGCTATGTGGCTTGCTCCTTTACTATGCCAGTTAGGATATAGGATTCCAGGGTGTGCTTCAGAAAACTTAAAGATAATAACATGGAATTCTGAGATCACTTTGTCATGCCTGTGTTAGATTGCTTGTTGTCAACTTGGAATCACCTCCCCAAATATCATTGAAAAGAAGTTGGATACAGTTTTGCCAGAATCTGCTTCCCCAGATTATGGTTTTCCAAAGAGAGGCATTGGCACCAGATTTGGATGATAGAGGAGGAGAGGCCATTATTTTCTGGGGGCAATTGCTGCCAGATGCATGGGCAGATTTTCCAATCTTTGGGTATGCTCTTATTTCTCTATATTAAAACCTTTAATATCTTGAATACACTGAGTGGCTCTTCTGTTTTCTTGACAGAACCTTGATTGGCAATAGAATCACAAATGTTAAATTTGTGAATCGAAGTTTTTTTTTAATGTTTTTTAAAATTCATTTTTGAGACAGAGACAGAGCATGAGCAGGGGAGGGGCAGAGAGAGAAGGGAGATGCAGAATCTGAAGCAGGCTCTAGGCTCTGAGCTGTCAGCACAGAGCCTGACGCAGGGCTTGAACTCAAGGACTGTGAAATCATGACCTGAGCTGAAGTCGGACTTCCAACCGACTGAGCCACCCGGATGCCCCATGTGAATCTAAGTTTTAACTAAATGCATTTATATACACAGAGTTGTAATTAGCACTTTGGGAGAAACCATAGGATTGTTTTAAGCCATTTAGATTTTATTTAGCAAACTATTGCTTTTCAGCATTGAGAAATACCTTTGAGACTTAAGAAAGTCAAATGAAGTTTTCCAAAGTGTCCCATTTTGTTCTCTTAGAAGAACTAGGTTCAACAGGGCAAAGTTTCCTGCAGCCTATTAGTTTGGGCTCTGCCATGTTTTCACACTGTGTATTTGGCAAATTCATTTAACTTCTCTCAGTCTTGGTGACTGTATCAGCATGATGGGAGTCTTGACAGCTATTTTACTTTTCCTATAGGTTGTTGTGGGACTCAAATGAAAATGTTTGAAAATATTTCATGATATGTATTTGTATATGCACATGTATATGTATGCTATTATTCTCTGGTCTTACACTCATACTTGGTCAAATGCAAATAATAATGGGGATTGATAAGGATTCAATAAAAGTAACTTCCAGAGCACTGCAGCATTTCTACTACCTTTGAGGGCCAACATGTGATTACGTGCACACTTACGTCCATGAAATCTAGCCCAGTGGGCTCTGTGGATATAAAGGGCAGTGGCTGAGAAAGACATTATGTTGCAGGGCTGAAACTCCATGGACAAGAGTGGAAAACTTTGTTGCTCCAGTATGGACAGTTCTCCAACTGCTTGAGGCATACATAGGTCAGACCACACTGCATGGAATTGTAAACTGCTCTCTACTTCTAAGGTCACTGTTGTAATCACATTTTACTTTGTGGTAATTGGTCAGGGATACATTAAAGAAGTTTCTCAAGCCACTGAGATACCTTCTAATTCTACATACTCGTTGGCAGTGATACTATCCTTAAGTTATTGAATAAACATGGTTAGGATTTCACACATGCCATTTATTTAAAGCAAACCCTTTTTATTCATTGCACGGAGGCAAGATAGGGCTATGAACTAGAACAAGGGAAAAAGACATAAACCAGCAGTTCAGAATTGCTGACTGTCTTGGTAGCATTGAATAGATCTTTTAACACTTCAGTGCTCTGTTTCATAACTATGAAATGTAGACGTACACTGGCTTGTCCTTCCTTCAGTAGTGTTAAAATTACTGACTCTTCATAACTTTCTGATCCAAAACAGCGTTACATACACTCTACACCTACTCTCTCTCCTTCTCTCTTTCTCTCTTTCTCTCTCTTTCACACACACACACACACACACATACACACACTTCTCCATCCCTCTACCCAGTTTTTCTCTTCTTCAACACATTTGTCACAGCATATCATACTCCTGCAAGAATTCTATTTTATATCAGTGACTTTGTTTTATTTTCTAATTCCCTGTAACAGATTGTAAGGTATATCTAGTTAAGGGTTTTGCTTTGTATAGAACAGTTCATGATACCTCATAAGGACTATAGACAGAATATGAGTGAATGAATAAAGTTACGTGTGTCTAAATTAATTAACCAAGATTTTAAAATATCCTGCTTGGTTCTCGAAACTCTTAGGGAGAGATTGCACTGATAAATCCACAAAGTGATATTTTTTGAAAGTGCGCCAATGGATGGGCCACCCATTTTCCTTTCTTAAGGAAATGGAGGCTTTATCTATAATTGTGTAGGGGCCATAGTTGTTCAAATGCAACAAATGGAGATTTCCTTCCTGAGAATTAGGGAAAGAAACTGTGGGCCAAATTCTTTGTCACATCACTTTCTTGCCTATAAAGTAGGCTGAACAATCATTTGTATGGTGCTTCACAGAACACACAAAAGAATGTTGAAAATTAGTCTACTTGGCAGTGAGATACACAGGAATATGATGCAACCAGTAGCTGTATTTAAGCAGCCAAAGATAGGAGAAGTGCCTATAGAGTCTTTTCAAGTGATCCCAAGTTAATCTAAAAGGAATTGAGTCACTGGTCTGTGATCCTGACCAAATATACATACATATACACATACATATATATACATATGTGTATATATACATGTATATACATACATATATATATACACATATATATATATACACACAAATATGTATATATATACACTCATATATATTTGTGCAAATATATAAATTTATGCAAATATATAAATTTATGCAAATATATATATGCATTCGTCTTGAATGCCATGTTAAAATATCAATGGAATGTTTCTCTAGTTGTTGATCAATGATCTAATTTCTAATAATCTAAAACTTTTGGGAATGGCATTTGTGCATCCATACACGTGCTACCTTAAGAATGTAGTCTTTGGGGGACTATGATATAGTCATCTTGTCATCCTAGAAGTACTGACAGTGTTGGGAATGAGATGTGCACAATAATCGCTTGTATATGATAAAAGAATCAGAAACCTCTGGGAACCCAAAAATAGACAAAGAGAGCCAGGAAGAGTGAAACAAGTACTTGCTCCTGGCACTCTGTCATCAGTCAGCTCAAGAGTGGAGAAGAGGGCTTTGATTGGTTGGTGATGTACAGAAAGATCAGCTTTTTAGGAAAAAGCTAAGAGAGACGGGATAAAATGGTTAGAAATGAAGAGGGGAGAGCAGTGATGACATTGCAGCAATAGTGGCAACAATCAGGGTGATGACAGGTATGACAAAACTGAGGAAAAGGAGCACTCACAACTGACGTGAAAGTTGAAACTTCAGGATTCTGGGGGAGCAAACATCTGATTGCTCTGTACATCAGTGATGGTTGTGATTACCACTTACTTTACCTTAAACACTGTACCGGGCACTTTAGCTTTGTCTTAATGAGGTCTCTTAAGGACTTATACTCTCTCTATTCTGCTTCTATCTTCCAACCCTCCACAATTTCCCAAATTCCTCCTCCAGTGCCCAGTGGAACGCAGTCCAGCATAAGCAAAATCTCCTCTGTCCTCAATGTCCTTGTCTTTACCACTTGCTCCCACCAAAGCCTTGCTTTCCCTTACAAACACAGCTTACCCAGTAGCCCTCTCAATGTACTGGCTGTTTTTTCTGTGACATCTCTGATATTGGACTTGGGAGTTGCACTAAGTGCCTTTTTGTTCCTCATCGTCTCCTCCAGGCTATTCTCCATTCCTCCTTTCTAAAAACCTCTAACTTAGAATTTCATGTCATCTTACTGTCATGGGCCAATCCAAGGTTAATTCTTCTCCTTTCTCTGTATGTTTAGCTTTTTTTCACTCACACGATCCTGTTTTAAATCTTTGGGAATCCAATGTACATGCAGACTTTTTTCTTTTTTTTTTTTTTTTCAACGTTTTTAATTTATTTTTGGGACAGAGAGAGACAGAGCATGAACGGGGGAGGGGCAGAGAGAGAGGGAGACACAGAATCGGAAACAGGCTCCAGGCTCCGAGCCATCAGCCCAGAGCTTGACGCGGGGCTCGAACTCACGGACCGCGAGATCGTGACCTGGCTGAAGTCGGACGCTTAACCGACTGCGCCACCCAGGCGCCCCCATGTAGACTTTTTTCTATACACCAGACTTTAAGTTTTTGATCTCTTTTGCTACAACAATAATTTCTTCCATTTTGCCACAGACCTTGACTGTCCTAAGAAAGAACTCACCACAGATAAGAGGCTTCCTATGTGACTTCTTTTGGACTGGTGTATAAGGCTCAGAGCTGGTGTCGTGTTTATATGCAGTCTGCATATAAATATGCATATAAATAATTATTATTATTTTCACTGTGGGTTTAAAAGTACTAATGAATGACATACCATATCTGGGAATCTTTCGCATATAAAATGGTAGACCACAGATGTTCCATATGTGGGGTACTTTACAAAATCTAAGCTGTTCCGGTTCCAGTGTTTGGAAGTTATTCAGGTCACTTGAAAATGACTTTTCTGCCTCGGTTATTTAAAACCCGAAACTCTCTGGAATCAAGTGCCGACCCACCAGTGTGGCAAAGGCTTTTAGCTAATTATTTAAATCTCGGTAGGAAGCAAACAGGCTGGTAATGTAGATAGAGGAACACAGGTGAGACAGGTTTTTTGTTTTTTTGTTTTTACTTCAGTTCTTACTACTCAGTGTGGTCCATGCACAAATAGCATAGGTATCACCGGGTAGCATGTTAAAAGTTCAGACTCTCAGGCCCCAGCCTAGCTCATGAAACCAGAATGCATTCTAACAAGATCCCCATATGCACATTAACGTTTGACAAGCCCCTCAGGGAGCATCAGACAGGTGAAGGGTTTCCACTCTGACAGTTTCTAAGGTAAAAGCCGAAATGCTTGGGCTCTATTCAGTGGAATTTTCTTTGTCAGAATTGCAGGTCTATGTAATCTAAGCACAGGGAATACAATCTATTTGAAGTCAATGCAGTCACCTAGTGGGAGCTCTGTGACAAATCTGCCCTTCTACACAATCAAATGAGTTCAGTTAGTGCCTATAGGACAGGTTGCAGGGAAATGAAGATGAATATAGAAATTATTATTATATTATTTTTTGTGGTTGAAACAAATAAACTATACTTGATTTCGGTTTGATAAACTATTCCCATTAAAGCCTGTTGCTGTGTGTTCAATTCAAATATAAATTTTGACTAGCTTTTTTCTTTTTTTAAAATGAAAGAAAATGTTACTAAAGCAGCCAATGTGCATACCTCTCTTTCCCAAGTAGATAACCCCATTCACCACAGAATTATTATACAAATTAATGTGTCATTGATTGCATTCATATTAATATGTGGTATATATATTGGGGCTTTAAAGATAGAGTAGTATCTTGTAACAACTTGACTTATTATTACATGGATTTGAATGTCTGGTTCAAGCACTTAATTCCAATGAAAGGCAGGTCCACTGGTCTATTTATTTCAAGGCATCCACTTTTAAAGAAAAAAAAAAAAGAGCCTTCTGCCAGAGGGGATAAAGAAAAGAATAGCTTAAATTTTCTCCTTTGATCATTTCAATAATTTCTTTCTTTGAATTTCATGCTATTTTGTGTTCTTTGCTATACTTTCTTCTCTCAGTTCTGTTTCCATTCTGTTTCCCATTTAGGGAACTGGGTCTATTAGAAAGAGAGGAGCAGAAATTCGAAGCATTATAGCCTTAATGCAGTGCCTGTCAAACTTGGCGGCATATTGAAATCATTGGGGAGCTAAATAAATATTTGTGCAAAGGCCCACCTTCCACAAATTCTGATGTTATTGTCCAGGGTGGGGTCATGGTATCAAAGTTTCACAAGCTCTCTTAAATTTTTTTTTAGTGTTTATTTTTGAAAGAGAGAGACAGAGTGCGAGAGGGGGAGAGGCAGAGAGAGGGAGACACAAATCTGAAGCAGGCTCCAGGCTCTGAGCTGTCAGCACAGCACAGAGCCTGAACCAGGGCTCAAACCCACGAACCGAGATTGTGACCAGAGTCAAAGTTGGACACTTAATAGACCCAGGCGTCTCTAGCTCCTTTTTAAAATCTTTGATCTTAAAGATAAGAATAAAGCAATTTAAATGTGGAAACTGACACCTAAATAAAAACTGAATTATACATACTGTCACACAGTTTTTATATGGATGTGGTTCACAGAACAATACAAGTCCAGACCTCTCAAGAGAATATGTGCATTTCCAAGATTACAGGTGCTTGTGCATCAGAATTATGAGTAATGAATAGATTTTGAAACTATAGAACCACCGCAATCTGTTAGACCTAAAACTATATGAAAATGATTTGGGAACTAGTATCTGTAGCCATTTAGAAGAGAAAGGATTTCTGACCATTGTGGGATCTGTTGCAATTATAGAAGTGACCTGGTAAAATAATGGTTATTCTTTAAATTATATCAATATTCGGTTTAGTTGGCAAGAATGTCAGAAAATAAATGCCCAAATAGGAACTCAACTGAGACAGATTCAGGAAAAAGGAAGACCGATTAAAACCTGCTTTGTTCTCAGGGGTCTACTTTGCATTCAGATATATCAGACCTAAGAACCATGCAATTCACACCCAGTGGGGAAGCTAGAGAGAAGAGTTTTCTTAAGAGGCTACAAAGAAGGGCCAAATCTTCTACTTTCAAGTCAGATTTCTTGATTTCAAATCCCACTTGGACCACTATCATTTTGTGACTTGAGTCAAATTACTACCAAGTTTTGATTCCCTCCTCTACAAAATGGGATAGAACAGTAGGGTTTTGGTGAAGATTCAATGGGAAATCTTTGTTAAGTGTGTGGCCCACAGTATAGAATGAAGAAATATTAGCTATCATTATTATTAAGTTTGGATCCCAAGTGAACCAAAGCCCTCAGTTTAGCAGGGGTATCAAGTTCTAGATCAAAGTTACATTATAAAATATGTCTTTAAGTGTTTGGTTGATACCTAAATCATTTAGGCAAAGTAATAATCTTTATTTTGACTCCCTTTTTGGAAGCTGATAGCAAAATGGTCATCCATCACAGCAGCAAGGAAAGAGGAAATTTCTAGGAATCTAAATCTGTAAATCAGAGATATCTTCATCAATCTCCATAGCCACTCATCCAAGTATGGAAAATAAACTTCAACTGCCTCTAGGATTGAAATGAACAGTTATAAAGGCTAACTTTATAGTCAAGTTGATTGCAAAACTAATTTTCATGAAAAGAACTCCATTCCTCCACTGGCTTTTATTTTATAACTTTAAAGGATCAGAGACTTTTCACAAAGAGTGCTTTTTCACAGTTTCAAAGAAGCAGCCTGGAAAAAGGAATAAATTAATTCAGAAATATTCCCTTCTTCCCTACACCCACCCCTCTGCTCATCAAAAAAGCTACAGGCACTAAAATTCATTAACATTTCTATGAACATAAATGTGAAATATTCATTTTCATTAAGTAGTCTACTGAATATGGCAAAATCAAATTTATCTAAGGAGATATCCAATGCTGCTAATTTCCTTGACAATGGGGACATAAAGCAAGGAAGCCATGAATCATTCATGAAGTTCAATTTACTTCTGTTATTTTTGGTGTTTAGCATCCATGAATAGAAAGTGTGCAGCATGTTGTAGATGTTATTTTTAAATTATTTCAGATCAGAATTAATGATCTGGCAGGCAGCAATAAAGTAAGAGTGATTCAAAGGCTTTGCTTGTAATTATCCTATATTTCATATTTTTCTTGTGAGTATGTGTTCATGTATTCATAACATTTTTTCTATATTCTAATATCCTTTACATATCAGAATCACTTTAGAACCAATATTTTAGGAAAGCACATAAAGTAATTTACTGGTGATGTGACTAAATTAAATACACTCTCAGAGTCCTAGATTTTAGGGCTTAAAGACATCTTTAAGTTTATATAATTAACTGACCTCTCAAAGAGGAATGTCTTTTACATTAATACTGGTAAGTAGCCATTTCCAATTAATTGAAAACTCTGTGTGGGATGGGAAGTCTTTCTTTAGCAAAGACTTATTTCATGAACGGGCACATTTGCTCATTGGAAGTATTTCTCTCAAATTCTGCATCCCCCTTCTTATAACTTTTGCCTCTCTGTGTGCTTGGTTGCTGCTATATCACCAGCATTTACTTTATACATAGAGCCACATGTGCTCACCACTTAAGAAAGGCTAGTTGAATTGAATTGAATTGAATGGGTTCAAATCTTGCATTCTGGTTGTGATAGTTTTGTGTCAACTTGAGTTGGTCAAACATTATTCTGCATGCTCTTATGAGGCTGTATTTGCATGAGAATAACATTTTAATTGGCAGACTAGGTAAAGTAGATTGCAATCCCTAATGTGGGCAGGCTACACCCAATCCATTGAAGGTCCAAAGAAAACAAAAAGACTGACCTTCCCCAGAATAAGAAAGAGTTCTTTCGGCCTATCTTTGAATGGGGACAATCAGTTTTTTCTTGTTTTCAGACTCAAATTGAAACACTGGCTCTTCCTGGGTCTCAAGCCTACTGGCCCTCAGGCTAGAACTATACCATCAGCTCTCCAGTTTGCTGACTCACCCTACAGATCTTGGGCTTATCAGCTTTCATAATTGCATGAACCAATTCTTTATAATAAATCTCTATCTATCTATCAAGCATCTATCTATCTATCTATCTATCTATCCTATTTGTTATGTTTCTCTAGAGAATCCTGACTAATACGCTGGACAATACCAAGGATAACGTTGCTGTTCTATATGGTAGCATTTAAAACATTTGGAAATAGCTGTCATGCCTCTCTAAAATTTTCTTCCCCGATATCTTGGTCTCTTCTTCCGAAGGAAATTATCTTAATATGGCATTAAGAACTGGATACATGTGGTTTTACCAGGACAGACTTTTGTAGAACTGCTTCTGTCTCATGTCTGGATACTACGCTTACTTTGATTTTATTTATAGGTGTTAAATAAATCTTAGCATTTCACTTCGCAAACATCACATTTTCTCAGGGAATTTTCCATAGCTGAGTTGGGCCGTCTTATTGGGTAGACACATTTTTCTTATCACTTGCTATTTTTTGGACAAGGAAACAATTTTATTTTGGAAATAATCCAATATGACTATGGCTTGACATTCTGTGTATATGGTGTTACTACTAAGACTTTTAAATCAACACAATGACAATATTCCTAGACTAAAAGATAGATTGATAGTTCACTAAATTGAATACATTAAAGCAATGCCTAAATTAAAAGTTTCCAAATCATTTTTAAAAAAGAAACAGGTATAAAAATAACCCAGTGTCATTACATGTTATCTTTGCTTG
The DNA here is from genome assembly GCF_022079265.1 of Lynx rufus. NCBI lineage: Eukaryota > Metazoa > Chordata > Mammalia > Carnivora > Felidae > Lynx > Lynx rufus. The sequence continues at coordinate 36,783,793 of NW_025814845.1, read as the reverse complement.
ATAAATTGATTGTGGTTTAAGTAGGAGGGACATAGTTAATGACTCAAGTCAAGCCCCACCCCCTCCACCCCACAATTGATAGTAAATGATCACATTTAGCAGCCTATCAAAGTTCCTCAAGCAAAATGTTGTTTTTCCCTAACTGGCTCTTGACTGACACATTTACAACTTAAAATTTTTAAGTTAGTCTTAAAGCATGAACATAAAAATTGTACAAATGAAAGAATATTTTATTGCACATAAAAAATCCCTGCCTTAAATTTTATCTAAGAAAATTAGAGCTAGACTTATCTTCTAAGACTCAAAAGACTTGAAAAGTTTGAACCTAAAATATTTAGCATACATACACTCCACAGATACTGTCAGGTAGGAGACTAGGTTTTAATTATTGTGTTGTGAACAAAACAATGCTCCTTTCCCTTCATGGAGTTTATAATCCGCAGAGGGGAAAAAAACAATAAAGATGGAAACAAATACTACAATACTAAGTGCCATTTGGGAAACTAACAGAGTTTTGAAAGAGAATAAGTAGGGTTTCCTAATTTAGATTGGATTCTCAGGAAAGCCGCTGATTGGAGGTGGCATCTTAGGTGGGAATTATAGGATGAGAAGAGGAAATCACCAAAATGAGGAAAAGCATTTCAGACCGAAGGAATAAGATGGTGAAGATAATGAGATAGAAGAAAGCTTAGTCTGCAAGACACAAAGAATCTAGGGTGTTGGAGTTAATGTAGTAAAAGAAGGGAAAGATAACTATAGATAAGTGTGGAGGTATCAAGGGAGGGCAGGTCACACAGAGCTAGAAGATTAAATTAAGAAGCATGGAGAGTCTGGTGCAATGGGAAACCTTTGAATATTGTTATTCATTTTATTTTTTATTTTTTTAATGTTTATTTTTGAGAAAGAGAGAGAGAGAGAGAGAGAGAGAGAGAGAAAGTGCATGCAGGAGAGGGGTAGGGGCAGAGAGAGAGGGAGACGTGGGTTCCAAATCAGGCTCCAGGCTGAGCTGTCAGCACAGAACCCAATGCAGGGCTCATACCCACGAACCGTGAGATCATGACCTGAGCCGAAGTCAAACACTTACCCGACTGAGCCACTCAGGTGCCCCAGAATATTTTTAAAGCATTGAAGTAATATGACTTGATTTATACCATGCAAAGATCACTTTGGCTGCTGGGTATAGAATGGGCTGGAGTCAAGAGTGAAGGCAAGAAGACCAATGGAAACATAGCTACAATGATTCAGGTAAGAAGTAATGGTGATGGCAGTAGGGCTGAAAAGAGTGAAAGAGCTTGATAAATACCTTGCAAGTAGAATGGATGGTACTTGAAAATAGATTGAATAGGAGGAGTGTGAGGGAGATGTCAACAATTAATCCTAGGATGGTGGTTGGATAGTGAGATGAAGGAGACTAAAAAGGAAACTCATTTGGGAGGGAAAAATTGATAAGTTTTGAGCAAATTGAATTTAAGATGTCTTTGCAACACCAAACTAGATATGTCAAGAACAGTGCTATGTATCAATCTGGGACCTTGAAGAGATCTGAGCTGGAGTTATAACTTTGGGGATCATTGGAATAAAGATGGTATGTAAAGAGATTGTAACCTTTCTGAAAACATTGTCAGTGAAGGTGGGAGTTGGGTGGCCAGATTACAATAGGTTAAGAAGTTGAGACAATAGACAAGAAATATAAACCAATCTTTCGAGCAGTTTGTAGAAATAGAAAGCAGAGAGATTAGGAAACGTTTAAGGAGAGATGTGGGCATAGAGTAGAGATGTTTATGATACGAAGAGTTTTCAGCTAGTTTTTAGGCTGTGAAGAGAGACAGCAGACTGGGTGAGATTGAGGATCTAGGAAATCAGGGGTAGAGGTGTGTGTTAACTTGGGAAAATCAATTAGAGGAGAAAGCGATGGAATCCCGAACACTGGGATCAGGTCAGTGTATTCAAGGAATAGAAGCATCTCTTCCTTTGAAATACAGGGGGCTAAGTCAGAATGATGAAGACATAATGATCAGACCACTGAGAGATTCCAGGCCTGAAATGGCTTCTACTTTTTGGGGTATAGTGAGAGGTGACACTATCTGCTGATAGTCAGAGGGTAAGATTAGGATGGAGATTTTCCTCAATTGTTGCTTCTGGGAATGGGAAAAGACACCTGAAACCTCCATGACTGTTACCCCAAACCCTTTTCATATCTTTATGAAGCTTGTGGCTATCAAGCCTTCACATGATAGCTTTATTGATTTCAAATTCCAAGCGCTCTTAATACTAAACTCCTTGATTGAATTTTCTATGTGCCATTAACTCATTTTATAGCATCCCAGGGCCAAGAAGCTATTAATGTGCTCCAAGTTCAAGTAAATTTTCAATTTAATAAGGCTTTATGGCCTTTCCAATTTTACTTGACTAGATGACATTAAAGTGAAGCAAAACATCTTTAATTTGTCTCAGAGGACCTAACCAAGGAAAACATTTCCCCATCCTTGGGACTGTGATGGGAGAGAACATAAGCCAGTAAATTTTGTAAGGTAGGTAAAGTTTCTACTCCACTGGTCACAAAAGTGTGATTGGTGCAATCTTACCTTGGCAGAATCTCTACTTTATCATTCTTATCTCCCAACTAATACTGGAGCTTCTCATTTATAATCACTTTAAAGCTCAGTTATAGACTTCATAAATTGTCAGTTCAGGGAGAGCTGTTTCAGCAAATAATGCAACACATGTCTCTCCATGTAGAGTTAAAAAATAGATGACTGACAGATTCAGTATTTATTGATACTTAGCAACACATCGATTATGTACTTAGGCAAGAACAAGCAAAGCTCATTCAAACTCCATATTATTGCCATATGTTACTTAGTTACTTGAAGTTTTTTACTCTTAAGATTTAAAATCTCGAGGGGCGCCTGGGTGGCTCAGTTGGCTGAGCGTCCGACTTCGGCTCAGGTCATGATCTCATGGTTCTGAGTTCGAGCCCCCCATCGGGCTCTGTGCTGACACAGAGCCTGGAGCCTGCTTTGGATTCTGTGTCTCCCTCTCTCCCTGCCCCTCTCCTGCTCATGCTTTGTCTCTCTCTGTCTCTCAACAATAAATAAATGTAAAAAAATAAAAAAGATTTAAAATCTCAGGTGCCTGGTGGCTCAGTCAGTTGAGCATCTGACTTCAGCTCAGGTCATGATCTCGCAGTTCGAGAGTCCAAGCCCTGCGTCGGGCTCTGTGCTGACAGCTCAGAGCCTGGAGCCTGCTTCAGATTCTGTCTCTCTCTCTCTTCCCCTTTCCAGCTCATGCTCTGTCTCTCTCTGTCTCTCAAAAATGAATAAACATAAAAAAAAAAATTAACAAAAAAAGATTTAAAATCTCTTTACACTGATTAATCTCTTGTTTAAAAGGGACACATTTTTAAGTAAAATAATGTTGATTTAGTAAGCAATGTTGAGGCTTTTAATTTTTTTTTTAGGTTAACGTCAATGGAATCAAGGACTACTCAGGTTCCTGCCTCCACAGACTATCCTCTCTTTCCACAGTTGCAATCATTTGACCTTTGACCTAAATGCAAAATTTTGCTTCAGCTTCTGAGATCTATTCTAACCTTTATCAGGGATAATTTTAGGAAATAAAGACGAGTCTTTGGTTGACTCAGCAATCTTAACCCAGCTGAGAGTGATTCCAATTGGTGTTATACTTTTTTTTTTAACTTTTTTTTTTTTTTTTTAATTCTAGAGAGAGAAAGAGAGAGTGTGCACATGAGAGGGGGAGAGGGGCAGGAGGAGAGAGAGAATCATAAGCGGGCTCCATGATCAGTGCGGAGCCGAAGCAGGGCTCGATCCTGTAACCCTGGGGTCATGACCTGAGCTGAAATCAAGAGTTGGGCCCTCTACCGACTGTGTCGCCCAGGCACCCCTTTTTTTCTTTATTTTTTTTATTAGGTGTTACACCCCTAATGATGGGTGCTCTTTGCTTCTTTGCTCACCTATTGATTGGAGGATTCTGTGAAGGAAAGTACATTGCCTGGGTTTGAATCCTCTTTACCACTTTCCTTGCCTGTGGTTCTGGGTTAATTATTTTACTTTTCTGAGCCTCAGATACATACTCTCAAATGTTATTAGAAATACTTATGTTACAGAGGTGTTGTTTGGTGAGTAGAAGACAGTTCCATTCCCGCTCCTGTCCCCTTTCTCCCATGTTCCTACCTTCATAGACTCCTCATTGCACAAATTCTCCCGGCTTGAGTTTTTGCTTTGCTTTAGGTAAATACCTTTAGGGACCAGATTTCTGTGAACTGCTATTGGATCACTTTGATGATGGTTACCATTTTCCTGCATTCATACATATTAGCTGATTTTAGGGTCCTAGCTACTAGGCCTTCCACCTCTCCAGACATCTGGTTGTATTTTACTGAATGCCTCAATGATTATGACGTACTTGGGTCACCACCTATTGCCTGATATCATATTTTATGATAACTTTGGACTATCAGGATGCTTGGGCTTCCCCCCATACCTGTCCCACAAAAATTGTGTTTAATTTATACCTCATTTACAGTTTTTGTTTGGGTCATTATATGGTATGATAAATGGACCTAAAAGCCATATATTTTCTAAATATGAACAAAGAGAATCTCTGCTTAAAGAGGAGTATAAACCTATGATCACAGAAAAACTTGATGTGAATTATAAAATATATATTTTGTGAGAAAAATGCTGCTAATTTCAGGACTTGCAATTTATAACATAGAAACAATTCAAATACTTGTCAAAATTCATTGCTTCTTTAAATGAATGGTGTAAACCAGAAGATCTTGTAATTTCAAGAGGTTGTCATACCTTAATGCCAGCATAGAAGCAAAGATAACAAATCAGTAGAATCAACGAAAGAGAGGTCAAGGGTAAAAGCCAACCCATACGAATAAGCTATTCATCCTGCTCTTTCCATATCAGTCCTAAAAGCTAAGGTTTACTTGCTTAGCTAAAGTTCAGCCTTATTTATAAAACATCATTAGCCATTAATAAACAGTTGGGTTCATATTTCATTTCTATGGTTTAATTTTGGTTGTCATTGGCATTTAAACCAAAGTCACCATCAATACTTTTATATATTAACATTCTTCAACCAACTTATTTATACATTGTATTTTAAAATTAGAATATTAATTAAGGAATAACTCATGAATGTTCTTGTTCATTCCAGGTTCTAGTGGTAGTAGACCAATGTGCATGTCTAAATATACAGCTATATCTGCATAAGCATTTTTATTTATTTCCAAGCCTATATACAACAAACTAGAAAACTAATGTAATTGCTTAATAATCAGACACTGGTGAATACATTTGCTCTTTAATAATACTATAGGGTCATCTGGAATGTTCCTTTGGTATTTTGATATCTAGATCTGGGAGTATTTTAGGTTATCTAAATAAATAGCTCTCTATTTCTCACATTACATTAAGCAGTTTTAGAATGCTCTGAATTACCTCCTGCACCCTTCTGTGCCTCTAAAAACCAGGAAATCACCTTGGTCTGGTATTCCAAATAAACGGGCTCAACTGCCTGCATGTTGATGGCTGAGAAACTATGAAACAGAGTCAATCAGATTAAATATTAGTGACTAAGATATTCTAATTGTCAAGAAAGCAATCAATGAAACACAACCCCAGAAGACAAACAAAATCAGTTACTAGACTTGAAAAATATCAACTCTTTGGCCCAGAGCACAAGCCTCATGAATACTATCATCCTGTTCTTCCCATGAAGAAGGCCAAATGTGCACAAGACTCTAACATAGTGTTGTTCTAAGAGACAACAATTTACAGTCATTCACATGTACAGACTACAGAACCGAAAACAATCTCACAAGGTCTTTTCATGTTAAAATGTTTTGCCTCTCTTATTAATGCAGCTTGGGGATTAGAAGGCTTTGGGAGAAACTCTACCCTAAGGAGAAAGCATGAGTTCATAAATTGTCCAGCCAAAATAAGTGGACTTTCTCTAATGGTTCAAAAGTATAACTGCATTGAAATGACCCTTGAGCCACCAATATGAGGGAAATGTCACTGGACTGTGAATCTCTTGAAAAATTGGCGGGAAAGTGTAGCTAAAAGTATCCCAGTTCCAATTACTCAGGGCAAGGTTGAATTTAATTGGGTCAAGCAAACATCCGTCTTTCTCATTCCCCTGTCCAAGTAACTCACAACTTTCAATCTCCAGAGTGCAGTTTTGCTCATCCAGAGGATATCTTCGTAGATCCATCATACATGCAGCTGTGGTTGTGATCCTGTCAGGATGAGAGAGAGAAAAGACAGCATCATAAAGATGATGACTTTCATTTCCAGGCTTCCCAGCCCCCCATCGTGTTTACCAGTTGGCATCAAAATTTTGTGATTACAATTTTTGAAGGTGGGCAGATTAAGTTCAAGTCTTTCTTTGCTGCTCACTAGCTGTGTGAGTTTGATCTAGTTTTATTTATCTCCGTAAGACTAGGCCCCCCTCATCAATCAAAATACCTCCTGCAAAGGATGGCTGTGAGGATGAAGAGAGATAATGTGTGGAAAACTCCTAGCCTGGTGCCTCGTAGTTGGTAAGTGCTCCACAAATGATGGCCATTTTACAGCTGTTACTATCCCATGGTCCTTCCTATACTTTCTAGCATCTAGCAATGTCTGTGACAGTATCTACAGTGGGTCTGGCCTTATGAGTAGGAAGAGATCAACATTATGCATCAAAACCTATCTCCCTTTCCTGCTATAGACTAATAAAACAACAACAAAAATGACAAGAACAGGAAATACAAATCAAAACCACACTCAGATATCACCTCACGCCAGTCAGAGTGGCCAAAATGAACAAATCAGGAGACTATAGATGCTGGCGAGGATAGGAGAAATGGGAACCCTCTTGCACTGTTGGTGGGAATGCAAATTGGTATAGCCACTCTGGAAAGCAGTGTGGAGGTTCCTCAGAAAATTAAAAATAGACCTACCCTATGACCCAGCAATAGCACTGCTAAGAATTTACCCAAGGGATACAGGAGTCCTGATGCATAGGGGCACTTGTACCCCAATGTTTATAGCAGCACTCTCAACAATAGCCAAATTATGGAAAGAGCCTAAATGTCCATCAACTGATGAATGGATAAAGAATTTGTGGTTTATATACACAATGGAGTACTACGTGGCAATGAGAAAGAACGAAATATGGCCCTTTGTAGCAACGTGGATGGAACTGGAGAGTGTGATGCTAAGTGAAATAAGCCATACAGAGAAAGACAGATACCATATGGTTTCACTCTTATGTGGATCCTGAGAAACTTAACAGAAACCCATGGAGGAGGGGAAGGAAAAAAAAAAAAAAAGAGGTTAGAGTGGGCGAGAGCCAAAGCATAAGAGACTCTTAAAAACTGAGAACAAACTGAGGGTTGATGGGGGGTGGGAGGGAGGGGAGGGTGGGTGATGGGTATTGAGGAGGGCACCTTTTGGGATGAGCACTGGGTGTTGTATGGAAACCAATTTGACAATAAATTTCGTATATTGAAAAAAAAATGACAAGAACAATAAAACCCGCCTTCTATGACAGTTGGGTCCTCACATTCCTCACTATTAGAAAGATTTGTTGGATTCATCTGAGATCCTCTTCTACCTATACTCAGCAGGTAGCATATAACCAGTAAAGAAACACTATCCTAGGATTGGTGTTCAGAGAGTATTTACCAGTTTCCGCTCTCCATTGACTTTGTTTATGCAAATCCCAGAAACTTGACTCTAGATATCCTACTGGGATTTCCATTATCCCTCCTTTTCTCTTGCCTCTAAAATTTCCTAGAATGTGGAGTGTGAGAATACCTTAAATTCCTTTGGCTAGTCCATGCCTTCAAACATTTGGTATCACTTTGTAATTGACAAAGTACTTTTCTTTAAAAAAATTACATAATCCTTCTGTACAAAGTAATGTATAATCATATTTTAATGAATTTGAAAGATTCAAATTTAGTAATATTTCCTTTCTAGCTTAATCCATAGGAGGTACAACACTGGACATTTTCCATAAATACTCTGAATGCCAAAGAAGTCAGGTATGTCTTCTTAGGGGGAAAATTCTTAGATAGCATCCTACCACATCTCCTGTTCTGAATCTTGCTTGTTTTCATTAACAGTGCATCTTGGATTTGGTCCCATGTGGTAAATAAGCTGTCTTAAAAAAATTTACTACAATAGGTTCAGTTATATGGAAATATCATAATTTATTTTTCCAATCACACTTCGGTGGACATTTACATTGTTTTCTTTTTTTTTTACTTTTATAAATGAAGATGCTCTGAATATACTGGTATACTCTACTATGGCTAACTGTATGTTGGTCATTTCTAGAAAGAGAATTATTAGAAAGAATGGTATGTATATTTGAAATTTTGCCACATTGCTCTTCATAGAGGTTGTGCCAACTTATACTCCCATCAACAGTGTGTTTAAATTTGACAAGGTATTTCTCAAACCTATGTGTTTTGTGGCTTCTAAGATGAGTTATTGTTTTGGTCATTTGTGTTAACCCAACAGAACCTTCTTCTTAAAAACATTATTAGGAAAAATACTGGCCATTTCCAATTTCTCTTTGGTTTTCCTTATGAAAAATTACAGTTTACTGAGGTGAACATTTGCATATTCCCTTTGAAACCTTCCTTAGACAGGATGTTGGTCAATTTAATCAGATTTATTTGAGCATTAGGCAGGGGCAAAAAGAATTTTAAAATTCAATTAAAAAAATTTCTTCAAAGTATTTTACAAAAAAATACGAAGACTAGTTGTATTCCAGAATTTAGCATATAAAAGGATTTTACTACATTCCTTATTGCTTCCCACTCCCATTAGCATATGAATTAATTTTTTCACTTAATAATATATCATGAAGATCTTTTGTTGCCTGAAAAGATAATTCCACAACATTATTTTTATGGCCTGTGTAGTGTCTCAAACGCCCCCAATAAGGCAGCACAATGAATATTTTAAAATGCTTTAAAAATCACCTATCTACATTACTGTATTCTTGTTTAACAGCTGCTTATGAATTAAAAATTCAGGAGGATGTGAACATTCCTTAGAAATTACTAGTGTGGCCAGCCCTCTGATCCTATGACTTATCTGGTAATTCTCAACCAGAGATAACTCTTCCATACAGGAGACATTTGGCAATATCTGGAGATGTTTTTGATCAGCAGTCTGGGGGGTAGAGGCTTGATAGCAGCATCTAGTGGGTGGAGGCCAGCGATGCTGTTAAACATCCTACAATGCCCAGGATACTGGTCACCAATAGATGTTTATCTGTCCCCAGATGTCAGTAGTGCCAAGGTTGAGTGGCCCTGCCACAATGGTGGTTTTCAAACATTTTTCCTCTGAGGATATCTTTAATAAAGTGAAATCTACAGAACTTCAGCATATAAAATGCCAATGAAATGAAAGCTATATATATTTTGTTAATATGAAATTATCTTATAAATTAACATGTTGACGTCTATTTAATAAGCATAGAAATTTGAAAGCAGGGGTTATGATTAGAATTATGGTCTTTAATCTCTCAGCACCAATTATTTCTGTCTTGTGTTTTATTTGTATAATATCAAAAAGTCCTAGTAAGTAAGGAAACACTTGCTTCTAAAATCATACATGACTGGCCATGGGCTACCTTGAACTGGCAGGGGGATCCCCCAGGTGATCAAGTAACCTCCTCTATAGTCAATCACACCTTTTTAAATGGTTCAGATACACCCCTAGGTGGGTGGACTCTAGTTGGTGTTTAACGATGGATTAAAGGGAAGCTTTATTTGGTGCTTCATGCTCTGCATAAGTTAATCTGGCAACAAAAGTTAATACTATGATGGTCTTGAATGCATTAAAATGTGGCATAAGACACATTGCAATGCACATGCTTATTATAGTTTAAAATAGTTATAATATTTAAAACTCAAATTAAAATCAAATGTTTGTGGAGCTATTGAAAAACTTTAGGGATATTTGAGAGCATCATTTGAGTGTTGGTCAGCGTATCTCATTTAATTGACCTCATTTTCAGACATGTGTCATCTAGTAAGCAAACCACATCATCTCAGAGTAAGGACATGCACTGAAAGCTTATGCTGAACCACTGATTCACATATTGCGAGGCTCTGGAATTTTTACAAAGCAATTTGAAAAACCAACAAAGCACCGTCTATAAATGATTAACAAATGCTTCGAATGTATGGGTCCTAGAATTGTGAGTGTTAAAAAAAAATCTTTGTAAAGCATAACTGCATTTACTGCTGCTATTTGTTATGATCAATTCATTCAGCAATCAACAGATATAATTTTTTTAAAATTTTTTTTAACGTTTATTAATTTTTGAGACAGAGAGAAACAGAGCATGAACGGGGGAGGGTCAGAGAGAGAGAGGGAGACACAGAATCTGAAACAGGCTCCAGGTTCTGAGCTGTCAGCACAGAGACCGACGCGGGGCTTGAACTCACGAACCGCGAGATCATGACCTGAGCCGAAGTCAGACGCTTAACCGACTGAGCCACCCAGGCGCCCCTCAACAGATATAATTTAATTGATAATCACCTTGGGAAACTATACATCGCATCAGAGGCTTGCCCATGACCTGATGATTTTTCAACTAGTATCACCTGGACCAGTTTACTTTTGCCTCAAGTACCATTATGAACCCAAGCAGAGTTAAGTAATCACAACACAGAAAGGGAAAGAATCAGGGCAGCTCCAGGAACCTGAGCTGTGAAAAGTGCCTGACTTTCTCTGAGGAAGACGGCCATTAGTGAAATAACTTCCTTCTTGGGATCTCTCTGTTCCAAATTTCAACTTCTCAAGAGGATCTCATTGGCTCCACTTGGGTTAGGTGCCAAATCTTCCAAAATTATTTAGTAAGAGCAGGAAGGAAAGTTGCACTCATACAAATATTGTCACTGCCCCCCACCCCCCAAGGGTCTCTTATCTAAGAAGGGAGGAATCATTGAGGCTCAGACAGGGACCTCTATGCAAGCAGTCACTCATAAATTTAGGTTGTGATCTGTAGAAATGTATGCAACCGAGTGTTGGTCTCCGCTAACTTAAGGGTTTGGCATTTCCAAATTTTGTAATACTTATGGCTAAGTGAGCTGAGGCTGAGTGCCCTTAGCCCTTTGTAAGAAAAAAATTGCTGAGCAAGAATTCCCAGGATCATCAGTAAAAAGAGAGATGTCCCTGGGCAGATTTCTGCTCAGCCGTTCTGTCTTCTGGGTGCAAAGCAGCAATGAGAGTCTCCAAGAATGACTGCTCCCTGTGTTTCCATTTGTTCACTTTGCTGGATGTAATTGCTCAGTAGTGGTTAGTCACCTCCACAAGTGATTAACACGTCCACACGGAAGTGGACTCACACTGTGGCTCAAGCAGCCTGATAGTCTAAATCTTCTATGGAATCAAAGGTGTCAAAGATCACGAAACTGGATGGGTTGAGGGCTTCAACATTGAAGTGTTTTTTGAATTTTGTTTTTCACTTTTAACACCCAGGTCATTCATTCTGAATATGTGAAAACATTATTATTCCTTGATAGTAAATGAAAGTACAATAAAGTAGAACCAGCTAAACGTAAAAGCATTAACTTTTTCTGAACACAGACTTCCCAGAGGTACAGTCATGACAGCTTAACATTTATCTGTCTTTTTTCAAAGACATTTGGAGTGGCTTACATTATAATCCAATTTATTGACATTTTGAAGGTTAGGTCAGAACACTATAACAGGCTGTTAGTTAGAAACTATGGTCCCATGAGACTTTAGAGTGAATGGAAATCATGTTGCTGTAGTATTCATTTATTAAGGTGTATGCTGCATGGTCACTGACCTTAAGAGTCACTGTAATTGCAAATCATGTATATTTGATATCTAAGGGCTCTCATTGCTGACAAAACACAACCCAGTAAGTCCTGGCCTATAAATACATTAAAATCCAGTCATACACACACACACACACACACACACACACACACACACAAGTGCCCACATATACATATGAAGAGGGCGCTTTTGCAAATAACAAATCAATGAACAAATTATGTACATATGATTGAGACTTTCCTGTAATCTTCAGTTCTATAGGGATGAGCTCCCAAGTTTTGAGGGTGATCTCTGTAGAGCAAAATTCTACTATTTAATAGATTCTACATGAAAAAAAAATATGAGGAAAGATGAAAAAGGCAGCCTGAAAATGCTAAGTCTAAATGGTGGCCCTTGGGGTGCCTGGATGGCTCAGTGGGTTTAGTGTCCAACTCTTGATTTCAGCTCAGGTCATGATTCCAGGGATTGAGTCCTGTATCAGGCTCTGACTGGGCTCTTTCTCTCTCTCTTTCTGCCCCTCCCCTGCTCACACTCTCTTTCTTTCTCCCGCAAAGGAAAAAAAAAAGTCAGCCTTAAGATTGGTGAGATTGGTGGTGAGTAGCAGATATAAGGTTGATATCACTATCACTTAGTGAAGCTGGTTTGAGGAATGGTCTTTGTGATCTCTGGGCTACACCTTATGTTAGGCATATCACCCGAAGAAACTGATGAGGGAAGATGGGTGGGTTAGTCTGAGTCATGACCAGGTAGTATATAGATTTGTTTCCTTGGCTAACACTGAGTGGTGAAAAGAATATGTATTATCTTCACAGCTGGCACCAAGTTTTATTTTAGGTAGACTACCATGTTTAAGAAAATGCTTTGGTATTTGAAAATGAAATTCTGAGGGTGTGAGATATGAATGGTGAGAAAATAAAAGGAGATAAACTGCTATGTGAGATTTAAGAGTAATTTAAGCATGGGGAAGAAAAATGATGGAGTAGCAAAATTTTAAAAAACAGTTATGTTTAATATTTAATTAAAACAGTTTGGCATTACCGTGATAATTTTTCTCTATTTACCTAAACCAATACTAACACACACACACACACACACACACACACACACAAACACAGTAAAGCTTTATGTAAATGTTTTATTTTTATCCTTGGAAAGGGGCTGAATTCATATCTTGACAGCATTCATGGAACAGTACTCTATAAATTGAACCAATTCAGTGAGAGCCAAGATTCCAAGCCCTAGATGCTCAAATCGTGTAAAACCCTTTGAGAAGATTCAGCAATCCTGGGAAGGCACTGGACTCCCACAAATAATAGATTGTAGACTTAAGCTACTCTTACCTAGATCAAGGGGCAGGCTGATCATAGCTAATATTATGCTGGAATCTTACGTAATGGACACTGTGCTAAGCATCATGCATACTGTATTAGTTTCTGATGCATACTCTATTATTTCCTCATTACCAAACATTTAGTGGCTTAAAACAACAACAGATTTATTATTTTACAATTCTGGAGGTCAGAAGTCTTAAAATCAAGGTTTCAGCAGGGCTTTGTTCCTTCTAGAGGCTTTAGAGGAGGACCATTTTCTTGTCTTTTTCAGCTTCTAGAGGCTGCTTACACTCCTTGCCTCATGACACCTTCCTCCATCTTCAAAGACCATCATTCCAACATCTGCCTCTAGCTTCACATCCCCTCACCCTCTAACTCTCCTGCCTTCCTTTTAAATTTTTTTTTTTCAACATTTATTTATCTTTGGGACAGAGAGAGACAGAGCATGAACGGGGGAGGGGCAGAGAGAGAGGGAGACACAGAATCGGAAACAGGCTCCAGGCTCTGAGCCATCAGCCCAGAGCCTGACGCGGGGCTCGAACTCACGGACCGCGAGATCGTGACCTGGCTGAAGTCGGACGCTTAACCGACTGCGCCACCCAGGCGCCCCTGCTCTCCTGCCTTCCTTTTATAAGAACCCTTCTATGGATTACACTGTGCCCATCCGGATAATCCAAAATAATGTCATCTCAAACCCTTAAATTAATCACACCAGCAAAGTCTCCTTGACTCGTAAGGTAACATATTCACAGGTTCTGAGAATTAGGACATGGCCATCTTTGGAGAGCCATTATTTTGACTACAACACATGCATTATTTGATTTATTATTTACAATTGCCTTATTATGTTGATGTAATTCTTATGCTATTTTCAGAGATAAAGAAATGGATACCTGATGGAGTTAAGAAATAATTCCAAGTTTACATGATCTAAATTGTAACACTGGGATTCACATTCAGATATGCCAGACTTAAGACCTGAGGTTTATTTTCTCTTTAGTTACTATATTCAGGGCAGATAAGTCTAAGCAGAGAACTATTGGTTCAGTGTAGGAATTATTTATTTCTTTTATAGGCAGTAAGATAAGTGTAAAAAAATATTAAGATCTGACCTTACCGTATATATGTAGTATTCATTTAATTATCAGTAATTCAAGACATACTTTACCAATCAATGAGTATAAAAATGAAAGAGGATGCACAGGAATCAGGCAATCCTGTGAGCATTGAGGCTATAGCAGTTAAAAATATCCAGCTACACTTTCATCCTGTCATAATTCTTTTTTATTTTTGGAGGGGTGTTTTTAGTATACTGTCAGGTCTCAGAAGATAGAAGATAGAGCCAGTCAATAGGTTTCACAAAATAGCCATGTATGGTAGGCTCACTTCTCATTTGGGTAAGCCATCTTCACCATTTTTCTAGAAATCCGAATAACTTACATCAGAGAAATGTTTATATTATCAAGAAAGCATGAAAATCATTCACAAGGAATGGAGCTCAATCCTATGCTTATTTTGTTGGTGGCCATTTGGACAAAAGATGCTTTAACCTGGATTTGTGATGTCCCAAGAATGGAGGTGTTATGGAAGCGGATGTGGTGTGAAACAAAGAAACAGAAGAGGGTTATTATATGCGCATACAAGTTCAGTGATTGATACATAGTAGTCACTCAATTAACTCTAGCTATTACTTTTAAACTATATGTTTCTAAATAAATAAATAAATACATGTAAGTTTACTGATACAAAAATATTGTATGATTAATGTGTGGTCATAATAAAACATCTGGGAAATATAGAAAAATACAGATACAAGAATGCAAATGACCTATAATCTTATTACCACAATCTTATTCATTTCCTTTCTTCTAAGTATATTGTTTAGCAAAGTGAAATTACACTGTATTTAAAAATTTCATTTGCTGTTTTTTGGTTAACCTAAAGGTAAGAATTTTCATAATACATTTATAGTCTTCATGAACACATTTTAAATGGGTATTCAAGATTTTGAAATGTAGATATCTTGTTATAGTACTTAACCATTCCTCTTGGATGACATCATTAAGTACTCTTTGGTTACATTTTTAAAAATCCACACTAATTAAATAGCATTCTCCTTGTTCCTTTTACATTTTTACGTTTTATTTTTTGATTCCAGGTTTTTGCTTTCTTTTCTCCCTTTGTTTTTTACTTTTACTGCTGAATGTTAACGACACTCTTCTCAGTGCAATCCCAAGCAGTTGTTTTTTGGTAATTAGCTATATACCAAATGTTGTGTAAATGGGTTCATTTTTTATTCATTTCTGTTGGGCCAGGGTGATTCATGAACCATTTTGTGAATATGAAAAGCTGTTCATAAATCAGAGAGTCCTAGGGCAGGGGAGAAAAAAAAAAAAGGTAAAAATAGGGCAATAGTGATTAATAGACCCTTGCCACGGATGCTATGCCAACCTCAGTCTTCTTTTACCTTAGGTATCTGGCTGAGTTTAAGTCAGACTGTTTTTCCCAATTATATCACTATATGCATATAACTGTGAAGTGTAAGAGCATCTTTTAAATTTCTATTATATTTAGTATTCCCCAGTAACAATTATCTGAGATCTGTGTTAAGGTGTTGAAAAAATATGGCTACCTCCCCCAAATCAGAGCATTTTTATTATCATTTTGATCATCAGGAAGTTCTGTGGTGGACAAACTGTGAAGAATTAAGATGATAACGAGCCCTTAAACAACGAGAAGGAACTTAAAAATTGAAGTCAAAGTCAGATGTTTACCTTGACTGGAATGCCATGACTTGGTAATCAAAAAGTGCAGGTTAGTTAAACAAGGAGTCAGACAGAATTAGGAGGTAAAGCAAAGTTATAGATCTTCTTTTACAATTATTAATTTTTTGACTTATTTGCAAATCTGCTCTGTCACTTTGCCTCATGATGATTTCTACCAAAACAAAGGACTCAGACATTTACTGAAAGGTAATCAGAGTAATCTTGAAATGGTATTCCTGAAGGAGTGAAAGAAAGTTCAGGAGTGATCAAACATTAAAATACTGCAGTGTCCTAGGACAATGGCTTTCTGTTGAAAAAAATACAAAAAAAAAGCAAAACCAAAAATGAATATAAATAAGACAGGAGTGTAAATTATGCAAAGTTTCCAGCTTCCTGTCTCAAAAGAAAAGCAGGGCTTGGGACACCATTCTTTTCCTTTTTAAATACATAATACATTTTCTAAAATATTCCGAAGTTAGTGGGTAACTATTACTTCTACCATGACAACTATAAACATTATGGTTATTTAGTTTTATTCCCCCACCACCCCCGCAATGTCCTTGGGCTTTTTGCATACTTGTAAAACCATGTTTAGAATTCCCTTTTCTTCCCTTCAATCTTAATATTACAAACATTTTCCTCCTTGGCATCAGGACTGCAAATTTTTCATTAGGAAACAATACACTTTATGTTGGACATTTAGGTGGTTTTTAATCTAGTGAGTTTAAAATAAAGCTAAAATAAACACATGAATATATGGCTTTTCCAGATTTTGAATTATTTCTTTGGGATAGAGATACAGTAAGTAGGATTACTCTATCCAAAGATATGAAAATCTTTATGGCTTCTCATAATATATACGGTCAAAATACTTTCTTAAAGAATTGTCCTAAGTCGTAGTGCAAGAAAGTATCAATTTCCCTATACTACTGCTCAAATGGATATCGTATTCTTTTTGTTAACAGATGAAAAGTGGTACTTTAAATTTTATTTTAATTTTTTGATTACTAGCACAGTAAAATCTTTTTATATTTATTTAAAGATGTATTTGGACACATTATTTCTTTTGAAACTAAAGTCATTAGTGTTATAGAAATCTGTGATTAAAAGAAGACCAATAATGGAATTTTACCAAATATCAAGCAGGAGTGAACAATCTGCTTATAGAGTAACTTCGCTGCTGTCTTGTTCAATTAACTAGATGAAAAAATATATGTGGAACTTAATATCTTTGTTGACATGTATTTTTATGGTTTTACTATGCACAGTTTTTGAGGGGCAAATGTAAATTATAGATATAAAAATCTCAAATAAAGCCATGCTGCTTTTGTTGGTTCATAATGAACACCATGAAAATTAAGCTAATCGATTCTTAAGTTCCACATATGAGTGAAATCATATGGTATTGTCTTTTGCTGACTGGCCTATTTCGCTTAGCATAGTACTTTCTAGCTCTATCCATGTCTGACGAACATGGTAAGAGAAAAAAAAAGGGAGGAAAACCAAGAAACAGACTCTAAATTATAGAGAACAAACTGATGGTTATCAGAGGGAAGGTGGGTGAAGGGGGTATGGGTTAAATAGGTGATGGAGGTGAAGGAAGTCACTTACTATGATGAGCACTGGGTATTGCATGGAAGTGTTGAATCACTCAATTCTACACCTGAAACTAATATTACACTGTTTATTAACTAACTGAAATTTAAATAAAAATGTGAAAAACAAAATAAGCTAATTGAGAGGTGATTGTATATTCTAAAAGACAAAAATAGAAAGAGGATTTAATGTTTCCAAGTTAATGATGAAGCATTCCAGATATTGCAATCATAAAATATAATAAATAAAATAATATTATTTGTGTCCCTGTGCTTCTTTATTTTTTTAATGTTTATTTATTTTTGAGACTGAGAGAGACAGAGCATGAGTGGGGGAGGGGCAGAGAGAGAGGGAGACACAGAATCGGAAGCAGGCTCTAGTCTCTGAGCCATCAGCCCAGAGCCCCACGTGGGGCTCGAACTCACAGACTGTGAGATCGTGACCTGAGCTGAAGTCGGAGGCTTAACCGACTAAGCCACCCAGGCACCCCTATGTCCCTGTGCTTCTATAAGCATAAATTCCCAAAATGGAGCTATAGAATAAAATAAGATGTCTTTCTTTTTAATTTTATTGTGAGTACAATGTTAAAGAGTTAAATTCTGGAGAGTTTAGTAGGACCCAGTCATTCTGCTTTTAGATGTCTACTCTTTTGCACACAAGAGAACAAAAGTAGGGATGTTTATCAAGGACTCCGTGTAATAGCAAAAACAGGTAAACCCCAAAACTGTCCAGCAAAGCAAAATGGATACACAACTCAGGTGTCTATGCTGTAGATTACCTGAGAGCAGTTGATGAATGAACTAGATCTACATGTATAAACATGGGTATATCTCACATAATGTGAAACCAGAACAGTTGCCTACAAAAAGTTACGTATATAATGGAATATTATTCAGCCAAAGAAAGGAATGAAATCTTGCCATTTGTAATGACATGGATGGAGAGTGTTATGTTAAGCCAAATAAGTCAGTCAGAAAAAGACAAATACCATATGATTTCACTCATATGTGGAATTTAAGAAACGAAACAAATGAACATAGGGGGAAAAAAGAGAGGGAGGTGGAAACCAAGAAACGGACTCTGGTGGTTATCCGAAGGGAGGTGGGTGGGGGGATGGGTTAAATAGGTGATGGGGACTAAGGGGTGCATGTGTTGTAATTGGCACCAAGTATTGTATGGGAGTGTCCAATCACTATATTGTATACCTGAAACTAATATTATACTGTAGGTCAACCAACTAGAATTTCAATAAAAACTTAAAATACAATTTTTCAAGAACAAATTATATGCCTTAGGAAATCACATGTGTGTACACATGTAGTAAAATTAAAAAAATGTATACCTTGGATTAATAAATAGCAATTTTGGCATAGTAGGGTCTCAGCAGGGAGAGGTAGGGGAAGGAGGAGATAGGATGGGATGGAGATGGTCTTGTAGCAATCTCTGAAAGTTTGCCTACCCTTCCTCCATCTTTTCTCCTCTCCCTTCTTCCTTCCTCCCCCCTCCCCTCCCCTTCCCTCCTTTGTCTATATCTGAACAGATAAATCTTCAAATAACCCACTTATGCTCTTATTTTAAATGTTATTTTGAACTAGCTATAGCCACCTTCTTCTCCCTATGCTAGAATTACCATTAAAAAAGTAAAGGAACACAAAGTTTACCTTTCCCTCACATTCTCTATACCTAACTGGCATTTAGTAGTGAATGATGATTATAATCTGAAATGAGTCCTTTCATTTAAGAGATCTATCAACTTGTACAGATTTCCTCATGTATATATACATGAAAAATATATATATACATGAAATATATATATATATACATGTATATATACATGAAATATATATATACATGAAATATATATATATATTTCTTCAAATTTTCATCACAATTTGCAATTATATGTCTGTTGGTTTGATTACTTGTTTTTTGTGTGTAGCTGCTTGAATAGATAGATGGTAAGTGCCACAAGAGATCTCACCTCTTAATGATTCATTTACCAGCGTCCAGCCCAGTGTCTGGCACAGAATTGAGGGGTAAATTAATGGAATTAATATGTAACTTCAGGAAACATGCAAATCATTGCTTCTCTAGAGAAGAGGGAAAAAGACCACCATGCTGTCTTTATTAAAAGGCTACACCCATACAGATTTGGTATACCTTGGAATACAGATTTAAAATGAAGATCCATTTCCCCTCTACCGGTTCAATTTCTTATTGAAAAATCATTTGGGTGCCTTTGCTAAGTAAACATCCCGAGGCTGTTGTCAGTTGGATAATTTCTAGGGCCACGAAGCTGCTTTGATGTATCCTTAAATTGAACCCCGTATCATAGGATGTCTCATCTGTTAGGGTTTTTAGAGGTCATGTGAGCAAAGAGTGGCCATAACATTAGTATTTGCATTAAATAGTCCAAACATAAACATAGGTTCCCATAAGCCCCTTTCCCTTGCTACTAAGGGAACTTATGCACACTAGGGCCTCAACAAAAAGTTGGATTTCTTTCTAGGCACAGCATAGGGACTGTCGTTATTAAATGGCTGAATGGAAGGGGACTTCCGTGGTTAATCTGTGTTAGATTTCTCTCTCGTGATTGGTGAGTGGATTAGGGGCTGGACTTTTCTATGTGAAAAGGAAGAATTTACTTGGCATGAGAAGGTTTTTGCTTTTAATCATTAAAATATTAAATTTTCATCTGTTTCATCAGAATGCCAACTTCCTAGGCAATTAATAATTAGTAAGTTTTGTTGTCTGGCTTATTTTTCAATTTAAAAACTGAAGAAAAATGAAGGAATATTTGGACAATCTAGAAGTGATGTGTACATGGACATAAAGAAAGAAACTTAAAAATATTTTGTAACAAGAACTAACATGATGTTATTCTTATGTATGTAAATTATGTATAAATAGCATATCTGTAATTCTACTACCATCATTATTCTCCATTGAATACTGGCAATGCACATTTTACTATGTTTCTATCTATTTACACTGAAATCCTTAATTATTAGTTATATCTAAAGAAGGCTGTGATTAATTTCTTAGAGCACAAGTGCAGTCGACAAATTACATAATTCGCAGAAGTACTTTTTCAGAGTCATCCTTTCTTTTATTTTTTTAACATTTATTTATTTTTGAGGTGGGAGAGGGGCAGAGAGAGGGAGACATAGGATCCCAAGTAGTCTCCGTGCTGTGAGCCCAGAGTCCCTTGTGGGGCTTGAACTTATGAACTGTGAGATCATGACCTGAGCCAAAATCTACAGTCAGCGGCTTAATTGACTGAGCCATCCAGGTGCCCTGCAGAGTAGTCCTTTCTTTTAAAAAAAATTTTTTTTTAATGTTTATTTATTTATTTTTTTTTTTTAATTTTTTTTTTTTTTCAACGTTTATTTATTTTTGGGACAGAGAGAGACAGAGCATGAACGGGGGAGGGGCAGAGAGAGAGGGAGACACAGAATCGGAAACAGGCTCCAGGCTCCGAGCCATCAGCCCAGAGCCTGACGCGGGGCTCGAACTCACGGACCGCGAGATCGTGACCTGGCTGAAGTCGGACGCCCAACCGACTGCGCCACCCAGGCGCCCCTTTAATGTTTATTTTTGAGAGAGTGAGAGAGACAGAGCTACAGAGTGTGAGAAGGGGAGGGGCAGAAAGAGAGGGAGACACAGGATCTGAAGCAGGTACCAGGCTCTGAGCCATCAACACAGAGCCTGATGCAGGGCTCGAACCCATGAACCATGACATCATGACCTGAGTCAAAGTTGGGCGCTCAACCGACTGAGCCACCCAGGCACCCCAGTAGTCCTTCTTTTTTAAACAAAGGAAGTATTAGTTGCTGGAAATTCAGAGTAAATAAATGTACATTTCTTCTAGTATACCCTCTCTCACCACCACCCCTCAAACTAAAAAATTAAAAAAACCCAAAAACTCGAAATATACTGGACTCAAAAAGGATACCTGCTTACATATACGGATTTTGAAGTCAAAATATTTTCTCCTAAACAAGGGAAATTATACATATAGCTTTGCTTATGTTACATGAAACATAAAGAGATTTCTCTCACCATTAACCCCAAGAGTAATGAGATTCATTAATATCATTTTTAGGTTTATGGAAACCTGAATGTTCCAGTGAAGCCTGATAACTAATTACTGTGACAAAAGATTGTTTTAGTACCTTTATTGTTTAAATGGTTCAGTCCTATAGTCTAACAACTGCCTAAATTAGAACTACATTTTAGTAGAGACCATTAGCCTGCTAGGTAAATTCAAAACGCTGTACCCAATAAATCTTATTCTTAAACTGTACGCTCAACATAGGACTAGAACTCATGACCCTGAGACCAAGGGTCGCATGCCTTTTGGACTGAGCCAGCCAGGTGCCTCACCAATAAATCTTTCTTAAATTATAGTTACTTATTAAGAAAATATTTCACAATAAACATATAGAAACTAATTTTGAATATTCCACATATGTAATAATTTGAGTTTAAATAGCCTGATGCCTCATAGTAAAGGAGTCTTGAGTTTTACATATTTTAAAATATTTGAATGTAGTTTATTAGTTTAGTATTTATGAACCTTGGGCTAATAATTGCCAATAATATTATAATAAATGGTACATTGGAAATATTCATATATAAAACATTTAGGACTTATATAATATTATATATAATAATATAATATTATTAATCCTATAATTAATAATATAGTGATATAATAGCAGAAAGTGTAATTAACATCTCCCCCTTAAGAATCATTTCTCAATATTTCAAATTCAAATCTTATACAAAGAAATTGCTTTATTTAATAGAGAAATTTACATGTTGTATTTAATACTGTGCATAGAAATATGAGAAGGAAAAGCAGTATGCACTTTGCTCATATTATCTCCCCGAATCTTCATAGTATCCCTCTATGCTGGGAATTGTTTTTTGGTCAGAAGAGAAATCTCTCTTGTTAGAGGAGGAAGTCATATGATGACCATAGTTTTGCATTTCTTTGTTGACTCTGGACCTGTGGCAAAAGCATATATCTGAATTTACAAACATGTGTAAATTATGTGCATTTGTATATGTAATTCAAAAAGCCCTTTACCTCTTACTGTGTAGGGAAACTTATGAAACATTTTAAAATGAATCAGAAAGATTACTAGATGTTTTGTCTAATGGTCAGGATTATCTCACTTTTCATTACCTAACAGCTATTTTGCAACTCTGTATGCTCTAGAGAAATAACAATGCAAAGAATTCTTATCCATCGAAATGCAATGGTAATTAATTATTGCCTGGATAATTGGCTAATTTTGCCAGTTTGCATCTATCTGTAAATTCTTTTCAGTATGATATGTCTTTTCAGTATATTTTCTCCTTGGATTCCCCTTTGAACTACATGTAATATCTTACTAGTTCTCTCATTAATTGAGTTGTTGAAATGTTTGACACTTTTGTTTCATATTCTTATATGATTTTTTATTTTTGAAATTATTTTCCTTTAACAGTTTTGGAGGTAATCTATCAAGATGACCAGTGGATTTACCTAACAGAGCCAGGTAAAATGTGTTACCAGAAAAGTGTTATCTTATAGGCGACTTAAGCTCAGGTATATATATTTCTTGACTAGCAGAGGTGAAATATATATTTATTGATTCATTTTAAGGTGAAATTCAAAAATTTAACTTTGCTGACTCTGATTCTCTTTTTATCCTCCATACTGATTTTTTGTTTGTTTTTGTTTCTGGTTTGCTTACTGCCAGTTATGTTATTCCCTTGGTGATAGCAGCGATTGAGAATTTGGTTTCACAGTCTGACCTTTTAATGATTTCTGTAAATAGGTTAATGGATTATAGAGTTAGAGTTCTATACTCTGTTGGATGAGAGACACCAGAGAGTCTGGTTTATTAGCCTTTTTGTTTGTTTTATCTATTTGCCCATTTTGAGCTCAAGTTAATTAAGAATCTTGTGCCCAGTGCAATGGAAAGGAGCTGTTTGGTGTCTGGACCATGAATTTCTGTGTTTCTATATTCCTTATTGACCTGTGGCAAATATATAGATCTAAATTTATAATCATCTTTGTGTTTTTGTATGTATAATTCAGAAGGGCCTTTACCTTTTATTATAGGAAAGTATTAATAAATTAGATTATAAAGCCATTAATATGTCCTGATTGGTTTATTTAAATAAGTGCTAATAAAAATCAAATATTCCTAAATTGCTAAAAAATAAGGAAAATGGTAATTTTAATATTTTAAATTCTAATATTTTAATATTTTAAAGATATTCATTAAATATCTTTAAACAAAATATTTTCTTTAGTAAAAACGCAAAAGATACATACTATCTGAAGATAAACCTGAGTATAAACAAAATATATTTTTATAGACACAAACACAGGGGTGCCTGAGTGACTCAGTAAGCTGAATGTCTGACTCTTGATTTTGGTTCAGGTCAGGATCTCACGGTTGGAGAATTTGAGTCCTGCATCAGGCTCTGCACTGACAGTGTGGAGCCTACTTGAAATTCTCCCTCTCTTACTCTCTCTGCTTCTCCCACATGCTCTCTTTCTCTATCTCAAAACATATAAATCAACACTTAAAAAAAAAAAAAGAAGCAAGCACAGAAACATTTTAAGGATCTAAGTTCATCTAATTAAGATAAATCTTTGGTAAATGGATTTAGCTTAATAATTTCGGTTTAATATAAAACAGCTATGCCTATTCTGCTTTATCAATATTAAGTATAATGAAAGCATACATTTTTTTGTACTTTGGTTTGCTTTCCCTAAACTCATACAGGTTAACTGATCAAATATGCTAACATTCATGTTATATAATATTTAAGATTATGAAAAAATGTAAATTTGTGTTCAAATAAATTGGATCATAATTCTGGCAAACTTTAACAGCAATTATGTTTTGTAACACGTCAGTATAAAGATAATTTTCATGATATCTGCTGTAAAGTCTTAGATATTAAATTGAGTTAACTAATGGATAATCATTATCAATAATTTCTAAGTAAGTAGAATACTTAAACATTGATTACTGAGCATAATTTTAAATTTATATACCTTTGCTTCTTACTTTTTTATGCTATGAACTGGCCATAGCTTTGAGGATGTTAACGATAGTGTTTATTTTTGCCACTTTAGAAAAATATTAAAAGGATGTGTATGTCTGCAAAAATTTGTGTTATGTGTGTTCATGAGCTCTGCTAGTCTGCTGAAATACTTATGTCAGATAGATAGTTTTCAATTTTCCATAGTCTAGTTTTTTTTTCAATAAAGTACATTAGTATTTATTTATTTATTTATTTAATCAATTAATAAAGATTTTATTTGGACCAATCTTTTTTTTTTTTAATTTTTTTTTCAACGTTTATTTATTTTTGGGACAGAGAGAGACAGAGCATGAACGGGGGAGGGGCAGAGAGAGAGGGAGACACAGAATCGGAAACAGGCTCCAGGCTCTGAGCCATCAGCCCAGAGCCCGACGCGGGGCTCGAACTCACGGACTGCGAGATCGTGACCTGGCTGAAGTCGGACGCTTAACCGACTGCGCCACCCAGGCGCCCCTGGACCAATCTTTAATATAGCTGGATTATATACACTGAGAGCAGGTTTTTTTTTTTTTAATTTCTGTCTCTCTTTGTTCTCATTTTTATTTTTTAATTTTTTTTCAATATATGAAGTTTATTGTCAAATTGGTTTCCATACAACACCCAGTGCTCATCCCAAAAGGTGCCCTCCTCAATACCCATCACCCACCTTCCCCTCCCTCCCACCCCCCATCAACCCTCAGTTTGTTCTCAGTTTTTAAGAGTCTCTTATGCTTTGAGTACATTAGTATTTTTTTAAATAAAGTACTAGTTGAGACTATTCTGGGAGTAATAGTGACAAAGAAATACACCTGTATTTGTGTCTTCACTATCCAAGAAAAAAAAAAAAGATAGTTTTAGCCTAAAGACTTAAGTGATTCTCAAATATTTTGGTCTTCTGATACATTTATACTGTTAAATACCAATGTTTACCACATTTGAAATTAAAACTGAAAAACGATTTACTATATATTTATTGATTTATTTTGATAGAGCAATAATGAATGCATTTTAACATCTTTTTTTTTTTAACGTTTATTTTTGAGACAGAGAGAGACAGAGCATGAACGGGGGAGGGTCAGAGAGAGGGAGACACAGAATCTGAAACAGGCTCCAGGCTCTGAGCCATTAGCACAGAGCCCGACACGGAGCTCGAACTCACAAACGGCGAGATCAGGACCTGAGCCCAAGTCGGCAGCTTAACCGACTGAGCCACTCAGGCGCCCCAGCATCTTAATGTTATTATAAAAATAGTTCTGACTGCATAGACCCCCTGATAAAAAAGTGTTGTACTAAAGTGAAGAGAATGTATGTTCCAAAATATGACAGAGAACACACTTGGGAAATGAATTTTATTGCCTTGAGTTATAATACCTGGGTCTGACAATAAGCTAAACGCATTAAAATTTTAGCAAAGTTTAACTAACGTACATGGGTTTGCTTATTGATTTACTGTAATGCCTTTTCCTCCAATGTGAAGATTATTCTTTATCTTCTATGTATATGGCTTCTTAGATAGCAAACATAATGTCTCCTCTTTGTGCTTTATATTTACTTTAATACATCCTTGATTATTTAAGAAAGAAAATAAAAACAAAGCTGGCACCCATGACCCAATCTTAATCAAACGTTCAAATCTCTGACAACTCTTTTGACTTGCTATTATTTTCTTTAAATTTTTAAAAAACGTTTATTTATATTTGAGAAAGAGAGAGACACAGTGCGAGTGGGGGAGGGGCAGAGAGAGAGAGAGAAGGAGACACAGAGTCCAAAGTAGGCTCCAGGCTCTGAGCTGTCAGCACAGAACCCAACATGGGGCTTGAACCCACAAACTGTGAGATCAGACCTGTGCCAAAGTCAGATGCTTAACTGACTGAGCCACCCAGGCTCCCTTGCCCTACTATTCTGAAATCAGATCACATATATTTGCATCCATATCGACACCTACACCAACACCAACACCTTTACATCTATATCTATTGTACCTTTTACATGTTAAACTATCTCTTGGTTTTCCGAGACAGCCCTTGAAAACAATCACAAAGTAATTTGTAAGAATTGCATGTGAGGAGTTATCAAGAAGACGTGCTCATTCTGCCCCAAGTAAATTTGTATAGGTAAAATGTTATTAATTTAAATATTTCAGATAGTGTAGGCTTTATGAAAAGTCTCTGGAAACTTGTAAGTGCTCTTGTTTTCCATCACATATATGAACTTTAGGAAAAACACCGACTCTTACCAAATAACTTTCTGTAGTTTTCCTATTTTATCAGAGTCCTGATTGTGCTTTACCTGGAGATATTAAGCACTAACAATAATACTATTTTCAGTCATAATTTCAGTTACTATTTGAAGTGTTTACTTCCCCACAACCTCACTTCATGAATATTAATCCAGCATCTTCTAGACAGTAATGTCCTGTTCTGGCCCCATGTGTGCTACTGAGACCTACTTCTCAGACAATACTGCAAAGTAGAGATAACAATGTTTCAGCATTTCCAACTGCTTTTGAAGACCGTATACATCATTTGCTAGATTTTGCTAATCTCAGCACAGCTGAGTCCTAGTCTCTGAGCCCCATTCCCTTAAGAAGTAACATTACTTGATCTCATTCCCTAAGCTCCATTCCATGAAAACCATGCCTTGAGCCCCTTTCCCCTAGTCCCATTCTTGATCCCCATTTCCTGTGCCCTGTTCCCGGAGTCTCATTCCCTGATCACCATTCCCTGAGCCCCATTTCCTGAGTCCTGTTCCCTGAGTCCCATTCTTGTGTCCCATTGCCTGAGTCTCATTCCTTGAGCCCCATTCCCTGAACCATATTCCCTGAGCCCCATTCCCTGAGCCCAATTCTCTTTACCTCATTCCCTGAGCTCCATTCCCTGAGTGCCAGACCCTGAAGTTCCTTTCCCCGAGTCCCACTTCCTGGAGGCCATCAATATTCATTGTTATCTCATTTCTTCTTCTGGGTAGTACAAAACTATAAAATAAATGTAGGGCCCTACAAAAGTGCCAAGGCTAGAAATAATTGAGGCAGTGGTAGGGTCAGGTGTTTGGATAGTTTGTGTCTTGTTATGATTAAACTTACCAACCTCTTCTATATAGAGAGGTAATGAGGCTAGCAAACTGTAAGGTAGCACACTTGGACTTCCACTGCTTAGCTAGTATTCATCCAGAATTTTGACAGCTGAATCTATCCATTGATAGACTAAACTCCTAAAAATAAGGCATATACTGTTTTAGGCAGAGGCCAATCTACCTTAGTGAGCATAGATAAAACAACAGTAGATAAAGAAGTTCTGGGTGGTGAAATAATTTTCCCAGAATGCAGGCTGAAGGTTGAAAGCAGAATGTATAGGTTGTTCACCTCTATTTGGTCTGTTATAATGCATGAGAAATCTCCCCCCACCTATCGCAACAATATCACAGCAGAGTCTTTGATTTGGGATTCCCATTTTGGATTTGAATTATAACTATGATGTAATAAGACTGTTGTATGTCAGTTGGATCTTATTTCAGAGAGAGTACTTTTTTTGTCCTGAATGAGCCCATTTAAAATAATAGTTTCAAAATGAAAACAAACACTGGCAGAAATAAAGGCCCTCGACAATGTGGCATTTCTCCAGTTTTCACTCAGACAGAATGGGGAATTGAAAGGGTCTCTGCGGACTGATGGTGTCGGTTTCACATCATCACAGATGATAATGGATCCTCAGGGAAGAGTCAGAGAATTCCTCCATTGCAGATGTGCATGTCCCCTTAGCTCAGAAGATAAGAACTCAGCCAGAAAAAAAAAAAAAAATCTCTGGTGTTGATTCCTTCACTCACTCATTTACTCATTCATACTTATTGATCCTTTCTATGCAAGGTACTGTGTTTGTGCATGTGAAACCAAAACATGTAATATGTATATAAGTTGAATATAATATTAGAAATATGAGATATGGATGTAATCTTTGTGTAAGAATGTAAGCTCTAGGTAGTTTGCTCCTGTTCATAGCCAGCTTCCTTTAGTTATTGATGTTGGGCAAGTTACCTGACTTCTCTGTGACTCAGTTTTCTCTTTCCCAGGATTGAATAAAATAATACCTGTAAGCATTTAGAAAATTGCCTGGAGGGTCAAGGGTTCAATAATGCTTGGAATTATTATAAAGATTTAATTGATTACTACAAGGAGCTTCCAAATCACTAAACATCTTAGTTATGGAACTACTACATTCCAAGAGCTTCCAGACTCTTGGAAAACATCACTGAGATAGAAGTTCTTTTGTTTTTAATTTTTTAAAAAAATATTTATTTGTGAGGGAGACAGAGAAAGACACACACAGAATGCGAACAGGGGAGGGGCAGAGACAGAGGAAGACACAGAATCTGAAACAGGCTCCAGGCTCTGAGCTGTCAGCACAGAGCCTGATGAGGGGCTCGAACCCACGAACTGTGAGATCGTGACCTGAGCCAAAGTTGGGTGCTCAACCTACTGAGCCACCCAGGTGTCCCACTAAGATAGAAGTTCTGTCTCTAAGGTGCAAACAATCTTATGGATCATATAGACATATTACATCAGTGCTCTGTGATTAGTACAAATATAGATGTGTGTGCAAGAAATGTACTAGCTATCTATTGCTGCACCCCACATTTAGCAGCTTAAAACAACAAACCTTTGTTATCTCATAGATTTTGTGGACCCTGATGTATTTGGTGCCTGTGCCTCAGGGCCTTTTACAAGGTTGCCGGCAAGGTGTTGGGACTATGGTCTTATCGGAAAGCTCTCGAGCTCACTCACGTGGTTGCTAATAGGATTTGGTTCCATACATGCTGCTGAACTGGTGCCACATTGCTGGCTGCTAGCTGGAGCTCTCCCTCTATTCTTTGTCAAATAGGCATTTCCATAGGGCAACTTTCAAATGGCTTCCATTAGAGCAAATGAGAAATAGCCAAAAAAGCCAAAAAGAAAAAGCAAAAAAGAAATAGCCAGATAGATGGAAGCAAGAGTCGTTTTGAAACCTAATCTCAGAAGTGACATCGTATCATGTTTGCTTCCATTCTATACCTTTAAAGTGAGTGTCCGGGTACAGACGCACTCAAGGGAAGAGAATTACACATGATGGGAATACCAGAAGGTAGGAATCATTGGCATCCATTTAGAAGCTACTTAACAAAGGGCACAGATAGAAAGACTTTAAGAGTAGGACAAGGGGCACCTGGGTGGCTCAGTCAGTTAAGTGTTCGACTTCGGCTCAGGTCATGATCTCATGGTTCGTGATTTGAGCTCCCCATCGGGCTCTGTGCTGACAGCTCAGAGCCCGGAGCCTGCTTTGATTCTGTGTGTGTGTGTCTCTCTCTCTGCCTCTCCTAACTGGCACTCTGTCTATCTCTCTCTCAAAAATAAATAAACATCAAACAAAATTAAGAAAAATAAAAGTAGGACTAGTGTGATCTGGGTTTTAAGGCATAAGCAGTTATTCAAAGGAAAGATGTAGAGAAGTGGCATTTTAGGTATGGAGAATAAAATATGTGCAAAAAGCTATGATAACTAACTTGAATGTAGATTAAAAAAATAAGTTAAAAGAATAGAAATGCAAAAAAATATGTGCAAAAAACATGTGAAAGAACCTGATGTGTTTAAGTGTCATGTGAGAAATCTTTCTTCTTTGGTACATTCTAAACACACAAATAAACAAAATTCCCAGAGGTCATGGAACACAAAGTTTCACAGACCAAATCAAAATACTTAAATACTTGACATATTTTTTTTTTAATTTTTTTTTCAACGTTTTTATTTATTTTTGGGACAGAGAGAGACAGAGCATGAACGGGGGAGGGGCAGAGAGAGAGGGAGACACAGAATCGAAACAGGCTCCAGGCTCCGAGCCATCCGCCCAGAGCCTGACGCGGGGCTCGAACTCATGGACCGCGAGATCGTGACCTGGCTGAAGTCGGACGCTTAACCGACTGCGCCACCCAGGCGCCCCAATACTTGACATATTAAGTCAAGGTACGGTAAGGCAGTAAGGCAAAGCAAATGGGGCAACCTACACTTAGAATAGGGTACAATTAAGTATAAGAATCTCATCACCTAAATTCTGGGACACACAGTGTTCATATGCCCTCTTATTTCTTTGCCGACTCAGACTTTCCAGTGATGATGTGATTACCAGGGCTAGAGTTGAGGTTTAAGCAAGGTAGCCCACAGAAGGTACTCTGAGCCACTGAAATGTAGGGAGAGATATAAAAACAATTAGATCTAACCATAGCTGAGTCTTGATAATTAGCTCCTTGAACAGCCATGTATTTTATTTGTATTTCTTGAATAGAACATGTGTGGGGCCAGAACTGGGGCTCTTGGGTGTCACTAATGTGTGGCCAGAATTGGGGTTGTCATACATGGTTGTCAGTTGATGACCAAGACTTTGATCTTTCCCTATTTCTCTCTGTAAGTAAACATTCTTGTTTGTTCCATCATATTTTTCTATTTATTTTTTCTTTGGTTCATCATACGTGTTATTAATTTATTGTCCATATTAAGCACATCTTATGAGTTCTGCCTCTGTTTCACAAGCTCCTTCCTTTCTCAACACTTCCTCTGGGTTTCATATATATTGTTTGTTTTCTTATTTTCATAGTACAATTGAATACAGTATATGCAGATTATATCAGGGAACTTGAAAAGTTCTGCTTCAGCCAGAAGCCAAACAAGGGTAAGAGATAAATATAAAGAGAACTTTGTATGGAAACATGGACTTTATTTTGCAGGCGATGGGAAATTGCTGAAGGATACAAGCAGAAATAAAATTTTATTGGAAATGTCACATACGTATGTGAATAAATAAAATGAGAGTAATATATCACAATTTCCCAATGAGTGTATCAAATAAGATGATGCATATACTGCAAGGGAGGCAAAATGATGTCCCTCTGCTGTAAACTTTAAGGAAGGCAGTGTGTTTGTTTAGTCTGTGTAGGAAGGGAATGACTAGTTGAGGATGGAACTGTCTAGGCTGAGAGAAGGATATCAATAAATGGATCTGTTCCCTGAGCCTTCTATTGATATAACCAATAGGTCAAAAAAATAAGATTACCCTCTGTGCTTCATGATAAAGGTTTTCATGGATTTCATAACTTAATTTGGCTCATTTCCAGTAATGACAAGGGTTCATTTCAGCTGTTCATTTGTAATTGAGCTGAAGCACAAATTTAAATCACCTATGTTGGAAATTAAGTAGTGACGAAGACTAGTTGATTTATTTCTTCCATTTCTCCTAGCAAATGAATCTCAGTGCAAAGTACTATTTTTTTAATGTTTATTTATGTTTTTGAGACAGAGAGAGAGAGAGAGCGAGAGCATGAGCAAGAGAGGGGCAGAGAGAGAGGGAGACACAGAATCTGAAGCAGGCTCCAGGCTCTGGGCTGTCAGCACAGAGCCTGATGCGGGTCTCTAACTCATGAGCTGTGAGATCATGACCTGAGCCAAAGTCGGATGCCCAACCGACTGAGCCACCCAGGCACCCCACAAAATACTATTTTAACAGAAGTAAAGGAAAACTGTTTTGGGGGTGGGTGGGTGGAATATGGACCTCCAAAGAAATCACACAATTATTAACTATGTATTAGGCATGTTATAATGTTGTACATCTCATTTAGTCCTCACAACCAGCCTAAAATGTAGATTTTTTCAGACATCAGGAATTTAGGATGAATGAATAGAGTGAACCTGCTCAGGTCACACAGTTGGGAAATGCCGGTATAGGAATTTGGACTTAGAGTTAGACTTGGAGTCCAGCCCGTAACCCCTATGCAAACCAACCTTCCTCTGTTGGTGCTGACGAAGGAAACAAAGAGAAAGTGAGGAGGTCTAAGAAGGTAATATTTTGTACCTAGATAGTATATACTTTGGGGTTCTTTTTGTTTGTGTTTTGTTTGTATATTTGTTTGTTTTTTGATAGTATATGCTTTGGATAAACTAAAAGAGAAAAGTAGAATTAATCAGATGCTTGTAAATAAGTTGTGAAATAATCTATTTCATACTACATATGGAAATGTACCCATTGGTTTTAAAACCATTTTAGTGAGATCCTAGTCAATTAAAAAAATGCTGCCTGAATAAAAAATAAAGCTTCTGTTACTATCATGTTATGCATAGTAAACATGAGACTCTCATGGGAATGTGTTCTGGGGAAAAACAAGCTTTTATCTTTCCAAGAACCGGGGACCATATGCCCGTCATGAAAGTCAAGGGTCTCTGATAGTAGTAAGCATAGCATACAGGTCAGCTACAACCCTTACTCTGTACATGTTCCCAAGTTTTACGGTACATCATTTGTTTCCATAACCTCAATTTTTAAAAATTAGGCCTGTTATTTCAGAAACTAGAATGAAACCTTCTCTGTAGCTACTCTCACATTGTGTTGGAAACTATATGAGACATTCCCAGAAAAAGACAGACCTACATGCTGACGGTAGAGACCTTTTTTTCACAGGATGTGGACTTCCAACCTCGGCCGTCCATTCTAAAATGTTACTATGTGACACATCTTACAAAGTACTGTTGTGTTACATTTTTTTGTTAATGTATTTTTGAAACCAATGATCTCTTTTCTTCACAACAGGATTGAAGTTTTATTTTGCCTCTGCTTGCTCTGAGAATACCTTTATTTAATTATGAAACTGTTTTGTACTTTTACAGTCCAATCTTTAGGACATTGAGATTCAAAGAACTGACAAGAACCAAGAGGAAATACCAAGCATGGGTTGCCCTTTAGCTTTGGTTATAGCATCTTGATGAGAGAACACAGCTAGGAAACCACTTTAGCTCTGGTCTTTAGGATTTCTTAGAAAAAGCAATCTTAATGCTGCATGAAAAATTAATATACATAACTCAGGATTATATAACACAAATTCTATTAAGAGAAAAATGAAAATAATTTCCTGATTAGAAGAAGGGAAATAAAAATTACAGATATTATTGCCCACATAGTAGGGTGTTGAGGACTAGTATGAATTTTGTGGACTGAATAGTTAGAAATGACTAATGTGTAGGAAACAATACCACTAAACTGAAGTTCATAAAGATATGCATTGGGTGCAGAGTTCAGCTAATAAGAAAAAAATAAATAAGTAAGAAAAAATATTTGGCCACAATAAAAGATAAAGAGTTTGTATAATATGGTGCCATTCAGAAGTTGTGTCTCCTTTTCTAAATTTTTACTCTTTTTTTTTTCCAAACTTTTTTTAATGTTTATTAATTCTTTAGAGACAGAGAGAGACAGAGCACAAGGTGGGGAGGGGCAGAGAGAGAGGGAGACACAGAATCTGAAACAGGCTCCAGGCTCTGAGCTGTCAGCACAGAGCCAGACCGGGGGCTCAAACTCATGAGTCATGAGATCATGACCTGAGACAAAGTCAGACACTTAACCGAATGAGCCACCCAGATGCCCCTCTAATCTTTTACTCTGAATTGATTCCTAGGCTTGACCCCTTATTCATAATCACTAAGATCTGCTGCATAACCATCTTCTTGTCTTAGGATCTGCCATCAAGTTCAATGTTCTCCATGATCAGATATGTATTAGTGTTCTATTGCTGCTGTAACAAATTGCCATAAACTTAGTGGCTTAAAAGAATACATATTTGTTATCTTGTAGTTCTGGAGGCCAGAAATCTAAAATCCAATCATTGACAGAGCTGCATTCTTTCTGTGGGCTTCAAGGAACAATCTGTTCTCTTGATTTTTCTAGCTTCCAGAGATATCCTGTATTTCTTGGCTCATGACCTTTCCTGTGTTACTCTGACCTCTGCTTCCTTAGTCATATCTCCTACTCTTCGTCTCCTGCCTCCCTTACAAGAACACTTATGATTCCATTGGGCCCATATGAATAACAGGTTTTTAGTCCCATTTTAAGATTTTTAATTTAACCACATATGTAAAGTCACTATTGTCATGTAAGGTAACTTATTCATAGGTTGGAGGGATTAGGGCATGGGTAGCTTTGGGAAGGTTATAATTCAGGCTGCCACAGATATATGCCTGTCTAACCCTTCAGCTTCACAGCTGGGACCTTTTAAATAATAATTGCCAACAGTCATGGAGCACTTGCTATAATATAACCCTGACACTATTTTAAGTACCCTATAGAGCTTACTTCATTTAGTTTGCAAACAACCTTTAAGTTAGGTGCTATTGTCACCTTATTTCACAAATGAAGAAATTGATGAACTTGCTCAAGACCACATAGTGAGTTGTCAAGCCGAAATTTGAACCCAAGAGATACGGCCCTAGAGTCCAGGTTTTTAAACACTATGCTAAGATACACTTCATATAAATGTCCTAGATATCATCCCTCCTCCACTCTCGTCTTACTGGATCAACTGTGAATGTGATCAAAAAGCAGAAAGAGTTACAGAGAGACTGGTCATATTACCTTCACTGAGTTGTTCAGTCAGTGTCCACAGCCATCTACATTTAGGCTTCATTGTGTGAGAAATTTAGACCTCATTCAATTTTTCTATTTCTTGCAAGCAGAATGCATCCTAACCGATCAACTGACTCCATCACAGTGAAGAACACTAATCTTGGAGTGACCAACTTGAAAATCCATCTTTATACTAAGATCAAATACTGAAGGACAGTGAAGCACAATTGTCCAGGATAGTTTCACTGCAAATTCATGGTCACCAACCTCAGTCAGGCTCTGAATTCAACTTTACATTTCTTTCAATTATCTTTGGTGAATTATCTCTCCCATTAAACTCAAGCACTATTCCAAATCTTTTTTTTATTCTTTTTTTTAAGTTTATTTATTTATTTTGAGAGAGACAGAGACAACTTGGGGGGGGGGGAGACAGAGAGAGAGAATCCCAAGCAGGCTGTGCACTGCCATCAGCACAGAGCCTGATGCGGGCCTCAAACCCATGAAACCGTGAAATCATGACCTGAGCCAAAACCAAGAGTCAGACGCTTAACCAACTGAGCCACCTGGGTGCCCCTCTTTTTTATTCTTCTTAAGTTCCCTAGATAATAGCAACCATGTCTGGGACATCGCTTAGCAGATAACCTCAATAAGACGGGTCACTCCTCTTCCCTTCACCTACAGTGCTTACATGCCCATTCTTAGCCTTCTGGTTGAGGAAAAACCTCAACTGTTCCTGCAACTCTATCCCTTTCCACCAAAGCCAGAATCTTAATCAGTCAATTACTTATCCTACGTTTTTTTTTTTTTTTTTTTTTTTTTTTTTTTATGTTTTATTAGTCCTTTTCTGAAGTAGTATAGCTCAGGACATTATAGCTCATAAACATATTCCAAGCTTTGCAATACAGATACACAAACAAAAAGAACTCCACAAATAACAATAATAGCACTCTTCTCTTGGCCATGCCTCCTGCTCTGGCTACTACCTTCTTTCTTTCCTTCCCTTCTTGGGAATGTTTGCATGCTCCTCCTAGCATACAGCTCAATAACTGCACTTAGACCTTTGCACTCAGAGGTCACCACTGACTGTCATACTGCCAGATCCAATAGCCACCCTTCAGTGCTTACCTTATGAGGATCTCTGAAGCACAGGACAGAGTTCACTCTCTGCTTTATAAAGTTCTCAGGTCTCCATTCTACCACTTTCTGGATTTCTTCCCATTTCCTCCCTTTAATTGTTTTGTTTATCCCTTTGATGACATCATTTCATTCAGTATCCTCTTTGGGCCACTTCTTTTTCCTCTATACATCTGTTCTCTAGGTAATGGTGGATTCAGTTCTGTACTTGCTCTCGCTTGCTCTGCATTTGGTTATTCTTCCTGACTACTAGCTATATGCCACAATGGCCACAGTCCCACCTCTAGATGCTTGGTCGAGGACCTGCAGAACTGATAGCCTGGCAGAGGTAATGTATGTTAATAGACTTTTTCACCAGCTCCTGTTCATTGTCTCACACTGGCTGTTGAAAGCATCTGCATTTTCAGATCCCCTTGTAATCTCTAATTTATCTCCTCACCATAGTGCTTCATGAGACCTCATTAGAGATTTTCATGCTCCAGCATCCCCTTCTGGACCCTAACTTCCACAGGTTCTCCCCCAAATGAGAAAGTTTGTAGTCTTTAATAAATTCCTTTAATAAATCCTTCATGTTTGTACTCTGACACCACCACTTATCTGGATATTTATGTGTGAGAGAAATAAACTTGGCTTTTATTTAAGGCAGTGTGTTTTTGAGTTTATTTGATACATTAATTTAATCTGTATCTTTACTAAGTCAGAGAGGATCATTAAGTGTTCTTGTTTGGACATACTGATTTTGGGATGCCTACTGGCACTGAAGCAGAAGTTTTAAATAAGCGGGTGAGTTGTCAAATCTGGGGCTCAGGAAGAGGTCATGGTTAGAGATAGAAATTTGGGAATGACCAGAAATTGGGGAAAGAGATGATATTTCAAGCCATGGAACTGGTTGTAGGATTGAGAACAATGTTTAGGACTGAAGGGAAATCCAATATTCACATATGTGATAGAGGATGAAGAATTGGTAAAGAAAATTGAGAAAAAGCAATCAGTCAGTTAAGAAGGCATGATTAAAGGTTAGAAGCTGTGACATCCTTTGAGCAAGAGACTGTGTTTCAAGAAAAAGTTTGAGTCAACCTTTTGACTCAAGAGGTCTAGTAAGATGAATATTGATAGCTTTCCACTGAAATTAACAAGATGGAGGTTCATTGATCACCTGTACGTTGGAGTGGCAGGGAGGATATTCTACAGAAGTGGAGACAACGTTGCCTTTCAGTGACTTTGACTATAACATATGGGGTGCTAGCTGGAGTTTGCAGGGGGTCAAACAGCATGTTTGTGTGCTGTAGGCCATAGTCCAATAAAAGAAAAGGATTGTAGGAACAAAGTCCTTGAGTAGTCAGACGGAATGGGAGCCAGTGCATAGGTAGAGTCCTTGGTCTTAGATAACTGAAACTGATACAGTTCATCCATTGTAACTAATGGGTGTCAGTCTGAGTGGGGATATTTTCAGAGACCTGGTAGATTTGCTGGTGGATAGATGTAGCTGTCTTCTGATTGTTCTCATTTCTTTAATTTTTAAAATATTTTTAAGTTTATTTATTGTTGAGAGTGAGGGAGAGAGCATGCACACAAGTGGGGGAGGGGCAGAGAGAGAGAGGGAGACACAGAATTGGAAGCAAGCTCCAGGTTCCAAGCTGTCAGCACAGAGCCCAACACAGGCTCGAACCCACAAACCGTGAGATCTGACCTGAGCCGAAGTTGGACACTTAACCAACTAAGCCACCCAGGTGCCCTTGATTGTTCTAATTTCTTAACGAAATAGAGGCAAGAATGATTGCTGTAAATGGGATGGGCATTGCACTTGAGGAGATAAGAAAAGGTGTAAATAGTAGTCTCGGGGATTGGAAAATCAATTGTTTAAGGAAATGTAATAGGATTGCTGGACAGTGCTGAGAACTCCTTAAAGTTTGGATATAAATTCATAATTTAATTAGTTATCATTGTTAGGTTTTTCCTCTTTATCGTGTTCTTCCATTCATACAGGCATAGGGCAATTGTATTTAATTAGGGTTGGAGATTTTCTAGGCAAATATTATATGACAAGAATAAGGGAGTTGAGTACATATGTAAATGAATGATCACAGTGATGGAAAATGGATTCTAAGCTCAGTAAGGAAAGAATTGAGCTCATTGTTGGGAAGAAGGTCAATGGATTTGAAGGTCAATGGGACTGATATATTACCGAAGGGTCTTGAAAAACTGAGAGGAATTACAGAGATATAAGGTAACAGATTCTGAGCTAGCAGAAAGAAACTATTGATGCCTTTCAGAAACCCTCTCAGGTAGTGGCAACAAAAAGAGAAAATCTTATTAGCTGTTTGTTGGTATAGATGCCAGTGTTTTCCAAACTATAGTTGTCTGAATACTGTCTTCACAATTTTCATCATATAATAAAAAGAATAATAATGATAATTAATATGTATTGGGTATTTGCTATATGCAGATACTATTCAAAGCATTAAATAATTGTCACAATAACACTATGAGGTAGATATTATTATTATGTCCATTTTACAGGTAAAGTAACTGAGGCATAGAGAGATTAAGAGATTAAGTAATTTATCTTAAATCACTCGATCCCAGAGAAGCTGGCTCTAAGTGTCTGTTCTAACCAGTATACAAATGGTTTCCTAATATTTGTAACTGTGTTGTGATTTTTTCATTATTTTCCTTTAACAGACTCATCATATTAATATATTTCAAAAAATTCATACGACTACCATGAATAAAATTGACTTATTGGAAATAATGAAATGTAAGTGTGAGGTGATCACAATGAAAGTAAAATGATATTTTAAAATTCCAGCTAGTCATTGCTACAAGCCAAAGGCTCAGAGAGGGGGGCATGCTCTCTGTTACAAAGATTAACAATTATTGGAAGGGGATGAAAGATTTGTGACAGTTGGAAAAAATTAAGAAAGATTTTTAAATGAACCAAAAAAGAACTCTTCTATGTTATCTTAGCTCTTCATTGTTCCTTGAATTATTTTACAACTTGATAAGTTGTAGAAAATGATGATAATGCAAATGATTCTTAGCCTTAGAAACAGAAATTCATTGCGTCAGGTGAATTGAAACTGATCATTGCCTTGTGGATAGCCCCATTTTGCATCTATGTGTAATTTCATTTCAGTATTCTTTATTTGCCTATGTGCATAGGGCCCTTTGAACCTTCCTTTGATCTCATTGCAAAATCTTACTGGTTCCCTTATTGATCAATGAGTTAAATCTTTAGTGTGTCATGTTATATTGGTATGGAAGTCATAATTTTACCCGAAAAAATTTATCCTTTGACACACCCTAAAAATCTTTCTTCCTTTTGGAATCAGTGGGATGGGTACGATTTGTAAGGGAATAATTTCCTCACTGTGTGATTCAATACTATTTAATGTTATTATCATTTAATGTTCCTTAGAACTCAGTCTCCAGGTGAAAGTCGGCCAGTGTACCACTACCATCAAGAAGCATCTCACACTTTGACACTATTGAACTAGATTATTGTTTTTCAGGCTTGGCTGCTTTTCACAGTCACCTGTGGAAGTTAAAAGGTGTGGCTACAGCAACCAATTATACACAGTTGTGATCTTCAAGAGCATAGAGTTGAAAACATGAAAGACAAGTACACATCGGTTAAAAGATATGTATGTGCTAGGATGCATGAGGGGCTTGTAATCTTCTAGAAGGAGACTCAACCCATACATGCAGTACACCCCCAGGTTGATGGGGTGGGTGGGAGAGTGTTCCTGGAGAAGGCTAGAAGGGGACAAAGAGCCGTGAGGCAGGCACTGGTGGAAGAGTGTGTTGTGTAAAAGGTCTAGAGCCACAGAGCTATGTGCTTTTAGAGACCAGTGCAGCATGAGCAGAAAACGAATTTTGATGTAGCATTTAGAGACAGGATTGGGAGATGGGTGAAAGGTCCTTCACTGCCAGTGGCTTTCAAACTTTTTCTCCACTCCACTTTTGAACAAGAAATACATTTTACCTTTCAACTCAATACAACACACACAAAAATATTTAAGTAGTTTCACGAAGCATCATTTACCCTTAGTATTTAGAAATTACTTTGCTCTACTCTGTTCTATTCTATTCATTTATAAAAATTTGTCACTAACCACTAAATTGATTTCACCTGTTAATGAGTGGCTGTGGTTTGAACCTCACTGGATTTTATTTATTTACTAACCTAAGAAACTTGGACTTTATCCTGAAATTGACCTGATAATCAAACACTCGATATTTGTTTGTTGACTAACTGACTAAATGATTGAATCCACCCATCTATTCATCCCATCTGAACATCTCAGAGACAGAGGATGGAATAAAGACTTTTCTGTGCTCAGATCACACTTCAGTGTGGTTCCCCAAGTGATTCAGAAGGGAAGATGGAAATGAGAACAATGAAAATGAGCAGTACAGTACCCAGTGCTCTGGCTCCAGGAATACAAGTACAGCTTGTGCTTGCTGACCCCCAGAGGCCATCTTTAATGAGCAGTGAGACAGTTCATCTAAGTCACGAATTGTCACTATAGCTTCTGTTTCCTTAGAAACAGGGCAACTGGTGAAGCTCTTGGCTCTAAAAACCACAGTAAAATATCCAGTAGGCAGATGGTCTGGCAATTGAAATCGTCATGCCTATGTGAGCATTTATCATGAATTGGCATCATATGAGAAAAGAAATTCTTTCAAGTTGGAATTGAGCAAGGATGGGAAGTGTGATCAGCAGGGGTCTGTTGGTAATTGGCATTGAGGGGCAGGCAAAAGGCAGAAACCTGGGGCTTGAAGCTCCACCCGGTCCACCAATTCCCAGTTCACTTCTGTTGTCATTGTTCCTCCTGCCTCTCAACCACTGAGCACAGCACTGTGAAATAAATATTGTTTCTATCCTCACAGTGTCTAGGAACAAATGGAATTTTGAGCACTTTCAAATCCTTCTTCAAGGAAATGAATTTCTTGTATATCCCCTATAAATGGAAAATGCTAACCAGGACTAGCCAGGAGAGAGACTAATGTAAGCATTTTATATTCCCTGGCATATGTTTCAGAGATTTCTATGCATTGTCAGTGCCACTGCTATTGGCAAAATACTTACTAGACAATTACATCTGAACAGAGGCCATATTATAAAACACTAAAGCAGTAAAAATAGTAACTTCCAGTTATGAAGTGCTTAGTATGTGTCAGGTACTGTATTAAATACTTAACTTTAGGAAATCCTGTATGAGCCGTGTGCTAATATTATTCTCATTTTAGAGATGAAGAAACTGAGGTTTAGAAAATTATTTAATCTGGTTAAGTAATTTGAGTGCAGGTGGAAAGGAGCCACTATATAACTTTACCACTTGTCTCCCAAAGGATAATGAGGTAAGATGAAGAAGCTTTAGAATAGAGTTTTGTAGACTTCTTGCACCATGGACTCCTTCC
Source organism: Lynx rufus (assembly GCF_022079265.1). Taxonomy (NCBI): domain Eukaryota; kingdom Metazoa; phylum Chordata; class Mammalia; order Carnivora; family Felidae; genus Lynx; species Lynx rufus. The sequence continues at coordinate 36,742,190 of NW_025814845.1, read as the reverse complement.
ACAGTCAAGTTAAACCTATGAACATCTTCTCAGAAACTGTACAGATGCAAAAAAAAAAAAAAAGGATTACACAGGAAAGCAATTATTTTTGGAATAGAGTTAATGAAATTTAAGAAATGTGCTATAGTACTTTTGTATACTTTGGGTAAATACCTAGTAGCACAATTGCAGGATTATATGGTAGTTCTATTTTTAACTTTTTGAGGAACCTCCACACTGTTTTCCAGAGTGACTGTACCAGTTTGCATTTCCACCAATAGTGTAAGAGAGTTCCCATTTCTCCATATCCATTTCCAACATCTGTTGTTTCCTGTGTTGCTCATTTTAGCCATTCTGATAGTGAGGTGGTATCTCATTATAGTTTTTATTTGTATTTCTCTAATGGTAAGTGATATTGAGCTTTTTTTCTTGTGTCTGTTAGTATGTCTTATTTGGAAAGATGTCTATTCATATCTTCTGTCCATTTATTAACTGGATTATTTGTTTTCTGGGTGTTGGTTTTAAAAGTTCTTTTTTTTTTTATTGGATATTAACCTTTTATCCGATATGTCACTTGCAAATATCTTCTCCCCTTCCAAAGGTTGCCTTCTAGCTATAGAAATACTGATCTGAAGGGATACATGCACCTCGATGCTTATAACAGCATTATCAACAATAGCCAAATTATGGAAAGAGCACAAATGTTCATCAACTGATGAATGGATAAAGAAGATGTGGTATATATACAATGAAATATTACTCAGCCACCAGAAAGAATTAAATCTTGCCATTTTCAATGACTTGGATGGAATTAGAGGGTATTATGCTAAGCAAAATAAGTCATTCAGAGAAAGACAAATATCATATGATTTCACTCATATGTGGAATATAAGAAATAAAACAGATAAACATGCTGAGGGGGAGGGGAAAGAGAGGCAAACCAGAAAACAGACTCTTAACTATAGAGAACAAACTGAGGGTTGCTGGAAGGAAGTTTCATGGGGGGGATGGGTTAAATGGGTGATGGGTATTAAGGAGGGCACATGTTGCTATTAGCATTGGGTATTGTATATAAATGATGAATCACTAAATTCTGTGCCAGAAACTAATATTACACTGTATGTTAACTAACTGGAATTTAAATAAACACTTGAACCTACAAAAAAAAACCCCATAATCATATGTATAGAAGCCTAAAAAATATAATATAGTAATATATATATACCTCTTTAGTAATGTCTTAAAGAAGATTGGACAGTGTGTCAAGTAGCTACCATAATTTTGAAGTAGTAATTAGAGTCATTTGCTCTATTTTTCAATGATATTTTGAAGTACCTGCAGTAACTGAAGTTAGAAAATTTGGTACATTGATACTTTCTATTGGTTATAGGTCACAAGTACCGATAATTCTACTAAGGTCTATGGCCTACATTTATCATAGAAAGAAAGGTTCAGTTTCTAACAGAGGTTAGTAAAAACAAAGATGTAAATCTTTCCCATCCAAGTTCAAGGATCAGTAGAATTCTATCCAAGGGCCCTTTTGGGGATCCACCAATACCAGATTAAGAGCCCTGATTTTAGAGCTCTGGTTCTCCACCCATGGCCATTTTGTCCCCCATCCCACTCCATTGGACCTTTGGTACTGTCTAGAAACAATTTGTATTGTCATTACAGGGGTGGCATCCTACTTGCTTCTAGTAAGTGGAGGCCGAAGATGGTGTTAAACATCCTATGATCTGCAGGATAGCTCCACAGAACAAATGATTATCCATCTGAAAATATCAGTAGTGCCAAATTAAGAAACACTGCTTTACTTGCGTTGATGAAAAAGAGTGAAATCTTGCCATTTGCAACAATGTGGATAGAACTAAAGGACATTATGCTGAGCAAAATAATTTGGTCAGAGAAAGATAAATATCATGATTTCACTCATATGTGGAATTTAAGAAACATAACAGATGAGCATAGGGGAAGGGAAGGAAAAATAAGACGAAAACAGAGGGAGGCAAATCATAAGAGACTCTTAAATACAGAGAATAAACTGAGGGCTCTTGGAGGGGAGTTGGGTGAGGGGATGGGCTAAATGGGTGATGGGTATTAAGGAGGGCACTTGTTGTGATGAGTACTGGGTGTCATATGTAAGAAATGAATCACTGGGTTCTTCTCCTGAAACCAACACTACACTGTATGTTGACTAACTTGAGTTTAAATAAAGAAAAAAAGACTGTTTTAGAGCAAGAAGATTTGGGTTTCGCTTCAAATACGAGCACTCATAAACTGAGTGATATTGGAAATGTTTTTCCTTCTGAATCTTGGTTTCTTGACCTGTAAAATGAAGGTGTTAAGATCTACATTACAGGACATTTGTGAGAATAAAATAAAATAGTGTGAAAGTGTATAAAAAAGAGTAATGCATCAAAGGAGTGGTTTTTAAGCTATGTTCTTTTGAGTTTTTGGATTACACAGGGTCATTAGTGGTTATTTCTGGGGACTGATGAGGAGGACACAAGGTCAGAATTTTAGACGTCTAAACCACACTTTAACCAGAGAATCTCTGTTTTTTATTTGTCTTATATATTGAGCTTCTGTGAAAGATATTATTGAAACAGATAAACTCTTTGCTGTTCAATATAATGCTAGACATAATTATTATTTTAAGTATATCATGATAATCAAATATTAAAAAAGGATTCTGATCCTTTAATTTCTTAGCATTTAATCATCTGGATGCACATATTGCAGGAGTTATGTTAACCGGCATTACTTTTGGTCAAAATTTGAACACAGCAGCTTGAAAAGAAAAATACACACTCAATTTGCTTCTACGTGTCATGTTTTGGCAATTATTTTCTCTATACGAGCATTGAAAACACATCAAATAAAAGTAGCAAGACATTCATATTTCAAAACCACCTTTCCTCCTCCTGCTGACACAGAACAGAACTTTCTCTTTCTCGGTTTCATGCATATGGTAATCAGTTTGCTTTCCTTTGAACTAGATAATTGTAAGAATCACAGAATACCCCAAGCCTGTCCATGTATATTTATGTTCACTAACACAGTTACACAAGGGATCAGCAGAAATATTACTGGTTCTGTTGGTTTAAATTAAATTCCTTAATCAATCCCCTGAGAAGTGTTATCCAGGAGGTAGCCGCTGAATGTGCATGAATCTTTTATGTGCTTCATTCTACAACAGTTTCTGGGAGGCCTGCAAATGTGAATTTTGCACAACAAAAATGAGTTGCTAGCATCAGACAAGGCACCTAGTGGTTTCCTGATCTTGGAAACCTAATAACACAGGCTTGGCACAGCAGAAGACAGATATGATAAAGTTTTCTTGACTTATACTGCTCTCCATCCATCTCCCTTAAGAGTAGCAGAAACGAACATCTACTGAGTGCTTTCTTACGCCAAGACTTTATCATTATTTATTTTCCCAAAAGAACCCTGTAAAGTCAAAACTGTCATCATCATCTACTTTACCAACTAAGGAAGTCATGGCTCAGAGAGGTTGAGTAGTTTGCCTAAAGTCACTAAGCTTGTAAGTGGCTGAGGGAGGATAGGAACCTAGGTCTTTTTGATTCCACAGTCTATGGTCTTAGCCATTGCTAGAGTCTGTCTTTCCTAATCCAATCCTTTATTTCTTCCCTGCCCCAACAATAAGGTGATTATTTAAGCATTGCGTTTACAGTTGGACTGGGGGTGGGATAGGTTACAAAGAGCTAGACCACTCTGAAGTGCTCTTTTACCAAGGCAAAGATGTAGCGATGTTGGCTATAGATGTAGAGAGGACATAAATGTAAGTTGGGGGCCAATAAAGTTTTCTTTCTTCTGTGTTTCATTGAATTGTACCCTGAAGTCCTCCCTCACTCCTTTGCCAAGGTATCTGGATGTGTACCACTCAGTGGCTTAAAAGGAAGTTGTCGAAATAGATTCAGTAGAACGGCTGTCAACATTTCAGCTCTTGGACTTTTCAAAGGCTTTGTTTCAAGTATGACATGAAAATGATTTGAAAACAGACTTAACCCAACTGCTGACCAATTTCCCTAAACTGAAAAAGGGATCTCCTTCCGCTGAATGGGCACAGTCATTTGGACAGAAGCTAAGTCTGAAAGGAAAGATCTCCAAGTACTGTTGGCCACCAGCAGTGGGGAGGAGATACCATAGATCTTGTGAATAGGCATAAACAAAGCCCATGCTTTCAGTTTTCCTTCTCATGGCCTATTGGTGAAAATTTCACTTGCCTATGTGCCTAAGACATTGCTCAGCTCTCCATTTGGCTTACTTGTGTGGGCAGCAAAATTCTCTTCATGCTGGAATTGAGCATTGGGGTCATGTGACACTTATAGGGGTGGGGAATGTGTGTGGAAAAAGGAATGCTTAACCAGACAACACATGGTGATTGGAATCAGCCTGCTATATCTAACGGTTCATATATAGCCATTGAAAATAATCCCTTCCATGTGTAGATAATTTTATATTCTCTATAAGTGTTCAATAAATGTTCTCTAATAATTATAAGATACCAGAGGGAAGGGAATAATAATGAACTCCAAGTCTGTGGATGATTCTTATATTGACTGAGTGCTAATTGTAAAAGCAACCAACATTAATTGAATTCTTAACTATGTACCTGGCACTATGTTGAACATTTTGTATACATTATTGTTTACAATCTGCATAAAATCCCTATGAGATTATATGGTTTTTAATTTTCATTTTAAGATAACCTGAGGTTTAGTGAGACTAAGTAATTTTGGAGAAGGTAAAAGAAAGGACAAGAAGTAGAATTTGGATTTGAGTCATGTAGCTTTAGTTAAGCAAGGGAAAAAAGTTATGAAGAAGAGGGCTGTAGAGTAGAGGAGAGTGGAGAAAGCATCCCTTCATTTTTCCTAAAGGAAAAATATGTGTAGGTATGTATGTAAATGTGTATATGTATGTGTAGGGAGAGTCTATCTTCAGTGTATGTGTGCATATATACATATATGTGTATATGTATATCTATATACATATCTATATATGTATCTATGTCTGTATTTATCTATGAGAGAGAGAAAATCTACCTTCAATGTGTGTGTGTGTGTGTGTGTGTGTGTGTGTGTGTGTGTGTGTCAGTGGTCTACCTTCAAAGATATTTAATCTTTTATGGGAGGTAACATGATCAATCTCATAATAATATAACTGACAGATATTCTGAGGCTGGGTGGGATGTCCTGATCTGTGTTCTTTTACATAATGATTGTTTTAATTATCTGACTCTCTCTAAACTGTAAGTTTCCATGAGTACAGGGACGATAATTTGTTTATTCTTTTATCACAGAACCCAGTTCAGCCACTGACTAGCCCAGGGTCACCCAACCAGCCACTGGAATTCAAACTCAGGCAGTCTGGCACTAGAGTCAAACTCATACCACGGCTTTGCCTTGTCTCTCGCAGAACAATTCTCTCCCAAATATACTGCATTGTGATTTTAGGGCAGAGCTGCTTCCTCCTGTGTGGGTGTAAATCAAATTCTCCTTCTATTCTGCACGCAGTTTGGTAGGAAGTAAACTACCCAGAGAAATGTTGTCTGACTCTAAGCTTAAGAACAAAGCTGAATATCCATAGCCCCTTGCATCATCTTGCCAATTTCTTATTTAGCATGTGCATTGGAACATGAATAAATATAGCAGATTAGGGTGCCCCAGATGACGAGGAGCTGCCTGGGAGGATTTTATTCTGCAAAGCTTCTGCGTAACATGTTAGATGGAAATGTTCAAGAATACTGCACATAAATAATAGATGCATATAAAAAAAGGGGAGATTCTTAAGGCTTTTTAAAGACAATGCGCCATAAGATTTTTTTTTAATTTTTATTTTTATGAGGATGTTGTAGGTAGGTCATATAAGTTATGGATACTCTGTGGATAATTAACTATTGAATAAGCTACAGTTCACTGCAGTGATGATTCACACCATCTAGTTTGTGGATAATCAATTGTGATGCTCTCGTCCAGTTTTTTTGGCACTGTTTATTGCCTAAAAGCAGTCCCATAAAATTAGACTGAGACAAAGTCAGAAAGTAGGAATAAAATGTGTACAGAGGTATCATCTAGCCCTGTTTATAATAACAAAACCTGGAAACAAGCTAATCGCCCAATAACAGATTAAGAGTTAAATAGATTTTGGTGTCTCTGGATAAAGGAATATTATTATAGTACAATAGTTTACAATGAGAAGTTAATATTATTAGATGCTTAAAATATGGTAGACAATGGAATATCTAGAGTAGTTGACATCTGGAATGAATCATTTTAAATACCCTTTCCTCCTGTATAGGACAAAATTATTTTCAGTAATAATCATGAAATGTAACAAACAGTAAGGTACACCTGGGTGGCTCAGTGGATTAAGTGACCGACTTTGGCTCAGGTCATGATCTCACGGTTCGTGGGTTCAAGCCCCGTGATGGGCTCTGCTGACAGCTTGGATCTTGGAGCCTGCTTCAGATTCTGTGTTTCCCTCTCTCTCTGCCCCTCCCCTGCTCACACTCTGTCTGTCTCTCTCTCTCTCAAAAATAAACATTGAAAAAATTAAAAAAAAAAAAAAAAGAAATGTAACAAACAGTAACAATAGTCAGAAAAAAAACCATGGATAGTAAAATTCTAGTCTTGAACTTTTTAATATGATTTTATGCCAACAAAGAAAATAGACTAAAGTATATTTTCAAAATAAATATTTATGGTATAAAAAAGGAAAAATGAATAAATTAATATTTTAAAGTACTTTTTTTTTTGTAAAGAAGGAAGAGCACAGGGAGAAACACTTGCAAAAGACTGAATTCCCCATTTCCAAAAATGATTTGTGCGTAGAATGATTGAATTGAAGTAACTGAAGTTCTGTTCATTTATCTTTACAACCACTATGCTACCATTGTTTATGTCAAATTTACTGGCTAAGTCCAGAAATGTACAGGACATAGGAGCTGAATAAATGAAATGGGCCCAAAGTGAGCTTGAATAATTCGGAACCCTATGGAACTTGCTTTTGAGAAGAGAGGAACATTAATCCTCTTTGTCATGGGCCACACAGGGAGTCCTTTGAATTAACTCCCACATAGATTACAAGGTTGATTATAGTGTAAGTAATTAAGATGTGCTAATTTGAAGCTTAAATATATATTATTCTATTAAAACCCATCAGTGTCTTCACTGATTGTTTAGAAATTAGAACAACAAAAAATATTTTGGGGAAGGAGTATTTTATTCCCAATGTTTAGACTTGATGAAACATTGTGATAATACAAAGCACCCTGAATTTCCATTGTTTTTATTTATTAGTTATTGTTTTACTTTCTCTAAAATGCTGTCTCTCCTCCCACAACCATTGCTTGCACCTCGGTTCAACCATTTCTACTCTCCCACTTTTGAAATAGATGATGACTCTCAGGGGGAAAATAAATATAGAATTGTGTATAAGATATACCAATAAGGAGACTTTGAGACTGCCTTCTACTCAAGGAAGGCTAAAATGGCCCAGTTAAGTTTCTGGGGTTCTGCCATTCGTGATACATGAAACTAAACTTGCAACCTGAGCGAGGATTGAGTAAACCAGAAAAATAGATGTTCCGTGTTGGATGAGGGCCAACAGACCAATCAGAACCTCTCTGTGGGAAAATATGAACGCCAAAGCACAAATGAGGTAAGTTAATTATCTTGAATGCTTGTTAAGCCATTGTTTTGGATCTTCATGAAGTTGCTCTTAGAGGCACTGCCACCCCAGTGATTATCTACTATGTATCTTCTTGTTTCTGTCTTTTTTTGCAATAAGCCCTCCATTATCCAAGCTTATCTCTGTGGGTGGGTCAAGCTTAAGGAATGATTCAGTTTAAAAAATGAACTAATGAAACAGAGATATGATATAAACACTAGAAGAGGATATATAAAAATTTCAACAATGGTCGGGCTCTCTGGTTTGTGAGATAATGGATCCTTTTTTTTTTTCCTTAACATTTTCTGTGTGTCCTATATTATCTACCATGAGCACGTGTTGCTGGCATTTCAGGGGCAAAATTTCATAAGAGATAACTATATTTTCTATTTTCGACTTGATTGGCTTTAAAAGGAGAGAAGAAACAACCTTTAAATCTGTAATTCCTTGCATAGAAGTAAGTTCTCTTTTCTCCAGAAAAACTAATGAGTGCACAAAGTGAACGGGCTAAAACATGCTGAGATTAAACACAGTTTATACTGGGCTAGTCATCTGAATTTTTATTCCTACACTGTAGAATAAACAGACCATTTGAAGTTTTTCCAGGGTAGTAAGAGACCAACATAATGGTCAGGTAGTTACCTTGGACTGGAGAGGTGAAGTGGGTTAGTGCTTTTAACAATCTCTTGCCTATACGGAAAGGTTATTTTTGAAGACAAGAGTACTGAATGTTCCAAGTTCTCACAGTTGTCATGGAAACCTTTTAGCTAGCTGAATAGGTTAGCAGGATTTTATGTTCTCCATTTTGACAAATACAAGAAGACATGATCCCAGCTTTGCATTACTAATCAGAAAACTTCTGTTTTCAAGTCTTCCAGCACTTGATTAGTCACATTTTCTTATTTATTTTTTTTCTTCTCCACAACATAAAGCAACAGGCAAGGTCTCTTTCAAAAATTATTCCCACTTCAGAAGCAGAGCCAAAATCGTGACTGGGCTGACCTTGCTGTGCTTGGGAGTAATACTGCTTGCAGCTTCCAAAGGCCCCTGCAGGTTAATTTAGGCCCCTGCGGAAACTCTTCTGATTTGTACCTACTTTCAATGGTTTCCTGGAGGCAAACTCACTTGCTAATGGGCAGGAATTATTCCTCATTTTAGGAGCAACAGTCTGCCCACACCATCTTATAAAGCACAGGTAAGCTTTAGGAAAAAGGCTCCCTAAGGCTAAAACCAAAACAGTTCATGTCACATGGGTAAATTCAGATTCAGAAAATCTGACATTTTCCTTTTATTTGTCTGTAACAACACTCCACATTGCTTTGGAAGATAGATGTGGTCTAAGAATCCAAACGCAAATTGGAAAACGAACAACTGCATTGCAGGCAACAGACTGACTGATTTGGGTGAACTAGTTGAAGCTGGAATTTTTTGGGCTTCTTTAAGAATCACTAGATGCAGAAAGCCTTGTGTATACTTGGGGGAAGGCGTTGACAAGGGCTCCTTAGAGCATCTGGCTTCTTAAGCAGTGTATCAGTAATAATTAAGAATGTAAGATTTTCTAGGTATGTGAATTTGGGGAGTTCATCTTGTGTCTCGGTTTCTTTATCAGTATGATGGCAATATTAATAACACCCATCCCATAGAGTTGTAGGGAGGATTAGAGAGTTATCACGTATAAACTGCGTATCAGCTCTGACACATAATACATGATAAAAGGGAATATTTGGAGGATAAAGGCATGGGGGAAAACAGGAGTGTTGGGAAATAAGGAAGAATAAAATGATACAAGGCAAAGAAAGAGGGAGAAAGGACCCTGAAAGAATGAGGTGCATCTGGCTGTATTGGGTTAATGGCATTACCAGTTTCTCAACCGTCAAATGTTGCCGCAATTCCCACCCCAGCCCTAGACCCCACGGGGCCCCATCTCACTGGATGCAACTACCTGAGATGACTTTACAGAATTCACTGCGTTAATATACTGGTTTCATCATCTGATTATGTCCGATGAAATTCTGCTTTCTGTTGTTAAATGTCTCAGTGTGTGTCTACACTGATGTAGTGATGTTTGCCTGAGAAACCTCAAGTTAATAAAGAAGTGCATAATGAAAACCACTGTTTCAATGGGGAAGGAGGGGGTTTGGGATTAGGAGGTTCCAGCCCCCCGCCAAGGCAGAGTTATGTCTCTTCTGGGAATTTAAACAGAGAAGAAAATGCATTTGAAATTCGTTTTGCAAGCTAAAAATAATAAATTGACATTCAAATGTATAACAAAGAAACCGGCCTAAATTCCATTGAATAAATCTTGAACAGTAGGTAAGATCAAGCCAAAATCAATGATTTTGGAGACCATCAAAACGAACTGTGGCACAGATCACAACTCCAATATTAAACTAAAAAGTGATTGCCAAACGAGAAGCTAGGCACGAAGATAAAGCGTCTTAAGTTCATCTTCTGTATAAAACATGCATTTCCCCATGATACATACTCACAGACTGATTTTCCACACATACTATGTAATTTTTTAGTAGTTTGATAATTTTTATGACTTTGGTATAATAATTACTGATAATATGTACAATGAAAATTGCATCCTATATTTAGTTAATCATGTTATGCCAATGTATATTATGAAAATATGCCCAGTCAAAAATGCCTATTTCTACTAGTTGATAATAATATTGATGAGTTTTTAAAAAATATTGTAGTACTTATTCTCTGCATTTATCCTCATGTTTTTCATGTAGCTCTTCCCAATCAAAATATGCATTCCAAAAGTATTTTTATTCCCTGCTGGGCACAGAATGTCAGATATTTAATAAAGAGGGGACAAATCAAGGTGTTAATTAATGATCACGTAATGGGCATCATAATTTGGAGAGCTTAGTGAATAATAAAATAAAATGATACTTTCACTTCCTAGAAATGAATTCATTCTTACTTAATAAAATTAACTTATGTCAATGAAATACATGAAAATGATAAAAAAAATCTAAAAGATTTTAAGGAGATAAAGCAGCACCTGCCCACTCATTTCTGTCCTTCAATTCAGCTCTCTAGAGAACATAACTGAACCATTTTACCTTTCTTCCGGTACTAATTTTCATATTTCTGAACATTTTGTTTGACCACTGCGCTTGCAACATCCAATTCTCTGACAGCAACTTAGTGTCTCACAAATCCATTAAAGTTTGAGTTAGTACAGATCCCACAGGTTGAGGGGCTCAGTCACCCATGATTTCCTCCATTTCAGATGCCAGTTGCAAATCCTAGATGTCCCCACTCTACCTACAGTTCTTCCTGGTTCACTACAAATTTGGAAGTCCTCACAAGCCCCTTTTAGGTTCAAAGATTTGGTGGGCTACACAACTCACAGAACTTACTCAGAGCACTATACTTAAGTTACAGTTTTATTATGAAGGATACAGCTCAGGAACAGCCAAATGGGAGAGATGTATAGGGCAAGGTCTTGAGGGATGGAAGTGTGGGAAGGACCCAGAGCTTCGATGCCCTCTCCCAGTGGAATCTGGGCATGCCATCTCTCAGCACATTGATGTCACCAACCTGGAAACCCCGAGCCTAGTTGTCCAGAGTTTTTATTCAAGGTTTCCAGAGACATGATTGATTACTACCATTGGCTATATGATTGAACTCAATCTCTGGAGGTTGGGAGATGGGGCTGAAAGTTCCACTGCTCTAGTCACCTGTTTTTTTCTGCTGACCAACCCCCATCCTGAAGTTATTTAGGGTCCCATCTCATGAGTATAAAATAACACGTGTTGGAAAGAAACACGTCTTTATGCATAACAAGACATACTCCTATCACTGAGAAAATTTGAAGGGGTTGAAGGTTCATGCCAGGAACCAAGGGCAAACACCAATTATGTATATTTTTTACTAAACCAAAACCACTATTTTCTACTGCCTTCCTCTTACCATAGTTGAATATTCAGCTTTCTTATACCCACCTCCTTTATTTTACCACAAAACTTATATGTATAGATAAAATTTATATCTATCAATGCAATAATTGTTACATTAATCATATAATTATGCTATTATCATATATGTTATTTATGTAATTATATATATATATATATATATATATATATATATATATACACCTGTTTCAATTAGGGGTTAGTGTTTGTATTATTACACTTATATAAATACTGCTCACCGTGAGCCAAGTAGTGTACCATATTTGTTATTTCCTTTCTTGTACAAGTTGTGTTCTTTGATTTTATTGATTTCCTCATTTAAAAAATTTATCCTGTTTTGGGACATCTGGGTGAGTCAGTTGGCTAAGTGTCGAACCTCAGCTCACGTCATGGTCTCCTGTTTTGCGAGTTTGAGCCCCTCATTGGGGTCTCTTCCGTCAGCACAGAGCCTGCTTTGGATCCTCTGTCCCCCCTCTCTGTCTGCCCCTCTCCCGCTCGTTCTGTCACTCTCTCTTTCTCTCAAAATAAATTAATAAAAACTTTAAAACTGCTTTTACATGTTTTTCAGATGCTATTGCTCTTTGTCACATGGATATTTGGACTGTCTTTAAATTTTCAAACCGTGCCCCCACTCCATACCCACAGCCACGTTGTCCCCTCTCACAGCTCTTTTTGTCTCTCTCTGGGCTGGCTGCCTTCCATGTTTGGTGCACATTAGTCATCTGCAGATTTCTCACATGTCACACTTTCTTTCCTATTGGGTTCTCCTATTGTCTTACTTAGATTGCATGTGTCTCTTTATTATTATGATCATTATTGCTATTATTACTTTAGTTTATTATTTCAGTTTGTTATTTCATTTTGCTGTAGGATATTCTACAGCAATTTTCTAAGAAAGCATATAAATGGTGGGGCACCTGGGTGGCTCAGTCAGTTAGGCATCGACTTTGGCTCAGGTCACTATCTAGTGGTTTGTGGGTTTGAGCCCTGCATCCGGCTCTGTGCTGACAGCCCAGAACTGGAGCCTGCTTCAGACTCTGTGTCTCCCTCTCTCTCTGTCCCTTCCCAACTCTCATTCTCTCTTTCAAAAATAGATGAACATTATAAAATATATATATAAAAGAAAGCATACAAATGGAGGTAAATTTTATTTGGTCTTGAATATCAAAAAATATCATTATTCTCCATGATTTATCATATATAGAATTCTAGGGTGAAATAATTTGTCCTCAGAATTTTGAAGGTACTTTCCCACTAGTACCTCTAGATTCTAGTTCTGCTGATGAGAAATCATCTGTCATTCTAATTCCTGTTCTTCGGATATGACTTACATTTCCTTCCTGGGAGCTTTCATGAATTTCATTTATCTCCTGGAGGCTGTAAATTCTTTGTGATGGTCCTTGGAATGTGTCTCTTTCATTTACTCATCTGGGGAATTTGGGGAACTCTTTCAGCCTGGAAACTTAATTTTTTCAGTCTGTGAAAATTTCCTGAGTTAATTTGAGGATTTCTTCCTTTTAACTTTTTTCATTACTTTTTTAAAAATTAGTTTTCTTTCTTTCTTTCTTTATTCATTTATTTATTTATTTACTTTGAGAGAAAAAGGCAGCATGAGTGGGGGAGAGAAGAGAGAGAGAGAGAGAGAGAGAGAATCCCAAGCAGTCTCCATGTTGTTGGCACAGAGCCCAACATGGGGCTCAAACTCACAAACCCAGAGATCATGACCTGAGCCCAAATCAAGAGTTTGATGATTAACCCACTGAGCCACCCAGGCACCACTATTTTTTTTTCCTTCTTTACGAAACTGTTGCTGTGATGCTTGACCTCTTAACACATGAATTTCCTAGTTTTTTTTTTCTCTTTCATTGTCCATCTGTTTGCTTTTCATTCCACTTTCTCTGAAGTTTTCTTGCTTATTTGTTCTACTCTTTCATGGACAGTTTTTCCCCAGAGCTATAAAATTTTTACATTTGTGTATCCCATTTGCATCCCATTTGTGTGTTTATGGATATAATCTTTTCTTTCTGTTTATGGATATATTTTTAAATTCTTTCCTGTTTGAAATTATTTTGTGTCCTTTGTGCTGGCTCTGTTTCTTCTAAATTCCATTCCCCCTCCTCTATGCCCCCCATAGAAGGATTTCTTCAAATTGCTTTATCTTCAAATTGCTGTTGCCCTTACTATTTGCTGTTTGTTCGTTTGGAGAGCTAGGCATTTAAAAGCTGTGCCTGGCTTCTCAGCTGATGGACTGAATTTAAGACTAGCTTTTTGCATTCAGAGACCATCATCTATGTTACTAATTGCAAGTTTCCTCTGAAATTTTTTTAGAGACAAATCTTCAAGCAGTAGGTATACTCTGGGTTACCAATGGTCTGTGAGCAGATGTGTGGGAATGGGGCTGGGAGTTCCAGTAAGAAACTACTGAGACTTTCATTTAATTGCCTGCTATCTCTTTAGTAACTCACCATGGCCCCATCACAGGGGGAACGTGAGTCCAAATTCTCTGGTTCATTTTCATAAGAGAATAAAACTCTTCCAGTCTTTGAAAGTTGGGGATGGATAGTTGCCTGGTAGCAAATATTGCAGGAAGAAATCTGGGTCTAACTTCTTCTTCTTTAAAAACAATTTTTTTATGTTTATTTATTTTTGAAAGAGAGAGAGAGAGAGACAGAATGCGAGTGGGTTAGTGGCAGAAAGAGAGGGAGACACAGAATCAGAAGCAGGCTCTAGGCCCCAAGCTGTCAGCATAGAGCCCGACGCAGGGCTCAAACTCACAAGCTGTGAGATGGTGACCTGAGCCAAAGTCAGTCACTCAGCCAACTGAGCCACCCAGGCACCCCTGGGCCTAACTTCTTTTTATGAAGCCTTTCCACTTACTCTGCTATCTTTAGCCCTAAGCTCTGCCCTGACATTTCATGGAACATTGTGCCCCAAACCCGAGTCTTGAGATATCTGAGGGGTGTATTTTTTGCCTCGTCATTATTTACTGTGGCACTTATATAAGAGTTTAGCTTTCTCTTCTCCACTAGTCAGTGATCTCTCCTTCACCAACTTCCTACCTATAAAATTTTTATCTATATTCTTTCCTTCTTTTCTACTGTTGTCCCCTTTCCATTTTTTTTTTTTTGTATGTTTGTTTCTTTCTCTGTTTTGCCATTGAGGGTTTATACTACTTTTATTTTTCCTCTTTAATTTTGGTAATGTGAAAAGTCTGGGAAGAAATAGACTTGTGTTTATTCCTCCATATTTAACCAGATCCCCACCTCCCAAGTTCACATTTTTGAAATGAGTTAGTGGTTGAATATTTAAGAAGGCTTCAAAGTGAAGTGCTGAGTCAAACATGCAAGTGATTGGTCTCTGCCCTTTCTGAGATAGTATTAATCACCTGCCCTTCATGGTGACTTTTTTTTTTTTTTAACTTGTCTCTGTACTCATATCAGCTGCCTACGTTCCCGAGAAGGTGACTACCAGTGGGTCATTTTAAGAGTTCAAAGAAATCCCCCTTGCCTCCCTTAATTAAGTCTCTCTACATGTGCTTCAAATCAGACTTAATTTTGCCTTAAAAACTCAATTCTTGGGGTGCCTGGGTGGCTCAGTTGGTTAAGCGTCCGTCTTCAGCCCAGGTCATTATCTCACAGCTTGTGGGCTCAAGGCCCACATCAGGCTCTGCACTGATAGCATGGAGCCTGGAGCCTGCTTCAGATTCTGTCTCCTGCTCTCTCTGCCCCTTCCCTGCTCACACTCTTGTCTCTCTCAAAAATAAATAAATATTTAAAAAAATTTAAAAACTTCAATTCTTGTTAATTTTTTAAGCTCCTTCCCATTATTAATAATTTGGAATAAATTTCAAGCTTTCTGTAAGGTTTAGTAGGAGCTGGGGTTGAGAAAACTAGAAAAATGAGACACAAAGATTGATGTGTTTATCACTAGAATGGGAAGTCATTATGACCTTAGCTATGACTGGAAAAGTTGATAATACTAAAACCCAATTACCCAATGTTACCTTTCAGACGTGAGTTTGAATCCTAACTTAGCCACTTGTTATGTGACTTTATTTAACTTTCCATAGCCTCATTATAAACTGCTGTTAATAATACTTTGTAGGATGTCAAAAGAACTGAATGAAACAATAGGAATAAAAAACAGAACTTGGGATGTTGACAGGATTGAATGAAATAGTAGATGGGGAAAAAAAAAAAACTAACCCACAACACTGCCTTGCTCATACAGGGTACAATACATGTTAACTATTTCTTTTTTTAAATTTTTTTTTCAACGTTTTTTATTTATTTTTGGGACAGAGAGAGACAGAGCATGAACGGGGGAGGGGCAGAGAGAGAGGGAGACACAGAATCGGAAACAGGCTCCAGGCTCCGAGCCATCAGCCCAGAGCCTGACGCGGGGCTCGAACTCACGGACCGCGAGATCGTGACCTGGCTGAAGTCGGACGCTTAACCGACTGCGCCACCCAGGCGCCCCCATGTTAACTATTTCTAAAACACAAATAAGCCTTACAAATATTACAGAAGAAAAAGTTAATGGTTTTAGTGACCAGGTTTGGTTTACTCATTACTTTCACAGTTTTGGTCCCCCCATATCCTCTCATTTGACACAGTTATAATTATAAACTGGTGGATCATTCACATCATTAACCCTGAAATTTTGGACCAACTGCATCATTCTTTCTAGTCTGGGAAAGCTTGCCCAAGGTGAGGGCCAGACTTGTCAGTGGCTAAAAGTAAATCGACAGCGGCATGCTGGGATTGTTAAATGTAGCTGTCTCAAAGATGGATGTCTGTTGCTGCAATGATCAGTTTGGCTGTGGGGACTGAATTGATTACATCAATGGCTGCAATGAAAGTCTCATTTAAAGGTGCAGTCCACTTAAGTCAGCTGCATATGGGCATGACTTTAAGGCCAAGGAACAAGTAGAAAGTTAATTAAAGCCAAGGGAACAAGTTGGGTAGACATATGGGAACTAAGACATTTTAATAATGGTTTCTGTGTAATTTGTTAGAATAGAAATTTACTAGATTGATAATAATCCTGGGCTTAGAGTCAAGAGATCTAGATTTTACAGTGCATTGGTATATCACTCATTTCTAATTTAATAAGATTATTTCTGGGAAAAGAAATTGAACTGTTTTGACCATCTATGTGATTATCACAGTGGTTTTATAGAAAATTGCATGTTATTTTGTGTACATAAATGAAATACACTTAATATTGTAATTCATTAAGAAATCAAGTCTTGATAAATGTATTTTTCTTTTGAGTTTAAAAATTTTAAACTTCCCTTGTATTATATATATATATTTATTTGTGCTTTATAACTCCTGGAAAAACTAGGTTTGCTACATCTAATGACTTTTATTTGTTCTCATTTTCTCAAGTCTTTTATTATTTTCTCAGTGGTGGTCACATTACCATGTGAATTTTCACTATCTAACATTTAATTCTATGGCAACATCTCCATAACTTTTGATTTCTGGGCTAAGGAACTTATTTATTTATTTATTTATTTATTTATTTATTTATTTATTTATTTTTAATGCTTATTTTTGAGAGAGAGAGAGCGAGAGCAAGAGTGAGAGCGAGAGAGAGAGTGAGAGAGAGAGAGCGAGAGAGAGAGCATGAGTGAGGGAGGGGCAGAAAGAGAGAGGGAGACACAGAATCTGAACCAGGCTCCAGGCTCTGGGCTGTCACCACAGAGCCCGATGGGGGGCCTGAACTCACGGACCTTGAGATCTTGGCCTGAGCCAGTCAGACGCTTAACCAACTGACCCACCCAGGTGCCTCAGGAACTAATATATTTAAATGTAAAATGGTAGCTGCATGGTTAAGCTTATCTATGGTTAGGATAGCGATATGGGGCTTGTTAGGATGTTAAGGAAACCATCACAAGCTGATGGAGCTGGTATCTTGGCTATGACTATCTCTTCTCTGAACTCTGATTAACAATTCTAATCAGTTTTGGAAAGTTGAACATCCATCTGTTTTCTGAAGATTTCATGTATATTAACTTTAGTTACATATAACTGTATGTATCACTATATATGACACTCTATAATCAGGAATATGATACCACACACTG
This sequence comes from Lynx rufus, assembly GCF_022079265.1. NCBI lineage: Eukaryota > Metazoa > Chordata > Mammalia > Carnivora > Felidae > Lynx > Lynx rufus. Next base: position 36,724,487 of record NW_025814845.1, on the reverse strand, counting down.
CAAGAAAATGAGTTCTTTTAACTAAACAGGATATGAATATGAGAGAATAAAAAGCTAATCTCCAGAATGGTGCTTCTCCTCCGTCACCCATTAAAAAAAATAGTCACCTACATCATGTACAAGGTTAGTTTAAACAGCCCCTTTAGAAACTTCACAGAAGCTTTGACTCCATCCTGTCTCATTTTGTTCACCACACTATTTTAATGCCTTGTCTTGCTGATGGAAGGGGCAGGCACTGGAGTGTGATGTGAGATTGAGAAAACCAACGGTTCCCACTTAGTATCTTCATAATGATGCTACTTAAAACCCTATCTATTTTTAAACATCCTGTTGCTGTCATATAAAGATGTTGAGGGCCATGTAGAAACTCTTCTTTTCTTTTCCAATTAGGGTGAACTGGTCAAAAGGACAAGGAATAGATTTTTCACTAATCTTTTTTCGGACTCTTAGCTTTTCTTGATTTGTAGAAATCTATTTACCCAGATGGTTCTTTGCCTTTGTCTAGACTCAGTTCCAAAATACAGGAGAAGAGACACTACTGACCAATCTTTTCTCCTTCCCTCTCCCCAACTTCAGCAGACTCTAGGAACTTGGTGTCTAAAGTCAGACTGTGGGATTTTGAATCCCTGCCTCCTATACCCTTTCCCTATATTCCTTGACTGTTCAGTGTGGGATAATTTAGTGATACTGTCATAAGGGGATTCATTTTTTTTTCAATATATGAAATTTATTGTCAAATTGGTTTCCATACAACACCCAGTGCTCATCCCAACAGGTGCCCTCCTCAATGCCCATCACCCACTTTCCCCTCTCCCCCATGCCCCATCAACCCTCAGTTTGTTCTCAGTATTTAAGAGTCTCTTGTGGTTTGCCTCCTTCCCTCTCTGTAACTCTTTTTATCCTCCTTCCCCTTCCCCCTGGCCTTCTACTAATTTTCTCAGGATCCACATAGGAGTGAAAACATAAGGTATCTGTCTTTCTCTGCCTGACTTTTTTCACTTAGCATAATACTCTCCAGTTCCATCACGTTGCTACAAAGGGCCATATTGCATTCTTTCTCATTGCCACGTAGTACTCCATTGTGTATATAAACCACAATTTCTTTATCCATTCATCAGTTGATGGACATTTAGGCTCTTTCCATAATTTGGCTATTGTTGAAAGTGCTGCTATAAACATTGGGGTCCAAGTGCTCCTATGCATCAGTACTCCTGTATCCCTTGGGTAAATTCCTAGCAGTGCTATTGCTGGGTCATAGGGTAGATCTATTTTTAATTTTTTGAGGAAACTCCACACTACTATCATTGTTATACTTTGGTAATCGTTTACTAAATGGATAGAGATTGCTAAAATGGTTGGAACATATTACATTTTTTCAAACCTGTTCTATTTTATTATGGGTTTAAATATCTGGAGTAATTAAAAAACAATTTCTGACATATAATTAGAACTATTATAGTTTACATAGTTTATTATGGATTGAGTCCTTGAAGAGCATCTTTAAACCAGGCTCCTTCCATCCTTTTACCACATACATCATCAAGCTCTGTCTGTTTCATCTTTGTCCCCACGTTGACTTAACTCAAGCCCCAGCATCTCTCCCTTGGATGATTACACCAACTTCTCAACTGACCAACTAGGCCTCAGGCTTCCCACTCCCCAATCTATTCCTATAGCAGTGATCCTTCCAAATTGGGCCTTGGACTAAACTTCTATCCCTCAGTAGATGTCCAAGTTGCTTCATGATCTGGGTTCTATCTGTCTCTTCTGGTCCATCTCTGGCTATGTGCTCATTGCACCACTTCATCAGCAACAAAGCACAGTCTCTGCAGTCCCCCAGTACATCATCCTGTTCCAATGCTTCTCAGAATGTGGCCCCAGGCCGGTGGAATCAGAGTCAACTAGAAATCATTAGAACAGTGAGTTCTTGGGCTTTATCTGAAACTTATTTAACCAGGAACTCTGGGGCTGAGGTCCAAAAATTTATGTTTTAACAAAGTCTCCTGGCCATTCTGGGACACATTCAATTTTGAGATCCATTGCTATGCCTCTTCATCTTGGGTTATGCTGGGAGTCTCTTCCTGGAATGGCAATTCTACTTATTTCATCTTCAAGACTCCAGGATTGACTTGCTGACTAGTTGTAACAAATTAAGTTTAGTTCCCCTGAATCTAAATAACTATTTGTTTATATGACCACCATGTTTGAAAAGAATGAAACTAATTCTCATGGTGACTTTTTGGGAAAAGTTTTTCTACAAATATTTATTCAGAAAGGTTGATGAATTTTTTAGGAGGAAGGAAGGAACTTTTATGTAATCAGATTTTTCCTGAAAATGTTCCAGACAATGATGAATAACTACTTCTTCTCCTACTAATAACAGTTAATGATTTGACTCTGTTTAATGGGCTTCATTTTGTAGATGAAGAAACCAAAACTCAAAAGCGTTATGTAACTTGTTCAGGATTACAAATCTAGCAAATAGCAGAGCCAGGATTGGAACTCAGGTCTGCCTGACCTCCAAGATCAGATACTTAAACATCATATTGTCTTTGAAACACAGAGAAAGAAATTGCCTCTATTTTTCTCTCAAGGATTCCCTTTTTAATTCAAACAAAGAACAGTGAGAAAGGAGAACATTTTTGTCTTGTAGGCAATGATGTATAATTTCAATTAGTCACTAGGCAAATGGCAGACTTACTATGACATGGTCCAGTGTCAGTTCTTTCCCACAGTGTCGTGACAAACTATTTCTTTCACACTGATTAGGTATGGGTTTGCTACAAATACGGTTTAAAATACCTATAATAGGTTTTATTTATGAATTATCCTTGCATACATTGAGAAGGAATCAAGGTCATCTATATAATAATGTTTCTTCCAGATTTTGGCATTTCATTGTGCTTTGGTAAAGGGAGGAGGGGAAGGTGGGCAATATAGGTTTGGGGCAAGGAATTGTGCAAAAATTACAATCAATTTTGTGCGAATGAGAGCATCTTCCATCACATACATTCCAGCAAGAGAAAAATGTCATGCACACTTTGTGGGACATGTGAATGTATGATGGGGTGGGCATAAGGGATATCAGGACTCCTGAGAAAGCCTCTCCTAATTTGATCTCTCACTAAAGGTAGGGAGGTTCTGTGATAGTAGATTCTCTGGCGCAGAAGTGGCAAGATTCAATCTTCTTGATCATGGACCTTAGTCACAACTCAGAGAGAAAATGATCTACCACATTTACAAAATCACCACTTTAAAGTTTCAATACTTTCCTTCTTTTTAAAATAAGATGCCCCCCCATTGTCAGTGCTATAGCCTAGATTTTAATTTGCAAGCATTGTTAGCTCATTTGCTACTCTAATCTCAATAAAGTAAGAGATACTATTCATTTTATGGATCACATTAATGATAAGTACTGGCATATTCAATAAAGTACACAATTACCAGTCCATTAGCTATTTCACTAAAGAAATTTCATTATGACATTTCTTTGGAAAACATGACTATTATGGCCTTTTCCTTACGTACTGGAAAATTGTGTCCTAAAAAAGTGAAACTCAAAAATCTCCATTAGTTTTCCTGTATGAACTTCACATAGACTACCCTAATGATTCGTTTTATATGTTTTATTTAATCATCTTAATTTCATCCTTATAGGAGTAATGGGGCCAATCAAATGAAATTGTTACTGTAATAAAGGAGGGTGGATAGTGTTCAAGTTAGTATCCCTTAAGGCATTTGAATATACTTGATCGGTGGAGGGGAACAATTTGTAAATAAGAGTAAGGAAATGGAATTAGAGATAGAGAGATATTAGATTACAAAGAAGACAATGGTAATGGTGAAGATGGAAAGTTTAATTACTGTAATTACCCTACAGAGATATTTTTAATAATAAAGAAACCCATGTTTTCAAAGTCATCTTCCTGTTTTGCCATTCCAGAGTTTCTTCAACTGAAGTCAAGTTCTTTCAAATACTAAATTTCATTTCTTTCTGCTTTAATTAGAGCTTATGTTTTACGAATGGGGTTCTCTGTGGACCTAAACAACTAACAAACTTCCCTACCTTTTAAAATTTCTCATATGCATACAGATAAAAATCACACTATCTTTCAGCCTTCTTCCTTTAACTTAATTACTTTACGGTATATTTGTTCAATAGCCCAGAACCTGGAGCTGCACTGCCTTGTTTTAAATCATGGTTTCCATTTGACTTGGGTCAAGTTACTTAGCCTCTTTGTACATCACTTTGCTCATCTGTAAAATGGTATGATAAGGTTATTATGAGAATTAAATGGCCAATCTCTCTCTATATATTTAAAATTCAAAAAAAATATTTATTATTTATTTTTGAGAGCGAGAGAGAGACAGAGCATGAGTGGGGGAGGGGCAGAGAGAGAGGGATACACAGAATTCCAAGCAGGATCCAGGCTCTGAGTGGTCAGTACAGAGCCTAACACAGGGCTCGAACCGTGAGATCATGACCTGAGCCCAAGTCAGACGCTTAACCAACTAGGCCACCCAGGCACCCCAAACAGCCAATCTATGTTAAGTTCTTAGAGCTTTGTCTGGTATATATCAAGCACTACAAAGGTGTTTGGTATTATTATTATTATTTTTGTTATCACCTTTTTGAATTTCTCCAAGTGATTTTAAAAAATCTTTCAATTTTGGGGCGCCTGGGTGGCTCAGTTAGTTGAGCGTCCGACTTCAGCTCAGGTCATGATCTCACAGTTTGAGAGTTCAAGCCCTGTGTTGGGCTCTGTGTTGACAGCTCAGAGCAGGCCTGGAGCCTGCTTCGGATTCTGTGTCTCCCTCTCTCTCTGCCCCTCACCCACTCCTGCTCTCTCTCTGTCAAAAATAAATAAAACCTTTAAAAAAATAAAAAAAAATCGCTCAATTTTATTTTTAATAAAGATAGTTTTGTAGACATGGTAAGGAACCTGAACAGTAAATAAATGTATACAATTAAAAGCAAAGGCAACTACTGGTAATAGTCTCTTAGATATTCCTTCAGAGCATTACTGTGCTGACTCTGCCTCTCTGTCTCTCTCTGTCTCTCTCTCTCTTTCAATGGAAAGACCAGAGCATGCATAATGCTTCTTCATGGTGCCAAATGTAAAAATATGGTGGTTAAAACTCAACACGGTACCCTCGTGGGCCAGCTCAAGTATTTGGGAATTTTTGTCATCATGTTTTAGATCTTATCAACTACTTTCCTTGTTGCACGTGTAGCTCTCTGTCTGGTCTCACGGAGCCGTGTCATATTGTTGGCTACTGTGTGTGTAGACTGCTGTCTATTGCAGCCAGCCCTCACTGCCCCGATTTTCTGGAGGTATATAAATCTTGCTCCCTCTTCTTTTCCAATCCCTTAGTAACATCCAGATTCCCTAAAAAGTTTTCCTGGGAGCAAGGAAAATTGGCAATTCCTTACGTGACTGTTTTAAATGCGGAATAATTGAACATCAGCATCTCCACATCTCTCCCTGAGTAACTGAGAACTTGGAATTAGAAAGCAAAAATGATAGGCTACCTGTAAAATGTTAATACTGGGCACTTGATCCATTTTTTATTACTTGGTTATATTAGAAAATAGTGCACTTTTACACTTTAGCATACTGGATGCAGAAAAAAAAATTAAGTGAAGATAGCCTATGAAATTTCTTACAGAGAATAGTATGTTTAAAACTCTCAAGGAGGCAGGCCCATACTTTCTGTACAATCAACAGAAATAAGATATGTGTTATACAAACATTAAAAAGTGTCTTCGTAATTCATGTTTCCTAGTCTGCAAGGGGAAGTTGGAGGTAAAAGTTTAGGAACCCTTGGGCATTGCTAGGTGGATGAGGAGGTGACCTTTCTGGGAGTTTGATTCCAGCATCTAAGAGATAAGAAGTTAAGCCAACGATTACCAACATTCCAGTAAGGGTGTTGATGGCGAGCAAAGATTGCTGGTGAAAATTTTCTACAGGGTGATGCAAGCTTGGAGCATACAGAGGGTCAAGGTGAGAGCACACCTACAGTGTGCCAGTCTGCTAACTTCACGGTCAGGTAGGCACGTGTGTGATTTTCTCCCACAGAACTGTGGGCAAGACCACATGACCTCGACATTCCTCTCATCAGTCAGTGCTAATGTATAATAATCCCTTAAGCTGGCTAACATTCTCTAACGTGGCAAAAGGAGGGAGGAATGAACATACCAACCTTATCCTACGATATTTTAGCACCTTTCCTCTGAGCCCAAATCACTTTGGAGAAAAAAGAAGAAAAAGTAATTTTCAGTATGAAAGCTGTATTGTTGCCACCCACCATAAGAAGTCACTGTACACAGATTTTCAGTTTCTTTCACTGGGAGGATAACCTGTAAAGCTACAAATGAGGCTGCACAGCTAAAACACAAGAAGCAATAGATTTTGAATTGCAAAAGTCTGAAACTGATCTGCAAGGGAAATGGCGAACGCTGATGTATTACCTACAACAATAACAAAAGAAGGATAGCGTGTAGACATCTGGGTTGTCTGTGGCTCTTTCTAATCACAGAGGCTAGCTTAATGTACAGTTTGTGGTTCTTTTACCTAGGACTTGGAGGCTGGAGGAGGAAGAACAGGAGTAGGATGAGGGAAAAGGAGAAGAAAGCGAGTACAAGAACAGTCACAATAATGATGAAAGTGGATATTAGCAAATGCCACCAAGTGCTGTGCTCCTGCAAGGCCTGATTCCACTTAATCCCCACCAGAGTCCTTTGAGATTGGTATTGCTGTCATGCTCATTTCACAGGTGAGAAGAATAAGGCATTGAATATGTAAATTACTTGGGTCCCCAGGGGTGGCTCAGTCAGTTAAGCATCCGACTCTTGGTTTCAGCTCAGGTCATGATCCTTCAGCTTCATGGGTTTGAGCCCCACATACGGCTCTGCACTGGCAGCGTGGAAGCCTGCCTGGGATTCTCTCTCCCTCTCCCTCTCGGCCCCTCCCCGACTTGTGCTATCTCTTTCTTGAAATAAATAAACTTAAAAAAAAAAAAAGCCACTGAACTTGTAAATTACTTGCCTAGCCTCTTCATATATGCAGAAGCCAGAAAGAAAAGGTGTCTTTACATTCAAGCTCTTGGTGATTTCAGATGCAGCTCTTTTCAACTGTGGAGCTACAAAAATATCTCTGGACATGAAAGGAGCAAGGATGGTTGTACACGATTAGATCTTCCCTCCTGTTTAGCTTCCATTTGGTCTAGATGTCCAGAAAGACTGCCTCTTCTCTCGCTGTAGCTGTAGGCCAGTACAATGCTAATTTCTACCACTCCTGAAAAACTGAATCCTCCACTTATTAACTATACGTGCACAATGTATAGATACAGTCTACTTGAAAGCACAGCTCTTATCGCATGGAGAAATATCCTGCTAATCGCTTTGTCAAAAATAAAGGCTTCGGGAGGAGTTCTGTGCTCAGTCAAAATTTTGACATTTAAGTCCACTATTAAAAACTTCTACCTTTTATTCTCTTGCTCCCTCTTGCTCTTTTAAAACCAGCTCAGAAAAATTTCGAATCAGGAAATGATCTCCTCGTAGCTGCCTGCAAAAGTGGGAAGAATCATCCCAAATAATAAATAATCACAAACATGCTATTCAGACAGAGCTGCAGGGTCAGATGATGGGAACTCCTAACAAGGCCAGGAACTGAATAAATTGCCTCTTGATCTCTCCACTGAGAATAAATTCATGTAAATCCGAGGAAGCTGAGCAGCTGCTAATCCACCATGTGTAGTGACTAATTTTATTAAGTGAAATACAAGAAAAGGAAAGATCCTTGTAGTAGAAATGTGCTCAAAGATGATTGCCTTGGCCCGAGCGCTGGGCCCTGTGGCCGTACGAAGTGAGCACGGCCAATTAGGCAGCTCATAAGGCAGAGCCCGGGCACAGAGCGCGAGGCTGAATGCTGAGCGAGGAAGGCTGGAGAGCGCGGGACACTGTATACCCTGCGCGCATCGCCGGGAACGTGAAAAACAACGACTGCTCTTGACTTTGAAGTAACCTTTGTCTGAGAAGATGGGTTGACTGTACTTTAACGATTCTGCCTTTCTTTGACTGAAATACTTAAAAGCCATTACCACTGGAAATTTGACGTTTATAATTTCAGATGAATCAGTGTGCTAAGTTCTTTTTCTGGCAGAAGTTGCAAACGAAAAGCCCTTCTGGACCAAGCAACACAGATAAATAAGGCTGCAGAGGTGATAGGGCCTATTTGTAACTGGACAGGCCCATTGCTAATTCATTTTTCTCCCAAATGTGCCAGAATCTACCGAAGCAAAACACACGCCTAGCCCTCATCTCAGCCATTCTGTTCCTATGTATCTATCCAAGAGGTACGACTGTGTATGTTCACTGAAAGTCATTTAGAAGCAAATTTATTTATAACTACCAAAATCTGGGAAGTAGCCCAAAGAAATCCAGTAATAGGAAAATGGATAATTAAAACATGGTATATTCATACAACGGAATATTACACAGCCATAAAAATGAAGTACTGATACATTCAATAACATGAATGACCCTCACAGATGTTATGCTGATTTGAAAGAAAACACATGCAAAGGATTAAAGACTGTGTGATTTGGGGCGCCTGGGTGGTTCAGTCGGTTGGGTGTCCAACTTCGGCTCAGGTCATGATCTCACAGTTTGTGAGTTCGAGCCCCACATCGGGCTCTGTACTGACATCCTGGAGCCTGCTTCTGAGTCTGTGTGTCTCTCTCTCTACCCCTCCCCTGCTCATGCTCTGTCTCTCGCTCTCTCAAAAATAAATAAACATTAAAAAAAAATTTTAAAAAGACCATGTGATTTGACTTATGTAAAGTTTGAGAACAAGCAAAACCAATAGATGATGACAGAAGTCAGAATAATGGTTATTTTTTGGGCTGGGGTATTGTTTGGAAAGGGTTACAAAGAATCATCTAGGATGTTGAAAATTATTCAACATCTTGATCTGGGGTAGATACATGGATGTACAGATTTGTAAAACTGCATCGAACTGAACATTTAATATTGGTTTTACTCTATGTCTGCATTTTACTGTTTTAGTCTATGTCATAATTCAATTCAAAATTACATCATGACAGGACAAAACAAAACAATAACAAATAAAACAAAAGCTGTGCCAGAAAAATAAAATACTCTGAGCCACAATTTGGTCAATGACCGTGAACTTATGTCCCCAACTGATGTTTCTCAATCTCTTCCCACCACAGCTGAGGACTCCATGTCTGCTTAGTTTTTAGCTCATGTTTCCCCTTTTGAGAAAAGAATTAGGACAATCAAAACATTGGTATCTGTTTGATATTTACATTGAGGCTTCTACCTCTTTAATTTTGGACATTGTTTAATCTCCACATTTTTGTGAATTTTCTAGCTTTCTTTCTGTAACTGATTTCTAGTTTCATACCATTATGGTTTAAAAGGAATGCTTGATATACTTTCAATCTTCTTAAATTTGTTATGACTTGTGTTGTGGTTTCACGTATAATCTATCCTGGAGAATGTTCCATCTGCACTTGAGAAAAATCTGTATTGTGTTGCTCTTGGATGGAATGTTCTGTATATGTCTGTTCATTCCGTCTGGTCTAATGAGCCTTTTACTCTTAATAAAAGTTTATGTTAACATTTCCTAGCACTGTCATAGCTCACGTATTGATTACTTTATATGATAGCATTTTATTAATAGACTCTTTACTTAACCATTCCATTACTTTTCAGAACTTATGATGTTTTCAATTTTGCATTCAGAATAAATGAATTATTTTAGTTTTCCATTCTCAGTTTATTTCGCTGAAATGGGGCTTTTCAGAGAAAAGCCATAAGTGAATTCTCAGAGCCTATTCTAATGCCATATTACTTTTAAAGGGCTGACATTATTCACTCTCAAATGACATTTATAGGACTACCTTTTCTGTTACATCTTCAACACTAGGGCTTGTTAAAAAATCACTTTTTTAGAATCAAAGTACAATGCTTCTAAAATCATTTAATGGAGTTAAATTTTTTTTTGTTAGAATGAAGGTAGATTTCTCAAATACTAGCTAACTTCCTGTATTTCTCCATTTGTGTATTATTTTTTGATCATTTCTTAAACAGAATCTGTATACTGACCATATCTATTAATCTCAGTTTTCTATATATTTCAAATAGCAAGTGTTTATCTATTATGTTCATCTGTTATATTTTCCTAATTCTGCTATTTTAAGTTTACTGCATTTTAGCTTACAAAAACTTATCTTTGTATGGTCAGTCATATTTTGTCTCTAATAATCTTCATTCTTTGAATGGCCTGAATTTCTCTTTCTTCCTATTTAAATGTGCTATTATGTTTCTTTTTATATTTTACAAAATGTTATATGTTCTTTGATTCAGTAGTTATTGCAGTGTAAGATGTGAAATATAAGTCCAAATTCATGACTCTTCATAAGAATATCTAATTAGGCAAAAAACTATGAAAAATTACCCACCATTATGTTGTTCTTTGCTCAAATGGTCATAAAGAATAAATACATTTTAAAACCCTAGTTTTTATTCCATTGAGTGTTTACTCCTGATTTTTAAAAGTCTAACAACATTTGGAGTTGTTGTGTTAAAACCTTTGTAAAATTAATAAGCAAGTCTATCATCAATCACCTGTGTGTAGCTATGTCTGTCTGTCTATCTATTTAGCTCTATCTTCTTCATGCTTCTTGCCTGCTGCTTATGCGTTAATACATAAATGGTTTTGAAGATGTTTACCTTTAAAGTGTCTTAGAATATCCTATGAAAACTGGAATTGGTATTTTATTCCATTTATCAAATAAAGCAGTGCAGTTTAATTATATTGACTTTTAAGATAAGATGTTTATCTTCCATTATGTTCAGTCAGAATGAATTGTTCCTTTTTCCATGTTTCCAAAGACCTTACCCATAGTTCTCATTTGCACTTTCTCAATGACTGCTGCTTAAGAACAAATTGAAAATAGGGAATGTAGCAACACCAATATTTATGCCCAAATCTGGCTATGTTGATAGAATGAAAGGAGAATTTCAATCGTGTGCGTGGCAATATCAAAACCTGTTCAGGTCAAAGATGTTACTAAAGGGAGAATTTTTTCTTCCTTTTAAAATGCTCTGAATTAGGTCACAAATTTAAGCCAGCAATCTTAACATCAACAAAGTCTTACAAAACAAGGAAAGCAATAAAAATTTTCTATAAAAGTAGTAGACAATAGAATTTTTTCAAATAATGAAGCCAAAGTAATACAATAGAGCATTTGTTTTTGAACTTGGGGAAGCATAACAAACCCTGAAGTGATGGAGTCCCTGCCATATTTCAGAGTGATGAAACACTGCATTATGCTTTAGAACTTTTAAGTTTTATTAAGGTCTTATGAACAACTGCATAGCCTGCATTCAAAGTAATTCATCACTCTCAAGGAAATCTTCTGTTAAAACCAGTGAAAAGAATGTTCTAGGATCATATTTTTCTTATTACTCTGTCACACCATAGGTTTCAAAAAGTGAATATTCTAGGGAAGAACACAAGACAGTGGAGTTTATTCTTCAATAGTACGTTAGTGATGTTATATGCAGTTTCATGACTGGCAGTTAAATACTTTTCCCCAAAGTTTATAAGCTATCAATGTCTGGTATGCTTAGCATTTGCACGATTTGAAACTACAGCTTTTTAAAAAGAAAACAAAAAAACACCACAGTATGTATTTAGCACATAATTGCTAAAATGTACAGCATATTACGTTCCATTTTTTGGATTTGTCAAGAATCTTGCACCTAAAAATTGATAATATAGTCTAGTGGTGTGAACTGACATAAATTGAAAAATTATAGTATAGTACACGGTACTTATATACATAAGATCCAAAGACTCTGAGAACAGGAGCAACTAATCAATCCTCAAAAAATAAGAAATACTTTATTTTTAAAAATATTTATTTATTTTGAGGGAATGAGAGAGATAGAGAGGCACAGAGAGAGAGGGAGAGAGAATCCCAAACAGGCTCCATGCTGTCAGTGCAGAGCTGAGGTGGGCTTGATCTCACGAACTGTGAGATCATGACCTGAGCTGAAATCAAGTGTCAGACGCTTCACAGACTGAGCCACCCAGGTGCCCCAAATAAGAAACTATTTTATTGAGAAGTTACATACATCATGAAAAAAGAATATGTTAAAAGAAGTAGAATCTTGAAAAGATTTGGATATGAGAAGGGAGTAAGGAAGCTCAATGCCAGTAGCACTAAGTGTTTGCAAAGAGAAGCAAAAGATGTTGCCAGAAAGGAGTTGGAACGAGATTGTCAACCCATTCATATCAGTGCAGAAGTGAGAATTTTACTTCAAATTATTGAAGGTTCTGGAGGCTCAGCGAAGTTTTCAAGTAAGAGAGAAATACGGTTAGTGTCATTTTGGAGGGAAGGGACTCTGGCAGCAATATAGAGAATGGTCAAAAGTAGGGAGAGAAACAGTAGGAAGAAGAGTAGAGTTATAAAAGCACACAAAAAAGGTGGTGATAATCTGAGTTATGGCAGAGGAAGCAGGCATGGAGACAAGAAAAGGAATTAGAGAAGCATTTTTCAAAGGGGAATCTGAAGAATTTGATAACTTCTACCTCTAGAAGTAGAGTTAGTCTGATGAAGATGTTGGAATGATGTGGGGGGGAATAGTGGAAGTGTATCATGTTGAAGATGAAGCAGACTTACAAGGGAAGACTACAAGTTCCATCTTAGAACTTAAGATGTGAGGTAAGTGCAGGGAGTCCAGATGGGAATATGTGTAATTGAGTTTGGGGTCAGATGATGGGTCAAAGTTTTCAGCAAAAAAAAAAAAAATGGTTTTTTTTTCAAAGTCACAAGAGTAGGGGATCGCTGATGGGCCAAATGAGAAAAGTTGGTATAGGAACCTGGAGAAGATTAAAATTTGAAGGATTGCTAGAGGGTGAAAGACAGTCAATAAAATAAAGAGAAGACGTATGAAAGTTCTATCTCAAAAGCCAAAGAACAGGGAAAATACATAAATATGTAAATATCTAAGATGTGCCTAAATAGAATGAGAATTAAAAATAGTTATCTGAATTTGGCCTTTAGGAGTTCCTGTTGATCTCCATGAAAGAAATATCAGAAGTCAATATTATCATCCTTGAGGACCCAGCTCATGACTGCTGTGTGTGAAGCTGTGAAGAAAAGTTTAGAATTGGACACTTGTTTAAAGCACCAGGAAGGACCTTGACCCTGACACTGTTGGAACAGGTGACACAGAAGTTAACTCTCATACCCTGGACAAAACCCCAATGTACAGTCATGTTTATAATTTGCTTCCTCTATCTGTAGGCTAGAAGGATAATAACCTACTATTTTGTAGGCAACTGTTGGAAAGAATAGGAAGCTCTACAGGAAGGGTTTAAAGATACTTGGAACTTGGATACAGTATTTTAAAAATACAATGTACTGACTGTAATTATGAGCATCATCAGTTGCCTTGGAAAACCTTTATTGAAACTCCAACAGAGTTGAACATGGATACGATGCCAAAAATTTACAGGTAATTGTGATTTTCCTCATCATGTCTGTGTCTGGAAATAAAGGCGTAACAATAGGCTTTCACAGAGGGCATGAGTACCTACCATTATTTTCCAGGAATGGTGTAAACACAGTTCACGTACTCAAAGAGCTCACAGTATCTCTCTGGTCAATACAAAAAGCTAACCTGGTCCCTCAAATTCATTAGATTTGTCTGTCTCCAAGAGTCCCCACTTCCTAGGTAATGGCTGCATTGTTACTTTGTGTTTTCCAATAATAAAAAGCACCATATAATAGACTAATTTCCACTGCTATCCAGTAAATTTTGATTTGCTTCTAAGTACATTTACAGCACTAAGGAAGTGATTTATCATCATAGAAGCAGAACATTTCCAGCTTTTAGTGATTGAGTCATAGGTTGCTAGACCATTGGTGATTATGACATGGCTATAATTATTTTTTTCAATCTCCTCCTTTTACAAATGAACGAACGGAGACCCAAAGAAGTCAGATGACTAACACAGAGCATTACTGTGATTTGAGTTAAGCATATGACATTTCTATTTGCTGACAGCCATGATTCTCTTGAAATAGCTAATTTATTTTAAACTTCTCTTATGGAAAAATCAATTTTACCAAACATCATTCACTGTTGTTTTAATACAAATGCCTTAATTGTTAGTTAATTGCTATGAATTTTCCAGTAGCTTCTAAAGCCTCACCAGTGCCTGTGTGGCTTTAGGAAGGAACAAAGGATTGGGACTCAAGAATTTCTGCTTCTGGTGCAACATTTTGAACCTTATCCCTAGCCCCACAGTTTCTAACTTCAGACTGAATTGGTAGGTATGGAAGACCTTAAAGCCTCTTTATAACTCCAGCCCTGACAGGAGTCCCAGTCTGACTGAAGCCTCAAATGAGGGTCTATTATATGAAATTGGGCATCTCTTTGGCTGCCTTCCATGGGATATTCAGTATGTATTCCTAAGACAATGAAGGCCAAATTCCATATAATGGACCCTTCTCCAATATCATAAATGCCCAAGGTGGGTTTCACTAGAAGTTTATTCTTTCAACAAACAATTGGTGAATACTCACCATGTTCCAGGCATTGTTTTAGATGCTAGGATTTCTTTTCTTTTCTTTTTTTCTTTTCTTTTCTTTTCTCTTCTGTTCTCTCTCTTCTATTTTCTTTTCTTTTTTTCTCTTCTCTTCTCTTCTCTTCTCTTCTCTTCTCTTCTCTTCTCTTCTCTTCTTCTCTTTCTTTTCTTTTTTTAGGTAGGATCTACACCCAGTGTAGGGCTTGAACTCACGACTCTGAGATCAAGACTGAGCTGAGATCAAGAGTCAGATGCTCAACTGACTCAGCCACCCAGGTGCCTCTAGACACTGGGATTTTTAATCAGTGGAATGGACCCCAGTCTTCACATTATTGTGGGAGAACATAGATGCATGAGAGAAAATACACAAGTTCGATGTTAGGCATTGGTGTTCATGCCTTCTTTGATTTGACCCATTGAACTGTGATCCTGGTCACTTCCCTCAAAGGGTATCTCTCTGGCCTGGAACCAAACCTGTGTCATAATCACTGAACTTTTTGCTCTTCCAAGGGGTGGGGAGTGCATGAAATATACTCTGTCTCCCCACTACCATATCTGTCAAAAAAAAAAACCCTTTCATTGAAATGATTAGAGTTTCTTCTCACTTCTGTGCATGGATTTGAGTGGTCTTTTTTTTTTTTTTCCTTTAAATCATTTTCTGAGGTAATCATGGCATTGTGCTCCAAGTTGTGGTTTATGGGAAGATCCAGTGGGCATCCCCTCCAGCAGCATTTAGCTCCCCAGTGACAGTGCCCACTTCCAGACTCAGCTTTCTTCCTTCCTGTCACCTAACCCTCCCCCACACCACACGCTCACATAATTCATTGGCAACACCCTCTCTCTCTTAGCTAGCTTTGAGGCTTTGGGGAAATGAAAAGTAGGTCTTCAACAAAATGTTGGGGTTTCCTTATTTTTATAACAATATTTTTTTTTCTGTAGAATTCAGGATTTATTATAGTGGCAATAATTTATTTTGCCAATTGTTTCCTTTGAAAGCTAGTACAATCCAATAAAGTATCACTTGTAAGCCCATTGTATTCATTTTCTATTGCTGTTGCAACAAATTACCACACATTTGGAGGCTTAAAACAACAGAAATTTATTCCCTACAGTTCTGGAGGCCAAATTCCTAAAACCAAGGTGTTGTGGCAGGGCCACACTCCCTCCAGAAGCCAGTGGAGAATCCCCTCCTTGTCTCTTCCAGTTTCTGGTGACTTCTGAAGATAAGCATTTTTAAACCTATGGCCACACTGGGGCACCAGGGTGGCTCAGTCACTTGAGCCACCAACTTCAGCTCAGGTCCTGATCTCATGGTTTGCAAGTTCAAGCCCCACATTAGGCTCACTAATCTCAGCACGGTCCCACTTCAGATCCACTGTCTGCCTCTCCCCAACTCTTTCTCTCTCAAAAACAAATAGATATTTAAACTTATGGCTGCATCACTCCAATTATCTGCCCTTGTTTTCACATCACCTTTTTCTCTATGTGTGTCTATCTCAAAGTGTCCTCTGCTTCTCTCTCTTAAGGATACGTGTGATTGCATTTGGGTCCACTTCTGTGCCAAGATGAGCAACTCTTATAATTTTTAACTTAGTCGCATTGTTTGCATTATAAAGTAATATTTACACTTTTGCCACATAAGGTAATGTACACAGGTTCCAAGGATGAGGAAGTGACTTTACCTTTGAGGGGACATTAAATTCAGCATACCACAGATATGGTTACTGAAACTCCATTTTTGCTTGGACATTCTCATTTTCTTTCTAGAAATCAATATAGAATTATCTGATACTTGGATGTCACACAAGCCATTCAATAACCTTTGCATATCTAATGCATGTGGTTCAGTCAGTGACCAATATTACTTCTCTCTCTGTCTCCTATCCTTAACATACACTGGGCCTTTCTTATAAAATAAACTATAAAAATACCTAGTGGGCATTCAGCATGAATTTCATTCATTCATTCAACTTCTTTCAGCAAACATGCATTCAGCCTCATATATCTGTCACATTTGAGTCAGACACTCCAAATAATTTAGTTTACTTAATTTCCCAAAAGTCATTTGAACTAGAGTTTGGCATAGTGATTAAGATATAGAGTTTTGAAGTTGGACAGACTAGATTCCAATCCTAACTCCACCACTTATTAGCTGTGGGAATTATTTCGCCTCTCTAAGTGTCAGTTTCTTCATCTGTAAAATGGGTATATGAATACCCACTGCACCCGCACAGTGCCTGGCACTCTACAGACAACTGATGTTGTTATACCCATTTGGAGAAGAAATTGGGCTCATTTGAGGGGTAAAATAATTTGTTCCATCTCACATACATGAATCTGACTTCTAACCTTTGCCTTGTCAACTCCATTATTCTACAAGAATCTCATTGTGATTCGGCCTCACTGATAAAGAGTGTTTCAGTGGGTTGAATTCAAGGACAGAAAGAACCAATGTTCTATAACATTATGTAATAAATATCTCTGGTCAAGGATAATTCCCTTAAAGAAACACAACTATCAGATACTTGTTCCTGAATTAAATGCATAGTAACTTCAATTGTCTCCTTATGGGTAACGTACGGGAGTTTTAAGAGACTCCTTCTACTTTTCCTCAATATGTCCTCCTTCCTCTTTCTCCACCACACTATGAATATATACATCTATACTGACAACAAGAGAGTTCTAGTTGTGTTATCTACTTGGGTCAGGCTTGTGAGATCCATTAAACCAAAACTGATGATACCTAAGGCACAGTACAATAGAGTTAGAAAGTGTGTTTGATATTCCCATTTGCCCTTCCAGACCTACTCTCCACCCTTTTTCCATTTTCCTCCATGCCCCAGGATGCTATCCTATGTGGACTATACAGAGGGCTTTGTGGCCTTTTGGCTTCCTTTTGGGTCTGGCTAATGGAAGGCAGAAGCAGAAGATTAGACGTAGGAGGATAGTGAAGTCAGGGTACCTGTTACTCCAGCTCCCTCCTGTGGGCTCCCCTTGGTTGATGATGTCAGATGATCCTCCTATAAAGCTACTCTCTCCTTTACCCTCTTTTTTTAAGGGACTTCACTATTGGTAGTTCTAGGTAACACACCATGTGTCTGTTGGTTTCCCTAGACTCTATCTCACCTTTTCTGAGTCCCTTGATTAGATTTTATCCAAATAGGCTAGTTGGAATGTGCCATCTGTTTCCTATCCTGGGGGACACAGCAAGTTTGAATAGTATTGTCAGCTCCAAGGGTGGAGCAGAGTGCCTGGATTTGCAAATCACTTTTACACCTGGAGAAAGAGCCTAAGATCCCTGGTGTTACATGGCTTGAAAGGCAGCTTAATAAAGCCATGTCCACCATGAGCAAACATGTTAGGTCAGCCTTAACCCTGAAACAAGGTTCTTGAGTTTGAGGTGGGAGGAGACTCTTGTGGAAAGATTCATCATGGTAAGAACACCATTTTATTGAGAATATGTGGAAATTATCCTGTTCATTTGTTTCATTAAATATCCGATACTAATCTGATATTGATTCCTTCCTTGAGAATGTGGATTAATTTCTTTTTTTTTCTTTTCTTTCTCTCCTTTATAGGTATGATAACATAGTGGTGAGGTCATATGATAGTATGTGATATCAGATCATATGATAGCATGTGCTAATCTCCCTGATTTGATTTCAGCATTGCAACTTATTATTCTTATTGAGACAAGTTATTCAGCCTTACTTAAAAAAAAAGTAGGGGCGCCTGGGTGGCGCAGTCGGTTGGGCGTCGGACTTCAGCCAGGTCACGATCTCGCGGTCCGTGAGTTCGAGCCCCGCGTCAGGCTCTGGGCTGATGGCTCAGAGCCTGGAGCCTGTTTCCGATTCTGTGTCTCCCTCTCTCTCTGCCCCTCCCCCGTTCATGCTCTGTCTCTCTCTGTCCCAAAAATAAATAAACGTTGGAAAAAAAAAATAAAAAAAAAAAAGTAGTTATCTCATATTTGCGTTAGGAATAAAAGCACTAATCCATATGGTAGTGGATTTTATGGTGGATGGCAAAGAACTTCCTTTAGGACCAAAAGACTCATCTACAGGTCTCGTTCCAGGAATTGCTCCTCACTGAAGTCAACTGTGTGGCCCAAAGCTATGGCCCCTTACCAGAGGCATCAGGTAATTGCTCACAGCTGTGGGAGGGGACAAAGTCAACCCTGGAAGCCTATACAACTCTGATCATCCTGCAGAATTCGCCGAGGCCTCTGTTGTCATTACTACTCAATTCAAATTCTCCATCTGTCCAGTCCTATTTATGCCATGTTAATCAGCAATTTGGAGACTTTGGTAAGACAGTCTCCAAAGGGTGAATGATTGACTGACAAATATCCAGGTAGCTGCTACATGAAGTTTGAAGGATCTCTTAGCCTAGAATGCAAGGGTATGCCACTCAAAGTTAAAGGGATTGTTGTATCTCACATTTCTCACCACTGAGAAAGAAGGAAAGTACTTGGTAGGCTGTTTTTGCCTTCTGGAGGTAGCATATTCCACACATGTGGGACCCATGACCCTTTCTTCTTTCCAGATTCTCCCTTTTAGAATGGAAGTCTATCCTGTGTCTGTCCCACCACTGTAATTTAGAAGGAGATAACTTGTCTGGCTTCAAATGTTCACAGCTGGAGAATTTTGCCTTGTGATGAATCATGAGTTTCATCCAAACTTGATTTAGATGATATTTAGAAGAGATTTTAGCTTTAGAGTTGACACTGGGACAGGTTAAATCTTTTAGGTATTAATGTATTTTGCATGAGAGAAGGACATGAATTCCGGGGGTCCACGGATGGAGTATTATGGACTGAGCTGTGTGACTTCCAAGCTCAAAGTGAATGGAATTAATTCAATAACAATTCATTTGATAACTATTTATCAAGTATTTACATAATTGGGCAAGGCATCATCACATGTAGGTTGCTGGGGCTGGGGACCAAAATTTGAACACTTGGTTTTATCCTAAATAAGCTCAGAATCTGGTAGAGAAAATAAGGCAGTGGGGAATGTGATTTGGATCACACAGAGGGGAGATGTTCACAAAGTATTAAGGGAGCCCAGAGATGAGAAATGCATTTGGCTGGCAAAATCAGTGCAGCATTCATAGAAGAGACGTTGAAATATGGATGCTATTTTAACAGATAAAGAGGAGGGAAAATGAAATTTCTTTTGTAAGAAAGGAGCATCATGCATAATAGATATGCTGGAGAGGGGAGTGGGAGAAAGTTTTGGACACTGGGAAGTGTGTAATGAACGTCTAGTGAAGTGGTTTCATCAAAGCTGGTAAGAGCTACCATACTCTTTAATCATTTCACATGCATGACTTCATCTCACCCTCACTACCATTTTATGAAGTAGAGTACTGATATCATTGTTTCGGAGGTGAAGCCTGAGGCTCAGAGAAACTTGCCTAGAGAGTCACAGCACTCTTCCATCTCGGAGTCCCTTCCTATTTCTCTAACAAGGCCAAGCACATTCTCGCCATTCTCGCCAATGACATTCGCACTTGCTGATCTCTCTGCTAGAATGTTCTCTGCTAGGTCTCAACCCAAGTGTCAGCTCTTTGGACAGGTTAGCCTGAACACCCTATCAAACTTTGATACTAATTATAATAATACATATTTGTATGTGTTTGCGTCATCCGTTTATTTATTCATTTACTTGTATGTTTTATTCACAGCTGTATCTCCTGGAACCAAATGGTAGTAGACACTCTTGGCACACTTAACAAATACTAATTTTAAAAATGCATTAAGTTCTGAGAGAGCAGGAACCTCGTATTCTTGTTCCCTTGTGTATTTCCAGGCCCCCCCAAATAATTTCTGGAATGTGTTAAGGTACTTAGTAAGTATTTATGGCAACAATGAAATAGTAGAGCCAAGACAGAAACCACGTTTACAGAATTCCAGAGCTGAGCATGTAACTACTATTCTGTAGTAGTTACAGTTGCATAGAGTCAAGAAAAAAAAATTGAATCCTGATCATGACAAGTCTTTAATTCCATATTAAATAACTTAAATTGTAATGTCTAGACAACTGATGCTTTCTGAGTGAAAGAAGCAGTCAAATCAGAGCTATGCTTTAGGTCAAAAGTTCTCTTCACCAGCAGGATTAGATTAACTGGAGAGAGGGAACCACACGAGGGGCAGGGAGAAGAGTTAACATATTATCACAATAGCCAGATAATAGATAAAAGGGACATCAAAATCCAAAAGGAGGGCAATGATTCCATAGATATTGGAGAGATCTAATGCACAGAACTGTGGAACAAGACTAGAATTCAGAAATGAAAGATAAGCATGAGACTCCAAGCTATCTGAATATCAGACTGGTGATGTCATTAATTGAAACTGGAAAGACAGTTTTTGAGAGGAACTCAGGATCTGCTGTGGGCATGTTTATTTTTGTTTCCGGTAGAACCTCTTTGGAGAGGTAACCATTAGGAAGCAGGAAAAACAGAAGAGGCTAAGCTGGCAGTATATACTTGGGAACCATCTGTAGAGAGGTAGTTAATAAATCTGTGATGATAGATAACATTTCCACATTGAGGCAATTGCAGAAGAAGATGGAGAATATACGTATGAAGAATGCCTTCACTGAACAGAAGGAATCAGGAGAATGCAAAGAGGAGGGATCAGGAGAGACAAGAAGAAGGAGGAAAGTGCCCAGTTGTAATCAACTATCAAGGAAAGGTTGTTTGGATGAGTAGAAGATCTTCGTAAATCATTTTTTAAAAGAAGAGTTAAGATACAGAGAACAAACTGAAGGTTGATGGAGGGAGGTGGGTAAGGGGATGGGCTAAATGGGTGATGGGCATTAAGGAGGGCACTTGTTGGGATGACGACTGGGTGTTATATGTAAGTGATGAATCACTAAATTGTATGCCTGAAATCATTATTACACTGTATGTTAACTAGCTTGGATTTAAATAAATCTTAAAGATTAAAAAAATAAAAGATTCAAGAAATCTTGCAATGGGAGGTCAGATTGAAAGAAGTTGAGGAATATTTAGTGTCTAAAGAAAAAAATGGGATGGTAGCTCAGTTGAAGACTGAGGGACTTCTTTAGGAGAGGGACCCTTCGGAGCATGCTTTGAAGGTGGATTTTGTGATTTGGGACAGAGGAGTTTTGAATAACATAATGGGTCCAATCACAGTTGGGAAGTGGAGGGCTGGCATGGCAAAAAATAAGAATATAAGAATTCTCTGTTTCTGACAAAAGCAATTCTGAAATGATTGACCATGAGATCTAGACTTCCGTAAGGAAACAAGTAATTCTTGAGTGGATGTGGTCCTCTGAAAGAACTGAAAGAGGTCAAGATCAAAGCACGCTGTGGATAAGAAGTAGTAGATTGAGTAAGATCAAGAAGTGAAGAAATAAAAACTATAGCTTGTGGATTGAGTTAGAGAGGAGGCTTTCATAGGTTTTGGTTTTGGAAGGTAGAGTAATTTTAGGCATATTGATATACCTAAATATAAAATAAGATGGAAATGACAGACATTGGAATGAGGAGTGTGAGGAACAGGGTTGATGTTCTCAATGGACTGTTATCAAAGAACAATGACTAAGAGGGAACTGAGAGGAGAGCCACAAAGCAAATATGAACAACACTGAGTCCAAAAGAATTTACAATCGCCAGTTATAATGAATGAGTTCAGGCATAGTTGCTTACAAGGTTTCTAAGGCAATTAACAGAAGAATGTTAGAATATAAATAATAACAAAAAAATTCTTATAGTGCTCTGTAATACATCTGTGGAGTACCTAGCTAGGCACCAGGTACTAGTCTAGGTACTTCAGTACCTAACTTCTGTGGGGAGTGTCAGATCTCACATTTAATGCAATGGAAGTCTGGAAGGCAATAGGACTCTTTCATGTTGGTTTAGCTAGCTCTTTATAGAATTATGTTCAGTGAATTGAACTTTAATATTATATCATCAGATTTTGACATGGTCACCACAATTATACAACATGTCATAAGACATTTTAAAGTATATTTTTTATCAACATTTACATATTTGGTTTCATTTAATTCTCATGAGAAACCCACAAATATTAATCTTCTTTTTAAAATGAGGAAATAAGAATCAGAGTAAGACGTTGTTAAAAGTTTTCCAGAGATCAAATGGCTCATTAATCATACATAGAACCAAGTTTTGAAACCAGTCTATTGACCATAGATTCCACTTTCTTTCAATGTTAATTTTTACAAAAGAAGAGTGCATGGTGATAGAGGTATCTCTATAAGCAGACATCTTAGGTCTATTTTTCTGCCTTTGCCCCAGATGTACAAGCTGGAACATCACTTCAGGAACACTTTGCTCTAGCCTAGCAGGATTTGGCATCTGCATTACATAGCGGGGCATCGTTTTATTGTGTATTGTACATAAACTTTAGAATGAAACACACATAAAATACCATTAGCCTTGGAATAAGAAGAAAAGAGAGATTAAAAAATGAATAATACATAACCACTACTTCCTATCAAAGCAAGAGAAGCAGACATGAGAACAAGTAAGCTAGAGAAAGCAACAAGGAAATGAAAAAAGCATGGGAAAAAGTTCCTATGACTTGCTTATGGAAACAATGCTTGAGCTTGAGGGCTCAAACAAGAATTTGTTCATGAGTTGCTTCAAAATCATGTTTCTGGGTCAATTCTAGAGGGTGGCATGAGTTGGTAGAAGATATCTATGGCTAGTAGACAGCTCTTCCTTTTCCTGTTGGGAGTTTTTATCTCCCAGGTAAGTGTCAGATTATACCCTGAAGAAACTCAGGCATCAACAGGGTATAAGGGTCTGATATTAATGCTGTTTCTTGCCATGCTAGGGTACCACAAATAATATTTATTGTTATTATTATATATAAGAAATGAAAAAAAATATAGAGAATAATATAACGAGCATATAGTTATCTCCACTGTAGATCTGTAACACTAAAAATATAGTTGAAAATCCCTGTGTAGCTGTCCTCTATTACTTTGGTATTCTTTATACATTCCTAGACTCAATGGTTTTCATTTCCAAAAATGTCTTCATTCTATAAGTATACATTCATAAACTATAGTATTGCTGTCCATGTTTTAAAATTTATATGAATTGTTCCATCTTGTACATATTCTTTATAATGAGTTTAAAAAAATATTTATCTGTATTGATGTATGCAAATCTAACTTGTTTATTTCATCTGCAGTGTGGTGTTTTGTTGTGTGGCTGTATCATGTTTCATTTTTTCATTTTCCTGTTAATGAAGAGTTAGGTTTCTTTCAATTTTCTTTTACTATTAAAACAATGCTACAATAAACAGTTCTTTGCAATTCTTTTTAAACACATGTGCAAGAATAAAAACTTAAGGCTGGAATTCCTGGGTTGAACAATGCACAAATTCAGTTTATTAGATATGATTTAGTTGCTCATCAAAGTGGTTGTCCCAAATGTACATTCCTTTCAGCAATGCATGAGAATTCTTAATGCCAACATATCATTGTCAAACTTTTTTTAAGCTTTGCCAGTCAAATGGGTGTGAAGTGTTCTCTCCTCAATTACTAGCAGAGTTGATAATCTTATTATACGTTCATTTTTCATTGAATTTCTCTAATTCTCATTAGAAATCCATGTGTGACTTTTAGCTATTGGCCTAGATACTACTTTGACAATAGTTTTTATTATAATGAATTATTTATATGACTGAAAATGGCAGCAAAGAGTGTCACATTACAAAGAGCCCCAATGTTGAATGATGCTCAAGGTGGTTCTCCTGCAGCTCAACAATAATCCCTGAGGTTAATTCTGGGGAGAACTGCTTAAGAATGTCAGTGATTACTTTCCCATCACATGTTTTCTATAATCACCATGATTTTTTCTTAATGGAGTATCAAACAATAGTATGGTACTTTATGGCCAAAGACACCCTTTCCTCTTCTAAAATATCAAATATAGTACAATAATATTATCAGTAGTTTGAGGAAGTAGAATGAACTTTGAATGAATCAAGATTGAAAAATGATCAAATCACGCTGAAAAGGCTGGTTTTGAACTGTAAAAAAGAGAAAAGTTTCTCATAAAATCTGGCATATTTTCTCAGCTCTCTTCTGAAAAGGTGATATTTATTCATGGTTCGTTTTTCTTACTTACTTCCATTTTTTAACTTGGAAAGCCTATTCTTTATGACTAATATATTCCACTCCCATTCGTCTATAATAGACAAGCACACTAGCCATTCATTTAAGGTAAAGGGTTTCATAGACTGTGATATCAGCCACTTGAAATAATTTATGCAGCTGCAAAGCTCCTGTGTGAATAATTTGAGCAGAGCTGTGTCATCCCATATGAATAAAGAACTAGACTGAGCTTTTGAAGAGGGTGTATCCAGTCTTACTCCAAGACCATTCTAGAGTGTTTGAATATCCAGTATGAACAAAACTTCTAAAGTGGGCTTATTCCTTGTAGATAAGTTATCTTATTGACCTAAATGGATTCCAATAATTACGTTGATCAGTTTATTGAAATATCCAGAGAATAAAAATCAAAATTAGTGATTCTTCTAAGGATATGATAGAATCTTATTATTCTTATTCTTCTTATCATTTATGAGAATAGAGAAACTCAATATCTTATGGTATATCAAAGTACATTAGCATTTGACTGATCCAGGGTATATCTTATTTATTTATTCGTATATTTCTTAAAGTTTTTATTTAAATTCCAGTTAGTTAGCATACAGTGTAATATTAGTTTCAGGTGTAGAATTTAGTGATTCATCACTTACATACATCAGCCAAGGCTCATCATGACAAGTGCCCTCCTTAATTGCCATTGCTCCTTTAACCAATCCCCCACCTACCTCCCCTCCAGCAACCCCTCAGTGTGTTCTCTATAGTTAAGAGTTTGTTTTCTGGTTTGCCTTTCTCTCTTTCTCTTTTTTCCCCCTTCTCTTGTTTGTTTTGTTTCTTAAATTCAAAGTGAATTTGTACGGCATTTGTCTTCCTCTGACTGACTTATTTCACTTAGCGTAACACTCTCTAGCTTCATCCACGTCATTGCAAATGGCAAGATTTCATTCTTTTTTATGGCTGAGTAATATTCCATCGTATATATATCCATCTTCTTATGTTCTCCCTTCTCTACCTAGCAGTCTTTAGGACTGGTCATTGCTCAGTAAATAAATAAATTTACATAAATAAATGATGTTTACTAAATACTTCAAATGCAGAATTAGGTTGTCTGCAGGAAAACTTTTAGAATTAATATGAGAGTTCAATAAGGTATAGAGCAAGCCTATGCAAATCGACAGCAATAATAAATATAACTTATAAAATATACTAGATGAATTCATAGGAATTCATTTTCATTTGTATCATTAACTCTAAGATTATCTAAGATCAATCTTACAAAAGATGCATGAGTTTTTGTAAAGAAATAAAGCTAGAAGAATTTATGGTAGTTATAAGTTAAAGATAATATATCAAGAGTCTTATGATACAAAATCAATTACATCAACAAGAAGATGAAGGAAATTTATATATAATGCAGACATTTCAATGCGTAGATGAAGCAACATTATTGCTGATGGTTCAGAATTGAACTATATTTATATGAGCCAAAGGTGATTTTAGCCCCATATTTAGCAGCTACAGTTGATGCAGAGGCAGTTATTTATGTCTGTAGTTATCCCCAATTCCCTGCTTGCTTTTAAAATTAGGTCTGGCCGAGAATGACAGAAAATGTAAAATAACAGCAGCTTAAAAACCACAGATACTTAGCTTTCTGTTTTTAAAATACAATATGGATGGGAATGCAAGCTGGTGCAGCCACTCTGGAAAACAGTATGGAGGTTCCTCAAAAAACTAAAAATAAAACTACTCTATGACCCAGCAATTGCACTACTAAGCATTTATCCAAGGGATACAGGTGTGCTGTTTAGAAGGGACACATGCACCCCCATGTTTATAGCAGTACTATCAACAACAGCCAAAGTATGGAAAGAGCCCAAATGTCCATCAATGGATGAATGGATAGAGAAGATGTGGTATATATATAAACAATGGAATATTACTCGGCAATCAAAAAGAATGAAATCTTGCCATTTGCAACTACGTAGATGCAACTGGAGGGTATTATGCTAAGTGAAATTAGTTAGAGAAAGACAAAAATCACATGACTTCACTCATATGAGGACTTTAAGAGACAAAATAGATGAACATAAGGGAAGGGAAACAAAAATAATATAAAAACAGGGAGGGGGACAAAACAGAAAAGACTCATAAATATGGAGAACAAACTGAGGGTTACTGGAGGGGTTGTGGGAGGGGGGATGGGCTAAATGGGTAAGGGGCACTAAAGAATCTACTCCTGAAATCACTGTTGCACTATATGCTAACTAATTTGGATGTAAATTTAAAAAATTAAATATAAATAAGTAATGCACACACACACATACACACAAAATAAAATACAATATGGAATTCAGCACTCCTGAAATGATATGGTAGCTCCACAATTATCAGAAACTGTTTCTATTTTGTTGCTCTTCCATCTTGAACATGTGGAACTTCCTCCTCCTAGTTTAAGATGACTGAGCTCCAACCATTATGTTGGTATTCCAATCAGCAGAAATGGGAGAAGATAAATAAGGGTATACCCATTTTTTTTTAGAGATCCCTACAGAAGTCACAAAATGATACCTTCGGTTATATATAACTGAACAGTACGTGTTCCATGACCATACTTTTCTGTAAGGGAAGCTAAGAAATGTAATCTTAGAACAGTTATATGCTTAACTAAAACTTAGGGTTCTGTTCCCAAAGAAGTGAAGATAGATATTTGGTGACTTCTTCTAGTCTTTACACCCAACATTAATTAGCCTTCCTCTATTATAGAGAAATTCTGTTGACTGATGACTTTGGAAATAAAATGAAGCTTGGGGAGAATACTGTTTTCTTTTTTTTTTTAATTTTTTTTTAACATTTATTTATTTTTGAGTCAGAGAGAGACAGAGCATGAACGGGGGAGGGGCAGAGAGAGAGGGAGACACAGAATCTGAAGCAGGCTCCAGGCTCTGAGCCATCAGCCCAGAGCCCGACGTGGGGCTCGAACTCATGGACCGCGAGATCATGACCTGAGCTGAAGTCAGACACTTAACCGACTGAGCCACCCAGGCGCCTCAAGAATACTGTTTTCAATGTGGCCGGCAGATCCATTTTGGGAGGAGTTTTATAATTTAATAATAAAAATATGAGTTAATACAATATATGGTACTTAAAGACTTCTATAGCCATATTTTGCCTAAGAGAGGCTATAATTTTTTTTCAAAACACCACTGAAATTCTCATTTCCTTCTAAATACAGCTTTTTCTATGCATTCTCTAAAAAAAACCAACACAGATTCACAAGGGGAGCAAGAGAAAATCGCAGATAACCTATGCCTATAGCATAACTACAAGACAGTGAACACCACAACTACAATTTGTGTGCAGGTAGAGAAATATTGCCAAACTAGTGGAGCCAAGCTGCAGAGCTCATGTTGGAGCTGCAAGTCAAGTGGAAACTGTGAGGAAGAGGGAAAGGGACAGTGGGGGCAGGGGTGATAGAACACAAATAATATTCACTGCAGATAAAGAGTCCCACCATAAAAGGGGAAACCTTGAGGACAGGACAAGGAATTGATAGCTCAGAGGGCTGAAGGGAAGGAGATTATCTCATGAAGACACTGTTGCTGCAGATGGAGAACAACCTTGAAGTCTGGCGATAAAGAAGGAAAAAAAAAAAAGCAGTGAACATTAAGAGTGTCACCAAAATAGAAAATAATCAAAGAATAAGGAGATACACCTTCTGCAAAGAACAAGGGAAATTGCTTCCTGAGATGAACAGAAGAAGCTCTCTTCAGCTAAGAAATTGTGTAAGCCACACAAATCACCCCATGCACTTGTTATTGTTGGCCCAGAAAGACAGAAGACATTTCATACTTAACAGAAGATGGCAATCAACGTTAATATAAGATGAAAATAGAAATGATAATCATAGAATGTTGGATGATAAGCAGTCTTCCCAAAACATACCATAAAGGAGAGGAAAACAGTATGAAAATTCCCCAGTCTTAGTTAAGTATTGTTAAATATTTTCAGGTATCAGGGGTACCCGGGTGGCTCAGGTTTTGACTCAGGTCATAATCTCATGGTTCATGAGTTTGAGCCTCAGGTCGGGCTCTGTGCTGGCAGTGCAGAGGCTGCTTTGGATTCTCTCTCTCTCTTTCTCTCTCTCTTTCTCCCTCTCTCAAAATAAATAAACTTAAAGGAAAATTTTCAGATATCAAAATACAGTTGAATTAGAAATTAAAAAATTAGAACATAAATCAACACAAAGAGAGAAAAAGAGAAAAGGAGAAAAAATGGGAGAGGAGAAAAAAAGGAGAGCTACTAAGCTAGAGAAAGAGAGAGAGTGCACAAATGTGCAAATATGTTAAATATTGATGTAATTCCTTGCCATGAACTTTGAACTTTTTCTGCAGATTTGGAATTTGTTTTTTAATTTTATTTTTTATTTTTTAAAATTTTTATCCAAATTAGTATATAGTGCAACAATGATTTCAGGAGTAGATTCCTTAGTGCCCCTTACCCATTTAGCCCATCCCCCCTCCCACAACCCATCCAGTAATCCTCAGTTTGTTCTCCATATTTATGAGTCTCGGGGTACACACATAGACACAGAATTCCTTATAGCCAACCACTGTAGTAGGGGCTGGGGATATAGAGGCTATCTGGCCTCCTAGGGCTTAGGTCCAAATCATAAGAATGGGGTATGATAAACTATCAGGATAAACCTGAAAAGGCAGGTTGACTCTGGTGATTTGGGAAAGAAATAATGCCAAAGCCCAGTCAGTGTCAGCTGTTGGTTAACTAATGTTCTAAAGCTCTTAAATGTCCAAGAAACTCATCATTCTGCCCTGCAGGATGGTTTGCTCATGTCTCTGGGCTTTTCACATGCTGTCTTTATCCAGAAAGTCCTCTTGTTTTTCTTTGCTTCTAATTCCTACTTGTCACCTCCTTCTAGAAGCATTCATTACCCACAGGCCGAGGTAGGTGTCCACTCTCAGTGTTCCCATAACTCCTGTGGTTGTATCCATCTTTGCTAGTCAAATATTGGAAGTCTGTTTGCTTGTTCATCTCCCACCACGAAACTGAGTTCATTTAGGGAAAAACTATGTCTATTATCTTTCTATGTCTTTACCACCTGGCATAATTTATGGTTCATAAAAAAGTCTTAATAAATAATGAATCTATCATGAGTGAACCAGTGAACAATATACTGTATCTAGAGTTAAATCTACATTGTTATTGTATGAAGACGGCGCTGTTCGTAGTATTAAGTGTTATCCATTCTGGAGTTGAAATTAAAAACTTTTAATAGTACCCAGCAGCCCTATTCAAGACTTTAGAACAAAAATAATGCAAGGGTAATGCCACAATGTGAAAATAGTTACCTTAAACGGAACAGCCAGATATCAGAATGGAAAAATAATGCTCATATGAAATTGAAAATCCTTAGATTCCTGAGACTTCCCTTCCGCTATCTAAATTTAATGTGGATGGGGCGCCTGGGTGTCTCAGTCGATTGAGTGTCTGACTTCGACTCAGGTCATGATCTCGCAGCTCAGGTCATGATCTTGCAGTCCATGGGTTTGAGCCCTGCGTCGGGGCTCTGTGCTGACAGCTCAGAGCCTGGGGCCTGCTTCGGATTCTGTATTTACCTCTCTCTCCCCCTCCCCTGACTCACCCTCAGTCTCTCTCTCTCTCAAAAATAAGTAAACATTAAAAAATTTTTAAATTTAATGTGGGTAATTTATCACAAGTACATGCCAGCTTTCATTCATTCATGTGCTTTACAGCCTCTGTGTGCACTTCAGCTGTTGGCTTTAGTGAATGTACAAGCTATCAGGTTAAATAACTTACATTGATTTTCTTCTGGAATTGAGTCAAAAACCTGGAGTGCATATTTAATACATACGATTTCTTAGAAAAGAATAACAGTATTGCCATTAACAGCCATTCTACTAGACGTTCTGCATTCTGCCCTTCCTGGTGTATATTTAATGGCACATCAGTTAAGGACAAGTTTAAGTGAGTAGTCAACACTTTGGAACTTGAAAAATGTAGTTAGTCAGATTTTGATACATTTATGTATCAAATTATGCTTATTTTGAAATTATGCTTACTCTACTTTAACAAAGCTACAACTCTTGGACTGTGTGTATATATACATATATATAGCCAGTTAGGAAAGGGTATTTGTGACTACTGAGGCCATAGCAGGTGGGAAAGCATATCCACGTAGGTGACTGATGGCTGGCCCACTGAA
Organism: Lynx rufus; assembly: GCF_022079265.1. Taxonomy (NCBI): domain Eukaryota; kingdom Metazoa; phylum Chordata; class Mammalia; order Carnivora; family Felidae; genus Lynx; species Lynx rufus. The sequence goes on along the minus strand of NW_025814845.1, from coordinate 36,693,501 downwards.
TATTTGACTACTCACAAAATTGGGCACTTTTTTCACTGAGATGTCTTTTTTTTTTTTAAATCAGTAAAGGATTTATTTTATTTACTGGGCTCTTTCAATGCCATTCATTTACTGATTAATTTTTTTCTGTTCATTGATTCATTTAGCAAACATTTTTTCATGCATCTACTGCAGGCCAGGCACTCTGGTGGAAGTGAGAAGAAAAATAGCACATGGTGCCTGACTTTTTGAAGTTCATAGTTTATTGGGGGAGACTGACAAGTATACTAAAAATTGTGCACTGTGATGAATACTATGAGAATATTATTGTAATTACATGATATAGAAATATTATGATCAAAGGGAGTAGCAGGAGATGTGGTTTGCTTGGCAACAGCCACGGATTACTGAAACACTTGAGGTATAGAATCAAATCTGAGTCTAAACTTGTGAAATATGAGATTAGATTTAACAGCTCGGGAATTTTTCCTTCTTTAGTGAAAAGACAATTACTGACTTCTTAGAATATAAAATACCTGGGAGACATGTCAGTTAGGGGGAAATGGAAAGGTCTAAGAATAGTGTAATAATTACTATCATCAACGTTCCGAGGTGGTGGTCAACCTCATCTGTGATCTAAAGTACTGTCTGAGTAACAAAGGGGAAAGACAGGCAAATTTTAGCAATATTATCTTTGGCTAAGCACAGTCACATCCTCAGGGACAGGAGAGGCCAACATCAAGTCTGTTCCTCAAATCTCAATAACATGTTAGTTACACAGGTGATGCCAAAAGCCGAACAGAGTAGTTGGTTTAAGGAACTTTGGTTCTGTCTGTTTTCTCAGAATGGACCCATCTCTAGGGAAGAATGAAGATGCTCGAAGCTAGAAAGCATGACCAGAAGGGAAAAGAGACAAGCCCGAGCAATTTACGGGAGCACAGCTTTCACTTGTTTACCACGCTGACCTCCCCCTGTGGCCCCAAGTCCTTCCATCCCTTCACTCTTTTAGTTACTGATATCCATCTGTACCTCAGAACAATTTGTTTTTTGTTTGTTTTTAACAGCTTTAATGAGATACAGTTCATATACCATACCATTTCCACATTTACAGTGAACAATGGGTTTTGGTATATAGTATTAAATATTAATTTCTAAACACTGTGATAAAATGTATTAACACAATTTGCCATTTGGGGCATTTTTCAGCGTACAAATCAGTGGCATTAATTGTATTCACAATGTTGTACAACCATCACCAGTATATGCTTCCAAAATTCTAAAATTATCCCAAACAGAATCTTTGTACATATTGAGCATTAACTCCCCGTTCTCCTTGCCCCACAGCCCTGGTAACCTCTAATCTACTTTCTATACCTATGAATTTGCTTAAACTAGATATTTCATATAATTGGAATTATATAATATTTGTCCTTTTGTTACTGGGTTATTTTACTTAACATTATGCTTTGAAGGCTCATCCATGCTGTAGCAAATATCAAATCTTTATTCCTCTTTATGGCTGAGTAATATTTCATTGTTTGGGTATACCATATGTTGTTTATCCACTCATTTGTTGATAGACATTGGGTTGTTTCCACATTTTGGCTATTGTGAATAATGCTGCTATGAACACTGGCACACAATCAGAACAATCCATCTTTACAGTCATTATTCGATTACTCTAAGTAAATCCATAGAGTTAACAGTTTAAAAGTTAAGCAATTCTTCCAAAGTCATTGAAGAAGTCATAGCCAGGAGAAGTTTCTAAAGACTGCGTTTCCATCGCACTCTATTTTCCAAGATGGATTGACACGTCTAGATTAAATATATAATTACAACTAACCTGGGTACCTTTGGGGCTAAAATGAGTTTGGAGTTCCATGTGCTACAGAGGTGGGACATAGAATGGAACCTGAATAAATGTAATTGAATAGCTGGCCATATAGGTGAGGAGGAAGAACTCTTAAATTAGTGTGTATAGTAGGCTTCTGTGAGTGCTTTAACAATATTATGTAAAAATAGTGCGCGTTTGAAATCACTGGATGAAAACCTCAGCGATTCTTTAAATACCTACGGTATCCAGATTTTATCACAAAGGTTGACTGCTGTCTAACTTCTAGTCTCTTGTATACAAAGCCTAGAAAGGTATTTAAGAGTATGAGAATTGCGGAAGCCACATCCAATTGTATGATACTTTCCTGAAAACTCATTTCAAAAGAGAAATCAACTCTGATTCACCTGCTTTTCTCACTGGCATCAGATGCAGAACCTTGTGGCAAGAGTAAATAACAGGGGCCAGCTTTGGGGAATCCTTATCTTAGCATAGTTTTCAATTCCTAGAACCTAGCTAGAGTTCATAGACTAATAAGCAAACAAAATCATGAGTTAGAATTCTAAAGACAAGAGAACCAGAGAGAAGCTCAAGTTGAGTGTAACGCCACATTAACATCAAGCTGATGGCTCAACGAGGTAGATAAATAAGCTAACCTTATATGGCATTTACACAAGTTGTGACATGATGCTGCAAGTTTCCACATGTCCTGTCACTGGTGTACACTTGTGAATTCTAACCATCTATTTATAAAAATCTTGTTCCTTCCTTGCCTGTCAGGGAACTAGGTTTGAGTTCATTTCAGAGTAACACTGATTGCCAGGAAGATGGAAAACCCACTCACAGAAGGCATTGTCACAGTGGCTTAATGCCTTTCAGACTCCTGAATAAGATTATAAATTCAAATGACTTTTTCTGGTGTAATCTGGGAAGTAATAAACATAATTCAGTAAAATGAAATTATTCTCTAAATGTTGAATATTTGTCCCTGTGTTTATGCTTGGTGTGTGTTTGGTTGTGAGTTAGACAGCGTGGGTCATATGGTTGGCTGTTCTTTGCTAGCCCTCTGACTTTGGAGAAATTACCTCCATCCTGCAGTTTCCTCAGTCAAATGAGAAAAATCATAAATCCTAGATTTTTAATGGTGGGAGTGTTAAGTGAAATGATAAAACTCAATGCTTGATACATAGTATGTAGTAAACCAACGTTAGCGATTACATTTATTTTTCGATTATGATATTCAATATGTTTGAAAATAAGGATTCAATAAATGTATTTTAGATATTTTATCAGTTATTATTTTGAGACCCAGTTGCAAAAGTTGAACAAGACTAGGGATACCTTTGAAAGAGGTGTGAAGTCATTGTGTATTTAAGGAGATCAAATGCCATCCAGCTCCCATGGAGAGAAATCCATTTCTACCCTTGGCATTCTTTACTAGAATTATTTATAGACTGTGACAGGGTTTAGAGCCTCCGTTAATTTTAAAACAAACAATGAACAAAAACCCAGCACGAAACATTTTCACCTTCACTCTTTCACCCCCAGCAGGTTAACTAATCCTTTTTTAAGTATGTTTTTACACCAGAGTATCTGGATAAAAAAAGATGAACAAGGCCCTTCCTGGCAGAGGGAAAGCCAACAGCCCTAAGGTCAACTCATGATTTGAAGGCATTCAGTTTTTTTTAATCTTGTGACCCTAATGCTCAAATGTGAAGTGTTTTATTAAGAAAATCCCCATGGTCCTTGTGCAGTTAAGCCTGTAAGGTTTTACTAGCTCTGGGAATATACTCTGTGCTAGTCTTTTTAAGCATTCACAGAGAGTTGAGTAAAAAAAACTGGAGAATGATAAAGATATCTCTGAGCAAATGAGTATAATCATTTATCTCCCCCAAATATCTTAACTTATGTTTAGCAGATTTCCTTAAAGATCTCCTTTAGAGGGGTTTGATTTAGCACTACATAGAAGATATTTTCTTCTCTTCCATTACTATTCCTTGATTCAATAATTGCAGGAACTCAAAGAGAAAAGAGGAGATGGGGAATAAAGAACAAAGGAAAATGTTCACCTCTGTTTTAGATGGTAACTGGAATTAGAAAAACTTCGAGAGGCTGTAATACCAACATTTAAGAGCATGGCCTCCAGAACCATCCCTATAAGGCATTTTATAGAATTTGAGAAGATATTTCAGAATATACATTCACATAAATCTTAAACTGAATTGTTTTTAAAATTTGAGGTGAAATCAAGATACGTTCAAGGATTTGCTTTGGACAAAATTAATTTAAAGAAAATAAAGTCAAGGAAAAAATGAATACAGCATCAAAGTTGTCCAATAATTCTTACAAGCCAATATATTTTACGAAGATGACATAAACCAAGTCTAGATATGTGACTTAATCATAGTTCCCTTGAACTGAATATTTCTTATAACACCGGAAAATAGACAAATTTATCTGCTCTGCCACATTTTCTCTCCATCCAGTTGTAACACCAATGCCTTTTTAAGTAAAAACAATTCTTATATAAGAATCTGGAATCTGTCAGTGTAAATTTGCATTGACTTTTTCAGGAGTATTTGGAGATTAAGCCTTGGAATTAAAAGTAAAGTCTATGACTTCAGAGATTTCATACACCTGCAGCCTCAGACTGAATTTGTAGGCCTGTGTGTATGAACACATGTGTAACTGTGTGTGGTAAAATGGTAAGTGGAGGAAAGGCAGGAAAGCCGTCTCCGAAACCCCCGACGTACTAATTTACTTCGCTTATGTGTAAGGCTGTTGATTCGTCAACAGATTAAAGCCCAAGATGAGCCATGAGAGTTGTGTTTGATTAGACAAACAATTTTTTTGATGGGTATGCTTGGGGACTTCTCATGGGAGATGAGTGAGAAGAATTAGCTCTCAAGATCCCCATTAATCAGAAGAAAACTACCGAAACGATAATTTCTGACTATTTGACCTGTGGTCTAAAGTCCAAAAATCACTTGGACCAGGCTCCAAGCTTCAGAACCCCTGAAAACATTATGTCCAAGTCAGTGCTGTTTGTCGCCATAGTTTCTGCTTGTTCTTCTGATTTTGATCTTCAAATACAGACAGAGAAATCACGATGTGTAGCCAGTTGTGAGCAGAGACACCAGACCACATGTATGCCAAGGATATAACCACAAATCCCAGGCCCAATGTGTTAGAACATTAATTATGCAAGCATCCAGTCAGATAATGTAATCATCTCATAAAGAAGACCACAGTGATTTACCACTTACATTCAGATGCATCTGCCTCCTTTAAACCTCAAGGCCAGATTCAATTTTCTCTTTCTCAGCATCTTCCAGAGCCACAGTTTTGGAGGAGGAGAGTGCAAAGTGCAGAAAAATTATTGAGCTGGTTTTAACCCAGCTGTTTTATTTTTTATTCTTCAGACTTGTCTAAGGTCCTCTGAGGTCCTTGCTTTCATTTTCTGAACCCCAGAAGGAGCAAATGGAAAAGGCTCAGAGAAGCATGGGAGTTGTTCCAAGAGCAGTGCTGTGAGCATACATTTGTCCTGCTCAGGAGCGAGGTTTCGCCTCCACCTACACTCTGAGGGGGCAGCTGTGATGTCTCGATGGGATGAGAGAAAAATCAATATGCATGGCAATCTGGTTCTGTGCCCATGGGACCATGGAGAGAAGATATGCTGTGTGCCATCAGTGTGTCACAAATGAAGGCTGCCACCAACAGCCAGGGCACCTCTGTGTTAAAACAATTACTAAAAGGAAGGAGTGATAGTTGTAACAGCAGAAGCAGATTTTCCCACTCCTTTATGTCTCTTTTTTTTCCACTTGCTTCAAAAATCCCTACTTACCCTTATGCTCCTATGAGGGAGCATCGGTTCTATGATATGTCTGGGTATTCAGCCAAGAAGTGGATTTTGGGGTGAGAAGCTCAGTTACTGATTGAAATAATAAGAATGATAGGCACCCCTGACTCAGATTTAGGTAGAGGCAGTTGGTGGCATTTGACCACTGAAAGTGAAGCATCACAAAATGCTTTTATACATTGAACAACTCCTTACAAAGTGGAAACACACACATCAATTCCTGAGGAGGGAGGGCAGGTGGTAGATTTTAGAGTCATTGAATGCCCTGGGTGGGGAGGCGGAAGAAATAAGTTCTCATTAGCTGAAAGTGAGTGGGATTGCTTATTTTCTTAACTAACATTGTCAACCAAGGAGTGAATATGGATGACATACCTAGAAAGTCTACAGGACCAGCATTTTTCTTCAGGAAACCCTGCACAGAGGGTGTCCACATGGGAGGTAGAGGCAGCAGAGGCCTCATTTCTTCCATCTTCCAAGTCTTGAATGCTCACTTCGCAGAGCAATGACACTGTGTCCCTTTTGAGAGTGACTGAGTGCAACAAATCTCTTCTTGGGCCTTGATATTGGATGCTGATGAACACTGTGGGCTTTTCCTGTTCACATGGGCAGACAACGAACCAGGCAGTCAGTGCCTGCTTCTCTTTTTATTTTATAACAGATGGACAATTCAAAGCATTTAAAAATTAAAAAAAAATTATTTTGAGGGGAGGGGCAGAAGGGGAGAGAAAGAACCTTAAGTAGATTCCATGCTAGGCATGGAGCCTGACACTGGGCTTGATCCTACAATCCTGGGATCATGACCTGAGCCAAAAATCAAGACTGTTAGATGCACAACTGGCTGAGTCACCCAGATGGCCCAAGAGATGGGCCACTAGTTCAAAAGAAGTAGTGTTTATATAGTGCTGAGAGTTCCTGGGAGATTTCTGAGATAGGATATTTCCATTCCTGGGAAAGAGTTATTCACACTGATTATGGAGGCTGTACCAACCACTCCTTGGGAATTAAGTGTTAGCCCCATACAAAGGAAATACGTCTTTGAGACAGTCATGTCAACTCTGTGCTTGTTTTCCTTTCACTAGCTCTGGTGCCACAGTACATCCCAATTGTCCCCTTTTTCCATAGGAACCAGTGGACTACCCAAAGAGTTTATATATTTGTAAAATTCAAAGTGCATTATTCACATGGGAGAGAAGGGACCTCAAAATTCATGATTCCTTACCCATACACAATATTCAAAGTACTTATTAAGTGAATGAAGGCTGTGCCAAGATCTCTACCATGGAAACCAGGATGGTGAGGGTGGAAAGACGAACGACAGGATATTTCTTGTGGAGTGAAGGTAGTACATGTTGCATTAGGATGGGAGGACCCATGTTGATTCCTTTAAGGCTATGGGGGTACTCTTCTATGCAAGTTCATCTAAAATAGGATGAAGCAACAGATGATTATGTTCTTCCAAAAGATTGGAACACACAGGACAGAAGTGACACTAGAGGCATAACCTGTTTTTATCATGCTTTGCTTTGTTGTACTTCATAGATGCAATTTTGTTTTTGTTTGTTTATTTTGGTGTGGTTTTTTTTTTTTACAAGTTAAAGGTTTGTGGCAACCCTGTGTTCAGCAAGTCTATTTGGGCCATTTTTCTAACAGCATTTTCTCATTTACTGTTTCTGTGTCACATTTTGGCAATTCTCATACTATTTCAAGCTTTTAATAATTATTCTACGTGTTATGGTGTTCTGTGATCAGTGATCTTTGACGTCACTATTGCAATTGTTCTGGGAGGCCACAAAATGTGCACATATGGTATGGAATTTAATTGATAAATGTTGTGTGTGTTCTTGCTGCCCCACCAATGACTGTTCACCTGTCTCTCCCTCTCCTTGGGCCTCCCTATTCCCTGAGTCACAACAATATTGAAACGATGCCACTTAATAAGCTGACAGCGGCCTGTAAGTGTTCAAGTGAAAGAAAAATTTGCATGTTTCTCACTTTAAATCAAAAGTAGAAATTATTGAGCTTAGTGAGGAAGGTATGTCAAAAGCCAAGATAGGCCAAAAGCTAGACCTCTTGCAACAGTTAGCCAAGTTATGAATGCAAAGGGAAAGTTCTTGGAAGAAATTAAGAGTGCCACTCTAGTTGGACACATGAATGATAGGAAGCAAAACAGCTTTATTGCTGACATGCAGAAAGTTTGAGTGGTCTGGACAGAAGCTCAAAGCAGACACAGCAAGTCCCCCAAGCCAAGGCCTAATCTGGGGCTAGACCTAAACTCTCTTCAATTCTGTGAAGGCCAAGAGAGGCAAGGAAGCTGCAGGAGAAAACTTTGAAGCTAACAGAGGTCGAGTCATGAGGTTTAAGAAAAGTAGCCATCTCTAGAACAGAAAAGGGCAAAATAAAGCAGTAAGTGCTGATTTAGAAGCTGCAACAAGTTATCCAGAAGATCTAGCTAAATTAATTAATGGAGATGGCTACACAAAACAACACATTTTCTTTTTTTTTAATTTTTTTAAATTTATTTTTGAGACACAGAGAGACAGAGCATGAATGGGGGAGGAGAAGAGAGAGAGGGAGACAGAATCCAAAGCAGGACCCAGGGTCTGAGCTATCAGCACAGAGCCTGACGTGGGGTTTGAACTATCAACCGTGAGATCATGACCTGAGCCGAAGTCGGATGCTTAACCAACTGAGCCACCCAGGCACCTCAACAGATTTTCAGTGTAGACAAAACAGCCTTATACTGGAAGATGATATGTCTAAGATTTTCAGAGCTAGAGAAGAGAAGTCAATACCTGGCTTCAAATCTTCAAAGAACATGCTGATTCTCTTGTTACAGGCAAATGCAGCTGGTGACTTTAAGTTGAAGGCAATATACATTTGTCATTTCAAAAATCCTAGGATCCTTAAGAATTATGCTGAATTCTGCCTGTGCTCTATAAATGTTACAACTAAGTCTAGATGATAGTACATCTGTTTACAAGATGATTTTACTGAATATCTTAAGCCCACTATTAAGACCTACTGCTCAGAAAAAAATTTCCTTTCAAAATATTGGCAATACACCTGGTCACCCAAGAGCTCTGATGCAAGATTAAATTAATGCTGTTTTCATGCTTGTTTATTTTTTTTTCCATTTTATTTTTTTTTATTTTTTCAATATATGAAATTTATTGTCAAATTGGTTTCCATACAACACCCAGTGCTCATCCCAAATGTTTTCATGCTTATTAACACAACATCTATTCCCCAGCCCATGGATCAAAGAGTAATTTCAACTTTCAAGTCTTATTATTTAAGAAATACATTTCATAAGGCTATAGTTGCCATAGATAGTGATTCCTCTGATGGCAAAGTAAATGGAAAATTTTCTGAAAAAGATTCAACATTCTAGAGGCCAGTTAAGGACATTCATGGGAAAAGGTCAAAATGTCAATATTAACAGGAGTTAGGAAAAAGTTGTTCCCAACCTTCATGGATGACTTTGAGGGGTTCAAGACTTCAGTGGAGGGAGTTACTGCAGATATGACAGAAATAACAAGAAAACTAAACTTACAAGTGGAGCCTGAAGATGTGAGTGAATTGCTGAAATCACATAATAAAACTTTAATGGATGAGGAGTTGCTTCTTATGATGAGCAAAGAATGTGGCTTCTTGAGATGAAAACCACTTCTGGTGAAGATGATGTGAAGATTGTTGAAATGAAAACAAAGAATTGAGAATATTACATAAACTTAGTTGACAAACCAGTGTCAGGGTTTGAGAGGATTGACTCCGATTTTGAAAGTTCTAGTGTGGGTAAAACGTTATCAAACAGTGTTGCATGCTACAGACAAATCATTATGAAAGGAAAAGCCAATCCATGTGGCAAACCTCATTACTGTCTTATTTTAAGAAATTGCCACAGCCACCCCGACCTTCAGGAACGACAACCATGATCAGTCAGCTGCCATCAATAACAAGGCAAGACTCCAAGACCAGCAAAAAGATTATGACTTAATGAAAGCCAGGTGCTAGTTAGCATGTTTTTAGCAATATAATGTTTTTAAATTAAGGTGTATACTTTTTTGACATTATGTTATGGCACACTTAATAGACGGCATTGTAGTGTAAATGTAACTTTTAAAGGCACTAGGAAACCAAAAAATTCATGCCACTTTCTTTATTGTGATGTTGACTTTATTGCGGTAATCTGGAACCAAACCCACAATATCTCCAAGGTATGCCTGTATTCCAGTGGGGGGATCATAGCTTTTACATTCTGACATTTTATAATATGACTCAGAAAGTAGTATCTATGATAGAGTTACGAGCTCAGAGGCTATATTATAGCAATAGCACTATTGATTCTGCCTGGGGAAATGGACAATGTAGCACTATTTGCCTTCAGCAGATTCAGTTGTAAATATTAAAGAAAAGCAACAGTAGTAATGAACCACCCCATTAGGTCAACAAAAATGGGCCAGAAGATGGGGCTTATTTATTGTGCCACATTGCCATTAATGAATTGGGGGCAGAGTGGAGCGATCAGCGCCTGGAAAATGCAGTTTTTATTAATCCAGGAAATATAAAGCCCAATGAACAAATCCTCTCAAATCACACAACGAACTGTAAATTAAGCATACACACAGGAAGTTATGGGCTTTGCAGCAAAAGAAAGCTATGTAGACTATAGCACACAATTTTTCCACATGTGGTAATACCAGATGCCTCAAGGACCTCCAGCAGTTCTCAGTGATGTCTGGCCACCTCCAGAAGACACCTAGTTGTTAGGGCAGCTTATTAGAAGGACCCTGCCCTTCAGAAGAACCCAGAGGTCATGGACTTAGCTCTGATTTTGTTTTTGCCAAGTATTTGTTATCCAACGTAAGTTACTTAAACCTCACTTTGTCTCAGTTTCTTGTCAGTAACTCAACAAGTACACACCGAGAGAGTCTATGTATGAAGGGCATAAGGGCCACATGCAAGAAGGAATCATAAACACTGCCCTCAAGGAGCTCACTTTAGTGGCGGTGAAGACAAGTTAAAAAGAAATGTTCCATAGTATGCTTAATGTAAAATGTACGTACACAATACAGAAAAGAACTCAGAGCATATTTATTCTAGCTACACCATAATCTGATGGATGAAAAGTACCTACAATTTTACTCTAAAAAACTGCCTTGCTTATGGCAGTGTTGTTTGTTTGTTTGTTTGTTTTTTAATACTAATTCCCAGATTTTAACTCATTTGGGCATGTATTTTCTGAGAATCTAACAATATATCCGAACCTTTTTCTAGTCTCTCTATACACACCTTCCACCCCAAAACACCTCTGTCCTCTGAACCATAACTCCAGGTGTCTTTAGGGGAGTGTCTGGGTCTGTTCTAGGAGAGAGTGAAGATCTTTTTGGCTATTCTTTTTGTGCCCATCTTGTCTCCTTGTTTGCACACACACACAGAGCCCTCAATGCTCCCCTCAGTCTGCCTCTGTGGTACCGTCCAAGATTCTGGACTGGATCTACCCAGTGCTGAATCCCCCTGTTGTTTCCACTATGGGCATGATGACTAGAGAACGAATCCCATGAAGACCCAGCCCAAGTACTTCTGACCGTATTTCCCAACTGTGACAATTCAATTATATTCCACGTATGAGTTGTTCGGGCTGACAAACCACTCTCTGCTCAAGAATTTTCTTTCAGGGGAATATGTGAGAGCTGACTGTCTCACTTCTTTAGATCCATATCCCTTGCTTTCCAAGGTTATGATTTAGCATGGTGTGGGGACCTCAGGGGGAGGCATTATTTGGTAAATAAATAGCCATTAGTGTCATCAATTCTGTTCTGAAACCTTAAAATATTTACTCCTATTATGTATGTTCTGAGCTTTCCACACTACTAGGAATGTCTATCAACGTTTGCTTTTACTTTCCTTATTCACTCGATACCACAGAAGCAGTGTTGCATGAGGGGCCAGAGAAAAGATAGCTATAGATTTGACATCAGATAGACAACGTTTGCTATTGAATCACTGGTAACATTAGGCAATTATAGGTGATTTTTAGTCTTAATTTCTCAAAAATAGAAATTTAAAAATCATGTTTCTTTCTGTATTATTGACAGAATTAAGTGAAATTATTCAGTAGACTCTTCAAGACAGTTTCTAGAACCTAGTAAGTGCTTAATGTTAGCGTTTTGGGAAAGAACAACAACAACAACAAAATACAGTTACACTGCATTTGGAGGCCTGCGTCCTTATGGGAATAAAATTCAATGAAAATATTAAGGTCCAGAATTGTAATCCTTATCAAGGACAGTTTAGATAGTTTTAATTTTGAGCATGAAGTGATGGGAGCATTTAAAAGCTAAGAATCATAATTTGGGATACTGATTTATGTAGGTAGGGCACAATCACCACCTGCCTCACCTGCCTCTGCCCACCTGATGTCAAGAGGCAGATTCACTGTACAACTAATGAGTCTTCAACTTCAAGGTTTCTTATTTTCATTGGATCCTTTCCAAGACTCTAGAAGGAGTCTTGCAGTTATATATCAAATTGTACAACTTTTGGGCCCCTAAATCCTAGATGTGCCTCTGTTCTGGTCCCTAGCCACTTCCTCTTAGTTTGTGGCCATAGTTATTTAAGGAACTTTATATCCTTTGGATATGAAGTGCACCACATCTTGAAGAATCATGATTCAACCTCTCAATGACACCAACCTTCTCTTTAGAATGCATTCATTGAGTCCTACAGTGACTCTTGGAAATGTCCTCATTGAGAAGGTCTTCAATAAAATATCTTATTAAATGTTTAAGAATATACTTCTATTTGGTAACTTTTGTGCATTGATGCGCTGCTTTGAATAACACCCACCCGATGATTCATCATGGGAAAAATAGTATTTGCTGTAAGAACATAGAACTCTCTGTATTATTAAAGAAAGTAAAAAGAAAATTAGAAGTTTAATACAACATTTTTGGAATGAGAAGAAGAGATAAAATAACCCCCAAATGGTAATTTTATGTATTTTCACTCATTTTAAATAACAGAAATGACAGATGGGGAAGGCAAAACAAGAAGACTGGCAGAAACAACTACTCATTCTAAATAGAGTTCAGCCAATGAAAAAATGTAAGCTTGTTAAAAAGAGTATGTATATTATTGTGTGGTCCTTAGGCTGGCTAAAGAAACACATTCCAGATTTGGAATACACAGCTCAGGCTGTTTTCTGATTCCAGGCAAGGAGACCATCTGACAAAATGACATCAATTTTATTCCACGCTGTTGAACTTATGTCCTGGTTTAATCAGTTTGACATGAGTTTTGCAAGAAATAAAAGCAGTATATTAATGAGCTTGAGATGTGAGTACCAGAGTCAAAGCACAAGCCATTTTATCGTTAGCGAAACTGGTGAAAATTGAAAGAGAAGCAGGGTATAGTTAATGCTGTCATTTTCAAAATAATCATCTGTTGCATCTCATCCTTGAGTATTGTATCTGAAATAATGCATTTTGTATGGAATTTAGATGATAAAAAGGAGCTGCTGACCTTTTCTTGGCCATAAAAATGGCACCCAGATATCAATCACATTTTTCATAATCTTGCCTTATTGTCGAGTGATGAAGATTCTAACTCTTCAATGAAGAATTGTGGAATGGTGCAATAATTTAATTTAAATCACACACACATACATTCACACACACTTATATAGTTGGCCCTTGAACAACATGGTGGGGTAGGGGCATCAACCCCTGGACAGTTGAAAATCTGAGTATAACTTTTGACACCCCAAAAACTTAACTATTTTTGATCCAGAGCTTTCCTGTTGACACAAGCAGTTGATTAACACATATTTTGTATACGTACTATATACTGTATTCTAATAGTAAAGTAAGCTAGAGAAAAGAAAATGTTATTAGAAAAACATGAGGAAGAGAAAGTACATTTATAATATTGGTCTGTAGTTATATAAAAACATGTACGTGTGAGTACACTCATGCAGTTCAAACTTGTCAAGGGTCAACTGCGTATATGTATACACTTTATCCTATTTCTGCAGCATCCCTTCTGCAAAAAATCATTATATTGATAAAATGAGGTTAGATTCAATGCTTTCAAGGTAGACTGTTATTCCATTATGGAAAAAATTTTGATTGATTGACTTTTAAACAGGCAAGAAAGACCTTATTCCAAAACTTTACAGTAAGGGGAGAGAGTGAATGTAACTCCATTGAAACCATAGATGGGAGAGTTTTTAAGCTCTTGGGTGAGTTAGTAGAAAATACTAGTGAGAATTTTGGCATCTCACTAGTATTTTCTACTAACTCACCCAAGAGCTTAAAAACTCTCCCATCTATGGTTTCAATGGATGCCAAAATTCTCAATAAGATACTAGCAAATCGAATTCAACAGCATATAAAAAGAATTATTCACCATGATCAAGTGGGATTCATTCCTGGGATGCAGGGCTGGTTCAACATTCGCAAATCAATCAACGTGATACATCACATTAACAAAAAAAAAGAGAAGAACCATATGATCCTGTCAATCGATGCAGAAAAGGCCTTTGATAAAATCCAGCACCCTTTCTTAATAAAAACCCTTGAGAAAGTCGGGATAGAAGGAACATACTTAAAGATCATCAAAGCCATTTATGAAAAGCCCACAGCTAACATCATCCTCAACGGGGAAAAACTGAGAGCTTTTTCCCTGAGATCAGGAACACGACAGGGATGCCCACTCTCACCGTTGTTATTTAACATAGTGCTGGAAGTTCTAGCATCAGCAATCAGACAACAAAAGGAAATCAAAGGCATCAAAATTGGCAAAGATGAAGTCAAGCTTTCGCTTTTTGCAGATGACATGATATTATACATGGAAAATCCGATAGACTCCACCAAAAGTCTGCTAGAACTGATACATGAATTCAGCAAAGTTGCAGGATACAAAATCAATGTACAAAAATCAGTTGCATTCTTATACACTAACAATGAAGCAACAGAAAGACAAATAAAGAAACTGATCCCATTCACAATTGCACCAAAAAGCATAAAATACCTAGGAATAAATCTAACCAAAGATGTAAAGGATCTGTATGCTGAAAACTATAGAAAGCTTATGAAGGTAATTGAAGAAGATTTAAAGAAATGGAAAGACATTCCCTGCTCATGGATTGGAAAAATAAATATTGTCAAAATGTCAATACTACCCAAAGCTATCTACACATTCAATGCAATCCCAATCAAAATTGCACCAGCATTCTTCTCGAAACTAGAACAAGCAATCCTAAAATTCATATGGAACCACAAAAGGCCCCGAATAGCCAAAGGAATTTTGAAGAAGAAGACCAAAGCAGGAGGCATCACAATCCCAGACTTCAGCCTCTACTACAAAGCTGTCATCATCAAGACAGCATGGTATTGGCACAAAAACAGACACACAGACCAATGGAATAGAATAGAAACCCCAGAACTAGACCCACAAACATATGGCCAACTCATCTTTGACAAAGCAGGAAAGAACATCCAATGGAAAAAAGACAGCCTCTTTAACAAATGGTGCTGGGAGAACTGGACAGCAACATGCAGAAGGTTGAAACTAGACCACTTTCTCACACCATTTACAAAAATAAACTCAAAATGGATAAAGGACCTAAATGTGAGACAGGAAACCATCAGAACCTTAGAGGAGAAAGCAGGAAAAGACCTCTCTGACCTCAGCCGTAGCAATCTCTTACTCGACACATCCCCAAAGGCAAGGGAATTAAAAGCAAAAGTGAATTACTGGGACCTTATGAAGATAAAAAGCTTCTGCACAGCAAAGGAAACAACCAACAAAACTAAAAGACAACCAACGGAATGGGAAAAGATATTTGCAAATGACATATCGGACAAAGGGCTAGTATCTAAAATCTATAAAGAGCTCACCAAACTCCACACCCGAAAAACTAATAACCCAGTGAAGAAATGGGCAGAAAACATGAATAGACACTTCTCTAAAGAAGACATCCAGATGGCCAACAGGCACATGAAAAGATGTTCAGCGTCGCTCCTTATCAGGGAAATACAAATCAAAACCACACTCAGGTATCACCTCACGCCAGTCAGAGTGGCCAAAATGAACAAATCAGGAGACTATAGATGCTGGAGAGGATGTGGAGAAACGGGAACCCTCTTGCACTGTTGGTGGGAATGCAAATTGGTGCAGCCGCTCTGGAAAACAGTGTGGAGGTTCCTCAGAAAATTAAAAATAGACCTACCCTATGACCCAGCAATAGCACTGCTAGGAATCTACCCAAGGGATACAGGAGTACTGATGCATAGGGGCACTTGTACCCCAATGTTCATAGCAGCACTCTCAACAATAGCCAAATTATGGAAAGAGCCTAAATGTCCATCAACTGATGAATGGATAAAGAAATTGTGGTTTATATACACAATGGAATACTACGTGGCAATGAGAAAAAATGAAATATGGCCTTTTGTAGCAAAGTGGATGGAACTGGAGAGTGTGATGCTAAGTGAAATAAGCCATACAGAGAAAGACAGATACCATATGGTTTCACTCTTATGTGGATCCTGAGAAACTCAACAGGAACCCATGGGGGAGGGGAAGGGAGAAAAAAAAAAAAAGACGTTAGAGTGGGAGAGAGCCAAAGCATAAGAGACTGTTAAAAACTGAGAACAAACTGAGGGTTGATGGGGGGTGGGAGGGAGGGGCGGGTGGGTGATGGGTAGTGAGGAGGGCACCTTTTGGGATGAGCACTGGGTGTTGTATGGAAACCAATTTGTCAATAAACTTCATAAAAAAAAAAAAAAAAAAAAAAAAGAAAATACTAGTGAATCTTACTGGTGAGATTGCTCAATGTGATAACGCCACCTGTGTTTTGCTGGTTGGTACTTACACTTACCCCACTGTAGAGACTGGGAGAGAGGGCCCTGATCTTCCCTAATGATTATATTTCAAAGGAATGCCCTCCAGGTCCTTGGGAAAGACATTCCTGGGGAGACAGATTTAGGTAACATCTTCAACAAAAAGCCATTTGTGTAGAATCTATTACTTGCCACTTTACATACATGTTTTAATTGCCCCCCCAACTCTAAAACACACTTGATGTTAGCTTATACAAATGAGGGAATTGAGTCTTTGAGAGATTAAGTAAATTGTCAATGCTCACAGATATAAGAATCCTGACTCTAAGTCCCAATTTCTTCATTTGTAACATGGATAACACCACATATTTCACAGAGCTGTGGGAACAATTAAAAGCTCGTGTTTTTTTATACAGTGCTGGCTCCATGTGAATTGAAAACTCCCTCCATATGTGGTTAGGCATGTGGACTCTGAATACTGAGCACCTTGGTTTGAATTTCTAGCTTTTCTGTTTCTTGGTTATGTAAACTTGAAGTTATTCAACTGCTTTATATCTCAGTTTTCTCTATTAAAATGGGGATGAAAGTAGTGCTCACAGCATATGATTGTTATGATTAAATGAGTTAATACATGTTCCTTAGAACTGTAGTGTCTTAGAACAGAACTTTAATATAGGACCTTAGACCTTCATTCCATAAACATTAGCTATAGTTAATATAACTAATATTATTAATGGTTTCTTTTGACTACTGAATCCATTATTAGTCTTATATTCTTCAATGTTGATTTAAAAAAATTTTTACAATAAAGAAAATACATTGCAGAAGCTACCATGGATTATATTGGAACCACTGTGGATTAGTGGGAGAGCATAATCTTTTATTCCAAGGTTTCAACCATTTAGTGGAGGGAGAAACATAACACATTCAATTATAAATGTGTAATTCAAAACTGCTCTATATTTTAAAAAGTGATTTGTTATATTAAGATAGAATCTGTTCTGCTTTAGTTTTATAAAATGTTCAAATTTTAGTTTAATCCAGAAACTCCTTTGAATCATTTTGGAAATAGGTAGTATGAACATCTTAATCAATGATATAATAAGGAAAATATATATAATGACTAATAATTAAGTTATAGACTGAAATGTATTTTTGAAATATTCTTTTCATCATTTTTACTTTATTCAAATTTGACTGGAACTAAGGTGATTGAAATGCCTTGAAGAATGGTTGCACTGACTTTCAAAAGCTCATATAGAGGGATGATCATCAAATCATTTATGCATTTCACAAATATTTGTAAACCTTACCATGCATTTCACTCATCACGGACAGTGATGGAAGTTGGTGAATAAGGAAGAAGTGGGTCCCTGCATTTGTGGAGGTAATGGGAAATTTCGGGGGAGAAATAAAGGTAGGGGATCTATTTTAGATAAGGTGGTCATTTCTGAGGGGGTGACATTGAGCTGAAAACTGACAGATGAAAACCACCATGTGATTTGGGGAAAGAATATTCCAGAAAAGGGACAGTAAACGAGGCCCTGAGGTACCATAGAGCAGGCGTTTTAGAGGAACTGCAAGAAAAGAAAAACTTTGGGGGGAATTTGCCTTCCTTATCCTGTTACATCTTAACATGGGTTTAGTGATGTAGCTTTCTGTGGGTCCTCTGACTCTTTGATCATCCCTTCTTTATCTCTAACTTGTCTTTTATGCGGGCATTTTCTTTCCAGGTGAGGGGACAAACATAAAGTGGATCATAAATACTTTGCTGGGAGTTTAATGTCTCAAAACAACCTGAATTTGTTCTTAAAAATTTGAAAATTCAAGTAATTAGATATACAATGCCAGGCCAAGGAAGAATGTCATGTGCCAGTTAGACCCGAGTCCAGCACTCGCAGAGCTAAATCAGATATCTATCACAGTCATTGGCATGGACTGAGTTTTCTGTGCTCACAGTCCAGTGCAGTGGTTTACAACCATAGTGGCTGAGTATTTATACTCAAGGTATGGTCCCTGGAATCTCAGTCCCCACCTTTGACACATAACGCTACTGAATCAAAATATGAGTTTTCACAAGATCCCAAGGTGATTCAAACGCACAAAAACCAAACTCTTAGAAAGAACAGATTGGTCGTTGTCAGAGGTGGAGGTGGTGGTGGGTAAGGGAAATAGGTGAAGGTGGTCAAAAAGTAGAAGCTTCCAGTTATAAAATAAAAATGTCCTGGAGATGTAATGTACAGCATGATGACTATAATTAACAATACTGCTTTGTGCAGTTGAAAGTTGCTAAAAGAGTCTATCTTAAATGTTCTCATCACTAGAAAAAAATTATAACTATATGAGGTGATGGATGCTAACTAAAGTAATTATGGTAATCATCTCAATACATCCGTATCAAATAATTATGTTGGATGCCTTAAACTAATACAATGTTATATGCCAATTATATCTCAATAAAACTGGGAGGGGGGAGTATAATTTGAGAACCAAGGGGATTGGGAGTCAGAATTTAAATCCTGGTCCCACTACTTATTACCTATGTTTCCCAGCTTAACCTCTCAGAATTTTAGCTCCATATCCTTTCTCTTTTGCTCTCAAAATAATATATTCATTATGTTTTGGATTCAAGAGATTTAGAAGCTTTTCAACATGTTTGTGATGGCTTTCAAAAGCACATATGACGTTAACCATGATCCGTTTTTGGGGGAAGATTAAAAAAATTGTATACAGCTATTAGCACATACTGTATGCTGATTTTCAGTGTGTGTACACAACATGGTAGTTAAACTTCTCTTGTTTGCCAAATCAGTTAAAAAAGAACCATCAATTAAGCTAATTTAGATAGAGTTTGAATAGGGTTGGAAGGGAATGGGTGGGCTGTACTTATTATTACCTCAGCTATTGAGCAAGCTGCCATATGACACATACAATTATTTTCTTAACTAAATTTTCCCAGTGATGGCTCCAGCCCCCTTTTCGGAGAAATCTTGTTACATTCCTTTACGCTACTCACTGAACCTAGTAGAGGTAGAGGATTAAGGGAATCAGATCAAATAGGAAATCCAAGTTGCTTCTAATTGAACTGTCTGTTCTGGCTTTATCCTGCCAAGGAGGGAGAGCAAACTGAGGTGGTCTCAAGTGCTTTCTTGAATTTTTCAGTGAAGTTGTCTCGGAGAGTAAATGCAAGCATAGCTGCTTCTTAGCAAAGATGGACCAGTGGACACCTGTAAAGGTTTAATAAGGATGTTTCTATCTTTGTGTCATATAGTGTGTTGTACAACAGAGCCTGGAAACTCACTGCATTTAGAAAACAATGTAACCATCTGAGTCAATTATTTATTGAGTACCTATGGTCCCAGGAACTCTGCTAGACCCCAGGGAAAGAAAGATGATTAAGACCGTGTATTCTACCTTTAGGAACTCATAATCCAGTGTGGCATAGAGTCAGATCTTTGAATCTGAGCATAAAATTACCTACCTTCTTGTTACCATCAAAATTAAAGCTAGGATTATCATATGAGCCAGTAATTTCACTACTGCGTAATACCCAAAGAAAATAAAAACACTAATTCGAAAAGATATATGTACCCCTATGTTTATTGCAGTGTTATTGACAATAGCTAGGATATAGAAGTAGTCCAAATTGCTACTGATAGATGAATATATAAAGATGAATGGATATATACAATAGAATATTACTCAACCATAAAAAATAATGAAATTTTGCTGTTTGCAACAACATGGATGGACCTAAAGGGTATAATGTTGAGTGAAATCAGTCAAAGACAGACAAAGACCATATGATTCCACTGATATGTGGAAATTAAGAAACAAAACAAATGAATAAACAGAGAAAAAAAGAGACATGCAAACAAACAAACAAACAAAAAGAACACCACTCTCAAATACAAAGAATAAACTGATAGTTGCCAGAGGGGCAGTGGGTGAGGGGATGGATGAAATAAAGAGGATTAACGGTACAGCTGTCTTGATGAGCACTGAGAAATGTACAGAATTGGTGAATCATTATCATTATATTATACACCTGAAACTAATATAACAGTGCATGTTAATTATACTTGAGTAAAAAAATAAAAAATGAAACAAACAAAATACCTAGCTCCTTTTAGAAATTCACGTTGCCTACCAGGAGGCCTGGGTGGATCAGTCGGTTAAGCATCCAACTCTTGGTTTCAGCTCAGGTCATGATCTCACGGTTCCTGGGTTCAATCCCTGTATGAGGCTCTGCACTAACAGTGCAGAGCCTGCTTGGGGTTCTCTCTCTCCCTCTCTCTCTGCCTCTCCCCTGCTCTTGTTGTCTCTTACTTTCTCTCTCAAAATTAATAAATAAACTAAAAAAAAAAAAAAAGAAATTCAAGTTGGCTACTAAAAATCCAACATAGCCTCACCTTCCCTGTATTTCAACCTACACATTGCTCCTAGAAAGGGACTTGCTAAAAAATAATTCTGAAATAGTCACTATCCTATTTTCTAAATGCAGGATTGATGATCTCTGCTGTAATACTCTGTATAAGGACCCCACATACCCTTCCATGCTTGACTCCTATGCTTACCCACTCAGTGGATTCTCCATCCACTCAAAGCCTTTCCAACAATTTCCACTGCCCTGATAGCTGTTTCCTTCCCCTGACCTCTTCTCTTTAACTTTTTTAGCATCCCTCACAACTGAGCTCAATTATCACCTTCTTCATAAGTATCTACTCTTTTCATTTTTCTTTGAAGACTTAGGCTTCTGTTCCTTTGTGATCCTATTCCATTTTGGGCATTTTCACTCAGGATACTTTGTACATTGTGCAGCTGTTTTTCCTTTCCCAGATTCTCTCTCTCTCTAAACTATATGTACGACTCAACTTTGTATCTCCAGAAACTTTCTGTCCTCCTGGAACATAGTTGGTTCTCCAGAAAAGTTTGTTGAATGGATAACTAGAGATCAATGACGTAGGGTATTTGCCTGATATAGATTGACATTTATTGTAACCCCAAACCCAAAACAGGTTGAACTTGTGTAAGCAAAGAAGTTACATACCAACTTTAGCACAAAGGAAGATTGAATATTTTATTTGGGTTCTATCAGTGATCTTCAAACATGTTAATTGATGAAATGTTATTATTTAATTAAGTCTACCTTAGTGTGAGAACATACTTTCTTTACACCTTTTAAAGACTGTTTTGGCCCAGTATTCAACGTCACACATCAAAAAGGAGGGAACAGAGGGAATGGTTTCTTGATTTTCCTTCTAAAGCATATTGGATTTCTGACAAACCAGTGAACTTCTAGAGTAACAATATATTTTTTTGATATATAAGAAATTTCAGAGAGGACTATTGATTGCAGTTCAACAAGCACAGCATCATTTAACTTGGCACCCAAAATACAATTTTCCCTTTTAAAGGTCAATTAGATTTGGGGTGAAAAATCAACCATAAACACATCTGGTAAATGAAATGGGTTATTCATCTAAAAATATACCATCTTGCACTTAAAAAAAGTTCTAAAGTAACTCTAGAATAATGAAATTAACCTCACTCTGAAATAACTTTGAAGACAAATAAGGCAAGAATAATGAATATTATTCTAGAATAATGAAATTAACCTCATTCTGAACAACTTTGAAGACAAGTTAGGGTGTTTGTTGTTTGTTTGTTTGTTTGTTTTAAGTGGTTAATTTGACTGGGAAGACACTCATTTAGATTTGTATTTTGTGTCATATTTACTCATTAAGTCCTTTATCTAGTTCATGCTTTTATCCAACAAATACGGTATGAGTGGCTACTATGTGCCAACCATGATCTTGTCACTGGGATTACAGCAGTTAACAAAACAAAGCTTGTGTACTCAGGGAACAGAGAATCTGATGTTTAGAGACAGGAATCAAAGTACAAGGAAGTACATAATTTGAAAAATAGTTATAATTGCTAAGGCAGTAAACAAATCAAGGCAAGAGGAAAGAATGTGATAGAGGACCTCTCTGGTCAGGTGGCATTGTGGGATCTGGGTGAAGGAGTGAGTTTTGTGGCCTTCTGGAGGGGGAGCTTTCTCGGCAGAGGGAATAGAAGAACAAGGGCCAGAGGCAGGAGTCAGTTTGTTGTTTACGAGCAAGAAGGCTTTTGTGACCAGAATAAATGATTGAAGGGATGAGGTAGGAAACAAGGTGCAAGAGAGTACCCTGGGGTCAGATTGTGTGGTATCTCAGTTTGGATACTTTTCTGACTGAAGTGAGAAGTCTTTGGAGGGTTTTTGGTAGAGATGTGAACTGATTTCTGTTTTAAGCATCACCATGGCTGCTGTGCATCTGATCGACTTGGAGGAGAGGCTAAAAACTCAGAGAAGGAATCTCGATTAAGGAGAGTCCATGAAATTTCATGCTCAGTTATGCATATGTCTGTATGTGTGAATATGCATGAACATTTATTTTCATGGAGGGTGATGTTCATTTCTTATAACAGCTCCTCAGAAATATTCGTGATCCCATGAGCTGCAGCTGTAAAGGAACGAGAGCAGGCATGTTCAGGTAAGAAATAATGGTGGTTCCAACTAGAGAGAAACAATGTTCATGAAAAAATGTAGTTGGATCCAAGATTTACTGAGGATATAATTAGTTTATAGTCACCCTTCATGTATATACACAGTGGGTCCCACTAAAAGAAACATTTATTTGCCAATGTGGATTTAGTTTAATTTCTTAATAATTTTGAGTGACTTGAAGTGAAAGTCAGGCTTGGGCTCCAAGTTGTGTCACAGCAAGCTTTGTGACCTTAACACTTCTTGCCATAAACTTGCTTATCTACAAAGTAGTTTATTATGAAGATCATATGTTACCTGTAGGTTTGCATGCTTTGTAGATTAGAGAATTTGTTTAGACAGAAGCTAAATGTAGTTCTAAAAGCATGGAACTATAGATCCTACTTCTTCATAATAGTGCTTCTAATATTTACTACATGTGCAATCTTTTGAAAGTTATTTGACCATCCTTGGGCCTTTATTTCCTCATCTAAAACAAGGATATTAGTTTACCTCAGAGAGATTTTGTGAGATTGCCATAAAATAATCCATGCAAACTGGTTTTCATAGTGCCTGGCATATAGCAAGGACTCAGTAAATTCTAGCATTTTATTCAATTGTTATCTACCATGACTTCGAAGCACCTCTAAAAGCTAACCAACAACAAAGCCAAAATTGTCTCTCAGACAAGGGGACCTACTATAAATAATATGATGGAATTAATATTGTCCTGTTTAGTTGAAGGTATTATTGCTTAGTAGGATGTTATTTTTTTAATCTTCTTTATTTATTTTGAGTGCACGCATGTGCACGTGCATACGCATGCGTGTGTGTGTGTGTGCACACGCATGTAAGTGGAGGAGGGGCAGAGTGAGAGGAAGGGAGAAAATCTCAAGCAGGCTCTATGCTGTCAGCACAGAGCCTAACATGGGGCTCGATCTCAGGACCCTGAGATCATAACCTGCATGGAAATCAAGAGATCAAGAGTCAGTCGCTTAACCGACTGAGCCACCCAGGGCCCCAATAGGATGTTATTTTTAACTTATTTTTCATGAGAGATAATTTCTGAGTTCCATGGTTATTGTCTGTGCGTGACAGTCAATTTGTGATAGGTGGAGTCCTTTGAAGATTCAGAAAAGTAAATTGGTTAAAAATATGTATAATTTCATGAGACCTCCAAATGCATGGACCATTTTCACCAATGTGTCTTGCCATGAGACACTAGATGCTCTAAACTGTTAGGCATTTTTTAATGCACATTTGAGAACAGCTAAAAGTGTTTGGACAAGTTTCCTCTACAAATTCATGTTTACACCTGCTTTTCTAACTCTAGCAAATTAAAAATAGTACAAATAGGGACCTTTTTTTTTTGATTTTTGATTTGGGGCCCATGATCTGATGCTTAGTATGTGAGCCGGTGTGCTTAGCACACAGTTCCTGATTTTCTGACGAACAACTGAAAGACATTTAAACACAATGATTTTAAGAGCGAGCTCAAGACTGACTCCCCGGGTTTGCTTTAGTGGTACTTGGAAATGTTCCTCCCACCAATTAGTTCCTTGGTTTTGTAAAATCAAATGTGCATCCAGGAAATGTTGATCAAAAATCCTACCATTAGAATGCAATTTAATGTTTTTAAGACATTTTGAGACACATGCTTGGTGTCAGAGCAATTATTAGGGATTCATGCAGTATGTGAAAAGACATTTGATTAAGCACTTTGGGGACCTTCTGGAAAAAGCTATATATAGGCCAGTCACGACCAGTTTTGAACATTGCTTGATGTTTTCACTTGATTAAATAGAGCACAGCCATGCATGGTGCTCCTCCATGAGACATCTGAACAAGAGGAGAGCAGCAATCTGTTGCGGTTAGCTTCAAGGGATTCTGCTCCAGCGCTTGGAGCGGAGATCTGCAGGCCAATTTTTGATCAATGTTTTCATCGCAGTGGGTCCATAATTACCATTTATTGAACCCTTATTGTGCCAGTTACTTTGCCCACAGTGATACCTAATATGAAAATCTTGTGAGATGTTATCAGCATCTTCAGATGAGAAACTGAAGTGCTGGGAGATTGAATACTCCAAAGTTTCACAGCTAATAGAAAGGACTAGAAACTGAACACAGTTTTGTATGATTCCATCACTCTGCCTGACAATACAGAACACTATCTTTTACAAAAAGAAGAGTGAGCAGTGGACGGTTCCATATATTTTCTGTCAGGAAGTTTTAATGTTGACCTTTAGATTTGAGGCTGAAATTTAATTCGTTTTTTCATATGACTGATTTCATGTAAGCCATGACCTTTTCCTCCTCCATGGCGGGGAGGTGGTTCGAACAACTCCCCAAAAGCAGTAGTACTGATTTCTTCTAGGAATTTATTATGGAGGAAGGAAGGAAAAGAACGAAGAGCAGGAAGATCACCTGTTTCTGGAATAACTGGAGGAGCTTTGCAATGATCCAATTGCCTGTGAATAATCTTGAGGGACAGTGTGTCCAGTGAAAAAAATTGAAGGGCTTTGTTAACCTTTATGTTCCAAAGACTGGTCATCTTTAGAAAAGCACAGAGATAAGCACAGAGAAAATGACTCATTGGCAAAGGAAAATGAAAAGAATCTAGAAAACATAAGCAGAACTTTTTTTAAGACATGATGGAAATAAGTTAAAAAGAAGTCTAATGCCTATGTTAGAGGAGGAACGGCAGGTATGTCAAGATTGCTGCCCTGTAACCCGAATCATGGCTCAGGAAGAAATAACAACTGAGACACATCATCTTGGTATAGCAATGTAATCATTTTGTGGTAAGAAGGTGGATCTCTAACTCCTGACCTGTTCTTCAACTACTCTGCCTAAGATATTCAATACTCAAAAATCCTGCATTTCTGGCACTCTCTGATCTTAGGATTCCCTCCTGTAGCAAGGACCATTGACGTCACCAAAGTTTAGTAGGTGTATCTTTGTGAATGATGAGGGAGGTGAGAGCTGGGAGCCATGGCCATCTTGTTGTCCTTAAGTTTTGCTGATTGAAGAACAAACCAAGTTAAATTAACCTCAGCTGAGTGCAATTTACCATTTTACCTGAATTTTAACCTTGGATTGGCTTCCGTCGTCTGACCCAGCTCATGGGAGTACAACCAAAGTTGTTAAAAGGAAATAATTAAATTGGGGGAAAGATTGACATGAGCAGGACTTTCCATTGCTTTAGTGTAGTGCTAAAAGCCACTCTACCACTGTTGTGCATAAGTTACAGTGATATGGAGTAAGGTAAGGTGGAGCAACATAGGTTTTATTGTTTTTTGGGGGGAATTCCAATCATTCCCCTATCCATGAGGCCACTCATTCATCCATCTAGTCATTCATTCATTCAAAAATTACATGTTTTCAATAAACCAATGTTTATGGAAATAGAGAAATGTATAAAAGAGAATCTGTTCCCTTAATTTGATAATCTGGTTGGAGACACAATACATACTCACAAGGCAGATGAAAGGTCATGGAGTGTGGTGGTTATAAGATGACTAATGACTTAAAGGATGGCTGTTTTGGTATAGTGGTGGGGTTATACAAAGAATGGATGAAAAACAGTGGCTTTCTCCCATGTTGTTCTGGTGCCCACAAATGGGAACAAAGAAAGTAGATTATGAGAGTAACCAAGGGTGGCCACTAGCTTCCTAGAGAGGGTGGATGGCTTTAAAGTATAGTGAGGAACCACATTATACTAGCCAACCATGGTATCCTGACTGAACAGGACTCTAATGTGAGTAAATTGGGAAGGGACCATGAATTGGAGTAACTATCAGGGCAGAACCTTCAGTTGAGGGCTTTTGGAAGACTGGGTGAAGAGATTAAAGTAAAAAAGCATATAGATCAAGTGCAGACTTTCTGCTAATTTTTTTGATAAGAATGAAGCTGGAGGTAAATCAACTGAGAAGTGAAGCGGTCCATAATTTTATCTATTTGGATATAGCACGCATTGGGTTAAAGATGGAATAGGATGGAAAAGCACAAACAAAACTGTGAGTTATGTGAGTTATATAAGAAAATAGCTATAACCTCATGTGGATGCAAAGCAACACTAGTGGGGGTTGGAAGAGGGGGGTATAGACGAATATGGAAAAAGGGGAGTGATTTAATTGTTTAGAAGCAGCATCTGGGAAGAATGAAGATATCTATGTGGCATTTCATTTCCAGAGTTCGGTAGAATGAGGAAAGATGGGAGGTTCCATGGAAGAAATGAGTGGACTGGTCATGCTTTAAGAGTAGCAGATCACAGATCCAGCAGAGAGAGAAAGGTGCTGGTTGTCTTATGTTATTCATGGAATTACCAGATATGAATTAAGAAAGGAGAACTGAGCCTAAAAAGAAAGGTGCTAAATCAGTTATATACAACAAGGCAGAAGAGCCTATAGTGTGCCAGTTAATGTGTTGGGACCGCTCTTGTAAATGTCAGCAGTTCTCTCACCATCGCAGATACTCCTGAAGTGCTTGAGGGTCATAGAGATGTCACAGAAGCATATGATTGACACTGCTTCACCTCTTTAATACCAACGCCATGTGTTTTGGTACCTTCAATGAACCACTCTGCTGAACTACAATCACAGATGTAACCTGAGCTTTGACAAATAAGCTAATACATCCATTAGCAACAGTGGCGTTGGTCCACGTGAAAGGAAAATCAGTACATAGGAGGCCTGTAATTTTCACAGCACAAGGAAGCACCTGAATAAATGAATAAATAAATAATTGGCATAAGAGTATCTTCAGACATGATAAAAATCCTAGATTCTTTGGAATTTATGTATTTGGTTTGCTATATAAGTTGAAGTTTAACTCCTAAAAGCAATATGTAAAACTCTCTGAACTGTAATACAAGTCTGCACCTGCTATAGCACTGGCAGAGGAGTCCTTTCATAAATATAAACTTACATGTTATTTTACAAATATTAAGGCAACATATTTACTTTGATTTAATCATCATTATTTAATCACTCCCTATTCCTGACTTAAATCTGGTCAGGGAATGTAGATGAAAAGAACCAACTTAATTCTTTGTGTCAATTTTTATATCGTGTACAAGGTAGAACATTAAAAGTTTAACAAACAAGGACCAGAGAATTATAACAAAATTCCACATTACATCTATTCACTGTGCCATGAAATAAGATTTTATCTTCTTAAAAAATTTTTCTAATGTTTATTTATTTTTGAGAGGAAGAGGGACAGAATGCAAGCAGGGAGGGTCAGAAACAGAGAGAGACACAGAATCTGAAGCAGGTTCCAGGCTCTGAGCTGTCGGCACAGAGCCTGACACAGGGCTCGAACCCACGAACTGTGAGATCATGACCTGAGCCGAAGTCGGATGCTTAACCGACTGAGCCACCCAGGCGCCCCTAAGATTTTGTCTTCTGAGTCAAATAATGTTCCCATGCACTTAAGAAGCAAAATGTCTTCCTTTCTAAACATCAAGGGAACAATATAAAACATGGTTATTACCCCTCAGTAAACGAGATTCTACAGGATATTTGCACATCAATTAAAAACATTAGGAAATATTTCTGGGGGGTACCTTGGTGGCTCAGTCAGTTGTGTCTGACTCTTGATTTCAGCTCAGGTTATGATCTCACAGTTTGTGGGATTGAGCCCAGCTCCAGGCTCTACACTGACAGCATGAAGCCTGCTTGGGATTCTCTCCTTCTCTCTCTCTCTGACCCTTCCCTGCTTGCACTCTCTTTCTTTCTATCTCTCTCAAGTAAATAAATAAATTTAGAAAAACTATTAAAGAAAATATTTCTAATTCTTTATGTGAAAAATCTGAATGTCATGCTTTATTTTCTGTCGTGTGAAACCACAACATGCTTTCCTGCATCATATCATCCTGGAGTTGAAAAAGTATTGCATTAATAGTAATCAATAGCATATCTGATTATGATTTCCCCTCCAACACACACACACACACACACACACACACACACACACACACAGAAAATAAACAAAAACGTATTCTAGAAATCTCCCTTGCAATTTCTGTGATATCCTATGAAATTTCTCACATGTAGCCATGAACAAGTCCTTTTAGCTACTAACACAAGATCACTCACTTTTGGGGTCAAAATGACCAGTGCCTCTACTCATATGGTCTGAGCAAGTATGGGGGCTCAAACTACTACTGAGAAACAGGGTGGAACACTGGCCATACTATCAGAGTCAGACCTCTGAGCTAAGTAGTCTGAGGCAACATATGGGTATAGTCACTTTCCTCTATAAATTTGGGGCTGAAGCTTTCACAAGGCAGCCTTACTGTGAGGTCACTAGAACCCAGGATGCTTGCAGGAGTAATCTCCCTTGGAAGATGAGATAATAAGTAAAATTTACCCGATACGCAGAGGAGATAAATACTCTGAAATCTTACACTTGGGCAAATAGTAATTATAATCATAATAACAGCAACCACAATAGCAGCTATTCATGAACACTAATTAGGTACCAAGCACTATACTAAATGCTTTACATATATATCTCATTATTGGTCTAAAAACACTATGAGATAGATACTGGTATTTTCCACCACTTGTGGGTGAGGAAAGTGAAAGATGGGGATATTAAGTAACTACTCAAGAGCGGGAAGGTAAGAAGTTAGGGAGCCAGAATTACAACTCCCGCATCCAACTCCAGTGTTCCTATTCCCAGCCACTGGGTTCTACTGCAATGTGAAAGAACTTCAGTTGACGTGTAATTAATATTCCTAAGTAGATAAAAGAGTAAAAAGCATAAATAAAATTATAAAATTATAAAATTATTTAGGTGGTTATAAAAAATCCATTAGAAAACATGGAAATTAAACATATGCCTGTTGAAATAAAAGTCCCAAATGATAAGCCAAGTGGAATCCTGGACACAACTGAAGCCTGGAGTACTGAATTAAAAAGTTAATGATGTAATGCCCTAGAATTCAGTATATAATATTAAAATTATAAAAAATATTAAGAAAGATGAATAGAATAGAACCAGAAGCTCCAACATAAGCCTAATAGGAGCTATAAAAGGAAAGAATATGGAGGGGTGGCCGGGTGGCTCCGTAGATTAAGCTCCCACTCCTGTTTTTGGCTCAGGTCATGATCTTACAGTTTGAGATTGAGCCCTGCATTAGGCTCTGTGCGGACAGCGTGGAACCTACTTAGTCTTCTCTCTGTCCCTCTCTCTGCTCCTCTCCTGCTCATGCTCACTCTCTCTCTCAAAACTAATAAGCTAAAAAATTTTTTTAAAAGGAGAGAATATGGAGAATGGTGGTAAATTAATATTTGAAGATATGATAGATAGGAACCTACCAGAATTAATAAAATATATGAGTTTTCAATTTGAATAAAATATCCCAGAATGCTGAATAAACTTTAAAAAGAAAAAAAATCATCAAAAAAAAACCCCACACCAAAGGACACTATAGTCAAATCAGGTATAGGATCAATGACAGAAATTCTAAAGTGAAATAGAAAGACTGAGGGTTTTTAAATTTGTAATGTAATTCAAAAGACAGTGGAGATGAACCTTCAAAGTGCTGAGTAAAAATATCTTTAAAAGTAGAATATTATACCCAAAATCTAACACATGAACCCAGATGAAACAAATACATTTTCTGATGTATGAACCAGACTCTTGCTGCTTAACATTTGGGCAAGAAGAAAAATAAAATAAAAAGGAAGTTGGGGAGTGTAAGAAACAAGAATGAGTAACAACAAAAATTGTTAATTCCTGCTGATAAATGCCAATGGCATTGATTCTTAAAATACCAAAGCAATAACAATAGATTTGTGTGTTCAAAAATAAGCTGTAATTAAAATTCTTGACAATAAAAATTGGAAGAAATGCAGAGGATAGTTAAAGCAGAAGATCTTGTCATATTTGTGAAGGGATTAGAGATATGGGTTTACTTTAGACTTTTCTAGAAAAAGACAAATTTAAATATTATGTTCAAGCAGCATTTGTATAACTGTAAAATATAAATTTGCGTATATCCAGAAACTAAAAGAATATCATTTCTCAATATTTTTTAATTCTTCATAAAATTAAAAATAAAGCTAAAGTAAAAATAAATAAATAAATACATAAAATAACACACCAGTAATCTGGATACAATCTTTAGGTGTGAAACCAGGCCAAATTTAGCATTTCAAATACAGATTATATAAAATTTGGAGGTATTCATGTCATATCTGACTTGCTCAGACTCCTATTCAGGCTAAGAACAGTATTAACTTCCTAAAAAAAAAAAAAAAAAAAAAAAAGCAAAATGCTAGTTTAGAGACTATGTCTGTTAATTAATTTATCTTCAGATAAAAGGTAAATTATATTTGACTTTTTTTTCAGTTTCAGGTATAGGATTTAGTGATTCATTACTAACATACAACATCCAGTGCTCACTACAAGTATCCATCATCCATGTAGTTCATTCCCCTGACCGCCACCCTTCCAGCAATCCTCAGTTTTTTCTCAGTAGTTAAGAGTCTGTTTTATGGTTTGTTCTTTCTCTCCCCCCTATTATGTTCATCTGTTTTGTTTCTTAAATTCCACATATGAGTGAACTCATATGGTGTTTGTCTTTCTCTGACTGACTTATTTCTCTTAGCATAATCTTTGACTTAAATATCCAGGAAGTATCTATTATCTATTGATGTAGAAATATCCAGTATCCAGGAAAAACTGACTACTTCCCTTAACTGATTGACTAAATTTTTGTTTTGTTTTGTTTTCTTGAATGATTTATTTTTTGTAAGTTTCATTTTTTTTATCGTCGTCATTCCTGCTGGGTTTGGAAAGAAATAAGATTCTAAGCATATAGTGAACCTGTGCTATGAACATTGTTGGCAGGTCATTCTGGATGAGCTGATCAAATAAATGAAGTTGGCTTAATTCTAGGAGGCTATTTTGGGGGTCTTGGATGGAGAGATCACACATTTAATTGGAACTTTTCTAACCTAGTAGATCCTTAACATTAAACACCTATTTTCTCCCTGGATTACTGAAAACCATCATGTCTATTTTTATCTAAGGTTTGTATGCAAATTAAATAGAGTACAATGATACAAAATTACAGTGATATTTTAGATCATGGTAGCTGCCATGCTAATGTCTCATTCACAGACATTTATAAAGTGGACTTTAGAAAATACTATTTTCATGTAGTTTCCTAAAATCAGAAAGACTTTTGATTGTCAGAGGTATTGAGAGTTTGACCTATAACATATAAACTGCCTGTTGGGACACTGTCTCTTAGTTTTAGATTACATAAATCAGGATTATGAATTAAAGGGATAAGCTGAAGAAATTACCACATACATATATGACCAGACTCATTTTGAGTTATTGACTGCAGACAAATTCTACAAGCTGGCTAATGTCCCTCAATGAAAAGAGCTTTGCCAAAAGGGTGATAAATAATATGTAAAATCCTAATGACCTCTAATGAAAATTCTAGTCAATAGTTAAATAATCTAATAAACTAGAAACAGAAGAGCTGATATAGACACAATAAAATTATTTGTTTCTGGTCTTTCAGGCAGATACCAGCTGGTTGCCAGGGAATGATGCTTCCACAGACAATGGGGAGAACTTCCAATACAAAGCCTGATACTATTCTGGTAAAGTTCATGGACTTAGTAGTAAAGTTCCTATGGGGAAGTTGTCTAACCTCTCTGAACTCTAGTTTCCTCACTTGTTGCAAGAGAAAGTATAATACTCTCTCCTGGAACTGATGGAAGAATTAAATAAAATTACATTTGTGCTTGGCAGTTAATATCACCTGATAAATAGTAGCTGTTATTATTGCAATAGTTATTAGCTCCCATCCAAAACTATGCAGGACTTAGTAAGATACTTAGAAAGAAATCAGAAAGTTCAAGTGAAGAGAAATCCCAAAAGGATAAATACATGTAACTGTCAATTTACAAATGCTAAGTTGATTCGAAGAGAATTTTCAAAAGCAGGCAAATAACTGTCTAGAGGTTTGCCTTCTCTAAATAGGAGTGGTATGGAAAGCATTTTAAGGCAAATGATTATGTTTTATAGAGTGCTTCATATCATTTTTGCCTTGTGATGTGAGTACCTTATATTTTTATCATTGTTTTAATGTTAATATTATTTTATCAAAAACATTATTCTCCATTCAAACACATAGCATCTTTATGCGTTGCTTCAATTTTAATGTAACTCTTAACTGCATCCAAAGAATAAACAATTCTAGCTAAGTAACTCAATGGGAAAATATTATGCACAGTACACATTCACTTTGGAGCAGATTTTGCTGGAATACATTTCCTCCACTAGGTGAGTGGCATCTGTGATCAGATGAGTATGTCATACAGTCTCCTTCTCTGTATAAGGAGCTTTAGACAGAAAAAGAGATTGTGGCTTATGCCTGTGCTACTGGGCTATCACCATGTGCATCTGTGCAAAGAGCACGCTCTTAAAATGTATGTTGACCATTCTGGATCAGCACCTAAACCCTCAGGAGAATATAAAACACCGCATGGGGAGGAGTGGATTGCTCAGAGCATCAGAGTGGTTGGTGCCAGTATGACGGTTGCTATTCATTTTCCGCATTGACAAGAGGTGATTTAGTCGCCAGGAACATGTCCCCTATGCTGCCCGGTGATGGATAGAGCTGACACTCGAAACAAGAGGCTTCACTCTTTCCCAGGTAGCAGCAGCTTTCTTTTCTTTTGTTTGGTGATCTTGAAAGGGTTTGAAATCACGGCACTTAGAACAGTATGTTGTGGTAGTGGTTTCTCAACAGGATCTGCAGTGACGTAGCGAATGAATGCATGAGCTAATTGATAAGCTAATGGTTAAACTATAGCTTTAATTTCTACCGAAGAATCTTCGGATGGAGATAATCAGCCAGCTAATAAGAATGGCAATACGTATTTGTTGAATCTCTGCTAATGTGCTAGGCTCTATACTGTTTAACCTTTAATTCTCACCCTAAACTTTAATTTTCACCTTTAATTCTCAGGGAAAAAAAAAAACCATGAAGTAGCTACTATTTTAATTTCGAAGGAAAAACTGAGATTTATAATTTGAGAACGTTGCCCAAGGACATCTAGCTGATCATCTGAACCTTGTGTCTTACTTCTGAGTGTGTGTTATCACCAGTGCCTAATGCCCCTCCCAGCTCTCGAGAGCCGGCGCGTGCCAGTAGCAGGGACTTGGTGACCTCGGAGGCCCAGATAATTTCATTAGAATTGCCACAGACATTTGCCTGGCATACTGGTTGACTTGGACTGGTATTCTAGTTCCAGAAGGAGTCATAGTGCCACTTTTGTTACCCTCTGATTCCTGTGATTTTGTTCCTAAAGCCCTGCTAAAACAAAGAGGACTTTCCACTCTGTTCCTACAATACTTGGAACGGAGGGAAAATACAAGATCCACAGCAGGGAGGGAATGCCTTTGCTGTGTTCCAGATGCTCATCAGTGACTCTGGCTTAGACAAGACGACTAATATCCCCTTAAGTTCCAAACTTTATCTTAAATGCATGATCTTATCTTAATGTACTAATCCCAGAGTCCTACTAGATGCATTATGATTCAGAGTGTAGGCTTGTTTGATTCCCAATGCCAATTCTTGATTCTCCCAGTAGAAGGAGGAAAAGGGAGGATGTCCAGGGAATAGAGGCAGTGCATAGAGTAGTGAACATTTAGGTGGCTCTTCTCAAATTTGTTCTTCCAGCTGCTTGCTGACGGTCATGGGCAAAAAAGATTTCTCCAGCACTATTTCAGACTCTGGGGTATCCCAGAGATGACCCTTGTAGCACCACACCTGTCTGACTGGACATTAGTTTTGTATTTTCTTTAGAATATACCATATAGGCTAAATATTTTGCTATTATTTCCTTTCGACTCTTTCCCAACATTGGAAACAAGTAAAACATCCATTTTGGAAAATGTAAATGGCTTAAGAGTATGGCCCATGATTCTCACAGGCCTGAAATAGTAACATTTTAAATTTCTTGACAATAAAGATGGGGATAAAAACAGAACATGAAAGTCAAACCTGTAACAAAGAAACTCATTATACCATATTTTTTCCCTATATTAAACCATAAGCGCTACACACAACTGTAGCCTTTAATTTTATTAAGCCTCTTAGCAGAAATGAAATCTCTTGGCATCTCATTTGGCATGTGTATTTCCAGCTGAAAGACACAAAGGAGGCTTATCTTCAAAGACTTTTCATCTTTATCTAAAAATGGCATTCCTCATTGCCCCTTTTATATGGGGTGAATAAAAATGACTCCATATTTTCAGCACATATGGTTTCCTTGGTACAGAATTATCCTGCGACACAAAAGACGAAAGTACATAACACTTGAAAATAATGAGCAATAACAGAATTCCCTGCACAAAGATAATGACTTCATTCTTTTCTGGCCTCACTAATCCAATGACTCAAAAATCTAATGACTAAAAATCTAAGAATGATAGTCCACTTCTTTGTCCAGTTTGAACAAACCTACAGAGATTCTAAAAGGTTAAGAACAGATACCATCAAAGGTAATCCAAATGATTCTATAAGGGCCATGAAAGAGACTTCCATTCAATCTTGAAAACAGCAGGACGTCCCAAGGAAGCGGAGTCACACTTTAGAGAGACAGGCTCTTAACTCACAGAGCAGTCCCTACGAATAGGAATAGCTACCATTTACTGAGTGCTTACTACCGGACAGGCACTTTGCTATGCATTTTAAATATTTTTTTTTCAACGTTTTTATTTATTTTTGGGACAGAGAGAGACAGAGCATGAACGGGGGAGGGGCAGAGACAGAGGGAGACACAGAATCGGAAACAGGCTCCAGGCTCCGAGCCATCCGCCCAGAGCCCGACGCGGGGCTCGAAATCACGGACCGCGAGATCGTGACCTGGCTGAAGTCGGACGCCTAACCGACTGCGCCACCCAGGCGCCCCTGCTATGCATTTTAGATGTATTTCTCATTTAATTGTCTCAACAATGATATCCCACTGGCATATCATGATCCCATTAAAGAAACTGTGGCACAGACAGGTTAATTAACATGTGCAAGGTCATATAGCTGACACACTGGAGAATTATCTGATTATATCCAAGGACTGTCTGCCTCTAACATCCATGCTTTTCATCTCTGTGAATAAGGTTTCTGTTAGGTCTATAACAATATGGAGTTACCGTGCACCTGTGAACCCACTTAATCAACCTCACACTCAGGGCTGGAACCCTATTTGTAGCATCTTTGACATAAATTTGTACTTATCGAAGCTCTGTCTAAGCATTGCTGGCAATGGAAAGGTCAGTGTGAGAGAAGGGTAAGAGAAAAACAAGCAAAAAAATGTTTTTCTTTTCACACCACACACATTAGTTCTTACAAAAACCTGAAAGAAAGATGGATATCACTACAGACATTTTATGAGTAAGGAAACTGAGGTTCAGCAAATTTGAGTAAGTGATTCCTAAGACGTGCAACCAGTACGTGGTGTGGCTGGTTTTTCTGATTCTAAAGCTTAACTTCTTTTTTCCACCAGCCTACCCACCTCTGGACAGACACTCGTAACAAGGCATTAATTCCACTTTTGAATGTAGGATCAATGTTTATAGTGTAGTTTTTTCACCTTAGGCCCACAAAAGCAGACAAATGGAATGACATATTTTTCGAAAATCTCACATGTTGATCCTCTGTTAAAGAGTAACACAGAGTAAGTCTAAGCTTTCTTTGAAATGGCAGACTTTCAAAAATTTTAGGCGAGTTATCATATGTCTCCAGCAACTAGGCTTATTTTCAGCCTAGGTAAAATGAGTTCCTTCCCTAATTCCCTCTACATTTTCCTCCTGTTTCCTTCAAATATTGTTTAAAACCATAGTTTCTGTTTTTCTTACATGTTTTAAAAAATAATCAACTATAGTGGCATCTCCTCTGCTTTGAAGATAAAAAGATCTGGGAGTGTTAATCTTCAGAGCTTCTTAAGAAATTTACTTTCCTCATAGGGACAGACTTCCTTGTTCTTTGCCATCCCAGTCGTGTTCCTCTGGATTGTCAATGTTGTTCTCAAGTTGTGTCATCCAGGACTGAGAAAAATAGTCTAGCCAGGACCAGACATTGCGCTAAACTCTGTATTTCTAATAGAATAGTGGTTAAGCATTTAGGCCATGAAGTCAGATTGCTTGATTTCAAATACTGGCTCAGTCACTTTCCAGCGATATGATTTTAAATTAGCTTTTTAACTTGTTGATGCCTCAGTTTTCCTCAGAGAAAATGGGATGATTAAATACCACCACTGCATTGAGCTCTCCATCTGAGTTCATCCCCTAACTCTGCTTTCTCTCCTATAACAATAAAAGAACTGCTCATACTTCTATTAAAGGCTAAGCCTCCACTTTGGCAGTAGCTCCCATACCTTTTTGACTATTCAAGGACATTGCCCCAGTATCTCTTTACTCTCTTCCGAATCATGAAATTTCCCTTCTTAAATGTATTTTTCTCAACAGCAGTCTTATATGCCCATTGTTTACAATTCCAATCCTCCCTCTCTCTCTTGAATCTACTCGTTAGACTGTTTCTCTACCACTGCAGTCAATTGGATCATGTCAAAGTCACCAATTACCCTCACGCTATTCTGCTGATCAGCAACACTTGATTATTCTCACCTTCTTGAAGGACTCTGTTTACTTGGCCTCCAGGAATCCACACGCTCTTGGCTTCCCTCTATTTTCACTAGCTGGTTCTTTTTGGTTTCCCTCCCGCTCTTTCTAACTGAATATTGGAGTACTTCTGTTTTTTCCTGATGTGGGTCTCATCTCCATTCAGTCTATGTTCATTCCCTTGGTGACATCATCCAGTTACATAGTTCTAAAGGCCATCTATATACTAATGATTCTGAATTCATATCTCCCTTCTGGATCTCAAGCTTTTGCATCGAACTGCCAACCAATCTCTCCACTGGCGAGTCTGCAGGCACGTCAAATACAATATCCCCCAAAACGGAGCTTAGGTTCTCCCCAAAAGAATTTTGTCTACAGTTTCCCCAACTCTGTTCTTCCAGTTCCTCAGTTCAAAAATCTTAGAGTCATCCTTAACTACTCTATTTCTTTTACGACATAGATCCAAACTATGAGCAAATCTATCAGTGCACTGATTTAACTAAATGTCCTTTGAATAGTTAACCTCCCTCCTGTAATTTGCTAACAATCTTATTTTCAAAATTTCTAAACCGTGTTTGTGTCTAACAATGCCAGCTGGAATGTAGTTCTCCTTACCCGATAGGATGGAGGTCAGATAGTAGTTGGTTGGATAGTTCTTCTACTGACTCTGGTCTATGAACAATAGGTTATAATAAATATAGATGTGTTCACGTTCTTTAAAGTGATCCCATTGAAGATATATGACATTATTTGATTTGTATGCTTCCTCCGCTAAAAGCATCTTTCTACTTTAATTTGGACTATGCGTTTATAGTTATTTAGCAAACTATACAGGAAAACTTGTGTGTGTGGGAGTGTCACAATCAGTTTTTGACCAAAAATATTGTTCACAAGTTTATTTCCTACTCTTATTTTTTTCTCCCCCCACCAAGTTTTAATTTAAATTCCATTAACATACAGTGTAATATTAGTTTCAAGTGTAGAATTTAGTGGTTCATCACTTACATACAACAGCCAGCATTCATCACAGCAAGTGCCCTCCTTAATCCCTATCACTTATTTAACCCATTCCCTACCCACCTCGCCTCTGGTAACTATCAGTTGGTTCTCTATAATTAAGGTCTGTCTCTTGGTTTTCCTCTTTTTCTGCCCCATGTTCATTTGACTATGTTTCTTAAATTCCACGTGTGAGTGAAAACATGTTATTTGTCTTTCTCTGACTTATTTCACTTAGTGTAATAGTCTCTAGCTCCATCCATGTTGTTGCAAATGGCAAGATTTCATTATTCTTGATGGCTGAGTAATATTCATACACACACACACACACACACGCACATACATACTTACATACATACAACATCTTTATCCATTCATCAGTTGTTAGACACTGGGCTGTTTCCATAGGTTGTCTGTTGTTGGTAATGTTACTATAAACATCAGGGTGCATGTAACCCTTGGAATTAGTATTTTTGTTTCCTTTGGGTAAATACCTTGTAGTAGTAGTAGCTTGGTGAGGATTTGGAGAAAGGGGCACCCTTTACACTGTTGGTGGGAATGCAAACTGGTGCAGCCACTCTTAAAAAACTGTATGGAGTTTCCTCAAAAAGTTAAACATAGAACTACCCTATGATCCAGCAACTTCACTCTTATTTATTTCTAATCATCACCTTCAAGGTAACAATTTCCAACACCTTGAACATTTAAACATGTGACCCAGGGTTTAAATGAAATTTCTAAAGAGAAGTTGTAAAGATACTTTGAAGAATAAGGACATACTTTTCTGAAGGAGCTACTTTGAAGAGAAAGCACTTATGCACATATTTATGCATTGATAAAAATAGAAGAACTTGATCCATAACACTGTATATATTCCTCATATCTTAAAATGATTTATACTCTTAGGAGAAAGCTCCCCTGCCCATAAGCTACAGCAGAATGTTATGCATTAGAATTAACAATTTTCATTTAAGGGTTCCATTTTCATATCAGATTTATTTTCATAAAATGCATTAGCTTTCTCCTTAAAATTTAGTAAATCTGCACAAAAATCATAGTCGTGGAGATATAGTTAAAACCAAGATTGAGTTTTAAAAGTAATAAGTAAAAGGTAAGTGTACCATTTGCTTAGTATATGCTGAGTGTGGTATGCACTGTGGGAAAAGAAGTATGAAAAATAGACTCTATTCTCAAAAGAGGCTACAGTGTTTGGGGAGATGAGAATAACATAGTGAACAGTAGTTAACCGGAGAAGACATTTCATAATTAAATGCTATACTTGTAAGTGGTTCCAGGTTCTGTACACGAAGGAGGGGGAGACTTATAAGGTTTAAGGTAGTTATAGGAGATCTTTAAATTGGGTCTTGGAACCTGAGAAAGGAAAAATAATTTTCATCAATGAGTTAAAAAAAAGGGAACCACTGACAGAAGCTAGGAAATAAGAATCAGTCTAGTAAGTAGGAAAAGTAAAAAGAAACCTGCACATTCAGTGTAAGGCTTCATGGTTGGGAAAAATCTTAAATGAGGCTGTGTAACAAGGGTAGATCTAATTGTGAAGTGTCATGAATGTCTGGAGAAAAGCTTTGACTTGAGGTGGTAGGTAATTGGGAATCAATAGGTTCCTTAGCAAGAGAACGGTGTGATGAAATGGTGCTTTATTAAAACAAATTTGCTGGCAGGCTGCAGGATAGAACAAAAAGAGAAGTAAGAGAACCGGTAGAAAACCCCAAAGTAAAGAGAGCATGAATTTGGTCTTTTTGAGCATTCTTTTAGCCTAAGGCATTCTTGAGCAAATGCAGCAAAAATAATATGAAAAATAACTTTTATGATCTTGAGTTTTATGATTTTTTTAATCTGCGAGTGACTTGTAGATACAATGTCATATTTTGAGGCACTTAATCAATAATTCTAATTTTTATCTCACAGTTTTCTAGTTTGAAGCCGTTAAGCCTTGCTTTTCATGTCTCATTCAAAAAACATTGAAATGCTGGCAGGCCTTGGGACCTGAGAGTGTCAGGCTTGAGAATAAAATATTCTTGAAGAGATGAAGTTCCTTTTTCCTGGTATTGGCCATTCTTTAATTGGAAAGGTAGAAATATTCAAATTGCATAGGTATGGTCATGACACCTTAAGCAGTGCTCACAAGTCTTCAGGATTTCACTTTAGTTGTCAAAGCATAATGACCTGGGTTTTCAAAGCAAACAGTTGTTTGGATTCTAGAGCAATATATTCCTCTATCTTCAGTAATCCTTTGATGTGTAGGAAGAGCAAAGAATTCTGCTTTAAGCAACTTTTTTCCAAGTTTCAAAAAACAGGGGTAAGAATGTGAGGATTTAATAAAAAATAAAACCTGTGTTTACATTATTTGTTATTGTTCTTGTTGTCGAAGTGTCTACCCCTGCTTTGCAATTAGAAGGAAATAGATCAGCAGCTCTATAAGCTTCAGCTCTTTGTGGTTTCATTACAGGCTGGCTTTACCCCACTATCTCTGTATATATTAAAGAGAAGAAAACAACGTTTAGGAACAATAAGCCAAAATTTTTCCTAAAAGACATTGAAAAGTGAGTATTAATTCATTGGACAACGAGCTGCTTCTTTGATATAACGTTTATGTCCTGGGAAGAACAAAGCATGCTCGACTTAGACTAACAGTACTTGTGAGCACTGCTTAAGGTGTCATGACCATATCTATGCAATTTGAATATTTCTACCTTTTCAATTAAAGAATGGCCAATACCAGGAAAAAGGAACTTCGTCTCTTCAAGAATATTTTATTCCTGTTTCCAAACAGGAGGGAAATTGGGTCATGCAGGAAAACATTTTTCCCCAAAATATGTTTTGTGGTGTGTGACACTCTGAAGGATGAGGCATTAACTCTAGGAAATACGGTATTCATTGTCCCATTACTTCTTTTAGATGTAATTAAGCAATATTAGGTTTACCACAAATATGCGTTATTAACACCAGTGAGTTTGCTTACATTGGTATAAAAAATAAGTTAATATTTTTCTAAAAGATCTCTCCTTAAAGAAAATGTTTTCTCTTGTATTTTAATGGAATATAGTCTTCCAGAAATTCTCTAGACATTTCCGTTCTGGTCTAGGGTAGGCTACTTCTTTCATAATGGTACGGAATGCTGCATAATCTATAAGCATCGTGTTACATTGGTCACTCCACATCTGGAAAGTTATAATATCATAATACTTAAAAATAAGAAGTGATTTGGGATGCCTGGGTGGCTCAGTTGGTTGGGTTTCCAACACTCTTGATTTCAACTCAGAGCATGATCCCAGGGTCATGGGATTGAGCCCCACGTCGGGCTCTATGCTGAACATGCTTAAGATTCTCTGTCTCCCTCCCTCTGCTCCTTTTCCTTGCTCATGCTCTTTCTTTCTCTCTCAAATTAAGAAAAAGAAAAAAAAGATGTGACATATCAGGCATAGTATTACCTGTGATAGACAAACCAAGGTGGGATTTTAGGTTTGAGAACATCCTCTGGCTTCCCTTTGGTATTCAAAATGAGAAGCTGAATTGCAATATAGCCAGCTGGTGACTTCTGGGTTGGACATTTCATAATCTGAGACACAAACACTGAAAGGGAAGCTAGCTTTAACTTGGTACCTCAAAAGGTTAGTAGAAAAACTTAGGCCTTTACTTTGATAATGATCATTATTATGTCAACAGTATATGTTTATTATCCATGTGTACATGTGCCAAAACTTTTGAACAAGACAAGTCAGTGCTCATTAGGCCTTTACTGTGTGCCAGAGAATGTTGTAAGTTCTTTACTGTATTAACTTATTTAACCATAATAATATCCCGTTAGATAAGTAATATTGTTATCTCAATTCTATAAATGAGGGAAGATCATTGTAGGTGGAATATGGATAAGAATTTTTATATTTTAATAAAATTTCTAGCTTAGATGTACTTTAATGTCTATTTTAAAATAATAGCTTTCTACATACAGACGCCATAAAAGTTTCCTTTAAAATATATATGGGGGTGCCTGGGTGACTCAGTCGGTTGAGTGTCTGATTTTGGCTCAAGTCATGATCTCCCGGCTTGTGAGTTTGAGCCCC
Source organism: Lynx rufus (assembly GCF_022079265.1). NCBI lineage: Eukaryota > Metazoa > Chordata > Mammalia > Carnivora > Felidae > Lynx > Lynx rufus. The sequence continues at coordinate 36,650,723 of NW_025814845.1, read as the reverse complement.
GCATTGGGCTCTGTGCTGACAGCTCAGAGCCTGGAGCCTGCTTCAGATTCTGTGTCTCCTTCTCTCTCTCTCTCTGCCCCTCTCCCATTCGCTCTGTCTTTCTCTCAAAAGTAAATAAAAACACTAAAAAAATTACATGTATATGTATTTATGTATATATGACATACATATATACATATGCAAAAAATGAGTCAATAATTTCAGATGATATGGCAGAATTCATGCAAGTGGTACTAAGATACTGAAGATGGAAATGATGGCTTAATGGAATCAATTGAGGGTACTGGAGAAGATTACTTTTAAAATTTCACAAATTTGGGGCGCCTGGGTGGCTCAGTAGGTTAAGCGTCTGACTTCAGCTCAGGTCACGATCTCACGGTCCATGAGTTCGAGCCCCGCATGGGGCTCTGGGCTGATGGCTCAGAGCCTGGAGCCTGCTTCCGATTCTGTGTCTCCCTCTCTCTCTGCCCCTCCCCCGTTCATGCTCTGTCTCTCTCTGTCTCAAAAATAAATAAACGTTAAAAAATTTTTTTTTAAATTTCACAAATTTTATTAGGTTGTCAAAACCTAATACACCTTCTTGGAAAATGTGTGTGGTGTTTTTAATACCATAACTAGGATCTAAAATTCAGAACACATCTTTAACATATTTGGTTTTCCTTTCCTTTTTTGTTCTCCCCTTCCTTCCTTCTTTCCCTTCTTTTCTTCCTTCCTTCCTGCCTTCCTGCCTTCCATCCCTCTTCTTTCCTTCTTTCTTCTTCTTAGATTTTTCTCTCTCATTCTTTTCTTCTTTGCTAAGAGTTCAGATTTTGGACTATACCATAAGAGAATTTCAGAAGATGCTGTTCTTTTTTAAGATATTTATGGTCACCGTTTTTACTTAATCATCTACATTAATTTCATTAAGGAGGTTTAATCATAATGACACATCCACAGATCACATGGCCAAACAATCGTTATAGTAATTGCATAATGATTTAAATTGGTCTTTTAGTACTTGAATTAGTCACATCTCCATATTTATCAAAAAAGAGACTCTGACCAATATTTAATCATAAAGAGTTTCACATGTAGATAGATGACTAAAGAACATTAAAAATAAAAATAAAAACTTTGAAAAGAAAAAAATAGCAGCCCTTTCACTGGAGAACATTTCAAATTGCTTTCTCTGTATGCCGCTGATGAAACTCTAAAATATGTCAACTACAGTGTGAGGGGAATAGCAATACTGTGCTCTTTGGTTGGAATTGCAAAGAAAGTCTCCAGGCATTCTTCCTAATAGAGTGAACTACCTATTCTTTATGCATGGCCTCTTTTTTCTCTCTTCCATTTGAAGAAGTTTCTTTCTCCTAACAGGATGCATTTGTCAATATCAGCCAGCCTTCCTCTGCAAACACTGCGTCAGCCCACATATTTATTCTCTACAATCAACTCAACAATATCTTTGCCCAGCATATCTCACAGTAAGCCCTGTGTGATCTGCCCAGGACTCCTGAATGTAATCATAACTGCTTCTATATACAGAAAGTCCTTAGGAGAGAGAAATAATTTTTTTCAGGGTGTACAATCAATGTAGAGAGCTAATATGAAACAGTTAGGACCCCAAACTGCTTTAAAAATCAATAGCGGTGGGTTTTTTTTTTTTTTTTGGATCAGTATTTTCAAAATAATTGCCTCTACGTTTTACTTTACTTTATCATGAAGATGAAATGATCCTCCAAGAAATAGTGGGAAACTCTGTTTTTCTTTTACATTCAATAAATGTAGCCATTCATTTTATTCTCATGCACAACTCACGGCCAAGCACTATCAAGAACATCAAAAAATCGATTCAGAGTAGAGCTAGGTAAGCAAATACGGCAAGGGAGTTCTCAAAATCCCTGTCAGGCCACAGGTTTCTGGTTAACATTAAATTCATTTCTGAAACCTAAAACTTAGAAGCGTCTCTTGCAATTTTGAGTCATTACTGTGCATTAGAAAACCTGACAAAGTTGTGTACATTTTATAAAGCTCACACACTTGGCAGAACTATTCCCATTTATGCTGGGTACCCTCTCCAAGTATTTTCATTCCGATAATGGTGAGCAATGAAAGCATCAGACAGAGAAGACTGTCCTCTCGGAAATAACCTGCAGGGAAAGACAAGCTTAAACGGGACGGCGAAAAGTTGCTCTGTGTAGGAGCTAAGAATATAGGCTGAAATGAGGAAACTTGGGTTAAAATCTGCTTTCAAAATTATGATGGTTTTGCAAAATCACTTCCCAAGGTAAAGAGTAGCAGGTACACTGTGCTATATTCAGGCAAAGGTGGTGACAATATGTGTGTGTCTAATAGAAGGAAAATATTAAAGAAAATTAAAGTGTTACAGGGGAAGAAAATGGGAAAGCGTTGAGACCACAATGGAAGTAATACTTCTTTTGTTTCATTGTTTGACTTTAGAACTATGTCAATGTTTTATATAATTATGAAATAGAATTAAATCAAATTTAAAAAATCTAAACCAAAAGCAAAATGCATTTTAAGGGGTGGCTTAACCGTATAGTACAGCACTATTCCTAAACTGAAGCTTAAAATGTAACTTTAAAAATAGTAATTCTACTCTATGTCCCTAATAGGATATGCCCTAAAGGCAAAATCACTGCAAAGAACTCTTAACCTGTTTCTAGTAATCCCATCATTAGTAACAATGATGTTGGTAGTTTTATTAAAAAATATTATTATTGTTGTTTTTAAAATGTTACATATATAAATATAATTTTTTATATATAAAACAGGATAAACTAAATAAATAATCATGTTTATACATTAGGATTCAATATTTATAATAAAGATGAAAGAAACAAACATAAAATCAAAGAAGTTGAATAAAAGCCCTATAATTTTAATTTTTTTTGTTTATTTATTTTTGAGACAGAGAGAGACAGATTATGAATGGGGGAGGGTCAGAGAGAGGGAGACACAGAATCTGAAACAGGCTCCAGGCTCTGAGCCGTCAGCCCAGAGCCCCACGCGAGGCTCAAACTCACAGACCGCGAGATCGTGACCTGAGCTGAAGTCGGATGCTTAACCGACTGAGCCACCCAGGCGCCCCTTAAAGTCTTTTTTTTTTAATTTTTTTAAAAGCCCTATAATTTTAAATTTGAATTAGAAATGTCCAAATGAACTTGTGATGTGTCTCCTCTACTTGTAGGACAGACGACGGACAAGCTGAGGTATCAGAAGACAAGGAAGCTGTCAATGACTACTGAGATCATATGTTGAAAGAACTCAGGAGCCAACTTAAAGGGATTGCCAGGCCAGTGGCCAAAGATGAGACAAAGTGAGTGTCAAAAGTAGCAACAGGTGGAGTGGACTGCAACAGACATACCTGTCACAACCCATGATCTCATGATAAACACACACAAAAAAACCCAACAAAACGTCAAACCTCAGTGGTCACATTTGGGAGATTCTAGGGAAACAAGTAGTTATTTGTAAAACTGCTAAATAAAGGGAAACAATCAAGCATTTATCCTGTCTTCCCTGCAACAAGTTTATTTCAGGATTACCAAACAGTTGATCAGGGGAAGTTCTTGTTTAGAGAAAAATCTAGATAATAAATTAAGAAGGAATGATGGAATATCACCAGTTTGCAAAGTCTAAATAGGTGTAGGAAAAGATTAGCAGTAGCTGCTAAACTTGTCATGGGCTGAACTGTGTTTCCCTACATTAATATGTTGAAGTTCTAACATCCAGTACCTCAGAGTGTGACCTTATTTGGAGGTAGGGTCTTAATGGAGGTAATCAATTTAAAGTGAGGTCGTTGGGGTAGGTCCTAATCCAATATGACCAGTGTCCTTTAAAAAAGAGGACACAGAGATACACATGGAAAGAAGGCAATGTGAAGAGACACAGGGAGAAACTGGTCATGCCAGCATGCCAAGGAGAGAGGTCTAGAACAGATCCTTTCCTCACAGCCCCCAATAGGAACCAACCTTGTTGACTCCAGAACTGTCAGACTACAGATTTCTGTTGTCACCCATGTTGTGGTATTTTGTTACAGCAGCCTTAGCAAACTAATATGATTACATACAAAATTAACAGGATTATTATACCATTATTACACCATTATAAGATCAAGTTGTCAATGGCTAAATCTGCTCATCAGTCTTCACCTCACAAACACAGAGACAAGCAGGCATTCTGTGTCTCCTGATAGAAGTGTACGATATGGCTTATGAAGCAGTGTTGCCAAAGCACAACAAAATAATCTAAATCTGATCAAGCTTCAAATACAGGGCATAGAGAAACACATTTATAATAAGTGGATGTAATCGTAAAAGATTCATGTTTTTTTTTCTTAGAGCAATTTACAGGGAGGGAAATATAGGAACAGGAAGTAAAGGAGATTATGGTATTTAGATAGTTTATTAGTTAAATGTAATGTGTGTAATTGTTTGACCTGTTTCACCTTGACAAATAATAAATCATGAGGCAAGAAAAGTTACTTTGGATTCTCTTAGTGTTGTTCTACAGTATAATAATAGTAAACAATTCATAGTGTTGGGGTAAAAATTAAATATGGAAATAGGGGTAGAACACCTAGCATAGTATAGTTTTAACTATTTACATAGTTGGGTATTGGTTAGCACTCTTACATACTTGGGTAGTAGAATAGCACTTGTGCATAGTATAGTTGCAATTATTTATATGCTTGGTTATTAGCTAAATCCCTTGCCTTCATCGCTATAAATATTCATTTAAATGATGTGGTATGTGTGACTTACTCTATATGTGCTTATATGTGCACACAAGCCCACATAAACACTCAACATACTTACAAGGTCCCATGTGAGCCAGTATTGGGCCAGAAAGATTTTCACTATTCACTCCACTCCCCATTCTCACATAGCTCCTCAAAACCACCTGTCCCCATGCTCACCTTTGCTAGAAAATGCAGGAAAGAAGCATTATGAACTTTTGAAAGAAAAACCAAGGCAAGGGTTAGGAGGGAAAGGCAAAAGGAAGGGCAGTTTTAAGAAGGTTAAATATCCCACTAAATATGTCCCCAGAATTAAGTCATCCATTTCTGCCATTTTCGGGGAAAGATAAACACAGTTTTTCAGCATCCACAGGGTCAGGCCTTGGAGAGAATCAGTGTTTGCAGCCAGCTGGATCATGTTTGGACAAGAGGCAGAACACATCTGGTCATTAATAGTGATAATCGCTCTTTGGTTAAGAGCCATAATTTAGTTATAGGAAATGTTGCAGCTGACATCTATTGTGAGTCAGGTGACCACATCCTACAAATTTTCATTTCAATTTTTCAAACATTTATTTGGTTTGAGAGAGGAGATCAAAGGTTAAAGAAATACAGTTCACATTTTCAGTGGATATACAATCTTGTTTGTATCACAGGAAAATAACTCTGAGACAGAGAAAGATATAACATCAAAAGAGTATTACAAATCCCATGGGCCTACATGAGATTAAAGCAAAGTAAGGTATCAAATCAGAGAGAGTTTTTATCTGGTTAAAAAGATTGTGAAAGTCCTCCGAGAGAAAGTGGAATTTGAGAGAGGCTTGTAACAAAAAGGGATAAAATGGGAGACAGTGATAGAGTGAGGGAAAGGGGGTTTGGGGATAGAGAAGGGAAGGGCATCTCAGCAGGGCTGTAAGGTTGTCAGATAAAATACAAGATACCTAGTGAAATTTGAATTTCAGGTAAATCATTCAGCAAATCATTCTTTAGTATAAATATACTATTTATACTATGAATTTCAGCAAATCATTCTCTAGTATAAATATAATCTATTTGGGTCATATATTTGGGTCATACTTGAGTTTGAAACACCCTGCATGTGTTTAGAGAAAACAAGTAAGTTGTTTTATAAAAGTTTAGGTTTCAGAGAGGAAGAAAATGGCTGATTATGTGGGAAAGTTGTTTGGTGACATATAGACGGTCTTAGATTATAGACAGAAGAATGAAAATGTAATTTTATAGGGACTGTGGAGACATTTTTTTTTTTCATGTGGGAGTGATTTGATCTGACATGCTGTAGGAATAAGATGGCAGTGGTGAGAACAAGAACAACTGTGACAGGAAATTGGCCAGGAAGTGACAGACAGTGAGGATGTTAAGTGAGATGATGGAAATGGTTTGCAAATGGACATAGCTGAGATACAGCAGAGTGGAAGCAACAGATTGGACCTCGGGACAAAAGAGATGTAGAGGCAAAACTGCCTACAAGTATATCCCTATTGACTTGGAGAATGACGGCTTTTGTTAACAGCTGTGTAAGGAGGAGAACCTGGTTTTAGGAAAAACAGATAATAGGGAAATAAGGGCCATGTCAGGAGTATCTGACCGGGTGGGCATCCAGATACAAATGCTCAGTAAGTAATTACAAATATTTTTCTGAGCTCAATAAATTGGGATTTTAGATATTTAAGCTGTCACATCAGTGAGTTGGTCAAAACTCAAAGAATCTTTCTAGCTCACTAGAGGCAAGAGAGCAACTGGTGAGGGAATAGCAAAAAGACCAAAAGAAGAGCAATAATGAAAAGCTTGGGGGCAGGTCTTGGAAGTCCTGAAGTCGAGGTCGGTCACCACTCTTATATCATGCAGAGAAGTCAGGAGTATAGATTGAGAACCAGTAACAGTGCCGTTAATTTTGGACAGAGCTGTTTTAGGAAAGTACCATGGGCGGCAGCCAGGGTTTTGGAGACAGAGGTGTAAATGGTGAGGGAGTAGAGGAAACCAAAGAGGTGAAGTGTGAGATGACCGGTTTGAGGACAAAACCAAGGGGAAGGAACCCATGGAGAGGGAAGACTGAAGATTCGCTAAAAGCAGGGATCAAAGTCTGAAAAGAGTGTGCAGCAATAAAATTAAATGCATACGTGGAGAGACTGGCCTTCAAAAGAGGAGAAAATCTCCCTCAGAGTTAAATGGAAGGTAGGAAGACAGAAGCTTAAGGATTCGATGCATGACACTGAGGAATTTGGTTGTTTGGTCTCCACTTTTGAGTAAGAAAGGAAATGACATCATAATTTGGCTATTGTTGAAAGTGCTGCTATAAACATTGGGGTACAGGTGCCCCTATCCACCAGCACTCCTGTATCCCTTGGGTAAATTTCTAGCAGTGCTATTGCTGGGTCATAGGGTAGATCTATTTTTAACTTTTTGGGGAACCTCCACACTGTTTTCCAAAGCAGCCAAATTATGGAAAGAGCCTAAATGTCCATCAACTGATGAATGGATAAAGAAATTGTGGTTTATATACACAATGGAGTACTACGTGGCAATGAGAAAGAATGAAATATGGCCCTTTGTAGCAACGTGGATGGAACTGGAGAGTGTGATGCTAAGTGAAATTAGCCATACAGAGAAAGACAGATACCATATGTTTTCACTCTTATGTGGATCCTGAGAAACTTAACAGAAGACTATGGGGGCGGGGAAGGAAAAAAAAAGTTTGAGAGGGAGGGAGACAAACCATAAAAGACTCTTAAAAACTGAGAACACAAAATTGCACCAGCATTCTTCTCAAAGCTAGAACAAGCAGTCCTAAAATTTGTATGGAACCACAAAAGGCCCCGAATAGCCAAAGCAATTTTGAAGAAGAAGACCAAAGCAGGAGGCATCACAATCCCAGACTAGCCTCTACTACAAAGCTGTCATCATCAAGACAGCATGGTATTAGCACAAAAACAGACACGTAGACCAATGGAACAGAAGAGAAACTCCAGAACTAGACCCACATAAGTATGGCCAACTAATCTTTGACAAAGCAGGAAAGAATATCCAATGGAAAAAAGACAGTCTCTTTAACAAATGGTTCTGGGAGAACTGGACAGCAACATGCAGAAGGTTGAAGCTAGACCACTTTCTTACACCATTCAGAAAAACACACTCAAAATGGATAAAGGACCTGAATGTGAGACAGGAAACCATCAAAACTCTAGAGAAGAAAGCAGGATAAAACCTCTCTGACCTCAGCTGCAGCAATTTCGTACTTGACACATCTCCAAAGGCAAGGGAATTAAAAACAAAAATGAACTATTGGGACCTCATGAAGATAAAAAGCTTCTGCACAGCAAAGGAAACAATCAACAAAACTAAAAGGCAACCAGTGGAATGGGAAAAGATATTTGCAAATGAATATCGGACAAAGGGCTAGTATCCAAAAATCTATAAAAAGCTCACCAAACTCCACACCCAAAAAACAAATAATCCAGTGAAGAAATGGGCAGAAAAACATGAATAGACACTTCTCTAATGAAGACATCCAGATGGCCAACAGGCACATGAAAAGATGCTCAACGTCGCTCCTCATCAGGAAAATACAAATCAAAACCACACTCAGATATCACCTCACGCCGGTCAGAGTGGCTAAAACGAACAAATCAGGAGACTATAGATGCTGGAGAGTATGTGGAGAAATGGGAACCCTCTTGCACTGTTGGTGGAAATGCAAACTGGTGCAGCCCCTCTTGGAAAACAGTGTGGAGGTTCCTCAAAAAATTAAAAATAGACCTACCCTATGACCCGCAGTAGCACTACTAGGAATTTACCCAAGGGATACAGGAGTACTGATGCATAGGGGCACTTGTACCCCAATGTTTATAGCAGCACTTTCAACAACAGCCAAATTATGGAAAGAGCCTAAATGTCCATCAACTAACGAATGGATAAAGAAATTGTGGTTCATATACACAGTGGAATACTACGTGGCAATGAGAAAGAATGAAATATGGCCTTTTGTAGCAACGTGGATGGAACTGGAGAGTGTTATTCTAAGTGAAATAAGTCATACAGAGAAAGACAGATACCATATATTTTCACTTTTATGTGGATCCTGACAAACTTAACAGAAGTCCATGGGGGAGGGGAAGGAAAAAAAAAAAAAAAAAAAAAAGGACGTTAGAGTGGGAGAGAGCCAAAGCATAAGAGACTCTTAAAAAACTGAGAACAAACTGAGGGTTGATGGGGGTTAGGAGGGAGGGGAGGGTGGGTGATGGGTATTGAGGAGGGCACCTTTTGGGATGAGCACTGGGTGTTGTATGGAAACCAATTTGACAATAAATTTCATATTATAAAAAAGAAAGGAAATGACATAATGTGCTTTGAAAGGAGCAGGGTGGAGTGATCATGGGACATAGTCATAAATTCCAGTCTCCTGCCACATTCACAGCACATCACAGACCTCTTTTATTTAGATCCCTAGCAAAACGGAAGAGGAAGCAATAGTGACGATGGGGCTGTTTCTTGGTGTAATGCATTTTGTCACTGCAGAGGTCACCTGAGAGCAAAAAACATGAGGAATGGCGTCTCTTCTATTTGCTGAATGCCTGTTGCACTGCAGTCTGTTTCCTCCAAAAGCACTAGACTTACATCAGACACCACCCTGTTATTTTAGAGTGTTAACGCAACTGTGTGTCATTCCCTGTGTATAAAATCTGATTTGACATAGTTCACAAAAATAGAAAACAACCAACTCTATTCTTGCGGCTTCAAATACATTAAGTTTTAACATCTCATACTGAGTTTGAATATAGAAAACATTTTATTTAGCTTAATGATATAGTCTCATGATTATGGAGTACCTGGTTAAAGGGGCTTTCAGGGACATTCAGAAAATCCCATTGATCCCATCATTGCTAAAAACAACCCATTAGTATATGGTCTCATTTCATAATGACTATTAGCTGGACTTATGAAAAGGGATAAGGCAAGAAATTTCATTCTCCTGATTACCCGTATCTAAAATAAGTACAGCTATAAATATGCCAATACATATGTTGTATGATAAGGATTTTCTAGTACATGTGCTAGGGAGTGATATATGGCAGTTATTCTTGAAAAGTCAATTACAAAGAAAAAAATACAGGTTGTCATTTCTAAGACTAGAAAATGTTATATCAGAGGGATTAAAATAAACATTCCTTAATATATAGGATAAGGGAAGCAATGGAAGTTATATTTGGAAGGGAATTTAGGTATAATTTTATGCAATCTCTTCCCTTTGAAACTGAGGGATCCAAAGCCCAGAGGAGGAAATAGCTTACTTAAGGGCACAATCTAGTTCAGCCACAAGTCTCTTGACTCATAGTCGCTGGTGATTTCCCCTTTGCCATAATGACAAATTTCTATCAGGCTTCTGGGGAATTATTTCCAGGGCCAGAACAGTGAGTATATGAACATATACAGGTACTCAATGATTTTTTTTAATTGGATAACTGTATCTCTGTTCTGGTCACTGATATTCTTGAGAGTTAGAAAACCATCCTCCAGCACCTAATATAGCTATATAAAGCACAATGACTTTAGAAAAATACAATGTAGAATTCACCATATATTAATATATTCATTATTTAATAAGAATTTCCCAACAATGAATAAGGGGTTATTAGCCCATTATTGTAGATTCAGTAAATTTGTATAACTTGTGCAAGGTTAAACAATCAGAAATGCTGGAATTTGAGCCCGCTTTTGGTCCTCTGACTCCAGAAGTCATGCTTTCTTTGCTAGAGCTTATGGTTTCTCCAGGATGTTTATAACCTCCAGAAAAAGAAAAATAAACCTGTGAGGGAAGAAGTAGGGAAGAAGACAGGGAGGAGAAGGAGATCAGAAGTGGTGTGAGGTTGTTATGGAGAATGCTGGTGCCTAAAAGAAATCAGGGTCTGCATAATAGACAAAGGATTTGTGTTTTCCTTTGGTAGATCTGTTTGCGGGCTCCAAGTCTGGGTTGGCTCCCAAGAGGAAAGAGCAAGGTTGGACAGCTAGGAAGGAGGTGTTTTCTTCTAAGTGTGTTTGAAAGGCAGTGGGGTGGGAAGAGCACAACTATGGGAGTCAGGACACCTACATTTTAGTCCCAATCCCTTAGATAGACAAGGTGCTTAGAAACGGTCCTTGCCATTTTGTGCCTCAGTTTTATTTGTTTAAAATGAGGTATGTTCAATTTCAAGATTCTCAAATGTTTTTATTCCTTTACATCAATTCCCATTGGTAGAGGCTGCCAATAATTTGAGAAATGCTTGAAGTGAGATTCTGTAAACTGAGACTGCAACCCACTTTCTTGCCTGTAAAACCCCGATTGCCTTTTTTTTTAAATCAAAAACAACTTTTTATGCATTCTTGACTAATCACATAAAGTGATCATACATGTGATTGATTAGCTTACTAAGTTGGGTTATGAAATTATTCTCCCAGAATACTTTAGAAGAGTGATTTGTCCCTTTTATACCTTGGCTATATCTGATAGAAGTTTCATAGGTGGCAAAAAATTACAACTGATTTCTAGGGTATATGCCGTTATTAATATCACCACTGATCTTGGGTTAGTAGATTTCATCAGGAGTCACTATCAATACATTCAAGGGAATTGTTGGTTTATTTTGCCATTTTTCTCAGAGACTTTTAGGCCAGAGATTAAAATTTTTTTTTTAATGTTTGTTTGTTTTTGATAGAGAGAGAGAGAAAAAACATGAGTGGGGGAGGGGCAGAGAGAGAGGGAGACACAGAATCTGAAGCAGACACCAGGCTCTGAGCTGTCAGCACAGAGCCTGACGTGGGGTTTGAACTCACTAACCGTAAGATCATGACCTGAGCTGAAGTCGGACACTCAACCAACTGAGCCACCCAGGCGCCCCTAGGTCAGAGATTTTAAACTAGAGTCAAAAGATTTTGGGGGTACTGAAAGAGTGAAGAAATTCCAAACATTATTTTTATCTGAATCTATTTTACTATGTAAATAAAGTCCAAATTTATCAACTACATAGTCAACCACTGGGTTAAGTTCAGAAGTTTTATCACACATCTAGTTTTTTTTTTTTTTTCACTTGCATAGTGTTCTGGGGTATTTGTGAATGTACAGAAATTAATTGTATGATTTTATCCTTTACCTAGAGTTTTAGCTTACTGTTGGCGGTGTGTGAAGAATTTTAGGGGGCTTATAAAGACTCTAAAATAATAGGAAAATTTGGGGCATACATGAGTTTGTGGATATAGCTATCAACAGTTTCCCAAAAGGACAAGGTGACAACAAAGGTTTGTTTTTTTTTTTAAAGGTGACAAAAAAGGTTAAAGAACCACCACTCTACATATCTTACAATAACGTCACAATTCAGGTATTTCTTTGGTAAAATGGGAAGTTGATTTGAATTTTAGTCTTAAAATTTTTAATAAACCCATAACCAAATGAGGGTTAATAATAAGTATATGATACCTCTTTTATACTTGATTCTTAAAAACAAACAAAACAAAATCCACTATGGTGCAAGTTATTGTTGATATAAATTAAAGGTAACCTAAAGAAGTGAAGATATATCATGTTCATGGATTAGAGTGTTAGATCATTTTAAGATACTGATTCTCCCCAAATTGATCTATAGAGTCAATGCAATCTCAATTATAATTCCAGCAGATGCTTTCAGGTAGAAATCAACAAGTTGATTCTACAAGTTATAGGTAGAAGCAAATGGTCTAGAATATCTATAGCAATCTTAAAGAATAAATACAAAGTTGGAGGACTTACACTACTTCATGATTTATCATATAGCTATTGTAATTAAAATAGTGTGATACTGCTGGTGAATAGACAAATAGAACAATGGAATAGAATAAAGCCTAGAATTAGACTCCCCCCCCCCCCACTTATCCAGTCAAAGGCACCAACACAATCTGGTGTGAGAAGAAAAATCTTTTCAATAAATTATAAAATTGGATATTCATATGGAAAAAAAATTAAATCTCAACCTCTACCTTACATGAAACACAAAAATTAATTCCATATGGATCATATACCTAAATACAAACACTGAAAGAGAGACTTAAGGGAATGAAAACACTATGTATCTTCTCAAAGTCACTACAAAATATTTTCCTCCTTCTTCAAAGTATTGTTTCCTAATTCTCTTTCATAATTAAGTAGCTATACCCAATACTTAGAACACATTTCAGTTCAGTCTGGGTGGCTCTGAGCCACCAGCAATTTGCTAAAAAAGGATATAACTTCTACAGTTAAGTTAGATATAAAATCTGGCAAACATACATTTTCTTATTCCTATGTTTATTATTTGAAGTTTAGGGCAAATAATTCACTTACCTTGATGAACAAAGTTGCCTAGACTTAGTTCAAATGATTCCAAAAGAGTTTTTTCTGTTCTTTAATATAACTTTGTTACATAGTTGAAAGTGTCTATGTATTCTCCTACTTGCTTCTCTTCCCTCTGCCCATTTCCAAAAGTAAAAAATAAAACATAACAACAATAACAACAGCAGCAGCAACAGTGAATCATACAACACAAAGTCATTTACCGGAGTCCGTAGAGAACTGTTCCATCAGGATGCAGTCGGATCATTCGATTCTTCACTGTAACCCCATGCACAAATGATTTCTTGTCATTCAGAAAGTAGGTGTCTGGCACCCAGAGTTGGTCAGCTACCCTGTTGTCTAGCGTGAGATTTAGTGGGATTCCAGAATAAGAAAGCCTTTTGTCTTTCCAAGATTGCTGGAAATACATGGTGAGTGTATAATCCTGTGAAATAAAGGAAACAAAAAATTGGACTCTCATCATCATCATCATCAAAGGCCTTCTGTATGAAAGTGATAGTACGTAGTATTGTGTAATCCCAGAGATCCACTGTCCTGCTGTCCCTGAAGAAGTTACACTTGAATACACTGAAATTTTCACCTCCAAGTATGGAACAACCAGTAGGTTAGAAGTGTTGGAGTAATAATTGAATGCATGGACAAGAATTCCCTCCAATGTAGGGTAAATCCATTTAAATTAATTTTAAGGTTTGAAGTTAAGGTCATGATCACGAGGAGGGTCACAAAGGAAAGTTGTACTGAAAGATCCGTGTTCACAAAAATTAACATCTGGATATTATAGTTATGGTACCATTTTGGAGGGGAATGTGTGCTCAATAATAACTTAAAAATTTATGCACTTAAAAGGAGAGGGTGTTTTCTAAATTGCCTCTTGAATGAATACTGCTGTTTGTCTTATAAGGGTCATCAATTACCATTATCTGGATCTTTCTAGCAAATTACAACTTGTCTATTGATACTAAAAATCACCTTTGGATGGAGATAATCATTTGGCCTGAGAACTGAAATCAGCTGTGGAACTGCTCAACCATTTCTCTTACCTCACTCTTGCTTTGCTTTAGAAATTGGTTTGACGTCAGAGTTGGGTTTGTATTTGAGTTTGTTTCCAAACCTCTTGTACAAGATAACACTAAGGACTTCCCTTTTTGCATTTTTTTTTTCTGCCCAGGTTTCCCCTGGCAGTGAGAGTCAGGAAGATTTGGGTTCAATAAATAGATCAAGCTACTGGAAAGGGACTGTGATGATTATCTTAGAGTTTTAGTTGTCTGTTTTTAAAGAACTTCATTAATATAAAGTGTAATTGTCCATTAAAAAATGGTAGCAGTAAAATCATAAAGTCTTTAAGATGTGAGTCTCAAGAGTTCCCTTTTTCTTTTAAAGGATATTTATCTATCAGTAGTGATTGTGAATATTTTAGCGACAGTTAAGAAAACACTACATAACTCCTGAACAATGTTTGTGTCCTGCCATTGTTGCATATACCACTAATTGAGAAACATTGATTCACATCATGCCTTACATCTGGGCAAACCGCACTTTATATAGATCCCTTTATGGATCTGTATGCCATTTCTGAAATATCCCAAAATATAAGACAATATTCATTCTGGATAATGAGCTCCAATGTCCTTTAACCATTATATTCAAGAACACTCACACTGTTTACTCAAGTGGCATCTTGCAATAATTCAAAACCATTCTTTCTTGTTCAATGACAAGGACATTAGCTCTTCACTATTAATCACACAATATCCCTTAAAGCTCTAAAATCTCTTTCCACTTTACCTTCATTTAACAGAAAAGAAAATCCAAAGGGTTAAATACACTTCCTTTCTCAACCGCTACTATTCTCATTTGCATTCTCTTCAATTTTTTACCATAGCACCTTTTTGGAGGAAAAATGAATTGAACAGATTCTGGGCCTTAGATTTCAAAATACCTTGATTCCAAAGCCTATGACATGTAGACCTATGTAACATGAGTAACTAACTTAACCCCTTGTATCTCTGATGCCTCGTTTTTTAAAATCAATTAATTAATTAATTAATTAATCTTAAATTTGTTTAACATCTATTTATTTTTGAGAGACAGAGACAGAGCACAAGTGGGGGTGGGGCAGATAGAGAATGAGACAGAATCCAAAGCAGGCTCCAGGCTCCGAGCTGTCAGCACAGAGCCCAACACCGGGCTCAGAACCACAAACCATGAGATCATGACCTGAGCCAAAGTCTGATGCTTAAATGACTGAGCCACCCAGATGCCCAATCAGATGCCTCATTTTAAAGATGAAAATAATATCATTTACTAGCACTCACAATGTATTGTGAACATTACTTGGGAAATTATGGTGAAAGCTCTTTAGAAACTGTAATATGCTAAACAAATATATGATCTTCAAAATTATTGCTATTTAAAGATTGATATCATACTTCCAAATTACTTTGAGTGTGCATATTCATTTTCATAAGCATTTCTATTTTTAAAGAGATGTTTATGAAAAAAACCTTACAGGCAGAAGGACCCCAATGACCACGAAAATAAGCAATTGTCTGTGATCAATTGTAAGTCTGGGTGTTCGGTTCTTATTTGTAATTCAGCCAATGTAAGAAAAGTAATAACTATCCAAAGACATGTTATTGTAAACTTTGCCATGATGATCAGCACAGTCAGCAGTGGAAAACATGTTTTAGTACTCATGCTGAATAGCCATTAGCTTCCAGACCTTCACAGGTGATACAAAGGATTTCCTCACAATGAGAACATGGGGCAAAATCCTTACACCAACTTTCCCTCAATAAAGTTTTAATATGTGACGGGGAAAAACTTATAAAGGATTATAATGGCAAACAATACTCTGATAATAAATGCTATAATTAAAATATGAGTTTGTGGTAAGTAAACAACGGAGAGTAGAAAGGAGGAAATAATGTAAACATGAGTAATCTCTGCGTAGATTTGAGTGTGCGTGTGTGTGTATGTGTGTGTGTGAGTGTGTGTGTGTGTGTGTGTGTGTGTGTGTGCATTTGCATAGACTTTTCCCTTTCCCTTTCCCTTTCTGGACACTGTTTTGTTTCACGTAAAGAGAGAATTCTACACATGCAGTGAGATCTTTGCTCTCCACAACTCGCTCTTTTTTTTTTTACTAAATAAGGACTAAACTTCACATCATGCTTCTAAATTAGAGCAGTAATTTACCCTATTTTCCAGAAGAAGTAATTCAGTGAAAATGTACTTATGCTTGTATGTTACATTTGGAAGTGGGTGATGTGGCACAAGTAGTTTTCTGCACTTGTCTTAGGTATGTCTAGCATTATTATCTTAATCCATGACATTCCCATGATAAATGAAAATATGGACATACGAGATTGATATCCTTAATGAAAACTTTTGGAAGAGAATGGTAGTTTGGTTGTGGTGATAATGATGATTATGGAAAGATCCAAAATACAGCCTTGTCTCTTTTGTACTATCTGTATGATGGCACGAGCATCACAATAATCTCTTTCTCCTGGAGAAGGCTCTGTGGTTTTTGTAGTCTTTCCAACCCCATCACATTTTGTTCTTACAACCTCGCGAGACAGGCAAATTCTCTCTGAGAGAATTTATTATTTACAGGTCAGAGAAACGATGTACTGTATTTTAAAGAAATTATTCTTTCTATCTGCATCTTAATAGTAATATTAACAATGACATCTGAATATAGTAAAAGTCTATGACTTGTTTTGGTATACTACGTTTTTAGACAGAAAAGAAAGGCTTAAAACTGCTGCATTTTGTTGTCTTGTACACCAGATTTTCTATTATTTCTTTATGAATCAAGGTGCAAGCACTCAAGGGAGAATGGAAAATCTTGCAGAAAGAAATTAAAGGTAGCGATACGTTGAACAAGAACACTAAAACCTTTTTTCTTCTGGGTGTATTTACAAGTATTCAACCAGCTTTCTCAAGTATGCAAGCTACTCTGAGAGAGGAAGAAGAGCAACGGATTTAGAAACTATGGGCCATCGGGGATTCTCTGACACTGAAGCAAATTAATGGGATTAACGGGTTTGAGTTGGCTAATGAAATTGGTAAGGCTGATTCAGGCATGAGAGAATGTGATTTATTGAGGAAAAGCAAGACAGATGATACCAAATCAGTAGTGCTCCATTAGACTCCAAAAGGACATAGTTTTTATAAATCTAAAAACGTTAAGGGAATAAGAAATTATTTACCATAAAAAAAAAACCATGGGGGAGGGGAAGGAAAAAAAAAAAAAGAGATGGAGAGAGCCAAACCATAAGAGACTCTTAAAAACTGAGAACAAACTGAGGATTGATGGGGGGTGGGAGGGAGGGGAGGGTGGGTGATGGGTATTGAGGAGGGCACCTTTTGGGATGAACACTGGGTGTTGTATGGAAACCAATTTGACAATAAATTTCATATTAAAATAAATAAATAAATAAATAAATAAATAAATAAATAAATAAATAATTCTTGTGGAGAACAAAGGTTAAATCAGTGGTTTCAAACTCAAGGCAATGTTGCTCCCAGAGGACATATAGCAATGTCTGGAGATGGTTTTGGTTGTCACAACTGGGAGTGATGATATGTGCTACTGGCATCTGTGGGCGGAGGCCAGGGGTGCTCCCTCTCAACACACACGTAATGCACTACCCAGCACAGACCCCACAACAAAGAATTATCTGGCTCAAAATGTTAATAGTGCCAAAGCTAAGAAACCCTGCCTTAGATGAAAATATCCTTCCTTTTAATATCAATAAAATATTTCAAAATCCTCTACCATTATTTACCATGAAAATTGTGTATATTCACTGGTCTACTTGGGCTTTTAACATATTCCTCAAAACTTTGTGCTAGGGAATTCTGACATTGGATGGTTTATAACTTGCCACTTTACCATAAGAAATCATTTGGTAAAAATGCATTATCTTGCATTGGAATAGGGAAAAAGAGTTGTGTGTTTTATTGGGGTATGCCTGTGACTAGAATGAGCTCTTAGATGTTATGCTGGGCTAAAAAAGTGGTCTTTTCTGAGCTGCCTCCACAACCAGCACATCTCAGTCTGGTTGACTTGTTAGTGAAGAGACAAAATATTGCTTTAACGTCTAGTAATATTGCATCCACACAGAAGGATCATACGAACAATCCCTTCTTTTCAAACTGTTCTCAGGAAAGGGGATGTGTGTGTGTGTGTGTGTGTGTGTGTGTGTGTGTGTGTGTTCATGTGTATAAAAGAACCAGTGCTCTCGCACACATTTATATTTTATCTTTCACAAGTTCGAACATACATTATGAAGCATCCCAACCACAAATCCGTGTTCCCTGTAAAATATTCATGCCAGTTTAGTTGAACTCTAATATGTGCTCTTTCCAAAGCTAAGGCTGCTTTTCCTAAGAGCTGATTGTGGTAGAGCTGTGCATCATTGCCTGCCAGTTCTGTGGTCCCTTCTAGTATGGAAACTGCCCTGCCTGCTGACCGAACAAGGCCACAATGAAATCTCATGATCCTGTCCCGCCCCCCCCCCCACCACCTTGGGAACAGAGAGTAGATACCTAATTTAAAAGCAGCTGATCCACAGGCAGGAAATAAACCTGTGCCTGGATCAAAAAGATGAGATGAACCAATCGGAGCCCTCTCCCAGAAATTAGCTCTTGCATAAAGAACCTGACAGGAGCTGTAGGACTAAGTGCAAAAGTCATGACATAGAACTAGGGCTGCACTGCTATTATGAGGTTATGAGAGAAGAGAGGCTATGAAAAAAAGAGGAAGCCAGCCTACACCTAAAGGGACCGGAGAAAGGGAAACACAGCCGTAAGAGGAAGAGTCTGACATTGTGAGAGAATGAACAACTGAGTTCATGAAGGCTTTTTACTTCTTATTTCTAGTTCTCATGAGGTCTGGACATGTGGACATGTTCAATACTTTAACCTCTTCGGAGCCCTCTTTATATCATTGCAATAAACTCTGCTTTCTTTGTGTTGGTTAACTTCATTTTTATTTTCTCCAACCAGAAAAAAAGCCATAATAATGATGCTGATCAACATCCATATCAGAATATAATTAAGAAAAAATTACACATATTAAGGAAACCCAACAAAAACCTCAGTCATCTGGCCTATCTTCCCGATTTCAAAAAAGGGAGGTATTATGAGAAATTTGAGACCCAGAGATGGCAAATGACCAAAAAACAAAAAGAGAGACATATTTGGCTTTGTTTATTAACTGGAAGAGCAAAGAGAGAGGAGGAAAAGATATTTAACTTTAATCAAGACGATTCCCTATCAAACTCAATGACAATTCTGAAGAAAAGTAACCTGGAAATTTATTCAAAGGATACAGGAGTGCTTATTCATAGAGACACATGTACCCCAATGTCTATAGCAGTGATTTCAACAATAGCCAAATTATGGAAAGAGTCTAAATGTCCATCAACTGATGAATGTATAAAGAGATGTGGCTTATATATACGATGGAATACTACTTGGCAATGAGAAAGAATGAAATCATGCCATTTGCAGCAATGTGGGTGGAACTGGAAGGTATTATGCTAAGTGAAATAAGTCACTCAGAGAAAGACAGATATCATATGTTTTCACTCATATGTGGATCTTGAGAAATTTAACAGAAGACCATGGGGGAAGGGAAGGGGAAAAAATAGTTACAAAGAGAGAGGGAGGGAGGCAAACCATAAAAGAGTCTTAAATACAGAGAACAAACTAAGGGTGGATGGGGGGTGGGAGAGGAGGAGAAAATGGGTGATGAGTATTAAGGAGGGCACTTGTTGGGATGAGCACTGGGTGTTGTATGTAAGCGATGAACCACGGAATCTACCCCCGAAACCAAGAGCATACTGTACATATTGTATATTAGCCAATTTGACAATAAATTAGATTTAAAAAAAGTAAACTGGAGACTAGGTGTGTATGCTGGCAACAAGTAGTATAGCTTATAAAGATAGGGGGAAACAACCCACACAACATGCATCTCATGCAAACAAAATGTAGTGGAAAATGGCCTGGTAAATAAACCAATTTAAGTTGTAATTGAAATGAACCACACAACATCTGTTTCTAATGCAACCTTCTGCTTAAATGAATGTTTCTGTATCAGTGTCACCGTTAAATACATTCTGCCATGGAAATGCGTTATTGTATCTCCAGGTTTGCTGTTAATTTATAATCTTTTATCTTAACATCGTCTACTATTAAGTTAACTATTAATATATGTTTGTTGTGCTTACTCCTTAGCCATGTTTTGCTACAGTATCTTTAAAATACATGCACTGTCATTGTTTCCAAAGCCCATATTCTCATGCATTATTGATTTTTTTTGCCCACACACTGGAGCCTTGCACTATGCCTCAGAGAACATAGTCTTCTTTACCTTTGCCTTATCCTAAATAGCCCCATTTGGTTTATCCATCTGGGCAGTCAGGCTTTTTGTCAGTCTTGAGTTTTGTTCTGAACAATTCTAGAGTCAATCAACCTCGTGGGAAAACAGAAACAGCGAGTTACGGGCTTGTACCAAATCAGAGGCACCTAAGAAAATCACACAGGCCGTTGTGATCACTGTGATACATAAACACACAGATGACATGGGATGTGACAACTAGAGAATGCACTTGGGTTCTGATGCAATGACCTACGAGACTATTGGAAGTACTATTGGAGACTGAGACTGTACAATATAAGAATTTCAGCATTTGTAGTCTAAATTTTTTTTAATGTTTATTTATTTTTGAGAGACAGAGACAGAACATGAATGGGGGAGGGGCAGAGAAAGAGGGAAACACAGAATCTGAAGCAGGCTCCAGGCTCTGAGTTGTCAGCACAGAGCCCAACACGGGGCTCGAACCCACAAACTGTGAGATCATGACCTGAGCCAAAGTCAGATGTGTAACCGACTAAGCCACCAAGGCACCCCTCAGCATTTGTAATCTAATATCTACTGTAGAAGGTATAAAGACATATTGCCTTTAAAAATATAAAAACATTTTTCTACACAACAAATCCAATTTCTTCAAATGGATGTGATAAAATTAATGTTTCATCCAGTGTCAGTTTAAATGTCTTATGTTCTAAAGTTTAAATAATCAGAAGCTCAAATAGTTAGAGTTGTTTCCATGGTAAGATATATTGAAATGTTGGGCCCGCAGCAGGGACAATTTTCTAGAAACTTCTGAGGCAAAAAGATCTTAGGGTATTAGAATGACTGAGTCACTGTGTCAACATTTAGTGGTTTTTTACTATGCTTAATGAGTTGTATTATGCCAAATGCTGAGGAGAAAAAGTTGAATAACACATTTTTCCTGTCTGCCTCCAGGAACTCCTAGGTCAGTGGGTGAGACTCAGCACTATTAGTCCCAAGCTGTCCTGCTGTTCTCTGTAGTCTTCTCAGCTCTTCCTTTACCTGTGTAACCAGATTCCTGCATGAAATTCCCTCCACTTCAAATACTCTGAAGCAGAGTAGTTCCTCCCATCTTCATTGGTAGCTGCCTACTCAAGGAGACAAGATTATTGAGTAGGAGGGTGTCGGTTTAACAAGCTCTGGTATTCACCTAGGGAATAGATAGATAAGTCAGAGTTGACTTAACACAGCACTGAAGGAGAAGAGAAGAGGAAAAACGTGTGCAGCAGTGAAGTTAGAAGAGAGCATCGGCTATGACCACTGGGTTTCTGACGTAAGTGAGTAGAGAGGTAACAATAAGAATTGAAGATTTGGGGCTGAGGATGACTAATGGTTTTCAGGCTGGTGTGTGTTGTGGGTGTCAGTGGCATTTGCACATTGAGATGCCAAGTAAGTAGTTATGGGCCAAAATATAGGAAGATAGGGCTCAGGGGGAAACAGAGCCATGTGAGTCATGAGTGATAGATGAAGTCATGGGAATGAATTGGCTCACCATGGAGACAGTAGAAGGTGAGAAGATAGAACCCCTGGGAAATTTGATTCTGTGATTAGTCACTCACTCCTTTGAGCTCCCACCACACTGTTCTCCCACTTTGATTGTAGCACTTGCAATTCTTTCTCAGTCCCACTGGATTCTGAGCTGCCCAAGGGCAAAGGATTTTTATTTTGTTTTTAATTTTTAGGCCCTGGCATAGTGTGCAGTGGAGAGCACAAACATGCTAGCTGAACGTGAATTAAGTAGTGTTGTGTGTCTGTAGCACTGGATATAAGCGCTAAGTGTGTTAGTACAAACTCATCTTGCCACATTCCAATTTTCTGAAAAAAACGTGTCATCCTTAGATAACATACATGGGGACTCACAGTTAACTAAAATAATTTCTAATCCGGAGTATTTTTGCTCTAACTGTTCAAGATTAATGGGTCTATAACTCCCACTAACATACGTAACTGATAAATCTCCGGGAAATGAGAAAAGCACATGGAGTTTAAAACAAACTTACGTTTTAGGGCTGAAGTTACAGTGACTTTCTACAAAATACTAAGAGACATATTTTGAAATATATCAGATGAAATTTCATTGATAGTTTCAGTAGTAACTTCTCATTTTGGAAGCATAAGGCTATTTACACCAAAGCTTTAAAAATGGACCGTATTCAGTGAAACTTTTGAGCTCATTTACAAATTAGTCAATATTGAAAGTTATCAGTAAAATACTAGATTGGTGATTAATTCATCAAGAGAATCATAAATGTTACTGATGTTTAAAACCACATAATTAATTACATATATATGACACACTAAGTTTTTTCAAACTTCCTTAGTTCCAGAGATCCCTAGGAAACCAATGTTTCCATTTTCTCTAATATCTCAGTAAGAGCAGAAGTAAAAACATATGCATGGAGTGGAACATTCAGAATGTGGTAGTTTTGGCTGACCATCCTGAGTTGAACTATGATTATATGACCAGGATGGTAACCATTATGTGGTATGCATGGCAATTCAAGAAAACTAAACTATAAAGTGATGTAAGCTTGGGAAAAAAACATGAGAATCAGAATCAAACTAAAGTTCTGTTAAAACACACACTACTTAGGGGCGCCTGGGTGGCGCAGTCGGTTAAGCGTCCGACTTCAGCCAGGTCACGATCTCGCGGTCCGGGAGTTCGAGCCCCGCGTCGGGCTCTGGGCTGATGGCTCAGAGCCCAGACCCTGTTTCCGATTCTGTGTCTCCCTCTCTCTCTGCCCCTCGCCCGTTCATGCTCTGTCTCTCTCTGTCCCAAAAATAAATAAACGTTGAAAAAAAAATTAAAAAAAAAAAAAAACAAAAAACACACACACTACTTAGAAGAGATGGAAAAAACTTTGCGATCATTTTCTAGCCCAGGAAGGTAGTCTTCTTTCGTGAACTGTGATCTTTTAATGTGAATAGAGCTTAAAAGGGAACAATCAGTATAAAGTAAGGAGGGGAATTGAGGAGGGCACTTGTTGGGATGAGCACTGGGTGTTGTATGGAAAACAATTTGACAATAAATTATATTAAAAAGATACATGTATATATGTATATAAAGTAAGGATTCTATTATGTTTTATGGGAGGAGAATTTGATATTAGGAACTTTTCCCCCCAAGTCAGATGGTGCATACATATTTATTTATTTATATTTAAATTCAAGTTAGTTAATTTTTTTAATGTTTATTTATTTTTTTTTCTGGAGGGGGGGACAGAGAGAAAGGGAGACACAGAATCTGAAGCAGTCTCTAGACTCTGAGCTGTCATTAGAGCGTGACACAGGGCTCAAACTCATGCACCCCAAGATCATGACCTGAGCTGAAGTCGGAGGCTTAACAGATTGAGTCACCCAGGTGCTCCTCAATTCAAGTTAGTTAACATAGAGTGTAGCATTGATTTCAGGAGCAGAATTTAGTGATTCATCACTTACATATCACACCCAGTGCTCATCTCGACAAGTGCCCTCCTTAATGCCCATCACCCATTTAGCCCACCCCCCCCCACCTCCACACCAGCAACCTTCAATTTGTTCTCTGTATTTAAGAGTCCTTTATGGTTTGCCTCCCTCTCTGTTTTTATCTCATTTTATTTATTTATCTCATTTATCTCATTTTATCTCATTTTATTTTTCCTTCCTTTCCCCTATGTCCCTCTGTTTTGTTTCTTAAATTCCGTATATATTGAAATCATATGATATTTGTCTTTCCCTGACTGACTTATTTCACTTAGGATAATACACTCTAATTCCATCCATGTTGTTGCAATTGGCAAGATTTCATTCTTTTTGATAACTGAGTAAGGAACTCTTAACTTTTTTTTAAATGTTTATTTATTTTTGAGAGAGAGACAGTGTGTGAGCAAGGGAGGAGCAGAGAGAGAGACACACACACACACACACACACACAGAATCTGAAGCAGGTTCCAGACTCCTAGCTGTCAGCACAGAACTCAACGCAGGGCTCAAACTCATGAATTGTGAGATCAAGACTTAGGCTGCAGTCAGATGCTCAACCAACTGAGCCACCCAGGAGCCCCAGGAACTCTTAACTTAAAACTAATAGGGTGAAAAGGAGAGACTGTTATGGGATACAATGATAGCTCTCTCAAGAGCCAAGTATTTCTGATATCTCTTAGAGCTGTCACTTACCCTTCCAGGAAGGAATCCTATAGAAACTCTCAGGAACTTTATTTTCAGACTTTCTAACAGGAAGATGGATTTCCATCAAATTATCCATCAGATTATCATCCTAAAGAGACCATGGATAATGGTCTCTTGGGTGTCCCTGGAGGACTCTCAAAATAGAATGGGTAGCCAAATTAAATGCTCAAATGTCAACTTTATCATGTTTGCCTTCTTGCTCCATTCTCTCTTTTCTGTACCGTCTTCCTTTGCTTAGTTTTCTTTTAATTTTCCTTTTAGAGATAATCATTATCAACATTTTGGTGGCTAGTTTTTCTATCTACTTAAAAAAATAAGATCATTTTATATACACTACTTTTTATCAAGAAAATTATTACTTCTACACAGCTATTTATTTATTCATTTGCTTGTTTGTTTATTGTTTATCAAGATCTCTTTCTTCCTCTATCCTACTTTCTTTCACTAATTGGTAACTTGGTGAGCAACATTTTATACGTTTGCTCATACTCATACAATTATATAGGAACATATATATGTATAGATGGGAATTTTATCATTGTTTTTTCAAAAGTAGCATTATATATATTCACTTCTATGAATCTTTCTTTTATTAATGAACAGCACAGAAATTCCTCCAAATCGATGGGTAGAGATATAACATTCCATTTAGTGGTTATACAGTGTACTATAATATAGAAATTAATCATATTCTATTAATGGCCACGAAGAACATTTCAGGGTTTTTTAAACAACCAAAAACAACATTGAAATAAATATTTTTTTTTCTTTTTTTTTTTAATTTTTTTTTCAACGTTTATTTATTTTTGGGACAGAGAGAGACAGAGCATGAACGGGGGAGGGGCAGAGAGAGAGGGAGACACAGAATCAGAAACAGGCTCCAGGCTCTGAGCCATCCGCCCAGAGCCTGACGCAGGGCTCGAACTCACGGACCGCGAGATCGTGACCTGGCTGAAGTCGGACGCTTAACCGACTGCGCCACCCAGGCGCCCAGAAATAAATATTTTTTGATAGATAGATAGATAGATGATGGATAGATAGGTAGATCACAAGTACTGGTGTTTCAGTGCATCTTTTGCCTTGTGTGATGCTATGCTCTGGAGCTTAATATGGCAACTTGCTAAGACAAATAAAAATAAAACCACAGACTGCTCCTTTAGTACTATAATTTTCTAAATATTAAACTAAATTCAAATTTATAAAAAGCATTAACTAAGTAAGGTATCTTAAAGTCAAGTTTATAGAACTAAAGAGCGACATCAATATCCATACTGGCCATCCTCGGTGGCTCAAACTCGTTGAGCATCTGTTCAAACTTCTCTTGGTCTTTGACTGGATCCGGCTAAAAAGTGACTTGGCAGACCTGGCTGCAGAGAAGGACCTTGGCAATGGTATACCATTTAATGAGAAAAACAAAACAATAACGAAACTTCAAAGTCTAGGAATTTCTTTGGTAGTATAGAAAAAGTGGTTTGTGGATTGTAAAGTTAATAATTCTGATAAACTTAATAGTCCTCTAATACAATTTCATAGTCATTGGTCATATCAAACATGTATATCTAAAGAGATTTGCATTAAGGATATACACTGGACCCAACTAGGAGTAAAACCTCCATGCTAACACCATGCTAAAACAAATTGACCCATCAACTAAGTCTTTGGCAAAAACAGAACTAAGATAGTTGGAATCTAGTTAAAGATTTATTGCTCACTAGTCCTGTGATCTTAGAGCAAATTTGTCAATTATTCTGAAATTCAATCTTGTTGTCTGTGTGAAGGGCAGAAAAACTATGAAGAAGTCTGTTGTAACAGTAAATCAAAATTATGTATGTAATAGTCCTAAAAATATTTAAAAACTATATGTGAATAAATGAGGAAAACAAAGTAGCTTTAAACATGTCACAGGGCAATGAAATGCCTAATATATATTTGTACTCTCTTTAGCTGAGTTATCAATGCCCCTCTCTAAATACTTAATAAGAGCTGCCTATTACTGAACGTTTACCTGTAGTAGGTGCTTTCTATATGTTATATTGTTTAAACTTCACAGCACCTTTATGAAGTTGGAATTAGTATTCTCTTTTTATAAATGAGACTCTGAGTTTATGAAATGCCCAAAATGACTCCGCTCAAAAAACGTCAGATTTGTGATTTGAAACCACATCTGTCTGACTTTAAACTCCTAGTTCTTTCCAGTATATAACAAGCAATGGCTTAAGTATGTATCACAAGCACGAAAGGTTTTTCTCCTAGGACATGGTTTTTGTCTCCTGCCTAAGGCTGACTTCTGACTTGCTTTATTATGGATTAATCATTAACAATCAGTTCTAATGTAGACTTTTCAGTCCTCTCTGATGTTTTTTTTTTTTAATTTTTTTTTCAACGTTTATTTATTTTTGGGACAGAGAGAGAGCATGAACGGGGGAGGGGCAGAGAGAGAGGGAGACACAGAATCGGAAGCAGGCTCCAGGCTCTGAGCCATCAGCCCAGAGCCTGACGCGGGGCTCGAACTCACGGACCGCGAGATCGTGACCTGGCTGAAGTCGGACGCTTAACCGACTGTGCCACCCAGGCGCCCCAGTCCTCTCTGATGTTTTATCCATGAATTCTCCTTCATCAGCTGTTGCTGGTAAGGAACACCACTGCCATGCTCTTATCTGTGTGCAGCTGACATCCCCACAGAATGCTAAATACAATCAATTGTCCATCACTGCCCTGGATGATTCTTCAGATGTTAGCTGAGGGAAAGACAACATTTTCGTTCTACGATATCCTCAAGGAGTATAGGAAGTAGGATAATTTTCTTTTGGTAGGATGGCTTCCCATTCAAAAGCCTGCCAAAGTATTTTACTACTTCTAAGTGAAAGCCTTCTTAATCATTGCCTATGGTAGCAACTGTATTTTCCTTGCTGGCAGTTATTTCTAAGTAACAGTAAGGTGAAAGGCAAACATGGCAAGTGCCTAGAGGTTAAGGATCTTTTAATTTAGATTATGTGTGCATGATAACACTCTAGGAGAAGAGAGCACATACATTTGTTGAGGGTGGGAGCTACTAGGCTTTACTTCTATGCCTCCGGCACCGGATGATGGAATGCTGAATGAAACAACTATTCATGGCCCCAAACAGAATCACGCCCACCCACACTTAAGTCTGCTTCTCTACCTCCACCCCCATCTCCATTCCCCATGTTGATCAAATCAGAAGCTAAAAATCTTTCTGGACTCTTTTCTGTCTCAATTTCCATATTAAATGAGTCAGTAAAACCTGACCTTTCTATTTCATGAAAATATCTCTTTATTCCATCCACAGATGCTACGATTTAGTTTGGCATTTATCATTTCTCACCTGATTAACTGTAAGCAGCTTCTAACTAGTCCTCTACTTTTGGTCTTGTTCTTCTTCCCTAATGCATTTTGATATATGGCAGGTAAAGTGGCATTTCCATTTTTAAAAATCACATGATGAATATGTTGCTCCCAAGGTTAAACTTTGGTGGCCCCTCCAAGTTGTGAAGATAAAAATACAAATTGCCCAAGGGCAAACAATGTGCTTCCTTTGTTCCTATTTCTCTAATTGCACTTCCTTACTCGATTCCTTTTCCACTCTATCATCCAGCCACGCTTGTCTTCTCTCAGTTCCTCAGACACAGGGTATTTCCTCTTGCTGTGAAGTCCTCTTGTCCTAGAACAATCATTCTTCTTCTCTCACCCCTGGCCACGCCCTACTGATCCAGGCCTCAGATTGGAAGCCAAATTGTACCTTTCTATCCCTAATCAGGAAAGAGAAAGTTTGGGTTTGGTCTCTCCTATTGCTCCCCCAGGACACTCTCTTCATAACCTGTATTTCTCTGCAAGGAAAACTGGCTGGGTGCTCTTCCATTTCCTCCACCAGCCTGTGAGCTCCATGAAGACATATCTATTTTGTTACTCCCTGTGCTGAGGACAAGGCCTGCAGCCCAGAGGGTATCTAACAACTTGTTGAATGAAGCAATAAATTGTTGAGACGAGGGGTAAATCCAGACGGAGACAGCCCAGTTAAGATTGTAGCAGAGGTGAAACATACTAGGAATCTGAATGGCGGCAGAGTAGGAGTAGCCTAAGGAGAGGAGTAAGAAACAAAACATTGGAAGGAAAGAGAATGGATTTAAACTGGTTGCTGGGAATATGAGAAATAAAGAAAACAAGGCAATCACTAGAGGAGTACCAGAATTCAGGGAAAAGTTGATGTATTTATGCTGGACATTAATTCAAAGAGCTTGAAGTGGAGATATAAGTATTGTAACTGATCATGAGATAAGTAGATAGATATCAGGGGCATATATTTAATAAGCCCTCATCAACTCTATGGGGACAGAATTAAATGAGATTATCAAAGTGAATGTATCAAAGATAGAGGCAAGACAAGGGTGTAGGACAGAAGCTTGGTGCATATCAGTCTTCCCCCACCCACCACCTTGCGCTGGCTAAATGCCAAAATGCTCTTTCAGTGTGTGAATGCAGGGCAATTGATCAATTATCACTCAAGAGGAGAGATGGGGTGTTAGTAACTATGAACAGTCTGAATATCAAAATCTACAGATAAACTCCAAACCCATTTTTACAAAATTCTAATATTTAGCTGAGAAAACTGTTTTCTCATGTAAAGTGAAAGATGTCAAGGACAAATAAGACTCACTTCTTAAACTATATCATTTTGTTTATTTTTAGTGTGTCTTATCCACTCCTAAGGGAGGTGTATGTTTCAAAGTTAGGCATCAGCAACAAAAACGACCCAGAAAAAGAAATTGCCTTGAATAATTTACCACCCAGCCAATCAAGTTTCTAATTAAATTGTGGAGTCACACACCAACATGTTCCTTTTAAGCATATTTAAAATGTATTAATTTAGTCATATGCTAGCCTTTTCCTTGTCATAAAATTTTTCTAGATATATTACTTAAAAAATTCACATGGGGATTGGTTTGCTAATGAGAATAAACCTAAGGATCTGGAGAAGTGGGTTTTAGATCTATGGATAATCTTTGTCAAATCAAATTCCCAGACAGTGAGCAATTTCATCTAGTAAAATGAGGGGGTTGCCTAGATCAATGGTTCTCACACTCAGTGTATGTAATTAACGTCAGGACCACTTGGACTACTGAATGTGATTCTAAGGAGCACCATCCTGAAATTTACATTTTTTGGATGAAGGCTTCCAAGAACATTATTATGCTTCTTTAATTCTCGGATCATAATTCAAGAAATGGTGACCTGGGTATTTTTCTTCAAAATCCTAAATGATCCATGTCTATGCTTTCATTAGTCCTATAAAATCTGTATCTGTTCCTGTCTCTATCTACTTATTTATTTAGTTAGTGATGAGAGAGAGAGAGAGAGAGAGAGAGAGGGCACATGAGTGGGGGAGAGGGGCAGAGGCAGAGGAAGAGAGAGAATCTTAAGCAGGCTCCATGCTCAGTGTGGAGCCCGACAAGGGGCTGGATCTCACTACCAAGAGATCATGACCAGAGCTGAAATCAAGAGTTGGAAGCTTAACCGATGAGCCACCCAGGTGCCCCCCTGTCTCCACTTATAATGTCATTCCCTATTTTATCAATTTCCTTTTGTGTTGTCTTTTCACTGAAGCAAAACAAATATGAGCCTTGGAAACTTCTCTTAGTGTTGCTCTACAAGAAACACATTTTCTTGAATAACAAAAGAGGAAAAGGGAAGGATAGAGACAAAAAGTAAAGGAGAGAAGGTCCTTTATCTTTACTTTCACATACTGTGTATTTTCCTGCCCTTCCAATTCACTACTTTTAGCTTAGCACATTTGTTTTATTTTATTTTATGTTTTATTTTTTAAAATTTACATCCAAATTAGTTAGCATATAGTGCAACAATGATTTCAGGAGTAGATTCCTTAGCACCCCTCACCCATTTAGCTCACATTTGTTTTTAAAACGTGTAACTCAGAAGCATACTGAAATTTGAATCCCTAGCTCAGATGTGAGTGGAAATAAAGGATCAACAAGTAATATGGCCACTGAAACAATATCTGCAAGAATAATGCAGATTTTATTTTTGAAGAGCAGCTTGAGTTCTTTCCAATTCTTCATACCTCATCTGTGGCCATTTCTCCATCCTGAATATGGAAGAGACTGAAGGACAAGGACAAGGGAGGTCTTGTATAAAAACATCACAGAGAGCCTTAGGAAGAAAAATCACACACTATGCTGATGTATTTTTTCATCTGCATGGAGCAATGTGTATTTTGGTTCAGTGTTAAAAATCCTCAAGCTATTTCTCTCATGTCACAAGTTTAAGGAGTTATCTATGAATGAGTCAGCCTGACAGTTGCCATGGTAACAATGCTCATCCCTTTGGAGTCCGTCCCCTTGTAACGTTGCCGCAGAAATACCTTAGTTTCAGGAGGATCTGAAGTTCCTCCTAGATTTAAATATTCATTATGTTATATATGCATTCCCTGATTTTTCAAGATTACCTGACTAGAAATCATTTTTAGAGCTCTATAAATAGACCTGCTACGTCATCCTCCTTTCTTACACAGATGAAAGACAAGTCCATAAAAATCCTTCCTGTGCTCATAGCACAACCAGTCTCTCTCGCTCCCCTCACCCCTTTCCTGGGCATAAATGTGGGCACATATGTGGGCAACCAGCGTCCTTCATATTTGAAATGTTTGAAGAGACCACTCTGGACAGCAATCATAAGCCCCTATTTTCAGGAGAGTGGTTGAAAATACTTGCAGACTGCCACGCTGCAACTGTGCATGAATGTAAATGATGCTATCATTTAGAGTGTAGTCACTATGGGCAACGTTGGTATGGTTTCTGATTTATATTCTAGGAACAATCTATTTGACAGAATAAAAGTGCTTGTAGTTGCTATACCTTCAAACAGAGAAGCCCAGACTTTTCTTTGACAAGCTAGGTTCTCAATAATCTCTCTCCATGTACTTTTCCAACACCTTTTCCTTCTTGACTACCTGCCCACTCAGGCATGTGCTACTGCAGACACAAAGGGCTACTCATTATTTCTTTAACATTTTGTATTTTCCCATACTTCAGTGTTTGGTTATACTTTTTTCTCTTCTTAAAATCAAAATCCTACTTACCTACAAGGTCAAAGATTTTCCCAATCCTCCCTCCAGGCCAAATTAACCTTCCCCCCCTACTCTGCTCTTTGTTACTTTGTCAATGTCTCTATGGAGCATTGACACATTCCACCTAGTGTGGTCATGATGTAGCTATTCAGAGGCCTGTCTCCTCACTCTATGCTTTAGAGGTTGTGCCCCATGTCTCATTCATCCTTGTGTGCCCATAATATTTATCACATAGACACCAGCTGATGTTCACTAGACTTAAATATGTTGACGTGAATGGAATAAAATATTCAGGGAAAACAGCCACATGAAGAGTTGAGATCACGGTATAATACAACACTCCTAGTACACATAGGCTGGCGTCTTTGCAATATGGTTTTTATGAGTACCCCATTTCTGAAGTAAGCATGATGGGCTGTTGACTATGATGGTTTCTCTGAAATCCATTGCCAAGCTGCACTTTTAGAAACTGTAGTCATGTGGTATCATGATTAGAGCATAGGCTTTAAAGTAAAAAAGATCTGAATTCAACCTCAGCTTTGTTATTTACTAGCTCTGTTACAAAGTCATTTTGCCTTTCTAAGGTCCAGTTTCCTCACCATTAGATTGGAATTAATTGAGATAATATAATAAAAGTCTTAGTGCAGCGCTTCATATACAATCATGTATTCCATAAATAGTAGTGATTACTACTGCAAGTATAACTCAGAGATACTTCAGGAGGTTAATATATCTCAATTGTTCTCGTGGTACCACTGGGAATCCTCTTTGTGATTGTTATACTGCACATGAAGTAGTCTGGTGAGGGTGTACCAGGTCCACAGCTATTATTTCTGATACGAATCTGACCGTACGTTGGTCAAATAACTTTCCCAGACTAGGCGCAACTCTCTGATGCAAATAAAGTACTTCTATAGATTAGGCAGTGGGCTACAAATTGGCCTTAAATATCCACGCTGCACGTTATGTATGCTCTATACTCAGTGGAGACTCTCTTCCTTCTGAAGGTAAGACACACAGACAAGGACACAGTTAATAGCATGGGGCAGAAACAAAGACACAGCGAGAGGAAGCAATGTATAGAAAAAAAGGGGAGTTTAGCATGAGTTGCTGGGGAAAACAGGGGACTTGGATGTGCTTACAGAGAAGCAAAGACAACAGGCAGCAGAGTCCCCTTAATGTTATTGCTGAGAATCTCTAGAGCTAATCCAGGATCTCGAGTCAGGTTCTATTTCCCAGTGAAGCCCCGCTGTGTGGGTGCTAAGACTATTGTCAGTAATTCTAGACCCCTCCCTGTATCATCACTCAAATAACAGGAACCCCTCTATTCTTTACATCCCGAAAATGCCTACCTGATGATGTCAACATTTTTGATTTAGAAATGTCTACCATTTGAAATTTATCCCAAGGCAATCACTTAGTCACCAACTATTTTTTGAGTAGTTACTATGTGTCAAGGACTCTGCTGGGCATTGGAACCCCAGGGAGAGTTACTTTCTCCCTCCTCTCTGCCAGTCCTACACCTTAGCATTAAACTCAGTGTCCAACACTGCATTTGTCTAGAGCTACATGTATGTATCTTTTCCTAGCCTCTTTCTTCCAGGAAGGCAGTATTTATGTGTTCTTTTTTCCCGTATCTCGCACAAGGTCCAGAATGTAATAGGCATTTGTTAACAATCTTGGATGTTTACAATCATGAATACATTGATCAAACAGAACTAAGGTTGATTTCATGGTGACACTGATACAAGTTTTTTGAAGAGCAGTATATAATACTGAGACCAACCTTATTTTATTTTTAACCATGAGGTTGTGAATGCTCCTCTCAAGCTTATGTTAACTGAGTTGGCATATATATAGGCACTTTTTCCAAGTCCTTCATTTGGAAATTTCTACATCATGCCTCTTTATTGAAGTCTTTAATCTCACTTATACACATACTTAATTTTGCTCTAAGCAAAATCTATTTTGTGAGATTCTTTGCATTGTCAAAGAGCAACTTAAAAAAAAAGGTAACAACTTGAGACAAGCATCTCTGTTATTTCAGAGAGACTATTTTTTTTAACACAATGTCATAGAAGGCACAATGATGTACTTATGATCTGTTTAGTTTTTTCCACTCAGTGGTACCAAGAAACAAGGGCCAAACCCCCTCATTTGTAATTCCCTCCAAATATCCAAGGACAGAAGCCTAGTTTAATTTCTAAAGGTAGTTATATTTAGCTGTAAGACCATATTATTTGATGAATTTGATTATAAAGATTGAAGATTTGTTTGAAAAGTTTGCTGAGAAGATTTCAACAAGAGAAATAGCTACTGAAATACTGTATGAGTTACAGCTGGCATTCAGAAGGAAGCCTTGAACTAGGTAAGTACCTTCTCTCAAGGTGCTGACAAAGACAGGAGGAATGGAACTAACATTTCTTGAGTATTTACGGTGGACCAGATACTTTGCTCTTCATTTTGTATACGTGTTCTCGCATGGTACACTTAGCAATTCATAAGAGCTGATGTGATATAAAGACTGAGATTGAGAGGGATCGAAAAGGCTGCTTGCAAATGCTATGATCTGGGGTTTGAATCCAGGTATGCCCAAGTCCAAATTTGCACACTTTCTACTATACCTTTCATGCTTGCCATAGTGGGATGAATGGTAACCTCCCAAAAGATATGTCCATATTCTAATTCCCAGGACCTGTGAAAGTAACCCTATTTGGAATAAGGGACATTGGAACTGCAATTAAGTTAAGGATCTTGAGATAAGATCATTTGCAGTTATTCAGGTGGGCCCTAAAGCCAATGACATGTGTCTTTATAGACATGTACAGAGGAGAGATACAGGGAGAAAAGAAGTTGATGTGAAGATGAAAACCAAGATTGGAGTTACATGGCACAAGTGGAGGAATGCCTGGAGCCACCCGAAGCTGAAAGAAACAAGGACAAAATCTCCCGTACAGCCTTCAGAGGAGCACAGCTCTGCTGACACCTTGATGTCAAACTTCTGGTTTCCAGAACTGAGAGAAAAAAAAATCTGTTGTTTGAAGCCACCTGGTTGGTGGTAATTTATTACTGCAGGTGTAGGAAACAAACATACCTCCTGAAGTTGTTCGTTCAAATTTGGTATATATTTTTGGATATTCACTAACATAGTCACTCAGCCTTCTAAGTAATATTTTAGTACTTTGAATTTTATGTTCTAGAATTTTAAGCCTTACGTGGAATATAAAATGTATCATGTCCCTGCCTTCACTGTGCTCAGAGAGAAGAGAAAGATGCACATAAAACAATTAATGAGCAATATATTCAGAAATATTTATTCCGCTCATATTATGCATCAAAGATAGTTTTAGGTGCTGAGGATCCAACAATGAATAAGACAGAAAACTTCTCCATTCTCAATGAGATTCCAGGGAGAAACAGCAGCTACTCTTGGTCCTACGAAGGGGAACGGGCTTGGTTGGTTATGAAAAACAAGCTTGTGGAAGTTAAGAAAAATATGTAGTGGGAAATAAAAACAAAAACAAAAACAAAAAGGAAAGCTAACATGTATTAAGCATTTCAATAGAGATGGTCTGCTATTATTATTATTGTTATTATTACTGTTATTATTATTCACCCAACTAACATCTAAATAGTATATTTAGAATTTGCTGAGCAAAAGATATTTTTTTAAAAAGATGTTTTTTAAAAAGATTTTTAAAAAAGATGTTTTTTAAAAAATATATACAAAAACCAACACCCAGCTACCGGGTCAAAGGGACCCAGTGATGTAGTGGACCCAGTGGTGATGTAGGTGAAGACTTATGGGTTCTGATAGACAAGCACCTCCAAAACGTTTGCTTCATCTATGTATCATGGAGTATCCACACTCTATCTAGAATTCTAGGGGGAACCACACTAAAAAAAAAAATGAACATGTCAGTATTCTTGTCCCCAGTGGTTTACTCTAAAATATTTGCCTGAAAGTGTTTACATGTATGCGTGTGCTCCTCCCACTGAGACAGAGCCATCAATAGAAACCCTTTATATATTAAAACAAGATACCCTAAAAGGTAAGGAAAATAATAAAGGCAAAGAAAATTAGAACTATCATGGAAGATATGTTTCATACAATTCTTATTTTGCCTTCACTGTTGGAAAGGCACTCACTCAACTAACAAGTTAAAAGAAGAGAGAGAAAGTGTGGAATCCTTATTTTGGTGACACCTTCCTAGCTTCCTGTTTTGACCCACCAGCCACTAGGTGGGGGCAGTGTTTAGCTTGCTGCTCTTTTTTCCATAATAACATAGAAAAATCATAGCAGGGTACTGCTGATGAGAGTATTGGGGCAAACTATCTGAATGCAGTTCACAGCATATTTTTAGTTCGTAATGAAAGATATATCTGCAGTTCTGATACCAGCAGAAAGGTCAAAGAAATCATGCTTTCCATGAAGGCTAGGTAAATATGAAAGAGAGATGATTTTAATAGAAGAAAATTGAAAAGGAAGATAGGTATCTATCCTATAATATATGAACAGATGCTAATAAAGGGAGACTGAAAATCACTGAGTCAAGTGGTAGTTATTTACTTTCACATCCCAGACACCATCTAGGTTTTCAGTTTATTTAGGTATCATACTTGACTTTGTCTTCTCCTCCTTACCCATGTCCTTCCCCATTCAATTGATTATCCATTTTCTTCATTTATAATTTCTAAAGACTTCAAATTTATCCCCCTTTCCTACTTACTGCCATGATCCTAGTTCAGGCCACAGTCGCCTCTCTTCTGAACAACTGTACAATTCTAACTGGTTTCATTGCCTTCAATTCTCCTACCCTTCCAAATCCATTTTCATATTATTGTCAAAGTAATTACATTCTAAAATGAGAATCTGATTATATCCTTATTTTTTTCAAATGGCTCCCATTGCTCTCAGAATTAAATTCAAACTTCCTGACATGATTTCTCAGACGATTGGTGATCTCTTTCTATGCTCAGTGTCATCTCTCATTTTTCTCTCCATCTTGAGCTCTACTCTCTAGTCACAAAATCGTATTTGTCATTTATTGAATGGACCATGTTTTTTTTGTGTCCTGTCTCATTCTCTCATATCCTTACATTCAGAATATGCCTTTTAGCATTTCTATTTGTCTTTCCTTTATCCCATCCCTGACTACACTTGCCTATGCTTCCTCTCCATCTCCCAATTTCTAGTACTAATTTGATGTATTATCTTAGATATACTTTCATCTGGGATCATTTCTTCACCTCATAAGCCTAGAGACACTCATAACCCCCTGTGCTTATCATCTTATTGAAGTGACCTGTTTCCTTAATGTCTTCCCTCTATAGCATAGGCTCCCCAGGGGTGAAATTATATTTTATTCATCTGTTTTTTTCTAGCATCTAACTGTGCTTAGCTCATACTTATTGTTCTCATGATTTTCTTTGAATTAATTGGTAAATGAGTCACAAAATGGTCATTTCAAGGGGGGTATGGTTATAGAG
The DNA here is from genome assembly GCF_022079265.1 of Lynx rufus. Lineage (NCBI taxonomy): Eukaryota > Metazoa > Chordata > Mammalia > Carnivora > Felidae > Lynx > Lynx rufus. The sequence continues at coordinate 36,613,459 of NW_025814845.1, read as the reverse complement.
TCTGCCTCTGTGTTACTTGAGTAATTGGCCCAGGAATATCTTTAATACATTAGTCACTTATTAACACATGGTCTTGGGATGACACTTGGTGGGATCAGTATTTATATTTACTTGAATTCACCTTGAAGTTAATGAGGGATGTACATCTATTGAGGAAAAAAACCCCAAGCATACAACACAATACACCTTTTAGTCATAGATTAAAAGCCATTAATAAGGATTTCAAGGGGCGCCTGGGTGGCTCAGTCGGTTGAGCGTCCGACTTCGGCTCAGGTCACGATCTCACGGTCCATAAGTTCGAGCCCCGCGTCAGGCTCTGGGCTGATGGCTCAGAGCCTGGAGCCTGCTTCCGATTCTGTGTCTCCCTCTCTCTCTGCCCCTCCCCCGTTCATGCTCTGTCTCTCTCTGTCCCAAAAATAAATAAAAGTTTAAAAAAAAATTAAAAAAAAATAAGGATTTCAAGTGTTTCTGAGAAATGATTCACAACTTCAGGATAGTTATATATATATATTATATATTATATATATATTATATACAATATATGATATATATAATATAATATATATTATATATATATAGTAAGATTGTATAGGGATGGAATTTAGCTGAATATACTAGTATAGTAATATCAGTTTGTTTACAACTATAATTCATTCAAATTGATTGGCACCTATACTATATTCATTTTTAAGTGTTTTCTATCTTTCAGTCCTGGTCATCCTAAAGCCATTAGTAGTAAAATCTGATTTTTCAAATATCTGTCTTACAAACATTCTGAGGATACACAATCACTGAAGGCCTATTTAAGCTCTTGGCAAAGAACGTTGTGATTTGGGAGTTGTTAAATGGTTTGAATATCACATGTGTCTCTATAACCATTAGAGAAAATATTCTCGCTCTCTCACTCTCTCTCTCTCTTTGGATAAGCTAGCTTAAGTTGGTTCTATTTTTTTTTAACGTTTATTTATTTTTGAGACAGAGAGAGACAGAGCATGAACGGGGGAGGGTCAGAGAGAGGGAGACACAGAATCGGAAGCAGGCTCCAGGCTCTGAGCCATCAGCCCAGAGCCCGACACGGGGCTCGAACTCACGGACCGCAAGATCATGACCTGAGCCAAAGTCGGCCGCTTAACCGACTGAGCCACCCAGGTGCCCCAAGTTGGTTCTATTTTTTAAGAACCAAAGATCTCTTAAAGAGGAACCCTGTTACACTATTGGTGGGAAGGCAAACTGGTGCATCCAGTCTGGAAAACAGTGTGGAAGTGTCTCAAAAAGTTAAAAATAGAACTACCCAGTGATCCAGTATTTGCACTACTAGGTATATACCCAAAGGATACACAAATACTAATTCGAAGGGATACTTGCACCCTGATGTTTATAGCAGCATTATCCACAATAGCCAAATTTGGAAAAAGCCCAAATATCCATTGACTGATGAGTGGCTGAAGAAGATGTGGTATATATAAAATGGAATATTACTCAGCCATTAATAAGCCATGATTTATTAAAGCCATGAAATCTTGCCATTTGTAATGATGTGGATGGAACTAGAGAGTATTATGCTAAGAGAAATAAGTCAGTCAGAGAAAGATAAATACCAAATGATTTCACTCATATGTGGAATTGAAGTACAAAACAAAGGAACATGGGGGGAAAAAGAGAAGCAAGCCAAGAAACAGGCTCTTAACTATAGAAAATAAACTGATAGTTACTGGACAGGAGGTAGGCAGACTGATGGATTAAATATGTGATGGGGATTAAGGAGGGTACTTGTGATGAGCACTGGGTGCTGTATGTAAGTGATGAGTCACTAAACCCTACACCTGAAATTAATATTACACTGTATGTTAACTAATTGGAATTTAAATAAGATTTTGGAAAGAATAAAAAAAGAACCAAAGAACTCTTAATTATGAAGGACAGATCAAAGAAATAATGAGCAAAAGTATACATGACTCATGGTAGAGAAGGAGAGGGGGGCTCTTTTCTCTTGGGAGAGTTAAGAAAAAAAAGAACTAGGAGGAAGCAAGGAATGTTTCCGTGATCTGATTACCCATTTTGTTTTGCATGTCATGGCCCATGTACTATTTTTACCTCATACCTGACAAATGTGATCATTGCTAAGACAATTCTGTACTTTTCCTCAAGGTAGGAAAAAAATTTTAAGAGCCTTTTGAATTTTCTAAATTTCCCTGGCACTTAACTTGCTTGAAAGTCATTCCCATCCATTTGTCTAGCAGTTGTAAAATTTACATTTGTACCAAGCAAAGCCACCAGAGAGTTACATATTTTGATCAGAAATTCTTTGGCTTCAAGAAAACCAGTCTTTCTCAATTACATTTCCTTCCTTATTATGACCTCAGGTCTGATATAAGAGATAAAGTAAGAAATTTAGGGAGAAGCCAAGATGGCAGAACAGCATGGAAGTTTTTGTGTGTCTCCCATCCATGAAATACATCCAGACCAACACTAAACCATCCTGCACACTTAGAAAACTGATTGGAGGATTAACACAACAATCTGCACAACCTGAACCACAGAATTCAGCAGGTACGTGGCATGGAGAGGTGAACGTGGGCAGTGAGAAGCCGGGGGAAGGGAGGTGCTTTTGCGGGTGGAGAGAGGATGGAGACGGGGGCGGAGGAGAATACAGGAAAAGCACCCCTCCCCAAAAACAGTTGGAGAGAAAGTGGAAAATTGGAAACAGCCACAGGGACTAAACTAAAAAGGGAGAAAGGAGAGAGGAGAGGGTTTAAAGTCCATTAAGACTGTAAACAAGGGGAGCACAAAGGCTGCAACTCTGCAGCTCGATACCTGGCAGTGCTCCAGTGGGAAGGGTGAATCCCCAGGAACAGAGTGGGGTCTGGGAGGTTCTTGGGCCACATGGGGAAAAGTAGTTCCACTGATGGAAGGACATTTGGTAGAGACTGTTGAAGCCACCTGGTCCCAGCAGACCCCAGAAAATGGCCACATTCACTGGTGCTGGAACGAGGTCATTAAGGGTGAAGCCTGGTGCCAGATGTGTGTTGTGATTTTCCATAATCCCTGAAAAGCTGCTGCTACACTATCTTGAGAACTTTTTCTGGGGCGGACTGGGACCTGGCCGCAGTGTTGGGGCACCGGCAGCAGCAGGCGTTCCTGGGTGCAGCCGGCATTCGGCCATTGCTTGGTGAGACCCTCCTGCACAGGGGATGAACAGGTCAAAGCTGCAGTCCTTCAGAAGTAAGGCGCCGGGAAAACAGCTGCATCTGAGACAAAACTCGGGAGAGAGGTATTGCCTGGGGCTTAGTCACGGGCAGTGAAGAAGCGGGGAGTGGAGGAAAGCTGAAGACAAAGGACGGGTGTGCAATTGCTGATCCAGGAGAACAGAGTTCTGATACGAGAGACTGGCTAGCTGCGTGACGCTGTTTTCACGGCTCCAGCGCATGAGCATACATGCCTATGAACGCCACAACACTCCACCCCAGAAGGCGAGCAGCGCCATCTAGTGGAGAACGGAGCCGTTACCCTGAGCCCCGCCCAACTGGGCCAACCTTGCTAATCAAGAACGCAAGTTTCACTGCCTACTTAGCTTATGGACTATAAAGTGTTTCATAGTCTGACTTCTACAGGAAAACAAAGTAATTTCAGCCCTATTTCAATCTGGTAGCAGGTCCATCTATTCAATTTTTTTTCTTTTTCACTAACTTTCTTTTTCTTGAATACAGAAAGAGAAAAAATTCATTTTTATTTTCAATTTTTGTTAAAAATATTTTTCTTTCATTTTTTTACTATATTTTTTACTTTTGTGTAATTTTTTTCAAATTCTATTTTATTTCCATCATTTTATTTTAGTCTACTTAGGTGTATTCACTTCTTCAAATTTTCAAATGATTTCCTTTTTATTTTTTGTTTTTCTTTTTGTTTCTTTTCTTTTTCTTGAATGCAGAAACAGAATAGCTTCCTTTTTACTTTCAATTTCTATTAAAAATATTTTTCTTTAATTCTTTTTACTATATTTTTTGCTTTTATGTAATTTTTTTCAAATTCTACTTTACTTCCATCATTTTATTTTAGTCTACTACAGTGTATTCACTTTTTCAAATTTTCAAATGATTTCCTTTTTTCTCTCTTTTTTCTCTTTTTCATTTCTTTTATTTTTCTTGAATGAAGAAAGAAAAAACTCATTTTTATTTTTAATTTTTATTAAAAATAGTTTTCTTTATTTTTCTACTATATTCTTTACTTTTGTGTCAATTTTTTCAAATTCTATTTTACTCCCGTCTACTTCAGTGTATTCAGTTTTTCAAATTCTCAAACTATTTCCTTTCCCCGCCCCCCTTTTTTTTCTTTATTCTGTCAAACTACTTTCAACACCCAGACCAAAACACACCTAGGACCTAGCATCATTTATTTGATTTGTGTGTGTGTGTGTGTTTAATTTTTTAATTTTAATATTTTTAATTTTAATTTTTCTACCTCATTAATTCCTTTTCTCACTTCAAAATGACAAAACGAAGGAACTCACCCCAAAATAAAGAGCATGAAGAAATGACAGCCAGGGATTTAACCAACACAGATACAAGCAAGATGTCTGAAACAGAATTTAGAATCACAATAATAAGAATACTAGCTGGAGTCAAAAATAGATTAGAATCCCTTTCTGCTGAGATAAAAGAAGTAAAAAACAGTTAGAATGAAATAAAAAAATGCTATAACTGAGCCGCAATCACGGATGGATGCTGCAGCGGCAAGGATGGATGAGGCAGAACAGACAATCAGAGATATAGAGGACAAACTTATGGAGAATAATGAAGCAGAAAAAAAGAGGGAGATTAGGGCAAAAGAACACAATTTAAGCATTAGAGAAATCAGTGACTCATTTAAAAGGAATAACATCAGAATCATAGGGGTCTCAGAAGAGGAAGAGAGAGAAATAGGGGTAGAAGGGTTATGTGAGCAAATCATAGTGGAAAACTTTCCTAACCTGGGGAAAGACACAGACATCAAAATCCAGGAAGCACAGAGGACCCCTATCAGATTAAACAAAAACTGACCATCAACAAGGCATATCATAGTCAAATTCACAAAATACTCAGGCAAGGAGAAAATCATGAAAGCAGCAAGGGAAAAAAAGTCCCTAACCTACAGGGGAAGACAGATCAGGTTTGCAGCAGACCTATTCACAGAAACTTGGCAGGCCAGAAAGGAGTGGCAGGATATATTCAGTGTGCTGAATCAAAAAAATATGCAGCTAAGAATTCTTTATCCAGCAACGCTGTCATTCAAAATAGAAGGAGAGAAAAAAAGTTTCCCAGACAAATGAAAATTAAAGGAGTTTGTGACCACTAAACCAGCCCTGCAAGAAATTTTAAGGGGGACTCTCTGAGGGGAGAAAAGATGAAAAAAAAAATATATATATATTTATATATATATATATATATATATATATATTTATAAAATATATATATTTATATATAAAGACCCAAAGCAACAAAGATTAGAAAGGACCAGAGAACACCACCAGAAACTCCAACTCTACAAGCATCATTATGGCAACAAATTCATATCTTTCAGTACTCACTCTAAACATCAATGGACTCAATGCTCCAATCAAAAGACACAGGGTAACAGAATGGATAAGAAAACAAGATCCATCTATATGCTGTTTACAAGAGACCCACTTCAGACCTAAAGACACCTTCAGATTGAAAGTAAGGGGCTGGAGAACTATCTATCATGCTAATGGTCAACAAAAGAAAGCCGGAGTAGCCATACTTATATCAGACAATCTAGACTTTGAAATAAAGACTGTATCAAGAGATGCAGAAGGGCATTGTATCATCATCGAGGGGTCTATCCACCAAGAAGACCTGACAATTGTAAACATTTATGCACCAAATGTGGGACACCCAAATATATAAGTCAATTAATCACAAACATAAAGAAATTCATCGATAGTAACACCATAATAGTAGGAGACTTCAACAACCCACTCACAGCAATGGACAGATCATCTAATCAAAAAATCAACAAGGAAACAATGGCTTTGAATGACACACTGGACCAAATGGACTTAACAGATATATTCAGAACATTTCATCCTAAAGCAGCAGAATATACATTCTTCTCCAGTGCACGTGGAATGTTCTCCAGAATAGACCATATACTGGGACACAAATCAGCCCTAAGTAAGTACAAAAAGATCAAGATCATACTGTGCATATTTTCAGACAATATGCTATGAAACTCGAAATCAACCACAAGAAAAAATTTGGAAAGGTAACAAATACTTGGAGACTGAAGAACATCCTACTGAAGAATGAATGGGCTAACCAAGAAGTTAAAGAGGAAATTAAAACGTATACGGAAGTCAATGAAAATGATAACACCACAACCCAAAACCTCTGGGATGCAGCAAAGGCGGTCATAAGAGGAAAGTATATAGCAATCTAGTCCTTCTTAAAGAAGAAAGAAAGATCTCAGATACACAACCTAACCTTAGGCCTTAAGGAGCTGGAAAAAGAACAGCAAATAAAACCCAAAACCAGCAGAAGGCAGGAAATAATAAAGATTAGAGCAGAAATTAATGCTATCGAAACCAAAAAAAACAGTAGAACAGATCAATGAAACCGGAAGCTGGTTCTTAGAAAGAATTCACAAAATTGATAAACCACTAGCCAGTTTGATCAAAAAGAAAAAGGAAAGGACCCAAATCAATAAAATCGAGAATGAAAAAAGGAGAGATTACAACCAACACAGCAGAAATAAAAACAATAATAAGAGAATATTATGAGAAATTATATGCCAATAAAATGGGCACTCTGGAAGAAATGGACAAATTCCTAGAAACATATACACTACCAAAACTGAAACTGGAAGAAATAGAAAATTTGAACAGATCCATAACCAGTAAGGAAATTGAATTAGTAATCAAAAGTCTCCCATAAAACAAGAGTCCAAGGCCAGATGGCTTTCCAGGGGAATTCTACCAAACATTTAAGGAAGAGTTAACACCTATTCTCTTGAAACTCTTCCAAAAAATAGAAATGGAAGGAAAACTTCCAAACTTTTTCTATGAAGCTAGCATTACCCTGATTCCAAAACCAGACAGAGACCCCGCTAAAAAGGAGAACTATAGACCAATTTCCCTGATGAACATGGATGCAAAAATCCTCAACAAGATATTAGCCAACCAGATCCAACAATACATTAAAAAAATTATTCACCACGACCACGTGGGATTAATACCTGGGATGCAGGGCTGGTTCAATATCTGCAAAAGAATTAACATCATTCATCACATCACTAAAAGAAAGGACAAGAACCATATGATCCTCTCAATAGATGCAGAAAAAGCATTTGACAAAATAGAGCATCCTTTCTTGATAAAAACCCTCAAGAAAGTAGGTATAGAAGGAGCATACCTCAAGATCATAAAAGCCATATATGAATGACCCAATGCTAATATTGTCCTCAATGAGGAAAAACTGAGAGCTTTCCCCCTAAGGTCAGGAACAAGACAGGGATATCCGCTCTTGCCACTGTTATTCAACACAGTATTGGAAGTCTTAGCTTCTGCAATCAGACAACACACAGAAATAAAAGGCATCCAAATTGGCCAGGAGGAGGCCAAACTTTCACTCTTCGCAGATGACATGATACTCTATATGGAAAACCCAAAGATTCCACCAAAAAACTGCTAGAATTGATTCATGAATTCAGCAAAGTTGCAGGATATAAAATCAATGCACAGAAATCGATTGCATTCTTATACACCAAAAATGAAACTACAGAAAGAGAAATCAAGGAATCGATCCCATTTACAGTTGCACAAAAAACCATAAAATACCTAGGAATAAATCTAACCAAAGACGTGAAAAATCTATCCACTGAAAACTATAGAAAGCTTATGAAAGAAATCGAAGAAGACACAAAAAAATTGAAAAAGATTCCATGCTTCTGGATAGAGAGAACAAATATTATTAAAATGTTGATACTACCCTAAGCAATCTACATATTCAATACAATCCCTATCAAAATAACACTAACATTCTTCACAGAGCTAGAACAAATAGTCCTAAAGTTTGTATGGAACCAGAAAAGACCACGAATAGCCAAAGCAATCTGGAAAGTAAAACCAAAGAAGGAGGCCTCACAATCCCAGAGCTCAAGCTATACTATAAAGCTGTAATCATCAAGACAGTATGGTACTGGCACAAGAACAGACAATCAGATCAATGGAACAGAATAGAGAACCCAGAAATGGACCCAGAAACGTATGACCAACTAATCTTTGACCAAGCAGGAAAGAATACCCAATGGAATAAAGACAGTCTGTTCAGCAAGTGGTGCTGGGAAAACTGGACAGCAACAGGTAGAAGAATGAACCTGGACCACTTTCTTACACTATACACAAAAATAAACTCAAAATGGATGAAAGACCTAAATGTAAGACAGCAAGCCATCAAAATCCTTGAGGAGAAAGCAGGCAAAAACCTCTTTGACCTTGGCCGCAGCAACTTCTTACTCAACACTTCTCCAGAGGCAAGGGAAACAAAAGCAAAAAAGAACTATTGGGACCTCCTCAAAATAAAATGCTTCTGCACAGCAAAGGAAACAATAAGCAAAACTAAAAGGCAACCGACAGAATAGGAGAAGATATTTGCAAATGACATATCAGATGAAGGGTTAGTATCCAAAATCTAGAAAGAACTTATCAAACTCAACACCCAAAAAACAAATAATCCAGTGAAGAAATGGGGAAAACACATGAATAGACACTTCTCCAGAGAAGACATCCAGATGGCCAACTAACACATGAAAAAATGCTCCACATCACTCATCACCAGGGAAATACAAATCAAAACCACAATGAGATACCACCTCACACCTGTCAGAACGGCTCATTAACAACTCAGGCAACAACAGATGTTGGCGAGGATGCGGAGAAAGAGGATCTCTTTTGCACTGTTGGTGGGAATGCAAGCTGGTGCACCACTCTGGGAAACAGTTTGGAGGTTCCTCAAAAACTAAAAATAGAACTACTCTACGACCCAGCAATTGCACTATTATGCATTTATCCAAGGGATACAGGTGTGCTGTTTCAAAGGGGCACATGCACCCCTATGTTTATAGCAGCACTATCAACAATAGCCAAAGTATGGAAAGAGCCCAAATGTCCATCAATAGATGATTGGATAAAGAAGATGTGGTATATGTGTGTGTGTGTGTGTGTGTGTGTGTGTGTGTGTGTATATATATATATACATATACACATATGTAATATATATATATATATACATATACACATATGTAATATATATATATATATATATATATACATATGCAATGGAGTATTACTCAGCAATCAAAAAGACTGAACTCTTGCCATTTCAACTATGTGGATGGAACTGGAGGGTATTATGCTAAGTGAAATTAGTCAGAGAAAGACAAATATCATATGACTTCACTCATATGAGTAATTTAAGAGAAAAACAGATGAACATAAGGGAAGGGAAACAAAAATAATATAAAAACAGGGAGAGGGACAAAATAGAAGAGACTCATAAATATGGAGAACAAACTGAGGGTTACTGGAGGGGTTGTGGGAGGGGGGATGGGCTAAATGGGTAAGGGGAACTAAGGAATCTACTCCTGAAATCATTGTTGCACCATATGCTAATTTGGATGTAAATTAAAAAAAATAAAAAATAAAATTAACAAAAAATTTAGACACATTTATTGAATGATAAAATTACAACAGCTGTTACATCTCATAGTGTTCACAGAATTTGTGCTTCTTCCTAAGACTTAATTTGCTCTTTTCACGTATCTTGAGAACACTGTAAGAGGGTGCTTTCCCTTACGTGATTTAGTGCCTGGAAAATAGACATGTAGTCTTCCACAACTCTATAGGGTCATGAAACCTGTGCTTCTGTGTGATATTCTTATCTTTGTTGTTCTACCTTTATTTTTTCATAGCCCAGATTTTATTTACAACTTAGTTTTGTTGAGTTTTTCATATCTTTTGCGAAATGCACTAGAGGTGCCTTAATCAAAGTACGGTCTGTGAACTTATTACCTGGATGCTGATTGGAAATCCAGAATCTCAGGCCATACCTCAGATCTACTGAATGTGCATTTTAACAAGAGTCAGGTGTTTCATATTCACTATGAAGTGAGATAAAACCGGGGCACCTGGGTGGTTCAGTTGGTTAAGTGACTGACTTCAGCTCAGGTCATGATCTCGCCCCGCATGAGTTCCAGCCCCACGTTGGGCTCTGTGCTGACAGCTCGAAGCCTGGAGCCTGCTTCAGATTCTGTGTGTGTGTGTGTGTCTCTCTCTCTGCCCTCCCCTGCTCACGTTCTGTCTCTCTCAAAAAATAAACAAACATCAAAAAAAAGTTAGATAAAACTGCCATTAGAGTATTAAGAATAAGCTAACACAGGGGCGCTGTGGTGGCTCAGTTGATTGGGCGTCAGACTTCAGCAGGGGTTGTTATGATCTCCGGGTTTGCGGGTTCTAGCCCTGCACTGGGCTCTGCGCTGACAGCCTGGAGTCTGGATCCTGCTTCAGGTTCTGTGTCTCTCTCTGTCCGCCCCTCCCCTGCTCATGCTCGCTCTATCTCTCTCTCTCTGTCTCCCTCCCTCTCAAAATTTAAATATTAAAAAAAAATTTAAAAAAGAACAAGCTAACACAAATTTATTTAAGTTACTGATTAAAATTATGTACCGGTTTCAATTCTGGCAATTTCAAATTATGGACTTAAGCCAATTGGAGTGTTGACTAAAAATGAAAGACCTCTCACCTTCAAACTTTAATCCTGCAGGGCCAGAGTGAACCCCTGGAGTCTGTAGTTTGTCAGGTTCCTCAGGTGATTAGGAACATCAAATGACAGGCTTACGCCCTGGAAATCTTCACTTTCTCAAGGATATGATTTCAAAATATCGGTACCTAATTCAAGCACAATCAACCTTCTTCAGTTGTTCTAAGATGGATAAATAATGTAAATTTATAAGTTGGTGGTGAGTTAAAAGCAAAATGACTGAGATGATATAGACCCTGCAAGTAATAGAGAATATTGTCTGGAGGCTGTCATTACATGTCTGCTTTGCTGAGGTCTAAAGAATATTGTAAATGATGTTTTTATTTACTGTTGGAAACTGTTTTTGAAGCATTGCTCTCTCGAAGCCTGTCTTTTCCCGGTGTTATACTTCTAGGCCTGCAAGGATTCAGAGTCTGTGGGGAGAATGATAGATTCACCATCGTGATCAAGTTAAAAAGTTAAACTACCTTTGTAGAGAAATCATGTGCACAAGGGAATGCAGGAATAGAAATATTCTGTCGGAATGTGTAAGAAGTGAAGTAGAAGAAGGTTGACCTTTGCATTCTTATAGTTATACTTTTACCCCAAATGCTTGGGAGCCATTAATTTAAGTCATTCATGGTGAATTACTCAGGCCTCTAATTTCCAAAATTTTTTTTTACATTTATTCATTTTTGAGAGACAGAGAGAGACAGAGCACAAGCAGGGGAGGGACAGAGAGAGAGGGAGACACAGAATCCAAAGCAGGCTCCAGGCTCCGAGCTGTCAGCACAGAGCCCGACGTGGGGCTCGAACCCACGAGCTGTGAGATCATGACCTGAGTTGAAGTCGGACGCTCAACTGACTGAGCCACCCAGGCGCCCCTATTAGGCCTCTAATTTCAATGTCAGAAATCCAATTCACACTCATTTAAACTGAAATCAGGGAATTCACCCATTCTCATAGCTGAGAGGGCCAAAAAGGTGCATCTTTTCTATTTCGGGCTCAACTACATCCAGGTATTAAATGTCAGACCTCTGCCTTATTCCATCTCTCACCTTTGTTCTACTCTGCTTGTCTTCCTTCTCAAATGACACAGCTTTATAGGCCTGAAAGATGGCTTCTGGAGTGCAAAGAATATCCAGTTCTTATCACTTGTGATTCCCAAAGAAGGGAATAGTATTTTTCTTGATAACTTTGGTAATAGTCCCCTAGAAGTTTCTCACTGGTCCAGCTTTGGTTATATGCTTATGTCTTAATCACTCTGATTAGGTTGATGAAGAACTCTGGTTGGGCTCGGAACATGCTCGACCTTATCAGTCCTATCAGAACTACGGGCACTAAAAAGGGTTACTGAGGAAAAGGGGCAGGTGATTCGCCTTGAGCAAGGAATTCTGGGCAAAAATATGTATGTTAACTGTAGTAGTCAGGTTGAATTGGCTCAATATCTTATGATACTAATAAATAACGGCCATCCACAAGACACTGATTCCAAATTGATCTCAGGTTAACATACTTCTCTTTTACTTTTGAAACATCCATATCATTCCGGTGGCCCGAATCAGTAAATTTACTACTTCCCTTAAATGCCCAGAAGAGACTGTCTCAAAAACTGAAGACTGTAGAACCTCACCAGTTTTAGTTTGTTTCATGAAGAATCAGTGGTAAGTTGTGATATGCCATCCATGCAGCTTTCAATACCTTCTGATCAGACATACTTTCAATATTTTTCTGGACAGCTTACCGCAATACAATGGAAACAATCAATTTAATCATGATTGTTTTGATATATACGGGTATTTCTATCCCTCTAGTTTCCTGGGTCAAATTAGTTTTTGTATTCACTTGTTTATATATACATATATTGAATTGAAACAGATTGAATTAATTTTACTTGAAAAGTTCCCTAAAGGTTAACTTGCTTTACTGTTACATATTACTGCATTTTAGGAGAATTTGCAAGAAACACATGGTCGAATAACCAAATGCCTTAAATTCCTGTCATTAAGTAAGAATTGTTGACAAGCATTTGGCAGATGTCAGTCTATATTAGCCTATGTTTTGGAGTTGGGATATAAATGTTGTGGTTGCTCATTACTAGCAGTGAAATTTTTTTATTTTGCAAACAGAAATAAATATTTCACACTAGAGAGGCAATCTTCTTTATGTCTACTTCCTGCTAATGGTACTCACTTTGTGTTTAATGGTACCCACTAATGGTAATCATCTCAACAGGACACAGGCATCTATATTAGATGAACAGATTGGTGAACAATGATCAACACCGCATTTTATTTCATCTGACAAAAACTACTACTTCTAAAATTTTTCTTAAAATATCTTACCTCCTATCTGTTTTATTCTCAGTCTTCAAGTGGTCCAGTCAGCCCACATACCGTCATACTAGAAACCCAGCAGAGGCCTGACATGAGCAATCATGAGAATCTCTGGTGCTCATCAGTCTACCTCCAAACCCCTCTTTCTTGCTGTTCCTTCTTCTCCCCTGGATCTCTTATCCACCTGAAACCTCCCCTTCCTTCATCATTTTAAAGACCATTTGAGAATGGCTTCTCAAGCTTTGACTTTCCAATTTAACTCCAGGGCAGAAGTTGGTTATAAATCAACCTTCAGGGCAAGTTAATCTCCTACATCCCCTTTCCTCCATTCTTATGTTGGTAAAGTTAGTCCTACTCTACCTGTCCTCTTTGTATAATGATTTTGGGTAACTTTTTTGTAAGTGCTTGATATGTGCAAAATTTTGTTGGAAATTTATCCTCTACACTGTAGGCTTTGCTGTCATGGTGTCATTCTTCGTTATGTTTTGTTAGTTTCCAATTCTATAATAAAATTAAAGACCAGATATATACAATAACTCTGACATTTTAGTTTGGAGAGATAGAGCAGGTATATCTGGGTCTGTAGATATCCATTTGGATACCATGTGGATACTTAGAAGCTGTCATATTATTAACAGAATAGAAGAATCCATGCATTAGGCAACAAGATTTTGTGATATGGCCCTATCAGAGTGATTGGGCATACTCTTATTTCCCTAGAATCTGCAAACCTTTCCATTTCAGTGAAACTATTATGGTCTCCCCTGAGCCTCTAGGTGAATTCAGCAGTCATTTTGACTTGTTCTTTGCTTTTATAAGTTTTCTGTATTTTTTAGGTCTCTGTAGCATAGTTGCTTTTTGTTCATAAGCCTCCCAAGGATTGTCTTCATCCATTCTTTTTTGTTTGTTTGTTTTTCTTGCTTCTTTCATTCAACAAAGTCTGCTGAGTACTATTACTTTTCAGGCTGTACAAATCACTCAAAGTGATTGTAATGTGACAGAAGTTATGACAGAAGAAAGCACATAGGAAAGACACCTGTTTCCAGGGAAAGAAAGTTTTCCTAGAGGTGGCATTTGATCTAAGTTTTTAAGAATGGGTAGGAATTATCAGGCGAGGAAGAGAGGAGTCTGTTTCAAGCAACGTATATAACATTTTTTAGAAGGACCATCATGTGTAATAACATAGAGGACTTGGGAATTTTGAGTAGTAAATATGTCAGTATCATAATTTAGATTTAAATATAAAGACATGAGGAATCCAGTAAAAAAAAATGATCAGGAGAATCATTTGGTTAGTTGAATATTTTATAAAGATCACTCTGATCACACAGCAGTTCAGAAAATAAATTGGGAAAGGGAGGCCAAGGAACCTAGAAGCAGAGACCACTAGCTTGCTGATTAAAGCTTGCACCAAGAAATAGGCAGTGGAGATGGAGAAAAGAGATTGAAGAGATACTAAGAAGGGAGAATCATTAGGACTTTGGTGACATATTTGTGAATGGTGCTTTTACTTATTTTTCTTCCACCCACTGAAAAATCTCCAGTGCATTTTCTTCTTTTTCTACACTTTGACTAAGCTGTGCCAAAACCGAAATCCCTGGTGCTGTGTCCCATCTCTGATTCTCCTGGGAGGCATCTGCCATAGGTTCATCTGTTGAATGATGATAGCGTTAATAGCTCTGATCTCTCTGTCCCTTTAACCAATTGCTGGTAGGCTATCTTCCGTGCGTATGCTGCCAATTTTTGAAGCTTACCATATTATTATGGAGCTCAACATCTTCCTCCTAAAACTAACATCTCACCATTATCATTGAAAAGTCTCCAATAGTCATTCTGTAGATTTCCCAGAATGGCAATATTTTATTGTTTTTATTATTCTCTACTTTACTTATTGTATCTATTAAGTAGTCTAGTCTTTTGCTTGTTTGTTTTATTATATAAGTTTCGGGTATGCAATATTATAATTTGACATCTGAATACACTACAAAGTGATCACCCCCAAAGTATAGTTACCATCCATCACCCTACAATTGATTCCTTTTAGCTGTTTTGCCCACTCGAACCTCCTTCCCTTCTGGTAACCACCAACCTACTCCCTGCATCTATGAGTTTATTTGTTTATTTGTTCATTTGTTCATTTGTTTTTATAGTCCATATATGAGTGAAATCATATGGAATTTGTCTTTATGCTTCTGACTTATTTCATTTAGCATAATACCCTCCAGGTCCATCTATGTTGTTGTAAATGGCAAGATTTCATTCCTTTTTATGGCTGAGTAATGTTCCACTGTGTGTGTGTGTGTGTGTGTGTGTGTGTGTGTGTGTATGTGTGTATGTACACCACATCTTCTTTATTCATTCATCCATTGTAGACATTTATGTTATTTCCATATCTCGATATTATAAATAATGCTGAATGAACAGAGGGGTGCATGGATCATTCCAAATTTGTGTTTTCGTATTTGGCAGATAAATAACCAGTAGTGGAATAGATGGATCATATGGTATTTCTACTCTTTAGTTTTTCCACTATTTTCCATAGTGGCTGCACCAGTTTGCATTCCCACCAGCAATGCATGAGGGTTCCCTTTTCTTTACGTCCTTTCCAACCCTTGTTATTTCTTGCCTATTTTGACAATAAGTATTCTAGACTTACTTGTCCTTCATTGCATTTCCAGCCAAAGCTTTTTGCTAATGTCCCTTTCCTGCCCTTTTTAACGTAGTGTGACATACATTTAGAAAACAGAAATCTTTCCTTTTTATCACTAACTACTTCAAGACTAAACTCAAATTTTCTGGTAATGTAAAGTCATACTTATTGATAAATTTGGCAGAAAATTTTTTTGTTATTGGTAATACTTTTAAGTTGGTAGTTTATTTACCTAAGAATCTAACATTATCAAGTATGCAAAATAAATCAATTTTTATATCTAGATAGATAGATAGACAGATAATAGATTTTTTTTGGTTCTTTTCCCAAGGTCATTTATCATTGCATTGTCACTAGTATTTGAAAAATTTGTTTTGTTTTTTTCAACTTTACACATTGGTGACATAAATTTGTTATCTTGTTTTCATTTTCCTCCTTTTTCAACTCAAGCTAATTATGGGTGGTTTTATTGTGTATATTTCCTATGATATAACCCCACATCTAATTGTTAGCAAATAGAGGGTAAAATTATCTAGTACTTGTAGTGATAGGATAAAAAGTACTAATCCTTTCCAATGCACAGATGAAGACTGTAGCATCACCTTTATTTTCAGCTTCATAGTGAATCAGTGGAGTATGATTAGAAACAACTGATTATTAATCTATTGTTGGAAATGTCCTAAATTACTAAATGTAAAAGAGGTATCTTTTTAAAAATCACAAATAGTAAAACATGTATGAATGAAATCAGCACTGCTGGTTCTTTTTTTTTTAAATCTTTTTTTTTTTTCAACGTTTATTTATTTTTGGGACAGAGAGAGACAGAGCATGAATGGGGGAGGGGCAGAGAGAGAGGGAGACACAGAATCGGAAACAGGCTCCAGGCTCTGAGCCATCAGCCCAGAGCCCGAAGCGGGGCTCGAACTCACGGACCGCGAGATCGTGACCTGGCTGAAGTCGGACGCTTAACCGACTGTGCCACCCAGGCGCCCCAGCACTGCTGGTTCTAAATCTCCCTATAATTATTTTAAAGTGGTGAAATATTGACTGAAAGTTCTTTGAATACTGACATAAAAATTAAAGATTATCATTCCCTAAAACTTTCTCTCACCTTCTTACCATGTAAAATACTATATTTCCACACTAAAGTCAGTGGATAAAAATTTGATGAGAAAGAAGATATTTGTATAGTGTCAAAGAACTCTCTAGTAATTGCAGAGGAAAATTCTAATTTATAATGAAAATATCTGAAGGCCTCTACCTCAACCAAATGATCAAAGATAATGTCAGGAATATTGGAACAGACCAACATGACGTGCTTCTGATGGAATGCAGTGAGAACACAGTCTTATTTCTGTGAGATCCCTGCCAAAAATGCATAACCTGAATTTAATCATGAGGAAACATCAAACAAACTCAAATTGAGAGATGGTCTATAAAACAGCTTGTCTGCCTCTTAAAAAATGTCAAGATCGGGGCGCCTGGGTGGCGCAGTCGGTTAAGCGTCCGACTTCAGCCAGGTCACGATCTTGCGGTCCGTGAGTTCGAGCCCTGCGTCAGGCTCTGGGCTGATGGCTCAGAGCCTGGAGCCTGTTTCCCATTCTGTGTCTCCCTCTCTCTCTGCCCCTCCCCCGTTCATGCTCTGTCTCTCTCTGTCCCAAAAATAAATAAACGTTAAAAAAAAAAATTTAAAAAAAAAGAATAAAAAAAATAAAAAAAAATGTCAAGATCATGAAAGACAAAGAAAGACTGATGAACTGTTTCATGTTAAAGAGACATCATTGGGGCGCCTGGGTGGCTCAGTCAGTTAAGCGTCCGACTTCGGCTCAGGTCACGATCTCGAGGTATGTGAGTTCGAGCCCCGCGTGGGGCTCTGGGCTGATGGCTCAGAGCCTGGAGCCTGTTTCCTATTCTGTGTCTCCCTCTCTCTCTGCCCCTCCCCCCGTTCATGCTCTGTTTCTCTCTGTCTCAAAAATAAATAAACGTTAAAAAAAAAATTAAAAAAAAAAAAGAGACATCATCACTAACTACAATCTGTGCTCCTGGATTGGATAGTGGAACTGGAAAAAAATATATAGCTAGCTCTAAAAGACCACTGAACTGAGGAAAAATTTAGATAACTGAAGAAATTTGAATGTGAACTTTGGAACAGATAGCAAAGTGTCAATGATATAGGTCCTGATTTTGATAATTATACTGTGATTATATAAGGGAATGTCCTTGTTCTTAAAAAATATACACTCAAGTATTTAGGGGTGAAATAACATAATGTCTGTGATTTATTCTCAAATAATTCTGTAAAAAAAAAAGTGTGTGTGTGTGTGTGTGTGTGTGTGTGTGTGTGTGGAAGACAGGAGAAGAAACCATATTCCCAATGTCTTCTGACTTATGATTGGAATTCATTCTTTTTCTTTTTTTTGAAAAACACTGACTTTTAACTTTATTTTTCTTCTTAAGGTTTTAGTTTTCTTTATTTTTACTTATATTCTACTCTTTTTTTTTTATTTTTTTATTTTTTTATATGAAGTTTATTGACAACATAGGGGCACTTGTACCCCAATGTTCATAGCAGCACTCTCAACAATAGCCAAATTATATTCTACTCTTTTGACCTAATCTTAAATTCTTTCTGACTTTCAACCTTGTTTTTTTTTTTTTTGTGACACACTCCACACCATCTCCCCAGAACACTTCTTTCCTGGAGTCCTCCATCAGCTTGATCCTATGTGGGTTGGCTCCTTTTCAGATTGCTTACAGAAATGTCTTTATAGGATTTTTTTTTTAGAGAGAAAGAGAGAACACACTAAGTGGGGAGAGGGGTACTGGGGGAGAGAGAGAATCCTAAGCAGGCTCCATGCTCAATCTGAAGCCAAAAATCATGGGCTTCATGGATCATGGAATCATGGCATGAGCCAAAATCAAGAGTCAGTCACTCAAGTGACTGGACCACCCAGGCAACCCCCCAAATACTTATTTCTTTTTAAAATTTACTCCCTAAAGTTTCTGATAAATATCCTCAAGTGATTTTCTAAGTAAGAGTTTACCATAGATAAATTTAAGCCATTGCAAATCTTGAAATGCCTGTACTTTGCCCTTTTAATTTACTGATAGTATTTCTGGCCATTGGATTTTAGATTTCAAACTATTTCTCTCAAGACTTGAACTCAAATATCTATGTATATTAGCATTTGGTATTGCTGAAATTTATGGCAGTATGATTCTCATTCTTTAGTGGTGACCAGCTTTTTTTTTTTAAGTTTTTATTTACATTCCAGTTGGTTAACATGTACTGTTATTGTTCCTTTGTTTTTCCACTTCACTGGGGATTTTAAGATCTTTTCTTTATCCTCAGTGGCATATAGTTTAACGATGATATTCCTATGTGTGCTACTTTTGTCCTTTATTCTTCTTTATATTTACTAGGCCTTTTGAATTTAAAGATCCATGCTTTTCTTCATTTCTAGGAAATGTTACTTATTTTATTGAGAATCTCCGCTTCTATAGTTTTTTTTTTTCTTTCTGGACTTCCTAATAGTTGAAACTTGAACTTCCTAGACTGAGCCTCTTTATATCTTATTCTCTACATTGCGGGGAATTCCTTCACTTTTATTTTTTCCTTCTTTTGGCTTTCTTTTTAATTTTTACCTGGTATATATTTTTTTTTAAATTTTTTTTCAACGTTTATTTATTTTTGGGACAGAGAGAGAGACAGAGCATGAACGGGGGAGGGCCAGAGAGAGAGGGAGACACAGAATGGGAAACAGGCTCCAGGCTCTGAGCCATCAGCCCAGAGCCCGACGCGGGGCTCGAACTCACGGACCGCGAGATCGTGACCTGGCTGAAGTCGGACGCTTAACCGACTGCGCCACCCAGGCGCCCCTACCTGGTATATTTTTAATTACTAAGGGCTCTTCATAGCACCTTGTTCTAGTGTTGAGGATGCAATATCTTCTCAAAACTCTCTAAGAATATGAATTAGATTTTGTTTAAAGTTTTCTGTTTTTAAATCATTTTCTTTGTTTTTCTAGAGTAAGGTGTTTCTGTTTGTTCTACTTGATCTTTGTCATCCCACATGCTTTCTTCAAATGTGTGGCAAATCTTGACCGATCATTATGTTTAAGAATGAAGCAAATATGTTGACTGGAAGTTTGTGGACGTCGATGAATTAATGGGACCCCAGCCATTATACTGCCCAAAGTACCAACATCTATTCTAGCTGCTGCAGTTTGCTTTTGGCCCTTCATTCATTTTAGAAAAATCTACTCCTTTTCCTTACCCTTCCAAATTGGGAGAAATGTCTGGCTACTAGATATTGTAAATATTGTATTGAGGAAGTGTGAAGATGGGGTGAGGTAACATACCCAGGTTCATATTTACATTTCAACCATTCATTCACTTATTAAGTTCACAAATTGTTGGGGCACCTGGTTGGCTCAGTCAGTTAAGCGTCTGACTTCGGCTCAGGTCATGATCTCACAGTTTGTGGGTTCGAGCCCTACATTGGGCTTTGTGCTGACAGCTCAGAGTGTGGAGCCTGCTTGAGATTCTGTGTCTCCCTCTCTCTCTGCCCCTCCTCTGCTCACACACACACATACACACACACACACAAACACACACTCTCTCTCTCAAAAATAAACATCAAAAAAAATCCACAAATTTTTATTGATAGTCCACAAATTAGTTAACTAAACAGATAAATTTTATGCTCTTTTGAAGGTTACTTTCTTTTGCAAGAGACACATTGAACAAATTAAAGCATAAAGATATAATATGCTAGGTATAATGAAAAAAATGAAAGCAGGGTAGAATAGATATAGAGTGATGGGTTTGAGGGAAAAAGGAGAGACAGTTCTTGCCTAATAAAATGGTTCAGGAGTATCTCTTTGATAGAGTGGTATTTGAATAGGGACTTGAAAGAAATAAGGAAGAAAAACAGAGGTATTAAAAGGAAGCATGCTGGGGGCGCCTGGATGGCTCAGTTGGTTAAGTGTCTGACTTCAGCTCGGGTCATGATCTCGCAATTCGTGAATTTGAGCCCCATATGGGCTCTGCACTGACAGTGCGGAGCCTGCTTAGGATTTTCTCTCTCTCTCTTCCCCTACCCGACTTGTTTTCTCTCTCGCTCTCTCTCAAAATAAATGTAAAAAAACTTAAGGGAAAAAAAAAAAAGGAAGCATGCTGTAAGCAGAGGGATCAGGAATGCAAGGCAAGATGCGATTTTTCCTGAAGTAATTATAAATACTTCTCTTTCTTGCCTTCGAGACTGTCTGGGGTTCTGCAGAAATGCTGACTTCCTACCTTGTAGCAAGGTCCTCAGAACATAATCTATATAGTGTCTATTTCCATCCAGCTCCATCACACCACGCTTATTCATGTACTTCCCTTCATCAAGGAAATTCATTGAGATTTCTAGTTCATTAATGACTTCATCCTTTGTTGATTGCCAGGAAAGTTTAGCTTATAACTATTTTTAGTGGACTCTTCAGGAGTAGAGAACTTCAATGAGTAGGTTCAGGTTGTTATCTTGAACAAAAAAGATTTTTTAAAGCCATCTTTCGAAAATGAACTCGTATGCCTTTTTAAAGTAATTTCAATACAAACCAAAAACGGATAACTTTTTCACAGAGGTTCTAAACCAGCCTAAGAACATTGGAGTATTTTAACAGTAATGCTAACATGAGGATCTGTGTCATTATGCTATCTCTCACGTCAACAGGAAAATATCAAGACAGAAAGCTGGCACATAACATATAAACAGTGATTCATATTGCCAAAAAGGAAACAAAATAAAACTGTAAAAAAGGAGAAAAATTAAAACTGATTGGCACCTTCCCAATACAATCAGCCCAGTGCAATGTTTTATAAATTTTTACTCACCTTCAATATCACCATAGTTAAATATTCAAAAAAATATTCAATAAACCAAAGCAAATAAAATAAACTTAAGTCTTAATTATATGATAACTCATGAAGCTTCTTCTCTTTTTGAGGCAGTAGGCAACAGGCTGTTTGTCAAATTAAATTATAAATTTTAAAAAAAAAGGAAAGGAGAAAACATAACTAAATATGGAACTAATTCTATGAGCTATAAAAAATTGTTTTCCTTGCCAGAGAAATCAGTAATGGTTCTCAGGTATTGTACTTGTCATCCAGAAGACATCCAGAGTCCTTAAATCCCTTCTCAGAGTCAACCTTACCTAAGAGTTCAGTCTTTTGCACAAATTAATGGTGAGTTGGCAACATAATAGAAATATAAACTGGGCCACCAAACTCCAGGTATTAGTCCTTTCATTGTATCATAACACGGCATAGCTCATTTGAAAATAAATAAATATTCCCTCTACTCTCGCAAATTTGACTTCTGCAATGCTAGGGAGGCAGGCGATGATAAAATCTAAAACAATGGCTACATTATATAAAACTGACTTGCACTCAGAAATAACAGGCCTCTCACAAAGGAACACTGGACTTCAGCAACCAGAAAATAGTTACTTCAGTTTTCTTCCGGAGTGAAAGACAATACAGAATGTATGTGTGAATGTGGGCATACAGAAGCTTTAAATCCTGGCGGTGTGTTATAAGTGGAAATAGTTTTGCAAATGCATAGACAGACCTTCAGTTTTGGTTTATGCCACCTGTCAGTCTGATCAGCAGTCAGTCTTCAGGAGGCCTGTTTCCTGCACTTGCATTTCAAGGACATGAAAAACTTGACTTGCAATCAGCTTTCCTGAACATAACACGGACTCTTTCAGTCCAGAAAGACCTGTTAAGCCCTACTATGTCCCAAACACAGTGCTGAGAGCTGGGGATACGGTAATGGAAAAAACACAAAAGAGTCCCTGTCCTCTTGGCCCTAAGAGCATATAGGGTCCCTGAGCCCATTATGTACATGACCTACGGCAGGAGACAGGCTCTATTTAACAATTATACAATTAAATATAAAAATAAAACAGTAACTAGCCGTGTCATAAAAGAGGGTGGATGTCTCTAGAAAAGCATGGAACAGGAGGATTTGAGCATTACTGGTTTGGGGTGGGGTATGTGTGTGAAAGAAAAGCCATGGTAGCTGGAGCCAGATGTCATGGGGTAGTGTGCAGTGACAAGGCTGCAGAGATGAGCAGGGCCAGCACCCCCAGTGCCGGTTAAGGTTTGTGCTCTTTATCTTGAGGGCAGTGGGAAGACATTGAAGAGGTTAAACAGGGAAGTGACATGATCCAATTTGCATTTTGGAAAGATAATCCTTGGTTTGGTGAGGGGGAGAGGTTGTGGGGAGAGGAAGAGGAGTGGAGATCAGTTGGGAGATTATGCAGGAAACAATCAACCAGGCAAGATAATTGAGGACACGCGATTTCCTGGGACATTTTTAGCAGAATTTTCAATATACTTTTCAAAAAACAGATGTTTAAAAATGAGACAATGATTTATACAC
Source organism: Lynx rufus (assembly GCF_022079265.1). NCBI lineage: Eukaryota > Metazoa > Chordata > Mammalia > Carnivora > Felidae > Lynx > Lynx rufus. Next base: position 36,590,257 of record NW_025814845.1, on the reverse strand, counting down.
TGAAAAAGGAAAGCCAGACTATATCTACCTATCCATCTATCTATTTATACATTTATCTTCCTGCTTTAATTTTTCTTCTTCTTCTATGCTGACCTATTTTCCATTCCTGGATGGTTGGTTATCTCTTCTTGCCTGGTGTCTTTGAACACTTGACATATCCTCTTTCAGGGAATGCTCTTGCCTTCTAATCATGCTTTGGACTTAGTTAAGTATGTCTTTCTCCAGGAAGCCTTAAATTGACTCTTAAAGTCAGGGGTTGCTACATTCATGGTGGCTCCCATTGGACAAGATAGGCCATGGGCCTTAATTAACTATTCATAACTGCTAATCTAATTCTGTTTCTCTCACTCAACTATAAATGCCTTGAAGGTAGAAACTCTGTTTATCATGACATCATTTTATGTCACATACCTACAGCACCTGGAACATCATATGAACTGAGTAAGTATTTGCCAGTTAACCGAATGCAATACAATATAATTTATTCGACAAGATCAAATCCAGGTATTTTGAAATATCTGTATGTGTGTGTGTGTTTTAGGGTGACAGTCCATGTTGGTATTTGGTTTATGTTATGTTCTGAGGAGGGGCATCTAATTTATATCAGTTTTGGATCTGCTTTGCTAGTGGTTATCCATCGTGCCTCTCTTATGATACATACTCTTGAGAGCAGACTCTGGTATGGACCAACAGTTAATTGAAGAAGATATCTAATTTCTGTAACTTTGGGTGGGAGAGGAGAGAGAAAGGTAGGTGGATAGGTGGGAAGGAATGATATATTTGGAAATAAATGATGTTGGAATTTCACTCCTTACTGGAATCATTTTGACATTGTGTACCTGCGAGCTGCCTTTTGGCAAAGATAGTCTCATGGCAAATTCAATCACTACTAAGAATTCTGCTTAAGACTCAAAGTTTATGCAACATATCAGCTCATCTAGAGAGATTCCACCTTTAATTATCACACTCTAGGGCTGTTGCTATGCCCTGGTCACTTTGCAGCAATTGATTGTGCTAAGAGTTGAAATTTAGTTTCAGAGCCCCCAGGGTCACCCTCTTTTGGAGTGAGACGGATTTCATTCATATGAATATGACTTTCCTCTCAAAAATACAAGAAACCAGTTTCTCTCTCTCTCTCTCTCTCTTTTTGTTTTTTGGCTATAAAAGCCATCACAACACTGAATAAATATTTATGAGAAATGAGAGAAATAGCCTATGATATTTTAGCTACCCATTAAAGCATATCCTATGCCTGGGGGAATCCATGACCGATGTCAGGAAATCATTAATTCTATGGATAGTCTACAAAGGGTTGCTCCAATCTCTTTTCCCCAAAGGAAAACATTCACAGCACCAAATCTGTGGTGCATTAGTACAATTAGTACGTATATTTTATATTGATGATACGATTTTATTTTTCTTTAATTTCTTTATCTTTTGCCACAAGACATAGGTTGCCAGTAGGTTACTATTATTTACCAATATACAGCTTTGTACTTAAGCAATTTCCCTAAACTTAAACAAGTTTCGGTAATTTACGAAAGCAATGCTGGTATAATACAGACTGAAAGCAATAGAAGAAAAGACCAGTGCCTGGCAAGATCCATGGCTCTCTCCTTTTTCCTGGGTAATAAAGTCCTTTGCCCCATTAACAGTTATGTCTAAACATTCCAGAAGGGGGAATACTCTCAAATATGGTAGCTCTCTGAAAGACGATAAAATAAGAAACTTATATATGAAATCATCTGCATGATATGCTTTTTGTATCTAGGTTGGATTTACTTATTCTAGAATTTCATGTAAGTGGAATTATACAACACACAGTTTTTGTATCTACTTTCTTATGTTCAACATGTTTTTGAGATGAAATAACAGCTTTCTTTTATTAAATGATATTATTAAATCGTATCTTATCTTTTTATTTTCTTAGTTTAGGTCTAGGTAGAAGTCTTTCTATTTTACTGATTTTCTCTTTTTTTTCTTTATTATTTCCTTTCCTGTACTTAATTTGATTTAATTTTCCCTCCTCTTCCTAGCTTCTTAAGATGAAGCCTAGATGGTTGATCTTTCTTCTTTTTTTAAAATTATTTTTTAAAAATTTTTTAATGCTTTTATTTATTTTTGAGACAGAGAGAGACAGAGCATGAGCAGGGGAGGGGCAGAGAGAGGGGGAGACACAGAATCTGAAGCAGGGTCCAGACTCTGAACTGGCAGCACAGAGCCCGACGTGGGGCCTGAACTCACGGACCACGAGATCATGACCTGAGCTGAAGTCAGACGCTTAACCGACTGAGCCACCCAGGTGCCCTGTCTTTTTTTTTTAACATAAGCATTACAAGCTTTATATTTCCTTGTCAGCACTACTTTAGCTACATTCCATAATTTGGATCTATAGAATCATCATTTTAATTTAGTCCAAAATATAACTACTTTGGTTTTCTTTTTTTTTTAATTTTTTAATGTTTATTTTATTTTTGAGAGAGAGGGAGAGGGAGAGAGAGAGAGCAAGCGGGGAGAGGAGAAGAAAGAGAGGGAGACACAGAATCCAAAGCAGGCTCCAGGCTCTGAGCTGTCATCAAAGAGCCCGACTTGGGGCTCCAACTCAAGAACCACGAGATCATGACCTGAGTCAAAGTCGGACACTTAACCTACTAAGCCACCTGGGTGCCCCACTACTTTGGTTTTCTTATGACTAATGCTCAAATGTTGCATCTTTTCATATTACTCTACTTTAGCCTATCTGCATCTTTGTATCTGAAATGGATTTCTTATAGACATTATTCTGACTGTGCCTTTTCATTGGAGTGTTTACATATGATTTACATTTAAGATAATGAATGATACAGTTATGTTTCTTATTATTTTATCTATCTTATTGCTATTTGTTTTCTATTTATCTTTTATTTGTTTTTTTTTCTTTTCCTGCCTTCTTTTAGATGAATTAAATTTTTAGTATCCTATTTTCTGCCCACTATTGGGTTACTATCTACTCGTCTACATTTAACTTTCTTTAGTGGTTGCTCTATGTTTACAATATGCATCTATAATTGATCACAGTGGGAGGCAATATTTTAAATCTCATTTTACAGATGAAATAACTAGAAGCACAGAAAGCTTTATATACTTGCCCGAGATCATACAGCTTGTAAGAGGCAAAGAAAATGTTGAAAGGGAAACACAGAGTTTAGCCCAGATGGAGGAGCTCATGTGCAGAATAGCATGTGAGCAATGAGATAGTGAGAAAACATTCATGACAGACAGTAAAAGAAAGATACGAAAAAAAAAAAAGAGAGAGAGAGAGAGAAAGAGACCAGACACTGAAGTACTTTGATAGCTAATGAATTAATTTATGAAGAAAACAATAAGGTCATAGAAACTGGTAGCAATGGAGAAAAGAAGGAATAATTTCCATAAAAATAATTTCCTTAAATTAATTTTCTTAAAACTTTCTATTTATTTCCCTGGACATTGTTGGCTATGGAAACTAGTTGAGGCTAATTTAATTTGTACTTCCAAATGTTCTAATGATAAATGAGTACATATATGTGTGTGTGTGTGTGTGTGTGTATGCATATACATCTACATGTGTGTGTGTATGTATCTGATTACGTTTGGGTTAGTCTTCTTTTCAAAATCCTAGTGCTTTATAAATTATGAACATATTGATATCATTCCTATATGTTTGATCTAAATAAAGTTCTTCAGCTGATTATTCTCATAATTAATATTGTAAGTATTTAATCCATAAAAGATACTATAATAAAAATATGAGGCTTAAGGGGCACCTGGATAGCTCAGTTGGTTAAGTGTCCAACTTCAGCCCAGGTCATGATCTCACAGTTTGTGAATTCAACCCCTGCGTCGGGCTCTGTCCTGATAGCTCAGAGCCTGGAGCCTGCTTCAGATTCTGTGTCTCCCTCTCTCTGTCCCCCTGCTCACGCTCTGTCTCTCTGTCTCTTTCAAAAATAAATAAACATTTTTTAAAAATATGAGGCTTAATATAAGGAGGCATTCTAATTTTTTTTTTTACTCAAACTGTATCTGATTTTGCCCTATTTTTATAATTCTTAAAAATAACATGGACAGGGACAGCTGTATTACGAACGTGGAAGCAGAGGCTAACCACCTACATAAAAAACATTTTTAGCACCTCATCTAGCTTATGCAGAAATGGAGGCTCACTGTAGAAAAAAAAATAGATGGAAATATATATTTTGTTGAAGTCCTTTATTCCTTCTTTTCTACTGGTTCAGCTTCATTACTGATTTCCCTGTATTATTTGCCAGCTGTGACTCAACCTGTACACAGCCATTAGCCTAACTTTGTGAAGCTTTTTACCTATTTGTGTAAAAATTTCCAGTAGCTTATCCACTAAATAAATAACAAATTTCCTAGCATAGCATTAAAAGGCTTCATAGTCTGATTTTTAATTTCATCCTCAGACTTCTCTCTCATTATCCTTACATCAACATCATAGTTAGTGTAAATCCAATGCTTTTTTGCCATTAAATTTTTTTTTCTTTTCCTGTAAGCCCAGATTTAACATGCCGGTCTCTTTGTCTGTAAAGACTTTCCTAATGCCAATATCCAATTTTAAAATCCTACCCATTTTCAAAAGCTTGCAGTTTCTCCAAGAAAGTCTTTTATTTTTTTTTTAACATTTATTTATTTATTTGTTTATTTATTTGGTTGGGGGGAGTGCATGCCTAAGGGAGGGGTAGAGAGAATCCCAAGCCGGGCTCAAACTCAGGAACTGCGAGATCATGATCTGGGCTGAAATCAAGAGTTGGACGCTTAACCAACTGAGACACCCAGATACTCCTCCTATAAAGTCTTTTATAAATGATCCCTCAGTCTTTTGATCCCTTTATCAGTTAGTTTAAAGAATGAATAGACATATCTGGAGCTCTATGACCTTAGGATGTATAGTTAGGTTGTACAGCTTTTATTCTCCTATTAATTTAAATATAGAATATATATTGATGTATATATGAATAAATATATCTATAGTTACATATAGATATATGTATATATACATAGATATATGCATTTTCATTATTGAAGTATAATTGACATACAATGTTATATTAGCTCCGGGAGATTTGCCAATTCTATACATTACTCAGCGCTTACCATGGTAATTGTAGTCAGCGTCCATCATCATACACCATTCTTGTAGTATTATTGACTATATTTCCTATGCTGTACTTTGCATCTCTGTGACTGACTTATTTTATAACTGGAAGTCTGTATCTCTTAATCCTCTTTGTCTATTTCGTCCATTCCTCCACCCATCTCTCCCCTCTAGCAACCACCAGTTTGTTCTCTGTATTTAAGAGTCTGGTGTTGGTTCATTTGTTTTGTTTTTTTAGATATATGTATTATATATATATGTATATATTCTTACATATATTTATATTTTTATATATTCAGATTATATATTATCTCAGTTTTAGGTTTCACATAATACATTTTTATATATATACAGATTATATATATATATACATATATATATACATATATATATACGTATATATATATATATATATAAAATCTCATTTTTAGGTTTTCAATTCTTTGAAGAGAGGAACTGAGTTTATGTCATCTTAGCCCAGAATAGCACTTCTTGTAAAGTGGATATGAATACATTTTATTTAAAATAGTGAATAAAGAAATACTGGATTTATTGAATGAACATTCCCAAGAGACATTTATGATGTCAAAGGTTAGAGCATTTGAAGAGATCAGGAGAGTTCTGGCTTGCCCATCTATCTGCTTTCAGATCGTTGTAGAATGACAGCCTCCTACTTTATATGTTGATACAGACAGCATGACAGCTCTAAGTTACTGTGTCTCAGTTCAACTCCAACTTACTTTACTGGGACTGTGATTCCACTAAATTCAAGTGTGGCCAGCTCCTGAGTCTTAGGCTCTGCCAGTGGAGAGAGCTAGAGGGAGTCTGCAAATCTAGAGAAAGGACTGTGCTCTTCCCCGTGGGTTTCTTGTGAGCTTCCTGTCCACATGGTTTCTGTGAGCCTCCCCTCAGGAAGGCTTCTTCACCCTCGTGCTGACAGTTTGCCCTGCAACAGAAGCTGTTGCACTTTTCCCAACACTGGCAGAACATCTCCATCTTGCTGCCCCTCAGAGGCACCAGCTCCTGCTGAGCTTGTCCATTTCTCAGGGACCTGACTTTTCTACTCCACGGGGCCCCTTCCCCAAGTGTCTGTTTTAATAATTCCAACCTCTTTCCTTGTTTCACCAGCCATGGGGGTGGTAGCTGCTTTCAGAATGATTATTTCCATGATGTCTTTGAATTCTCTTTTTACTCTTTCAGTTGCCTACTACATCAAATGCAAAAAGAATAGTTTTCCTGTAAAAAATGAACCAAATGGTCTGAAAGTTATTTCACCCAGAATGAATTCAGCAAATTGAGATTCTACATTGTCAACTAAAATTTTAAACCTCTCTGCGGAAAAAGTGTTTCCTTGACCACTGATGATTCCAAGTTTTCAAGCATAAATCCAGTTATGTGATTTTGGAAGTACAGCTCTGGGCAATATTACAGTGACAGGATGATCACATTAAATGCTGACAGGGTTTCCCCAGAAGCTCTGCTCTAGGCTGTTTGTGGAGTCAGAGAGCCTGAACAGTAAGCTGGAGACGAATTAAAGATATAGACATCATGGAAGTGGATTACAAAACCAGACAATAGAAATGTCTATTTTTTTAATTCACAAGATCAAACCTAACAAATTTATATTAATTATTAAAAATTAAATCATTAAGAAATTAAATATTTTGAGATGTATTCAAATCAAAGGACATGGATTATACATATTTGGTGTTTATTTACCACAATTATTTATAAGTCTCTACTATAAGGAAACCACCTCAAAATTCCAAACAAGTATTTTCTTTTCTTTTTTTCTTCTTTTTTTAATGTTTATTTATTTTTGAGAGACAGACAGAGCACTACTGGGGAGGGGCAGAGAGCAAGGGAGACACAGAATCTGAAGCAAGCTCCAGGCTCTGAGCTGTCATCACAGAGCCAGATGTGGGGATTGAACCCATGAACCGTGAGATCATGACCTGAGCTGAAGTTGGACACCCAACTGACTGAGCTACCCAGGTTCTCCTCTTTTTTTTTTATTAATTTTTTTTAATGTTTATTCATTTTTGAGAGAGAGAGGAAGAGCTCCAGCAGGGCAGTGGAAGAGAGAGAGGGAGACAGAGGATCTCAAGCGGGCTCTGTGCTGACAGCAGAGAGCCAGATGTGGGGCTCGAACTCATGAAATGCAAGACCGTGACCTGAAGTCCAACACTTAACTGACTGAGTCACCCAGGCACCCCCTGCCCCAAATAAGTATTTTCTTTCCCTTATATAAAATAATTTAAATATGAGGGCACTATATGAAATTGGTTTGTATATATCCTTTGATATAGAATCCATTTCTATATGCAAAATATATCTTTACAGATATACTTTGTATCTGTGACTAAGTACAGCTCATCTCAGTGTAATGGTATTTATGTGTTTTTATATGTTATATACATTTATGTATATAAATTTTGAAAATAAAACTTTTTATTATTATTGTTTTTATTTATTTATTTTGAGAGAGAGAGAGTGCACACAAGGTGGGAAGGGGCAGAGAGAGAGGAAGAGAATTCCAAGCAGGCTCTATGCTGTCAGTGCAGAGCCCAATGCAGGGCTCGATCCCACCAACTGAGAGATCACAGACTGAGTGATATCAAGAGTCAGACGTTTAATCGACTGAGTCACCCAAGCACCCCAAAAAACAAAACTCTTCTTTAAACCATCTAGGAAACATTAATACTTAAGGGGCACACAATAGGCTCTTTTGTAAAGAAGACGCATTTTTAATTATGAACTATTTTTAAGGTTACAGAAAATAGGAGTGGATAACGCACTGAGAACTTACCTAATTTTATTAAATCTTAACAGTTTGCTAGATTTGATTTTGAATATTTATAGTAAATAATTACCCATTTAGTTGAAGAATATTGCATGCCCCAAAAATCCTTTCCCAAATTTCATTGCCAAAGTAGCTCTAAGCTGATTTTGATGTTTTTCTTTTACATCTGTGTTTTATACTATTAGTTCATGTATGTGTATTCTCAAAGTATATATAATTCTCTTGTAACTTCTCAAACGTTATATAAGTTCTATATGACATATCGTTCCGCCATATATGTTCTGCTCAAAATTAAATTTCTGAGATTTATATATGTTGACGTGTGGTAGCACTAGTTCATCCATTCTGGCTTTAAGTGTTTCATTATAAGTGTGCTACAATTCACTTATATATGCTTCCATAATGAGTAGTAAATTTGTTTCCAGTATTTTCTTAAATAAACAATGCTGCCGTGAACATTATAGTGCATATCTCCTCACGTTTATGAGTTCTGGTTCTCTTGGGTACACAGCCAGAAGTGGGGTCCTTTGGGTTGAATGTTAAACACATCTTCAACCATACTATATAGGGTCAATACAAGGCTTGCACCAATGAACACTCCTTCCTACAGAACCAGAGTGTACCTGTTTCTCCAGCCCCTCACTACCATCGGTTCACACCTTCATTTGTATCCGCATGATGAATATTTCATGATGTCTGATTGCTTTATTTTGCATGTCCTTGATTACTAGTTACAGTGAACCTCTTTTTAGGTGCTTATTGGCCTCATGGGGTTTCTTTTCTGCTACCCTTTAAAATCTGTTACCTAATTTTCTACTGGGTAGTTTTATATATTACAGATAGTAATGCTATGTGTTTGTACACACTTTGTAAATCTTCCCTCAGCTTGGAGCATTGTGTTTGAACTTTATTCCTGGTGTCTTAGGTTGAAGTTAATGGCTTAATTTTGATGTGGTCAGTTTTACCAAATTTTTATTTTGTGTCTCGTCTTTTTGGTAATTTGTTTAAAAACGATTTTCTCTCCTGAAGTCATATATATCTGCCTCTATTTTCTTGTAAATTTGAATGCTTTACTTTTGGTTGTATGTATATCTGAAATTTACCTAAGGTAAAGTGTGAATAAAAATAGAATTTGGGGATGTCTGGGTGGCTCCATTCGTTAGGCGTCCCACTTCAGCTCAGGTCATGATCTCGCAGTTTGTGAGTTCCAGTCCTGAGTTGGGCTCTGTGCTGACAGCTCAGAGCCTGGAGCCTACTTTGGATTCTGTGTCTCCCTCTCTCTCTGCCCCTCCTCCGCTTGTGCTCTGTCTCTTTCTCTCTCTCAAAAATAAACATTATAAAAATAATTAAAAATAGAATTCTGTGTTATCTCATATTTATAATCAATTTTCCAGCATGTTTTTATTGAATAGTCAATCTTTTCTCCCCTGATTTGTAAAGCTATTCCTATTTTGTACCAAATTCTCTTGTATGTATAGATAGATACATTTACATATACATGTATTTTTGTTCCTTTATTCATTTCTTCCCATATCAATATCACACTGTCTTAACTACAGTAACTTTATAAGTTTTAAAATCTGGTAGAGCATATTTTCATATGCATGTACAGATTGCAAGTATTACTACAAAAACAGTCTTATGTACTATAAATAATTTCCTCCCAGTGTAGTTCGTAATCAAACCTTATTATGGGATGTTGTATGGAATTTCATAACCAAAATAGAAGAATTTTTCGACTGATTCTTTAACAGAGATGTTTTCTGGAGCCAAACACCAAAAAGTAGCCCTATGGCTACTAAATGTTAGTGCTATTAAGTGGTCAAACCAGAGATATTGCAAAATGATTGCCATTACCTAAGTTCCAAGATGATGTTAACTAGACTATTGGGGAGGAGTTTGAGAGTTGGAATGTGTCTGATAAACAGCTATTGTTCTCAGAGAAGATTTTACAGGGGAGAATGTATCTGAACTGAATCTTGACAAATGGCCCTTCCCAGCGGAAAGCAGCATCCTCCCCAACAATCAGAAAGGCTGAAGAAGGTATCTAGAGCACAAAGTCTTCCTCATGCAAAGATCTGGAGGTCTGACGGCACATGTCACATGGCTCTATCATGCATGTTAGAGGTGGTTGAACGTCATCTGTATGTGCATACTTTGAGGTCCGTGGACTTCAGAAACAACTGAAATATTTCTCTAAAAAACTCAGAGGACCTGCTTCTCTCATAATATAAAAATATGGCATAAAATACTATTAAAAAATATAGTGACCCCTCCATTATACACAAACGTGGTAGTTTCTGAGCTTTCTAACAGCTTGTGTTTTGTTCTTCTTTGCCAAAGAAAAGTTCCAGAGCGTGATCATTATGACAGTAAGAAATATGGAACCAATAAACCATAAAATCTAACCAGAAACCCCAAAGAAAAATTAGTAAATGTATACCTTTTACTCTCCCACCTAGTTTAACAGCCAAACTAATTTACTATTACATGTTCCAAAATATTTAGCTGTGACAATTCTGCTGACTTAGGAGACCAGATAAGTAGAGATAGTGAATGAAGACAAACCATAGCACTGAACATGATGGTATAGTGATATTCACCGTGTGTCCGAAGACATAATTTGAAACGGTTTTACACATCTTTGCCGCCAGGTTGAGCACTGGCAGATGTCTGTGGCAACTACTTTGTAAGTGAATAATATTCCATATTAAGGGTTATCTGCAGGGAGCCAATTCAAATAATTGAGATGAATGTCTTTGGCTAGAAATGAACTTGCAAATACTTCACTAGCAGAACAGAAAAATAATTCTTAAGAAAACAAAACAAACCTTTCTCTTTCTGAAGCCCATAAACACTGCATTAAGTAACTAGCTGTAGAGTATACCAACCTTAGCAATTTATTTTGTTATGAAATGTTCAAATAAAAGCTAAAAATCAGAGGCTACCTGCAAAAATATTTTTAAACGTTGAAGCTTGCTTTCCCTCAAATTAGCAAGATAGAACACCAATGCTATAAGTGGCTTATATTGGTTAAATGTATAAAATGTTCCAAAGTTATCCTTGGCAAAATGACATGGCCCAACTAACACGGTCATTAGCAGTAAGAATAAAATGAAGTTAACAAATGGGAAGCTACAAAGTACAATACAAAGAAAAGCATGGTACCATGTGGTTTGTTTTACATTAATGCAACATGGACTCAAAATTATGAGTTGGGAAATGATATCCTTACGTTTAAAAATCAGAGGGGCGCCTGGGTGGCTCAGTCGGTTGGGCGTCCGACTGCAGCTCAGGTCATGATCTCACGGTTTATGGGTTTGAGCCCCGCGTGGGGCTCTGTGCTGACAGCTCAGAGCCTGGAGCCTGTTTTGGATTCTGTGCCTCCCTCTCTCTCTGCCCGCCCCCCCACTCGCGCCCTGTCTCTCTCTCTCTGTCTCAAAAATAAATAAACATTAAAAAAATTTAAAAATCAGAGAAAATTGTGATTTAAAACTTTGTTTTACGATATTTTGTTCACACAGTATCTTTGATTCAATGATCTTGATATTTCAAAAAAAGTCTTTTCCACTTCAATATTTATACACTATAAAAGTTATGCTTTTTTCCTTTTACACACATCAAAATATATGAAAACAATTTTTAGTTGATTCTTTAGCAGGGATGTTTCCTACAATTTAACACCAAAGGTGAAAATCAAGGGGGTGCCTGGGTGACTCAGTGGTTGAGCAACCAACCCTTGGTTTTGGCTTGGGTCATGGTCCCAGGGTCATGGGGTTGAGACCCACATTGTGCTCTACCCTGAACATGGAGCCTGCTTAGGATTCTCTCTCTCTGCCCCTATTCCCGCTCATGCATTCTCTCTCTCAAATTAAAATAATAATAATAATAATAATAATAATTGAAAACCAAGTATATCACCCAAGATTTAAAGATGATATAAGTTGAACATATCTTAAAAAAAAAGTATTTTTGATGTTTTCAACTATGTGCCCAAACTCGTTTTTGTCAAGATCTTATTTATTTTACTAAATCTTAATCTCTGCCCCCACCCAAAAAATAGATTTATTTATTTTATTTATTTATTTTTAACACTTTATTAAAAAAATTTTTTTAATCTTTACTTATTTTTGAGAGAGAGGGAGAGTGTGAACAGGAGAGGGGCAGAGTGGGAGAGAAAGAGAGAGAGAGAGAATCTGAAGGGGGCTCTGCGCTGACAGCAAGAGCCCAATGTGGGGCTGGAACTCACAAACCATGAGATCATGACCTGAGCCGAAGTGGGACATTTAATGACTGAGGCACCCAGGCGCCCCCCAAAATAGATTTAAAGTACTGGGGTGTCGGGGTGGCTCAGTCAGTTAATGTCCAACTCTTGGTTTGGGCTCAGGTCATGATCTCACAGTTCGTGAGTTCCAACCCTGCATTGGGCTCTGTGCTGACAGTGTGGAGCCTGGTTGTGATTCTCTCTCTCTCTCTCTCTCTCTCTCTCTCTCTCTCTCTCTCCCTCTATTTCTGCCCTTCCCCTGCTCACTCTGTATCCTCTCTCAAAATAAATAAACTTTAAAAAATAGATTTAAAGTACTTAAAACACTCAGAGAACGTGACAAAATAGAACAAACTAAAAAAAACAAAACGAAAAAAACAGAAAAATACTGAGTTAGTACCCCCAATTAAAAAAAAAAGATCAAAGGTTGATTGTTACTTAGATTTGTGAATCCAGGGAGAGACAATATTCAAAGAGTCAGAGTAAAGAAAATTCATGTGAAAGAATGAGGTTAATAAAGGATAAGACGAAGGATTCCACTATAGGTATTTCAGCTGTCAGTGCACATGTCTCTTTGCAATTAGAAATTTGTACTTCCTACTTAGGGGAACCAGTAAAGCTGGAGGTAGTGAGTTTAGAGCCATCCTCAGACAGGAGTGATTGAGATCATTAAACTAGTTGGCATTTCTGAGAATTACATGGTAGAAAAAGAATGTGAGGAAACTGAAGGTGTAATCTCGGGTCCACTTGTACTTAGGGTTTTCTTTTTTTTTTTTTTAACGTTTATTTATTTTTGGGACAGAGAGAGACAGAGCATGAATAGGGGAGGGGCAGAGAGAGAGGGAGGCACAGAATCGGAAGCAGGCTCCAGGCTCCGAGCCATCAGCCCAGAGCCCGACGCGGGGCTCGAACTCACGGACCGTGAGATCATGACCTGGCTGAAGTCGGACGCTTAACCGACTGCGCCACCCAGGCGCCCCAAGGGGTTTTAAGGAGAAGAAGAATGAAGGCAGTTAAGGCATGGAGAAGCTCTAGGAGAAAGAAAGAGAACACCGGGAGACAGCAAAGGCATCAGAGCCGAAGATGGAGACAGCTTTAAGCTGGGCCAGCTTTGCGGGCAGATGCCCAGGATCCAGCACTGAGGTTGCAATGTTTGTCGAGCACTCTGTTTTTGTGGGCCCTTAGGAAGAGTTTTTAAACAAAAGACCCCACGTTTTCACTTTGCACCAGGCCACACAAATTATGTAGCTGGTCCTGATTTCAAAAATGAAAGAGAAACTTTCCAGTCAGCATGGGGGTGAACTGATAAATGACTCTCAGGATTCTTATTAAAATACCTGTGACTGTATGAAAACAGACAAAAAACTGGCAATAACGCCACAAACGAATAAATTAGAAAAGCCACATGCCAAAAATCTGGGAAGAAATTCAATGATCTGCCTCCTTGATGAAGATGAATGGAAAAACACATTCTTGGACAACATACCTAATACTGGATGCCCAGAATTACAGGCAGATGGCCACAAAAAATATAGGCAGGGATGGGGACGAACCCTGTGATTCACTGACACTTTTAGTACCTAATCTTGGTATGGAGGGACTGCCAAGACCAGAGAGAAAAAGGCCTACTTCCCCCAAATATTTAGGAACTTTGAAAGGAACCAAGGTGAGAGTCCCATACCTGAGCCAACTAGTTCTCAACTGCTGCACATATTCTGAAAGCACTCGGAGAATGGCCCATGAAGGAGGTAAAGGGTGGCAAGACAGGTTTCCACCCCTCTCTTCGTACACCCTGGAATGCTTAGCTGCCCAAGAAAACCACTGTACGCAGGGGTGAAGACAGTAAGGGCATGAACAATGAATGCTGCTGATGAGCTGTGGCAGAGTATTTCAGAGCCAGAGGACTGCAAACTGCGCATGCGTCTCTAACTCAGGTGGATAACCCGAACCATCAATGTAGAATGAACTGCGCCTTGTCAGTCATAACAAATTGCCAACAGGCTGTGGACACATACCTTGCCTTCCGGCCTCCGTAGTAGGGGGTGGACCCTACTTGACCATAGGCAGTCTAAGGACACTCTATGTATTCTGTTATTTAAAAGCAAAACTGTAAGGATCTTTCTCATTTATAGCTGGATAAATTGAATGATCAAAAACGATACCTGGGAAATTTGGATTTATTGATGAAGCCAACGAAAATCTTTAGTTTGTTTCCAGGTTGTGCTTTGCTAAATTGACAGGTGTTTTATCAATCTGAAATCTAGCACAACTAGAGTAATGATACTAATGAAGAACCTGGGCATTAGGAGCTGAGAGGGAAAAAAAAAAAAAAAACTTACCCTTTCATGATTGTTCTTCCTTTCTCCATGTCTCTAAAATTTACTAATTCTTTAACGGCTTAAATTCCACCTCTTTTTTGAAGTTTATTTGGCAAATTCCATTGACTTATATTTATCTCTTCTCTGAATGTGCATTGGCTATATTGATATTTATCATTTAATGTGTGATTATGTTTTATAACATGATTTGAGCTATTATTCATAATTATATGTTTTCTTTCTTTGTTGTGACATTCAGCTTCTTGAAGTTAGGGATTTACACTTTTGTATACCCTCATCACCCAACCCTCTAACTCATTTCAAGTTTAAGTGTAAAGTTTGAAGGGAAAACGGAAAGGGCTAAAAGAAAGGAAGTAAGAGAAAAAAGAAAGATGGATTTAGAAATAGGAATATTTTAGCTTAAATAATTTTATAATTATATGTTTATAACTTCAGAAGTAAGCATGTGATTAACTTTCTTAATAAGAATGCAGTAGGGGCACCTGGGTGGCTCAGTCGGTTAAGCGTCTAACTTTGGCTCAGGTCATGATCTCTGGTCTGCGAGTTTGAGCCCTGCGTCAGGCCCTCGGCTGACAGCTCAGACCCTGGAACCTGCTTCAGATTCTGTGTCTTCCTCTCTCTCTCTACCACTCCCCCTCTGGTGCTCTGTCTCTCTCAAAAATAAACATTAAAAAAATATTTTAAAAAAAGGATCGTAGTAACATCTCACAAATAAGGATATAAGCTCCTTAAGGGCAAGGCATTTTTATTTCACTGCTGCTTCCCCAGTGCTTAATGCAATGTCTGGCATAGGGTAGATGCTCAATGTTCACGGATTTAATTGAATTAACTGGTTAAATGAATAATTGAAAGGATGAATTATGGACACCGAGTATCCAGCACAAAAGGGGAAAGAAACTGACAGGCACTGTGTACATTCTATGCATTATTTCCATTTTCATCCCCAGACTTAATAAATAAAGGAGGCTCCCAAAGTTTAAATAACTGGACTAAGACAATATAAAGCAGTACAGGGAGGATCAGATAATCAAACCAAGACCTGCTTGGCTCCCTCCAAAAGTCATTTACTTTCTGCTCTACAGTAACAAAATAGTAGTATACTACTATTTATTTACTGGGGGAAGCAAGAGAAAATAGGACATCTGATATACCAAATAATTTTTCAAATTGGACACAGGTAAAAAACTCCCTAAGGCTTATTGGATTTCTTGTAAGGATCTCTTTGACAGGCAATGGCATCAGCCTAGGCACCAATTTCAAGTTTATAATTCTACTACCCTTCACCTTCTAACACGACATTAAGAAAGATCTATCTTAATTTGAAATTAATTCTGATATATATCCTTAGAAGCATGAGTTTATGTCTCTAAGAAATTTATAGTTCAGTTTTGAACTATAACAGCTTTTTTATTTTTATAGTTTATTTATTTTGAGAGAGAGAGAGAGAGAGAGAGTGCACATGAGCACCAACTGGGGAGGTGCAGAGAAAGAGAGGCAGAGAAGATCCCAAGCAGGCTCCATGCGGAGCCTGATGTGGGGCTCAAACCCACCTATCATGAGATCATGACCTGAGCCAAAATCCAAAGCAGATGCTTAAGCGACTGAGCCACCCAGGTGACCCATCACAGTTTATTTCTTAGTTGGATGCAGATCTCACTTAAGACTGTCCTCATCCCCTCATAAGCTTAATAATACCAGATACTTGTGAGAAGTTGTGAAAAATATTCTCTAACTATAGTTGTACCCCCTACATTTTAAGTCATAGAGCAATACAATGACATACCAAACTGAAACTAATTTTTACCTAGAAATTCTTCTGATTTAGTGTTCAGAGATACGGTCTTCTGAAGAGCAACTGAAAATGAATACATCATTTTTTCCCCCCAAACCACAGTGAGAGGTATCACTGACTAGATCCAATTCAATTCAGTTCTTGTAGGAATAAAAGATTCCAGCTTCATGTTATAATATCTTTTTATTATTTGCCCTTGTACTCTGAATTCACTTGCCTCATAGTTGAAATTCACCCAGCTTCTTCAGAGAAATATAGGTTAAAAGTCCCTGGCATATGGTAAGAGCTCACTAAATATTTGTTGAATGAATTGAAACTCACATACTTCCACATTTTGGCAACTGGTTCTCTAAATAAGGAGTCAATGTTGCTCCATCTTTTAGTTTCCACTGGCAGAACTGATGGTGTTTAATGAACCATCATTCTACCAGTATCAAAGCAGGTATGATTTCCCAAACTTGTCTTTCATTAATATTTTAAAATGTTTTGAGGGGCGCCTGGGTGGCGCAGTCGGTTAAGCGTCCGACTTCAGCCAGGTCACGATCTCGTGGTCCGTGAGTTCGAGCCCCGCGTCGGGCTCTGGGCTGATGGCTCAGAGCCTGGAGCCTGCTTCCGATTCTGTGTCTCCCTCTCTCTCTGCCCCTCCCCCGTTCATACTCTGTCTCTCTCTGTCTCAAAAATAAATAAACGTTAAAATGTTTTGATTGAGTGAAAATCAGACCCAATCTTATATACCATCAATAAAAATGTTTCTCACTTATAAAATTGATTCCCTTCAATGCCTTTGGAACAAAATATCTCTATGGTTTATTGGAACTGACTATAATAAACTTATTTAATTAACACCATGATTTTTAAAATTTTTATTAGAAAAAAATTTGACAGAGGTATATTAAAAACAGCTTTATCCAAGAGATATATACACTTATGGCTTTCGCATCTCTTTTTGTTATGTTATAATGCAGTTAACAAAAGAAAAGATAGCATTGCATGCATTGAGGAAATGAAGTTACTGCTGCTTATGGAAGAAAGCTTTATTTAATGATAAGAGTAGGTAAGGTTGGCAGTGTATCTTGAGATTTGTACATAGTTAGAAAGGGAGACATTGATGGAAAACATAGTGAAGATGGAGAATGGGCTGATTATCTTGGTAAGTCTGTCCTACAATCAGACTTGGCCCAATATCTTTAAAAAGAGCCTCCCCACAACCTGCTGTGTTCTCAGAAATAGCCCCAAACCATTAACCTCAATCTACTGATTCCTTAGGTTCCCATCTATTCCTGAACTAATTAATTTCATTTTTATGTCTTCACTAATCACAGCTTCTTTTGTGATGTTTAGTATCACTCTTTTGGTCCTTAACCTCTGATTTCTGGCTTCCTTCTTTTACTGCAGTGCTCTCCTCTTATTGCTTCTGGCTGATCCGTTTCAGCTCACAGGGACTTACACAATGACACTAGCTTTGCAGATGAGTGCTTCAGTAATGATAAGGACCCAGAAATGCACACCCAAAGCCCTGGTTTAATCCTTGGTATTGAAAAAAAAAATAGAATTTTCGAAAGGTCAGAAATGAACTACTCCAGAAGTTTTCAGTATTCCCAACATTCATCTTCCGTATGCAGACAACTCCAAAAGTAAGAGTTAACTCTCTAAATTGACCATGCTCATGAGCATCAAGACCCCAAGTGATATGCCTAATACATATTTCCCTTTGTATATCCTTTTAGCTTCTAAAATTAAAAACACCCCGAGCATCTTATCTGTCATATCTTTCCTATCTTAACCCCCAAGCTTTTTGCATGCCATCACCTGCAAGTTCCTCTTGCTGTTCTTATTTTTATTGAGATGCCATCATTCTTCCATATCAACCTGCAACCAAACATCTGGGTTATGTAGCATTTCCCTCTCTCTCACACTCTATAAGAAGTTTAAGTATTTGTAGGTTTTAGAGAGAATCATATAAAATTGTGTGTAATGTATGGCAAGGCATAGTTGTGTGTGTGTGTGTGTTTATCAGATTCTAATGAAGAATGTCAATATTAAAGGAACTTTAATGATCACTGAAGTTACCCACTTCCATAATGTTTGTCCTGTCCGTTCTTGTCCCAGTGATTCATTCACAAGCCAATAATCTAACCTGTAATCTCTCCCCACTATAGGCCATCCTTCAAACTATATTCACATAGTTTAATCATCCTGAAATAAATTTGATTATATCTGTACTCTGCTATAAATATTAATGATATACCATAGTGTACCAAAACATATCACACTTGCAGAATGCTTTAATGTTTCAAAGAATTTTCACATGATTTCACTTGAATTCTCATAACAATATTTTTAAAAATTTTTTTAATGTTTTATTTATTTCTGAGACAGAGAGAGACACAGCATGAGCAGGGGAGGGGCAGAGAGAGAGGGAGACACAGAATCCAAAGCAGGCTCCAGGCCCTGAGCTGTCAGCAACAGAGCCTGATGTGGGGCTCAAACAAACTGTGAGATCATGACCCAAGCCAAAGTCAGATGCTTAACTGACTGAACCACCCAGGCGCCCCTAATTCTCATAACAATCTTAATATTCAAAGTAGTTCAGAGTCAAAAGCATTTTCCTCATCCCTGACACTTCGGTAAGCAAACCCTTTTTTTTTTTAAGTTATTTATTTATTTTGAGAGAGAGAGAAAGAGAGTGTGCACATGCACATGGTCGGGGGGGTGGGTTTTGCAGAGAGAGAGAGAGAGGAAGAGAGAGAGAATCTCAAGCAGGCTCCGTGTTGTCAGCACAAAGCTTTATACAGGGCTCTCAGGAACTGGGAGATCATGAGCTGTGCTGAAATCAAGAGTCAAGAGACTTAACCAACTGAGCCACCAGGGTGCCCCAGGAAGCAAATGACTTTAAATAAGTTCACCAAGCTTTACTTCAGCAGCTGAGTTAATGTCTCAATAATAAATAAGGTAGATAATTTGAACTCATGGAAAATGATGTTTATTTTCTCCATGATCCACCTCGTGTTCTGGCTATTAAGGATTCATTCATTTTGTCAGAAATTTGTCAAAAAAAGAAGACTGTTTAGGTAACACCTGTAGTGAAATTATGCCATTGTTTGACAATTTCCTAGAGTAACAACGAATACTCATTGAAGAGGCCCTCATATAAGCCAAAAGCAATAAGCACAATGATTAGAACACATAATTCTAAACTCATTAATATGACAGTATGGCTCAAGTGCAATAGATGATTTATTAAAACATGACTAGTTGGAAAATTCTCTTTGTTTTTGCTTTGTAATTAATAGTTATTACTGCGTATGAACCTCTGAAATTTAGAGCCAGAAATTTACGCATTTTTATTAAAGAAGTAATGAAATATTGAAAATCCATAGCATACTATTGATATCAATGTGTTTCTTACTAGATTTGTATTTACCTGATGGCTTTAGGATTATTTCAGAATAAAATCATGAAGCATCTACTCCAGAAGGTTTTTCAAAATTTCCTCTCCATTGATCCTTTCCCGTTTCCTTTATGGATATACTTATTATTCAAAAAGTGGAAGATAAGCCTGGATATATTAATTCAGATGACTACTGAGATCTGAGCCGAAAGTGTTCTTTAAAAAATTCAATGGCCTCCTCAACCTTTTGCAGGATTAATTTTCAAGGGTCTGCGAAATTCATCTGAGGGGATTCTGATTGTCAGTGGTGGCAAGGCAAGTTCAGAGAAGATGAATAGCATGTCGTGAATATAAAATTATAAAAACATGCCTCTGAAGTGGATTCAAAGTGGGTTCATTTAAATTGGAAAGGAGAGAAGATTTGGGTTATTGTAAACACAATTGCTGGCTTCCAGAAAATGGAAAATAAGAACAAAAACAAAATATGACTGATAAAAAAACCCTCAATCTTTAGCAGTTTTTATTAATTTCTTTTGGGTTACTCTGTCATTCTTTTTTTTCAACGTTTTTATTTTTTTTATTTTTATTTTTTTTTTATTTTTGGGACAGAGAGAGACAGAGCATGAACAGGGGAGGGGCAGAGAGAGAGGGAGACACAGAATCGGAAACAGGCTCCAGGCTCTGAGCCATCAGCCCAGAGCCTGACGCGGGGCTCGAACTCCCGGACCGCGAGATCGTGACCTGGCTGAAGTCGGACGCTTAACCGACTGCGCCACCCAGGCGCCCCTACTCTGTCATTCTTAAAGATAAAATAATACTATCTAAAAGTTACTCCCTTATGAGATTTTGTCTCTCTTAAGTTTATCTGAAAATTCTGTTTTAAGAAAACCCCTAGACATTTGGGATTATTAATAAGCAGCTACTTTTGTTTCTTCTCCAGATTGATTTTCCTCCCAATGCACAAATTAGTAGCTGAATCTTATTGTGTGCCAAACACGATTCTAATGGTGTTATTCATATTAACTCATTTAATTTTTATAATCCCTAGAAGGTTATTTATAGAAATTAATATCATTGGCTCCATTTTACAGATGAGCACACAGAGGTGAAGGAAGATTAACTTCCAATATGATGCAACTAGAAAGTAGTATAGTCAAGATATCATTATTATGTTGCTAAAAGCAGTGATACCCAATGAAAATATTATTCCTTATTAATTGTCCCAATTCTAGTAGGTGAAGTCAATATTGTAAAAATCTCAATAGGACACAAAAACTAGAATTTGTCCAGAGGAAAGTAATTAGGTTGCTGAGTAGTTGAGAGAGGCATTAGGTAGAAGCTGGATATCAACCCATGAGAAATAGTGTAGGAAGGGTCCCAGAGGCTCTATCCAATCCTAAGAATTTAGAATTCTAAATACATCACTACACATTGATGATGGAAGTCATAATAAGCCAAAGGACTAGGGAATATGCTATATTTCTACTGAACCAAATTTTGTAGAGTCCATTCAATGGTTGCCTTGAGAGGTTTACAACCCTTCAGATGCTCTTTAGCTGGTAAATGACAATATTTCAGAGAGGGAGTTAGATCAACTTTATTTCCCTGCCCCAAAGAAAATAACATTCCATTGGGAAAGTCTTCTAAAGAGTTTACTAAGAAGGCACCCAATCGCCATGATGTGATAGAGAATAGAGAACAGAATAAGAAACAGCTACCCAGAAAACAAAGGTTGCTCAGAATAGAGGCAGGCAGTGAAGAGAAGATCACTCAAAGAAAGTGAACCCACATCTGAGAGATAAACAAAAACAGTTATTCATTTTTGTAGGTTTATTTTAGGACAGTCAGGCCTGCTTAACACCAGTAAGTGAAGACTACACATTAAGAAACTGGAAAGATGCGACACCAGGGTGGCTTAGTTGGTTAGGCATTGGACTCTTGATTTTGGCTCAGTTCATGATCTCGTGGTTATGGGATTAAGCTCCACATTAGGCTCCATGCTGGACGTGGAGCCTGCTTAAGATTCTCTCTCAAAAAAAGGGGGATGTCTGGGTGACTTAGTTGGTTAAACTTTTGACACTTGATTTTATCTCAGGTCATGATCTAATGGTTTGAAAGATTGAGCCCCACATTGGGCTCTGCGCTGACAGCGTGGAACCTGCTTGGGATTCTCTCCCTCTCTCTGTGCCCCTCCCTGCCTCCCTCAAAATAAATAAACTTAAAAAAATTATCTTTCTCTCTCTTGTTCTGCCTTTCCCCTGCTTGCACTCTCATGCATGTTCGATCTCTCTCTCTCTGTCTCTCAAAAAAAAGAAACTAAAAAGAGATGGAAGTCTTCTTATTATACAAAACCTTATTTAAAAAGAAAGAAAGAAAAAGAAAAAAGCAAGAAAGAATATAGTGAAGTAAATATATAGACTGAGGTCATTATAAAGCACAGAAGAGTTAGTAGGGTTTTCAGAACCTGAAAGAAAATCTGACTGAATTCAACATGAAATGGTATCCTGCAGGATCTGCTTACTCTTTATGGGAACTAGTTACAATTCATTATCAAAAAAAAGAAAAAAAAAGAAGAAATTATACATTTCTTTCATTACATTCAGAAGAACAAAGATAAGAATTATAGTTAATTTCCCATTCGAAACCACACAAATTAGAAGAAGATGGAGTGATACCTTTAAAGTGCTGGGAAGGGGGGTACTGTCATCATCTCAGAATTCTATATCCAGTGAAAATACCATTCAAAAATAGAGGGGAAATAGATCCTTTCATATAAATATAAACTGAGAATTTATTACCAGACTTCTTGCGCTAAAGGAAAATTTAAAAGACATTTTTCATACAGAAAGAATATAATATAACCAAACTTAAAATTACATCAGGGAATAGCCAAAGCAATGTTGCAAAAGAAAACCAAAGCTGGAGGCATCACAATATTAGACTTCAAGCTGTGTTACAAAGCTGTAATCATCAACACAGTATGGTACTGGAACAGTACACATAGATCAATGGAACAGACACATAGATCAATGGAACAGAACAGAGAATCCAGATATGGACCCACAAATGTATGGCCAACAAATTTTCAACACAGAAGGAAAAAATATCCAATGGAAAAAGATAGTCTTTTTAGCAAATGGTGTTGGGAAAACTGGACAGTGACATGCAGAAGAATGAACCCGGACCACTTTCTTACACATACATAAAAATAAACTAAAAATGGATGAAAGAACTAAATGTAAGACAGGAAACCATCAAAATCCTAGAGGAGAAAACAGGCAACAACTCTTTGCCTTGGCCACAGCAACTTCTTACTGGACATGTCTGTGGAGGCAAGGGGAACAAAAGCAAAAATGAACTTTTGGAACCTCATCAAGGTAAAAAGCTTCTTCACAGCAAAGGAAACAATCAGCAAAACTAAAAAGCAACCGACAGAATGGGAGAAGACATTTGCAAATGACCTGTCAGATAAAAGGTTAGTATCTAAAATCTATAAAGAACTTATCAAACCCAACCCTCCAAAACCAATAATCCAGTGAAGAAATGGGCAAAAGACATGAACAGACACTTTTCTAAAGAAGACATCCAGATGATTAGAATTAAAGATGCTCAACATGAAAAGATGCTCAACATCACTCATCATCAGGAAAATACAAATCAAAGCCACAATGAGATACCACTTCATACCTGCCAGAATGGCAAATTAACAACTCAGAAAACAACAGATGTTGGGAAGGACTCAGAGAAAGGGGAACACTTTTGCGCCTCTGGTGGGAATGCAAACTGGTGCAGCCACTCTGGAGAATAGTATGGAGGGTCTTCGAAAAGTTAAAAATAGAGCTAGCCTGTGACCCAGCAATTGCACTACTAGGTATTTATCCAAAAGATACAAAAATGCTGATTCAAAGGGGCACATGCATCCCAATGTTTATAGCGGCACTATCAACAATAGCCAAATTATGGAAAGAAAAATATCCATTGACTGACATGTGTATATATATACACAATGAGATATTACTTGGTGATCAAAAAGAATGAAATCTTGCCATTTGCAACAACATGGATGGAATTAGAGTGCATTACGCTAAGCAAAGTAAGTCAGAGAAAAATAAACATATAATTTCACTCATATGTGGAATTTAAGAAACAAAACAGATGAACATAGGGTAAGGAAAGGAAAAATAAGATAAAAAGAGAGAGGGAGATAAATCATAAGAGACTCTAAAAGACAGAGAACAAACTGAAGGTTGCTGGAGGGTAGGTGGGTGGGGGAATGGGCTTAATGTGTGACGGGCATTATGATGGCACTTGTTGGGATGAGCACTGGGTGTTATATGTAAGTCGTGAATCATTAAACTCTACTCCTGAAACCATTATGACACTATATGTTAACTAAGTGAATTTGAAATAAAACAATTTTATTTTATAAATTTTATTTAAATAAAAATATTGCATCAGGAAATAGAGTTCTAGAAAAGGCATAAGTGAAAGCAAATGCAAAATTTATTTTTTCTTATTTTTGATTGCTCTTGTTCTTGATTTTCTTATTTTTAACTGACCAAAATACACGGACAATTCCAAGAGTGTTGTCAAGAAAGCAAGCCAGTGGAACTCTCATAGATTGGTGATGGTAATACAAAATTGTATAGTCACTTTAGAAACTTATTTTCACACTATTCCATATGTGAATGTTTATTTGTAATCACCAAAAAATAATCCAAATATCTCCTTATGGAATGGTAAATCACAATACATCTATACAATGGAACAACACTCAACAATAAAAAAGAACAAAGTAACAACATACACAACAATGTGGATGGGTCTCAAATACATTATGCTGGTGAAAGAAGCCAGACTTAAAACACTGCATACTATATGCTTCCATTTATATAGAAAAATTATAGAGCCAGAAAACAGACCAGAGGTGACCAGGGGTTAAGGGTTGGGAGAAAACTTGCCTGTAAAATGGCACAGGATTGGGCTTTTGAATGATGAGTTTTGTTTTCTGTCTTGATTGTGTAAGTTAAGTAACTGTATGTACATTTAAAAACTTACAACTAAACAGTATAAAGGGGAATTTTATTGTATATAAATTATACATTTATCAAAAATTCAACTAAATATTTTTGTATCACATAAACTATAGCAAAAAAATTAATAAAGAAGTGCAGGATAAACTTTTCCCATGATCCTCAGCACGTAGTTCATATCTGACAGATGTTACCTCATAGTTTTTTCAAAATGTTGGCTTTCAGAGTAGGATGATCACTAGCCAGAAGTTTGCCTGGTTTGTTTTCCTATAGGTGTATTACATGTTATGGTTGCAAAGGTAATTTTGTATAATTCTTTCAAACTTTCTGTTATACCCCAAACAAATTATATTTTAAAATATTTTATTGTTTTTCCAACTTAATCAATATGATTAATTCAATCTTGGCTATCTATTGACTAGTTTCTATATAGAAATATAAAATGCAATTTGAATTTCACCAGAAACAACTTGAACAATCTAAACTTTCTTGTGTTGAACAAAAACAATATTGTGGAAAGGTAATTCTTTTAATGATAAACACAATGATATAGTTAAATAGAATAGCACAATAAGTAATCTAATAACAAAATTACTTCTAAGTATCAAACTTACTACACAGTAATTTTGACACCAAAAACTATGAGTTCAATAAAATAACTTGGGTTGCAATAGGGTTTACTTTATGGCCTTTCAAGATGCATATAGAAAAGTACTATTTTGGAAAAGATTTCCAGCCAGAGACTATAAAATATCTCTTCAATATTTCTGGAGGCCGCAGGTATGTTTTTCACATTTGACACTGAAAGATACGTAATAATGGTAACTCAAGGATATAAAGAACAGAAGCTTTTCCCTTATTTTGCTTTTATATATTCATAGTTCTTATATAAATTACTTACTTTAAGTTCAGTGTTTTGAATTTTTTTCATTGGATATCCTGCAAATTCTGCAGCCATTGTTTATCCCTTCCCTCCTCATCTCTCTTCACCCCAGGAGACCAGCCTCCATGCTTATCCTCTGTGTTCTAGATCTCAAAGAATGTGCAACCACCTACCTAGTTGTCCACATGGGGAAATGGAAATCATCCTTTCCTTCTCCCCATTATCCCTCTGTAATTATTAAGAACTGTTAATTCCACCTCCCTTACATTTTTTTTTGGATCTCTCTGCCATGGATGTGACAGAGATTTATCATTCTTTGCTAAACTACTTTTAATTTTTTAAATGTGGCTAACAGAACATTATTTATTTATTTATTTATTTATTTATTGTCAGCATCTATATTTATTTCTTTTTTTAACTTGTTTTATTTTTTATTTTTTTAAATTGACATCCAAATTAGCATATAGTGCAATAATGATTTCAGAAATAGATTCCTTAGTGCCCCTTACCCATTTAGCCTATCCGCCCTCCCACAATCCCTCCAGTAACCCTCAGTTTGTTCTCTATATTTATGAGTCTCTTCTGTTTTGTCCCCCTCCCTGTTTTTATATGATTTTTGTTTCCCTTCCCTTATGTTCATCTGTTTTGTCTCTTAAAGTCCTCATATGAGTGAAGTCATATGTTAAACTATTGAAATAACATCATGACTCTCCCTCATTCCAGTCTTAGTCTTTTTCAGCCTATGTAGCTAAAGTACAAATCTGTTTATCCTACCCTGATGGTTTAAGTTCCCTGTTCTTCATACACTCTACCCTGCTTTTTCCTCTATCCTTATCTCTCTGCCCTTTGGGGCCCTTTATATTCTGGTCACATTATATAGTATAAAGCTCTCAAAGCTTCCATTTTCTTGCTCATCTCTGCCATTTTGTTGCTACTTTCCTTCAAATGGATAGCTCCTACCGGTCTTCAGGACTCAGCTTAGACTTCACTTCTCTGGAATCTTACCTTGACTCCTTACTCCCAGATCGGTGAGGGGACTCAACTCTTCATACCTACTCCTACGGTTCTCCATAATCTTCCTTTTTAATATACATTCATGCTATCCAATTTGCCTATGTACTTGTTTGCCTCAACAATCCCTTAAATTCCTTGAGACTAGGTGAAAGATTATATTCATTCTTAGATTCACATCTGTTAGAAGAGTGTCCTTGAGGGTAGGTAGGCACCATGTGGTTATTTGTTGTTAATGGTTTGTGGCTGAATCATACACAACCAAAGCAAAACATCTTACCTTGATTTTAAATTCCAACTTAAATCAAAACTTCCCTCCCAATTTGGTTACTTAAACAGTCAACCCTGTTTATAAAGGCAGATTACTGAGACCTGTGAAACTGTGGGGTTCCTTCACCCTGTACCTTCATAGTCAAGTCCTTATAACAACCGGCCAAATGTTGGTTGAGTCCTGATCATTTCATTTTTCAATTTCTGCAGTAGGAGTCAGGTTCTCTGCTAATTACAATGGCAGAGTGTTTATTTGCCGTTCCTACAAAGAATAGCCCTCTCCCTCTTCCTATCTAGAGATACACTTCAGAGGTGAAGGAAGTGCTTTTATAAAAATGCCTAAGCTCAGGGGCGCCTGGGTGGCTCAATCGGTTAAGCGTCCGACTTCGGCTCAGGTCATGGTCTCACGGTCCGTGAGTTTGAGCCCCGCGTTGGGCTCTGTGCTGACCGCTAGGAGCCTGGAGCCTGTTTCAGATTCTGTGTCTCCCTCTCTCTCTGACCCTCCCCTGTTCATGCTCTGTCTCTCTCTGTCTCAAAAATAAATAAACGTTAAAAAAAATTAAAAAATAAAAATGCCTAAGGTCAAAGAAAAAAACAAAAACGAGCACCCATCTGTCACTTCATTCTCTTTCTGAAATAAGCATTTCACATCTCAGGACCAAGTTTTCAAAATCAGATTAGAAAATACTCTACACCTGAACATTTCTCCATCATTTGATCTGTTCTGGCACTCAAAATAGAAATGTGTTTTCAGCTTGCTGCCATGTTTGCTGCCATGTAATCTGCATGTTTTTTCACATACAAGCACTTAGAACCAAACATAAACAATCGTTGCAAACCATCACGGGAGGCCGGTCGGCAGAGATGAGCTCAGGTAGAAGTGATATTTTTTTCTTCTCTTCAGTTCTACTGTCCAAAGGAGCTGTAGGTTAGAGTGGCAGTAAGGAATCTGGCTCAAATAAAGGAGGTTAAAATAAAGATACTGTGCATCTTAAATTCAGCTTCAAGAAATTGCATATTGTATATATTCTGGAAAAATGGAACAAAGTAATGAAAATTTCTAAAGTCCTCTTTTTTTTCACACTTAAAAATCATTTACAAGGCAAAGTTGCTTTTAACTCTACATTTCTGTTCCTCTTGTTTTGAGGCTATTAAGTGACATGTTCCTCTCCCACACCAGAGCTTTTAATTTTATGGAAATAATCTGGTTTCACGCATGATTCATGCACTCACGCATTCATTCAACAAATATTTACAATTCTAGTATGCTATGCATTGAGGTATCTGCTGGGGCATAGGGTCTAGCTTACTCACATGTTTTATGTGAGTGC
The DNA here is from genome assembly GCF_022079265.1 of Lynx rufus. Taxonomy (NCBI): domain Eukaryota; kingdom Metazoa; phylum Chordata; class Mammalia; order Carnivora; family Felidae; genus Lynx; species Lynx rufus. The sequence goes on along the minus strand of NW_025814845.1, from coordinate 36,562,006 downwards.
AGACAGACCCTGTTCTAAGGCAGGCTACTCTAGTGAGGGTGAATGTCATCTAAAACTTCCAATATATGCAAAGACTAAGTCCAACCTTCTTAGCATGGCATTTGAAATTGTTCACAATTTCATTACGACCTAACTTTCCAGCCTCACTTAAGTCCATACGCCATATATACCCTGTGTAACAGACGCAGTACCTGATTTTCAGATAACCCTCATATGTATACCCATTCCACACATTCTTGACTTCACACAAGCTGACCTGTCCTTAGAAATACCTTCAAGTTCCTGCTGTTATTGTCTTAGTTCTTTCTTCTTTAAGCCTAATACTTGGGTAGAGTTGGCCTCCAACGGTTATTTCTATAGCTTTCTACTTTTTACTTTTGCTATAAGTACTTTGTTATACATATATTTGTTATTCTCTTCCTTATCCTTCCCATCCCTATTCTCCACAACACATGGTGACAAGCTACATGCAGAGCTAACTAAAATGTTATTTAAGCCAAGGAAATTTGGTGGGAGAAGAGGAAGGAATGATTAATTCTAGATGAAGACTCAGGAAAGACTTCCAGAAAGAAGGGGCCCATTTCACTTAAAATTACACCAAAATTTACCATGGAATACTACTCAGTGATGAAAAAGAATGAAATCTTGCCATTTGCAACAACATGGATGGGACTAGACGGTATTATGCTAAGCGAAATAAGTCAGTCAAAGATAGATATCACATGATTTCACTCATATGTGGAATTTGAGAAACTCAACAGATGAACACAGAGAAAGGGAAGGAAAAATAAGGTAAAAACAGAGAGGGAGACAAACCATAAGAGACTCTTAAATACAGAGAATAAACTGAAGGCTGCTGGAGAGTGTGTGGGTTGGGGGCATGGGTTAAGTGGGGAATGGGCATTAAGGAGGGCATTTAAAAAAAAAAGATCATGTTTCATTTACTTACTGCTTCATAATAAATTATTCCAAAAAATTAAAAAAATAAACCCAAAATTAGTTGCACATAAAAATAATCGAAATATTTCAGACTCACTTATAATACTACTCAAAAAGCTGGGAAAATATTATACTGCTCCTTTTCCTCAAGAAAGTCTAATCAGCTTTTCTTTGTTGAATTTTTCTTGCCCAGACCCTGTATCCTAAAAAGTCAAAAAGTCTCCTGAAGGAAAAGCAATTTTGAAATTTGTATCAGCAATTTTAGGCTCTTAGATATAATTTTATAAATGAGTAATATACAATAAACATGATCCTGCATGAGTTATTATCCTTAAAATGTTATTAAATAAACATTTACCTTAACAAAATTTCTCCAGAAATAATTTTCTAGTGATTCGCTTTTTATTGCCCTTTAATTAAAAATAGGTTCCATTCTCTGAAAACATAAAATGAAATAGCATTCTCTTAAACTGTCTCTTAAGTATTTGAAACTCGGAGCATTTAACTTTAATGTAAAAGACTTAAGTAAGTATATGCAATCTGTTTGCTTTATTATATTCCTCTTTGGATAATGTCTCGATGTAGTTTCCAGAGTAAAATAGAATATAAATATTCTTAAATCAAATCATGTAGGCGAGTTTACAACTAAATGCCTTTTCTGCAATCACTAAATAAGGCATTTAACTGAGAAGCTTGTTTACAGAAAATTGGTGGGCTGTTTCAAAGTTAAGTTCATGCTCATTAAGGCAGAACGCTAACAACACTAGGCACTTCAATCTTCACGCATTTGCGGAAACATCCACATGAATTCCTTCATGGGGGAGTGACTCCTCCTAACTTTCTTGCTCAACAACCACCCAGCATCCCTAGAGAGACTTCTCTGCAGGTGTGGTGAGTAAAAAAAAAAAAAAAAAAAAAAAAAAAAAAAAAAAAATTTAAAGTTAAATTCTAGCTCTGAAATATTTCTTGCTTCTATAGCTTTAAAGGACAAGCATGGGGTTCTGCACGCAGCAGACAAGCCGCCATGAACTTTATTCGTATTTAGGAGGAGAGTTAGAGTTTTACTGCTCACTGTGAACTTTCATCAGCAGGTAGACATATCTGTCTAACTTAAAGGAAAAGCAAGGAACCTGGAAGAGCTACTTTGCCACTGGGGGCGCTCATAAGAACTATCTATCGAAGCTCAACAGTGGCGTCATAATACGGTCATTGGAGAGATGGAAATCATTCCCTGTAGCAGCAAATTTCAATCTTTTTTCTGTTTAATATACATGAGGAATATGACCAAACTCCTATATCCCATGAAGTACAGTGGTTCCTGGAAGTCATGATGTTAGTATGTTCCTCCTATTTATTTGAGAAACACTGTTCTGTAACTTATTTGCATGTTTTCTTCTATAATGGAATTGTCACACCTAAGATAGAGTTTCTTTATCAAGGCTATACCTATACCATATTTTTACCTGTACTGTCAAATGTGGACGAGAATAGAAAGTACTTTGTGTTTTCCCAGAAACCAGTACTTTATGTTCCAACCAATGGATAAAAATCACTTAGCTATTTTCCCCCTTGAGTATAAGAGCTGCCTTACATATGATAGACTGAAAATAGAATGGTTTACTTTTAAAGAGTTGCACTTTCTTTCAATGAAAATTTACAAGGACTAGGTGGTGTCTACCTGGGGTTATCATAGAAAATGAACATGGCTCATTGGGAACACTCCAGATCAGCATCTCAATACTGGGCATCACAATATAATACAACACCACAGTGCCTCAGCTCCCTCACCATCACCTCAAATTCCTTAATAATTGCTTAACTTTAGGCTTTATTTAAACCTAAGTAATAGTCAAGTTTTACCCTACATAGGCTTTATACTGTGGTGAGATTCCTGTGAGATAACAGATATCAGTGGTATGAAATATAAAGCACTGTTATCCTTGTGTGATAAATTAGCCTCAATACCCTGCCCAATCAGGACTCTCATTTGTAAAAAAAAAATTGTTTTTAAATAACATTTGGTAGAAACCCGAATTGGGGAAATAAACAGTTCCAAATGGCAGACAGCAGATGAGTTTAGAGCTATTCCTCTGTGAAAATGACAGCCTTCACTGACAAAGTTTCATGATAAAATGCCAACCCAGTAATGAGCTCTTTAACCTATGTACAGTGAATCAATAAACCCTCAAAGTAAATGATACTTGTATTGATTTGGAGTGAGAAAGGGAGACCTAACTCTAAGGAAGGCTTAGCGAATTTTACTGAAGTTGAAATGGAAATAAAGGGAGAAGGAAGAAAGAAATTCGATCAGAAAATAACTTTTGTGTGTGTGGCCAAACTACATTCCAGGTTACCATGCTAACTGTTAGTGATAGAGAAATGAGTTACAGCTGTTGTGTCCAATGAACTCTAAGAAGAGGTGTGGAAACATAGCACATATGTGGTTAAGTATATGCCAACCTGACAAGACCAAATGAGTGAAACAAACAGGACTCCAAGGCAAAATTCATAATCACAGATACTCATACATTGTACTGATGCTAAGTTTTTGAGAAATAAGTTCAAGAGACATCTTGAACTACAGAAAGACTAATTGTGATTCTAAGTAAACCAACCTAATTCCTGATTTGTGGATTTCTGTAGAGAGGCATATGTTTTTAAAATGCTTATACCTGGGTTGCATTGAATATAAATGTCATTACAGCATCAAGGACAGAATAAGCAAAAAGAGGTAATTTCCTCTTTTTAATTCCAATATCACCTTCATTCAATGTATTAAAAAATATGTATTCAGCATCCACTATGTCCCAGGAAACATTCTAGATACTGGAGAATCAGCAATGAGTAAAATAGAAAAAAAAAAAAAAATCCATGCCCTAATAGGCCTTACATTCTCATGGAGGAAGAAAGGTAATGAACAACATAAGTAAGTGAAATATATGTAAAATGGTGTTGCATATTATATGTAAAAGTGTTGTGACAAAAAACAAAGGAGTATATTATTCTGGGGGTGAAAATAGGAGGTTTAAATTCCAATTTATTTGTGGTCATGAAAGATTTGTTTGATGGGTATCATTGGGACAAAGACCTAAAAAAAGATACAGAAGCATGTCAGGCAGGTAACAAGAGAAAGAGGTTTCAGTCACAGAGACACTAAACACCAAGTCCTAAGGCAGACGCATGTCAGATGTGGTCTAGAGAGAACAAGGCGATCAGTGGGGTTGGATCAGAGGGAGTCAGGATGAGAGGAGTAGGGGAAAAGTCGGAAGCAGTGAAGAGACAGATTAGGTGTAGGGCCTTAGAGGCCACCATGAGGATTTTTGTTATTATTCTAACATGGGAAGCCACTAGAGAATTTTGAGGAGCAAAGAGACATAGTCTGTCTTTTGTTTTAATAGGATCACTTCAGATGTTATTTTAAGGGTAAAATGTAGAGAGTCAAGGGCAGAAGAAGGAAGATCTAACCGTATTCGTGTTCTACTGCTGCTATAAAATAGGACCAGAAACTTAGAGGCTTAAAACAGTATGACTTGGTTATCTTACAGCTGTGTTGGTTAGAAGTCTGCACATGTCTCACTGGGCTAACTTCAAGGTGTCTGTAAGGCTAGTTCCTTTCCAGAAACTCTAGGGAAGAACTCATTTCCTTGCTTTTTTCCAGTTTTAAGTGACTGCCCACATTCCTAGGCTCGTGGACCTTTCCTCCACCTTCAAAGCCTGCAGCATTGCTTCTCTGTTGATGTTCTTCCATAAGCATATCTCACTCTGACTCAACATTCTTCCTTCCTATCACATCTGGAAAAGATTCTCCATGTTTAAGGAGTCATGTGGTTGGATTGTACCTACCTGGATAATCCAGGATAATCTCCTCATCCCAAGGACCTTAACGTAATAATATCTGCAAAGTCCCTGTTGCTATATAAACTAATACATTCATAGGTCCTAAGGATTGGGCACTATTATTGATTGTGGGGAGGGGGAAGCATTATTCTGTCTACCACACAAACTTAACCACAATCTTTCTTTTACCTATATTATTCTTATTTGTGCCTGTGTCCCGTTCCCTTTACAAGCCACTAATTCTCTGCAGGGATAGACTCACCTCAGTAGCCATGTTTTATTTCCACCATCTTGTCCCTCCTAGTCTGACCTGTTTCCTACCTATTTAGCTTGAAGTGTCCATTCTAATCAGTAAGAAGGCAAAACACAAAAATAATGGAATGCCAAAAAGACTTCTAGGATCTAAAAGCAATATAAGAGGCTGTATTTTCTCTCCATGAATAGGGGTTTTAATATTCACACTGGCATGAGCTCAGAAAAAGGGAACCCTGAAGATATATTAAAGTGTGCTAGACCACCATCTGTGTGGCAGAATAGACTATAAACTATATGACATGTGGAGGTATGTTTCCAGCTTTATGACTCCATGACAAAAGTCCTTCACATAGAATAAAAATGGGCTCAATAAAAGAAAAGTGAAATATTTGTCATTATCCTACTCTAAGCATTTTATAATTGAAAAGATTTTGCATTGTTCTTCAAACATATGGTTAGTCTGTCAGATGTTTCTTCCTGCCCACCTCGCCTCAAGATAAAGTTTAAGTTAATTAAGTAATCATTCTCATTTAAATTCTAGGTAAAGGTTGACCCATGGCTTATGGAATCTGATGCATGTGACTGATTTTTGGAATAAAAGTCCTCATTAAATGATTGAAGATAATACTTCCATTGAAGAATAAGCACAATTTGCAAAGAATACATTGATATCCACATCTGTGATATTTTGAAAGAGACCAACTCAGCACTGACAGCTCATGAAAGCGACAGAAGAATGTGAAGATTAAAAGATCAGTATGGGGGCGCCTGGGTGGCGCAGTCGGTTAAGCGTCCGACTTCAGCCAGGTCACGATCTCGCGGTCCGTGGGTTCGAGCCCCGCGTCGGGCTCTGGGCTGATGGCTCAGAGCCTGGAGCCTGTTTCCGATTCTGTGTCTCCCTCTCTCTCTGCCCCTCCCCCGTTCATGCTCTGTCTCTCTCTGTCCCAAAAAAATAAATAAAAACCGTTGAAAAAAAATTAAAAAAAAAAAAGATCAGTACGAATCAAGAACTGAGTTATGAATTTCATGAGTCATAAGTGTCCCCAGTCTTTCCCCCAGGCCTCACCAGTCTTTTGGTACAAATGGTAGGCATTCAGAATAGTTACCATGTTCCAATGGCTCTTGGTCCCCCTTTGCATACGCAAGATGCACAACACCACCCTTGATAAACTTCTTACCTGTGCACATGAACCAGGCCCTCAAGTATAGCCATTATTCAATTGCCAAACACAGTCCTTTTCTTCATTTCTTGTTCTGGTCCTCTTTTCTGAGAACTTCAGAATCATTCGCATGTTGCCATAGACTGCTATTGTCCTTGCCAGCTACCACTACCTCTGCCAGGTGCCGGTGATGCTTCTGCCATGTTTGTTTGCCCCTCCTAGCACACCATAGGCATCTAAGTTCCCAGAGTTTTTGGAGTTCCATCAAAAAATTCGTAATTGTATTTCTCTCTCATTCTTATGTAAATTCTGTTTGATACTCTGCTAAAGGGGTGTCAAAGCATTGTGCCCCATGTCTTACTACGTTTTAGTGGAATGACTTTTAAGTTTGCATTTAGCAGTCACATTCTTCGCTAAATCCTCAGACAAACGCTGTGCTGTATTGGAGATTTTTTTGCCCTAAGCCAAGCTTTTCTACTGGAATTTTTTCTCTTGAAGCATCTTCTCAAATTCTAGTTCAGGCTGACATACAGTAGAATATTACTTGGTGATCAGAAAGAATGAAATCTTGCCATTTGCAACAACGTGGATGGAACTAGAGGGTATCACGCTAAGTGAAATAAGTCAGGGAAAGACAAATATATGATTTCACTCACATGTGGATTTAAAAAACAAAACAGATCAACACAGGGGAAGGGAAGGAAAAATAAGATAAAAACAGAGAGGTAAGCAAATGATAAGAGACTCTTAAAGACTGAACAAACTGAGATTGCTGGAGGGGAGGTGGGTGGGGGATGGGCTAAGTGGATAATGGGCATTAAGGAGGGCACTTGTTTCAAAGAGCACTGGGTGTTATGTGATGAATCACTAAATTCTACTTCTGCAACCATTAATACACCATATGTTAACTAACTTGAATTTAAATTAAAAAATAAATGAATAAAACATACGTCCTTACTCCAAAACAAAACATTGTGAATGATGTCAGGAACTGGTTTTGCCAACTGATATCTGTAACATGACCTCAGATTCACAAATTCCTTCCTTCCTTTATTTATTCATTCATTCAACAAGTGTTTAATGAATTCTAAAGATGAGCTGGGCCCTTGAGAATTGCTGGAGATTAATGGTGAGCAAAAGCAAATGTGATCACACAAATTAAGGCATAATTTCAATGACAAATGCTACGAAGAAAGGGGCTAGGAGGGTATGGGGAGAGCACAGACCCAGTGTGTGAGCAGAGAAAGTATCTCTGAGGAAGAAAAAATTGAAGAGAGATGAATCAGATTTAACCAGGAAAACAAAGGAAAGGAAACAGAACTCAGAGGTAATAGTGTGTAGGAAGGCCCAGCAATGGGAAATAGCCCAAGAACCTGAAAGGAAGCTTATATCATTGGAAAGCAGAAAACAAGAGGTCAGGGAAGGGCATAATGTGTGATGATGCTGGGGGAGTAGCAGAGAAACAAAGTGAAAAGCCTTGGAAGAATTTAGTCTTTATCCTAACAGTAGCTAAAGGTCAGTGGAAAATTTTAATCTACATCTAGCAGGTGGGATGGAGTAGGTAACATCTGAAGGACTTGGTAATCAACTGGAAATAGGAGATAAGAGACCACAGAGACTCCTGGTCTTGAGGAGCAGAGTGATTGAATAAACAGTCGTGCTATCCATTCAGCCAAGAGCCTGGTCATCTGGGAGAGTCACAAGAATGGTTTCTCCTTGAACAACATCATCACTTTAATATAGGGAGAGAGAGAGAGCCATATAAACAAATAAGTTGACCCTGTTACCTTACTATTTTTCTCTTTCTTCTGAACCTAGCACAGGCTCTGATACTTACTGAGAGTTTTAAAATGAGCAGTTACAGGGTTTCTCAACCCCATCACAACTGATTTTTGAGCAAGACAACTGTTTGTAGTGGGGGGCTGTCCTGTGCATTGCAGGATGTTTAGCAGTATCCCTGGCCTCTATCTAATAGATGGTGGTAGCAAGCCACCTTCTCCATAGATGTCATGACCAAGAATATTTCCAGACACAGCCCGGTGTCCCCCAGGGGACAAAATTGTCCAATGGTATAAATGGACTGATCATATTAAAATGTGATTAGTGCCAATACTGAGTTATACACATGGGACCAGAGTATAAGAAACCTTTACTTGTTGAGGAGACATCCTTTGGAAAAGTTTCATAGAAGACGTGATACTTGGGGTGGCTCATGAAGAAACAGTAGAAAAGTGGTAGGCCAGGTAAGTATATCTCAAATTGTACAGCTTGTTCAAGATTGACAACTCTTCTTATGCTACAGTGGTCCATACTTTCTGGTCCACCCACACTCGCCTTTCTGAGGTCACTGGGTAAGGTGCTTATATCCACACTTTAATTTTAGTGAGTTCTCTAATCTTCAGCAACTGGTGAGGTAGAATTTCTTTTTATTTCCCTAATGCCATGAGATCAGTAGAAACAGTCAGCATAAGGTCCTGTCCTTAATTCTTGAGAGATAGAAAATATAATCAGGGTAAGACCATGCAAATTTCAAATTATTCCAATATTCTCTTGTTAACACCTCAAGATTTATCCAAGACTGTGTCTGTCTAGGTCAGTTGCCAGAGAAATATCCACCAGTTTGACTGATTTTCACCCAACCTCTTCACTTTACCTTTACTTCGTGCCATTGGATTCCAGCTTTGCGCAATTCCTAGATTTGAACACTGCAGATGACTAACAGGAAACATTGTAAAATGGCTTTGCATGACAAATTTTGTGCAATTTTATAATCTAAAATAGATGGGATTGTGTAAGTCTATTGTAGGAAAGCCTGGTTACCATTGATTGTACTAGACATTTTCTATTTCATGAAATTAATAGCATGCCATTCAAAACTCTTTGCTAACAGGATATAAAAGTAAACAACTTATTTCCAATTTCCTATCCCTCAGAGGGTCACGTATGGCATTAATATCCTCCCCAATCACAGCAGTAATTGTTTGTATATTTAACTAAAAGTCTGATAACATTAGCAGTTTCCTGATGAGAAAATCTACTGAAGGAAGAAGAGTCACAAATGTGATAAAACTAAGATGACATTAGACAGAAATTATTCTCTAGAATTATCAAAAGAAGAAGTATGGCTTCTGCCCTAAATATGCTACTTGCAAATAATGTGGTAACAACTGGGATATTTTCAACTGTTCTTTTTTATTAAGTTTATTTATTTTGAGAGAAAGAGAGCACAGGAGGGGCAGAGAGAGAGAGGGAGAGAGAGAGAATCCCAAGCTCAGCACTGCCAGCACAGAGCCCGATGTGGGACTCTAACCCATGAACTGTGAGATCGTGACCTGAGCCAAAAAGAAGAGTCAGACACTTAACCAAGTGAGCCACCCAGCTGCCCCTCAACTATTCTTATTATGGTTAAAAAGATCCTATAATTTATTTTAAAAACATAATTACTAACACAGCCTTATTTCTATAATACCTACTTCCATATATAGTTTCTGTTATCCTCCCAGATTTGAATAGAATAGAATAATGATCATATACTTGATTATTGATTATCTGATTATGTGATTATAAGCATATTGAAATTCTTAAATAATTGATTTTCTTCTCCTTTATTTGTAAAATACAGTATGCTTCATACCTTCTATTTAAAGCCTCTTGATTTTGCGTGTTTTTTTTTTTAAATACAGATATTTTTTCATATGTTCTCCGCCCAAATTCTGTGAAGGGGTAGAGATTACTCTTCTCACTTCCTAATGAGAAAACAGTCTCAAATGTTTAGCCACAGCACACTTCAAACTGGCACCTTGAGGTGAAGCTACGTTAGAGCACAGTGTCTTTCGTTCCCAAAGTCAAGGCTTTTCCTGTAGGCCCATGTGCTATTGAGAAAAGGCAGATTGTGAAAGAAGGAAAGGGAAAATGATGAGCTCTCCTCTCAGGAATAAAATCTAAGGACACAATCCACTGAATCATCTCTGAACCTCCGAAGTACAAAAGCAGCTAGAGACCAGACATCTCCAAAGAGGACAACATCTCAGTTTTAAAGATCTTTCCTCTACCCCTTCCTTCTCTCCAGTGTTAGTCAATCATTGTGACTGGCAGTGAGTCACATGAAAACTTCTTTGTTTCAAAAAGAGAAGATGGAATGATCAAATCATACCCATCATCTAGGCTTGAGGTGAAAGATTACCCCCCATTTTTTTTTAAAGTTTAATTGGCAACTTGAAGAAGATAAGAAAACTAGATGGAGTCCTTGCTTTTCACACAAAGCAAAGAGGTCAACTTCGGTCATGGATAGAATTCTGAACGGTTTGTGTGTTTTGCCCTCTCTTTCACAAAATACAATATTTCTTATTTTTGCAAGCAAAAGCAGGTCCTGTAACACTGACTATGGCTAGGGGAGATTATAGTTAACTGGCCTTTTGCAAAATCAAGCAGGCAGACAGAATGATGGTCAGTAGCTCATTCTTTGCATAAGGAATAGCAGTTGGTAGTTCAGTGGTTAATAATATATCATTTGTTAAATACTGAATACAATAAGAATTTCAAACATTTGGATCCTTGTGATATTAGCTGGCCTTCTCAATGACACAGCTATAAAAGAAAGAACCCTTTCTTCAGGGCTCAAGGCTCAGAACCCCATGGTTCTACCTTACCTTGCTTCCTGCTTCTCGAGCCTCATTCCTACCACATTTCTCCCTTTCTCTAAGCCTGGCCATGAAAACATACCAGGCTCTTTCTCCTGGGATTTTGCTTTGGCTCTTCCCCAGACTAGTACTCCCAGTCTCTATATTGCTAGATGCTTCTCCTTCTTCAGGTCTCCAGTTGGATGTCTTTTCTTTAGAGAGATGCCCCCCACCTCACCACTGAAAATTATTTTCTTTGACTCAAATATTCCTTTCTCATCCTCCTATGTATAATATAGCATTTGTTTATTGTCTGCCTCTCTTTCATGAGGGCAGGGATTACACATGTCTCCTTCTGCACTCTATGCTCAGCATCCTGGACTGTATTCCTCCCTACCTAGTGTTCAATAAATGTCTGCTGCATGAATTCTAATGCCTCATATCTTTCTAAAAGTAGAAAAAGTAGTACTTTCTACTTTTTTTCTTGAGAGAGAGATAAAGAGCAGGTGGGGGAGGGGCAGAGAGAGGGAGAAAGTATCCCAACAGGCTCTGCATTGGTTAGCGTAGAGCACAATGCAGGGCTAGAACTCACGAACAGTGAGATCATGACGTGAGCCAAAGTCAAGCCGGATGCCTAACCGACTGAGTCATCCGGGTGCCCCAATATTTCTACTTTTTAAAAAAAAATGTTTATTTTTTAGAGAGAGAGAGAGTGGCAGAGGGGCAGAGGGGGGGGGGGACAGAGGAGGATCCCAAGCAGGTTCGGTGCTGACAGCAGAGAGTCTGATGTGGGGCTCCAACTAACAAACCCTGAGATCATGACCTGAGCTGAAGCCAGCCTCTTACCCAACTGAACCACCCAAGCACCCCTCTACTTTTAAAGTGCTGTCATAGTAGGGATGTCTTATACTATTTCATATCTCTTCTCTATCATCACTCTTCTCTAATAACAATACTAAGAATTAATATAAAAATTATCATTTCCATATAGTATTATGATATATAGAAATTACTGTTTTAATATATACATAATCAAGAAGGTAATAATTTCTCTCAGGTTTGAAGTAAGTTGCTGGATTGCAAAAACAATGCTAGCTTCTTTGTATCAAAAGGCTCTTATTAAATAGTGTGCTAGAAGCTTTACACACATTTTCTTCTTTAATCCCTGAAATAACCCTACATTAAGTTATATTATCCTTATTTTCCATATGAGGAAAACATGCCTTAAAAACATGATGCTAATTTGAGAGAGAGCTAGTTTACCAAGATCTGTCTGACTCCAAACTCTTTTCACCATACTATGCTGTTTTCTCAATGTGTTTTCAAAAAGTTTATTCAAAGGAAAGTTCCATAATACTATGGAAAATTGTAGGGTTACCTGTCACATGATTTTACACTGTATATTCTAGAATTTGACTTTCCTGCCTGAGAAATCCTGAAAATTAAGTATTAATGTCATGACTTAACATATTTGTTAAGTCAGATGCCCGAAATCTTAGCTGAGTCTAAACTGAACTTCAGGTATGTCTTCAGATGTCTCATGAACTGCTGAAATCAACAGATGGTCATCTTTCCCCAGTGTCTATTTGCTTGTGGAGAACTGTACCTGCCTATTTTCAGTGGGGACAGTTGCCTAGGGGATGAGGGGGTGAATCTTTCTGCGCTTGTTTAAACAGAGAGAAAAGTGGTCAATGGGAAAAATAGCCTGGGTCATTACTGTGATGGTTAATTTTTGTGTTAACTTGACAGAAATAATGGATGCCCAAAGGGCTGGTAAAACATTATTTCTGGGTGTATCTGTAAGGGTATATGTGGGAGAGATTAACATTTGCTTCAGTAGACTGAGTAAAGATACCTATAGTCACAAATGTGGGTTGGCATCATCTACGCCATTGACGGTCCCAAGGAAACTAAAAAGCTAAGGAAGGACGAATTCTCTCTCTTCTTGAGTTGGGGCATCCACCTCCTGCCCTGAGACATCTGAGCTCCTGGTTCTTGGGGCTTTGGACTTGGAGTGACACCATTTCCCACCCCTGGTTTTCATGCCTTTAGACTGGGACTAAATTATACTACTCCTGGCTTTCCTGTTTCTCCAGTTTGCAGAGAGAAGATTGTGGGATTTCTTTGCCTCTACAACCAAGTGAGCTGATTCCTATAATAAATTTTCTCTGATATATATCTGCATATATCCTCTTGGTTCTGTTTTTCTAACCCCGATTACTACAATTACCCTATGCCATCCTCATCGACTAAGTATAAACACTCTGGAGAAAATGCAGGCAGAGGTTGACTGGACTTCTCAAATTCCTGAAGTACTTTGTGTGACATAGGAGTATAAGCAGTAGAACCTAGGGCCGCAGGTAAAAAAAAAAATGTGGTACAAAATGGGGAAGCCAACATTGCCCTCAGTTCTACACAGGATAGAGTATGATCACAGCACTACGAGAACAAAAAGAAATATAGTAACATTTTAGCACCATGAATATGTCAGGATTCAGAGAACCAGAGTGATCACTCCCTTGGAGGTGTCAGAGGCAGTACGGAAGCGCCACACAATAGTAGCCCCCCAGACACTGAACACCAGTAAGAGGACTGTCTTGCAAGAACTATGAGCCCTATTGGAGTGATCACATGAGGCACCTCTGTGGACTCCAAGCCATCCTGTGACACAGGTAGGGGTTAATGAGCCAATGAATTGAGAGTGGTATAATCTGACAGGTACAGGAGCATTTGTATTCACTCCACAGACCATGCTAGGGGTTTCTGTTCTAGTTTTCAGCTTGGCTTACCATGCCCATTATTGATACTTTGGTGACTTCTGACTTCTTCATTAATGAAGTTCTGAGTTCAGATGAGCCGAATGCTCATAATTTCCTTCTTTAAATCAATAATTTGCAATAATACTATCCTTTCTCCAGCTTTTGCCTTTTTCATATTTATTTAAAAAGCCTCTAAACAAAAGAATGTATAAAAGACTTTGTTTGGGTGGGTTGCTTTAGATAAAATATCTTAAGAATTATGCAGCCAATGGCTTTCTTGAAGAAAAATAAAAAGATTTTTTGGCAAGGAAATTCCATTTCAAATTCAGAAGAACCATTAACCATTTCCCATAGACTACAAATTTATTATTAAACAGTTGAATGTTTGACTAGGAATCCTCAACATCTGGAAAGCTGTCATCTTTAGAAATTCTCCATGTTATTCTCTGAATACTTTGAGCTAATTGTAAGAATTACAATTCTTTGGGTAACATAGTATTTAAAATCAAGAATAGTAAGACCATGAGGATAAAAGAGCTCTTTCTAAATTGTCTTTATGGAAACAGTATATCGGCATGACAGATTGTTATAATAAATCACTCCTCCCTGTATCCACTCCCTTTGGCGATGTGAGTTGGCTACTCCTATCAAAAGCTGGAGTCTACTTCATCTATCTAGGATGGCCTCATGACTTGCCATGTGGCAAGAAATGGCACTGTAAACTCTCTCTAGGTCTTAAGAGGCCTTGCAGCTCTGTTCTTGCCTTCCTGGAACCTTGAACTACCATGCTGTGGAAGTGAGACGCCAGCGAAGTGACAGGTAGAGCCAGCCCGAATTGCCAGGTGGTAATAAAGCTGTCTGCAATTGACTTGTCAGATAATTGCAGACACATGAGTGACTCCAGATTAGACTAGCAGAGCACTGCTCAGATAACAACTCAGATAATCATGAGATTTTTTTTTTTGAAAGAGAGAGCGAGCAAGAGTACAAGCAGGGGAGGGGCAGAGGGAGAGAGAACCTTAACCAGGCTCTACATTATCAACGTGAAGCCCCACGCGGGGTTCCATCTCACCGCCATGAGATCATGACCTGAGCTGAAATCAAGAGTCCCATGTTTAACCAACAGACCACCCAGGCACCCCATGAGGATGTAAACACTGTGAAAGAGAGAGAGAGCCTGTAAGTCCTGCATCAAAGATGCTCTGGTACTTTGCATTTATTTTCATTAGGCTGATACTGAAGTACAGGGATGAGTAATCCTGGTTTGAAGGCATATGTGAAGGTCGAAAATAATTAGGCTTAACCAATTCAGTAGTGATAGGTTATACTGATTACCATTGAAGATCTGAAAGACAAAATACAGCTTCTCCTGTGTTTGCCTTGCAAAGCCAAAACCACATATTGGCAGAAGCATTCCCAGAGAAGGCTGAAATAGAAATGGAGTGACATTTCAGTCCAACACATTCTATTTATTTAAGCTGTTATTGATGTTTGTCCTTGAGACTTTTAATTTAATTTATCCTCCATGAAAGAAACCACAGCTACTTTACATTTATATTGATGACTTACTCTAAGAATTCCTTTGATTAAAAAATAATCAGTTTTAATTTAAAGGAATCAAACTGTATTTTTTTTTTCTTGTCTTCCCTCTCCCCTCCCCTTTACAGCTGAGAGTTTTCCATGTGAGGCAACACAATGGTATAACCCATACACATGGGCTGGGGGACTGGGGTCAGGTGACAGAGTGAGATCTCTGGGGGCCTAATTGTGGCTGAGTCTAGTGAGGTAGGTCTTTTATCAGAAGATGAAAATAGATGAGTAGAGTTTAGGAGAAATCCAGAACAATTAATGAGTGGTGTGTAATAAAGGTAAGTTTGGGGCATCATCAACAGATCTAAGGTTTTCAGGGTGAGGACTGCAATTCCAAAGGAGAGGTAAGTCAGGTACTGGTAGACATTGGTGTGGGGCATGAGTGGGGATAAGTAGCTAATGATTGGTTAGCTACATTGACAAGCAATTGTGTACCTGACAGAAGACTTAGGGAAGATCTGAGGGAGGACTGCCCCACTGTAATCACTGATCAGTTCCCCTAAGCAAGCCTCTCATCCCAGTCCTTAAATATGAAGCTCTTGGTATACATTTGTCACTTTACTATGGTAATCATATGATATGATAATCGACTTTATGAGAGCATATATTTAATAAAATAAGACATTAAGAAAAGCTGGTTACCAAAAATTTTAAAAAGGCAAATAAGCTTTGCCCTACCCTGTGCTAATACATAATATATGACAGGTGTGTGTGTGTACATGTGTAATGACAGTCTCAAGAAAGCTAAAGTATAAAACATCCAATAGGAAGCATAGGTCAGTGTCACTCACCAATTTAAATGAACTTCTTTGCAGAATTGAGGACATTATCAAAGGCCCGAGTTTCAAATCATCATTAAATCATTCAGAACCCATCGACACAAAACTAATGGTCCCCCAAATTCATCTAGTGCTGTATTGATTCAGGTGTGCTTGCAAAGCAGAGTAATCTATCCTTTTTACTTTTCTGTTGTAAAAGCATACTATCAATCAAGACTTTTCTGTAGCACTCTAGCAGGAGAGGTCAAGGGAGCCTGTTTCTCATGAATACCTGATAATTTCACATACTTGATGGTATATAATCCTCCACTGCATTAAAGTGAATTCCATGATTTCCCCCATAAACTTGGCCATCTCTTGAATGGGTGATGTCAAAAGAAGTTCAGAATTACCTTATTTACAAAGATAGAACATTATGATGAACAAGATCATTCTTCTAAAACTGAAAATCTAGACGTTCTCAGATAGTTACTAAATGAAGTATTTTTCATGCATAAATAAAATACCCTGCAGGGTATTACAGGGAAGAGAGACCTTAGAGATACTATATCTTAACACCCTTATTTGAAGTTGAGGAACTAAGGCTCATAGATATTAGTGACATGTCAAGGGCTGAGGCAGAACATATACTTCCAGCCTAATACACTTCCTGTGGCACCAATTCCCCTCCAAATGGGGATATGACCTACAGAAGGTAGGCAAGATAATTTGAAGTCATTTAAGAAAGAGCCAGAAAAATGATACAGTGAGAATGATACCCCTTTTAAATACTTTTCAGTACTTCTGACTTACATCTAGTGGAAAGCCTTGGTGTAAAACTAGTGTAATGGTTAATGCCTCTTGTAACATCTACTAATTTCTGATTTTAACAAATGGAGCAGGTCAGGGTCACAGAAGACAGCAGCATCGACCTAGAATTCAATGGCATTTATTAATTGCATTCATTTTTAAAGTTATCTACTATTTTTCAAAGTGACACTTGTTTTCCATTTAAAACAGTGATAGAAGGTTTCTTTTTAAAAGCAAATTAATTTTGGTAACAAGATAGTGTTGATACAAAATATTATGTAAATAAAAGCTCTGGTGATCCCTGGCTGCTACAGAAATTGTAAAAGTGGTATCAGGGGACTAAAGTTGAGTGAAACCCAATATGGCAGAATTATTTATACCACTAATCGTAATATCATCAAATGTTATATTTTTATAACTTCATATCTTATCTAGAGTCGTTTGCAGCTATTTAACAATTTTGTGAAATTAGCCAAGCCAGCTTTACCGTCCTTATTTCATAATGGAGGATAATGAAGTTCAGAGAAATGAAACAATTTCTATATGATCACAAAATAAACAAATGGCAGAGTCCCAGGAAAAGTTAAAATCATTTTCTACAGAGGTTAATCTGCCTGTTACACAGCCCACTCTTCTAGCAAGAAACATTCTTGCCCCACCAGTTAATGAAAATGGAAAGTCTGCTGCACAAAATAGCCGGTAAGATATCGGTTAGATATTTTATGGGTTTTACCCACCTAATACTATGGAAAAGCTATTGCAGTCTCTCCTATCTAAAACTTTCAATGCATGATAATTGGATAAATTGATATGTATTAGTCATCGTGTATAAGGAAGATGGAAGTGATAGATGTTTTTAAAGTATAATACTATGATTCCTAAACACAAAAATCCTATACCTTGTTTGAATATGGTGTATAAAATTCAGAGAATAAAAAGACAGATGTAATACTAAAGGTGTGAACTGGACTAATCACCCGAATTGGGTCAAGTTTATATGTGCTACTTCAACACGCATCATTTCATTGAACCTTCAAAACAACCAAGTGGTTTAGGTTATCTTAATTCTATATTCGAAGAAACGGAGGCTCCAAGAACCTAAATGCCAGGGCTCAGGCTTGTTGAATAGTGCCCTGATATTTGGACAAATACGCCTCCGTTGCCATATCCCCATAATGATTTGGGAAAAGAAAAATCTGACTTTGTGGCTGTGGCTGATCCATTAAATACCGTGGGTCTTAGTTTTGGACAGTTTTTCAGAGGTATCAAAGGCTGTATTATATCATCTTAAACTGGGATTATTTTTAATTCACAATCTTCCGTTCCTCAGGATGACTATTCATTGTAAAACATAATCTTACAGGATTCGACTTAAATCCCCTTCCTTTTCATCCCAGCTTCTGCATACAATTCAAACTATAAACATAGATCCACCTGATGCGCTGAGCTTGCATATTGAGAAGGTTTCACAATACTGTTAAGTATAGTTAGAACAGTTTGACCCATAAAGACATAAATCTAAACAAATCCCCTTTGTGTTTACCCACAAAACTGTCAATTGGAGTATGACTAGAGAGTTGCCATATGCATCTCCCCCCACCAGATCGGCAGAACGTTCACAAGACCTTCGGGGTCATTGTTTTTGATTAAGAAATTTGTCTCTTGAAGGTCTTATTAGAAAGAACAGGAGTTACCTAGGAGAGACTACACA
This sequence comes from Lynx rufus, assembly GCF_022079265.1. NCBI lineage: Eukaryota > Metazoa > Chordata > Mammalia > Carnivora > Felidae > Lynx > Lynx rufus. Next base: position 36,543,568 of record NW_025814845.1, on the reverse strand, counting down.
GCAGTCCATGCTAATGTGTCCATTTATCATAATACACTGCATTTCTGACAATACTTCACACTCACTTCTCTCTCATTCTTCTAACTCCTAACATCTCAAATTTACAGGATGCTATTATTAGTTCCGTTTCACCCATGAGGAGCAGGAAGTGCCTGTCATTCGTCATGTGTGTAGAGCTAATTAGTGGTAAAACAGGGCCCTAGTTCTTTGTTGAATGGCCAAGCGTCTTTCTATGCAGAGAGTAAAATTCTGAAGGAACAGGACACAGGATGGAAAGATGAATTGGAGGATAAAAGACAAGGTCTAGGGGCTCCTGGGTAGCTCATTCGGTTAAGTCCGACTCAATTTCGGCTCAGGTCATGATCTCACTGTCCTGAGATAGAGCCCCTGCTAAAGAGTCTCTCTCTCCCTCTGTCCCTGACCCCCTCCCTCTGTTTGTATGGGTTCTCTCTCTCTCTCTCTCTCTCAAAAAAAAAAAAAAAAAAAAGTCTAAGGAGTAGCTCTGTGTCCAGGAGCAGTGGCCAATAATAAGTCATTGCTGTAAGAAAAGCTGGAAATAGGATGACAGGGAAAAGACACCCAGAAATAGCTTACAGTGTTCTAGGGTGTTACTGTTGAAAGATATCCTCAGGTTCAGTGTTCTCACACTTTTATTTTACAGATGATCAACATGAGAGCTGTAAGAAAGAGTAGGAAACGAACAGGACAACATACACAGAAAGGGGAAAAAAAGCAGAGCTGAAATAAGTCAGGCTTCCTGACTTCATATAAGGTGCTTCTATTTGCCTTGCAATTGGCTGAAGGATGGTTTAGACAGAATTTTAACTAGATTAAGATTATTTCAGTAAATAGTGAAAAGTTGTGGTGTGGAAGTGGCAGTTTTTTTGGAAAGGGTAAGAATGTGGGATAAAAAACAATTGTGAAAGAGGGGGGGGAAAGAAAGAATAGCCTATACCTGCAATTAGCCATGCATCCACTAAATTTTTCTAGTGACTGATAATACAGCAATATTTCTAATCATTAATAAAAACATGAGCTAATGAAGCCTTTGGAAAACTTCTCTGCAGGTTGTGGATAAGCTAATTTTCAGCAAAGGGTGAAAGTGGAACCAAGTATCTCATGTGGTTTCCCTAAAACTTTATTTAGAAGGGTGTGATATTCTGTAGGCAAACTCTTCCTTGAGTTATTGTGTTTTTCTTAGCATGATTGAGAGAATGTGAAGTATTTTTAGGGAATGTTTTGACAGGATATACTTAGCAATTTGTAAATAATAGAAAACTTGCTGATTGTATATTCTACTCAAAATACACTTGCCTCAAAGGCATTTTTAAGGAACATAATACAGATGACAAGGAATAAGAAAAATAGCTAGTCTATGGATATTTCATGTTTCACTTCAGTTCTTTATTTTTGTTCCATGCTGCAGGTGGATGGTAAGGAGGTCATCCTTTCCACGTGGGTTGCTTAATGCATATTGTGTGCAAAACTTAAAATAGTTTGTGGCCTAAAGTCTGTAAAGGACCGCTCTATTCAAAAAGGAAGTCCAGATCCCAACAAACTAAGAAATAAGGGAGTACATAATAACTTTCTCTAGAAACTAACATCTTTAAGTCAGGATCCAGTGATCCCCTTAGTAAGATACATTGATTTGGGGGACTCAGATACATTTCAGTTTCCGATAGAGTTCCACTGTATTTCCAGGCTTATGCGACAAGCTTTGTGCCCTGCCAAAGTTCCTTTGGGCAGGGGTAACGAGGAGGTGATATTTAGGGTCTGTGGGGGTTAGGGAGAAAAATAAGGATGAGTATAGCCTTGGCTGGTTTGGCAGATGGTATGCCACACTGAGATGATTTTATAGCCTAACTTATGGCATGAGAGATGGTTCATTCATGATTGGGTCTCAAGCCTGGGATCCTAGCAGTGGGCCAAGGAGGAAAGAAAGTTGTCTTCAGTCAGCTTCTTTAAAAGCAGAGCCTAGAAGGGGGATTCTTGGAAAAGCCAATTATTTAAGGGAATTCATTCAAAAAAGTAGCAAGAGGGGCGCCTGGGTGGCGCAGTCGGTTAAGCGTCCGACTTCAGCCAGGTCACGATCTCGCGGTCCGTGAGTTCGAGCCCCGCGTCGGGCTCTGGGCTGATGGCTCAGAGCCTGGAGCCTGTTTCCGATTCTGTGTCTCCCTCTCTCTCTGCCCCTCCCCCGTTCATGCTCTGTCTCTCTCTGTCCCAAAAATAAATACACGTTGAAAAAAAAAATTAAAAAAAAAAAGTAGCAAGAGATATGGGGATCTGATGAGGAAAACAGTTAAGCAAGTGTGGGGGAAAGCTTGGTCTGTCCCTCACCCTGGAACACAAACTGCACCACAGAGTTGGTCCTACCTTGAGACCAGGATGCTTCCCTTTTTATATCATTGACTGCTGGCTGGTGAGAAGAGTGTAGGTAAGTTATCAAGCAAGAATATCATTGAAACAAAGGCATTCTCCAAAAAAGGGAGTCACTGGGATCCTTCACAGGTCTGCTCACAGCTGTTGAGTACGAATTCATCAGACCCTTCTCAGGAGTCTAGGCCGGCCCCCAACGTTCTAGACTGGGGCTAGTAGACCAATTCAGCTGTAGGGATGACTCACAAAAGAAATGGCCAGAAGCCCATGTTTAAAATAACATATGGAACTCTTATTGGGCCTAAGCAGGTGTGTATTCAAGGGGCATGTAGCTGGTCTGGTTATGAGACAAAGCAGAGGTACCTTAGGCTAGTGGACCATTGAATCAAGAGCTTCATGGGAGCAAGACTTCCCCCAGTGACTGAAGGAACAGTAACAAAGACCAGCTTTTGCTGAGGAAAAGATGGACCAGGCCTAGACAGGAGGTCAGGGCCCTAGCCAAGATTGCTGAAGACAGAAAAGAGAGACAGTCCAACCTGGGGAACTGGAACAGAAGCCAAGAAACAAGGCACCTGCTTGGGAAGCTGCATCTGACTGGGACAATAGAGTGAAGATTAGGGCGTGTTTATGGCTTGGTGAACACTCAAAGACAAGGAGTCCCCCATCCATGCAAAGGTTACACAAGTCAAACTCATTCCAGACTCCACTAGCTGGTAGATTTTCATCTCTGGCTATAACTTAATAATCATTTCTGGACTGATTCAGGCAGGTTCCAAGGGGGCCTAGGTTTCCAGGCCTCAGTGACTCTCACATTTTTGGAAAAGGAAGAGGAGAGTTAAAGTCCTGGAAGCGGTAATCTTAATGGTCTTAAATATCCACTGCCAGGAGCTGCCCCCATCGATGTGCTGCATCTCTTGTTTTCACTTTACGTTGTTTCCACCTGCGTTCTATTTCATATGACCCCATATTGGTGTGAAAACCAGCAATTTCCATAAAGAACAAATATCTTTGAAAGGACTAAATCTCTTGTTAAGGAAAGAGACAGAAACACACAATATCAAGAAGAATTCTCCAGATACCACAAACACGCTGGTTGGAAGCTGGGGTACAAATTTCAGTCCTTTTTTCATTATTTTTGGAGAGAACGTTTAACATTTGATTCACTTGCTTGATTCGCCTGCTGGGAGAGACAGGAAGACCAAGCATAGATGGCCTATTCAACCCCAGCATTCATGAAAACAACTCAACTCGGTCTGCAGGCTTTATTTCTAATTGCATCAGTACATTAATAACTGATAGCATCATGTATGTGTCTCCAATTTGTGTGTATTTCAGAGTAAGTTTAAATTCTCATAACATTTGCAAAAGCTAATTTCGCTGGTACCAGTGGGATTGTTCGAGCGTCACTCTTGTGGGGCCAGAAGCTGCATGGAAGAAAAAAAAAAAAATCACAGGATGCTTCTGATTTGCTGCTGCAGCAGGAACATTCCCAGCAGTAGCCCTGCTCTCCGATTTCGGCTGATTTAATTCTAAGTGTTAGTGGCTCCTGCATGAAACAGAAACGACTTACACAGCCTCATATTGGCAGTGAAAATCCTCATGGAAGCCATTTTTAATTTTGGAAGAAACTTGCTCTAAAAACAGCTCTTCCTCACCAGACCTTGGCAAGAAAGGAAGGAAATTCCTCCATTTCAGTAACATAGATATTTTAAGTGATTTGCCCTTAAATGCTGAGATAATCCTAAGATTTTCCTAGTACCACATCTGCCATTTAGTTACTTTTGGTACTGTGCAGAGAAAAGATAAGTGGTCTGAAATTCAATTAACAGTTGCAACCTCACTGATAATTATAATTCTCTTAGTGGGAGCCCCGTTCGATCTTTACATGACAGCTGTATACTCATATTCTAGATAAGGCTCAGATGGTACATCTTCTGAACCCTTCCTTCTGTGACTCCTGCCCCTGAACTTTTAGCATGTTGTGTATGCCCTAAAAATATAGTAATAATTCTGTAACAATAGCAAACATTGAATGGGCAATTCTTATGCATCAAGTACCATGATAAGTACTTTATAGCCATGATATCATTAAAACTTGCAAGAATTCTACGAGAGATGTAAAATTAGTATCCCCATTTCACGGGTAAAAATGCCCTGCCTCTCGCATCTCTTCCAGGCAGTCCCCCTGCTTCCTTACTTAGTGCATTTTAGAAAGATTTTATCAAATTTAACCAAACAGTAGCTTTACATGCTACAAGGAGGATCTATTTCTGAAGAGCTGCAAAATACTTTAAACTCTTGAATTGTATGCTACTTGTAGACAGAGGCTTCAACGGTGCAATTGAGCACATTGTACATGTTCTTTAATTTCATTCCTTCTTATACAGGCATTTTTAAAATATGCAGTCTTTCAGCATATTTGTTTGTAAGGATGTTCTTTATATATATATAATGAGCATTCACCATCCCATTTTTCCCTAGGAAAACTACTGTTAAAATATCATTACAAAATCTTTGACAAGAGCAATGTTGTTTATGAAATTCTATCAGAAGAAATTTGTATTTATCTTATACATATTCTATGTACTTTAAAAATGATCCAATGACACCTTGAAATTAGTGATATTCCCCAATAAAAAAATGGGAGTGAGAGATACCTAGTAATCTATGTTTTAGCCATCAACTCACAATAAACTCTCATCCCATGGTGTTCTATGACATCTCTGTATTCTGGCTGCTTACTGACCTCATATCAGATAAAGAGTCCCCTTAAGTCACTTATTTTTAAGTAACGGAAAGATAACTTTCCTATCTCTGTAGCAAGCGGCCTCCAGTTCACTAACATGACACTCTGGATGGTGCCTAAGTAAGAGAAAATGATGAATCCTTCCTCTGAGCACCAAACTTTTATATTTATAATTGTTGGTTGTTTAAAAGCAGGAGAGGGGCGCCTGGGTGGCTCAGTTGGTTAAGTGTCCGACTTCAGCTCAGGTCATTATCTCACAGTCCGAGAGTTCGAGCCCCGCGTCGGGCTCTGTGCTGACAGTGCGGAGCCTGGAGTCTGCTTCGGATTGTGTGTCTCCCTCTCTCTCTCTGCCCCTCCCCTGCTCATGCTCTGTCTCTCTCTGTCTCAAAAATAAATTAAAAAAAAAATTTTTTTTAATTTTAAAAATAAAAAAATAATAATAAAAAAATAAAAGCAGGAGAATGTGGCTCAACAGAAAGGCCAAAGTAATTTCAGGAAACAAAGAGTTTCTTCAAAGTATAAATAAAAGGCCAGTGTTTCTAACTTTTCCAGTTTTGAGTCATCCTAAAATCTGCTTTTTACTCTTTTGGCCTTCTCTTATTGGGTTCACATCCACTTTAGTCACTTTCCCATATAGATCTGAGCTTTGTACCCACTTAGAATACTGTATTACCTGGTGTATGTTTGTAGTTTCAATGTAACATCGAAGATGCTTAACTGAAAGTATTTTCTCAAACACTTTGAGAGTATGGAAGAAACAAGAAAGAATTATATCAAATTAAGGAAAATAACTTGCCTTTATATGCTTGTGATAGAATATATCCATTGTTTATAAAGACTGTTGTAAATACTTTCACACCTCTGAATGGTGGCAGAGGGATGATGTTATTTTCCTTCCTAGCATGTCGTTGATGAGTTTAATCTCCTCATCCTCTCATAATTTCCAAAGCAGATAAGGAGAGAAGCAGCCAAGGCCATTAAGAGTCTGTATTTAATTCAATTCTGGACACATTTTCAGATTAACTCTATGTAGTGCTTTAATATCCTTTCTGATAAGTGACAGTGTATAGGTCTTTAATAAGAACTATCTACATGAAAAAGACAAAACATTGTAAGTGTGCTAAATGGCAGAAATACTCAGCAAATACTCGATAATGGTGACGCTATCAGTGTTTCAAATCACATTAACAATTCCAGATAAATTGTTACATTAATTTAAAGCACTGCCAAATGGGCTGTATAATTTCTGAATGTTAATTAAATTAACGGCAACAAATAAATAACAGTTTTCAAGAAAGTTATCACAGGAGAAAATAGAAACCAGCTTATTAAATCCATTTGTAGCCATGATATCATTGTAACAGTATGTACAGTATATAACTAAGTGCCACGGAAATGTCACTCTTAGGAACAAAACATATATGAGTAGATTAAAATTTACATCACGGCCTGATCATTATGCAAACTCATGTTTTCCGTCAGACAGAGAAATATTATCAAACATGGTTCCACATAGTGAAAATTGTATTCAGCTGAATATAGAAATAAACCAGTAGATTCCTTTATAATGCTCCTCATATAGTATGGACTCCACTGGGAGTCATAGTAGCAAACTAACATTTCCTTTTTCTCTAGGAGCAATGCCCTTTTGTAGCTTGAAGAATTGCTACTAAAATATGTTTAGCTTGAATATGTAACCTGCTGTGAGTTATAAAATATTAAACTCTAACCTTCTTCCTTTGACTGTGATACCAAAAGAAAACCTCAACAATGTATTCTACCAAACTGTAATCCATGTGTAATCTCTATGGTAAATGTCATCACTTGCTTAAAATCGTAAAGCCACAGGAAGCCACTACTCCTAAGCACTGCAATGTAATAATAATCTTCTTGATTGAATAAATATACTTGGGAGTCAAAGTTTACTTGAGAGGGCACAACTTAAAAAAAGAAATTTGAAGCTTTTCCAAAGCATGAAAATATCCAGTCAAAATGACTTTTTGCCTTGCATCGTCTCTACTTGTTTTTTTTTCACTGATGACTAAGAGATTACAATGACTTCATTTCCTCTGTAAAAGAGCTGTTTCAGGTAATTTACAATCACATAATAGTTCTCAAGATATTCTAACCTCAGCTTCATCATCCCCATCACCTTCACCACCCAATTGAAATAGAACAGGAATTCTATGCTTTACTGAAAAATAGGTTATATGTACTGTTTCCACAAGTTGACTTGAGAATAAGGAATCTAAAAATAGAATAAAATTTATTCAATATGTATCTATTGAATGTCTTCCATATGCTTGACACTTCTAGTTCTGGGAATACACTGAAGAACTAGATAAAAGCCCCCATCCTCTTGCAGTTAGCATTGTCTGTCGAAAAGAGATGGGAAAAGAAAACACATACATAAGAAAACATGTGCTATTTTGGTTGTTAGTAAGTCGGTAAGTTGGTAAGTTGATAAAGTAAAAATAAAGTAATGAGAATAAAGACTGCAAGGTGGGGGCTGATTAGAGGGTGCGTAGGTAGGGTATTCAGGGAAATCCTCACTGAGGAAATGATATTGGAGCAGAAACCTGAAAGAAGGGAGAGAGAAAAATCCTTCAGGGATCTAGATAAACACATTCCTGGCAGAGGAACCTATTGCAAGGACCTTGCGAAGGCAGTGCAGGGAATGCTTGAGGAAAGGAATGGAGGCAGGTGTGGCTGGGGCTGTAGGAGTACAGGGGAGAGTGGAAAAAAGTCCAATCAGAAAGGTAGCTAGGGCCAGAATGACTTATAGGCCAACTTAAGGCATGGGATTTTATTTTGAGTGAAAAGGAGAAACCACTGAAATGGGGAAGCGAAGGAGGAACGTGGTCTGCCTTGGGGTTTAGGAGCATCAGTATTGCTCTGGCTGCTCTGTTGCCTATAGATTGTAGGGGCTTAGCACAGAAGCAGAAAGATTAGATCAAAAGCTTTTGCCATAATCCAGTACTCCCAATGACAGCAGATATGAGAAGTGATCAGACTCTGAACGTGGTAGGAAGTCAGAGCATTTGGGCCTAGCTGAGGGATCTAGTAGAGGATGTGAGAGTCATTAAGGATGACGCTCTTAAATGGATGATCTAAGCAATTAGAAAGACAGTATTCTGTCTTGTTGAGTTAGAAAAATTATGGGCGAAGCCTAGGTCAGAACGGGGATAAGGGAATCAGGCTTTTGTTTTTTGGGCAGGTTAACTTTGAGATGCACATTAGACATCTAAATGGAGATGTCAAATAGGTAGTTGGATAAGGAGTCTGGAATTCATGCTTGAGATAGCTGACTTTGAAAGTCCCTAGAGTAAAGCTGATATTTAAAGCCATTACACTGGATAAAATCACCACTCACGGACCAGGCTGAAAAGAGCAAATCTAGGAAAAAACGAAGTCTGGGTTACTACAAAGTTTAGAAGTTGGGAGATAATAAATAACTAGCAAAGGGAACTGAGAAGGAGTGGTTGACAAGGTAGGGAGAAATGTACACTGAGTTGTATCCTGGAAGCCAAATGGACAAAATATTTCAAGAAAGAGGGCAAATGCAATATCCTCCCTGAGTAAGGTGTCTGACAATTGGCCATTAGGTATAGTAACAGAGAGGGGTTTGTTGATTCAGATGTGAGTTGTCTTGGTGGAGTAATAGAAATGAAAATCTAATTTCAATAGGTTCAAAAGGAAATATGAAGAGAAAAATTGGAGATACTTGTATAGTCAACACTTCTAATGTTTTTGTTATAGAGAGAAAAATTGGACTATATTAAAAATTAAATATACCATGGAAAATAGGAAAAGGGAAGGTTTTTTTGTTTTGTTTTGTTTTTTTCCTGGAGGGGGAAATGGAAGGCCCTAAAGGGGTGGCAATCTAAAGGATTTTGATGAACAGGGTGGGAAGAAGACCTTTCTAGTCAGAAGAGCATATATAAAGCACAGAATTATTTTAGGAATAGCAGTGAGAGATGTGGCTTGAGAATATGGCTCCTGGGAGTATAAACTGTAGTGAAGAAAATGCAACCAGGAAAGTAGGTGAGGGTCAAGTTGTGGAAACTACTGCACATTGACTGAGAAGTTTAGAATTTACATAATGTAACACGGAACAGCAGAGATGTTTCAACAGATGTGTATTTTTAATGGTACCTCTGGCAGAATGTTTGAGTTGGGCAGTAAATTGGAGGATTGCGCGGAATGGATGGAGATAATTAGAAAATATCTTTATTTTTTAGAGGAGGGGTGGAGGCCTCAACCAGGAGGTAGAAATAGGACAAATTTGAGAAATATTTCCAAAGTAGATAATCAGTGACTGAGCAGAAAAGGAGTCTGGTGACAGCACCAAGGTTTCTGGAGGGTTTGGGAAGACTGGTGATGCTTTTCATGTGGGTAAGAGAAGAGGAAAATATTGGTTTGGGGAAGTAGATTTCCTTTTTACACCAGATTTCCTGATCCAATGCTGATCTAAATTAATCCTATGTAGGGCGATTCTGAGTCCTTCAAAACTGGGGATGGGAAGGTAAAATTCAGAGAAGAGATTCGATTGCAATAAAAGCTCAAAGTGATAACAAACAAACATGGAGAAATCCTCACTTTCTGGAGGAAGTCCGGTCTTGGCTCTCTTTCTGTTGTTGTTCATTGTCTCCCCTTCCTGAAGCCAGGGCTTTTCTGTTCCAGGCATCTAAGCAACTGCTCTCAGGGCCTTGAAAGCTGATCCACACATCTTACGGCTAATTTATTAAGTTGGTTGACTCGAAATGGAAGACAATTTGATGAGTTACAGGTCTCCCGCTTAACATTTATCCCCTGAGTAGGGACATATAACAAACACTAACACATAATTTGGAACCTATTGTGTCTCCCTCCTCCACCAAAAAATTTTTTCAATAATAATTAAGTAAGTGCTGTTTTCCCATCATCAATTTTTATTAAGGTTAACCTAGTTTTTTCCAGGCTTAAGAAATTCTGTGATCCCAGGTTTATCAATGGTTTCATTCTTTTCTGTACTTCAGATGGAGGCCATCTTTTCATCCCACATTTCGTAGCCTATGGGTACTAAAGCAGAACAACCATCATTGTTCAATTTGCAGGACTTGTTCACAGTGCTTGGCTAATCTGAAGACTGGCAAGCTGTGATTGCACCCAATGATTTGGAGTTCTCATATCAAGAGGAATTTAAAACAGAGAAATTTCAAGGCATTGCCATTCACTGCTCATTGGGATTGTATTCCGAAGTATCCAAAGGGTTTATTTTTTCTCTTGTCTTAAAGTTCTTTACACGATACTTTCTTTATCTTCCTTCGTGTTTTTAGGATGTCAGTTTGTGAATGGAGCTATCATTGTGAGTGACGAGCTGCCTAGCTAACCTGGGAGAGCTGAGAAATTGCATGGCTTCAACAAGGCAGCTTTCCAACTTACGCTAAAGGGGAGAAAAATATCACATGTCTGCACAAAATAGACAATGCACATTTGGGTTGAAGGGAAGAAACCTTTATTATGCAAGGGATGAGACACTGTTTTTATTAAGAAGGGTTGTAATTGGTTTGAGGCAGCATTACATACTGGTGTGTGGGTTTTAATATGCCATTTGTCTTTCCAACATCTATTGCCATTTAAAATGTCACCAGTTTTTCCCAGTGGTGAGGTAAAACCATGGGAACGGCATTCAAACCACTTCACAGAGTACAAGCCAATTTTAACAAATTCATAATTAAAACCCAGCCAAATCTCTCCTTGCACTGCCAACGTCCTTCCTGTGTATTTCCCAATTAAATATCCTTTCTATGAGGAAGCAGGCTTCTGGAGATGCCAAAACTGAATCACTAATGTCTTTATAACAATGAAACCTTTCTGTTCTCATATCATTTTCAAATGCCTTAATCCCATTGGCTTTCACAAACATTTTGAGGGATAATACACCCATTACCTCATTCAGTAGATATTTATTGAACACGTACTACATACGAAAAACTGTTCTAGACCCTGGGGAGCAAAACAATGTCCTTGCAGTCAGGGTGCTGCCATTCTAGCAGAGGAAGTAAATAATAAGTAAATAAATAAGTAGACAGATTCAATAATATTAGGCTGATAAATGCTGTGAAGAAAAATAAGGAAGAGGAAGGGAGAAGAAGTGTTTCCATTAGAATAGTTTTAGTTAGAATAGTCAAGAGGACTATTTGAAGAGTTGTCCTGTTTTTGTTAGAATAGTCAAGAAAGGTCTCATTGAAAGGGGGGCATTTAAGTAGAGAACCATATGGGACATAGCATTCGGGAAGGTAACTCCAGGCTACAGGTAGACTCATCTTGAAGCTAAAGAGGCTGAAGGTTTTAAAGTCCCTCACTTAAACAGACTTCTGCCAAGGCCCTGGAAAGGGTCCTAGCTATGTGTTCACAGGGTCATATATTTTTTGTAAAGTTTGCACAATAAGGAATTTTAACCACAATTGGTTATATGTTTGCTGCCTCTTTCCATTCCAGCTCCTACCTCCAGCACATTTCTCTCCTTCCTGTCAGGTGGTATTGGTGTGGCCAGGGCATTGTTGGGATCACAAGGAGACTCATTTATTTTGGTTTTCATGGGTTTATGTGGTTTGTAGTCACTGTTTACTTAAGCTATTACCACCTTCCCAGTTGTAGGTGTATCTAAGTATATGCCTACATCCACCGTGCCAAGGCAAAAAAATATATAATTAATTAATAAAAATATCATTATGCTGTTTGCCAGCTTGTTCAAATTTGTAAAGTACTGCCATTTATTCGGTTAAATATTCACTTTTATATCTAATGTTTGTATTTTAATTGCCTGAAAACGATTCTCAAAATTGAATAAGCATTAGGCTCATAGAACATTTCAGGCAGCACCTAGGGAGTGTGCTTGGCATGTTCTTTTTTTAAAATATAATTTATTGTCAAATTGGCTTACACACAACACCCAGTGCTCATCCTAACAAGCCCTCACCCTCCTCAATGCCCATCACCCATTTTCCCCTCTCCCTCACCTCCCTGTCCACCCTCAGTTTGTTCTCTGTATTTAAGAGTCTCTTATGGTTTGCTTCCCTCCCTCTCTGTTTGTAACTATTTTTTCCCCTTTCCTTCCCCATGGTCTTCTGTTAAGTTTCTCACGATCCACATATGAGTGAAAATATATGATATCTGTCCTTCTCTGACTGACTTATTTCACTCAGCATAATACCTCCCAGTTCCATCCATGTTGCTGCAAATGGCATGTTCAATACCTGCATGGGGGGAGGCCAGTAGAACTTGAGCAAAGTGAGTACCAGGGAGAAAGATGGGAGACGAGCTTGGAAAGTTCCAGGGAGATTGCCTAGGGCCTTAGAAGCTAGAACAAGGTTCACAGGTTTTATTCTAATGAAGAGGAGAAGCCACTAGAGGGTTTTAAAAAGAGAAGTGATATAACCTGAACAGTGTTTTAGAAATATTTCTCTTGCTTCTATATGGAGAATGGATTCATTAGTGGCAAGATTGGAAACTGGGAAATCAGTTAGGAACTACTGCAGTGATTCAGGGAGGAGATGATATGGCTTGGATTTGGGTGGTGCTCATGAACCTGGTAAGAGTGGTCAAATTTGGAATAGATTCCAAGTGTATATTTGAATATATAGGATTTCAAATTTGTTTTGGATTTGTTGATGGGTTGGATGTGAAGTGTGAGAGAATTATAGGTGATTTCAAAATTTTTGGCCTAGGTAACTGAGTCAATGGTGGTGCCATTTTGAAATGGAAAACACTAAGGGAAGAACAGGTTTGGAGTAAATTCTAGACTTTGTATGTATAAAATCTGAGATATTTTCCACACATCCAATCAGAGATATTGGTCACATAAATTTCAGTTATCAAAGCACTATCCTTGGTGTTTAAGGACAAGGACTGGATAAGACCACCAGTAGGTGAAGAAACCATGACAGAAAGAAGTTTAAAAAACTCATTGCTTGCCGTGAGAACACTAGGTCTCCTGACATTGATAACAGTTCTCTTTCCATTGCAATCTTTTTCTGAGAATCAGAAGACCAGTAAGACAATCTTCTGAATGTTATGGAAAGTTAGAAAATTCTGTTTGTGAGGAAGAAAAATAAAATATTGTGTCTTTCTAGAATAAACTTAAATGTTCACATCAAGTTATGTCAATATAACCAATTTAAAACAAAGTGCCTTATCTGTCTCGCTGGCATTTAAAACATATACATTCTCAAAGAACATTTTAGCTAGGCCAAATTATCCAGGGAAAGGTATAATATTTTTCTGGTGGAAACAAGTTTCTATTGAGTCAGCAAAAGAACCAAGCAATAAATTAATCTCTGCCTTGTCAAAAAAAAAGACATTGCTTCAAGCTTGACCTGAAGGAGTCACCAGAAATCTAACGGGAATAGCTCAGGACTGGAAAAATCCTTTTGAGAAAATGACCCTGTCTGGTTTTTGCTCTGTTCTTAGTGGAATTTGATAGAAATGGCTTACAAGTGCCCCTTAATGTGATGCAGTTCAAATGCTATCAGCGGTGTCACATCAGATTGGAAGCAGGCTCACCAGGACCTCGGGACCCAACAAGGTGTACAGCGGCATAAATGAAAAGACCTCATAACAGTAAATAATGCAAGAAGGTCTCCAAGGAGAAGATAAATATGACTCTGATCTACCTTGGCAGCATCATATCTGTCGCTATTACAGAATGCAGAATTCAATGTGAGGATGAAAAGTAAGAATGGATATTACCATTTGGAAGTTGAGAGGGGATAAACTGAAATAAGGCTCATGCGACAAATTCACCTGAGGAAAAGCGGGGCACACCACAAGATGAATCAAAAGAAAGTATTAACAAGGTAGTCACACAGTGATGAGCATTTGGGGGAGAAACCGTGGGTTGGTAAATGTGATTCTAAAAAGACCACTCCCCCAGAGGAATTGCTTTGAAGATGAGACATTTTCCTGCATTGACCTAAATGCTTTCCGTGTACCTTCTGCGTGAAGCAAAGGCATTGTGGAATTTGCCTTGCTCACGAACATGACTTATTTCTTTTAGTTCAGTTTATTCTTCAAAACACTAGGTAACTGCAGGTATTCCTGCAGAAAAGCAGGTTATTTTCTTGGGAGGGTTCCCAAGGAAGCCCAACTTCCTTACTTCCAACAACCTGCTTTTTTTTTTCTCTCACTGAGTCGAGTAAAGGAAAAATAACAATTTTATTCAATTTTATGACTCCTCAAATCTCTAATTGAATTATCTTCATAGAGGAGACCAATAATGCAATAGAAAAAAGTACCATACATGTAGTTCACCTCTGTTAGCATCTTTAGAATGTATGCAGTGGGGAAAAATAAGCAAAAAGTCATTTTATTTTTCAGAATCAAGTTTTGCCTTGGGAGAGTTGACAGTCCAATTACTGATATACAGATTTCTGACCCAAAGAGAAATTCAAATCACACATCAAAGCCATTTGAAAAGTGGGAGCACAGGAAGCATCATTATATTCTTAGCAAAACATTTTTAAATAGATGGATTTGATAACTATTTTGTAGTAATTGTGTGGCTCACAATGATGGGATAGAAGATTAAATATGTTTATTGTAGATTCACCACGGGACATTAATTCTTCAATTGAAACCATTAAATCTTGGAATTAGACACTTACTTTTAACAGCAGAATGCTTTAAGATGAATAATAGTACGATCTGTCCAACCAACTCTGAATAACATAATGAAGAACGAATAGGGAAATGGGGTGGATCAACACTGCACATTGACCTTCAAGTGCCATCTTTTTTGGGCAGCTTACATGACTCATCCTAAGGCCATTTCTATACTGGAAATTAACTGAAGCTTCTGAATCCACTAAGATCTGCCTCCAATCTGCGCCTTGTAGAGAGAAGTGTTAAAGTGGGAAACTCTCCGAGGTACCAAACATGCCACTAGCCTGAGGAGACACCATAACAAGTTTTTTAACCACATGTAAAGTCGAAGGAGAAATTTCTTGTATGCTTTCTACTCAACTGCAAACTCTGTAATTCTTTACTTACATTTCTATGACTAAAAATGACATACGAAGGTTAATTCCACAAATAATCCTCACCAATGCAAATGCAGAATTGGTTAAAGGGCTGCCTTCATTCTTCAGTTATAAGGTAAACCTCTGGAAAGCTGAGATATTTCTGTTGGGGTCCCCCCCTCCCCACTCACACACACACTGATAAATGACAAAGCCACTGTTTACTTTCTCTGGGATTCAACAGGTGATGATGACCTTACAGTGGCCTTACAGTTACAGTCTGGCAGGCCTGTATTTATATTCTAGTACCCTTACTTTCTGCATGATGCTGTATATGGGTTACAGCTTATCACCCATGTGGAATATATGTTAGAAAGTTCACCAGTGGAGGTCATATTTATTCCTTGAAGCCTGTTCTGACAAATGAAATCCATGAATTATAAAGCATGGGAAGAGCTTGTGAACTCTTTCCTAAGGGGCTGCTCTCAGAGAGTGGTCATTCAAGTATACTTATCTGGGTACAGTATAAGGTAGTAGAAAGAACACAGGTGAGGAGCAAAGATGACTCCATAGTTTGATGCTTGTGTAGTCCCATTAACAGAAATTGAGAATACTGGAAATGCTAATTTGGGAGAAAAAGGTTGCAGTATGTCCATGTTGGGAATATTGTATTTGAGAATTGCTCATTTTTATAACTGGAAATTATATGACTAGCAAGCAGTTGAATAAGGGACTAAATATATGGAGGACAGATTGGGACTGGAGCTATGTATTTGGAAGTCAACAGCATACAGATTATATTGAAAGTAATAAAGTTGAATGTGATCTCTAAAATGCGTATTTTATTTTATTTTTTTATATATATATATGAAATTTATTGACAAATTGGTTTCCATACAACACCCAGTGCTCATCCCAAAAGGTGCCCTCCTCAATACCCATCACCCACACTCCCCTCCCTCCCACCCCCCATCAACCCTCAGTTTGTTCTCAGTTTTTAACAGTCTCTTATGCTTTGGCTCTCTCCCACTCTAACGTCTTTTTTTTTTTCCTTCCCCTAACCCTAAAATGCGTATTTTAGAGAGATTACTTGGCCCTCTACAACTCATCTTTGACTATCAGGGACAGAACCCTGGTGTCCATGTATTCTAGGTTTTATTCAGCATGGAATTGCTTATATATTTTTTCCTTTGGTCTTTATGTTGTACTAAGAAAATATCTTGAGAACTATACAAAAATCTATGCTATTAAATAGTCTTTAGGTCTAATACATTTATTATTCCTCAAACACTAGGAAACAACATTAATTAAAGTAACATCCATGAACTGGCCATATGAAACAGAGAAGTCATGGGGCCTAGTCTTACCATAGGATGTCACATACTACAAAGAAAACTTAAGGTTGAACAGTATGCTTCTCAACCCAGTCAGCTACCGGCGAGTAAAACTGGACTGTGAAAGGACTAGGAAGTGACTCCTATTTAGAGTATCCTAAATCTTCCATAGCGTAGAGAACTTTCTCTAAGATTGAATTCGCTCATAGCATTCCTTCTCAATTTTGCCTAGCATGAACATTAAGGTGATATTTATGCCAACTGAACTGACATTTTTCTCCAAGATAAATTAGACTCAACTGCAAAATTGGGTATTGCAATCTCGCTAAATACACGTTAATTAATTAATTAATCAATTAATTAGATGAACCTCAGCATTGATCCTTAGTAGGCACTGCCATTTTATTTTTTTCACTAGAAGATATTCCATTTGTCACTATGCTTTATATCCTGCTTTAAATCCAGTTTTCTGTTTCAAAAAATTATCCAAGTCCCTTAGTAAATAAGGGGTAGAGAAAAATGACAGTTTATATCTATTAAAGTAGACAAGAATGACAATTACAGGTTCGTCATACAAGTAGAAGGGATTTCAGAGGTAATCTAATACAACTGTTTTCAAGCCCTTTGTATGAAACCCTACAAGGAGTGCAATATGTAAAACAAATCTGGAACTGCCCCAATGATGCAAAGTCCACCATTAGCTTCTCTGGGCATGCATGGCTTTCAGAGCATGTATGTGTAAGTCCAAGAGGCACAGTTGGAACATTCCTGAGCAATCCAGCTCCCCACTGGATGTGAATCATCTTTCCAAACATGGATGCATGAATATCCAGGGTTTGGAAAGTTCCTCTAGTTACATATCTTATGAGGTATACCTCGCCAAAGGTTCTCTGCATGTCTAATTAAATTACTTCTACTAGTAATTCCTTGTCTACAAGGCATTCGTTTATTTTTTTTTTAAAGATCTATTTATGCCTGAGAGAATTCAGGTTGTTCAGTCAGGCATGATTTCCACTTATAGAAACCATATAGACTTTTTCCCAATAGATTCTATTTGCATATTTGTTCAATGACCTGCGTCTATATACAGGTCAGTGACTAATGAGAGCTTCTTGAATGATGATGGACCCTTCTGCACAGAAATGAAAGCTTTGTTCTCTAAATAGAAATTCTAGATACTCTCAGTGTATCTAAAGAAGTCTTGGCCTTCTTTAACCTTACAGACTATATAAAACTATCTTCCAAATGAATCATTTGCATGTTACAACTACAGCTCTGGGCATCTTTTGCAGGTGGTAGTTTTTACTATTGCATATTTTCATGGAACATCCATGCTGTACGTTGTGTGTTCTCCAGGTTCCATCTCTTGGTCAGAGTTTTTCCCTTTACCATAGCTATAATCACTTCCTTTTAGGAACCTACTTAATCCCACTTCTGTCAATATTCTGTATGAGATCTCTATACTAGGGTAAGAAAGACTTACCTAGCTTCAATACTAGTGACTATTCCATGTTGATGATTGTGTCTTTCTGGGACAGACCAATGCCAAACTGCTGTCTGTATTTACACAAAGTATACACAGTCCTCTCAGGAGTTGTATCAGATCCACAGCTCATCTTATGAGTTGAGGGGGAAAAGTGAATCAATTCTGGAAAGTTTATTATGATGTATGTAGTTAGCCAAGGTGGATGTGCAAGACGGTGACATATTACATAACTATGCTTATTCATTGGACGTTAGTTGTAGTGGGTGTGCACTGTATAAACTAGTTTCTCAGAAAACAATTCCAATTGTGTTACTACATAAAGGAACTCATCTTTATTCTAGGCATTAAATGTGCTAGAATTGTCCTATCTAGGTTCTCTTCTGATGGTTTCTAATTTTATTTAAGATTTTCATATTTAATCTTTTGTTTTGCGTCTAATGTCAACACTATGGAGAAATTACATCTATTTTTTTGATAAAGAGAGAGCTAGCAGGGGAGAATGGAGAGAGAGAGAAAGAGAGAGAGAGAGAGAGAGAATCTCAAACAGGCTTCATGCTGAGCATGGAGCCCAATGCAGGGCTCGATCCCATGACCCCGGGATCATGACCTGATCCTGGAGAAATTAGTTTTAAATAATGATAATCATCATCTTAGTAATAATTCATTGGATCACATGACATTAAAAAAATCACAAATGGCTGCTATTTACTAGAAAATTTTCACCAGGATCATTAAAGAAATCATGTCCTTTCTTACCAGATTGAAGGCTCAATCAGAGACACAACGATAGAGACCTAGCTTCCTTAGTTCATTTGTCTCCTCCTTATTGTTATTGGTGGTGTAAAAGTAGAATGAAGAACTATATGTTGGACCATGACTTATGGTCTTATAAATCACTTCTCAGTCTCTTTCCCTTTCTCTCTCTTTTCCTCCCACTCATTTCAAACAGTGTGGTAAAGACTGAGTCAGGACAACAGTTCCTAGACACCCCGCCCTACCTCATTCATCCCCTGACGAGTTAGGGCCTTAGGAGTCCTTCCACAAACCCAGGCGTAAAAGGTGGGAAATCAGTATTTATTAGTCCAGGCAAATTCAAGTGAAGCAGAAACACTGATTTTGAAAAAAAAAACTTTTCTTTTTTTTTTAATGTTTACTTATTTTGGAGAGAGAGAGAGAGAGAGACAGAGTGCAAGCAGGGGAGGGGCAGAGAGAAAGGAAGACACAGAATCCAGAGCGGGCTCCAGGCTCCCAGCTGTCAGCACAGAGCCGGATGTGGGGCTTGAACCCACGAACCGTCAGATCATGACCTGAGCTGAAGTCAGACACTTAACCAACTGAATCACTCAGGCACCCCTGAGAAAATGCTTTCTAAGCTGAATTAGAGAAGTTGGCTTCTCAAAAGGACACAGTGAAAATAATTGATTTTAATTTTTCTTCACCAAAGAAAATGGAGACAAATTTAAAGACCTCTGAGAGAATAGTTCTTCCTATGTTTCTATGGCTTTGTTTTTAATCAATTTAAGCTCTATTTTTCAATAAGGGTAAGAATTAAGTGCTATAGAAAGGATGCAGACTGGATCATAGATAGAATAAGAGTTGGAATCTAGATGTATCAATAGAACATAACTGATACCATCGCATGGAAGATACTTAATAGGTGTTCATTGATGATTTGAGTATCTTGGCCTAGGATTTACCAGTCCCAGAACTTTCACTAATAAAAACCCATTCATGAACTTAAGCCTTTGTATTCTGTAAGAGCAAAATGCCCCCAAGCACATTTGTGGCGTAAGCCTTTTCAGTGGATTGAATATGATTATAAATAGGTGTCGTACCCAATCGTGAAGATAGGCTTTTTTTCTTTAATAGAGGACTAGGTATAAAATATCTGAAAGCAACAGGTACCCATGGAAGCCTGGGAAAGGCCAAACATAGGTATGAAAAAGTAGGAGCGAAAAGACAGCTTTGCTCAAGGGTGTCCTGTTCCATGGCTGGTGACTCCCCGAGCAGTGTCTGTTTGGGTGCTAACAATAATGCTTAACTCTGTCACCATTTCACCTTTCACCCAGCATCTCTGCCTCTGCTATGGGAGGACCTGTTTAACTTAAGATCAGCAAAAAAAAAAAAAAAAAAAAAAAAGTCATTCCATTTGGGGAATGTAATTAGAATTCTGAACAATATTTAGACAAAGTGCTTGCCCATGTAAATGGTGTCTGCTTGGTTACCACTTCAGCACCTTCTACACCAAAACAGGTAATTAAAAAGCCCACTACTGAGCTCCTTCAATCTCAACTCAATGGATAACTGCATTAATGGAGAACATTTAATTCCAACCCATAATTAGGTTTGGCAGTCTGAAATTATTTGAGGTTAACCTTTCTTCCCTGGGTATTTTGAAATTCTTCTAAACTCTCTCCCAGATTCTATGCTACATACACATCTACAGTACCATTCTTCCCTCAAACAAGTAACTTTATTAACCACACAAGAAGCATCAATGTCTCATTTCCCCTGGTTGATGGGAATGTTGGTGTGGAAGATGCATGTTTATGAAGTTTAGAAACCATATCTATCTATCTATCTATCTATCTATCTATGAGACCATCTAACTTACCTCACTGTTCACTTCAAAAATGAGGAATCTAGAAGCCCATGTAACAATTCATGTCCTACCATCATGAATGAAGTATATTTCTTCTATTACATTTACTGATTTAAAAAAAAGCCTAAATGACGTTTTTGTTACTGTATACAATATAACAAGTGGGAAAAATTTTAGAAACTTGGGGTGCCTGAGTGGCTCAGTCAGTTAAGCGTCCAACTTTGGCTCAGGTCCTGATTTCATAGCTCGTGGGTTGGAGCCCTGCTTCAGGCTCTGTGCTGATGGCTCGAGAGTCTGGAGCCTGCTTCAGATTTCATCTCCCCTTCTCTCTACCCTTCCCCCACTCGCACACTGTCTCTGTCTCTCAAAAACGAATAAAAGTTAAAAAAAATTTAAAAATTTTAGAAACTCCATTCATAAACTGATAATAATAATAAAACTTCTCCTGAACTGCATTTTAGACGTCAAGCATATTAGACAATCATCTATTGATCCTTATCACAATCCTTCAGCCCAACCCCCACTGCTACGCAAGAAGATAAAGCAGACAAACATGATGCCTGATCACTACAGGAGAAAAGAAGGCAGTCTCAGAGAGTTCAGCTGATTTTCTCAAGATCCTGTGATAAGAAACAGAACAGCAAGAAACACAAGCTGGTCTTCAGATTCTGGTCAAGTGTTCTTTCCACTGAAGAACACAGACTCTCACTTTCACACCTACATTCTCGTGGTCTCCCTTACCTTTCCCTTTGAGTTTTCAAGATACAGAGCTGCCTGTAACTGCTACAGAGTTTCATAACCTGTTCAGTCAGGAACCATTTACATGCATGCATGGTAGGAAAGACATAACTTGGTAAATGAGAGATCATTTATACCTTCTCAAAATATGGAGAAAGAATTTTTAAATATTTCAGCATCATATTACCACAGGCAATGGGTTTGCTTTCCTGTTGATTTTAGATTGGGCCAATTACTCTGTTAAAGGAATTGTTGAGACAGAAAATTATATGACATGAGATACTGGTACTCAATGGGTTTAGAGCTTAGGTAAAAAGCAAGACCAATGCACATGAAACAATCGGTGTGGATGGTGCTAGACTAAGTTCCGTAGAGCTTCTCAGGGAAATTCACTCTAAGTCGGCTGTGTTCTGTCTCTAGGGGTGTGAGGGAGATGCTGTGAGGCCCAGTCCATACCTCACAGCCCTTTCAAGGTTGAAACACTCATTTCTCCAGCTCTTGGGAGTGGTGGCTGATATCTTTGCTGAGTCCCTCTCCAGGAATGCCCTGGCTGGAGAATGTCCCCATCACAGTCACACACATCTCCTTTCCAGGAGCTGGTGATGGTGGAGTGGGGGTGCAAAGGTGAGAATGTAAAGACCCAGGCCATATGCCTCAATTCCAGGTAATTTGATGTCATTCTGGCTCCAAATTTCCCCTTGGGGTTAGTTATGCATTTGTGGCAATGGCATCTTGACTCAATTTCACTGCATCATGTACTATTAAAGTCCAAAGTTACACCTCTCCTTTTGCCTAGTGCTGTGCTCTCACTGTCCCACAGCAGTTGTTCCTGACAGCATCTTCCAATACGTCCTGATAAACAGAAAAGCCCAACCTGCAACATGTCCCTTCCTACTCCTCTCTTTTTCCTCATATTTGAATTTCCTCTCTGATTTCCATCAGTTAACTGTACCTGCTGAGTTCACCCTAGCCCTAGCTGGTGCTCTCTCTCTGTCTCTCTCTTCTCTGGACATCTCAGCTTTGTTCACAAATGGAAGTGTTCTGCCTGGATCTCTAATTTACCTCCTTGTATCTGCCTTAACATTAGGCATCTTCCTGTCAACATGCCTATCTCCTTTATGGACTCTGCAGTTGCTTTATCCCCAAGTTTGCCCAATAGCGTATGCCCAGCTAAGGGCCTCATCTGTTTCCATAGGGACAGCAGGTTCAAATCACCTGGTATGTAAGTCCACTGAATATTTTGGAAGCTAATCCACAAAGGAATAGGTACATTGACAGGAAGACTCATAATGCTAAGATAAAGCCAGAGAGGAAAATGGGAGAACTGAACAGGAAGTTAGAAAGCATGGGATACAAACAGATCAGCAGGACCAGCAATAGCCAGGAACAGGGTACATGTCTCTGATGAGTTTAAGGCACTGGTTCAGAATTCTTGGGCTTCACTACCTCTGGTACTTAAAAGGGGGCAGCACAAACTAGGTCTTAAGGCACATTGTGACTATGGCAGCTTCATGCTTTTGAGTGTGTGCAAAAAAACTTTAAATTGGTGGCCATGTTCTTTTAAGTAATTATGCATGTGTTACAGGGACTGAATTGCCAGAAAGCCCTCTCCCCACACTTTCGGTCTATGTCTGAAAATGCACATCAATATTCACGCATGAGTTTTCAGCCTCCACGGGAGGTCCCACAGGAAATCAGGGAAGAAAACACTGATCATGCCTTAGTGCCATGCTCTTGACTTCCTATGTACTCAAGTCTTCCCATAATCCTTTCCTGTAGTGGCACAGTGGCCTCCATATTATTTCTGTGAAATGAGGGGACCCAAGTTTATTCAGCACCTATTAGGCACCAGGCTCTCTTCTTCCTACATGGTGGCTTTGATCATACTTTATTCATAACCAGATGTCAGCTGACATCCTCTGAGACTGAAATCAATTAACCCAAGCCCTTCATCATGTACTACTAAAACTCCAGTGTTTTCCCTGGGATTTTTGTGCATGTCCAGACATGTCACAGTCACCTCTGGCTCTGATTTCCTATTTCTTCTGCATTCTTATTATCATTCTGGTCTTAAGTACGTGGCTGTTGTCTTCCTTATATTCCAAGTTGACCCAGATGTGGAACTGACTCCTCAAAACCATTCCAACAAAGCATTTCTAAAATCACAGACTCTTTTGAAAACGTAGAGAAGCAATGGTGGTTTATATGACAGCAATGAAAAATAACATAACATTAAACAGTTAAAACCCCTGTTTTAAAGTCCTTCAGCCACTCTGGCGCTGGGAATTATTTGGTGAGAATTTCAACTTCTTGACTAGTTTCCCCAGCTCTTTTTGTCTCCAGTCTTCCTTTTCACCCTGGTCCTCCATTTTCTATTCTGCCCTCAACTCCTCTTGGATTATAGCTCAGAGAATTTTCGCTCTTCTCCCCTTCCTAACTCTAGACATAATTTATATTTCCAAAAGCTCACTAACATTTCCCCTACCCAAACGGCCAGTTATTCTGGGTCTTGCCCTTTAGCTCCACGGAATAACTGGTAGAGCCTTTGAAATCTCAATATTCTTTTCCTTCCTTCCTGCTTTCCTCAGTAAGCAGAAGGGGCAACCTAAATATGTATCTTCCTACTGACATAATCTGTGCCTGCCTGCCCGAGAAAGAAGAAGCAGGCTCAGTGAGTCTGAATGGCATTTTTTCCCTTGCTCCAACATTCAGAGACAAGGAAATTAACAGAGAGAGCATTCACAAATACAGCGCCAGAACCCAGGGTGGGCTAAATAACAACCCATACGTTTTCTACCATGTTGTCTTTTCAGAACAGATGGTGGTCAGATGAGTCTCCATTAATTACTAAATTAAGAAAACATGGGGGAAAAGAGCAGGAGAGTGAAGGAAAGGTGGAAGAAGACAGAGGAATTGTCAATGACACTGAAATTGAGTTTGTGGTTGAAGTTTTTCTTTGCATTCGTGTAGAGTAAGGGGCGGGGGGGATGTGAGGAGTCAGGAGGCAGAACTGAACATTTGCTGTTAATTTGTTTCTCAATGCAAAGGAGGCAATTTGAGGGAAAATAGTCTTTCTCCCAATGCTGAATGTATGCTTATAGCAAGCCATGTGCAAAGCAGCTGTTCAACAAAAATGATAGGCAGGTATCTATAAACTCTAATTTATCAAAATAATTCTCTGCTTCCCTGAACTGTTTGCCCTGGCCTTTATTTTCCCCTTTGTATCTGAAATCTCTCAAAAAAGCAAAAACAAACGCCTTCTTTGGAATTCCTAGCTGCAAACTCTTAAAAATACATATATTTATTGGCTGACATGGGCTTCCCCCCCCCATTAACTCTCTAATACAATCAGAAGTTAAAGGAATTTAGAAGTTATAAAATAATGTGCTAGTCTGATGATATGAATTATGAACATTATTCCAAAATTACGTATTTTCATACCTCAGTAAAACCCACAATGCATCACGCCGAAAATTATAACTTTTCTTGAAGCCACTTTGTGCTGCACCCACCCTTTAGCCCGGGAACTGGGCAAAATCCTGGAACCAAAGATAATAAAGTTCTGACGTGACCTGATCCAGGTGTGCCTGGACCTGTGTGGGACTGCAGTCTGTGGCAAAAGCACATGCATAGTTCAGCATGTCCTTGCTAAACTCCCCACTGAGAGGTAAGAGCACATATCATTCCTCAGCTGCGAGGAATCAACAAATGCAGCAAGATCTATGTTAGCGAGTATCAGTACTATGCCTTATTTAGTACCCCAAGAAAGAAAGCGTGAAAGCCTGTAATGGCTTCAGCAGAATTTAGTGGTCTCTCGAATAGCCTAACTCTGCATTTTTGAAATACAGGAACAACAGTTTATTTCAAGCAAGTTGTTTTTCCCCCAAAACTGTGTTCCATGACTGTATTCTACTTTAGAAATAGATATCGAATATATATAGAAGTCAGAAATATATACAGAAATCCTTTCGGTTTATTATTGCGGTGGAGGTAAGCGAAGTAATTGTTAGATCTCCATTGCCATCATTCCGATGAAGCCAAAGAAACACAGGTTTTCACGTGTTTTAGTATCTGTATTTAATTTTTAAAATAAATATATTTTAAGGGGCGCCTGGGAGGCTCAGTCGGTTAAGCGTCCGACTTCGGCTCAGGTCATGATCTCATGGTTCGTGGGTTCGAGCCCCGCATTGGGCTCTGTGCTGACAGCTCAGAGCCTGAAGCCTGTTTCAGATTCTGTGTCTCCCTCTCTCTCTCTGCCCCTCCTCCACTCGTGCTCTGTCTCCCTCAGTCTCAAAAATAAATAAACATTAAAAAAAAGTAAAACAAATGTATTTTGAATGTATCTTCCTCCATGAAGCGGAAAAATGAAAAATATCCCCTGTAAGCTTTGTGGTATAATAACTTGCTATTTTAACCTCAAGATGCCATCCGCGTTTCATAATGTAATTTCCCATTTCTAAAAGGACAGTGATGAGATGATCTGACCTTTACATATTCCTGTTTGATTTCTCTCTCAGTGTCAGTGGGAAAAATAAGAAGAGCTAAATATACCTGAGCCTTTTCTGTCTTCTCTCCCCAGAAATGGGTTGTCTAATTAGCTTCCCTACTCTCCCCACCAAGAAACAGTTGGCATGCTGCCCCCCTCCTGTTTGTTGCCGCCTGCCCCCATTAGAGAATCCTGGAGTGGAGAGCAATTCTTTCTTTCCACTTGCAAGAAATCTTGTGAATTGAAAAATAACAGATTTTAGATTTTCTGGGTCTTCGTCTTGAACTCAAACAAAGAAATCACCCTTGCAGGCAAACCTGACAGGAAAAATCTTGTGTTGCCTGCTTTATGGACCATGACAAGGATGTCAATGGAGGGAGAAGCAAGAAACTGGGCTCCCACCAAACGACACTCTCCTCTGGTGTGAGTCATTTTTTTTTTTTTTTAAGTCTTTGAACATGCAAAGATTAAGAGGTAAGGCTCTGTCCAGGGAAATACAGATAGTCTCTGACTTATGATGGTTCTACTTATGATTTTTTTTTTTTGACTTTTGGAGGGTGCAAAAACGATAGGCATTCAGCAGAAACCACGCTTGGAATCTTGAATTTGGATGTTTTCCCAGGCTAGTGATACGCAGTGTGATACTCTCGTAACGCTGGGCTGCAACAGCGACAGCAGTCCCAGCTCCCAGCCGGAAGATCAGGAACAATCGTCAGCAGCCCATACACTGACTCCCATCCTGTACCCAGACAAACATTCTGCTTCTTACTGTCAATACCATCTTCAATAAATTACATGAGATATTCGGCACTCTCTTATAAAATTGGCTTTGGAGATGATTTTACCCAACAGTAGGCAAATAGGAGAATTCTGGGGTGAGTAAGATACACTATGCCAAGCTACGATGTCCGGGAAGCTGCGAATATTAAATATCTTTCCGGCTAAGGATACTTTCAACTTACAATGGGTCAACGAGATGTAACTCCATTCTCAGGTCGAGAAAGATCTGTAATCCTACTGAACTGGATCAGGAATGCCAACTACTCCTATGCATATGCTTATTTTGAGCCCTGAAAGTCAAAACTTGATCCTTTCTTTAAATTTTTTAAAGTTTTTTTATTTATTTTGAGGGAGACAGACACAGTACAAGTGAGGAAGGGGCAGATAGAGAGGAAGAGAAAATCCTAATCAGGCTCTCCAGTGGCAGTGCAGAGCCCCACACAGGGCTCGAACTCACGAAACCAGGAAATCATGACGTGAGCTGAAAACAAGAGTCAGAAGCTCAACCGACTGAACCACCCAGGAACCCCAAAACTTGATCCTTTTGAGTAGGATTCTGCCTGACCCTTCACGTAGAGGGAAAAAAAAAAGATCTGTTTTTATAACACAATTCAGACCAGAGTGAACTCTAAAACAGAAAGAATTGATGGCTGGATAATATGAGAAGGGGCATATGATATTGTGATTTAGAATAAGAAATACATATTTGGTCTCCCCTCACCCACCCTTGCCCCCGTATTTTCTGCCACAGAGCTCCTCAGATGGAGTTCGGAGAGATTCCCACTTGGCGAGCACATTGGAGGTGCTGGGACAACACTATTCCTGGAGAGGACATAGAAGCCTTTCCTTATATCTTGTCTCATGCATCTCTTTCATCTGGTTATTTCTGATAAAATATTTCTTTTATAATAAACTGTCATCTATAAGTAAAATGTTTCTCTGAGTTCTATCAGCCACTACAGCAAAAAAGAATCAAACCCAAGGAGGAGATCATGGGAACCTCTGATTTAATGCCAGTCAGTCAGAAGTACAGGGAAAAACGAGGGTTTGCGACTAGAATCTGAAGTGGGAGACAGTCTTGTAGGGTTGAACTTTAACCTGGAGAACCTGATGATATCTCAAGATAGATAGTGTCAGAATTAAGTTGAACTGTAGGACACCCAGCTAGTTTCCAGAGAATTGCTTGTTGTATGTGTGCAGAATCACTCCCTGCCCCAACACACACACATTGGATTTGGGTCCCAGAACCAAAGAGAGGGGGTTAGATGTATGACTCTGAAGTCAAACAGGCCTGAACTTTAAACACAACTCCATCTCAAATGTCCCAGAGCCTTACTATTCTCAGTTCTTTCTCTGTGGAAGAGAGATATTAAATATTCCTATCTCAGGTGGCTCTTGTAAAAACTGATTTCAAATACTTATTCTGATACCCAATACATGGTATGTATTCATTATATTTTAATAACTTTCTATTCTTAACATTAAGAGTTGCCCTTTTTCCCAGGACTAAATACTGATGTAATAATGTGTACACAGACTTGAATTGAATGCATTATATTTCAATTTAATTCAGCATAATTTTATTCAGCCTGCCCTGTGCAGAAGGCATTTATTAGGCACAATCTTTAAGAAGCTCTCATTACAGGAAACTCTTGGCATTTGAGGATTTAATATCTCCTGCATCTCTCTTCTTCATTAACTATCCCGAGAGTTAGTGACATGGCAACTTTTTCTGAGATAGAAGTTTGAGTGACATGCACTATAAGGTCAATAAGTTAGCTGTTCCAGAAAGAGCCACTGAATTAATGACAGCCCAGCCAAGTGCCCTGTTCACATGCTCTGAGTGTGTGGTTGTAATCCTCTTAACTAAGTGTATACTGCAAAAGTAATCAAACTGTGGGGATTTTTGAAGATCTTACAATGAATTGTTTGTAGCTATCAAGTAAAAATCTTCGAAGTTCAAATTTCTCAATTGGGAAGGGTCTTAGAGAAAGGCTCTTTCTTATGTCGCCCTCTTGCCTTTAGACAGAAGAGCCATATAAGCCAACTGGGACAGATATAATTAACTTTTCTTGTTCTGAGGCTTTCTAAGGATGGACACTTCCCAGATACTCTTCATAGCTCCTTCCAGCATCTTCTTACTCATTACAGTCAAGATGTTCTTCCTTATGTCCAATCTAAACTTTGCTTCTTTTTTCAAGTTGAGTTCTCTCAGCGGCAGCATCAAATCCATTTTCTCTCTCTATTTCCAGTAAGTACCTTACACAGCACTTTAAGTGACACCTTGCATTAAATTGTCCAATGTGACTTAAATCCGTGAATGGATCAAACGTTTTCATAACCAAAGACGTTAATCAAGGTACTCTTTAATCTTTTTAAAGTTTAACTTTGGGCTAAGTAATATCAATTGCTAATGCATTTCATTGTAGGACACATTTTGCTAACTATTAATCGTGTTTCCTAATCTTTGAAACCTACGTTTAAATGTTATTAGAGGGGTGCCTGGGTGGTTCAGTTGGTTAAGTGTTTGCCTCTTGATTGGCTCCGGTCATGATCTTAGGGATTCATGAGTTCAAGCCCACATTGGGCTCTGCACTAGAGCCTGCTTAGGAGTCTCTCTCTTTCTCTCTCTCTCTCTCTCTGACCTTCCCCCTCAAGATAAATAAATCAACTTAAAAATGTTATTGGAAATAACGATGCTTTATGACCAGATTTCATGACAAAACTACCACACACAGACTATGAAGGCATCTTCAGATCTGGCATGCAGATCAGAGACTTGAGTGCAAATCACAGCTCTCTCACTTACTAGTTGTGTAACTTTGGGGAAGTTACTTAACTTTATTATGTCTCAGTTTCCTTACCCATAAGATAGAAATAATAATGAGGGGCACGTGGGTGACTTGGTCAGTTAAGCATCTGACTCTTGGTTTTGGCTCAGATCGTGATCTCCTGCTTTGTGGGTTCAAGCCCCATGTAGGGCGCCATGCTGCCAGTGTGGAGCCTGCTTGG
This sequence comes from Lynx rufus, assembly GCF_022079265.1. Lineage (NCBI taxonomy): Eukaryota > Metazoa > Chordata > Mammalia > Carnivora > Felidae > Lynx > Lynx rufus. The sequence continues at coordinate 36,514,007 of NW_025814845.1, read as the reverse complement.
GATTATCTCTCTTCCTCTCTCTTTGCCCCTCCTCTCCTCTCTCCTTCAAAATAAATAAACATTTAAAATTAATGTTTTATAACGTAACAAATAAAATAAACATTTAAAAAATGAAAAAATAAAATACTTCTCCCTTAAAAAAAAAAAAGAAACAATAGTGACATACTTCATATGGCTGCATGCCGGATTAAATGGGTTAATAATTATAAAGTACTTAAATGGTACCTGTTTTGTAGAAGTGCTCAATAAGTATCAATTTTCATTATTAAGATGCAGGAATGATTTTCCAAGCCTTAAAATTCAAATATTGTTAGTGAATTTCTCTCTTCTTGAGTACTCTTAGTATTCTTATCTCTCTACAGTCTTTTTAGTTCTATTTTCTCTGCCTGGAATACTCATCACCTTCCTACCTACATGATCTCATCTTGAACATCTCAGCGTGTTTGCATTTTCTCTGTGATGTCCTGAGTTGTGATCTCATCTTCAGGGCACTTTTTTTTAGTGCTACTTGTGGTCAATTATGACCTCATGAAGACAGTTACTTTTTCTTAACTTACCCTCTCCATGAGATTTTTGGATGTTCCTTGAAGGAATAAAGTAAATGCTACAATTTTTAATAACCTTTCACAATTCTTAGCTCTTATGAAGTTCTTGGTAAGCAAAAGTAAGTTGATAGATGATATTTTAATTTGATTATCTCAAACTTTAGGATAAAAACTCTTATTATCTTATCTCATCCACATAATTCTATGTTGATATTGACATATAAAACACTCATAACAGTGCCATATACACAGTAAGTGCCCAGTAAAGAAGAAGCATCAGTTTAAAAAATAACCAATATTTTCCCCAAGCCTGGGAACACATTATCTTATTTTGCTTTTAATGACCTAAGAAGAAAGTAGCACTTATCCTCATCTTAAAGATGAAAAAATTCAGGCTTTCAGTGTCACAAAATGGTCGTAGTCTTGACTTTCCCAGCATTGTGTTGGTTACACTTCCTGTCCCAGGTAATATTAACAGTGTTCCCTTTTATTCTCAAAAGTGCATGCTTAGAAAACAAATTATATCATTACTCTAAAGTTAATGTCAAGGTAACAGATCCTGCAGGTGGAGGGGCTGTAATTGAAGAAATCAACTCCAGAGCCCTAATTCCTAGGCTAAGCCTATGGAAAACCACATTACCAGGGAGTAATGCAAAATATGAAATTTAGAGAGGTATGGGAGGACCCTACACAGACTGAAACTTCAAGTTTGAGAAGGGAGAACCAAGAGAAAGTCAACGAAATTTTCCATTTCTTTCTCTCAGATCTCACAGAATAGTTTCACAATTAGAAGTAGTATAAATTTCAACTGCATGATGAAAACCCCAATATTAAACAAAAATACTATATTTGATTATTCATGTTGTGAATCAATGTTACTCTTGATGTCCTGGCATTAAAGACAGAGAAATTCACTATAAGCTTTGGAGATGATGGTAAAATAATGAAAATACCAGCACTTAATATTTATATAGTAATTTGCAATTTATATATCACATATACAGACCATATATTTGTATATGATTTATTTCTTTTGATTCTCACAGCTCCCTGAAATAGGTGAAGCAGAAATTATTATTTCCATTTTACATGAAACTGAGAATCAAGGGGCTTAAGTCACAAGATTTATGCTTGAGAGTATAAATGAGGATACAACATCATCCTGACATTTTAAAGTGATTTAAAATTATTCAAATATAACTTGACAGAAGCACATTCAAGGGGAATGTACTTCAGGAGAAAAACCAAAATTATATACGCCAGATGGGGAGTGTCTGGACTTAAAAAGTTGCCAGTATGCTGCCCACTAGACACTGATTTTAACTGTAAGATTCATTGTCTACAAAGTTATTAAAACTACAAGATATTATCCTATAATTAAAACTGCCAGATGTTATCATCACCTTGCCCATCAGTATGGATGGTACATCTCCAGAGAATGGAGGTGAGTTTGTTGATTTCACATCTCAGGTTACAAAATATCAGGCATTGCTGTCAGATCAAGCAAAATACATTCTGAGGGCAGAGGATCAGTGTGGACCACACAAATGCTGTCTCAGCACACCTCAGTCACTTTTTCTAGCTGTTTCATATCGGCTCCCAAAGTCAGGAAACCGCTGATTCTAAGAAAAGTATGAAATAACTCCTGTTTCCTTCCTCTCTTCGTATCCTTTTCTAATCTTTGTCTCTTAAGCAAACCTATTCCCTCACTAAACCATTCCTTCACACTCTGATGTAAATACAGGAACTAAACTCTGGCATTATTGTTGCCTCTCTCTGGGGTTATGTGCAATTCAGCAGTAATCAAAACTGAGGGTATCAGGAACAAATGATGGCATTTTAAGCTGTTAGCTTCCCACTGGTACTCCCTACCTAAATACCAACAGAATCCCATATTTTGCCTCAATAACAAACCTCCAATCAGTGAGACCTAACAGTATTGGAAAAGAATAATAGCAACTGCTTTGTTTGAGTTTGGGTTCACGTATCTCTGTTTTGCAGAACCAACGGTGCAAATCCTTCAAAATGTGGAAAAACTTCATTATGACTATTCAAACACATGGTTCATCAAGACACGCTTATGTTCTATTATAGTGATGTTGAGCACAGCAGGGCAGGTGTCACCTGTAATATCCTTCCATAATTTCAGAGCCCCTGGTTATAAAGTCCCCTTGAAACTTCATGGCAACAGAGCACACAGGAGCATATCCAAAACTGGTGGTAGCATGACGTAGGAGATATGGACCAATAGCCCACAAGGACTGAATATAATTTTCCAGTTTTGTGAGTACTTTCTACTCTACAAATTTTTCAGCCAGTCTCCCTCCTCCAATTTCTAACTTCAAAACTTCTAAAAAGCAGTTCCTATCACATTAAGCCAAGAGTTTCAATTATATTGAATTCACAAATTGAATATATTCAATTATATTTCAACTAAGCTTTATAGAGAAGTTTCTCTGTCTGCTCTCACCAGCCTCAACTCAGCAGTCAGTTTGAACTGGGAATCTGTTCTCTCAGTTGTTTCTTTGGGATGTGCTGAAGTGTGTGTGTGTGTGTGTGTGTGTGTGTGAGGGGTGGGCACAGAGGTGGTGATGTCAGTTGAAAGAATCTTTTATCATGGGGCACCTGGGTGGCTCAGTCGGTTAAGCATCCGACTTCAGCTCAGGTCATGATCTCGCGGTCCGTGAGTTCGAGTCCTGCATCGGGCTCTGTGCTAACAGCTCAGATCCTGGAGCCTGTTTCAGATTCTGTGTCTCCCTCTCTCTCTCACCCTTCCCTGTTCATGCTCTGTCTCTCTCTGTCTCAAAAATAAACATTTAAAAAATTAAAAAAAAAAGAATCTTTTATCACCATTTAGTGTGGCAGTTGAATAAACACATTTACTAGTTATGACCAATTACTCTGTGGATCTGGAAGTTTCAGACAAAAGCTGACATCTGAAAGCAAACTTAGCATGTAGCAGCAAGGATACAATTAGAGCAAAAATAACTACATGGATAGATAGATTATAAACACATACATTAAATATGTATATTTCTCAATTAGACATGTTTTTTAGTTTATATTTTGAAATTTAATAAAGTTATTGGGTTATCTTTTAAAATCTACTTATTCATAACCTCTCCAGATTGGCTGAGGAATCCCTTTTCATATGCTACCTGTTAAGTTTGATTTTCCTTCTTTTTAAATGTCACTCGCCTTATAGTCATCAATCAAGTGGTTCTTTAACAATTTCTTAAATATTTCCAGAAATAGTGATAGTCCAGGTGCCAGTATGAAAATGACATTTTGAAGAATGAAAAGCAGTCATTATTTTTTAATGCTGAAGAAAAGTTAGGTGGTTGCATGCGTGTGTGTGTGTGTGTGTGTGTGTGTACATTGCACTGATATTTGTCATGAAGTAGTTTTGTGTGTGTGAAACTGACTGTGCCATGTGATAAAATTGTTTCTATAGAAACGGCTCCTGATTCATGATCAACCTAAAAGAAAATTACAGATTCAGGCATAAGGTAGACCTGACAGAGAACCTATTAATTTCTGAATTAATAAATTCAAATGACATTATTACTAACACTTCTTTATGACCAGAAAAATTATGTTATAATCCTAATAAATGTTATTATTAAGTTCCTATAATATGCTAGGAGCTACACAGAGAGCATAAAGAATATAATCCTAAACTTCCTGGAGCTTACATAGTGCAGGCTGAAAAGACAAGGTCAATAAAAACCTTATTGGGACTGAAAGAGGATCGTTATATTATATTGGGTCTTTTGCCTCTTTGGAGTCTTGATTTGTTTATATGCCCTGTATACTCTTTCTCCAGCATAATTCTCTCTGGTGTGGCTACAGAAAAGGCTCCACAGAAGAAAGATGACTTCCTGTGGGCTTTAAAGTAGATCTAGATGGATTTGGGTGGGAGAGGGATTGCAAGTGGTAGGAGGGAGAAATGAAGGCCTCTGACATGAGAAATATTCTAGGTAGGATTTCAACTAAATGTCATTGAAATGTCTCTATGGAAACCACAAAGCTGTTCCTCTTGACTAGAGAATTGTGTATCATTCTCTTGAAAATAATAGATCAGAAGAAAAGAGAGAAAGAAAAAAAATCTCACCATGAGTCACAGAGGGTTAGAGTAGGCAGGGAACCTGAGCTTTCAACAAATCTATTCCCCCGCTTTCAGGAAGGATCCCAAATAACCCTCTCATTCAAGCAGGATTCACTTCTAGCAACTTCCCTGATTAATCCATTCAGCAACAAGAGCGAGGCATCTAGCTTCTAACTTTCCTGTTGTATCTGAAGTGCCTTAACCCATACTCTAGTATGGGTTAGCTGATTGCTAATAGCTACCTAAGAATCCTTTTCTATTTGGATCTATTTCTCCAGCTACATCTCTGCCTTTTTTCTCTAAACCAAATATTACAATGTATGAATACACCTCTGCTTAAATAGCTATCCCTTTTCCATGAGAACATTTGTGAGGGGCAGGGCTCTGTTGAATTCTCGTTTAAAATCATTCCCATCAGGCCATTCAGATGTTTCAGTTCTTCAGCAAAGCTGGGAATTACTTTTTAATTTCCTGGCAGCTAAGATTCACTTCTCAAGGCATGCTATTGGCCTCACTTGTGTTCTGTTGGTCTCATGTCATCACCAAATACACTTTCTGCAAGAACTCACAGTGCTTGCACATGACTTCACATGGAAACACAGTGTTCCAGAAGGGCTCTGAATCATTTTGGGGACGTGGTAGAGAAGAGAGCAGATGCTGCGTAAGTGAGTTCTCCACACATCTTTTTTCCCCACCTATTTGGTTTTATAAAGGCAACTAAAACAGAGTACAAAGATTACATCCCTGGACGAATTTGAGAAGTATGTTTTACATACTATCAGGGTCTAGGTCCTCACAGAGAAAGAACAATATTGCTAGAGATTAAAGTTGACTACACTCTATTCTGTCTCTGGCCAACACCCTTTCTCCTTATCTCTAATCAGCTCATTTGAGCCACCACATTGATGCACCCCAGGATTTCTCCCTGTAGAGCTTGCCTTATTTGTGAACAGAATTAGAAAACTCATCAAAGAACTAGTCTTCTTCAGGACAGTTTCAGTCTCCAATATTCTACCCCAGTGTCCCCACAAGTAAGCTTATAGTAACATGCTCTGGCAATTTTTTTTTTTTAATTCTGATAACATACCCACTTCAGTGGTGAATAAGATGGTTGGAGCTTCTTTTCCTGTGTTCCATCCTTGGGCAGATGGTACCACATGTGCCGATCATTTGACATGGAACCTCATAGGGCATTCTAGGATCATCTTCTCTCTAATCTCCATTAAATAACCAGTCACATGGGGCGCCTGGGTGGCTCAGTCAGTTAAGTGTCCAACTCAGTGTCCAACTCTTGGTTTCGGCTCAGGTCATGATCTCATGGTTTCTTCAGTTTGAGCCCCAGGTCTGGTTCTGTGCTGGCAGTATGGAGCCTCCCTGGGATTCTCTCACTCCTTCTCTCTCTGTCCCTCCCCCACTTAGGCTGTCTCTCTCAAAATAAATAAATAAACTTAAAAAAATTAAAAAAAATAACCAGTCATAAAATCCCTCCAATTTGCCTCTGTTTGATTATCTCTTCTTTTTTACTTCCAATTCCTAAGGTCATTCTTCTTCTACTTTAGGCATTTATCCCCTCTCACCTGGATTTTGAACCACACTCTTAGCTTCTTAACTAGGAATGCTGCCCCCAATTTTATCCTCCTCTACCTCATCCTCCACATCACTTCCAGAATGATCTCTCTGACATGTAAAACATAGCACCTGTTAGAACCTTTAGCACGTTTTCTGTATTTCAGGATTAGTATTCATTTTCTTAGCATACATATTCCAGCATCATTTCTTTCCGTGTGCGTTTGTGTGTGTCTTTTTAGAGTGAAAGCTTAAAACATGTATAAGATTTTTGTTTAATCAAACAACTCAAGCAGGTATGTAAAATACAATGAGTATCCCTTCAGGCCATACTCCTAGTTCCACTTCCAAGAGACAACCATTCATTTTTTGTATATTTTTCCAGAAATGGTCAGTGTATATACTGTGTGTGTGTGTGTGTTCTGTAAATATGTATGTGTGTGTGTATACACACACACACACACATACATATATATATATATATATATATATGGAGAGAGAGAGAGCGAGTGAGAGAGAGAGAGACAGACAGACAGACAGAGACAGAGACAGACAGCCTTCTTTTTAAACACAGGAGAACATTCAATAACACTGTCCTACACTTTGCTTTTAGTATCATCTTATCTCTTGACAATCTTCCCCGTGCTCTTTAAGTTCTCACAAGAGTGACTAACCTGTGGTTTCTGGAACACTCAGGCTATTTTCATACACACCTGCCAATGCTTATGCCCTTATTTTTTGCTTGAAAGATTCTTCTTTTCATTTGTAGCCTATACATGATGCTAACTACTATTCCTCTTTAAGATTCTCCTCAGGATTAACCCTTTACTACACCTTGGAAACCACTCTTCCATGTTCCCATAGAATCTTGGACATACATGTCTCCATCATAGCACCTAACACATCATTTTAAAATATCTTCAACCAATTTGACAATAAATTTCATATTAAAAAATAATGTTAAAGCTAACATTTATTTAGTACTTACTATGTGATAGACACAATTTGAAACACTTTACATGCATTTAATAAAGAAATTATATTTGTGGGGTGCCTGGGTGGCTCAGTCAGTTGAGCATCTGACTTTGGCTCAGGTCATGACTTCATGGTTCATGGGTTCAAGCCGCCCCCCAAATAAATAAATAAAATAACTTTAGGTATACATTGTCCTGTATACTGTAAAATATTTGAAGGTTTGGAGCATATGTTAGTCATATTTCCATCCCTAGGACCCATTAAAAACATTTTTTTAAAAAAAGAATTGTTCTATAAGTATGTGTTGAACCAAAACAACCCAAGAACAAAATAACTGTAAATGTTTCCAAATCTCTCAAAGGGAAAGAATCTTCATTCTGCCAAATAAAGTTTTAAATAATTTTTTTGAGAAGAATGTAAATTCTACGAGGACAGAGACTAGTAGAGTAGTTGAATGAATGCTCTTGGAAAAAAAGCCTTTTAATCTTAAATATGCAATACAATGATAAGTTGTACTGGGCTGAAAGAGGGGGCATACATTAAGTGCCTAACAGAGGGGTAGCAGAAAAAAACTACTAGTAGAAAAACAATGAGGACTAATAAAGATTGTAAAACAGGATAACAGGGCTCACAAAAAAGAAAACCCACACATCTTTTACTCTTTGGCCAACCTTTTCTCTAATGTATAACCACTTATAGGAATTAATTGTAAATCCTTTCTTGAACATTTCTGTCAAGGGCTGAGTAATAGGTTGTTATATGTCACAGACTATTAACTTCCTTCAGTGGATAGTCAAAAGATTTCATGAAATGTACAATCTGCTGAAAACAAGTATTCTAAAATATAGAAACTCGGTTCTGGTATTATAAAAAAAATAGGATTTAGTGCTGTGAAAAAGTTCATGAGGAAGCTCTGTACTAACATTTAATCAATTATAAGCATATATCTATTTATCCTCCTATTATTTTCAAGTGTGGTAATGTCATTTGAGTTATTAAAACTCAAGTCAGTTGGAAACACTTACAACCATTACTTTTCTTTTGAAATTTTTTACCTTCCTTGTTAATAGCAAGATTTCATTCCTCTGTGTTTTGAGGGTGCTATTGAGACTTTGGGGGTCTGCCAAGACAAAAAGTATCAAACACTTAGAGAATTGATATCAAGTAATACTCAGCTGAGATGAACACTTTAGCTTTACTGTTGCCACCAGACCACCTGATGGAAAGATTTTAAGTGGTTTGGGTAAATCTTTGGGATACCCAGATCCTGGAGAGTAATGGTTTCTTACTGTTTCACGTTAAGTGTTGAAAAATTTATTAATTTAGAGTGGAGTGATTTTCCCAGTTTGAACACAGTGGACAGAATTGGATAGAAAAATTTCCGTCTAGGTGCTGGCTCCAACATTCGGTACAATGTAAACCAGGAATCAGTCAAGTCTCATTTTGAAGACCATTGATCCACTGTTTCTTATTGCTGTCTTTGGAAATGTGTTTAGGAAAAAAAAAAAAGGACAATAATGCCATGACCAATGAAAATGGTGATTTAAGAGGCCCCAGATGACACACAATCATTGCTGCGTTGTTCCCAGGAGACCACAGTTTGTGTACTCCATAGGAATTCAATAAATGTTTGTTGATTGACGTATCTAACAGGAGAACTAAATGGAAGAAGAAAGACTATAACAGAAGAATAAGATAGAATGGAAGAATCTTATTTTGGGCAGAGTCTAAAATCTTTAAAGGTCTAAGTTTATGTCATAGAATATTTGAACTGAAAACAGGTTTAGCAATAGTGCCATTTACTCTCATTTTACAGAGGGGGAACCTGAGGCCCAGAGAAGTCAAATGACTCACTCAAGGTTCCAAAGCTACATACTGGGAATATATTTCTGCTTGCCTGGCAGATAGGAGCCAGGCCTTGGGGTCAGGTTGCCTGGTTTCAGACTTGGGCCATGCCATTTACTAGCTCTGTAACATCTGAGCAAACTATTTAATCACTATAGCCTAAGTTTCTCCATCTATAATGCAGGATAATAACCCCATAACCTTAAATCTAGGATTAAATGAGCTAGTGATATAAAGCACCCCATAAACATAACTCATGCACAGGATGTATTCAATAAGTGTTACTATTTATTTTCATCGTATTGCACACTTTAATACCCAGGGCCTTATGATTCCAAGAACATAGGCTTTCAAATGTGAACCCAAACATTCAAAAAATTTGGATAGCCTTGCCTTGATGTGGCTTAGGGTACAAAAAGATCTTTCTGTTATCTCGAAACAGAATGGCAAAGGGACATTTTTCCTCTCTCAGCTTCTCAAGATGGTGTAATATTGTAACCCAGCACCTAAAAGTGAGACCTGGTTGATTACTCATATAAGAGAAAAATGCATTTCTATCTTTATTTAACTGCTGATAGCCGTTCCTACTTTTAAATGATACTGACCTATTTGCTCTATTTGCAAAGTGATTTTGTTATAACCTCAGAGAATTTCCTGACAGCAACAAGGGTATGTTTAGGCTATTTTACAAAGCTATTGCAAGCTCTTTAGTGGCGGGGGGTGGGGAGGGGACAGTTTGCAATGTTCTGTATTCTGACTAAGAAAAGTCACTGGTGTTCTGTAAAGCAGCAGGATAGTATTGTCAGAGTTACTGTGCTTGGAAACACTTTCATAGCCCTCATGTAAGGTTGGCTGACTCATGAGTATTGACACATTTAGGAGAAGTGCTTATTAGTTAAGTCAAGCCCCATCATCCAGGCTCTTGTCTTTGTCCTATTGCTTAATCATCAATTACTAAACTAATGTCCCCCTTTGAGCACAGCTACCTGATTATCTAGAAATTAACTTAAAACTCAATTTGGAACCTTGAAATAATAGCATTCCTCAGGAAATTTAAGAGAAAAAAGTGCTCATTTCTCAATAATGCAAGATCTCAGAATAACGCACTACAACCTTGCAGCACAGAGTGCCGTCCACACGCCAGTAAGGGGTGTCACCTAGGAAATGCAGAATGCCGACCCCATCCCACACCTCTGATTCAGAACTTGCATTTTATCATTTTAAGATCTCAGAGCAATTCAGGTATGCAGTATAGATTGAAAAACACTGACTTAAAGAAATGGGCAGGGGGACACTGAAAGTAGTGACTGTTTAGTGTCACCAAGATGATGATAATTGGACATAACTAAAGTATGCACCAGAAACCTCTGCAATCAAATATTAAAATCACAACAGCAACAACAGGGCAATTTAACAACAGTGGATACTTGGTAAATTATATTTGTTTATCTTTTAGGTATTATTTATGTAACTGGCTCATTTGAGGCTTTTGTAAGGTTGTTTTTTTGTTTGTTTGTTTGTTTGTTTGTTTTTTACTCTTTTCATTGTTATTTCCAATGCCTGGAAGAGCATTCACTATTGCATCCACCCATGCATGAAGGAAGAAAAGAAACCATGAATGCATGGTGCTATTACTAGGAATGGCTACTTGGGTCAGGACTCAATAGATGTGAAGTCTTCTGGGAGTGCCCACTTGGAACATTGTTCTCTAGGTCAGGGAAAGAGAGTTTTATGCCTGGAACTCCTACCTGATCATCAGAAGCCACCTCCTTAATAAGAAGGAACAACTAGTTATTGGAATCTGAAATGCAAGAATTCAACTCTTGTTTGCAGGTAGTTAATATCATGCTTCCCCAGTCCTCTGCTCAAAGAGAAGATCTGCTTATTGTCATTTGTGTTTCACTGAATTTATATTGAGAGATATTAGTGTTACTTAAAGGCAATTTATGGGGTCTATTGTCTCCTTTTTGCCCCAACTGCCTTCTGTTTATCTTTAGTCTACAGAGAGAGAGAAAGAGACAGAGACAGAGAGAGACAGAGAGAGTAGGTTTATGGCTTGGCAGAAACTAAGGGGAGGTTTGAAGTGTTTAATAAAACAACAAATGGAAATCACAGTAGTTTTTAAAATATAACTGTTCAAAAAATAACAGTGTATAATCACTATCGCATGCCTAGTATATCCCATGTTGCCATAAGAAAAATTCTTCCTAATTTAATCAATAATATTAATTCCTGAAAAGTCTTGCTCCTCAATATAGTTTTCTTTTTTTCTGCATTGGAATTACTCCTCAGAGGAATGCTGCTCAGAATTCACCGCTCAGAGTCAATAATTTTGGATTGTATAGGTTCTTGACCATAAAAGCTAGCTTTTATTTTCTTAATTTGGGAGTAGCATTCTATGTTCTGAAGAACATGAATCAGAAAATACTCAATGTTATGTTAGTCTTGAAAACAGATAATGCTATAAACCGACATAGAATTATATTTCACATAGGGTAGCATAAGAAAAGAACAAAACCTAACAAAGCCTCATTTTCCAACCCATTAATGTAATGTACAATTATCATGTCATTTTCCCAGCTATGGAATGGGTGGGTAATAATGCTAATGAATAAAAATATAAAAATGAACAGTGTTTTAGGAATGGACTTTAGTCTGAAGTTTCTTTAGAGCTATTTTTTATTATATGCTTTGTCCATTCTTAATTTTTGTCAATTTTGGTAAAAAAAAATTCCTTTTAAATAACCTCAAAAGTTACTGCCTATTCAGGTACTAAAACATGTTTAATATAAAAATCATTGAGCCTTATTTCCCACTGACATTTCAGCCCTACTTATATTATCTAAAATTCAAAGCATATTGTAGACAATGCTCTTAACCAGAACTATTGAGGTTGTGGTGATAACCCTTGATCTTAAAAGTCCTCTTTGTTTCCATTTTTCTTGGTGTTTTTTCCAACCTATTTATCTCAATGCTTTGTCATATATGAGAGAAGGTAAAATAGACCTTGGATCTTGTTGGTAGCTCTCATTTAAAAGGAGAAACAAGGAACAGTAAGTAAATCAAGGTTTACTATTTTTCAATGTTCAGTGTTTTCTATTTTCCCACCATGTTTCTAACACCCCAGTGGAAAGGTAATTGGTATTTTAGTACAATATATTTTTCAAAGGCTTATCTGTTGGGGGAGTATTTTTAAAAACTCAAGTACATATATACATAGTACAGTAAGTAAGTAGGCTGTATTATTCCATCATTAGGAGCTTTTTCCAGGGGTACTGCAATTAAACTCAATCCTCTTTGTCTGGGCTACGTATGAATTCAGTTGAACAACTAGTTACACAGAGGTTTTTTTGTGGAAATGGTTGTTTTGGTTAATAGCAACTTCCCTATTCAATTCAGTTTCTTTTTGTACCTCCAAAGTTGTTTGTAAATATAGTCAACAGAATTATACATTTTTAAAAATTCTGTAAAGCATAGTACCCTATACAGAAAATAGACCACCAGCAAAGGCACTGTTTGCCTTTTAAGCTGTCTGAATCTTCTCCCATTTTATAAATTATCTATGTTGGTACTTACAAGATGCCAAAATAAATGATTTGGAAAGGAAAATATTATCATCATTTATCTACAAGATATAGACTACTTTGTAATTCATTATCTAATTTATCCAGTTGCAATGGCATAGATTAGGTATGATTTGTATATGTGCACGTTACTACTACATTCTCCAGTGTTTGTAAATAGTGTGTTTTGGGTTGCTTTGTGGTACTGAGATGTATACGAACAGAATATGATTAATAAGCCAGTCTGTTAAAAAACCTTCCTTGAGTCAGAAAATATTCACTATGCATTCATTTTTAAAAATTGTTTTTCTTTTTCCAATACAACCACCAGAGACACCTTATTTTAAATAAGCTATTTAAAGCAGGAGAAGTTACAACTATAAAATACAGAAATTTAATAGACTTCTTCTTCTAATCCTTTTCAATAGATTATAAACATATTTATTTTTCCTTGACACAAGCTAAAAAAAGAAAGAATTCTTAAATCTTAGCATGTTAAGATAACACGGCACACTCGTAATGAAATGACAATTCAATAGCCTTTACAGCTATAGAGTGACAAAATCCCAGAGGGTTTTAGTCTTTAAGTTATTCAGGCTGTCTAAAATTTCTGCTGCCACAATATTTTTTCGCAAATGAAATAAAAATGGCATTTTGCTCACGTAGATCTAGCTATTCTCTGGATGGTTGGTTCTAGAAAAGCAACAGGCTTTTTTTCCCCCTACCTTACGAGAAGCAACAGTTAGAAACTCTAACAACTAGAAAACTGCTACCCCGCAGTGGTTGGAAACAGCCAATAGAGAAGACGACAGCTATGATTTCAGTCTACTGTGCAACAGCTTCAGAAAGGGAGAAGAAAATGTGGAAATAGAAGAATGCTAACCTTTTGAAAGGAGGGCGCTATGTTACTACCGCCCTCTTCCCCCCCCCCCCCCCATTTCCACGGTCCCTTTAATCATCAGGCTTTTCCGGCCTGCTTAAGTTTCTAGGATAAAGCAAAGCAGTAACTCGACCCATTCGGTTTCCACTTAAATTTGCGAGATGCTGGAAGACAAATTCATCAACCCTCACAAGGGAACAATACAAGCCTCCCCAGAAACTGTCTTGAGCACTTTCCTATTAACAAGCATGGACTGTTGTCTCAGCCTGTTGCTCCTGCCACAAGGTGTGCCAGAGCCTGGAACGAGGGAGGGGACAGTCTGAAACCCTGATGGAGTGCTTGGGCGTTCGGTGGCGGGACCTGGGCGGGCTGGGGGGCTTGGGCCACCGCTCCTGGAGCGGAGGCGGCGGCGAACCGCGGTCCGGGGACCCTGCTGCAGGCCGCCGGGCCGCCGGCAGGTGGTGCCCTCCGCATCGGAACACCAAAGGAAACCCTGCTAAAGTAACGCTCAGACTCCGCCCCACCCGATCCTCCAGCACCACAGTCACCCGTCCTTCCCCAAATAGTGCCGAGCACGTTTCCTCCGGAACACTGCAGTAGCTTGTGTGTGTGTGTGTGTGTGTGTGTGTGTGTGTTGGAAATACAAACCAGGGGCAACGGGGAGTGGGGAGTGGGGAGTGTGTGCCAGTGTGGGGAGCGCACGGAGTGGGACTCCCGGGGCCGGGGCGAGGTGACCGCCAATGAAACGCAGAGGGCGCGGGGACCGGTCCATTTCACATCTGCGTAAGCCCGGCCGCGGGCGCGTCGGGAGGCCACTCACCATGTTCACTTCGGAGACCATGTCTATGCTGGCGACATCGATCCGCATCCCTACGTCCACAGGGGGCCCTGCGGGGAGGTGGCACACATTATGGACACATTCTCAGAGTGGCGACAGGATGGGGAGAGGCGGGGGGCTTCCCTGTGCTTACTACGTCTGAATGGGCTTCCTCCATCCCCCACTCCCCCTTGCAGGGGACAGCCTGGGAAAACAGGTGTGGGCACACGCGTGATGCAGTGACTATGCAGAGGGTGTGTCGGGCCGGGGAAGGTCGGCTCTGCCTGGGGCTTCATCCACCTGAGACTGAGGGTCCGGGATGTGTGTGTGTGTGTGTGTGTGTGTGTGTGTGTGTCCAGGGCGTTGGGCGTAGCGCACACTTGCGGAAATGACATGCTTTTTTTTTTTTTTTTGACATTTATCTTTGACAGGAAAGGAGAACTAGATATGGGTTACAGGTTGAAAAAAGATGAAGCATTACCTCCAAAGTCCGGCCGCAAGCGAATGTCATATCCTTTGAGCAATCTGTCCACTGTCTCTTTCACGTATGACATGTTGCTGGGCTCATTGGCGCTGAAGGGAAGAAGTAGGGACCGTATTCAGAATGAACACAAACTGCGAGCAGACATAAATATAGACAAGCACACCTACCCCCAAATAACAAGCTACATGATCCAGCAAGCATGTAAAAAAGAAAAACACCAAGGAAAAAAAGAGACGTTCAAGATCAGCAGCTCACCTGTGTGCACAACAGACCATGGCAATCATCACAGGGAAAGAGAGAAGCCCCAAACTCTCTCGATTTTGTACTGTCCACATTACTAACTCTGATTAAAGAATTGTCTTTTCTGCGAAGATTCAAGGAATGCAACTTAGTCGGCGGCAGGGCAGTAATTCCCGAATGGACCTGCGCATGCGCAGAGGGTGCTCACTACCAAAAGACACCTTGTGCCTTGCAAACAATATTCCTAGTGGAACAGGCAACAGATTTCAATCCCTTTAAAGTTCCTGTTTGTGGTGCTGCACGTCCTCTGGGTAGTCGGAGATATCCTGCTCTTTCCTTGCTCGGGATCCTGTAGGCATTTGCATACTGAGATTTCTTCGTGCTTTGGAGGTTGCTATGTGCATTTCCTTTCTGTCCTCAACCTGATTTTTTTTTTTTTTTTTTTTTTTTTTTTACTCAACTCCCAGGGATCTGGCTACTGGCATCCTTCATTGGCAGCCACGGTGGTCCTAGAATTGAGAGTCTGGAGGCGGGGCGGTTTTCTGGTCTCCAGTGTGTGCCTCTGTTCGTGTGATAGGGGATGAGGGGGTCGGGGCGGGGAGGGGGTTGATAAGTGGAGAAGAAGAGCCACAGAAGAAGGGAAGGGGCAGAGGGAACTCAGGACGTATTTGAGGACTCCAGCCAAGAACCAGGTCCCCTTGGGAGGCGTCTTAGGACATCTGCTTGAGTGTAGTCCTTCTCTATGGGAGGGGGAGGAGAAGAGGCGGGCCAACTTTTTCACTCGCTCTCCCACTTTTCTTCCCTCCCCCTCTCGTGTCTCTCCAGGCACGGGATTTAAGGGAAACAAGCGATGAGGCAGCATCTCTGGGCAGGCAACCCTTTTTCTGGTGCCATCTGCCGCAAGTCCCACTTTTTTTGTAAGGTTCTGGTAAGGAAAACCTCTTTCTTAAAATTGCCGGCATGTTAAGTCGCATTGGTAGCCCAGAACAGAACCGTGAAACACCCGGAGGGTCTAATCTCTGTTCAAAAATAGATTGGGGTTCTGAAGGAGCAAGAGTTGTTTGAATTATATTAAATTCAGTCAATGCAATTCAGTAAATGCCATTGAGCACATGTTATGCGGGAGGCCCTGGGCTAGGAGTTCGTTCATTTGTTTAATGGTATGTATTAAATCTTTACTATGTTTTAGGCATTCTGGAACTTAGAATAGACTTAAAGAGGGTTCCCCACCTAAAGAAGTTCACAGGCTCTCTGTCAGGACGACGGACACAAATATAAGCAAATTCAGTATATCTCTAGGTAGTTTACAAAGTGACAGGGGCTTGTTAGTAAGACCAGAGAGAGGTAGATAATGGTGTCCAGAGGAGAAAGCTTTTTGTCAGAGCAGAAAGGGAGGGGTATTCCAGAAGGTGAAAACAGCCAAATTTTGTTCTGTCAAATCTTGGAGACTTGAAAGGCTATTGTCTGCTGGGAGAGCTGAACCCAGAAATAATTGGTTAGAATATATAAGGAGAGGGGTAGGGATGGTGGTGAAGAGGGTGCAAAGGGAAGCTGAAGCCAGACTGTACCGGAAGTTACATCCTCTACTTTGCCAATTTAGGCCTCTAGAAATCACTGAAAGATTTAAGTACGGATGGTCAGGGTCAGATGTCGGTTTCAGGAAGAATGTTTTGGTAGAATAATCATGATGAGAATAATTAGAATTTATGGCTTGCTGACTATTTGCTGGTTATTGTGCACATTATGTAAGTAATCATAGTTGAGCCTTCATAACAATTCAAATATGATAGATATTAGTATTATTCTCATTTTATAGATGATACTGAGAGTGAATCAGAGTGATGTAACTAGTTCAATATCAAACAGCTTATAAATGGTCGAATCAGCATTTCAACCCAGAATCCACGGACCTGACTACTCTATGCCATGAAGTATCGACCCCAAGAGGAGGAACCAGAGACACGGAAAACAAGGAGAAGGGAGAAGGGTTATTACAATGCCCCAGGCAAAAGGAACTAAAGTCAGATAGTGTTTAGCATGGAGAAGAGGTGACCCACTAGTGCAAATTTTCAGAAGTGTAATGGAGACATCAGATAGCTGGAAAGGTCAGCCCATGGAGACATGTGGACGGTAACTAAAGAATTGTACAAACATGTACACATGTGTACATCTTGACATGCTTCATATATTAACTTCATTTTCTCATTTGAGCCTCATAACATCCTTAAACACTGAGGCCATTTCTTCCGGGGACAATAATACCTAACTCCTAATCAGGTTTCTTAATTTTCTGAGAAGTGTGTCAAGGCTACCTCTTTTTAATTCATATGTATCTGCTTCTAATGAGCAAAAGAAAAGATTTATTTGTGCTTCCGGTCCTTGCTGAAGCATAGAACCTCTCATGTGGCAGAACTCTGCAAAAGCTGCATTGTAGAAAATGAAATTTGTGGAGGTTTATTTCATTCATTTGTCCATCCATTTATTTCTCCAAATATTCTTTGAGCACTTACTAAGTGTCAGACTTACTGCTAAAACCGGGTGATACAACAGTAAAAAAATATATATATATATATCAAAAAGGGTCCCTTTCCACATGAAATTTGTCAATTTACCCATATTTTGGAGGTTGCAGATTTTAGCCTTGCTAACAATTCAATTCATAAAAGAAGTATTTAGTTAAGTATTCTTATGTTTTGCCAGTTAATATAGCTTTTATTGGGATACATGTTTTCCATTTGCGCATAAACCCCAAAATTCCTTTTTGAATAACAGCCAGGATTGTATTTACCAGCGTCTGCAAAAGAGCCAAGATTTTATCCTAGAATTGAGGAGGCTTATGGGGTCATTTCATATAATTGAATCCTAATGTTTAGTTTACCTTAATTTGGGCTAGTTTCAATGAATATGGCTTTTAAATTATGTCTCCATTTATATGGAAGGACACTACAAAAAGTCATTAGATACTTATAATAGCATCTAATATTGGGGTGCTATTGGGTCAGTTTCAATGAATATGGCTTTTAAATTATGTCTCCATTTATATGGAAGGACACTACAAAAAGTCATTAGATACTTGTAATAGCATCTCATATTGGAGTGCTATTGAGGATGGAACCCACTGCATCACTCAGTATCTTATGTATGAGGAGTTGTGGAAGAAAATTTATACCAGACCCTACTTTGTGAAAAGCAATAGGAATCCTAAAATTCATTAATTTCCTTATTTGCTTTGGTCACTGGGAATCTCTGAGTTATAAGTACAGTTCAGCTTTCATCATTATGTAAGGTCTTAATGACCTGCATTTTGTTATGTTACATTTCTCCCTGATGCCTTCCAATCCTAAATTAATTTTTCTGTGTCACACTTTACTAATTTAAAAACAGATATGCTGCACTGATTATATATAGTGTGTAAACTGTCTTGAATAAATTTTGGAACTAATGGGAATAAATTCAAAATAATAAAAAAGAATAAGTAAATAATTGAAACATGCTAAAAATCATCAGACCCAGACCCACTGTAGGATTTTTTTTTTATGGCTTCAAATGTCGACAGTTACTTCCTCTGTGAAGTTGCTTATTTCTTTTCTAAACTAATCCTCTTAATTAGGACCTTCCCCCTTCAAGATTCAACTCAATTTCCATTTTTGTTTTTTAATTAAAGCTGTCCCTGAAAGCCATTGGCCATCTCCACTCTTATTATCTTCTACTGATAGACTCCTAGGGGGATCCTAAAAATTATCATCCACACAGCAAATTTAACTGTGAATTTGTGAACGGATTAGTATGACTATTTACCAAAAAAGAAAAATTTCCTATAAGTAAATAAGAGAAAGAAAAAAGACAAAGAACTACTGTAAATGAGGAACTGCAAATTAAAACAATGCAAACCATTTCAAACTTATTACATATGCAAAATGTAAGAATGCCAAATATTAGATATTAGAAACTTTGATATACTTTCAGTAGGCATACAAATTGATCTGAGCATTTTGTAAAGCAATTTGGGCACAGCTGGTAAAGTTGAAGATGCATACGTCCTTTGGCACGGAATTTCCACCACTAGGAATATGCCCTTGAGATACACTTATGTGGTCTAAGAATGCCCATTGCAATGTAGCTTTTAATGGTGTAAAATTGACAACAGCCTAAATGTTTTATCTATTGGGAATAAATAAATACTGACATAGTTACACAATGGAATCCAACAATAAAAATATACAAATATCACATGCTTTACATAGATAGATCACAATATAAAATATTAAGCACAAACAATCCAAACAAAGAGGTTGGTGCAGAATGACTATGATAGCATTAAGTAAAGTTAAAAACATTTAAGTGCAAAAACCAAAACATATATTATTATATATAGAGAGAGATAGGTTTTAGATGGATATGTATCTATTGTAAAAATAAACAAAGACAGGAAAGATACTAGATTTTAGGATATAAGACAGGCTTCAACTGAATCTATAATACTTTATCCAAGAAAAAAACCCTCAAGCAAATTAATTAAAACATGATATGTGGATGTTCATTATTCTACTCTTTATTTCCAGGTATTTGAAATATTTTATAAAAACTGATTAAAACTAGTAAGTGACAAATTGGGAAGATATATTTGAAATTTATATTTTTTAAATGTTGATACATATCAATAAGAGAAAAAAATAAACCTAATATGTAAGTAGGAAAATGATTAGAACAAACATTTCACCAAAGAAAGTGACCAATAGATATATTACAAATTTTCAACCTCAGCAGTAATACAATGAATAGAATTTTTTTAAAAATATGAAGTACCATTTTTATTTATTAGTTTTCTATTTTAAAAAGGTTTATAACATCAAATATCATGAGGGCTGCAAAGAAATATAATTTTATACACTTTTGGGGTAGTATAAATTACCACATTCTATTAAGGACAATTTGTAATACTAATAGCCATACAATGCTATTTTGTGAATCTATTTGTAGACTTCCATTCCTTTTAGTTGATCAGGTTTTCTGATTTAAACTATATTCTATATATATAATGATCATTTGATATACATATGCATTGTGGTATGCCTACCACAACCTAGTTGATTAACACATCCACTATCTCACATAGTTACCAATTTTTGTATGTGATGAGAATTCTTAAGATCTACTTGCAGCAACTTTTGAGTATACAATACATGATTAAATATAATCACCGTGCTGTACATTAGATCCCCAGAACTAATTCATCTTATAACTGGTCAAAGAGTACAAACTTTCACTTATTATATGATATATTTTTATCAAACCACTGTTAGGAAGATTTGAATTTTGGTAAGATAGCCACACTATCACTACTTTAAAAAATATTTATATGTCCTTTGTTATGCTTTCATCTTTTTCTGTTTTTAGTAGATTAAGTTCTGCATTAATTTATTAAAATTATAAATTTTGTATAACTTTGATATTACATTAAGTCTACTAACTAATTTAAATACTATTTTTATCTGTCTTAATGGAGATAGCCTTACTTTATTTTTTGCATATGAATTTATTGTCTAAGGGCTTATTATTTTCAGGCTATATTAGTATTCAGGTAGTTAACAAATTTTTAGCTGCTAATATAAAAAATGCCTTTTATTACTTTGTATTTTTCAGTTCTTCCTATTCAAATTTTATAATGTGGACTTTTGAAGATAAAAATTATGTCATGTAATAGAGCCAAGTATATTTTTACCTCCTTTTACTCTTATTTTTTAATCTTAATGCTATAGCAATTTTATAATTATCTTTAATAAATAAATTCATGTTTTATTCTTTCCCTATATTTATTTTTGCTTTGAATTTCTTTTTAAATTACTATTTATAGTATTTCTACTCTTTCCAGTGTTTGAAATGATTATAAGAATATTCTTTTCTTGTTTTAAGGAGAATTCTACCCAAATAAATATATGATTTCATGTTTTTTGTTTCATTTTTAAGTTTTTATTTAAATTCCATTTAGTTGACATACAGTGTGATATTAGTTTCAGATATACAATTTAGTGATTCAACACTTACATGCAACACTGTATTTTCTATCTTATTAATAAAGACATTCCAAGTTGTTAAATATATTAAAAATACTAATTTAGGGGCGCCTGGGTGGCGCAGTCGGTTAAGCGTCCGACTTCAGCCAGGTCACGATCTCGCGGTCCGTGAGTTCGAGCCCCGCATCAGGCTCTGGGCTGATGGCTCAGAGCCTGGAGCCTGTTTCCGATTCTGTGTCTCCCTCTCTCTCTGCCCCTCCCCCGTTCATGCTCTGTCTCTCTCTGTCCCAAAAATAAATAAACGTTGAAAAAAAAATTAAAAAAAAATACTAATTTATGTTAGTAAGAATAGTTAACACTTTTATAGGCTTATTATTTACCAATACAATTTTAAACACTTGATATATTTAGTGCTTATAATACCTTATGAGGTGGTCATACTATGTTTTACAGATAAAGTAATTGGGACACAGAAAGTTCATTAATTTATCCAAGGTTATCCAATTAAATGATAGAGACAGAATTTAAATTCAGGCAGTCTAATGGCAGTCTATACTTTTTATCAGTACACTACTAAATATGAAAAAATGTTGCCACCATAAAACACTCCTTTAACCTTTATTGAGTTAATTATATGATTTCTGCAAATTCTCCTGTGTAATTACAAGCATTTAGAGTTTACCCTATGCTATGAGTGACTTACATTTTTAGAACAAGCCAAAATTCGAGATTTTTTTACGGAAACACAGCAGACCTATGTTCCCCAAGTGGAACCTGTAAAGGGTCACTCTGAAAACTGGAAGTACACATAGTGTCTTGACCTTCAGCTGACCTTCATTTGACCAGTGGGATGCTGTGGGTATGCGTTCAAAGAGAATGACTATTAAGGTTGTTACCAGTGAGCTACTGCTTGAAACTGTCTTTCAGAAGTGTTGCCATTTGTACTTCTGTT
This sequence comes from Lynx rufus, assembly GCF_022079265.1. Classification (NCBI taxonomy): domain Eukaryota; kingdom Metazoa; phylum Chordata; class Mammalia; order Carnivora; family Felidae; genus Lynx; species Lynx rufus. The sequence continues at coordinate 36,492,018 of NW_025814845.1, read as the reverse complement.
AATGTGCAGATATTTTCCTGTTATTTTTTTAGTAGAAACTGCTTATACTTTTCATTTCACTTGTTTCATAGACTAAATTTTTGGTACCTGAGATTATCTAAGTAACAAAAGTATTACAACTAGCCAGGTGATTAGCCAGGTGAACACTTTTCTGTCTAAACCTATGGCCCTAGGGCTTATTCATTTATTTACTCAAAAATATTTTTAGAGCTATGCAACAATAAAAGATAAAAACTATCAGGGTAAACACTTCCAAATAACCAGTATATAATGCAAACAATACTAAAAATGAGAAAAGAACATTCCATCATATTGATAAAAAAAAGAAAATTTAACTGAAGAAATTTGAAAATCTAATTGGTTTTATTAAGCCCATCATAAATCAGGGAACATTCCACCCAGCAAGTAGAAAGGAGTTCCAGAAGTTGTACAAAATTAAAGTTTTTTTATAGGAAAGAGGGTGTGTGTGTGTGGGGGGGGGGGCTTTAATTAGCAAAAGAAAAGAAAAGATGGCTTCAGGCAAAGTCTTCTCCCCTGAGGGGAAGGAGAGGGGGGTCTTATTAGGTGGATTACTTCATCTTCCTTTGGGGGATGGAAAGGGCCCCTGTGACAGCTTACCTATCTTGAAGGTGCTGACATACCAGCTAAGACTACATTTCCAGGGGAGATTGGAACTGCAGTTAAGGTAGTCATCAAACTCTGGTTTGGTGACTCCAATTTGGACTTTGGTTTTCTTTCTAACACAACCTTGAAATATCAGGAAAAACACCTCAAAAAGTTGAAACCTTCTGCTAGACCTTCAGTTCATGGAATTAAGAAGTTGGGAGAAGTTGGGGCAGGTGACAAACACAAGCAAAAGCTTTGGGTTGCACAGTCCATCTGATGAAAGAAATGGTAGTATTACAGGGAGAATGGAGCATAGATGGTGCTTGCAGTGGTGAGAGAACTGGAGGGACTCCAGAGAAGAGGGAGGGAGGAAGCCAAGGAGAGGGAGATGTTCCAACTTTTAGCTAACCAGGAACAAGACTAGAAAAAGAAAATAGGAGATTTGGTTGGAAAATAAAACTGTTTTTTTTTTTCCCTGCCCATTACTAAGTGGAGATCAAAACACCACTGACCTATCATTTTTATTTTGTTGTCATTATAATTCTTTCAATTATTTTAAGAGGTATTTGAAGGCAAAATTGGAAGATCTAGATATTTGGACTGATCACAGATATGACATTGTTATTAGTCATATTAGTTGACATATTAGACATATTAGACATATTAGTCATATTAGAGTAATTAGTTATTTTCAAAATTGCTGTTATCATTTTTGAGTAAAGAAATGAAACTTATAAAACCATCCTCCTTAAAGTTAAAACCTAAATCATCTCACATTTGAAACAACAAAATATATTCTTTGGTCATAAGTCACTTCTATATAGTAACACTGAATAAATATGGGGTAACATATGTGAAAGTTGCAGGCCTCCTTCACTTCCTGGAATCAAAAATGTACGGACCACAGGCATGGCATGGTTCTAATTTGGGTCCAAGAAATCAAATACTGTAATATGGACCTTCATATACAAATAGAGACAGGTAGTCAAAAGTCAGCACATTTAAGGAAAAACAACATCATGAAGAAGAGGAATAAATTCCACAAGAAGAAAACCAAATCCTGTTGGGAAAGAGAACTCTTTTAAAGCAAGCGTAAATAGCTTGAGAAAGAGTTAAGTAGATACATAATAGCCAGTAAAAACAACAAACTGTTAGGCGAAAACAGATGTCAACAAGGACACAAATTAAAAGCTGGGATTCTAGGAAATTAAAATGTAATTGCAAATTTTAAAAGAAAATTCAGTAGATGATTTGAAAGACACAACTGATGATTTTGTTAGTGAGCCAAATAATAGAATCAAATAGTTATCAAGATTACATTGCAGAAGACAAAATAAAATGTCACTGAAAAGAGATCCAGAAGTTACATAAAGGGAGAATAGAAGACAAAAAGAGGAGCAAATAATAGAAGAAACAGTAATGTCCCAGAAACGACAAAAGTTATTCATTTTGTGATTGAACAAGTTCATTGGAAGTTAAACAGCATTAATTAGTCATATTCTGATGAATTTTCAAAACATCTTGGATAAAGAAAAAAATTGTAGAATTCTCCTGGGGGTGCGGGGGGAATCATATTAACAACATAGAAAAGAGAATAATTTGTCATTATTATCAGCAAACTTAGTACCAGAAATTCCTGTTTATAAATGAGAGAAAAACAGAAATTTATTAACCCCATGCATCAGAAATTCTTATCAACAAATTTAGTACCAGAAATCATAGAAGCAATGTTTTTAAAATTCTGAGTGAACATGACTTTGAAGTGCGAATTCTTTACTCTTACAAATTAGCACTGAGTTGTGTTGGCAACTTAAAGTCAGTTTGGGACATAAAGGGACTGAAAGTTTTGCCCCCACAAACCCTTTCAGCAAGAATTACTGAAGTATAACTACAGCAAAACAAAACATCAGTAAAAGAAAGAGGAAATTAAGACACAAAATGAACTGATAAGCAAATAAGTGGGTAAAGAATTATTCTTCAATTTTTAGGTTAAATGCAGTGAGATCAAAAGCAAATGTTAAGAAATTATTCTGCAGCTATAGAAGTTAAACATTTATGAGTTAGAGAAGGTGCCATGAAGTTGACGGGCTGCAGTGAAATAGGAAGGAACAGATATTTTGAATAAGCCATGCTTTTTAAGTAGAAATAATGAAATAAAAACAAAAACTATCATTTATTTAATGCTTACTATGTGCCACACACTATTTTAAGTCTTTTAAAATATATTATTCCATGCATATCTAACATTTCCAGATTCTAGTAACATTGCCTTCATTTTTCAGTTTTTTTTTTTTCAACGTTTATTTATTTTTGGGACAGAGAGAGACAGAGCATGAACGGGGGAGGGGCAGAGAGAGAGGGAGACACAGAATCGGAAACAGGCTCCAGGCTCTGAGCCATCAGCCCAGAGCCTGACGCGGGGCTCGAACTCACGGACCGCGAGATCGTGACCTGGCTGAAGTCGGACGCTTAACCGACTGCGCCACCCAGGCGCCCCATTTTTCAGTTTTTTTAAAAGAAGAAGAGATGGGTAAAGCAAATTGCCGTTGGTGGCACAGCTTAGATGAGACAGAGCCAGGGTTCAAGCTCACAAAGTTAAAATCCAAAGCCAGTATTATGAACTACTATGTACCCTCCTTCTTGGCGAAAAGGTGGAGTACAGAGAGTGAGATATCCAAATGCTGGTGAAGGGATAATGGAAAATTCCCCTTAGAAAATGAGAAGTCCCTGAGACAGTAGTTGCGCAGCAGTAAGAGTAAAACGCTTGAGAAAAGACCACACATGACTGAAAATCTACACACCTTCTGAGAAGCCAAGAGTACAGCCACACTTGTGGGCTGCTGTGAATGCCTTCTATCTTCGTGTCCAAAGCCATCATGGCAACTGCTATTCCTAATGGTTCAGGATTTCCTACGTCCTTACGTGACCAAGTATTGTGGCTAAGATTTCTCTGTTCTTTACTATCACATACATTCTTACAATAAAACTACTAAATTGAAGCTCTATGAGGGAAAGAAGCATTTTCTTTAACTCACCCAGGTATATCCCTGGTCTGGAACTGTGTCTGGCACAAAATAGATGTGCAATAAACATTTGTTGCATGAGTGGACAAATAAATAAAGTTAGCCACACTTATTGAATGTCTAATGTGAACCAGGCGCTATTCTAAACAGTACACAGCTGTGAACAAAACAGAAGAAAATCCACCCTTGCCATCATGGAGTTTATACTGTAGCGAGGGAAATGGACCATAAGCAAAGTATAGTGTATATTTAGACAGTGATGAGAGAAAGAAAGAAAAATAAAAGGCAAACCAGGGAATAGAAATAGGAATCTGGGGAGAGCTGAGTTTGTTGAAACTTTAGAAACAATGGTCAGGGAAGGCCTCATTGACTTTTGAGTAAAAGGCCATAGATAGTGAGGGAGTGAGCCTTGTAGATGGAGTGAGGAAGAACATTGCCAACAGAGAACAGCAAGTATAAAGATATGGAAGTGGGGATGTGTTGGTGTGTTTAAGAGGGGCCAGTGCTGCGAGAGCAGAGGGAGAGGCAGAAAAGGTAACAGGAGAGGTGTTAGAGCTAAGGGGTTTGTTCTGAGTAAGAGGGAAAATCAGCAGGATTTGATGTGGACAGTCCAGGATTTGATCTGACTTGCTTTTTCATAGAATCACTCTAGCTGCTAGGTTATAGACTGCTAGAGGGCAAGTGTAGAAGGAGTTATGTCACCAGTCCAGGTGGAAAACTCAGAATAGTAATGGTGGTGATGACAAGGGGTAGTATTCTGTATGTATTCTGAAGCTAGAGTTATCAGGGCATCCTGACAGACTGGAAGTGGTGTGTGAGGGGAGGAGAGGAATTAGGGGTGACTGCAAAGTCGACAAGCTGAGTAGATGGCAGAGTTGGGGAAGACGCGGAGAAATCATTTGGGAAAGGGACTTTGTGTCCTGAGTCTGTTCAGGACTTTCTAAACTGGATGTACAGACAACCCTTGGACAATGGGAGGATTAGGGGCTCTGAACCCTACACAGTAAAAAATCCCTATGTAACTTTTGACTCCCTCAAAACTTAACTACTAATAGCCTACTGATGACCAAAAGCCTTACTGATAACACAAAGTGCCATTTAATACATATTTTGTATGTTATATGTATTATATACTGTATTCTTACAATAGAGTAAGCTAGAGAAAAGAAAATGTTATTAGGAAGGTTAAAAGGAAGAGAAAATACATTTATAGTACTGGACTCTTTATCAACATAAATCTGCTTATAAGTGGACCTCTGCAGTTCAAAATCATGTTGGTCAAGGGTCAACTATATTTTGATAATTCCATTTTTTTTTAAATTTTTTTTAATGTTTATTTTTGAGACAGAGAGAGACAGAGCATGAACGGGGGAGGGTCAGAGAGAGGGAGACACAGAATCTGAAACAGGCTCCAGGCTCTGAGCGGTCAGCACAGAGCCCGACGCGGGGCTCGAACTCACGGACCGAGAGATCGTGACCTGAGCCGAAGTCGGACGCTTAACTGACTGAGCCACCCAGGCGCCCGGATAATTCCATTTAAAGGAAGAGATCTTGACTGGAGATATAAATTTGAAAAACATTGGCCTTACCTGCATGTCCTCCTAAAATTCATATGTTAAAGCCCTACCCTCAATGTAACTTTATTTGGAGATGGGCCCTTTAAAGAGATAGTTATAGTTCAACGAGGTTGTAAGGGTGTGGCACTAATTCCAATATGACTAATGTCTTAGGAGAAGAAAAAAGAGATACCAGGGCTACTTGAAAACAGTGAGCCATGTGAGGACGCAGCAAGAACAGAGCCATTTCTGAGGAGACAGGCCTCAGCAGAAACCAAACCTGCCCCCACCTTGATCTTGGACTTCCAGCCTCTAGAATCATGAGAAAATAAATTTCTATTTAAGCCACCTAATCTGTGGTAGTTTGTTAAAGCAGCCCTAGCACACGAATATCAGTATTTAATGCCATGGACTGTGTAACCTCACCAATATTGTGGGCATAGATAGAAAAGAAGAAATTCTGGGTGCCCTGGGGCTTTACAATCTTTTGAGGTTGGGGTAGATGGAAAGGCCCTAGAGAAAGAGACTGAGAAGGGACATAAGCAGCAAGAAAACCAGGAGAGTAGGGCGTCCTGAAAGCGGAGGGAAGGAAGTATGCAAAGGAAAAGGAAATGATCAGTTATGGTACCAATTACTTCTGATAGATCAACCAATAGGAGGACACGGTGAATCTTCCATTAGGCAGATGATAAATGTATTATTTTTTCCAAAATTAGTGAATTTTGAGGTGTTTCCGTTTCAAATGACTTTAACTCCATCTCATTAAGATTTTTAAGCTATACCAAATATCAGAATGGAAGATATTGAAAGCTTATTTTCAGAGAAAATCAATTTTCCTCTTTAGTGCTTAGTGATGCATATAAATTTCATAAATTATCAGGAATGAGCCAAAAGATGAAGAAGAATATATTATAAAATTTTAGCTCTCCAGTGTTACCACATTGTTTTCTTGGGCATTCATTTTATTGCTAAGAGCTACAAACATTAAAATTCAACAATTGAGTAGCTGAAAAGGGATTCTCTGTTAAAAAGGAAAGGGCTACTAATATTTATAAAAGGAAAAATTAAATAAAGACATGGGTAACCATTAGGGAAAGTGGTAAGAGATTGAAGTTTGGAAAAGTCAATAATTGAAACTAGGACTTAACAACAAATTAATTACTTGAGTTCTGGGAGAAAATAACCTGTTATTTCAACTAATGTTGGACTCCCTTAGGAATCTGGATAGATACTCACAGGGCTCCAAAGCAGTGTTCACGTAGCAGTGTGCAAAATTTTGATTGGGAGATTAGCCAGCTGCTAGTCAAAAAATAATCACGATGAGAATGTTAAGCCTACAAAAGTTAAGTATCTTGACAATATTCCATAGTTAATGGTTAAAAAGAAGTGTGTGTGTGTGTGTGTGTGTGTGTGTGTGTGTAAGGAATAAATCATTAGATTTTGAAGATGATGATGATTTGTTGTTTAAAGCTACTTTCTTATTTTACATATTCCTATTTGTTTTCACTTGTTTCTTATTGTTTCTTTAGGTTTAGCCCTTAGGTGGCTTCCTACAGTGTTTGTCACAGCACAATTCTCCTGGAAGTCTGTTTCATCTTTTCTCAGTATTTCTCTAAAATCATATTGCATGCAGTACTCAGTTAAGAAAATATTCACTTTTAATTTTCTTAGGAGTTTGGGTAAATACATGAGAAATACGACATCAAAAAAGCATCATACTTATGAAAGTATCATTGAAGCTGTGCTTAATGTCACATAGTTGCCAGAGTCATAATACTTTTCTCTGACAGTTATATTGTATCAAAAGCATGATGCCAACTGCTCCCAGAATCTTAACACCAGCAGGGAATTTAACAATCTGGCCAAACACTCTCATTTTAAGGTGAGAAATAGTGAGATACATAGAAACTTTATGACATGCAGAAGTCCACACGTTTAGTAAGTTACACTCCTGGAATTATGTCCTAGGTCAGTTAAAATACCATTCTCTTCAAACAACAACTCATTAATCTTTCTCCAGCCAAAAAAACATAGTATTAATCCTCACATTCTCAAATTCTTCTTTCAAAACAGTCCATGCTATTTATTAAAAACTAAATTCTCTAATTATAGCAGGTTGGACATTTTAGCATCCTGTTCAAAAACTGATTCTACTCTCATTTCAACCAAGGAACATAACTTTGTTCATTAAATTATCTGCATAACAGAAATTTTGTCATCTAGGGGAAGATAAAGAAAATTTCTGGATTTGATTTTCCTTTTCTTCAGAAAATTATTGAGCAATTTTATAATTCACTGGTGTTACTATGTCACTTTAGTGATCAATTCAAATGATTATGGTTTTCCAAAATTTTCTATTGAATCATTATTAAAAGAGCTTGAATATTTTTAATGATGGAAAAGAAAAAAATAATTGAAATAACAAGCTTGGCTTTTCACCAAGCTTATTGGTTATTCTTTTAACCAAGAATATGAGTTTTTATAAGGAAAAGTGTGAAGCATTTTTAAGGAGTTTTTGTCTTTTGTAGTCTGGTTCATATTTTGTTGAAGGCAGCGTGCTATACTTGGGGACGTAGGGAACGATGACCCTATCTCTTACATTATTTCTATTGTTTTTCCTTCTTTGAACTCCTCCCCTATTACCATGTCCTTGATATTTAAAACACTGAAATGCTTCCATTTTCTATGTAATCATAAATTAACCTTTTATATGCTGGATTTTTATTTCAGCAGTGCTCCTGTGGCCTTTTCAACCTTAAGAATGTTAAAGTGTAGTTCTCCCTAATACTCCAGCTGCTACAACATTTAGTCAGAACCTCTATTCAAACATCTTCCCCATAATTCTGTAGTTAGCTAGATATACATTTTTTCTGCTAGATTGTGTCCTCTAAGAATAATATCTGTGGTATAGCAAAAATCCTGGTACGTTGTAGGAGATGAAACATACATCTTAAATAAATGAAAAATGGAATGAGTTAAGATATACAACGGCTGTATGAATGGATACAAAAACCTCAGTTCATTTTCTTGTTAATGGAGAGTATAAACATATTGCAGAATTAGCCCATGCAGAATTAGCCCATGCCCATAAATGGAAGAAAAATCTCAACAAATTAAAGCAGGCAATTAATGGTAACACTTTCTAATTAATGCCCTGAAACCATTTAGTATCAATTTTGCATCTCAGTAACTCCCTTGCTGTTAGAGTGACTGTATGACATGTTCCAAACAATCAAATGTCAAGAGAAATGTTATGGGTTACTTTTTGGCCAAGATGGTTAAATATCTAGTGTGTTTCCCTTCTTTTCCTCTTTCTCCCACTTTAAAGCATTATTATGTTGTTTGTTATAGACGCTAGAGTCAATTACCATGAAAATGTATAAAAATGAATAATCTCAAAAAGCAAAATCTTAATATAAAAAGCAAATTGCATGATGATAATATATATAAAATATTAAAAGCATAATAAATAATATCATTTACTTTGTATAGTAATGTAATAAGAACACAAATATGCACAGAAAAAACTACAAAATTCAATGTGATGGCTATTTTTAAAGTCGGAAGGACAGTTGGGTTGGAGCATTCTGGAAGTTTCCTTTGCATTTGTAACTTTTTTAAAGGTTTATTTATTTATTTATGTGTTTATTTGTTTAAAGAGAGAGAGCATGAGTGGGGGAGGGACAGAGAAAGGGAGAGAGAGAATCCTAAGCAGGCTCCATGCTATCAGCACAGAGACTAACACTGGGCTCAATCTCATGAGCCATGAGATCACGACCTGAGCGGAGATCAAAAGTCAGATGCTTAACCGACTGAGTCATCCAGGCGCCCTGTAATGTTTTACTAAACAAATTCTGAATCAATTTTGACAAAATGTGAGAAGTAAGTTGATCTGACTGTGGGGCACCAGAATGGTGCACTTTTGGTGGTTGTTTTTTATTCCCCCTGTATTTTGAAAGATTTATTTATTTTTAATTTTTATTTGAGAGAGAGTGCATGTACAAGCAGAGGAAGGGCAAATGGAGAGAAAGAGAGAGAGAGAGAGAGAGAGAGAGAGAGAATCTCACGCAGGCTCCACACTCAGCATGGAGCCAGACTTGGGGATCATGACCTCAGCAGAAATCAAGAGTCAGATGCTCAAAGGACTGAGCCGCCCAGGCATCCACCGCCCCCTCCCCCCCGAATTTTGAAAGATTTATAAAATCAACTTATAAGGACTGAGAGGAGTTTGGATAGAAGTTTATAAGTTGTGAATAGTTGGAGAGGAAATTTGTGCATATTCGTCAAACATGTAAAATTAGATTTAAGCACAAATCCTAAAACTTGAAAAACGGAAGTCTTTTCTCTTTGCCCAGAAATGTATTCTACTTAGTGAGTATAAACATATGAGTTGCGCCAGAATTGGAAGAGGTTGGAAAATACAAAGTGAAGCAGGGATTAGTCAGATTCATTAAGCCCCGCACAAGGTGCTGGAACGCCGTCCCCATGGAGCACAGGTATGCGTGCCCACGAGCAGATCTCCCTGGGAATAGTCTGCTCCCTGCATCTGCTATGTCTCTGCTTTCCAGTCAAGCATGACCATTTGCCCCCACCTTGGACCTTACTCTCATGATTCCTGCACCTCGTTTGCAGCCCCAGGCAAGCAGTGCACAGTGCAAACTTCCTTGGCTTGGCCCCACATTCCTCTTGCTGCCGGTTTTCTTAATACTTGCTGCCTAGGCAGTTCACAGCTGGGCTCGGCGCCTGTTGCAGCCCCTCAGTCTGGCGGCCGGCTCGTGTGCGTCTGCACGGTCGAACAGGAAAGAGGGACCCTGGTCACATCTCTGGATTCATTCCTGCTGCGGCAATAAGGTGACGTCGGGAAAAACTGCGCCGGTTCACAAACTGGCTCCCTTCCTGGGTGGCAGCAGACGAACAGAGCTCCCCACCCACTGGCCAGAATCTTAAAACTTTATACAGAGGCCTTACCTGCGTTCAGTCAGTGCTGAGTACAGACGGTCCCAACAACAGCTTGCTCTCCTAAGGTGAATCCTTGAAACGGTTCCTAGCATGGGGCACCTCGGCGGCTCAGTTGGCTAAGAATCTGGCTCTTGATTTTGGCTCAGGTCATGATCTCCCGGTTCATGGAATCCAGCCACATTGGGCTGTGCGCTGACAGCCGGGAGCCTGCTTAGGGTCCCCTCTCTCCCTCTCTCTGCCCCTCCCCTGCTTACAATCTCTCTCCCTCTTTTCTCTCTCTCTCTCTCAAAAATAAATAAATAAACATTAAAAAAAAGAGAGAGAGAAGAAATGGTTCCTAGTGTGAGGACGGTGGATACAAGATAATTCCAAAGACAGGGATATAATGCGGAGCCTCTGATAGCTTGGGTCCAGTCCATGGGTCAACTGGTGGTCACGTCCTCTCGATGACCTCCTCCAACAAATTGGAAAGTCTTTGAAGTTTGTCTCAGGGCTGCCAGCATCCTCATTTGCTAACTTCCCCCACTCAGTTGCATTTCAATTTGTAGGTACCTTGACCTTTGACCTTCGTCCACCATTGAAACTGCAAATTGTCAGACGCTCTCATTTTCACTTTGACTAAAATTTATTTCCATCAATGTGTTAACTCCCTAATGCTTTAACACTTTGAAGCTTTTTACCTCTCGCTGTAGAAAGATTTTCTCTCCATCAGTGACAATGAGTTAAAAAAAAGTGTGAGCTTCAAAAAGTTAATGTGTTAGTTATTAATATAGCTAACACTTTAATAGTGCTATGTTCCAGACATCCTTTGAATTGTTTTAACATGTATTAGCACATTTAATCCTTGTTAACAATTCTATAAAATAGGCACTATGATTGTCCTTATTTTGCAAATGATGAAAATGAAGCACAAAGTAGTAAAAAGACGTTTCCAAGGGCAAACAGCTAAGAAATGGGGTAGCCAGAATTAGAATAGGTCAGAGTCACTAATATCCGGCTTTGGGGAAAAAGAGAAGCTTTGCTACATGTTAAGGATTATATGATGATGGCATGATAGTTTCACCACAATATATGGCCTCAGGGAAATGAGCCATTATTTCAATTGATTCTAGTTACCTGCACTATTAAAATAAGGTAATATCAGCATTGCTTACCATAGTTCTTTCATTAGTATACAACACAATAATTGCTAGGTAATCATTAAACACACACTGGAATAGGAGGCAGGGAATTGACCTAGATGGTTTTAAAAGTTTTTTCTGCTCTAATACTCTGTAAAATGGTGCCGGTGAATTTGGGGTTGTAATTTATTATGGCTTTTTGCTCCAGTAACATGAGTATCTAATCACATCTCAAACATTAAAAAAAAGAAAAGAAAAAAAAGAAAAGAAAGACTTAATTCCTAATGTTCACTATTTGGTGTCTTAGTTTTGATCTCTATTCAGCTGACTGTGGGCAGACTTGCAAGTCCTGACATTTGTTGGACAGATGTGACACCATTGCTGATTCCGTCCTGGAAACAATAGTACACTATTCAGATGTTAGCTCAGGTCATGTGGAAAGGGCTAAGGATAGCGTAGTAGGCAACAATGAGGAGTGGAAGCAGTCTGTGGGACAGACACGGACAGAAAAAGAAAACAGACACTGGGAGGAGGAGACAGACATCAAGAAGGGTAACTGACAAATTGCTATCTGTGAAGATTGATAGCAAGCATCTAGTGAAATCTAACATCAAGAATAACATGCTCGGGCCAATGATCAGGGCACATCTCCATGAGGCTGAAGAGTAAGCAGCAATTAAATGTCCGAATTGACATATGGAGAGTTTTACCATGGAAATCTATAAACAGAGGAACTACAACCCAGGAATCTGGAAGTTTTGCATAGGAGGATTCCACTCCCTAGGTAAGGAGAAAAACTATAGGACTCAAATCTAAGTTACAGGGAGAGACTGAGTTACAGGGAGCAAGTCCTCACTGGAGTGCAAGTTTGGAACCATATAAACTGCAAGAGTAAGTTCAAGTTTAGTCCCAGAGTGTTCTGATGGTGCTGCTTAAATGAATCTTTGCCTCAGATTCTTCCAAAGGAGACATTTTTGTCCTCCTCAATACTTCCAGACCCATGTACTTGTTTTTCTTCTAGTTCATCATATGAAACACCACCAAGAATTGATTTTTGTTGCAGCCATCATGTAGTCAGAGGCAGGGATACGAACCTGGGGTTTGTGGAAGGGAAATGCCAATACAGTTCCTGCTACATTGCCATGTTACTTAGCAAAGGGAGGTCAAGACAGTGTGCTCCACTCACTGAGAAAGCTTCCCTGAATATGTACTAAAGCTAAGCCTGGCTGAGAATGTGGAACAGAACAGTCACATTTATCCAGAGATGAGCAGAGTCTTGGTTAAAATGTCAGCTGTGGCAGGCAAGAATTCTTAGTTTATCTGCAAGGGCTTAGACAGCCCATCCAAATGCTTTGTTTTGCAAACTGCCTGGCAAAGTTTTTTAAAAGAAAGCTTTCAAAGTACACACATTAAAAAATCTACAGAATTTGGATGAAATCTACAGTTGCTTACTAAATGGGGACTAACACCTTTCTTGGTTTTACTTTCTTTGTGGTCCAGCCTAGAGACCACCCTTTCTGTGCTACATCAACCACTCTCTGGCCAATACATGCTATTCTCGATTCACTTATCCATTGGACCAGCCCTGAAACTGTCCAACTTAAATCCCCTCAACCAATGGACTGCCACTACTACAGTTTAATTCCAGAGCACCATTGAAGACAATTCTCAATTACATGAATTTATGCTTACAGGAATATGACCTCTGACACCACCAGGACCCTCATGGCCACCCATTTTATATATCTCTTATCAACTATCTTAACCATGATTTGTATAATTGGACTCACTAATTCTCAGGTTCTATTTTTTTCTTCTCCTTAAAAAAGTTAAAATTGATACATTTTGAACACGTCTTAAGCTTAGTAGATGGTGTTTATTAATAGTGTTGAATACATTAATTTTAGGTGTCATTCCTTAAATTAAATGAATAAACCTATAGGGTAAGTATTTTATAATGGTGATATTTTAAAAGTCCATGTATAAGAAAAATATTTTATTTTTTCCCCAAATGATAGTCAGTATCAGAAGTTTAAAAGTTGCCATTCTTTAGATTCTACAATAAACTTTCTACCCTTTTTTTTTTTTTTTTTTTGGTGCAATCTCATCTTCTCACGTGGCTTTCCCACTTACAATCTCAAATGTACATTACAGGTCCAGAACACTATTCAGAACCAGTGTGACTATACAACCCCCTTGTGGTCACTATCACCAGTTCCCCCCTGCCCTCATGGAAGAATCCTGTATTTAGGTGACTGATACCACAACCTACCACTGAACCAACCCAAAAATCTGGGTGTCATCTTTTTGTCACCAAATGCGAACAATGCTTATCTTGCCACCTAAATATGTCTCTACTTCTTTCCACTTCTTTCCATCCTTGTTTCCCTGCTACTATTCCACTTCAGGCAACCACCCTCACCTGTAACATTGTAAGCACTCCTTAACTGACCTCCTTGCCTCTAGACTTTTCCTCACTTCAAACCATTCTTTACCCAGTCTCACTCCTCTCAAACCCATCACCACAGTTGCAGCCAGAATGATGTTTTTAAAATGTAAAATTGATTATATCAGTCCTAAAATATACATCTTTGAATGTTCTCCCAATGTTCTGTCGGGATAAAAGTGCCTTAGTAAAGGTACAGCTTAAGCCTCGCCATGACCTGGACCCCACCTACCTCCCTGAACACTTGTTCTATCTCCCTCTACTTTTCTCCAATCTCTAGAAGGATATTCTGCTTATCTATGTGTTACTAATGTTTGTTAATTTTACAGTGATCAGGGGCGCCTGGGTGGCTCAGTTGTTTAAGCATCCGACTTCGGCTCAGGTCACGATCTCACTGTCCATGAGTTCAAGCCCCGCGTTGGGCTCTGTGCTGACTGCTCAGAGCCTGGAGCCTGTTTCAGATTCTGTGTCTCCCTCTCTCTCTGACCCTCCCCCGTTCATGCTCTGTCTCTCTCTGTCTCAAAAACAAATAAACATTAAAAAAAATTAAAAAAAAATTTACAGTGATCAAAGAACACACTTGATATAATTTCAATCCCTTCACGTTTGCTTTGATTTGTTTTAAGATGCCAGCATGCGGTCACTTAGGGGTAATGTTTCACGTCATTTGAAAAGAATATATGCTCTGCAGTTTTGTCAATGTTTCCTATAGTGTTTTTTTAAAGCTATGAATGAAGGTGCAAACAATTTAAGCATTATTATATTATTCTGATAAGCTTACATCTTTTTCAATGTTTTTAAAGTTTTTATTTATTTATTTTGAAAGAGACAGAGAGAGCCAGCCAGGGAAGGGCAGAGAGAGGGAGCCAGATGAGGGGCTCAAACTCACGAACCATGATATCATGACATGAGCCGAAACCAAGAGTCAGATGCTAACCAACCGAGCTACCAAGGTGCCCCAACATTCACCACAATTTACCATATCTTTTTCAATGTAAAACATTCACCTTGATCTCTAATAACGCTTCTTGCACATAAAATTACTGTATCTGACAACATGGGGTACACTTTATTTTAAAATTGTCTTACATTTAAAGTTAGTCTGTTTTAAGTGGTATATAATGTTGCTTTATTTTGTTATTCAGTTTGGCAATCTTTGTCTTTCAATTGCAATATTTTCCCTCGTATTTAATGTAACTATTGGAATATTTGGGTTTAAATCTATCATCTTTCTATATTTTCCATTTGTCCCACTTATTCTGTGTTCTGCTTGGGTTCACATATGGCAGAATTTTGTGTTACAAGCAAAGCAAAATATGTTGAAAACATGTTAGTTATTGAATCTTATGCCAAACCCACATAAAATGTGTTTCAATGCCTGGCTTCTATAATTCCTTATTTTAGGAACAGTTTGCTTATAGGATAGATACTTTATCATAACTCAAGTCATTGTAATCAAAAGCAAGTGAAGCAATTTGATTTTGCAGTAATTTTGTATTCATGATGTAAGACAAATTATAGATGTAATAGATGTACCAGACTCAAAAAGGAAAGAGTTCTATCTTTATGAGTATTACAGGATATTTTTTTTACATTTTTTTCCTCGTTTTATTTTTTGTTACTGTGAACTTTGTGAGAATATGTACTTTGGAATAATGAAATAATATTATAATATGTTAAATATCTTTCCCAAGAGCCAGACTTTTTCAGTATAACTTAATGAGGGGTCTGTCTGTGAATGTTAGGCAGCTTTATAAAATTTCTAAAAGCCAATTCCAACCTAAAGTCAAAGTCTATGGTCATAATTTGATAGGGAAGGAGAAAGGAAAAACACATTTATCATTATAATTTTGTTGTAAACAATTCAATTGAAGAGATTCCCTTCTCAAAGAACATCGAAATGAATCAGAAAAATAGTTGGGTTATATCAAGCAAGGAGAAAGCAAAAAGACATTATCGCATCTTTATGGGATGGCTTGAGAAAAGACATAATATCAAAAGTATCTCAAAATCAGATACTTGCAAATTTCAGGTAAGATTTTTTAAAAAGAGCAGGAAGAAAGAAAAGAAGAGAACACTTATTTGCGCAGAAAGGGGTTAAAATGCTGAGAGTTGGTTGTAAGGCAGACTAAGCATCGTGTATTGCAGTTAGCCTAGTTGGCTAAAGAGATTTGCTGGTCATTGACGAGCCACTGGTTTCTAGTTTTAAAGAACTTACAGAGGGAGAACTAATGTTCTCAGTGACTGAAAAAACAACAACAACCTAATAAAAAGGATATTTTCAGTGCCTGTGTCTTCAGAAAGCTGTTAAAAAGTTGACTCTAAGGTAGACCACTGATAGTCTCAACTTTATGGATACTGGAATGTTTTCACTGCCTCACTACTTTCTCTTGAATTCCTATTCCTTTTAGTGCCAAAACATTCCTTTTCAGATACTGTGCTCAAACCATAAGTTTGCTACATTTTTCAGCACGCACCAAAATTTAAAATCTTACTAGATGGTTATTACTTCACCAGGAACCACTTTTTTTCTATATTTGTTTCTATATTTTTTTAACTCACCCCAGGAGAGTTTCTGCATGTGGGACAGTAACCCTGGGAACCACAAAGCCACGTTGTGTTTGGCCTCAGCCCAGGTGCGTCCTTGGCTTGAATTCTTTCTGGTTCAGTGCCTGGCTGTGTCTGCCCCCTGGCCTCCCAGCACCCACTATTTATATTTACGCCTTAGCAGAAATTACAAATCACCATGTGCCAGAGACCTGTGGAAATGCCAAAACTATGAAACTATAAATGTTAAGACTGCAAATGCCAAAAGCATTTTTTTTCCTCTGGAAGTATAATTTCTAAAGCTGAAAAAACCGCATGATATGGCACCATATACACATTCCCAGAAGAAAAGTGGTTCTGGATTTTAGCCAACATATCTTATTAGAAACATATTCCAAGAGACTGTGTCATCTGTTCGTATAGTGAGGTCACATGGAT
This sequence comes from Lynx rufus, assembly GCF_022079265.1. Taxonomy (NCBI): domain Eukaryota; kingdom Metazoa; phylum Chordata; class Mammalia; order Carnivora; family Felidae; genus Lynx; species Lynx rufus. The sequence continues at coordinate 36,475,322 of NW_025814845.1, read as the reverse complement.
TTGGCGTCTACTTAGAGTAGGCAATTAAAAAACAAGGTGTGTTTGGAGCATCTCAAAAACCTCCTACTCAGCCCTAAAGTATATCTCATAAGAGCAAAACATTCCAGAAATTTTACCAGGGAGTCTATCCTTTTTGTCAGAAGTAAGTATTAATAATGCTGTTTGTTGCTCATCGTGCTCGTAATATTGACATGCATGCCTTGTTATTTTTTTAGAGTAAATTCATAGACCTAGTGGCCCAAAATCCAAGCACTTAAAACACTTAAATATATTATATTGCCCAATAACATAATTAATGATTTCCTAACTTGCCCATAAATATTTGTAGGCTGGGTCATGGATCAAGAATAGAATTCAGATCCATAAAAAGGCTTTTAATTTTTAGATTTCAAGTTCCGTGCCCTAGAACTAAGTTTTCTCTGAAGAGAAGTTAGGGATTAGCCAGTAGAATAAAAATCTCAATGATGGAGAGTTAGAAGACAGGGATTGAAATCCTGATTCTGGTAGCTGTTAATCGTAGACATTTGAGAAAGTCATACATTCTCTCTGAGCCTTAGTCTCACACTGAAAAATTATGTGGCAAAACTAGATGATTTCCCTGGTTGTATTTTGGCTTTGCAGTTCTATGATGGAAGTGGGAAATTTAAAAGGTCAATATGGACATTCCCTTTCTCTAAAATCTAACTTTTTCCTCGCTTTACTGTCTGTTAAGCTTGAAATGTCAGAGGTTTCTTTTGGTTTAAATTTCCTAAATAACAATGAACTTGCTGGATTAATTCCTTGCGTAAATATAAATTAAATGCTTAGAACTTGGGTCTTACAAGAATAAAGAAGGCACGGTCTCTACCCTTGAGAAACTCAGACAGGTATGAAAAGAAACCATTGCACAAATGATCAGCACTCTGTAGGGGTGGATAAGCAGAACCCTTAGCCGGGACGGCACAGATAGACTTCTGAAACGAGGCACCATTTAAGCTAAAATTTTAGAGAGATAGAAGTGTTTGCCAGGTAGATAAAATGGAAGAGGATGCTTCTTTGGCAGATGGCATATGAATATACAGGGATGACTGAAAGATTTAGTAAGTCCAGAAAAAAATGCTTACATCTAATACCTCACCAGAAGAAAAATGGCATGTCTGTTTCTGTCATAAAGCAAATAGGTGTGACTTGGGAGTCTTATGCTGTTCCGAAGTCATTGTTACCAGACATCCAACTTTTCTCCATTGTAAGTTGTTTCCAAATGAACTGTTTATGATATACTTTTTTTTTTTTATTGTAAGTCAAGTCCCAAGTCCGTCTTTGGTCTTTATCCTCACGCGTTTGTCACATTCATCAGTAATAGGTTCTTCTCTCTATTCTTAAGTATGATATTCAGTTCCTTTAACTCTCTTTGAGAGTTATGTTTAATGCCACTCCATGCAGCAACCACCAGATGGTAATGAAGAGCAGTCTGGCTACATAGTCTTCAGAGGACCAAATATATTGCCACCGTGTCCTGTTAAGACTTCACAGGTTTGTACGGAAAATTTAATTCCGAACGCTGTCTCGCTTCGATAGCAGGCCAGTGTAAATCTCTGATATTTTGGCAATTTATTTTGCCTGAACCCGATTTGCATGTTAAGCTCTGTATTGAGGACTTAAAAATACTAAAAAAGACACCTGAATACCTGACGTTATGCTTTTCTTTAAGGTTTTTGTTATTCAAACAATTTGAAAGACCAGAATATGTGTGTCTAGAACAATTAGTGACAATAAATATGTTTTCAGGTTTATTTTTTGCTTCTGTTTATTAATATATTTGAAGTGAGAATCTCTTCATATCACCAGTGAAAAAATAGATAAAATTAACATATCCGATGCAAATATATGCAATAAAATTACATAAAATATACAATACTTTTTACGTCTTTGTTTCTTGGGCTGATGTAATTGCTAAATATGTCCACTTACTATTGTGTTTCCCAAAGCTTATTAAGGAAATGGTGATATCTCTTCAAAGGCTTAGGCTTCTTTTCTTTTTTTTTTAGAGTTTAAATAATTTGAATAATTGCATTGTACAGGGTTTTTTTGCTGTATTGTTTTGTATTCTTCAAAAAAATTTTTTTTGAGAGAGAGAGAAAGGAGAGAGAGAGAGAGAGAGAGAGAGAGAAACCCCAAGCAGGATCCACAGCTCACAACCCTGGGATCAAGACTGAGCCTCAATCAAGAGTCAGATGATCAACCAAGTAAGCCACACAGGCGCCCCTGTATCCTTCAAAATTTCTACAATGTGCATGCATTATTTGGCTGATTAAAAAAATCAAAACAATAAGACTTAAATACAGTGATGATTTTTTAATGTTTATTTATTTATTTGAGAGAGAGAGAGAGAGAGAGAGAGAGAGAATCTCAAGCAGGCTCCGGGCTGTCAACACAGAACCAGATGCAGGCCTCAGTCCCACAAATGGTGAGATCATGACCTAAACCAAAATCGAGAGTTGCACATCCAACACACTGAACCAACCCAGGAGCTCCTGCAAGTGATTAATTTAGAACCAAAATTATGGCTCATGTATGTTCAACATTTATAAATGCTCACATGTCATGAACCTTTACTGGTGTTACAAAAATCTAAAAAGCATCCTAAAAGCAACAATGACAGTATGTTGTAATAACCAATTCAAGATTCCATTATAATTTTATACAATTTCTCTTTCAGAAGAACTCAGTGACATTTGAAAGGCAAGAAAATTTTTAATTTGTTAAATGGGCTGAGCCATTAAACTTTACTCATATCCAAGAGATTCAGTAAACATTTAGTCTTGTCTTCCTCTACCACTTGTGTTAGATTAGGGTTCTCCAGAGAAAAAGAATCAATGGTGGTGAGTAGGGGATGGGATTTAGTCATTTATTTTGGCTCACACAATAATGGAGGCTGGAAGTGCAAGATCTGTAGGATAGGACAGAAGGCTGGAAAACCAGAAATGAGTTACAGTTTTAGTATGAAAGCAGTCTGCTGGCAGAATTCACTTTTCCTATAGGGAGGTCAGTCTTTTTTCTATTCAGGCCTTCCACTGATTGGGTGAGGCCCACCCACATTATGGAACGTAATCTACTTCACTCAAAGTCTGATTTCAATGTTGACCTCATTTAAAGACACTTTCACAAAAGCATCTAGAATAATGTTTGACTTAATATTTGGGTAATGTGGCCAAGTCAAGTTGACACATAAAATTTACTATCATACAACTCGTATAAAATGTTATTCATTTTTCTATGAACTATTTCAAGCATACAGAAAAGTACATATGGTGGCTAGTCTTCAAAGATGGCCACCCAAAAACCATACCTCCCAGCGATTTCCTTGTGCATCTCCTCTGCACAGATGTGGTTTGTTCCCGTCTTGATTTGACCAGTAGAATGCAGTAGTTGTGGTACTCTGTAACTTCCGGGGCTTATTCTTAAGAAGTCTTACAGTTTAAGCCCAACTCTGGAAATGTTTATTTTGGAGAAGCCAGCTTCATGTTGTCAGGAATCCAAGCTAATTAAGTGGGAGGCCAGAGAAAGAAATAGACAGAGAGAGAGAGAGAGAGAGAGAGAGAGATCCAGCCAACCCTCCAACTGTTCCAGATGTCCCAGCAAAGGTGCCAGTCATGTGAAGTAATAAGCTGTCTTCAGTGGCCAGCTCAGTCAAACCTTCAGATGACTACAGCGCCAGCTACCAGGTCAGATACTGCAACAGGCATCTCCCTGAGGCATCTCCAGGGAGAACCACCGGATGAGAGCGGTCAAACCAGGAATACTGAGAGATCCTTATAAATTGCTGTTTTAAGCCAGCAAGGTTTGCAATGGTTTGTTATACAGCAATAGATGATCAGGACAATGAAAAAAGTGATATAATGAACACTCAAGTCCCTACCACCAGATCTGTCAATATTTAAGATTTTTTCATATTTGCTCCAATACTTAAATAATTGAAGTAGTCAATTTCCTCTCTCTATTCTAGTCCCCTTTCTTCCTCTCCATAGATATCCATTGCCTTTAATTTGATGTTTCTTTTTTCATGTGGGTTCTCTATCACTACATACGTACCCATAAACAATGTACAATGTTATTTTTCATGTTTTAAATTTTGTATGAATGATATTTTACTGAGGGTATTATTCTGTCACTTGCTTATTTTACTTATCTTATTTTTCTCCTATACCTGACTTTCTTAATTTTAATTACCTTATAGTACTCTGTTTATACCATAATACAGTGTGTCCATTTTCCCATCAAAGGACTTTTATTTTGTTGCTATTTCCCCACAATTACAAACAATGTACTATTTTTCAGTTGCCTCCTTGCAATGTTTGAGAACTTCTATGGACTATAAAACAGGCAGGAGATGGCTTGATCATAGGGCATATTCATGTTCAACTTCAACTATTGCCAAATGGCTTTCCAATTTGGTTGTATTAGTCTGGTATCGCTCTGGAAATAAAACAACACAGATTGAGAAAGACAAATGCTGCATGAACTCAGAGAAAACAGGTGGTTGGGACTGCAGGTAGGGGAAATGGGGTGATATTGACCAAAGGGTATGAACTTTCAACTGTTTATAAGATGAATAAGTCCTAGGGATCTAGTAAAGCGTAGTGACATACTTAGTTAACATTGTTATACATAGTTAACAATTCTGTATTGTGTACTTGAAATTTGCTAAGAGACTAGATCTTAAATGGTCTCACCACACATGTAAAAAATAACTGTGAGATGATGGATGGGTTAACTAACATTATTGTAGTAATCATTTCAGAATATATGTCTATGTCAAATTAAACAACAAGAACAACAAAATTACATTTTATCCAGCTAGTCCTCCAGGGACAAAGAATAAAATCTTGATCTTTCCATTGCTTGGCCCACCATGAACAAATTACTCAGCATGTTTAAGCTTCAGTTTATTCATAACACGAGAATAATAATACCTAACCATAAATATTTGTTCCGAAGATTTGAATGAAATTAGCTACTTAATAAAGGATAATTGCTATTATTATAATAAAGATTATTATCATCATAATTATTACTATTTGTATAAGAATGTCCAAATTGCCTTTATGGCTTAATGAATTTTAAAACGCACTGTATGTATATTATTTTCATTTTTTTTAAAATATAGTTGAAGGAAGATCACCACAGTTATGCACTAAATTGTGTCCCCCCACTCACCCAAATCATAAGTTAAAGTCATAACCTCTGCAGCCTCAGAATTTGACCTTATCTGGAAATAGGGAATTTTTAAAGGCCTTTAAATTAAAATGAGGTTTTAGGGTGAACCCTGATCCGACAGGACTGGTGTCTTTATAAAGAAATTTGAACGCAGAGTGCATGAATACAGAGAAAAGACCACGAGAAGACACAGTGAGAAGGACGCCATCTGCAAGTCAAGAAGAGAGGCTTCAGAAGAAGTCAAATTTGATGACACCTTGGTCCTGGACTTCTAGCCTTCAGTGTGAGAAAATTAACTTCTGTTGTTGAAGAAGAAGGAGAAGGAGAAGGAGGAGAAGGAGAAGAAGAAGGCGACAGATACTTGGCAGAAAATTTAACAATAGTTTAACTTGGGGCATTATTGGTAACACATGAATTTCCCTTCCTAATCATTACTATTAGATATAGAAAAAAAATCTGTTACTTGATAATAATATTTTTTTTCAGAAACTTTGAAAACATACACACATATACACAAATAAAATTAAGGGAAGCAATTAATGGAAACAAAAACACGTTGAATTCTTTCAAATTCATTTTATTACCACTCCAAAGTTTTGTGTGCCAAGCTAATTGGATGTTTGACAAATTGACAGTAAATGAGCTGAGTACCTTCAATGGAGACCCAAGATCTACATAACAGTCTATGGAAACTGGCCATGAATAAGGGTATCAAATGGGATAGAGATGTTTGGTACACACTGGTTACAAATGTTTTCCACCTATTTGGTTGATTGTTCTATTATATATTTAATCTTTTATTTTAAAACATTAGTCTGTACTATCGTTGTCCATAGCCTTTGAAACTCTGATGAAAGTCATAAAGAGCCTCAAAGAAAAATGCACATACTTATGTGAATACAAAATTTTGTATTAATTTTTAGGGCATTTCATAGGTATGTGCACTCTGAGGTAAGACTTCAGCATTAGGGCAATCTATTTCACTTGTATTCTACCATACCAGAGATAAGGCTTTATGATAAATTTATAATATGTGGCTGGCTTAACATAATGATGTTTGGGGGTTATGTAATTGAATTCAAACTCTATCAAGCATAGCAATGAAAGACTTTTGTTAACTTTAAATAAGGAATTAATATGTATAATTTTAACACCTTTATATTTCTGTACAGTTATATACAGGCAATCAGGATTCACTCACAATCTGAATCAGAATGGATAGAAATTTATATAAAAATAATAGCATATCTAATGATATTTGTAACTTCTGGTAAGTTGTAATTTTTTAATGTTATGGTTAATTTAAAATTCCTAGTGACAAAAAAAATTTTTTTAAAGATTTCAGACAGTAACACCCAACATATAACTTCTTTAAGTAATATAAAGGACAGCATAAATGAAAGGCTATGAAATAAAATAAAATGATATATCTATGCTATTATCTTCAGTTGATCTTAAATACATCTGTTAACAAAAATATAATTGGAAGTAGCTACACTGAAGGGGGAAATCTTTTCATACCTTTGAAGGTATTAGTTTCACATATATAAAATTGAAATTTTAAAGATAATTTTTCTTTAACAATATGAAACCTCTTGTCCCTTAGGCCATTGTATTTGTTTTTTGATATATATGTGTATATCAATATCTATCTATCTCTATATTTCAAATGGATATTGTAAGAAAAAAATAAAATTCTGTTCTGAAAGTATAAGAAAGCATTCAGATTGAAAAAATAATATAACGTGATATAATAATATGATGTATTATAAGTTTTTATGTGTAGAGTCTGTGGAAACAAATGCTTTCATGACATATATGGGGAGGACACTAATATTTTCATTTTTCGATGAGAGTAAGTTTGAATTTCATCCAAATTAATTAGGATGGATCTGGGAGTAGGTAATTCATTAATTTGTTTAATTGTTCATTCAATAAATATTTATTGTCCTTGTACTATGTTGTATGCACTGTAATAAGAGAAAAAATATCCACAGATAAATCATAATTACCAGCCCAGACCCTCAAGGGGTCTTTAGAGAAGAATGACACAGACAGAATTAGGATGAAGTATAATAAATTCCATGAAGCAAACAATATAGAATATCACGGAATACATACCTCTGCGATTAAGCACTTTGGGCGGTCAGAAAGGTTTCCCCTTTGCAAAGAAAAAATTTAATGACGATACTGAAACAAAACCTATTGTTTTCATATCAGATCAGCCCAGTAGTCATCCAAATTTGAACAAACCATCAAAGTTCTAAACAGAATATAAATATTGGTGGTGACAGTTTCCAGGGAACTAACTTTTTGGAAATCACTTAGGTCATTGGTCCATCATATGCAAATTTCCACTTGCATCACTATTAATGTGAAAGACACCTTTCCCCCTTGGAACCAATAATTAACGTTTTAAACAGGTCTACTGAGCCCCTCCCACCCCCACCCCCCACCACATTTGCCTTTCTTCTGTCTCTCTCCTCTCCCTCTCCACAGCCATCCTTTCCTGCCCCCTAAAGCGGTCAACCGCAGGAAGTCAGGGAGCTCTATCGTGAAAGAAAAGAGCAGAAGTGTCACCAAAAGTGAAAGTGATTTTGACCCGACGTCCTTCGTCTTCACCTCTCCAGCAAAGGATGGGGCAGCAGAGCTGAGCGTGTGTGTGTGCCAGGTGGGAGCGAGTGTAGTAAAGGAATGTGTTATGTTCACAGCAACAGCTTGGCAAACGCGTTGCGAACAGAATGAGGCTCAAGTCCACTTGCTAAGTTTGGCGCGAGCGTGCCCGGTGAATTGCAACCCCTCTCTCTCACCAGGAAGAATCTTCTTTCCTTTGCCGCCCCACTCCGCCCCAGCACCTGAAGGGGAGAGTCCCAAAGTTTGTTTCCGTCCGTCCTCGATCCCCTGTGCTCACCGCAGTCTCCCGTCCCCACGCCCAGCCATCCTAATGCCCCCGCTCCTTCCCCTCAGCCTTGAAAATGGGTACAAAACAGGTCCTCAGACAACCTGAGAGAGGAGCTTCGTTGGTGAAATCCAAATCCCAGCAGGAAGCGGGGGGTGGGGGGAGGAGGGAAAAGTGGAGGCTAGGCACTGCTGTGGGCGGGGACCCGCTGAGGGTTGGGGGCGGCGGACGCCAGGAGGGGCGGAAATCCAGAGTTCAAGGTTGGGAAGAACTCGCTCAGCCTTTCCGTGCCAGCGCGCTGAGGTTAACCTCGGAGGCTCCACGGTGCGGGCACGAAAGGGTGTTGAGCGGTATACATAGCTCTCCATACACATTGAGAGCTCAGCGAGAAAAGGAGGGGGCGAGGAAAGGCAGGTTCCGCCTCCCCCTGGCCCGCGTGCACACACGCGCCCACCGCGGCTCGGGCTGGCTGAGCGCGGGCGAGTGTGAGCGCGGGCGAGTGTGAGCGCGAGTGTGCGCACGCCGCGGAGAGCCTCTGCCCTCGCCTCGCACCCTGCTCAGGGCATCTTGAGAGCCTGGAAACGTGAACAGGCTTAAAGTATGGCATGTTGCAAAGATGGTTTCTGCCAAGAAGGTACCCGCGATCGCCACGTCCTCCCGGGTCAGTTTCGCCCTCCTGCACTTCCTTTGCCTGGCGGCTTGGTGAGTTCTTTGGGGTCCTGAGGGGCAAGGGTGGAGAAGTGGCCAGCTCCGAGCCCCCTCCGGCCGCCGCCCCTCCCAGGGCAAACCAGACCCTCCTGTTTCCGCTGTAAGGTCAAGGACCGAAGCTAGGCTTTTCTGTGACCGCGTAGACGCGGAGAGCAGAAGGGGCACCGGGTGCAAGAAGAGTGTGGGTTTGGGGGTGCGTGTGCTCAGGGTGCGCCTTTCCCGACCATTTCTCTGTCCCCCCATCCTTCAGACCTGCCTCTTGTAGCTTGGGGCAAAAGTCTGTTTCCCTAGAAGATAAACCTGTTTCCACCTGTTCTGTAATCGATTCTTAAAACAACCCCTTACGCCGTTTTCTTTTTTTTTTTTTTTTTTTTTTTTTTTTTTTGCGTTTGCAGTTTAAACGAATCCCCAGGACAAAACCAAAAGGAGGAGAAATTATGCCCGGAAAATTTTACCCGCATCCTGGACAGCTTACTCGATGGTTATGACAACAGGCTGCGTCCTGGATTTGGGGGTATGAAAGATTTCAAACGCTCAAGTGTGTCCTGTCTGTCCCTCTCTTGGTCTGCCTGTCTGTCTGTCTGTGGGAATATCATTAGGTATGCCTCGAGTGCAAAAATGGAAAATCTCTTCCCCTCTCTCTCTCTCTCTCTCTCTCCCTCCCTCCCTCCCTTCCTCTCTCTCCCCGCCCCCCCACCTTGATGAGACCTCTGACAAGAAGACCGCCTCCACCCTTACTTTCCCATCTCCCTGCAGACTCAGAAGCTTTGCCTCTCCCCCACACTAATTACCTTCCGGGACCTGACTGCTGGGTGGGGGAGGTTGGAGAGAAAGAGTCAAAAACGGGAACGTGGGGCTCGGCTGCCCAGCTGCGCTGCGCCCTGAGAACGGACTTCCCCTGCACCTGGCCGCTTCGCTCAGAGCTGGTTGCACTTGAGGCAACTGATCCGAAGTCCCTTGTCCTCCCACGTGGTATTTGTTCCTCTGCCAAAACCTCGCCACCGTGCTCTACCTAGGACAAGAATCTGGGGCACGAAGCTGCCTGTTCTGCTAGAGAACCCAGTCCTTTCCTCTTCTCTTACACAGTGGGATCAATTTTTACTTCATTTGGGGAGAGGTCATTTACTTCCCTCCCAAGACTTTGGAGTTAGAGGTGTTTCAGCTTTATTTCTTCCTTAAGTATTTTACAGTAGCTCTAATTAACCCTACTGCGCATCCATTAACCCTACGGTTGCTCCTTTTCATATTCATATTCCATTTGCTTATATAATGAGAATTTATGTGGCAAGCATTTTGCTAGGCACTGTGTTCACAGAATCTGAAGATACAATTCTTAACCTCAGACACCCGCTGGGTCCAGTTCAGGGAGAACACGTGACTTCACCCCAAGTGTCAGTTCAGGACCCGACCACCAAGTCCCTCTTCTTTCCAACTACTCTGAGCCTGCTGGGAAATGAGTTGATCAAGACCTAGGCTGTGTCTTAAAAGAGCCTCGAGTAGGAGTAGGAGTAGGAGTAACAATAATAAGCACTAATATTGTATTTATTTATTTATTTGAATTGGCATTATACACCAGGCATTTTATAGGCATTACTGAGAGTAAGTTATTACCATCCCCATTTTATAGATGAAGAAATTTAGGCTTGGGAGGCTAAGTAACCAGTTCAAGTTCACAGTTGGTAAGTGGCATGGGCAGGATGTGAACCCAGGTCAGGTTGTATATTTATAAGAGACAAACCCATGAAGGCGGAGATGATATCAGATGCTATGTGGTGAGCATCACATGATGTTAGCAGCACAGGGGACTTCAAGCTTCCTCCTGAGAGTGTATAAGAGATAGGATGATGAGAGAATAGAGAAAGTGAACGGGAGTAGGACATTCCTGGGAATGAAGACAGAATTAGACACTCTGTGGTTTGAAAGAATTATCAGAAGTAAAACAGAATTGGATAGAGTGGAGCTGGATGATTCTTTGGAGTCTGACTAGTCTGGTTCTCCTCATTTGACAAATGGGGACACTGAAGATTAGAAATGGAAAGTGATTTTACAGGGACACATAGCATATTAATGGTTGTCTGGAATCAGGCTTTCTGATCCCCAACTTTTTTTCTGGATTTTATTGAGAAGGTGCTAGGGGGCCATTGAGGGTATTAATTGATTTTTTGGCGTGTTGACAGTGACAAATATGGATGAGAAGGATGAAAGGTTCTCCTCACATTGCCTGAGCAGTAGGATGCTCCGCACTGCATTTGCCTCCGTGCAAATCTGGAAAGAGGCTTCCTTACCGAAGTGAATCATTTGCCAGCGCATGATCTTTCACAAGTGATGGGGAAGTTATCACTCTATATCCCACCCCCCAAGAAAAAAATTTGCCGAGAATATTTCAGACAATGTGATACCATTAAAGACTATATTGTCTCAACAAAAGAGGATTTATCTGCCCGTAAAAGTTTTAAACATGACATTTGAAGTAAGGGGGAAAAATAACAGAAATACGAAATCACAGGAGTTTAAATATTTATTGGAGAATTGATGTACCTGCACATAAATTAAAGTGAAAAGTTACAACTGAAATGGTATGGTTTTATTATTAAATGGCAAAAGTTACAATAGTATCTCCCCCGTTGGTTATAATGCAAGTATAACTTAAAAAGAAGAAGGTGTCCGTTGCGGATGAATCCTTTTGAACCAGCTATCCTCTCCCAGGATATTATATAGACAATAAAATGAATGAAATCAGTCAACATGAGCCATTACTGGATTTTGGCCAGCTGCAATATGGCTGAAACGTCTCAAGGGCATTATTAGTCATCTTACTTGTCACTGCTAGGTGATGTACATTACCCACCTGGAGATACTTTTATAGCTTTATGGGAAGAGGTGGAATTCATGTTACTTCAAGTGTTAGCAGTTGATTAATCATTAAAAATGTACGATGTCACACAATTTTGGGGCTATGCTCATAAATATTTGTGGTAAATGTGATTCATCTTTTTAGAAATGGGTCATTCTCTGTAAATTCACAGCATTCCAAACATGACAGAGGGATAGTAATTCTCACCTGCAGAAAACTGTGTAATCTGTTTACAGGATGTTATAAACAAGCATCGCTGAAAATAATAAGAAAACTCACACTTAGCACAGACTCTTGGATGTGCTGCAAGTTTGGTCCCTTCTTTGACATTTCAGTACTTTGTGGCAAGTTTGGCATTTTAAAAATAAAATGAAAACAATTCAGATTTTGACCGGTATGCTATAAATACAGATTTACTTCCTGGTTCCTTTAATCCCACTTCTGCTCTTTGTAGAGCGTTTACTTTATATCTGTTTATACAACTTAGCTGTGTTCCATTTAAAATAAAGCTAAAAGCAAAGATTTGAATTGAAATTGGATGGTTTGTGATTGCTCAGTAGGCCGGCAGGGGTTGGAATAGATTTGGAAACTAAATTACATATTTTTAACTCAGCAGCACAGCTTGCAACCGGGAAGTAAAAGGAACTGAAATGGTTCTCTTCTTTTCATCCCTCCAGGGTCTCCTCTCCCTTGTCTCCCACGTTCTCCCATTGGAGAAGAAAAGGGGAAAAGGTGAGAAGAGAAGGAAGGAGGCATGGTGAGAGAAGCCAGATTGGGACTTCTGAAGGGGTATAGTTCTTTTGGCCTCTGACAAATCAGTCTGCCGTCATCCTGAAGTAGCTTGCACCTGCTTAGAAGTGGCTCACAAGTGAAGCTCTCCACAAAGAAGCTAGAAAATCAGTCCCCTGTGCTCTTAGCCACTTTCCACACTGTTACATGTGGTCTTAAAAATGCATAGCTAACCACCAGGAGATCGTTTAGGAAGTCAGCCCTTACCCACTTCCATTTTACTGCCGGGTTACGCTACCTTTGTGCATTTCAATCTTTTGAGGCACGTGGTCTGGAATAATAAATGCTTCAGTTAGAGACAGTTGCCTTAGATCCTCTTGCACAAACTCCCTGAAATGGGAACTGACCATTAGGTCAGTTTTGCAAGGTTGCCCACCAACATAGTAGAACTCCACATTAGTGGAGTCCTCTATAGTTTGGAATCATTTTTTTTTTTAAGTTTATTTATTTATTTTGAGAAAGAGAGAGAGAGGGAGAGACAGAGAGAGAGAGAGAGAGAGAGAGAATCCCAAGCAGGCTCCTCACTGTCAGCGCAGAGCTGGATGTGGGGCTCAGACTCACGTGAGATCATGACCCCAGTGAAAATCAAGGGTCCCACGCTTAACCAGCTGAGCCTCCTGGGTGCCCCAAAACCTTTTTGCATATAATGCTTAATAAGATTAGCAGAGATAAGCAGGGTGGGCATCCTCCCTATGTTAGAGGGGTGGCTGAGAAAAGTTCCAATGAATTGCTCAAGAACCCTAAAACTACTCATAGACAAGGCCACTAATACACCAGGCAGCTGGTCTATTGCGACATCCACTTCTAAGGCTTTTTAAAAACATCCTCTGTTTACCAAGAGTGGAATTTTCATTAACATACCTTCTTGTTTCTAATTAGGTTATTAAAATAAGCAAAACTACATTTCCCTCAAAGGAGTGAAATGAGAACTTTTATTCTAAAGTTTTAATAACATTTTAAAATGGGAAAGCAAATATGGAGAAGTATATATACTTTGGTATATTTGGAACATCTTTACTATAGAAATAAAAATATTCTTGCAATGTTTCACATGATCCATATCCTAACCTGAAAATTAAATTAATGCACTAACCTTGTGCTAGCTTTATTGAGTCTACAGAGAATATATTTTTGAAAGTATATAGATGAAAGAACACTTAAAATCCACAGGGTGACAGAAAAATAAAGCTTTATTCTCTTTTGATTTGTCACACCCACTTATGCATTCATTTGTTGAACCAATACCTATTGAGACCACTATGTATGAGGAACAATGTGAGCTTGTAAAGATGTAATTCTGAATCAGACACAGGCCCTCGTGAACTATATGGCTAAGCAGTGTAGTAGAGAGATAAAACTACAGAGAAACAACTAAATAATTAAAGATCTCCCCATGGGACAATCCAATAGCATGCTAAGATAGAGAATAAATTGGATAAGGGGTCTATTTCAGCACAGTGGTCAAGAAAGTCTCTTAAGCTGAGACCTAAGGGTGACAGATATAGAAAAGGTAAGCAATAGTTGTTCTCAGATAGAACAAAAAGGCAAGTTTAAGGATCCTAAAGTAGATAAGAATTTAGTGTGATATAGGCAATGAAGGGAGTCCGGGAAAGGGAGTTCCATGAAGGTAGTAAGAAAGCAAGAGGAAGATTCTCACAGTTCTAGCTTGTGATGGTAAACAAAGACCAGATCATGCAAGACCCTTAGTAAAAGAGTTTAGATCTTTCTTTTAGTGAACCCGGAAGCCATTGGAGTTTTTTAGGTGGAGGGAATGAACGACTTGGTGTGACTTTGTATCATGATTCCTCTGACTGCTGCTTAATAAAAGGAAGGATATAGGGGTTGGGCAATACTGGAAGCAAAGAGACCAGTGAAGAAGGTTTGTGTGTGTGTGTGTGTGTGTGTGTGTGTGTGTGTGTGGTGAGGGATGGGAGGTTCTCTGAAGTTAGTGGTGGGTTGTAGTAAATGTAGATGTAGTAAAATGGAATTAATTGGAAAAAATTAAGATACATTTTGGAAATATAATCGAACTATTAATTGGTGCTGGATTTCATAGGGGTGGTAAAGGAAAGGGAGGAATCAAAAAATGACCCCTGGATTTTTATTTTGAGAAAATGGGCAGAGGATGGTGTTATTTAAATTAGGGAGGTGGGGAGGAAGAAGAGAGATGGGCGTGAAATCAAGAAATCATGTGTGGATACGTTGAGTTTAGGATACATATATGGAGTCCTAGCGGTTGTACTTGTTTGGATATCAGACAAGAGTTTTGTTTAGAGATATGCAAGAGTCACCAGCATATAACACTGTGAGAATAGATGCTAAAGAAGAGTATGAAGGCACAAAGAGCCCTGAACCAAACCTCCAAGAGCATTAACGGCTGAGGAAAGGCAGAAAACAGAATTGCCAGAGAAGGATGTAAAAGAGGAGACTGTGATATGTAGGTGGGCACTAGGAGAGTGTGAATTTCTAGAAGTCAAGAGAATGGAATGTCTTAGGAAGGAGGGATGAGAAAAACCTTTTCCAAAACCTTCCAAGACGTAAGTAAGATAAGTCTGGCCACATGGAGATATTTCATTTGGTTCACTTTTCATTAACTACTTACTAATCATATAATATGTGCCAGGCATGATTCTAGGATGGCACTGGAATGCATTAGTGAACAAAAGAGATCCAGTTCCCTACCTTCATGAGCTGACACTTTAGTGAAAGGGACAGAAAATGAACAACAGAAATAAATAAAATATAGAGTGTCAGAAGTCGATAACTGCTATGGAGTAATATAAAGCAGGGAGGAGTTGCAGTTTTAACGAAGTTGGTAAGAAAGACTTCGTTGAGAAGGTGATTTTTTAAAGTTTATTTATTTATTTTGTGAGAGAGGGAAGGAAAGAGAGAGAGAGAATGAGTAGGAGAGGGCCAGAGAGAGAGCGAGAGAATCCCAAGCAGGCTCTATGCTGTCAGTGTAGAATCCCACATGGGGCTTGAACCTAGGAGCCGTGAGATCATGACCTGAGCCAAAACCAAGAGTCAGGCACTTAACCGACTGAGCCACCCAGGCCCCTGAGAAGGTGGTATTTGAACAGTGATCCTAAGTATAGGTAAAAGCATAAGCCACATTTGGGTTGAAGGAACTCTATGTGCCAAAGTGCTAAGCATGGAAATCAGTGTCACTGCAGTAAAGTTCAGCAGGACTGAAGAGTAAGAAGGGGTTAGTGTGATACAAAGATGAGGTTGTATAAAGCTTTGCAAGCTGGTAAGGACTTTGCTTTTACTGTGATTCATATCAGAAGTGATTAGAGAGATTCCAACAGGGGCAAAACCTGAACTGCCTAATTTTCAAAAGCCCACCTTGGATTTTGTATTGACAACAGGCACTCAGGGTCAAGGGCAAAGGCAGAGAGATTTTCACAATTAACTAGGCGAGAGATGATGGATATTTTGACCAAGTTGGTGGCAGTGAAGCTTGTAAAGTTGGAAGAAATGATGGGTTTCTGGCTATGTTTCAAAGGTTAGTCCACTGACGACAGCTAGGATGTGGGATGTGAGGAAAAGGGAGGGGTCAAATCTGACTCCAAAGTTTTTGACTTGAACGCCTGGAGAAATAGACTTGCCGACACTGCGGCAGAAGCAGATGCGGGGTGTGGATGAACAATTTGTATGTGGATACGTTAAATTTGAGATGCCGATTGGACATTAAGTGGAGGTAAGTCTGAAAAGCAGGGACGATTGGTATGTCACTATATATGGTATTTAAAGCCATAAGACTAAAGGGATCATCAAGAGATTAAGGATGATAGAGAAGAGGTACAAATATAGGACTCTGAAGTCTCCAGTGTTAAGAGGTGGGAGAGAAGACGAATCTCTGTCTCAGGAAGACCAAGTGAGGAGTGGCCTTTGGGTAGGAGGAAAATCTCAGAGTATGCATACTGGATGTTAAATTAAAAATATATAAATATAAATAGATAGATAGAGATATTTGTTTAGAATAGGAGGTGGGGGTGCATGGGTGGCTCAGTCGGTTAAGCCTCGGACTCTTGGTGTCATTCAGGTC
This sequence comes from Lynx rufus, assembly GCF_022079265.1. Taxonomy (NCBI): domain Eukaryota; kingdom Metazoa; phylum Chordata; class Mammalia; order Carnivora; family Felidae; genus Lynx; species Lynx rufus. The sequence goes on along the minus strand of NW_025814845.1, from coordinate 36,458,828 downwards.
ATTATCTCAGAGTTCATAAGTTCCAGCCATCTTTGCTGATGGTGTGGAGTCTGCTTGGGATTCTGTATCTCCCCCTTTCACTGCCCCTCCCCACTCTCTCTTCTCTCAAAATAAATAAACTTAAAAGAAAAAGAGGACTCCCTCTCCCCCCCTCAAAAATAAACATTTAAAAATTAAAAAAAAAAAAGGGGGGGGCCTGGGTGGCTCAGTCAGTTAGACGACTGACTTCAGCTCAGGTCATGATCTCAGCATTCGTGGGTTTGAGCCCTGCCTCAGGTTCTTTGCTGACAGCTCAGAGCCAGGAAACTGCTTAGGATTCTGTGTCTCCCTCTCTCTCTCTGCCCCTCCCCCACTCACACTCTGTCTCTCTCTCCCCAAAATAAATAAACATTAAAAATTAAAAAAAAAAAGGAGGTGGGATTGATCATTTACTTCTTAATGCTCCTGACAGATTAAGAAAGATAAGAACATAAAATTGTTCACTACATTCAGCAATATCTGCATGGTCAGTGATTTTGACAGGAGCAGTTTTGGTGCTGTGATGGGTGTGGAGGTCTGATTGGGAGACATTGAAAGAATGGGAGGAATCTTTGGACATTTGTATTAAATTATTGTACGGGGCAGCAGAGAAATGGGGTGGTAAATGGAAGGAGAAGTAGGATCAAGAGAGCCTTTCTATTTTCACTTATTTTTAATATTTCTAATGTTTATTTTTTTGAGAAAGAGAGAGAGAGAGAGAGACAGAGTGCAAGCAGGGGAGGGTAGAGAGAGAGGGAGACACCGAATCCGAAGCAGGCTCCAGGCTCTGAGCTTCAGCACAGAGCCTGATGCCGGGCTTGAACTCACAAGCTGTGAGATCATGACCTGAGCCTGTTTAAAAGTGGGAGAGATTAAATTATTTTTTTAAATCTGTGGGAATTGTGTCAGAGATATGAATGATATTGACAAAAGGGATTTTCGTGGATCCTGGGCATGAAAACCAGGTTACCAGAGATGGTAGAGTGAATAGAAAAGGAAGAATGAGAGGCAATAATGGATTTTTTTTCCCCAGAAGTTCACGATGATGTGAAAAGCAAGAGAGAGAAGGTTGCCTTCTTTTCAGATGAGAAATATCAGAACACATCTGTAGGGGATCACCTAGTAGGGGGTACGTTAATATTACAATGGAGGGAAGGAATAACTGAGAGAAAGACAAGGGACTATAGAACCCAGAACACGAATGTACTTTGTTCTTCTCTCAGTTTAGCAAAAAAGATGTACTGCTGCTTTCTATCGTATATTTGCATTTTCTTTCGGGCAGGGCAAGGATATGCAACATGCCTTTGGTGTTTCCCAAAGTAGGCCCTGTAAACTCTAGATAGAGCCTATTTGCAACTTCATGGATATTTATTTAGATAATATTTCCCTGGGTTGTTAGTTTCCTTTTAGGTGAAAAATACATCAACCTGCATGATATTACTGCCTAGGCCTTTTTATTGTATTTATTTTTAAAAGCCTCTTGTGCACGGAATTGGATTCTGGATTAAAAATACTTGGTTCACCAATAACACCCATTATTGGTCCACACATAACTACCCATCCATCTATGGACTCATTCACTGCTATAGAGTAGACACCAGTTCAATCATTAAACTGTACAACTTTGATAACTTCCATCCTGCTATGTAGTCTCCTTCATCTTTTCTCCCTGTCTGCCCCATCGGAAGCAACCACCGCTCCAAGTCCTTTTTAAATTATTTCATAGGTTTTCTTTGAATCTCATTTTGGCTCAATTTTTAAAATTTTAAATTAGGAAATGTATTGGCTTGGAACATGTTATATATGAGCTTTTGGTGTTTTTCTCCCCCCACTTAATTGTGTATGCTAAGGTTCATTCTTGCTGATGCATATTGCTATAGATCATTCATTTGACTGCTGTGTGATATTCCCACTTCATAGGAACTAGTTTATTCATCTTCTCTGTTGGCAGTAGGCATTTTGCTTGTTTCCAAGATTGTGTTGCTGTGAATATTCTGGCCCAAATTTCCTGCTGTAAATGTGCAAAAGTTTCTTTTGCATATACATCCAGGAATGGATTTTTCTGGATCTTAGTGTAAGTGGGAGTTCAACTTGATGAGATAATGCCAAACTGTTTTCTGTGGTAGTTTTACAAATTAAAACTCTCATTTACAATGAATATGAGATTCAGGATCCACAAACCCTTCAACCATACTTGAAATGGTCTTTGATTGTGAAATAATTAGAATTTTCTGATTTCTAATGTGGTTGGATGTCTTCTCAAACCTTTAATGCCTACAAGAATTTTCTTTCTGTGAATTGCATTTTCATCTTTGGCCCTGATTTCATTGTTTTTTTAAATGCTTTTCTTATTTATTTAAATACTTTAATTATTCAAAAAGGTGACCTGGATTGATAGAAGGATCATAGGACATAGGAAGCACTAATCTTTAATGTCATTTAAGTAAAACTCTATAGCATTCTGTTTTCTCTGTGACATCAATGGATACCTTTTCTTCGTTTACCAGGCAGGAAGGCTAGCATTTCTGTATTTGTTGATGACAAACTAAATTATAGATTTATTTAAATATATCACTCAAGATTCCTTGTTGTTATTGTACCTCCTAAATACGTTAAATGTCTTGAGTTTTTGGAAATACATCAGCAGCATTTTGTAAGATGTAGCTTGATGCATGAATTTAAGTGGCTGGAAAACCATAAATATGTCCTCAAATGCATAGCTGGGGACAAAATGTGAACAGGATTAACCATTTCCATAATCAGCCAGACACATTAGGTCTTTTTCCTGGTGTGACAGCAAATTGGACACTGTTATTGGGCAAGAAATTAGATCGTTATATCCTTTGACCAGGTCTGTACAGCTGAAGTAAAGTTAATAGTGGAAAATTATCTCATATATTATTAATTGTCTTCCTACTTTGCACCCAAGTTAGATTCATTAATAAGATGGGAATATTCCTTTGCATTTGATCTTAGTAGTCTTGGTTCTTTCTTTCAAAGACTATTGCAGATCACTTTGTTTGCCTTACAAAATGCCAACTACATTTTGCAGATTAAAAATCACTTCCCTATTACCAAAGAAGTCAGATTTTTTAAATAAAATATGTCTTTGATGTTACACAAATGCATGTAACATTATGAGAAGTCCTTCCAAGCTCAAAATTATCTGGTTTCTATGTAATTATGCTCTTAGTAAGGTTGATTTGAACATCCTAAACAGTAGTGTTAGAGGAAGCGTCTCTAAGAATTGCTCTTAATTACATAGCGACCATTATTCATAGAAAACTGATTTATTGGAAACCTATTACGTTTAAGGCCGGAGATTAGTTCTGGGAAAGGATACAAATATAAATAAGACACAGTTTCAGCTTTAATCAGGAAATATTTTTAGCTTAACTGGTGTAACACATGAATCCAAGTAATTTTTCTTTTTGGGAAGTTTTTGAATCACTAGTGCGGTGATACTAAGAACACAGACACATAGTTATTGACCACCTAGTATGTGCAATGTGCTATACTAGTTGGGAACTTCAAGGAGCATTAAGATTTCATTTTACTGTTAAGGGGAGAAAGAAAGAATCAAATAAGCTATAATAAGAGCAAAGACATAGAAAGAGCTGCAAGAACACAGTTCAGAACTTAAGCATAAACAAAATTTAGGTGTAACATAAACAAAATTTAGGAAATTTAGGTATGGCATGTTATGTTGTAGATAGAAAATTATATAAGCAATTAATTATTGTTTTTTATTTAATGATATCATTAGCATACTAAAGCCAGAACATATTTTGGAGATCACTACAAGGGGGTTATAATTCTGGCTCTGGCTTATTATATTTAAATTCTGTGAGCTCGGTTTCCAGATCCATAAAATCCTCACGATAATATCACCCTGGGAGGGTATTGTGAAAATTAAATGAAATAGTATATGGAAAGAGGCTAGTCTCCTGCCTGGCATGTAGTAGGCCTTCAATACATAGAATATTATATCTCTGTTTATTGCTCTTTGGAAAAAAACCCATTCCCGGTGAGTTAGTTTCACACCAGCATGACCACTGATCTGTCCACACTCCATCCCCACTGCCATATTCCCAGTATAGGCCACCATCATTTCTTGGCTAGGCTGGGCTGCTGTCAGCCTCTTATAAGAGCCCTTCTTCTACACTTGCCTCCCTATAATTTATTGTCCGTACAACTGCCAGAGTGATTTTATACAAAATATAATTCAGGTCACATAATTTCCTTACTTCAAACTCTTGATGGCCTCCCAATGATTAAGGGATAAAAATCAAACTTCCTCACAGCCTAAGGCAGAGCTGTACTGAATATCAGAGGGAGAAAACGTTGGGAAAGAACAGGGAAAAATTGTTTCTTTTGCATTTCTGTATTCTTTTGTTTGGGCTGCCATAACAAAATACTACAGACAGGGTGGCTTAAACGGCAGCAAGTTCAAGATGTCAGCAGAGGGTTGGTTTCTTCTAAGTCCACTCTCCTTTGCTTGTGGATGGCTATCTTCTCTGTCTTCATTCACATGGTCTTTCTTCTGTGTGTTTCTGTGTCCTAATCTCCTCTTCTTAGAAGGACACCAGTCACATTGGATTAGAACCCATCTTAATGACCTCATTTTAACCTAATTCCCTTTTTTAAAGACCCTAACTCCAAATACAGGTACATTCTGAGGCACTGGGGGTTAGGACTTCAACATATGAATTTGGAAAGAGCATAATTCAACCCATAACAACCTCTTTATGTGTTGCCCGTCTGTCACTGGGATCTCTAATAGTTCTTTTCCATGTAGTTTTAACAACTGTCACCATAATGTGTAGTATAAATATGTTGCTTAAAATATGCCACTTTAGAATATCAGCTCAGGAGCGGATCTCTGTCCCCTGACTCTGGTTTTCATTCTGTTTATGTGGCTTTCATTTCTTATCATTTTCTTCCTTACCTGCTTGGCCCCAGCCCCACTGGCCTCTTTCCTGGTCCCCGAGCACACTAAGGCCTCTCCCCCCTCTAGGCTTTCTTCCCTGAAGTTCTTTATGCCTGTGATGCAATTCTTTCGGTTCCTCCAATGCCTCATGCTTACCCTCCAGGTCTCAGTTTAAAAGTTACTGCTTTGAAGAAGGGCTAAAACATCTAGGCTTTCCCAGTCTCTAACTCAATTACCAGCCTGTTTTATATCTCTTATGAATGACAAGATCCTCCCATGTAATTTATTTCTTGATTACTTATACTCAGACTTCCCTAATAGCACGTTAACTCCCTGAGGCAGGAAGCTCTTAAGTCTTGTTTCCCACTGAAGCACCAGGGCCTAGTATGGAACCTGGAACACAGCAGGTGCTCACTCAATAGATGTTTATTGAATGAGTGTCCAAATGAAATCTCTTTACCAATCATATCTTCAGAATCTAGCTTTGTCTGAAAGACCTATGTGATCATATAAAGCAAATACTGAATAATGCCACAAACTAACTCAACAATACTAGGATTGTAATTCTGAAGGCAAACATTTTTCAAGAATCATTAAGAAAGAATTATGTAAGAATTTGAAAATAACCATTATTGGGGTGCCTGGGTGGCTCAGTCAGTTAGGCATCCAACTTCAGCTCTTGTCATGATCTTGCGGTTCATGGGTTTGAGCTCCACTTCAGGCTCTGTGCTGCCAGCTCAGAGCCTGGATCCTGCTTCAGATTCTGTGTCTCCCTCTCTCTCTGCCCCTTCCCCATTCACACACTCCTTCTCTCTCTCTCAAAAATAAAATAAACATTAAAAAATATTAAAAAAAGAAAATACCCATTATTATCATGGAATCATTACAACTATAAGAATTAGTATAACCCCATGCACCTTCAAATAAATTTGTAAGTAAAAATTACGTTGGCCTAATTCCTCTCCTATGCTTCTCTCACTCCCATAGAACATTTACGGTCTTAATATTTTATAGGACATATTTTGGTAAATACTATTCTAGAAATCAGATGAGCATTGTCTGTAAACTAGAATAACCTGAACAGCATCACCTAGGAACCTGTTAGAGACGCAAATTACCACGCTCCACTTTAGGTCAATCAGCAAGTGTAGGGTGGAGCCCAGCATTCTGTGCTCTAACAAACCTTCGAGGTGATTCTGATTCAGTTCCAATTTGAAAACCACTGCCCTAAATTGATCTTTGAAGTAACTTTTAATTTCTCAAGAATCTTGTCAAACAACAGTTCAGTTGTCAGGACACATGCAACCTTAATTGTTCTAAGTAACTTACCTCCTTTGCTCTGACATGCAGCGACTTAATGCTTTTGATACTTTAGCAGTTCTAAAGAAACTAGCAGAATAACTTGTCCCACTCTTGAACCACTTTGAGTTAAAAGCTCTGTTTTCTAAAATTCAACACACATTATCAGCTTCTTGGATTGCCTATCTATTCCTGGAACATTTTGGCTTAATGAGCTTATTGCTACCATATTTTTGTTGTTGTTTATAATTGCTCATTCAAATGAAAATTCAGTTAACTTCTCACACTTATTTTCTCTGCTTTCCAAAGGTGTTACTATTTTTTTTTAATGCAAACTCATTGGGGTGCGTGGGTGGCTCAGTCGGTTGAGCGTCTGACTCTTGATTTTGGCTCAGGTCATGATCCCAGGGCCATGGAATTGAGCCCTGTGTCAGGCTCAGCGTGAGCATGGAGCCTGCTTAGGATTCTCTCTTTCCTTCTCTCCCTAGTTCATGCTCTCTGTCTCTAAAATAAAATTTAAAATAACCTATTTATAAATGAAAAAACCTCTGATAGATCAATCTGATCTGTACCTTTTCTTTCACTATACTTACAAAGGATATATTTTTCTCTTTTAAAAAATATGTTTATTTATTCTTTGGCACAGGTCACGATCTCACAGTTTGTGGGTTCGAATCCTGCGTCAGGCTCTGCGATGACAGCTTTGAGCCTGGAGCCTGCTTTGGATTCTTTGTCTCCCTCTCTCTTTGCCCCTTCTAACTTGTGCTCTGTCTCTCTGTCTCTCTGTCTCTCTCTCAAAAATAAATAAACATTAAAAAATTTTTAATTAATTAATTTATTTTGAGGGAGGCAAAGAGAGTGTGAGTGGGGGAGGAGGGGCAGAGAGAGAGGGAGAATCTCAAGGAGGCTCTGCACTGTTATCATAGAGCTGGATGTGGGGCCCAAACTCACGAAACTGTGAGATCATGACCTGAGCCAAAATCAAGAGTCAGAAGCTCAACCAACTGAGCCATTCAGATACCCCTATTTGTCTTAAGATAGTTATTCAAGAAAGAATTTCTAATTCTCCTTCAAACCATTTTTTTTTTCCTGTGGCTCAGTCTTCATCCTATACAGGGAGAAATATTCTGATTCATTTTTATGAGGATAACTTTAGACCTAGGGCATTAAGCTATACTAACTGTTATTTGTCTTTTTCTTTTTCTTTTCTCTCTCTCTTTTTTTTTTTTTTTGGCATAAATCCAATTGTCCAACCAGTATCCAAAAGAAATAGTGCATCTTGATAGCAATGTTATTCTTTCCAGTATGGAGTATCTAGCTTCTGGCCATACAATGGTATAAACCATCATTTAAGGAAATGATGTTCAAGAGGGCAACATTTTTTTATTTTTATTAGGAATAAAAAGGTATATATATCATAATAACTATCATTATTGAGAGCATTATGTTCTAGAGATTGGGGCAAGTCATTTACATTTATTATTTTACTTAATACTCATTAAAACCTTAACCTATTAGGATTCATGACTTGACTAAGATCGTATATTTAAAAAGAGCCAAATTTAAATTCCACAATTCCTGATGTTAAGCACCATGCTAAACCCAGATTGTAGCAATTTTCCTTTGTCTAAAATCTGTGTCAGCCCCATTATCATGATGCTCCCGCCTTTCCCTTCTGCCAAACACACCCATGTATTTGTTTCTGAACCAATGCTATTTACACCTAGGAAAGAATCTCAGTAGTGGCGTTTATCAGAAGCCAAGAGAAACTACTGCTTAATAAGTACTCTTATGAGAGAGTCACTGTGTTCAGGGCCTTATGTGAGCAATTTCACTTGATCCCTATCGGTAGTCTTGCTTGATATGTGCGATTGCTGCTTTTGAGAGGTTCAGTAGCCTGCCCTTGATCAAACAGCTAGTAGGTGGCAAGAGGTGAATAGGTCTGGCTTGTAGGAGAGTTTTGTCTTTAATCTCAGTTACCGGTGGATGGTGTGCCTACTGTTAAAGGTGCCATGAATCATTTTTGTGCTCTTATTTAAGTAGAATCCTCAGCTTTCCAAAGACGACCATTATGGTTTTTCTCCTCCTCACTCTTGTGGCTAAGTTCCCTCTTTTTAACAGCTCGCTTCTTTACTAAGGGCCAATCAGATGACGGACTATAAAAAATTACAAAGGCTAAGAGTTTTTGTTCCCTGCACTGCCTTTCACAGTAGTGCCTGGTAGGTGATGTATTTCTTTAAGAAACAATGTTATCCGAAGTATTTTTTTTTTTTTTTGCCTGTAAATAAACACTGCTTTCTGGTTCTGTTATTCTTTTGTCTACATTTTTTTTTTTTGTAGAGGTGCATTATCTCACTAAATATTTAAGATGCCAGTAAAAACATGATATATCTGTATTTGCTCTATCCTCCTTGCCTGTAATATTGGTATTTTTTTTCACTCCTATTTACTTCATACCTACTAGGTCCTGTTACAGAAGTAAAAACTGACATATATGTCACCAGCTTTGGACCTGTTTCTGATGTGGAAATGGTAGGTATTTAGGAAACTTCATGTACTTTTTCTCTTTTGAAGAAAACATGCAGAAGAGAGGGCAAATGATATTTATCTTGTTAATCGCACACAGCTAGAAAGTCAAAGAGCCTCCTAATTAGACTTAAATGTTTATAAGGATAAGACATTGAATTTACATTTCAGCTCTAATATTTGAGTATTTTTTGGTTTGGAGTTATTCTCAACAAAGAAAAAAAAAAACCTTACTATTACTTGTGTCAGTGGCACAACCTTTTATGTAGTGATTTTTTTTCCTTAGAAAATTATTGAAGTGGAGAAAATTGAAGAGTGTAATTAGTTTTTGTATAAAACTATATTGTAGTCCTAACTGCATTTAGTACTCCATGTTGGCCCAACTGCTCACAACTTGCCCCCCCCCCCCATGCCTTCTCTTCCTGCCTCTTTCTCATGCTTAAAGAGGTTAGAACACCAAACACTGGTCAGGATGAATTCATCTATTCAGTTGTGCCCTCTAATATTAAATATATGTAGTTTAAAGGTTAAAGGACCTACTTTACCTTTTTTCCTTGGCCTTAGGCTCCTCGGCTAATTTTAATAAATTTTGTGAATATAAAATTGCTTTTTACATATTTTACTTGTCTTAGAGATGCCTACAATTTTATGATTAATAATACAATGATATTTGTTACACTTTTACTACACTTTTTACTTTTTTTTTTTGTTACACTTTTTACTACACTTTTACTAATTTTACTACCTGGTCTAAAGCACAACTGTAATTACTTTGTGCTGGTAGTTTTATTAAATTATAGTAATTAGTCTTGAATGATTCATGTGTATGGTAATTTATTTACCTGATGAAGTAGAAGATTAAGGTATCAAGATGGACACAACATGCTTTAATTGCTGAGAATCATTTAGCTCCATTGATGTAAGAACATTTCTGCTCCTATTAATTTAGTTTTTATTTGGGTAGTTTTTTTTTTATGAGTGGGATAGAGGCTAGAATTTAATGCATATTTATGTGTAGTCATCTGTGATTTGAATGTCACAAACTAATTTCCCTAGGAATACACAATGGATGTGTTCTTCAGACAGACGTGGATTGACAAAAGGCTAAAATATGATGGCCCCATTGAAATTTTGAGATTGAACAATATGATGGTAACAAAAGTATGGACACCTGATACTTTCTTCAGGAATGGAAAGAAATCTGTTTCACATAATATGACAGCTCCAAACAAGCTTTTTAGAATTATGAGAAATGGCACTATTTTATACACAATGAGGTAGTCAATTTTTTCTTTTTCCTTCTTTCTTTTTTATGTTTTCTTCCATTTTTTCTTCCTTCTCTCTCTCCCTTCTTCTGTCCTTCCTTCCTTCTTTTCATCCTTCTCGTTTTAGGTGTCTAAAAAATCATTTTTAAAGTGAGAGTTAATTTTAATCGCATTTTTCCATCATAGACTCACCATAAGTGCGGAGTGTCCCATGAGATTGGTGGATTTCCCCATGGATGGTCATGCATGCCCTTTGAAATTTGGAAGTTGTAAGTTACAATAAAAGTATTGTTAGAATTTATTAATATCTAACGCAAGCTGATATTTATATATGTGCACAATTTCCCATAATCCATAAATCATTGTTCATGACAATAACTGTCCAAGATTTGACTTTTAGGAGACTCTATTTTACCTAATATATTTAAATAAAGAAGTAAAAACAGCCCCTTTTCCAAAAACCAAAAATCAATTTGGACAGATAGCCCGGGTAAACTGACTCATAAATAATAGGTTGGTGGTCAGTGGTGAAATTAAGGACTTCTGAACTCCATGTGTTGGTGGTGTAACAAAGAAAGTACAAAGGATTTTTAGGGGGGGGGAGAGGGAGTAATTTAACATCGTCTATTACAAGCAGAATTCTTTATGGCAGATTTGAAAAAAGGTCAGAGTGGTTTCAGGTCTTCTTGAAATGACCAGGTTAAAATAATATCAGCAGCACTGTTAGAACCAAAGTGGCTGAAGCATGATGAAAGCATCATAAGAGATATGGTCTGATATGTAGACAGATCCAGATCATGTAGCATCTTATAGACCACATTAAGGATTAGATTCTATTGTAAATGCTACAGAAAGACTTTGGAAGGTTTTACTAGGGGATTTGGCATTCTTTAACATTTTACAATTTCATTTCAGCTTTTCTATGGAGAATGGATTGTAGGGAGACTAGAGTAGAAGCAGAGAAGAGTGGGAGGCTATTGCTTTAGTACCATCAAAGATGGCAGTGGCTTAGACAAGGACGGTACTAGAGGAGAAGCTATGAAGTAGATGATTTGCAAATATTTTGTGGAGGTGAAGGCAAGAAGGTGAAATGAATGGGTAGTAAAGAATATGGAATCCCTTCCCCCAAGCTCCCTTTACCTGAGATGGTGGAAAAATGAGATTGCTTCTTCTAATGTGTGCCTCAAATATTTGATTCACTCAGAATCTACCAAAAACAGGTGCTGGCTTTTATTATTGCTTTGGATTCTTAGTGCACTGATTGTGAAACTGTTGCCTGCTCTTACCATTGTGCGTAACTTAATGAGAACTGGCATTCACCATTCTTTGACAACCCCTAGTAATCACAGGGTTTGGTGAGCTAGGTTAAAGCTAGAGAGTCATTTACTTGCTGACCAGTGACTTAATGAGAGAAAATTAAAAAGATACATAGACAGAAAGGGCGATCTCACTGGGGCATAATTAAAATCCATTTGTACTGTAATAATTTAAATTCCCCTACAGATTGTTCTTATCTATGGGAAGTTCTTTCCTGCCCATCCACCTCTGCTGCCCATCGAGACGCACTCTTCGGAGTGACTTGCACATAGTTGGCACCAGTCAGGGTTTGCACTAGATAAAGAAATCACTCTTTGGAAGTTGGTTTGTTGGGTTGGGAATTAGAAAGAGACATTTTTTTTTTTATCGCTTTCACCCATTTTGCCCACGCCCCCACTTCCTGCCTCAAGTATTGAATCATTAAGAGGAAGGTTATTCCACCACGTTAGGATAGCCAAGAGAAGAATACCCGATTTAAAATATCATGGGCAGTAACATAGCATTCAGGGTCTTTTAAATGTATGATGAAGCATGAATATACTTTAGGCGAGAAATGTTGACACATGACTCTATACTGCTAAATGACAACACAAGCCTCCTAGTTTGTTTTGAGAAGCTGTTTGTAAAAATAATCTCCCTAGGTATCAACTCTTGTGGAATCAAACTTTCACTGAGGACCTACTGTGCTGTAGTCACTTTAGGAAGGTTTGTGGAGGGAACCGATTCATCTTGGTTCTTTTGAACTTATTTGTGTGTGAGCCAAGCTATCTGTTATGGGTAGACTGGTCAGCAAGCAGCTGGTTTCCATTTGAGTTGAACACCAAATAATAGGAAATGGGCTTAAATTGCCTCTGGGAGGGATTTGTTGAAGATGGAAAGGAAAATGTCCTGATTGTAAGAGTTTAAAGGTAGTGGAACTGGTTGTGTAATGATATTCCCTGGAGAGCTCCACAAACAGCAGAGCCAGTTGTCACTGCCGAATTGTTCCCAGAAGGCACGGGGACTGCCCAGAGGCAGTGTGGAATAGGTGACCCCTGGAGAGCTCTCCCAACAGTAGGGTTTGTTTTTGTTTTTGTTGTTGTATTATTATAGGCGGCATCTGGTACATTTCTAATTGGCAGAGTTGCCGTAGGATGGAAGGAGTCAGTGTTGGTCAAGCCCTGGAAGTGAGTGAGAATGGAAAGAAGTACTTTTTGGGGGGAGGGGTATTATTTCCGCTTTTCAACTGCTTCTCCTATTAGTATGGAAACACATCCAAGTGCCTCTCCTCCAATTTTAATCTCTCCTCCAATTCTGGACATAAGAGCAAGAAACATGCTGAGTTGCAAGACGGTTTATTTAATCTCTACAGTTTTCTAAGTCTTAAACGTGTTTTAATAAATCATGATTATTGTTTACTTTTATTCCATCTTTCTTGAACATGTGTAATATTCTTAAATGTTGACCATCAGTGCTGATGGGAAAGGACCACTGACTTTAATCACATTCTGGGCTCTCATTCAGATGCATATCCGAAGAGTGAGATGATTTATACATGGACAAAAGGTCCTGAGAAATCAGTGGAAGTTCCAAAGGAGTCTTCCAGCTTAGTCCAATATGACTTGATTGGGCAAACTGTGTCAAGTGAAACTATCAAGTCCATTACGGGTGAGATGTTTAATAATTAAAATCAATATGCTACTTGACATTCATTCTCGAGCCTGCAAGTGGGACTGAAAACAGATTCTGGGATTTGAGTCTTCTGAATCCTGGGCTTCAGAGTCTGAGAATAAGTCTACCGCTTCCTAAGTAACTTTCTTAATTGTTGCTTTCAGATGTAATATTAAAAGTACTTATCAACAGCCATTAGAAATCTTACAGTTTGTTTCCCTTATTAGCTTGTCTAAATGCCCATAAAATATACCTGAACTCAGGGATGTTAACTATGGTTCTATGTTATATGTTTCTCTTTGTATTTTTCTTTATATATATATATAACATTTAGAAATATAGCTCTTTCTGAAAACTAAGGCAGTATTTTCAAATGTGTGTGTGTTTCCATTTTTTTTTCCTACTGACTTTCCATAAAAGTTCGGTCTAAATTCTGCTCTTAGAAAATGCTGAAATTGAATGGTAATTGCTTTTGCAGTACTGGACCTTTAAAATAGACAGCGCTGCAAGAATTTTTTAAAAGTTATAGCTTAATGTATTAAATGGCTTCATCACTGTATAGAACAATAATTGTGTTCAGGGTCATTTTCCCCATAGTTAGGAACTATATATTTCTCAGTTTGCTTGCTATGCACAACAGATAATTCTTTGTCTAAAATGCTCTTTTTAGGCTGAAATATGATTATGAAGTTATTGACTAATTGCCTGCATAACCAATAATACATTTTCCTCATGTTTTATTTGTAGGTGAATATATTGTTATGACAGTTTACTTCCACCTGAGACGGAAGATGGGTTACTTTATGATTCAGACATATATTCCGTGTATTATGACAGTGATTCTTTCTCAAGTTTCATTTTGGATAAACAAGGAATCAGTTCCAGCTAGGACTGTGTTTGGTAATTGAGATTCATTTTCTTGGGTATTTTTTGTTCACATTATATTTTGATCACGATTCATGGGAATAGCTCGTAGACATAATTTTTTTTCTAAGAAAATATTAAACGGTAATATATCAAGCTGTATTCAGAAAAGAATCACATAAGCTTTCCATTTTTCCCAGCCAAGACGAATAAGGCTTGAGGGGATATGGACAGTCTATCCCTTCCTTTGGGGCCCCATCAGATTTCTCTTATTAAGACCCGGCAGATGAAGACCAAGTGTGAAACTGGATATGATTTCACTTTTGGTGACATTCTTGGGCTCCTACCTTAATGTTGTGTAATTGAATTAAAATCATATCTAGGTGTTAAAATGAAATGCACTGGGAACTTACAATAAAACAAATAAAAGTCATGGCTGAATAAATATGAAAGCCTTAGAAAAATTTGCCTTTTAATGAAGAGGAACAAAATGCAAGTGGTTTAAATGCATTGAGTTGGATGGTATTATACGCCTAGTTTATTAGCTTATTGTTATATTCTAGTTAAATCTTTTTTTCTGAACACACGATATTTTCTTCTTTTCATTTTTATAGTGGCTTTCTATATATCATATTCTAAGCTATATGAGGTCCAGAACACATCAGTTTTAAATTTTATAGCTCTTCATAAGTCTTCTACATATCAGTCATGCTTTTAAATAATATAATTAGTTATAATGGTATTTATGTAACTTAACAAATTTCTCTATTCTTTTTCTATTGATTGTGAGTAGCACAAGCATTCAGTAGCAGGATAAGAAAGAAAATGTTCCCAGTTGCTCTGGACTGGAGGTATAGTCCTCACAAGAGATGTCAATCTCCCTTTGCTTTTTCTAGTTACTAGGATTAAAGCCATGGGAGAATATTCCTTATCATACAAGAGCTGAGGGGATGGATGCTGGTGAGAAGAAACTGGGGGAAGTAGGAGCTTCTCATCTCACTTCCCCATCCTTATAGAGAACTCATAAGGTGTCTTAGTGTCCTCAGTGCACGTGAATGTGAGGACATTTTCCACAGACACTGCACCCACCCTCCTTTAGTCTTAGGTTTACTCAAGAACCCTACTGGGGAAACCACTGCATAAGGTCAATCCTGGGGGCAGGGTATGACCCCAGGAGGGTAGTGAGCAGGTATCATGGCACTGCCTTCTTCATAGAGTTGCAAAGGTTCAGTTAAAGAATAAATCCATGTTGCAAGTGTTGAATAAATTTTACCTATTAAAAACGTATGTAAAAATGAAACAGAAAATAACAAATCTAAGCTTCGCACCATAACAGATTGGGGTTTGAAACTGGAATCTGGCACTTATTTTCTCCATCCATATACATATCCATGCTAATACATCTCTCTTTCATAGACTAGTGAGGATGTGGATTTATGTGCGGTCCTCATCACAGGGCATATGGTGCACTTAGTACATATTAGTTACTCTCTCTCATACTTCTCTGACAGAGAGGAGATTTACTTTGTTGTGACTTGATTTCCTTGATTTTTAGTTGCTTTTTCAAGAGGACATATATTGTTCTGTTGTGTAATTCCAGGCACTCTGCTAAGTCCTTTATGCTCATTATCTCATTTAGTGCCCATACTAATCTTGGGTGTTTCCATGTCATGTTGAGTCAGCCTGACTGGGCAGGAAGTACCTGCTGAGGCTGAGCATCAGACCAAAGTTCTTTAACTTTCCCTGGCACCAATAATATCAATATTGCAGGAACTATTTCATTGATAATAAAAGTAAAATCACTTATTTTTATCATCTTTTCTCTGTGGTCTTAAAGAACACCTAGAACAGAAAATACTGACCCATCATTTGTGCATCTGATGAAGGTATAATAGTATCTTAAATACAGATTCTGCAGCCAAGGTTCTAACCACTAGGTCTGCCACTGATTTGCTGACAAACCGTCAGTGAGTTGCTTCTGCTCTTTTCCGCAAGTGTTACAACAGGACACATGGTTGTACCTACTTCACAGGGTTGCTATGAGGATTAAATAAATTAATTTGGATAGAGCACTTGAAGGAATGCCTATCACACAATGCATTTTATTTCAATGTTGATTATTATAAGTCTACCCTGCCACCTACCTCATTTGAGACCACCACTTGATACTATAATTAAAGCTTCTCTGTAGTTTATGTTTATTGTGATTGCTTGATAAGCTTTGGGTGCTTTTTCGGTTCAACACAAACTGGTAGCCACTGTCTCACTTGTCCCCAAATAATGGAAATCGCCAGTGGGGCGGAGAAGGATAACATTGATTACAGCTGTAGCCACCCAACATTTCCTACAGATTTCTTGATAACGCAGACACTGTGAGGAAATTAAGTAGCATGTAGTAAGGATAAGATGTGCCATCTTGTGTAATCTTCACAATAGCTCAGCAAGGTAGGTGTTATTAATTTTTCATGGAGAAGCAAAAGAACCCAGAGAAATCAAGAAACTTGTATAAAGTCACCTACTTATAAGTGATGGACCCAGGACAGTTTCTGTCTAACGTTGAGAACTCTGCCATTTCTACTCTGTCATTCTGTCTTCACAGGAAGTATGATGTGGGCACTTGTGGAGTATTCCAGAGCTACTGAGTGAGATTGTATGGATGTGTGCTGAAGATAATTTGTGGGTAGCTTTTTCCATTTGAACTGTGACATTTGCCTGTCTTGAGCTTATGTGCCGAGATGTTGGTTTTGATTGACCAGGGAAATTATGCACAATAATGAAGTCTTGAAATGTCTAAGATGTGTCAGGATGGTAGTTATTAAATTGTTCATTGAGGCCCTGAGATGGTATTTTCCTAAGGAAGTTAAGTTTAAAGTGTTTGGGGGATCATTGGCAATCTATTTCATATGAGATTCAAGTAAAAAATTCATTCTGGATTAATATTTTTTCCCCTAATTTTCATTTCCCTCTTCATTCAGGGAGAGAATTTGCTGGGTCAGAGATATCACTGGAAATCATGCAAAAACAGACTCCTCTTCAAAAAAATTAGTGTAACTATGAGAAGCAGAGTGTTCTACATTCTCTCCAAAGGCCTTCTATCTGCAAAGTTGCATGCCTTTAAGTCTTCTAATTATTCCAGTATAGTAAAATGTTAAACCAGAGTAAATGCCAGCTGGCATGTCTAAATCATTACTAGTTCATTTTCTTGGAGTGGCCGGCCAAAAATTTACTCTTGTGCACAGTCTTAGCCCACTCTTCCACGTCCTCTCCCAGCTCCCGGGCCAGCCAATATGGTACATATTCAGCATTATAAAAGCAGGTACTGGCATCAATACTTGAATGTGTCAAAAAAAATCCTGTGGTTGTTGAAGTGTTTTGAGGGTAGATGCCAGCAAAGCCATTTAGAGCAGATGCAATGTCTTCCTAGATGCAGAGGAAGCATGGCTTCTTATCCAAAGGGTTGGCTTCTGTTTGCAATTCTTTTAGTATTTATTGAACCAAATGCTCTGTCTAAAAACAGCTGTAATAAGCACATTCCTGTCATGCTAGTGCTTTCTTTAAATTTGATCACCAGGCAGACAGAACTTTTTAATGTCTAAAGAAAAGGATGGCAACTTCAAACACTTAGCCAATTGTTTATGCAGGCTACCTTTCCTAACTTTGCCAATAGTCAGGAAAGATGAACCATAGTATCATATATCCTTCAAGGGCTATTCTACAAACTTTAAAACTAAATTGACTCAAAACAGTGAAAAAGGAATGGAAAGTGGCCACATATCCAGGATTTTTTGCATTTATGTCCCTAGCATAATTTAACATCTTCATGAAACTGGGGATTTACCCTCCTTAATGATCAGAAAGTAATTTTGGGGTTCATGGGTCAATAATTGCATTAATATCCTACTTACTTACATTAACAAAGGAATTTCTTTCTATGATAGCAGGAGAAGACAAAGACCATTACTTGAGGTCTGAGGGAGAAATTGTTCTAGTACAAGAAACAAATGTTCAAAGCAACATGGGAAATCCCAAATTGCTTATAGTTGGGTTTGAGTTTTCCTTTTTTGTTATCACCTGCTCTGTGGAATTTCCTGAGTTCTGAGTAGTATTCTTATTTAGGCTGCACTGTTCATGTTTTATTCCCAAGTGTTTTCAGCATAGTTTTTAGAAGGGGAAGTAAGGAAGTTGTAGAACATTTTTGAATTCTTAATAGACCATTAAACTTAAATTTTTATGAATAAGAAGAAAAACTTTGATTTAT
Source organism: Lynx rufus (assembly GCF_022079265.1). NCBI lineage: Eukaryota > Metazoa > Chordata > Mammalia > Carnivora > Felidae > Lynx > Lynx rufus. The sequence continues at coordinate 36,440,701 of NW_025814845.1, read as the reverse complement.
TTTCAAACTATGTAGCTAAAATTTTTTAAATTAATTTACATTTCATAGGCAGCATGGGAAAGCTGACATTTTTTCTGAGATTCAAAATGGAGGCCTAAAAGTTCTAAGGTCTCTTTCTGAAATGAAGCCCAATAAATTCCCAATACTCCATTTTCTAGCTATTTTCATATCTCCTTATTTCACCAAGCATACATTTTAAAATCTGTTTTAGACAAATAAAACTCTAAAAAAAATCACCATTATTTTTTTAAAAGGAAATACAACCAAATCCTCAAATTTCTTTCTCTATTTATGGAATATTTTTAAAAGATCTATAGTTTATATACTGCAAGTAGCTTTAACTTTTTTATGTTCTAAAATTGACAATTAAGAGGGGACTAGAGAAAAAAATGGGTTGGCGAGCAGGTGAAAAAATGAGTTTTTATTTCTTATGCATTCGTCATGTATCCAGCACTATATGAGGTATGGTCTGTCCTGAAGAAATGTTAGATATTTATGCCCTCAAGGAGGCTACACTAAATCAAGTTGTGGAAACAGGCTTACATACATGGAATAATTAGGGAACAAGGAAGAATATAATTAAATGCTGAGTTGAGGAGACAATATAATTTCTCCCTAAGCTCAAATATTATTATTCCTTTACTGCATGGGGCTCACTTTTTCTTCAGTTTGACATGTATTATTTGGCTTTCAACTAAGGATTGACATGGATTGGAATATATAGTTTAGGTGTCTCCATCATCATCATCATCATTATCATCATCATCATCATCATCATCACTATCTTCCTCCTCCTCATCCCCCGACATCTGGGTGTGTCAATTCATGAGCTATCCTGAGCATTATATAGAATGAGTTTAAATGGATATAGTAAATTCTCACAGAAATTTCCAAGCTTAACTAGATAACATAGATTAAATATACAGATAGACAAAGATGCAGAGAGTCAACTATTAGCATCTTTAAATAATGCATTTCTCTATAGTTCTCGTGGCAAGTGGAATTTTTATACTGAGAATGGGGACTAACCTTTTTTTTAGGTTGAGGAGAAGGCTTCCCTGGAAATGATATGCTTTGGAAGCCTGTTGATGAAAGAGAAGTACTTCTATTCCTGTTGCAAAGATTTTCCTGCCTACCACGAACTGATGCATGGTAGATGTCCAATATTTAAAACAAAATTATTCTAGAAATCAATTTTTTCAGAAATCTACATGTACTGCCTTTTATAAATTAAGCTCTTTCACAACTAGATTATTGTTATTTTATTATTATCTTAATTCAATAGGTAATATTCACTTAAGGATTGTAAATATCTATAATTCATGCTTTTTCTGGTAATGATTCTCAATAGCAATGGGCCATACCTATCCCAGAAATTTTGATGGTCCAAATTACAATGCTATCAACTTCTCACTTCTGGTTGAGAATTGAATACTCCAATAAGTCACACATCCTGTTAGATGGATGTGTTGACTTTCTCAGGTATGTTGGCTCAGATACGAATACCAATCCAATATATGACAGGTGCCTTATATATTTGTAATCTTTATAGCAACCCCAAAAGGTAAGTATCAAATGAAGCCCAGTGAGTTTTCCTTACTTAATCCAGGTGGCACTGAGCCAATGATTAATATAGAGGCAGGATTTTAGTTATATCTGTGTCTTACTCAAAAACCTGTGCTGGAGCGCCTGGGTGGCTTAGTTGTTTAACCATCCGACTTTGGCTCAGGTCATGATCTCACCGTTCGTGAGTTCAAGCCCCACATCGGGCTCTGTGCTGACAGCTCAGAGCCTGGAGCCTGCTTCAGATTCTGTGTCTCCCTCTCTCTGCCCCTTCCCTGCCCACGCTCTGTCTCTCAAAAAATAAACAAAACATTTAAAAAATTAACAAAAAAACCTGTGCTAATTTCACTGAACCACTAGGATTCAAATCTTCCACTAAAGATGGTTTGGTTTGAGATATTGAAAAATTTGTAACCCCTACCCCACCAAATCCCTAGGTTTGTTGGTTTGTTGGTTTGGTTTCATAGAAGTAATGGTAAAGTATTTTGTCTCTTTGCTCTTTTGCTTTTGAAGGGATAACCACAGTCCTCACCATGACCACACTGAGCATCAGTGCCCGGCATTCTTTGCCCAAAGTGTCCTATGCTACTGCCATGGATTGGTTTATAGCTGTCTGCTTTGCTTTCGTATTTTCCGCACTTATTGAGTTTGCTGCTGTCAATTATTTTACCAATATTCAAATGGAAAAAGCCAAAAGGAAGTCATCAAAAGCCCCCCAGGAGATCCCGGCTGCTCCAGTGCTGAGAGAAAAGCATCCTGAAACACCTCTACAGGTATTTGACTTAATATCCTTCAGTTTAAGATTTCAACTTTTTGGGCAGATTTGCATTGCCAGGGGAAAAACTGAGAATTTGAAAATCCCAATAACAATTTGCGAGTTATTTAAAGTCTGGAAAAATATAAAAGGATAATTGTAAATTTCAACTTTAACACGGTGATTAGTGGCCTAAAAATGAAACAGATTTGGACGAGCTAGATTTACGTGGAGCTAGTTGTTTGTAACTTGCTGCCAGAATTAAAAAAGATTTTTGACAGGCAAAATCTTAGGTATACTCTTAAGAGGAACCTATGGATATCTTTGAGTGGGTTGACAAAGCATTTTGGTAGAGTTCATTGAACAAAATAAAGCAGTGGTTCTTAACATGATCCCACATTAGCACTATCCCATGGGGCTGGATGGGGCCTGTGCCCTTGTATTAAACGAGAAAATAAAACCAATAAACAAAACACCCATAGTTGTAGTCGATGTCCGCCAAAGACTGAGAATTCTTATCCTAAGGGAACAGACCTAAAAGGATGTAAAAACCTAAGAGCTACTGTAATTTGCATTGAGCACATTAGTGATTCTGCAATAAAAAATTCAACCACAAGTAATGGTTTAAAACTCTTTTGCCCAAATCACAGTATATATAATGATCGACTTTATTGTGTGTAGATAATAACTTATTCCCTGTATTTGTTAAATCATTCATTAATTCCTTCATTTTCTAACTCCAGCAAATACACATTCATTGCCAACCACGTGACAGACTCTGTTTTGGTCTGAGAATCAACAGTGTAGGTAACCCCCTCCTAAACAAATATCCCGCTCTATGGAGCTTATATTTAAGTGTGTAGAATGAGGAGAGGGAGACAGATCGTTTAAAATCATCTGCATAAATAGGGGCATCTGGGTGGTTCAGTTGGTTAAGCATCAGACTTCTGCCTAGGTCACAATCTCTCTCAGTTCTCTTGCGGTCCATGAGTTCAAGCCCTGCCTCCGGGCTCTGTGCTGACAGCTCAGAGCCTAGAGCCTGCTTCGGGTTCTGCCTCCCTCTCTCCCTGCCCTTCCCCCGCTCACTCTTTGTCCTTCTCTGTCTCTCAAACATGAATAAATGTTAAAACTTTAAAAAACATGCGCATGTTAGATGCCGACAGTGCTGTGATAGTGCAGAAGCACCTAAGAGGAAGGAAGCGCTGCCGCATTGTGAGAGGGCTGGGGTGCCATTCAGAATACAAGTGGTCGGGGGAAGTCTTCTGCGGGAAGGTGCGTGGGCGGGGGTGGTGGCATGCAGGTGGTCGGAGAAGTCCTCCGCGGACACAGCGGTAGAACAAATCAGGTTCCATGCTCGCTCTAGCAGGGATTAACTGGTGAAGTGTCAACAACCTATAGCTCCTACGAGCTCCAGGCACTGGTTCTCTAAGAATAACACGTGAGCAGGTAGGAAAATTATTGCCCTTTCCATTAAGTCCATTTGAATTGACTTAATTTACATTTTCCTCTAGAGTAAACCGTTTCGAAAAATTTTCGAAATCATTAGAATGGATTTTGTACACTGTATTCAGTTAAAAAAAAAACTGATTATCTGCCGTTTTAGCCCTTTCCCATTACCCACGGGTAGATTTATGCCCTCTCTGACTTTTATTGTGATTTTAGTTGTTTTGCTCTCTTGTAGGCCTTGGTAGAAAAATTCTATTTACTATTTCTTTCAAAAAAAAGTTAAGTCTTGGATATTTGTTTATGTATGTATGTATTCATTTATTTAACTGTTTCTGTGTTCTAATTGTTGATTCATGATTTATTTTATTTCCATCTTTTTGTAGGTTAATTGTGTTACTCTTTTCTAGTTTTTTGGTTAATTCTTAGTAATTTGTTTTCACTGTTTCTTCTTTAATAATAGTTTCCTTTATTGCAATGAGCTATATTGCATACACCCTTATCCATAGTTAATAACTTTTGATATATATTACCATAATTATTTGCAAAATATTCTACAATTACACGATTGTTTTTCTCTATGATATTTGGAAGATAAAATTTCCAAAGTGGAATTGGTTTATTTATTTAGCTCCACTGTCCATTTCTAGTTGTATCACATTGTGTTCAGAAATGTTACCTGTATAAATGTAGATGTTTTCATACTTCCATTGTGTTCTGTATTATGTTAAAAACTTATAAATGTTTGATGGCAATTTGAAAGAAGTTGATTTTTAGTTATTAAATCAATTTTACTTAAAACATTATTATTTCATTTGTCTAACAAATCACCTCTTGTCTTCTTGATTTTTCAAATACCAAGAAAGACACAAAAAATTCTCCCACTAATATGAGCCTGTGTCAAATTTTTTTTTTTGCATTTTAACTTTTTTTGTTTTATACACTTTGATACCCTGATATTCAACATGTAAAGATTCATATCTGCTCTATTTTCATATCCGTATATATATTTAATTGTAAAATAACCTTTTTTTGGTCCCATATAATACCTTTTCCCTTGAATTCTATTTGGTCTGATTTTTATATTTTTTGAATTCTTTCTTAATATTAGCTTTTGCTATATATCTTTCTCACAAAATTTCTTAGTGTTTATTTTTTCATGTACTTTGGAAGCTATATATATCTTTATATCACTAGTGGTTAATTTTAAGTATTGAAACAAGATATTTCTACTAATGATTTTCTAATAATGTTGGAAGCGTAAATCATTCTGACTCTCCCATGTAGCTGCTAACCTCCCCCAACCCCAGGATTGCTCAAGTCCAGAGATTCTGGATTTGGAGACATATTTTATATACATATTTTTTCTATTTGTGATGAGTTGGCATAGTTCTTTTCATTTTTGCAATGTGAACTTGCCCTAGTGCTATAATGGAATGTTATCAACACTTAAAAGTACCACTTAATCAGAATCAAGTTATTTTGCAGAATTTCCAAAGGTGGGAAGAGATCCAATAATCTTCTATTTGTTCCCTTAAATATATCACTTGGTTGGAGTAGTTGCCATTGTCAGTAAATGCTTGGTTGAGCACACGCAATTGGCTAAGTCCACTCTGATTCAGTAACTCCTCTTGGCAGGCTGGGCCACAACCTGTGTGCAAATGACATACCCAGAGTCAAGAATTCATAGTATTTAAAGGTTGGGAAGGAAATCTGGTCAAAATATGCATCGTAGGCTTCCGGTCCTCTACAATATGTGATTGTTTGTGTATGATAACCCAGATCTCCACAGCAGTTTACTTGACGAATATCTGTGTTCCAAAGACAGTGATTAATGGGTTAGCCCATCCTCCTAACTCCAGATTGCTGCCAGAGCATAGCTGACGTTGCAGTGTCAGTTGTCATTGAATGGCTTTAGTATCAAGTTCAACTTTGAAGGTTGAAAACACATTAAAACTGAGAGAAGGAGAGTGTGAGGAACAGAGAGAGAGAGAGAGAGAGAGAGAGAGAGAGAGAGGGAGAATAAAATTTAGGAGGAGAAAGAATATCTTAAGAGTAACATTTTAAAATATGTTATTGGAAGGAAATATTCTAAAAATATATAAGGTTTGGATTTTCAGTAGAAATTCTAATCAGACAGCTGAAATTTGCTTATTCAAATATGTATTCCAGCTTGTGTGACTGTTTACTTATTTGAATGAAGCTGCCTTTGTTTAAAATATGCTTAAACCCCTTATTTGGAATTGCCCTCAGAGACTACATGACATTTGGTAATTTTGTCTTTGGGTAAGGTCACTAGTGGTTTGATTCATTGTCACTATATGTGTCCTATGGCCAGTTAATGGCCTAGCAGAGGTGTATGGTGACCACTTCTATTCTTTGGGAATTGGAAAGCGTATGGTTTATGGAATATTCATGAAGCAAGGAGAAAAGGCCGATTGGCAGAATCCAAGGGCAGCTATGGGCAGCTTGAATATGTCTTTGGGCATCTCAAGAGGCAAAGCAGCTGTTATGCTTCTCTTACCTTAATTCTGCCTTTGATTCTGTCCTTCCAGTATTTGAGTTGATCTTCACTGTTGTGGTTGTACCCTTTCATATCCTCACTACTTCTTAGAGTATCTACTCTTTAACTGATGCAGGTGATTTGGATTAATAGGATGGTTTAGAGAATAACTATAAAAGGAGAAGATTTCTCAAAATCATATTTTAAAAACTCATTTGAAAATATATCCTGTAGTCCTTGTTCAGTTAGAAAGTATGCATTTATGAGTATATGTGGTATCTTGTGAAAAACATCCAATGATATAATGACTAAAATTACTTTGGCTTTTAAATTGTGTCAGGTACTATGTGATAGGCTTTACATGTGTTACTTCATTTCAAGATCATGATAACTGTTTTACAAATGAAGAAACTGAGGCTTGCAATTGTTAGGTGATGTAGTCAAGAAATGGTAAACCAATATTTAGATTAATTCAGCTGCATCTGAATGTAAAACTTGTTCTCTTTTATTAAAACTCTGTCTTGTACTATTTAATTTATGATATACTTATGAATAATAGTCATTAGAATGTATATATTATACACACGCATAAAATGATCAGCCCAATAATCTTTTGTTCATATTTCTATGAATAAATAACAATGGCAAAATATTCTGAATGGTTTTTACATGTCAGTGACAAGAACTTTTACAGACATTGTATACATAACTTAATTTAAAAAACTTTTAAGATGTGTCCTGTTGTAATCCATGTTTTACCAGTAATGAAATTGATAGAGATCAAGTGATCTTCCCCAAATCATTTATCTGGTAGGTTGCAGGGCTGGGCCAACAAAACCCATACTTTTAAGCCTAAAGCTTTAACGATGGATTAGAAATGTTGAGTGACAGAAATGGAGGATGAGATGGTGGTGGCATCATTCACTAGAACAGAGAAGAGCAGTGAACCACATTTAATGAAGAAGCTAAATGAGTTCAAGTTTAGATAGTGGCAATTCTGTAGCAGGGCATTGTCTCCCTTCACACGATAATGATTTCTGTTTTCAGACTGCAGCATACCTTTCCATTCCCATCTACTCAATTTCTTTGTCTGTTTCCTTTTCACCATAACTATTCTTCATGGACTTTTCATAGATTCTTACAAGGATATTTTTAAAATATGTTTTTTAATTTATTTATTTTGAGAGAGCAAGAGCGAGGGAGGGAGGGGCAGAGAGAGAGAGAGGGAGAATCCCATGCAGGCTCTGTGCTGTCAGTGCAGCTCTGCTGGACTGATGGGGCTCGATCCCACGAGCCAGGAGATCTTAACCCGAGATGAGACCAATACCCAGATGTTTAACTGACTGAGCCACCCAAGCGCCCCTTTTACAGAGATATTTACAAAATTAAAGAGCTATTTGCTCTACTTAGAGTCTTTAATAAAAAGATGATATAAAAAATAAATAAAAAATTGAAGGTTCCTCTTGAATTCAGTAACTCAAGTGCACTCATGAGAATCTCCTTTTTTACTACCCACTGTTGAAAGTCAAACTCAAGCCATATTTCCCATGTATGTGTCTCATTCTGACTGAGCTCAGGAATCTCAAGGACATGGTCTCAAGGATCCACATTTACAAACTGGGGGTGATGAGAGAACCTACTGAAAAGGCTTATCATGAGGGTTTAATAACATCATACAGGTAAAGTACATAGTGCAAGATTAATGCCCAGTAAATAATTGTGCGATTATTATTATCCTTTATTTCTTGAACCGTCTTCAACATTTAAAATATATATCACAACATTTATCATTTATAATATCCTAAAGTATTTTGCATTACTAAATTGTTTCATATGTGATTGCTGTATTTACCTAGTTTAGATGGCTAGCTCCTTAATAACATTGATTGTGGCTTTATTCTATTTTCTCACACAACATAGTGCATGGTGTTTAGAAATTACAGTTTATTGACGGATTATAAGGAGTCAACTATAGGAATCAGACAATGGGAAATGTGGTGCCTCTGAAATTATATATTTATCAACCATGTCCAAAAACATTTGTATTTTATGTAACGTTCTTTCTCGTCAGAGTAAATGTGAACATCAAACAGATGTTAGTAGTGAGCTAGAGCCTGGTCACTGTGAGCAGCTATAACAACTGATATTCAGTCTTAGCATTCTGAGATGCACATGTCAACAGTGGAACTTACCTAGTGGGCAGCAATAGAAGACTGAGGAGGACACTTTGAAAAAAAAAATAAAACAAAAAAAAAAAAACTCAGTAAATCTACAAGTGCCACTGTGCATTAAGAGGAAAGCATTGGGGCGCCTGGGTGGCTCAGTCAGTTACACACCTGACTTCGGCCAAGGTCATCATCTCACGGTTTGTGGGTTTGAGCCCCGCGTCGGACTCTGCGCTGACAGCTCGGAGTCTGGAGCCTGCTTCGGATTATTATGTCTCCCTCTCTCTCTGCCCCTCCCCCACTTGTGCTCTCTCTCTCTCTCTCTCTCTCTCTCTCTCTCTCAAAACTAAATAGAACATTTAAAAATTAAAAAAAGAGGAAAGCATTATTTGTTGTCCTTTGGTCAATTTAGTCATACCACTTACACACATGTCAATGACTGTTAGCAACATCAGTGTTAAATACAATGATTTCCTAGTGATTGGTAATACACAAGCATCATTTCATTGCAACAGGGTGTACAAACTAGGTCAGTTTCAGATTTTCGTTTTAATCACTCTCGAAACTCCACTTAGAAATGATGTTCTTTAAATAGTTTAAGCTAACATGCAAGAAACTTTCATTTTTCCATTTGTCCATATTTCTTTCATTTCTTAACTTAGTTTAAAGTTCCCTTTGCAGTTTGCAAAAGGACATGAAGCACTGCTGTCAGTTCACTTGACATTTACGTATGTTCGTGACACTAGTTTAATGGCATTCTTTAAATCATATATAAATTGTACCTCCCCAAGCCCATACCTTGTTCAGTACAGGATGTTCTGTAGTTAGTAATTCTTTTTAGGCAATGAGTCATTACTTAATCTCACAATTACTAAACTGTATGATTTATGTCAAGAATAACAGAATTTTGTCTCATTCCCAGCCGTATTTTTTATCTTTTTGTATTATTACGTGTCTTGTGCAGCTTCATGAGAAATTGTCTTGTTGCTAATCCTTGAAAACAAATCTAGTCATTTAACAAGCATTTACCAAACAACTGCTATGCACAGTCACCGTGCAGGGCACACAGGATTCAAAGGCAAAACCTAGGAGTGTTGTCTAGTGAAGGGGAGAGGCTGTTAGTCTTGTGAGTTAGTAGCATAGTTAGTATATAGAAGTGTCGTCTGAGTCCTGGTTTTAGATTAATACAAGCAAACTTTTAGTAGTGGGAACTCACTCTCAAATCTTGCTGCTACCTTAGATCTATCTGCTGAAATACCAATCTCTATATTCAATTACATTTTGGGAACCTATTATATTTATGAACATATTTATGAAATACCTATTAAGTGTCAGTATGCTAAGAATACTGTACTCACTCCCTTCATAGATATGAGAATAGTAGTGAAGGTCAACATTCAATGATTAATTTCAAATAATTAAATAACGATTAATGTACAAAATGCTGTGAAAGAGAAGCAGAGAGGGTAATAAGTTATCTCAGAGAGAATTAAGCTGAGACTTCACATTATTTTTTTGAAATGCAAAACATGGCAAGTTAAGGGACATCATTCAAAATGACAAATGGAGGAGAAGCAATCAGTTTTAGTAGCTCATTGAAACCATAATGTGCATATTTTGGTGACTATTGATAATAATCACATGGGTAGAAAAATGCCAACATTAGCAGCATGATTAAAAATTTAGTCTGTTTATTTCTACAGAATGGGAAATGCCATAATTTTAATGCTGTATTAGGAAGGCTAGATACATTAGCTGTATTAGTGTTCAAGGAAAGAGTAAGGTGTCTTATAAACGTAGTATAATACAGTGTAGGGTGTGTGTGTGTGTGTGTGTGTGTGTGTGTGTGTGTCTATGTGTGTGGTATGGATATAGATTAATAGTAAATCCATTTTTTTATTTTCATGTATTCTATGTTTACAAATATGGCAAAGGAAGAAGCTGTGAAGTGTATTTACATATTACATGGAATTTGGGGAGGTAGCATGTCATTACTATGATGATCATCATTTTTTTTATTGTCTACAATGTACTATATAGATATGTACATATATGTATATATTTATATATATCCCATATATGTGTGTGTATATGTGCATAATACATAGGGCTAGTTACTTTACATACGCTATCTCTAATTTCTACAATGAGCCCCAGGATGAATTGTCGTGTTGTTATACACATAATTTTATGGTTGAGGAAAATAAGCCTTGGTGAAGTGTTTTTGGACACTTTCAGATGCATGGTGCTGCCTCTCAGTAGAGAAAACAAGGAGGCATAAAGGGATTTTGTCTCTACTCTCAGGTCTCCAACAGAGCTTTAATAACACAACGCAGTATTTGGGTTTGCACTTCTCTGTTAGATGAACGAGTTAGGCAAGGTAATATCTAAATTTCCTTCTAATTGAAAAATCTGTGCTACTACAGACTCATTCACTCTCTGTAATCAATGCCAGCTTGCTTTATACTCTTCAACATGTGCTTGCTTCGGTAAAAAATGATTAGAAGGAGGATGAGTCTTTTTGGGTTCACTGAGTCAGATGCAATTAAATATTCAAGTTATTTTATGCTCACCTATATAGCAAAAACCATACTATTCCAGTGGCAATAAAAGCATCAACGGATACTGTGTGACCAAGTGCCAGAGAGTATTTGAAGCATTTTACATATATTAACTCATATAATTGTCACAGCAGTCCTGTCTGATCTTCATCCTACCTGACAGATGAGGAAATTGAAGCGCTGAGAGGCCTGAGTGATTTGTTCAAAATCATACCGCTTGTGAGTAACAAGGCCAGGGTTTAAGCCCAGGTAGCCTGGCTCCAAAGGGTAGGTTTACAAGTGGGAATGAAGGCTGCAGTTACAACCCACCACCAGCACTACTGACCCTCTGCTCTGCCTACCGCCCCATACTCATGCCCCGCCCCATTTCCTGCTTTCCTGAGGGCTGTATTCCTGTTCACATTGTTCAAAGGGTAAGCCGTACTTTGAAACTCTGTCCCGATTATAACAAGCCCTATCCCTTAGCTAGTAGTTTAGGTTACATAGAAGCCAAAATCACAGAAAAGTAGGCACACTCTCCAAATGCCCAGGTTTGCATAAAATACATAAGAATTTTGTCAAGGCTAAAAATGACAAATTGATTAGTGCAGTCATGTCGACAAACTATAGAGCAGTCCCTAGTTTTACCACTTTTTGACATTTTAAACAGTTAAAAACATTCAAAAGTATGACTGTTATTTATTTGAAATAACCTGTCTTACACGTTTATATCTTCAATTAACAATGTTTACTTAGAATATACGTTCAGAAGAATCATTCTAAAGGTTGTAGGGAAAATTTTAAAGGAGTTCAAAAGAGACCTTTTTGCCCTAAATGAATTAATACTATTTCAGGTGGCAGAGTATAGTGATGTAAATAATCACGAGGAGCAAATATTCTGTAGGGATCAGGGCACGTTTTAAGAAGCATCCTGAACTTTGGGAGGGCATGGTGGGAGAACTCAGCCTACCAGTGAGGTGTATTTTACTGGTGGCCAGCAGATGCAGGAGAATAGCAAGGAAATGAGCTAGCTCATTACTATAAATATCATTAGTTTTGTTTGTGATATTTATGGACTAGCCTAAGGATCATTCTGGAATTGCTGTATGATTAATAAACTATTCCTATATTCCTGGAATTTTTATGACTTCTCCATTTACTCCATTATTCCTCTAGCACATCCAGAACAAACTTGCTAAGTACCTAGCAAGTACTTGAGTAATACTTACTGGTTGATTTCATTCCTCATACAACTGAGACATGGGCTCAAGTGCCAGGGATAACAATATATGAAGGAACCACATATTTCCATCAGTGACATTTTATTAAAAGGTTTTTAAATTTACTTTTTATTATTTTTAATGTTTATTTATTTTTGAGAGAGAGAGAGAGACAGAGCATGAGCAGGGCAGGGACAGAGAGAGGGAGACACAGAATCCGAAGCAGGCTCCAGGCTCTGAGCTGTCAGCACAGAGTCCAAAGCGGGCTTGAACTCATGAACCATGAGATCATGAGCTGAGCCGATGTCGGACGCTCAACCGACTGAGCCACCCAGGTGCCCCTAGAAGTTTTTTTTTTTAAAGGCATTTCAAATTTTTATTAATTTGGTGATCTTTTTCCATCTCTGTTAGTAATGTGAGTGAACCAGCCCTTCTTCAAGAGGGAAAAAAAATCAGCTTCAAAAATTACAGCTGCTTGAAACAAATTCCCTCAATGTTTAGCTACATTTTCCAGCAAATTCTTTTCCCTAAGCTACTATGTAAGATTATTCATTCCTTCTGGTTTATTTAGCTAAGCTGCCAATTTCCCTTTTGCTATTTTGAGGGACTAATTTCTCACAACATAATATACATAGCTAAATCTCTAGCTTTTCACTCAGCCTCAGATGTTTCAGAAGTTTCAAGAATTATCAGTTTGCGTATTACTTATTTCATTTCACTTAAATGGATTAGAGGATATTATGCGTAAAAATATCTTTGGTCAAAGATTATTATCTATTTTGGTCAATTTAAGGAGAGGGCACTTTCCACTCAGATATTATGGCAGGACATGGTTTTCTGTGTTCTAGGATTTCAGATTTCACAAGATTCTTCACCTGCCTAGCTTCATTGCCTGAATAACACATCTTATGCTTTCACAAAGCCTCTCTTATTAGTGACCCTCAATTTTCATATTCCTTAGTTATTCTGCAAGATTCTCTTCTTTCTCCCTCTGTTTCTCTCTCTTGTACTTTGACTTCAATTTTTGTAACTCCAACATCTTCATATAGATGACTAGCATGGAGACTTATTTATTCTCTCCAGTCTCATGACTCCCAACCATGTAGTCCAGTGAATTTGGTTTCTCTCTCAAGCTCTTTCTCTGTCTCTCTTTTTTTTTGGGGGGGGGGTGGAATTTGGCTAAAACAAAATTTTAAGGGTACTTGGGTGGCTCAGTGCATTCAGCATCTGATTCTTAACTTTGGCTCTGGTCATGATCCCGAGGGTTCATGGGATGGAACCCCTCATTGGGGTCTGTGCTGAGCATGGAGCCTGCTTAAGATTCTCTTTCCTGACCCTCTCCCCTGCTCATGTGCTCTCTTTCTCTCTAATATAAAAAAACAAACCAAAACCTAAAAACTTAAAAAAAATTACTTTCACTTGTTTTTTTGTTTGACTTATTGAAAACAGTTGTGGGGCACCTGGGTGGCTCAGTTGGTTAAGTGCCTGACTTTGGCTCAGGTCATGATCTCGCGATTCACGAGTTTAAGCCCCACATCCGGCTCAGTGCTGACAGCTTGGAGCCTGGAGCCTGCTTCAGAGAGTCTCTCTCTCTCTCTCTCTCTCTCTCTCTCCCCTTTCCTTGATCATGGTCTCCCTTTCTCTCTTTTTCTCTCTCCCTCTCTGAAAAAAAAAAAAAAACATTAAAAAAAAAAAAAGAAATAACAGTTGTGGGCTCCAAAGTCAGAGAAAAGGCTGTCTTTAAGGGATTTAAAGAAAGAAATGGACAGGGCACCTGGGTGGCTCAGTTGGTTAAGCGTCCAACTTCGGCTCAGGTCATGATCTCACAGTTTGTGAGTTTGAGTCCTGCATCAGGCTCTGTACTGACAGCTTTCTCAGAGCCTGGAGCCCACTCTGGATTGTGTCTCTCTTTTCTCTCTGCCCCTCTCCTGCTCACACTCTGTCTCTGTCTCTCTCAAAAATAAATAAACATTAAACAAAACAAAAAAAAAAAAGGAATGGGGGTGTGAGAATGTGTGTGTGGTTTAGCTTCTCTGTTAGTGCTTTCTATTTTTCCCTCCCTGAAAAGATTGTCTAAGCCTAATCAGTTTAATGGGGACATCAAGGGGTCCCTTGAAAGTGAAAAGTTGTACCATTAAAATAAAGGGAGGAGATATGAAGGAAGAAGGATCCCCATCACTTAGCACATGTGTACTTTCTCTTCAGCCGCATCATTGGCACTTGAGGATTAACATTTTCAAAGAGAACTTGGCAAAATATGGTATGGACTCTGTATCCAAATAGTGGAATGTCAACTCTTCACTTACAAAATGGGTATAGTATTGTTTTTAGTTTAATCAGCTATGTACATATGTGAACATCTGGACAGATTTTTTTAAAAGTCTTTAAGAATATGAACTTTTGGACCACTGTTTAGCACAGAGCCTGGCACCCAGTAAATGCTCATCTAATATTGGCTGACTGAGTCAATGGATAAAAGAATGAATCAATGCAATGTGGTCTCTACAATGCATTAATAATAATAATAATGACAGGAAAGAGAAGTCCTAGATGATCACAATAATAGAGAAAAACCCCAAATACCCATTCCAGTATTGCTTTTTCACTTTTTGAGGCCCACACCAAGTTTGGAGATTACTGAAGGAAATCTGCATGTCTCATTTCTTGACCCCAAACACCTGGTTTCTGTGGAAGTCTCCCGTATGAAGCAACTATTATCCCTGCCTTTTTCATGGGCCATGCCTTTGACTCTTAGTCTTGCTTGGGTTATTCTGGCTACTGATATAGACAGGCCACTAGATGGGAAGTGAGAGTCCTGCTCAACTATGCTGTTCAGACTATATGTGGAATGCAAGGAAACGTTCTCTGATTCTATGTGGGAGAAGGGTACAATCAATACCCTTCTGAGAGCTGGGTTTGAATGGAGAAGCTCTTAGAAAGGCATCCTGTTTGGAAGGTGAGAAAAGAAGGCATCATGGAGCTTCAAAGATGCTTCCACAGAAAGTAAGCAAGAGCTGGACAACCATATAGGAACTTGATAGTTATATTCTTAGGCAGATCCACCACCAACACATGAGGACTGGGGTGCTTGAGTGGCTCAGTTGGTTAAGCGTCTGACCTTTGGTTTCAGCTCAGGTCATGATCTCATGGTTTGTACATTGCTGACAGAGCAAAGCCTGCTTGGGATTCTCTCTCTCTCCCTCTCTCTCTCTCTGCCCTCCCACCTCTCTCTCTCTCTCTCTCTTTCTCAAAATAAATAAACTTAAAAAACAAAACAAAACATGGACAGCAGTGATGAATGGAGAGAGCATGGGCTGAGCACTTGACCTTCATGGCTTTCCCTTCCATGACCAAATGGGCCTGCGATTTGTTTTGACAAAAGTCAGTTTGTATTAAGTTGAACCATATGAAAACACCATTTGCACTGGTTAAAATTGGTTTAAAAAGTCAAAGGCAGTCTTTTGAGGTGAAGATGAGGCCTAGATCTGACTTAACAATTTCCTTTATCAACTTTTTCTTTTTGACAGCAAAATAGGTAATTAGAAATTATCCTGGTGATTACAGTGATTAGCATTTTTTAAATTTATTTGTTTTCAAGACAAGAATCTGGTTGGAGCCAAGAATGTCAAAACCTTGGACCGGTACTCAGTGTGCCTGGGGCCGATGGGAACGTATCCTCTATGGGCATCATAATACTCTCAGTAGGATTCTGTTGTTAGTTTATTTATTTTATTTTGACTTGAAGAAGCTGAGGCTTATACAGACGCAGAGCATCAGCTCCCCTGTGGTTAGCTTACTATGCTGCTTCTGCAAGCAAGAAACCCACTTTGCCAAAGGCTTAGCTGATCCTAAAAAATGTTAACATGCTTTCTGCTTAATGTTTGCCGATGGGCTGATCTAAAAATGGCACCAAGGAGGTTACCTATTATCCACAAAGCAAGAATACATTTCAGGACTGAAATAGATTACGGTCAATGGGGACTTGATCTGCTGACAGAAAGTTATATTAGTATCCCTGAGCGATTCATAAAAATAGAATTAGATTTTATGTGGTGAATCCTGTTTGTTTTTGGTTAATTAAAAAAATGAATCTCTCCTTTAGTACTTCCAGTATTTAAGTTCTTTTTCTCTTCGACCTTTTTTCCCACAGTGTTTCTTTATGGATTGTACTCATTTTTCAAAATTATGTAAATCATTCACTTTTGCACGTTTGCAATGGGTAATATCCTTTGTGCTGTAGCCAAATTTATTTTATCAATTTCATTACTAAAAATACCTTAAAGAAAGGTTTTGAAGCACATTGAGATAGAATATGGAAAAACCTAAAATCATATTTTGAATGAAACGTACATTTTTCCCCCCTGTGGTCTTCAAATTCCTAGCAAATTGAAAATTTTTATTGTTTTTTTTTCAACTAATGTATAATGGGTAGGTTGACTTTGTCCTTGTGGTTTACCCAATTTAGCCTTTGTTTAGGACAAAAATATCCTGGCTTGACCAATAGACAAGATAGCCACCCTAACAACAGAGCAAATGTAAAAAGCAGTTTTCTAGCAATGAAAATTTGCAAAAGGATTTAAGTTAATTATTTAAAATTATAATCTAGATATTTATGACTTTAATAGGCATTGTATAATGGGGTTAAAGTTTAAAATTATAATCAAAAGGGGATTTCAGAACCTCATGAGACCATTTTAGATAATTATTGGCTACAATTAACTTCCTGGTTACTATCCACACATTTTGCAGTCATTAAGTGCAGCTAGACTACTCACAGTATTGGAAATCATAGCATTATGAAGCTTCTAAGTTCCAAGGCACATAAAATTGAAGAAAACAGGGAAGTAAAAAGATCTCAAGTCTTTATTGTGCTGCAGTGTTGGTGGAAGGTACAGGCCAATTGTTCTATAATGTAAGACGGATCAATACTGCTGTTTCACTTTCAAGGATTTTGTTATTAGATGCTCTTTCTCATGGTGGAAAAACAAAACAGAACCAGATACAGAAAGATGTAAAATTGGGAGCTGAAACATGTGGGGTGAAATCAGAAGTATGAAAGTGAGAAGAGAAATACTGAATAAGAAGTCTTTTTGTCCATGTCACTTGCTGGCATTGCTTGTGTGTTACCCGAGCACTTCAATTTTCTTTTTCTTTCTTTCTTTTTTTTTTTTTTGTCAAGCCCTAATTGAAGATATCCTAAGATTTCATCATATATGTTGGGCTGATTGAGAGTAATGCCGGACTTATACGGCAAAGAAAGAACTCTGCTGTTTTTTGGGGATTATGGTACTCTGCTTGTTAGACCTAATTTAGCATTGCGTGGTGCAGCCTGATTCATGATAGAGCTGGTCAGTTCAGAAATAGCTACATCAAATATGTACATTATATATGTTTATTCCAGATCAATCTGCTAGCACAGTAGAATAAGCACAATCGTATACTCTCAGCAATGCAAGCAATGAGACAGAATTTGTTGCTTTTTCACTCGCTCACCATAATGTTCTTCCTCAGTTGGAAAGCTCTCCACAATCCGATTATTGTGCTCACTCCATGGAGTTCTTTCTTCATGTCATGAATATCTTATTTTCTGGCTGAGGTTCTCTTTATTTATGATAATAGTTTCATAGATTTCTAGAGGATAAACAAATTTGATTATTTTAATGGTTGAAATACAAATTGGATGTTCAATGGAGGGCTTATGGCTGTTTCGGATCAGCTGGGTGGTCTCATGATGTAAGGCCTAGCTAGGTTCACTCTTAGAACAATTTGAAAGAGTGCACAGAAGAGAAAGGCATTAGCCAGAAGGCTCCTGATACATTCATGGTTGGTTATAGATTAAAATGACAAGAACATAGCTCCACATAGACTGTTAGCCTTTGTAACAGCCATTCATTTGGTGCTACTATTTCCACATATGCATGCCCCACGTGAGCAGGTATAACCTATAATTCATGTAGGAAACTCCCATTTATCTAGGGACAAAAAGAACCAAGAAGCTGAATTAGATGAAAGTGCTCTTTGGTAATATTATATAGTGCTAACATATGTTTGAATCTGCCACAATATAATTTTAGTGTAGAGTTAGTTTTTTATGTTAACCAAATGCTTTGAAAATTGACAATGCATGAGTAAAAAGGGATTCTGCTAAGCACACAAAAAAATAATCAGGAACTCATTCCAAAGTTTAATTTCAATGTTCAGGTTTTTTTTTTTTTTTTTTCACAATTCATCAAGCTGACATTAAAAGTTGCTCCATGCCTCTTTCAAAACTGGTAATTTTAACTGTTCCCTCCCCCACTTAACTCTACCAACCACATAAAGAGATCCGTGAAGCCTGGATCTCAGGCCGTTTGAAGCATTTTGAGTATTGCAAGAAATACATTGTGACAGAAAACATTTTTCAAGGTGGTTGTACTAAGGCTCCTTCCTCCACTGGTTATCTGACATGCATTTCTTACAATGTTGGTTAGAGTCTGTGTTACCTCAACCTTGAATCTAGTTGGCAAGGGGGTGGGTGGGCTCTGTGCCTAGTAGAAGTGATGCTATATGACATCGACGCTGGCTCGTTTGAGACTCCTTACTGGGACCCAGCCATCATGCTGTAAGGAAGCCCAGACCACATGGAGAGACCACAGGTAGGGTATTTTGGCTGACAGGCCCATCATCAACTGCCAGAAATGTGAGTGAGGACACCTTCAAGGTGACTCCAGTCCCAGCCACTCTGACTGAAACCACCTGAGAGACACTGAGTGACAGCTGCCTAGCTGAGTCCAGTCAACCTCCAAAGCCATGAAAGGGATTGTTTGGGGTGATTTGTTATGTACTAGATAAGTGGGAAACTCATTCTTTTTAAAAAGCAGACATACTCGAGTTCAAATACTGACTCGACCTCTTGCTAGTGGGATGGTGTCAGCCGAGATGTTTAATTTCTCTAATTCTGTTGGTTCATCTTATGGATGTTTAATCTGGAATACTGTAAGTGCTCAGTAAACATGTTTTCCTGCTTTCCTCCCACTCTTCTGCCTTCCCTCCGTCCTTTCCTTTCTCCCTTTCTTCCATCCATCTTTCCCTCCTTTCCTTGCTAGAACTCTTTTCCTTCTTTTCCTTCCTATGTAAATTCAACTGAGTACAGCTGCTTTTGTGGTAGGCCATTTCAAACTGGAATATGTTAGTGCCAGGTGTGGATTTAATTGAACCTTTACTTAGAATGCAAGCAGACAGAATTCAGGATGCATTTTTTTTTTCCAGTGAAAACTGCTGAATCACTGGTTCCAAAATCAGCATAAAATATGCTCAGACCTTCCACAGACAGCATGTGTGATGCTATCAAGTGTCTTGGGGGAATGGGGTAAACACATTTTTAAAAAAGGAATGTTTCCATCAGTTCACAGGGAACGTTATCTGAATTCAGTTCAGGCGAAGAATATCTTAAAAAGCTAGATAAAGGAAATGAAGGCGTGAGCAACATGTTATTTGTAGGAATGACATACATTATCTCCTTGGCAACTGCAGGGTGGCATGCAATTTGGCAATCTATGTTGTGTCATCTCAGATGCCTGGAAGTCACTGTTTCCTATGGAAACAAAGGAAAGAACAACATGAGAAAAAAGTTCTGCTTTTAGTATGCTGGAAAATTACTTTAAAACCAAGGGACCCACAGGTTTCCATAGCATAACAAAATCTCAAAATGGCATTAGCTTTTTACTTATTAATTCCACAATGCTTTAGAATATGGATCCGATCCCAATTTTCTTTCGTCCTGCTGAGCTTTATATTCGTGCTTTATGGTCAAATGATGACTCAAGACATTTGGGTGGAACTTTCAATACACCGGTGTTTGGTAAGTCTTTCTTAAACATCAGGACCTCAGCTTCTGCACATTCATTTATGTGTTCATTCAACAAATAGCTGTTGAGTGTTAATTTGTGCCAGGAATTGTGCTAGGTATTGAGGCTGTGTACATCCCTTACCTTATGTCTTATAATCATCCTGGCATATTCACAGGATAGTGTGTCATTTCATTATTTGAAGTGAATCAGTAATTTAGCAAGCATTCATTTGGCCCTGGCCTGGAGAGCCCATTATATTGGGGGTTAAGAGATGGCAGATGTGAACCACAGGGCTACACAATACTTGATGGGGCATGGAACAATTCTTATCATGGGTTTCCTTTGGTCAGTGATTGCAGTGAACTTTTTAAGATATAGTGTCAGCGTGTTTTCATCAACAGCCTCCAAACAAATGGCTCCAAAATATTGTAGTGACCAGTGCTCAATATAATTTCACTTGGTAGGCAATTTGATGAAATTGAATGCTTTAAGTGAAGGAAACTCAGACTGCAACGTGCTGGCTAGAGTCTAAAAGTTTCCACTATGGTGAAATTCAAAGAAGTATCAACACTATAAATAAAATACTATAATGGCAGCCTGAATGGCTTCAGTGGAATGATATGGCTGGTAATGGGAAATTAAAATGTGACATCAGTGTTGCCAGGATCACCAGAGGGGTACTGGGGATTCTTTGAGAATGGTGTGGCAGATAAGAACTTGAGATTTACTGCGGAGCAGGAAGTTGAGTTCAAGAGTCATTTCTTTCCAAGGATGATCTTGCCTCCTATTGATCAGTTTTGTGTCTCCAAAGCATTGCCTTTACTGCATATTCTACATCTACTTTTAACCTCACCATAGCACTAGGTAGGACATTTATCCACATTTCTGAAGTGTATTAAAGAATGGATGTGAGGCAGACGGGTAATGTCCATCAAAGAGCCTCACAAAAGAACCTTAAAGGCTGACCTTCCAAATAGTGATTTCAAGGGCTCTTCTGGCTTGGAGGAGTAGAAGCCATATGCCTGATTTTATAATTCCAATATTAAAATTAATGACCATATTTCACTTCTGGATTTTTCCCCCATAGGGTTTTATTTTAGTGTGTCCTCTCTAAGAGCAATATTTCAGCTTAGAATTTTCTTGGGTTTGTGGATATATTCATGGAAGATTTAAATAGCATTGCAGCTGTACAGAAAAGCTGTTCTAGTGTGTGCTTTGAAAATCAGCTTTTCAATAACTGATAGCTTTAGAACTATGATTGAGAGGAAAAATCCAGTCCTTGTTAAACAAGCTATTTCAGCCTCTGGCTACATGTTTCATGTGGTTTCAAGGAGAGACTCCCATTTCCCATTGCTTTGCTCTTGTACAGGCAGGTTGGTGCTCACCAGCCTCACGCTTTTCCTGTGTAGCAGCAGAGGGCAAGAGGAAGGTAGATGTTGATCTAGGAGGTGATGCTCTTCTATTCAATAGTAATCGTTCAGTCATATTTTTAAACAAGCAGATGTCTGAAACGGGAGAGGAAAGGCGTTTAATTCCAGTTATCGTTAATATTCCAGGATTGACTCATTAAACAGTTCATTAACTACTATAGTAGCCCAGGAAGTATAATCTGGATAGAATAAATGACTGTCATCTGGTTTTCAAGTGGATTTAAATGCTCTGCTTTTGGCTATATAGCTTTGCCAACTACTTATCTCCTGAGACACATTGTGTGAGACTCATTTTTGCTGTTCTGAGTGTACAGGAGGGAATGATTTTGTTGTTGATTTATTTCAATACAGTTTGCTCATCTTTTATTTATTACTCGTTTGACTTATTTTTATTGAAGATCTCTTAGTGCTTGGTACTGTGCTAGTTAGTGGGGAAAGGAATACATAAGAGCCCTGCAGCCCTAAGGAACCCGTATTTGGGAGGGGCACGCACACAGTATGCTACATGGTAGGCTAGGAAAAAGCATAAAATGCTGTGTAAAGGTATAGCAGTTCGGATTAGCATGTCTGTGGTGGCGTATTCTGATAATGGTGGTGGGTGTGTCACATTAAATTTCTCAGAGAAATCAATAGCTGAGTACTGCCTTTGAAAGCATAAAAGGGAGGCAGCGAAGATGGGGGAAAGAAGGCATGTGCAAGGATCCGGAGGCAAGACAATACAGCTGATGCTTGTAGAACTAAATGATGGCATCCTGCTAGAGTCCAGGTGTTTTAATTGGGTTTTTCCCAAAGCAGAGTTCTGCTGCAAGGATTTGTGCCCAAGCACTTTATTTTTTTAGGCGATCCCCAGAAGCACTGTGAGGAAAGTAAGATGGAAAGGACAGAAATGCAATAAAGTATGATTAATGAGCAGATTTACCACTGTGTACTCATCATCCTAGAGGTTCTCTCAGAGTATGTGAGGAACACACGTCAGAACTGTCCCACCACTGACAAAGAAGTCAGGATACTTATTTACCAACTCTTGCGTCTTGTTAATTAGGATTAATCAAGGGATGTTAGCTTTCTTGAACTTCTAGTCCAACCCTCTCCCCACATCAAGCTTCTGTAGACAGAGTGCCCCTTAGTCAGAGAAAAGCAGCAAGCCATCATCTTGTCTGGAGTAATATACTGGATAAACCAAATAAATACAGACCAGTCACCAACAGCATACGCTACACGAGGATACCCGGAGTGGTTAAGCGGAGGGTTTGAAAATAATGGGGAGATGAGACTGACGGGGGGGGGGGCAGGGCCCAGATCACGTAGAGTGTTACGCTGCCATGTAAGTATTTTAAGGTTTTGGTTTTTTCCCCCCTGAAAACAGTAGAGTTCCAACTGAAAGAATATAAGCATGGAAGTAATGTGATCAGATGTACAATGCATAAATACTATCTTAGTGGGGAGTAGAGAGAGGGAAGATTCATAAGCGTGTGGGTCTGAGAATGTTAATAGCCTGTGCAGTAGCCAAGTGAGAAATGTTGATTGCCTTTATAAAGGCTGTGAAGAAGACTAGACAGATTGGACAAATATTAAAGATATTGGACACAAAAGAATAAAGCAGAAGTAGACAAGAATAGTAGAAGTTCCGTGGCTTGTATAGCTAGCTGGATAGTGTGCCAGTCTTTAAAATGTAGGATACCGCAGGAGGGATGTATTTGTTAGGATAAATACATTGGGTTCATTGCATATGAACAAATTGGTATATAGATTAGACTTTGGTCAAAAATGTAGGTTCCATAAGGGTAAGAATTTGGGGCCTTTCCTCCACTTTTGTATCACCAGAGCCCAGAACAGTGTCTGACATATAAATGAGCATTCAATAAATATGTGCTAAATAATTAGATGAATAAGTGAGTGGATATATGAGTGAATAAATTAAAATTTTGGTATGCTTCTAGTATATCTGATTGATATCATCGTAGATATATGGGACTTCAGGTTGGAGAAAAATTTGGGATGTAGACATTGATTTTATAATATTGATATAAAGATGGCAATCCAAGCCACCGGACAGGTTTATTTACCCAAAGATTGAGAAAATTGAGATGTCTGAGAGTTGAACTGTATGGAAAGATAGCATTTTAGAATTAAGCAGAAGAAGAGACTGGAGACTGAGAAAGGAAAGGGGAACATGACTTGCTTGTGGAGTTTAGGGGAAAAATTTAAAGAATATAGAAGTGAGCAACAGTTTTAGATACTGCTGAGACCGTAGGTAAGATACATATTTTAAAAAGTTCCTTTTGGAATAATCCACAAAGAGTTTCAAGGGAAAGATAGGAGGGGGTATAAAATAACAATGGGTTGAAGAGTAAATAACAGGTGAAGAAGCAGGAATAGTAAATGTAGACAATTTCCCCCTAAACTGGCAGTGATCGAAGAACAATAGCTGAAAGGGGTCAGAAGCTTGAGGAATTTTGGATGTTGACATTGTTTACTTCTTCACTTGATCTTAGCCAAAAGGCCGAGAAGTGATCACATTGTTCACTTCTTTATAATGCAAGAGAAATTTTAGTATGTTGTATGTTGGGAAAGTGCAAATATTTTTTAAATTACTAATATAATTCAGTAGAGCAAAATCACAGGATTCCTGATTTTATGTCTCTCTGCAAGCATCCATCAGCCCAAAAGGAACCCTTTTAAACAGGAGCCTTCAGTTATCTCTTCCTACAGTTGCCAGATCTGGGCAAGTTGGGTTTTTGCTAGTTCTTAGCACTGCTCCAAGGAATGGAGCTGATTGTCTCCATCTAGAAATAGGAAATACGATGAATTTGGAACAGAGCACAAAATGTAGTGTTCCTGTATATTTCCAACCCTTTCTGAGGTGTTTAGTTACAGTGTTCATTAAATATTTAGTTCTATTGAAAAAAATATAGCAAATATCTGAAGATAGAAATAATGGAAACTTGCATTGTAATATTTTACCTCAGAGGGACTATCCACACTTCTGTCTTAGAATATGAAATAACAATATAATATTAATATTTAACAATTATTGATTGTTTACCATGTTCTAGGTAGTGTGTCAAGGGCTTCACAGCACTACCCATCAGTAACTCTAAGTACTTTTCATTATTATCCTCATTTTACCCAGGAGAGAAATCGGAAGCCCAGAGGAACTAAATAACTCCCCCAAGGTCACATAAGTAGTATTTGGCAGAATCCGAAACTTCAATCAACGTGCTTTTAGAACCTATGGTTCTGCCTTTGGTTTTTAACTACTAACGTTCTACCAACAAGAATGATAACGAAGATAAATATTTGGTAGCTTTTGGTTTTAAGATTCATTTTATAGATGTGTGTGAAGGGCACATTTTTCTTGCTGCCTACCAGGTATTTGGGTCATGTAGTTTCCGGCCTGCTTGGTTGAAGTGGTTATCTTGGTGGTATACATTAATGTGCTGATGAGCCATTTACCATAAATTGCAACTCAGCTACTGGTTCAATTCATGCTAAATTTGCAATCCGCCTTTACTGAAGTGCAAAATTGTCTTTCTTGTCATAAAGTGGTAGAACATGCAAAATAGTCTAATACCTTATTTTCTAGCTCAAGTAAGATTATCTAGGCTCCAAGAAAGTTTTAAAACATTCACTTTGGATGAACAGCTGTTTCAACATGAGAGCCTTGTTCGATGTTGAATGGTTTTGCTAACGCCCCATTGGAAACCATACATGGCACTTACTCTTTTAGGACAAATCAAATTATTTCTGGAGAATATCTGAACAGCTTCAGCTGTTTGGGGGGGGGGTTCATCTGTTTGACAATGTAAGACCTACCAACTAGGGTCATGGTGGAATATCAATTTGTTCTGACCTAATGCATTGTTTTACTGTAGATGGAGTAGATTTGTAATGAATCGTGTTAAAAGGATAATTCAACATATGCTTTATGACCAATTGGCTGTGCTTCCAATCGTAAAGACCAGAGAAATGGATTGATTTTCAAAATATAAGAGCATACACAATAGGTGGCTTAATGAGTCCTTTTCTACTACCTACACATATGTATACACATTAACTTTATACCTAATTTGGCACATGAATTGCTGAACTTCATTAACTTTAATTACTTGTAGATAACTACATGTTTGGAAAATCATTCTCAAATCAGGAACTAGAGCCACTGTTTATGTCGATACCTTATCTGGGTTACAGTTAAAGTTGCAATTGCAGTGTCTTATGTGCTGGGGGGGGGGGAGAATGTTTCAATTTTACCATATCATATATTTGAGTAGTATATTTTTAAACGTCTTTTGAAAGTGCTGTATTCCAACTTAAGAGAAAGTTTGTCAAAGAAGGTTGGGGCACAGCTTCCATCTTGCAGAAGATCATCATATAGAAGATAGTCTAATACCTTTGAGTGGTGTCAAATAGTCTAATAAATTTTGAGTGGTGATGTTGATTCATTTTTAAAACAGTTCATTTTAAAACAGTTCAAAATCTACAGGGGCAGTTGGTTAAGCACCTGACTTCAGCTCAGGTCATGATCTCACAGCTCATGAGTTTGAGCCCTGGGTCAGGCTCTGTGCTGACAGCTGGGAGCCTGGAGCCTGCCTTGGATTCTGTGTCTCCCTCTCTCTCTGCCCCTCCCTCACTCATGCTCTCTCTCTCTCTCTCTCTCTCTCTCTCTCTCTCTGTCTCAAAAATAAATAAACATTTAAAAAATCAAAATGTAGAGATACAAAGTACTATCTATAATCATATTATGACAACCAAGCATCAAAGGAATAGGAAGAATATAAGGAAGAATGGGAGAGAGAGTAATCTGTAAAAACTCTAGAACAATTTTCACATAAACTGGAAAGGCAGGACTAATCAGAGAGATTTTTTTGTGAGTCAAAGCATAGTACAATGTTTAATTTATGATAGAAACCAAATAAATGTAAATAAAATTAAAAACCGAGCTATTTATAATGATTTGGGTTGTTGTGGACCTATTTCAGGTAAATTCTTTTCTGTTTTCCTTCAACCCCATTAACCTATGCATTTGCTATTATAGGCAGTGTCCAGAAGTGGTTAAAAGTGTGGGTGGGTTTGGGATTCACATCATGACTCTAACCCATATTAATTGTCTGACCTTAAGTGCAGTACCTAACTTTTCTAGGCTTCAGTGTCCTCATTGGAAAAAATAAGACTATTAATACTATCTCACAGGTGATTGCAGGAAATATGTGAGGTTATTTGTGAAAACCATTTAGTGTAGTACTGGGTCCTTAGTAAGCACTCAATACATTGTAGAGATATTGATGGATATTCATGATCTCTGTCTATCAAGTATTAGTGTTAGTATTAGACATTACTTATGTTAGAGTAGCCCTGAATGTAAAGCATTGCCTTAATTGCCCATTTCAAGACAATATAAAAGTAAGAAAAGAAAAGGAAGATTTTAGAACATCCTCAAAAGATCTCAAATTTTAATGACAAGGAAGTTTCTCAGCCTTCCTTATCTTGATGCTACTGAGAGAAATCTTCAGAATTTGCCCCACTGCCATAATGTACTTCCTTCCTTTCCCCTTCCTTCCTTACCTGGTTAAACCTCACTGATTCCTAAAGTTTCAGTTTATGTCTCTTTCTAAAAGTTACTTTCTCAGCAATCAGGAAAGGTAATGCACTTCCTAATTTCTTTAGTTTTCCTTTATAGCACTTACTGCTTATTATAATTTCTTTTTAATTCCTGAGAGAAGATGCCAGGGCTGTATTTTTTTCACCTCTGTACTCTCAGTGCTCAGCAAAATACCTTGAAAAATTGGACACTCAGTACACTCAATGCATGTATGTTAGGCAAATTCATAATGGGGTAAATCAATGCTTTTAATAAGTCCTTTATTGCTTATGAGCTTAATCGTGAATCTTCTACTCACTTCCAGCAAGAGATGAAGCATGGCACTTGAGCTCTTTCTCCTAAAAATAAATCTATTGGAACTATTATAAATGTTCAGATTCAATAGGCCAACATTGTCTAATATTGCAAAGAAACTCAGACTGTTTTAGGTAAGGTTCTTGGCTCATCAAAGGCTTTCTTACACTGCATAGCTATGATTTTACAAAGGGATGTGACTGACAATGCTTGAGCTTTGAAATGTTTCCTTCCAGTGGAAGTATACTGAGAATCTGGTCTTGATAAATTATTGCTTTTTGGATAGTGCCCCTGTTGCCTTTGCTAATGCAGATAAAACTGTGACTCAGACTACTTGGTGTATCAGCCTCCCGGAGGGTTGGCATGAACCTGAATCCTTCTGGGTGGCTATTTCTCAAAGCACGATTTTGTTATGATCAAATCATAACAAGTCTACATTAAGAGAAAAAGCATTGTCCGAATGATTTTGAAGTTCAAATGTAATTTTCTGAATATTTTGAAGCTGAAGCAGATCATTTCCACAGAATGATGAGCATGCTTTAAAAAATAAATTGATTTGGCCACCCAAGTTAGGGATTTAAAAACGTAGTGAGATTTCTTTTGCAATGATTTGCTGGATATCTATGTAAATTAACTCTACTTTTAAGGTTTAAAGAAATCTGGAAATGTGGAAAATAAAGCTTCTAAATTATATTATTAATGACACTTTTTCAATATTTAAACAAATAAATGCTCTGAAATCCACAACACAGAGAGAGAAGGTGGTCTTCAGGGTCATACATTCAAGTTATAATATGAAAAGAGGCAAAAATATTTAGGGAGAAGTATTGGGTAGTTAAGAAGGATCTGGAGCTGGGGCGCCTGGGTGACTCAGTCGGTTAAGCATCTGACTTTGGCTCAGGTCATGATCTCGCAGTTCGTGGGTTCAAGCCTCGCGTTGGGCTCTGTGCTGACAGCTGGGAGCCTGGAGCCTGGATTCTGTGTCTCCCTCTCTCTCTGCCCTTCTCCTGCTTGTGTTCTATCACTCAAAAATTTAAATACATACATACATACATACATAAATAAATAATTTAAGAAGGATCTGGATCTAAGTCCAAACTAGAAGATTTAAAGCCTCAGTTAACCACCAAATTCCTCAGATGTGAGTGAAAAGAAGCTGAAAAGAAGAGAAGATGGAGGCATCTTATGTCTAGGCAATTAGGACAGTTTAGGAAGAGATTGTAGATGATCCGTGGTAGATATATAAGCATTTTTATTCATCAAGAAAAATTAAGAATATGACAAAGAAATCAATGCTTCCTTCCTGTCAAAGCCATCTCAGTTTCTTTGAATGTCCTGTAGCTTAACTCTATCTAGGATTTGGGATTTTCAGAAAGTTATATTCAGTGTAAAAGAGAGAAGAGAACAGACTAGAAACAAAGAAAATATCTAAAAAGAGAGTTGCAAGTTTGTTTAGGTTTTACTTTTTTCTTATGAGGTCAGTTACTACTCACCGTTTTAAAAAATCTTAAAGTATATGTGCCTCAAATTGAATTTTATTGAAGTTAGATAATTGTTTAGGCCATCCTAACAAAACAACATAGGTTTAAACAACATCGGCTTAAACAACAGAAATGTATTTTCTTATAGTTATAAAGGCTAGAAAACCCAAGATCAAGGTTTCCATAGGTTTGGTTTTTGGTGAGAGCTCTCTTTCTGGCTTGTAGACGGCTGCCTTCTTGTTGTAGCCTCTTTTGTTAGAGAAAAAGAGTTCTCTGGTGCCTCTTCTTCTTTTGTAAGGATACCAGTGTTATCTGATCAGGGCTTGACCCTTGGGACCTGAATCAGCCTTGGTCACTTCGTTAAAGATTCAGTCTCCAATACAGCCACACAGTGGGTGGTTAGGACTTCAACATACGAATTTTGAGGGGTCACCGTTCAGTCTACAGTAATGATTAAAACCTCTTAACATTTTGATTATTTTACCTTCTTTGGCATTTGTTGCCTTCTAGTATCCCAAGTCTAGTGCCTTCACTGCCCCATTTCCTGCATCCAATTTCAACGCGGAAGCAAGTCCTTTTGACTGCTGTAATTAAAATAAGATGTAAAAGAGAGTGATACTATGGTGCCAGACCAATATATCCACAGATACAATGCTTTTTAATATTCCATTATATTTAGAAAGTGGGCCAGCCAAACGAGGTTGCCAATGTTCTGTGTATGTGGGTGTGGTAGGAATATCCTCCTCTAGGTTGGAATATAGTGGTTCCGCAGTCTTTGCTGTTTCCCTGATCACTAGTTTCCACACTTCACTAATACTTGGAAAGTTCCAGAAAGAGACCAGTGATCTGATATAATACAAGAAATACTTTTATGGACCCCACATCATTTTGGGACATTGAAATACTTGTGGCTATAGTTTTTCCTGCATAGAGCATGATGTACGATTGTGGTAGCTAATTAGTTAAAAGCATGTCAGCTGAACTCCACTTGCAGAAGAACCACTCAGCAAAAGTTAACCATTGTTGCTATTCTTGCTATTGCCATTTACTTCCCAGAAGAGCTTTTTATATTTGTCTTACATCATACATTATGGGATTTGCTATAGTGTTAATACTCCACATTTACTGTGTCCAATATGTATTTTAACTTTGTAGTCCATTTTGTATTTCCTCGTATTTATTTCTCATTTCAGCCGGCAACATGCTTTTCATGACTTTCTCCTACACCATAGACTGCCCTTTGCTTCAGTGTTCTCCCACCTTTCTAGTTACTAGAAACGGTGGCCATGTTTTTATAGAAATACAGATAATATCTTCTAAAAGTTCATTTACTGTGGTGATTTATTTATGCGTGATATACCTTCTTGTGGGGACCACAATCTCATTATCTGCCTTCTCCTGGACTATTTCTATGTAATGTTCATTTGATGCCTACTAGGTGCTGGACATTGTAAGTGCCTTACATGTATTATTTTATTTATTCATTATAAGGAAGGTACCATTATAACTCCCGTTTTGGCAAAGATCTTGAGATCTTGAGGTTTTGAAAGGTTAAGTAACTTGCCAGATATCTCAACGCTAGCAAATGGCAAATTCAGTGCTTGTGTCCAGGTCTGTCTGATTTCAGAGGCACACAGTCCTAATTATTTAGCAAGTGTTTCCCGATTTCTGATCTCTGATGATTGGCAATAACATAACGAATAAATAAGACTTTCTGCAAATATGATCTGAGTTTTTAACTAGCTCCCAGATTATTCTTATAAACATTTAGAATGACTATAATGCTGCTTCTCGTTAACGAGCAAGAAAAAATTCATGCAGGTTAGTGTTTGCATTCGGATAAAATGAGTGGAGTGTGCTTTGCCCTCTACCCTCTCTAGGGTTATGTTGGGAGCATTGGTGGATGCACCTTCTGAAGCAATTCCAGGTAGCAGTTCTGGTCAAGTCCACTTGATCAAGCTGAGAACTTCTGCTCCGAGTAGTGAAATCTCTGGCAAAGAGATTTCCTCTGCTAGAGCAATATATTTAATAGACAAATCTTGACAAATAGGAAGAAGCACTGGGAATCACTAGGAAATAAAAGTAACCACCACCTTGCATGTCTTCAAGAAATCCTAATATTTTAAACTTTCAACGTCTAAATATGTAAAGAGAAAAAGAATGAATCCTTTAAGCTCTTGTTCTCTGGTAATTTCAAATTGAAGACATAATTTTTTTTTCTTTATCCCAGTGCCTAATATTGAAAGTAGTATTTCCATAGCTTATGGAAATACAAACATTGAATTAAATGCTAACATGGGGAGAAAATGAAATACAATAAATAGAGTGCTCAGCATTTTCCTTTCTGCATTTTGCTGTTCAATGTATGATAGAGTCCCCTGGTAACTATTTATGAAATATTTAGCATGTTTGTTTGGAGGGGATGTTTTTCATTTCTACGCAGCAGCATTTTCTAAAAACGCTAATGATAGTCCTCAGTAAATCATTACCTTGGAGTTTAGTTTCAGCTGCTCTACCATACTTGTTTATTTCCTTATTAAATAAGATATGTGGCTCACCCCTGCAGCCCTGTCAGATGGCCTGGAATAAATGTCTTTCCATTATTGGATTTTTAAAAAAATATTTGACTCATTGATATTCTGGAAGATAAACATGTTCATTACTAGCCTTGTTTGTTTTTAATTTAGAAGGGTTAAATTACATTTTATTAAACTTCATTAGCTTCTCAAGCGAGCCATATGAATGTAGCGTGTCTTCTGCAAAGCTCGCCTTAGTCACTTTATCTCATTGCTGCTAGAGTAATAAATTGAGATGAATTTTCTTTTTGCAGTTGATAATACTTCTCTAGAAATCGTGTCAGATCACAGTCATGATTGATGAATGGCTTGGATTTGCTCCTGTTTGCCTGTTGCTGCTTGAATTTGTTGGTAATGTTTGAGTCTGCTACCTCGCATCTCTGTCCCACCAGTTTCCTTGCTTTGGGCTGTTGTGACTAATGACAAAATGATTTCAAGCTAAACCATTTTTTAAAATTCAGATGAAGCCTAGGTGCTTTCTTGTTTGCAACCACTGTGTGTCTGCTGAATACTGACTGAACAGTGATGAGGCCACTCAAGTCTCAACCTTACATCACTCTGACACGTTAGTTGTTCCAAAGTTCGAAGACTGTGTGAATAGTATTCCTGGTGAATCCGGTGCCAGGTAGGTCAGTTGACTTCTCACTCTTTTTGTGGTTTGTCATCATGGAAAATGACAACTACTTTTTACATAGTAGACCATGAGAATCAGTACAAAATAACTTGAGTATCGTTTGGGTACCTGGCAGAAAGCGAAGATTTAAGCCCCAAATGAGTCTAATTCTGCTTTCCTTTATGTGTGTTCTGATATATGAATATTGAGACACCTTAGGCATTCTTAGTCAGACCTGGGGTTGCATCAGGGTAACATGCACCTTAGGCAGTATCTGCAGTAGTCTAGAAATCTGCTCCATAAGCAATGGAATGATAATCTGGAGGTCAGAACATTTTTGATACTTTTCCTTCAATTACTTTCATTTGAAAAGAATCCTGATTCTGTAATATATCCATTTCAATAAAAATTATTAAAAAATGAAGTAGGTGCCTGCTGTGTGCATTTGCCTACAGTGATTAATAAGGTAGTCTTTATACTCTAAAAGCTCACTAATACTTTTAAACTGAGAAAAAACAGAAAGATTTGATCTTTGTTTTGGAGTGGTAATCCTAGTGGCACACTTCCTGCTGCTCCCTCCATTTTCATAAAGTCTCTTGCTTCTTTGATTCTTTTTTCTATTTGTTTTTTAATTTAAATTCAAGTTAGTTAACACTAACTAACTGTGTAGTTTTGGCTTCAGGAGTAGAACCCAGTGATTCATCTCTTCATTATGATACCCAGTGCGCATCCCGAAAAGTGCTCTCCTTAAAGCCCATCACACATTTAGTCCACCCCCCCACCCACCTCCCCTCCAGTCTCTTATGGTCTGCCTCCCCCTCTGGTTTTATCTTATTTTTCCTTCCTTTCCCCTATGTTCATCTGCTGTGTTTCTCAAATTCCACATATGAGTGAAATCCTATGATATCTGTCTTTCTCTGACTTATTTTGCTTAGCATAATACCCTCTAGTTCAATCCACATTGTGGCAAATGGCAAGATTTCATTCTTTTTCATCACTAAGTAGTAGTCCATTGTGTATATATATACCACATTTTCTTTATCCATTCACCAGTCCCTGGAAATTTGGGCTATTTCCATAATTTGGCTATTGTTGACATAAACATTGGGGTGCATGTGCCCCTTCGAATCAGCATTTTTGTATCCTTCAGATAAATACCTACACTTGGGTGAGGAATAAAACAATACTCTTAGCTTCTCCTGGAACAGGATGGTTTGAATGTAGGTGAAGAACCAGATTGGTGAGTGGTGGTATCAGTCAAATGTCTACTTGTGTTTATGATTCTTTTTTTCCAGTCACTTTAGACTGATCCTATCTCTTTTGCTTTGGGTCAGTTCTTTTTTTCTAGGCATATTCTTCAAGTCTATGCTTAATTTCTGTGATATTTATAGTAGATGTCATGATAGTAGATGTCATGAGAATATAATAGTATATGTGGCCTGAATATAATTTTTAAACCATTGAAAATAGAACTCATACAAACATGAAATGGACGTCTGTCAAAGTTTTGTCCAGCTCATTAATTAATAAGGGAACCACATAAATAGTAAAACTGGTTTGAAATCTTTTTCAGGACTAAAAGTAGTCACTTTAAAGAAAAAGAGTGCTAGGATAAATACCAGGTTAGATATAGAAGTAATTAATATCATACCGGGCAACAGTGATCTTTTCTACTGGACTGGAGTCTACAAGTTAAAGTCCACAGTGTTTGCACTTGAATCCAATATTACACAGCGAAATCAAGGTCAAGTAAATTCCCCTACATGCTTAATAATCCTTGGGTGGGCTTATTAAACAATGCTCCATATGACATTGAAAGAATATGCTGTAGTCCTTTCTGATTTCCAAGTCTTGAATAAGCATTTTTTTAAGTTCATTTATTTATTTATTTTGAGAGAGAGAGAGAGAGAGCCAGGGAGGGGTAGAGAGAGGGAGAGAGAGAGAATCCCAAGCAGTCTTCGCACTGTCAGCATGGAGCCCGACAAAGACTTGAACCCAGGAACTGTGAGATCATGACTTGAACTGAAACCAAGAGTCGGATGCTTAACCCACTGAGCCACCCAGGCACCCCTAAGTCTTGAATAAATTTTTAACAGTGTTATTGGCTATTACAAGTACTTAACTGACTCAAATACATAGGTGTAGTTTGTTAAGTTTTTAATGCCTCCACATTTGTTTATTGAGGGGCTGTACAACATGGTAAAAACACTTCAGTAAGTCACTTACTGTATGACTTCCAGCAAGTTATAACCTCTCTGCTCTACTGTCTTCTACTGTAAAGTGAGGAACTGCAATTTTAGAATTTCTCCCAGTTTTAAAATACAGTTGTTTTTTAAGAATGGGATTATAAAGGGCAAAATATCTTGGTCCTTTAGCTGGTGTCTGTAGTTAGGCAACAGGGCCCCCTAATGGTCTTTGATGAATTCTGGGTAGGTTGGCCTTCCACTTATCCCAGAATGTCTGAGATGTTCTCCTCACTAGAAGTTTGGCAATATCTTATATTAGGACCCTTGATCTAATTGGTCTAAGCATGTTATCTAGTGCCACAATAATACTGCATAACAAATAAGTACAAAATTTCAGTGGCATACGTAAACATTATCTTTTAATCTCAGGCCTGTGAGTTAATTGAAAAATTCTGTTGATCTTTATTAGGCTTGGTTGGGCAGTTCATCCTTTCTCAGCTGAGAAAATTCATGTGTCTAGTGGTCATCTAGCTGTTGGATGACCTGGGCTAGCCTCACTGGGGTGACTGGCTCTCCTCCAAAGGATCTTTTCAGCAGTCTAGTCCTAGCTTGTTGTTGACAAGTGGTGTTGATGACAGTGTTTTGAAAGAGAGTGGAAGCAAGAAGTCTTAAGGCTAAGACAGAAATGGCACACCATCATTTCTGCGACATACTGTTGGCCAGAAAAAAGTTATAAGGAAGACTGTGGGGGAAATAAACTCCATCTCTTGATGGGGGAGGAATGGGAAATTCATATCACATGGGGCATGACTATGGAGAAGGAGGAAAAATTGGTGCAGTTTTTGTATTTAGTCAAAGATACAGAACATGATTCACATTTGGGATTTCAGGAAGTTCCAGAAAGATACTGATCTGGAGGGAAAGAAGACAGAATCCTATAAATGTTCTTGCACTTTCTTCTGGGGCCCAGCTAAGTCACTTACAGTTAGTTTCATTCTTTCAGGTCTTACTTTTAAAATTCATTCAGCAGAACTAGAGTTTTGTGGGTTTGGGGCTAATTACTCCATATTACTGAGGCAAGGTCATTCTTAGTACTCTACCAAGCGCTCCGTGAATGGTGAGATTTTGTGGTCTGACTGGTGGGAACAGGCATTATTTCTGGCTTTGTGTTTCAGGTACTTTCTTCTCATCCTTTTAGGGCATTCTTTTTATGGCCAGGTAGTACTTCACTCTCAAACTGATCTGTGCTTAGCAAAATAGTCAATGGCTACTCTCTGATTTTTGGAGTTCTATCTCTCTCTTATTACTTACTTATTATGTATGTATGTATGTATGTATGTATTTATTTATTTATGTACACTTCTCTGTTACTTTTTCCTGTGAATTCTAGCCATCTTGATTTCCCCAGATTTTCAGCTCCAACTCCTCAGTTCAGGGAATCTGTCATATTTCTCCTGGATTCTCCTCTCCTCTACCACAGCATGGAAACACTTTCAAGTTTGTTTCTTCTCTCTTGATGATTATGATTTTATGTCATCCAGGGCTCAGAGTCTTCAAAAAATAATTGTTTCACATATTTTGTCCAGATTTTCTTTTCTTTTCTTTCTTTCTTTCTTTCTTTTTTTTTTTTTTTTTGTCATTTATACAGGAGAGTAAATTCAGTCCCTCTTACTCCATTTTGACCAGAAGTAGAAATCTCTAATTCTTAGAATTTAGTTTTTGGATTAATATGAGTTTTTAAAGATTTGGGGCAACCTAACTTCTGGTGGAAGAAGACATTATGCAAATATCAGATTATACTTGAAAAATATGTTTCTTTCCTGTTTGTTTAATTGATCCTTTCTTACTCTCTTCCCTTCCCTTCTTAATATATTCAGCATTTTACTACAGTTTGATCTTCACTATATTTTACTTTTTGTTATATTTTTGATTGTATTGTGTGCGGGTATGCATCTTGTCAATGATAGGGTTAGCTCTCTTAATGTTGTGGATATAACTTATCCTTCCGTATATTCTTCACTGTGTGTATGACATTTCAAAGTTAATGTTAATCAATTAACATTATTCCTTTACGTAAAAAGGGACTCAAAATCTGAGGATTAATTGACATTTACAATGTGCTTTGTAGAGGAAAAGTGTAAAAGTGCAGGGTAAACAATGATACCTTCAGCTTTTTTTTTAAGTTTATTTATTTTTGAGCTAGGCAGAGACAGCATGAGCAGGGGAGGGGCAGAGAAAGAGGAGAAAGAGAGAATCCCAAGCAGACTCCGCACTGTCAGTACAGAGCCCCATGAGGGACTCAAACTCATGAAACCATGGGATTGTGACTGAGCCGAAACTAAGAGGTGGACACTTAACCGACTGAGCCACTCAGGCTCCCCTGGTATCTTTAGCTTTTATGTTGACGTCGATTTTGGTTTCAATTTTCTCCATCAAAATTAGGTGTCATATGTTAGACTACAATTTCTCATGAGTTTGACTGCAACCTGCTTAGAAGAATACTCCAGCCTGACATGAAGAATACTTTGTAAACCTCTCAGATCTTTGACTCTACATTTTGTGAGGCTTTTACTCTTTCTCTACTTAGCAAATTCGCAGTCATAATTCACAAATATATTACATATGGATTAAACACATTCAACCTAGTTGATGGGTGTGGTATTGAAAAAGGATTCTATTTTTAGAATAAACATTTCTCCGTAAAATGAGCTCTCAGTTAATTGTATGTGATATTATCTGTGACATTTCTTGTATGCTGTCTCCTTCTAATCACCCACCTGTGAGCTGGTCTTCTTCCTCTCTCTCTCACCTCTCCTTCCTCCTCTTTTCACTCACCACCTATTTCATAAAATGGTAAGAGGAGAAGGTATAGAAAGTAATTACAATATACCCTTAATGTAGCTTAGAATAAACGTAATTAAAGAGGAAACATTTTTGCAAAAAACTCATGGTATATTCTAAAGACAGACATGACTATTTTGGGAATCATTTGAGCAATTATTTTCCTTCATTAGCATGGACAGTCTATAGTTGGCTATCCAGTTACTTATCGTGCCTGTCAGAATATAAGGAGAATTAATTTTAAACTTTATCATGCATCTTTATTCAAATATAGTCTTGTTCTACACATAAAATAAAGGGATGAGAAAATAAATGGATGAGTTCCATTTTGATTTAAATACTCTTTATTGGTAAATAGTTTGAATTCAGATATTTATGCAATGATATGGTGATGCTGTTTATATGTCTAATATAAAATTTTGTTTAAAACTAGTGTTCCTTTGTATATTCATTATTGTGGTGAAAAAATAAAACGCATTAGGCCTTCCAGATTTTATAATAATGTGTGTGCGTCCATGTAAGATTATGAAAATAAGTTTCAGGGATTTGGAAATTTAAGCTTTTGGAGTTTCCTTTTTTCAAGGAATGTCATGCACATATATATGGTTGTTATTGTTTTTCTGTGCACAAGAGTAAGTACAGTTCTTGCTGTTTATAAAACAGTCATATATAAAACTCATTGAAGTGTATACAACCTATCACAAAATACCATTTACAATAAAACTGAAGAAAGTTGTATAGCTATCTTCATGAACTTCTCAAATAAAATCAAGCATAACTCTAGTTTAGAGCTCTAATAGCCAAATCTTTCTATAGATCTAACTTCTGACCATTTATAAGAATGGAAATATTTTGAAATAGAAGATTTTGGATTCACTTTCAAATGTATTCATGTTTTTTTTTTCCTTAGGTATTTTTAAGCTTTTACAGTAAGCTGAATGGATATCGTATATGAGTAAACATTTATATCATAGAAACAACTAATTTTAGTTATTTGTTCCCTTTAATTTTGTATTAATTTACATAGGATGACATAATCATTGTAATTTTTAATATACCTTTTCAGAACACAAATGCCAATCTGAATATGAGAAAAAGAACAAATGCCTTGGTTCACTCTGAATCTGATGCTGGCAACAGAACTGAGGTGGGAAACCATTCGAGCAAATCCTCCACAGTTATTCCAGGATCTTCTGAAGGCACATCGCAGTCTTACTTAGCTTCCAGTCCAAACCCATTCAGCCATGCGAATGCAGCCGAAACAATATCTGCTGCAAGAGCACCTCTCTCTGCTCCTCCCTCTACTCCTGGGAGAACTGGGGACGTGCCCCAACAGGCTTCTGCTGGACCTGCTTCTACCCAGCGTGTGTTTGGATCAAGACTGGAGCGAATTAAGACCACTGTTAATACCACAGGGGCTTCTGGGAAGTTGTCAGCAACTACTCCTCCTTCTGCCCCACCGCCGTCTGGGTCTGGCACAAGCAAAATAGACAAATATGCCCGTATTCTCTTTCCAGTAACATTCGGGGCATTTAACATGGTCTATTGGGTTGTTTATTTATCTAAGGACACTATGGAGAAATCAGAAAGTCTAATGTAATTTTGTCGCTAGAATAGTTTCCTAAAAGATGATGACCTTAATACAGAATGCCTTTTTACATGTTTTTAAAGATAAACCATTATTCTTTATTAAAATAAAAAGCCTATGTAATTTTTACATTCAAAAACAATCCAAGCCAGTTATTGGGAGAGTTAATCCATCCCTCAGTGAAGAGAGAGTGAGCCATCTTTCATTTCAGAAAAATGATTTGAATAGAATCAATTCAGCATTCAAATTAGATGAAATACAGACCATCCTGGAAAGTTGGGACAAGAGAAATAGGGCTATTAGAGATACATGGTTCATATTTATGCATTGGAATTTGAAAATAGACTATGACATTTTTAAATATACACTATGAATATCAACCAACAACCCTAAATTTCCCAGTGGCGCTGCCCTTAATCAGAATTGTTTATTGGATATCCTATGCGGTGACCTTTGGAGATTCTTCTAGTATCAGCAAGAAAAGGACTTTCTCTATTACATGAAACATTTTTTAAAAGGAAAATGGAACAAAACAAATACTGACTAATAGAGTGAAACCTCTGCTGCGTCAAAAAACAAAAACAAAGGCCAGCGAAGACATGTTCCCTGTCTTATGTTGGTCAAACAGGACTTAAAACACTTGACTTGAAAAATCTGTGCTTTGAGCCAAAGTTTAACTCCTTGTATGAATTCTTTTTGACAGTAGTTCATTCAGTTATGTATTATTTCAACATATAGTTATTCAGAGCCTACTGTGTTCCATGCACTATGCTAGACACTGTCTCTCTAGGAAAGCTCTTTCACCTTAACCTATGATATTACTTGAATAGTAGAACAGTCAATGCATGCTAACGAACCATAAACTAGCAGAGAACATTGCATTCTTTAATGGAAGAAATTTATTTAGAGTCTGACAACATATTGAAAACATCTGTTTCTCCTATACCGATAGAGGGTAACACGTTAGCACAACCTTAGCAATTGACTTCAAAATACATGAAAATGTGTACAGATGGTTCTCTAAGTAAGAAGCACTGCCTACCAGAGAATAAAACTCTAGGCACTGTAAGATCCTATAAATTATCTGTCTCAAATTTGATCAGAATAGTAGGATAGAATTTGATCAGAATCATCACAATTAGGAACTCAATACAAGGCCTTTTAGATGCTTTTCCAAACATAGATCTATTTTGGCTGGTGAAATGCTAATCTTCTGGGAAGTTTTTGTGTCTGTAGTTTTGTATTTCTGGGAAGTTTAGTGTTTTGGGGGGGGCAGGTT
This sequence comes from Lynx rufus, assembly GCF_022079265.1. Taxonomy (NCBI): domain Eukaryota; kingdom Metazoa; phylum Chordata; class Mammalia; order Carnivora; family Felidae; genus Lynx; species Lynx rufus. The sequence goes on along the minus strand of NW_025814845.1, from coordinate 36,400,794 downwards.
TTGTACAGTATCACAACTAGGGTATTTTAAAATTAAAAGAGTAGCCGAGGAATGGAGCAAAGAAGAAAACTCATAGCCAAGGGGTAGGATTCTGCTGACTCTGTTAATGCAATTTATCAGGATTTTCATGTACTGACTTTTCTTTTTCATTAGGTAGGCTTAACAACTTAATTAAATTTCTTGCAGCTGTCTTATGACACTAAATCTAGGTCTAGTTTTTTGTTTTGTTGCTTCCAGATTTTTCTTCTATTCTTCTTTTTTTCCTGATCTAGGTTGTGTGAATGAATGTATTCTGGATGTTTGGGGGAACATTTTGATAAAAATGGCCACTTTCCAAGCAAAAATCTCTTATTTTTAGAAAAGAAATATTAATTAATTGACATTAGTCTTTCAGTTATTACATTGCCTTGGAATGATTGTATATGAGAACTGTAAAATGTGCAAATGCCAAATATTGTGAGTCATATCTGAGGATACCTTTTTTTGCTATCACTCTAGGTATATCCTAGAATCACTAACAATTTTAAGGCTGAAAGATGCTTTAGAATTCATCCAATCCAAGCCCTCATTTATAAATTGATACCAATAATATGAGGCCAAATAAAATTTGTACATATGTAAATATTTAATGAAGAGTACTTGTATAAAAAAGCTTATCACAAATTATTTTATGAATGTAAGTAGATTTCTAGCCTTGAGGACAATTCTTGAAATTGTGGTTGGAAGCTATGATTGTTTATTATTCCAATGAAAAGACCTTATTTCTTTAGTGAAGAATATGCTCCTTACTTATTCATTGGCCTATTCTTAAGAAATATCTTATTGGCTTCTTTTTTAAAAAAGAAATTCTTCTATAAATTTTACAGATTTTAAAGGGATAAAAATCAATGATATTAGATTTGTAGACAAGGGATCCAGGTGAGCCTATGGTTTTTTTTCTTTGTTTGTGAAGAAGATTTTAGGACAAGTCAGGTGGCCCAACAAAGAGAAAGGGCAAAATTAACCAAGGATTACTTTTTTTTTTAAATTTTTTAATGTTTACTTATTTTTGAGAGACAGAGCAGGAGCAGGGGAGGGGCAGAGAAAGAAGAAGACACAGAATCCAAAGCAGGGTCCAGGTTCCAAGCTGTCAGCACAGAGCCCAACCAGGGGCTCGACCCCACAAGCTGTGAGATCATGACCCCAGCTGAAAGTTGGACGCTTCACCGACTGAGCCACCCAGGAACCCCTAACCAAGGATTTTTAATTGTTAATTTGAAGAATAAATTGATCAGAAAGGAAGTCTAATGATTAGTACAAAAAGGGATTATTTCATTTGTACACAATGTTCATAACAATAACAATAATAATAATGCATATTTTATTTTCCCTAACTGCATTTCATCAAATTAAGTCATAGCTAAATATTTTATTTTGGTCATCATTCCTATCTCTCTAATAACTCATAGCTACATTAAACAAAACACTTTTATGAAGGACCAGTCACTTTTCACCATGAGCAAATCTTGCAAGAGTCATTAGGAGCGCTCAGAGTCTTGGTAATTTGTGAAGAATTCTGGCTCAGAATGGTGACTTTGTATGGCTCTATCTTCTAAAGATGAAATTCAGAATTTTCTTATTCAGAACCAATATCTATTTTCTAGCTTTCAACTCCAAGTTGGTAACTAACTCCTACATAATTACTTCCAATTTACTCCAGGCATGACTAGGTATAATAATATATTTATATGATTAATCTGCAGCTAAAAATGACTTGCCCTTGTTAATATACAGAGTATTTGAGCAGTGTATATTTTAAATCGGACCCCACAAACCTTGAATTAGAGTAGGCAGAAAGTAGAGTCACTCTCTTACCGATGGAAATGAATCATAGAGAAGCCAGTGACAAAGACTACAGCAAGGGGCTGGAATTAACTTTGAAAGGTCGTTTTTCAACCACATCACCTTAGCAGTGACCATGGTTCAAGCAGTAAGTGTGATATTTGCTTGTGACTTATTTTACCCATGAACTGGTCAATTCTGCCTAACCTAGAAAAAAATACCCACTCCCCACTCTCCCATTTTCCAATGGTCCCCTCTTCTAGATTTGTGAAAAAAACCTCCAGTGAAAAAACACCAGGTGGAGAAATGGATGACCTAATTTCAAGTTCTGACTCTATTGTGGTTTTAAACGAGTCACTTAACCTTGCTAGGCTTGATTCCTTATGTATAAGAGAATGGGAGGATTAAATAATATCTAAGCTTTCTTTTAATTTTAATATTTTCTGCTTCTCTTAGTACACTAAATACAGGCATATTCTTAGAATGGATTACACTCAATATATTAGAATAGGTACACTCAATACTTTGTGCCACAAATAGATGTTTATGGGGGAAAAGAAACTGATTTGGTTTTACTGCTTAATTACTCCAAGTTCATGACTTGAATTAAACTACAGTTCCCTGACCTTAAAAAAAGAACAAAAACAAAACAAACAAACAAACAAACAAACCCCTCTCCATTTAGATTAGATATTTTCTTCTCTGTGGAAGATTTTACTCTTAAAAACTAAAAAAATATTGGTCATTTCTCTTTTCTGGGTTGTTATTCATCTTTGCTAAATGGGTTCCTGCTCCATTTTAGGGACTGTGCTGATTTTTAGGTATACATAGAGAAACGAAACTGGTTCCTTTCCTTTTATGTGGTCCCAGTCTGGTAGTGATAATAGATGTGTAGATGAGTAGCTATGGATTGTAGTAAGTGCTTCAGTAGTATAGAGGAGGGCTAAAACTAGGGTGATATGCGTGAGCCCTCACCTGAAACAAAAAATATATAGAAATCACTAATCAGGATAAATGATATTTTGAAAGAGTATTTAAAAAAATCAAACTTGGGGCGCCTGGGTGGCGCAGTTGGTTAAACGTCCAACTTCAGCCAGGTCACGATCTCGCGGTCCGTGAGTTCGAGCCCCGCGTCAGGCTCTGGGCTGATGGCTCAGAGCCTGGAGCCTGTTTCCGATTCTGTGTCTCCCTCTTTCTCTGCCCCTCCCCCGTTCATGCTCTGTCTCTCTCTGTCCCAAAAATAAATAAACGTTGAAAAAAAAATCATTTAAATAAAATTTAAAAAAAATCAAACTTGATGCAAAAACCTGTGATTAACAAAATACCCAAATTTTAAGTAAATATAGGATCAGTATTAATACTTTTTTTCTTTTGCATCAGGCTTTACTGTTGTGCAGCATGGTGCTGATACAGAGGGTGGAAAAGGATGCACATAATTTTTTAACTTGGTTTATAGTGTGGAAAAAAGAGTGATGGCAGGGAAGGCTTCACAGAGATGATATTGAACTGAATTGTGTGGAAAAATTTGGAGTTCCAGCCCCTTTGCCTACTTCTACAAACAAACAAACAAACAAACAAACAGCACATTTTTTCCCACCACCTGAAACATGAGGAACTCTTACCACAAGTGGTTCCAGGTAATAGGAAGAAGGTGAGTTAAGGGAAGTGAAAGATGTTCATGTAGGAAAGACCTGTTGGGACTGGATTAGAGAGTTTTGTGTAAATTAAACAGATCGGGTTTGATCCTGGATTAGTGGCAATTTATTGAAAATCTTGCAGTATAATAAGATGAAAATGAATATGCCAGGCTTCTATTTTAGAGAAATCACTTGATTGCTGTACGAGCTGTGGAAGGAAGGGCCATGAATCTGGCAATAGTACAAGAATTGAGAAGTCTCATTTTTCTTTTCTCTCTCAGTTCATCTTTGCATTTCATTTCTTTTTTTAAATCCCAATGACTTCATTGTCATTTGTGGAAATGATACATAATTGTTAAAAGTGAAGGCAGGCATTGCAGAAATGTACAGTCTCAACATTTCCACCACCAAGAAAGTGTTAATATTTCATGAATATCATGCCAGCTACTTCTGTAGAGATACGTGTTTGTATAGAAGAATAGAGTGATCAAAAGACAGAATTTCATAAATTTAGGAGTCAAGTATTTCACATGTGAAAGTTGTTAAATAATTTAAAAACCATTAAATTTATGTTATCTAAATATAAGATGGAAAAAACTAGGGTAAAACTGGAGAGGTTGTTGAAACTTAGTGTTGAATCAAGCAACACATGTCTTTTTATTCCACATTTCAGTCTTTATTTCAGGAAAGTTTTTATCCTATAGTGTGTCTAAGTAATTTTTCTTTCCAAATGCTAATTGTGTTAAATCTCTTTTGCCTGTATAACTATTTATAATATTCTTTATCATCAATTTTGAATTTTTAAATTTGTTGTCAACTTTTGTCAACCCTAACCCAAGTGAGTATTCAGTTGTGTTTATTCTATTTTGTGACCTCTTATGTAATTTTTAACTTCATAATGGTTTTATTTTTTCCATTGCTTTCTTGGTCTGTGCCATTTCATTTCTTGGTCTGTGCCATTTCATTTTTTCATTTCTTTCTACTACTTTTACAATCTATTAAAATGTATCTTTTCTTTGAGCTTTTCACTCTAATATTAATGAGATCATGCCTATAATTTATTTGAGACTATAAATAAGTACTTATATAAACTTTTCCTCTGTTTCCTGAAAAAAAAATGGTCTCTGGTATGAACTTCCTTTGCTTTTTCATTGCGTTTTTGCTTCCTTTGCCTATGTTTCAGGCTGATTTCTTTCTATTAATCACTGAATGAAGCCAGCTATTTACTGAACTCTATGTGGGCAGTGGTGGGAGAATGAATCAGAGCAGCCCACAGTAGCTATTTAAGTTTCAGGTTTCAAGCCCACCTCCCCAAATCTGTTTTAGTTTCTGCCCAGGGACCATATTTTTCTCTATTTTTGACATTCGGTGCTCCACGTGGCTCACAATGTAAAACTCCCTCAGTTTTACTTTCTCTGTGTTGTTAGCCCTCTAGTGATTGTCTCCTCTCCCTCCCATCTCACACTTAAATGCTAGTCGTCTGGATTATCCAGCAGGCTGTTTCACAACTATCAAATGTAGTCTGTCAGCATTTTTTTCCTTATCCCCATATTCCACCATTTGGAGATATATAATTGGAATTCTCTGGAGACAGATTTTGTTTTTCTCTTGCCTGTCCACTTTCCATCTCACGGAGGCTTCAAACAGTCTTTGAAGAATGTCTCAGAACTATGACACTTTGTGTAATCTACATTCTATCCAAGATATGTGCCAGTGAATGTCTTTTCTCCGGTTAGTGCAAAATATGTCCCTGTTTGAAAGCTATTTATCATAATTTGTTGCCAATTACTTATAATTACGCATGTGGTTTCATTTTCTTTTTTTTTCATTTTTTTTATTATTTATGTTATTTTTGGAAGTATTTCATCGGAGAGCAGTAAATTATAAATGCTTTTATTTCACCATCTTAAACTGAATCATCATCTATCATTTATATTTCCATTAGGCCAGGGTTGACCAGAATGTCTTTTACTGATATTTTTTGGCTGGCAACCAGAGCTATGTGGTTTTCCCCTTTTGTATATCAGGTGTCACTGGAATCAGATAAGAAACCTGGATTAAATCTGTGATAACACAGTCAATAGAAAACACTTCCCTTTAAGGGAGGGAAAGGAAATTATAATAGTAAGAAATAAATATTATTGCAGTTAACCTTTGACTGACATATTCTCTTTTACTCTTTTGTATTTGTGAGCAGTATGCGGTATTCCATCCATGCGGATGTGTGCTGATAAAGTGGAACATGTATGTTTTCATTTTACTGATTATGTATCCCGTTTTCTAGTTCAAATATACACTCAATCAGAACTTTCATATTTCTAGATATGTAAAATTATTGTTGGTTGATGAGATAGAGTTTTATAACTTTAAGGGAGTTTTATTGGAAAATGAATCAAAATCTAGTCTTCAGGTAAAGTCGTACTTGATGCTATAAGACATTGAATGGACACAGTAAACAGGAGGTTAAATTGTTCGCTTGTTAATTCTTTAATGATGAAAGATCCTTAACAATGTTATGTTAAAAATGTTGAGAACTGAAGAAGAAAAAAATACTCTGTTTGGTTTTTCAATTGTAGTGTTGCACAAACAGGAAAAAAAATCTTATCTGCTTGCTCTTTGAATAATTTTAAATTGTGTAGTTGCACAATTAAAAGTATTCCTCATTCTGGGAGTATAGACAAATAATAATGCATATTTTATCATATCATGAAAACTAAATTTGTTATCCTTTGAGCTTCATTATTCTTGCTCAATCAGAATAGCAAATAATAAAGTGCGATAGTTTAACCAGTTTAAAATTTGTCAAGAGATACAGGTGTTTTGATTACATGGGAAGACAGTTTTCTTACAAAGTACACACTTTTTGAGCTTATAGAAATCACATTTGACCCGTGAAATTGATGATTTTATTTTATGTAAGAGTATTACATAGTCATTATGATTTTATTTTTGCAAATTTTTTTTATCATTTTATTTATTTTTTCATCATGATATGTATACTCTTTAATCGCCAGGTTTTTACACATTTGTTTTAAGAAGAGGGAAATATTGGCTTTGTATTTTAAAATAATTCATTAGGAAATTATTTTTTTTTAATGTTTGAGAAAGAGAGAGCCAGAGCATGAGCAGGGAAGGGGCAGAGAGAGAGGGAGACACAGAATCCAAACCAGGCTCCAGGCTCTGAGCTGTCAGCACAGAGCCCAACACAGGGCTTGAACTCGCAAACTGTGAGATCATGACCTGAGCTGAAGTTGGAGGCCCAACTGGCTGAGCCACCCAGACGCCCCAGAAATGATTTTTAATGACCTTAAAGCAAACTTCTCTTGCTTCTCAAAGCTAAACTTAACTATTCATGGTAATAAACCTCCTTTGCTTGTTAAAACAAAATTGATATGTGAGCGTAATATTCTGGAATAATTCAGGTTTTGATTTTCCACTAGAGGATGAGTATTTAAAAGAATAAGCATTTAAATTTCTATAAAATTTGATCATAGATACTTATATTTTAAGATAAATATGTTGGAGCTAAACTCTGGGATCATTAAAATGCAAACATTGTATCTAATCATTTTTTTCTATTTAAATTTAAAACAATAAACATGAATATCTTTGGAATTGTTTTTTGCTTTAAGAACTTTTTTCTGTACATAAATATACTTTTTTTAAATTGGCCACAGTATTGTTTTGGACATGATATTTCACTTTTGAAGTCTTCCCTCATTCGTGAATATTCCTAGTTTTCACTTACCTCTAATTCCCTGCGTGACCGATACCGTTGTCTCGATTGTAGTTTTGCGAAGTTTTCATGGTCAGGAAAATTACTTGTGGGTGATATGGACCTGAAGAAAAGTTAGAGGACCCATGATATCTGATGTGGTGTAATAAAACCTCACGTATGTGGTTTTGATTGATTAAAGGGAGATCAAATGTATCTACATGTCATTTTTATTCTGATGCATCCAAATGAATACAGTATAGCAATCTATGACTTAATTCTAACTCGTGAGACCAAAGTAAATTTCTAAGAAACTGAATGAGGTTAACTTACAAAAATAAGTGAGCTTATGTTTTTCAATATCTAGCTCAGACTAATAGGTGTAATTATTTTGATGAGATGAAATGCTTTGAACACTCTGATGCTCTTAATGAAAGTTTTAGTTTTGTTTTTATATTTTATAATGTATCATGAAATATTTTGAATGTAACCCTCCTTGTTCTGAAACAATTGTTTTCTGAAGAAAAATTTAGGCTTTTTGATTTGTATTGTTTAAAAAAGAGAACGCACCTGAGAGAAAAAAAGGACCACAGATTTTCCACAACACATATAAAGACACACACATTCCTGTATGGATACATAACTAATAAAATACATAGTACATGTAGTATTCTTTTGTTGTTGTTCGCTTTTATGACATAGTAATTAAATCCCTTCCATATTTAACTGTACTTGTTCATTTATGGACTGAATGTTCGTGTCTCTCCAGCATTGCATATGTTGAATCCTGTCCCCATATGATGGTATTAGGAAATAGGGCCTCTGGGAGGTAATCAGGATGAGATGAGGTCATGAGGGTGGAGTCCTCATGAATAGGACTCATGTCTTTATAAGAGTCACTCGAGCCTGCTTCCTCTCTCTGCTCTCTGCCATGTGAAGATACACTGAGAAGTTGACTGACTGCAGCCTGGAAGAACTTGACTGTGCTGGCTCCCGGATCTTGGGACTTCCAGCTTCGGAACTGTGAGAAATACATTTCTGTTGTTTAAACCACGTAGTCTATGGTGTTCTATCAGCCAAATCTAAAGGGAATTCTCTACTCCTAGGAGACCATTTCTATTAAAATTTTAATATTTAAAGTGTGTAGCACCTTTGTTGTGTAGTGATTTGTGCAATGCTTTTTTCCCCCCATAGATCACACTGAGCACCAGATCCTATTTCCAATGGAACTGAACACTAGATAGAAAGTGCCTGCCTTTTATTTTCAACATAATATTATTTTATAATATTCAATACTGATAATAGAGAATATAAAATAATGTAGAAGGAAGAGGAAGTCAAAATCAGACAGAACTATTCTCAAACACAAATATAAATAGAGATATAGGACAAATAAATTAATGGAACACATAGAGGTATTATTACTTTTCAAGATGGATTACTTCAATTGTTTAAATTATCCTAATTTAATTCATTCTTATCCTTTGTGAAAAATTTCTACACAGTTCATTTTTGAAACAGAATAGTTGAGAGTTAATTTTCTTTCTGACTAATTGGAAGCTGGAGATCACTCCTGGCCGCTTGATTATGAAAAACACTGGGGTATTTCAGTAATCATGAACTTGGTTGCCATGTTTCCTAACCTATATTATCACCCCCTGTGCATTCTGAAAATTAATTTCTCTCACAAGAAATATGACATGAAAGTCTTACCTATATTCTAGCATGATTTCTTGAAGTCAAGTCTACACCCCTCATGTGAGTACTTAGATGCTATCCCTCTCTTTTTATTCTGGAAAATGTCAGATATTGTCATCTATTTCACATTGGTTTGGCTAATGTTCTCATTGGAAAACTCTTCAGGGTAACATTCATCAGCTTGGTATTCTAGGCAAATGGATTCATGAATTTGTATCATTAGTGTTAAGATAAATGCTAATCAGTGGCATTATTTATTAAGTAAGGACCATATGTCTGCTTGTGGAATAATATTATTGTCAAGATGCCCCACGTGCATTTATCACTTGAAAACTAAACAGACTGATACATGTGTACTCTTAACAGGGGAAGATATCTCCATTGGCACATTACTCCAGCATTCTGATACATTTCTATTTCTTCCTTGACTTCAGTTTCCTGCATTTTCCCTACTAGTCTATAGTGTAAACATAATATAGTATGATATCAAAACTCTTTCCCTTGTAGTTTATGGTATCCCTAGCAGTGCCATGGACAGAACAAAAATCCCTTTTCTTCTGCATGCAAAATGGAAAAGGTAAAGGCATACTTCCATTTTTGTATATTTTCAAGTATATACTTTTCTAACCAATACATCATACAATATAAAACACTCTAACATAAATGAGAACAATATTTTTTTCACTCATAAGTAAGACTAAGTCTAATGTTTCTTTTAGTAGAAAAACAAATATGAGGTAAAAAGCTATTACTCTTTATTTTGGAAAAGGTTGCATTGTGAATAGAATAATACCTCTGGCCACTCTAAGAATAAACCATACATAGAATTGAAAATGCCCTGTAGAGATTGTGCTAACTGAATTATTCAAATACTCCCTCAAAGAGCAGACTTAAAATGCTGACATTCCTCATAAAGGTTGAATGATACCTAATTCATTTTTCATTATACAACTACTCCTTGCATTTCTGCTCAAGTGGTGGCCTTATTTCTAGCTCCTTGGGCTCATCCCTTCAGCCCTGCCCATTTTACATGCAGATATCAGGCTATTTCTGTTCATTTCACACTTGCTTTAGCGTCTCTATTGGCTCCCATCACCTTTGGGACAAAAAAGGAATTCCTTACCGTGACATTCAGGGCCTAAAACAACCCAACTCTAATGTCACCTTCATCCTCTCCTTCTACCTGTTTTGTGATCTAGCCACCCAGGACTATATGAAATTCTCTAAACAAACATTCTCTGAAATTCCCTTTGTGCCTTTTCAAGCTAAATCCTTTTCCTCGATTGCCTTTTTCCTGCCCTTGTTGACAACCTCCTATAAACCACAGCACTAATATTTCCACTAACGGAGGCCATCTCTGATTCTTCTTAGTGGAATTAATCCATTTCTCCTACTTACTCTTTTATAGTATGTTTCGTATTAAATTACAATTTTTGATAACAGATCCGTTTTTTATTTGTAAAATAAATAAAAATATGTATTGATTATATTTGGGCAAAAAATGAATAGGCCAGGCTCCCGGATCAAAAGTTTACAGTTTTATCTTGTAAGTATGACAAGATTAAAACCAATAAGCCCATTGTCTTCTGACAAACTGAGGTTCCTAACATAGTGTTTGTCAATTTGTAGGTTTAGTTTACTGGGTAATTTGAATTTAGTTGATTGCCAAAGAGGATGCCAACAGTATGCCAGCAGTAGCTTTCAGTTTATTCATGCATCTTGATAAAAATAATACTTAATTATTTAAAAGAAGCAAGCAAAACAAATTACTTCGTAGAATTTCAATTTAAGATTGTGTACTGTGGCCAAAACAACAGTTTTTACTGCTCTCAACTAAAGGTATTATGATAGCTCTATAATCATAATTCTGATATTTACTTCACGGAAATGGGAGAGGGATTCAAATGTGTATATTTCAAAGTTGTAAGATTGTATATCTTCTTTTTCTTAAATAACAAATATAACTTTAACAAATATAGCTCTAACTTTCTTAAATAACAAATGTAACTTGCCTGTCTTTTCCTCACATACCACTTGGTAAGAGAATATATATGGAAAATAAAAAGGATCAATTTCACACTGTGCATCATGGTTAAAAACTCCTCTTTATACCCCTGAGAATTTTTGTTTGTCATTTAAGTGCTCAAATACATTTGTCATTCTTTGACAATGATCATGCTTTGAATTATAAAACATGCCTTCCTCAGACAATACAAATGGTTTTGAAATAAGAGCTCAGATAATTAATTGTAGGATAGAATTGGCTCCACTGGTTTCATAATTGACATTACATTGTTGTTCTATGAAAACCTTATTTTAGTAATAGTATAGTAGTGCATTGCTAATGGCACGCTACCACGTACCAAACTCCTCTCTGTAGTGCGAGCAGGAGCAAAAGTATGGGATCAAGCAGGTAAAAGGGTGAGAAACAGTGAGAAACAGTGAAACACAGGTAAAAAGTAGTTTGAACAAAGTTCCACAGTGGATTTTAAAGTTGGCCAGGAGTACAAGGAAATGCCACACTTTAAAAGGCTGGGATGCTATTCCACCGTTTTTAGATCAATTTTCAAGTCTTGTACAACTGAAAGTTAACCTTGGGGCACAGAAATCAAGTTTAGATAATGGAGAGGACAGAATAATGAGTCTTTTTTAATTAATATAATGTGAAATATATTTAAACTTGTTGTCCTCGTTTCTGAATTGTTTTCACAGAAACACAGATACTTAGTATAACACTACTGTGCACACTAACTGCCGCTGCTGTTCTAACTAGCCTTATTGAGTGTTGTTGGTTTGTGGATATAAATACAATACTAATACCATTTCTCTTATCTGATGCCTGATTGGTAAGAAATGACTTCCTTTGAATACAAATTGATCTTTATATTGTTACGTAAGAATAATTTCAAAATAGAAAGGAAGCTGTGGAAGGAAAAAGAGAGTAAGAGCAGAAATGGTCTGAAGATATAAAGTGTGTCAAAGCAACTTTAACCCTTTTAATTTTGTATCCCTCATATTAACATGCCTTCCTCTTTGGGAATTCCTAACTATTCCTGGCTACAAATGGATTACATGTAATCTAGTATTTTATTTTACCTTTGATGTTTCATTATTACTCTTAAACTTCTTTTTAATGTTTATTTATTTTAGAGAGACAGAGACAGAGTGGGAGTGGGGGGGAGCGGCAGAGAATGAGATGGAGACACAGAATCTGAACAGGCTCCAGACTCTGAGCTGTCAGCCCAGAGCCTGACATGGGGCTCGGGCTCATGAACCATGAGATCATGACCTGAGCCAAAGTTGGACGCTTAACCGACTGAGCCACTCCCATGTTCCCATTGTTACTCTTAAAACTACATTATACATGCTGGCAATATTGTATGGCTAGGAGATTATATACAAGTTGAATCTTTTTTAACAGTATTTCTTAATTGTTCTCTTTTGATGGAAGAAGGCTGTCAGATATTATGTAAGTGATCAAATCATATGTATATGATATAGATATATTTTTGTATTAGTGGTATTGATTTTACTTTCAAATTTAATCTTTCTTTATAGTGTCTTCATAGTTTTAATACACCTTGCCATCTGATATGATGAAGCTGAAAATATTTTTGATGAGTTTAATGGATGTGGGCATAAATTATTAGGCAGGCAAACACATGATACTGTAAATGGGAGACTACAAACTGAGACATGTAAGATGACTATATAGTGCCTCACTTACTACTGAAAGGTTAGGTTAGGAGAGATTGGTGGTCCAGGGGCTCTAGATTCATATGGCATTTTAATAATGTCTGACGTTGGGCACTATTATTTAATCTCGCTGCTCAGTTTTCTCACTAGTCAAATAAGGATAATTATCTCGAGTGGTTTTAATATTTAAGTTAATTGATTCAAGTGAATATGTTTTGAAAAGTACCTGGCACATAGTTAAGTGCTCAATTAACGTTGGGTGTTATCCCAGTTATTTATTGCTTCTTAACAAACTTCCTCAAATTTTGGTGGCTTAAAACAACTATTTATTTATTTCTGTATTTATGTATGTATGTATTTATTTATTAATTGTTCTGTTGACTCATCTGAGTGGCTTGCCCTTGGACTCTCTTATGCAGTTGCAGTCAATTAGCAGGTGACAATGGAGGCATAGGAACGTTATTTCACCCACAGGCCTGATGTCAGGACTGAGAGGGCCATGACCATGGTGGCTACTTGAGGATTTCTCTCTTTATGTGGCTATCTTGGGCTTTCTCATGACATGAAGTTTCAAAGGTCAGATTTCTTATAGGGCAGCTGGATTTTCCCAGAGTAAGCATTTCAAGAGATAGGAAGTGGAAATAGTACGTCTTTTAATGACCATCCTACAAATTGGCAGAAATACGGCACTGGCACCATATTCTATAGGTCAGAGTAGTTGCAGAATCCTCTCAGATTCAAGCAGAGGTAACATAGACCTTACCTCTCAATAGGAGGAATATCGAAGAATTGTAGCCATCTTTAATCTGCACTTGTATTAACATTACTAGTGGTCTATTTAATGAATGTCAACATTTCATGCCTTTTGGTGGTAGAAAACCACTGTGGAATTTGGATATATTGGCCCTAGATTGTCCACATTGTGATATTTACAAAAAGGTCTTTGAGTAAGTAACTTTATAGTCAGCACACAGTTTCAGTTTATGAAAAATGGTTGAAGCTATTATTTCCCTTTCGTCTGTGTCATTTGGTGTGCTGTTGTGTCCACTGTTACAACCTAACAGTCAAACACCCATCCTGAGAAGAGGATATAGGAGAAGAATCATTTATCTTTTAATAAAAGCTATAGAGATTACATATCTCTACATTTATAACACATGAAACAAGACTCTGAGAAAACTGGGTCACATATGTTTCTGTCAGCAGGGTGTAAAAATTAGAGGTCATTCAGGTTCCAGGGAAAAGAATTACCCGGGCAAAGCAGCTTCTTCCTAATCCTTAGCTAAAGATAGCAACGCAATTAAATAAAGGGACTATGAGTTTTGGGATTGTGACAATGAAGATGTTGTATCCTGCTAATTTGACACCATCCCCTTAACTGTCCCCTTGGTTAACCAATTAAGTAGAAATTTGAAACAAGGAAAATTTTAGCTTTTGGGGTGCAATTTCACAACTTTAGAGAATCTATATAAATGAGAATTTCTTAAGATATAAATAAATGGAGATGTCAGTTCTGTCAAATAACTTGCAAACCATTAGTTTAAATGAAAAAAGAAAACCAAAAACTTGCCAGGAAACATGAAGTAGAGCCTCTCAAAGAATCATGAAGATGGTCAAGTTATAGGGATGTGTAGCCCAGTATCATAGATTAAACACATCTTATAGGCACTAATGTAGCTAGAAAATTATTTTAGACTTGAACCATTTTTTGATCAGGACATATGATTTTATGAAATTTTATCCTAAATTCCATTGGTTCTATTTTTATCCTGTTTAAATCAGAGGGTTACAGTATGGTGGTCATAGAATCATAACACAACAATAAAAAGTCAACTTCCAGGTAGATGATTAATGTAAACACTATGAAGTATATTAATATAGTACAAATAAACACTTCTTAAACACTTTTATGTCCTATCCATTTCCCATATTCCACTGTCCACCTCCGTATCTCTGCCTCCAAAAGTCTCCATAAACGACTCCCTGAAACCTATACCATGTGCCTCTCAGGTTTTCCCCTTCACTGCTGTTCTTCTCGAGTTTAATTTTTCATCATATTCTATTATGGAGAAAAGAACCAGTCTGGCAACTGACAAAATCTTCTTTTGAGTGATCTAATCTCCCCTTCTTTCCAACTTTGATTTCTGGGTGGGATCAAAACTAAGAAGTGGGGTGTAGCAGTGACTATTCAGAGATATAGGAGACAGAGTTATGAGAAAAGAAGAGTGTTAAGCACAATGTGTCCCTTCTAACTTCTGAGATTAAGCTCTGTGAATGAACAAAACAAAATATATGCGACTAGATGTAACTACAAAGGGAGGGAGAAAGATTCCCAAGCGGGGTCCTCACTGGCCTGGGGGGGAGATCCAGAGTTCGTTTCTTAACTGACTGAACCACTCAGACGCGCCCAAAATTTATAATTTTAATTAATCTTTTCTCCTTTTTAAGTGTCCTAGTTTGGACAATATATTATGTGGTTACCATAATTAATAACCTGGCATATTTAGGAGAGGTGAGATACACAGCCAACTTGTAGCTCGCTTTGCGGTTACAGGCAATCTCAAAGTTCCCTAGTGACCCAGTGGGATGAAGATGTCACCGAGAGAGCCATTGAGCTTGCCAAAAGGTTGCCGTGACGTGCAAGTTAAATCCTGTGCAAAAGAGACTGCATTACACTGAGGAGCGGGAACACTTAACTCACAAAACCTTTTGCTGTACTACGGAAGGACGTATAGGAGAACAACACGCTTCACCATGCGCTTTTTTACTTCTTCTCGTGGTGTGATTGGTCAATTTGGAAAGAGAGCGTTGGCGTTGTGACCCGCCTCTTTCTTTCCTCTTAGGGAGGAGCTGCCCACAGGAAGTGCCCAGTTAGCTCCACCCTCCAGGCTGTAAGGTTGCCGGGCGCCGGTTTTACCGCTGCGCCATCATCGCCGTCGTCGCCGTCGTCGCCGAGTCGGTTGGGTGCTGTCCGTGGCATCGTTGGTAAGTCGAATGCTGGGGTTCCGAGTCAGTACGCCTGCAGTTTATAAGCCACGGTCTTCAATATTTTCTCCGGCAGTTACAACGGAATATTTTGGTTTTCCTGCCGCTTTACTTTTATTTCTAAAAGAGAGACGTTTACATGTCGGACTCCTCACACCCCGACATCCAAGATACAGAGTGGGAGTAAAGAGAAAATGAAAAAGAAGAATGCTGTGTTGGATAGCGTGGAGTAGAGCTTCGGGCACGCTTCTGGCATGGCTACAGTGGGAGGTGTTAAAAACTTTGATGATCCCGGACTAGGCGCTCACCACGTATTTTCCGTGGTAGTGGGTTGTTACAGCTCATGGCGGTTTTTTCCACTGGGGAGTGGCTGATTGTATGAAAGTAAACACCCATTTGTTTGGAGGCAAGTCTACATGCTTTCGGCTGTAAGTAAAGGCAGGCAAGCTTTGGGGGTGCTCAGCAAGCAAAATCGGACTAGAAGTGCAGACATCCTTACTCGATGCATCCTAGTCAAACTGGTAACTGCTGCTTGACCTTAAACGCGGATATATAATTTTTTTCTAAGTAGCCTTGTGTGAGACAAAGTTTTGGTAATAAAGCAAGCCCTTTTCATGTGCCAGCCTTTTTTAGGTGTCTGTGTTAGCTGTACGTGCTGGAAATGTTTAGGGCCAGGCCTAGGCTGGTGGCACAGAAAGTCTCCTCAGATTCTCATCCGCTTTTATGTTTTGACTCCTCTTCAGAGTCAAGGGAAGGAGTGTTGGAAGAACAAATCTAGGAATCATATGACTTGTCTATAGGTTTATAAGTTGCTCTTACCTTTTGATTTCAGGTGGCTCTGAATTTGATCGTTCCATACAGTTGGACCATGACTTTTGATTGCTGAGATTCAGACTGGGACTCCATTCATAGGAGATTGATGGATATCAAATTAAGGAAGAATAGGGGTCTTTACTGTAAAGAGCATATACCTTCTCCTTAAATTGAGGATCAAAAATAAAATGTTACAAAAAAGTTGGCTTAGAAAGCCAGTAAAAAAAAAAAAAAAAAGGGCTGTGCTTGGAATGCTCTGGCTCTAATAATTGATCTTGCTTAGGAATTTAAGGGGTTAGAGTCACTTAAAACTTGTGCTTCAGTGTTAATGTAGAGTAACGGAAAGAATTGGAAACAAAAAAAATCAGCTGGAGGAAAATAAAACTTTTTAGGAAAAATCTAGAGAAATTAGGGGACGAACTTGACAAAGGTGACATAGAAAACAATTCGACGTTCAAGTAGACATCTGTGAGAGAGAATTGGTGAGTCGGAGGGACGTAAATTCTCTTCAAAAGAGTATTGGAAAAGGGAAAGGTGTTCGGTTGTTACCAGATTGAAATAGGGGGGTAGGTCTCCAGTTAATCAAAAAGGAAAAGGAAAGATCTCAAGTGGAAGGACTCCCTCAAAAAGAGTCAGAAAAGTACTGAGAGATCACAGATAAGGGATGATGTAAAAGATATTATCAGAACAGCATCTTAAAGATTGGGAAAGACTAAGAAGACCTGTAGAATGCACAGAGTACCATTGGTTGACTTTTAAGGTAATATAGTAATTGTAGGTTTGTACAGAAGTACAGTTTGTGCTTAAAAGGAACGACCAAGAATTAGGTCTCGAGACAAGACTCAGCAAATAGGGCATATTGAAAGGAGTCAGGCAAGAGGATGAGTTAGATCCAAGCTTGGATGGGGATGATTCATGTTGGTGGGAGAAAAGATGCTGTGTGGAATTATGCATCCCAGGGAAGCGGAGGAGAAAAAAAAATTTTTTTTAAGAGTAGGTGCTTTTAGTAAACTCAGAATTGAATGGTTTCATCATTGCTTTTAAAGAAGATTCTGGAATTTAATAAATAGAGGCATATATTAGGAAACAAACCCTAACATCTAAAAAACATAAAAAGGAAGCCAAATACTCATTTCCAGCAATCAGCAGTAATCCTGTATGTTTTGAAGAGACCAAATTAATAGATTAAGCAGTTAGAAATTTCGCCTTTCTAAACATATTAAACATACTAAAAAATTTAAACTGAAAAGTGTAGACGAGGATGGAAGAAAATGAACACTAGAGGCATATTTCATTGCTGCAGAAAAAAAATGCTATTCAAGGTCTGAACAATTCGATGATGAAAGACAGTGCCTGGAGGAGCACATGGAAGAGGTATTGGTTCTTACTGGGCCTCTAGGGGTTCAGGCTTCAGAAGCATCGGTTGAAACCTCAGTTCCGGAATCTCAGTTGAGAGTGATTTGCCAGCCGAAACAAATGAGATGAGAGAGAAACCCTCTCTAAGAGGCAGGCCTCACTAGCTTTGCAATTCCAGAATGAGGTGGTGGAAAGTGCCCCTTGTAGTATAGGATTCAAAATATGTGTTTACTGAAGGTAGTAGCCCCTGTTTCATAATATAGAGTCCACTTCCAGAAGTTCCAGAGTGCCAGGGACAGGAGGTTAAAGGAAGGAAAAGAAATGAAGAGATTTTTGAGGTAGGTTGCAGAGGAATATATTGTACTTCAAATACAATTTGGTGATTGGGGTTGAAAATGTTTAAAGTTTTCTGGAAGGCAGGAATGTCACAAATGTTATTCTGTGAGAGACAACAGTATGCTAAGTGCATTGTGTCCCTAGATATGATGAATCTGTAGTGTCAGAATTAGTGCTTTAATAGAAATTTTATGGAATCTGCTACTCACACAAACTGACAAGCATCCTAATTGAGCTGAAACCAAGAATATTGCCAGGTTCGTTTTTCCTTGAGATGTTACTCAGTTCTGGTTTCTAGGAACACAGTGTTTTGGGAAGTAATCTGATCTGAGAATGGCTTGTATTTAAACTTGGATGTGGGGCCAGGTTTGTTAAGTTTATATTTTCATTTACTGTAATTTTTGAATCATACAAAATTCAAAAACTAATAGTTCAGAAACTAGAGTGATATAAAGAAAAATTTACATTGACAAGTCTTTTGTCCACTTTGCATTTTACTTATCTAGGTGTTTAACAAACAAGTCTATAATACTAAGTGCCCAATACTGACCTGTGTATTTTGCAAATGTTAGCTCATTTATTTTGTGTATCAACCCTATTATGGAAGAATTCCTATAATTCCTATTTTATAGATAGGCCTAAAAAAGTTAATTAATTTGTAAGTGGCAGAGACAGACCCAGGCAGTCTTGCTCAAGTTAGACTAGTTAGGTAGATGATTTAGTATGTTCTATACTATATATGCCTCTCGTGTCATTTTTTAAAATGCAATTACAAATATATTTTCTTAATTTTTCCTTTTCTTTACAAAAGAAAGCAAACTTTATATACTGTCTGCACCTTGTTTTTTTTTTTTTTTCTTAACTGCATATTCTGGAAATACTTCCATATCAGTATATAGAGAAGCTTTTCACTTGTTTTTACTGCTGCACAGTGTTAATATTGTATTATGTGAATTTGTCACAGTTTGTTTTTTAATTTTTACTATATATATATCGTGTCATAGTTTATTTGAACAGTCTCTTGGTGGACATTTGGGTGATGTCTACTTTTCTGCAGTTACAAATAGTCTGGTAATAAATGTATATACTTGTCATTCTTGGCAGATGTATCATATCTGTAGTATAAATTCTTAGAAGTTGAACTGCTGAATCAGATAAATGAATATGTACTATTGTTTATATATTACCAAATTCCATGAGTCTCATTCTGCTTCATCGTAGCCTTGTCAACAGAAATGTTCACATTTTTGTCAGTCTGATAGGTGAAAAATATTTTTTCAGGGTTGTTTTAATTTTTTATTTATTAATAATAAGATATGAATGAGTTGAGTGTCTTTTCATTTGTTGAAAGTCCATTTGAATTTTTTTGTGTGAATTGGCCGTCATTTCTTTGCTCATTTTCTATAGGGAGTTTTTAGTGTTTTACTTCTGTTAGATATTTACCTGCTCTTTATATATTGAGGGGAATGGACCTTTTGCCAGTGATGTGAGTTTTAATTTTTTTCCCCCCAAGTGGGTCATTTGTTTTTTGATCCTGGTTATTTTTTTTAATGTTATGTAATATACAAGTATTTCTTTTATGGTTTTGAATCATGTTTAGAAGTGTCTTTCTCCAATTTATAAAGGAATTTTTCTCTTCTAGAACTTTCATGATTATATTTTTTTTCCTTTTTTCATTTAAATCTTTGATTCCTTTTGAATTTTTCAATGGTCATGGAATATGATATACAATTCAACGTCATATTTTTTTCCGGATGGCTGTTTTTTAGATTCTTTAAAATGTAGTTAGTAAAAACTTGTCTTTGACATGATGCAATTTCTGAATCCCTGAAAGAACTGTACTTATCCTAGACATTGAGAATGACTTACTGAGAGGAAGTAGAAGAAATTTGTAAGGAAGGTATTTGTCTTGGACTTTGAACTAAGTAGTAACGATTTTAACTTCATGGAGTTGTACCTTACAGGGGCATGAAAATTTGACTGTAGACATCAATTTCTTTGAACTTTAATTTGTTTTGTATTTGTATATAATGGTCAGGGTAATTTAATCTTTGGACTTTAATTTCTCTTTGGTAATTTAGTAGCTTAAGGAGGTTATTTTCAAATTTGGAATATCTGTGATGTTAGACTTTTGTTCTTAGAATTTAAGCCATTCGATCTAATTGTAGCACCTTTGATAGAAATCCTAGATAATAAGCTGTTCATAATTTGGGATGGGAAATAGAATTGAGAAAACATTTTCAGCTTTGGATATAGAATGGCTACACATTTAATTAATGTGTTTTTGGACTATTTTGAAGGATTCTGGGCTCAAAAATCTGCACTGCTAACAGTGGTCGCAGCAGGATACCCAAAATCACAGGTGGGGTAGGTTACTCAAAAAGATAGGAGCAGTAATGTCTTGATAGATTGCTGATCCTTTTCTCTGGGGGGACAATACCTTGGTTCAGCTGAAGCTTCATGATTAAGCACAGTGGTTTAGGTGAATAGAAAGCTGTAGAATATTGGTTATGTAGGAGGGATTATGGAATGTTTTCTTCCTACTTCCGATGCTTCCTTTTATGTGTATGATCCTAACATATTAGGCTTCTAATTTCTACTTGAGTAGTTCAGGGAGTTATTTGGTGAATTGATAAGAGACTGGGAGTCTCTTCTCCCTTGTTGGGATTGAGCTGTCCTCAGGAAGCTGCTTCTGCTCTCCATTTTACCATGTTACAAGGGTAGGAGAATGACTGTCCCCATACTATCCTGCTGATACTGAATGAGAAAGTCTAATTTTGGATTCAGTACTAGAAAACACGTTAATAGATAAACCTTCCCTAAATAGATAGTCTTCGCTATCTGCTCTCATCAGATACAGAAGTAAAATTTTGATCTCTCCATAAGCCAACTTCCCTGTATCTCTTAACTGTTAGAATTTGAGCAGGAGTACCAGTTATTGACCTTTCCCTCTCCTGCCTTTATCAAGATGAGAAGTCAATGGTATGGACAATAGGGTGATTCATTTGAAATTTCAGAGACTTGATTATGCCTCCTAACTGAGGTGGGAATCAAATCAGCAAGGATATCACGATTTCACTACACACTCCAGTAACGTGTTTAATGTCTGTGTGGAGGGAACATATGACAAGTTATGTTGCCATAAGATATGTGCAGAGAAATGAACAAGGATCAAGAGTTGCATACCACTCTTGATGCCTCAGTGTTACATATGGTTTTCTGAAACCAGAGTGAGAAATCACAGGAAAAATCTAAATTTAAAAACCAAGATTGAAGTTTTGTATTAGGCTAAGTTATCAGAGGCAGAAATTATAATGAGATGTGGAAATAAAGTAAGTTATGTGTTGTACGTGTGAATTTTCAGAACTTCCAAGACTGTAAAGTTCACAGTGTGTTGGGTTTCAGGTTTTTAATATTTATATTTATCTTATTTTGAATGCACACATATGGTGTTTTATATCAGTGACAGATTTTCCTAAATAATAAAAGCCTCAGACCTTACATTTGTGGTGACATAATGCTACTTTGCAACGAAAGTAGCAGAGCTGTCCATAGGTGAAGAACATGAAAAAAACAATTTTTCTCTGCTTATTGAGTGGTAAGGAGGCAGCGATCTTTCTCCTCTCCTGCAAGAGTCTCCTTGGAAACATTATGGGCCTGATTGCTAACTATAACATGTTGGTCTGTAAGTAAACTCTCCTCAAAACTCAGATAGCTCTAGGTGTCTCAGACCTAGAGAGGTCTCTAAGTCTTGGGTCTCATTCCTTCATGAAATGTAAATACCTAGAAATAGTCTCCCTAGCACTTTTAGCCAGTACCTAGGTACCTGTCCCAGGATGTAACCTTTTGTCTTTATGGAAGATAAGTTTTATTATTCTTTCAGATCAGAGCAGTTAGCACCATAATGTGGGGAAGAAATGGTTACAGATTTAATCCTGTAATATATGAAAATATTTTCAAGGGTAAATGAAAAGATTCTCTAACTTTATAGTAAATACATTGGAACATTGAGAAATCCAGGAATGTTTTATTTTCTTATATATATGTTATATCATTGTTATCATTTCTGCTGAATAAAAGATGTTAATACTGTACCTGAGCAAGTACTCTACAAATGATTGACATTGTAATAATAACTAATGCTTATTATTTTAATATGTTAAAAATGCCTATATTTATGTTGCAGACAGAATCAATAAAATGGAAATTACTTTTTAGTTATTACATGTACGAAATGAATTCGTGGCTGAAATTTAGGTTGGGTGGTATTTGTCAAGAGCCTTGAAATCTACAGAGAGGAGTCTATATTTTCCTCATGGAAGACTATTTACCTCACAAGTCAGTAACCTTCCTTGGTGAAAGAGTTCCCCGCATTATGTATATGTACATATATCACTTACACACATGGGCCTCCTTGAGGTGCTCTTAGGTTTCCATTCTCTTAGGAGCTTTATAAAAATGGGTTTTATGTCTACTAATACACAGAGACTTCATTCTCTACCGGTAGCTAATTCTAGTAATTAGAAGATAATCTCTTATTTGCCACATTTCTTAACTCATCTTTTAGATTCTAATTATAAAGGTTCAGATTTAAAAAAAATTTCTGTTTAATACTCTGATGGCTTTTCAAACAGGGTACTGTAATACCTAGCTGGAAAGACAAAGTTACTTCACATGAAGTACAATACAGGATGTTGTGAATCTGTAGGAATCGATAAAGAAGGATCAGTACAGGTTGAAGTATTGATAATGTTTAGTGGAGGGTATGGTATATGAGTTGGGCTTTGCTTTTCATAAGAAGATAGAAGACAGCATATCAGGTAGGGATACTAACGTGAACTAAGACCATTTTCTGAATGCATGTTAATTTTTTTTTTTCTAGTGACATACAGTGGTAAACAAGAAGTGATGAAACAACCCCTTACTTCATGATTTTATAGGATAATTTTAAAGTACACTGTGATTCATTATTGGTTACTTCTGTGATTAGGGAACAGAAAGAGATATGCTATTAGCAATGAACCTATCAGGTTAGATCAAAGAGTTTAAGATAATATGCTATGGGCAGTGTAGGGCCATCACAGTTTTTAAACAGGAAGGCAAAAGAATGAGAAACAGTGTTTTAGGAAAATTTGTCATTGGTAGATTGAATGGAAAGAGATTTGTGTCAGGAAGACCAATTAGGGAAATACTGGAATAACCTAAGCAATAAATGATGAGAACATCTAATTTAATTTTGGCCTTTGGAACAGAGAATTCAAAAGGAGAATCAACAGCTTTTCCAGACTTAATTTATGAATGGAAGAAAGAGGTCATTTAGAGGTAACTTCAGGATTCTGAAAAAAGAATATAATTTTGGAAAGGAAAGCAGTAAATTAGTTTTTATGCATATTTGGGTATTGGCCAGTGACTAGATCCAGGAGAAAAATCTCTGTATAGACATTGAACATATGTTACCGGAATTCTAGTTAGGAGAATTCATCAATCTAAAGGTGGTAGCTTTTATGAGAGTGAGTACACCTTCTGAGTTATAAGGCCCAAAAAATAGATTAAAAAATTTTTTTTAACGTTTATTTCTGAGACAGAGAGAGACAGAGTATGAGTGGGGGAGGGGCAGAGAGAGAGGGAGACACAGAATCCGAAGCAGGCTCCAGGCTCTGAGCTGTCAGCACAGAGCCTGACATGGGGCTCGAACTCACAGACCGCGAGATCATGACCTGAGCCGAAGTCAGATGCTCAACCGACTGAGCCACCCAGGTGCCTCCCAAAAAATAGATGTTAGAGAGATAGCTCAAAGAGAGCTAGGAGGAAAAACAAAGAGATGAGGTTCAGAGAACGTAGCCACTATACTTAGGGAAGCTGAAGAAATAGCGATACCAAATTAATGTGGTGTTGTGTGCCAGTCTCAGCCTATGGATAACGAGCATTGTGGCTGGACTGGAATAACCATCAAGAAACTTTGAAAAAAAGTTTACTACTTAGAATTCTTAGAAGTTACATGGCATACTTGGGGCCACACAACATGGTCCAGAGGGAGATGAGAGGGAAGAAGAGAGGGAGGGAGGGAAAAGGTGTGGACTTGGGGTTCTGCTTGTATTGGGATCCAGGGTAGAGGGTCTAGAGCTGTTTACTGGTGAATTTACAACATAAAAGTGAGAATTTAAAGTGCAGGAAGAGAAAAGACAAGCAGCCCAAGTGGACAGTTAGTGAAATCAACCAAGATCTCTGAAACAAAGAAGCCTGGGGCGTCACCTGACTCTTTATCTAGTTTCATAGCTAACAGTGTGTTTATTCAGTTTTTAAAAAGTGTACGGGGCCCCTGGGTGGCTCAGTCGGTTAAGCATCCGACTTCGGCTCAGGTTATGATCTCAGGTTTCGAGAGTTCAGGCCCCACATTGGGCTCTGTGCTGACAGAGCTCAGAGCCTGGAGACTGCTTCGGATTCTGTGTCTCCCTCTCTCTGCCCCTACCCTGCTCTCGCTTTCTCTCTCTCTTTCTCTTTCTGTCTCTCTCTCTCCCTCAAAAAGAGAGAGAGAGAGAGAGAGAGAGAGAATCCCAAGCAGGCTCTGCAGTGTTAGCATAGAGCCCAACGTGGGGCTTGAACTCAGGAGCCTAAGTCATGAATCGTGAGATCATGACTTGAGCCAAAATCAAGAGGAGGACACTTAACAGACTGAGCCACCCAGGCGCCCCTGACAATGTGTTTATTCAGGAGAGCCATCTTTGAAGGGGATGCCTGTTTGAAGCCAGTGCCTTAATAGTCAAAACTTAAGGGGCGCCTGGGTGGCTCAGTCACTTGGGCGTCCGACTTACACTCGGGTCATGATCTAATGGTTTGTGGGTTCAAGCCCTACGTCAGGCTCTGTGCTGACAGCTCGGAGCCTGGACCCTGCTTTGGATTCTGTGTCTCCCTCTCTCTCTCTGCTCCTTCCCCACTCATGCTCTGTCTCTCTCAAAAATAAATAAACATTAAAAACAAAAAATAAAAAACAAGAAAACTGAAGTCAGGCACTTGCATTACCAAAAACAGAAAACCCAACTGTCTGAGCTTATACAACTTGTGGTTAGCTGCATCAAATTTTGAAGTGAGTTAAAAGAAAATGAGGTCTGAGAAATCCTCATTAATTTCTTGGTTTAAAATATTATCCAGGATGAAGTGGGGTATGAAATGGGGGAAGACCTGAACTCTTATATTCATGTCAGTTTGCACATTAAACCACTGTCACCCATTATTGCAGAATGATGTGTCAGATAAATTGTGAATAAGCCATTAAATTTGAGCAGTGAGAGAGAAGAGAGGTTAAGAGTGCATGTGGTGATGGGCGAGCAGTACAGAGATGGCAGCCATAGGGGTTATCCTGAGGGGTGCTTGAAGAAACAGAATACAGGGGGCAATAATGGTCTGGCTCTTAAATTGTGTCTTCTGTTAATGCAGGCAGTGACTATTCTGTTTCTTAGCAGATGCCCAGGTGATGTTTATCTGTTGAGTGGGGATCAAATAAAGATAACACCAAAAAATACAGCTTTTCCTAATACTCGAGAGGATGAGTGCTTGGCTGAGATGGTGTTGGATTGATAATTTTTATGTGGATAAAAATGAGATGAAATCTGGAGAGATACCAACTCTATTTCCACCTAAAGACCTGAAATAAGAGTGGTGGTAGGGGATAGAAGGGTTGAAACCTTAATTTTACAATAGAGCCAGCAGTTCACGATGGGGCTCACAGCCTGAGTGACCTGTATTTCCAGACACTTGCCCCTGTCTTGACCCTGTTTGTTTCTGGTTCTGTGGCCTGTGCTCCTAGGGTGAAGCTAAGGACAAAGGACAATTGGGAAGCCAGCGATGGCCTACAAAAATAAGCCTTCATTTGTCATTTTAATGGGTGTACCATTTCACCTTAATTTAATTTTCCTACCTCTAAGAATATATCTTATTTTGTAAGTTCACAAGCTGACACATCATCCAGAGAGACTATTTATTTTCCCTATATTCTTCACACAAAGGCTGAGATTATTCTTGCAATAGTAATCAAGATCTTCTGTCTTTGGGTTGCAAAGAAAATGCATTCAACTGTACTTGAAAGAGAAAATTGAAATTTGGCTGCAAATAATAAAGCACTTTCAATTCTTTCAATTCTGTCTGTTCATATCAGCTGAGCTGCATTAATAAAAGCAAAAAGGTGCCTGTTGCTTGCTATTGGCAAAAAATAACAATGTTCAATTGCCCTAACTGCGTATTAGGTGCGTTGAAGTTTATTCCTATTATAGAACCTTGTGCTTTTAGTCCATTTTTTTCCTTTGTTAGTGCTAGCATGGTACCAAATGAATTAGGAAAGTAGTCCCCAGAGAAAGGCTTTTCCACCAGCTTTAATAGCAAAGCAACGATGAATCTTCCCCCATCCTCCCCCCCCCAAAAATCAAATCTCAAAGTGTAATTGGCTTGTCTATCTGCCTGTTGTAACCTTTGTTTTATTGGTGTAATTGTTTTAGGAAATAATCCTGTAGACTTATTAGCATGCTTAATGCTAGTTTCAATTATTTATTTTATTAATTGGGTGTGTAAGTCATGAAATTGCTGTTGAGTACATTTACCAATAGCACAACCACCATAATAATACAAGGCATCTGAAAATAAAAGTAGGTTGGTACCTCTGAGATAAAGATTTCTGTAAACAAAGGGTGTACTGCAGATTTTTCTTTTTCCATCAGACAATCTCATGGGCACGCCAATTGTGAAACCATAGTCAAATTTTTAGAAATGCAAGGGTACGGACAAAATAAAAGTGTGTACTCATGTACACTTAATTCTTTTTAGCTAGCACTATAACGTGAGACCAGTAGCACAAGTCTAGGCAAAATTATGAAGTAGGAATAGGTTATCTTTAGGTACCTCTAGCCTCTTCTTTGTGTGCCTAATAATATCCTTTTCTCTAAAATCCTCATTGATTTTTCTCTCCTCTTCACAATTATTTAGTCTCAAGAGAAGATGAAATTCATTAACACTGAGGTTTGAATGATGAAGGTGGTAATGGTGCTATAGAAAGAACTCTTTGAGACCAAACAGCCCAAAGCTTCAAAGTCCACTTATAATCATTTCCAGCTATGTGATTTTAATGAATACATTTTCCCTCAGGGAGCTGAGGGTTTGGTGCAGACTGGAGCTTACGTAATTTGGGGGAAAATACAAAACCATATATATAAATTTAAGTAAGAAAGTAAATAATTATATGTTAAAATGACAAATGCAACGAAATTTAGAAAAATAAATTTAGTCATTTCCCCAACCATATTTATTAATAAAAAAAATTATTTCCACAGCAACAATAAAATCTCAAAGCAGCTAGTGGTCTGGGGATACAGTGATCTATTTTGGTGCTTATTTTCTGAAGATGTGGGGGCTACTTTGATTTTATTTCCTTGCAATGAGTCATTTTTTCTAAGGAAATGGGATGTGGGGAAGAAAGCCAAAGTTTGGGGTGAAGGAGGCAGGCACCATTGAAGTAAATCACCTTTTAAAGTTCACTGAGCTCCACCTTCTGTACAAACTGATGGCAAGTCCCCAAAGTAACTCACAGGCAAGGAATGCATGCCCTTGTGTGCTTCAGTTTCTCTATCATGGCCAAGCCAGTAAATACCAACTGTGAGATACATCATAAATGCTATCATGGATAATAGAAATAAAGATACGTGATCTTGACTTAAAAGATGTACACTTCTGCTGTCTACCTGTATTAACTCATGTGACTGACATTCCTGATAGAGTTGTCCCACTAATATCAACAATATCAGTGATGTCTGATAAAGAACACTTGTGATACTGTTCTTCTTTTTAGCCTATACTATAACCTATAACAGTAATACCAATAATCCCTGCAATTAATATCAAAGTCAGGAAGACTCACAAGCTGCTGGAGTTAACAAGAGGGAATCTGATTCTCCTAGGAGGAAAGGTGCTTTTTCTTTGACATTGATGTGTTAAGTAGACTGTTATTTGGAACCTTTAGGTTGTACTCAATTATAGTCCTTAGTATTTGCCTTTCCTGAAGGATGCCCAAGAATAGCTAAAAATAAATTTAACAGAATAGGGTGAAAGAATAAGAAAACAAACAAATACAGAAGAGGTCCATTGCACAGAGCTGGCACAAAAGAAACCTACTTATATCTGAGACTCATTTTCTCTTCACTGCGTTAGAATAATATGCCTGTAATTTAATTTTGCTTTACAGTGCTCACAAACGTAGCTTTCAGGATTTTGAAGAATCTGTGGTCTCTTTAGCTTGTGCTTAATCCAGTGTCATTACAGTGATACAGGCTGGAGAAGAAGGGGAAGAACCAAGACGGCTAAACAAACTTAGCCATAATGGGATGGCCTGGTATTCACTACTCTACTACATACATTTCAAAGGCATGGGGAATACTTAAATTTGACATAAGCTAATGTTTTTCCTGCAGGGCACTGAGATCAGAGAGAAGACAAGGGAACTACATAGTTGTGTTACTCACTGTGTATTCTTTTAGACACTTTGTTCATTTGGCTTTGGGGGCATCTTTTTTCCTGATCTTTTTGTGTCTACTCCCTTTCAGTCCTCTGTTGGTTCCCTGTCTCATTCTGACCTTAATTGTTGAAGTGCCCCAGGACTCTGACCCTGGACACTTCCTTTTTTTCAGATACATTCACTTCCTAGGTGGTCTTTAAATTACCATCCTTATATTAAAGATCACCCAGGTTCTATCTGTGACTTGAATCTTTCCCCTGAACTTCAGACCCATATCCAACTTTGTACCTAAACCTGGTATATCCAGATTGAATTCTTTATTCTTGTGTACCAAATCTGTTTTTCCTATAGTATTCCCCTTCAAGTAAATGCTAGCAGGTCAAAAATTTTAATTTCATCCTGTCAATCCTCATTTCACATCCCACATCAACAAAACTGAATCTGACTGCCTCCCTCCATTTCTGTTGTCATCATCTTTCATTCAAGCCATCATCATTTCTAGCCTGGACCCAATTATGCATAAAAATTAATTTGCTGCTTTCCCTTTCAAATTTATATTCTTTTTTCCAATCCTGAAGTTACCTTGATATTACCTCTTTCTTCTATTAATAAACTAAGTCTAGAAAAACTTTTGATTCTTTTCTTTTTAATTCTCTGTTCCAAAGGCCAAAATTAAATGATGAGATGTTCTCATCATTTATTGATTAGATTGTTCTAGTATCTTATTCTCCTACCTCTTGTATCTATTCTTGTGGGAGATGCAGGAGAGAAGCATCAAAGGAGAAGACTTCAAAAGGGAAAGGCTGGAGAAGGTGCAAGGCCTTAGGCCATGTTTACACAGCTGAATGGGGCTGCAGCTCCTAAGGAATGCCTAGAGCCATTAACATTGTTCAGCCAGGGGTGTCTGGGTGGCTCAGTCGGTTAAGCATCCGACTTTGGCTCAGGTCATGATCTCGTGGTCTGTGAGTTTGAGCCCCGCGCTCTGAGCCTGTTTCAGATTCTGTGTCTCTCTCTCTGACCCTCCCCCGTTCATGCTCTTTCTCTCTCTGTCTCAAAAATAAATAAACATTAAAAAAAATAATAAAAAAAATCATTGTCCAGGGCTGGATCCTCCCTCAGAGACCTGACCCTAGTGTTACAGAAACCAGTTAACTCAAAATTCAACCTTGAAAAGCCAAACCATTAGATTGATTAAAACACTTGCTTACCTGACTTTATGCACATAGTCTTTAGCAATTATCCTAATAAAAAGAAGCTTCATTCTGGAGTGGGGCCTCATTCCGACTGAGGACCGTATGAGGACCTTCACTTAACTGTACTTTGTTTGTGGAATCATCTTTTGCGACTCTGGCCATACTCCCTGCAACGTATTCTTGCTTCCATTTAGCTATACTTTACACATTGTCAGAAGCATCCATTTAAAGTGTAAATATGCAGTTACACTCTGAATAAAACCCTCTAATGATTTCCTATCACGCTCAATAAAATTAAAAATCTCAACTATGGCCTAAAGGCCATATATTATCTGATTCCAGACTAACTAGTTTCTGTCCCTGGTCACTATTCTCCAGCTGCTTTGCTCTTCAATACAGGAAGGACTCTACATCAGTCCTTGAACTTCTGTTGCCTCTGTCCAGAGTGATCGTCACCCAAATGTTCACATGATTTTCTGTTGTATTTCTTTCAATCTCTGTTTAAGTGTCAGCTTGAGAGAAAACCTCATTCCTTGTCCTGTTCAAAGTAGCATCCTTCTCCTTTATTATTATTGTTTCTTATATTTTTGTTTATTGCTGTATCTCCAAGTAGAATGTAAGATGGGTGTGTGACCTGACATGGTCTGATTTGTCCTCTCTTAAATTCCCTGAGTCTAAAATGCCTGTTAGGCACTAAGTAAATATTTACTGAATGAATGAATAAGGCATCATTAATGTCCTAGGGGCTCTGTTTGCTTTAGAGCAGCATCCTTCTGTTGGGATAGGTGTAGGGAATATATCCATAGTCAAATTCATTATAGTTCCCAGCCAGACCCAGACCCAGCATTTAGCAGCTAATCTATACTAGAACAGAAGCCAAATCCTTGTGATTATGAAAATATGCCATGTACTAA
Organism: Lynx rufus; assembly: GCF_022079265.1. NCBI lineage: Eukaryota > Metazoa > Chordata > Mammalia > Carnivora > Felidae > Lynx > Lynx rufus. Next base: position 36,370,135 of record NW_025814845.1, on the reverse strand, counting down.
TGAAGGCCTAGACTTAGGCGGTTGTTCTACTCAAGCACACTAGAGTAACATAAAGCTTCAGGATTCATTCCAGATTCTATGTAGTAGGGGCTTAAGTCTGTTGTCCTACTGCCTTCAGCTAGATTCATTATTTCTAGAGCTGAGCTCTGCTGGCTGTGCAGGTCAGAGGTTTTAATGCTTAGGTGAATTTTCTAGTATTCATGCTGCTGGCATTTATTCATTTGTATAAATCATTTTTTCTAGTAACATATACTAGATTAATGAGGAAATATTGGAAAAACAACAGTTGCAGAAAAAAGCAGAAAAGTCATTTTTTTCAAAATTCCAGTTCTCAGAAAAATCCATTATTAAAATCTTGATATATTATCACTTTTATTTTAGTGTGGGTGTATCTGTGTATGTGCTTACATAGTTAGGGTCAGCCAACAGTATTTATTGAGCAGTATTTGGATTCATAGCCCTTTGTTCTTGTCTTAAGTATCTTAATAAAAATAGATGGGGGTGGGGGTGCCTAGGTGGCTCAGTCAGTTAAGCATCCAGCTCTTGATTTTAGCTTAGGTCATGATCTCATTGTTCGTGGGATGGAGCCCTGCATCGGTCTCTGTGCTGTCAGTGGAGCGTGCTTGGGATTCTCTCTCTCTCTCTCTCTCTCTGCACCTGCCTCCCCCCAACAAATAAATAAAACTTGAAAAAACAACAAGAAGATGAGGGGATTTGACTTTTTGTCCTCATTAACTCCTCCTCAGAAGGCATTCTTTTCACTTGAAATTAGACTTCACTCTTTCCATGTTCACCATTACCCTGTACTTTAATATTCATCCTTTTGTCATACCTTTCTAATCTCTCTCTGTTCTCCCTCCATCTCTTCCTCTCTCTCTTTCTCTCTCTCTCTCTCACACACACACACACACACACACACACACACACACATACACATGTAATACCCAGCCTGCTTGGATGCACAAAAACAGCATTGGAAAACAGAGTTGAGTAGTCAGTAAAATGAGAGTTAAAGTGTGTGAGAGTATCTCTGACTTGAAGAAGAGTGATGTGGTGGTAGGCCTGGTGAATATGGGGAAGAATTCAAAGCTGAGACTGTTTGTGATAGAACCTAAATCTAGGGAGCAGGTGGCAGGTCTCTAATAGGACTATACTTTAGGTCCACGGCCAGACCTAACAAGGAAGATGGTAAGTCCTTGCCAGTGAGAATGCAGATTATAAGCATAGTTGGTGATGGAAATATGAGAAATTTTTATAAGGGTAGTTTACTTTCTTCCTGGGTTTGTTGAGTTAATTAATAAATGATCATTATAGGAACACTAGAAAGTACAGGTAAGTAGCTGCCTTAAAAAAGCTTTTAGTGGGGTGTATCCAGGTGGCACAGTCAGTTAAGTGTCCGACTCTTGATTTCAGCTCAGATCATGATCTTATGGTTTTCTGAGATCAAGCCCTGCATTGGGCTCTGAACTGACAGTGAGGAGCCTGATTGGGATTCTTTCTCTCTGTCTCTGCCCCTTTCCCATTCCCCCTCCCCCCCCCAATAAAAACAAAACAAACAAACAAAAAACACTTAAAAAAACCTTTTGGTACTTGCTTTGGAGTATTGGTGGTATCTAGAATGAGGGATTAGGGGAAGAGATAGAACTGGGAATTGAAGAAAGTATAAACGAGATGAAGGGGGGAGAGCTATCTTTGCAATATAATTATTCAGGAAGAAATGTAGTAATCTGTCCTCTTTAGAAATACAGTAACCTGTCTATTACTGTTACTTGTTATGTATTACTTTTGTGATTTGAAACACATTTATTATTTAAAAATAACACTTAAATTCTTAAAGTGGCTTTAACAAGGTAGAAATATACCAGGATTTAAGTGTGGCATGTTTCCTATAATTCTAAAAGAATTCATTGAAGTTTTGGTGGAATGCAGTGTCTGTTACCTGAAGGCATCCCTCTGAGAACCAAAGTCTTTGCCTCAAAGGAAAACACTAAGTTCTTGTGGCACCTTCTAAGGGACATCACTTTGCCACTCCTGTTGTGCTTCTAATGCACAGTATGCAGCGTGTGAGTTATTGCTTCTCTGGGAAGTTCTGATAGTCACTGTGAAATGTTGTTTTCCAGATGTTTGAGTCATTAAGAGTAGTGTCAGCACAGCAAGCAGGCTTTTCATTTTGGGCATCAGTGCCTTCAGCAGGGATTGGCAGCCTACTGGTTCTGGCCTGATTAATAGCACCAAGTGGGAATGAGGCATGTCCAGGAGGTGGCAAAGCAGTCCCTGGGCTAGGCTAAGTCCTGCCTCTGTTTTCATTCTCCAAGCTGTCTGCAGGCTTCAGTCTCCTAATTCTGTGGGGGTGAGGGTGGGGAAGAGTCAAGTAGTAAGACAGCTTGCCTGCTTAGTATGAATTGTCAAATAAGGCTTCATTGTCTTCTGTGTTATGGGATATTTACTTTGTAAAGTCTTGCATACATGATCTTGTATGAAACCTTTGAGCCCTATATAGTAGGTAGTGTGCAGATGAAGGACATAAGGCAGCCTTCCCTGGTTTTCACAGATGTCAGATGGGCTAGGAGTAGAATGAAGTTTTGCATCTTAAATGAGTCTGTTTGTTTGTTTGTTTGTTTCCTAATACCCTTTGGCTAGGAGGACATAGGATCTTTCTTTGGAAAATACGCTTGAAAATCTGTCCCCTAAAATTCTTGTCAGAAAAAAAGTGAACAAAATGAAACAGGAAGATTAAGAAGAGATGGGGTTCATTCTGCACCCCCCCCCCGCCTTTTTCCCTTGCTTCTTTCCTTTCAATTGGTTTTGTATTAAGTCCTAGATGTGGCACACACTTAATGGTAATAATGCTATTTGTTAAAAAAAAATATGTTTTCATGTTGCTGAGATTTCTGCCTGGAGTATAAAACACCTGTTTGTGATTTTTTTCCATATCAATTAACAATTCTGTCCAGTAGGTGGACTCCTTCATATTCACATAGGAGTTTTCTTTATTCTTTAATCAAGTGTTCCTTAAGTCTATGGAAAGGCTTTTCCTCATACTGAACTTTGGTTTCACCAACTTATTATCTGAGGCTGAAAATAGATTCTGGGATACTGCCTATTCCTGTTTGAGAAATAACTTCGTCTTTAGTTACTTTTTTTTTCTTTTATTTCATTTTTGTTTTAATTTATATCTTGGCATTTTTATTTATAAATCAGAGTTCCTTTGCAGTAACTAAACTTACCATCTGATTGGATTTTTACAAAACAAACTGCATTTCTGAACTTAAATTCATCAGAATATACAAATATGTGAATAATTATAATTAATATAATATATTGACACCAAAGACTGATAATTATATTTGTACTGAGAATAAATCTTTTCATAGTCTCTGTAGTTGTTTTCTTCATATCATTCTATAGCAAATGATTTTTATAATGCGTTATATAACAAGAAATCTGGCATATGGGTTATTTTTAAATTAGTCCCTTGACACAATACTCTAGGCTCACCTGAAGTCGAATAGTGTCTTTGGCAATTTCCCTATGTTCACTGGGACAACTGCAGATTCTTATTCTGTGTTATCAGTCTGCCTTTGTCCCTAAATTGTTACCTCTCACCCCTGTTCTTTGAAAATCTTATTTTACCATGGGCTTATAGAAACTGGGATGCCTGCATGGCAAAAATTCCAATAGTTGATTCAATAAATTCTAATATGAAAAATAAATCTCAACCTGGAACCCAATTCAGGAAAAGCCTCATTTAGGTAACCTTTGTGTGCTATTTTTCTGTGACAAGGCCAATGATGATAGCATGTGACTTGAAACCAAATTTCTCTAGTTCCACCTCTAGTGGAAGATATAAATGTGGAGACAAATGGAGGGGGAAAAAAGGCAATCTTTTTTCTGTATAATCAAGTCAGATTTTTGGTGATTTTATTCTAGATTGTAAATTTGGTGAAGGAAAGGGTTCACATCTTACTCATCTTTATATTATCCTACTATCTGATATCAAACATGGAGGCATAGTTGAACAGAATATATGTATTACTTCAAAAATTGAGATAACTTGGATTAGAACCTTATTTTTTTTTAATTTTATTTTTTATTTTTTTAAATTTACATCCAAATTAGTTAGCATATATAGTGCAACAATGATTTCAGGAGTAGAGTTCTTAGTGCCCCTTACCCATTTAGCCCATCCCCCCTCCCACACAACCCCTCCAGTAACCCTCAGTTTGTTCTCCATATTTATGAGTCTCTTCTGTTTTCCCCCCTCCCTGTTTTTATATTATTTTTCCCTTACCTTATGTTCATCTGTTTTTTATCTTAAAGTCCTCGTATGAGTGAAGCCATATGATTTTGTCTTTCTCTGACTAATTTTGCTTAGTATAATACCCTCTAGTTCCATCCATATAGTTGCAAATGGCAAGATTTCATTCTTTTTGATTGCCAAGTAATCCTCCATTGTATATATATACCACATATTCTTTATCCATTCATCCATTGATGGACATTTGGGCTCTTTCCATACTTTGGCTATTGTTGATAGTGCTGCTATAAACACGGAGGTGCATGTGCCCCTTCGAAACAGCACACCTGTATCCCTAGGATAAATGCCTAGTAGTGTAATTGCTGGGTTGTAGGGTAGTTCTATTTTTAGTTTTTTGAGGAACCTCCATACTATTTTCCAGAGTGGCTGCACCAGCTTGTATTCCCACCAGCAATGCAAAAGAGATCCTCTTTCTCTGCATCGTCGCCAACGTCTGTTTTTGCCTGAGTTGTTAATGTGAGCCATTCTGACAGGTGTGAAGTGGTATCTCATTGTGGTTGTGATTTGTATTTCCCTGATGATGAGTGATGTGGAGCATTTTTTCATGCATTGGTTGGCCATCCAGATATCTTCTCTGGAGAAGTGTTTATTCATGTGTTTTCCCCATTTCTTTGCTGGATTATTTGTTTTTTGGGTGTTGAGTTTGATCAGTTCTTTGTAGATTTTTGATACTAACCCTTTATCTGATATGTCACTTGCAAATATCTTCTCCCATTCTGTCGGTTGCTTTTTAGTTTTTCTTATTGTTTCCTTCCCTGTGCAGAAGCTTTTTATTTTGATGAGGTCCCAGTAGTTCACTTTTGCTTTTGTTTCCCTTGCCTCTGGAGAAGTGTTGAGTAAGAAGTTGCTGCAGCCAAGATCAGAGAGGTTTTTGCCTGCTTTCTCCTCGAGGATTTTGATGGCTTCCTGTCTTACGTTTAAGTCTTTCATCCATTTTGAATTTATTTTTGTGTGTGGTGTAATAAAGTGGTTCAGTTCATTCTTCTGCATGTCACTGTCTGGTTTTCCCAGCACCACTTGTTGAAGAGACTGTCTTTATTCCATTGGATATTCTTTCCTGCATTGTCAGATATTAGTTGGCCATACTTTTGTGGGTCCATTTCTGGATTCTCTGTTCTGCTCATTAATCTGAGTGTCTGTTGTTGTGCCAGTAGCATACTGTCTTGATGGTTACAGCTTTGCAGTATAGCTTGAAGTCTGGGATTGTGATGCCTCCTGCTTTGGTTTTCTTTTTCAAGATTGGTTTGGCTATTCAGGGTCTTTTCTGGTTCCATACAAATTTTAGGATTATTTGTTCTAGCTTTGTGAAGAATGCTGATGTTATTTTGATAGGGTTACATTGAATACGTAGATTGCATTGGGTAGTATTGACATTTTAACAATATTTGTTCTTCCTATCCAGGAGCATGGAATATTTTTCCATTTTTTTGTGTCATCTTCAGTTTCTTTCATAAGCTTTCTATAGTTTTCAGTGTATAGATGTTTCACCTCTTTGTTTATATTTATTCCTAGGTATTTTATGGTTTTCTATTTATTCCTAGGTATTTTATGTAAATGGGATCGATTCCTTGATTTCTCTTCTGTCACTTCATTGTTGGTGTATAGGAATGCAACCGATTTCTGTGCATTCATTTTATATCCTGCAACTTTGCTGAATTTATGAATCAATCCTAGCAGTTTTTTGGTGGAATCTTTTGTGTTTTCCATATAGAGTATTATGTCATCTGCGAAGAGTGAAAGTTTGACCTCCTCCTGGCCAGTTTGGATGCCTTTTATTTCTTTGTGTTGTCTGATTGCAGAGGCTAAGACTTCCAATACTACGTAGAATAGCAGTGGCCAGAGTGGACATCCCTGTCTTGTTCCTGACCTTAGGGGGAAAGCTCTCAGTTTTTCCCCATTGAGGATGATATTAGCGTTGGGTTGTTCATATATGGCTTTTATGATCTCGAGGTATGCTCCTTCTATCTTTACTTTCTTGAGGGTTTATCAGGAAAGGATGCTGTATTTTGTCAAATGCTTTCTCTGCATCTATTGAGAGGATCATATAGTTCTTGTCCTTTATTTTATTGATGTGATGAATCACGTTAATTGTTTTGTGGATATTGAACCAGCCCTGCATCCCAGGTATAAATCCCACTTGGTCGTGGTGAATAATTTTTTTAATGTATTGTTGGATCCAGTTGGCTAATATCTTGTTGAGGATTTTTGCATCCATGTTCATCAGGGAAATTGGTCTATAGTTCTCATTTTTAGCGGGGTCTCTGTCTGGTTTTGGAATCAAGGTAATGCTGGCTTCATAGAAAGAGTTTGGAAGTTTTCCTTCCATTTCTATTTTTTTGGAACACCTTCAAGAGAATAGGTGTCAAATCTTCCTTAAATGTTTAGTAGAATTCCCCTGGAAAGCCATCTGGCCCTGGACTCTTGTTTTTTGGGAGATTTTTGATTACTACTTCAGTTTCCTTACTGGTTATGGGTCTGTTCAAATTTTCTATTTTTTCCAGTTTCAGTTTTGGTAGTGTATATGTTTCTAGGAATTTATCCATTTCTTCCAGATTGCCCATTTTATTGGCATATAATTGCTCATAATATTGTCTTATTATTGTTTTTGTTGCTGCTGTGTTGGTTGTGATCTCTCCTCTTTCATTCTTGATTTTATTGATTTGGGTCCTTTCCTTTTTCTTTTTGATCAAACTGGCTAGTGGTTTATCAATTTTTCAAATTCTTTCAGAGAACCAGCATCTGGTTTCATTGATCTGTTCTGTTTTTTGTTTTTTTGTTTTTGTTTTTGGTTTTGATAGCATTAATTTCTGCTCTAATCTTTATTACTTCCTGTCTTCTGCTGTTTTGGGGTTTTATTTGCTGTTCTTTTTCCAGCTCCTTAAGGCATAAGGTTAGGTTGTGTATCTGAGATCTTTCTTTCTTCTTTAGGAAGGCCTGGATTGCTATATACTTTCCTCTTATGACCGCCTTTGCTGTGTCCCAGAGGTTTTGGGATGTGGTGTTATCATTTTCACTGACTTCCATATACTTTTTAATTTCATCTTAAACTGCTTGGTTAGCCCATTCTTTAGTAGGATGTTCTTCAGTCTCCAAGTATTTGTTACCTTTCCAAATTTTTTCTTGTGGTTGATTTTGAGTTTCATAGCATTGTGGTCTGAAAATATGCACAGTATGATCTTGATCTTTTTGTACTTACTTAGGGCTGATTTGTGTCCCAGTATATGGTCTATTCTGGAGAACATTCCATGTGCACTGGAGAAGAATGTATATTCTGCTGCTTTAAGATGAAATGTTCTGTTAAGTTCATCTGGTCCAGTGTGTCATTCAAAGCCATTGTTTCCTTGTTGATTTTTTGATTAGATGATCTGTCCATTGTTCTAAGTGGGGTGTTGAAGTCTCCTACTATTATGGTATTATAATTGATGAGTTTCTTTATGTTTGTGATTAATTGATGTATATACATATGGGTGCTTCCACATTTGGCACATAAGTGTTTACAATTGTCAGGTCTTCTTGGTGGATAGACCCCTCGGTTATGATACAGTGCCCTTCCGCATCTCTTGATACAGTCTTTATTTTAAAGTCTAGATTGTCTGATATAAGTATGGCTACTCTGGCTTTCTTTTGTTGACCATTAGCATGATAGATAGTTCTCCATCCCCTTTCAATCTGAAGGTGTCTTTAGGTCTGAAGTGGGTCTCTTGAAAACAGCATATAGATGGATCTTGTTTTCTTACCCATTCTGTCACCCTGTGTCTTTTGATTGGAGCATTGAGTCCATTGATGTTTAGAGTGAGTACTGAAAGGTATGAATTTATTGCCATCATGATGCTTATCGAGTTGGAGTTTCTGGAGGTGTTCTCTGGTCCTTTCTAATCTTTATTGCTTTTGGTAGTTATTTATTTATTTATTATATTTATTTATTTATTTATATTTTCATCTTTTCTCCCCTCAGAGATTCCCCCTTGAAATTTCTTGCAGGGCTGGTTTAGTGGTCACAAACTCCTTTAATTTTCATTGTCTGGGAAACTTTATCTCTTCTTCTATTTTGAATGACAGCCTTACTGGATAAAGAATTCTTGGCTGCATATTTTTCTGATTCAGCACATTGAATATATCCTGCCACTCCTTTCTGGCTGCCAAGTTTCTGTGGGTAGGTCTACTGCAAACCTGATCTGTCTTCCTTTGTAGGTTAGGGGCTTTTTTTCCCTTGCTGCTTTCATGATTTTCTCCTTGCCTGAGTATTTTGTGAATTTGACTATGATATGCCTTGTTGATGGTCGGTTTTTGTTGAATCTAATGGGGGTCCTCTTTGCTTCCTGGATTTTGATGATGTGTCTTTCCCCAGGTTAGGAATGTTTTCTGTTATTATTTGCTCACATAACTGCTCTACCCTCATTTTTCTCTCTTCCTCTTCTGGGACCCTTATGATTCTGATGTTGTTCCTTTTTAATGAGTCACTGATTTCTCTAATTCTTAAATTGTGCTCTTTTGCCTTAATCTCCCTCTTTTTTTCTGCTTTGTTATTCTCTATAAGTTTGTCCTCTGTATCACTGATTCTCTGTTCTGCCTCATCCATCCTTGCCGCTGTTGCATCCATCCATGACTGCAGCAGAGTTAAAGGATTTTTTATTTCATTCTGTTTTTTTCTTCCTTTATCTCTGCAGAAAGGGATTCTAATCTGTTTTCGACTCCAGCTAGTATTCTTATTATTGTGATTCTGAATTCTGGTGCAGACATCTTGCTTGTATCTGTGTTGGTTATTTCCCTGCCTGTTGTTTCTTCATGCTCTTTCTTTTGGGGTGAATTCCTTCATTTTGTCATTTTGAAGGGAGAAAAGGAATTAATGAGGTAGAAAAATTAAAATAAAAAGATTGAAATTAAAAAAATACTAAAATTTTAAACGCAGATGGAATAAATGATACTAGATTCTAGGTGTCTTTTGGTTTCGGTGTTGAAAGTGGTTTGACAGATTAGAGAAAAAAGGGGTGGGGAAAAAAGGAAATTGTTTGAGAATTTGAAAAAATGAATATGCTGAAGTAGACCAAGATGAGATGATCGGAGTAAAATAGAATTTGAAAAAAATTACACAAAAGTAAAGAATGTAGTAGAAAAAATTAAAGAAAATGTTTTTAATAAAAATTAAAAATAAAAATTAATTTTTTCTCTTTCTGTATTCAAGAAAAAGAAAAGAAACAAAAGAGAAAAAGAAAAAAAATTGTCTGAAAAGTGGAAAATGTGCATACACTGTAGTAGACTAAAATAAAATGATGGAAGTAAAATAGAAGTTAAAAAAATTACATGAAAGCAAAAAATATAGTAAAAAAATTAAAGAAAAATATTTTAATAGAAATTGAAAGTAAAAATGAGTATTTTCTTTCTGTATTCAAGGAAAAGAAAAGAAATGAAAAAGAAAAAAAAAGAAAATTGAATAGATGGACCTGGTAACAGGTTGAAATAGGACTGAAATTACTTCGTTTTCCCATGGAAGTCAGACTGTGAAGCGCTTTATTGTCCATAAAGTAATCAGGTGGTGAGACTTATGTTCCTGAAGAGTGAGCAAGGTTGGCCTAGTTGGGTGGGGCTCAGTGTAATGGCTCCGTTCTCCACTAGATGTCGCTGCTAGCCTACTTGAGTGGAGTGTTGTGGAGCTCATAGGTGCATATGCGCATGTGCGGGAGCGGTGAAAATGGCATCACCCAGCTCCCCAGTCTCTAGTATGGGAACTCTGTTCTCCCGGATCAGCAATCGCGTATCCGTCCTTTTCAGCATTTGTCCACTCCCCACTTTTTCACTGTCCGTGACCAAGCCCCAGGCAATACCTCTCTCCCGAGTTTTGTGTCAGATGTGGCTGTTTTCCCTGTCCCCTTACTTCCGAAGGACTGCGGCTTTGACCTGTTCTACCCCTCTGTGGGAGGGTCTCACCGGGCAATGGCTGAATGTCGACTGCACCCAGGAACGTTTGCTGGACCCTGATGCTGCCAGTGCCCTGAGACTGCGGCCAGGTGCCAGCCTGCCCCAGGAAAAGTTTGCGAGATAGTGTAGCAGCAGCTTTTCAGGGATTATGGAAAATCACCACACACATCTGGCACCAGGCTTCACCCTTAATGACCTTGTTACAGCATCAGCGAATGTGGGCGGTTTTCTGGGATCTTCTGGGACCAGGTGACTTCAACAGTCTTTATCAAATATCCTTCCAGCAGTGGAACTGCTTTTCCCTGTGTGGCCCAAGAACCTCCTGGACCCACTGTGCTCCTGGGGATTCGCCCTTCCCACCAGAGCACGGCCAGGTATTGAGCTTCAGAGTTGCAGACTCTGCGCTCCCCTTGTTTACAGTCTTAATGGAATTTAAACCCTCTCCTGTCTCCTTTATCCCTTTTTAGTTTAGTCCCTGTGGCTGTTTCCAATTTTCCACTTTCTTTCCAGCTGTTTTTGGGGAGGAGTGCTATTCCCGTATCCCCCCCCCCCCCGTCTCCATCCTCTCTCCACCTACAAAAATACCTCCCTTACTGTGGCTTCTCGCTCCCCAAGTTCACCTCTCCGTGTCGCGTACCTGCTGAATTCTGTGGTTCAGGTTGTGCAGATTGTTGTGTTAATCCTCCAATCAGTTTTCTGGGTGTGCAGGATGGTTTATTGTTGGTCTGGCTGTATTTCACAGATGTGAGACACAGAAAAAACTTCCATGCTATTTTGCCATCTTGGCTCCCCCCCCATTAAAACCTTCTATGAAAAAGAAGAATTAAGGATGTCATTAAAGAGAGGATTTTCTAAAAACCCACACACAGATATTGAAGACAGGTAGATATAGTTTTATATCATGACTCTTTTTATTAGCTGTCTGACCTTGGGCAAGTTATTGAACCTCTTAGAGCTTTTAAGTTTCTCAGTTTCTAAACTATAAGCAATACCTAGAAATAACTGAGGACAGTATCATATAATTTATCCATTAATGTGTTGCAAAAACTGAAGACTTTAACCCAGCTCTTCTCATTTCTACTGTATAACACTGAAATTGCTGTTCTCTACATTAACTACTTACAAAGCAAGGACACGAATTAGAACTGTCCATACTAGTTATGATCCAGAATGATCATCCTGTTCCAGAATGATACAGGGAGAAGAAAAAAGTGTGCTAGAAACTTCATTCTGAAAACAGATTTAATTTTGAAACTTTGCTATCTTCTCAATCATCCCTTCCAAATTCATATGTTAAAATCCTAGTACCTAATGTGAAGGTATTAGGAAGTGGGGACTTTGGAGGATGCTTAGGTCATGAGGGTGGAGCCTTCATGAAAGAGATTAATTGCTTTTATAAAAGAGACACCATGCAGCTCCCTAGCCCCTTCTGTCACATAAGGATACAACAGAAGTCACCAGTCCGTAAGAGAGCTTCCACCTGACTACACTGGCACTCTGATCTTAGACTTCCAGCTTCCAAAACTGTGAGAAATAAATGTTTATTGTTTATAAACCACCCACTTTTTATGGTGTTCTCTTTTAGCAGCCTGAATGGATTAAGACACCCTGACAAGAATTTTAAATTGATGTTCAGGCAATGTAATTAAATGTTTAATACCATATAAGTTGGTAGGTAAGAATTAATTTTAGAGAAAATTTTAGTGCCAAAAATAATGTGGAAAGATAGGGGATCCTGAAAGGACCAAACTGGAGAGATTATTTCCTAAATTAATCAAATAAATGATCGAGCCATACACCATAATATTAAATTTACAAAGTAATTTAAGGAAGCATGAGGAAAATAAACAATTGGATTTTTTTTTAAATAATTGAATTTCTTAAAGCAATTGAAAGGAATTGATAACGTTCTTCACATGGTTAAACATTTTCTTCTAGAATTGAAAAATGTAATCCAGATGTGATTTTTATTTAATTATACCCAAGATTGGTACTAGCCTTACCCTAGGATTCAACCTTAAGGATGAAAATATAATGCACCTTGATTTTTTCTTTTTTTTAAATCAAAAGTTTAAGGTATAACAAGGTATGTGAAAAGATGTTCAACATCAGGCACCTGGGTGGCTCAGTCGGTTAACCATTTGACTCTTGATTTTGGCTCAGGTCATGATCTCACGATTTGTAAGCAGAGTCTGCTTAGGATTCTCTCTTTTTGCCCCTCTCTTGCTCTGTCTCTCTCAAAATAAAGAAATAAACATTAAAAGGTGTTCAACATCATTAATGATTAGGGAAATACAAATCAAAATCATAGTGAGATCACCTCCCTGATTAGAATGGCTGTTATCAAAAAGACAAATGATAAGTGTTGGAGAGGATGTGGAGAAAAGGGAACCCTCATATACTGTTGGTGGGAATGTAAATTCGTGCAGCCATGATGGAAAACAGTATGGAGATTCCTCAGAAAATTAAGAGTAGAGCTACCCTATGATCCAACTATTCCATTTCTGGATATTTATTTGAAGAATATAGAACTGCTGATTTGAAAAGATATATACGCTCCTGTGCTCATTGCAGCATCACTTACAATACCTAAGAAATGGAAACTACCTAAATATCCATTGATGATATATGTACACCACGTCTTCTCTATCCGATAGAGAAGTGGAACACTGCTCAGGCATAAAAAAATCTCGACATTTTATGACAACATGGATGGACCTTGAAAGTATTAAGCTAAGTAAAACTAGCTAGAACGACCAAGGTACCATATGATTTCACTCATGTATGGAATCTAAGTAACAAATTAATGAACAAAACAGCACACAAACTCATGGATACAGAAAACAGAGTGGAGAGGGAGGGGGTTGCAAGAGGGCAGGGCAAAATGGATGAGAGTCAACTGTATGGTGATAGAAGGTAACTAGACTTAAAGTGGTGATCACTTTATGTGGATATTGAATTATAATGTAGTTTACCTGAAACTTATGTAATATTGTACATCTAGTTTACCCCAATAAACAAAACCAAAAACCCAAAGCCAAAAAAATTTAGAGATTTTATTCCCATGTCTATCAAAAGTAAGGTGAACCTGACTTTATATGTACAAAATTGAACCTTCAAATTAAGTTACCCAAGACCCCAAGTGAAGGATATTGATTAAATGCCTCTTCCCAGTTCCAAAATTCATCACAGGTAATGAGGAATAGTACAGGTATATAGTAATAATGATGGTTGCAGACAGAAAAAGAGTTGAGAATTGTGGCTACATTAGTATTCAAGAAAATAACCAGTTTGTTGATTCTATTTGATTTTTACCCTACCCTGCAGGCAACTATATCTAATGGCATTCAAAGGATTGCTTTCTTTTGGGATCTACCTAATATCCTTTGGGCCTTTGCAAATCTGCATGCTACATTGGAAAAGCCTCAGCTTATAAAATGTCCTGCTCTTACAAAAGCAGAGGAAGTAGCAGAGGAAGTAGTCAGGACTCCTCTTGAGATATTAGTGTAAAAGTTTACTAAGCTAAAATTTTAATTATAGCCCAGCTTCAGCTGGACCCATTAAAATTGTTTATGGTTCAGGGTAATATATTAAATTTACGTATCTATTGGCGTAATTTATAGTGTCCTGTAGACCATGTACAGGTGTAATTGAGGAAAAAATCTTTGTCATTCCTTAGTCTCTTTTGTCTTTGAGATGTGACAGGAGTAGTAGAGAATAAAAGCAAAGCAAGCTGGAATCTATTCTTTATCTTAGATTTGGGATATCAACTCTGTTCTCACGTAGGTGATACATATAATATACAGAGTTTAGAAGGAAGAGAGCTTTGGTTGTCAAAGAGATATTTTTGCTATTTTGGGATAAAGGCATAAAAAATTCTAGAACTTCAGTGAAATATTTTTGCATAGCTTTCAGTCATTTGTACCAGCCACTTCTTCAGAGTGCCTTTTGATCAATGATACCCATGATACTGAAGGAGAGGAGAGGAACTTTCTAAATAGTAGAGTGAAATCTGTTAAGAGATGTCTGGTTGCTGGCTCAAATTTTTAACTGTTCCATCTTTTCTAATGTTTCTTGTTAGATCAAGAATGCATATTTTTATGGTAGTATTTTTATGTATTTAAACATTTTTTTAATGACTTCTGGTTAGCAAGGACTCAGTCCACTATATTTGGACTTAAGCCAGTCATTACTGGGCTGGTCCAACTGCCTATTTGAGATGATTTTTAAGAATTTTATGGGGCGCCTGGGTGGCGCAGTCGGTTAAGCGTCCGACTTCAGCCAGGTCACGATCTCGCGGTCCGTGAGTTCGAGCCCCGCGTCGGGCTCTGGGCTGATGGCTCAGAGCCTGGAGCCTGTTTCTGATTCTGTGTCTCCCTCTCTCTCTGCCCCTCCCCTGTTCATGCTCTGTCTCTCTCTGTCCCAAAAATAAATAAAAAAAAAAAAAAAAAAAAAAGAATTTTATTTGGAACGACCAAAGGTTTAGTCTTGTCATCAGTTGTATTCAGCACTGATTAGGTCTAACAACTCTTCACAGTACAAACAATGGCGGATACGTTTTCAGCTGTGATGCTGCACACTCCTTTTTGGTACTTGCATCAACCTTTCCTGCTCTAGTTTATTTTATATACGTGTGGGTTTACATTTCTATTTTAACACATTTTAATAATTTTCAAAGTATTTGTTAATGATTTTCTTATGGAATTGCAAGCTTACAAATTGGAAGCACAATACAGAGAATGTTTTTTACTCCTGAATCATTTGTTGAGTAAGTTACTGGTTTGATTCCTTATAATTCCCAAATATTTGTGTTTAAACCCTATAAACAAGGCA
The DNA here is from genome assembly GCF_022079265.1 of Lynx rufus. Lineage (NCBI taxonomy): Eukaryota > Metazoa > Chordata > Mammalia > Carnivora > Felidae > Lynx > Lynx rufus. Next base: position 36,355,068 of record NW_025814845.1, on the reverse strand, counting down.
GTTCTCCCACATAATCATGATATTACCATCAAAACCAGGAAATCAGTTTTGATAACATCCAGAGAAATCTCATTCCAGTCAAATTTTGCCAGTCACCCTACATGCATCCTTTATAGAAAAAGCGTCCAGCTCAAAGTCACATAATGCATTTAGTTGTTTTGTCTCTTTTCACTTCTTCAGTTTGGAATGTTTTCACCATTTTTTCTTTGGATTTGTATGACCTTGACACTCTTGAAGATTGCAGGCGATTTTGTAGAATGTTTCCTCAGTATGAATTTGTCTGATATTTCCTCATGATTACGTTCAGATTAGGTATCTTTGTCAGGAAACTACAGAAGAAATGCTTTCTTCTCATGGCATCCTATGAAGGGGTGCATGATTTCAGTTTGCCCCATTACTGATGATACTCACTTTGATTACTTGATTAAGGTGGAGTATTCTAGTTTCCTTACTGTAAAGTAACTCTTTTCTATGTTGTAATTAATGAATGTTTTGTGGGAAAGTACTTTGGAACTCTGTAAGTATCTGTTCCTCATAAATCTGTTTAATATGTGGGGCGCCTGGGTGGCTCAGTTGGTTAAGTGTCTGACTTCAACTCAGGTCTTGATCTCACAGCTTGTGGGATCAAGCCCCGCGTCGGGCTCTGTGCTGACAGCTGGAGCTTGAAGCCTGCTTCGGATTCTGTGTCTCCCTCTCTCTCTGTCCCTCCCACACTCGTGCTTTCTGTGTCTCTCTCAAAAATAAGTAAAAACATTAAAAAAATTAAAAAATATGTTTAATTTGTTAACTTTGCCTATATAAACTAAAGGTTTCTATTTTTGTGCTCAAATTGTTCCGAATTTGGCAAGCATTTGCCCACTTAAACTGACTTATTTGTTCTTAGGGTATGTTCCATTATTTGAGCGCTTCCTTTCTTTGAGGCTTTTCTTTAATTTTTTTGCCAGCTTTATTGAAGTATGATTGGCAAATAAAAATTGCATATACTTAAGGTTGTATAATGTGATGATTTGATATGTGTGTACATTGCAAAGGAATTATTACTGTCAAGCTAATTAACATATTCATCACTTCACAGTTAACTTTTTTTTTTAATTTTTTTTTTAATGTTTATTTATTTTGGGGACAGAGAGAGACAGAGCATGAACCGCGGAGGGGCAGAGAGAGAGGGAGACACAGAATCGGAAGCAGGCTCCAGGCTCTGAGCCATCAGCCCAGAGCCTGACGCGGGGCTCGAACTCACGGACCGTGAGATCGTGACCCGAGCTGAAGTCGGACGCTTAACCGACTGAGCCACCCAGGCGCCCCACACAGTTAACTTTTTTCCTTGTGGTAAGAAGACTTAGATCTAATCTACTATTTTAGCAAGTTTCAAGTATACAGTACATTATTATTAACTATAGTCATCCTGTACATTAGGTCACCAGAACTTACTCTTCTTGAAACTGAAAGCCTATACCCTTTGACCACCATCTCTCATTTCCCCTACCATCAGGCCCTGGTAACCACTTTCCATTGTGTTTCTGTGGATTCAACTTTTTAAAATTCCACATATAAGTGAGATAATGCAGTATTTCTTTTTCTGTGTCTGGCTTATTTCACTTAGCATAGTGTCCTCCAGTTCATCTCTGTTGTCACAAATGAAATGATTTCCTTCTTTTTATGGCTAAATAATATTCCAATGTGTGTGTGTATCTTTATATATTATATATAAATTTTTGAATTATATATATATATATAAAGATACATAAATATAGGTATATATGGATGGATAAAGAAAATTTGATATATATGTAATTCTCCTTATCTGTTGATGGACACTTAAGTTGTTTTCATGCCTTAGTTATTGTAAATAATGTTGCAGTGAGCATTGGAGGGCAGGTATCTCTTTGAGATACTGATTTCAACTCCTCTTGATATATATATATATATATATATATATATACACACACACACACACACACACACACACACACACCCAGAAGTAGAATTGCTGATGGTAAGGTAGTTCTGTTTTTAATTTTTTGATGAATCTCCATACTGTTTTCTATTTGGCTCTTCTAAATTACATTCCCACTAGAGTATTCTTTTTTCTCCACATAATTACCAACTCTTGTCTTTTGACTTTTTGGTAATAGGCATTCTAATATGTTAGAGGTGATACCTCATTTATTTTTGATTTGCATTTCCCTGATGATTAGTGATGCTGAGCACCTTTTCATATGTTCATTGGCCATTTGTATGTCTTTAGAAAAATGTTCAGGTCCTTTGACCATTTTTTAAATTGGGTGTTGCTCTTGATGTTGTTGTTATTGTTATTTTTTGCTATTAAGTTGTATGAGTGCCTTACATATTTTGGTAATTAATTTCTCCATATCAGATACTTGTAGCTTATCTTATACTTTCTCTGTCTCAGGCCTAGAATCAGCCTTTTCTTCAAGTGGCCTGATTTCTTTTAATAGAGAATGGTAGAAGCTAAAACCCAGGAATCAGGTATACCATTTGCTTTTGGAGTGTCACTGCTTCCAGACCTTACAGTGGATAGATCTAAGAAATATAAATAAGTATAATACACCCACACCCACACACACATACACAAATCCTGTCAATAATTATTTCTGTATAGTGAAATCCTTAAATTCTCATTAGTACAACCAGTAGCATTCTAGAACCACAGGACTTGTTTTCTCCCTTTTTTGCATGTGTAGTTTTCATCTGTGATTCTGAGAAACCAGTCTTCCAAGTTTCTCTCAGGAAATACATTATCCTAATATACCAATATCTTGTCTTCCCTTCCAGCTCCTCCCCCACACAGATGCCCTTCATATCCTCTTCCAACTCTGACTCCTCATATGTGGATATTCACTCAAGATCCTATACACTATCCTCGTACCTCCTCCCCCTGCTTGGACTGTGACATCCATTGTTAGCCTTTTCCTCACTTACAAATATCCTTTTCACTCCATTTGAGCTCTTGATCTCCCTGATGGACCAGATTACATTCCTGAAGATCCTTCTCACCTGCTTTAACTCTGACACTTCAAAGCAGACTACATCCATGCATGGATGTTCTCATCGTGCATAGGGGCTGACATCTGACATCCAGCCACCTTTCCATAGGGATCACTTCTCCTTCTGCTTGTTCAGAGTACGTGTATTAGGCTTTCCCTCCTCTCTCTTGTTTAGATGCTTTCCCAACTCATGTCTCACTTCAGTTTGCTCTTCCATGAGGATGCCTTCTTTACCCAGTTCAGACTCTGACACTCTGTCACAGGGAGACTTGGAGACTTTCTCTGTGAATACCCTCCTCCTTTAATTTGCGCCCTCATGTACTGTTCTAGGTTACTCTGTGTTCCCTCTCACAGTAGACAGATATGTCTGCTCTCCCCTGCCTGTTTATTTTTGTAATTCCTATTTTAGAAAATTGAAAAGCTTTTTTCTGAAAAGAGTAATAAAGAAACCTGTGTTTGAAACTCTGAAAATCAGGTGGTCCTCTTATCTTTATAAAGAGACTCACCAAAAGATTGTTTAAATCTCACTATCTAGTACATTTAACCTTTTATTTTAGTTATAGAAATTTGATCTTAATATTTTGCACCACACACAGATTTGCCCCATTCACATTTCTTAGACAATCATTAATGTATCCTTAGGTAATAGTGCAAGCACTAGAATTGCATTTTGTAAACTTTTTTAAAAAAGATTATTATAATGAGTCCACTTTATGTTCTCGTGTATCTAATATGTTTCCGGCAATGAAAAAAGTACAGTGGATAATAGGAAGGAAAGATAGAATAGAGAATTCCATGGCCTCAAGCAGTTTATGATCTACTTGGACCAGCAGTAGTTCAAAACAGAAGCGATGCAGTACAGCATGTAAACTTCCCGTTATGTGGTTAGAGGGTGAGTATAGTGTAAGTTCGGAGAATAATATGACTTGAGGGTTGGAGCAGTTGAAATTTTTTATAGGATTTGTGACACTTTAGTTTGTCCTAGAGGACAGATAGGATTTGGATAGCTGTAGAGATGGAGGGAAAAAGAAGAGGTGAATATTTGGAAAATCACTGAGGCAGACTAAGCATCGACACATGGGGAATGAAAAGGAATTTATCCTGGTGGGAGCAACAGTAAATTGGGAAGTCATAGGAGGTTAAATTGATAACTAAAATGAGATACTATATCCTAGCATTGGGAACCTAACAGTGTAAGAAGTGTGGGCTTTTTCCCATAGTTACTAGAACCACAGAAGGATCTTGAACAACACTGTGCCATGATGAAAGTGGTGTTTTAGAAAATTTAATCTAGAGGATGCTTGTAGTGTGGGTTGGAGGTGGGAAAAACTGTCATTTATGCAGTTAAAGATGAGCTGGAAGTGTTCATAGCCTAGGATTGAGGTACTATACTGGAATGAAAATATGGAACAACTCTGAGCTCTTTTCCAAGGACAACTGAGGACACAATAAAAAAAAAAAAGGTTAAAAGTGACTCTAGAAGATGGCAGGCAAAATTAGTGGGCAATGCATTCTCTGAAAGAAATATTAAATAAAATGTAGTATTTTGCTCTTGCCATTGGATTTAAAATGCCTTTCATTGATCCCTGTTCAGTAATTGTTTTGTGACAGCTCCTGAAAATCTAAAAGATGCCTACTGAAAAAGCAAAAGAGAAAAATGAAAAAGAATTAGTAATAAATGATTAGAAACACATGTGCAGAAGATATCATTATATGCAGTATGGTAGTTAACCCATTTGCAGGTACCTGTTCTAGACATGCTGTTCAGTCTTAGTTCCTAGCCACAGTCCTGGAAACAAAGGGAAGATACGAAACATTTTTAATATGCAGTTTGGGGAGACCGAAATGAGCATGTAATTTTCAGAGAATAGTTAGTAGAACAGCAGGTAACCAGAGATATCTCAGATAGGGAGCATTTTAGTTAAACAGTACTGCGGTTATGTCTGTGTACAAACAAACACATAACAGAAGAGAAGCAACCAGCATAGAATTTCATATGCCAGTCTTACCAAATACACAAAAATGTCAGTGTTGAGAGAAATTTCCATAAAACATCTGCTAGATTTGCAGTTATTTGGCCAAGTTTACATTTTAAGGATATTTTTAAAGCCTCATATATTTAGGTATACACAGACCAAAAAAACTACTGTGTACTTTTAGAACACATCAGGGACTATAAAACCTACATATCAAAGCATAAACTTGATTTTGAAATATGATTAATATACCTGAGAATATATTCTGCTCTTTGAACAAAAAAAAATGCAGAAAAGAATCAATATGATGGGCCATATGTTCTTTGGTAGTTACAGAAACGAAATATAAAATGAAGACCAGATAGCTTTCAGCTTGTCAGTTTGTTTTTTAGTTTCGCACATTAGATGTTGCAATTGAAACAGTATATCCCCAGTGAAGATTTCAGGGGTGAAATTCTACTCACCACTTCCTTCCTTTGGGATCTTCTTGCATCTTCACTGTAACTAAGAACACCTCAGCTTTGACTTTAATATATTGTGAATCTTCAAAGTATCATGAATTTAAGCAAATTCTGACCTTTCTCCCCCCCCCCAGCTGTGTTGCTCTTACTTTAATATAAAATAAAATTAAATATTGGATTTTGATTATATGTTGTAAATTATGCATTAGATTTAGTTTTCATAGAAGTCTAAGCTTTAAAAAAACATAGATTGGTAAGCTGAAGTTCACCGACTAAGAGAAAACTTGGTTTAATTTGATTCGAGACACAGAGTGAATTGTAATCCAAGAGCAAATATATTTTTCTCTCTATAGTTTATAGTATTTTAATCCATTTATCCACTGGATATCAATTTCAGTCTTCTGATAATTTAGCCAGCAAAATTGACTGTGGTTTAAATGAAGGGCATGATAATACCTTTACTAACAAATGGCAAAATGTTTTGAGCTCCTGCCATATTCCAAGTGCTTTCTACTTTATTTAATTTATATTTAATTAACACCAAAGCTCTATTGGGTAGGTAGCATTGCTGTCCCCATGTTAGATACAGAGTATTGTCCAATGTTACACACCTAGGAAGAGGTGAGGACTTGAACTGAGACTCCAACATTCTGACTTTGGTTCATTTTCTTAACGCAGTGCTATGGAACTGCTCTATACCTGAACTTGTAAATGTCAGATTCCGAATTTGAACTCAGATCTCTGACTTCTAAAATCCATGCACATTATTATTATTATTATTATTATTATTATTAATTTATTTTTAAGTTTTCACTTTAATCCCAGTTAACATTCAATGTTATATTAGTTTCAGGTATACAATATAGTGATGTAACATTTCCATACATCAGTCACCCTGTGCTCATCACAACAAGTGTACTCCGACATGTCTATTACCTACTTAACCCATTCCTCCATGCTCCTCACCTCTGGTAACCATCAGTTTGTTCTCTGTAGTTAAGAGTCTGTTATTTGGCTTTGTCTCTCTCTCTCTCTCTCTCTCTCTCTCTCTCTTTTCCTTTGCTCGTTTGTTTTGTTTCTTAAATTCCACATATGACTGAAAGAAATCATTTGCTATTTGTCTTTCTCTGACTGACTTATTTCGCTTAGCACAATACTCTGGCTCCATCTGTGTCATTGTAAATGACAGGATTTCACTCTTTTATGGTTGAATAACATTCTACTGTATATATATACCACTTCTTTATCTATTAATCAATTGATGGACACTTGGGCTGCTTCTATATCTTGACTATTATAAATAATGCTGATATAAACATGGGGGCATATATATCCTTTTGATTTTAGTGTTCTTGTATTCTTTGGGTAAATACCCAACAGTGCCATTGCTGGATCATAAGGTAGTTCTATATTTAACTTATTGAGAAACCTCCATACTGTTTTCCACAGTGGCTGCACCAGTTTGCATTCCCAACGACAATGTAAGAGGATTCCTTTTTCTCCATGTCCTTGTGAACACATGTTGTTTCTTGTGCTGTTGATTTTATCCATTCTAACAGGTGTGAAGTGATATATCATTTTAGTTTTGAGTTACATTTCCCTGACAATAAGTGATGATGAGAATCTTTTCATGTGTCTGTTGGCCATCCATGTATCTTCTTTGGAGAAATGTCTGTTCATGTCTTCTGCCTATTTTTAATTGGATTATTCATTTTTTGTGTGTTGACTTGTATAAGTTCTTTATATATTTTGGATATTAGTCCTTTATGAGATATATCATTTGTACATATCTTCTCCTGATTCTATAGCTTGCCTTTTGGTTTTGTTGGTTGTTTCCTTCACTGTGCAGAAGCTTTTTATTTTGATGTAAACCCAATCGTTTATTTTTGCTCTTGTTTCCCTTGCCTCAGGAGACATATCTAGAAAGAAGTTGCTATGGCCAGTGTCAAAGGGGTTATTGCCTGTGTTCTCCTGTAGGATTTTTATGGTTTCGGGTCTCAAATTTAGGTCTTTCATCTATTTTGAATTTATTTTTATGTATGGTTTAAGAAAGTGGTCTAGTTTCATTCTTTTGCATGTTGCTGTCCAGTTTTCCCAGCACCATTTGTTGAAGAGACTGTCTTTTTTCCATTGGATATTCTTTCCTGCTTTGTCAAAGATTAACTGTCCACATAATTGTGGTTTTATATCTGGGTTTTCTATTGTGTTTCATTGATCTGTGTGTCTATTTTTGTGCCACTGTCATACTGTTTTGATCACTACAGCTTTGTAATGTAAGTTGAGATCCAGAATTGTGATGCCTCCAGCTTTGCTTTTCCATTTCCAGATTGCTTTGGCTATTCAATGTCTTTTGTGGATCCATACAAATTTTAGAACTATTTATTCTGGCTCTTTGAAAAATGCTGTTGGGGCTCCTGGGTGGCTGAGTTAGTTAAGCGTCACGATCTTGAGGTTCATGAGTTTGAGCCCCTGTGCTGACAGCTCAGAGCCTGCAGCCTGCTGCAGATTCTGTGTCTCTCTCTCTTTCTGTCCCCGCCCTGCTTGCACTCTGTCAGCTTCTCAAAAATAAATAAACATTCAAAAAACCTTTTTTTTTTTTTTAAATGCTGTTGGTATTTTGATAGGGATTGCATTAAATGTGCAGATTGCTTTGGGTATCATAGAAATGTTAACAATATTTGTTCTTTCAAACCATGAGCATGGAATGTTTTCCATTTCTTTGTTGTCTTCAATTTCTTTCATCAGTTTTTTGTAGTTTTCAGAGTACAGATCTATCACGTTTTTGGCTAGGTTTATTCCTGGTATCTTATCATTTTTGGTGCAGTTGTAAATGGGATTGTTTTCTTATTTTCTCTTTCTGCTGCTTCATTATTGGTATATCAAAATCTGTACATTGATTTTTGTATCCTGGGACGTGACTGAATTCGTTTATCAATTCTAGCAGTTTTTTGGTGGAAGTTTTGGGTTTTGTATATATAATATCATGTCATCTGAAAATAGTGAAAGTTTTACTTCCTCCTTACTGATTCGGATGCATGTTATTTCTTTTTGTTGTCTGATTGCTGTGGCTAGGACTTACATTACTATGTTGAATGAAAGCAGTGAGAGTGGACATCCTTGTCTTATTCCTGACCTTAGGGAATAGCTCTCATTTTTTTCCCATTGAGGATGATACTAGCTGAAAGTATTACATAGATGGCCTTTATTATGTTGATGTATGTTGCCTTTGAACCTAATTTGTTGAGGGTTTTTGTTATGAATGGATGTTGTACTTTTTCAGATGCTTTTTCTGCATCTCTTGAAATGATCATATGTTTTGATCCTTTCTTTTATTGATGTGATGTATCACATTGATGGATTTGTGAACATTGAACCACCCTGGCAACCCAGGAATAAATCCCACTCAATCTCAGTGCGTAATTTTTTCATATATTGCTGAGTGCACTTTCTTAGTATTTTGTTGAGGATTTTTGCATCTGTGTTCAATATCCAATATCAGTTATGTTTACCTATAGTTCTCTCTCTCTTTCTCTCTTTTTTTTTTCCCGTAATATCTTTATCTAGTTTTGGTATCATAATGCTGGTCTGATTAAGATGAATTTGGAGGTTTTCCTTTCTCTTCTATTTTTTGGAATAGTTTGAGAATAGGTATGAACTCTTCTTTAAATATTGGGTAGAAGTTGCCTATAAAGCCATCTGGTCCTGGACCTGTGTTTTTGGGGAGGGTTTTGATTACTGACTCAGTTTTTTGCTTGTTATCAGTCTGTTCAAATTTTCTATTTCTTCCGTTTCAATTTTAGTAGTTTATATGTTTCTAGGAATTTATTCATTTCTTCTAGGTTGTCTAGTTTGTTGGCATATGGCTTTTCATAATATTCTTTTATGATTATATTTCTGTGGTGTTGGTTGTATTTTTCCTCTCTCATCTGTGATTTTATTTGAGTTCTTTCTCTCTTTTTTTTCTTGATAAGTCTGGATAAATCTGGATAAGTCTGGATAAATCAATTTTATTGATTTTTTTCAAAGAACCAGCTTCTAGTTTCATTGATATGTTCCATTATTTCTTTAGTTTCTGTATCATTTATTTTTGCTCTAATCTTTATTATTTTCCTTCTTTCTGCTAACTTCAGGTTTTGTTTGTCGTTCTTTCTCTAGGTCCTTTAGGTACAAAGTTAGGTCATTTATTTGATATATCTCCTGCTGCTTGATGTAGGCCTATATTGCTATAAACTTTCCTCTTAGAAACACTTTTGCTGCATCCCAAATTAGTGGTTATTTCAAAAACCACTAATAAATATGCAAAGAACAAAGAGAAAGAGAAAGACAATAAAGGATCAGAGAAAATCTTCAGAAACAACCACAAAACAAGTAATAAAATGGCAATAAATACATATCTATCAATAATTACTTTAAATGTAAATTGACTAAATTCCCCAATCAAAAGACATAGGGTGACAGAATGGATAAAAAAATGACTCATCTATATGCTGCCCGCAAGAGACACATTTTAGACCTAAAGACACCTGCTGATTAAAAGAGAAGTTGAGGGGCATTTGGGTGGCTCAGTTGGTTAAACATCCGACTTCAGCTCAGGTCATGATCTCACAGTTCATGGGTTCAAGCCCCATGTTGGGCTCTGTGTTGACAGCTCAGAGCCTGGAACCTGCTGTGGATTCTGTGTCTCTCTCTCTGCCCCTCCCCTGATTGTTCTCTGTCTCTCTCTGTCTCTCAAAAATAAATAAACGTTAAAAATAATTAAAAGAGCAGATTTATGGGGTGTCTGGGTGCCTCAGTCAGTTAAGCATCCAACTCTTGATTTCAGCTCAGGTCATGATCTCACAGTTTGTGGGATCGAGCCCCACATCGATTTCTGTGCTGACAGCACAGAGCCTGCTTGGGATTCTCTCTCTCTCTCTCTCTCTCTCTCTCTCTCTCTCTCTCTGTCTCTCTCGAAATAAACAAATGTCTTTTAAAAATAAATAAAGGTGAGAGAATTGAGAAACATCCATCATGCACATAGATGTCAGAAGACAGCTGGGGTAGCAATTCTTATGTCAGATAAACTAGACTTTCCTTTCTTGCCTTTCTGTGTTGCTGATTTTCTTTAGTGACTTGGATTTCTTTCTCTTTGTTCTTTGCATATTTATTAGTGTTTTTTGATGTTGGGTTACTATTAGGTTTGTATATAATCTCTTGTGTATATAGCAGTCTATGTTAAGTTGATGGTCGTTTTAAGTTTGAACCCATTTTTTTCTCTTCTCACATTTTAGGTATATGTTATGTTTTGTATCCTTGTGTGTGTGTGTGTGTGTGTGTGTGTGTGTGTGTGTGTGTGTGAAGTTCCTTGTTTTATTTCTAACAGCAATACTCATTTTTAGCGGTTTTGTGTTTCCTACTTCTATACTGTCACTTTTGGTCTCTCCTTTCCAGTCAAAGAGTCCGTTTTAACATTTTTTTTGCAGAGTTGGTTTAGAGGTGATAAGCCCCTTTATTTTTCATTTGTTTGAGAAACTCTTATTCCTCCTCCTATTTTGAATGGTAACCTTGCTGGATAAAGTATTCTTGGCTTCAGATTTTTCCCATTCAGCACTTTGAATATATCATACCATTCCCTTTTGGCTTGCAAAGTTTCTAATTTTTGTTTTTACATTTATTTATTTTGAGAGACAGAGAGATGGAGCACAGTGGAGGAAGGGCAGAGAGAGAATGAGATACAGAATCTGAAGCAGGGTCCAGGCTCGGAGCTGTCAGCACAGAACCTGATGCAGGGCTTGAACTCAGAAACCGTGACGTCATGACCTGAGTGGAAGTCAGACACTTAACCTACTGAGCCTCCCAGGCACCCCTGGCTTGCAAAGTTTCTGTTGAAAAATCTACTGGTGTTCTTTTTAGTTTTCTTCTGTATGCTAATGACTTCTTTTGTCTTGCTGATTTAAAATTTTTTTCTGTATCACTATATTTTATAAATTTAATTACAACATGTCTTGGTGTGAATCTGCTTTTGATGATTTTATTGTAAGGGTTCTCTGTGCCTTCTAGATCTGGATAACTGTTTCTGTCCCCAGATTAGGGAATTTTTTAACCATTATTTTTTCAAATAGGTTTTCTGCCCTTTTTCTCTTTCTTTTTCTGGGACTCCTGTAATACAAATATAATTACATTCGATGTAACCATTGAGTTCCCAGGTCTATTCTTGCTTCCTGTAATTCTTTTTCCCCTTTTGTTCAGCTTGATTACTTACCATTGCTCTGTCTCCTGGGTCATTAATTCATTCCTCTGCTTTTTCCATCTTGGTGTTCATTCTACTGATAAGCATGTTTCTAACTTTGTTTGTTGTACCTTTTATCTTGGTTATGTAACTCCTTATTTCTGTGTTAGAGGTCCCAGTCATCTCTTCTATTCTTTTCTCAAGTCCAGTGAGAATCCTTATGATTATTGTTTTAAATTCTCTATCAGGCATGTTACTTGTATCTATTTTGCTTAGATCTCTGGCTGTGGCCTTGTTCTGTTTTTCATTTGGAATAAATTTCTCTGTCTCCTCATTTTGTCTGCCTCTCTGTGTCTGTTTCTGTTTTAAGAAAGTCACCTGTGTCTTTTGCTATTGAAAGTAGTGACTTTAATGAAGAAAAGGCCCTCAGTGGCTTGCAATTCCCTGTTCCCCGTTCACCAGAACCTGGCACTTCAGGAGAGTATTCTGTGTGTGTTGCTCATCTTTTGCTGTTGTGTCTGAGTCACTTTTCCTTTCAGTGCAGTTGTCTGCACTGACTCTCGGCCTGTTGTGAACTGTGCTTGCTCTGAGGTGTCAGTGAGAACCAGGCAAGCCAGTTATAAGGAGACATGCCCACTGGGGAACTTGGGAGCAGGGCAGTGGTGTTAGCAAAATTTTTGCTGGGCTACTAGTCCTGTGCCCGTCCCCTTTGAAGCACTATGGTGGCCGGGCCCTATGCATGATAGCGTTTGGGTGTGTGGCTGGGCGCAGTGTGGTGGTTTGGCCCTGTGGCTGGGCATTGTGCATGATAGCAGCAGGGGGTGCATGGCTGAGTGTAGTGTGGGTCAGTGCCTGGGGACACTTAGCTAGGCCCAGCATGGTGGATATGCCTGGTGGCAGCTGTGTACCTGGTAGCTGGGTGGGGCACATGTGTGGCTTTCACAAAATTTTCCCAGAGCGTGGCACCGAGGCTAGCCAGCTTGGAGTGGGTGAGCCCCCAGAACTTGTGGGTATGGTGCCCTGCTGTTGGGTTAGGTATCAAGTATCTATACATCCCTGGTTCTTTCAGGTGTCTATGTATTTATGGCGAAGGGTGGGAAAGGAAAATGGGGCCTGCCAGTTCTCTTATTTTCAGAGAAAGGAAAATACTCATTCATCAATATGAATAGATCTGTCTCCCATTTGCTCCCAGAATTGTATAATCTGTGTAACCTGCCATTTTTATGTTGTCTCTCTGTGCAGCCTGCTGTCTCCTTAAGGATGCTGACCCAGCTGTCACTTGCCCTGGTTTGCCCACTGCTGAGTCAGCTGACTTTTAAAGCTCCAGGTTCCAAGTCCCACTGGTTTTACGAACTCATGGAATTCAGCCCCTCTGGTTTTTAAAGCCAAATGTTATGGGGATTAGTTTTCCCCATGTGAGCTTTCTGGTGTAAGATCCCATTTCTTTTCCCTTTCCACATGAGTAGTTCCCTCCCTCTTGTGGGCAGCCTCCCTCAGCCTTTCTGAACTTCCTACCTTTTCAGATGCAGCTTCTTTATATTTGGTTGTGGAGTTTGTTCTGCCAGTACTCAGATTGTTCTCTGGATTATTGAGTTGGATGTGAATGATACCTATTTTGAAAACAATGGGCTAGGGTGATGTCAGGCTCCTTTTACTGTGCCAGCTTCGCCCAGAGTCCTAAATCTGTGCTCTTTTGCTAGGAACGTGAGTCAAAAAAGAGGACATAGAAGGAGCAGTTGAGTCAGGTTGAGTATAAATCAAAGAGGCTTGTACCAGTGGCCATGGCAGTAAGAGAAAGGAGGATGCTTGGTAGGGCTGGGGTCTGGGTATTAAGATGGATATCAGGAAGAGACCATACTTCTGATGAGAGACAGAGATTTCAACAATCTCAACCCTATTGTGGAGCCCATGGGTGAGGGCTTGTTCATTTATCCATGCATTTTTCATCAGACTTATCCAATGTTAAGGACCACTCACAATTCCTGAAAGAATATTTTTTCCATCTTAAGTCAACAGACTTTGAGGTTCTAGTTCTGCCAGCTACTGGATAAATAAATAGAGGAAAATCACACATAGCTTTTTTGAGTGGTAAGCAGCATTTATCTCTCAAGGTTGTGGTAAGGAATATTCATTAATGTTTATGAAATGGATTTTTTTAAGTTTATTTATTTTGAGAGGGGAGAGAGAGAGAGAGAGAGAGAGAGAGACTGACCCAAGCAGGTTCACACTGTCAGTGCAGAGCCCAATGCAGGGCTGAAACTCATGAGCTATAAGATCATGATCTGAGCCAAAAATCAGAAGTTGGAGGCTTAACTGACTGAGGCACCCAGGTGTCCCTGAAATGGCTTTATGAAAGTGGTCAGCCCTGTTTTATGTTAGTTACTATTATGACTAGTTACCTTTATTTCCAGCTTTAAATGCCTCAAGAATAAGACACTTCTCCATCATCTGCAGAAGGCTAGGGCTGTCATTGAGAATCTTTAAAACACCTGGAACCCAGACAAATATACACATGCATACACACACACACACACACACACACACACACGCACGCAGAGTCACTCACACTCGCATATGGTACCCATCAGAATCTTGAGCTGGGGAAATAAAGCTGTATTGTTGAAAAAAGTCTCCTGCCCTCAAGAAATTATTAAGTATTCCCCTGGAGTGTGTGAGCCTATACCAAACCAAATAATCAGGTCAGGTTTAACTTTGAAATGCAGTATATTAAACCACTAGAATAATCTCTATATATTTCCTCCTCCTTCTCTTGTATTTAATGCAGAGCGAATCATTTCATGAATGAAAAGTGGCCTGAAACTCACTCACTTACTGCTTGAGTTAGTATACTAAGATATAAGTGATGCTACAATGTTTTCTTCACTTTATTGGGAAATTTGGGGGAAAGTGTGTAGTAAAGAAAGTCAATGAGTGACATTTATGTTTCCCCAATTTAATTAGCAGTATCTTTTCTCTTCACATTTGTATAAACCATTTCTTCTGTTTGAACATTGCCACCATTCTTTCCCACTCAGTCCCCAGCCCTGGCTAATTCCCACATTTTCTTTAGGTCTCAATGTACAGGTTAATGGTCTTGGAAGGCCTTCCCTGTTCTTTAAGACTGAGAAAGTGACCCCACCAATTTCTTGTTCTCAAATCATCTTTTACAGTTTTAATATCTCAGCATTTTAACTGCCTAATAACATCTCTATATCTTTCACTAGATTTTGTCTTTGTGGGTAGGTCCTTGTGTTTTAATCCTATTATGTCACTATTGTAGTCTTTATCTAGAGGTTACAAGCTGGGGAAGGAGGAGGGAGGCCTGCAGTTTTTAAATGTAAAAATTTTTTTAAATAGCCAAAGTTTAAAAAATTATCTTCAGCAAATTATGTTGGGAAACTGGACAGTGACATGCAGAAGAATGAAACTGGACCACTTTCTTACACCATACACAAAAATAAACTCAAAATGGATGAAAGACCTAAATGTAAGACAGGAAGCTATCAAAATCCTAGATGAGAATCAGGCAAAAACCTCTTTGACCTCAGGCACAGCAACTTCTTACTAGACACGTCTCCAGGCTCAAGAGAAGTAAAAGCAAAAATGAACTATTGGGACCTCATCAAAATAAAAAGCTTCTGCACAGTGAAGGAAACAATCAGCAAAACTAAAAGGCAACCAACAGAATGGGAGAAGATTTGCAAACGACATATCAGATAATGGGTTAGTATCCAAAGACTATAAAGAACTTATCAAACTCAACACCCAAAAAACAAATAAATCCAGTGAAGAAATGGGCAAAAGACATGAATAGACACTTCTCCAAAGAAGACAACCAGGTGGCCAACCGACACATGAAAAAATGCTCAATATCACTCATCATCAGGGAAATACAAATCACAACCACAACAAGATACCACCTCACACCTGTCAGAATAGCTCACATTAACAACTCAGGCAACAGCAGATGTTGGTGACGATGCGGAGAAAGAGGATCTCTTTTGCATTGTTGGTGGGAATGCAAGCTGGTGCAGCCACTCTGGAAAACAGTATGGAGGTTCCTCAAAAAATTAAAAATGGAAATACCCTACAACCCAGCAATTGCACTACTAGGTATTTATCCAAGGGATACAGGTATGCTGTTTCAAAGGGGCACATGCACCCCCATGTTTATAGCAGCACTATCAACAATAGCCAAAGTATAGAAAGAGTCCAAATGTCCATTGATGGATGAATGGATAGAGAAGATGTGGTGTATATATATATACACACACACAATGGAGTATTACTCGGCAATCAAAAAGAATGAAATCTTGCCATTTGCAGCTACATTGATGGAACTAGAGGGTATTATGATAAGGAAAATTAGTCAGAGAAAGACAAAAATCATATTACTTCACTCATATGAGGACTGTAAGGCACAAAACAGATGAACATAAGGGAAGGGAAACAAAAATAATATAAAAACAGGGAGGGGGACAAAATATAAGAGGCCTAAATATGGAGAACAAACAGAGGGTTACTGGAGGGGTTATGGGAGGGGGAATGGGCTAAATGGGTAAGGGGCATTAAGGAATCTACTTTGGAAATCATTGTTGCACTATATGCTAACTAATTTGGATGTAAATTAAAAAATAAAAAAATTAAGATACTTTATATTTAAAAAAATCCAGTTTCTTTTGAAGAAAATAAACATCAGAGGTTCTGCCAACACTGGTCTGTTTTTCAAGGCTGATTGTGAGATAAATAACCTCCTTTCTCATGTTTTATATTATTTCTGATTTTCCTATTAAAGAGAAGACTGTTTTAATGGGGATAGTACAATTTAGATTTTTAAAGGAATCAAAGTCTTCTTGTGAGTTTGAAACTAAGCAAATTATTTGTTTAAGAATGTAAATTACATTCTTTGCAGTGATCTTTGCAGTGATCAAGGAAGCTTTTTTCTTTGTAATGATCAAGGAAGCTTTTTAACTCCTTTGAGGATGAGATCATGCTCTCTGGGATGTCAGAGTAAGACATTTTAAGGGAAACTGAGTATCTTCAGGTGAACATAAAGAATGTAACTTATGAATAATTCATTTAGAAAGGACATAACTTTTTTTTCAAATATGGGAATAACTTTATTTGGGGGTTGCTTTTGGTTGTCTGATTTAGGAGGACAGTACATCAGATAATTTTGTTCATGTACATGTGTCAGCATGATTTTCAAAATCTTTTTCTCTTAGGAAAATAGTAAAGACAATAAAGGATGTTGTTGATTGTTGCTTGACATTGGTAGTACATAAAAGCTAATAAGCTTAAGGAAATGTACTATTACCATTAAAACATGAATAGAAAAAGGCAGTATCTTCAGCTTATTAGCTTTTAATGTTCTGTTTTGTGGTAAATGTTAAATTAAATATTTATGTTTTATATATGATCCACTTTCCCTGATTTTGCCAGTGTGAAATATCTGTCACCAGGCCAGTTTCCAAGCTGTTCTTTAAAAATACCATGCTCATTCCTTCCCCTCAGTATTCACAAATTGGCTCTAACTAAAACCATTTGGTGTCTCCCCCCTTGGTTGCTCAAGTCTTACCTACCATCCCGTGTCTAACATAAAGTTCTCTTTTTCACACATCCTTTTTCTTGATAGAGTTTTATAACAGAAAGGGACATTGGAGTTGGACAAATCTAGTTTTGAAACCAGATTTTCTACTTACTGGATATGTCACTATGTAGACATTATTTAGATTCCCTGATCCTCAATTTTCCCATAAAATTGTAAAAATTGGTATAATAATTAAGGTTTTTATGAGAAGAAAATGTTATAGCATGTTAAACATCTGAAGCATTATAAAGTGTCAACAAATATTTTTTCTGTAGCACTTAATAAAACTAAAGATTGTAAACTAGCAGCTCACAGGCTGCATATGCCTCAGAGATGTGTCTGCTTGATTTATACGATGTTTTAAAATTGGTTTGCAACACACACACGCACACACACACACACAGAAAGAGAGAGAGAGATTTTACATTCACCTCTAGATTCTTGTTTCTGTTTAAAAAATGAGAAGACCTGGGAACCCTGGGCCTCCATTCATTCCCATTGGCAGCAGTCCACAGGCACTTGGTGAGCAGCTTTTCTGAGAAAGCATACTTCAGTTTGGCTGTGTATCTACTTTGCCCATTGTACTTATTTACTTGGCCTTCCTGGACCTGAAAATCATTTGAATTTATGATCCCACTGTTAAGTCATTTATTTGTCTACTTGAATGCATTCTACCTTTTATCTTTAACTGTGTATATATATCTTATTCTATGGTACATAAAAACACCATATATTTTAATGCACCAAATTATGTATAGCATATCTTATATATAGGCTTATTCTGTGAGATACACACACACACACATACATACATATATACATACATACATACAGGCTCTTAGAGGCCAGACATAAGATTTTTAAAAATTCTTCAAAATCCCCACCTGCTTTTAATAGTTAATAAGCTAACTAAATTAATTACAAGATAATACATACTAGTTAAATTAGATTGTGATATTGAAAGATACAACTGTGATAGTGGAATTTATCTGTTATCAGTATTCCTTCCACCTCTCTATGAGGCTATGAAGGAAAAGAGAAAAAATGCTTACTATATTGTTTCTTACTCCTCTGCTCTCACCAGCATTGGTTTTTCAGGGCTTTTCTTCTGTGCACTGAAATTTTACTACTGCATACATTCTGAAAACTCTTTGTTTTGATCAGTTTTTACTTCTGTAGCTTTCCCACTGGGAAATTGTACTCGCTCTTTGTTTAATTTAGCTGTTACATAAATATGTTGAAATGCTCCACTATTTCAGTTCCTACTGTGAAAATATTTTGTAAGCAGCAGTATTAAAACACTTTTTTTTTTTCTCCCAGCTATATAGATCATAGGAATTTCAAAGCAGCAAGAGAATGTAAAGCTTACCCCAGTACACCTCCTCATGACACCACTGGGACTTAGAAAAGAAAATAGTGAGGCCACAGCTCACTTCCAGGTAGAAGAACTGCAACTAGAGGCCAGTATTCATGACTTCAGTTCAAACTGGTCTTTAAATTTTAAATAGAAATTAGCATTTTATGGTGTTTGTAAGCCAAATAAGACAGATTCCACTGAAATAGTTATTCAGTACCTCACAGTCCGAATCAGCTAGCACTTACTAAACTTACTATGTGGTATAATTTTATTCTCAGGGCTGTGTGGGCTAAGTATTATTACTGCCTTCCTTTTATAGTAGGGAAATCTGAGGTATAAGAAAGGTTAAGTAACTTGTTGAAGGTTAGACAGCTCGTGATAGCTGAGATGGGATTTTGACTGTTGTCAGGCTTCTGCTTCTGTGCCCTGAACCACTAGGCCACCTTTCTTGTCATTGTGTGCTTGTCCTCTCTATTCTGTTCTTCACTTGTCATGTCCGTGTGTATAATATTGACAACATTTTCAGTCTTTCTACCTGTGACCACTTGAACTTTAACTTTTACATTTAAAGATTTGTACCTTTGTTACTAGTTGTATCAAACCATATCACCATTGTTCCAACTACTTTTATTCCTAGTCACCATTTCATCTATCTATGAAATTTTGAAGTCATTATAGTTGTGATTTTCTTCCACTGCAAATATTCTCTCCTCTTTAAAAAATAAAAATAAATAATAAAAATAAAAACTTCAGCTGTGATGACTTTGGATGGGCACAAAAATTGTCATAATAGCTTTGCCCAAGGCTTTTTCTCAGTTACTCAAAAAATGTCTTTTCCCCTAGAAGTAGTTTTAGTCTTCAACTATTAATTTTACCCTTTCTATGTAAAGAGAGACTGCTGGGATGAAAAACTGCATCTTCTATTCAAGAGAGAATATCTTGTTCAATTTAATATCTTTTTTTTTTTTTTTTTTTTTTTTGTAAATCTCCTTCCAGTGCTAGATGAAGTGCACTATGAGAGGAGACTAAAGGAGCGGAAACCAGACTTTGCAGTTGAGGAATAAAACAAAGGGACAGCATGGCAAATAAAATCCCATATAAGGTAGTCCTGAGAAGTAAAAGTCAATATCCAGTCCTCTAGTGCTGAGCTGAGGTGAGTGTGTGAAGTACAGCTGAGACAGGTGATGTTAGTCAAGGGCTTTTGAAGGAAATCGTACCCCATCCTGGTCCTGTAGTCATATCCTCTCCCTGGCTTTTATCCCTCACTGACCTGTAGGAACTTGGAGGAGCAGATAATTCAGAACTTGGATGTATATATATCATTTTATTTTTATGATTATAAAACAAAACCAGACTTCATGATGAGCATTTTAAAACTATAAAAAAAAAGTATGAAGAAAAAAATTGTTACCCAACACCCAGAGAAATCGATTTAAAACAGTTACTTGTCTATCCTCTGGGTCCATGTGTTTAACTGCCTAAACACCTTTCTGTTGTCTCTACATTATTTAAGTTCAATAAACTTAGGATCATATTATCTATATAGTTTCTAGCTTAGTTTTCTCACTCAACCCATAAATCAGAGTAGCATAATGTACTTGTCTAGTTTGCTGTATTTTTAATATTGTTCAAAAGCATGTTTTAATGCTTTATTATGTTTTCTTCTGTGATGATTGTCATATATTTTTGTTATTCTCTTTTCATATTTTATTAGGAGTAAATATTGAACACTCTTATATAGAAATCTTTATTTCTTTATAATGAAGTAAAACTTGTATAATTTTTTTTTTCATCGTTTATTTTTATTATTATTTTTGGGACGGAGAGAGACAGAGCAAGAACGGGGGAGGGGCAGAGAGAGAGGGAGACACAGAATCGGAAACAGGCTCCAGGCTCTGAGCCATCAGCCCAGAGCCTGACGCGGGGCTCGAACTCACGGACCGCGAGATCGTGACCTGGCTGAAGTCGGACGCTTAACCGACTGCGCCACCCAGGCGCCCTATAATTATTTTTGATCAGTATATTTTGTCAATTTCTTTGGGAATAAATCCTAGATCTAGGCTGAAGTTAAATGTTTAAGCTTTACGAAACAAACAAGAAAAATCTTGATTTTTCCTATGACAAATTAAAAAACATTGTTTTAAAAACTTTAGGAAACATAAATTGACAAAATGAAAGTTAGAATATAATCTGATAACTAGGTTTCACTCTCTTTATAGTGTTTATTATTTCATATTTATTTCCCATTAAAATGTTGCTGTGGCTTATTTTGCTTAACTATAGAACATGACTGTCTTTCCAAGTCATTAATTTTTCTAAATACCCCTTTTAGTGGCTTTATAATATTCCATTATAAAACTATATTATTATTTTGATGACTACATTTTATAGGATATACAAGTTAATTTCATTGTCTTATATTATAAAATTTCTGTAATAAATACCTCTTGTTACTTGTTGCTTTATTTTGTTCCTGATATTTTGCATTTAGTCATTGCTTTCACAAATATGTTTTGAGTGGCTATTATATGCCAGCCCCAGGAAACTAGCCTGTAGCCTCATGGAACTTATAGAGTAGAACAGTGCTGTCCGATAGAACATTCTGGAATGATAGAAACATTCCAGACATTCTGGAATGATAGAAATGTCTGACCTGTCAAGTGGCAGTTATTATATTTTAACTAATTTCTATTTCAGTTTCAATAACTCTTTATAGCTAGTGGCTACTGTCTTGGATAGAGCAACTGTAGAATTTACTTATTCATATTCTCAAGTCTGTCAGCTATCTTGACCTTTTGTGGGATTTATACTAAGAGTTCCTTTCATGTAGTCTGTAAGGAGAAATACCTTGAGTAATTCTATTTTAGAGGTTTTACTAACTTCTGTAACATTTTTTTAAAACTCAGTGTGTTAGGTAGCCAGTAACTAAGGTAAATAAATGTGAAAGCTCTAAAAACAGTATGTTAATATATGTTGGTGCATGTATTTATATACATTGTACTGTATTTGTTCAATCTCAAAGGATTAAGAGTCACTAAAAGTTAATTAGTAAATCTAACTTAAAAATTACACTCTACTCAGTATATCTTGTTGCTTTAATTTATAGAGTTAAAATATTTTGTTCTGATTAAAATAATTTTAAAGAAGCTGAGTTCACTTGAACTGTCTACAAGAAAGATATTTGATTCTTTTGCTTTTAGATTTTCTCATTCTACCTGTGTGAAAATCTGTAGTTATATAGAACTTCATGTAGCAAATACAGGTTCTAGAATTGAAGTGGAAAACATTTAAGTTCATGACTTGTAAATTAGAGTCAATTGATTTAAAATACACCATTAATGACCCTTCTATTGGCATATCTTTTTGTACAATTCTGACTCTTGGAATAATAGTAAGATTTTACATATCCCCAATATAAACAAATATAAAATTAAATGAGAAAGTAGGGAGAAGCCAAAATAGGATATAAACTAAAAAATAAATCCAACTATATTACAAAAGAGTAATATAACCACATTGAAGAGAATAGGGAAGAAAATAACCAAAATTATTGTGGAAAACAGAATCTTAACTGGATATTGTATAGCCAAAGAGAAAAAAAAATGTATATAAATGCTGTGATTTAATTAGTAAAAGTGTTTCTAACATGATTGGAATAGCAAGGCATATATTTTATATACATATTATACACACTAGAATTTTTATGTATATACTAGAATTGGACAAATAAATAAACTTTAGATAATGAGACCTGGGTTTTATCACTATTGCAGAAAGAGGTTTAAATAAGGAAAGAGGGGAAGGCTAAAATGATTCCTGTGGTATTGGATTGGAATCAAAGGTATCAATATAAACTCATTGTGGGTTTTTTTTTCTTTTTCATTTAACTGATATATATCATTTTAATAATATCATGAAACACTTTTGAAAGAAAAAAAAATAATAGAAAGTTTAGAACAAAAAGCCATGTCAAAAACCCCAAAAGGTATAGAAATAACTTAACCACATAGTTTTGTAAGATACTAGAGACAATGAAAGAACCATGGAAAAGGAGTGAAGCAAATCAGACATGGTTTGAGAAAACACCCACTGTATCATGCTTGGAACCGTGTAAACTATTAACAAAAGCCTCTGGTACTCAGAAATCTAGTGCTTTCTTTTCTTTTTCTTTCTTTCTTTCTTTCTTTCTTTCTTTCTTTCTTTCTTTCTTTCTTTTAAGTTTGGTTGACATATAATTATAATATATTAGTTTCAGGTGTACAGTATAGTGATTTGACAGTCATATACATTATAAAACTTTAATATATATTCAGGTAGATTCAGGGTAGTCAAAGTGGGTGAAGAGGAGTAGGAGATACAGACTTCCAGTTATGGAATAAATAATTCACAGGAATAAAAGGCACAGCATAGAGAATACAGTCGGTGGTGTTGTAATACTGTGGTATGGTGACAGATGGTGGCTCCACTTGTGGTGAGCATAGCATAAGGTATAGGTTGTTGAATCACTATGTTGTGTACCTGAATTAATGTAACATTGTGTGGCAACTATACTAAAAAAAATATACAGTCTATTCTTGTTACTTACAATAGTTATGATCTGTGAAGTCACCACAAACACTGAGCTAGAGAATACCAAACCATTGTTCCTAAGATAAATACAGGATTAGGTTCCTGAAAGCCTCTCTTCACAATAAAAGTGAGTATCATAAGAGGGTGTGGAGAAAAGGGAACCCTTGTGCACTGTTGGTGGGAATGTAAGTCAGTGTAACCACTGTGGAAAATAGTATTGAGGTTACTCAAAAAATTAAAAATAGAACTACCTTGTGATTCAGCAGTCCCACTTCTAGGTATATACTCTGAAGGAATGTAGTCATTTCCATAGGAAGAGATATCTTTACTCCCACGTTTGTTGAAGCGTTATTTACTAAAGCCAAGATACGGAAACAAGTTTAAGTGTCTGTTGATAGATAAATGGATAGTGAAAATATGGTGTGTGTGTATGTATATATGGTATATGGTATAATGGTATATGGTATGGTGTAATATATATAGTATATGGTATAATATGGCATACCATATGGTAAAATATATATATGGTATAATATATAGTATGTGGTATAATATATATGTATATATATATGGTATAATAAATAAAATACTATTTACCCATAAAAAGGAAAGCAATCCTGCCATTTCAGCAACATGGATGGACCTTGAGGGCAATATGCTAAATTGAGTAAGTCAGACAGAAAGACAAATACCGTATGATCTCACTTATATATGGATTCTAAAATAAACCTGAACTTACAGAAACATAGAGTGGGTGGTTGTTGCTGGTGTGGGATGGGGGGAGAGGGGTGGGTGATGGTTGTCAAAGGGTACACACTTCCAGGTGTAGGATGAGTAAGTTCGACAGATCTAAAACATAGCATGGTGACTGTAGTTAACAATGCTGTATTGTTTGCTTGAAAATTGCTGGGAGAGTAGATCTCAAGTGTTCTCCCCACCCCAAATTTCTCCACACACACAAAATGTTATTAACTATGTGAAGTGATGGTTGTGTTAACTGGCCTTATCTTGGTAACAATTTCACTGTACATATGTATATCAAATCACCAACTTATATACCTTTAACTTACACAGTGTTATATGTTAATTATATCTCAGTAAAGCTGGGGAAAAAGATAAAATTTTCTTATTTGAATACAGTTTGATTTGTATTGAACTGCAAAGTCAGTACTCTTCAGAGACCACTTACCATCTTGGATCCTATCATGGGCCAAAACACCTCTGATGGCAACTCTGTTATAGTCCTCTGCACATATATCCCCAAATAACTTGTGTCCTTTATCACCTTCAATTCTATCACTCCTTAATTTTCTTGGCATTACTTAGTTCAGATTCAAAGAGAAAGAAATAGATTGCCACCAGTAATTTTTTTCTAGTTGGACAAGCCCTCATCTAATATCACAAGCCAATCTAATGGATTCACTACCCTTGGATTAGATGCCTATCCTAGCTCTGGTGAGTTTTGATTCTGTAGGTGCATGGACACGTGATACACATTATCCCTTATTCATCAGGGATAATGGCTTCAGCAGCTTGCTATAGTATTGGCAGGCTATGTTTTAGGCCTTTCTAGAGTAACGATTTGTTCTCACTTGTATAACACTGGTAAATAACTATACTTCTTTACAGTGTTAGTAATCGATTTACATTTTGCAGTGCTTTACAGGCCAAAATTGTGTTCACATAACTTCATATGGTACTGTACATGAAAATGAAGTAAAGCCTTACCCTTTGGGAAGTGGCAAATAGATATTAATATTGAGGTATGTTTTTCATGTGAGTTATCAATACAGTGTGGATACATTGTGTATTTTGGAAAGTACAAGAAATTTATGTTCATTTAGCAGACTTTTTCTGGTCTTCAAAATGCTTACCAAATTGTCCTAAAAAATAATTATCGACTGATATATGTATCAGTAACACAAAGAGTGATAGTAGAATCACAGTATAAATTCTGGATGGAGCCGTATATCTTGTTCAGTGCAACACTTTAATTTTAACAATTTCAAGTCAATTTTTCCATCTTGCTTAAGACCATTAAGGGAGATATGTGCTCTGATTTTTTCCTTAATGATCCTTGTAGTAAATACTTAGAATTTACCACCCAGGAAAAATATTTTGTTTGTTTTTTAATAAAATGAAATACTTTCTTTTGTTGGAAATAAGGTTACAAAAATCTGTATTTCTCTGTTTGTAATAGCTGTGGGAAAGCAGAGACCTAGATTTAATTTTTAAATATAGTTATACATGAATATTTTTTAAAATAGTTATTGTGTCCAAATTATTAAACAAATTATTGAGCGAAAAGTATGGTTTAAACATTTTGCAGCCCCTTTTTATTTAGCTATAGTTTGTGTATGTTTATCCAACAGTGTATTTACATGTTTTTGTCTAAGTATATATTTCTGTTTTCACGCAGGCCACCTCAATCATTTTGGAAAGTAGCTAATCAGCTAAGTAATGCTTATTGATCACATACTATGTGCTAAAAGGTCTATTAGTAAAAAGTTAATAGGAATCTCTCCTAAGGAGAAGCTTACATTTCAGGTGAGGATAGGCAGAAAAACAGGAGACTAGGAAAGCTGTCATTAAAAAAACAGGTTGAAAACTCCTTCATGACATGATCTAGTCTTACATTTCCCCTTGCCTCAGAGTGCCAAGTATATTATTGAGAATAACAAAGACTGCTAAGTTGAACAGACTGGACCATAATGATTTAATCTTTGGGGCTTGATGATAGAACAAAACCTGGGGAAAAACGGATGGTTGCAAGGGACAGAGTTGTATTGCTAGGTTAGGCAGGGTGTATATAGGCAAATAAACTACAAATGTATAGCATATACACACACATACTATATAGTGTATATATAGATAGGCAAGGTGTATATAGACAAATATACTATAAGCTAGGCAGAGTAAATGTCGATAGATACACATATACACAAGTAAAGAATATTGAGGACATAAATGAAACACATTTTGGATAGTACCATTCTTACAGAAGGAATTGTGAATACTTGTTAATCCAGTTTGCCCCTTTGTATACTTTAGTAAGTGCTCAATACATCTTCACTGAATTAATAAATAGAGGAGAAATTGCTTTCAAAGCATTATAGAAAATGGAATGCTAACTATAGATAAATATAGATAAAAGCTGAATACTAATCATATTAGGGCACATCATAGCCTTTGTGTGCCACTGCTCTGTACGTAGTAGGAGTGTGCATGTGAATTATAGTGTGTGCCAGTGCTCTATCCATAGTAGGGGTGTACATACAAATTACACTATGTGTCAGTGCTCTATGCGTAGTAGGAATGTGCATACAACTTACACACTGTGTGCCAGTGCTCTATACTCAGTAGGAGTGTGCAAACCATACGTGTGCAAAAAGCAGGAGGGCATCTCATTTCACTGACTATAGCTGTTAATTCAGGGCCTTGCACATAATACATGTTCATTAGATTTGGTTGTATTGATTAAAAAAATAAATTACAAGCCAATCTAAGCATGTCTAATAACAATGCAAAGTTTAAAAATAGGTTATGTGAGCTACTTAGTAATTAAAATGAGCTGACATTGATTGGTATTAAGTGTTAGCCAGTTTTGAAATACCAACTTTCAAAGTCTTACAAGCAGCAAAGTAGCACAACCCTGGCACTAATTGGGTCTTCTGGGGAGACTGTTAAGACTGAATTTCATTTCATTTATTTGGTAGTGCGTTTTACCATTTTCTCCTCAGAAAGAGGCTAGAGCCAAGTAGCACCTGGCTTCTTGTGTCCCTTTCAATGGCGATTACCTGTGAGCCTCCAATAGGACAGCAGACTCACCTGTCCCATTGCTCTTGGTCTCAGATTTCTCTGAGGAAGCTGGGGATAAGCCTCTTGAAGAAATGCTTTTCTGTTGGTTTTCCTCCTACCTCACTGGCCTCTTTTATTTGGCCTTTTTTCCCTGGCTCTTTCATATCTCCTCACCTCTAAATGTTGTAGTAACTCAGGGCTTGCATTACTTTGCTCTTGTTGTATAAGAAATCACCACAAAATTAGTGGTTTAAAACCACACACATTATCTCTGTTTCTTTGGGTGAGAAGTCTGAGCACACCCTAACTAGGTCTTCTGCAAGACTACAGTCAAAGTGTCATCTGGTGCTTGAGGTAGCATCTGAATGCTTGACTAGAGAAGGATTTATTTCCAAGTTTACTCAAATTGTTGGCAGAATTTACTTCCTTGAGACTGCGACAGTGAGGGCTTCATTTTCTTGTTGGCTGGAGGCTGGAGACCTTACAAGATGCCAGCTAGAGGCTTCCCTCAGTTTTTATAGGCCACACTCGTTTCTTTGCCAAGTGGTTCCTCAGCATGGCTGTTTGCTTCATAAAAGTAAGCTAGCAGAGGGAAAATCTGCTATAATCTTACATAATGTGACAATGTAATCACACAGTATAATTCATATACACCCTGTCACATATATCGAGTTAGAAACAACTTAGAGGTCCTGTCCACATTCTAAGGAATGAAAATCATACAGGGGCATGACCACCAAGAGGCACGGTTGATGGAGCCACTTGAGTCTACCACGTTCCTGGCTAGTCTCTGTCTCTGTCCTCTCTTTCCTCTGTCTGCACCCACTTCCTTTTATATATCATGGCTTTAGATATTGTCAGTGAGTGAAAAAAAAAAAAAACACCCTGGTTTATAGTTGAGAGCTTGGTCTGCTCTAAACTCTACACTGATTTGGTTAACTGCTTACTTTATATTGCTCCTCATGAGTCTGTCTGACAGACATATAAAAATTTACATATCCAAAGTCAAAATAATTATTTCCTCTAGTAACTGCTTTTCCTATTGTTTCCCAGTCCCACTAAATGGCAGCTCTATCCTTTCATTTGCTTAGATAAAAAAAGCTTTGTGACATCCTTAACTGTTTCCATTCTCTCATACCCACCAGCCGTTTCATCAAACTGTTTTACAAATTTGTCATTTTTTGGCTATTATCCTTATCTTCGGGTGGCACTAGAACCTTATTTAAACTATAGGTCACTTGGTGGCTCTCTGGCAACCATTCCAGTTTAGTGGGGAATAAACTCTTCATTTTCTAGTAACTAAGGGCCCGCTTCTAACAGGATGGACCACATGGAACCCCAAATACCACTGCTTTTTAACTTTGCTGTTGATGGAAAATCATGTGGCTTTACCATATGCCAGATTGGTTCGTGTCAGCTGTTCCCTCTTACCAAACAAGGCTTCCTTTGTCTTGGTCAGCAGTAATTGTTTCTTTCACTCCAAAGATCAAGAGGGAGTAACGTAGGTAAAAGTGGTCACCCGACTCCAAACGTACTTCTTTCTGGAGGTTTCTTTCCTTCATAGCCTGATCTCTTTTCGTCCTGTGTTCTTTTTTTTTTTTTTTTAATTTTTTTAATGTTTGTTTATTTTCCAGAGGGGGCAGGCAGAGAGAGGGCGGACAGAGGATCCAAAGTGGGCTCTGTACTGACAGCAGAGAGCCCAGTGTGGGGCTCAAACCCATGAACTTGTGAAATTATGACCTGGGCTGAAGTCAGGTGCTTAACCTAGTGAGTCACCCAGACACCCCAGTCCTGTGTTGTTTTTTTATTTCCATCCCCTCCATATACTCAAAAATTATATTAAAATCTACTTCTGGGTAGGTAGGACTTCCCATCATTCACATATACTTTGATCCAAAGTAATAAATAAATTTATCTTTTGTCTCCAGGTATATTTTTACTTTAAATCCTTACTTTTGTTCTAGAATGAAAAATTTGGTATTGTCAATAGGATTTGAAATATTAGTATTCTGATGAATTTCATGTAGGGTGCAAACAGTAGATAGGTCCATTCATGTTTCCTTGAACTTAGCATTTGTGGTAACAACCTTCTCTTCATTCATACTCTGTTAACCTTGGCCAGAACTCTTCCAGTTTAGGCACAGGTAGATGATGAGTCAGGGAGGCAGCTGGTAAAAAAAGGGGGTGATCTCAACTACATGGGTTGAGAAAAGTTTACAACTCTCTCTACTACATTGGAAGACCGGTAGCTATGTCCTCTTTCTTTCACAAACTTTGTGATTCAACTTTAAGTTGTGTCTTAAAGCTTATTTAATCAGATGTCATTTGTATGAAAATGTTTACTATTGATAGAGTAGTAAATGGTGATTTTCTCTGGGTAACATAGC
Source organism: Lynx rufus (assembly GCF_022079265.1). Lineage (NCBI taxonomy): Eukaryota > Metazoa > Chordata > Mammalia > Carnivora > Felidae > Lynx > Lynx rufus. Next base: position 36,325,714 of record NW_025814845.1, on the reverse strand, counting down.
CCAAACTTACTTTTTGCCTCTTTCTATTTTCTTGAAGCCTCACACTGATTTTCTAATTGTATTTTTAGGAGTCTGAATCTTGAACTTCCTGAGAAAAGCGTCTGGACTTCAACGTTCTTACCAGGTAATGAGAAAATATGGAAAAGTCCCATGCTGCCCAGATTAGAATTTTGCTGTATGTCAATTTTAGATGACCTCTTTTTTTGTGGTGGGAAGGAGGAAACTAGATGGGGATTTCGTAAAAAATAAAGTGGGCAGTGAAACCATTTTTAAAGTTTTATGAACTCTTAAGCAGTTTGTTGACTATTGAGAACCTGCATAACCACAGAAAGAATAAGAGACAGATGCCAGTCTAACTAGACAAATGTTTCCAAAATAAGATGTTTCGTATCAGCAGAAAATGTTTTTCTTGGTAGACTAACTTGATAGTCTTAACAACACAAACATTTTGGATGTAAAAAAAAAAATGTGTGTGTTGCCAGAAAACATTTTCAAGAGATAAGCACTTGTTGCAAGTACTATATGCCTAGAAAAAAATCTCATTTTGGCCAACTGAGACCACCATGTGTTTTAAAATATGTCATCCATCATTTCAGTGTTAAGAGCGCCCCCTGGTGTGGTTATGTAATTATAGATTCATGAGAAATTTATACATTATTTTTTAAAACTCTGTTCGCTATTAGATGGTGCTGGTCCTTTTTTTATACTAGGTTGATTTGGTCAGTATGGTGTGTAACTGTCTAGAAATATGCATTTGATTTTTTTCTTGCCCTAATTTATGGTTATATCTGGAGTCAGTGGTCAGTTTGAAAGTAGAATTTGGAAATATCTAGTCCCTAAACTTCTTCATCTCAAGATAATGACAAGTAATATATCATTTAGTAAGTGTGAAATTATATAGTGAGATAAATTTTTACATACTAATCAAATTCTTTGCTGGTAATAATTTTGTTAAGTGGAAAATTGCTGTGAGCAGTTTCTTTTTGGTAAACTCATGGGTATTTTAATACTTAAACATGAAAATTCAGACATACATTTTGTTTTTGAAATGTAAATCATGTGAAAGATAATCTAGGTTTTAATATTCCCTTAAAATCCAGCAGCTCCCCAATAGCTACAGAACTTGCAAATATAAACATAGTATTTCATCCGTGAATCATATATAGAGCTCTCATCTGTCCCTTGAAATCACTCCCACCAGCACAAACTCTTACTCAAAATTGACAACAAAAATCTCATTTTTTTGTTACATTTAATTTTTAGTTTTTTGGAAATAGTTAAACCATCCTTGCAAACTGAAAGTGTGTATAATCTTTTAAATTACATTTCTGTAAATTTGATAGTTGCAGTTACATTTTCTCCTATTGTCTCTTCTCCAGACTAAATTATCTTGATTGTGTTAACCATTTCTCACAGGTTCTGTGTTCTAAACTTGATCATGTCCAGGGCTGTAGTACGAGCTTTTTGCAGTAGACTGCTTTTGCTCTTATTTTATTCTGTATGTTCCTTTTCCCTCTTTGATTTAATTCTGAAGCCATAACCTCAGCACCGTATTTATGTTAAGTCCTGGCTTTTTGAAAGGATATCTTCTAAAATGTAGAATAAAAAAAATCAGAGCAATCTGCTGTATACCACAGTTGATCTGTACTTGAATCCTTGTTCTGATATTTACTAGCATCGTGACCTTGGACAAGTCACTGACCCTCTCAGAGCCTCAGTCTCATCTCCTGTAAAAGAGAAATGCAAATCACTACTTCCCAAGATGCCGTTAACCCATCTTTTATATTGATATCTATTTAAGACTTATTTATGCCAGATATGGGACTGGGTGCCTTGTAAGCATTTATTTCTCACAGTAATTCTGTGAACTAGATGCTATTATGTCTGTATTATTAATGAAACTTAGAGAGGCTAGGAAATTCTAATTCAGATCTTTTTGACTTAAAAGTGAGCTTACAACCACTATGCTATGCATTTGTTTTAATCACACTCATTTCTGCTAATTTGTTGATTTCATTGTCCTTAAGGTCAAATAGTCTCCCAAGGCATAAACGCAGAGGAGAGAAATCTTTTGAAAAACAAGAGATGGATTCTTTAATATGGATGCTCTTCTTGTCTGGAAGCCAGAATTACTTTGGGCATTATTCATTCTTCTATACATTTTTTTTTTTCAAACCAGAGAATGCATTAAGAGATTCCCTGTTATTAGCATGGTTGAGCTGGTAACAGCAGTGACAAGGCCTATTGGGTTAGTGAACCTTAAGGCACCTTTAATGCATAATATAAAGGCAGGATAATAGAATGCTAATTTTAGAAACTGTTGCATGCTTCCAACGCACCACTTGTGTTGGTTTTCTCTGGACCTGGGACTGTAATCTATTCCTATGTGTCTTGCTATTCTATTTAGGTATGGATTGGCTTTGTGAAGCCTGCATCATTTTCCTTATGGTTTAATAATTTTTACCTGATATTTTAGATAACAGATTTTATTTTTAATTGCTACAGAGGCCAGTTTAATAAGTTTCTCATTTCCTTTTTTTTAATTTTATTTTTTTATTATTATTTTTTAATATATGAAATTTATTGTCAAATTAGTTTCCATACAACACTCAGTGCTCATCCCAAAAGATGCCCTCTTCAATACCCATCACCTACCCTCCCCTCCCTCCCACCCGCCATCAACCCTCAGTTTGTTCTCAGTTTTTAAGAGTCTCTTAGTGAAATAAGCCATACAGAGAAAGACAGATACCATATGTTTTCACTCTTATGTGGGTCCTGAGAAACTTAACAGAAACCCATAGGGGAGGGGAAGGAAAAAAAAAAAAAAAAAGGTTAGAGTGAGAGAGAAAGCCAAAGCATAAGAGTCTCATTTCCGTAATAAGTTGTTTTGAAGGCTCCTAAGTAACTCACTATGGAAACATGGTATTGATCAGGACTGTGTTTTGTTTAATAATATCTGGTGTTTTATATTATTCCCTTGGCCTTTGAGATTTACTTTAGGAAGTAGGCTGTTTATCCATGATTCAAGAGCACATTGTTAGGTTTCTCAGTGGCTGAATGACTGTTTTCTTGGTGAGGTGGTCTCAAGTTGTGCTTGTGTCAGATGTATAGACAGTAATATGAAGAGGTGTGTATATTTTTATTATGTCTTAGCCCAAACATATGCTATCTTTAGGAAAATTGGCTCAGTCATCATTATTGAATTAGTGAATGAGTGAAGAAATGAAAGTTGTCTTATTTTTCTACCCTCATTTCTGCCCTACCACTATACTTGTTTTTCCTGCCTGCCCTCCACCCCTTGCCATGAACACATGCACACACAGCATTTGGTGAATGTGTTTTTGACTTTGACTTGTTTAATGTCTTTAGAATCAGTATCCTTTTTTTTCCCAATTCCTCTGGCATTGTTTTGAGATGGGCTTTCATATTTTTCACTTGAACAAGTAGAATAGTCCTTTAACTGAATTCCCTCTTTCCAGTATTATCTGTTTCCAGTAAACTGTCTTCAGTAGAATCAGGATAACTTTCCTAAAGCATGAAACTAGTATCAGCTTAAAATGGTTTAGTGTCTCATTGTGTAAAAACACCCATCGTTTCTTGCATACCTCTCTTCTAATTTCTCTCACTACCATTGTCCTCAGCCTTTGAGTTCTGTGCTTTGCACCACTAAAAAAATAATTGCAAATCCCAGAATACTTATTACTTGTCTTGCCTTCTTGGGCCTTTATGCACTAATACTCTATGCCAGCAGTCCCTTCTGCACGTCAATTGGCGAGCTTCACTTTCTCCTTCTGTAGCAGTTCTTCTCTGACTAAACTCCTACTCCACAAGCACAGATCCATTTTGAGTTAAGTGCCTCTTCAGTGGACCACTGCATGACCCTGTGCTCACTACTGATATTGAAAAGTTCATTTTAATTAAAGTTGGCAGCTTGAAGACAATTATTACATAATTTTACTCAATGTATCACAGTGCCAGATAAATAGAAGGTGCTCAGGAAAACTTTATTTATTTATTTATTTATTTATTTATTTATTTATTTATTTAATGTTTTTATTTATTTTTGAGACAGAGAGAGACAGAGCATGAGTGGGGAAGGGGCAGAGGGAGAGGGAGACACAGAATCTGAAGCAGGCTCCAGGCTCTGAGCTGTCAGCGCAAAGCCTGATGCGGGGTTCAAACTCACAGACTGTGAGATCATGACCTGAGCTGAAGTCGGACGCTTAACCAACTGAGCCACCCAGGCGCCCCAGGAAAACTTTATTTATGAATCCCATGAAGAGCTGAATGAAAAATAGAAAGACATTATGTTAGGATTCCCTTTAAACTTATGCCTCAGTAGGGCTTTAAAGCTTATAAATCAAAATGCTTGACTCCTGTCCTCCATTACTGGACAGGATGGAGAAGCAGCCATCAGTTGATTTCATGTGCTCTCTCTTTTATTTACATTGACTCTCTCCTGACACCTATATACTCATCAATACCCTTCTGACAGAAGTTTCCTGTGACTTAATATTTTTTCTCCTCTCCCTCTTACTTATGGAGTTCCAGTATTGCAGGCAAACAAAGGCAAAAAAGAAGAAAAAAAAAATAGAAGCCCCTCCCCCCCCTTCTCATCCTTTTTGGTGTTTTGAGGAACAGTCTCCTGTAATTCTGTCTAGTGAAATATAACCAAAAATCTGATGATATAATCTGGAAAGGTTTTGCTTTCTTGATACAGATGTTGCTTTGTCCCCCTTCTGGCCCATTCTTTCTTTCTCATTCACAGAAGATACACATGATGACAGGAAGTGGAGCAGCCACCTTGTAACCTTAAGACCAGGAGTATTATTGGTATTTTTAGACATGGCATCCTTGAACTTCCAAAACTATACCAGTAATGTGCTTCCTATAGAATTCTCATTGCATGAGAAAAATCCACCATGCTGCGTCAGCCATTGTTATTTAGATTTTCTGTTGTAGTCACTGACTCAGTTCTCTAACTGGTACTTATTAGCACTGCAGTTAAAATAAATGCATAGAGCCTTTAGGGACACCTGGCTGGCTCAGTCAGTAGAGCATATGACTCTTCATCTGCTGGTTGTGAGTTCGAGCTTCACGTTGAGTATAAAGTTTACGAAAAGAAAAAAAAAAAGTAAATACATTGGAATTTTCTCACCTTTCCACCTATATTTCATGTTTATCAGCTCCACAATTGTGTAGTTAGACCTGTCACCATGTGCTACCCGAAATACTGAGGATTGGAATACTATTCCTATGCAGATGGCTTACAGTCTTCTTGGAGGCACAGAAGCAAAATTAGTTACAATATATAATACAGTATAAGATAGAATATATAATATGGTAAGCGCCATAGTAGTTTATATAGAAAATCCTAAGGGTAGACAGAAAAGAGTATTTGAAATTTGCTAAAGTTCTCCTGAGAATATTAAGTTTTGGAAATTGGAGAAATGAATCTGTCATCTGGGATTTTAGGCACCCTGGACAGGACTTAATCCTTGTGCTTTTTCAGTGACACAGTATAAGTGGTCACTTACTTTTATGTGTCAGCCTTGCTGCCTCATACTAATAATTAAAATGAACACAGTCTAAGAGACCACAGACAGAATCCACACTTTGAACTGTTGACAGGCTATCTTTGGAAAATCAAATTGGTGAAAAGCAATCTGTGGAGAAGGAGAGGCAAGAAATGACACAGGAAGCTGCCAAAGATTCTATTGACACACAGACTGAAGCAGTAAGCCAAGAGCTGTAACAAGGAAGGCAGTAAACAAGAAACTGAAGCTCAAAGGCAAGAGTTAGTTAATGGAGAGAGACATCAAAACATCAGACAGCCGACAGCCTGGAACAAACTCACAATAAGGGAGGGCCAGGGAACAGGCCTCCTCAAGAGAACACAAAAATAGTCTGTTCTACTCTGGGACTCTCGGCAAATTCTGTGAGGAAAGCCAGAAGCAGACCATAATAAGGGCACTATTTATAAAATCACAGAGATTCAAAGGAGTTAAAATGAGAAAATGGTCTTAAAATAAAGCATAAAAATTATAATCAGTAGATGTTTTGAAAAAGAAGTGCTCAAGAACCTGAGTCAAAAAAGAAAGTCCAGGGACATTGGCATTGATTTCAGGGTTTGATCTTGAGGGTTTTTTTTTTTTTTTTTTTTTTTTTTTTTTTTTTTTTTTGGTGCAGATTTTGAAATGAAAAAAAGCTCCAGGAAAGGGAAAATCAATGTGGAATAAAATGTCTGGGATTGAGCCAAATCCAAATGCCATTTAGAATTCTCATGTCTTAGGATAAGCTACAGAAAGATATTTGAGTACATTATCATTTCTTCTAACTGTGACACGCAGGATTTTCCCAGAAGATGAATGAGAGGAATGCTGCCAGTGACCCAGGTTTAAATAATAAGGACTGACCCTCTCCAGTCTCCCACACACTTGAGAGAAGCTATAAATACCAGTAAGGCATCTAGACATGTTTGTGCCATCACAAAATACTCCATAATTTTACTCTACCCAGGATTAATGGACCACATTGTGCTTTGATGCATGACCACAGGGTCTGATAGAGAATTAAATACTTTTCAGTGACACAAGTCCAGTCTTCCTGAAAAAACAAAGAACAACTAACATAGATAACAAGTATTTTGGCTTCTGTGACCATGCTCCATCTGTACTCTTCATCTAATAAGGAATAATAACTACCTCAGCTAATGAAATTTGACAGTGGTTTTCTGAAATAGATATATATCCATATCCATATCCCTATCCCTATCCATATCCATGTCTATGTCTATGTCTGTATCTATCTGTATGCATTTTATATATCTGATACATGAAATAGGTCACCTAAAATATTACAGATGTTCTAAATTATTTTCAGTGTAAGACATATAAGTAGTTTCTTCATGATTTTTGTTGTTGTTGTTTTTACTTTGAAAGTGTTGCCTCTGAGGCCACATAATTATTTGGCATGATTTCAAGTGCTATAGAATATTTGTAAATCTGTTTTATAGTTCATTATTTTTCTTGTCCTTTTTTAAATCCTACCTTGCTCTTTGGTGTTTCTGAATTGTGGTAACAAACAACATGAGATGGTATAAGAACACGTAAAGCAGAAATGTTACAAAAATCCCTTCATAGATATTTGTCATTACTTTTCTAAGAGCCTCATCTCATCCTGATGATGAATCCTGTTCCAAAATTATGTACTCCTGATTTTTATAAACAAATGTATGATTATAGTGGGCCATTAATATGTAATGAATATGAATGGAAGATTGCATTACATTTCCACAAGAGATCAGGGGAATATAATAATCAAGAATTAGTTATGAATTTGCAAAGGAGTTGGATTTAAGGAGTTTTTTGTTTTAGCTTTCCAGTATCCTCCTTAGATTATCAATACAGGAAGAGATTTTTTTTTTGTTTTTTTTTTTTCCTGCTAACAGTTTTCATCTATAAAAAAGGGTAATTGTTTTATTAATTTATATCTTACACTTGCATGTTTGGGCTGGATCTTATTTTTATGTTGCACATGCTCCCCTACATGAGTCTGATGCACACTAGTTTATGTGGACATTCTAAAATATTCAAGAAAATGATGCAGAGTGACACTTTTTGTAATGAGATGATACTTCAGAAATAGGTTTAAGGTTCTGTGTTGACTTCAAATTAGATACAATTGCGAAGTATGTGCTATGGACTGTTTTCCCCCAAATTCAGTTGTTGCAACCCCAACTTCTAATGTGAAGGTATTAGAAGATGGAGGTTTGGAGAGGTAAAGTTTAGATGAGGTCATGAGAGTGGAAGGGACCTTCATAATGGGATTAGCATCAGAAGTATAAGAATTATTGGTGCGCCTGGGTGGCCCAGTTGGTTAAGCGTCAGACTCTTGATTTCATGAAGTCATGATCTCATGGTTTCTGAGATCTAGCCTCACATCACTTTCTGAGCTGACAGTGCGGAGCCTGCTTGGGGTTCTCTTTCCCTCTCTTTCTGCCCCTCCCCTGTTTGCTCTCGCTCACTCTCTCTCTCTCTGTCTCTCAAAATAAATAAACATTTAAGAAGTAGAAGAATTGTAAGTATAATTAGTATAAGGAGAGGAAGAGACCAGAACTCTATGTGAGGACACAAGGAGTTAGGACACACTGCAAGCCAGGGAGAGGGCTCTTACCAGGAGTCAAATTTGCAAGCAGTTTGATCTTGGACTTCAGTCTCTAGAGCTGTGAGAAATAAATTTCTATTGTTTATGCCACCCAGTCAGTGGCATTTTGTTATAGCAGCCTGAGAAGATTAATACAGTATTAATTGGAAGCCAGGAACAATTTATAAAATTTCATATTTTTTTCTAACCAATTAAGGTTGACTACTAATACTAAACTCACAGCTGCCTTCAAGTATCAATAAAGAATGGTAACTAAATAACCATTAGTGGGCATTACTGAAAAGGTAATCTCTTAGGAAATAGAATGTTTGGAAAATATTGTGTGGATATTTTCTATACCTAAATTGCATATAGAAAAACTTGGTTAGACAGAATGCCTAGATAACAGTATTCTAATTTAATTGTATCTTTGATAAAAGTCCAGCTGAATGGTTTTTGTGACTCTGTTGTTGAAAATTTTCTTTAATATTGTCCTTACCTTCTCCCTCTGATACAGTGATAGCCAGATCTTTCTTTGCATTTGGAAACTTCTGTGAAGCATATTTCTCATTCTGTAGTATAGAGGGATAAAGATGAAGGAAGTATAAGCATTTGTTTGTAATGGAACTTTGTAATATCAGCTTTTGTGATTCCATTGTTACTAATGGAATACATGATATTCTAGCTATCTGAAGGTTCCAATTATGATTTTATTGAAAAAAAAAGACTGTTTCAAATCTTAGTTGTTAGAAGTATTTTCAGTAGTTGAGTTTGTAATGAAGAGATTGACACAGTAGCCATTAGTTTGGACAAAGAATACAAAAGAAGGGCGCTTGGGTGTCTCAGTCAGTTGAGCATCTGACTCTTGATTTTGACTCAGGTCATGATCCCTGGATCATGGGATCGACCCCTGCATTGGGTTCCATACTGAATGGAGAGCCTGCTTAGAATTCTTTCTCTCTCTCTCTCCCCCCCCATTCCTCCCTCCCTCCCCCTCTTCTCCCTTCCCTGATTACTCCCTCTCTCTTAAAAAAAATGTAAAAGAGGGTTTAGGAAGTTGACATAGTCTAAAATAAAGTATTTAAAGCTTTATTCCTGATTCTGCATACTACTTTTTAAAATTAATGTAGATCTAAACAGAGTTCTATCTATAGTTTATGTTCTCTATATATTGCTACGCAGTACTAAGTACTTATTCTCTGCTAGAGGTATACACCTATACAATCTCGTATGTTTTATATAACTTCATTTCTATAACAGACTCGTAAAATGAATATGTTGGTGAAATTAACATGTGCTGCGCAATTAACATGTGTTAATATTTACAGTAATATTAAAAAAATCTATTTTAGTATCAATCAGAATATATTTTCTATTATTTTTGTTAGTTAAAACTGTTCTAAAACTGGAGGAAATAGAACAAAAACTTAATTGGACTCTCTCAGAATTGAAATTTGTAAGACCGTCAGAAGAAGAATTTTAGGATGTTTTACAATCAAGTAGAGAAGTGAGTTCGGTAAATACAAATTAATTCTTTAAAATGGCAGTCAGTAGTTATAAAACACTTTCTGTACACTCTTTTTAAAACATTTTTATTGTGGTTTTATATATATACACATACATTACTTATATGTATTCAATATATGCATATAAATATACATGTATGTGTGTTTAATATACATAAATATGTGTATGTATATTAAATATGTGTGTATATATGCATGTATATTAAAACATCCTATAATTAAGTGTACGATTTGGTGGCATTAATTAAATTCACAGTGTTATGCAATCATCACCACTATTTTTCAAACCTTTTTCATCACTCAAAAGAGAAACTCTGTACACCTTAAGCATGAACTGCCCATTCTCCCCTCCACTAAGACCCTGGTAATCTCTAATCTACTTTGTGTCTCTACGAATTTGCCTATTCTAAATATTTCATGTAAGTAAAGTCTTATAATATTTGTTCTTTTGTGTCTCGCCTATTTCACTTGGCATGCTGTCTTTGAGGGTCATCCATGTTCTTGTGACCGAATAATGCTCCATTGTATGTATGTATTGCATTTTGTTTATTCACTGCTGATGGACACTTGGATTGTTTCCACCTTATTATTATTTTTAAAGTATCTGCATTTCTTGAACTAAGACCTTTTCATTTCTTAAACTAAGTCCCAGATCACTGTGAAGATCTTTAGGTCCTCTTTCTTTTGGAAACCCGGGCCTGAAGTGAAGTCAACATGTTAAAATGAACTTATATCTCAACTAAATATTGTTGTACCTAAATGTGAAGTGAGTTAAATTATTGTCTACTTGACATGAAAAAGTATATAGACATTTACTTAATTCATGTTAATTGTGCCGTTTTCGTATTTTAGAGTCAAAATACTTGGTTTTCACACCACACATTTTCAAAGATTTGATAAAGTTTATGCCCTAGATATAAATGTACTGGGTTAGTAGCTGAATTTTAAGAAGCTATGTCCTGGGCAGTCAGTTTCTTCAGTGAAAGCCTTTTTTTTTTACTTCTTCTAAATCACTAACCGCACTAGCCATGCTTACTATCCCAAAGTGCAGGTATCAAACTATTCTTCCACTTTCCAGAGGTCTGCTTTCTTAGTGTGAGTGAATGTGTGTGTGATGTATCTGTGTATCTCAAACCAGTTACTGGGTATTTACTTATTTGGGAAGTAGCCTATTTTCATCATGGGATGTTTACAAACTAAACTAGAGGAACATTTGATATGCTAACTTTGCTATTATAAACAATGTTGCAACAAGTAACCTTCTGTGTACAGTTGTGTCTGTGTGCAAGTATACTTAAGGTAAAAATATGCACGTTTATAATTTTGATAGATGTTTCCACATTTCGTCTCTTTAAGTTACACTGTCACACACATTGCCACCAGCAATATGTGAGAACACCTGTTTCCTTACACCATTCTCGTTAACACAGTGATTTATTAAATTTTTGAGTCTTTACCAATCTATTAGGGAAAATTTTTTTCAATATACTTATGAATTTTATTCTTCTTATTATGGTTAAGAAATTTTTCATGTTTAAGAACCGCTTGTATTTCCATTTTTATAAGTTAGCAGTTTACATAGTTGGCCAGTTTTTCTTTTGAGGGATTTTTTTCAAAGAATTTGGACACTGGCATATTGTTTGTGACATTAGCTGCCATTATTTTTCTCAGATTACTTGTATTTTGATTTTATTCCTCCAGGATTTTGTCAGTCATATTTTTTTAAATTAAATCATTCAGCATTCTTGTTGCACACTCCTTTTTTCTTATGTTGTTGTTATCTATAAGTATGTATACACACTGTAATATTATACAACCATAAAAAAGGATGTTATTGTGCCCTTTGTGATGACGTGGGTAGACCTATTGGGTATGATGCTAAGTGAAATAAGTCATACTGAGAATGATAAATACCATATGATTTCACTCATGTGGAAGCTAAAGAAACAAAATGAATAAACAAACAAAAAGGAGAATCAGACCTGTAAATACAGAGAACAAACTGATAGTTGCCAAAGGGGAGAGGACGCAGGATGGGCAAATGGGTGAAGGGGAGTGGGAGATACAGGCTTCCAGCTGTAGAATGAATAAATCATGGGAATAAAAGGTGTAGCATATGAAATATTGTCAGTGATATAGCAATAACAGTGTATGGTGACAGATGGCAGCTGCACTTGTGCTGAGCATAGTGTAATGTATAGAGAAGTTGAATCACTGTGTTGTACACCTGAAACTAATGACTATACTCAAATAAAATAAAAAAAAATGAATTATCTACACGGACTGATGCTTCTCATCATTCACTGACTCTTTCATCCTTTTTCATTTCATTTCTTCTCTCAGAACTATTAAGTCCACATGATTATAAAGTGACATAATAGTCTAAGTCATTCATTCCCATCAGTTTTTCCCTGTGTTCATCTTCCTTGCCTGATTCGTGATTTGATACGTTTTATTGCCTCTTCTTTCTTAAAAACCTTCCACTAGGTTTAGTGACACTGAGTTTCTGGGTCTTACTTCTGAGTCTTTATTTCATAAATGAAGTTAAAAAAATACATGATTTTTAGGAGCTTCCAGTTTGATTCTACTGCTCCTATATTTACTCTTTTGTATTGTCGTCTGCTATTATGCTTTCTACTTTAAGAATTTGCCTACCACTGCTCACAGAAAAGTGGAAGCCATATGTTAAGAATGGTAGAAAATTTTCAGCCAAGCCTCCTAAATTTCTGTGGAGCAGATTCCCTCCCCTCTTCTACACTCTTACTAGGCTTTACATGAGCAAGAAATAAACATTTATCGTGTTAAGCCACTTAAATGTCGAGGTTTTTATGGTACAACAGCTATAATTGCCTTGACTAATACAATTGCCCTTTGAACATTTCCCTTTAAAGGTATCTTGGAACTTCAAACTCATTATGTCTAGAATATATTTTCTTATATTCTGCTAAACATGATGTCTGGAAAGGAAAAAACTCTAACATTTCTTGTCTACTACTGCTTTGCCCAACAAATGTGTAAAGTTTTTCCCCACACTAACCAATTCTCCAACATCACCGTTGGGTCCTGCAATTCAGTTTAATTTCAGCACTTACTAAAGTTAGCGCAGACCCCACAGGTTAAGAGCTTAGTCCCAGAAGATGCCTCCGTCCCTCAACTTCAGAAGCCCATTGCCAATAACAGGTTCCCAGGTTACTCACAACTTCTGTCCAACTTGGCTACAAATCAGAGGTTCCCAGATATCCTTGTGTTTGATAATTTGCTAGAGTGGCTGATAGAACCCAGGAAAGCAGTTTACTTATTACTGACAATTTATTATTATGAAGCATATTTTAAAGAATATAAATGAAGGGCCAGATAAAGAGATGCATAGCGTGAGCTCTGGAAGGGTTCCAAGTGCAGGAGTGTTGTCTCTGTGAAGTTGGGCTGTGCCATCCTCCCAGCCCTTTTGTGTTGACCAACGTGGAAGGTCTCTGAACCCTATATTTTTGGGATTTTTATGGAGATTTCCATCACCTGGAAATTCCAGGGGATTTAGGAGCTTTGTATTAGATCACTCAGATCACTCAGGACATTGTAAGTATTTCAGGAGCTCTTCCTAGATTGAAGATCGAATATTAACCGGAATCAGGGACAGATATAGATATAGATATACAGATATATAGTTATAGATATATAGATATCTGATCTATATAATATATAATTTCATACCTGATCTTGCTCCTCTTCCTTCATCCTAGTAATGAATAAAGTATACTACAAGACACTGAGACTAAAAAAAAATTAGTCATTTGATTATCTCCCCCAATTGCTTCCCATTTCTAGAAAATTTTCTGTACATAAATTGTTCCTCTTCTCTCCATTTTCATAGCATCTTTTCTATTTCAGGCTCTCATTATCTCTTGATAGGACAATTATTTTAACTTTCTAACCAAGTTCCCCATGTCATGTCATGTCATATCATGCCATTTCTTCTCCAGGCTCTTTGCTTGCAACTGATTAATACTCCTAACTTGTTTCTGATACACCATTACTTTTTACCCAAATTGCATGTAATAAAGTTCAAATTTTTTATCTTTGATCTGCCTTTTAACTTAATTTTGCTGTCTTATTTCATATGTCTTCCCTGTATGGTATAATAGATTGTGTGAACTAAAATACTCTTTGTTTTCTCACCTCCTTTTGTTCTCTTTATTTGGAACATCTTGCTTCTCCATCTTAGAATATCTGAATTTTCTCTAACTTCAGGTCTGGCTCTAATATTATTTCATCCACAAGGCTTCTCTGGTCTCCTTATTTTGTAATTTCTTCCTCTTCTAAAGGATGGAGTATCATTTATAACACATTGCTATTATAGTTATTCTATGTCCTTCACTACAAAAAAGAGCTTCATGGTGACATTCTTTCATAAAACTATTACTAATTGAATTTTACCTGAAAGTTTTGCATATGGAAATAAAGGTCTCAGAATTTTTTGCAAAAGAATAAAGTGGCTGCAGCTCAGGTAGAAAATAGATCTTGTATGGATTTTTAATTAGATTATTCATAGACAACATAAGATATAATTACTCTACAATCACCAAATGATTGTTGTGAAATGAGAGACAATATTACTTTATAATGTTCAGCTAAACTGAATCATGGTTCTTGATACATTTTTCAATTCATTAAAATAATTTTTTTAATGTTTATTTTTGAAAGAGAGAGAGAGAGTGTGAGCAGGGGAGGGACAGAGAGAGAGAGAGGGAGACACAGATCCAAAGCAGGCTCCAGGCTCCGAGTTGTCCACACAGAGCCAGACGTGGGGCTCAAACTCGCGGACCACGAGATCGTGACCTGAGCTGAAGTCTGATGCTTAACTGACTGAGCTATCCAGGCGCCCCGTACATTTTTCAATTTAAAACAAGATTAGTCTTGGCGATATGACACACACCATGAAAAATATTTGTATTCTCTTTAAAGGGAGAAAAAGTAGTAAAAAAAAAAAAATGATCCTTTGTTATTCCTCATGGAATGCTGTATGCATTTTTATATGAAGGAAGACAGTAATCTGACGCACATGTTTAGAACACTGCTGTTGTCTTCAGAGTTTAGGCTATCATTTGAGAAAGGAGTAATAGCTCAGATAAAAGAATATGGACATACCATTACAAAAGTATTGAGAAGAGTGAACATACATAAATATGTTTTTCCTTTATGTATGGAGAATTAATGGTACTTCTCTGATGTCTATCTGTGTAAGACCTCTCTTGTGTTTTTATAATTGCCTTTCTTGATTCCCTATCTCCACTGGCATTCCTCTGTGCTCATACTCATATTAGACTTTGAGTTAAATATATATTTGCAAATTATATGGTGTTACTCCGAATATGTGTGTGTTCATGTGTTTTTAGTTTATGTAACTCATTTTGAATCATATGTTTAATAGTTTTGCTACTCAACACTTTTTTATTTTGATTTCTTAATTCTACTGTGTGTCTAATTTTATTCTCACTGTTGCCTTGAGTTCTGTCTCATGCATATGCCACATTTTACTTATCTTCTATGATTGACACTTAGTATTACCTGATGAGGATTTTGCAGGTCCCATGCGCATTTAATTTCACTAAGTACTTACTGATTGCTCTGTGGAATGGCCGAATCTGTTTATAAGCCTAGCAGCAACGCCTGGCAGCTTAAACCCTTATACTCTCTAATATTTGGTACTGTCCAACTTTCTGATTTTTGTCATTTTGAAAACTGATAATTTTAACTTTGGTTATTTTGTAGTGAAGATGAACCTCTTTTTCTTAAATACTACCTTTGCCCACCTTTCCTTTGGGGTTTCCTTTCTTCCATGTTGATTTTCAGGAGTTCATTGTGTACGCTCGTATTAATACTTCGTTAATTGCAACATCGCAAACATTCCTGCCTAGTCTTGAATCTTTTAACTTTGCTTATGGTATTCTTCATTAAATGGAAATTCTCTACATTTTGTCAAATTCATTAGTTTTTTGCTTATGTGTTAAATTTAACAAAGTATAATTTATATAGAGTAAAATGCATCCATGTTAAGTGTACAGTTTGATGAGTTTTGATATGAATACACTTGGGTGCTCATCCCCACAATCAAAATATAGAAAACTTACATCACCCCAAAAAGTCCCTGGTGCCTTTCAGTCAATTTCTGCCTTTGGTCCCAAACTCAGACAAGTAGTGATCTGTTTTCTCTCATCAAAGGTTACTTGTGTTTCTTGTAAAATGTCATCTAAATGGGATCGTGCCATGTGTACCTTTTGTGTTTGGCTTCTTTTATCAGCAAAATGTTTTGAAAGAAAGGAAGAAATGTGTGTGTGTGTGTGTGTACACATAAATAAGTATGCAGGCACATATACATATGTATATATACGTACACAGGTATATATATATATATATATATATACACACTATACATATATGTGTAAAGTTTATATGTCTTGCTATATAACTGAGTTAGTATGTGGTATCATTTCTCTTCAATCCTCCAGACTTCCTTTAACATCTCCTTTAGTGTGTATCCGCAACTAACAACTGACTTTTTTAAAGGTATTGTATTTCAACGTCATTTGACAAAGTACAACATCCATTCATGATAAAAACCCTCAACAAGTAGGTTTAGAGGGAACATACCTCAACATAATAAAGGACATGTATGAAAAACCCACAGCTAGTATCATCCTCAGTGGGGAAAAAAAAGAACTTTTCCTTTCCAGTCAGGAGAAAGATGTGGATGTCCACTATCATTACTTTCATTTAACATAGTACTGGAAGTTTTAGCCACAGCAGCCAGACAACAAAAATAAATAAAAGGTATCCATTTCAATAAGGAAGAAGTAAAACTTTGACTATTTGCAGGTGGCATGATATTATATATACAAAACCTGAAAGACCCCACCAAAAAGCTCCTAGAACTAAAACATGAATCCAGTAAAGTCCCAGGATACAAAATCAATGTGCAAAAATTTGTTGCATGTCTATACACCAATAATGAAGCAGCAGAAAGAGAAATCAAGGAATCAACTCCATTTAAAATTGCACCAAAAACAGTAAGATACCTAAGAATAAGCCCAAAGAGGTGAAAGACCTGTGCTCTGAAAACTATAAAACACTGATGACAGAAATTGAAGACAACAGGAAAATGGAAGGATATTCCCATGCTCATGGATTGGAAGAGTAGATATTGTTAAAATGTCTATACTACCCAAAGCAATCTACACATTTAATTCCGTCATTATCAAAATACCAACAGCATTTTTTCACAGAGCTACAACAACAATCCTAAAACTTGTATAAAACCACAAAAGACCCCAAATAGCCAAGGCAGCCTTGAAAAAGCAAAGCAAAGCTGGAGGCATCACAATTCTGGGCTTTACCTTACAGGTTTATATTATAAACCTGATCAGATCACCGCAGTGATCTGTGGTACTGGCACAGAAATAGACACATAAACCAATAGAAGAGAATAGAAAACCCAGAAATGAACCCACAACTATATGGCCAGTTGATCTTTGACAAAGCAGGAAAGAATATCCAGTGAGGAAAAGACAGTGACTTCAACAAAAGGTGTTGTGAAAACTGGACAGCAACATGCAAAAAGATGAAAATGAACCATATTCTTACACCATACATAAAAATAAATTCAAAATGGATTAAAGACCTAAATGTGAGAACTGAAACCATAAAAATCCTAGAGGAGAACACAGGTAATAATATCTTTCACATCGGCAGTAGCAATTTCTTTCTAGATGTTTCCTGAGGCAAGGGGAACAAAAGCAAAAATAAACTATTGGGACTTCATCAAATTAAAAGGTTCTGCACAGCAAAGGAAAAGTCAACAAAACTAAAAGGCAGCCTATGGAATGAGAGAAGATATTTGCAAATGACATTTTTGGCAAATGGTTAGTGTCCAAAATAAGGAGTGTATATAACTCAACACCCAAAAAATGAGTAATCCTATTAAAAATGGGCAGAGGACATGAATAGACATTTTTCTAATGAAGACACACATGTGGCCAACAGACACTTGAAAAGATGCCCAACATCACTCATCATCATGGATGTACAGATCAAAACTATAATGAGATATCACCTCACACTTGTCAGAATGGCTAAAAACAACAGAAGAAACAACAGATGTTGGCAAGGATGTGGAGAAAAGGTATCCCTATTGCACTGTAGGTAGGAATGCAAAGTGGTGTAGCCACTGTGGAAAACAGTATGGAGTTTCCTCAAAACATTAAAAATAGAACTACCCTATGATCCAGAGTTGTACCACTAGGTATTTACCCAAAGAATACAAAAATACAAATTCAAAGGGATACATGCACCCTGATGCTTATAGCAGCATTATCTATAATAGCCAAATTATGGAAACAGTCCAAGTGTCCATCAATTGATGAATAAAGAAGTGGTATATATATACAATGGAATATTAGTCAGCAATAAAAAAGTGAAATCTTGCCATTTATGGTGACATAGATGTAGCTAGAGAGTATTATGCTAAAGTGAAGTAAGTCAGTGAGAGAAAGATACATTCCATATTAAATTTGTGGAATTTATGAAGCAAAACAAGCATAGAGAAAAAAAGGAGAGTCTTGAGAGAGAGGCAAACCAAGAAACAGATTCTTTTTTTAATTTTTTTTAATGTTTTATTTATTTTTGAGACAGAGATAGAGCATGAGCAGGGAAGGGGCAGAGACAGAGGGAGACACAGAATCCGAAGCAGGCTCCAGGCTCTGAGCTGTCAGCACAGAGCCTGACGTGGGGCTCAAACTCACTAACCGCAGAAGTCGGACGCTTAACCGACTGAGCTACCCAGGCACCCTGAAACAGAGTCTTAATTATGGAGAACAAACTGATGGTTACCAGAGAAGAGGTATGTGGGGGGGGTCAGTAAAATAGATGATGGAGATTAAGGAGTGCACCTGCTGTGATGAGCACTGGGTGTTGTATGGAAGTATTGAATCACTGTGATGTACACCTGAAGCTAATATTACACTGTATGTTAACTAACTGGAATTTAAATAAAAACTTTAAAATGTCAGTATCAATTTTGAAAGGTAGTGTCACTGGATATAGATTAATTTTTAGGTGAGCTTTTTTCTCCTGTACTTTGTGCCATTCTGTTGTCTTCTGTCCTCCACTGTTTGTGTTATAAAATCCATTATTGAATCATTGTTAATATCTATGTAATGTCATTCCAGAGATTTCTCTTTATCTGTAGCTTTCAGAAGTTGGCTATAAAGTATAGGAGTATGATTTTCTTTGTGTTTAACCTTCTTGATATTTGTAAAACTTCTTGGATCTATAAGTTAATATTTCTGTTTTTCTTTTTTTTTTTTCTTCGTACTAAATCTGTGAACAGTACAGCCCTTATTTTTTGAAATATTTTTTTCTTTCACTACTACTACTGGGACTCTTGTGACATGTACATTGAATCATTTGGTGTTACCCCACAAGTCTTTGAGCTTTTATTCATTTTTATTCAGTATTTTTTCTCTCTATTCTTCAAATTTTATTTTCACATTTCTGTATTTCTTTTTCTTTCATCTTAAAATTGATGTTAATCCCATATAGTAAATTTTACATTTTGGTTGTACTTTTCAGATCCAGAGTTTTTTTTTTCTTTTCAAGTTTTTATTTAAATTCCAGTTAGTAAACATATAGGGTAATAATTAGTTTTAGGTGTAGAATTTAGTGATTCACCACTCCTGTACAACGCCCAGTGCTCATCACAGGTGCCCTCATTTAATACTCATCATTTATTTAACCCATCCCCCACAGATCAAAAGTTTCTGTTTCATCCTTTGTTATGATTTCTGTTTCTCTGATGAGATTCCCTATCTGTTCCTTCATTGAACTCTGTTTTCCTTTAAGTTTTAAATAACTCTCTTTAATTTTTTGAACATACTTCTAGCTTCTTTGAATTCTTTGCCTGGTATATCCAGAATTGGTACCTAATCAGAGTCATATTTTATTATTTCATGAATAGGCATCACAGTTTTCTGCTTTCACTTTTATTTTGTGCTTGCTTAGTAATTTTCAGTGGAAAAGTGGACATCATAAGTAATACGCTTTAACAACTCAGAAACTCGTGTTTGCTTTTGATGATGATGACGATTGATGATGATGATGATAATGATGATTTTGTTCTTCTCCTTATAAATTAACTTGTCTGGACTCAAACTGTGAAATCTGTTTCTCCTGCACTATTCAACAGCTGATACTTTAGTAAGATTTTTTTTCAGCTCCCAGCTGCTGTTACCGTCTCCTCCTCCTCTTCTCTCCTCTTCCTTCTTCCTCTTTTGTGTAGCCTCTCAGACATCTTATATCCTGCAGTTTAGCAGTTAATCAGGTATTTTATGTGAAGAGTTTATACTCAGATTCTGAGGCTCATGCAGGCTGTTAGTTTATTCATTTATTGACATGAATTTTATTTTTCTTTTTTATGTTCTTATTACTGTGCATTACATTAGTTGGTTTCCAAATGTAAAACCAATTCCTCATTCTGAGGTAATATCTATTTACATATGATTTATTTTCCTTTCTCTACATTTTTGGATTCAATTGACTAATATATTATTAGCATTTTAATGTTGATTTTTATGTATTTTTTTACCCTAATAAGGTCTTACTCTGGTTTTGGTTTCAAGGTAATGTGGGGCTCAAAGAATGAGTTGTGATTAATTCTATCCTCTGTGTAAAAAATAAAATCATAATTGGTATTATTTCTTTCATATGTGTTTGTTAAAATTTTCGGTAAAGCAGTTTGGCTTAGAGCAGTCTTTGTGGAAAGGTTTCAAGTTAGAAATGCAACTTCTCTAGTATATGTAGCTGTGGCTACTTAGTTTTACTGTCTCTTCTTGAATCAGTTTTGGTAATATGTGTTTCTTAGGAAATATTTCCATTTTACCTAAATTGTTGAATTTATTAGTATAAATTTATTAATATTCCTTATTCTTTTAATATCTGTACACTTTTATAGTGTTGCCTCACTTATGTTACTGTTATTAATAGTTTGCGTCTTCTTTTTCATTAGCCAGTCTAGCTGGAAGTTTTACAATGTAATGT
The DNA here is from genome assembly GCF_022079265.1 of Lynx rufus. NCBI lineage: Eukaryota > Metazoa > Chordata > Mammalia > Carnivora > Felidae > Lynx > Lynx rufus. Next base: position 36,304,958 of record NW_025814845.1, on the reverse strand, counting down.
TACTGATTTTTTCAGTTAATCAGCTTTGGTTTCATTAATTTTGTCTTTTATTTTCTTATTTTATTTATTCCTACCCTGATTTTTTTTTTATTTCTATGCATCCAGTTACTTTGGGCTTAATTAGCAATTATTTCTGACTTCTTAAAATACAACCTTAGGTTATTGATGTTATACCTTATGAGTTATAATTTTTCTCTAATCTGCTTTAGGTATATCTGAAAAATTTTGACATGTCATTTTTTTAACTTGTGATTTTGGTTTAACCCAGTAGTGTATCACTGATTTTCAAATATCTTTTTGCTGTAATTTTTAAGTAAATTGTTTAGTTTTAGTCATAGAATATAATGTTTGTGATGTGAGCCCTTTAAATTTACTATGACTAGTTCACATGGTTCAATGTATGATTTGTCTCATTGAATGATGGGTGGAATGTTCCATAAATGTCAATTAAGTAAGGTTGACTAATATAGTATTTTGTATCCTTGATATTTTGTTTATTTAGTCTGACACTTGCTGGGTCAATGATAACTATATGTTTAACTTTCTAAGAATATGCCAAACTGTTTTCTGAAGTGGCTACATCATTTTGAATTCTTACCCTCAATGAGTAAGAGTTACTATTGTTTTATATCTTCACCAGATTCTTATTATCGAGATTTGTTCATTTAATTTTAGCCATTCTAACAGTTACATAGCAATACCTTACTGTGTTCTAAATTTATATTTTTCTAATGCCTACGGATGTTGGGACTTTTTTCTGTGCTGATATACTACCTGTATATTGATGTTGGTGAAATATCTGTTCAGATCTGTTGCTGCTGTTGCTGTTGCTTCTTCTTCTTCTTTTACTTCTTTTTTTTTTTTTTTGTAGATTTTTGGTATTGAGGAGTTTTTTTTCCTTATTTTTATTGAGTTTTAAGAGGTTTTAGTATATTCTGCCTACAAGTGTTAATTAGCTACCTGATTCACAAATACCGTCTTCTAGTCTGCAACTGGTTTTTTCATCTTATTAACAACGTCCTTTGTAAAAACAAGTTTAAGACTTTAATTAAGTCCTAATTACCAAGTTTTTTCTTCTTGTTTTGTATCTTGCTTTTAGTGTCATATAAAAACACTTATTAGCAAACCTGAAGTCTTAAAAGATTTTTTCTTTTACATGTTTTTTTCTAGAAATTTTATTTTTACACTTTGCACTTATATGATCTATTATGAATTAATTTTTGAATAAAGTATGAGCTGTATGTTGAGGTTCATTTTTAGAAAATGTTCAGCTGTTGCAGCAATAATTGTTGAAAAGACTATGCTGGTTTTATTCATTTGCTTTTGCACCTTTATCAAAAATCCATTGACTCTATTCATCTGGGTTTACTTCTAGGCTGTATCTGTCTTTCTTCCAGTACCACCCTGTCATAATTTCTTTAGTTTTATAGTAAGTTTTGAAATGAGGAGTGTGAGTCTTCTAACCTTGTTCTTCAAGAATGTTTGGTTAGCCTATTTTTTTTGTCTTTACATGTAAATTAGTATTAACTTGGCAAAATCCATAAAAATACTTGCTGTGATTTTGGTTGTGATTGCATTGAATTTGTAGATCAATTTTGGTAGAATTTATATATATTAAGTTTCATATATTGAGTCTTTCAATCCATGTACATAGTATACTTCTCCATTTTTTAGATCTTCTTTGATAGTTTTCATTAGTATTTTGGAGTTTTCAGTTACAGATTGTGATGGTTAATTTGTTAACTTGACTAGGCCGTGGTATTCAAAATACTTGATCAAACACCAGTCTGAATGTCACCGTGAAAGATATTTTATAGATAATATTAATATTTAAATCATTAGACTTTGATGAAAGCAGACTGTTTTCCATGGTGTGTGTGGGCTTCATTTAACCAATTTAAGTCCTTAAGAGAAAAAGGACTGAGGTTCCCAAGGAAGAGGAAAATATGTCTTTAGACTGCCTTCAGAGTTGAGCTGCAACATCAGATCTTGTCTGGATCTGCAGACTGCCAGCTTACTCTGCACATTTTGGACTTGCCAGCCTCTAAAAACAAGTGAGCTGGTTACTTAAAATCAATCAGTCAATGTCCTCCCTCCCTCCCTTCCTCCCTCCCTCTCTCTCTCTATCTCTCTCTGTGTTTGTATATAAAGAACAACCCTTGAGCAACATGGGTTTGAACTGTGTGGGTCCGTTTTATACATGGATATTTTTCAATAAATGCAGAATAGCACTGCAAATATATTTTCTCTTCCTTGTGATTTTGTTAATAGCATTATACTTACTCTTGCTTACTTTAAGAATATAGTGTATAATACACATAAAATGAAATACGTGGTAATTGACTATTGGTAAAGCTTCTGGTTAATAGTAGGCTATTACTAGTTAAATTTTGAGGGAGTCAAAAGTTATACATAGAGTTTCAACTGTGTGGGGGGCCAGTGACCTTAACCCATGTGTTGTTCAAGGCTCCACTTTACACACACACACACACACACACACACACACACACACACACATTCTGTTAGTTATGTTTCTCTGGAAAACCTGGCTAATACACAGATCTTACATATATTTGGTTAATTTATATGTAAATATTTTTGGTGCTATTGCAATTGGGATTTTCTTTTAAAATTTCAGTTGTTCATTAATGCTATATAGGTACTCAGTTCACTTTTGTATGTTGACCTTTACCCTGCAGTCTTGAAATCACTGAATAGGACCTTTCTTTTTAGATTCTTTGGGGCTTTCTCCATAGATACCCATGTTATTTATGAATTGAGGTAGTTTCATTTCTTCCTTTCTAATGTGTCTGCCTTTTATTATTCTTGGCGTTTTGCATTGGCTAGAGCTTCCATTAAAACATGGAAAAGGAGGGGCGCCTGGGTGGCGCAGTCGGTTAAGTGTCCGACTTCAGCCAGGTCATGATCTCACGGTCCGTGAGTTTGAGCCCCGCGTCAGGCTCTGGGCTGATGGCTCGGAGCCTGGAGCCTGCTTCCGATTCTGTGTCTCCCTCTCTCTCTGCCCCTCCCCCGTTCATGCTCTGTCTCTCTCTGTCCCAAAAATAAATAAAAAAACGTTGGAAAAAAAAAAAAAACATGGAAAAGGAGTGGTGAGAGAAGGTATGTTTTTGTCTTTTTCCTGATTTTAAGGGGAAAAAATTCAGGCTCATCATTTTCTATGATGTTAACTGCAAGTTTTTTGTATATTTCTTTTATTGAATTAAAGAAACTCCCTTCTGTTCCTAGTTTTGTGAGTCTCATTTGTTTGATTTTATCAAGAATGAATATCGAATTTGGTTGAGTGTTTTTTGGTATCTATTGAGATGATCATATGTTTTCCCTTACTTAATTTAGTAACATGATGAACTATAGTGATGGATATTTAATGTTAAATCAGCCTTGAATTCGTACAATGAACTTCATTTAGTTGTAATATATTAACTATTGTATGTATTGCTGGAATGGAAATTTGTTGATCATTTTTGCATCTGTTTATGAGGAATATTGGTCTATGATTTTATTTTCTTGAAATATCTTTGTCTTGTTTTGGTTGTTAGAATAATTCTGGTCTCACAGATTGAATTGGAAAGTGTTCCATCTTATTTTCTGGAAGAGATTGCATGTAATTATTAGTTCTTCCTTAAATGTGTGGTAGAATTTGCCAGTGGAAATTTCTGGGTCTGAGTTTTCTTTTTGGAACACTTTTTTCTTATAAATTTAATTCTTTTAGTAGGTATAGGATTATTCAGGTTATCTGTTTTTTAGTATTTCCTTATTGTCTTGTGTGTGTCTGTGGTATCAGTAATGATGCCCCTCTTTTCATTCCTGATGCTGGTAATTTGTGCCTTCTGTTTTTCTTTGTGAGTCTTGCTATATGTTTGTTAGTTTTACTGATTTTCCAAAGAACCTGTGTTTGGTTAATTTTTCTTTATTTTTCCTGTTCTCATTTTATTGATTTCTGCTCACATCTTCGTACTTTCCTTTCTTCTGCTGGCTTTATATTTAATTTGCTCCTCTTTAGTTCTTAGGGTGAAGCTTAGGTCTAATTTTACATCTTTTTAAATGTAAGCATTTAAGCTAAAATTTCCCTCTAATCATTTCTTTTAACTGAATCCCACCTATTTTCATATTATATTTTTATTATGTTTTGGTTCATCATTTTAGAAATTTCCCTTGTGAATTCCTTTTTGGTTTATGAGTTTAGAATGTGTTTAATTTCTAAATATTTGAGGATTTTCCATATATCTTTCTGTTATTAATTCCTTTATGGTCTGAAATGTACTTTACTTATATTCTTTTTAAATTCATTAAAGTTTAACATATGTCCCAGGTTGTGTTATAATTTTAAAGTATTTCACGTTCACTTGAGAAAAATGTATATTCTGCTCCTGTTAGGTGGATTATTTTATGAATGTCAGTTAAGACAAATAGTTCAGAGTGCTGTTTAAGTTATTTATATACTTAAAGCTTCTTTGCTTAATTTTTCTGTCAGTTACTGTGAGATGAATGTTGAAGTCTCCACCTATAATTGTGGATTTCTCATTTTCTCCTGTCAGATCATCAGTCTTTGCCTCATATATTTTAAAATTCTTTTGTTAGGTTCATGCACATTTATAATTACCTTCTCAGTGAATTGACCACTTTATAATCATAAAATGTCCCTCTTTATATCACATAATCTCCCTTGTTCTTAAAACTACTTTGCCTGAAATTAATAAGGCTACAACAGCTTTCTTTTGTGGTTTTTAATTTTTTTTATTTTCATGGTATGCATTTCTCTATCCTTTTAGTTTTAGCGTATTTAATAGTTTATATTTTAAAAAGTGAATTTGTTATAGACAACATGTACTTGGGTATTGCTTTTTTATCCAATCTGAGATTTTTGGTCATTTGAATGGTTGTTTGGACCATTCATATTTCAAGTGATTACATTAAAATCTAACATCATACTAGCTGTCTTCTTTTTTAATTTTATTCTTTTTTCATTTTGCCTCTTATTTTTCTTTCCTCTCCTCTCTCTCCTTTCCAGTATCCCCCCATTGCTCTTTCTCTCCCTCCCTCCGTTTCTCTTCTCTCTCTTGCTCCCTCTCTCCTTTCTCTTGTTTCTTTCCTTCCCTCTATCCATCTTCTTTTTCTTTCTTTCTTTCTTTCTTTCTTTCTTTCTTTCTTTCTTTCACAATATACATTTAAAAATAATTTATGTCTACCTTCAAATAGACATGTAGAATGAGGACCTGATAACAGTATATTCTCAGTTCCTCCCTTCTGTCCCTTGTGCCATTTTTATCATGCATTTTACTTGTACATATATATTAAACACATAACTATGTTGTTATTATCATTGATTTAAACAGCCGGGTATCTTTTAAAGCAAATAAAAACATGATAAATTTGCCATTATTTATTCCATTTACAGTGCTCTTCATGTCATTGTGTAGGTACAAGTTTCTGACCTATATCATATTTCTTCTAATTTAAGAACTTCTCTTATTCCTGTAGTAATCTGCTGGCAATCAATGTCAACTTCTGTTAGTTTCAGAAATGCTTCCCTTCCTCCCCATTTTCATTTTTGAAATTTATTTTTGCTTGGGATAGAATTCTTGGTTGACAAGTTTTTGTCGGTTTTGTTTTCTTTTAATATTTTGAAGATACTGCTCGGTTTTCTTGTTTGGTTTCTGGTAAGAAGTCTGTTATAATTTTTATCCTTGTTTTTCTGTAATGTATTTTATTTCCCTATATTTAAGGTTTTCTGTTTATCTTTTGGTTTCAGCAGTTTGAAAAAGTGCTTTTTTTTTTTTTTTTTAAGATGGTTTCCTTCAAGGTTTTTGGATGAGTAATTTGGTGTCTCAGTAATTTTGGAAATTTCTCAGCCATTATTTCTTCAAATGTAAATATACTTTGTATCTCATTCTTACTTTTTTCTTCAGAGATTACAATTCTATATATAGATTGTTATAGATATATCTATGTAGATATAGATCTATGTAGATCTATATATATAGATCGAGATATATATAGATTATATATCTCTATCTGTATATAGGTTATATATCTCTATATATATAGATCTATCTGTATATATCTATAATATCTATGTATATCTATATCTATCTATCTAGATCTATCTATATATATATATCTATCTAGATATATATATCTATCTATATAGATCTATATCTGCTAAACCTGTAGTTTGTTTTAATTTAGTCAGGAGTGATACTGTATTCCAGTGTTATTTAACTCTATATTTAATAGCAGGATAGTGAGGATTAGAAAAACTGTCATGTTTTCATTATGCCTGTTTTAGACTGGCACTGTGGACCTAATTCTCTGGTGTGTGGCCTCCACAATTTTTCCTACCCCTTCTTATGATGTAATCCTAGAGATAGCACATATTGTCATCTCACTCTAGGTCTCAGAGATTTTTTTTTATTTTTATTTTTTTTTGAGAGAGAGAGAGGAGGGGGGAAGTGTGAGCAGGAAGGGGGAGAGGGAGACAGAGAATCTTAGGCAGTCTCCACACCCAGCATGGAGCCCAACATGGGGCTCAGTCTCTGGACTGTGAGATCATGACCTGATCTGAAATCAAGAGTTGGACACTTAACAGACTGAGCCACCCAGGTGCCCCTAAATTTTTTCTTTTAAATCTTGTTGCCCTTCCTCAGCTTCACTGTCTTTCTACCAGGGCCTAATGGTTTAATTTTATTGTCTTTCCCCCTGTATATTAAGGCTTTGTTTTCCTGAGGAGACATAACACAGGTGATGGAGTTTGGGTGTTGGCTACAGTTCTCTCCTTTAGCTTGTAGTGGGTTTCCAATGGTTTACTCAGGCTACAGTTTTTGTTGTTGTTTTAATCTTCCCCCTGCAGATAAAGGCTCTTGATATGTCTGGATAGAATTTAGTAACTGGCTTCTGTTTTCCCCAAGCTAGCACCATGGAGGAAGCTCTTTCAGGAATTTCCTTGATTTTCCCCAGTTTACATCCAGTAGATTTCCTGAAGCAAAAGCCTGTAAAATCATGGAACATCCCTATGTCTTCAGACCCTCAGGGGCTTCACAGTATTAAAACTGGCCCATATTTAGCCTTTAGAAATTATTTAAATTTTTCTAGCTGAAAATCTTACTAGCACTTATGGCATATAGTAATATCTGTACCAGGTAAGCAAGTGTTGGTTTTGTTTCTCCTTGTAGGCCATCTGTTCCCTTCCAGATTTTGAATTAGTTGTTTGTTTGAAACCTCATTTCTCTTATGGGTTAAAGAAAATTCTTAATTTGCTGTTTGTCTAATTTTTATTTTGTTTTTGTTATGTAAGAGTGAGTCTCTATTGATCTCTAAGCTATTTTTTTTAATATATTAGTGTATTCAGTTATCTTATTATTTATGTCTACATTCATGAACACTCTTCTTACCTAGTTTTAGAGTCTGGGTTTTGCCAGGCCTATGAAATAAGTTGGTAGCATCATTTCTTTCTCTGTAGGAATTAATTGTAGGTATTATTTGCGTTTTTAAAAACTTGATACAATTATGAAAACATCTAGGACTTTTTATGTTTTGGTAAAGGAAGGCAGTTCTTTTAATAAAATTTCATTTTGTTTGTTTATTTCTTTCATTTAGTTAATTTTACTCTTTCTGAACCAAATTGGCATGGTGCTATTATTTTTATGTCTGTGACAATGGGTGAGCAAAAATTCATCTAGCTCATGTGTGAGAGAAAAAAATACACAAACATACTTCTCCTTACCTTATGTACCATAGTCTTCTGCTGACCTCTACCTACTTTCTGTTATTTTTTGTCTCCCTATGGGTATCTCACAGTTTTTATATTGTATTCTGGGCTCTTTTAGTCATACCATCTCACTTTTGAAACATACCCATATGTTGGTTTTGTGGAAGGGATCCAATTCATGTTAGTGCATCGCTTTCAGAACAGGAATTCCCAGTATTTTCTATTAAAAGCAGTTGAATAAATTGAATTCTTAAAGTGTATTCAACACTTTGAAGCTATGTTGGCAATGTAAGAGAGACATTACAGCATGGTTTCTGTTTCCTAGGCTTATTTTATAGTATAGTTAATCAACAGAGACTCCTCTAATATTTCATTATAATCCAAAGTATTTGACAGTGATAATAAATATTTGTGACAATGATTATTATTTAACTTATATACTTGAATAACACTTCAGAGTTTATACAGCTTATATTCATTATTCAATTTAAGTCTCCTTAAAAGTGTGATATAAGAATTGTGGTCCACATATCCAAGAGTAGGGAGCTTGATGGTTAGAGGAATTAAAGGATGTGCTTAATACAAAAAAGTAAATGGTAGAACTACCACTATGTCCGTGTATTCCAAATCCAGATCTTGTATCACTGAAAACACTGCCGCATGTGATCACTCTTACTTGCCTGTTCTATTGTCTTGTGTCCTAATTCACAGCTAGGCTGTACCACATAGAGTCAAATATTTAAGGTTAATTTGGGATTCAGTGAAAACTTCAAAGAATATTACTGCCAAATAGAGTTCATGTTTTTTTTTTTTTTCTGGAAAAGTAATTTCTGTCAGAAGCAATTATCTCTGCTATCTAATATTCTTTTCTTTGATGAGAGTGACTGAATTATTTCTGGTGCATTTTTCAAAATGCCTCTTTTGGCTTTTACTTCATGACTTCCTACTGAATTTATATGGCACCTTGTTTAAAAATAATTAATTGAAAATCTATATTTGAGTTGAATTCAGAGTAGAAAAGCTTCAACTAGAACAACCAAGTGTGAAACTCAGGGGTGTGTTTTAACTAAGCAAAGTCAGCATAAGGCAGTAGGACTAATTTTAGTATGCATAAAGCCCAACTGAAGAATCAGTTAAAACTCAAATGCCTAGGCTTCAACTGTAATAATTCCAAATTTTCAAATTTTTAACCTCTACTTTAGATTGGATTACTTTCTGAGATATACTGCCCAACTGCTGTTACGTGTTAGCAATAGCAAGTCATGAGATTAGAGTTATTCCAGTCTGAATACTTAGTAGTAGTAATACCTTGCAGAAATGGTGCAGCTGCCTGTGGAAATGAAGACAGTTAATTGAAAAGTCTGAAATTTGGCCTTGATCATCCTAATCCCTATTTGGGAGTGGGGGGACTGTCACCACTCTGCTTTGCTTTAGTATTTAACCATGGTTTGTAATTTTCATTCATTGCTTTTATTGAGTTGTCTGCTTCTGGACTGTAAGCTTCCTGAGAGTGAGGTGTTCGTGTGCTATTTTACTTCCAGCCTTTAGCATAGGTGCTTAATACATCTATGTAGAAAGAATGTAGTTGTGACCTTGAAGTGATAACATAAAAAGGATTTTGGTGAATAAAGGTGGATTGGAAAGTTCTCCAAATCAAATTTACCTTCATTTCACAATTTTTTTTTTCCTGTGGAAGTTGGCCACTTAATAATCCCTGCTGTGTAAGAAACTCTATCTCGTTAGTCAAGAAATGCTAACATGTTTTTTTAAAGGCCTTGTTTTAACAAGGGCAAAATTTAAGGTGACTGTGAACATGTCAGCATGACTGGAAATATTGTATTTATTCAGTCACTCATTAAAAAATATCTTGAGCACCTATAATATATAAAGCACCACATGTTACATTAATAAGTAGAAATAGTGATCCTTCATTCTTGAAATTTATCATATTTGGGAAGAAAGACAGTCAAAGGAGTACTTTCTGAAACTTTGGCATGTCTGAAGTAGCACAAGAACAGAGGCTCTGCATTTATGGCACAGATAAGTCAGATACACCATCTGGGGTACATTTCATACACGTGGCAACACATATGTATGCCATGTCAAAGGCCACTGATCATAGTCATGAGCACATTCTGTGTATTTATTTCTTTATTACATTGAAAGATGCTTGAAGTCTAGGAGTCTGTCTTCTATGTTCATGTATTCTTTACAGAGTTCATTGCAATATTCTGAACAAGTGAACCTCTAATAAAAAAAAATTGACAGACTGACCTTTCCAACCTCCTGCTGGATGTGCAAAAGATTAATAAGCTAGTTAATTCAGTAATTGTTGCTGAGTATATACAGGAGCATTGAATAATTGAGAATTGACATGTGATTTTTTTCTTTACTCGTCCTTTCTTGTCCAACCATCCTGGATATTTTTAACAGTCCATCCACTGGCATGGATGCCAGTGTGTTTCTCTTTGTAACCAGGGTATAATAAGACTCACTAGAAGCCACTGCACGGTATTTTGGTAAGAAATCTCTCTTTTGCAATTTTGAATGTTTCTGAAATTTAAATTTCTAATCAGTTCATTTTCTAAGTTCTGCTGAGAAATGCGTAGGTTCAAAGAGTTATTCAGACGTCTCATATACAAAGCAAGTTCTGAAGCTGAGGGAGAAAATGTGTTTGAAGAGGGTCTCAATAGGGCGACCCTCCAACTCTTCTCAATACCAACACTCTGATCTACTAAGCTGATTAGAGAATCTGTTCTTCTTTCAGCTGCCCCAGTTTGAGGCTTTTCCCCATCTCCTGATTTCTTTAAATTTCATTGAGCCTGACTTTGCAACCAGACTCTTAAGTCTGTTCGTGCTATTTTTGCTTTAACTTCATCATGTTTCCTCAAGAGGGAAAAGTATTTCAGAAAGTGCTATTTACTCCGTGACCTAGGATTATGCTTTCATTATGTAATTATTCAGAATGTTTAGAGCCAGTAGTTAGATAGCAAATTAAAGTTGTCCAATTAAAGAATGTCTGAGAAAGTAAGAAAAAAGGTATAGTGAAAATGTCAATATTCAGATCATACTAGAGTTTATTCAGCATGTTATAATGGAGAGGTCTGCGGGGACCGATGGGCTAAAATGTGCACCTGGCTTGGCTGTTGACCCTATAGCTGTACTTAAATCCCCAGATCCTTAACTTTGTCATCAATAGAAAGAAGGATGATGATTCTGCCTCTATCACAAATTGTTGTTAGAATGGAATAAAGTAATCCATACAAATCATTTAGCAGATTGATAAACATTTCACTTGTTAGTTCTTTTCTAATTCTTTCTATCGTCCATCAGACAACAGAAAAAATAGGGATACAGTCGTGCTATTGTAATAGTGTTGTATGGTAACAGATGGTAACTGCACTTATGAGCATAGCATAAGGTAGAGAATTGTTGAATCACTATATTGTACACCTGAAACTAATGTAACATTGTTTTTCAGCTATACTAAAATAATAAAGAAAGAAAGAAAGAAAGAAAGAAAGAAAAAAGAACTTTTTAGGACAAAAGCCTTTTTAGAACAGCAAAGAAGAGTAACATGTTGTCAGTTAACCACCTGGTCTGTATAAAAGAAGTTTAAAATTCACTTGCTTGCCCTCCCTTCCCTTTCTTGTCTGTCTCTTCTTTTGACTTCCCTCTCATACACTAACTGCTGCTTAAAAATACTGAGCTAAGATTGAATTACTCTTTCTCTCCATACTCTAAATCTAAAAGGCAAAATGAGGCAAAATCCCTAATCTAACTCCCATTTAAAAAAATTTCTGAGGTTCACAAACAAGCTACAGAGCATTCAAAGTAGGATCTCAGTCAATAAGTTGTGACAGTGCAGGAACTGCTTACTAACTAGATGCCTCTGACAGAGAGGTCTGCTTCTAGTCCACAGCCAGGGTTACAGTGTAAACAAATCCATGAGATCTGTAGTATTGTGCTCAAGTGAATACTATGAGATTTGTGAATTCTTTTCTATTATGCAGTAGATTACTTTCTGCTAGTGGATAAAATATTCTAATACAAATAGGATATTATTTTTGAATTAAATATTTTTGAAATTAAATCATATTATCAACATTCATTTGAGTTCCTACTATGTACAAGACATTTGCTAGAAATTGCAGAAGATTTTAAAAAGATTCAGATATCAATCATGGTTATAAGGTGATTACAACATAGTAACAGGTATGATAACTATTAATTATAGTGCAGAGTAAGTCATTTTAAGTGTTTCTCATAATGTGCTGTGAGAATTCAGAGAAGAACATGATCACTTCATCTTGGATTTAAGGAAGGGTAGAAGTTTTGAAAAATGGTAGCATTTTAGATGCACATTAAAGTATAGAAGACAGAAGAATAAATAGAATAAAGAAAGGGCATTTAGGCAAAGAAACAGCCTAAGCCAAGAACTGGAGGCCAGAGAAGAGGTTGTATGTATTAATAATGCCAAATAAATCCAGTATGCATGAGACTTAAAGATAGAATATGGGTTAAGTTTTGACTGTATCATTAAGGGCATTGAAGACCAAACTATAATTTGTTTCTTTCAGATGTATTCATGAATACAACAATTTTACATGCTGTTGTAAGTGTAGGATATAATCCCAATCTTGTATTCAGTATATATTCTATATATATTTTTTATTGTCAGATGGGCTGAAGATAGGTGACATTTGTGGAAGATATAAGGAGAACCTACATGTCTATTTCTCTGGATATCATCACGTTTTTCTTTTCAGTGAAATAGACTCTCATATTTTTAATTTATATCAAAATCTAACAGTCACGAGTCTCACTTTATTCCCACACATGAGAGAAGAGGAAAGTGTTAAGATCTTCTTGTGGTTTGATAAATCTTAGAGAAGTATTAGTTGGAACCTTTCTAAAACAGAAATGTCAGTTTCACTATCACTATGAAATAAAGTGTTACCTACTTAGGGCAACTAATCTATATTACAAACATTATAGAGGTTAAACTTACTTTCACAGGGCATTGCAGCATTCTGAGAAGCCCTGATATAATCATAATAATGCTTCATTGAAATAACACTTCCAAGGACAGTTTTAATAATAGAAAATAAAAGGATTATATGTTTCCTCCAAGCTGAATAAGAAAGTAAGATCTGTAAACTTCTTAATTCATCAGTTGAGCCGAACTGAGTCTACATTTCTCTGGTTGCAGGGAAAGGCAGGCATTCTTCTTAATATGCTGAGGTTTCTTTTACTAGAAGTTGGGGCAGCCTTTTATTTCCATGGCTAAGTTCTGGAATTTTCTTGGTTAGCACTGAAGAGAGGCATGAGGAAGACAGATCTAAGGTGCACAAAATGTACAATATAAAAAGGGAAAGTCTATATTAGAATTATTAATAAGAAGGGTTGTTTATCACATTGCAGGCCATAATGATGAATATGGCTATCATGAGTTTAACCTAAGTAGAGCCAAAACAACATGAACTTAATAGACTTACAGATTTTGTTCATACTTAACTTTATAACATTAATTGATAATAACTCTGTCATGTAGAAGAAGAGTTTAGCTTCAGCCCCAACTGGAGATAATTTTTATTTACTGTCTGAATAATGTGTATGCTTCTGAATGACATTTTCTCAAACCAAATCTAATTTCTTGGAACATACCAACAAAATGAAAGAATAATAGGATTGCTAGAATTTATTTTACCAACACATACAAATTCACTAACATATAAAATATTATGAGCACTCTAAGCAACCAAAACTAATGCTAATGTTTATCCAACAAAAGTATCCAGTGACAGTCAACTCATCAGAATTATACAGACATAAAAAGTGATGAATCTTGCAATATAATCTATGAAACCATTCATTGCCAAGAGCCTTATCATATCATCATTCATTAGTATGAATTACAACTTTTACTTTATATACACACATATCTTTAAAGAAGTAAGGTTTTCTATGATGCTTTTATTAAAAAATAGCTTATAGGCTTAATTCATTTCTTAAAGGAATTATGTTGTTTTACAAATGTTCTGCAGTTTGCACTCAGGTCAACTGTGCATATAGTAATTTTTGTAAGAAGATGATTACATCTAGGAATGTCTACACTTAAAGAGACATTACAGACTACTTTTTCCAGGTTGATCCACCTAAAGGAAAGCAGATTCATGTATTAGCTTGCACAAGACAGCTTCTCCAGTGAACTGGGAAAAACAAAATGGAAGTCTGGTTCTGAAATTGCAGCGCTACAAGTTTGATATCCAGTCATAGATCAAGAATTAGACAAATAAGAAGCATTTTTTTTTTTAATTTTTTTTTTTCAACGTTTATTTATTTCTGGGACAGAGAGAGACAGAGCATGAACGGGGGCGGGACAGAGAGAGAGGGAGACACAGAATCGGAAACAGGCTCCAGGCTCTGAGCCATCAGCCCAGAGCCTGACGTGGGGCTCGAACTCCCGGACCGCGAGATCGTGACCTGGCTGAAGTCGGACGCTTAACCGACTGCGCCACCCAGGCGCCCCAAGAAGCATTTTTTAAGAGTTTGTCACATGACTGAAGAGGTATAATCAAATTGACCTCAAAATTCAGGTTCAGCTAATTATGTTTTTATAGTGATTGCTGACTGCTGACCAAAATCCATGTTCTACTTTTTCTGGTTATGGTGGTAGGCATTTGCCAACCTTTCTTGCAAATAGGAATTGGATATATCTGAATTCCAGCAAGTGGAATGAGAGCACAAGTGATACATGCCAGTTACAGACATGAAAATGAAATAAAACTTCCATGTAAGTGCCTCCATGCCCATTGACCCTTTCGGTGACCTGGAATTCAGACTTTATTTTGCTTGAGGAAGTTAGTCTCACCATTCACCTGCTTTTAAGTGAACAGAAGTAAATTTCTAATGCATTTAACTCATGATATTTTGGAGTATATTTGTTACAACCATTAGGTTATTCTAACTTATAAATGTGTATAAATTTTTCATAAATTATTATAATAATTGGGCAAAATGCTATTCTGATATTGAAAATAGGGAGGCCACACAGTATGTGTCCCCATTTATTAAAAAGAACAAAAATCGAAACTTACTTATAATAATTATACGAAGAGATGGAAGAGAATTCTTTTTTTTATTTTACATCATATGGAAAGTCAATCATCAGCATTGTGATTTTACCTTTCATAAGTCATGTTTATTGTTACTTGACTTGGTTTGTTATATGAACATTAAATATTAGAATGGGGGTATTAAGGTATAGATACCTGTTACTATAAGCATGAATAAAAGGAGAAAGATTTAAAGGGTATATTTAGGGCCAGTACATTAAAAGCCAAGATGAATCCATGTAACATGCAGTAGCAGCATAAAGATAAGATGAATACACAGTGACAAGAAGATAAATTTGAATCAAACAAGTATTTCTTATGAGGCAAATTAAACAGGCACAGACAATGCCTCTGAGATAGATGTGTGCGTATGTTCGTGCATGCACTCATACCTGTCCATATTGATTAAGCATATGTGGTCTGCCAAGAATTAGGAAGATGAAGAAAAAGAAAAATACCTGGACCCCAGGTGATGAAATTACAAAGATATTCAAGATATTTCAGTAAAGGGTTTGTATATCACCATCCCTTCAAATATTAGAGGTTACCTGGAGACATGGAAAGGTATTGTTTTTCCTTGTTTTAAAAGCAACATCTAATAGAAGCAGAAAGAAGTAAGAGTATATAAAAGATCATACTGATCTATGAAAATCCAAAAAATGGGGAGGAAAGGAGGACGTTGTAAACAGAACCAAGTAGGACAAAAAGAAGAGGGATACAGAAATGTTATAAAAATATTAGATTTGAAAATTTTTAAAATCTGTATTCAACTTCTAGATCTGTCATTTGTTAGCCACTTAACCTTGTATTTTACAAGCATTTTTAATTTTTTTTAATGTTTGTTTATTTTTGAGAGAGAGAAAGACAGACAGACAGACAGACATAGTAGGAGCAGGGGAGGGGCAGAGTGAGCAGGAGACACAGAATCCGAAGCAGGCTCCAGGCTCTGAGCTGTGAGCACAGAGCCAGATGCAGGGCTCAAACCCACAAACCATGAGATCATGACCTGAGCCAAAGTCAGATGCTTAACTGACTGAGCCACTCAAGCGCCCCTGTATTTTGCCAGTCTTAATTCTCATCTGTGAAAAAGGAATAAGAATTCTTTATGAATTTACCTTGCAGGATTGTAATATGGATAAACTGAGATAATAGATGTGAAAGAACTTTGCAATGTATAACATAGTCCCCATACACATAGTTTTTCTATAGAATATTCTTCAATATAGTGTTTTGAGTCTTTTTGTAAGGACTGTATTGATGATATTTTCCTAACAGAGACCTCAAAAGTGCCACAAAGGTAAGATTAGGTAGGGAAGATAGCTTTAGAAAGTCTCATTCTGATATTTTCTTAAATGAGGGGATGGTGTAAGCTGTAATAAATACTTGACTTTCTTTGTGGACAGCCGTATTTCTTGGAAAGTAGAAAATGCAGTGATGTAAAAATCAGGCTGAATTTTTTCCACTGAGCGAGAACAGTTGTGCTGTAGAAGCACTACAAACATGTACTGTGTTTGTAAGTACTAAACATATTTGAGTGGGTCAGTGGGAGAAATTGTGAAGTTATGATTGTATAGTCTGATACTCTTAAAGGAACATCGTCTCAAGACATATGGGAATCTTAAAAATATTGACTCTAATGAAATAAAATATTTGACAGAGAAGTCAGTAGCGTGATAACTGGATCATGGTAACTGGACAGCAATCACTATTGAACTCAGATTTTTAGTAAAAGATCCAGAAAAAAAGCTGAAGGGAAGATCAGTTAACCACAGAGTATCTTGAAGGAATAACCAACAGAGACCAGAATGAGCTATAATTTAATAAAAGTGCTAAATATAAGAAGGAGGGAATTTTATCTATAATAAAAAAGGTTGGACAGGATCCTAGCAAGGTACAGCTTTCATGATGTTAATATTTAAAAGCAAGAAGTCAGGCACACTGTGGTCTTATTTAAATGAAACCTTAAAAAAATAAATTCCATCTTCTCTAAGAAGTAGAAAGTAGTTGAAACATAGAATCTCTTTAAATCCATATAGGACATTTAAAACCAGTAGGAAAAATTACCCCAAAGCAAATAAGCAGATATAGGCACAATGAAAGATGAGACATGCTGAAATAACTGAAAATGTTACAGTGTATCTCAGAAGGTAATAAAACTTCCATCTCTACAAGTACTTGAGTAAAGGTTGTATTTTAGTCTCATTATTAATACTGTAACTTTAATAATAAAACAGAAGCTTGAGTTAGATTAATTCTAAATTCCCTACCAATGCTAAGATTCTGCAGTTGTAATTGAGACTAGGGTCAGCTTATTATAGAGTTGCCAAATTTGACAAGTAAAAATACAGGACATCTAGTTAAATTTGAATTTTAGATAAACAATGAGTAAATTTTTAGTATAAATATATTCCAAATATTTTATCTGGCAACATGACACTTCTTTCCAGTGAATCTCTTATTTGGTTTTTGCTTTTTCTGGGGATATAAGGAATAGGCAATGAAAAAATTACCACCACAGCCCAA
Organism: Lynx rufus; assembly: GCF_022079265.1. Lineage (NCBI taxonomy): Eukaryota > Metazoa > Chordata > Mammalia > Carnivora > Felidae > Lynx > Lynx rufus. The sequence continues at coordinate 36,287,591 of NW_025814845.1, read as the reverse complement.
AACTGCTCAGAGACCTGATTTCAGGGGCTTTGCTAATAAGATTATTAAATGCTAGAATCCATAGACTTACAAGATTGGAAGGAAACCCTGTGTGACATCTGGTAAATCCCTTAATTTTAAGAGCAAAGTGAACAGTTTGGCTTTCTAAGACAAAGTATGGCACAGAATTATTTGCCATAGTTACTAGTTGCTAAGCAAGTTTATGGCATCTCTTTTATTATAGGTGATTGAAAGCCATCTAAAGGTAATCCTTCCTATCTATGTGGGAGTGGAAGGTAGACTTCTCCAGGCACCATTTAGCTCTGGAAGCCTATTTTTAAGCCTTACCAGAATTCCCCTCAGGTAAAATCCCTTCACAGTTTTATAGGACTAAGTTTTTCAGCTCATCAATTCCTGAAGTTCTAGTAACTTCCCTACAGATAGTTGTGGGGATAATTTAAGCAAGTCCTATATCCCTCCAATTTCCTTTTCCACAACTTTTCTACAAGATAACCCAAGCATGAGACACTTTGCAAATGTGACAGCCTAGTTTTCAGCCTTTTCTGGATTTAGAAACTCTTGTGGCTAACCTTTGGAGAACTAACTCAAAGTAGGCATCTCTCAAATAGATTTCAGTACTGTAGTTTATTCTTTATTGCTTGAATAATTTATATGAAATAGCATTAATGTTACTGAGGGGTGATTCCATGGTCTATAATTAGAGTTGTGTGTCCCTAAAAGGGCATTTTTTAAAACCTGCAAAATTCCTTATTCGTGATTTTCTGAAAATTAGCACTTCTATAAAACCAGTGTTTGACATTCCTTGAAAGAAACTGTAGACACTAGTTAAATAAACAAGTTGTTTTCATATTGAAGGACACCTTCCAAGACATTTCATTACATACAACCTAATTTTCTTGTCTAGTCTTCTTTAAACTAGTGGACCTGCCCATGTAACAAGTAACCAAAACCCAAGCAATTATTTGGGCTCCTGGGATTCTGCTCCTCACCTAAACACTGGCCCTTTAGACTGACACACCTTCCTGGTTTTTTATAATCACACAAATAGGAACCACTGCAAACTGAATTCTCATTATAGAGGTACCTTCTATGCTGGTTGTTGCTATCAGGAGGTACTCTTAAAGTAGGAAAGAACTGTCTATAGGAAAGGGCTGTTTCTTCTCATATTAACATTGTGTCTGGAGCTTACTTTCGGAGAGGAAGTATACCTACTCGAGGCTGTAAAGACCTGTGCTTACAAGGGATACATTCAGAGCTTGAAGGGAATTTTGTGTAAGTCCCTCGAGCTTCCTGGCAAAAATCCCTGTACTTTTATGTTAAGGAAACAAGTGGGGAACTCAGAGGCACCAAGAGTAGTAGGTACTTAATTTGGAACCTGGATTGTTCTTCAGCTTTTTCACATTTACTCATTCTTAACTTACAGTGTCAGTGGGGTGATGAAGATTAGAAAAATCACCAAACTAGATTTGCAAGGCAAATCTAACATGATATGTGGGAGAACAATGACTCTTAGAGCATTTAAGATCTAATTTGGGTGACTTTGGTGTGAAATACTTCATTAAGGTTATATGATACTATTGGAGATTGTCAATACCTAATGAATCATACTCTCCTTGGTTTCCTTGAATCTGGAATGAGAGTAATTTATTTTCAGGATATCTTATAAAAATATTTGGTTCAAATAATATAGAAGTTATTTCAAGGACATCTTCTCTGGGTCAGTGTAGACCATTTGATTCTTGTTTAAATATGAGGGTGAAAGTCTTAGGCAATCTAATTGAGGAACTGGAATATTCTAAACAAAGTCGTTTCCATCCTAAAAGATCCCTGATCTGTCAAGGACACAATAGAGATTCTTACTACACAGGTTGAAACCTACTTTTGGAAGTTAATTAGGCATCTTTGTGATAAGATCTTAGGATCTTTGTAATAACTGAAATATTTGGGGGATTTAAGATGCTCTTTGGCTCTGTACCCATATGAACTATGTTACCGCATTTCACTGGTATACGCTAAAGGCAAAATTGAAAACAGCTGTGAATTTTAATACCATATTTTCTTGTAGTGTATAGTAAAGAATTGGGTAGATACCAGTAAGCATCACTGGACAAGCTGGAACTCACAGTTAGGAGGATCCCTTGTTCTTTCAGCATCCTGTGGAAAGGAATGCTTGGGTGAGACTGCAACTCTATGCTTCAAGGGTTTGGATTCCAGCAGAGACTCCCAGCACCATTGTTTTCTTTAAATAGGTCAAATGTGAGAACACCCTTGCATGGAAAGAAATGCGCAGTTTGGGCTTAGGCGCCAGCCATTTAGTTTGAGTGTTAGAAAACTAGCTGCCCGGCACTTTGAGATCTTGGGGGCCTTTGGGAGTTTAGTTTGGAAGAAAGAGAGCACTTAGTTCTAGCTAACTAACTGCAAATCAGCCTGGAGAAAGCTGCTGAGGTTATTCGCTAGACAGTTTTATACAATATGAAGCAAAAAAGGACAAATGGAAACCTGAAGGCCAGTCAAGATTCATGTACAGATCTTCTTTGTGCAAAATAATACTATTTTGTTAGGATTAGAATTATAATGTCCTAAATATTTTCCGTAACTATTTCTACTCAAAACTTGGGCAGTTAATGAGTACATAGTATTGGGCTACAGGCATTAACTCACTAAGGCTAAAATGAAGTACCCTCATGAAACGGACTGAAGTTCACATGGAACTCCACTCTTACTAAGAGGTTTTGGAAAAAATCGGGTAAGTTAGAATAGGCTAGGGCTGGCAACGAGAATCCGCTCTTCTATCACTTGATAGAGGCATGTGATCAGGCACATGCCCAGAGCTCATCCAGTAGTGTTTACCCAGGAGACCCCAGTGAGACTGTTAATATGTTGCTTTCTTTGGACAGATTGGTCTCAGGAATAGTAAGAGACTAAGCTTGAAAGTGCCAGGATGATGGAGGGAACTAGAATAGGTATGGGCTGAACATAATTAGAACATATTAAAAGTTGGGATACCAAAGGCAGGAATATGGTTTGGGGTGAGTTGGATTGTCTTTGTCTGAGATGGCATGGCCTGGACCCGGGATACTGGTAGTGACAATGAAAAAGGAGCAACAATAAGACAAACAGCAATAATAAAGGAATGAATTAACCTATGTACATAAATTTGAGTTTTGAAAACAAAGTGACCAAACTGACTGATCAAAAAATGTCATTCAAAATACTGCAAATGTTACATGTATGAATAAAAAACTTAGGAGTCTGGCTTTTCAGGGGCTATTTAGCTGCCCCCCTGCAAATGAAATAAAACCATACATTTAGGGTACAAACTGTCAGTCATCTGCAGAGCCTAGCCTTAGGTCAAGGTTTAATAAACATTTACGAATAAGTTAATAGAATCACAAAGAACACACTAGGGCAGATAAATTGCTTATTCTAGTCCTGAAATTTCCGTTTCCTGATTGTAAGCAGACGTTGTATAAAGATGTGCTTAGATGACAGATACCAAATTACACACTGTATACAATATAAAAGTATACTTGCTTTTAAGATGTGTCATTGTCTAAACCAATATATTTTTTGCTCTCTGTTTTAAACCTTGTAAAAAAAAAGGTTTTTGATGGAAAATGTACAATAACCTTTATTCCTTTTAGTTATTACTAAGTGGCAATTCCAGAGAGACTCTCACTTTTCTCATGTTATTTTTAAAATTTCAAGAAGTGTCACCTACATTGGAAACATTTGCTAAAACTAAACTTTCAGAATGCTAGTAGGATACACTTTAATTGGATCTATGAAAGTAATTCTCCAAAGAGCGTACCTCTGACCAGTTTACAGAAACCAATTCCGAGTTTATGGAGGAAAAAGTGAAACATCGAAAAACTGGAAGTCTTCCTTTGCTCAGCTTAATGATTGGAAAAAAGACTGAGAAATGAAGCTTTAGTAGTTCATTTGAGTGACAGTCTATTATTTTTCTCCCTTGGGTTGGGTGAAATGTGATAATCCCATTGCATTGTATGTGGTTTTCTCTAGTGTTGCAAGATCATGATACTATGAATGCCATGAACAGTAAAATGCCCACCAGAAATAGCTCACTTTAAGACTTCCATAGTAATGGTAAGCAATGGTGGACCAATAAAATTGACACATAACTCAAAAGGATCTTTTCATTCAGTAAATAATTTCAACATTCCTAGAGAATATAATTTTTAAAATCTATTTCTGTTTTGAGATTATTTTTTTTAAGGGTTGTTTTTAACTAGCACTAACATTAACAAGTTTGGAGAGGAACAGTATTGATCTGTTCTAGGATTCACTAGCCTTGTTTACTGTTTACTTTGGATTTTCCTATACTTGAGTTTTGTCTGGTAGAAATGCAGGTAAACAATTGAATAGTGAAAGGAGAGGCAATCAAAAGAAAAGTAAATGGCCTCAATAATCCATACCCTACCTAATCAGCCTCCTAATTTTTGAGACTTGATTAGATTCACAGGCCGTGAAATGGAGTCCTGTTAAGTTTTTTAACTAAACCTCAATTTCGCTTCCTGGTAAAAAAACTTTGTGAAGTTTAGAAACCAAATACTAAGTTAGAACACACCAGAGGTAACTTAGGACCCAAAGCAAAGAACAAGAAGATATTTTGGAAAACTAGCTGAGTAAGCATGATGCTTGTTACAAATGATAGCCTTTACACCTAAGTCTCTCTACAATCCTGAGGATAAATAATTTTGTTTCACATCATTCATATGCTGAGTTAAGTTAGGTCAGCAGTTTTCTGCTTTGCGCTAAGGTTGATAAAATCATGTTTTTCATAAATTTCTCATTTTCTGCAGCATTTTATGAACCTGAAACAATATGAGCTTACTGTTAGTTTTGCTTTATGTTTATCTTTCTTAACTTTTAAAAATAAGTTTTAGGGGCGCCTGGGTGGCGCAGTCGGTTAAGCGTCCGACTTCAGCCAGGTCACGATCTCGCGGTCCGTGAGTTCGAGCCCCACGTCAGGCTCTGGGCTGATGGCTCAGAGCCTGGAGCCTGTTTCCGATTCTGTGTCTCCCTCTCTCTCTGCCCCTCCCCTGTTCATGCTCTGTCTCTCTCTGTCCCAAAAATAAATAAACGTTGAAAAAAAAAATTTAAAAAAAAATAAAAAAAAAGTTTTATGTATTAATAATATATGTATATGTGTATAAATATATACACAAATAAACATATATGTATGTATATATGTATATATGGCAAGAATGAGATGTTTTATTCATTCTGGTGATTACAAGGATTTTAAAATTATCATTAAGGTTGAAGTGTGCTGGCTAGAATTTTTTTTAAATTTCTAACTTATTTCAAATTTCTGACTCCTTGAAAATAACCATTTAATTTGGTACAGAGTTTTAAAATGACACATGAGCCCTAGACATTAAAAAGTAGTGTGGTTTAACAAGGTAAATCTTTTCAAGGACATACAAATATTATCAGAACTCTCAAAAGGCAGTGTTTGCCTCGTATTGTCCTGTTATGTATAATGTTTTTATTCTGTCACAGAAATAAAATTGGTTTTCCAATTTAATTTTTTTAGTATTATATAATATTCATCATTATTTTTTGTTTTGTTGATTTAAATATAATTGTACTTTCTCTGACTGACTTAGCATAATACTGTATAGTTCCATTCACATTGTTGCGTAAGACAAGATTTCATTCTTTTTTTATGGCTTAGTAATATTCCATTGTGTGTGTATATATGTGTGTGTGTACCATGTCTTCTTTTTCCATTCATCAGTTGATGTACACTTGGGCTATTTCCATATTTTGGCTATTGTAGGTAATGCTGTTATAAACATCAGGGTTGCAGAGTCTGTATGTGGGATTTAGGAAACAAACAAATGAGCAAAGGGAAAAAAGAAGAGAGAGGGAGGCAAACCAAGAAATAGACTAACTATACAACAAACTGATAGTTACCAGAGGGGAGATGGATGGGGGGATGGTTATATAGATGACGGGCATTAAGGAACACACTTATGATGAACACCGGGTGTTGTATGGAAATGTTGAATCACTATATTTATTGTATACCTGAAAGTAATAGTACACACTGTATGTTACTCATTGGAATTTAAATACAGATTTTAAAAAATTAAAAAAATTACGAAGTAAATAAATATAGTTGGACTGAATGTAAGTGACCGATGTTGTAAACATATAAAACTATGAATTTGGGGGCTTCTCTCCTCATAGTTTGTTCTACAATGTTATTCTATGACTTTCCCCTTCACATTTCTTTCCTGGACTTCAGTTCATGCCATTTTCAAATCCACATACTTGGCTCAATTTGTGGAAAGCCTTGTTCCCTGAAGTCTTGAGCTTCAAGCAAGATAGCCATAGAGTGAAGAGTTGGTATCATATTTAATAATATTGTATGGTGCACTTAAAGATTTGCTAACAGGGTAGATCTCATGTAAAATGTTGTTACCACAATTAAAAGAAACAGGAGAGAGATATTGAAAAAAAAAAAGAGTTGGGGATCACAGGCCGCATACTTCAGAACTAAAAGCCATCCAAGAGAAGTGGAGTGAGGGAGAAGACACTTCAGGTGGTGAGATTACATGGGTGTTCGGGAACTAGGTGAGTAGAAACCACCAAAACTAGGATTGACTGAAGCCCCAGGAAAGAAAATAGGGAGAACACAGAGTATTAAAACCAAGGCAGGGTGTGAGAGTAATTTCAGAATTCATCTGTAGCCTCCTCGCAGGCTAATGAAGTGCTGCCGAGCAGGTGCTGAGATCTTCGTGTATCTGAGTCTGCCAGACCCTGATTCTCATCCTAGACATTTGGTCTTCAGTAAAGGCTCTTCATTGTCCTCCAAGCTACAATTAATATGTTCCCTCAATATTTTGCAGTATCCCCATTTTATTCTTACTTTCTAATTCCATTCAGTAAAGTGTGCCAAGCATTCTGCTAGGAAATTCCTTATCAGTCTTTATTAATCTCCTGTTCCCTCCTAAAATCACACAAGGACAATTTGCAATGATTAGGAGGTGGAAGATGGCAATGACTGTTTCCTCTGCCATGGTTGTTTGTGTGTTGTTTCTTTATATTAAATATAATTTATTATCAAATTGGTTTCCATACAACACCCAGTGTTCATCCCAACAGGTGCCCTCCTCAATGCCCATCACCCACTTTCCCCTTCCCCACCACCCATCAACCCTCAGTTTGTTCTCAGTCCTTCAGAGTCTCTTATGGTTTGCCTCCCTCCCTCTCTGTAACTTTTTTTCCTCTCCCCACTGGTCTTCTGTTAAGTTTCTTGGGGTCCACATATGAGTGAAAACATATGGTATCTGTCTTTCTCTGCCTGACTTTTTTCACTTAGCATAATACCCTCCAGTTCTGTCGACATTGCTACAAATGGCCAGATTTCATTCTTTCTCATTACTGAGTAGTATTCCATTGTATATATAAACCACAATTTCTTTATCCATTCATCATTTGATGGACGTTTAGGCTCTTTCCATAATTTGGCTGTTGTTGAAAGCACTGCTAAAAACATTGGGGTGCATGTGCCCCTATGCATCAGCACTCTCGTATCCCTTGGGTAAATTCATAGCAGTGCTATTGCTGGGTCATAGGGTAGATGTATTTTTAATTTTTTGAGGAACCTCCACACTGTCTTCCAGAGCTGCTGCACCAGTTTGCATTCCTACCACCAGTGCAAGAGGGTTCCCGTTTCTCCACATCCTCTCTAGCATCTATAGTCTCCTGATTTTTTCATTTTAGCCACTCTGACTGGCGTGAGGTGGTATCTCAGCATGGTTTTGATTTGTATTTCTCTTTTTGATTTGTATTTCCCTGATGAGTGACATTGGGCATCTTTTCATGTGTCTGTTGGCCCTCTGGATGTCTTCTTTAGAAAAGTGTCTGTTCATGTCTTCTACCCATTTCTTCACTGGATTATTTGTTTTTCGGGTGTGGAGTTTGGTGAGTTCTTTATAGATTTTGGATAGTAGCCCTTTATCTGACATGTCATTTGCAAATATCTTTTCCCATTCTGTTGGTTGCCTTTTAGTTTTGTTGATTGTTTTCTTTGCAGTTCAGAAGCTTTTTAGCTTGATGAGGTCCCAGTAGTTCATTTTTGCTTTTAATCCCCTTGCCTTTGGAGATGTGTCGAGTAAGAAACTGCTGCAGCTGAGGTCAGAGAGGTTTTTTTTTTCCTGCTTTCTCCTAGGGTTTTGATGGTTTCCTGTCTCACATTCAGGTCCTTCATCCATTTTGAGTTTATTTTTATGAATGGTGTAAGAAAATGGTCTAGTTTCATTCTTCTGCATGTTGCTGTCCAGTTCTCCCAGCACCATTTGTTAAAGAGACTGTCTTTTTTCCATTGGATACTCTTTCCTGCTTTGTCAAAGATTGGTTGGCCATACATTTGTAGGTCCAATTCTGGGGTCTCTATTCTACTCCATTGGTCTATGTGTCTGTTTTTGTGCCAACACCATACTGTCTTCATGATTACAGCTTTGTAGTAGAGGCTAACGTCTGGGATTGTGCTGCCTGCCGTTTTGGTTTTCTTCTTCAATATTTGGCTATTCGGGGTCTTTTGTGGTTCCATACAAGATTGCTTGTTCTAGCTTTGAGAAGAATGCTGGCGCAATTTTGATTGGGATTGCATCGAATATGTAGATTTCTTTGGGTAGTATTGACATTTTAACAATATTTATTCCAATCCATGAGCACGAAATGTTTTTCCATTTCTTTGTATCTTCTTTAATTTCCTTCATAAACTTTCTATAGTTTTCAGCATACAGATCTTTTATATCTTCGGTTAAGTTTATTCCTAGGTATTTTATGATTCTTGGTGCAGTTGTGAATAGGATCAGATTCTCTATTTCTCTTTCTGTTGCTTCATTATTGGTGTATAAAAATGCAACTGATTTCTGTGCATTGATTTTGTACCCTGCAACTCTGCTGAATTCATGTATCAGTTCTAGCAGACTTTTGGTGGAGTCTGTCGGGTTTTCCATGTAGAGTATCAGGTCGTCTGCGAATACTGAAAGTTTGATTTCATCTTTGCCGGTTTTGATGCCTTTGATTTCATTTTGTTGTCTGATTGCTGATGCTAGAACTTCCAACACTATGTTAAACAACAGCAGTGAGAGTGGACACCCCTGTCGTGTTCCCGATCTCAGTGGGAAAGATCTCACTTTTTCCCCATTGAGGATGATTTTAGCTGTGGGCTTTTCATAAATGGCTTTTATGATGTTTAAGTATATTCCTTCTATCCCGACTTTCTCGAGGGTTTTTATTAGGAAAGGATGCTGTATTTTGTCAAATATTTTTTCTGCTTCTATTGACAGGATCATATAGTTCTTATCTTTTATTAATGTGATGTATCACATTAATTGATTTGTGAATATTGAACCAGCCCTGCAGTCCAGGAATGAATCCCACTTGATCATGGTGAATAATTCTTTTTATATGCTGTTGAATTCGATTTGCTAGTATCTTGTTGAGAATTTTTGCATCCATATTCATCAGGGATATTGGCCTGTAGTTCTGTTTTTTTCTGGGTCTCTGTCTGGTTTGGGAATCAAAGTAATGCTGGCTTTACAGAATGAGTCTGGAAGTTTTCCTTCCCTTTCTATTTTTTGGAACAGCTTGAGAAGGATAGGTATTATCTCTGCTTTAAATGTCTGGTAGAATTCCCCTGGGAAGCCATCTGGTCCTGGACTCTTATTTGTTGGGAAATTTTTGGTAACTGATTCAGTTTCTTCACTAGTTATGGGTCTGTTCAAATTTTCTATTTCTGCCCGTTTAAGTTTTGGTAGTGTGTGGGTGTTTAGCCATTTGTTCATTTCTTCCATGTTGTCCAGTTTGCTGGCATGTAATTTTTTCATAGTATTCCCTGATAATTGCTTGTATTTCTGAGGGATTGGTTGTAATAAATCCATTTTCATTCATGATTTTATCTATTTGGGTCCTCTCTCTCTTCTTTTTGAGAAGCCTGGCTAGAGGTTTATCAATTTTGTTTATTTTTTCAAAAAACATCTTCTTGGTTTCATTGATCTGCTCTACTGTTTTTTCTTTTTTTTTATTTCTATATTGTTTATTTCTGCTATGATCTTTATTAATTTCCCTTCTTCTGCTGGGTTTGGGGTGTTTATGCTGTTCTGTTTCTACTTCCTTTAGGTATGCTGTTAGATTTTGTATTTGGGATTTTTCTTGTTTCTTGAGATAGGCCTGGAGTGCAATGTGGTTTCCTCTCATGACTGCCTGTGCTGCATCCCAAAGCATTTGGATTGTTGTATTTTCATTTTCATTTGCTTCCATGTATTTTTAAATTTCTTCTCTAATTGCCTGGTTGACCCATTCATTCTTTAGTAGGATGTTCTTTAACCTCTTTGGTTTTGGAGGTTTTCCAAACTTTTTCCTGTGGTTGATTTTAAGTTTCATAGCATTGTGATCTTAAATTGTGTATTGTATGATCTCAATTCTTTTATATTTATTAAGGGCTGTTTTGTGACCCAGTATGTGATCTATCTTGGAGAACGTTCCATGTGCACTTGAGAAGAAAGTGTATTCTGTTGCCTTGGGATGCAGAGTTCTAAATATATCTGTCAAGTCCATCTGGTCCAATGTATCATTCAGGGCCATTCTTTCTTTACTTATTCTCTGTCTAGATGATCTATCCATTGTTGTAAGTGCAATATTAAAGTCCCTGCAATTATCACATTCTTATCACTAAGGTTGCTTATGTTTGTGATTGTTTTATATATTTGGTGCTTCCGTATTCGGCGCATAGACATTTATAATTGTTAGCTCTTCCTGATGGGTAGACCTTGTAATTATTATATAATGCCCTTTTTCATCTCTTGTTACAGCCTTTAATTTAAAGTCTAGTTTGTCTGATGTAAGTATGGCTACTCCGGCTTTCTTTTGACTTCTAGTAGCATGATAGATATTTCTCCATCCCCTCACTTTCAATCTGAAGGTGTCCTCGGGTCTAAAACGAGTCTCTTGTAGACAGCAAATAGATGGGTCTTGGTTTTTTTTATCCATTCTGATACCCTGTGTCTTTTGATTGGAGCATTTAGTCCATTTACATTCAGTGTTATTATTGAAAGGTATGGTTTTAGAGTCATTGTGTTATCTGTAGGTTTCATGCTTGTAGTGATGTCTCTGGTACTTTGTGTTCCTTTCGCCATTTCACTCACAGAGTCCCCCTTAGGATCTCTTGTGGGGCTGGTTTAGTGGTGATGAATTTCTTCAGTTTTTGTTTGTTTGGGAAGACCTTTATCTCTCCTTCTATTCTGAATGACAGACTTGTTGGGTAAAGGATTCTTGGCTGCATATTTTTCCTGTTCATCACATTGAATATTTCCTGCCATTCCTTTCTGGCCTGCCAAGTTTCAATAGATAGGTATGCTACTACCCTTATGTGTCTAACTTTGTATGTTAAGACCTGTTTATCCCTAGCTGCTTTCAGAATTCTCTTTATCCTTGTATTTTGCCAGTTTCACTATGATATGTCATGCAGCAGATTGATTCAAGTTATGTCTGAAGGGAGTTCTCTGTGCCTCTTGGATTTCAATGTCTGTTTCCTTCCCTGGTTCGGGGAAGTTCTTAGCTATGATTTGTTCAAGTACATCTTCATCCCCTTCTCTCTCTCTTTTCTTCTTCTGGAATTCCTATGATATGGATATTATTATGTTTGATTGCATCACTTAGTTCTCTACTTCTCCCCTAGTGCTCTTGGATTTTTTTATCTCTTTTTTTCTCAGCTTCCTCTTTTTTCCATAATTTTATCTTCTAATTCACCTCTTCTCCCCTCTGCCTCTTCAATCCACACTGTGGCCGCCTCCATTTTATTTTTTACCTCATTTATAGCATTTTTTAATTCATCATGACTATGTTTTAGTCCCTTGATCTCTGTAGCAATAGATTCTCTGCTGTCCTCTATGATTTTTTCAAGCCCAGCAATTAATTTTATAAGTATTATTCTAAATTATTGTTCACTTATATTGCTTAAGTCGGTTTTGATCAATTCATTACCTGTCGCTACTTCCTGGAGTTTCTTTTGAGGAGAATTCTTCCGTTTCGTCATTTTGGCTGGTTCTTTATCCCTTGTGCATTTTAAAAGCTTGTTGTGTGCTCTGCACCTGCGAGCACTGCTATATTAAAGAAGGGTCATACACTGTCCAGGGTCTGGCCCGTCAGGAGGTGTTTTTTTGGAGATTGTTACTTGTTCTCTGTTGTTATGACTTTGGTTATTTCATTACCCTACTTGCAGTGATATTTTGGACCCACCACCAGGTGTGCTTTGATTTGTTCCTCAGAGTAGCCCTGGAAAGGAAATCAGCACACAGACAAATAGGAGACAAAAACACACAAACAAATAACACAAACAAAAACAGAAAACTAAAAACAAAAAACCCCAAAACATCGACTACAAGTAAAGAACAAGGTGGAGGCGGTGTTGATGGAAGAGCACCGTACATAGAGAGAAATGACAGGAGTGGGGACAAAGAAAAAATAAACTTTGACTAGGCAGAGAGACTAAAAGGCTGAATCTAGAGAGAGAGAAAGGAAAATAAGGAAGGAGGCGGGGAAAAAGACATGAAGATAAAGTTATCCAGACAGAGAAACTATATGGCTTGATTATTCCAGGGAGAAAGGAATGTAAAGAAGGAGGTGTAGAACATGAATCAAGAGAATGGATTAAATATGTCTAGACAAACCACTAACCAGCCTAGAGGAAGGAAGAGATAAGAAGGATAAATGGTGGTGGGGGGGGGTGGGAGGGAATATATCTATATATCCAGAATTGACCTAGAGTTAATGGAGACAGTGCTGCATCACTGGTCTGGGGGAGCAGTCTGCAGGGTCTGTCCAGCTCTGGTAGATTCGCAGTTATCTGGTGGGAAGGGGCATGGTCTGGTGTAGACTGGACCCACCTCCACTATGGGCCCCAGGAATGATCCCTGAGGCCCCGCCTTGGTGGTGGTGGTGGTTGGGGAAATGGTGATTCCCCAGTCTCTTCTCCACGGACCCAGACCCTTTGGACCCTGTGGACTCCGTTAGAGTTGTCCTCACTGTGCCGCAGGCACAGACGGGGTGGTGCTTCTTGCACCTCCAACTCCCCTGACCCTGCACTTGGCTAGGATTCAAAGTCTCGCTCTGTGGGCTCTGGCACTGGGGAAGCACCTCTTGGTGCGGCCTGGTATGTGGTCCCGGCTGGCTTCGTCTGTGCCACAGCACTTCAGGGAGGATCACCTTCTACTGCTGACTATGCCACTAACCTCGCCACAGAGCCCCGGGGGTGGTGGACACAGGCAGACGTAGGCAGGCTTTGTCTTTTTCCACAGCACTCCAGGGAGGGGGCCACTTTTTCCTACTGCGGACTGCACCCTCGGCCCAGCCACTGAGCCCGAGGGTGGCAGGCGCAGGCAGGCTTTGTACCGTCGTGCAGCCCTCCAGGGAAGGGACCGCTTTCTCCAACTGCAACTGCACCCCTGACCTACCACCTAACCCAGGCCTAGCTCCCCTCCTCCCCAGGTGCGCAAACAGGGAGTTGGCCCCAGTCCGAAGAAAGCCCCGCAGTTAGAGATTGGATCCCTCTCAGTCCCAGTCCGAGGTCTTTCTCCTGTCCAGATAAGATCCTACACTTCCCTAGCCGCTCTTTCTCTTCCCTTTGTCTCTCTGCAGAAGGGGATCCCTCCCCTTCGTGCCTACACAGCCTGTTTATCTCCCCCAGTTCGCAATCACCCACCTATCTTTTCTCCAGTTGACCCATTTTCTTCCTGGTAGATTCAGTCTCTTTTCCTCCCAGACTCTGGGCTTCAAAGTCCTTTGGCTTCAGCACTTCTCTGAGAGACACAGGAGGTATGGAACCCCCTACTTCTCCGTCATGTTGGCCCCTCCCTCTCTGCTTTGGTTGTTTGTATCATTGTGTTTTGCAAGCCCACAACAGATGCTAGAAGTCCAGGTTTTCTCTGCTATCTTACATGTGGAGTGGCAGTTTTTTGCTAGGATTCAAGTTTCTTAGAAGTGCTATTCTGCTACCATACTCTCTTGGGTCTGGCCACTTCCCTGGAGAAAATCAATGCCTGTGTCACCAAAGGGACCTACAGATCTCTCTTTCTCCATGTAGGCATCCCTACCTTACTGCTTCCTACTCCACAATATCTGACATAATCTCCTCTGTGATTTAAAGCTTTTTATAAATGACAGACTTCTTCAGCTGCTTCCACTTTCTCCCAGATGGTGAATTCTTGGGGAAAGAATTACTAAGCTAGATTATATCAGTAAAATAAGGAAAGGAAAAAAGAAAATATATTTGAACCTTTCAAAAATTTATTTGCCAGTCTAAAATGGAAGACAATGACTATTGAACAGGTGACTATTATTGATAAGAAAAATGATTGTAATTGTAGCTGCCAATTACACCTAAAGGATTTATTCCTTAAAAACAAGCAAACTAATACTTAGATACACTTATTCCTATCACAGTATCACTTTTTAGAGAAAATGAATGGAATCAACATTAGTGCTTATCAATGGAAAGGTGGTTAAAACAAGTATGTTGCCTCTGTGCAAGGGTGTACTGCATGTGTACATGGGTGTCAAAGAGATGTTGATACGAGAAGATTTGCATGATATATATTTATGTACAAAATAAAGGCTGCAAAGAACATGAACAACAGATACACCCCAAAATTTTATCAGTGGTTATGACTAAGTGATCTAGTTGGTTGGGAATTCAAGAGTTTTCAGCCTTACTCTTTTTTTTTTTTTTTTTTTAATATGAAGTTTATTGACAAATTGGTTTCCATACAACACCCAGTGCTCATCCCAAAAGGTGCCCTCCTCAATACCCATCACCCACCCACCCCTCCCTCCCACCCCCCATCAACCCTCAGTTTGTTCTCAGTTTTTAACAGTCTCTTATGCTTTGGCTCTCTCCCACTCTAACGTCCTTTTTTTTTTTTTTTTTTTTTTTCCTTCCCCTCCCCCATGGGTTCCTGTTAAGTTTCTCAGGATCCACATAAGAGTGAAACCATATGGTATCTGTCTTTCTCTGTATGGCTTATTTCACTTAGCATCACACTCTCCAGTTCCATCCACGTTGCTACAAAAGGCCATATTTCATTTTTTCTCATTGCCACGTAGTATTCCATTGTGTATATAAACCACAATTTCTTTATCCATTCATCAGTTGATGGACATTTAGGCTCTTTCCATAATTTGGCTATTGTTGAGAGTGCTGCTATGAACATTGGGGTACAAGTGCCCCTATGCATCAGTACTCCTGTATCCCTTGGGTAGATTCCTAGCAGTGCTATTGCTGGGTCATAGGGTAGGTCTATTTTTAATTTTCTGAGGAACCTCCACACTGCTTTCCAGAGCGGCTGCACCAATTTGCATTCCCACCAACAGTGCAAGAGGGTTCCCGTTTCTCCACATCCTCTCCAGCATCTATAGTCTCCTGATTTGTTCATTTTGGCCACTCTGACTGGCGTGAGGTGATACCTGAGTGTGGTTTTGATTTGTATTTCCCTGATAAGGAGCGACGCTGAACATCTTTTCATGTGCCTGTTGGCCATCTGGATGTCTTCTTTAGAGAAGTGTCTATTCATGTTTTCTGCCCATTTCTTCACTGGGTTATTTGTTTTTCGGGTGTGGAGTTTGGTGAGCTCTTTATAGATTTTAGATACTAGCCCTTTGTCCGATATATCATTTGCAAATATCTTTTCCCATTCCGTTGGTTGCCTTTTAGTTTTGTTGGTTGTTTCCTTTGCTGTGCAGAAGCTTTTTATCTTCATAAGGTCCCAGTAATTCACTTTTGCTTTTAATTCCCTTGCCTTTGGGGATGTGTCGAGTAAGAGATTGCTACGGCTGAGGTCAGAGAGGTCTTTTCCTGCTTTCTCCTCTAAGGTTCTGATGGTTTCCTGTCTCACATTTAGGTCCTTTATCCATTTTGAGTTTATTTTTGTAAATGGTGTGAGAAAGTGGTCTAGTTTCAACCTTCTGCATGTTGCTGTCCAGTTCTCCCAGCACCATTTGTTAAAGAGGCTGTCTTTTTTCCATTGGATGTTCTTTCCTGCTTTGTCAAAGATGAGTTGGCCATATGTTTGTGGGTCTAGTTCTGGGGTTTCTATTCTATTCCATTGGTCTGTGTGTCTGTTTTTGTGCCAATACCATGCTGTCTTGATGATGACAGCTTTGTAGTAGAGGCTGAAGTCTGGGATTGTGATGCCTCCTGCTTTGGTCTTCTTCTTCAAAATTCCTTTGGCTATTCGGGGCCTTTTGTGGTTCCATATGAATTTTAGGATTGCTTGTTCTAGTTTCGAGAAGAATGCTGGTGCAATTTTGATTGGGATTGCATTGAATGTGTAGATAGCTTTGGGTAGTATTGACATTTTGACAATATTTATTTTTCCAATCCATGAGCGGGGAATGTCTTTCCATTTCTTTAAGTCTTCTTCAATGACCTTCATAAGCTTTCTATAGTTTTCAGCATACAGATCCTTTACATCTTTGGTTAGATTTATTCCTAGGTATTTTATGCTTCTTGGTGCAATTGTGAATGGGATCAGTTTCTTTATTTGTCTTTCTGTTGCTTCATTGTTAGTGTATAAGAATGCAACTGATTTCTGTACATTGATTTTGTATCCTGCAACTTTGCTGAATTCCTGTATCAGTTCTAGCAGACTTTTGGTGGAGTCTATCGGATTTTCCATGTATAATATCATGTCATCTGCAAAAAGCGAAAGCTTGACTTCATCTTTGCCAATTGTGATGCCTTTGATTTCCTTTTGTTGTCTGATTGCTGATGCTAGAACTTCCAGCACTATGTTAAACAACAACGGTGAGAGTGGGCATCCCTGTCGTGTTCCTGATCTCAGGGAAAAAGCTCTCAGTTTTTCCCCGTTGAGGATGATGTTAGCTGTGGGCTTTTCATAAATGGCTTTTATGATGTGTAAGTATGTTCCTTCTATCCCGACTTTCTCAAGGGTTTTTTTAAGAAAGGGTGCTGGATTTTGTCAAAGGCCTTTTCTGCATCGATTGACAGGATCATATGGTTCTTCTCTTTTTTTTTGTTAATGTGATGTATCACGTTGATTGATTTGCGAATGTTGAACCAGCCCTGCATCCCAGGAATGAATCCCACTTGATCATGGTGAATAATTCTTTTTATATGCTGTTGAATTCGATTTGCTAGTATCTTATTGAGAATTTTGGCATCCATATTCATCAGGTATATTGGCCTGTAGTTCTCTTTTTTTACTGGGTCTCTGTCTGGTTTAGGAATCAAAGTAATACTGGCTTCATAGAATGAGTCTGGAAGTTTTCCTTCCCTTTCTATTTCTTGGAATAGCTTGAGAAGGATAGGTATTATCTCTGCTTTAAACGTCTGGTAGAACTCCCCTGGGAAGCCATCTGGTCCTGGACTCTTATTTGTTGGGAGATTTTTGATAACCGATTCAATTTCTTCGCTGGTTATGGGTCTGTTCAAGCTTTCTATTTCCTCCTGATTGAGTTTTGGAAGAGTGTGGGTGTTCAGGAATTTGTCCATTTCTTCCAGGTTGTCCAAATTGTTGGCATATAATTTTTTATAGTATTCCCTGATAATTGTTTGTATCTCTGAGGGATTGGTTGTAATAATTCCATTTTCATTCATGATTTTATCTATTTGGGTCATCTCCCTTTTCTTTTTGAGAAGCCTGGCTAGAGGTTTGTCAATTTTGTTTATTTTTTCAAAAAACCAACTCTTGGTTTCGTTGATCTGCTCTACAGTTTTTTTAGATTCTATATTGTTTATTTCTGCTCTAATCTTTATTATTTCTCTTCTTCTGCTGGGTTTAGGCTGCCTTTGCTGTTCTGCTTCTATTTCCTTTAGGTGTGCTGTTAGATTTTGTATTTGGGATTTTTCTTGTTTCTTGAGATAGGCCTGGATTGCAATGTATTTTCCTCTCAGGACTGCCTTCGCTGCGTCCCAAAGCGTTTGGATTGTTGTATTTTCATTTTCGTTTGTTTCCATATATTTTTTGATTTCTTCTCTAATTGCCTGGTTGACCCACTCATTCGTTAGTAGGGTGTTCTTTAACCTCCATGCTTTTGGAGGTTTTCCAGACTTTTTCCTGTGGTTGATTTTCAGCCTTACTCTTTTTGTTCACTTGCATTTTTTCATTTTTTCCAAAGAATATTTCCTTTTAACTATGAAAATAAAGCCAAAAGAACTATTTTGAATTTCAAAAAGATATAATTGCTTTCATCTACAAACTGTTTACTGTGTCAGTCACTTCAGTAGGCACTTTACATACATTATTTCTGTTCCTCTCAACCAATCCTTAAAAATAGGTGTAAGTTTTTTTTTGTTTGTTTGTGTATTTTCCATCTTTGTCCTTAGAAGAACAAAACATTAATCAGACTGGCAGATAGAAGAGCCGTGGTCCCTACTTGACAGTATTGCTGTCTGGTGACAGGCTCCTCTCTCACGGGTCATTTGTCCTCTACCCTACCCATGTGGTTAGGTGAAGAAAATACCACCACCCCCCACCAAGTTTTTTTTTCCCCCATTCTCTTTGGTTAATATCTTAGTATGCTTGTCATTGATGTTAATTTGGGTAGAATGTGGTGATGGAGTGAGAGCAAAAAGACTTTAAGCTGGGGATGAGAAGAAATCTGAATTTTAATAAAGATAACTCTTGAGGAATTTCCACACAAATTGCTAGATCAGATTTTCTGGAATTCTTTTGCATTCATTTCCCAACAAAATTAGAAATTTCTCAGGAAAGCAGTATTATGTTAGATCCAAACCTTTGGCACTATGTTTCATACCATTGATGCTATAATGTTCTTTAAACAGGGTATCATTCACTTATTTAGTGTGCATATGAGTGAAGTTCTATTGATTTGGGACTCAAACAACTGCACACACAATGAGACTAGAGCGATATAAGTTTGTGCTTTATCTGCTGATTTTTAATGCCGTTAAAATAGAGTCTTAAAACTTGAAGTGATGAAATAGATTCTTTTTTAAGGTATATTTATCATATTTATTTTTGAGAGAGAGAGAGGAGGGACAGATAGAGGGGGACAGAGGATCCAAAGCAGGCTCTGTGCTGACAGCAGAGAGCCTGGTGTGGGGCTCAAACTCACAATCCATGAGATCCTGACCTGAGCTGAAGTCCGACACTTAACTGACTGAGTCACTCGTGCCCCTGAAATAGTTTCTTAAAGTTTATTGAGATCCTTTTACATTTCTTTTTCCTTGCAATTTGATGCCAGACTCTTTTCACATGCTTTTAGCATATTATATTACTATAATTGTTCCCCTTAATAAATACTTTTCAGTAATTAAATAAATAAGAAAATAACTTGTATGAATTTAAAGATAATCAGGATAATCAGGATCATCATTCCTGTTGAGATCAAGGAACTAAGGGTGCCTGGGTGGCTCAGTCAGTTAGGTGTCTGACTTTAGCTCAGGTCACTATCTCATGGTTTGTGAGTTCAAGCCCCGCTTTGGGAGCCAGTGCAGAGCCAGCTTTGGATCCTCCACCCCCTCTCTTTCTCCAACCCCCACCCCCCATTCTCACATGCTCCCTCTCTCTCTCTCTCTCAAAAATAAACAAACATTAAAAAAAAAGATCAAGGAGCCAATAATAGCTGATGACCTTTGATATTTTATAAACATAATACTGAGTATGAACAGTTCTCCTAGATAGCAGCAAGGATAAAGCTAAGTAGTCAACATTTATTGGTAAGGCATCCATTGAGTCATGAGAATTATCACCTGTTATGACAGAGGCATAGATCCTGAGGTTGAGAATTCTATTCAGTTGGTTTTCAATAATATAGAAGTAGACTATTCTACCTCTGTATTATTTACATAACTTCTATTTCTCTGAAACTTTTCAGTCTTTACTATCTAAGGCTAAATTTGTGTAGTACTTTAGGTTTTAGAAAATAGTGTTATTGTTGTTGTTGTTGTTTTTATAAAGTGCGGTTTGATTTTTGTCTACCCGGTATCAGTTTTACTAATAATAGCACCATCTTCTTTGTACCTTGACCCTTTTTTAGTCCATGAGGTTCTGATGGGACTGCTGTTCACAAAAGTAACTGGGTTGTGCAGGAGGGTTGTAACATAACTTGTCTGGCTGTAATTGGGATGAACATATAACCTGAGATGAGTGAGTTAGAAGCTCTTGATGAAATATTATATACAGACACTGGGAAATAAAAAATAAGTTCATGATATTGTTTCAGTCATGTCCTCTGCCAAAGAGATGACTCCTACCTTTATTGGAAAAGAATGAGGAAACTATACAGAGAAGCAAAGCTGACAAATTTAGAGAACTGATAATGTTTGATTAGTTGATAGCTGATGTAGGTACCACCTCTAACCTTTCTGGGTAAGTAAATTAGATTAATTTTTTTTTTCTTTTAGATCTTTTTTCTTTTATTTTTCTTCAGCTAATTTGAGTTTGATTCATATCATCTGTAAACAGAATGTGAACTGACCTCATGAAATGGGCCCAATATGTGTGGTTTTTCACTAGCAAGACCTTGCTTCAAAGAAGGCTCTAAGTAAATAGGTAAATAGAATGACCCACTTCATAGGTGCAGTAATTCTTCTTTAGTCAACCCAGGGCTTATTCATTTACAGAGTGGCAGAATAGGGTGAGTACAGAAGTGATGGTATGTTCAACAATAGGGTTTTTTTCTCACCAAGACCGACATTGCTATTGCCACAGCAGTTTTTCTCAGTAATTGGTGTGCATCGGGGCCCTGAGATGAAATGGTACTTCTAAGAGATCAGCCAGCTACCTGGTTATAGGTCAGCTACATTGGGCTTTTTCTGTTTTACAAAAGTCAACAATCTCTAGTCTCCAAAATACCTGTTTTGAATTTGTTTTTGTTTTCCTACCTGTATTGCTTCTGTTGGATCCATTACTCATGGGCTTACTGCATATTCTGAATATTATCACAATTTTCCACACAAATCATCTCTCATCTTCTGACTTAGTTCACAGTAGAACATACAATACAATGGACCAATGTTAGATTTCCCTGGGTTTTTCATATACCTCACTTGTAATAGGTTATAATTTATAATTATAGTTACTTTAGTAGTGAGAGAAGAACTAAGTCAGACATAGGATATATAGGAAAGGATTGAAGAGAAGGTTTGAAAATCAAGCCTTGAGATGGGCAGAAACCAGGGCAGCTCTGGTTCTGTCTCTAGTAGGTGATGCTGACTGAATCTCTAATGTACTGTCATCAGAAACAGCTCTAACTAATTTTGGGTTCTGAGTGTGTTTGATTGTTTGTCTGTTTTTACCCTGAGACTAAAATTTCTGGAGGATAGAATCTGGTTGGTTTAGTTTTTATGATCATGGTAGGGAGGAGTCCATTATCAGGAGAAAGAGTATATTAAATATTAGAATCCAAGGACTGGACTGTGATAGCTACTATTTTTGCTTTCTCAGTATATTTCCTATGTGTCCCTTGTCATCTGTCCTGCCCACTCTCTCTGATATTATATCTATTCTCCTAGCTATATGGTTGACTATATGATCCAACCTGTTGATAAACATATTTGGCTGCTACTAGGGTGATTTTTTCTAATGTCAAAATGGTAACAGTCATCTTGTCTGTCATATTGAAATCAATCACCAGGCATAAATTTTTTTCTGCAGGGATAATTATAATGAAAAATATAAGACATTGACTTTGCATAATGAAAATGACATAGTGTTGTGAATAATGCACTATTTTAATTTCATTAATTTTATAGAGATGATGAGTATGGACCAAGGCCAAATGCTACTTATGGTATAATGTATGAATAAAGATTTTGTAGTTGTTCAAATAGATTAAAAATGGGAGCAAAAGTGACTCTTTGTATGATACATAGAAACATAAGCATGCCAACCTGAAGTCAAACAAACAAACAAAAACATAGCAATTAGGGTTGTATTTGTATGTTTCATGTGTATGTAATCAGAGATCTGATGTTTTAAGTTCTTAGGGAACAAAATTCTGCCAGACACAGATATTATGCCTACATCTGTTCTATACATTTTTCTTAAAGTAATTTATTATATCAGTTTTGAAATTTTTGGTTTTATAGTCTTATGTCCCCCAACCAGAATGTGAAAACTCTTAAGTCCCCCAACCAGACATTTAAAAAGGGACTGTGTCAATCATTTTTGCATCTCATAACCTGGGGAATCACACATGTAAAGTAAGGGCTTTGGCTTAGGGACGGCCAAGTTTGATTACTGGGTTTACCATATTCTAGCCATGTAACCATGGATAAGTCATTGAATCTAATCAAGCTTATTAAATTCTTTACTTGTGTTTTAGGAATAACATTGCCTCTTTAGGTGTCGTGTATTTTACATGGGAATTACGTGTGACAATTTAAGTATATTTCTAATCATAGTCTCTGGCATATAAATTTTAAGTAAATTATGGCCAGTAACTTCAGTTATTTAGTGAATATTTGTGGATGGTTAGGTGAATTACTTGTAAGCTCTTCTTGGTAAACCCATGCTCTTTGTCAAAAGAATTGTATCAATGAATGTAGAAATTTCCAGTGTCTACAGTGCAAAGGCAACATCTAATATGTGTTTGATACTGTGTTTTTTGAATGTATACAATTATGAAAACTCATTGTTTTATTGAATGAGAAAACATGCATACTACACAGAATATTTTTATTTGAAAGGAATAGGAGCTCACAATTGAATAAACTAGGCAGAAGGAGTATCAAAATTTTTTAAAATTTTAATGTTTATTTTTGAGAGACTGAGAGAGAAACAGCGAGGGGGCAGCAGCAGAGAGAGAAGGAGACACAGAATCTGAAGCAGACTCCAGGCTCTGACCTGTCAGCACAGAGCCCAACGCTCTGTGAGAAACTGTGAGATCATGACCTGAGCCTAAGTCAGATGCTTAACCAACTGAGCCGCCTAGGCACCCAGGAACTATTGAATTGCTATACAGTGAAAATGTAGTTTCATTGATTATTCTGTTAACTGAATTAACAGATGTTCAAAATACTGGCAAATACTTTAATGCTGGTGGAGCTAATTGATATATTATTCAGTGCATCATCAATTGATGATTAAAATGCAAGATATATGCTATTTTTAAAAAATATATCCTGATTCTGTATGCTTCATCTCATGAATTAGCATCAAGTGTACATTTTTAAATTTGAGTGTAACAGTAGGAAACTGTTTAAGTCATCCATAATTGAATTTGATGTATGGTGTTTAGTTTTCTTGTTCTGCTAGTCAACGAACATTTTGGTTACATAGTCATGAAAAATAATGAAACTCAAAATCTGCATACATTTGCCTATATTTGCACTATTACTAAGTGAAAATACAATAGTCTGGAGAATTCAGAAGGTAACCTGGTTTGCTGAATACGATTACTGTCATGGTTACTGTATATTGAGAAAGGAAACTTAATGAGAATAGAAGATTCTGCAACTCCTTTTAAGAAAAGTATAAATAGAAATGATAGTGATAAGGGGCGCCTGGGTGGCGCAGTTGGTTGGGCGTCCGACTTCAGCCAGGTCACGATCTCGCGGTCCGTGAGTTCGAGCCCCGCGTCAGGCTCTGGGCTGATGGCTCAGAGCCTGGAGCCTGTTTCCGATTCTGTGTCTCCCTCTCTCTCTGCCCCTCCCCCGTTCATGCTCTGTCTCTCTCTGTCCCAAAAATAAATAAATGTTGAAAAAAAAAAATGATAGTGATAAGAAAGGTTTTAGCCTGTTCACGGATACTTAGGAGAATCTGGAAGTTTTCAAAATAATTGTAACTTTGAAGTAAGAATCAAATAAGAATTTGATTTTCACATCACACCTCTATACCGACTCTTCCCCTAACTCTTATACCCACTCACATCCACCTCAGCAACAAGGAAATGTCCTATGTCTTTATTAAGGAAGGTATCATTTGTCTTTATTAAGGTATCATTTTACTGTGAACAGCCAGTTAAGGTGTTAAAATCAGTAACTGGTGGTAATAATAATTGGTCACATTTATTAAGCACTTACTTATATGCCAGGTACCATATAAGTATTTTTCATATGTTGTTTATTCATCATTAGTTGTGTGCCTGTTAAGTCTCGAACACTTAAGCACTAGGGATATTATTTTAAAAAAAGGTGGAAATTCATGTCCTCATGGAGCTTATATTTTATTGAGGGAAGATAGATACATTATGTCATTTAATCCTTTCCAACTTTATTATGTTGGCACCAGTATTATCTCCATCTACCATTGAAGAAATTGAGGCATGGAGAATTTTGGTGATTTGCTTCAAGTCATATGGCTAGTTAAGGACTAAACCAGGATCTTAATACCCTGCAGTGTCTTTCTCTACCATGATACTCTGCTTTTCCTAGCCTACGACTTCTTAATTTACAACGCTATGCATTTCTTGAGAAAAGTGGAGCTAATCTACCTGTCAGCATCTGTACCCACATACTCTGCCTTCATTATTTTAATACAATGAATTCTCTGAGTACCACTCTGAGGCCAGCCCTTCCATTTGTGCCCAGGATCCCTTTCTTCTTGTCTAGTCAAGGGCCTTGTTTTAGCAATTTTCCCCTTTTTCTTCTGTTTTTTCCTCTCTCTTTATGGGATCATCTTCAATCAGAGGACATAAATGCTATTATTCACCATTATTTAAAATTTAAAACACACACTCACACACACACACACACACACACACACACACACAGACACACACACACACCCTTTTTACCTTACTTTCCTCTTCAGTTACTGACTGGTTTATCTGCTTTTTGTTAAAAGCAGAATTCCTCATGAGTTATGTATACTGACTATATCCAGTTGTACTTCTTCCATTTTTCTTAAAACCATTGAATTCAGACTGTTGTTCTCCAGTGAAATTTCTTTGTCTAAGTCCCAAGGCTTTCGTATTACTAAAGCCAGTGGTCATTTGTGAGTTCACATTAACTTATTGACATTTGACACAAATAATAACTATCTTTTCCTTGAAATTCCTTCTGTAGTTGGCTTCCAGTTAACCACACTCGCCTGCTTTTCTGTTTTACTGGTAGCTTTTTCTCGGTCTCCTTTACCAGTTTTTTTCTCATCTAGTCAACCGTCTAATGACAGAATGATCCAGCACTCAGTCCTTGATAATTTTTCTTCTTTTTCTTTATTCACTTATTTGGTGATCTAATTTAGTCTTGGGGTTTTAAATACAATTGTATATCTGCAATAGATTATAGCATTGCACTCAGTCATTCATTCTCTGTTGTCTCTGTAACAAGATATCACATTTTTCTCTTACAGTGTGGCTAACATTGGACAGTGCCTCCTTGTAGGTGGAGTATACGTCACTACTCCTTTCTTTGGCCTGATCATGTGACTGACTGGGTCAGGCTGATGAAATGTGAGTGGAAGTGACAGTACACCACTTCTAAGCAGAAAATTTATACGTTAAATTCTTGCTATCTTGCTATACGTTATATCTTGCTATATAAAACAAGACTGATATATCCCAGAAAGAGATTCTTCTCTCGGCCAGAATACTAGAATAAGAAAACAGAAACAGAAGTGCAGCATGAAGCCCATAGAGCTACCAAGAAGTAATGTGAGAGAGAAATAAATATTTGTTGTTGTAACCCAATGAGATTTGGGGAATGGAGTTGTTACTGCTGCAGAGCTAACTAAATAAAATACCATCAGTGTGCTGATGACTGTGTAATTTTTATCTCTAACTCATCTTTTTTTTTGTACTCCCAACCTACATATCCAAATGTTTACCCAGGATTTTTAATTAGATGACTAGTAGACATCTCAAATCTAACACTCTTGCCTTTTCCCCCAGCATACTCCCATCCCCTCCCCTGTGGATGCCACCCTTTCACTTGCTCTGACTGACAAAACATGGAATCATCCTTGATTCTTCTCTTTATCATCATTCCCACATTCTAGTAAGGAAATCCTGTTAGCTCCGCTTTGAAAATATATCCATAATTCTGCCAGTTCTCACCACTTCCATTGCTACTTCCCACTCTAAGCCATAATTATTTATTGCCTGGATTTAAAAGAACCTCCTTCCTCCACCCTTATTCCTCCATAGCCTCTTTTCACACAGAAGTCATATTTTAAAATGACAATTGAAGGGTGCCTGGGTGGCTCAGTCGGCTGAGCTTCCGATTTAGGCTCAGGTCATGATCTCCCGGTCCATGAGTTCGAGCCCTGCGTCGGGCTCTGTGCTGACAGCTCAGAGCCTGGAGCCTGCTTCGGATTCTGTGTCTCCCTCTCTCTCTGCCCCTCCCCCGCTCATGCTCTCTCTGTCTGTCAAAAATAAATAAACATTTAAAAAAAATTTTTTAAATGACAATTGATATTGTCTTTCTTTTGCTTATTACTTCTTATTAGCAGCCTATCTCATTCAGAGGTAGGCCAGAATCTTTAAAGTAGCTTTTAGGGTCCTTGCCTGATCTGGTCTCTTATTTCCTAATTCCTGCCTACCTTCTTTCTTGTTTTCTTCATCCAGCCCCACTGGCCTCTTTATTTCTGGACTACATGAAGATCACTGTGCTCTGAGGATTTTTTTTTACTTGCTTTGCCTCTTGTCTGTTCTTTCAGTTAGCCACATGGTTTACTGTCTCATTTCTTTTAAGTCTTTGCTCAAATACTATCTTTTCAGTGAGGGCTTTTCTTCACTACCTGCTTCTAAATTACATACACTCATTATACAGCTCCTATGCCCATCCCCTTTGTTTTGTCTCCTTAGCATTTACCATTTGTTACATTATAGGACTTGTTTTGTTGGTTGTTTCCTCCTCCCCCATGATAACATATGCTATAACACTACAGAAGTTTCTGTCTGTTTTGGTCTTTCCTATATCCACAGTATCTGGCATATAGTAGGTACAATAAATACCTGTTAAATGAATATGCTGAGGTTTTCTTGGATACTCTCATATATGTTGTTATGAACTAAATATTTGTATCCCCACCAAAACTCATATATTGAAATCTGAACCCCTACTGTGATGATATTTGGAGGTGGAACCTTTGGAAGGTAATCACATTTATATGAGATAATGAGGGTGGGGCCCCCATGAAGGATGAATGTGTCCTAATGAGAACAGACTGGATCTTGCTCTCTCTCCCAACATGTGAAAAGGCAGCAGTCTGGTCTGAAAGCTAGGAAAAAAGCTCTCACCAGGAGCCAAATTGGCTAGCGCCTTGATCTTGGACTTCCTGGCCTCCAAAATTGTAAGAAATAAATGTCAGTTGTTAAGAAATAAATGTATGCCACTCAGTCTGTGGTATTGTATCACAGCACCTCAAGCTGACCAGGGTTTTTGGTATTAGGAGTGGGTTGCTGCTGTAACAAATAGTTTAACATGTGAAGCAGCTTCAGGACTGGGTAATGGGTAGAAGCTGGAAGAGTTTTGAGGTGCATACTAAAAATATGGACGTTAAGGGTAATTCTGGTGAGGTTTTAGATGGAAGTGAGGAATATGTTGTTGAACACTGGAGGCAAGGTGAGCCTTGTTATCAGGTGGCAGAGAATTTGCCTGAACTGTGTTCTAGTGTGTGGAAGATGAAACCTGTGAGGGATTAGATTGGGTATCTAGTTGGGAAGATGCCTGAACAAAGTGTTGAAGCAGTGATTTGGTAAAATGGAAGGAGAGAGAGATTAATCGAAGAAGAAATTATTAAGCAATAGGGACCAGAAATGGAGGATATAGAAAATTCTCAGGCTGCTTTTATGCAGGAACTGAGAAAGCATGTACCAAAGCGAACACCAAAGGTATGGCTGGACTATCACTGAAAAAAGAGTTAATGGGATTATACAGGCAGAAACATCGCCAGTTTGAACTGAAGGGGATGAAGATGGGCTGAAATGAAGGAAGACTCCTTGGGTTTGACAGGATGGGATGGACGAGTTACTCAGCTGTGGACATGTGCTATTCTTCAAGAAGAGGGAAAAATGACCTGGAAGGCGGTCCAGAGATTGACCACTGTTTTAGTATGAACAGACCAAATAGCTTCCAGTTGGAGCCTTGGAGGCATGATTATTACCTTGAAGAACCATGGGGCAGAGCCACAGAAACAAGATTTCCACCCCAGTGAGTTGTGAGCATCAAACCAAAGAAGATTATTCTTGAGCCTTAAGGTCTGATGGAATTTTGATGGAATTTACCTTGCTAAGTTTGGACTTTCTTGGGACCCATCACCCCTTCCTTTCCTATTTTTCTCTTTTAAAATGAGACTGTCTATTCAGTGCCTGTCCCACAATTATATTTAGAAGCACATAGTTATGTGTGCTTCTGTGTCTTGTTACATAGGTTCACAGCTGGAGAGGAATTTTACCTCAGGATAATTCCTACATCAAAACATACCCCTATCTAATTTGGATGATATTTAGATGAAACTTTTGGACTTCGGACTTTTGAGTTGATGCTGGAATGAGTTAAGACTTTTAGGGTTGTTGGGATAGAATCAATGTATATTGCACAGAAGAAGGATATGAACTCTGGAGGGCCACTGGCAGAATGGACTAGGTGTTTATGTTCCCCCCAAATTTACATGTTGAAGCCTTGATCCCCAGTGTGATGGTGTTTGGAAGTGGGGCCTTTGGGAGGTAATTACTTTTAGATGAGACCATGAAAGTGGGGCCTCCATGATGGGATTAGTATCCTCAGAAGATGTGGAAGAGAGACCAGAGCTTGCTCTCTCTGACTTGTGAGGACACAATGAGAAGGCAGCAGTCTGCAAGCCAGGAAGAGGGCTGTTCCCCTGAACCCAATCAGCCAACACCTTGATCTTGCACTTTCCAGTCTCCAGACTGTAAGAAATAAATTTCTGTTGTTGAAGCCATCTAGTTGATGGTATTATGTTAGAGTGCCTTAAACTAAGACATATACCCTGTTAAACTCTAATGAAAGTACAGTCTTCTAGGTTACCAAAATGTTTGAATCTCAGTGAGAGATGACTTCCAAATCAGTGTATTTTGACACATCAAACAGAGATTTCCTGAAAACTCTTGATTTTCAGTCATGTAACATTAAATGAACTATTACATGACCTTGTATTTCAGCCTGACAGATAGATTTCCTTGTGTACATTTCCCCATGGAGTAAATTTAAAAAAAAAGAAAAGAAAGAAAGTATAAATTTCAGATCCAGAAAATGCATTTTTAAGCCAGTTTAATATCTTCAGTTCCATATAGGACTAGCTGTTTTCTATGGAATAAGCTTATTAACACATATATACATCATATTCACCCTGGATGATGCAGCAGTCTCTCTCTACCTTTAAAACATATGTTTTTCATATGCATCCAGTGAAAGGATATAAATGGTAAGAGGAAATGGGCATGTTGACTTAAAAATAAGGTTGACTAAGACTGCCTTGTTGCACGTCTTGCAGATTATTTGCTTTTTAACATGTAGGTTAAAAGGAGAAAAACAGTCTGTAGCACTTAACTTTAAACTAGCTAGCTATTGGATGGTGATCAGGAGAAACCCTGGATATGTGGGACAGAATTCTTGGAAATTCTTTTGTACTTTTGTAAGATCTAGGTAAAGGGTGTGCTTCATATGTTTTCTGAGCTCCCCCTGAGTGCATGGAGAAGTCCAAGGGCTTATTTTATTATTCAGTCTCCAGCTGCTGAAGTAAAATCATTGAAAAAAGGCAGAAATCCAAGAGACATTATTCCTTGTATCTTTCTTCTCTAAAACTAATCAGTCACCACATTCAGGAAAGGCTGATATTTCTTGATCTTCTTCCCTTCTCTGCATTCCAATTGTTACTACCTTCAATTTTTAATCATTTCCCACTGAGTTTATTTCAGCAGTGCTCATCTTGCTACCAGGTCTGCCCCTTTACATACTGTACATACAGTTACTTTTCTGTAACATGTAGATCATCAGACTACTCTGTACCTTAAAATTCCTTAGTGGCCCCTCATTGCCGTCAGGACCTAGTTCAGACACCTTAGCAGAAAATGGGAAAATCATTCCGAAAAAGTTATGTTTTTGTCATCTTGTCATCATCACTTTCCTGTTTTATATCACATGCAAATCTCTTTAAAACCTAATCTTTTTTTAAGTTTCCTGCTTCTCTGATGCTGCAAGCGTGGGCTTTGGCGGTCTACTTAAGGTAGCCTTTCACTGCCCCATATATTTATAGAACCAAGGGCATATGCTTTTCAACCCATCTACAGTTTTCTGTTGTCTGTTTTCTCCAATAGACTGGAAGCTTCATGAAGTCAGAAGTATGTCTTTTTAGCTATTGTATCTCCAGGACACAGGAAAACTTCTAGTATACAACAAATACATGTTTAGATAAACTTTCTTCCATTTAAATAAATATTCTGTCTTTTCTAAAATTGCCAATTATTAGCATTCTCACCTTTGACAGGGACTTGAAAATAATATTAGCTATTGTTCTGCTTAGAATTTGAATTTTCCACCACCATTGGTCCTCATTGAACACCTCAGATAAAACAGGGATCTCACTACTTCCTAAGAAAGCCTGTTACCTTATAAGATAGCTTTAATGTTTATAATTTTCTTCTTCATGTTGAGCCAGCATCTGCCTCTAAAGTTCTATTCTAATTTGTCTTACTTTTGTTCCATTGTACCCCATTCACTTTTCTTGAAGACATCATAAATAATGGAAAGTTTTGGCTCTCTTTGTTTCTTGCTGCTGTAACATATTTTACATTGTATGTGGAGAAAAAAGACATTACTCAGGAGCTTCCTCGTATGCATCCATACATAATGCTGGGGGTCGTTCATTACAATATGACCCAATTACACAAAAGCATTTAAATAACATATTTATTGAACAGTAAAAGATTATGCTAATAAAAGTAGTGCACAAGAATGCAATATACTTCAGGGAAATGTGAAATTCTAGGCATTGGGTATTATGCCTTCTATGATGAAATATTTTAAAGTCATCCTAAGGTCCAGTGACTTTTTACAGTTGCATTAGAGCACCAAACTGAATAGAGAGGATTCTTGTGACAGTATATGACTATAATGCTAAAATTTGGCTCCAGAAATCTTGAGACTCTGGTTTGCAGAATATAGTCTTAATAAGATATGCTTTTCATAACATACTGGAGGTCATATTTATACCTTTCCTATAAAGAATCTAATTTGTCTTTTCATAGTCATTATCTTAAGTAATACTAGAGAATCTGACTAGCAAACCTGATATACTTGCAGTTTATTTTTAAATATCAAGCATTATCACATATAATATCCTCACCTAAGGTAATTATGTAGTTGAAGTAACAAATCAGAATGCTAAAACTTATAGAAACCTAATTTTATTTCAGCAATATGGGAACATCAGTTATATATTTGAAAATTAAATGGTGCATCTTTATATTTAAAGAAAACATAAGCTGTCTTCTATGGTGCCTTAGTTTCTGAGTGAATGACTTGCTATGTGAATTGAACAGTGGAAATGTAAATTTTACATTTAATCAAAGCTCTGAAAAATTTAAATTGGTTCCCTTTTGGAGAATCAGAATCAGCCCTAGGAAAAATGTCCCTGTACCACTCCCAAGAGGGGTTATTATCACCTACCACCTTTATCCACCAACAATGAAATTTGAGGGGAAGGGAGGTCCAGGTAAAATATTTTGAGCTTTCAAAATGGATAGAGATAGGAAAGAGAAGCAGGGTGTAAACTACATCCTGAGTAAACTACGTATAGCCATTAATACCAACGAGTGATACTTTGCAGGTGGAATTAGAGGAAGTAGACAGGTCTACCAGTGGAAAAAGAATAAGCGAGATATCACCTTCCCTTTCGTGAAGTACTTCACTTTGTGCCATAGTAAGACTGCAAAATATATAGAGTGGTAATATGCATCAAAAGTTAATAAAATGAGGGCACTGGAGTACTAGTGAGTATAATCGGACAGGGAGTTAGTATAATTTATCTGAATTTGAGAACAAAGTCAGGTAAATTTAAAATCCAACACTGAATCATTGAAAGTAGCCATGGATAGAAGAACCAGGTCCTAAGATAATAAGTTATAAATGTATTTGCTAGCTAAAGCGAGTCAGAAAGGTGGTATTTTCAAAGAGAATCACTTGCAAAAATTGGAAACACCTTCCAAGAACGGAATAACGCTTATTTGAAAACATTAAAAGTCTGAACCTCTTGACTGAAAAATAACCACGAAAAGCATAACTTAACTAACTCTGTATCTGATTTTCTAGAAAGAAACTGATAATGAGCCATCCATGGAATTGTGAGAACCAGAGCTTGAGAGCAAAAATCCACGTCAGCCCAAAGAGAACAACAGAATGAGGGAATTATGAGAGCACAGATTTCTTGTTACTGTAGTAAATGTTCTCAGTTATATAGTCTCTGGATTGTAAAATTAAATTAGTCATTGTCTGACTGAAACATCTATCTTAGTACACTGACTGCTGTAACAAATCCTATTCAGTAAGTAGCTTATAAACAGTTTTGCAGGCCACAGGTCTGAGATCAGAGTGCCAGCATGGCGGTGCGCGAGCCCTCTTCTGGAGTACAGGCTGCTAGCTTCTCACTGTGTCTTACATAATGACCAGGGCCAGAGATCTCTTAGGAGCCTTTTTTATAAGGCACTAATCCCATTCATAAGGGTTCCACTTTCATGATTTAAGCACCTCCCAAAGGCTCCATCTCCAAATACCATTCAAGTATTAAGATCATAGCAACATTCCTCTAGATAACTTTTTTTTTTTAATGTTTTTTCCTTCCTTCCTGCCTGCCTTCCTGCCTTCCTTTCAAGCGTGAAGGAGGGGCAGAGAGAGAGGCAGACAGAGAATCCCAAGTAGGCTCCATACTGTTAGTGTGGAGCCCAACTCTGGGCTCGAACCCACGGACCTTGAAATTATGACCTGAGCTAAAATCCAGGGTTAGAAGTGTAACCAACTGAGCGACCCAGGTGCCCCTGTAGATAAAAGTCTTAAAGAAGCAGGCCATAGACTGAATATAGCTTCCAGATATGTTTTGTTTGCCCTGCACCTTATTTAGAAACTAAATCCACTCCAGGGGCACCTGGGTGGCTCAGTCAGTTAAGCATAGGACTTTGGCTAAGGTCATGATCTTGTGGTTTGTGAGTTCAGGCCCTGCATCAGGCTCTGTACTGGCAGCTCAGAGTCTGGAGCCTGCTTCGGATTATTATGTCTCCCTCTCTCTCTGCCCCTCCCCAACTTGTGCTCGCTCTCTCTCTCTCTCTCAAAAATAAATAAACATTGAAAAATTTTTAAAAAGGAAAGGAACTAAATCTCTTAAAAATCAGGATATTTCACATTCATAACTTAGATATTCAGCACCTCTTTAAAAATTAGATCTGGAGGGGCTCCTGGGTGGTTCAGTCGGTTACGCGTCCGACTTCAGCTCGGGTCATGATCTCACGGTTTGTGAGTTTGAGCCCTGCGTTGGGCTCTGTGCTGACAGCTCAGAGCCTGGAGCCTGCTTCCGATTCTGTGTCTTCCTCTCTCTCTGCCCCTCACCCACTCATGCTCTCTGCCTCCCTCCATCTCTCAAAAATGAATAAATGTTAAAAAAAATTTTTTTTTAATTAGACCTGGAAATCCAGCTCAAGTTCCAACATGGCACAAAAGTCAAGTACAGTTAAAGAACATTATTTCATTGTTAGTCCACCATGGTTTCCAACTGTCCCCTGACACTAAAGCTTAGTGTTTGTTCTCATTTTTTATTATGCTTACACCATGGGTTTTCTTTGGAATAGTAGAGGAGTATTTCTCTGCGTCCCTGACTCAGAATGGAAAATCGAATCAGCTTCCAAATGGACATTGCATTTCATATATTTTAAAGAAACAGAGAATACATACATTTTTATTGAAGTGTAAAAAATGCCTGATTCTTAAGGAAACCTTCAGCCTATTTGCCCCTTTTCTATTATTTTTCTAGCTTCTGTGGACATTTAAGTCATGCCTTGTGCTCTCTCGTATATCCAACAATCAAATTTTTTTAAATCTTATTTAAAGCTTACCACACAAACTCCTTAGGTAATTTGGTTTCCTGGATCTCTCCTTACAGGAGATAGGTACCCTGAATACACTAGGCAGTAGCAGTAAATCATCCTGGTGTCTAAGACTGTGGACTGGACAGTATGGTTTGAATATCTGAACCTAAACAACCTACATAAGTTGCTGGATAAAATCAGGAAGTTCTGTGAGGATGAAAATCAGGTACTGGATTGTGATCACTCCATTTAAACCCCTAAAGTAGCTGACTCTTTGGTTTCTTTTTCTCTTAAGTGAAAAATTCAGGGGCGCCTGGGTGGCGCAGTCAGTTGCGTGTCTGACTTCAGCTCAGGTCATGATCTCACCGTTTGTGAGTTCGGGCCCTGCATCGGACTCTGTGCTGGCAGCTTGGAGCCTGGAATGTGCTTCGGATTCTGTGTCTCCCTCTCTCTCTGCCCCTCTCCTGCTTATACTCTGTCTCTCTGTCTCTCAAAAATAAACATTAAATATGTGTGTGTGTATTTAAAAAATGCATTTTATCGTTTCAAATGTTTTCATGTCAATATTTCTGAAATTTAATAATCAATGTGTAAATTTCATGTGGTAGTATTTTATTTTTAAATCTCTAAACAAATGTTATTGAGTGGTAGCATCTACGCAAAGAGGAAATTAAGTAACTCACTGCCTTAATATACACACTTAAATATCCTAAATAGCAAACAAAAATGCTAAAGAATTCTGGCATAATAGCAGTTTGAAAGAACAGTTTTAAAAAGGTAATCTTTTCAGATCACTTCAGTTGAATCACATTGCCTGCTCCCTGAGTGAAGCTTTCCTGAGTGTGTTGTCATTGGACATATTTTTAATTCAAAACTATTTTTTGTCTTCTCTAACATCCTATAGGAGTCTGAATTACTTTCCTCATGGAGTCAACTTATCCTCATGGTGCATGGAGAGATTCAGAGGTGCTTAAATAAAACCTCTGTAGAGAGTCAGTTTGTTGCTGAAATCATTAGTTATTTGTTAGTTGGGTGTACATGTATAAATGCATATATGTTTACACATACACACATATATGGATATAACTTCAAATATAAATGATATTTGAATTCTCAGGTTTTTCATCCTTAGTCCATATAATTGAAACTTTGATTTTCAATTTAAGAAATCATATAGAACATAAACTACCTGCCTTGTGCTGAATCTCTTGCCTCTTAAGTTCATAAATTATGACTTGGCAGGGGTGGGGAAATAATTATGTAAGTATATAAAGTCTGAATAAATAAGGACTAAATTTTGTTGGATTATGATCATGTTCATAAACTCTGGTAGAAATGTCAGGAGCATGGGGTGCCTGGGTGGCTCAGTTGGTTGAGTGTCCGACTTCGGCTCAGGTCATGATCTCACGGTTCATGGGTTACAGCCCCACGTCGGGCTCTGTGCTGACAGCTCCGAGTCTGGAGCCTGCTTCAGATTCTGTGTCTCACACTCTCTCTGTCCCTCCCTCACTCGTATTCGGTCTCTCTCTATCTCTGTCAAAGATAAATAAACATTAAAAAAAAAATTTAAAAAAGGAAGAAAAAAGAAAAAAAATGTCAGGAGCAGGTTAAGAGACCTTATTTTGTACATGAAAGTTTAAATGTTGTATTCCTCTGGAAAATATATCAAGAAAATTTTAGGACCAGCTCCACCACATGGGTCACCATTGGTAGGAATAGGATTCTATCCTTAGGTCTAAGACCATCCAACATAGAGAACATACATGCACACACAACCACATCCACATGCCCACACCCCCCACACCCACATCCACACAAATAGGGAAATGGGAAATGTCCTTCCTTCTAAGTTCATGAAGTTATACCCTTTTTAAAAAAAAGGAAAATTGAAACAAGCTATTCTATATATTTGTAGATAATAGCTGGTTTCAATTTTCAATATTTATATTGAAATATATTCAATATATAAATATATTATATATAATATATATATATTATATATTTCCACTCAACTGATACGACATATAAAAACTGGGATGCATAACTCTCCTTAATCCCTCATTTCCTTATCTTCTCCAGTATGGCCCTGTGTCTGGATTCTTATCTTGACTTAGCTTTATCAGAATTCATTCATTCAGCAAAGTTTATTGAGAACTTTTATGTGTAAGATATTCCATAGGAACTAGGAATTCAAATATGGATAAAAGAATTCCTGTTCTCAATAAGTTTCGGGTAAGTGGGGGGAAAAAAGAGAACAAGGATTTTTAATAAAGTTTGGTATATACAATGATAGAGCTAAGAGCCCTTTTACAAACTCTGCTGGGTACTATATTCCATTGTTACCTATTTCTTCTCTCATTAAACTTCCTATAAGTCATTTCTCCTTAGACCACAATAGGTATTTTTATCTGTATTTACATATGAGGAGAATGAAGCAAGGTAAGTTTGCAGCCTGTCCAAGGTCACAAAGTTAATCAAGTTGCAGATCTGAGGCCAGAATTTCCTGGATTTTTCACCCAGGATCATATTGTTCATATGATTATTTGCAGTGTCACCAATGTGGTTTTAAAAACAATACGCAGATAGATGACAGCTGTGTTTAAAGGGATCAGTAAGATGCTTTAATGGATGATGGAATTTTTAGGCCTCTTTTAAGTCACTCTGCTCAACAACTTCTGACCTACAGTTAGAATTTCTGATTTCTCCTGGGCTTTCTTGATTTTTAATCCTTAATATTTCCAAAGGTCTGAGAAGGGCATAACAAAAAACAATTCATCATGTTGGCCAGCAAAGATCCATATTTCCCTGGGGCAAAGCAATGAACCTTTGAGTTTCAAAGAGCTTGGGATATCCAGTCCAAACATTCAGATTCAGGCATAAAACCTTTTAGTTTATTCCTTTATTCCTTTTAGAATAAAAAGCCTCTAAAAAATGTATTCTCAGCCTTAATTCTATTCTTACTTCTTCAGCCAGAAACAGTGTTACCGTTAACACGTACAGGAACAGTTCAGCTCTCTCCCCTGTCTTGGGACCAGGAGAACACAGTAGGAATGACTGAACAATTAAAGCAATATAGTCTATATGTGGAAGGAAGAGGAGACTGTGTATTTAGTAAAGGCCATGTCTAATGTGCCTCTGGAAGCTGTTCCAGCTCTTTAATGGATACCTTGGCTTCATGAAAACGGCAGGAGACTATACTGCACTCCAGATGCTACCATTTAGGCGGCGCCCTGCTATTGGTTCTGCTGACAAGTATACATAGAAGCAGGGGCTATTTTTCAGGGAGCCCTGGCTTCTGCTGGCATAGCATCCTTTTTAAAGCCTTTTCTACTCACTTAAAATGATTCTGATTAAGAAAGAGCTGAGGCCCTGCTAAGAGAACACTTAGCTTGATATGTAACTCACCTGCCTTCCGAGAAGTTTTCTTGTGTTTGATTTGCAGGCAGCTTAAGTGACTGAGAAATTAAGGGCCAGGGTGGTTTGAAGGATCAGAAGGAGGAATTCTCTAGCCCAGTTGGAAGACATATTTTACTATAATTTGCTTCTGTGTATACTCACCAGTGTGATTCTGAGTTCTCTTCCAGGCATTTGAACACATCAGAAACCTTTTTTTGTGTGTTTTTTCTTTGTTTCTCTCTGCTGAATTCTGAGTAACTTTCTCAGATTTATCTTCGTGTTCAGTAATTCTCTCTTCAGTTGTGATTGCCATTAAACCATTCATTGGATTTTTTAATTTTAATTAGATTTTTACAAATTCTTCTTGGTTTCTTTTCAAATCTTCTTAGTCATCCTTTATAATTTCCTATTCACAGAATATATTTTAGACTTTAAAATTATTTGAATGTAATAAGTGTTTATTATAGGTCTATCTCTGATAATTCAATTTTCTGAAACACTTCTATTTTTTCTTCTGGATCTTATCCTTTGTGCCTTGTTCCTTTGTGTTTGGTAATTTCTCTGTGAACTGCTCATTTTCCTTAGATTTTTAGTTGTGGGAATCCTCTGAGATCTGGGATAGAAGTGTGTTCTTCCAGAGAGAATTTACATTTACTTCTGTGACATTAGTATCTCTAAATTATATTCTCAACTTGAGGGGCGCCTGGGTGGCGCAGTCGGTTAAGCGTCCGACTTCAGCCAGGTCACGATCTCGCGGTCCGTGAGTTCGAGCCCCGCGTCAGGCTCTGGGCTGATGGCTCAGAGCCTGGAGCCGCTTTCCGATTCTGTGTCTCCCTCTCTCTCTGCCCCTCCCCCGTTCATGCTCTGACTCTCTCTGTCCCAAAAATAAATAAACGTTGAAAAAAAAAATTTTTTAAATTATATTCTCAACTTGAGAGCTTGCAGACTACCAAGACAGTGTGAAATTGGACTGTAAAACCTGCAGGAGGGACAGTTGGTGGTTCCAAAATCTTAATCACCATTTTTAACCAGTGTTCTCCAGGCACTTTGAGGGTTTAAGATAATTAGTTTTGTTGCAGTTTTCTACAGAATGTGTTATTTCTGGTCTATCCTTTCCCTGAAGATACAGCCCTCTGAAATCTTAGTTATAAGAATATAGGTTTCCTGTCTTGGACGAGTTTGGGTTTTGGTTACTAGTTTCAACACACAGTGAAATCATGAAAACTGAAATTCAAGTTCAAGTTTTGAGGAAAAGATCTCAGAATAAATGCTGATTAAAACTCCTGTATTTGTCTGGGTTCCACTATCATTGAACCTCTTCTTTGAGAATATATAGACTTCCATGTGTCCTGCCAAATTACTGTAAAAAGAAAGCTTAATCAGTAACACACTGGGAAGGAGATTTGGACCCATACATAGCTATTCTTCTCATTTACTCATTTTCTTTTGTTGTTGTTGTTGTTGTTGCTCAGGTAGAATGCCTTTTTATTTTTTTCTCCATGTAATTTCAGCTTTTTTATCTGCATTTCTCGAGATTGAAAGTGTATGAAACTTTCATCAGTTAAAATAACCACACAGACTTATTTGCATGTTTAGGCACTTGACAGTATGCAGAGACATGAATTGACTATTATCTACTGCCCAATATATGGCTAAGATAATGGCTAGTTGAGAAAGAGAAGGAGACTGACTTTGCAAGGGCCATGCGAGCCACCCACTTGTGTAGATTTTCTGTTCTCTGTGACTCTCAGTTTAGATCATTAAAAAGCAGTATATCTAAGGTCATCTGGGTGACTCAGTCGGTTAAGTGACAGACTTCAATTCAGGTCATGATCTCACAGTTTGTGAAGTTTGAGCACCGCATCGGGCTCTGTGTTGGCAGCTCAGAGCCTGGAACCTTTCTCGGATTCTGTGTCTCCCTGTCTCTCTGTCTCTCTCCTGTTCGTGCTCTGTCGCTGTCTCTCAAAAGTAAATTAACATTAAAAAAATTTAAAAAAAACAGTACATCTATACTAGGTTATCTTAAATTGCTATCAACAGATTTAACTGAACTTTGAATAAATTTTAGCCCAGTTTCTATAAAACGGTACCATAAGAAATGATTATATAATGAAATTATAATGAAGTGTTGTGCTTACAAATAAAATCCAAAATCCCTTTGAGGCATGCAAGATTCTGCTTTACTGGCTCTTGTCAACCTTTTCTAACTTACCTGCTGATAGCTTCCCTCTAGTTCACAATGCTTTGGTCACACTCAGCTACTTTGTTTCCACCTCAGGGCCTCCATGTGTGTTGCATCCTTTTCTTAGAATTTCCTTCCCCATCTTCTACTGGAATGTTTCATTCTGATCATTGTATTGTCTCACCCTGTCTTTTCCTCAAATAAGTCTTTTCTGCCTACAGAATATTAACATTGCTTTTCTATTCCCATTTTATAATACTTAGCATTTTTTATAGAATTTATAACATTGCATAATTATAAAAGATTGTGATTGTTCCATGATTTGCTCCCCACTGAGCTGTGTAAGCTCCACAAGGGCAAATAATACATTTGTTTTTTTTTTAAAGCTGCTATTTCAATAAATACTTAGATTTACAGATAATAGCATAACATAAAATCTTCTCATTTTTTGTTTGCTCTAAAATGAAGATAACTAATTTCCATGTTTTCTGATAGAAGTTAAAAGTGAATAAAATATTGATGTAAGAAGTGGATTCTAAAGTAGACATACAAATATTAAATGGTGTGCAATGCACTACACCACCAACAGTAAAAAATTCATATGCCGAATCCCTCACTAAAATTCCAAATGATGCATGTCATAGAGTAAATTTATTGCTTTTGAGTAGTTGAAACAATAAATGAGGGAATATAAAGATGATCTCTCTGAGAACACTTTGAGCAAATAACAGAGGAATGAGTTAGAATTTACTATGTGAAGTCAGAGGAGAAAGAACAGCAGACTCGGTAGAGAGAAGGAATAAGTTTTCCAGAAACTAGTGGAAAGCCGCATGTAACCAGAATATAGAAAGTGAATAGATTTGTGTAAGATGCTGCTGGATAAGTGAATAAGGGTCAGAAAAGCCTTATAATTGATCGTTGTTATGGACTGAATGTTTCTATATCCCCAAAATTCGTATGTGGAAGCCCTAGTCCTCAGTGTGACTGATTTTGGAGATAGGGCATGTCAAGAGATGATAAAGGTTAAGTCAGCCATATGGGTGGGGACCTTCTTCTAGGGCTGGTGCCTGTATAAGAGAAAGAGGATACCAAGTTTGCTCAGTCTCCATGTGAAGACAACAAAGAGACAGCCATCTCCAAGCCAGGAAGAGAATTCTCAACAGAAACTGAACCCTGCCAGATCTTGATTCTGAGTTTTCCAGCCTCAGAACTGTGAGAAAATAGAATTCTGTTGTTCAAGCCATGCAGTCCGTGCTTTTTTTTTTTTTATGGTATCCCAAACAACCTGAGCAATCATGTCAAAGATGTTAGTCTTTATCTTAAAAGCAGTACATTCCAATGTCTAGTGATTATGTGACCACTAAAGGCAAATCATTAAATATAATATATAAATACAAGTCATTTATTTTTGTTCCTTAAAAAAAAAAAAAAAAAAAAAAAGAAACAAGGAAACTATATTTTGTGGTACTTTGTCCTGACCAGAGACAATTTGGCTTTTCAGCCATTGTCAGGTTATTTTGGTAAATGTTTGTACACTCTAATAGTTTGAGTAGGTTGTGTGCACAGCAGACCTTGATGTTAGATCGTATTAGGATGAAAGAAATTCTTAGATATATGGAATTCAGTAGAAAGAAAGCACAAGAACACAGGTTCAGCCAATGTCCTAAGCTGCTTTAGCACACTTCTTACATTAAAACAAGGCCGATCATGTTCTAATGGCAGGAGCAGCCAGGCTGATAGTTGTATCAGATAACAGAATGCTGGGAAAGAACCCAAATGTCCATCAACTGATGAATGGATAAAGATGATGTGGTTTATATACACAATGGAGTACTGCTTGTCAATGAGAAAGAATGAAATTCTGCCATTTTTAACAACGTGGATTGAACTGGAGGGTATTATGCTAAGTTAAATAAGTCAGTCAAAGAAAAGCAGATGTCATATGTTTTCACTCATATGTAGAACTTGAGAAACTTAACAGAACACCATGGGGAAAGGAAAGGGGAAAAAATGGTTACAAACAGAGAGGGAGGCACACTCGTAAGACACTCTTAAATACAGAGAACAAACTGAGGGTTGATGGGGGGGTGGGGGAGAGTGAAAATGAGTGATGGGCATTGAGGAGGGCACTTGTTGGGATGAGCACTGGGTGTTGCATGTAAGCGATGAATCACGGGAATCTACCCCGAAACCAAGAGCACATTGTATACACTATTAGCTAACTTGACAATAAATTATATTTTTTAAAAAAGGTGGGGGGGACCTGGGCAGCTCAGTCAGTTAAGTGTCTGACTTCGGCCCAGGTCATGATCTCATGGTTCGTGAGTTCGAGCCCCACGTTGGGCTCTGTGCTGACAGCTTGGAGCCTGCTTCGGATTCTGTGTCTCCCTCTCTCTCTGCCCCTCCCTAGCTCATGCTCGCACTCTGTCTCTGTCAAAAGTAAATAAACAATAAAAAAAAGATAACAGAATTTTGTGTTCAGTGGAGAAACTTAGGACCAATAGAACTCTAGATCTAAAGTGCTGTTCCCAGTGTATCAGGCACCTCTGCTTACCAGATCCTCAATCTTTATTTATGCAAAAGCATTAGGCCTGATATAACCCTTCTAGTTAACCGTGTGTCTTAAATACTAGTCATCCTATCAATAAAAAATTATTTCTCACATCCTCTAGGTTAATTAGCAAACACTTCTGATTTATATTTCTGTAATTAGGTTTTAGGTACATATGTAACCATTCCTGAAATGTGGATTTCTGGTTACTGTTTTTTAAATTCTAACAACTCCTAGACTGGAAACTAAGATTAATTTATTCACATGAATATCATACTATTTATATTGAAATCTTTTTAGAGTACATCAGAGATTATAACAAGGGTTTTTGAGTATAAATGTTATATAATCATGTTTCTGCATATAGAACATCAGTTGTGAAGAATGATTCAACATAAATAAATGAATAAATGCAATAAATCATGTTAACAGAATGGAGGAAAATCGTTGTCATCTCAATACATTTAGAAAAAGCATTTAACAAAATTCAACATCTTTTCATGATTAAAAGAAAAAAATGAAGAAATTGTATATAGAGTGACTATACCTCAACATAATAAAGGCCATGTATGACAAGTGCATAGCTAACATATTCAACACTCAAGGATTGAGATTTTCCTCCCAAGATAATGAAGAATACAGGAGTGTCCATTCTCATCTCTCCTGTTCAACATAGTCGCTAGAAGTCATAGCCAAAGCAGTCAGGCAAGAAAAATGAAAGGCATCCAAGTGAGAAAGGAAGAAATAAAATTATCTCCATTTGCAAATGACATGATCATATAAACAGAAATCTTTAAAGACTCCATCAAAAAACTGTTAGAACTAATTAAGTAAATTTGCAGTATACAGAATCAATATATGAAAACAATTTTCATTTCTATGCACTAACAATGAACTTTTGGAAAGAAAAGTTAAAACAATTTTATTTACAATAATATCAAAAACAGGAAAATTTTTAGAAATGGATTTAACCGGGGCGCCTGGGTGGCGCAGTCGGTTAAGCGTCCGACTTCAGCCAGGTCACGATCTCATGGTCCGTGAGTTCGAGCCCCGCGTCGGGCTCTGGGCAGATGGCTCAGAGCCTGGAGCCTGTTTCCGATTCTGTGTCTCCCTCTCTCTCTGCCCCTCCCCCGTTCATGCTCTGCCTCTCTCTGTCC
This sequence comes from Lynx rufus, assembly GCF_022079265.1. Taxonomy (NCBI): domain Eukaryota; kingdom Metazoa; phylum Chordata; class Mammalia; order Carnivora; family Felidae; genus Lynx; species Lynx rufus. The sequence goes on along the minus strand of NW_025814845.1, from coordinate 36,244,303 downwards.
CAAAAATAAATAAATGTTGAAAAAAAAAAATTTAAAAAAAGAAATGGATTTAACCAAGGGGTGAAAGACTGTAGAACAAAAGATGTAAGACATTGATGAAAGAAACTGAAGAAGACATATATAAATGGAAGTATGTCCTTTGTTTATGGCTTAGAACAATTAATACTGTTAAATTGTCCATACCATCAAGATAATCTACAGATTCTGTGCAGTCCTTACCAAATTTTCACGTAAGTAGATAAAAGTAATCCTAAAATTCATATTAAATCACAAAAGATCACAATTAGCCAAGGAATTTTGAGAAAAAAGAATAAAGGTGGAGGCTTTATACTTCCTGATTTAAAACTATATTACAAACCTGTTTTATTTTTAAAAAATTTTTAATGTTTATTTATTTTTGAGACAGAGAGAGACAGCGTGAATGGGGGAGGGTCAGAGAGAGAGGGAGACACAGAATCCGAAGTAGGCTCCAGGCTCCGAGCTGTCAGCACAGAGCCCAATGCAGGGCCTAAACTCATGGACTGCGAGATCATGACCTGAGCCGAAGTTGGATGCTTAACCAACAGAGCCACCCAGGTGCCCCTACAAAGCTATTTTAATATGCACAGTAGGGAACTGGATGAAAACAGAACCAAGTAGAGAGCCCAGGAATATACCTGCATGTAGACAGTCAAGTAATCTTTGACAAGGGAACCAAAATCATGCAATAGGGAAAGAATAGTCTCTTCAATAGATGATATTGGGAAAACTGCATATCCACATACTGAAGAATAACACTGGATCCCTGTCTTACACTACTCATGAAAATTAACTTGAAATGGATTGAAGACTTAAATGTAAGACCTGAAATGATAAAACTTCTAGAAGAAAACACAGGTAAAAAGCTCTTAGGCATTAGTCTTGGCAGTGATTTTTGGATTTGACACCAAAAGGCAAAGTAAACAAGTCAGAGTATATATCAAACTAAAAAGCTTCTGCACAGCAAAGGAAACAACAAAATGAAAAGTCAGTCTACAGAATGGGAGAAAATATTTGAAAACTGTGTATCTGATAAGGGATTAATATCCAAAAAATGTAAGAAACTTATACAACTCAGTTGGAAAAAAATCAACCTGATTAAAAAATGGGCAGATGACCTGGATAGATGACAGTTTACCAAAGAATACCTCCACGTGGCCAACAGGTACATGAAGAGGTACTCAACATCACTAATCAACTTTGAAATGCAAGTGAAAACCACAGTGAAATATCACCTCACACCTGTTAAGATGGCTGTTAGCAAAAAGACCAGATAATAAGTGTTGCCAAGAATGTGGAGAAAAGAGAACCCTTGTGCACTCTTTGTGGGAATGTAAACTAGTATAGCTATTATGGGAAGAAGTATAGAGGTTCCTCAAACAATTAAAAATAGAACTACCATATGATCCAGCAATCCCACTTCTGTACATATCCAAAGAAATGAAGTCAGTATCTTGAGATATCTGCACTCTTGTGTTCATTGCAGCGTTATTCACAAGACTTGGAAAAACCCTATATTTGCTGACAAATAAATGGATAAAGAAAACCTGTTATATATGTGGAATGAAGTATAACTCAGCCATAAAAAAAAGAAGTAAATTCTGTCATTTGTGACAACATTAATGAATCTGGAAAGTATTATTATGTTAAAAGAAATGTTACTGGGACGCCTGGGTGGCTCAGTTGGTGGAGTGGCCCACTTTGGCTCAAGTCATATTCTCATGGTTTGTGGGTTTGGGCCCTTTGCAGGCTGTGTGCTGACAGCTTGCTTGGGGTCTGGAGCTTGCTTCAGATTCTGTGTCTCCTCTCTTTGCCCCTCCCCCACTTGGGCTCTGTCTCTCTCAAAAATAAATAGATGTAAAAAATAAATGTCAGATGGAGAAAGACAAATACTGTATGATCTCACTTATATGTGAAATATATAAAAAAACTGAACTCATAGAAACAGTAAAGTGGTAGTTTCCAGGGACTGGGGGATAGAGGAAACGGGAAAATGTTGGTCAAAGGGTACAAACTTCCAGTTCTAATGAGGTTCTAATATGTGCCATAGTAACTATACCCATAGTCACTCTTGATTTTGTAGACATCACATTATCTTTGAATTATCTTTTGAATATCTTAGAATTTGAATTATTTTAGGAGAAATGTTATGAAGGAAGTTTCATGTAGTGTCCTTGAGTGAAGAATGAAGAAAATGATTTATATGTGGAGATACAACTTGGGAGTTATCTAATTGCCCATAATAATTACTATGGCTTGGAAGAGCTAGAGAGCATATAAAGTGAAAATAAAGGGGAAACCTGTGGCTGAGCCATTAAGAACTTTTACATTAAGGACCTGTTACAGGAAGAAGAGTTTGTAAAGAAGAAATAGCCATAGAGATAGAAAACTAAGAGAACATCATAGGAAGTAAAGGAAGAGAAGGCTTCCCGAGGAGGGATGCATCATTGGTGCTGTTTTAGCTGAAAAGTTAAGACAAGTGATTTAACATGTCCACTTTAGAGACAGAGAAGCCATTAATGACCTTTGTATTACCTATTTATATAAAATGATGGGGTGGAAACTGGATGGAGTGTAAGAAGAATGAATGGTAGATGAGGAAATGGCCAGGGTTCATTTAGTAGTTGTCTGAAACTGGATCCCCTTTTTTTTCTTTCTTTTTTTTTAATAATTAATTAAGTGTATTTATTTTATTTTTTTACTCTGTTGATGTATTTAAGTATATATATGTGAAATTTTTGATTCCAGTGTAGTTAACATACAGTTTCATGTTTACTTTTTAGTGATTCAGCAGTTCCATGTATTATTCAGTGCTCATCAAACTAAAATCCTGTTTCACTGTCTTCCTACCTACCTCCACTCTGGTAACCAACCATCTATTTGTTCCCTATAGTTAGGAGTTTGTTTTTTGGTTTCTTACTCTTTTTTATTTTCTTTATGTTTTTTTTCCAAGTTTTTATTTAAATTACAGTTAATTAATGTACAGTGTAACATTAGTTTCAGGTGTAGGATTTAGTGATTCATCACTTACAACCCCCAGTGTTCATCACAACATGTGCCCTCCTTAATACCCATTACCCATTTAACCCATCTGCCTGCTCACCTCCCCTCCAAAAACCCTCAGTGTGTTCTCTACAGTTAAGAGTCTGTTTTATGGTTTGCCTCTCTCTTTTATTTTCCCCTTTATGTTCATCTGTTACATTTTTTAAATTCCATATATGCATGAAATGATATGGTATTTGTCTTTCTGTCACTGATTTAGTTTGCTTAGCACTATGCCTCTAGATCCATCTACATCCTTACAAATGGCAAAATTTCTTTCTTTTTTATGGCTGAATAATATTCTGCTGTATATGTATACCATTTTTCTTTATGCATTCATCTATCAATAGACACTGAGGTTGCTTCTATAATTTGTCTATTGTAAATAATGCTGCAATAAATATAGGGGTGCATGTATCTCTTTGAATTAGTGTTTTTGTATTCTTTGGGTAAATACCGAGTAGGGTAATTGTTGGATTATGGAATAGTTCTATTTTTAACTTTTTGAGGAACCTCTATACTGTCTTTCATCAAAACTGCACCAGTTTACATTCTCACCAATAGTGCAGAAGGGCTCATTTTTCCCACATCCTCACCAATACCTGTTGTTTCTTGAGTTTTTTACTTTAGCCATTCTGATGACAAGTGTTAGGTGGTGTATCGTTTTGGTTTTGATTTGCACTTCCTTGTTGAGTGATGCTGAGTAGCTTTTCATTTTTCTGTTGGCCATCTATATGTCTTCTTTGGAGAAATGTCTGTTCATGTCTTCTGCCATTTTTAATTGGATTACTTTGTTTTTTAGTGTTGAGTTGTATAAATTCTTTACATATTTGTTATATTAAGCCTTTATTGGATATGTCATTTGCAGATATCTTCTCCCATTCAGTAGGTTGTCTTTTAGTTTTGTTGGTTGCTTCCTTTTATGTGCTGAAGCTTTTTCTTTTGATGTAGTGCCAAAGTTTATTTTTGCTTTTATTTACCTTGCCTCGGAGACATATCTAGAAAGATGTTGCTATGGCTTATGTGAGAGAAATTACTGCCTGTTCTCTCTTTTAGGACTTTTATGATTTCAGGTCTCACAGTTAGGTCTATAATCTATTTTGAGTTTATTTTTGTATATGGTGTAAGAAAGAGGTCAAATTTCATTTTTTTTTGCATGTAGCCGACCAGTTTTTCCAACATCATTTGTTGAAAAGACTGTCTTTTTCCCATTGCATTCTTTCCTCCTCTGTTGAAGATTAATTGACCATATAATTTGGGGTTTATTTTGCACTTTATATTTTGTTCTGTTGATCTATGTGTCTGTTTTTGTGCTACTATCGTACTGTTTTGATTACTGAAGCTTTGTAATACAACTGGAAGTCTGGAATTGTGATACACCTCCAGTTTTGTTTTTCTTTTTCTTTTTTTTTTTTTTAATTTTTTTTTTCAACGTTTATTTATTTTTGGGACAGAGAGAGACAGAGCATGAACGGGGGAGGGGCAGAGAGAGAGGGAGACACAGAATCGGAAACAGGCTCCAGGCTCTGAGCATATCAGCCCAGAGCCCGATGCGGGGCTCGAACTCACGGACCGCGAGAACGTGACCTGGCTGAAGTCGGACGCTTAACCGACTGCGCCACCCAGGCGCCCCTGTTTTTCTTTTTCAAGATCACTTTGGCTATTTGGGGTGATTTGTGGTTCCATACAAATTTTCTTCTGGTTCTGTGAAAATTGCTGTTGGTATTTTGACAGAGATTGCATTAAATGTGTGGATTGTGGGGCAGCTGGGTGGCTCAGTTGCTTGAGCATCTGACTTTTGAGTTCGGTTTAGGTCATGATCTCAGGGTTGTGGGATTGAGCCCCACATCAAGCTCCATGCTGAGTATGGAACCTACTTAAATTCTTTTTCTCTCTCCCTCAAGCCTCTCTATTCTGCTCACTCTTTCTCTCTAAAAAAAAATTAAAAAATTAAAAAATAAGTGTGTAGATTGCTTTGGGTAGTATAGAGATGTTAACAGTATTTGTTCTTCCAATCCATGAGCATGGGATGTCTTTCCATTTCTTTGTTGTCTCTAATTTCTTTCATCAGTGTTTTATAGTTTTCAGAGTACAGATCTTCCACCTCTTTGGTTAAGTTTATTCCTAGGTATTTTGTTATTTTTGGTGTATTTGTAAATGGGATTATTTTCTTAATTTCTTTGTCTGCTGCTTCATTATTAGTGTATAGAAATGCAGCAGATTTCTGTGTATTGATTTTGTATCCTGCCACCTTACTGAATTCATTTATCAGTTCTGACAGTTTTGTGGTGGAGTCTTAGGGTTTTCTATATATAGTATCATGTCATTTGCAAATAGTGAAAGTTTTCCATGTCCTTTACCAATTTCAATGTCTTTTATTTCATTTTTCTTCTTATTTCTTTCTGATTGCTGTGGCTAGGACTTCCAGTACTATGTTGGATAAAAGTGGTGAGTATGGACATCCTTATCTTGTTTCTGACCTTGGAGGGAAAGCTTTCCATTTTTCCCCGTTGACTATGATGTTAGCTGTGGGTTTTTCATATAAGGGCTTTATTATGTTGAGGTATGTTCCCTGTAAAGCTACTTTGTTGAAGGTTTTTATCATGAATGGATGTTATACTTTGTCAAATGCTTTTTTGCATCTATTAAAATGATCTTACGGTTTTTATCCTTTCTCTTATTGATGGAATGTATCTTGTTGATTGATTTGTGAATATTGAATTGCACTTGCATCCTGGGAATAAATCCCACTTGATGATGGTGAATACTTTTTAATGTATTGTTTCATTCTGTTTGCTAATACTTTTTTGAGGATTTTTTTTTTTTTTTGCATTTATGTTCATCATATATTGGCCTGTACTCTTTTTTTGTGGTGTCTTTATCTGGTTTTGGTATCAGGAGTAATGCTGGCCTCATAGAATTAATTTGGAAGTTTTCCTTCTATTTTTTGGAAAAGTTTGATAAGAATGGATATTAACTCTTCTTTCAATATTTGGTAGAATTCCCCTGTGAAACCATCTGGTCCTGGACTTTTATTTGTTGGGAGTTTTTGATTACTGATTCAATTTCATTGCTGGTTATCAGTCTGTGCAAATTTTCTATTTCTTAAGCTTCAGTTTTGGTAGATATGATTTTAGGAATTTATCCATTTCTTCTAGGTTGTCCAATTTGTTGGCATATAGTTTTTCATAATATTTTCTTATAATTGTTCATTTTTCTGTGGTGTTCGTTATTATTTCTCTTATGTTTCTGATTTTATTTTCATCCTCTTTCTCTCTCTCTCTCTTTTCTTTCTTTTTTTTTTTTTTTTGATGAGTTGGCTATAGGTTTATCAATTTTGTTGATTTCTTTTAAAAAAACAGCTCTTGAGGCACCTTGTTGGCTCATTCAGTAGACCATGAGACTCTTGATCTTGGGGTTGTCAGTTCAAGCTCCACATTGGGTGTGGAGCCTACTTAGAAAAAAAAAAAAGAACCATCTCATGGTTTCATTAATCTATTCTATTGGGTTTTTGTTTGTTTATTTCTATTTATTTATTTCTAATGTATTTGTTATTACTTCCTTCTTTCTGGTTTGGGATTTTGCTTGTTGCTTTTTTTAGCTCCTTTCAGTATAAGGTTAGGTTGTTTATTTGAGATTTTTCTTGCTTTTTGATGTAGGACTGTATTGATCTAAACTTTCATCTTAGAACTGTTTTGCTTTTTCTCAGAGATTTTGGACCATTGTGTTTTCATTTTAATTTCTGTCCATGAAACTTTTGATTTCTTCTTGATTTCTTGATTGACCCATGCATTGCTTAGTAGCATGTTATTTAAACTCTTCCCAGATTTCTGTGCTCTTCCCAGATTTTTTCTTGTGTTTGATTTCTAGTTTCATAGAGTTGTGGCCAGAAAAATATGACTTCAGTCTTTTAAAATTTGTTGAGACTTGTTTTGTGGCCAATAAGTGATCTATCCTGGAGAATGTTCCATGTGCACTTAATAAGTGTGTATTCTGCTGTTTTAGGGTGGAATGTTCTGAGTATGTCTTTCAGTTAAATCCATTTGGTACAGTGTATCATTCAAAGCCAATATTTCCTTGTTGATTTTCTGTTTTTAATGATCTATTGATATAACTTGGGTGTTAAAGTCCCCTACTATTATTTTATTACTATCAATTATTTCTTTTATGTTTATATATTGGGATGCTTCCATGTTGGGTGCGTAAACATTTACAGTTGTTATATCTTCTTGAATTGTCCCCTTTATGATTACAGTGTCCTGCTTTGTATTTCTATACAGTCTTTGGTTTAAAGTCTATTTTGTCTAATACAAGTGTTACCACCCCAGCTTTCTTTTGATATCTATTTGCATGGTAAATATTTCTCTATCCCCTCATTTTCATTTTACAGGTGTCTTCAGGTCTGAAATGAGTTTCCCATGGGCAGATGGGTCTTTTTTTTTTTAATATATTTTGTTACTCTGTATCCTTTTATTGGAGCATTTTGCACATAAATGTTAAAAGCCATTTTGGTATCTATGTATTTATTGTCATTTTGTTACTTGTGGTTGTTTTGTAATTTTTCTTTGATCCTTTCTTCTCTGGGTCTCTTTCATGGTTTGCAGTCTTTTTTTAGTGATACATTTGGATTGCTTCTCCTTTATTCTTTGCACATCTACTACTGGTCGTTGATTTGTGGTAACCATTAGGTTTACATTTAATATCTTCCGCATATAGCAGTTTATATTAAGTTGATCGTCACTTAAGTTTGAAGCCATTCTTTATTCTTCCTGTCTCCACATTTTATGTATATGCTGTCATAATTTACCTCCTTTTGTTTTGTGGCTCCTTTGACTGGCTTTTACAGACATATTCATTTTTACTGCATTTGTGTTTTCTACTTTTCATACTCTTACTTATGGTCGTCTTTCCTTTCTACTCAAAAAGTCCCCTTAAACATTTCTTGTAAGGCTGGTTTAGTGGTCATGAACCTCTTTAGCTTTTGTTGCCTGAGAAACTCTACCTCTTCTTCTATTCTGAATGATAGCCTTACTGGATAGAGTATTCTTGGCTGCAGATTTTTTTTTTAATTTTTTAATGTTTATTTTTGATATAGAGAGAGACAAAGCATGAGTGGGGGAGGGGCAGAGAGAGAGGGAGACACAGAATCTGAAGCAGACTCCAGGCTCTGAGCTGTCAACACAGAGCCCAACACAGTGCTTGAACTCATGAACTGCGAGATCATGACCTGAGCTGAAGTAGAACACTTAACCGACTGAGCTACCCAGGTGCCCCCAGATTTTTTTCTGTTAGCACTTTGGATATATCATGCCACTCCCTTCTGGTCTTCAAAGTTCCTGCTGAAAAGTCCACTAATAGCTTTATAGGATTTTCCTTGTATGTAGCTGTGTTCTTTTCTCTTCTTGCTTTTAAAATTATCTCTTTATCACTACTTTCTGCCTTTTAATTACCGTGTCTTGGCTTGGGCCTCATTGGGTTGATATTGTTGGGAGATCTCCATGCCTCCTGGATCTGGTATGTTTCCTTTCTTAGATTAGGGAAGGTTTCAGCTGTTATTTCTTCAAATAAATTTTCTGCCTTTTCTCTCTCTTTTTCTTCTGAGATCCTTATAATACGAATGTTATTATGCTTGATGGGAGTCGCTGAATTCTGTATGTCTATTCTCATTTTATATAATTTTGTTTCCTCTCACCACTCAGCTTGATTACATGTCCATCACTGTTTCATTCCTCTGCTTTCTGTAGCCTGCTATTTATTCCATCTCATATAGTTTTAATTTCATTTATTATGTTCTTCATCTCTGATTGGTTCTGTTTTATCTCTTTATTAAGGGTCTTACTGATGTCCTTCACTCTTTTCTCAAGTCCAGTGAGTATATTTATGATCTGTACTTTAAATTCTCTATTAGGCATATCGCTTATATCCTTTTTGCTTAGGTCTCTTGCTATGGTTTTGTCCTGTTCTTTCATTTGGGACACATTCCTCTGTCTCCTCATGTTGTCTAACTCTCTGTGTCTGTTTCTGTGTATTAGGAAGTCAGGTATGTCTCCTGTTCCTGAAAGCAATGGCCTTATGAAGAAGAGGTCCCATAGTGCCCTGCAGTGCAGTATGTCCCCTATTACCCAGAACCTGGCATTTCAGGAGGTGTCTCTTAAATGTATTTTGTGTGCCCTGCTGTTGTGTCCTGGCCACTTTTTCCTTTAGTCCAATCATGTGCAGAGGCTTTCTTTGTAGTATTTGTTCCCTGGCTGGAGTGAGGCGTGCAGTTTTAACAAGGTGTTCAGCATTGGTCTGCTTGTGAAATGAGACCTGCAGCTGCAGTTGCAGGTGGAGCTGCATGTGGGCAGTGAAGGGTTGGGGGGTAGTGTGCAGTTTTGACAAGGTGTGCCTCAGGCTTCCACAGGGCCTTGCCACTGCTGCTGCTCCTGCTGCTACTGGCATTAAGACCCCACAAAGCACGCTACTTGAGAGATGCAGTGTTGGCAAGGTTTGTGCTGGTCTTCTGGGGAGGGGGACTGCAGCTCCAGGACCGAGGCACGTATGACTGGAAAGGGCAGATCTGCCAAAACTGGGGGGTCAGGCTTGGTGTGGGCAAATTAGGTAATGAATGTCTGCTGTTGCTGTAGCAGGCAGCGTGTGTTTATGCTCTCTACTGAGGGACTGGTAGAGAAATGGCTCCTGCCAGCTCCTTTGTTCTTGAAGGGGTCTTACTGTGATCCCTGCCTCTATAGGACAGGCCCAGAGATGAGTAAATAGCTTTCCCTCCAGTATGCCCTGGACATTTTTCAAACTGCTGCTTCTATACTGTGTCTCCCAGGGCTGTTTTGTCCTGCTGTTTCTTTAAGGGTGGGGATTCAGCTTCCTATTGCCCTTGGGGCTCTCCCAGAACAAAGCCACTGATTTTTAAAATTCCAGGCTTTAGGTCCCACTGGTTGTAAGAACTCCGTAAATTCAGTCTTTCTTACTTTCAAAGCCAAATGTTTTATGGGGATATGTCTTTGGGATCCCCAGTGTGACCGTCTCTTTCTTGCCCTTCTCCACACTCGTGGCTCCCTCCCTCCTCTGGACTACTGAGGTCCCATTTTTTTCCCCACAGCATCTCCATCCTGCCTACACTCTTAACTGTGGCCTCTTCTCTACCTTTATTTGTGGAGTTTGTTCTGCCAATCTTTAGGTGGTTTTCTGGGTTATTTACCAGAAATAATATTTAAACTACCTAATTTGATGTGAGTGTTTTCTTGGGACAGGGTGAGCTCAAGGTCCTGTTACTCCATCATCTTTCCAGCCTCCCTTGATCTCTTTATGCTTAGGGCAATATCCTTCCATACATTCTCACACTGAGTACAGTTCACACATTATAAACTGATGTTTTGGCTTAAAGTGGTTGTTGTTATGGGGCTATTTTTTCAGTCAAATAAATGAATGTTTTATATGGGGAATTCCTGGCATTATCTCGCTGCTGGGTGTATGTTTTACCAGTATTTTAGACTTTGCCAGTATTTTGACAGTTACCATTTGCAGGCTGTTAGATTACACGTGACATTTTAGAGGAGTACCTTCATAACCAAGCTTCTGTTCAGTCCTTCATGAAGCATGGCTACTATTCATTTCCCAATATTAATCCCAAAATTTTCTTAGTTATTCTCTGTGGCTCTTTAAATTATAAAGTTATAGGGGATCCTGCAACATCATGAACTCAGAAGAAAATGCAGGAAATGGCTCCACCTTGGATATTATTAATTCTGAACAAAATTAGATTCTAACTATCTTAACTCTGATTATTTTGTGTCTACTCAGTCTTATAAATTGCCTACATTTATTTTTAAGGAAGTCTTCCAAGCTTATCTGCTATTATTTCTTAGTAACATTAAAAGCACATTTTTATGGTGATTATAATATGAGGTTCAATCAAGATGAAAATGTATTATAGAATAGGCAAAAAGCCAGAAGTTTTATTTCAATATGATGCTTATGTGCCACTGTTACATGTGCTGCTGTTTTGAGCTTGACATTAAAGAAGACTGTCTTGATTTACATATGTTTTAACTTGAAGGTCTCCATCAAAGGAGAAGTATTTGAAAACTAAATTTTAGCATTGATAGTTGGAGAAAAGGCCTTAGTAAGTGTCTCCATTCCCATTCTTTGTGTCTGGTTGAGTGTATTTGAGAACCTAACTCATCCACCATTATTAATCCAGGAAGCTCCTCATGAATCTGGATGAGAAAGGTACCTTTCATTTTTGATGACATAGCATCCTGATCATATCTGTTATAACACTTTTCATATTGAAACCTTATGATTATCTGTCTCTTCCAATAACTGAGCATTCCTGAAAGAATGGGCCGTTCTTATCCATTTTTGTAACTCCAGTGTTGAGCAGGCTGTAGTCACATAAGAGGAGCTCAGTGTAAGCATGCTTAAGCAATAAAATAATCTCAGTATTATTTCGGGTTTCTAGAGGATCTATCTTTTCATTATGCAAAAAAACTTTAGAGGGCAACTTTCAGTTATAGAAATAAATAGAAGAGTATGTATGGGCCCATTCTCACACAGTTGTAATTGCCCATAACACTCACTTCTCTGGGCCTGTGCAGCACATTTATCTGAAGCTTTTGATGCAGAAACAAAATGTTGGAGGTAGAACAAACTGTAGAGAAGCTAATTCCTGGTCCCTGTCATTTAATGAATAAATCTCTGGGTTTTTACCTCTGCCCCCAATGGACCTTTGATTTGATCAAAATTTTCTTTCTATAGTGGACTTTTTTTCTCTCTCTCATTTTAGTATTCATTCCACCTTCCTCTTTTAACAGCATTCTATTGCTTTTAGGAAGCCATCCATCTTCCATTCTCAGTCAATGTTCTTATTCTAAGGAGGGCAAAGGATTCAGGTCCCTCATCTATTTCTATACTTAGATCTTTGTGCCTTTTTCTCAGAATTAGCTTGCATTAGAAAAACACATACATGAGTTTGGTTCTCCACCTTTCTTTCAAATAGAATATAAGTCTAAGAAAGGCATAGTTAGAGTTATGTATTTACTATCTGCCCCCCATACTCTTATTTCTACCCATGTTCTTCCTTAACTATGTTTATAATATCAAGTCATGAATGTCCAGTGACCAATTACTGAAGACATTAAAGGACAATTTAAAGTGATGTCTGTGTCTTTAGATCTTATGATTTGGATTTGACAAATGTGATAAAATACATTATATAAACAAACCCACAATTTCATCATCAGCAATGGTTGTAAGCCATATAAATGGCTTGTGTAATCAAAATTATGGTCTGTTTGTATAGAAATCTTATTTTCCAATTAACAAATATTCAAATGGTTAAATTATACTAATTTAAGAGTGCCATTTTTAGTCTGTGACATTTTAGACTCCATTAGATTAATGAAAGAGAAGCTGAAAGTAACCTCTTTGAAAATAGAATTCTAACTTGGAAGTCTTAGAATTTCAAAACAAGAATCTGTGTTCTGAATTTCTGTTGCATGTGTTTAGATGGGTAACCTCTTTTTTAGTGTCCTTCCCTCAGGAACTTAAAAACTAAAATGAAATATCAGCTCACTAAAGCAGAATCCCTGCCCCAAGGTTTGGCAAAGTGCATCCTGTCTCACTGTTTCTTCTGAGGCATTTACAAGAAAGAAGAAAAAAAATCAGTTTACTAGAGTCAGCCCCTCTGGCCAAAGTCTTTCTCACTTCCAAATAATGGAGCCTAAATGGAAGAACAAAAGAAGAACAAAAGAACAACATCTTGTTAAAAGTTTTCAAAATTATATGAAAGTGAAAAGAAAAAAAAAAGTATACTAAAAGAGAGAACGGGCCTGGAAAAACAACTTGGAGGGTTATCATAGTTACTACTTCAGGGCTGTGAAGTGCTCTTCTCATCAAATGGAATTTCTCTGCAAATGCTTCATAAGTTTCCCAGATGATGACAAGAACAAAAGCCTTACTCATAAAGGTTTTATTTACAGATGTATTTGAGCAGAGTTTAGGAGGGCAGAGATAGTTTAAATCGGAAATAAAAAAAATCTGGAGATTTCAGAAACATGGAAGAAAGGATTATTTTGCAGCACTAAATGTTCCAATCTGAATTTGGGATTTGATCAAAATTAACCTCTGGAGTAGAACCTTACTGGCCAGAGTTCAGGTTAGAAATCAAAGACAGTTTGCATGAAAAATGGAAGCATTCAGTTAAATGCGTCTTTCAGATTTCAAATGTCTTTGATATCTAAAAGTTAAAATTTAAAATTTTGTCAGTGACATATTTAGATTTATCAGTGACATATTTAGATTAAATGCAGGGATGGCTTGGGGCGCCTGGGTGGCGCAGTCGGTTAAGCGTCCGACTTCAGCCAGGTCACGATCTCGCGGTCCGGGAGTTCGAGCCCCGCGTCAGGCTCTGGGCTGATGGCTCAGAGCCTGGAGCCTGTTTCCGATTCTGTGTCTCCCTCTCTCTCTGCCCCTCCCCCGTTCATGCTGTCTCTCTCTGTCCCAAAAAATAAATAAACGTTGAAAAAAAAAATTTAAAAAAAAAATGCAGGGATGGCTTGTACAGTTGCATTTCAATATTTAAATGAAAGTTTCAGATGATGCGATGAGGGGTTATTGATGTAATTCTAATGGCCACTGTAGAATCATACTATCTTTCTATTCATAGAGCATTTAATGAATAAAGGTAGATGTGGAGAGGAGGGAAATATCTGCACAAATATTAAAACTGCAGAAGTTAGAATCACATAATGAAGGCTAGCGTTAATTACTCCTATGAGTGTTGTTAAGACACCCTGAGCTTAACACACACTCTAAACTCCTTCAGTCATATGTTAAAAGTCCCCACTAAAAAGTGATTTTGTTGTGAAATTTCCTTCTGGAACTATGAAACTATTGGAAATGAGTACAATGATGTAACAGCATTGAGAGCACAGAGACATTCGTTGGTGTTCCCTGAAGTGTGTTCTGAAAAACACTAATACAGAGATACATTCCCGGGGTGGGGGGGGGGGGGTTGGGGAGCATGGCATGTTCTGCTAAGTTTGGAGAGTCCCACATGCCATTCCTCTCAGAGAATAGCTGTGTATGTTAGCACAATACAGGTTTAGAAAATACTTGAAAAAAAGGAGTTTCACTTTATTACCTGTGTATTTCCTAAACTTAGATGACTTTGAAGCTCTTTTTAAAAGTAACACCTACTGGGGCGCCTGGGTGGCGCAGCCGGTTAAGCGTCCGAAGGGCACGATCTCACGGTCCGGGAGTTCGAGCCCCGCGTCAGGCTCTGGGCTGATGGCTCAGAGCCTGGAGCCTGTTTCCGATTCTGTGTCTCCCTCTCTCTCTACCCCTCCCCCGTTCATGCTCTGTCTCTCTCTGTCCCAAAATAAATAAACGTTGAAAAAAAATTTTTTTTAAAGTAACACCTACTAACATCAAACAGAACTAGTAAAATAGGCACATCTTTTGGGAAATATTGATAATAAGGTTACTTTATGACTGAAATCAGTGTCAAGCTAGTAAAGCTAAGAGATAAATGATGTATTCCAGTCACTGGAATGGAATATTTTTCTTTTGAAGTTAAAAAATTAATTCCCACACTCTATACATCAAGTTCTGAGATTTCCAGTGGCATGAGATAGCTCCTCAGAGGCTGTCATCATTAGGTGCCTGTGCCAAAGAATTGTGTTCTGGCTCTGCAAAGCTGAGGATTAGAAACAGAAATATGACTACAGAAAGAAGAGACTGGCGTATGCTGAGACCTTAATTGCGTGAACTGTCCAAGTTCAAGTCCTTATCATTACTCATTGAACATTTGCAGTATTCTTCTGTAAATCCTTCCCCATACTTGTACCAGAGTAATGTCTAAACTGCAAATCTGACCATGTAACTCACACCCCTCATGTCTCTCAGTGACTCCATATCATTTTCTGTACAAAATTTTCAAAGTTTCTAGAATTTATTATAACCATGATATTCTTATTTTCCAAGATTAAGTGGGAGAAATGCTGTGCATTTATCCAGATGTTTTGACTTGCTGTATCCACTGAAATAGCCTCTTCTAGAAGGACCTGACTATACAGCAGTCTCTGAACTATGGAATGCAGTTAATATAATATCTTTTTTTAAAATTTATTTATTTAGTTTGAGAGAGAGAGAGCATGCCCGCGCAGAGGAAAGGGGCAGAGAAAGAAGGAGAGGGAGAGAATCCCAAGCAGGCTCCACATTGTTAGCGTGGAACCCGATGTGGGGCTCGAATTAATCAACCATAAGATCATGACCTGAGCTGAAGTCAGACACTTAACCGACTCAGCCACCCAGGCATGCCAGTATAAAATATTTTGAGAGTAACCACAGAAGCCCTTTAACACTTAATTATATTACCTAAAATAATAAGGTCACCTATTTCTAGTCTTTGAAATGGATTGAAATGTAAAATTAACATGGACACGTGGACATCCACTTGAGGAAATTTGCTGGGCCTACCAAAGTTTAATAGAAAACAAAATAAGAATTATTGCACAATCATGCCACTGACTCGAGGTGTGGCATGGAGAAAAGCCCTCAGTCTCTCTGTTACTGTTGTATTCTCTTACATATAGCTGTCGGAAAGGGTGGAGATGAGTATAGTTGAAAGCACTTTGTGATTAAAAAAATATATATTGGGTACTTAATGGGTGAATCACATTAATGTGATCAGGTCCATAAAAGAAACTGTCTGAATGAGCACTATGACTATTCTCAGGATGGACTTTATTGAATACTTCTAGCATTCTAAATAGGATAGAATTGGTCTGTTTATTTAGATTTTGACTGTGAATAGAATTTGAAGGAGACTACATACTTTATATCCCTTCCTTTTTCAGGCAACATTTGCCATTTGAGGACATGAACTCACAAGTTGTCCACTCTGTTACTTTTCCCTCCTGACATAACCGCTCAGTACTGTGATCCGCCTTTTTATTTGTTCAGGTAACATCCATTTATGTAACTTTTTAGGCTTAATGAAGTGACATAAAACACAGCCTTAAGCAAATGGTTGTACCGGCCATCAATTCAGTGACTCAGGAGATGATGCCATTACATATGAAATAGAATTGTTCTTCGGCATTTCTACCAGCAGCATCGCTGCTTGCAGGGCTTCCATACTTCTTAAGGAGTCGTGATGGGAGACGCTTTGCACTGTGTACCCTTAATCCTTCCCTGAGCAGCATAGTCTTTTGAGAAATACATCTATGAACAGAAGGCACTGCAGGTTATGTGCATTTTCATTTCAAGAAGATTGCCTTTTTTATCGTTTCTTATCGTGTGTCAATATTCTGACGCTGTAAAAAAGAGTAAAAATAAAAGCAGGTGGAAATGAAGGAGTTACAATTGAGTAATGTCGTCTAGGAGCATCAGCTTTGAAAATACCATTCACTATACAGCATTACTAGTACTTTTCATGTTTTTAAATGCTGCCAAATGTCTCTGTTGACTAACTTATTCCCAAGGGCTCCCTATCAGTGAGGTCACTCAGGTGCTGCTTTTTAAATTACTACTCTACTCCTCCAGTGGCCTAAAAGAATAAATGGTCTTCCTAAAATGTTTTTCTCTTTGGAAAGGTCTAGTGTGTTAGGGCTGGATAGGACCTTAGAGTTCATCTGATTCAGTGTTCCATAAACTTGTCTGATGACAAGACTTCTGAGAACTTGCTTAAAAAAACATAGATTCTCCGGCTATTCCCCTGTATGCTCTGTTAGTCTAGGAATGTGCATTTTGTAACAAAGATTCCAGATGACTCTTAGTATTAGGCAGGTTGGGAAAAGCCAAATTAGTCCCACTTTTTTCTTTTATTTTACAGACGAGCAAGCAGATGCCCACGTAGACTAAGTGATTCCTCTAAGTTGTATACTGCACAACATTTTAAAAATTGAGATTAGTTTGAGAAAAAATGTTGGTAGGCAACCTTTATGCAGGCCATGGGAGGGAATGGGAGTATATTTTTTCTTAGAATTTAAGCTTCTGTATTGAATAGAACAGTGCCATTTAGAAGATTATGGGAGAAGTGATAGGAGACACTTTGTTCTGAACACAACAGTGGTTCTTAACTGGTGATGATTTTACTCTCTAAGTGACATTCGTCAATGTCAGGAGATGTATTTGTGGTGTCACGAATGAGGGGAGGAAGATACTACTTACCGGTATGTTGTATACAGAGGCAAGGATGCTACTAAACACGCTGCAGTGCAAGAGTATCTTCCCCAACAAGAAAGAATTACTTGGCCCAAAATGTCAGTAGTGCCCAGGTTGGGAAACCTTGGTATTCAGTCAATCCCATCTTGAGCGCCATCTCTCTGTGAGATACTTACTAGTAATATTTAGGCACATTTGAGAAATAGGACACAGTTTCTCATTTTCTTCCTAAAGTTAGATAGAAAACCTTAATATCAAAACTAAGCAGGACATTTATTGGTCTGTGTTATGCTTCCACTTAGACTGGATGAAGTTGATATTTTTTCCTCAAAACTGTACAGTAAATCCTTTTAGGAGCCTCCCTCCTTCTACTCAGGTATCTCGACCTCCCTGTTCCTAGAGTACCTCAAGTATGTCTGATTTGACCTTGCTGCATTCTGTACCTAGATCACTCACACTCTAATTCTCTGGGGTCAGCTACAAGCTACAGTGTCAATGTCTGTTGATTTTTAACAGAAATAGAATTTGGGGCCAGAATCTTAAACCAGAGGCTAAGTGAAGGAACTTAGTCAGTTTACTTAGAATAACTTATTTTCCACATCAGACTGATTGTTTTCCCAGTATTTCTCAATTCTAGTTTCTTTCCATCTCTGTTATCAGTACTTAATTCAGATCCTCATCATCGTTTTCATGAGCCATTGAAATAAACACTTAACTTTGAAATAACCTGTTACCTTTTCTGCCGCTTTTCCCATCTTCATACCCATTCTCCACCTCACAGTTATCTTTGTAAAGTGCTTCCCTTCCCCCAGATTTTCCCCCTCTTATAGGTGGTTTCTCCTCACCTGTGAGAATGTTTCTCAAACTTGGATTACATATGGAATCTTTTTAAAGGGGAAACAAATTCTTTCATATTACTTGTACCCTCTTCAATTATTTTATTTTAAAATCACTTATACATGTATAAACATAAAACCAAATTTGTCCTCTTTAATACAGCTATGAAACCAAAATATTTTCAAATTAAGAATGGGGGCGCCTGGGTGGCGCAGTCGGTTAAGCGTCCGACTTCAGCCAGGTCACGATCTCGCGGTCCATAGTTCGAGCCCCGCGTCAGGCTCTGGGCTGATGGCTCAGAGCCTGGAGCCTGTTTCTGATTCTGTGTCTCCCTCTCTCTCTGCCCCTCCCCCGTTCATGCTCTGTCTCTCTCCCAAAAATAAATAAACGTTGGAAAAAAAAAATTAAAAAAAAAAAAGAATGAACCAAACCATACGATAAAGAAAATTCAAAATTACAATATTATTTCAGTATGACCATTAATTAATATTGTCCAGAATCTGTAGCGGTGCTTGCTGTGGCCATAGTTCTTTTATTTTCAGATGACTGTACCATATAGTGAGCTGTGGCATAGCTTGCTTTGTCTAATTCTTCATTTTTTCCCTGGTGTGAACACATACTTACATATAAAAGCTGCCTCCATTCTTTTCACATTAGCCCAGGATAAAGAAATGTAAACGGTGCAAGCAAATTTGCAGAGCAAAGATAAACACAGGAACCAAAATTGATAAGCCACATCATCTAGGTCTCATACTATTGTCTTACATTTCTTTAAATTATGAAAGTAAAAATACAGAACACAGAACTAAGAATTGTCATTGTTAACTCACAGTTAACTCACAGTGTGAGTTTGCACACTGTTTTCTCAACCGTGAGAAACACTGATCTATAGAATTGAGTCCAGATGTCATAGCCGGGCATATAAAGTCCTCATTGTACTGCTGTTCTTTCCTCAGCCCTCCAGGCTCATCTGCAGGCATTTACTTCACTTACTACCTGGTGTTACTGAGCTCACCAGATTGCCCTGTCTGCATACTATTTCGCCCCTCTCTGCTTTTACTTTTGCTAATGTATCTACACCCCACACTCCAGCTTTGTTTTTTATATCTTTTTTCTTAAGTTTATTTATTTATTTTGAGAGCGAGAGAGCAAGAGAGTGTGCCAGAGCAGGGGAGGGGCAGAAAGATAGGGACAGAGAGGATCCCCAGCAGGCTCCATGCTGTCGCGCACAGCCTGATGCGGGGCCTGATCTCACAAACCTGGTGAGGTCATGACCTGAGCCTGAAACTGAGAGTTGGACACTTACCTGACTGAGTCACCCAGGCGCCCTGTTTTTTATGTATTCATCATTCTTCAAGATCTAGCCTAGGTGTCATTTCCTCTAAAACCGTTTCTAGAACTCCAGGTTGAAATGGAACTCCTCCTGTGGACCAAGGACATTCTGTGTTCATCTCTAGCGTGTCTCTCCCTTGTGACAGTGACTTTTCATTCCCTCACTCTCCTATAAGCTTCTTGAGAGTAGGCATGGTACCCTGGCACCCAGCCCAAATCCTGACACACCGATAGTCACTCAGTAAATATAGTAAAGGGAAGCAAACCGTTTTCAATTAAAGGGTCATCTCTAGTAACCACATTGGGGTTTTTTGTTTGTTTGTTTCCAATATTCAGAATTGGATATACTTTCAGAAAACATGATAGTTGAAAAACGTACCAGATTTAGAATCAGAGGACTTGAATTCATGTCTTGAATTCGTTTGTTCTCATGTATAAAATGGAGATAAATATCACCATTGCAGCACTGTTTTTACAAATGTGCAAAATTCTGGGACAATGTCTGGCAAACAGGCATATATCCATTAAATATTGGTTTCCTTACTATATTACTGCTTTGCTTCTTTTTATGGCCTTTAGTGATTTGAAATTATTTTTGTTACCACTGAAGCTTCAAATATATATACTGCCTTATTGCACTTAGATTGAAGTCTAGTATTAGTTATTTTTCCTAAAGTGAGTTTCAGCATTGCTGTATAAAATAGATGACACGATCAGTTTTTCCTTTTTATCCTCATAGAATACTTCATTCTCTTTAACTATTTATATTTATTCAGAATGTATTTTTCTTTTATTGCCACAGGCATGAGAGAACCTCTGCTTTGTTCTTATTACCTAGAGAAATCTGTCTTCTTCCATCTCTTTGTAGTCTGTTTTCATCAGAAAGCATCTACTTTGAGAAGTATTTTCTTTACCTGAGTTACATTATTGAATTTCTTTTTTTTTTTATGATTTCATATGGATATTAGACCCTATAGCTTCAATTCTTTGGTAATAGGCTTAGGACTCTTGATAACATGAAATTTATCATAAAAATAAGTTATGTAGAGTTGAACAATATGGAAAATTTTTCTAATCCATGGGTTTGCAGCTCTTAACATGCATTTTTTAAGCAAAAAATAGATAAACGTAGATATGAAAGCAACCGAGACAGATGCCGCTGATGCTGACAAGGAAAAACAAAAAAGGAATGAAAGACTGCAGTTTGTTTATTACAGTATGAAATGCCAACTACAAACTACAGGAGTTCCTAAAAGGAAATCTTAACAGTGGATACTTACTAGTACAAGAAAATTCAGGCTAGATGGAAAAGAAAAGCTTCACAGATATGGGAATAACCAAAGGATGAATTAAACTACAAAGGGATGTGATCAGTGTCACTAGAGACAAAGTATCTAAGTTTCAACTTAATGTCTTGAAGATAGGAATAATGAAATCAGTTTGTCATAAACTAGCAGGAATACATGAATGACCTACAAGAAATCCGTTATCGCAATTATTCTCTGGTTTTGTGCCATCCTATGTGGCACAAGTATTTTTGTATTGAATTAAGTCTGCACCTGTCATACCCTGACCCTTTTCACCTTCAGCCTACTTTCTGAATTCAATTCGAATTAAAACTTTAGTGCCTTTTGGTGGAGAGATTCGTGACTAACAGGAAAAGAAAAAAAAAAAAACTGAGTATTTGGGACCTCAGAAGAAAGGCATTTGGTTCTCTTTTTGTCCCCTTCATCACAGTCATGAAGAGTACCACTTTACCATCTGGTAGGAAATAAAAGAGAACCTTAGGGTCTTGTTTTCTAAGTTGGGAATCAAGTCATTTGAGTTGGCAAATCTCAGTGAACAGTTACAAGTTTACAAGTACTGACCTCAGGCATTTTTGTGTCCATGTTGCCTGCATTTGGACCGCAGTTAACATACGTCATTGCTAGAGACGGAGCACTGTTTGACAGCTTGCACAAAGAAGAGAAATCGACAGAACTCCACGTTTCTGCTTCCAGATCTCTTGTTCAATATAGCTATCTGTTTAAAAAGTAAAATTATTAGGGCTATTATGACATGTTCATCTGATTTCATGATTTTTTGACTTGTGCAGGGCAGGAGTTACAGGTAGAGAAGGGGGAGATGAGGAAGGGGGTTAAAAGGGGAGGAAAAGGAGCAGCATGAGGAAGAGGTATGACATACTCTGTGAATGCCTTGTAATTCTGACTGAAACCTGAGTTTTGGTATCACTGGACTAGTGGGACATGTTGTGAATTGTCATTTTGTCAGTCATGCTGATTAGTTTGGAGTCTTTCTAGGGAGCAAGTCATTAGCTGTTTGTGAAGAATAGAGAAGATAACACTGTGTGCTTACTTTTGTTGTTGTTAGGGACTATCACATGTAATATTCATGTTACCGAACCCAAGTTCAGCTGCCCATTACCTGGAAGATCACCACTCAAGAGACAAGTTTTGTTTGGAAAGGAATTTGAAATTTATTCAGGAAGCCAGTAACCTAAGGAGAAGGTAGACTCTTGTCCAAAAGCCAACTCAAAGGTTTCTGCCTGGCCCGAGGGCGTTTAAAGACATTTAGGGTAGTTAATCAGCAAAGGGAGTGCAGTGGCCTGCAACATTTCTTGATTACATGCAGACTCGATGATGCCAGCTATAAAAGTTATCTCGGTGAGAGAGTGTTGTGCAAGGGGTCCAATTCTTATTTCGTGATGTGCCAGAGTACTCTATTCTTTCTGCAAAGGAGGTCAAGGTCTACAGATGCACAAAGCGAGGTGGTAAAGTCATATGTGTGATTTAAAAAAGAAAAACATTTTGCTAAAGAACTGCTGGGCTAATCAGAAGGCCGAAGCGGCTTCAGACAGACTTGTTGTTTTCTATGGCCTAGGAAAATTCTGTTCCTTCACTCCTTAAGGCCAGTGGTCTGCAAATCTCAAAGAAAGTGAATTAGTTATGTTATAGATCAAGGACCCTGAGGTCAACAGGTAAGGAGTGTGTTAACTTGAAGCAGGTTAACCTTTAAGACCAGCCAGAGTGCTGTTCCACTCACAGCACCCTTTGGAGCTAGACATTATTGTCTCCATTTGCCATTGAAGAGATTAAAGCAATGAGAGGTTGAGTAACTGCCCAGGTTCATACAGCTAATCTGTAGTAGACCTGAGACTCAAATCCAGACATCATGTTATCAAAGCTACATGACTGGTCACTCCGTAAGGAGTAGTGGGAGTAAAATATTCGGAGGGAGGAACTGAATGTAGATCAGATGTCATTGCTCATCTTTTGTTTTCCCAGGTCTCTTTGCAAGGAAGTAGACCAGCAGCTGCAATCAGCTGCAGTCCTATCACACCTTCATGATGTTTCCCTTGACCAGAAATGCACTAAGAAGGTTCAAGATTCGAAGCATTCAACAAATTAGACAAAGCCATGAAAAACACTCACCAGATTTTCATGACAAATATGGTAATATTGTGCTGGCCAGTGGAAGCGCTTTCTGTGTTTTTGCATGGGTGTTTACAGCCACACAGATTGGAATAGAATGGAACCTGTCTCCTGTTGGCAGAGTCACCCCAGAAGAGTGGAATGATAAATAACCATCCAAGTTACTGTAATACAAAATTGTTCCCAAGTCGACTTGTTGTTTAAGCACTCTGCTTCTCATTAAAATATAGCATAATTAAAGAAATAAAATACATTTGAAACCTTTAAAAAGTCATTGAAAATCATCATTATACTGCCTAGAAGCAAGGTAGCAGCAGTCGGTATAGATTGTAGGAGGTTATGAATAATAAATATTTGAAAGTGGAATTAATAAAGCATATATTCTTCTGGCTTAATGATTTACACTAGGTATCCTTCAGTGGATGTACGCACATATGTATCTTACAAATTAGTTTAATTATTTGGCAAATTCTATTGAATCTTTCTTGAAAACATATTCATAATCTGACCATTTTTCACATCCTTCATCTTTCCCACCATGATCCGAACCACCATACTCTCACTGGGGTTATTATAAAAACTTTCTAGCCAGTCTCATAGCTTCTACACATGATGGCCCCTGCCAAACCTGCACCTTCTACCCCACCACACGCAATATTTTTAACACAGCAGACACACTGATCATTTTAAAACATTAGTGATATCATTCCTCTTTTCAAAACCCAGTGACTCCCTATTTCACTCCGGAGTTAAAGCAAAAGTCTTCTGAAGGATACACAGACCCCTTGGATGCTGCACTGGTCAGTTTTACCCCTGCATCAGGACTTTTCCATTTGCTCTTTTCTCTGCTTGGAATGTACTTCCTGCGGATCTTGTATGACTCATTTCATCATACTTTCAGGGTTTCATTCGTATGTCTTCTTTTCACAGGAGACCTCTGACTACCCTTTTTAAAGTTGCAACCTTTTTAAAATTGCAACTTAGATTGGTCTTTGTCCTGTTTCCTTGCTTTATTTTTCTCCATAGCAATTACCATCATCTGACATAAGATATATTTTGTTTACTGTCTTTGTGCAAAACTCCATAAAAGCATAGTTTGGAAACTGGGTTTTTCATGACTTTATCCGTATAACAGGGCCTGATAGATTAGACTTTCGGTAATTATTGGTTGAATTTATGAATATTAGCCTGAAAACAATGAATTTGTTTACCACTCTGGGTTTGCAATGATTATTGGAGAGTGTATTGGTTATCTATTGCTATTTTATAAATTATCCTAAAACTCGGTGACTTAAAACAACAAACATTTATTATCTCATAGTTTCTGTGTGTCAAGAATCTCAGTATGACTTAGCTGGATGTGTCTGGCTCAGGTTCTCTCACTTCTGTAATCAGAGTGTCAGGGCTATAATCATTTCGAGGCATAAATAGGGGAGGATCTATATCCAAACACATATGGCTGCTTACTGGCCTTAGGACCTGGCTGAATGTCTCAGGCTCTGAGTCTGGAGTTCTCTCTTGTCCAGCAAGAGAGTGGACGCAGAATTGAATACGAGAGAGGCTAATGTCCAGGAGGAGACGAGCCCCAAACACGGGTTTCATCTCTGTATTTATTGAGCTCACAAGATATTACCCATGTGGTGAATGTGAAGGAAACAAGATCTTATACATGTGAACATGGAGAAAACAATCAGACAGTAATCATTAACTTGTGTAAGAAGCAGAGAGTCTGGAAGTAAGTGGTGTTTTTGATCAAACTACAATAGTATAATTTCCTGCAGGTTATATAACAAGTTACTCGTGATCCCATTATGATATCTTGCTAGCTAACCTCTGGGGCTTTTGCCCCGTGCTGGCGGCTTTCCACCCTAAGCTTTTTTCTAACCCATTTATGTAAGTAGAACCTATTTCTGCACTGCTGATTATTGGCTGGAGACATCGTTTCCTTTTGTGTGGGTCTTTCCCTAGGGCAGCTTACAGTGTAACAGAGTAAGAGAGACAGAAGCCCTGTTCTTTTGTAACCTGATCTTGCAAGTGACATTCCATAACCTCTATCATACTTTTTGTTCACTAGAAGTGAGACACTAAATCAAGGCTATAAAAAAATGGGAGGGGACTATGCAAGGGCATGATTACCTCAAGGCAGGGATCTTTGGAGGCTGCATACTATAGTTGACAATGGAGACCATCTTCTCCTGGATGACTAACCTCAAGATAAATATATTGTTTCTGAAGTTCAAGTATACGTTATTACTATTATTCTGTAGAAAAAGGACATTATGTGTTCCTTCCCAGTTTTACTATATGAGAATTCCTCTAGGGTCCTTCCTAGGTGTAGAATTGGTAGTTCTTAGGGAATGCTTTTTTAGCTTTATCAGTATTGCTGGATTATTTCCCGAAGTGGATAAATAGTTTACAATCTCACCAGTAATGTATACAGCTTCCTTTTGTTAATCCAAACTCACTCTTAAGACTTATCATACATTATAATTTTCACTGCTTTGCTGAGTGTGAAATAGTAGCTCATATTTTAATTTGCATTTCCTCAATCTAATTACTGGTGAGGTCCAACATTGTGTGTGCATGTGTGTGTGTTGTGTATGTTGTATGTGTGGCTTTTCTGTTTCTTTTTCCATTTTTCTTTTTTTATATAATTAAAAAAAATTGTTAATGTTTATTCTTGAGAGAGAAATAAACAGACCATAAGCAGGGGAGGGGCAGAGCAAGAGAGGGACACAGAATCTGAAGCAGGCTCCAGGCTCTAGGCTCTGAGCTGTCAGCACAGAGCCTGACGTGGGGCTCGAACTCACAAGCTATGAAATCATGACCTGAGCTGAAGTCAGGTGCTTAACTGACTGAGCCACCCAGGTGCCCCTCTTTCTCCATTTTTCTATTCAGTTGTTTGTCTTGATCACTTTGTAGAAGTTTTTAAATAAATTCTCCATACTAATTCTATCAGTCAGGGTTTAATCAGAGAGACCGAACCAGTGTAAGTCATATAGAATATCAGATTAATTATGGGAATTAGAACTGATGCAATGGTGAGAGCTAGTGGAGGCTGTTGCCTCGCCATTTGATAATAAGTTCTCAGTAAAGGAGGGAAGCTTGATGTGAAGTAGGGGAGAGCAAAAGGCAACTGAAATTGAAAAGTGATGCATTGGAATCATGACTGTGAACTAGAACCTGGGCACATTTGTCACTGCCTGTAACTAAGATGATGGGGATGACTTCTGGGAGAAGTCAGTGCCCTTCATGGTGTCAGTACACATTCACCTGCCCCCGTTCTCAAAAAAGCTGAAAAACTGGAAGAAGTTTAAATAGCTATAGGCCCTGGGGCTGTTCCTTATCAGTAAAGCAAGCCAGAAGATCAGCAATGGCATACACAACTTGCACAGTGCTCCGTGTTTTATGCCTGCCTTCCAAGGACAAAATGCTTGCTATTTTATGTCTGCCATCCTTATATATTTCTCCCTTGTGGTTAACCCTAACCTGAAACCGCAGAGGGAAGGAATTCTGGAGAAAGTAGTTGAAGCCTAGCCAAGTTGACACTTAAAAAGGCCACAGTAGTCTACCCCTTGTCCATTTGACGTAAGTGCACATCTTTCCCAACCATATCTATATTTCAAGTAAAGACAACAAAAATAATGCTTTTACCTAACATGATGCAACTTTCCCTTATAAAACCAATACATTAGCCCTGTCTCTAAAAGAGGATATGAAGTCCCTCTACCTATGGCAGGGTGACACTGTCAACTTCCAGTTTAATGGAACCATTACTGTGATCCCTAGTAGAAGCCTAAGACTTCTAGACCAGCAAAACCCAAAGTTATGGAAATGAATATTTTTCTAGTAGATCACTAGAGGTAATTGTGGAGGACCCTCTCATCTCCACCTCTTGATTCCCAGTCCTGAAATTCCCAGCTCTGGGAAAATAGCACCATATATTGGTTATTTAGAGCATGGGAGACATTACGTCAGCCTGGCAAGGCAGTGTTATCCAGCTGTTGCTATAACGAGTACTTCAAAAGGTGGTTGCAGCATTCTATCTATCAGTGATGGGAAACATAGTAAGATCAGTGAATTCCATAAACATGAATTCACTTATGTATTCAGTTTTCTATAAAGTAAGTTTCTTGGTCAGAATCAGTGCTTTGAACCAAGGTACTAAATAAGGCATTTAGCAAGTTCATGGATGATGATGGCATTCACAGAAAAGTTGCAGGGAAAGAAGGTAAATCTACATTGTCAGTTAAGTGTCCGCTAAAGTGGTAATAAATCACTGCCTTTTCCATGATTGAAGTGGCCCAATGGAGGAGGGAAGATGGCAGCGTAGGAGGACGCTGGGCTCACCGCGCGTCCTGCTGATCACTTAGATTCCACCTACACCTGCCTAAATAACCCAGAAAACGGCCAGAGGATTAGCAGAATGGAGTCGCTGAAGCCAAGTGCAGGCGAGAGGCCCACGGAAGAGGGTAGGAAGGGCGGCGTGGCGGTGCGTGCTCCACGGACTGGTGGGAGGGAGCCGGGGCGGAGGGGCGGCTCGCCGGCCAAGCAGAGCCCCCGAGTCTGGCTTGCAAAAGCGGAGGGGCCTGACGGACTGTGTTCCGACAGCAAGCGCGACTTAGCGCCTGGGAGGTCATAAGTTAACAGCTCTGCTCGGAAAGCGGGAAGGCTGGAGGACAAAGGGAGGGAGAGCTGCTGAGCCCCTGGACGACAGAGCTCAGTTTGGTGGGGAACAAAGGCGCTCGGCAGCGCCATCTCCCCCGCCCATCCCCCAGCCAAAATCCCAAAGGGAACCAGTTCCTGCCAGGGAACTTGCTCACTCCGCTCAAACACCCAACTCTGTGCTTCTGCGGAGCCAAACCTCCGGCAGCGGATCTGACTCCCTCCCGTTGCCACAGGGCCCCTCCTGAAGTGGATCACCTAAGGAGAAGTGAGCTAAGCCTGCCCCTCCTGCCCCCGTGCACCTTGCCTACCCACCCCCGCTAATACGCCAGATCCCCAGCATCACAAGCCTGGCAGTGTGCAAGTAGCCCAGACGGGCCACGCCACCCCACAGTGAATCCTGCCCCTAGGAGAGGGGAAGAGAAGGCACACACCAGTCTGACTGTGGCCCCAGTGGTGGGCTGGGGGCAGACATCAGGGCGGACTGCGGCCCCGCCCACCAACTCCAGTTATACACCACAGCACAGGGGAAGTGCCCTGCAGGTCCTCACCACACCAGGGACTATCCAAAATGACCAAGCGGAAGAATTCCCCTCAGAAGAATCTCCAGGAAATAACAACAGCTAATGAACTGATCAAAAAGGATTTAAATAATATAACAGAAAGTGAATTTAGAATAATAGTCATAAAACTAATCGCTGGGCTTGAAAACAGTATAGAGGACAGCAGAGAATCTCTTGCTACAGACATCAAGGGACTAAGGAACAGTCACGAGGAGCTGAAAAACGCTTTAAATGAAATGCAAAACAAAATGGAAACCACCACGGCTCGGATGGAAGAGGCAGAGGAGAGAATAGGTGAACTAGAAGATAAAGTTATGGAAAAAGAGGAAGCTGAGAAAAAGATAAAAAAATCCAGGAGTATGAGGGGAAAATTAGAGAACTAAGTGATACACTAAAAAGAAATAATATACGCATAATTGGTATCCCAGAGGAGGAAGAGAGAGGGAAAGGTGCTGAAGGGGTACTTGAAGAAATAATAGCTGAGAACTTCCCTGAACTGGGGAAGGAAAAAGGCATTGAAATCCAAGAGGCACGGAGAACTCCCTTCAGACGTAACTTGAATCGATCTTCTGCACGACATATCATAGTGAAACTGGCAAAATACAAGGATAAAGAGAAAATTCTGAAAGCAGCAAGGGGTAAACGTGCCCTCACATATAAAGGGAGACCTATAAGACTCGTGACTGATCTCTCTTTTGAAACTTGGCAGGCCAGAAAGAATTGGCACGAGATTTTCAGGGTGCTAGACAGCAAAAATATGCAGCCGAGACTCCTTTATCCAGCAAGTCTGTCATTTAGAATAGAAGGAGAGATAAAGGTCTTCCCAAACAAACAAAAACTGAAGGAATTTGTCACCACTAAACCAGCCCTACAAGAGATCCTAAGGGGGACCCTGTGAGACAAAGTACCAGAGACATCACTACAAGCATAAAACATACAGACATCACAATGACTCTAAACCCGTATCTTTCTATAATAACACTGAATGTAAATGGATTAAATGCGCCAACCAAAAGACATAGGGTATCAGAATGGATAAAAAAACAAGACCCATCTATTTGCTGTCTACAAGAGACTCATTTTAGACCTGAGGACACCTTTAGATTCAGAGTGAGGGGATGGAGAACTATTTATCATGCTACTGGAAGCCAAAAGAAAGCTGGAGTAGCCATACTTATATCAGACAAACTAGACTTTAAATTAAAGGCTGTAACAAGAGATGAAGAAGGACATTATATAATAGTTACAGGGTCTATCCATCAGGAAGAGCTAACAATTATAAATATCTATGCACCGAATACCGGAGCCCCCAAATATATAAAACAATCACTCAAAAACATAAGCAACCTTATTGATAAGAATGTGGTAATTGCAGGGGACTTTAACACCCCACTTACAGAAATGGATAGATCATCTAGACACACGGTCAATAAAGAAACAAGGGCCCTGAATGAGACATTGGATCAGATGGACTTGACAGATATATTTAGAACTCTGCATCCCAAAGCAACAGAATATACTTTCTTCTCGAGTGCACATGGAACATTCTCCAAGATAGATCATATACTGGGTCACAAAACAGCCCTTCATAAGTTTACAAGAATTGAAATTATACCATGCATACTTTCAGACCAAATGCTATGAAGCTTGAAATCAACCACAGAAAAAAGTCTGGAAAACCTCCAAAAGCATGGAGGTTAAAGAACACCCTACTAACGAATGAGTGGGTCAACCAGGCAATTAGAGAAGAAATTAAAAAATATATGGAAACAAACGAAAATGAAAATACAACAATCCAAACGCTTTGGGATGCAGCGAAGGCAGTCCTGAGAGGAAAATACATTGCAATCCAGGCCTATCTCAAGAAACAAGAAAAATCCCAAATACAAAATCTAACAGCACACCTAAAGGAAATAGAAGCAGAACAGCAAAGGCAGCCTAAACCCAGCAGAAGAAGAGAAATAATAAAGATCAGAGCAGAAATAAACAATATAGAATCCTAAAAAACTGTAGAGCAGATCAACGAAACCAAGAGTTAGTTTTTTGAAAAAATAAACAAAATTGACAAACCTCTAGCCAGGCTTCTCAAAAAGAAAAGGGAGATGACCCAAATAGATAAAATCATGAATGAAAATGGAATTATTACAACCAATCCCTCAGAGATACAAACAATTACCAGGGAATACTATGAAAAATTATATGCCAACAAATTGGACAACCTGGAAGAAATGGACAAATTCCTGAACACCCACACTCTTCCAAAACTCAATCAGGAGGAAATAGAAAGCTTGAACAGGCCCATAACCAGCAAAGAAATTGAATCGGTTATCAAAAATCTCCCAACAAATAAGAGTCCAGGACCAGATGGCTTCCCAGGGGAGTTCTACCAGACGTTTAAAGCAGAGATAATACCTATCCTTCTCAAGCTATTCCAAGAAATAGAAAGGGAAGGAAAACTTCCAGACTCATTCTATGAAGCCAGTATTACTTTGATTCCTAAACCAGACAGAGACCCAGTAAAAAAAGAGAACTACCAGCCAATATCCCTGATGAATATGGATGCAAAAATTCTCAATAAGATACTAGCAAATTGAATTCAACGGCATATAAAAAGAATTATTCACCATGATCAAGTGGGATTCATTCCTGGGATGCAGGGCTGGTTCAACATTCGCAAATCAATCAACGTGATACATCACATTAACAAAAAAAAAGAGAAGAACCATATGATCCTGTCAATCGATGCAGAAAAGGCCTTTGACAAAATCCAGCACCCTTTCTTAAAAAAACCCTTGAGAAAGTCGGGATAGAAGGAACATACTTAAAGATCATAAAAGCCATTTATGAAAAGCCCACAGCTAACATCATCCTCAACGGGGAAAAACTGAGAGCTTTTTCCCTGAGATCAGGAACACGACAGGGATGCCCACTCTCACCGCTGTTGTTTAACATAGTGCTGGAAGTTCTAGCATCAGCAATCAGACAACAAAAGGAAATCAAAGGCATCACAATTGGCAAAGATGAAGTCAAGCTTTCGGTTTTTGCAGATGACATGATATTATACATGGAAAACCTGATAGACTCCACCAAAAGTCTGCTAGAACTGATACATGAATTCAGCAAAGTTGCAGGATACAAAATCAATGTACAGAAATCAGTTGCATTCTTATACACTAACAATGAAGCAACAGAAAGACAAAGAAACTGATCCCATTCACAATTGCACCAAGAAGCATAAAATACCTAGGAATAAATCTAACCAAAGATGTAAAGGATCTGTATGCTGAAAACTATAGAAAGCTTATGAAGGTCATTGAAGAAGATTTAAAGAAATGGAAAGACATTCCCTGCTCATGGATTGGAAAAATAAATATTGTCAAAATGTCAATACTAACCAAAGCTATCTACACGTTCAATGCAATCCCAATCAAAATTGCACCAGCATTCTTCTCAAAACTAGAACAAGCAATCCTAAAATTCATATGGAACCACAAAAGGCCCCAAATAGCCAAAGGAATTTTGAAGAAGAAGACCAAAGCAGGAGGCATCACAATCCCAGACTTTAGCCTCTACTACAAAGCTGTCATCATCAAGACAGCATGGTATTGGCACAAAAACAGACACACAGACCAATGGAATAGAATAGAAACCCCAGAACTAGACCCACAAACGTATGGCCAACTCATCTTTGACAAAGCAGGAAAGAACATCCAATGGAAAAAAGACAGCCTCTTTAACAAATGGTGCTGGGAGAACTGGACAGCAACATGCAGAAGGTTGAAACTAGACCACTTTCTCACACCATTCACAAAAATAAACTCAAAATGGATAAAGGACCTGAATGTGAGACAGGAAACCATCAAAACCCTAGAGGAAAAAGCAGGAAAAGACCTCTCTGACCTCAGCCGTAGCAATCTCTTACTCGACACATCCCCAAAGGCAAGGGAATTAAAAGCAAAAGTGAATTACTGGGATCTTATGAAGATAAAAAGCTTCTGCACAGCAAAGGAAACAACCAACAAAACTAAAAGGCAACCAACGGAATGGGAAAAGATATTTGCAAATGACATATCGGACAAAGGGCTAGTATCCAAAATCTATAAAGAGCTCACCAAACTCCACACCCGAAAAACAAATAACCCAGTGAAGAAATGGGCAGAAAACATGAATAGACACTTCTCTAAAGAAGACATCCGGATGGCCAACAGGCACATGAAAAGATGTTCAGCGTCGCTCCTTATCAGGGAAATACAAATCAAAACCACACTCAGGTATCACCTCACGCCAGTCAGAGTGGCCAAAATGAACAAATCAGGAGACTATAGATGCTGGAGAGGATGTGGAGAAACGGGAACCCTCTTGCACTGTTGGTGGGAATGCAAATTGGTGCAGCCGCTCTGGAAAGCAGTGTGGAGGTTCCTCAGAAAATTAAAAATAGACCTACCCTATGACCCAGCAATAGCACTGCTAGGAATTTACCCAAGGGATACAGGAGTCCTGATGCATAGGGGCACTTGTACCCCAATATTCATAGCAGCACTCTCAACAATAGCCAAATTATGGAAAGAGCCTAAATGTCCATCAACTGATGAATGGATAAAGAAATTGTGGTTTATATACACAATGGAATACTACGTGGCAATGAGAAAAAATGAAATATGGCCTTTTGTAGCAACGTGGATGGAACTGGAGAGTGTGATGCTAAGTGAAATAAGCCATACAGAGAAAGACAGATACCATATGGTTTCACTCTTATGTGGATCCTGAGAAACTTAACAGGAACCCACGGGGGAGGGGAAGGAAAAAAAAAAAGGGGGTTAGGGTGGGAGAGAGCCAAAGCATAAGAGACTGTTAAAAACTGAGAACAAACTGAGGGTTGATGGGGGGTGGCAGGGAGGGGAGGGTGGGTGATGGGTATTGAGGAGGGCACCTTTTGGGATGAGCACTGGGTGTTGTATGGAAACCAATTTGACAATAAATTTCATATATTAAAAAAAAAAAAAAGTGGCCCAATGAAGTCAACCTTGCACTGATGGCTGATTCCCTACCCCTCCCCCACTTCAGCACCCAAGGAATGGTGCTAAATCTAGGTGCAGAGGTGGCCTGTCTGTTGGTAGATTGGGTGTACTCACTGGTTCCTGTAGCCATACTAGTCTTGATAAGTGTAAGTCCACATTGGGAGGCCACACATAGTCATCTCTGCTGTCATGGTCACTTTGTGTCAGAACCATTGAGAAAGGCATGTGGTGGCTGAGAAAGTAATAGCCATAAAATGGGTCATCTTGTCCGTCTGATTATTAAGATAATACTCTGCTGACTATCCTTTCGATGAGTATTTATATGGGAACTGAATATCATTTCACTCTATGACCGTTTAGAGAAGTCTGTTCACATAATCCACTCCTAAACTTGCTGTCACCAGTTTTCTAAGTGTTCCTTTTAATTCCTGATCAGCCTGTCAAGCTATTAACTGATCTCCGTGACTTAGTACAGAATTGTACCTCTGGTAATTTCTCCTTCCAGGCAAAATGATCAACTATGTATGCTACTTAAAGTACTGCCTACCAGGAAGATTTCCAGTCTTCTTCAGTACCTGCTTGGGATTAAACTGTATTGCCAAAGCCCTCCACTTTCGGTTATGGCCAGCTTATTTTGCAGAACCAGATTTGAAATTCTTTCTTCCTAGGTCCACTGGTAATTGGAAACTCCACATAGGACCATCGATTTACATACCTGTATACCCTAAGTTCAGAATGAATGAAACTTTCCCAAACACACGACTTGTAAACAGTGGTGTCAGAAGCCAAACTTCAGACCTGTTCTTTTACTTTCAAGTTAACACTGTTAGTCTTTTTTTTCAGGTATACAGGTTGGAAATTTTGGAAAGATTCAAGCTGAAACTAGAGAAGATAGGGAGCAAATAACAGATTGTTGTGAAAACCTTGGGAGTGAAAAACATTATGAAGAGAGTAGATCAATAAGGAAGTAGAGTTAAGGAATGCATGTGGCACGTAATGAGTATTTTTTAAAATGGCAGTTACTTTCTTTAGCTTCACCCTGAATATTTTATTATTTGAAATGAGGGTTAAAGCCTACCTCTTCAGGTTTATATACATATATATAAGCCTGTGTGTGTGTGTGTGTGTGTGTGTGTGTGTGTGTGTGTGTGAGATGTATGTATGTGTAAAGAGACTGCATGTGTATACATCTCTCTATATATATTTATATATATATTAAATATATATATAAATATATATATTTATATATAAATAAATATAACTAAATACATATATAGATAGATATAAAGATTTATATATATAGATTATATATATTATAGATTATGTATATTTTATAAATATAGATTTATAGATTTATATATAAATAAATATAAATAAATAAATATATAGATATAAATAATATATAATATATAGATAATATAATAATACATATATGTATATAGATACAGGCATAGACATATACACAAACCTATAGAGAGAATATATACACATACATATCCATGTGTATTTTTTAAGAATACAAGTATTTTAAGGAATGTATATATACATATATATACTTAAAAATATTGTGGTATTAAAATTTGTGGCCACTGGTTTCTTATAATACAATTTAAATTTTTTTTTTTTAACGTTTATTTATTTTTGAGACAGAGAGAGACACCGCATGAACGGGGGAGGGGCAGAGAGAGAGGGAAACACAGAATCAGAAGCAGGCTCCAGGCTCCGAGCCATCAGCCCAGAGCCCGACGCGGGGCTCGAACTCGCGGACTGCGAGATCGTGACCTGAGCTGAAGTCGGACGGCCAACCGACTGAGCCACCCAGGCGCCCCCTTATAATACGATTTAGATATTGAATCTTTTACTGCTTCTAACCTTTCTCACTGGTTATTATATTTTGATCATATGTAAAACATTGGAGGCAAGCCATGTTGCTGTTCTCCATGTGCCTTAAAGCAAATTTTGGATGCATTTATAAAATTACAGCCACAACATAGTCCTTACATTGTCTCATGCCCTTCTTGGAAAATTACATTATTATATATTATCATTATAAGGAAAATATTACTTGGCAGTTATTGAATACATTTGCTTGCTGTCAGCAGAGTTGGATAACTTTGTTTTGATACATATTCTCCCTTTATTTGGAAAGACTGAGCTGCCAGGGCTATATTCTGCTATTAGGCTGTAAATAAGCATGAATAAGTGAAGAATGAATAATTGTTTTCCATATCTATGTGCTGTTACAGCTGTTAAATTATTGGATTTTTTTTCATTTGAAATTATACTAATCCTGTAAAGTCTGTAAGCTGGTCATGTATCTTGCTGAATAGATATATGCCCGTGATTAGCCATGGATTGGCTAAGTGACATTGAAGTATATAAAATGAAGATGAGGGGCGCCTGGGTGGCTCAGTCGGTTACGTGTCCAACTCTTGGTTTTGGTTCAGGTTATGATCTCATGGTTCTTGAGTTTGAGCTCTGCATCTGGCTCTGCACTGACAGCACAGAGCCTGCTTGGGATTCCTCTCTCCCTGTCTCTCCACCCCTCCTTGGCTTGTGCCCTATTTCTCTCTCTCTCTCTCTCTCTCTCCCTCCCTCCCTCCCTCCCTCAAAAAATAAATATGTAAACATAATTAAAAAAATTTTTTAATGAAGATGAAATAGAGTTCACATCTCTCTGTTTTGGTGTACTGCTCCATTAGGAATTTCACTGACTTCCTAAGAAAAGACAATCTTGATCTTATCCCAAGTGGTGATGGTGTGTTGATAAATACATGCTGTGGATGCATGCCAATTATTGAGAAGATTGGTAAGTAAGAGTCAGGCTGGAGAATAGGGCTAAAGGGGTGATATGTTTGATCAGTCTAATTATATGCACCACTTAATAGGATTTGAATATGAGGTCCACTGCTTGTTAGTTCTTGCTTCATAACACAACCTTACAGATAATAACAATGACAAGTATCTAAAAAAACTGCTAAATTCTGGTTTCAGTTATAAGCCATGAATAAAGAGCTATCTCTGTGTCAGTTTTCCCCTGCTCCTTAACTGATTTAGCAGATGCACTGTGTTCTGTCTTTAAAGATGTGATGCAAGAAAAGTGAACTAGATCGCAAGCCAGCTATTAGTACCCATTGTTAAAACATTGAAACAATGAATTCAGCCCTTTTAAGAGAAGTTTCAGCTAATTTTGGAAGTTGTTTAAGTATCATGATAGTCCCTCATTTGTTACCAGTATAGAAAAGTGCATGGATGGACAACATGCATCTTCAAAGCTTTCATGTTTTTTGGTAACAGCAGTTGCTTTCCTGGAAGGGGATGACATTAATTTGAGCAGTATCTCTTATTTTCCAATAACCTTTTACATGACAAAAAAATCTGCAAGTTCATTTTCTTCCCCTATCTGGAAACCATAGAAACCAATGTGAAATTATAGCTAAGAAGTTCGTCACTGGGCTATCTCAAGCTGATCTCCATGGAAACATTTCACATTTTCTTGAAATGAAAGATCTTCCAATCAGGCACACAACCATAACTGATGGCTGTCTGACAAATATAACAACAACAACAAAGAAGTAGACAGATATTTTATTAGCTAACACATGCAGGAGAGTTTTAACACCACTTCATAAATGAGAACATTTAAATTGTAAGCATGATGCCAACTACAGAAATAAACATACAGTTTTGAAAACAACGTTCTGTCACTCTTTTTAAATGGTATCCTTTCTAGATTTTTGCATTAAAGGCAACTTCCGAAAATAGTGTGGACTTTGAATTCAGAAAGATCTATATTCAGAATCTAGTTCTGCCCCTTAGCTATCTGGCTCATTACTCCCATTTTCTTATTGTAAAGTTGAGGGAAATCATGCCTGATTTAGATTATTTGCAGATTAAATTGAGTTAAGTTAAATTCTTATTAATAAGCAATCATAAATTTTTACCTGGTAAAATGAATAAATGAGTGATGGAGGTATCGAGGAGGTAGAGGATTTCAAGCCTTTAATAAATGGTTAAATGATAGTACTGTTCTAGGTGGCATACTAAATATGAATGCTGCATTCTCTAATATCAAGAATTCTGTTAGTTAATCTCGGTAATACAAAGACTGTTCCCAGTTCAAATCTTGGATAATTTCCAAAAGTTCATTTTTGAGATTGTTGCTTGGAACTTAGGTCACATGAACAGGGTGGGTGGAGGAGGGGCTTCATCCCTCCTGTTGTAGGAATGACCTCTAAAACAGGCCTGTAACATAAAAATATTATTTTCAAAATCTCTTAAATTATAAAATTATAAATCTTAAATTACATAATCAAAACTAATGACAAAATATAGTTTATAATAAAGTTCAGTATTCACTCAATATAGTTTTCTGTCCATATATAGAGTGTATACAGTAGTACACATTTACCAAGACACGTACATGACTAATGGAATGGTGCAGTAGGCCGACACAGAATGTGAGGACATTCCGTTTTCCTTTTGTGAGAGCAAAGTGAAAACGAGAAACCACTCGGGACCATGGAGAGCTACTGAGCAGAACAGTAGATGGAATGTTCTGTGCTGTGTACATTTGTTTATCTTCTATTTGTCTCTGTCATCTGTATGTTTTAGTCTCTTAGTTTCTCCCAACTCTTCTCTCTGTTTGCCTTCCTTCAGTTCCTGTCCTTCTTTTTCTCCAAGCCTAATGTAATTGAACGTTTTTAAGTTAAACACACACACACACACACACACACACACACATATACACATATATATCATATATATACATATATATCATATATATACATATATATATCATATATACACACATATTACATATATACACATATATATATATGATATGACTCTATATTGCCATCAGAACAATATTAAAATTAAGTACTTGCTAAATGAGGGATATATGACAGATTTCTGTGGGGGTAATCAGAGTTTGATTTTTTTAAAAACTAGAGAAAGTAATAGGAACCTGCATATTTTGTGGGTTAAGTCAGGAATTAGGAGTACTTTAAGCATACATAATTGCATTGATTATAGAATCTCTCAAACTGTTTTTAAGGAAGTAACTAAAGATTAATAAGCTATATGGTAATTTACCTCAAGTGTGTTAAAGAACTATATTGTAAACTTGCTAAGATAGGCTTGCAGTTAAGTCACAATTTGAAGTACATTTTGTTTAGCCAATTGACCTTGTACTCTCAATGAAACACATTCAAATGCTTATATGTATGAGGGACATGTACTAGGAAAAAACTTAGATGCACTCCAATTTCTGTCTTCTTGCTATATACCTACCTCCCTACCTATTAAATAATTTATGAACTTGAGTTTTTAAGCTGTTATTACTGTAGTATTCAAGACATTGCATTATTATTTTTTTAATGTTTATTTATTTTGAGAGAAAGAGTCCCAAGCAGGCCCCTCACTGTCAGTACAGAGTCCAACATGGGGCTTGAACTAAATGAACAATGAGATATGACCTGAGCCAAAACCAAGAGTCAGACGCTTAACCGACTGAGGCACCCAGGCGTCCCAACATTGCATTATTATTACATCACTCGACGTTATGAGAATGGTGGTTAAAGTAATATACTACCCTACCAAAATCTGCTTACCTTGTAAGATCTCTGAATTGTGGTACCAGGAAAATTTTTGCAATTCTGGTAACTTTATAAATTACTCCCAAAGAATCCTGAATAAGGAATTGAAGCTGTTAGCCCCAATGAAATAGGATAAGACTTTGACCATGCACTCATTTCAAAAATGTTACTCATAAATTGTTTTTAAGTAAACCACCCACTTCATATATGTGAAAATTCAGTTTTCAACTTATTTTTGCATTATTTTTATCTGAAATACAGATAAATTTGAGCTGTGCCTGTTATTTTCCTAATGTAACAACATAAAAAAAAAATAAAACCATTGTTGTACTTCATCTTGATGGAATAAACTGGATTGGAGGTTGGCCAGTTGAAGAATCTAACCAACTAAACATACATTTGTTAAATGTTACACAACTTCAAAGTGGTCATTTCTTCAATTATTACCTAAGAAATGAGGAAATTTAGGATGACTGCTTATGTAAAATGAAGCAATACTATTAATAACACCTAAAAGGAAGTTTCCAGGACAATTAGGAGAAGAGGAATTTTATATTCTTCACAACTAATGTATGGCATACAGTTTTTAAGTAGGTTGCTTGGTCTTTACTTCTGTGTCACATGTTTATATAGTCATTTAAGTAATACAGTGTTGGTACAGATTGAGTGTTTGTGTCCCTTCAGAATTCATGTTGAAATTTAATCCCCAGTGTGATGGTATCTGGAGGCAGGACCTTTGGAAGGTGATTAAGTCATAATGGTGAAGTCCTCATAAATGGCATATGTGCCCTAATAAAAGAGATCCCAGAGGACTCACTCACCCTTTCCACCATGTGAGGACACAGCAAGAAAATGGCCACCTATGACCCAGGATGTGGGCTCTCACTAGATGCCGAATCTGCTGGCATCCTGATCTTGAACTTTCTGGCCCCCAGAACTGTGAGAAATAGCCACTCAGTTATGGTATTCTGTTGTTACAGCAGCTCAAATGTAATAAGATAAATATTTTATACTATTTATTCAAAATTAATAACTTATTGTCTTGTGTTATAAATCTTTGGATGCAAGATCATCAATTAGTCTGTGGAATATAATTATTAGAATTTTAAGTAGTTGTAGGGAAGAGAGTGGCAAAATAATAGCATCTTTTATGAATTACTCCCAAATGTGTGCCACATTTTATTTGCATTAGTTAGAACTGTTTTGTAAAGCTTCTTGTCACTGAGCCAGTCTCTCTTCAGAGCTACAGACTTGGTAAGTTTGACTGTGGTTAGTTACATACAGTAAGGCAAGCTAAACAAAGAGATCTAAAATGCAGTCTCAAGAAAATAGAAGTTGATTTCTCTCTGATTTAGTAGTTCAGGGTAGGCAAACAGTCCAGGGCAATAGGTTTCATCCCACAGCAATAACTTCCATAAAATAGTAGCCACAGGAGACACAAGGACAAATAGGAGACATCAATAACAGGAAGGAGAAATACACATTTCTCAAGCCAAAACAAGTTCCTCCTCCTCTCCAAAATAGGATGGTTATAGAAACAGTAAGGTTGTGTGTGTGTGTGTGATTGAAATAACATAAATAGCATAACCAGATTGCAATTAAAACCAGAAGCATTCCAAAGTTACAAAAGTACCTTCCACCTGGGATTTTAAAAATAAATCAATAAACAACTTGTATTAGGGTTATCCAGAAAAGCATATCTCATAGATTATTTTTTATGTATCTATCTATATATCTGTGTCTCCCTTCCTTCTTCCTTCCTTCCTTCCTTCCTTCCTTCCTTCCTTCCTTCCTTCCTTCCTTCCTTCCTTCCTTCTTCCTCCCTCCCTCCTTCCTTCCCTTTCTTCCTTCCTTCCTTTCTTCCTTTCTCCATTCCTTCCTTTCTTCCTCCCTCCTTCCCTCCTTTCCTCCCTTCCTTCCTTCCTCCCTTCCTTCCTTCCTTCCTTCCTTCCTCTGTCTCTCTCTCTCTCTCTCTCTCTCTCTCTCTCTCTGCAGAGAGAGAGGGAAGGAGAGATATATTACAAAGAATAGGTTGGCATTTATGGAGGCTCACAAGTCTCAGGATCTGAAAAGTGAGTCGACATACTGGAGACCCAAGAGAGCTGATGTGTAATTTCAATCTAAGTCTGATATGGAAGTCAGTAGTCTCAAGGCCCAAGAAGAGCAGATGTTTCAGTCTTAATTCAAGGGCCAGAGAAGACTAATAACTCATATCAAACAATCACAAAGAGGAATTCCCTTTTTATTTGCAAAAGGATTAACTTTTTAATTCTTTTCAGGCCTTCAACTGATCGGATGAGGCTTACCCACATTAGGGAGAGCAATCTGCTTTGCTTGGTCTACCACTTCAAATGTTTATCTCATCCTAAACATCCGTACAGACACACCCAGAATAATGATTGACTAAATATCTGGGCACTTTCTGGCCCAGTCAAGTTGACACACAAAATCAGCTGTCACACAACTCTTGGGGTCAAAGAGGAAACCAAAACTTCAGATGTTCTTGTAAATAAAGTTTTATGAGAACACAACATGTCATAATTGATGAAACACAGCTAAATTAGGTACTAGAGGAAAATTTGTAGATTAAATACTTACAACAATAAAAATGAAAAGGGAATTAAACACCTAACTGCTTAGTAAAAGAAACTTTATGAAGAACTATATAAACCAAACAAAGCAGAAGAATTAAACCAGCTCCAAAATTGAAATGTATAACAAAACATTATTAAGAACTAATAAATTAACCCAATAGTGAACTCATTTATTTGAAATTATCATGGGGCGCCTGGGTGGCTCAGTCGGTTAAGCAACCAACTTCGGCTCAGGTCATGATCTCGCAGTCGGTGAGTTTGAGCCCCACGTCGGGCTTTGTGCTGACAGCTCAGAGCCTGGAGCCTGTTTCAGATTCTGTGTCTCCCTCTCTCTGACCCTCCCCTGTTCATGTTCTGTCTCTCCGTCTCAAAAATAAATAAAACGTTAAAAAAAATGAAATTATAATGAAAAACTAATAGTTAACAATATTAATTTTTTAAAAAGTGTAGGGAAAAACATGAATACATAAATTTAGAAATTTTATATATATGGGAAATATGTCATTAGTCTGCATACCTCTATGCAAGCAAATATATATGAAAATCCAGATAAGATGAATAATTGTCTAGCAAAATAGAATTTATCAAAATAAAAATTTATCCTTTAATCCTAAAAGGTAGTCTAAACAGATCAATTATCATGAAATAAATAGGGAAAGTAAGAGATTACTCCAATAATAATAATAATAATAATAATAATAATAATAAAGACTTTGAATGGATCGAGATGAGAATTTTGCCACACTCTGAAGATAAGAAAATCTTCAGTCTATTTACACTATTCTAGAACAGAGAAAATAAGGAAAAATGCAAATTCATATCCGGAATGAAATGGGTGAATTATTAACCCTAAACATAAAAGATTTTACCGAAAATAAAATTACAATCCAATCATATCAACATGGAATATGTGATGCTAGGAATGCAATGTGCAATGATAGTTAAATATCAACAAACACATTTACATAATCTGTTGTATTAATAGAGCTAAAGAGATAAATCATATGCTCATATTCAGATATTTAAGAGTATTTGAAATTTATTGTCCTTAAAGACAAAAATCTGATTTGTGCATGCACGTACACACACACACACACACACACACACACACACACACACACACCATTGCCCTAAAGTTGGTATCTTACCCAATGGGAAAACATTAGAAGCTTTCTGATTAATGTCAGACGTAAGGCAAATATATTTTGTCTTTCTATTACCATTTAGCATTTTTATTAGAGCTATTACTTATAAAAGCAGTCAAACACAAAGGCATAAGAATTAGAAAGTAAGAATTCTATTAGAAAGTAAAGATAGAATTATATATGTGGAAAATCAAAAAAATTGATGGGGAAACTTAAACAGAATTCCAGGGTGATATCAGATTATAAAATCATGAAATCAATATTTAAAAAGATGCTATGAATGAGACAATTCCATTTACAAAAGAAAAATCATAGCATACCTGTATATAAATTTATGTCCAACGAATGTGTGTGTCTATATAAACAAATGAAAGCACATACCATATTCTTAGACAATGTTTTATAGAATTCATTCTTCCGTGCAATAATTTATAACATTAAAGCTTTTCCAAGAAAATATTAATAAGCTAGTTTTCTTTGGAGCTTGGCAAGTTAATTATAAAAGTCATTTAACAGAGCAAATAATAATCAGGACATAGATTCCACAAGCAGTGACTAACTCTATTAAAACATTTTCCAGAGTTTCCATTTCTTAATCACTATGCTATGTGTACAAATGGAAACCAGGCCCGTATAATAGAATAGGTAAGCCATAAATCGATCTTACTGCATATGGAAATTTAGTAGACGATAAAAGCAGCATTTAAACATTGAGGAGAAAATGAACACTTAATATGTAGTGTTGGGATACCTAGTTAACCATAAAGAAAATAGATAAAATTATATGTATTTCTGACACTGTAGACAAGATAAATTCTAACAGAAAATGAAACTATAAAGCAAGAAGGAAACATGGGGGAATTCATTTATAACATGACAGGAAAATTTTCTAAATAGGAGTCGAAATCTAGATGCACTAAGAAAAAATACTGATATATTACATTTAACCGTATTAAGAAATAACTTCCCATTGCAAAAAATCCAAAAAGCAAAGTAAGAAACACAGTGACTAATAGGAAAAAGGTTTGAAAATTGCATCAGTTCAAAGAGTTATTACCTCTAATATATAAAAGCCTTCTGAAGGCAGAGAGATAAAACACAAATGGGCAATGTACAGATAGGAACAGATAGGTCACAGAAAAAGAAATGCAAGTAGCTCTTTATTACATGAAAATGTCCACGACTCTCCATAATAAGAGAAATGTGCTAATTAAAGCTGAACTACTGTTTCTCACCAATCAGATTGGCAAAGGATCCCAA
Source organism: Lynx rufus (assembly GCF_022079265.1). Taxonomy (NCBI): domain Eukaryota; kingdom Metazoa; phylum Chordata; class Mammalia; order Carnivora; family Felidae; genus Lynx; species Lynx rufus. The sequence continues at coordinate 36,200,632 of NW_025814845.1, read as the reverse complement.
AGTGTAACTATATTATGATGAGACTGAAGGAAAACCAGCACTGTCGAACCTTTCTGTTGGGAATACAAAACGGTAAATCTCCCTGGAGGAGAATTTGGCAATATTCTACATTATTCTTTGACCCAGCAATCTCATCTCTAGGTATCTCAGAATGCACCAGCAAATCTATGAAAAAGCATGTGCGCAATGCTGTTAGTGGCAATTCTTCTATAAGAGCAGAAGACTGTAAACAACCAGTTGTCACACTCTGGTGTCTCCATTTCAAAACCTGCCCCTGCCCGTGTATAATTGACTAGATTTGCAGTCTGGGCCTCTACTAACCACATTTCTGTTCGTGCGCTGGCTTCAGTAAGTCTCTGCCTGATGGGGGTGCTGCTGCCAAGGCTGGATCTTGGAAGGGAAAATTAAGGATGCTTAGCCTCCCTGTTTTGCCTCACTTGCTCTGAGTGTCACAACAGCAGCACTTCTTCACTCCAACAAGAATTTGTTCCCCACCGACTTAAATACTGCCTTTATCATGTATTCAATGCTTTTGTCTGGAGCTTGACATGTTGATTATACAATACATTTAGAAGAACAAACAATATCCAAGAAAACCTGAGCTTTTCAATAAGTACTGTTGGACTAACTAGTTAAGCCACAGGAAAAGTAGATGAAACTGATTCCATTTCTGGCACTATTCATAGGATTGATTCCAAATTGTTCTGGGATGTCAATATGTAAAAAAATGAAATGATACAACTCGAAGAAAATCATATAGGTAGTAACTATAGGGAACAACAACCACCTACGACCGGGAAAACAGGGAAAAAGTTGCAATTATTAGATCTTGGAAGCATGAAGAAGCAATAAACAGAACTGAGACCTCGACCTCGGAAGAAGGGGCACTATTTGGCTGGGGGTCCTGCAGACCTGGCATACAGACCTCCAATGAGGGGCGACCAGCAGGCTTGTGCTAGAAGGTACATGTGATAGCATATGTATCTCTCTGTAAGGATCAGCAAAACTCTAAGACAGAATCAACAGCTCCCTTCAAAGAATATTAGGAAACCAACTTATTGCAAAAATTGGAATATATAAAGAAAAGAAGTTAGCATTCATCCTGCTTCTTCCAAATGAATTCTAACAAAGGATAAACGGTGAGAAGTTTCTTTTCATATTATTCTAGGTAATAAAGAATAAAATGAGAATTAGAATATTGCCATTCAAATGGTAGAACAGATCTAAGCAATGATAATTAGTGACTGCTTGCATAACACAAAAAAGAGAAAATCAAACATATATGCCTACTGGTGAAAGTACAAAAACAGCCTATGAATGACTCTTGCCAAAAAAAAAAAAGCGAAGTTAGATATAAATTTAACTATCAATACACAGGAAATAAAGAGGAACATTTTGGGCAGTACCATGGGGCTGCAGTAAGCAAAATTGAGGCTGGAAACCCTTGGGCAAATATCCCATTTCCTCTGCAAGTGGCAAAGAAAGAAAAGGAGTGGATGAGAACTTACGTATAAAACTTGAGACAAAAATACTGTGACGTATGGACCTTCCTCGGGCCTGGATTCAAAGAAACAAAAAATATAGGAGACAATAGGGAAGGAACTTGAACCCTAACTGGGCTTTGTTGATTTTGCAGAATTGCTTTAGATGTGATGATAATATTGGGGTTATGTTAAAAATAAAAGAATGCTCATATTTTCAAGCTATCCCAGAGACATTTGTAAATAAAATACTGCCTAGAGTTTCCTTCAAAATAATCCAGTGCATGTGTTGAAGGTGGATGCATAAATGAAACAACAATGTCTATTTGTCAAAAACTATTAAAACTTAGAATTACATGCATGAGAGTTCATTTTCTTATTACCTCTATTTTTGTATTATATCTTTTTTGAAATTTGCTACAATAAAAATAAATATATTTAGTATATTATTTTTTGTATATTTTGTTAATAATAATAATGACAATGTGCATTTTATTTGAGTACTACAATGTTTTCGTACCCATAAATGCACTTTAAATGCATTATGTCTTTAAATCTCCCCTCAAAACAGGTAATCTTTGTTATTATTCCCATTCGTTTGATTTCAAAGCCTTTACTCTTTCCACTATTTACCTGCCATTCTATCTAGTTAGTGGTAGAAGGTGATAAAAATTTCAGTGGCAAATTTGCCAGTGAATAAGCTTTTAATATTATTATTAAATAATTATTTATTTATAATGGTTAATGTTTATTATTATAATGTCCAGGCACTGTTCTAAGGGTTTTATGTGTATTTATTTGATATTCTTTTTAAATTTTTTTTCTAATTTTTATTTATTTTCGAGAGAGTGTAAATGGGGGAAGGGCAGAGAAAGAGAGAGGGAGACACAGAATCTGAAGCAGGCTCAGAGGTGTCAGCACAGTGCCTGACGTAGGGCTCAAACTCATGGACCGTGAGATTATGACCTGAGCCAAAGTCGGATGCTTAACCGACTGAGCCACCCAGGCTCCCCTATTTACTTGATATTTTTAACCACCCTATGAAGTAGGACATTTATTAGCTGAATGCATTTTTTTTATTCTTGGAAAACTTGCATGATGTGAGAGTCACCTATCCAGAATCTATTTAAGTCATTTCTCTTGTTAGACATATAAATTCTTCCTTTGCTGCTGGTATTAGAAATGATACTATTTTAAGCAGCCTTATACACAAATTTTGAGTCTTCACCTTAGGTATTTTTAAGTAGAGTAACTTTTTGAAGTGTATTTATTTACTTTGAGAGAGAGAGAGAGCGTGAGCCAGCGGAGGGGTGGAGGGAAAGAGGGAGAGAGAGAATCCCAAGCAATCCCCAAAATTCCAAGCTGACGGCACAGAGCTCGATGTGGGGCTTGAAATCATGAAACGTGAGATCCTGACCTGAGCCAAAATCAAGAGTCAGACCCTTAACCAGCTGAGCCACCCAGGTGCCCCAATTTTTAAGTAGAGTCTTACAAGAGAAATTAACTAGGTATAACCATTCTTAAACTTTGATATATATGATCCAAAATGCTGTTTAGAAAAATCTTGCCAGCTTCCACCAGTTGTACCAGTTAGCATTATATGGAGTTCAGTATACTTTACTCTTTCTTAGTAATCCGATCTTTAAGAAGCAAGATTGAAAACTGAGAGGTGAAGGACGCCTGGCTAGTTCAGTCAGTAGAGCATGAGACTCTTGATCTGGGGGTTGTAAGTTCAAGCCCCACGTTGGGTGTAGAGATTATTTAAAAATAAAAAATTATTTAAGGAGCACCTGGGTGCTCAGTCTGTTAAGCATCTGACTCTTGATTTCAGCTCAGGTCGTGGTCTCACGATTGGTAAGATCGAGTCCCACATCCAAACTGCTTGGGATTCACTCTTTCCCTCTTTCTGTGCCCCTCCCCGGCTTGAGCTGTCTCTTACTTTCTCTCATTTTCTCAAAATAAATACATAAACTTAAAAAAAAAAAGATCTTTGAAACAAGAAAACTGAGAAAAAATGCCAAGTAACTTGAATATTAATTTTCATTTCTTTGATTATAGTATGTGATGTTTTCAAATGAGATCGTGTTACATGTGAATGTGTGTTTGTGTATGTATGGATTGTCCACTACTTTCCTTCATCTGTTTGTTGTTTTTTTTGTGACTGACATTCTTGTCTTATTAAACTGTAAGACTTCTTCATACAGTAAAACGCTAGTTCTTTTCAGTCATATGTGCTGCATTTTCTTGTTTGCCTTTTAAATTTGTTCACGATATTTTTGACAGGTGAATTTTCAGTTTGATGTTGTCATTTAATCAATCATTTACTTTGACCTTTTCCACTGAACTTTTTTGCTAGGTGGGCAGTCTTTGGGGATCACAATATCAGAGAAGCCTCACAGACTTGTGCTTCAGTTGATTTGTTTTTGAGACTTTATTATTCCCTTTGGCCAAAATGCTGTAGTGAACTGATTTCCTTTCATATCCTTGCATCTACCACGCTCTTTGCCAACTTGAGTTGGGAAAGGCATGTTGTAGTGGCTGTTCTCTAGGCAGTTCAAAGCAGGACCAAATTGTCCAAAGCTGTTTTGTAGTCTAAATTGGTGGAAGAATCCTGGCTGTCAAAGAACCTGATCTCAGCAGGGAATTTCTGGCATTGAGCTGAGGAGTATTATTAGTTTAAAAGCTAGGGAAGCCAGCTTGTATCAGAGAATCACCAATGTCTTATAATATGAACACATGGCTTTGATGCAAATAGGTCATGAGTAGAAAAGACATAGAGGGTAATTAATTGAAAAGCAATATTTTAAAGCAGGATTTAATGTTGTTGGCTGCACTTTAACTATGACATAGGAGATATTTAGCAAAATGCCTGAAGAATTTCATTCACGGACAGAGCTTATCTAAACCACAGAAATCTTGAAGTTTTCTCTCAATATTTGACTCACACAGAGTACACATTTGACCACAGAATCTCAGTGACAACAACAAAATAAATCATTGTTACTACTTTAGAAATGAGTTTCTGTTTCTGTTTTCCATGCTCAGCATTAAAGTGATAGAGGAAGGGTAAATTTTAAAATCTGACTTTTGTTTGGAAATCTTATTTTGAGAAGGAATGTTTTGAAACACATTTTTCTGCAATTTTTAACATTTAAATTTTGCAACAACGTAACAGAAATACACGGTTTTGAAAACTCAAGCAGTGTAGAAAGGCTTCAAGCAAAAACAGTGGTCTTCCAGACTACCTCTTTTTCTCCAGTCTTTCATTAGAACCATTTTACAGGGGCACCTGGGTGGCTCAGTTGGTTAGGTGTCCAACTTTGGTTCAGGTCATTATCTCATGGTTGTTGGGTTTGAATCCTGCATCAGGCTTTGTGCTGACTGCTTAGAACCTGGAACCTGCTTCAAATTTTGTGTCTCCCTCTCTCCCTGTCCCTCCCCCACTTGCACTGTATCTCTCTCTCAGAAATAAACATTAAGAAAAAAAAAGAATGTATGAATTGAAGAACCATTTTACAATTTTCTAATTGTTTTCCTCGTTGTTCTTTTTGTATCTCTACATCGTTACGTTGATTTTTTTTGATTAATCCATTTCAGTCATTGTCTATGGAAGTTTGTGTATAACAGAAGAATATTTAGCAATTCTTTTCTTACATCACCCTGTTCTCATTTTGGAGATTGCAAAACCTTTTCAAACTTCTGTGCATTAGGGTTAAATTCTTTATTAAAAATGTTCTATTAAATTCTCCAATAATTGATATTCCGACTGTGGCAATTTTTTTCTATTTGTTTATCCCGGTCTTTGTCTTGCTACAGATTTTTCTTCAATTTCTAGCAATGCTTGAATATCATTTTGTATTGAGAATGCCTGGCAATATTGTGTGGATGGGTGGCACCTGTCAACTGGCAGAGTTCACTTTGAATAATTAAGCAGGAAACTGGAATGTTTCTGAAGACTAGAATTTGAACAATTTTGCTTTCGAGGCAAATGCTCAACTGTCCCAGTTTGTGCACAGACAGCCACTTCAGGTTCATTGGAAAGAAACTCCTAGCTCCACATCACACCGCATTGTGTGGGGTTTGCATTGCATAGAGGTGGGAGTAAATGGGGACTATTTCAGCCCTTTTAAAAATTAACACCGAGATGGTATATCTGGAAGGTCAACCCCCTCCACTTCTGGGCCCTTCTCCATAAGTTCTAGAATGGCTGTCCTCTGTTTATTCATGTTTTATAAATGTTCTGTCTACTGAAAGCCTCTTTGTCACTCTTTTTTTACTTTTTTCTCTTTTTTGTCCCTTTATGAGGATCTTGACGTAAGAGAAGAAAAATACTTGTTTTTAGTCAGCAACCCTGGACCAGAAGCCACAAGTTACTTTTAAAAATAAACTTTGGGGGCGCCTGGGTGGCCCAGTCGGTTGAGCCTCAGACGACTTTGGCTCAGGTCATGATCTCATGGTTCGTGGGTTTGAGCCCACGTGGGGCTCTGTGCTGACAGCTCAGAGCCTGGAGCCTGCTTCAGATTCTGTGTCTCCCTCTCTCTCTGACCCTCCCCCGTTCATGCTCTGTCTCTCTCTGTCTCAAAAATAAATAAACGTTAAAAAAAAAATTAAAAAAAAATAAACTTTAAAAAAAAAAAAAAAAGAAGGAATTAACTATCAACTTCCACAGTATGGCCAGCGATATTAGCTAGCTCTCACTCTACTCTAACAGGGCAGCAGCCTACCAGAGACCGAACTGTATCTGCCTCTATGTCTAGCAGACTCACCTTCAACTTTTGTTCACAAAAAGCAAGCAAACAAACAAAAAAAGCTGGGAAGTTTTTATTAATCCTTTTTTTAAATTTAATATAAAATTATAGGAACCTGAACTTTAGTAACACAGCTGGAATGGTCTGCAGCAGCAGGGGCAGCAGTGGGAGAAGAGATTTAATTTGGTTGATTTTTCTGTGGTTGTTGGTTGTTCGCAGTCTCATGGTGATGGAAGCTGCATCTTTCTTCGAGGGGACCAAGAAGCTGTGGGAGGTTTGGTTCTCCAGGCAACAGCCCGACACAAACCAAGAATCTGAGGATCTTTACACCATCCCAAGATCCGAGGGGGACACACTTTTTTTTTAATTTTTAATGTATATTCATTCTTTGAGAGAGATAGAGACAGAGCGTGAGCAGGGAGAGGCACAGAGAGGGAGACACCGAATATGAAGCAGGTACCAAGCTCCGAGCTGTCAGCACAGAGCCCGATGTGGGACTCAAACCCACGAACCATGAGATCATGACCTGAGCCGAAGTCTGAGGCTCAACCGACTGGGCCAACCAGGCACCCCGAGTGGGACATACTTTTGAAAGATGTGCAGTGCTCACAGCTTGTTTGTCTCCAAAAGACGTTTCATTTTGAAGGCATGGTACCATCCCCTTGCTAGGGATTACAATTGAGTTTCACTCAATTCAAAGCTTCTTTTATTCTTGTAAGAATTTCATGAAACCTTCTTACCAAGGGTACCCACACCGGAATTTCAAGGAAGAAATAAAGTTTCTTAATGCAATTCTCCCAAACAGAGCAGCATATTATATTGTATGGGACACATGCATTCTGCCTGTTGGTACGTGTATACTTTGTATTTCCCAGAGACTCAGGTAATCAGTCAGCCAGATCAAACCCTGGAAATTCTGATGTGTGAGCTTGACCCAGCAGTTATGGACCAGTTCTATATGAAAGAATGTGCGACTGCAAAGGATGTCACTCTTGAGAGTAGAATTTGTGACCTGACCCCAGGTTCTGTCATTGATGCCACACTGTTCAATCCTTGTGGGTATTCAATGAATGGAATGAAATTGAATGGAACTCATTGGACTGTTCACATCACTCCACATCCAGAATTTTCTTATGTTAGCTTTGAAACGAACTTAAGTCAGACCTCCTATGATGACGTGACCTGGAAAGTTGCGGAAGTCTTCTAGCCAGGAAAAGCTGTGTCCACGCTGTTTGTAAATAAGAGTTCCAAATGTTGCACAGTGCTTTCTTTACTCCAGAAGATTGAAGGTTTTAAACGTCTTGATTACCAGAGCGCTATGTTCAATGATTATAATTTTGTTTTTACCAGTTTTGCTAAGAAGCAGCAACAACAGCAGTGTTGATTAATAAAAATGAAGAAAAAACGTAAAAAGAGAACACACAGAGAAGAAGGTGATGGCTGCTTTTTAGGTATCAATACCGGGGGCCATACGTTCCATTACCATCACCTTGTAGCTGCAGAAAACCCTAGACGTAATGATAGTGTAATCATTTTGAATTGTATGCACTATTATAGCAAAGGGTTAGATATCTTGCATGAATGCTCTCTTCTGTGTTTAGGTATCCTATGGCACTCTTGCTGTGAAATTGAAGTGCATGTATAAAAAACCTTTTACTATATGTAACTTTACAACACTTGTGAAAACAACTTAATTTGGTTTACGCACAATGTAATATTTCTCTAGGTATCATCCAAAATTCCCACCAGACAGGGCTTTCGTCTTCATTAGGTGTTGGCCTCAGCCTAATCATCTGGGACTATTCTATTAAATTGCTGCCAGGATTTTGCATCCAGTTACCTCCGCTTTCTAGAACATATTCTCTACTAATATTACTGAAACCAATTTCTACTTCATACAGATGTTTCTTGCAGCAACAATTAAAGTTTATCTTCCACGAGTCGAGTCCTCTTAAAATGACTGCAGTTATCCATTTTATTACTATTTTAACATTATTGCTTCCTGTACCTCTACTTCCTTTAATTGATTTTGTTCCTTGCCATCATGTCTTGCCTCCTGACACCCCCTCAATAAAGCAATGCACTATTAAAAACAAAAAAAAAAAAAGGAATTAACCATCAACAGCAGTCTTATCATTAATGGTAGTGGCATTTTGGTATTTTTTTTTCAAAGCTACATCTATAGCTCTAGTATACCTTTGTATTGGACTTTAATCACAACATTGTGTAGTGAAAATTGTCCATGTGAATAATAATCACTCATAAATAAATTTTAAAGGAAATGTAACTTTTCATTTTGTTCATGAGTTTATCATAACGTAATTTGCTATTCCCTCATAGCTACATTTTAAAATGTTTTGTCCCTTATCACTGTTATAAGTAATGCTACAATGAGAATTCTTTACAGAAATCTTTACCCCCATCCCTTGTTATTTCCTTGGAATTTTATCTTTAAAGTAAAATATTTGAATCAAAAGATGTAAAAATTTTAAATTTCACAATTCATGTGCTAAATTGCTTTACAAAAAAATGTATCTGTTAGCAGTGTATAAGGGTCCCCTCTCACCAATGACCTTGCAAAATATAATATTAACATTTAAAAAAATTTTTTTCTTATGTTTTATATTTGAGAGAGAGACATAGAGCAGGGAGGGGTGGGGCAGAGAGACAGAGACAGAATCTGAAGCAGCCTCCAGGCTCTGAGCTGTCAGCACAGAGCCCGATGCAGGACTCGAACTCACAAACCGTGAGATAATGACCTGAGCAGAAGTCAGACACTTAACCGACTGAGGCATCCAGCCTCCCCTATAATATTAACATTTTTAAAAATTTCAACATTATACACAGAAATTCCATCTTGTTTTACTTGGCTTTCCTTTCATTATTAACAAGGTGGATGCTTTGAAATTTTATTTGGCTGTTTTTGCTTTTTTCTTTCATGAATTACCCAGCTTTGGCCCTTTGATGATTTTTGCAATCCTGATATAATGGTTACATTTTAGAATTTTGTCATAAATCAAAACGTGTTCCCTATCAAAGATACTTCTATATGGTACCAGTTTTGTTTTTGTAAATTTTGTAGTGTATAACCTGTCTTAGATGTCGAGTCAACTTTTAGGTTTTCTGTGGATATTGTCATCATCTGCACATGGTTATGCATGTTGCCAAAATTTTAAAATAAATCATAAACACAAGAGATGCATAAAGAAAAGAAACATGTAGCAAGAATTATAATAGTTCTATTCTTAGCACGGAAGAAATAATTGGAAGACAAGTGCAAAGAATGCAAAGAAGTGCAGTATCCAGTATGACACCTGCTGAGAGGCAGTCACTCCATAAATACTTGGTGAGTGGATGAGTCAAGGAATTATGAGCAAGCAGAGGACTGCAGACACAGCTGGTGATGAGATCCCCTCCTCCTTTCAGTCTTTCCCTGATTTGATAAGTAAGTGAGGCAGACCAGGCATTCTCTCTTTATTTTAGTTTTTCTGTGTTACAGAAAATAATCTTATCTACAACATTCCTTCAGGGCGGTGTTGTTTTTATTATCTCGTGCTGTCAAAAATGGTCTAAACTTTTCAAAATACAGTTGGACAGATAATTCTTATCAAGTTATCACACATAGTGGAAAGGTTACTGATTCACATTCAAGTCAGAGACAGTGGCAGAAGTTAGTGTTTCTTTAAATAGCAGGTACTATGCTTGTTTCTATGGTAATAGAAACAACCTTTAATATGTTTTAAAGTTACTCTCTTTTGGGCCAGAATTCTCTGTTTTTCAAAAATGTTAAATGTAAAAATAATATCAGAATCATATTAAAGATAATTGGGGGGGGGAAGGAAACAAAATTGTTGCAGGGCACAGCTGTTACTAATTTACATTCCATTTTCTTAACTGTTAATGGATACATATTTGTTAGAGGTCATTGTGGACAGTTCAAACTAGGTATGAGAGTTAATAAATTTTCAGTGACTTTGAACTGTATGTGTAAAAAATAAGTATAGAAAAATTATAAGGTTAGGGATAATTTCAGTTGCCTTTTCAAGTTGTCAAAATGCATTATTATGAACATTTTTGGTGACTCTGCAAGGTTACAAACCACAGAATTTACCTTTGGCCTTTATATCTTGTTCATGTACCTTACTTTGGTGGAGTCCCCTTTCCTGTATGTGAGACTCCTGCCTACAGGAGAAAGAACATAATCCAGGTTGACCTGTAAGAACAATCCTTGCTCTTAGGAACAGTGACAACTCCAGAACTTTTCAAGGGATTGATAAGGGATTGATGTTATGAGAAAAGGAGTCCTAATATTTTGTGGCATGAATATTTGGTATAAAGGAACGGTAAATCCAGAGCTCCCATCTTTATTAAGATGTGGATACTGTCTAAGAATGAAAAGACAGTAGCTTCTTCATAACACTTGAACCTTCGCTTCCAACCAAGCCTAAATCAAGAACTACCACGTGTATTTTCTTATTAAATGAGCCAGTACAGGTGCTTTTTAGCTTAAGCTGATTTGGGTAGGTGTTCTTTTTCTTGTTAGACACTGGGTATACAGCTTCCATCTTTAGGTGAAAAGAACAAAAATAAATACTTGTCGCACAGTGTAGATTAGTATCGATGGTTGGTAGCCCGTGCACAGAAACCCAGCCAAGTGAAGCAACTTGTGTAAAGGCATTGAGGTAAGAGAGATACTAGGATCCATTAAGAAAATTGACAGTAGACCTGGAATTTTCTGGTCTGGCATCTAAGGAGCTTAGAAGTCTCCACTCTGTTCTACAAACAAGTAAAAAGCAGAACAAACTACAAATCCCCAACTCTTAGATCCATCAGAGAAGTGAGGTCACAGAGCAAAATCACTGCCCTCAAAGTTACAGAGATAGAAAGGCACAGAGAATCACAAGGTACTGGAGGAGAAACCCAAATGGTAATTGACAAGTTGTTAGAGCCTCAGTGTGCACAAGTCTGTGATTTTAAAAGTCTAAGGGCCTAGGATGGGGCGACCTCACACTAAACATATTCTTACAATACGATCCAGCGGTCACACTCCTTTGGTACTTACCTAAATGAGTTGAAAACATGTTTACAAAGAAACTTGCACTTGGATATTAATAGCACCCTTCATCATAATCGCCACAAACTGACAACAGCCAAAATGTCCTTCGTTAAGTGAATGGACAAATAACAATGATACACCCATAAAGTGGAATATCATTCAGTGCCAAAAAAGAAATAAGCTATTGAGCCATGAAAAGACACGGAACCATCTCAGATGCATATTTTTAAGTGAAAAGAGCCAATCGGAAAACGCTTTAACTGTATGACATTCTAGAAAGGCAAAAACAATGGAGACAGTAAAAAGATCAATGGTCGCTGGTGATTAGGAAAGAGTGAGTGGTGGTGAATAGGCAGAGCACAGAGGATTTCTTAGGCAGTGAGACTCTTCTGTATAAAAGACAATGGTGGACACATTCTACATTTGTAAAACCCATAGACTGTGCAACACCAAGCATGACTTTTAAACTATGGACTTAGGGTGATAATGATGTGTCAGTGTAGGTTTGTTGACGGTAACAAATACACCACTCTGGTGTTGATAGCTAGGGAGGGTGACGTGCGTGTGAGGTCAGGGGGTATATGGGGACTGTCTGTGCTTTCTGCTTAGTATTACTGTGAAACTAAAACTGCTCTAAAAAATAAAGCCTATTACAAAAATTTAGTATGACCAAGAATAAGGTATATGGAAAATGACAGATTTTTTTTTTTTTTTTTTTTTTTTTGAGACACAGAGAGAGAGAGCAGGGGAGGGGGAAGAAGGAAAGAAAGTGAGATTCTTGACAGGAGCCCGATCCCACAACCCTGGGATCATGACCTGAGTGGAAATCAAGACTTGGGCACTTAATCGACTGAGCCACCCAGGCACTCCTGACAGATGATTAAACACAGAAGTTATGCAGTGTCTTTGACTGTCATGATATCAAATTCAGATTTTATTCATAAAAGTCATTTGGGGGCTGATTATGCATTTATGTATTTGGTTTTTTTTTTATCTTTGAGATTCTGTGATTTCATTGAGAGTCTGACTCAATACTTATAGTGACTGAGATATTTTCGGTCTGATCATTCTATCCATCACCACCCTTACAACCACCACTGCAACTACCACAGCAGGAACTGGCTTAGTTTTACACACATTTTTCTTATGTTTATCTGCGCTGATTCCTAATAATCACCATATTCTTTTCTAAACATTTACCAACTTCACTTTATGTACTTAAAAAAATTTATTTTATTGATATATAATTGACATATTAAATTGTAAGTTTAAAATGTAGAGTGTGTTGATTTGATCCAATTGTGTGTTGCAATCTGACCACCCCCATGTCACTGCATGACACCTCTGTCAGGTCACATGAGTATAATTTCTTTTTGTGGTGGAAACAATTAAGATGTAGTCTCTTAGCAGCTTTGAAGTTTATCATACAGTATTGTCTATTATCACTTGTATTAGACCTCTGGGCCTTATTTATCTATTAGCTGCAAATTTATGCCGTTAATGTTATTTTTTAAGTGTTTATTTTTTATTTTTGAGAGAGCGGAGAGAGAGGGCAAGCAAGGGAGGGACGGAGAGGGGTGGTCAGAGGATCCAAAGCAAGCTCCATGCTGACAGCAGGAACTCCCAAACCATGAGATCATGACCTGAGCTGAAGCCAAGCCAAATTCGGATGCTCAACCGACTGAGCCACCCAGGCACCCTACAGGTGTGTGCCTTTAAACAACATCTCTATAGTTCCCCTACTCCCTAGCCTCTGGTAACCACCATCCCACATCGTTTTTATGAGTTCAGCTTTTTTAGATTCCACATGGAAGTGAGATCAGACAATATTTGTCTTCTTTGACTTATCTCACTTAACATGGCTTCAGGGTATTTAAGTATTTAGGGGCCCCCCCGGGTGGCTCAGTCTGTTTGAGTGTCTGACTTTGGCTCAGGTCATGATCTCATGGTTTGTGAGTTCGAGCCCCGCATTGGGCTCTTTGCTGTCAGCCTGTCACTGCAGAGCCCACTTCAGGTCCTCTGTCCCCCACTCTCTGCCCCTCCCCAACTTGCCCTCTCCCAAAAATAAAAATAAACACTTAAAAAAGGACGTATTTGGGTCACCTGGGTGGCTCAGTTGGTTGAGTGGCCGACTTCAGCTCAGGTCATGATCTCACAGCTTGTGAGTTCAAGCCCCACATCAGGCTCAATGCAGACAGGTCAGAGCCTGGAGCCTGCTTCGGATTCTGTGTCTCCCTCTCTCTCTGCCCCTCCCCTGCTCGTGTTCTGTTTCTGTCTCTGTCCCTCAAAAATAAACATTAAAAAAATTTTTTTGAATAAAAAAGAAGGTATTTAAGTATTTAAAGCAAGGCAGTAACATCATTTGTTTGATATGTAGAAAAACCACTCTTGATATTGTGAAAAATAGATTTGAGGACAGGGATACTAGAAGAAATGGACCAGCCAGAGGACTATTGTCATTATCCAGGTTAAATCCATGAGAACATGGAAGAAAAAATATCAGAGAGGGGAAAGATCCAAGAAGCACTTAGGAGCTGGACGAGCCAGAGGCAGTGGTGAGGGGTTGGCTATGAGAGGCAAGGGAATGGGAGGGGATTGGAAAGAGCAGTCTGGCCCCTCACATTTTAAGGTCCCAGTGCGTGAGTCAGTGCAGGCCAACATACCATGAATGTTTAAAAGGTATAAATAAAGCTAACAACTCATTAAGTAAAGCATGTTCTATTCTAGCTTGAAAAATATAATTCTAATACTGACAGATTAACTATAATGTTCATCTATGATTTTCATATAACAATGCTGGCAAAATATCAAAGGTAGCTAGATACGGGGCGCCTGGGTGGCGCAGTCGGTTAAGCGTCCGACTTCAGCCAGGTCACGATCTCGCGGTCCGTGAGTTCGAGCCCCGCGTCGGGCTCTGGGCTGATGGCTCAGAGCCTGGAGCCTGTTTCCGATTCTGTGTCTCCCTCTCTCTCTGCCCCTCCCCCGTTCATGCTCTGTCCCTCTCTGTCCCAAAAATAAATAAACGTTGAAAAAAAAAAAAATTAAAAAAAAAAAAAGGTAGCTAGATTGAATTATTATCGTACATATCTGAGTGTTCAGCAAGTTTTTTTTATGAAAACAATGCCTAAAACATTAAAAACTAAAATGTAATTGTACTCAAAATACATATAATTTTTAATATATTTTCAATAAAATGGTGAATTTAAATAAACTTGAAAGATTACTTTTTCTAATTTTAGGAGAGATTTTCCTTCCAAAGCAAACCGAATTATCTATTACGTTAAGATGCAAAATGCAAATGATAGTGAATATCATAATTTCAAATATAATTCTAGCATTTATAATCCATCTGGTTGCCAATGTAAATAATTGATATCATATTTATGTATGTTTTCTCTAGACCTTTATATATACAAATTTAAAATCTGTACGGATTGTTAATATTGCTAAATGTAGTACAGGCTCCCTTGAGCAGTTGCTACTACACTACTCATTCTGGAATACTTATGGAAATGCAAATTGAAGCACCAAGAGAACAAGAAAATGGATGCTTGGCACTAATGAGAAGTGATAATTATTACAAGAATCCATTGTGTTCATGCTATCTGAAGAAGCATTTGTCAAGTTCATTAATTTCTCTTTTTATTTACCTAGACCTATCTACCACTAAACCTTCCTCGTTCTTCACAGCAAGTTTCCTCTCTGAAGTCAGTAGTCACATAATCCCCACACCATCCCCATATGGAGAAATAGCTTCCTTTTGTTTCAAGGATATACAGCAAGAGATAGGAGAAACTTTTCGTGGAACCTGAAGGGTACTAATCAAGAGAAAAGATACTAGTATTTCATCTGGTGCCAGTCTGGATGCCAGATCCTGAATGACAGAGGTGCCCGTAACTTCCCTGTAGTGTTAGTAAGTGTGTGTCTGTGTGTGCATGCGTGTGCATGTGTGTATGATATCCAGAGTTGTCTAAGGTGTGTGGTTCAATGCAGGAGTTCCTCTCGCCTCAGTTCAACGAGGCTCGGAGAAACATCATGGCATTTTTACCTTAAGTGTCTAGCTTATTGGTGGGCCCATAACTGAAACAGGGATTATCATAGTAAGAGGAACAGGTCTAGGGGAAAATTATAATTCAGTTTGGGACAAGTTAATTTTTAGATAATGATGAGATATCCAAATTAAGAGATTTAGTTGAGTTAGAAATATAGTCTCGGTCTCTAAATCCAGGACTCAAGGGGCTCCTGGGTGGCTCAGTCGGTTAAGCGTCCGACTTCGGCTCAGGTCATGATCTCACGGTCCGTGAGTTCAAGCCCTGCGTCGGGCTCTGTGCTGACAGCTCAGAGCCTAGAGCCTGTTTCAGATTCTGTGTCTCCCCCTTTCTCTGAGCCTCCCCTGTTCATGCTCTCTCTCTCTCTCTCTCTCTGTCTGTCTCAAAAATAAACGTTAAAAATTTAAGAAAAAATTTTTTTTTAAATTAAAAAAATAAATCCAGGACTCAATTTCCCATATGGGCGTAAGAGTTGTTCACATTGTAATTTATAGAAAAGACAGATTTTAAGGTTCTACTCTCACATTCTCCTTATTTATCCCAAAGAAGAAATCCATTTATTGAATATCAAACACCAAATGGACTGTGTGAGCCAATGGGTGAAGTTAATCCATAGGTTAAATGCAAGCTCCACTTGAATTTCTCTCTCAGTGGCCTCTACTCTTACAGTTCACTAACTTGGCTATCTCCACAGCCCTGGAGCCCACATTTTATCTTTCTATGCATATCTTCTCCCTCTTCCTGCCATGAAATTAGAATGTGATGATATTGAAAACCTGCTTTAGGTTGAGGAGGTAGATGAGAGAGGTGAATTTAAATGAA
The DNA here is from genome assembly GCF_022079265.1 of Lynx rufus. Taxonomy (NCBI): domain Eukaryota; kingdom Metazoa; phylum Chordata; class Mammalia; order Carnivora; family Felidae; genus Lynx; species Lynx rufus. The sequence continues at coordinate 36,184,476 of NW_025814845.1, read as the reverse complement.
GTAGAGAAAGTGCCAGCTCAAGCTCCAGAAGTCCCAGCTTCAAATGGTTACAAGCTTTGAGGTTTAGGGCCCAAAACTGCTTCTTTCTCCCCATTGCCACCGCTGTGAATAAATCTCAGAAGGGTGATACAGTGTAGGTTAAAATTTTAGTAGTCCTGGATAACCTGTCCACCTGAGATTAGTGAAAATGCCAGGATATTGGATAGTAAAAATCCTATTATGAATTGTATTACTATAAATTAAATAACAAGTTCAGGGGGTGCCTGGGTGGCTCAGTGTCTGATTCTTGGTTTCGGCTCAGGTCATTATCTCACAGTTTCGTGAGTTTGAGCCCCACATTGGGGTCTGGGCTGGCAGCACAGAGCCTACTTGGGATCCTCTCTCTCTCCCCCGTCTCTGCCCCTCCCCTACTTGTACTGTCTCGGTCTCTCTTAAAATAAATAAATTTTAAAAGAATAAATAAAAAAATTAACAAGTTGAAATGTAACACCTGAACATGTGTACAATAAAAAGAAATTTTCTTTCTAGTTTGTGTCCCAGGTCCCAAATATCAATACAGGTAGGAGCATTCCTTACATATTGACCACTGCTTCACTTTTCTCACTCAACAAAAGCCATCAGACAGCATTGTTAATATGGGTGCATATACTTTTGGGCACATGCACACATAAGAATAAATTCCAAGTAGAAAAATTTCTAAATCAGAAAATATATCTTTTACACTTTCTGTCACCAAATTATTCTCCAAAGAGATGGAGCCAATTTATGTTCCTTTCACCAGGTGTGTGAGGATGTTGGATTAATATTAATTATTTTCACTTTTGGAAACCAGGAAGGTAAAAAAGTTACCGAATTTTTGTTTTAAATTGCATTTTGTTGGTCAACATGGTGGAGGAACAGGGGGACCCGAAGTTCCTTCATCCCTCAAACACAGCAGTATTGAGGCCAGAAGACTTGGAGTTCCAGGAATCCGGGTTACAGAGTGACAGAAACATCTCCAGGGGCCCACGGGGACAAGGTGGCAGGCCATAGGTGCCTGATTGTGAACTGGGAGAGATAAAACGGGTGGCGTAGGCTTGGAGGGGAGGGGTCCCCTTCTGCAGAGAGACAAAAGGAAGAGAAAGAGAGGTTGTGGAATGTAGGATTGTATTTGGACAAGACAAAAACCATCAACCTGGGAACGGATACAATGGAGAAAGAACCAATTTCTAACTGCGGGGCTTTCTCCACCCTGTTTGAGCGCCTGGGGAGGAGGGGAGCCAGCCCCCCTACCCCGGGCGCAGTCGGAGAGAGCAGTCCTCTCCTTTGAGTGCTGTGGGAGGAAGGCAAATAGCCATTGCAAGGACAAAAGACCCTGCAGCAACCCCCCCCCCCCCCCGCCCCCCAGCCAGAGGCCCTTTGTCATCTGCCTGGCAGAGTGACAGTACCCCAGAACTGGGGCATGTGGAATGGGTTTCAAGACATTGGGTTTGAATCCCAGCAGAGTGCATGGGAGGTGCAGGAGACTGTGGAGAGGAACAGAACCAGCCCACTAGCACTTCCGTGGCACTGTGAGGACCGCCTGAACAGAGTGCTTTGGGACACCCGGTCCGTGGAAGAGAGATGGGGGTGTTGCCATTTTGCTCCCCATCACCAACAAGGTGGGGATTCAGGGAATGGACAACAGGCACACAGTGGAGGCAGCCCGCCTACACCAAACCACGCCCCTCCGTGTCTGGTAACTGCATATCTACCAGAGCAAGGTTGACACTGACGGAACCAGATGGTCCCCTCCTCCAGCCCAGCGCAGCCACCGGGTCCAAGGCACCGCCAGATATTTGCCCAGCGGTTTTGCAATCTCTGATTTGATTCTTGGTCAATTCTTACTTTATGTATATAAAATTCATTTTTTTTCTTCCTTTTATTTCTTCCCTTCTCTTGTCTGGTTATTCTGGTTGTTGGTTTGTTTAAGCAGACATTTTTAATCTATTCTTTTTACACCTCTTCTGTATCTCCCTCGTTATTTTTTTTTTCTCTCTGTCTCTGGACTAAGCTGTATAGTTTCTCTGATTCTCTGCATGGTCATTTTTTTTTCTTTCCCTTTTCCCCACCCCTGTCATTTCTCTCCTTGTATGGGATAAAGCCTCTTCCACCACCAGTCCCCACTTTTTTAAAAAAAAACAAACTTTCCAGGGTTGCTTCAACGAACAAATCAGAGAACACGTGGTGGAGGTCCAAACCACCACCACGAGTAGGGAGATAAAGCAACCATAGTCTCAACAACAGAAAGCAGAAAACACACTCCAAAAACACTTCCTGAAGGGCCAGGCCCTGGACAGTGTTATGACCCCTTTTTGATAGAGTAGTGCTCACAGGTGCAGGATTCATAAAAGTTATTAAAACACATAAGGGACAGAAAACTAGCCAATATGACAAAATGGAGGAATTCTCCTCAAAAGAAATTCCAGGCAGAAATGACAGCTATAAGAATTGCTCAAAACAGATATAAACAATATGACTGAGCAAGAATTTAGAATAATAGTGATAAGATTAATAGCTGGGCTTGAAAAAAGCATAGAAGACACAGAGAACCTATTGCTGCAGAGATTAAGGAACTAAGAAATAGTCATGACGAATTAAGAAATGTTGTAAATGAGGTACAAACGATGCAGAGATAGTAAGGACAGAGCAGGCAGAGAGGAGATTAAGTGAAATAGAAGATAAACTTATGGAAAATGATGAAGCCAAGAAAAAGAGAGATAAGAAAATACTAGACCACAATGGGAGAATTAGGGAACTAAGTGATTCAATGAAATGTAATAATATCTGTATCATAGGAGTTCTGGAAGAAGAAGAGAGAGAGAAAGGGGCATGTTTCCTTTAATAAATTACAGCTGAGAACTTCCCTAATCTGGGAAAGGAAATGGACATCCAAATCCAGGAGGCATAGACAATTCCCTTCAGATTTAACAAGAATAGATCTTCTCCACAGCATATCATAGTGAGACTGACAGAATACAAAGATAAAGAATTCTGAAAGCAGCTAGGGACAAACGGGCCTTAACTTACAAGGGTAGACACATAAGGGTAGTAGCAGATCTATTCACTGAAACTTGGCAGACCAGAGGGAGTGGCAGGAAATATCCAATGTGCTGAACAAGAAAAATATGCAGCCAAGAATCCTTTATCCAGCAAGCCTGTCATTCAGAATATAAGGAGAGATCAAAGCTTTTCCAGACAAACAAAAACTGAAGGAGTTCATGACCACTAAACCAGTCCTACAAGAGATCCTAAGGGGACTCTGTGAGTAGAATGCTGCAAAGATTACAAAGAACCAGAGACACCACCACAAGCATGAAACCTACAGATAGCACAATGACACTAAATCTGTATCTTTCAATAATAACTCTGGATGTAAATGGACTGAATGCTCCAATCAAAATACATAAGGTATCAGAATGGAAAAAAAAAACCCAAGATCCATCTATATGCTGTCTACAACAGACCCATTTTAGACCTGAGGACACTTTTACATTGAAAGTGAGGGGATGGAGAACCATCTATCATGCTACTGGAAGTCAAAAGAAAGCTAGAGTGCCCATACTTATATTAGACAAACTAGATTTTAAACTAAGGGCTGTAACAAGAGATGAAGAACAGCATTATATCATAATTACAGGGTCTATCAAGAAGAGCTAACAATTGTAAATGTTTATGCTGCCAACTTGAAGTACCTAAATACATAAATCAATTAATGACAAACATAAGAAATCTTACTTATAGGAATGCTATACTTGCAGAGGATGGTAATACTCCACTTACAACAATGGACAGATCATCTGGGCAAAAAATCAATAAAGTAACAATGGCCTTCAATGATACACTGGACCTGATGGACTTGACAGATACATTCAGAATTTTTCATCCAAAAGCAGCAGAATACACATTCTTTTTGAGTGCACATGGAACATTCTCCAAGATAAATCACGTACTGGGCTACAAAACAGACCTCAATAAATATAAAAGAATTGAGATCATACCACACATATTTTCTGGTCACAACGTTATGAGACTTGAAATCAACCACAAGAAAACATTTGGAAAGCCTCCAAATGCATGGAGGTTAAAGAACATCCTACTAAAGGATGAATGGGTCACCAGGCAATTAAGGAAGAAATTTAATAATATATGGAAGCAAATGAAAATGAAAACATGACAGTCCAAACCCTTTGGGATGCAGCAAAGTCAGTCCTAAGAGGAAAATACATGCAATTCAGGCCTAACTCAAGAAACAAGAAAAATCCCAAATGCAAAATCTAACAGCACACCTAAGGGAACTAGAAGCAGAGCAGCAAAGAAACTGCAAAGACAGCAGAAGAGAAATAATAAAGATTAGAGCAGAAATAAACAATATAGAATCTTAAAAAAAAACACAGTAGAACAGATCAATGAATCTAAGAGCTGGTTTTTTGAAAAAATAAACAAAATTGATAAACCCCTAGCCAGACTTCTCAAAAAGAAAAGAGAGAGGACCCAAATAGATAAAATCACAAATGAAAGAGGACAGATCACAACCAACATCACAGAAATACAAACAATTATCAGAGAACACTATAAAAAATTATATGCCAACAAACAGGACAACCTGGAGGAAATGGGCAATTTCCAAGACACCTACACACTACCAACCCTCAAACTAGAAGAAATAGAAAATTTGAACAGGCCCTAACCAGTGAGAAATTGAATCAGTTTTCAGAAATCTCCCAACAAATAAGAGTCTTGGGCCAGAGGGCTTCCGAGGGGAATTCTACCAGACATTAAAGCTGAGTTAATACCTATCCTTCTCAAGCTGTTCCAAAAAAAATAGAAATAGAAAGAAAGTTTCTGGACTCATTTTCTGAAGCCAGCATTACCTTGATTCCCAAACCAGACAGAGACCCCACTAAAAACAATTATAGGCCAATATCCCTGATGAACATGGATGTAAAAATTCCCAACAAGACACTAGCAAATAGAATTCAACAGTATCAAAAGAATTATTCACCATGATCAAGTGGGATTCATTCCTGGATTGCAGAGCTGGTTCAATATTTGCAAATCAATCAATGTGATACATCACATTAATGGAATAAAGTATAATAACTATATGATCCTGTCAAAGATGCAGAAAAAGCATTTGACAAAATAGAGTATGCTTACTTAATAAAAACCCTCAGGAAAGTCGAGATGGAAGGAACATACCTTAACATCATAAAAGCCATATATGAAAAGGTCACACCTAATATCATCCTCAATGGGGAAAAACTGAGACCTTTCCCCCTGAGATCAGGAAAACAGCAGGGATGTCAACTCTCACCACGGTTGTTTGACATAGTGTTGGACGTCATAGCCTAAGCAATCACACAAGAAAATGAAATAAAAGGCATCCATGTTGACAAAGAAGAAGTCAAACATTCACTTTTTGAGGCTGACATGATATTCTGTGTGGAAAACCCAAAAGATTCCACCAAAAAGCTGCTAGAACTGATACATGAATTTATCAAAGTCTCAGGATACAAAATCAATGCACAGAAATCAGTTGTATTTCTACACCAATAATGAAGCATCAGAAAGAGAAATCAAGAATTTAATCCCATTTACAATCACACTAACAACCATAATATGCCTAGGAATAAACCTAACCAAAGATGTAAAAGATCTGCATGCTGAGAACTATAGAAAACTTATGAAGGAAATTGAAGAAGACACAAAGAAATGGAAAAATATTCCATGCTCATGGATTAAAAGAATAAATATTGTTAAAATGTGAATATTTCCCAAAGCAATCTACACATTCAATGCAATCCCAATCAAAATTGCACTGGCATTCTTCTCAAAGCTAGAACAAACAATCTTAAAATTTGTTTGGAACCACAGAAGATCCCGAATAGTCAGTTATGTTGAAAAAGAAAACCAAAGCAGGAGACATAACAATCTCAGACATTAGCCTCTAGTAAAGGGCTATAATCATCAAGATAGTATGGTTCTGGGAGAACTGGAAAGCAACATGCAGAAGAATGAAACTGGACCACTTTCTTACACCATAAACAAAAATGAACTCAAAATGAATGAAAGACCTAAATGTGAGACAGGAAACCATCAAAACCCTAGAGGAGAAAACAGGCAACAATCTCTTTGACCCCAGCTGCAGCAATTTCTTACTCAACACATCTCCAAAGGCAAAGTAAATAGAAGCAAAAATGAACTATTGAGACCTCATCAAGATAAAAACTTCTGCACCGCAAAGGAAACAATCAACAAAACTAAAAGGCAACTGATGGAATGGGAGAAGATATTTGCAAATCACATATTGGATAAAGGGTTAGTATCCCAAATCTTTAAAGAACTTACCAAATCAACACCTGAAAAACAAATAATCCAGTGAAGAAATGGGCAGAAGACATGTATAGACACTTTTCCAAAGAAGACATCCAGATAGCCAACAGACACATGAAGAGATGCTCAAGATCACTCATCACCAGGAAAATACAAATCAAAACCACAATGAGATACCACTTCACACAAGTCAGATTGGTTAAAATTAACAACTCAGGCAACAACAGATGTTGGCAAGGATGTGGAGAAATGAGAACCCTTTTGAACTCTTGGTGGGAATGCAAACTGACGCAACCACTATGGAAAACAGTGTGGAGGTTCCTCAAAAAATTAAAAATAGAACTATCCTACAACCCAACAACAGCACTACTAGGAATTTATCCAAAAGATACAGGAGTGCTGATTTGTAGGGGAACAAGTACCCCAATGTTTATAGCAGCACTTTCATCAATAGCTAAATTATGGAAATGGCCATCAACTGATGAATGGATAAAGAATATGTGGTTTATATATACAATGGAATACTTACTTGGCAATGAAAAATAATCTTGCCATTTGCAACAATGTGGGTGGAACTGGAGGGCATTATGCTAAGTGAAATAAGTCATTCAGAGAAAGACAGATATCATATATTTTCACTCATATGTGGAAACTGAGAAACATAACAGAAGACCATGGGGGAAGGGAAGCAGAAAAAATAGTTTCAGAGAGGGAGGCAAACCATAAGAGACTTTTAAATACAGAGAAACTGAGGGTTGATGGGGGGTGAGGAGAAGGGAAATGGGTGATGGGTATTGAGGAGAGCACTTGTTGGGATGAGCACTGGGTGTTGTATGTAAGTGATGAATCATGGGAATCTACTTCCAAAAGCACACTGTATGCACTGTATGTTAGCTAACTTGACAATAAATTATATATATATATATATACGTGTGTGTGTGTGTATGTATATATATGTGTGTGTATATATATGTGTATATATATATATATATATATATATATAATAAATTGCATTTTATGATCTTGAGTGGTTTATAAATTGATAACATTTCTTATTTATATAATCTACCTATATTTTATTGGGTTATTGAGTTATTCTTTTAATGTGTAGAAAAGCTTCTATCATTAATTCATCATTTCCTATTTTTACTTTCTTATATTTTTCTGCATTAACATTTAATAATTATGGTACATATAACTTCAGTAATACTTTTTTCTGTAGTTTCTGGGATGTATGTCTCATGAAGAAACTCATACCTCACTCTACTCACTCTAAGATAATGAATAAATATACTCTTTTTTCTATTTCTTATAAGATTAATTTTCACATCTACTTTGAACTCTCTTAAAGTATTCTGGTAAAAACAATGATAGTGGGACCACTTTATTTGTTTCTAGTGGCTAGCAGTCATTCTAAAAACTTAAGAAAAAAGAAATCCAGGGGTGTCTGGGTGTCTCAGTCAGTTAAACATGCAGCTCTTGGGGCGCCTGGGTGGCTCAGTTGGTTAAGCATCCGACTTCGCCTCAGGTCATGATCTCACAGTTTGTGAGTTTGAGCCCTGCGTTGGGCTCTGTGCTGACAGCTTGGAGCCTGCAGCCTGCTTGGGATTTTGTGTCTTCCCGTATCTCTGCTTCTCCCATGCTCATGCTCTGTCTCTCTCTCTCAATAATAAATAAATGTTAAAAAAAAAAAAAGCATGCCGCTCTTGATTTCAGCACAGGTCATGATCTCACAGTTCATAGGTTCAAGCCCCACATTGAGCTCTGTACAGAGCCTGCTTGGGATTCTCTGTCTCCCCTTGTCTCTCTGTTTTGTGTACTCTCTCTCTCAAAAATAAACTTTTAAAAAAATCCATCTTTTTGCTATTGAAGTGAAATGCCACATTTTGCTCTTTGCTAAACCCCAATATGCATTTGCTTCTATTTCTGGTCTCTATTCTGTTACTTTGATCTGTCTACCTTTCTCACACCAAAGAAGATCAAGTGAACAATAATTATGAAATATAAAAGATGTAAGTAAAACCAATGAGGTAGAACTTATTATATAAATGCACATACCTACACACAAAAACACATAAAAAACAGCAAATATAGAAGAAAAATTTCAAATGTCTTGTAAAAATCAAACTATGCCCAACTGCACTCAGAATCAAAGACATGCAAATTAACACTACAATGACATTCTATTTTTTCTATTATGTTCACAAAAATTAAAATGTTTGATTAACACAGGTATTCCCTTACTGTTAATAGAATGTAAATTGACACTTTGGCTTTGAATTAACTACTTTATAATAACTATCAAGACTTAAACTGTGTATATCTTTCAACTCAATAATTTCCTTCAGATATGCTGGTATACATTAATATACACACACATACACACACATACAATGTGTAACATTTTTATTTGTAATATCAGACCAGAAATAATTAATGGCAAGAGATCTTTTAAAAAAATTTATATACATACAAGGTGATGTTATTTGCCTTTAAAAAATGAATTAGGTGTGTATTGATAAGAAAAAAATCTTCAAAATGTACTGTAAATGAAAAAAAATACTGAAGAGTTTGTAAGTTTTCCTGTATGTTAAATGGTACATCCCTTATATGAAAAAGATAAAAATATATATGGTTGTATATGAATAGAACATTTCTGGAAGACTATGTAAAAGCATAGTAATAAGTGGGGCTTATGATAAGTGGCAGGATGGAGTCTTTCCAACATAACTAAAGAGTTTATTTAACTATAAGATCTTTTTGTAAGTAATAGAGGATATCAACACCTCTTAAAAATGGGCACAGTAAACCAGTAAACATTTCATAGAGAAAAAATTAAATATGGTTGGCCAAGCTTATTCCAAAATGTGCATTATTATGAGATTACATTTTTTGCCTATCAGATTGGAAATGTCTGGCAATATGAAATGCTAACAGTTTTTCTTCATAATTCGTACCTTGGGATCATTTTATTTCCAACGATAATTGAATACAGCCGTGTGTGTGTGTGTGTGTGTGTGTGCGTGTGTTTCTGCCAATTGTAACCAGAAATCCTTTACTGTCTGTCTGCCTTCAGCCCCAACCCAGATACTTTCTCTGATATCTCTGCACAGCTCTGGTCTCCAGGAGGCTGACCTTTTAGAGACTGTATCCCTCAAGCTTTCTGGTTGACTTCTAGTCATGTGTGACCAAAAGGAGGCAGTGAGATCATTGGAGAGAAATCAGAGAAAGATTGGGATAGTTCCTTTTCCCTGGTCCCTGTCTAACTTGGTACTGCTCCTCTAACACTTAATCCATCTGCAATAAATGTATTCACTACTTGGCCTCTCTTCCATTGACTCCTCTCCTCTAGGGGCGTCAAGAACAGTTTCTTCCCCTTCCACCTTCTGGCCCAGAGGTGGTAATGTCTGTCTTCTCTGAGTTGTTGAGTATTCTATTTCTCCTGTTTGCTGTCGTTTCTTTTAAATATATATTTTCATTTAGAGGGGCGGGGGTGGCAGAGAAAGAGGGAGAGAGAGAATCCCAACCCCAACCTGGGGCTCAATCCCACGAACCATGAGATCATGACCTGAGCCGAAATCAAGAGTCTGATGCTTAACCTACTGAGCCACCCAAGCACCCCTCTCTTGTTTGTTGTCTTAACCCTTCTAATACATCTAAAAATATTCCCTCAATAAACTTTCTTTATTTAAAACATTAATACAGGAAGCACTTGAAATTTGCAAATGAACAAATGCAGATAAAAGCAAAACTAAGAAAAAGCATTTATGCACAAAACAATGAAGAAATGAGTTTAAATTCCTAAGCATTTAGGGGTGCCTGGGTGGCTCAGTCAGTTAAGCATCCTACTTCGGCTCAGGTCATAATCTCATGGTTTGGGAGTTTGAGCCCCGCATCTGGCATTGTGCTGACAGCTCAGAGCCTGGAGCCTGCTTTGGGTTCTGTGTCTCCCTCTCTCTCTCTGCCCCTCTCCCCCACACATTCTGTCTCTGTCTCTCCCTGCCAAAAAATAAGATCGATCAACATTAAATTTTTTTTAATTAAAAAAAATTCCTAAGCATTTTAATGAGATCATATGTCAATGGCATCAATAAATAGTAAGTTCACATTCAGTATTAGAAGGACATTGGTGACTTGGTGGTCTTATTGTGGGTAATTTCAGCAAAGGATTAGGGACAGAAGCAATAGAAGGAGTAGATGAATATTGGAGTAAAGATGGTTCCTATAGATTATGTAGAAGCTTTAAAAAAAATCCTGTTGTATTTATTTCAGATAAAACTGGACAATTCAGCAAGCCCGATTAAAATACTATTTAATTGGCTCCTTTGGACATAGCACATTATAGTTTTTCGTCTTTCTGAAATTAAAAACATGGTACCTGAAGGCTATAGCCAAAAGATTTGGAGTATTTTTCTTCAAGATTATTCTTAAGCCACTTGGTCACCAACCTGTTTCTTCAATATACCAAAAACTGGTTTTGTATAATCACTCCTATTCTCTAATATAACTCCAAGATAGAACAGTGCCTCCAAACATGTATTATTCCCCACTAGATCATTCCTGTATTGCCTGTCATTATTATGAAATATTAATAACCACGTATCTTAATATTTTAATGGGAAGATGTCAATATATAAAAATGAAACATCATTAGAACAAAAGGTACATTAGAATTGATAAATAAAACATAAATAAACCAGCTAATGGAACTTGCCAAAAAAAACCCCTTGAAAACAAACAAAAAATAGTATATCTTAATGGAGAGTCATATATCCTTTGCAGTGTTCCAGAGAAGAAAATTTTGGGATAGCATCTTATTTTGTTGAATTGCAGCTGAGTCATGTCAATTTTGGTACAATTTTCAGTATGATATATCAGCTTATAAATGTAATTTTTTCTGGAAAATTAAGCCCTAAAAAATTAAAATCAAACCTTTACTCAAGCTCTTATGCAATGTTGACAAGATACCATATTCTGGTATGTTTTTCAGGCATAAGTCAGAAGACTGTAGGTATTAATTAATATCAGACTTTTTAAAGCATTTGTAATTTCAATGAAGTCATTTCCATTTGTTTTAAAATGAGTATTGACTTTATATTAATGACAGTTAATATTATCAGATTTAGTTGTGAAGAAAAGCATCCATCTTCAGAAGAGAGTCATTTTCCATACTGTTTAACTTGGACACAGGATCAGAACATTGCGTTTCTCACTGCGAAGTCACAAACATCATACCATTTTATGAAACCCAAGAGGGCACAGAATCCACAGGTAGAACCAGATGCAAAAATCACTTGATTAAAATGATACCAAGAGAGTCAGGTACAAAACAGAGCCCTGTTCCATGAGGAGAATAAAATATAAATGAAACCAAAGGAAACTTTTTCTGCATGATAAAGTAATTGGTTCATGGTCAACGGTCTAGTAATCCTGTTTTGCCATAATCTGCTTACCCAATATAGCTCCATGTGGCATAGCCAATTGTGTCAGGATAGAAAGTTGAGCTTTCTATAAGGATATAAGATTAAAACTTTTGATGGAACCTCATTTTTCTCTTCCACAGTCAGATTATTTCTCTGTCTAAAGACTTGGAAAAGAAGGTCATGGTTTCCATAGAGTACAGGAAGTCTAGATGGGAAAGAGCTTAATGACCTGTTCTGTGTTTGAGATTTGGAAACTGAAACCTAGAGGAACAGAACAGAAACACTATGTTACATAATTTACAGTAACACAGGGAGAAACTATTTTCCTTACCATGGGTCCATGTTTCAGCCTCACCATGGTGCTGATGCTTCCGAAATAAGTCTAACTGGTAAATACTAACTGTATTTCTCTCAAGCCATCAAGCCGAGAGAGAGAGAGAAAGAGAGGGAGAGAGAGAAATGTTTTTCTCTCTTTGCCTCTTTCTAAATTATTGTGGGGGTGGGAGAATGTATGATAATTGATTCTGTTTGGGGGTAATGTTCTAAAATAAGTAACACTGTAGGGCAGTATTTAGCTGAAATTATCCTAAAGCAGTACTGTCCAACTGACATATAATGTAAACTACACATGTTGTTTTAAATATTTTAGTGGCCATATTTTTTAAAAAGTAAAAAGAGTGAAAATAATTTTAATAGTAGATTTTAGTTAACTCAACATATCCAAACCATTACTGTTTCAATATGTATTCAATATAAAAATTGTTAATGAGATACTTCAGATTCTTTTTTTCATAGGAAGTCTTTGAAATGCAGTACTTTTTTTTATACTTGCAGAGTACCTAATGCAAACTGGCCACGTTTTGTGTGCTGAGTAGCTGTATGGAGCTACTGGCTGCTAGGTAGCACAGCACAGAAGGATCAGAGGCAGAGAGGGGACAGAGAGGACAGCCTGATGTCGGCAAAAGATGAGATTCTTGGACTGTGAGGATTGAGGGATGTTAGAGCTCTGCTCCCTGTTTCCCTAATTATATACTCTACTATGTGGCAAGATTTCAAAGGGGCTGGCTGCAAAATGCTGTGGAGGTCTATGAGCCAGGATAATTTGGCTTAAACTATGACATATCTTGCGGTTGATTATTCTTGAATAAATTCACACCTGTTGCATGGGTGTTCCCCTCCAAATAGTTTTTTTTTATTAAAACTTTTAAATAGAGTAATATGTACTTAACACTTCTATTCCAAAACCACTCCTTATGGCCTATATTCTACCTCTAATACCCTGTTGAAATTATCCACACGAAGAGAAGGAATGAAGAGGGTTACTTAAATCAGAGCAAGTTTTATCATCAGAAATTGTCATGGAGAATTTGTGATACCATTATTATTTTCTTCTACAACAAAGTGAGGAAGCTGGTTGGCAGAATAAACTCTAGCTGCCACGTAACTTGATATTTATCTAATACTAAATATTTTACTAAAGATTTACAGTGTACTCAGTATAACTATAAACCTGGGATAAAAGGTTGAGAGTAGACTGAGCATAGCAAACCCTCTTTCATTTTATATGTTAACTCTGAAGATTCAGTAATGACCACCGTTAGTTCTTTGTGAATAAAAACATCTGGGGCTAAATTTCTCTTTTTTCAGCTTTCTTGAGGTTATAATTGACAAATTAGTAAGATATTGAAAGTGCACGTCGTGATGGTTCAATACACATGACATTCAAAGGGAGACTTCTCATCTGGTTAATTAAGCTGAAGTTGATTAGCAATGTTGGCCATGGGTTCAGGAGGTAGACTAGATCAGATCATGTTTGAATGATATAACTGTATACATTTCCAGTGAATGTTTTACACTGTATGCCTTCAGAAATCAAGTTTGGAGAGTCAGACATACCCAAGAACTGTTTCTGCCTCATGTTAGTGTCCAGAGCCAATTCACGGCTCCTTTCCCTGCTGTGAAAACCAGGAGCTGATGGCACCAAAGCGTCAGTGTGGTGCCGTAAAATGAGAAAGGCCTTTGGAATGAGAATACTCTGACGTCAATTGTAACTCTGCAAACTTAGTTATGTACCTTTGGGAAAATCCATGCCCTCTTATGTAAAATGAGGATAATAATAATACCTGTCTCACAGAAATGTTGCAAAACCCTCTTTAATGTAGAAAGCATTTGACGTTTGTTGTTCTTAGCTAAGTGTGCTTTGGGACCACTATGAGATTTTTTAAAGGTAAGGGCCATGACTTATGTTCTTTTGTACGTAACTGGCATAGGTAATCAATAGGTGTCAAAACAAATTAAATTCCTTTAAACTGGAATGTTACCAAGGTTCCTTTTCTGTGTGCTTCAAAGCAAAAAGATAAATTAACTCTCTTTTTTGGGTAGATCAAAGTATAAGCTTTATTAGAGACAAGAGAAGACACTGAAGTGACTTCTTTGAGTTCCTTCCAACCTTTTTCTATGCAACCTAAACAAAAAGGCAAAAAGGAAAGGCCTGCCCATAACAATTTTCAGCAGGGATTCATTGGTAGTCATTGTGTGGTTGTTGTAAAATACAGCTTAGTATTTTATGGCAGCTTAATCCACTTTGCCTTTCATCTGTGCATCTGTGAAAAAATAGTGACAACATGGAAAATATTCTAAATCAAACATATGGAGTGCTGGAGACTGCAGCCAAATCCTGTCTTTACCAAACTGTAAGTAGAAATTCCAAGACTGGTTTTGAATGCTAGATGGCTGTAATGTACTCAGATGGCCACTCCCTCAAGTTGATTATTATTTAAAAATATCCCCCAAATAGAAAAAATACTCACATGAAGCATCTTTTTCTTCTGATCTGGCCAAATGCTTTAAAAAAGAAAAGAACGTACAGTAAATTAGTGTATAAGACACACACACACACACACACACACACACACACTGATCGTACATACTTAAGGAGGTTTTGAACACAAATCAAGATCTATGCATTCAAAATGATAGAGGCTTAACACTAAATTTCAAAACCAAAAAAAAAAAAAAGTTGATGACATCATGTCACAACTGTTTATCACAGTTTTTGTTTTTGTTTTCACGCTGTGCCTCATGAATACACAGGGGCGTAAAGAATGGAGTTCATGGAGGGTGCTACTGGCAACAGAACCCGTGTTTTGTTACCGAGACTACCGTACATATCTGTAGGAGGGAGCAGGCACATAGATTATGATGTGAAGAGCACCCCTTTGAGTTGTACGTTGGAGCAACACCCAGTCTAAAAAAACGCATTGACATTAACAAACTCCACACAAACGACTTTTTTGTGTGTGGGGGGGTGATGGCAGTATCTTCAGTATGACCATATACTATGTTGTAAACCACTTGATTTTCTACACCTTGTACCATGTGCATTGCAATGTCTCTTCTAGGGAAATGTTCTCAAATGTTAGCTGCATTATAATTATTGGGAGACTTGTTAAAACAAAGACTTCTGGAATCAACCCCCATAGTTTCTATTTCAGTATGTTTGGGGGAGAGAGAATTTTTATTCAAATTAGCTCCGAGGTGATATTGATTCAGCTGGTCCAGGAACCACAGGCCTAGAATCACTTTCCTGAAAGTGATGATTATAATTATATACATATAAGTTAATGAACTAAGCAGCAGAATTACATTTGTATTTATTTTTTCTTTACAATCTTGGGCTGGGTGGATACTATGGGAAAGTGGTTTTTTAAAGCATTCTTAAAAGAAGCTACATTGGCTGAGCCATAACACTACACGTAGAGTAGAGCTGGTGATTCATATGCTGATGGAGTACCTAGAATATAGAGGGAATACTAATGGGGAAATAAATGGCCTCTTGAGAATGGGATTAGAATTTAAACATAAACTGATGAAATTGCAAGTAACAGAAAGCAAAGTGCAGAATCCACGGAGGGAGCAAAATGTTCCTCCATATTTCATATGAAGGGAAGTAGACAGGACTTCCTAGGAGAAATCAGCATACTCAGGCCATTAGAATTGCCTTGAATTTTATGATGAATACCCTTATACTTCATAGTAATTTTGTTATAACTTTAATAGTTTTATTATGGACTTATTAGAATTATAGAATAGTTTAGTGGCCTCATTGTGTAGGCCTACTATTATTACCTAGTTTTGTCTGGTTATGAATCTTTTGTTAAGTGCTTTCATATTTACTATAGAAAGCTTCAAATTTAGAAATATATAGATTTTCTTACCTTAAACTATAAATTTATGTTACTAACCAATTTTTAACAATTTAAGGAATAAAATCTGATGATATGCCTTGTCATTTCTACCTTTCACAATCTAAAGTTTAACTTTTTAGTGGTTTGTGGTTGAGAGTGATGACTCATACCAAATAATGAAACTCTCTCATTAAAAAAAAAAAAGCCTTTTTTCTGTAGTTTTAAAAATAAGTTGATTTTAGCTAATTAATCCTCAATATTGACCATAGTCATAAGTGGTAAGAGGAACATACCAAATGGAATTTTTCACCAAATGGAATTTTTTCACTGAACTATACCTTTAGAGTTGGAGAATTAGCTAGACAGATTAAAAGTCATGGATGATTTTCTATTCCCAGAAAAACAAAGTTCCCTTTTCTGTTATTTTCCCTAAACAGTTTATGTACTTTCTCTACTGCCTTTTCTTTATATAATAATCTCTCTAATCCAATGCCACACATTACTTAACTACCTCAACTTCCTTATGCATTGGGTGTATAAAGTAAGAGAGGAGATGATTGGAAAGGTAAGTTGAGGTCAAATTTCTGAATTATCTTGGAGGCATTCCCAGGGCTTCTGGGTTTCTGACCCTTGAAATGTGTTGTGCCTTACATTTAATGTAATTTAATTTAGGGGCACCTGGGTGGCTTGGTCGGTTAAGTGTCCGACTTCAGCTCAGGTCATGATCTCACGGTCCATGAGTTCGAGCCCCGTGTCGGGCTCTGTGCTGACAGCTCGGAGCCTGGATCCTGTTTGAGATTCTGTGTCTCCCTCTCTCTCTGCCCCTCCCCTGTTCATGCTCTGTCTCTCTCTGTCTCAAAAATAAATAAATGTTAAAAAAAATTTTTTAATTTAATTTATTACTTTTTTTTTATTATTAGCACATTGTCTTTATTTATTTTTTAAGTTTTTAAATTGGGAGCGCCTGGGTGGCTCAGCTGGTTAAGGGTCTGACTCTTGGTTTTGGCACAGGTCATGATTTCACCGTTCATGAGTTCAAGACCCGCACGGGGCTCTGTGCTGACACTGTGGAGCCTGCTTGGGATTCTCTCTCTCGCCCTCTCTCTCTCTGCTCATCCCACGCTCGCTCTCTCTCTCTCTCTCTCTCTCGGAATAGATAAGTAAATTTAAATATATTTGTAAAATTTGTTTAAGTTTTAAATTTTAATCCCAGTATGGTTAACATACAGTGTCATATTAGTTTCAGGTGTATAATATAGTGGTTCAACAATTCTATACATCATTACTCAGTGCCCATCATGATACCGCTTCCCCTATTCACCCATCTCCCCACCAATATCCCCTCTGATACACTTTATTTTAAAAGATCACCCTCAATTGAAGTTACTTAAAAGAGTATTTTAGTAATCCAGTTTCATATAGTGGTGCTTTGAACCAGTGTGATAGCAATGGAGATAGTGAGACTTTGGTTTCTGGAAATATTCTGCAGATAGAGACAACAGGATTTTGTGACAATTGAATGTGAAATATGAAAGACAAAAATGACGTAAGAATGTCTTTAGGGAAAGATGGAGTGGCTATTAAATGAGATGGAACAAGTTGCAGATGGAGAACATTTGGGGGCAAGAATGTCAGGGATTCAGTCTTGGATATGGTTAAATTTGAAATGGATGTTAAGGCATCTAAGATGAAGTATTGAGTAGGAAGTTGAATTCTACACTTTTGGAGTTTAGGCGAGAGGTCAAACTTTGACGTCGACATTTGGTAGTTCTCAGTTCATAGGTTAGACTACCTAGGGATATAGTAAGGAGGTCTAAGTGATGAAATTTGGGGGTGATAGTGGGGTCTGGAGCTGATGGCCAAGAAATAATTCTTGAAGACATCTTTCGTGCAAAAGGTGATGTTATTAAAGCACTGGGACAGGACCTGTGGGCAGTAAGAGCTGCACTGGGGTGTAACTGGTCATATATCCTCAGGTTGGGAGGGGGCTAGGGATAGAGTAAGTCTCTAAGGAATTTTGGAAATAAGGTTTCCAGGACCTTGAGAGGCTAAGTGTTGTGAAGAAAACACCATACAACACCCAGTGCTTCTCCCAACAAGTGCCCTCCTCGATGCCCATCACCCACTTTCCTGTATGGAAACCAATTTGACAATAAATTATATTAAAAAAATAAACTCAACTAAAATAAAAATAAAATAAAATAAAATAAAATAAAATTCACTTCCTCTGTTTAAAAAAAAAAAGGATATGCCATTTATTACCATTTAGTAAAACCTCAGTCATGAAACCCTTCAGCTATATATCAGGGGTTCATATGCTTGAAGTATGATTGCCAGCATATATCTTGGGGAAGTTGAGGAAAAGGAAGTTTCCAAAGGAATTTTTATATGTTAAAGTAGACTTACATGTTCCTGGTGGGTCAGGATAATGTTAGGTCAGGATTCTCTTTTGCCCCTAGCAAAGTGTCATCATCGAGACAGCTGAGCTCCTAGAAGATCACTCTGCCGGCTTCAAGGGCTTGTCGATGGGCTGTGGGCAGTAAGGGAATTTACTTTTTCATTTGCCTTAGTTTCCCACATCACCATGGCAAGCACTTAAACGCCTTTCCTTTGTTCTTGGGTAGCCAGGAGTGTCTGAGGAATATCACACATATTCCACTTGGAGGCAGGGTGCTGTTAGCCTGTACTTTGCCTTCAGCTTGCCCCACACTCCCTCATCGTAAGGACTGAAACCTGGAGGTTTCACCAGGTCCAACACCAAGAGGTTAGGCAGATGAGGAGGAACAAATTAAAGAGACAGGAAAAGCACCAGTGAGGTGGGAGAATATTTATAGATCATGGTGTCTTAAAAGCCAGGGGGGAAGAAAGATTTCAAAGTGGAAGAGTGATCAAATGAATCAGACATTGCTGATAATTCAAGCAAGAAGCCTAAGACCTTTCTATTAAATAATAAGATCTTTGCTGACCTTCACAAGAAGAGGCTCTCTGGGGACATGGGAGTGAATATATTAATGAATTGTGTTCAAGAGACAATGAGAGTAGAGAAATTGGAACATTGAAGAGCTTTGCTTTAAAAGACCCAAGAGAAGCTATCGGAGGATACAAGAAAAAATTTGATGAGATAAAAAGGAAAGGGTTTTTTTTTTTTTTTTTTATTGCCCACCTCTCCCTCCAATAAAATTGGTTACTGTCCAGATTGGTGATATCATACATGTACCAAGAAATTATGAAAAGGTTTGCCGCTTATATAAGGGGACTATTTGGTGAGAGTAGGGCAGGCACAAAAAGCCTGGGCAAAAGGAGGGACCTTTGTTTTTATTTTGGTCAGAGGATAGGACTAGAGTAAGGGTTCTTGTATGGGCTGAGTTGGCATAGTTGAAATTCCTGCTGGTGCCAAGGGAAGGTGGATGAAGACTTTCTCAGCGGCTTTCCCAGTTGTGGGGCAAGAGAAAGGAAAAGATGAGACTTGAAAATTGTCAGTGGTCAACCAGAAAAAATAGAGTCAGATTGTAACAAAAGGGATTGGTGAAAATTCTGGGTGAGGCTTCAGAGAAGTGATGAAGATTGTTCTCTAATTTGGAGCCCAAGGATTGACGATAATGTCATTTTTAAATAAGATGGTAAACAGCCAATGAGGATCAGGACAAGCCTAGAAATTCTAGCCCATTCCAGCCATAGAAAAGAAGCAGGAGGAACAGTGGGAGAAAGAAAAGCAGAAAGTTGAGATATAGTAGTAAATCCTAATGGTGTGAATTTTGGCGTTGGTCCTTAAAGAAATATTCTCCTGAATAACAGTTTCTCTGTATGCAACATGCTTCCGGTTTAGCTAGGGTTTTTTAGAATATGAGAAGCGCTTTCTTATTTGATACATTCAATTTGATTGGAGATGGTAAATCAATTGAAGGCAATTCGTTGAAGGCAGAGTCGTAAAAATGACAAGAGAAGTGCTGCTCTACTTGGGGTCGTTAGACACCTTGTTACTATAAACAATCTGGTAGGGTCTGAGATGCTCCCCATGAATTACAAAGACATTCCTATCACTTGGGAAATTTCAAGGCTTTAAAAAGTTGCATCCCAGAGGGGCACCTGGGTCGCTCAGTCGTTTAAGTGTCCGACTTCGGCTCAGGTCCTGATCTCACGACTCATGAGTTCGAGCCCCGCATCGGGCTCTGTGCTGACAGCTCAGAACCTGGAGCCTGCTTCGGATTCTGTGTCTCCCTCTCCCTCTGCCCCTCCCCTGCTCACATTCTGTCTCCCTCAAAAATAAATAAAAAGTTAAAAAAAAGAAGAAGTTGGAGCCCAGGACAAGGGCAAGAGCTCTTTTTGAGCAAGACCAGATTAATTACTACACAGATCATAATTATAAACATTATATAATGTAATAAAAATATAATAATTGTAATTATATTTGTGTACATCTGACACAAATGATTCTGGCAATGAATACAACGGTCTCTCTGCAATCCTAAAGTTCAATTCTTGAGAACAAAAGTGCACATATATCCTAGGAAAAGCCTAATAGAGGGAGAGTTCAGTTTCGTTATACTTTTAAGGAGGCTATCAATATGCTTTATGTCAATTGAACAAGTGAGTGAGTTGAAGTCTTGAAGATCTTCTGTTGAGTTTCTTACTTTTTTTACGACTATAAATTCCTTGAATTACAAACACGCCTATTTAAAAAAATTGCTAAAATGCTTTAAAGGTAAATTTTTTGAGTTTCGATATGGATTAAGTGAATAGAATTAAATATATGGCTTTCTTTGAAAGTTTATTTTTAATTGCATTATAAAATATCGTTTTTTTTCTTTCACCCGTTATTTATTGTTACCTCACCCTCAAATGTTATAATGCATAGTGTTGGAGGTGGGAAAAATCGTCAAAGTCCTTTGTTCAGGCTCTCCTTTTTCAGAAAAGGAAGCAGATATTTTTTAAGTAACTTGCTCAGTAGCAAACAAATGCTGGAAGAGCCAGCACTGCAGTTCATGGTTCTTGAGTTCAGTCCAAAGATCCTTATCTAGAGTTGAAAATGCAAAATTTATGATGATTGGTTATGTCCTAATTGAGAGATACCATGAAACAGTGAAAAGAGCTTCATTTTTAAATCAGTTCCACAACTGTGTCTCAGCCATTTCTCCTGGTCAGGTGCCTTTGATCAAATTACTTAACCTACTTAACTAGTTTTTTCCCCAGTTTTGGAATTATTAAGTAAGGTATATGCTATAAAGAACTGCCACTGAGAGTCCTTCTATGGGTATTTGTGCTGTACGCCCTTTAGTTAATAAACATCTAGTAATTTCAGACCTTCTCTATTTCTATTTGAAATGGAATATGAGTAGATGTTGTACATTTCAAATCTGAGCCCCTCTGATTTCCAAATCCAATCATTTGAGTTCATGCTTTGCAGTTCATTGCTTCTTTAACTCTCCCATGGAGACTGCTATTGCTGCTTCATTCAGACTTCTGAAATGAAAGATTTCTATTCTTCTGTAGTATTTTATAAATCACTAAGAAAGTTCACTGAGGCTTAAAACTTTGCAAGAATGCTCAAATACCAAGACAGGCGTCTCATGTGAAATCTAAAATATTTTGAGGTAAAAATGTGGACGTGACTAATGTAGAGTGGACGTAAAAAATGTAGAGTGACTAAAAAGAAAGATAATATTATTGTAATGGTTTCTCAAAAAGGATTAATGTAAAAACCAGTATTTTTAGCTTTCAAAAAAAAAACACTTTAAAATTTTGGCTGAATGCTGAACTCTCAGTTGAATGTGATTTTTTTAAAAGTCATATACAAGTAATTTCATATTTTTAAGATCTCACTTGTGGTGCTTTTCTTTATTTGTCAAATCAAAAACTGTTTAGTATAACACCTGCTCCACATTACTCTCTCTCCATTGTTATCTTACTCTCACAATGAATTTATGATGTTAAAGAAATTAGGAATTATGGGGCCCCTGGTGGCTCAGTCAGTTAAGTGTCTGACTTTGGCTCAGGTCATGATCTCATGGTTCGTGAGTTCGAGCCCCACATCAGGCTCTGTGCTGACACCTCAGAGCCTGGAGCCTGTTTCGGACTCTGTGTCTCTCTCTTTCCCTGCCCTTACCCTACTCATGGTCTGTTTCTCTCTCTCTCAAAAGTAAATAAATATTTAAAAATATTAAAAAAAAACAATTAGGAATTATATGCAGTGACCGTAGCACAAAATTCTAAACATAAATCTATAAAAAAAAGAGTATATAATCTAAGTTATGGATCATTATTTAATTTAAAGACATAAGTAACCTTGGCTTGAATTCAACAAATGTATTTTTTGTGTGTCAGGCACTCTGTTAGGAACTAATATGGAACTGAATAAGGCATGACTCCTTTCTCCTGAAATTCTCAAACTAGTGCTGGAAAATCGCATCTATCCATTTGCTGTGGGCAGTTGGTTCTCATTTACCTAGAGATATATGATGATTAGGAAACTTCCAAACCTCCAGTGCAAACAATAGGATGTAGACTTTGCAATTTATTTAATTATGTGTTGTTGAGAGTTACCCAAAGGCATGTTTCTGTGCATCATGTGATTAGTTTCTCTTAGAATATTCTTTCACTTTGACAGAAGACATTGTTTTCTAAGACTCTGAAAGGGAAACTAATTGCTGCAATAATACACTACCACAGTATTTTTTGAGGCTTAAATTGACATTGCTTTGAGTTACCCAAGAAGATGTTTTGGGAATCAGTCAGATCCCCAAGCAGTGCTCCCAAGGACATAGACTGCTCAGATCATGAAACCCAAACTTAAGAGAGGGTTTAAACTATGTCCTTTTCCTGACAGAATTTTATTGAAACCATGCACATAAAAAGGTGTTGCCTCTTTTGTGATATGAAAAAAATAATCAATAAGGATGGGAAAAGGCATAAGTCAGGTACTCTACGCTTTGATAGTAAAACCACAGACAGTCAGAGATGTGTAGTATGACTTTGTTCCACAAAGGGAGCAATGTAATTGAAGAGGCCAAGGTTTTCAATAGCAATGATCAAAGGAGCACATAAAAAAGAGTACCAGGGCCATTGCTAATAGATTTCCAGTAGGCTAAATTATATAGCTGGAACACAGAATTGCCAGGCTTAGAACATATTTCTTGGATACGTATTTTTTAAAGGAAAGACATAGCAATAATTAGAATTTAACATGAAAGAAAAAGAAAAACAATGACATTTTAGTAATAAAAAAAAACTGAGACAGAATTTCAGATGGTGGCCCCCGCAAAGGTTACAGAGGGATAAAAATGTGTTTCAATTGATGGACAATGACTAGGGGAAAGTAGACTTAAATTTCTAATTACAAAAATCATGTGTTTATGTAAAGTTCTAGTCAATTGTGCTACA
Organism: Lynx rufus; assembly: GCF_022079265.1. NCBI lineage: Eukaryota > Metazoa > Chordata > Mammalia > Carnivora > Felidae > Lynx > Lynx rufus. The sequence continues at coordinate 36,161,135 of NW_025814845.1, read as the reverse complement.
GTACGCTGACTCACTCAACACATCAACACATAGCCAATTTTGAAAAGCATTTGGGGAGATAAAAAGCAATCATTTGGGGTTTGAAATTATGAAGGAAGTAATTGTAAACAATTTTCAACTGTTCAGCTATTAAGAAAGGAAAGCTACATTTTAAATAAACAATTGAGTAAAAATTTAAGTTGCATTATAAAGTTTGTGAATTTTTTATTGTTTAAAGCATAAATGGGAGACAAGGGCTTTACCAGAAATGTCAAATATACTACACTCCTGGGGTAACTGAGTAAAAAGAAGGTTTAGCAGTTATTGTTTAAGTGATATTGGAAAGGGAAATATAAGAAATTTCATTTTTAATGCAAAAAAACCACGCTGGAATCTGGCTTATTTTAGAGAGAATGAAAAAATGTTTCTTCTGTAACAGGCAACTTAAAAGTATTTTCAGTTAAATTAAGTTAATGCTTTGGCCACAAGACATATGGTTACAAACAATATGCATACTGTATAATGAGAATGTGCAGTTTACTTCTCTACTGTATTTAACATTTATGTACAAATGGAACTGTAAAACACTCCATGAATTATCGAGATGAGAAAAAACGGATCTAATAATTGCTCAGTGAAATATGGAATGAAGCAAATGTATTTAAACTCATGAAGAAAAATATCATGTCAGAATTGATTGATTGCTGGTTTAAATCCTTCAAATTTTTTGATTCCATAATACTTCCAATGCATAGACTATTTTATTCTGAGAAAGGCAAAAAAAAAAATTTGTGTATAACTTCCTTTGCATTTGTAAACAGTGTATGGTAGATAAGAGGATATTATTAACACTTAAGAGAAGGTTCCAGTGTCCTTCGGAGCCTATAATCTTCACTATGGGGTTTCATGACAGTAAATCTTTTCAGTAATGCACACCGAACCAGATCCAGCCCCCAAATATGTACTTGGAAAGAATAGAGAATGTAAGCATCTTAAGTTTCCAGAGGCCCTGTAGCCCACCTCCTTCATTTCCCAGGCATGACTTGGAGTTCTGCTACTCCAAGTGTGGTCCACAGACAACACCATCTGGGAGCTCTTAAAAATGCAGACCCTCAGGCCCCACTCCATACTTACTAAACAGGAATCTGCATTTTCACAAGATCCTGGATGATATATGGCATAATAAAGTTTAAGAAACACTGGCCTAGGGGTGCCTGGCTGATTCAGTCAGCTGAGCGCCCAACTCTGGCTTTCAGCTCAAGAAATGATCCCAGGGTCATGATCAAGCCCTACATCTGGTTCTATGCTGAGCATGGATCCTGCTTGGGATTCTCTCCCTCTCTCTCTCCTTCTACCCTAACCCCCTGCTTGCACCCCCTCCATCTCTCTCTAAAACAAAAACAAAAACAAAGCAAAAACAAACAAACAAAAAAACAAACAAAACAAGACGAAAAACACTGGCCCAATAGAACATAGAGACCACTCCTAGATCTTGTAGCTGGTGTCAGAGATTGGAACTGGGAACAATTCACTCATGACTATGGTAATGCGTCACTAAGATCTTAGTTCTCAAAGCATCACCACTGAAGTACCATGAGATCTGGAATGTGACTTAAGATTCAATTTAGGTATTTATGTATGTACGTATGATTTTTGAGAGACAGCATGCACAAGTGGGGGAGGGGCAGAGAGAAGGAGAGACAGAATCCCAAGCAGGCTCCATGCCATCAGGGCACAGCTCCATGCGGGGCTTGAACTCACAAATCATGAGATGATGACCTGAGCCAAGATCAAGAGTCAGATGCTCAACTGACTGCATCACTCAGGCGCTCCTCCATTGAGGTATTTAGATATCTTTCTCCCTAAGTGATACTCTTTAGCTTTCTGATTACCAATTTCTTTTGATTCCATTTACATATATTACAAAAATTTATGTTCTAACATAGCTGGATGATACAGATCATTATTTCCTTGCTATATCTGACAGAGAAGTAAGTTGCTCAATAGAAGAGGATAAGAATTGTTATAAAAAGGATCAGAAGTGAGTGGTTTGAGGAAGGGCCATCCTCTGCTGTGTTTATAATGAGATGGATTCAGTTTCAGCAGATCGCTGACATAAAGATAGCAAAAGTTTAAAAAAAAATATATGTGGAGGGCAAAAAGCCAGGGAAAGGAATGGTGAGTCGCAAAATTTTATGCAGTTGGAGAAGAAAGAAGAGGCTAAGGTGAGAAAAGCTTGGCACTAAGCACAGGTGAGTTGCCAAGCTTCAGTAAAAGTAAATGTCATAACATTTCTTTAAATAAGGGCCAGGACGGGCTGATGTTGAAGTAAGGAAATGAGAGGCACATTGTCAAGTCCAGAGTTGGGCCGATCATTTCTTTAAGACCCAGAAGACCTATAGTTTTTGATGTGCCTCTTAAAAAAAAGAGGCAAAACTTGCAGCCTAATGTTTAACTTGTTTCTCCAGAGGAAAATAAGTAACAAGAATAACAAATAAGACTAAATATGATTCAAGTTAAAAGGAAGAGAACCTACCATAAAAATTGTAATCATGGCAATTGTGACTTATGATGGTATCAGAAATTAGAACAATTTATAAAGTTGATTTCTTTGTCCTCCCATACATAGTTCTTAGGTATGTTCTTACACGATAGTTCTTACACCAGCTGGATGCAAAGAGCTATAAGTTCTGGGAGATTGCACAGTCCTAACATGGAAATTACCCGAATCCCTGATTCACCATGTGAAGGAAAGCAACAAGGAGCATATGCGTGGAACCTGCTATATGATTGAAAAATACTTTTATCGTCTGTTGAGCCACTGGAATGGTGGCAATTTATTGCAGTAGCTAGGTTACCCTAACTTATATAGAAATTTGTATCTAAAATGGGGTGCTACTGTAAGAAAACACAAAGCATTGGCTTAGCAGTCTGGTTGTGAATAGCAATAAAGAAGGCTATAAAGGTGGGGATTCTTATTTACTATGGCAAAAGAGTTGATAAAACTGTCACCTGGGATAAGTTGGAAGGTAGATCAAGTGCCTACTCAAGCTTAGGAAAGTAGCTCTTAGGAAAGTTGTTGGAAAGTGCCAGAATGTTAGGTAAGATATGTTGGTTACCTCTTTCTAGAAAGAATAATTGACCAGCTTTCAAGCAGAAAGTGTAAGGCCATGATTGCAGATGATTATAAAAGCTGACCAGTAGTTTCCAGAGTTCAAATAATAGGAAATAAGACTGAAAACACATTGAGGGCATTAAGACCATATAGACTTCTCAGGTTAAAATGATGATTCAGTCATGGGACCATATAAGATAAAGAGAATTGTCCTTTACTCCCGGCCTATTTTGTCAGATGCCCCCCCCCACACACACACACACCAAGGTAGTAAGAATACAGCTTTCTTCCTCTTTTTCCTCCTTAGAGAGGAGTGGTTGTTGGAGGGAGAAGTAATACTTGAAAGTAGGAAAAACTTCTGAGTGTGGTTACTGACCATGGAAATGAAACAAAAAAATAGGTAAGGTTTTTGAGGGAACTATGTTGCTGTAATCCCCTAGGTTTTGGACAGAATTGAATTGTTAGGGAAACCACAAGTCTAGCCAAAATTAACTTGTGACTCTGAACCAACTCTTAGCCCACACTTCCAACTTCCCGTTCCCTAAAGACAGCAAACTTGCCTACACTCTCCCAGTGGACAGAGTCAAATGTATAATGGATGAAGTGGTTCCTTCAAGATAACCAAATCCAGGTCTAAGCAAACAGCAGAGGATTCTTCAAAATGCCCCACCCAGCAGGAGTTCATCATTGCCATGTACCAGGGACTGCTGTATGTTTCCTATTTTCACTCTTTTGATTAGAAGTTTTGAATGGGCATATCCTGTCACTGCCCCCTCATTGTATATTGGCTTGTTTGTATTAGCTGGGGATGCAGCAAGTTTATCATTTTAGTTTATATGTTGCTATGCTCACGTGGAATTACATTAAGACCTAAGAAAGAAGATAGCATATTACCTAAAGATCTTAGATTTCGAGCTGGGTTCAGTAACTAGATGGGGCTTTGGCCTATTTCCCTTTGAGACAGGAAGGCATGTGACCATAGATTGAATGTTTGTGTCTCCCCCAAATTCATATGTTGAAACCTAATTCACAATGTGATGATATTTGGAGGCAGGGTCTTTGGGAGGTGATTAGGTCATGGGAACAAAGTCCTCATGAATGAGATTAGTACCTTTATAGAAGAGATCTCCCAAAACTCCCTCTCCCCTTCTGTTATGTGAGGATACATCAAGAAGATGGCTGTGAACTTGGAAGCAGATCCTCTCCAGACACCAAATCCGCCAGTGCCTTAATCTTGGACTTCCCAGCCTCCAGAACTGTGAGAAATTAATTTCTGTTGTTCATAAGCCCAATGGACTAAGGTAAGTGTATTGAAAGACTGGAAAGAAAAATGAAAATGCATGATTGGTATAAAGAAGGATGATCTGTAGCAAAAACTGCTAGCTTTCGCCAAATCCATGTTTTCCTTTTCCTGGGCACACAGGCTCCCTTGCAGTTAGGTATATACATGTGACTGAGCTATAGCCAATGGAATGTGAGCAGAAGTAATTTTCACAACTTAATAGACATGACCCTGAAAATCTTAGATACTTGACTCTTTCCTGTTGGATTCATAGGTCTTGAAGGATCTAGGGGAGGGTGGAGCCACCATATTGAAGAAACTTAGCTTCTAACTTGCTATGTGAAAGAAAGTCCCTTCTACATCTGGAAGTAGAGGACAATAAAGAATAGTACTCAAGAGCATGGACTTTGGACTCATACTTGAGTCCCACTTCCCCCATTTACAATCTGTGAGTTTAGTAAGTCAGTCAGTTACCTTCTCTACACCATCATTTCCTTAAATGTGAAGTGGAGATAATAATAGTAACACTATTGAAGAGTTGGCCTAAGGATTATCCCCCTTGAATCTATTATCTTCCATAAATTACACTATTCCTTTTACTTGTTATCTGAAAAATCCAGTGGAGCCATCTGATTTTATGCACTGCTATCACCCCAGAACCGAGAACAGATTCTCTTACACAGTATGTGGATCACAAGTACTTTTAAATATGTGAACAAGACCTGTAAAACACTTACTAAGGTGTATAGAACATGGAAGATTAAATGAATATTATATATTATCACTATAATATCAAGATATTATAAATTATAAAAGTTATTCCAGCCCTGGCATTTTTATTTTGTACATATATTTTCATGGAATGGCAACCTTCTGTTACTATGCTTTATATTATAACCAGCCTGCTTTGTCAGTCATTTTTTATTTGTATGTTTAGTGATGTAGAATATACATAAAATAATTGACAGGTAAATACATTGCTTTTCGTGGCTTAACTTTTATTAAGACGAGGCATAATGGCAATCGATGATTATGTTTATCTATTTAATAAAAGTTTATGAAAAATTATAATTGAGATGGGGCACCTGGGTGGCTCAGTCGGTTAAGTATCCGACTTCGGCTCAGGTCATGATCTCACGGTTCATGGGTTCGAGCCCCGTGTTGGGCTCTGTGCTGACAGCTCAGAGCCTGGAGCCTGCTTCGGATTCTGTGTCTCCCTCTCTCTGTCCCTCCCCTGCTCATGCTCTGTCACTCTCTCTGTCTCTCTCTCTCAAAAAAGAAATAAACATTAAAAATTTTTTTAAATTCTAATTGAGAAAATTTGGTTCTAAATTAATTACACCTATGACCATAACCATTAACTTCTGATAGTTATTACTATGTTCTTAAAAATATATAGTTTTTTTTTTGTTTGTTTCTCTACAGCAGAATTTTTCAACCTTGACATTAATGACATTGGGGCAGATAGCTGTATTTTTAGGGGGGCCGTCTTTGCATTGTTGAATGTTTAGCAACATGCCTGGCTTCTACCCTCTGGCTGCAAGTAGCATTCCTCTGTCCCTGCTGTGACAACCGCAAGTACTTTTGGACATTGCCCACAAGTCCCTGGGAAGCAAAATTGCTCCTGGTTGAGAACCACTGATGTATAGCTGCCATCCACTTATTTATCAGCTAATTTCAAAACGATTTCTTGAACATTTACTCTGCACTTGGCACTGTCCTAGCGCTGGGAAAACAGCAGCGAATAACAACAGAAAAGTCTCAACTCTAACGAAACTTCTATTATGGAAGGACAGATATAGAAGAAACAAATAAAATGATCCATAATATAAGGTCGAATAGTGAGAGGTGATATGAAGAAAATAAAGCAAGGTATGACGATTGTATTAATTATGTCGTTTATTTTCTTTGTCCTGATGTTTTGACATCTGGAACTTCCTGACTCTGAGGGAACTGCCCCTCCTAGAGTTAGCCAATTTCGAGAGACAATAAACAGCTTGCCAGTCCATGGTTTTTTAAATACAAACTAAGCCATCCAGACCCCTACCCTCAACCACTTCGTTTACAAGGTTTTCATACTCTGGACCACTATTCTGCCCTAATCACACCAGGGCCAGGTATCAGATAGCTAGAAACAGTCCCTAGTCCCCAGAGACTGCTAAAATTATCCAAACTTAGCCAATCTTAAGCCTACCTTTTTACTCTGACTCACCTATTTCTTTCCAAGGAAACCACAATACAATTTCTTACTCACAGTCCTCCCCCCACCCTTTCTCTTTGTGTCGTGACCAAGCCTGGTACTTCTCCATGTGCCCCCCCATGGTGTGGTGTGCCCTCTCTTGGGATCTACGTATAATAAATTCTATTTTCATTGGCAATCATCTCCTGATCTGTTGGCTTTACTGTACTGAAATTGTGTATTAATACTTAAAAGAAGGATAAAGAGGGGTGCCTGGGTGGCTTAGTTGGTTAAGCGTCCAACTCTTGATTTCGGCTCAGGTCAGGACCTTGCGGTTCGTGTTTCCAAGCCCCACATCGGGCTCTTTGTTGACAGTGCAGAGCCTGCTTGGGACGGTCTCTCCCTCTCTCTCTGCCCCTCCCCCGCTCTCACTCTATCTCCCTCAAAATAAATAAATAAACTTAAAATTTTTTTTAAATACAATAAGAATAAAGAGTGTCAGGACTCCATTTTAGACGAGGTGGTCAGGAAAGGCCTTTGTGAGGGAGTAACATTTGCAAAACCATAATAAATTGAACGAACCATGCTGATACTAGAACAAGAGTGTTCCAGGCAATAGAAAACACAAAGACAAGGATCCTGAGACAGAAGCAGGAATGTGTCAGAGAAAAAGCAAATAGGCCAGTGTGACTGAATCACGGTGAATATGAGGAACAGAAGGTGAAACTGGAGAAGTATCTAGACAGGATCATACAGGCTTTGGTGGCCTTTGTAAGGTCTCTGACTTTTAGTTTGAGTGTGATAGGAAGCCAATGTAGGCCTGCTAGCAGGGAAGTATGTAATTTGATTTGCACTTCAAAAAGTTTCCTGTGGGTGCTATTTAGAGAGCAAAGTATGTAAGAAAAAAGAGGGAAGCAACAATTCAGCTTGGGGTGTGTGAACTTTGTGGTGCTTATTCAGTATCTAAATACAGCTGTTGAGTAAGTGATAAACGTGTGTGTGTGTGAGTGTGTGTGTGCACGCGCGTGTGTGTCTGACGTCTCAAGGAATGGTAAGGGCTGGTGGTAATCATTTTGGATTCATCAGTGTATAGACAGTATTTAAAGCCACTGGGATAGTTGAGATCAACTCATGACAATATAGTCTGGTTCTAGATATAGAACGATAAGTGAAAATAAGTAGTATAAGTTTAGACTCAGAAAAATACGATGTATAAAATGTTACAAGCATAATAAGGACTAAGGAAGGGAAAATCTTACATGATTTTAGGTAATTTATAATTAGCAATGCTTCAAAAAAAACCAAAACACATTTCACTTGAGTCCTGTGCAGATTTTTGGCAGCTGTCAATTTCTTTCTGTCTTTGCTAAAGTACAGGATTTATTGAAGGGGAGAATCAAAAAATGGGATAGTGATCTTTTTTTCCCTCCTCTTCCGTATTTGTAGCTTTCACGCAATCAAGTGAAAGATAATTCATTATTTATTTATTTTAAATTCTTGACCTGGATTATTACTGCCTCATCCTCCTTTTTTAATTTCTGCATTTTGGCAGGATGTTAGACAACAGCACTCATGATAGTAATGCACGGTTCAATATTGACTCCAATTGGTCTTTGTGGATTAGGATAATGATGGGTCCACAATAAACTCCAACTACTATTCTTAAAAGCGCCTTGCCAGCGTAAACACTAATGAGTCCTTTGGAGCTATTCATTTGCTTCTGTCTTTGCTACACTGAGGCAGATTTTCGGAGTATAGTCAACTGAGTTCAGGTTCCATTTGAGTCCTTTTCCTGATCTATTCTAGTTCTTGGTAAATTCTCAGTATAGAAACTATAAGAATGTGAAAATTTAAATATATGTATCACACAAATATAAAATGTATTTTCTGATTTGTATTATATATGCATTTTATATGTGTTTTTATTCCTGTTTACCTACCTACCTATCTAATGGCCTGACTGCCTTTCTGTTTAATATAAATAATGATGGAAAGATCATATATTTGTGTTTATTTTGAAAGACCAATATTTTGAAGGCCTTGGAGGTAGGTAGGAAAATGACAGAGACTTATTCATCTAACAAGTTTTCGTAGAGGGATAATAATTGCCAGCAATGATAGGGTGGGGAGATGATAAGCTGAAGAGGTGAGTTAATCAAGGAGTGCAACTGGTTATGAACAAGATGTACAGAAATTGAACAAAAAACCAAATTCAGAAAAGGAAAAAGCAAATGGGCTATTGAAGAGCCAAAGTAAGAGGTTATGTGAAATAAAAATGAAATAGTTTTATAATTGAAGAAATGTAGAAAGGAAAGCCTAGGTTCATATGTACTACTGGACACGGAAATCTAATTTTCATGAGAATAAATGTTCAGTTATCCTTAAATGCACATAGGGCATACATACAAGCACATACCTTTCTGTACCACAGTTTATAGTTATAAAATAACATTTTACATGACTCTCTCTATGGTTTGCTAAGCAGAGGGACATTTTAACATTAGCGTGGATATGGATGAAGTATCTCCAAGTGATATTCTTCTTTATATTCCCTTGTTGGAGTCTAGGATTTGATTAGATATCTCATTTTGCCATATGTTTCCTTGACCAGTTGTTCTCAGGCAAGGCTGAGACATATTTGGACTTGAGATGGAGATGTTTAATTTACAAGTGTGCTGATTTGGTGTAGCTGAGGTGAAATTCTTTCCATTGCCAAAGGTCTTTAGCAGAGATATGGTCCCCTCTAATTAGTTCCTATATCTAAGACCTAATGAACGATAAAATCTCATCAAATCAACAAAGGCACCTTTGGTTTTGTTAAAGCAAAGATCGTATGGTCAATTGTTAACCAGTCCACTGAATCTTCAGTCCATCTCATCCCATATAAATGCAATTACATGAAAATCAACATGCAAACACTCTGAATATATACAGCCCACTCATTCCCTTTATTTTATTCTCCTTGATCTTTGAACCATGAAAGTAGGTTAAGTATTGACCCAATACCACTAATATGTTTTATGTTTGCATGCTATAATTATTATCCCATCATCATTATGAGTTGTTCTTATTATGATTAATAATTGCCATTACAGTTATCACTGTCCTATGACCCATAACAACTAGTCTCTGCAGGTACATGCAGAGTTTGAATGTGTATGGGGAAGGTCAAAGATAGTTCATAATTCAATCTGTGAACACTGATTTCCTGCTAACATTTCCATTTTATGGGTAATCCAAGATTTTATTGGGAGTTAGAAGGGATAGGTGGTATGGAAAATAATAGAATGGGCTAAGAGGGAACAGGAGTAAAGGGAAGTTTCAGGACTGATGGAAGTTTTAAATGTGATAGTCTAAGTGGGCTTACCTGAGAAGGTGGCATGTGAGTTGATGTGAAAAGACGAGGCATGCAGACATCTGGGAAATAAACCTTGTAAGCAAAGGCCCTGGTTGCCAATATTATTTCCTATACATTCCCACCTGCTGGATGTTGCTTGCACCAACCTTTACTGGAAATGGAGATCTCACCAGAATTCTGACAAAACACAGAAATATCTGACTCCCAGGGCACCTGGGTGGCTCAGTTGGTGAAGCATCAGACTCTTAATTTCAGCTCAGGTCATGATCTCATGGTTTGTGAGTTCCAGATCCACATTGGGCTCTTCACTGACAGTGCAGAGTAGGCCTGGGATTCTCTCTCCCTTCCTCTCTCCCTCTCTCTCTGCCCCTCCCTGATTCATGCTCGCTCTCTCTCTCAAAATAAGTAAATAAGCTTTAAAAAAAAAAACTGACTCCCCACCACTAGGCATAACTAACTATAGGAAGAAAATTACCTTACATAACAAGGTCATGTGATACTATCTGCTTTTAAATTTCCCAGCTTAGATAAAATTCCCCTAAAATTTTATTGATGTCCACAAGAAGTTAACAGTACACTCTAATACTCACATATTTCCACCAAGTGCCCTGAAATTTTAGCATTAATGGACACAGAGTTTGAATCTTATATATTAGATAAAACATTAAGCAGAATTTTGCTACCACTTAAAGATTTACAAAATTTTAGCCAGGAGATTGGGACTCCATACGCACTCAATTTACCATGTTTCATTGCTTATTTCTTTATTCTCCATTCCTGTTATCAATTTTTATAATAGGCACAAAAATGACAGCCTCAATAGAATCGTGGAATAGGGAGGACTTGTTCTAAAAAGGAAGAGCTTCAGTGCAGACAAGAGTAAATGCACTTACCACAGTTGTTCACTAGTAATTACTTTAGGTTTTTATTTCATTTTAAATTCACTGAATATCCCAATGCGAAGTTCATGATGGTGAAACATTCCATAATGTTTATTTAAAACTTTTGAACTATTTAAAACTATTTTAAACTATTTTAAACTTAATGTTTATTTTAAAACTTCGTTGCTTTAGAGATTATTTACTGTGTCACGATTTTTATTTCATCCAATTAGGAAGGTGAATGACTTTTGGTTCATTGTCACACACACAGAGCACACATAATTAACAGGTTAGAGCAGTGGTTCTCAAAGCTTAGTATGTACGAGACTTACCCAGTGAGCTTGTTAAAACACAGATGGCTAAGCCCCAGTCTCAGAAGTCTGAAGGTGCACGAAAATGTGCATTTCTAACAAGTGCCCAGCTGCTGTCCATGCTGCTGGTCAAGGGCTACACTTTGGAAACCAGTGGAGTACTCTTCCTCATTGGAGTCTCAGAATCATTTACAACACACAGCTCCGGGCAATTAACCATCAAAATATTTTTCAATCTTAACATACAAGAATATCCCTATGTAATGGGCAGATTAAGAAATGATCCCAATACTTCAGGGAAATTTTCTGCTAATTTTGCTAAAATCAGTGTTTTTGATTCTGAACATTTTTACTGGCTGAAACTCTAGGTCTTTCAGAATTTGCCATTGGAGTGAAAGAACAGCTTTTAAGATTTTAGTAAGACACATTTTAATCACTCTTCCTCTTTTCTCATAACTCCTGCCTTTGTCATTAAGTAATTAAGATTCAAACATACCAATATTTGGGAGAGCAACCAAATTAAACACTTAAGCTTTAAGCACTACTGGCATCCAAATTATAGTAAACTCTTTTTGAAAACATGTAATACAAATTATGAACTAAATGGACTTAAATCTTAGAAAGATGTCATTGGAGATATTTTAAAGCCTTAAAATACCAGAGTGCAGGATTCCTGTGCTCTATAGTTGGGCATCTTTTTGAATTGTGGTTTCCTGTCTTTCCATTTAGAAATTGACAGGTATAGGAAACTGCAGGGAATAGAGAAGTTTCTTATAATTTCTGATATATTTTTCACTAAAGGAGAAAGTAAGCAGTAAGGACTCAGAACTTACCAATCTAAGCAGGAAATAAAAATGAAGGGTAATCATGTGAAGAAAAATAATCTGACACAGTTACACTGTCAGAACAGAGAGTTGGATACAGAAATATACCAATGGACAGTCATAGTCAGCCAATTAGAAATGGCTTTTAAATGTGTTTTTTTCTTTTGAAAACCAAAGCATCCTATGCTTGTGTAATAAAACTATATTCCTGCTCAAGCCAAGTATGTTCAAAGAACAATAATATTATGTTAAAACTTTCTAATCTGAATATAGAAAGAGTTTAACACAAAAATAACAGCTATAAAAAGAAGAGTCATGGTGTTGATTAGAGTGGAAGATAAATATTCTTTAAAAAATTTTTTTTAACATTTATTTATTTTTGAGAGACAGAGAGAGGCAGAGCATGAACAGGGGAGGGGAGAGAGAGAGAGAGATACAGAATCCGAAGCAAGCTCCAGGCTCTGAGCTGTTTGTTAGCACATAGCCTGATGCGGGGCTCAAACTCACGAACTGCGAGACAATGACCTGAGCTGAAGTCGGACACTTAGCCAACTGAGCTACACAGGCACCCCAAAGGAAGATAAATATTCTTTTTTTTTCAATATATGAAGTTTACTGTCAAATTGGTTTCCATACAACACCCAGTGCTCATCCCAAAAGGTGCCCTCCTCAATACCCATCACCCACCCTCCCCTCTCTCCCACCCCCCATCAGCCCTCCGTTTGTTCTCAGTTTTTAAGAGTCTCTTATGCTTTGGCTCTCTCCCTCTCTAACCTCTTTTTTTTTTTTTTTTTTCCAGGAAGATAAATATTCTTAACGAATAGATTCACAGCCAAGTGAACTATAATGGTCTATTCCAGGGTCAAGTGTACTACTCATATTTTCCTTAGGTGTTCACCTGACTGACTCAAATGACCTTGGGAAGGTGTGCCTGGAAACGTTTGACAAAATTAATCTCAGAGACGCTGGGACGCTCAAGCTCTCCAACTGAAACCTCCAGAAACAGATAAGGAATAGAGTATGACTTGGCTACTGCATTGAGCTTGAGAAGAAAAAAAAAAAAAATAACCAAACAAATTCCCTCAACCATGAATAAGTCTTAGTTTAAGGGAGTTCCATAACTTTGCCTGACCTACTATTTTTGTAGTTAAACTACAGGTATTATGATGCCAAGGATTTCTGGTTTATAATCCTGTGAATTGAATAATGATACCCATAAAAGGATTATTTGGTAACCTATTAGCATAGACGATGTCATGAGAGTGACATATATGCACCTTTTCTGATATATACTGTAGCAATAAATAGAAGCAGCCAACTAAATTTAAGAAGATTGAAAAATCAGGATGAATGATAGGATTTAAGACATACAACTGGAATTATCAGTTTTCTGACACTACATCTATTTAAGCATTTTTAGAGACGCTAATGCAGATTATAATGTCAAGTTCAACAAATTCTGATCTCCATGGCAACATTTGGGCATGCTGAAGTCACTCACATGGTTGTGAAACTTTTTGGTGTCACATTCTGGAGTCAGAGTTGAATCAGTTCTCTCTCCAATCGGGAATTGGAAAAGTAGAGGAATATAAAGGGAGTCAGTATCTACTGACAGTTGCAATCTGTCACTTTCATTTTCCTGAAGGCTAAATTATAAAGACCTTTCCCGGACCAGAGATTGGGGTTTCAGGCAAAAATTTATCTCTTTTGCTGGTTCCAATAAAATGCCGCCACACTTTCTTAATATAATTGGAGATAACCCTTAGAAAGTGTCAAAGAAAATTCTCCTTTTCCTGTTCAGTTAAATTGTGCCATTTCCCCCAATGTACCATAGATCTCCAAATTGCCACTAGAGTTATTTAGCAAGGCTAAGATTATACTGGACGGAATACAGAGATACTATTTTGATCTCTATTCTGTTTATCATACTTCTTTTTTTATCATACTTCTTTTTTTTTTTCAGTTTGCCTCAATTACATAGTTTTCCAGTTAGAGCAGAATCACGAAATATACATAACAGCAAAGAGGAGGTCACCATGATATTTTGATGTATTGTATACTTTTCATTTCATAGGCTGCAGATGAGGGCCTATCCTTGATTAATGTCAATGAAATATTATGTCAAGGATTCTGTGTGTGTGTGTGTGTGTGTGTGGCTAGCAGGCAAAATATGATATTTCTCCCATAGCCATGTGGCTATGGATATGGCTACCACAAGCCATTGCAATTACAAAGATCTGAAGTAGAGTGGGCTGTATGTTGGTAGGTTTTCAGGAGCTACAACTTCAGATAATCCATAAAATCTTACTTGAACTTTTGGCTTATACAAATACACAAGCTATGTTCAAACTTGGTAATTCTTATCTGCAGCTAATAAAATAAATACATACTTAACTGCAGATATAATCAGGGTCATAGAAAAGCCATAACCTTCTATTAATCTGTAAGTTTTAAGCATGGGTCTCTAGAGAACAAGCATATGTCTTCAACAGATTTATAGCAATGTTTAATTTTCACTTAGGGCCTGAATTTCTCCCCCTTCCCCAGATGACTAGGTATAACACTTTGTTTTTATCAGCAGTTTCACTGAACCCCTTTCAATAATTTAATAATTATAGGATTTCCAATAATGGTTCCAGAGAAGGTAGGTAATTCCCTTCTGTAGAAAGCAAATATAAAAAGTTCAGGAAAGGTCTTAATTATTTAGCCTTTAAGATTAAATGGGAGGGGACCTGAGTGTCTCAGTCAGTTAAGCCTCCGACTTCGGCTCAGGTCGTGATCCCGCAGTTTGTGAGTTTGAGCCCCGCATCGTGCTCTGTGCTGACAGCTCAGATCCTGAAACATGCTTCGGGTTCTGTGTCTCCCTCTCTCTCTGCCCCTTCCCTGCTCATGCTCTGTCTGTCTCTCTCTCAAAAATAAACATTAAAAAAAAAAAGATTAAATGGGTAAAATGATTTTAAAAAACCCCAGCCATTTAAAGGCATTAGATACTGAGTAGAGGCATGCAACAAATTAAGAAGTGTTTATTTAAAAAATTATAAGAGGGGCGCCTGGGTGGCGCAGTCGGTTAAGCGTCCGACTTCAGCCAGGTCACGATCTCGCAGTCCGTGAGTTCGAGCCCCGCGTCGGGCTCTGGGCTGATGGCTCAGAGCCTGGAGCCTGTTTCCGACTCTGTGACTCCCTCTCTCTCTGCCCCTCCCCCGTTCATGCTCTGTCTCTCTCTGTCCCAAAAATAAATAAACGTTGAAAAAAAAATTAAAAAAAAAATTATAAGAGCTCCACATAAGCATGATGAAAGGCATGACTTTCTAGAACTTCTTCCCTTCTCTACGTCCCTTCAACACATACCCAGCTCAGTCTGGAAGAACTGTAACTTTACTTCAAACATAATAGACTCTTCTGCCAGAGGTATCAAGCGGAGAGTGAAAACCTGCAGATTTGGCTTAGAATCACAGAAGTGATGCTCAATGTCACTCATCATCAGGGAAATACAAATCAAAGCCACACTGATATACCACCTCACACCGATCAAAGCGGCTAAAATGAACAAATCAAGAGGCTATAGATGTTGGAGAGGATGTGGAGAAATGTCAACCTTCTTGCACTGTTGGTGGGAATGCAAACTGGTGCAACCGCTCTGGAAAACAGTGTGGAGCTTCCTCAAAAAATTAAAAACAGATCTACCCTATGACCCAGCAATAGCACTGCTAGGAATTTACCCAAGGGATATGGGAGTGCTGATGCATAGGGGCACTTGTACCCCAATGTTAATAGCAGCACTTTCAACAATAGCCAAATTATGGAAAGAGCCTAAATGTCCATCGATGAGTGGATAAAGAAGTTGTGGTATGTGTGTGTGTGTGTGTGTGTGTGTGTGTGTATATATATATATGGTGTGTGTATATATATATATGTATGTATATATACATATATATGTATGTGTATATATGTATGTATATATGTATGTATATATATGTATGTATATATGTATATATATGTATGTATATATACATGTATATGTATACATGTATACATATATGTATATGTATGTATATATGTATGTATATATATACATATATGTGTGTATATATATATGGTGTGTGTGTGTGTGTGTATATATATATATATATACACACACACACACAATGGAATACTACTTGACAATGAGAAAGAGTGAAATCTGGACATTTGTAGCAACGTGGGAGGAATTGGAGGGTATTATGCTAGGTGAAGTAAAGTCAGTCAGAGAAAGACAGTTGCCATATGTTTTCACTCATATGTGGATCTTGAGAAACTTAACAGAAGACCACGGGGGAAGGGAAAGGGAGAAAAAAGTTACAGAGAGGGAGGGAGGCAAACCATAAGAGACTCTTGAATACAGAGAACAAACTGAGGGTTGATGGGGGGTGGGGGAGAGGGGAAAGTGGGTGATGGGCACTGAGGAGGGCACTTGTTGGGATGAACACTAGGTGTTGCATGAAAACCAATTTGACAATAAATTATATAAAAAAATAAATTGAAAAAAATAAAGTAACTTTTTCAGTTAAAAAAAATCACAGAGAAAATCCGCAAATATGATAGCTCAAATTTGCATTCTGGCTTGTGGCAATCAGCAGGCCAGAAATTTATTGGAGAGAGCTTAAACATAAAAGAACCTAGAAAAGCAGTGAAATAACCTCTCACCCCTAAGTCTTCTCATGTAAAGCAGACTCTAGAAATCCTGGCAAAATGTCAAAGGCAAGCAAGATAGAGAACAGACCACAACTTCGAATGCATCTCCCAACCCACATACTGTTCCATGGACAGGGGGTGGAAGTCTTATAGATTTGAAGTGTTTGAGGACAACTGTGTGTTATAATCAAAGTGCTAAGTCAATGTCAAAGGCAACATCACTTAAGCTACCAGTGTAAAACAACTCATCACACATGGGGACATGTTATCATAATTCATAAGAAACAAGGAACTCAAGGAGGCAATAGGATGACAAACTCAAAGTATGCTAAAATAAAAAATTTGACCACCAGGATTCTTTTTCTAGAAAGGCAAAATACATTGTCGAAAAGATCGAGTGTTGCATGTTCTACCACCTGAGCCAGCCAGGTGCCCCTATATGCTTTCTTAAACAAACTTCAGTGCTACATAGCAAGGGAGTGGTGAAAACAAATATAAAAACAAAACCACAATGATAGCGATAAGTCAAAGATACACAGGAATAACCTGTAAGAGTCCCTAAAGTCCAGGACTGGAGCAATGTGAGCAATCAAATAAAGTAGTAATGGATTAAACTCCAGCATATAAGATGTTATCCATGAATCCATACTAACATAAACAAATGATTGAATAAATACATATTGGGGAGAATACATAAATCTCCTATGTAGAAAATTCCAAATAACCTACCTAGATACAAGCATACCTA
Source organism: Lynx rufus (assembly GCF_022079265.1). Classification (NCBI taxonomy): domain Eukaryota; kingdom Metazoa; phylum Chordata; class Mammalia; order Carnivora; family Felidae; genus Lynx; species Lynx rufus. The sequence goes on along the minus strand of NW_025814845.1, from coordinate 36,143,787 downwards.
ATAGATATTATGGGTCAGTTTTAGACCCCTGCAATAAAGAAGTCAATTTTTTTGGTTTCCCAATGCATAAAATATGCACTATACTTCATCTGTACACTATACTGCATGCTATTAAGTGTATAATAACATTATGCCTAAAAAACAATGTACATACCTAAATTTAAAATGCTTTATTAAAAAAATTAAAAAGTAATTTATTGCTAAAAATGTTAACCATCATCTGATCTTTCAGTGAGTCATAGTCACTGATCATAGGTCACCGTAATGCATAATGATGAACAAGTTTGAAATGTAGTGAGAATTGCCAAAATGTGGCATATAAACATGAAGTGAGCAAGTGCTGCTGAAAAAAATTGTGCCAGTAGACTTGCTCAATTCAGAGCTGCCAAAAATTTGTAAAAAATGTGATATCTGCAGAGCTCAGTAAGGTGAAGTATAATAAGACAAGATATGCCAATATCCCTCTTCTTAAATGTAGTCCGCACATAGTAACTTCCTTCTAAGGAGTACAGAATAGAAAGTGGGGGGGGGGGTGGAGTAAAAATTTAAAAAGAAGAAACCTAACAAACACTACCTCAGCCAGGTGATCAAGGTTAACACTGATACTTATGTCATGTTCATAGTATGTATTATTTATGTGACATGATGAAAATAGCACTTCACCGCAGTAGAAAATCAGAGAATAACCCCATAGAAAAGCATCAGATAAATCACAATTGAGGGGCATTTTACAAAATTCCTGATCAGTACTCCTCAAAACTGTCAAGGCCATCAACAACAAGGAAAGTTGAAAGAAACTGCCATAGGAAGAAAGGCCAATGGAGACAACTAAATATGCATAATGTGATACCCTGGATGACATCGTGAAACAGAAAAAAAAAATCAGGGGAAAACCAAAGAAACCCAAATGGAATATGGACTTTAATTAATAATATATCAATATTGGTTCATAATTGTGATGAATGTGCCATAACAATGTTAGATGTTAATAACAGGGAAACTGCATGTGAGGTACATGGGAATGCTCTGTTCTATCTTTGCAATTTTTCCATAAATCCAAAACTATTCTAAGCTTTAAAAAATTATTAGCCGCATTTGAAAATTTAAATGGAAATGTACCTAGAAGAGCCAAAACAATTTAAGAAGTAGAACAAAGTTGAATGACTTACCCTCCCGATTTCACTTACTTTCAAGATGCATTAGTTAAACCAGTGTGGTATTGGCTAAATATAGACAATAGAGATCAATGGAACAGAGTTGATTTTTGGTAAAGTTGGTAATTCAGTGTTGGAGTCTCTTTAGCAATTAGTACTGGAAAAGTTGGATATCAATCTATCAATATGCAAAAACAAACAGAAAAGAACTTTGATATATCTCACCATACAAGCATACAAAATACATTACCTTGAAATGAATCCAGTCTAAATTTAAGACATATATCTATATAAGTATTAGAAGAATATATTAGAATAGATAATTTTTATAATTTTGAGTTAGATATAGGATAGGGGTATAAGGAAATTCTGGACTAAGAAGTGCTTAGTGTTTAATAGTTCCTTGTTAATCTGAAATAGATATACTCCACTAGCTATTGGTAATATTCAAAATATGTCTGTCATAAGGAATCCATCATGGGTACCAGCTGATTAGGTTGGATGCTAATCTTTAATCCTAGCAGAATATCGCTCCAGCCATCATCTGAAACAATGGCTGATATGTCTATTCCACTGTCATAATTCTGGAAGGGTACAAATTTCAATACCTTCTCAGCCACTTCTTATATAAAGAGCAGGAGGGTGAGAAAAGGAAGAGAACCATATAGCTACCCTGTCTTCAAATGCTGACTGAAAACAAAAACAAGCATTTGGAGAGAATGTGTGGGCTAGGGGAGAAGCAAAAGACACCTGAACACCTCATCTATTCTGCCAAAGTATGAACTAAACTCATACAGTGTATCTTAAGTGCTTTTAGAGAATATTTCATTCTTTCATTCATCCACATGCCAATATTCTACAAAAATAGGAGGGGCAGAGTAGGTGTGAATAAATACAATTTTTAAAAAGTGGTAAAAAGTGCTCTTAAATTGGAATTCTGATTCTGTCCCTTGACCTGTCCACCTTTATTCCTTTGTTTCCATCCCTTTTTGATCCAGTATTTGGATCCTGTGCTATCTCCTGGACCTTTATTTAGAATCTTTTTTTTTTTTTTTTTTTTTTACTGTATAATGAATTTCAAACACTGATAACACTTATGGTAACCAGACTTCATTTGGGAATTGGCAATTGCAACATTGGCTGTATGTTCTGGACCACATCTTTAAGTGGGATCTTCTGCCCAATGTTCTATCTAATAAGCCTGATATTATACTCTGTGTACTACAGTTCCCATCAACTGAGGTTGCCTGTCCTTTAGTAGTGTGGATTAATTGACATGACTGATGGTGTGTTTATTTCCTGGGAAATCCTAGTGCTGCAGATTAGAAGGCAGATGCCAATTTTCTCTTCTACTTCTATCATATCTCTCTTCTCATCTTTGTTTATCTTCTTCTCAGCATGTAAGTTTAACAGGCATATCAATGTTAGCATCAGAGAGTCCTCTTGGAGAGGTTAATGGATTTGGTGGCAAAACAACTTTAATTTTGTACACTTAATGAAAGCATCTATTTTTTCCTTTTTTTTATTTAATGAGATCTTTAAAAAATGGTGGATGGGTTTAAGGAAAAGAGCTGCTGGTTGTTTTTTCTTTTCTTTTTTCTTTGTTAAAGAGTAGGTGGGTGATAAAGAGTTGAAATGAAGGGGTGCCTGGGTGGCGCAGTCGGTTAAGCGTCCGACTTCAGCCAGGTCACGATCTCGCGGTCCGTGAGTTCGAGCCCCGCGTCAGGCTCTGGGCTGATGGCTCAGAGCCTGGAGCCTGTTTCCGATTCTGTGTCTCCCTCTCTCTCTGCCCCTCCCCTGCTCATGCTCTGTCTCTCTCTGTCCCAAAAATAAATAAACGTTGAAAAAAAAAATTTAAAAAAAAAAAAAGAGTTGAAATGAAGATCTCTTTATTTTTAATTTTCATTTTTTGATATATTGAAAATTACTCAAAGAGAAAAATTACAGAGTCTGACCAATTTTATTCTTCTTTGTTTTATCTTGTCTTTGCTTGGTACCCTCATTCTATCAATCTTCAATATCCAAATAACTAAATAACAAAATTTCTGACATATATCTGTGTAATTTCTGGAATATTATATTTCAAATGAGTTTTTTATAGGAGGGGTTAGTTTTAATGGTAGTAAATGTGATTTAGTTGGAAAAATAAATCGGTGCTTTGAACATTCTTTTCCAAAAATGAGTAGTTACTATTGTGAGCCAATGGCAAATCTACTTTCGAGTAGGTATCAAAATTATTTCTGTTCAAGGCGCTCTTTAACTTTCTAGAAAGTAAAATCACCTGAGAAAGTATAGATGTGTGACTTAATGGAGAGCCCTTGATATCAGGGACTCTCTTAATAGGAGCCTTTGATATCATGGGTCCAATTCAATAAACCCTGAGCAAGAGCCAATAATGTGCAAGGTACTGTTAGGCAAGTGAGGGGAAGAACATAGTGATTATTGTCCTTCATTAAGTCATAATTAGTAGGTCAGCATTTTTGAATTATTGAAAGTATAAATCACTCTGCTAGAAATGTGACAAGTGTGTGAATGTATAAGGTCATAGATTGACAACCATAGAGCTATACATGGATATACACTGAGAAACAACCCAGCCTTGTATATTTTAGGTAAGATGATCATATAATTCATACATCTTTTATTTCCTTTTTATTTTTTTAAATATGATTTATTGTCCAATTGGCTAACATAAAGTGTGTAAAGTGTGCTCTTGGTTTTGGGGGTAGATTCCCGTGGTTCGTTGCTTACATGCAACACCCAGTGCTCATCCCAACAAGTGCCCTCCTCAATGCCCATCACCCATTTTCCCCTCTCCCCCACCCGCCATCCACCCTCAGGTTATTCTCTGTATTTACGAGTCTCTTACGGTTTGCCTCCCTCCCTCTCGATTTGTAACTATTTTTCCCCTTTCCCTTCCCCCATGGTCTTCTGTTAAGTTTCTCAAGATCCATATATGAGTGAAAACGTGATATCTGTCTTTCTCTGACTCACTTATTTCACTCAGCATAATACCTTATTCAAAATGGTACATTTTTGAGAACCAGTGAAGAGGGTAATAATTATTTAAGGACAACAGTAAAAACCTAGACTATCCCAGCACAAACCAAAGCATGGCATTATCTAATCCTGATAAATACATTTTATGTAGGAAAGTTCTGGTCCTAAGGATTCTATCATATTGCAGAGGTCAAATTGTTGCCACCTATCAGTCTGGGATGTCCAGACTCCTTTTTAGTTCCATCATGATTTTTTTTCCTTGGTCGGGCTGAACGACACAAATGCTCCAATGACTGCAGAAAGCAGTTATTTGTCTCTCAGTTTGATTTGCATCTTTACCTTCTTTCGCAATTTTCTCAAAAGTATATCATGTCTACTGTTCAACATCTTTCTTCTTCCACAATTGTATTTTGAATTGTTTCGTGGGACTTACTTTTCTGAAATCCTCAAATGAAAATAGTGAAAAAAGTTGAAACATTCAATTCGTCACTCAATATGTGAAGGCATTATATCCTATGCACTTTAAGGAAGCCAAAGACATTAAGATATCATCTCTACAGCTATGGACTGAATGTTTGTGTCCCTCCCCAAAGCCATATGTTGAAATTCTAACCTCCAAAGAAAATGGTATTAGGAGGTAGGGCCTTTGAGAGGTAATTAGGTCAATGAGGATAGAGCCCTCGTGAATGGAATTAGAGCCTTATAAAAAAAGAGACCTGAGAGAAAGCCCTCACCCCTTCCACCATGTTAGGCCACAGGGAGAAGGCACCAGCTATGAACCAAGAAGTGAGCCTTTATCAGAACATGACCATGCCAGCCCTTCCATCTTAGACTTCCGGCTTCCAGAACTGTGAGAGAAATTTCCATTGTTTATAAGCCATCCAGTCTATGGTACTTTGTTATAACAGTCCAAATGAACTAAAATACCTACCTTGAAAAAGATTATGATTGAATATACAGGATTAAACAAATATATAATAGCAAAAACAAGTAGAGTAAGACAAGCCGTAAACAAAGTACAAACCACATTGAAGGAATAATCATCCTATCCATATTGGGGAATCAGGAAGAGTTTCATTAAAAATAATACATTTGAGACAAATCTTGAATAGAGATTTCAGTAGGATGAGGTGGGGAAGAGAGAGAAGATAGCATGCGCCGGGGGGCGGGGGGGGCTGGACCAAAGTAAACAACACAAAAAATAAGAAAAATAAATACTGTGTAAATATGCTATAATTAAATTGAGTAACTGGTTTGGTGGTCAGGTTGTTTTTCTTAGGAAAAGATTTGTGTCATCTATATTAAAACAGCAATTTAAGCTATACGGTTGGTTGGATTAATCCCTGAGGAGAATGTAGTGAAAAGAGAATAGAATTGAGACCCGGACTTTAGAAAATATCTATTTTTATAGTGTAGAAAGATAACAACAACAACAAAAAGAACTACCAGACAGTTGGGAAAGTAAAACAAAGTAGACCTAAAGGTAGAGATGATTGCAAGAATTTGGTTAGACCAAATCATTTAGAGAAATCCAGGAGGATGGGAATGAAAATACATAAACTATATTTTATTAACTAGATACTGCAAGAGCAGTTTTAGCACAGTAGTAAAGGTCGATGGTAGATCTAAATAGTGTAGAAGTGAACTGGAATGGGGTGAAGATAGCCTGTGTCGGTTACCAGTTCGACAACATTGGCATTAAAAAGAGGAAAGAGGGGCGGCTGGGTGGCCCAGTCGGTTGAGCCTCAGACGACTTTGGCTCAGGTCATGATCTCATGGTTCTTGGGTTTGAGCCCCACGTGGGGCTCTGTGCTGACAGCTCAGAGCCTGGAGCCCGTTTCGGATTCTGTGTCTCCCTCTCTCTCTGCTCCTCCCCTTGTTCATGCTCTGTCTCTCTCTGTCTCAAAAATAAATAAACGTTAAAATAAAATTAAAAAAAAAAAAAGAGGAAAGAGAGCATGATCCACATCATACCAACAACAATAAGCAACAGTTAACTGAGGTTCTTAGGATTGTCACACAGTCGTTATATTGCACTAAACAGGAAATGAAATCTTTAACAGAAGACGTAAGAGGATAATCCACCCTACGTTTTATTTTTATGCATGTTCCCAATGGCTGAACGCAGACATAGAAATAAATAGCTATGGCACGATTTAGAGAAAAAAGGCTAAATGTGACCCAGTATGTGGATTAGAAAGTGATCAAGTATCATGATCTGTGGTAAAAAAAGCATAAACATAGCACACTACTAAGATAATTCAGTTGGAAAACAGCACAAGAAGGGTTATAAAAGAAAATGATGGGTTTTAAGAAATCGAAACCCCTAAGTATCTTTATTTGATTTGCTATTTTTATGTTGTCTCTCTTTTGTTTCTACTTTTGATTTTTTATTGGAAATATACTAAACTTAAATCAAACTTTTGAGGTACTCTTTTATTTTAAAGTTTAAGATACTTTATATCTTGCTACCCATGCAATACAAATGTAATTATTTTATCAATGTACCATGTAACTAAATTGGCTTAAAATGGAAATATTTGGACGCCTGGGTGGCTCAGTCCATTAAGCATCCGACTTTGGCTCAGGTCATGATCTGGCTGTTGGTGGGTTTGAACGCGGTGTAGGGCTCTGCACTGACTGCTGGGAGCCTGGAACCTGCTTTCGATTCTGTGTCTCCATCTCTCTCTGCCCTTCCCCTGCTCGTGCTCTTTCTCTCTGTGCCTCAAAAATAAATAAACATTTAAAATCGTTTTTTTTAAATGGAAATATTAATTTCTGTGGAATACTTCCCAAAGACATCATGATCTTGGAACTAATTTTATAATTATAAAGTTCACATGCAAATACATTTGGTGATTGGTCGCTTCCAAAATTGTTGTCTCTGGTAAAGATTGTATTTTCTTTCATGCTGAGATATATATATATATATATATATATATTTATATATATATATATATATATTTGTATATATTTATATTTATATATATATATATATATTTGTGAACATTCTCATGTGGATGTTAGAAACTATTTTTAGGCAGTGAATAGCAGATAAGTGGTTGCTACTTATTTATTTAAAATGATAAAGCAAATCTTAATGATTCCTTTATCTTAAAAATTAAGATGAAAGTGCCACCAATTTTGCTGATGGAGGAACATTATATATAAGGCAAAGAGAGAGAGGAGGAAGGGTGAACTGGTATTGCAGCATTAAAGTCCAGAGTAGGTGGCAAACAGAAATTCAGGGAGAAAATAGCCTGTTAAGTTTTGGTGATTTAGAAGAAATCTTGTGATAGCATTTTAAATTCAGATGGGTAAGGACTAAACTGGGCCACAGGCTAGGCTGTTGTCCAGGAGTTGTCTGTAGGGAAAAGCATAGCTTCCCGCTCTATTAAGAACAGAAATAAGAAAAAGAAAAAAAGAAAAAGAAAAGAAAATGCCTAAATGTGCTCAGAAATCGAATTTAAGGATTGGGGGAATTGTTACACTAAACACTTCTACTCTGCCAGATAGGAGAAATTTAAATGATTTGTTTCAAAGAAGTAAAGGATGAAAAGTGTACCAATTATTCTTTCTACTTTGTCGTTCAAATAGTTTTCACCTTTCTGGATTTTGTTTTGGATGTCCTTCTAATACTGAAATACATATTACATATTTTGATAGGTCATTGATAATTTGAACAAAGAAAATCATAAACTACACTTCAATGTATTCTAAATATACTCAAGAGACTCCCATGGTTTGCAAGAAAACATCAGATTTCTTTGACTGAAATAAGAATATACATACATATTTGTTTCCATCAGCAAATTCACATTGTTTCCTGATCAAGAAACGTAGGTTTCTCTACATATTTTTAAATTTTGTTCTTAGTGGACCCATAGGATAGTGATGCCTTAATTGCTTATATACTTGAAAAGTCTGGTGTTTTCTTGATGTGAGACCTTTGGTGCACTTTCTTAGGAAATGACATATGATGACCTGTAGATATTAAAATTATGTTCATCTACAGCATGGGAAGAATTGATGTAAGCTATTTTTGGATGACTCTTTTAATTAATTAATTAATTTATTTATTTATTTACTTATTGTGTCTTTCTCTGTATGACTTACTTCACTTAGCATAACACTCTCCAGGATGACTCTTGAAATTATAAAGTGCATAAGAAGAGAATGAAAAATATTTTAGTTATTTAATAGAAAATCTAGATTATTTTCAGAGAATGGGAATAAGAACTTATAATAACGTAACAAGATTCTGTATTTTCAAACATTGGGCAAAAACTATTGTGTTTCAATTTCCATGTTACAGGCAAAGAAGGCTAATAGTATCAGAATTAAACAGGATAGAAAATTGGAATTTTTTTTATAGCTTGCTGTGGGTGGCTTCCAATTACTTATCAATAAAGGTTTTGTGTAAATTTTATAAATCTCAGGCATTTCAGCAGATGTATTCCTTTCCAGATATTGCAGACATTTTCTTTTTGCATTGTCTAAAATAATTAAACTTTTTGGCTCTGGCAATTTCAATGGATGAGGATCCAGAATGGGTTTACCATATGGAAATAACTTTAGTACAATGAATTTTGCCCCTTTCGTTATTCAACTAGCTGGGTTAACTGAGAGCTCTTTGTTGCTGTTATTAAGAGATTTTAAAGATAGGCATAAACATTTCACATTTCATCAAATAACACTGTCTTTAGAAGGACTTCTGTTATTAGAAGACATAAGAGTGGGTAATAGAGATGGGGAAAGAGAATGCTAACAATACGATTTCCCAAGACATCAGATTTGGCCACAAAGGATCTGCTTGCTGAGAAGGAGGCCACTGTGTCTTCTCTCACTAACAGCTCAGCAGGGTTTCTTATAGAAATACTTCCTATATCTGGGGCACCTGGGTGGCTCAGTCAGTTGAATATCCAACTTCAGATCAGGTCATAATCTCACAGTTCATGGGTTCAAGCCCCGCATCAGGCTGTGTGCTGACAGGGCAGACCTGCTTCAGATCCTCTGTCTCCCTCTCTCTCTCTGCCCCTCCCTCCCACAAATAAATAAATAAACATTAAAAAAAATACTTCCTATATCTAAACTGTCTTAACATGCTAATGTTTCTCTGTTGTATTAACTCTGACATGGTAGTAGGTAGTATTATCAGGTTCTATTAGTTACACAAATAATAGCATTTCACTATAATGGGGAACACTATTACCACATTGAAAAAATAGAATTGCATTCCCTATGAATTGTATTGATAGGTTATTGAAAACCATTTTGCAATTCAATAATGCACCTACAAAAATGACAGTCACTGCAGCAACTAATCACATTTTAGGTCATTTAGAGAAAAAGTATATTCTTGGTTCACACAATTGGAAAACCAAGGTAAGAAATCTACCGAACATCAATGGCACTTAGCTTTCCACTCAGGGAGGAAAGAGGCATGCATGCTTAATTGTCCTTTACAGGATCCCTGATATAATGCAAGGGTGGGGAAGACATTATGACTTTGATTAAAGGTTTTAAAAGTAAAAGAGCTGATCTTGATTAACATTTTATTCAAAAGAATTGCCATAGTCACTTAATAAAACAAGTTTTCTCTAACTTCCAAATACAGGGAGCTGTAGGTATTGAAGAGGAGATCTGCTTTAGTTTGTTTTCGGCATTTCCTCCAGGGACCTCCATAGGGATACATTGACTTTGTATCCTGTATGAGACTAATGATGAAATGCACAAGTCTTGAATAATATTTTATTTTGTACTTTCATAGCATTCCTTTCTTTGGTCAAACACAAATTCAGCCTGGTTGGTTTCCTAACATCAAATCTTCAAAAACAAAAGACAGTAGGGTGTTTACTTTTTTTTTTTCTTTTAAGAAAATGTCTGATTACATAATACTCTTTGTTGCTTTTCAAACATTCTATAATATGGTTTTATCTGCATGATGATATCTACAGTTCATAGAAAAGAGAAGGTGTGCTTGCTTTGCTCAGAGGAATACTAAACTCCGTGGAGTTTTCTGTGACATCATACTCATTAACATTTTGAAATTTATGAAGAATTATACATAATTTAGTTCATATTGTGTGCTTTAATTATTTCTACCCCTGGAAACAGGCCGATGAAAAGAATGTCTCTATAGATACAGGTATCCACTAGGAGAAATTATTCCCTCCAGAAAGTGTAACCTAATTTATTGGTACAAATCTATATATCCATAAATATTTGCAGAACATTTACCATGTTCCTGACATTGTATCATTTATGGCAAGAATAGAAGTATAGGACACTGTGTGTTAATTATCTAGAGCAAAAACTCAGCTTTTAAAAAGTTTCTGTTTTGTTGTAAAAACTATACTTCTGTAAAATTCAATAAAATGAGTTACTAGGAAAATGAAATCAAGGTAAAAAACAGAAAAAAATACAAGCCAAATTTTCATTATTAGATTCAACTGAAACTATGTAGCATTTTAACAAATATAATCGGAACAAACATTATGAAGGAGGAAAGATTTAAAAACTGTACATATTGCTCATTGAAAGTTTCCATCTCTGTGACCATATACAGAATCACTATTACACTTGAACTTGTTATAGTTCCATAATAGAAATGAAAAATTTATGAGTAAAATAGCGATTCTCCATATCGAACACCTATTTTGTCCTTTGAAGACACATCTACACATCAAAATATAATGTTTTAATGTAACAAATGAACCGGTTCCTTGCTTAACTCATCTAACATAGATTCTATTGACAACAACAGTAGTCACGGGGAACAACATATCTAACTATTCCAGTGTTTATAAACTCATCATAGAGAAATCTCTCACAAATATATTTTGATAGCAATGAAAGAAGTGATTTTAAAGCAATTTCAACAAGCTCATTTTTAATTTTTTTCTAGGATAAAGAAAGTGATGCTGTATTTTCAAAGTTCAACTTTAATTCTTCATCAGTCTCCCGTGCCAACAATTTATCTTGAAAGTCACTGCTTAGCTTTAACTTATGATGAAATAAATTGATTTTGGATTCCATTGATATCTGATAAATGAATATTCTTTTGGGGAAAAGGAATTTAAATCATCTACCAAATTTATAAGGTGTTTGTTGATAACTTTACACAGATGTAAATTATCAAGATTACTACCTACCTACTTCACAATTGTTACTGAATTCTGGGTCACATCTTAACACTCTGTAGCAGCTCTCTTATTTCAAGCTTCTCACTTTTGTTTTCACCTTTAAGTCTTATCTGCTGTTGAAAAACATCGTTCATTCCTCCTTTGCATGAAAGTATTATGATAATTAGAAATTCCAAAGATACCAGATAAATAGCAAGGCTGGATGCTTAATTCACAACTTTAAAATGTTGAAACCAAACTGGATTCTTACATTGCATAAGCGATGACCTTTTATTCTGCAATCCAAATATTTCAACAGAAGTTTTCATCTTAATAGCCATTATACTTCAGCATGAGACAATTAAATTTTTGATTAGCTTTCATATTCTCTCCTTATAAAAAGAATAATCTCAAACTTGACCCTTTAGTTTTTAGTGATCACAATTTTTATTATATCACTAAGTAAATTATTTAGTGCACCTATAAAAAATCAAAACATTTCAGTGAAGTAAGGAATGTGGAGATTAATAATATTCTGGCACCAGCTTCTAAATCTGCATGATTACTCCAGAATGCTTACTTGTCTTTGCAGCTGTACCATTAGAGCATACTCCTACACAGAACTTGAACTCCAAGCTGAATATTTTTATATACTTCATGTGTAGCTGTGTTTTTTAGCGCTGAAGCTAAAAAAACCCCTGTTCACGTGCAAATTTGCACAAATAAAGGATTTCCATGCTAAGAATATCCCTGGATTTGTTAAGCCACAATGACAAACACTTTGCTGACTTTATGTATTGTATGAGTTAGTCTTCCCTATCATTAGTTGGTTTCTGAGGTTGATGTATGTTGTCATTGGAAAGCGGTACTTGAGTGATCTTTTTTGTTGCCTCTTCACTCACTCTTTTCAAGCTAATGCATCTGAAATGGCCTCGCACTGAGCACTCAGCAGTTACCTATACATATACTTTGAGTGTTCACTCATAGTGTTACTTACAATCAGCTCACAAAACACTAATGGTCCTATACAAAATATTCAACATTTACTTCCATCAGCTTTTTAATTCAATACCTTTTCTTTTACAAGATACTTTTGATTTTGAACATTTCTTTACGTGTATATTTAACCTATTTAGGTTTCATTGGTTCCATTGGTGTGTTAGGCAGCACGGTTAGCTAAAACACACTGTAATTTTAACACTTCATCATCGATCACAGCTACTAAACAGAACTTAATATAAACACTTTCTATCTTCATTTCTTCTGAATCACTTTCATCATCATATATCAGTTTATTACTGCTGCTATATTTTTAAAAGGCTCATCTTCTCTTTTTTAATAAGGCTTCATTTTTTTTTATTTGAGAGAGAGAGTGCATGCAGGTGGGGAAGAAGGGCAGAAAGAGATAGAGATAGAGAGAGAGAGAGAGAGAGAGAGAGAGAGAATCTTAAGCAGGCTCCGTGCTCAGTACAGAGTCTGATGTGGGGCTTGATCCTATGACCCTGGGAACATGACCTGAGCTGAAATCAAGAGTTGGTCACTCAATCTACTGAGCCACCAGGCACCCCAAATTTATCGTGGCAAAAATGTCCAATGAAGCTTATTTGGATATCATAATTAAATTAAGGTTAAAAATAAATAATAGAGATATTAATTCCCTGACTTAGCTAATGATGTTAAACTGTAAATTAAAAAATGCTCCTAAAAATAACTTTCAAATGTAAATAAATCTTTAGATAGTCTCATATATTTATACAAACAACCGGCAGTTGTCAAAGTAATTGTAGAGTGTATTGTGGTCTTACTGGGTGTGACCCCTGTGCAGATCCCGCTGTGTTACTCACTGTGCCAGTTTAGAAACACTAAAACTGTTCAGAAACACAAGTGCATTCATCATGAGCTTGGGTGTCATGACAATGTCAAATTGCTACAAAAGTTTCTAAATACTTTCCTCCTGCACTTATATTGTCACAGCCTGTAAGAAATTCATGGACTAGTAGCACTTCGAGTTTCACTGCTATGGCGCTCAGTTATGGTTCCCGAAGAGGTGAGCTTAAATCCTGGACCACCTCTCTGATGTGGAGTGTGTGTGTGTGTGTGTGTGTGTGTGTGTGTGTATCAGAGAAGTGACTGTTAATATGAGGGAGAGCAACTCCAGAAGGTGGAGAGCCTGGAAATACTAACAGCGGAATCTGATCTCATAGCAGCAGGTACCTGGGGGCCAGCATGGCTTCTGGGGACCAGCAAGGGAATAACATGATGCTAGCCATGTTTTAGCAGCCAGGCCTCTGGCAGAATGTTGGAACATCATGATGATCTTGTGCAATTAATGACCTACTCATTTTACAGATAAGAAAAGCATTCACCAATAGAACCAATAGAATAAACAATTCACCAAGAGAAACAAAGCTAGCACCCCAAAACTGAGTACATTATATTTATAAATAAGATGGTTTTGAAAAAAAGAGCTAAATAAAATATACACAGGAAAAGTGTCCATACATTGCCATAAAGTTAGGTGACATTGGTGGATCCTGAGAAACTTAACAGAAGACCATGGGGGAGGGGAAGGAAAAAAAAAAGGTTAGGGAGGGAGGGAGCCAAAACATAAGAGACTCTTAAAAACTGAGAACAAACTGAGGGTTGATGGGGGGTGGGAAGAAGGGGAGGGTGGGTGATGGGTATTGAGGAGGGCACCTGTTGGAATGAGCACTGGGTGTTGTATGGAAACCAATTTGACAATAAATTTCATATTAAAAAAATAAAAATGGAAAGCTATATTTCAACATATAAAAAAAAAAACTTAGGTGACATTGGAATGGCAAGAAGAGTTAAATTTACAAAAACACTGCAGAAGACCTTAACTTGACCCTCCCTGAGAAAATTTTCTGATATTTAATTGTCTTTGCAAAGTTACTCTTAATTCAATGACTTGGGCAGTTTTCAGGTCACTCGATTCCCAAAAGCTATGTGACATGCATTAGCCATGACCATGGAAGCGTGAAGAAATTAAGCAACTACAGAAGACATTAGGGAACTATAAAAACTCAAGGACTGAAAGTGGCAGTATAAAGTTGCAATTAGCCTATTTTTATTCTTTTTTAGGATGACATTTCACTAATGTACATAAACTTGCAAATAGCAGAATAGAATGTAAAGACACGTTCCCTGATTTTTTTTAAAATGTAAGCTTATTATGGTAATAGTAGTTTGAATTAATTTAAAACCATCAATTCTTCCAGGGATATACTACACATTGTGAGATGCCTTTAAACAACCATTTCCCATTTTTAAATTTGGTAAGCATTACTTTGCCACATATGCAAGATATTTGGAAAAATCTGACTCCATCTCCAGTGCGAGAGCTGGGCGAAGAAACTGGGCCACGATTTAGAGGAAGATAAAACGGAGCACACCTTAATCCTTACATCTTCAGTCATCCCGTAATTACCTCCTGCTACACCATCTGCAACCCACACACAAAAAAGGTAATTACATTCTTTGAGAAAATGAGTAAAGAACCTTATTTAATAGCAGAAACAACCTCAGAAGAATAAGAGCTAGAGGAGAATAATGGATTGTACATAGCGATTTTTCTTTATAGGGTAGCTTGTGGAAATAGTGGTCAGGAAAGGGAATGGCTAGAACTCTATCTATGAAGATAAACTCTGGTCAACAAATGGGGTTCAGTTGCTTCTCCTTTCTCATGAATTTTGCATGACACTGTATCTGAAGATAGCCTCTGTACAATAATCATTGCACTATAATGAAAGCCCTCCACAGAAGTTAACTTCACAATAACAAAAAACTGTTACATATTTATTTTCTTATGGATGAATTAGTAAATTAATTCAAGAAACATTTATTGAAAATCTCTGCAGAGGATATTGGTCACTTTGCTGGAGGTGCTACAGGGTCTACTCTATGGAATTTTCATTATACTTGGGTAGAAAATCAAGAAAAAAGAAAACAAAAATGTAAATATAATAATTTTAAAAAGTAATTAAGCAAACCAAAGACAGTGTTGTGATAGAAGATGACGGGAGTAATGGACCATTCAGTAGGAAGATCACGGGGGCCTAAAGAGAGATATTTTACTAAGAACTGAATGAAGGGTAGGTAGATGAATGATAACCAGAGGAATTGCCTTCCTGTTAGATGCGAGCATAAATTCAAAGGCCCCAAAATAGAGTTGGAATTTGATTTGTTAATTTGCCACTGAATCCCCAGTACCTGGAAAGTATGGAGTACATGTTAAGCGTTAATTAAGTTAATAAGTGATGATATCTTCTTTACATTTGGAAAGATTAAATAAGGGAGAGTTTTATTTGCACAGGGTCATGTACACATTTGAGGAAGCTGGAAGTCATAGATGACCCATGTGCTTCCTTGAGTTTTGTCATAGTTTGTATTCTGTAATATACTGTTTATTAATTTGATTTATCAATGTGTTCTCAAACCCACAAGCAGAATTATATTACTGGTTTCTATTACATATGATAATTAATTATTGATTTCATATTAACCAATGTGAAATTTTTTTACTTAAACTCTTAACGGACCCAAAAGTGCTGGAGGATTGACATAAGAAGATGGAAACATGCGGAACTAGACATTCATGTAGGAGGAAAAACTGAACACGGGAAAGATCTGTTACATAGGCTAAGAGAAATATTTCTTTAAATGCATGTGATGAATGTTTTTTACCACCTTGGTTTTTGTTAGAACAAATTTACAATATTCCTAATGAATTATGGAAGGTTTTTTAACTTGGAAAGTAAATAAAAGCAAGGTAGCACTGAATTGTAAAAATACCGGGGATGAAAATACTCAGATGTGTTAAAATATTTTTAGCATGTTGTATTTCTGAAAAGGCTACAACTGCTTCTCTTGTTGTAAACTTCCCACCTGGTTGGGTAGAATTATTTAAAATATGGGAAATGAGTCTCCGTGCAGAGCCTCTTGGCAAACATAGTGAGTGCTTCGTATTGAGTCTGTCATCCTACTACTATGGCAATTTCACACTTGTTACCATAGCAAAATTTAAAATTACTTTTGTGTTCTACCTAAATCTCAGTACATAAATAATAAATATCATAGACTGTTTTGCCTGCAACTTAGATGTAACTTGAAGTAGTGACTTTCTATTTAAAAGAAAATATGCTATACCAGTACAGAAATCTAGCTTTCTTAAATCATCTCTCCCCAGTGCATTGTCCTTCTATTGCTTATGGATTTCCCACTTGTAACTGTCAAAAAACCTGTTGGAATTCATAGTTTAAATTACTTCCAAGGACCACAACAGCCTTAACTTAGTGTTTGCTTCATTTGGTAATGAAAATAATTTTCATGAAAAATTTAAAATCTTTCTTACATGATACCATATTCTGCCTGCAAAAGATACAATCTAGAGACCAAATGGTTTATTAACTAGATATAGCAACAGATAATAGAAATGGAAGAAATTCACTGATGGTTTCTTCTACCAGTTGCATTATATATCTTGGTTACAAGTTACTGTTTAATTCCCTTCAGCTTGCAGAAGCCTTATCTAATTTAGTAGGTACTTTGTAATGTTTGCTCAGAGAATGATTTGATTGGTGATAATCAGTCTTGACTTGTAAAGGCAAGTCAGAAAAGAGACTTAAGAGTTGGAGAAATTTGAAAATGTTGATTAAAAAGTAAGCATAATTGGTTTGGCAAATAAGGAGCTTAGAAATTGTCACTCCATCCTAACAACAAATAAAAATCTGAATAAACTGAAAAAATAAGCAACTCTCCTTAGGTCTTTCAGAGAGTGAGTTCACAAGGACAAACTACCGCCCCCAAAATTGGAGAGACAGGCAGGCAGATACAGAGAATCACAACTTTTCCAGAGCAGAAACCAACACAGAAACAAGTACTGAGGTTGGGAAACCTAAACTGTAATTAGTGAATTGCTGGAGCTTAAACTGTGTTTATGACTGAAATAAAAACTCCAAGGGGACCCAGCCATAGAGAGACTCTATATATTTGTGAGTTTTACCTTCAGGAGCTCTAGCAGGTTCTCACAGTAAATAGTGGAGAAAAATTCCATGATGCTTCCAGAAGGAGAAAGGGAAAAGGAACCATTCTGAAAAAACACCCTTTTTATCTAAGAACAACTCAACACTCTGATGGAAGATATCAAAGAACTAAAGAAATTGAGAGAGACTCTATATTTATGGATAAAAAGACTTGATATGGTCAAGATGTAAGGTCTTCCCAAGTTGATCTATAGATTCGACCGACCCAAATCAAAATCTTATCAAGCTAATTTATAGATATCAGAAAACTAATTCTAAAGTTTACTTGGAGGAGCTAAAGATCATGAAACCCAACATAATATTGAAAGAGAAGACAAAGTCAGGGCACAGATACTAGTCATCTTGAAGGCTTACTATACAGCTGTAGTAATCAAGACTGTAAACAATAGACAGATCAATGGAATGGAATAGAAAGCCCATCAATAGACCCACAGAAGTGTGTCAACTGATCTCTGACAAAGGAACAAAGACAACAGAGCAAAGAGGGTCTTTTCAACAAATAGTGCTGGAACTGGACATCCACATCACTAAAAATAAATCTAGAGACCATATGCCCTTCACAAAAATTAGCTCAAAATGGATCACAGACCTAAATGTAAAATGCAAAAGTATACAACTCCTACAACATAGCATAGTAGAAAATCCATGGCCTTGGATCTGATGTATCTTTTCAGATACATCTGACATCTGGTGATGTCTTTTCAGATACAACACTAAAGGCACTATCCATGAAAGAAACAATTGATAAACTGGACCTTTTTAAAATTAAAAAACTCCTGTTCTGCAGAAAGACAATATCAAGAGAATGAGGGCAACTTTGTGGCTCAGTGTGTTAAGCATCTGACTCTCAATTTCAGCTTAGGTCATGACCTCACAGTTTGTGAGTTCGAGCCCCACACTGGGCTCTGCACTGAGAGTACAGAGCCTGCTTGAGATTATATCCCTCTCCCTCTGCACCTCCCCCGCTTGTGCTCTCTCTCTCTCTCTAAAAAAAAAAATAAAGTAAAAAACAATTTTAAAAAATAATAAAGATTGAGAAGACAATTTTAAAAAATAATAAAGATTGGGAGAAAATATTTACAAAAGACACATCTGACAAAGAATCATTATCCAAAATACACAAAGAACTCTTAAAATTCAACATTAGAAAATGAACAATCCAATTAAAATTAGACAAAAGATATGAATAGTCACCTCACCAAAAAGATATACAGTTGGCAAGGAGGCAGTTGGAAAGATGTTCAACATCCTATGACATTAAGAAATTGCAAATTAAAATGAGGTGCACCACTCACCTGTGAGAATGGACAATGGAAACTTTCATTCATGGCTGGTGAGAATGAAATGGTGCAGCTACTTTGGAAGACACTTTGGTGGAATCTTCCAGAATTAAACATACCCTTAACCATGTGATCAAACAACTGCACTCTATTTACCTGAATGAGTTGAAAACTTATGTCAACATACAACTTGCCCATGGATGTTAATAACAGTTTTAATAATAATTGCCAAAAACTTGGAAGCAACCAAGATACCTTTTAGTAGGTGAATACATAAATAAACTTTGGCCAATCAAAGTAGAATGATATTCAGTGCTATGAAGAAATAACTATCAAGTCACAAATAGACGTGGAAGAAACTTAAATATTTATTATTGACTAAAAGAAGACAATATGAAAAGTCTACATATTGTGTGATTACAGCATACGACATTCTATAAAAGTGAGAATTATGAAGACGGTTAAAATAGTTGTGTTTGCCAGGGTATAGAAGGAAGGAAGGAATGAACAAGCAGAGCGCAGAGGATTTGTAAGGCAGTGAAAATGTTCCATGTGATACTATAATAGTAGATACACCTGATTATACATTTACAAGATCCATATAATGCACAACATCATTAGTGAACCCTAATGTAAACTACGGATTTTGGAAGCTAAAGAGATGTTAAATTAGGTTCATTGATCAAAATGAATGTACTACTATCATGCTGGATATTAATAGTGGGGGAGGTTGTGCATGTGGGAAGACAAGGAATGTGAAGGAACGCTCTGTGGCTTCTGCTCAGTTTTGCAGTGAACCTAAAACTTCTCTTAAACATACAGTCTTTTTGAGTTTAAAAAATAAGCATAATTGAATGATTACCGTAAGATAATTGAGTAATGAATAAGTGCATTGGCATTGGAATAAGTCCAACTTGGGTTTGAATCTTGGCTTCATCTTTCATAAATATAGTGTGACTTTGGGTTTAATTTTTCAAATTTCATTTTCCTTCTAAAATAGGATTCGTAATTCCTAAATTATATGCTCTTTGTGAGGTTTTTGTGAGGTGATATTTGTAAAGGCACCCCCTTCCCCTCTTTTCTTCCTTCTCTTCTCTTGCCCCTCCCCTTCTTTCTCCCTGATCCCTCCTACATACTCTTTAGGCTGGGAATGAAGAGCGATGAAGTCAGAAATGGACGAAAAAAACACCAAAATAGCCAGACATCCACAATACAGTAATGCAGAGGATAGGCCAATTGATTCCTCATATGCAGATTTAGTTCAAGTCAGCTTTCTGGGATTCCTTCTGATGTGAGGCATGAGAAACTGATGCTATCCCTGTACCAAGTACCAAGTGCTAATAACCTATCTTCAGCAGATGCCCTGCCTTGTTAGCTAGGCTTCTGATTTGCCTCGAGAATGCCAACATTCTCTAAAATTCTCAGCCCTTAGAAGGAGTCCATATTTTTGCATTCTTATTGCAGTGCCCTTTTAATTCACGTATTCCCTCCTCAGAATTAGAGTCTCGCCCTGTTCTTGCTAGTTTCTTCCAGGGTCATTAGTCCAGCCTCTGAACTCAGACAAAGACTGGAATGATTTTGTCTGCATATTAGCATTCTTGATGCTGATTGTCAAATTCCAAAAGGTGTTAATAGATATATGGCACAGTCGTTATTTCCAATGTCTGAGTTCTTCTTAGAAATTCCTTTCTTGTAGTTAGTCATTTCCTCTCCCCTTCCTCAAAAAGGCTGTTTGTCATACCTGCTCTAGAGGACAGGAGGCATATAAAGCTCAGATAATACTTCATTCTTATTTTAATAAGAAATGACACCACCTGGTAAGGACATTCTCAACTTCCTTCTCCTGTATCTCTGATCTTATCCAAACCCCAATTCATGTGTATCAGTTTCCAAGGACTGCCATACGTACTTGGTGCTTAAATCAACAGAAATTTAGTCTTTCCCACTTCTGGAGGCCAGAATTCAAGATCAAGTGTCAGCAGGGCCATACTCCCTATAGAGGCTCTAAGGGAGAATCCCTTCTTTGCATCTTCTTGCTTCTGGTGGTTACCAGCTTCCTAGTTTGTGATCACAACACTCCAGTCTCTGCTTCTGTCTTTATTTTCCTTTCTTTTCTGTATATCTGTGTCAAATCTGCCTTGACTTTCTTTCATAAGGCCACTTGTGATGGCATTTAGAACCCAACCTGGATAATCCAGGAATATTTCCTCAAGATCCTCAGCATAATCACATTTGCAAAGATACTTTCTCCAAATAAAGTAGCATTCATATGTTCCAAGGACTTGACATGGATGTTTTTTGGAGGGCTGTTTTTAAGCCTATCACACGTTTCTCTCCCTTTCCTATGTCAGTGGAAGAGCCATTCTTTATTTGTTGGTCTTTACCTTTGATCTCATTCTTTTGTGAGGTGACTGTTAGCATCTTTAACCCATTCTTAAAAATTGTACTGTTTGCCATTTGTTATTGATTTTAAAGAGATCTGTATGTATTTTAGATACAAGCACTTTGACAGATTTAACTATTGAAAGTATCTTATTTCATTCTGTGGTCTATCTTTTCACTTACTACCTATCAGTCAGGGCCAAAGAGCTCTCTCTTCATTATTTCTTGGTCATGTCACTCAATCTTTCTAAACAAAGCTTCAATTTAGTCCTATAATATTCACATTACTTTGATTCTTTTTATAAATAAATTTAAGTTTCCATTTCTTGAAATATATTCTGTTATAAGTACATCTATTTCAAAGTGTTAGGTCCCCGTACATTGATTTTCCTAGGAAATTTCATTAGTAACCTCCTGACTTTCACATAGAATAATACACAAAAAGAGCTCTTTGGCTTCTTCTTTTCTAAGAATCCTGAAAACAAGACTTTTTTTTTTGCCAGTCTTTTGAATCATACTTTCAGAAAAAAATGGCCTCTCTACATCAGGCCTGTATACATACAGTCAATTTCATTTAATTTGGTGCAAATATGAGCAAGATAGACTGTGTCCTGAAGAGGTTTACCATGCAGGAAAGAGAATAAAACAAATGAACAAATCACAGTGAACCTCAAGATAGAATAGACTTTTAAAAAGAAAGTAAAGGAAAGAAAAGTACAAAGTTCGTAGCACACAATGTCTCCTAGAATAGTGCCTGAGATGAACTGCAGTTGTAATTGAAATGACTTGTTTGTTTATATCTCATTGGGGGGGTTGGAACAAAGCTAGGGAGAAGGTGGCTGGTGAAGTCAACTTAATAGATGAATGTCTTTTCTTGCCCAGGGTGTAGAGAGTGATACAATCAGATAACACAGTAACAACAGGATCAAAGATGGCCAGTGGTGGAGTTTTGGTTGGTGTCTATGCAATCTATGGGTATGCCTTAAGTTTCAACAGCATTGGTTACAAATGAGGTCACATGTGTATTACCACAGCAAAATCCCAACAACTGTAAGTTACTACTCATTTATTAGCAAAATTCTAGTCTCTAGTGTGTCCTCTTTCCTAAGTATTTCTGAAGTTCTTTGGGGGGAACTTTCTATGTCGTTGATTCAAGCCTCCTTGTGGATTGATTGCTGTCAACCTATTGGGGAATACAGACATAGATCTCAACTCTAATTCCTAGTCCCTAAAGCCTAACTCGCTTGTTCTTTTGCCTTAAGTGATTATTGTCATGCTACTGATGGTGGGGGCTGATAATCATTTGATGCCCCAGAGGGTCCCCAGGAATTTACATCTTTCTGAACTGCTTGTTCAGGTGATCCCAACTACCCTCTCTCATATTGCTGAGCTACACTCTCATTAACCCAGTATTTGTCTTCACTGTATCCTTCCCATCCTATAGTCTGGCAGATATGTTCCACTGCAAATTCAAATTTACACACACACACACACACACACACACACACACACAAGCATGCCAAATACTAGAGAATGTTTGAAGGATTCCAGTATCAGCTACACCCAGTTTCCTTTTAACAATCTAGACTGGTGTGAAGTCCAGCTCACTGATTCATAATTCCCACTTTTATGGAGATGGAGATACATATATATCTCCCCAAGACAAACCATAGACCCCCCAATGCATATTTTTTAATGACTGAATAAATGAATGAATTGAATTTTCTTCGGTGATTTCAATGTCATTTCTTTCTTTTTGGCCTTTGTAAGGATGGACTCAGTCTTACAATTAAAAAAAATCTATATTTATAACTTTCAGAGTGAGAAAATGTCTGTGAGGATCCTGCAGATTTTCCTACCTAAAACTCCTTTAAAACTTTATAGTTAGTAGATGCAAACAGATGAATGAAGTTGACTGCTTTACCTCTTTGAAGAGCCAACATATGTATTAGACACGAATTTGGGCAACTACTGGGCTCAAAACTGGCCATTTATATGCTAAGACTCCTGTCTTCTGGATATAACTAAATGAGCCAAAGTTCAGTCTTGTGACCCAATCAATCTAGGACAACCAGAATTTACCTTTCAGGTTTTTGAAAAATTACATGCAGACACACAAAGACAGAAGTGGTTGAAACTGAGTCATCTTATGGTAGAACCTGCTGCTAAGATCCCTGCAGCTGCCCTAGTGGTTGCCATTATGATCTTGGAGACTCAGTGTTTGCTTTAATTCTAAGATTTATCCCAACATCCTTCCAATAAACTTCTGTTTTACTTAGGTTAGCTAGTGCCAGTGTCTGTTATTTGCAACCTAAAGAATCTTAGCAAGTAAATCATATTGCCCTAAATATAAATGACAACACGTGGCAGAAGGATGTTTTACTCACCACAGTAAAATTGGAAGCCAAGTCCTAGAATACAGTTAAGATGTCTTGTCAGGGAGTGATGACTCAATAGAATTGGGTACTCAGGTTTATTAGAAACCCCAAGGACTTTGGCATTAGCAAATCTAAATCTGAATCATAGCAATGTCTTCTTATGTGGAATTTGGTGAAATTAGTGTTAATTATAAAAATATAAAGTTAACATATAACTATGAATAATATTAACATTAGTAAATATTATTTTATACTTCTATAAATTGGAAATGCTAATACAGTACCAGATCACGGAGCTGCTGTAAAAAGTCATAGTGTAGAGTCAGCATCTACAGGGTTTCTGTAGGAGTAGTTGCACATAAGGCTAGAAAGACAAATTGGAGGTACACCTTGGAGAGCCTTACTGCCATAGTGAAAAATTGAAAGTTGATTTATTTGGAAACTGGAAGGCATTGAACGTCTTTGAGTGAGGAAGTGATATGATTTGAATACTAATGCAACACCATGATACAAGCTGGACAACTCGGTGATGGTAAATGGCAAATTCTCAGGAAATGTTATTGTAATCCAGGTGATAGCAATAAGAGCCTGCACTAGGCTGGTCAGAGAGAGAACAGAACAGACTGAAGGTATATGAGACACATAACGTGCAATGCATTGTTTGTGGAGGTAGGTGAAGGAGAAATATTTAAATCAGAGATTCTTGAGGCTCCAAGCCTACTGTCTTGGGATAAAAGCAAATATAGTTCAAGATGCTAGAGATACTACATGAGATATAACTAAGCAAAATTTAAAAATGGACAGAGGATGACAGAAATCATGCTTTGAACATTGACCGTAACATTTGTACATCTTATAACATGTTAAGGTTTTGAACCATTATTATCTTTTGTGTTAACTTATCAGTACTGGGTTATGAATCATTCACCATCTATGTATTAAGCTGATTATATTCCTTTAGAATTGTCTTAAAAGCAATAGTTTTTGGCTTTTCCTCAGACCTCCCATGCTTTCCTATGTAGAACGCATCCTTAAATTGTTTCAAACTTCTACTTTAATACCACCTACAATTGATTGAGCAATTCCTTTGTACCTGAAATACTGCCATTATTTCACATTAATTATCTGGCTTAATTTGTTTAATCTTCACAAGTCCCTTGTTTGCTGTCATCATTATTATTCTTGTTTCAAAAATAAGATGGCTGAAGTTCCAAGAGGTGGTCGTTATTCAACCCATGGCCAGACTTACTGCTTGGAATTGCCTTCCATTCATTTTCCAGCAAATCAACATCATGAACACACATTCGAGACAAATGAGAAAGGGTTCTGAATGATTATTTTCTCCTTCTGAAGCTTAAATAAGCTTTCCTGGAAAGATTTACTACCAGTGAAGATATGCTACCAAATGTTAAAGGTAATTACTCTGAAATAAACAAAATTAAATTGCAGATAGGAGTCTTAAAATGTGTTTTTATGGCAATGTTTTTCAAACTTCCTTATGCCACAAAACACTGAGTCTAAGTTACAAAACTACCAATGACAATGGTTCCTTAAAGCAGTTGGTTCTTATGGGTTGGGTTAAGTATGGACAGCACAAGCACGTCTGAAAGTGTGTAACATTGCAAAAATGACCAGGTTGCTTTTTTTCCTGATAAGTACTTTTACGTGGTGTGGTGAGCAGACATCTAATCCCTACTTGATCTCTATAAATAATAAATGTATTCTTAATGTGCTAAATCTGTCCCAGCTAAATCATCCTAATTTGTAACTATATTCATAAATTTTTTAAAAGGCTATCGCTTAAAATTCCCTTTGAAAAAGAGGGAAAAGAACCACAAAACAAAGGACTAAAATAAGTCTTCTTAATTATATATTTAACATTTATGTTCTAGCTATGAATTATTTTCTTATCCTAGATATCACTTGCCAACAAAACAAGGCAAACATATGAAGAAGAAGGAGAAGAAGAAGAAGAGGAGGAGGAGGAGGAAGAGGAGGAAGGGGAAGGAGAAGGAGAAGAGGAAGGGGAAGAGGAAGAGGAGGAGGAAGAAGAAGAAGAAGAAGGAGGAGAAGGAGGAGGAGGAGGAGGAGGAGAAGAAGAAAGATGGACTTTAGAGACAAGTTTAGAGGTATCTGTTAATATCTAGGTACCTGGGCAAGCTCTGGTAAATTTCTGGCCTTTTCTGCACCTCAGCTTCATTATGAGTAAAATAGAGGTTTATGAGGATGTATCCCTGACAAATAGTAGGTACTCTGTAAACAGTTTCCTTCCTACCTCAATGCTTTACTAGCCTCAGCTTCATGTTCTAAGAGGTTTTCTCAGTTCAAGTTTCTTCCCATCGACCACAGGTGCTACATTCACTCCTGTTTTGTCCCCCATTTTCTCTTGCCCAAATCTGCTTTAGGAAACATTTTGAAGTAGTTTAAACTCAATTTCCAAGATATCTGTGTTAACTATTTTTAGTAATTGTGGATTATTAAGTGAATGATTATCTGACAAAATGAGAGAGGATCCTGGAGGGTAAGATAGACCTTCCTGAATCCAAAACATTTGCCTATGTTGGCCAGTATCCTCCACTGAATACATTTTCACTAAGGAGAGATGGATATATACAATTAACAACAATTCCTTAAAATAAAGGTGTGAACTTAGACATTAGACAATGCAAGAGTGGCATTGATTGATTCTGTCCAAAGTCAGATGGAAAGGAGGAGTGTCAGTGGGTAGGATCGATGCTTAAAGAATATCATTTAAGTGGTGTCTTGAAAGATGAATAGGACTTTTCTAAGTTTAGGAAGAAAAGAAAGTGTCTCAATTAATTTACCCAAAAATATATTACTTTATTCTAACTTGTGTTTCCACCTGAAAACTCTGGTCTAGGAATGTTATGTAGTCTTTATACAGAAGTCTTAACTGTTGTCAGTTTATAAAAGCTGACATTCCATGACTAGCTAATAATTTGAGTCATGACTCTATTGCTATCTTAAATGACTCACACAGAAAGAGAAAATGTGAAATTAAATTGTCTTGAAATCATTTCATTTGGATTACTTTATTTCTCAGAAATTTTTAGACTAATATATATCTCAAAGGGAAACCATACAAAAATATGGCCAATTTGGTAACTTGCTGAGTTCTATATTTCTATTTAATTTTTATATTAAAAAATACAATGTACTTTGGAATTAAAAGTGATTCAAATTTTAAAAAGATAAATAAAGATATGACACATTTTGATATTAGTGTATTTATTAACATGGATAGTCACAATGAATGACAAATGTATAAAAAGCTCATAGAATACATATTCATATATAGTAGCCACATGTACATATTTTACTATATATAGCATACTAAGTACAATCTTTTTTTCTGGAGGCTTTTACATATATTTAAATGTAAAAATCTTAAATACAGCATCCAGTGAATTTTACAGAGTGACCAATATATCAACGTAAGGACCACCTGACTCAAGATATAGAACATTACCATTAGCCCAGAAGCAACCTCATGGTCCTTTTGTAGTCGTAAACCTCTACAAAGAGAATCACAAATAAACCATCAAGACTTTGTCACCATAGATCAATTGTGTCTGTTTTAGAAATTTATGGAAAGGAAATCATACCGTATATATTCTTTTGTTTTTAGTATCTTTCACTTAACATAATGTATGTTGTTGGATAACAGGGATGTACAGATATATATTATGCATATAATATATATGATTCAATTAAATGAACATTTTCTTTGATGACTATATACTTTCTACAGGTGTAGATGGATATTTGAGATTTTGTTCCCCATTTTTGACTATTAAGAATAATGGTTCTGTAGACATTCTTGATTTAATGGTTAAAAGAATGGAATCTGAAATCCCACAGCTTAACTTCAAATCCCAATTTCAAAACATATTAACTGTGTGATCTTGAACAAGTTATTTAGCTATATTTGCCTTAGTTTCTTTATCTTTATAGTGGGTAATTATATTTACACTGCTGGTTAATCTGACCATTCATTATATTAAGAATGCAAAGTCCCTGAAACAGTGCCCATGGTAAGAACTCAATATCTGTTTGTTTTCCAGGTACTTTTTCTTTTTGCCTTGAATTGTAAGTCTATTATTAATGTTGCCATTTCTATATATGTTATTTTTATTTCTGTAGTGCATTTGTGTCTACTCTCTTTCTTTCCACAATTCTGTATTAATCTTTTAAAATTTTTGCTGGAACATGCATATGTGGAATCCTTTCAGAAGAAGTTTATGGATAATAAGCTTTTTGAATTCTTGAATGTCCAAAAATGCCTCTAGAGTCAGTGCCATCACATCAGAAGGTAGTTTAACTAGATGCACACTTCTAAGTTCTAATGAGTATTTTTCTTCAGAACTTTGTTATCCTGTAGCTAATTAGCTGGTGTTCTGTCCCAAACTTGCTCTTTCTTCCATAGCCCCCAGCTCTTTTCTTAGCACTCTTCCAGAGTTATTCTAGACTTGGCGGGGGAGCCTCTCTCCACGCATGGGATTACAGATGCCTCAGCCCTTTGGGCTTCCACTTTCAATCAGGTCCCTCCACTGAGCCCCTTGTTGCATGGTAACACGCTTTTTCACTTCTCTCACTGCTATGGGTTTATTTTATGCCTTTCTTGTTATTTCAGGACAATTTTGAGAGAAAAGCAGGATAATATCTTGAACAGGAAATAGGATTTTTTTTTTGGACATAGTCCTTAGCATTTTACTTATTTTATCCTTTATAATTTAATATTGGGAACAATGCGGCTTTTTATTCAGAGACCTATGCTCATACTCTAGCCCTGCGTCCATAAATAGCTGTGTGCTCACAAGCAAGTAATAGGTCCTTCTTTTAGATCTGGTATCCTCATCTCTAATATGGCATTAGCTATCATGTAGTAGTAGCAAATGTACCAAGAAAAGCAGTCAATTAATTTCATACCAACCATGCGTTTCTCTGTAAGCCTTTTGTGAAATGGGGCCAGGGTTGGAAGACAATGCACGGGGACTTAGAAGCTTGGGATTCTAATTCTAGCTAGCATGGCCTTGTCTTGGTGAGTAAGCCCGGACATGTGATTCCAAGTTTTTGAGCCCCAATTTCTCCTCATTTTTAGAACAAAGAGGGGTTGTATGAAACAATTAAAATCCCACAAAATCCTTAAAATATCATGTGTTTTAGAAGCCTATGTTTCTAAGCTTAATTTGAGAAGGCACGATTTCGCTACTGCAGAGTTAATGTGTGTGTGTGTGTGTGTGTGTGTGTGCTGTGAATGGATATCTGAGTGTGTGTGTGTGTTTGTGTGTGTGGTATGTTGTGTATGTATGTGGGGACTCCAGAAGGAAAATTTATCTTTAGAGAAGACATTATTTTTGGTGTTGAAATTGAATGGTTCTTTCGGAATGAATTTAGCTTTGATCTATTTATGTTGGCAGAACTCTCAGGAAGTGTACTCAGTGGAGAGAGGGACTGTTGACTGGGTGTTTGAACAGAAGCCGTTTTGCATATTTATCTGTCATCTCTTCTGGCCCTGGGGGAGCCTGAGGCTTCTGTCTGGTCTGATTTCCCTGCCGGGTAAGTCCAGAGACTGTCCTTTCCCTCTCTTTTCTCCCTTGATATACATTCACATTTGTGAGATTTTAAATACTGATTTCAGAGACAGCCTATGAAATTTTCAACCGTCTATGTTTCTTAAAGAATTATCATTGCTTCTTTAACAAAGTAGTCATAGAAATCTCCATCATACAGCTCACGAGCTGAAAAGGCTCTCTCCACCTAGTGCTTCACTGCAAAGGAAAAGAGCACACAGCACAGTTTCATCACATTCTTTGCAGTTAAGGGATGGTACCTGTGTTACTATTGCAATCCTTTCGCAAGGTTGTTCCGTCTTCCCCGCTCTAGGCCACTTTAGAAATATCTTCATTCAGTTCAGGTTCTGAAGCCACTAATTCTGTCACTGAAGGTTATATCTAATCTTTGAGTGTCGTTTACACTTCAGATTATTATTTCTCATTCAATCGACTATAGCATTCATTTACTCAATTTTAAAAATTCTTTTAGAGACAGAGAAAGAGAGAGTGAGTGTGTGAGCAGGGGAGAGGTAGAGAGAGAGACAGAGAGAGAGAGAGAGAGAGAGAATGAGCATCTTAAGCAAGCTCCACGCTCAGTGTGGAGCCTGATGTGGGGCTCAATCCCACAACACTGGAATCATGCCTTGAGCTTAAATGAAGAGTCGGACACTCAACTGACTGAGCCACCAGGCGCCTCTCATTTTTTATTTAAGTTAGAAAAATAACACATTCATTATGCATGGACACTGGGCATGGTTGAAAATACTCAATGTATGTCTACCCCTACAGAGCTTGGAGATGAACAAAAAACACATGAATAATGAGGTAAACACACATATACAGATTTTGAGCAATGGAGGAAAAAAAACTGGCTGCTAGGAAAGAGAATAGCTGAGAAATTACTTTATTGGGTCGTCAGGAAGTCAGGGAGGGCTTCTCTGAAGGTGATATTTAAAAGGAGACCTGGAAGGTGAGAAGAGTAAGGTGAAGAATTGGGACAAAGCATTCTTTAGGGGGTGGGGCTACTAAAATCTTTTGGGCTTGGGAATTATCCATATTCTGTTCAATTAGCTCCAGTCCTTAGAAAACCACTCTGGTCCAGGTGGACCTTTTCTGGTTGAATATGGCTGAAATGGGGGAATGTCAGAAAGCAATGAGTCGTACTTGCTTTCCATGACAACATGAGATTTCTGAGATTATGAAGAGAGATGAGGGGAGTGGAGATGAAGGAAGAGGAGAGGAGAGAGAGAGAGAGAGAGAGAGAGAGAGAGATGGAAGGAGGGCCTGAGAGTGGGACACCAATCAGGGACAGAATTCCAGAGAAAGCACAGAGAACGGTTCATGGAGAAAGTCGTAAAGGAGGGCATAGTTCATAATTTCACAGACACAGTGATGATTAATGTTGATTGTAAAATGTCTCTTGCCTTTTGATGTGATTATTCTCTTACATGTATCAATGTTCCATGAAATTTGTCAAACACATTAGCCTTAGGTTCAGTGGTAGTGGTAATTTTTGAAGAATAAAAGAAGAGAGTTGGTGTTGACAAGCGTAGGAGCTGGGGTAATCATAGAAGCCAGGTAGAGTGGAGGCTCAGGCTGCCACATGGATGAAATCAGGAGCAACTGAAAAGCCCACCACCAAGTAACCCCTGCATGTAACTGAATGGGAACTGAGGATACATATTGAGATACTCAAGAAGAGGATGATCCTGGAAGCCTGGAGAATTTGGGACGATCTAGCCCAGCCAATCTCAGCTGGGGGTGATTTTGCCTTCGGGGCACATTTGGCAATATGTGGAGACATTTTTTGGTTATTAGCAACTAGGGAGGCGAGTGCTACTGCTTTCACTGATTATAGGCCAGGGTTACTGCTAAATCTCCTGCCAGACACAGGAAAACCCACCCCACTCTCTGCACCGAATAAAGAATTATCTGGCCCAGAATGTCAATAGTGCTGAAATTGAGAAACTCTGATGTAGACCGAAGGCATTTTGATCATATCTAGCTCCTGGTCTTGTTAAAAATGTTGGTTAAAAAAATTAGTCCTAAAGAATGTGTGTGATCTGTATGTTAGACCCCTCTGTGATTCAATTTACTTCCCATAGTATCATAACAAAATCATGCATAAACTCACATTTTTTGGGTTTAAAAATTTTCCTTGCAGTCAGATCCAGGGCTTTAACAGATATACCAGTTCGATCCTAGTAGGTCTAGACAAGAGAGTCTATATATTTAAATGAAACTTATTCCTACATATATAAATCATTTCAAAATGGCAGTTTTGTTAGTGCATAATTCATAAGAAATGACATAAGCTGAATTTTGAAAGATGAGCCCATATGACATTTGTGGAAGGACATGAGGACATATGGCATTTGTGTCATAAAGGAGGCAGTGTGGTGTACATACTGGATAAGAGAGAGAGAGAAGAAGGGATACTAGTGAGGATGCTATAGGGGTGGGTTTGGTTAATTTTGATCAGAGTCCTGCAGGTATGAATGAAGAAGAATCTGGAACAATGCTGATGCTCAAATGCCATCTCTTGAATGAATAAATAAGTAGAATGGGTATGACTTGATGGTGAATAGTGTATCGGGGCAGTAAGAAACATCTGAGGTGACTCTAGGGTTTCTGAAATGGGAACACTAGGTGAATGGCTGTGTGTAGCATGGAGATAGGAAAGAGTGGATTTGTAGGCAGGATGTAGAAGAGTTGGTCAGAACTGGAGAAGCAGAGCTGAAGGTACCTAGATATCCATGTGGACATATATGACAGTGAAGTGTACCTAGACGTCTGGGGTTCCAGGGAGAATTCCAGTTTAGAACTAGCCATTGGAAACAGTTTGCGCAATAGGAAAATGACTTGGCCAGGACTAGATGGCTATTTTCCTGACTTTCCAGTTCACTTAACAGAAACGTCAAGCTAACCTGCCAATGCATTCAGGCACAGTGACAAGACCATTTAAATAATCACTTTTGCTTACTATTACCGCAGATGTCTTGAGAAGCATTGAATACAAAACCCCTCTCCTTCTTGGAAGCAGCTGCCTCAGAAATGCGGCAAACTTGTTATGACGATGCTGCCAATACTCACATTTTTAGGTTTCCTTTTTAGGATTTCCCTGGAAATTTTACAGGTCTTCTCTAGGAAGCTCACCTTTTCAGAAATGCATTCAAATGCATATGCTGTTTGAAAAATACAAACTAAAAATGGTGACAGTAACAACTAATGTTGACTGAACACCTACTCTGAGCCCTGGACAGAGTACTTAATGGACATTGTCATATTTAGTCTTCCTAAATCCCCGGTTTTCTATGTTTCCTATTTTTCGTTGAGAAAACAGGCTTAAAGCAGTTAAAATAATTTGCCCGAGGCCACAGGGGTCTGCCTGACTCTCAGAGAGTCTTTTGAATAGCTGGAGTAATAATAATTTGATCTTAAAATGTAAGTATAGAATAACGAAACTAACTTCTTATGGTATCCCCGGAGAACCCCTTTCCCCCTCAAAAAACAAAGAAATTCCAGGGCTCCTGGGTGGCTCAGTCAGTTAAGTGACCGACTTTTGATTTTGGCTCAGGTCACGATCTCACAGTTTGTGAGTTCCACCCCGCGTGGAACTCTGTGCTGACAGTGTGGAGCCTGCTTGGAATTCTCTCTCTGTCTGCCTCTCCCCTGCTCTCTCTCTCTCTCTCTCTCTCTCTCTCTCTCATTCTCTCAAAATAAATACGTAAACTTAAAAAAAAAAAAAAAAGAGCAGCGCCTTTGTGGCTCAGTTGGCTAAGCAACCAACTTCAGCTCAGGTCATGATCTCACTGTTCGTGGGTTCAAGCCCTGTGCTGACAGTTCAGAGCCTGAATACTGCTTCGGATTCTGCGTCTCTCTCTCTCTCTCTCTCTGCCCCTCCCTCACTTGCCTTCTCTCTCTCTCTGATTTCAGAGAGATAATCAATCAAAAATAAAATAATCAATCAAAAATAAATAAACATTAAAAACAAGGAAAAACATTTAAAAAAAGGAAATTCTAAAAAGGACTGAAGTGTGTATGTATTAAAAATATTATTTTGAGGGGGCGCCTGGGTGGCGCAGTCGGTTAAGCGTCCGACTTCAGCCAGGTCACGATCTCGCGGTCCGTGAGTTCGAGCCCCGCGTCAGGCTCTGGGCTGATGGCTCGGAGCCTGGAGCCTGTTTCCGATTCTGTGTCTCCCTCTCTCTCTGCCCCTCCCCCGTTCATGCTCTGTCTCTCTCTGTCCCAAAAAAAAAAAAAATATTATTTTGAGGAATAACCTCCGTTTAGGTTATATTTTGTTTGTGCAGTGTCTAGCTACCCATTTTGTTCTAGTCACAGGAGGAAAAGAAAAACTGAATTATGACTCCTCCACTCATTTGGAATTTAATCACAGATCTCTTTCATTTTTTAGTTTTCCAGATTTGTTCCATTTGTCCTTCCTAGATAACATGGTCCTGAGACAAGTGACTGATGTTTTAAAACTTTCACATCATAGAAGTATCGCACACTACTTTGTGTAGAAGGGAATCAATTAAAACTTGTTAGGGTAAATGAATGAAGTTAAAATATTCAGTATTTTCAAGCACCAAAAAAAAAAAAAAAAAAAAAAACCCCAAAAAAACCAACAACAAAAAACAACAAAACAAAGCACAAAGGCACACACTCCAGGAGTGAATCCATACATATATCTTTGGTGCACTCTAATTTCTTACCATAAATAAACTTTCTAATAGTCACCCAAGAAGTTATTTTCAAAGATTGGTAACATGGTAAATATTGACTGTTAAAGTGAATAGCTTCTAAAATCTGTGCTTTTACTAAAATGTACAGCTACAGAATATTTTTGAGTGTTCATGTGAGGTCAAGCGCTAGTGTCTTGCTTTTTGCTGGGTAAACAAACGATAGAAAAGTTTCATCTTTTTTTTCCTGCTTTAGTTATATGAAGAGGGAAGGAAAGAATATCAGTTAAAACAACAACAAGATTCTACCTCCCCCCCCAAACCCTATTTCCTTCAGTAATATCTTTCTTGTTAAATTCATGAATGAGGACACCCTTCATGTATACATTGCCTAAAGAGTCCAAGTTTTGTTTTTTTTTTTAATTCTTGGAATGCCTAAAGAGTCAAACTGTTTTTTTTTTTTTTTAATCTTAGAAATATCTGCTGGCCATTTCTTTGAGTAATTACCAAAATTAAAAATGAGGTGAATGGGGCGCCTGGGTGGCTCAGTCGGTTAAGCGTCCGACTTCGGCTCAGGTCATGATCTCACGGTCCGTGAGTTCGAGCCCCGCGTCGGGCTCTGTGCTGACAGCTCAGAGCCTGGAGCCTGCTTCAGATTCTGTGTCTCCCTCTCTCTGACCCTCCCCCCGTTCATGCTCTGTCTCTCTCTGTCTCAAAAATAAATAAACGTTAAAAAATTAAAAAAAAAATGAAGTGAATTTTTTTAGTCAGTGGTGCTTGTATGATTTTAGTGTAGTGCCTTGGAGTCAGACAAAGCCAGGATGTCACTCAAAATCCAATAGAAACTAACTTGAGATCTACATCAAGTCTGTGGGGGTTGTGAGACCAGAAAAAGGAAGAATGTGGAATTCCATCTACACAGTTCAAATGGTAAAATTCAGAAGCATTGCAAGAACCATTCAAGGGAATGTTATTGTAGTATCTTCAGAGATAGAAGACAGTACAATCTCTTCGAGAGCCAGTCAACTGAAAAATCAGAAAAGAATTAGTTAAAGCTCGATGAATACGTGAAAGATTTAAGTCAGATGGACTAGTCAGACTAATGTGGAACTTGAATGTAGGGAAAGAGGAGGGTAAGACCAAACACCCTTACAAATATGGAGTCTGTTTAGTTAGCATATAGGCTTCAGGATTTTCTAATTTCTTTCTGGGAGGTAAAAGGAAAACAAAGGGAAGGGAAAGAGGAAGGGAAGGGAGGGGAGGAAAGGAAACCCTCTTCCCCAGGGTTCCAGCTAAACCTTTCTTTGGTCAATATACAACCTCATTTTCAGACATGTAAATCCTAGTTTGCTTGGGAAAGTATAACAGTTTCTTTATCGGGTAAATATCTTTGATCAAAGATAAAAGATTTACTCCGTACGATGAAGCAAATCAAATATACAGTATTAGTACTTTTATGTTATTTTAAGAAAAAAATTGTGTGTTTTGATAAATTGAGGTGCTTGTTTACTGCTTATTTCCTTAATTGTATTATATTACGGTATCTAACCGGTAATTTCAACTTAAAATATTTTTAATGTTTTAAATATTGTTTAATATTTCAACTTAAAATAATTTTGGATTGAAATTTTAATTTGAAAATAAGAATATTATTCTGCTGGGGCGCCTGGGTGGCGCAGTCGGTTAAGCGTCCGACTTCAGCCAGGTCACGATCTCGCGGTCCGGGAGTTCGAGCCCCGCGTCAGGCTCTGGGCTGATGGCTCGGAGCCTGGAGCCTGTTTCCGATTCTGTGTCTCCCTCTCTCTCTGCCCCTCCCCCGTTCATGCTCTGTCTCTCTCTGTCCCAAAAATAAATAAACGTTGAAAAAAAAATTTAAAAAAAAAAAAGAATATTATTCTGCTGTTTGAAAACAATGAGAATGATTTCAAAAACGTGAATGTTTGCTATATTTAGAAGGATAACTTGTTCAGGGTAAAATTCTTAAGTGGAAGAATTACTTACAAATTTGTGAGATCGTTGTTTGTTAGAAGAGTTTTTGCCACTCTTTTTCATTTTATGCACCTAAAGACACGGGAGCTCCAGGCATGCAAAATCCCACCCAGACATCATCCTAAAGTCTGAGGAGATAGATTTGGTAATCTCTGCACACCAGTATGCTTTTGCATCTCCATTTAGAAGGCCCTCAGTGAGTTAGTTACATCTCACATAATTGAAATTGAATATTGAGTATTTAGGGAGCGTTTGGGTGGCGCATTCAGTCGAGCCTCTGACTTCGGTTCAGGTCACGATCTCAGTTTGTGGGTTCAAGCCCAGTGTCGGGCTTTGTGATGACAGCTCAGAGCCTGGAGCTTGCTTCGGATTCTGTCTCCCTCTTTGCCCCTCCCCCACTCGTGCTCTCTCCTTCTCTCTCTCTCTCTCTCTCAAAACTAAGTAAACGTTAAAAAGATGAATATTTAAAATGATAAATGCAGATTAAATATTTTGGGGAAGCGAAATATAATTATAAATTGGGCAAAATACTAATCAAAAGCTACCTTTAAAGTGATTGTTAAATAATTACTGGATTTATACTAAGAGAATAAGATTGTGAATTAACTTACAAAGTTTAATGGGTAACTTAGGATAGTAGGGACCAAAAATATTTTCCCACCAGAAACAACTGAAAAAAACAAACAATACGAAACAGTTCTCAAGAAATCAGACACGCGGCAACAGTGACCACTGAGAGATGGGAAACAAATAAGGTGAGCCCTTTGTTCCAGGTTACTTCCAGAAGGAAGTTTCCAGGCGACAGCACAGAAAGCACATCTCTGCCATCCCCCCAGGTTAAGGAGACACAAGTGGGAGCCCAGGGAGGCCAAAGCAGCTACATTTTGCAGAGCAGAATACCAGAGAGAAGATTGCTGCCTAGAGGAACAACCAGAGCCCTGCGAGGACCTCCCTGGAGTTTTCAGCTGCATTCTGATCAGCACACATGTGTAAGGAAGCTATTCGAGGCTGAAAAAAGAGCTATCCAAAAGGATTAGAGGGAAAAACACTTGGAACTCACACAGGGTCCAGACAATGCTGTCCCCGCAGCCAGAGTGGAAAACCTCACAATTCACGGGACAGGGGTAAATTACTGAGAAGGTTCTCGCATCTTTAGTGTGGGGAAATTAACCCTAGACTATACCCTGGTCCTGCCAAACAAAACTTAAAGCAGGCCTAAAAGGATTGGATTGTTTCCAAGTAACCTAGTGGCTTCCTATAACAAAGCTCAAGAACTGTCCTGGAATACAGACATACTCAGCATCCTCAGGGTAGAATTCACAGTTTCTGAGATCTAATTAAAAATCGCCACACCCGCAAGCAAGCAGGAAAATACTAACCATAACTAGAAGAAGCCCCATCAAAACTGATCCAGAATGACATAGATAAATTATTAGAAATACAATTCACAAGAATTAAAATTGATTCCTGATAAAAACCTCAGAATTAAAAGTGAAGAGAATCTTCTCACCTTGCTAAGGAACATGTTTGGGAAATCTACAGTTAATAACCTAATTTATAAATGGAGAGCAGATTTGAACTGATAATTCACTAAAGATAAGCTACAGGTGGGAAATTAAGTGCATGGAAGGAACTACGGCATCAGTGGTCATAGGAAAATGCAAACTGAACCCACAAAAAGAAGCTCCTACATGCCTACTGGAATTAGAATCAGTCTAACATTTAAAACATTGAAAATAGAACTATGCTATGACCCAGCAGTATCACCACTAGGAATTTATCCAAAGGATGCAGGAGTGCTGATTCATAGGAGCACATGTTTTTAGCAGCACTTTCAACAATAGCCAAATTATGGAAAGAGCCTAAATGTCCATCAACTGACAAATGGGTAAAGAAGACGTGGTTCATATATACAATGGAATACTACTCAGCAATGAGAAAGAATGAAATCCTACCATTTGCAGCAACGCAGATGGAACTGGAAGGTATTATGCTGAGTGAAATAAGTCAATCAGAGAAAGATATCATATGTTTTCACTCATATGTGGATCTTGAGAAACTTAAATAAAGACCATGGGGAAAGGGAAGGGGAAAAAATAGTTGCAAAGAGAGAGGGAGGAAGGCAAACCATAAGAGACTCTTAAATACAGAGAACAAACTGAGGGTTGGTGGGGTGAGGGAGGAGAAAATGGGTGATGGGCATTGAGGAGGGCACTTGTTTGGATGAGCACTGGGTGTTGTATGTAAGCTATGAATCACGGGAATCTACCCCAAACCAAGAGCACACTTTATACAGTGTATGTTAGCCAATTGGACAATAAATGATATTAAAACAATTAAAAAAATAAAAAAGAACTACCACGTGTGTTGGTAAGGTTGTGAAGCCACTGGATCCCTCAGATACCACTAGTGATAATATGAAAGAGTACAACCACTTTGAAAAACAATTTGGTAGTTTAACAAAAAATTAAACATGCACTTACCACATGACACTACTGTTAAACCTTACAGTATTTACACAAATGAAATGAAAGCATGGTACATGCAAAGACTTGTACAAAAATGTTTATTTCAGCTTTGTTTTTAATAGCCCAAATCTGGAAATAATCCAAAAGTCCATCAACAGGAAAATGCATAAACCAATTTTGGTATATCCATACAATGTAACACTACTCAGAAATAAAAGAAATTGGGGCACCTGGGTGGCTCATTCGGTTGAACGTTTAACTTCAGCTCAGGTCATGATCTCATGGTTCCATGAGTTCAAGTCCCGCATTGGGCTCTGCACTGACAGCAAGGAGCCTGCTTGGGATTCTCTCCATCTCTCTCTCTCTGCCCTGTCCCATTCACGCTCTCTCTCTTTCTTTAAATAAACTTAAAAAAAAAAAAGAAATAAAAAGAAATGAACTAATACTACACATATAACATATATGTGTCTCGAAATTATTCCGAATGAAAGAAGCCAGAGACCTTTCCCTCTTAAAAATGAAAGAACAATAATATATTCCATATGATTCCATTCATATAAAATTTGAGAAATATAGCTAATATCTAGTGACTGAAAGCAAACCAGTGATTGGCCACGAGTGGGAGGAGAGGTGCAGAGAGAGAAAAGGAGCATTACAAATGGGAACGAATGAGGACATTTTGAGGGATGATGGGTATGTTCATCATCTTGAATGTGGTGATAGTTTCATGGTTATATACAGATGCCACAACTTATCAAATATATAATTTAAATATATGTAATCTATCATATGTCAATTACACTTCCTTAAAGCTATTTTTAAGATCATAAGGGAAATCTGGATTTCCAAATTCATTACCTTAATAAATTAATTGTTAATTTTTAAAAGCAAATAAGTAATTAAAGGTCTTCTCTATAAATAAATCTCTTAAGGGCATCCAAAAAATTGCTACCGTCAGACATACACCAGATTTATTAAAACTCTTGGATGTGGGGTTCAGAAATTTCTACAATTTTAAAAACAGTCCCAGTTGATTCTTATGCACATGAGGTTTGAGAATCATGCCCTAAAGCAGTCAGAAGGTTTAAAAATTTTAAATTTTGCACAAATCAATTGAGGGTCTT
Source organism: Lynx rufus (assembly GCF_022079265.1). Classification (NCBI taxonomy): domain Eukaryota; kingdom Metazoa; phylum Chordata; class Mammalia; order Carnivora; family Felidae; genus Lynx; species Lynx rufus. Next base: position 36,104,562 of record NW_025814845.1, on the reverse strand, counting down.
ATAATTCCCCTAATAATTTTACAACTTAAGCTTAAAAGTTTCTCAAAGGATGCGTAATACTTGAACTGTTTGGCCAGGGAGATGATAGAATATATCCAAGAATAAATAAACAAATAAACTGGCTTGGTATCGTATATATTTTCACATGCTGGAAAAATATTAGAAATAATTACCTAAGAAACCCACAACATTCGAGCTTCTGTCTAGCAAATATCACTCCACTACTTCTGGAGTTTCATTAATGCAGCAGGGTGTAGTGGGAAACTAAATGGCTAGCGGCAGAGAAGATACATAGGCTGATGCCTCTGTATTTCTGCTAACTAAATACCTTTGAGAACAGGTGGCTGAGATGTTTGAAGAGAGGAATCTGAGGAGATATTAGTAAAAAATACAGAGAAATGCCAAGAGGAGAGCGACAAGAACAGAATGTCACAGTGCCAAAGAAAGGAGCCTTGAATGTAAATGGAGCCCCAAAACATGGTTATAGTAGGTTTATTGCTGTATATACTTGCCTTTGTTTTATGCCAAGAAGAGCAACTGAGTCATAATTAGCTCAGTAAATTAGGAAATTCTCCATTCTCTAGGTAACAATCCTCACCTTTGTATACATTTTAATTATTGATTTTTTAAATAAATCTGGGATAGCAAAAACATACTATTTAGTGGGATTCTGATAGTACTAATGCTCGCTCCATTCACTCATCCTCATTGCTGAGGACTGAATGCGATGTGTACCATTTTCTTAAACCACAGAGCTGTCTCTCAAAGTTGTGATTGTAATTCAGAGTAGTAGCTGGCAGGGGTGGATTCTGCAACTGCTTACAGATTCTCTCTGTTGAATTGATGTTATTGAATATATAGTACGGACCTTGCAATCAGTTTAATTCAATGAAGGATGTTTCCTCCTTGCTTGTTGTAAGAATTCATTAATGTAATGCATGAAGAGCACTTCACCATTGCATGGGACATAGTGAGTGTCCAACAAATATTAGCTACTAGATATAGTATGGAGGCAACAGGGCACAGCTAAGAGCCTCTAACTTACGAAGAAGACCAAGCTACTAATTCCCTCAGCGTAGTAATTTGGGGAAATCTCTTATCCCACTCAAGATTCCTTCATTTAGTCTGTAAAATTGATTGAATATAATCTTTGACTGGGAGCTAGATCTCCAGTTGGATATGTTGAGATCCTTTTCAGGCCTAGGTTTTCTTCCATCAAAAGAGGACCTCAAAAAACAAAATGAAAAGTCCCAAGGGATTAGATAGAGGCCTGTTTGGAAAAGCTACGTTAAAATGACATTCACAAGGTATATCTTCGATGTGTTGATCCTGTTGATCCTGACGTGTTGTGACTTGCTGCTTGTCCCCCAAATAATTCTGTTGGAAACATTTTATAAGATAGAGTCACAATAGAGGCAGATAGAATGAGTGGCGCTCTCGTTGTGCATGGAACTAGATGAAGAAAAATAATGAGTTGAAGAGAACTGCTAAACAGACTGAGTACTGAGGTTGCTGATCCATTTCTGATTCCAATTAACCTTAATTTGTTTAGAGGCTCAGCAACACCAAATGAATCTAACTGGCCAATTAGCAGACCAGCAACATGAGTTCAGCTCACCAAAGGCTGTTTATCAGCTGGACATGATGAGGGCGAAATTCTGCTAATCCTGTGATAAGTGTCGGGGCACGGCTCCGTCTTGTAGCACTCCTTGCCTTGGGAGCTACAGAACGTACACATTCTGAGATGCTAAGTGTAGAGATTGTGGGAGGAATGGCCTGCACTTCATTTGGGGATTTTATTAACAAGTACAACTGCAGCTACTTACAAGAGAATATTAATAGGACTATTGCCTGAGCCCATGAGGTTTCAACTATGATTAATTTTTTTTGCCACATACAGTTCTTAGCAAGGACTCAGTGTTCAACAAATGCTAATGAGGATACTTCTTTCATTTTTAAACTTTACCAGGTATTTCCTTAGTATATATATATATATATATATATATATATATATATATTAGTCTTGCCGAAAGTCCATTCTACCTATTATGGTAAAAATATGGTATGTCCTATTTTAAGAACAAAATTTTAAAACACAGATCTGCTAACACACTTGTTGAAAATAGCATCATTTCCTTCCTGGACAGCCATTATCTGCTCCCTTGTTTAAAGGTGAAATCTTTCAGTCATTGTCAGAACAAGCTGAAATAAAATCTATTTCATAACATTACCAGTTACGAGACTTGAATTTGCCATGTCCAAAATTATTAAATACACAAATTGTATTTGCAAAACACTGTTGATCCAGTGGAAACTATGTACAAGGTGGACTCGGGTTCTTATTAGGACGGGAGGGGACCTGGTGAGGTCTTCAAATGAGAATGGGAAGCAGCGCCTCATTCCAGCTCTAATAATAACTTGATACGTAGCCTCCGGCAACTCATTTAATTTCAGGGAGGCTCCGGTTTTGTTACGGTGGTAATAAAGTATACCTGCTTCCCAAATGTGTTGTGGGGATTATCTAATGTTTACCAAGTCCTTTGAAGACGCAGACAAGACTAGATGCTAAGTTTATTACTTGGAGTAGGATGCATCAGGAAGTTGCATTCTTTTTCTCCAGTGAGTGCCGGTGTGCAGCGAAGGAAGCTTGAAGCAAGAACAGCTCAAAGTGTACAAGAAATGAAGATGAAATAGCCACTTCTCAATGGATCAGAATTTCTTTCCTGCCCTCTACTTTTGAAGAAATGTGTTTGACAGCTAAGTATAACAGGGATGTATTTAAAAGTTACGTCTGGAAAATATCTCCAGGGCCAAAGCAATGTCAGCTTGATTTTCTACTACACCTATATCAACTGCACAGTGAGAGTTTATATTCTAAATAATGGCTTTCAGACAATAGGAACTTCCTTCAATGAAAAACGGCTTATGTTTAATCTACTTGTTAAAAAGTAATAAACTGGACAAATTTAAATTGTTGGTTTGAATATGGTTTTAAAATTAAGAAATAGAAATAATTAAAATTTATGGTTTCTAATAGGGGTAGTAGCCAAAAAGATTTTCTAGCTAATTGTAAACAGAAAATCATATTGATCAGTTGGTGTTCTTGTGCCCATCTATTTCCTAAGCATTGAAATGTGCAAGGAATTTAATTAGTAGATTTGAGTGGTAATGAAAGCTCTCTTTTCTATCAGAAGGATTCTGCAGGAGGCTTTATAGCAAGCAAAAGTAAGGGTTAGTAATTGTTCATTTGGTTAATTCAAAATTAATGCAGTGCTCTCTTTTAAATATTGTGAGTCACTAGCCACAAATTGAATGACCAAAGACCTTTAAGAGTTTGCATTTCTTCTATGGATGAATTCTGGACTGCTACTAGAAAAAATCATAGAAATATGGAAAAATGAAGTTACTAAGTTTGCATTATGCAAATGAAGAAACCAAGGCCCGACAGTTGACCCAGTTAGACAAAGTTTTCACTGCTAGTTGATAGCTGATACATATCCTGATATGTATCATTTTTCTCTTCCACTCTGAACCCAATTAGTTATGTTCTAATGGCTAAAAATAACAAAAACATAACACAAGGAATTTACTTATATTTGCATGTCCAGATGATGATCTTAGAAGAGAACACAGTGAACTTTTGCCAGACCATTATTCATAGCTGAACACATTTCATTCTTCTACAGAAACTTCCTCTACCTGAATCCCAAGAACTGAATGTGAAGGCACCTTGTGATGTTTATAGGGCCAGGGAGTGCTTTCAAGATATTTGGCTCCCAACTAAGGGCAGAGTCAACCTCAGATATTATGGCAAATATAGTTTGTCATTTAACTACCCTTTCCTTCTATCACATCTCTCTGTTGATCTGATTTTTAGTTCTCACTTTCTGCTGACCCAGCTGTTCTATATATTTTATGTATGTTTTCTTCTTTCTCTGGAACCATTGTTGAATTTAAAGCTTGAGCCATCTTTATAAAGTCCTTTTTTAGTCTTCCTCCTTCTTCCTCCTTCTTTTCTCTCATTGTGATCCGAAGTAAAGGACAGAGAAAAGAAGAAGGCAACAAGATGAAAAGATGAAAAACAAAAGAGAGGAGGATATTCTGGAAGGATGAAAGGCTTCCATATTCTTTCTCTTTGAATTAAAGATCTATTAGTGTAACAAAAATGGCTTATCACTAACCTTTGTGAAATCATACTCTGCTAAACCATTCATATATCATTTAATCCTGTAATATCCATTGAAGTAGTTTCTATTTTCTCCCCAAATTATTTGCTTAAGATCAAAAACAAGTGTGAGAACTATAATTTTAAATTTGATTTTCTGACTCTAAATGATTTGAGAATTCGCTGAGATTAATTAACTGAAGTTGAATAAATGAAAAGGAATGTTAGCACCTCTGAAAAAGATGTGTAATGGGAAGTATGAACAACAATAATCAATATACTCCTTTCCTATGTACCCCTAAAAGAAAAATTCCATGTTCATGGTTTGGGAGAACAAATATATTGTTAAAATGTCTATACTGCTGAAAGCAATATACAGATTTAATGTAATTCCTGTCAAAATACCAACAGCATTTTTCGCAGAACTAGAACAAATAATCCTGAAATTTGAATGGAACTACAAAGGACCCCAAATAACCAAAGCAAGCTTGAAAAAGAAAAAAACTGTAAGTATCACAATCCCAGATTTAAAGATATAGTACAAAGTTGTAGTAATCAAAGCAGTATGATTATGGCACAAAAATAGATATAAAAATCAATGGACCAGAATAGAAAGCCCAGAAATAAACCAATTATTATATGGTCAATTAATCTTCGACAAAGGAAGTGAGAATATGTGGTGGGAAAAACGTAGTATTTTCAACAAATGATATTGGAAAAACTGGACAGCTACATGCAATAGAATGAAACTGGACCACTTTCTTAACCATACACAAAAGTAAACTCAAAATGGGTTAAAGACCTAAGAGTGAGACCTGAAACCAGAAAAATCCTAAAAGAGAGCACAGGCAGTAATTTCTCTGACATTGGCCATTGCAACATTTTTCTATACATGCCTCCTGAGGCAAGGGAAACACAAGCAGAAATAAGCTATTGGGACTACATAAAAATTAAAAAAAAAGTTTTGCACAGCAAAGGAAACAGTCCACAAAACTAAAAGGCAACCTATTTAATGGGAGAAGATATTTGCAAATGACATATTTGGTAAGGAGTTAGTATCCAAAATATATAAAGAACATATACAACACAATACCCAAAACCCAAATAATCCAACTAAAAGTGGGCAGAAGACATGAATAGACATTTCTCCAAAGAAGACATCCACATGGCCAACAAACATATGAAAAGATGCTCAATATCACTCATTATTAGGGAAATGCAAATCAAAACTACAATGTGAAAACATGTCACACCTGTCAGAATGGCTAAAATCAACAGCACAAGAAACAACAAAGTTGGTGAGAATGTGTAGAAAAAGGAACTCTCATGCATTGTTGTTGGGAATGCAAACTGGTGCAGCTACTGTCGAAAACAGTATGGAGGTTCCTCAAAAAGCTAAAGATAGAACTACCTTATGATCCAGCCATGGCACTATTGGGTATTTACCCAAAGAATACAAGAACACTAAATCAAAGGGATACATGCACCTCCATATTTATAAAAGCATTATTTACAATAGCCAAGATACAGAAGCAGCCCAAGTGTCCATCAATTGATGAATGGATAAAGAAGAGGTGAATGGAATATTGTTCAGCCATAAAAAAGAATGAAATTTTGCCATTTGCAACAACATGAATGGCTCCAGTATTTTGCTTTACTAACTAGCAAAATAAGTTAGTCAGAAAAATACAAATATCATATGATTTCACTCATATGTGGGATTTTAAAAACAAAACCAATGACAAATTTTAAAAAGAGACAGACAACAAACAGACTCTTAAATATAGGGAAGAAATTGATTGTTCCAGAGGGGAGTTGGTTGGGGGGGGGGGTAATGGGTGAAATAGTTGAGAAAGATTAAAAGTACACTTATCATCATGTACACTGAGTAATGAGTTATTGAATCCTATATTGTACACCTAAAACTAATATAACAATGTATATTAATTATACTGGAAAAAAAGAACATTTCAGAAGAATATTTAAGATACTTGTTTAAAGTTTAAGGCATGCAAAATAACATATGTTGTTTATGAGGACATGTGTAGTAAAAAACTATATGAATGGAAATGAAAAGCATCACATACTAGGGAGGAATTGCTTCAAGGGAGAAAAGTTAAAATGTTGTATCTTAAACCGGGTGACGGGAATACAGATGTTGATTGTAATACAGTCTATACCTTTTTATGCCTAAGCATTTCATGATAATGTTTAAAAGATGAGTCAACCTGGCATGCTATTGTGCTAGGGCGAAATGCATCTCTAGCTATGTCCAACCATCATTGCAATTGTATCATTCCACCCAATCCATGGACTTGGAATGCAATCCACAATGCCCACTACCCCATGTTTCTGGAAACTCAGGAAAAAAATTAAGAAAAGGTTATATATTTGAAAATCCACAAGATTTTACTTCCATTTTCAATCTCATGACCCCTGAAGCATCCTTTCCTGTGCCCTTAAGTATAAATATTAACACACCCAATTATGATTAATATACAATTACAATTGTACTTTGTACTTTGACTGAATTGGACCCTCAATATTTAGTCACTCAGCTCCTATTTGGAACCTCTTTCTTCAACTCCTAGTTCTACATTGCTGTGTTTTGTGATGGTGTGGGTTTGCACGCTAGTGTGTCTTTAAATGATCCCATGCTTATGTTGGACCCGAAATTCTAATTCACATGCTCAGCCTCTTGGTCTGAATCCATTCAAAGTTTAGTCTTAGAGGGAGGAAATTTCAGCTTTATATCTGTAGCTTTTCTATTTCTATTTCCTTTTAGCTAAAGCATACTCTTTACGAAGTTGATTCTTGTATGTGTGCATTTTCATATTTACTTTCCACTATGGGAGAGAATGACTTTCTGAAAGTTATGTGGTGAGAATAAGGCTCATATAGACGTTTCTGGCTTTTGGCCAAAAGAGAAAATCTTTTCTTCTTTAACGTTTGTTTTTGAGAAGGAGAGAGAGAGCAAGCAAGGGAGGGGCAGAGAGAGGGGAACAGAGGATCTGATGCAGTCTCTGCAGTGATAGCAGTGAGCCCAATGTGGGGCTCGAATTCACCTGCAAGATCATGACCTGATCCTAAGTCAGAGATGCTCAAACCACTGAGCCACTGAGGCCCCCCAAGAGAAAAATCTTTCTGTTTGAAGGTCACTTCTGAAAGTATCTCCCTCACTTTATGTTTGCTTCCAATAGTTTTCTACACACATTCCCCTGGCTATTGCAACCTCAGATTTGGATATTTTCTGTTTCATACCCAATCATGTATTCGTACAAAAGAATAGAAGGAAGGAATATAACAGAAAAATGAAAACGTGGAAGAGAACAGTTCTTTGAATCATTTGTTGGCCCAGTCACTTTTCAATGAGAAATACTTGTAGCTAACAGACATAGCTGTGCCATCTATGGGATATTTCCACCTGTTCCACAGCAATGACAGTAATACTTCCAATAAATAACGTATAATATTTTAAGTCAACTAAATACTTCAACATATGCTATAGCATTTAGTCTTCACAGTAACCCTTTGGGTTTAGTATTCTCCACATTAATGACAACATAGGAAGAAGGAAGGCTCCAAATTCATAGCTGTTGATATAATGATAATGATAATGTTAATAGCAGTAACAATGATTATAACAATAATTTACAGAAGTGCTTTCTGTATGCTAGTCTCACAACTCATTTAATCCTAACAATTATGACAACAGTTTATTATTGTTAATGTTCAATGGCAGGGTAGATGAAGGTCTGCAAGTCAACGATGACACAGCCGTTAATTCACAAAGCTGGATTCAAATGCAAGTCTCTCCAAAATGGTATAGAGGTTACTGTAACGCAAGTTCCAGACTGAAAACTTCCTGCCACTCTGTGCTGTGTTTTGTTTGTACTACAGACATTACATGACTCCATTATGAGTCATCTTTCATGTATATTCATCTCTGAAGGCAGAAACCGTGCCATTTACCTTGTATCTTTACGGTTTCTAAATTGTCATCATTACTAGTATTAATAAGTAGATCTAGGCGTTTTGAGGAGATCCTGTGGAAGCAGTGAAGATTATTATTTTGTAGTAGAAATAAACTATACATACTTAGCCCAAATCAAATTGTCCAGATAATGTTATGATCATATTAACTGAAGTCACTGTCATTACAAATATCATGCAATTCATTCTGTGATGGTTAATTTTATGTGTCAACTTGATTGGATCACGGAGTACCCAGATATTTGGTCAGACACTATTCTGGGTGCGTCTATGAGGGTGTTTTCATATGAGATTAACATTTGAATCAATAGACTGAGTGAAGCAGATTGTCCTCCCCATTTTGCGGGCCTATTCAATCAGTTGAAAGCCAGAGTAGAACAAGAAGGCTGACCTTCCCACAAGTAGAAGGAAATTCCTGACTGATTATGTTGAGGTAATCAGTCTTTTCCTGCTTTAGGACTTGAAGTGAAAATTCAGCTCTTTTTGGGTCTTGAGCATGTTGGTTTTCAGACTGGAACTCTCATCATTAACTCTCCTGGTTCTCAGGTCTTCATGACTCAAACTGGAACCACACATTGGCTCTCTTGGGTCTCCAGTTTACCAGCTATAGATCTTAGTACCTCTCAGCCTCCCTGGTCATGTAAACTAATCCTTTATTATAAAATATTTTTACTATAAAGGATGTTATGTATATACATACATAAAAATATATAAATATATAAACATATATATAGCAGAACCCATGGGCTCTGTATTTCTCGAGATTCCTTCAACAAACATAAATTAAGTATTAATTCTGTTCATGCACTGCCTTAAACATATCTAGTGAGTGCATGTGATATATAAGGTTTGATTTAGGATCTGGAGTAACAAACAAGTGAAAGCCATCCTCCTTCTCCTCTCAAAAGATACTAAAAAGCAAATCAAGTCTCCAGAACACACACATAAAATATAAGTAACACCCAGTAGCATATGCTGAATGTCAAGTAAGTAAAACCTGCAGTAAATACTATTAGAATCTTGAAGGGATAGTGGTGGCTTCATGGGTAGGGTGGCCATCCATCCCAGTTTGGCAAAGGGACAGCCCAGTTTATGCCTGTTGTCTCAGCCCCATTATTTATAGCCCCATTTCACTGCTAACAGTGTTCCATTAGACAATAAACTATAAGGTCACCTTACTCACAGATGGGAATAGAAGGAAAGGTTTCTTTGAAAGGTGAATTGTGAGCCATGTCTTAAAAGAAGTAACAGACATGAATCACAGATCTGGCATTTTGAAATGTGTCTTTTATCATTTCCTAAAATTTGCAGCCATGAATTGCTTCAGTCCCACTGTCTGCCTTCATTCTAGGGAGTCCTGTGAGAAAATGAGGCATAATTTACACGAAGGGAACAGAATGTTTCATTGACGTATCAGCTCTCCTTCTCTCAGAGGTTGGCAGTTCAAGCTGGCCATCACTGCACGGGCTTGTGCGGTAAGGAGGCACGTGGTACCATAAGCGCCTTCATCTTTACAGTCTCTAAAGCAATTACTTGCTGGGAATTAATATTAACCAGAGTAAATTAGCTAAAAAGTCACGTATTTAACTTCCATTCACTCAAAATAATTGCCTGCTAAATTAAAATGGGCTCACATTTGAGAAAATAATGTAAAAATGTCTTTAGTGGACATATTTGAATGCTTATCAACACAGATGGAAAGGGGAGGCATTTGAGGAATGCTAATATAACATTTAAGTATGTTTTGCATGAAAATCACATTCAACTTTTCAAAGCAATATAAAGAGGCCACCCTTGGCAACTAATGCCATACCCTCTGATAGAACTGGCTTCAGGATTGGTGTTCAAGAACAGCAGAATTTTTAAAATAAAAGAGAAATAAAATAAAAGGTCATAGATATATGTTTCATGCAGGAAAGAGGGGTGCTGTGGTCTTCATGACTACATTTACATAAATTAAACATTTAGATTATATGATTTCACAGTGAAAGGGCCACACCAGCTCTTAGATCTCTGGGTGTCTGTTTTTGAACGTGGACACTTCTGAGAACAAATGCCATAATATATTCACCTCGGTATTTCTCATATATAAAAGGGTGCCTGATAAATGTTAGGCAGTTAAAAACTGTTGAATTAATTTGATTGCACTGCGTATTTTTCAGTGACCAAATTATGCATAAAAGTAGATATAAGTGGTGATTGATTTCTAAAATATATTCTTGGGAACTTTCTGTGCATATACTGTATTTGACTTCTGGAGATGTGAATTATATTTTTTGAGTCATATTCTTACTTGCCATGTCCTTAACGATCACCAAATGCACCCAGAAGCTAGTTCAGAAACTTTGAATAGAATTATTGAAGAACAATAAAGGGAGAGTAGGTCACAGGGAAACTTCTTAGGACTTTAAACAGTTTTGCATCTGAAGCCCTTAGACAATCATGGTATTAAGTTTTGTCAAGGGCTGATCAAGAATGACAACATTCCTGGGGCGCCTGGGTGGCTCAGTCGGTTAAGCGGCCGACTTTGGCTCAGGTCATGATTTCGCGGTCCGTGAGTTCAAGCCCCGTGTCGGGCTCTGTGCTGACAGCTCAGAGCCTGGAGCCTGTTTCAGATTCTGTGTCTCCCTCTCTCTGACCCTCCCCTGTTCATGCTCTGTCTCTCTCTGTCTCAAAAATAAACCTTAAACAAAAATTAAAAAAAAAAAAAAGAATGACAACATTTCTGAATGTTCTCAAATTCTGTTTACCTATTAATGCTCAAGTCAATCAGTCTAGAGGCTATTTGTTCAGACTCTTTTAAATCACAGCATGTTTTAGTTACAGTGAGCAGATTAAGAGTACAAATCATAGGCCAAAGTCTGAGTTCTGACTTTCACAGGTGTGCGAGCTTAATCATATCTTTAACCTCTGGACCTCAGTGTGCTTATCTACAACAGGCCACTGAAGTTGAGTGTTGCTCTATGGATCTCCATATCTTGCAAATTATGAGTCCAGGAATTTCAGAAATCTGGACGTCGAGTATTGAACAACAGATTAGTAGCATGTGTGACATCTTTCAGTAATATATAGTTGAAAATAGAACAGACATATGCTTCAAATATTTAAATGACTATTCATATTCTAAAGTGCTTGGAAAAGATCGGAATGCAACTTTCATCATAACAGTTTTCTAGTTCTTAACCTTTGTTAATTAGAAATCCAGGGGTGCAAAAAAGATTTCAGCAAGGAACAAGTAAGACTTCAATGAAGAAGTTAGAGGCTAAAACACTAGAGTAATTTACTTTTCCATATTGTGAGGATAAACTAAATGATAATCATGATTAACGTGAAAATCTTTTCCTAGGGTGAACCTGGAGGCTGACTTATCTGGCTTGGCAGAGTATCATGATGAAATACAGCAGAGAATTGCTAAATATCCACATCCCTGTGTGCTGTCAGGGCACATTATGTACTAGTAACTCTTGGCCTTTTGGGGGATAACAAACCTCATCTGAGACTATGATCAAAGGTACCAGCTAGCACATTAATCATCTTTTGCTAGATTATGCTATGTAACTTCCAGATTTTAGGGACTTATAGCCCAAAACACATTTATTTCTTGCCGAGAGGTCATAAAGTCTGCCCGGCTACCATGATTGTGTTCCAGACTGGTGACCAGTGGTAAGTCTGCACCAAAGTCCTTTTTAATCTCAGATCCTGGGCTGAAGAATCTACCCTTATCTGGGGCATGCTATTCTCATAGCGTAGAATGGTAACACAAGAGAGCCCGAAACAGACTCTAGAATAATTTTAAAGTTTCTGCTTAACGTGATCAACAGCACATCTACTCACACATCCCATTGTCAAGAGTATGTCACCTGGTTAAGCCTAAAAATCAATGAGGCAGGGATATATACTCTTCCCACATTATTCATTAGCAGATCTTATAACATTGGACAGGTGTTATCATACTGTTGACGTGGGGGTGGGGGTGTAAATGTTGAGAACAAATAATTCGGTCTATCACTGTTTCCACAGGAAATTGTAACTGCAAGCATAGGGGTTCCAAGTAATAGGTTATGTCTCTTAAGCAAATAGCCAAATGGCAAAGTAGTACTTTTCTTCTCAAAGTAGTTCAACATGTTTGGTGAATAGTCTTGAATAAATTATATCAGGCAGGACTTTTCAAAAGACATTTTTTTCCCTCTACTACTGCTTGACTTACTGAATTTTTGCATTTGTGAACATTTCCATGGAAAAGATTTGTTTTCGGAATGAGATATCTAGATGTATAGTAGGGAAAGGACTGATAACTTGGTCTACTTGAAAAATTCTTGAGTGACAATAATGCCTTAATTTAAACTTAGAAATTGAGTTTGAATATTTGGTTCACATTGTTTTTTTCTAGTAAACACGAGAGGGTAGTGCACTGATTAGCTGGCTAGTGTGACCTAACAGAACTCAAATTAACCCCAGGTCACGCTCACTTAAAAACTTGCAAAAAATTTTTTGTTGTATTTTCTCTGACGGGGGTAATGAAATGATTCTATGCAAAGCTTCAGGGGTGGGTGGTGGACAAAGAAACAAAAACAAACAAACAAACAAAAAGCCTCGCAAAAAACACCAAAAAACTTAATCAATCAAACAAATAAAAATAGTTGAATAATTTGGAAACTCAATAGCAATAATTCTTGTTAATAGGAGTCATAGCTAGAGTTAATGTCTTAACATTTCCAGAGGACAAAGAATGCCTGAAAGATACCAGGCCATATTTCCAACGTGGTTGACTTACTCCCAAAAGTAAGCAAACCAGAATTACTACACTCTTTTTGAAGTCATGTCTTCATGATGAAGTGCAAAATGAAAAATGACTAATTTTCCAGATACAAAGGTCAAAATAAGGTTGACCTACAGAAATAGAAGAAAGGAAGATTTCGGCTTAATGTTAGCATTTACTAATTTATTAACCTATATAACATTTGCATTTAATTCATTAAGAATGGCCTTATCATTTTCTAGAAAACATTATTTTATTCACTAGTTTAGGTAGCTCAGTTTGATGACTTCTTAGGCCACTTTTACCACGAAGATTCTATATTTCATAACTTCTTTGTTTTTTTTTCTTCCTTCCTTTCCTCCTTCTCTCCCTTTCTGTCCCCTCTCCTTCCTTCCTTCCTTCCTTCCCTCCTTCCTTCCTTCCTTCCTTCCTTCCTTTCTTTCTCTTTCTTTCTTTCTTTCTTTCTTTCTTTCTTTTCTTTCTTTCTCTCAGCTGTTTAAAATTAAAGCACAGATGAAAATGCATTTTTCTCCTCTCTGAATATGTTATTTTGGTATATTTGAATCACATTGTAAAGAATGTAATGCTCATATATTCTTTTGTTAAAATATTAAATTTTTCTCATGTCCTCAGTACTATCTGTACAAAGGGATATTTCTCCTTAATTACCTTTAGAAATCTATTTTAAGTTTCCAGTGTCTTATATATTTAATCTTAACTAGACAGTTTAGAAATTTAGTTATAAGATAATAATTCTAATTAATTTTCTTACTGAAAAAAAATGAATATCAGGAGACTCTCAAAATCTTACTTTATTGGCAATACTAGATGGGTCTTCTTTTGAAGGCTAAAAATATCAATGCTTGAGCAATATGGCTTTTACTTTAACTCATAATGTTGTCCAACTGATTTGGTGAAATTATAGACTTGATTACTATATTGTAACCACAGCATAAGATACATTTTATTATTCTTCCTTTCTGACCCTTTTCTAGAACCATTATAGAAGTAACTCATATAAGCCCTTTACTAAAAGAATAACTTAAAAAGATTTTTAAGAACTGTGTAAACCATTTTAAGCTATATTCATTGTACATAAATCATTAAAGGAATTATTTTTTCTGGTTACATGAACATTGTACTGAATGATAAGTTGCTTTATGTTAACTACATTGACCACCAATTTCAAAGATTTAGATGTCAATAAAATACACTTAATACTAAAAGATTCAGAATGTTTGTTTGTTTATTTTTTAAGCAGGCTTTACCCCCAATGTGGGGCCTAGCACAGAGCTCGATCTCATGACCCTAAGATCAAGAACTGAGCTGAGATCAAGAGTTGAAGCTCAATCAACTGAGCCACCCAGGTGCCCCCATTATGTTTTGAACATTACAAAGTTCTATAAAACACATTCTATTTTTTTTCTAGCTATTTATATTCTTGAAAAATAAGTGTCCATACTTTGACCAATAGTGATGTGTCTTACAACATTCTCAGTTCAGCCAAGAGCTTGATCCAAACCTGGACAACACCTCAAATTCTTTATCCTTTCCATCTTTCTCCTTTGATATAAAGTGTTATGAATATAAATGCCTATGGGGCCAGGAGGGACCTGAATGTATTTAAGGATAACAATAGGCAGTGGCAGAGGCTGTGGTGAAATGAAGTCTTGTTTGTCCTCACTAAACAGAACAGTGATTACTCCATTCCCTCTGACTGTCACCATCTAGGGAAGTTGATCTTTGTCATAAAATAAACAATTTTTCAAAATAAGCCACGAATATGGAATTTTATTTAAAGTCTTCAGATAATAATTATTGTCCGCTAACATTTCTTTTGTCTTGGTTGTACCAAGTAAAAGAAATTCATTTAAGACAAAATCCAACTGCCAGTGTGAGACATCTATTTTATCCCGCATCAATATTTACTTGCTCAAAGTTCTATTATCTTAGGATATTTTTATGATGACATTTAGGTAATGAGATGAACCAACCAGTCATGGCTATAATAACTTCAATCAATTATTGCATATATTACCCAATAAAAATAAAAGCATGTGTATTCAATTCACTATTTAATATAAATGCTCTGTAGTCTGAATAATAGTAATTTGGAAATTACTAGGACTGAAATAATCATGTCATATTCTTAGATATTTGTCAATCTCTGAGAATTAATTCCAATCAATTCCTCATTTTGATTGACTGTGTTTAACTATTTTTCTGGATTTACAAGATGAAGGATACTAAGGTCATTGGAAATTTCAAGAATCTTAATAGTAATTTAAGTCATTGACAATAATATGTGCAATAGCATAAGATTAAAATATATTGAAAATAAGAATTTTGGACTTCTATTGAATGGCCAACTACTTGAAAAAAACTTTTGCTGAAAGTAATTAAAATATTGGATGATCTTTAAAATTTAAAAATGTCTTAATTTTTTTCTTTTAATGTACCCATGAGTTGTCAAAATTCAAAGCCTACACAGGAAAGCGAAGTTGAAATCTAAGGAAAGCATGTAAGCAGACTTCACACTGAAATAATTTGTTGAATGGTTGAACTTGATTGCTCACCTTCTTGGGCTGTAGTGCTTAGTGCACAGGGAGTGATTTAGGGTCCTCATAATACTTCTCTTGTATCTGTATTTTTCAGAAGGATGCAATAACAAATATTCTGAATTTACATTTGTAATGAAATGTATAGTTCACACATACCCAGGCTTAATTGTAGGTATGTAAATTCATAAGTAGGGTAAATTGGTTTATGTTTCATATTTGGCCATAGATCTGACATTTATAGAACTTTCACTAAAGGGAGTGATGACTTTAGATATGACTCTGGGTATCTTTAGGAAAATATGAAATGAGAAGGTACAGATCAGAGAAACAGATAAAGGATTATTACTAATTTTCATAAACTCTTTTATAAAGCTAACAACCTATATTCATTCCTTTTATAAATAACTTTCTCCCTTGGAGTTGAACATTTTTCTAAAGATGCTGGATTATTGGATAGTGAGAAAAATCTTAAAGCATTAGGAGTTACCGGAAATCCAGTCATCTAGTCAAAAATGAGTCATCTGAATGGGTCTTAATCCCACTCATACTCCCATTATTATGACTGGTGTCTTAATAATAAGAGGAGATTAGAACATAGACACACACAGAAGACCATGTGAAAACATCAGAATAAGATGGCCATCTAGAAGCCAAGGAGAGAGGCTTCAGAACCAACTCTGTAGAGACCTGGACCTTAGAATTGAGGAAATACATTTCTGTTGTATCAACCACCCAGTCTTGGTACTTTGTTATAGCAGCCCAAGCAAACTAATATAGCAGACAAGTGGAAACACAGACCAAAGAGACCTCACATGAGTGGTCTCCTATTAAGAGATATTTGTCTAGAAAGAAAACTTCATGGAGGAGATGAAGTGAAAGATGAAAAAGGGTAGGTATATTGTGTTTACATCAATTTAAGAGAGCATCTAACGTGAAAACAAGGAAGCTGAATTGCATTAAAATTTATTCTACGGAGGAGTTGAATAATACGAATTGATTCAATTCATATTTATTGAATTGAATGCTTTGTTCACTTACATTTGTGTGTGAGTGTGCTAATGAACCCCTTGAAAGCATTGTTTTTTGTTTATTTATTTTTTTTGAAATTGAGCTTTGGCTGAATTTCTTACATTTTGAAATATGCATAAATAATTGGTTTTGCTTCTTTGGGGATTCAGATCTTCATAGGCTCTTTAAATTAAAGTAAATCATAAAGTGAGATATGGCTGAATGAAAGGTGCTGATGTGGCACACTGCAGAAACGAATTGGGCTTTGCATAGTCATTTGGCAGCATAGAATAGGACTGTTATCCCGAACTTGTCTTTTCAAGCTAAATATTCTAAGATCAGATAAAAATTATTGAAAAGAAACCTAACACATTGAAAGATAAAGTGGATAAATGGTTATGTATTCTTAAGTTATCTTACAGTTCTGTATTTTGATTTTAGCACTTATGTTGACATTACATTTCTACAATGCAGAGATTACTGAAAAAAAAACCTTTAAGTTCATTTCCTGATTCATTAATATTTTAAGGTACTTGATTATTCAAAGCTTTGCCAATGTGTAAAACTATTGTACTTCTTTTTTTAAATTTTTTTTTTCAACGTTTATTTATTTTTGGGACAGAGAGAGACAGAGCATGAACGGGGGAGGGGCAGAGAGAGAGGGAGACACAGAATCGGAAACAGGCTCCAGGCTCTGAGCCATCAGCCCAGAGCCCGACCCGGGGCTCGAACCCACGGACCGCGAGAACGTGACCTGGCTGAAGTCGGATGCTTAACCGACTGCGCCACCCAGGCGCCCCAAAAAACTATTGTACTTCTTAATGAAATACAATGGTCCGTTATCTTTCCCTTTTATTTAGTATTGAAATATTTCAATTCATAACAAAACCAGAGAATGATGCATTAAAATGGCATCTAAGATCTCTAAGTTTCCTCTCAGTATAGGAATCTTTTCAGCTCTATAACTGACGGGTCATTATCTAATCTCCAACAGAAAATCTGCAAGAGTAAATTTTTCACTTTATCACAATTTAACCTTTTGAAAGTTTTCTAAATACTGAAATTTGTATCATCACCATATGGTAAGTTGTCCATGAGATACACCATGACTTATTTGTACTTATATCTCCAAAGTCTATTCTGGTCCATAAAAAAAGCTCAGTAAAAATGGATGCAATAAAATTGAGTTGAATAGCCCAAGATTACCTGTCAACAGTTCAGTCAAGTTGTTGTTGTTGTTTGCTTTGTGTCCTGGAACAAAGCTGAGTATTTCTTTGTTTTCTGCAAGAGCTCCAAGGACATGCGAAAGATCTAAAGTTTCTGCTATATTCTTAAATGTCCTTGGGATTGTAGCCCATTCCTATCTGATGCCAAGTTAAAACATTTACTGATCAAGGTTTAATGCTAATCTCAAAGGTGTTCAGTAGAAGTCTTGAGGTCTTGCTTTGTTTTGCTCATTTCGGATGCACTATTTGGCTGTTTTTGTGTCTACTAATCCCTGGTGGTTTGTCTGAGCTAGAGTGCACACGGACTTATGTTGTTAGTGGCAGGAGGCTTACAAATAGACATCGGAACATAGTCCGGGAGAACCGTTAATGGAACTATTTCCACTTTATTTTAATCATTAGTATAACTATTCTTGTGCCAATAAAAAAAATGCCTTCTCGTTGAAAAAGGTAAATAGTTTTACAAAGTTTGTTGAATCCTGAGAGACTCCTGGCTCAAATCTTTGTATACTTTCCAGAGAAGGAAAATAACAGGTTAGGAAGAATATTTCAAATGAAGCCTATGAAGAAAATCCTTAGTAGATTAAAATTCTATATCTGGGCCAGGTGAATGAAGTAATAATAAATTGACATATAGATTGAAACATTCACAAATTAATATTTAGGAGAAGAATTTAGGTCAAAGAATGAAAAGGATGTCTCATACACTATTTTCAATACATTAAAAAAAGCAATTGTGCTTAAGCATATATTTGTTCCAGTGCTAGAGATGTTATTCAAACAGCTTTGGAAATTATGCTATACAAAAAAATGTGTACTAGATGGCAGTCTAAGTACCCTTTTCATTTATGTCTCAGTCTTATTTTTGATTCCAATCCATGAGTGGAGGAGAAAAGAAAGTATTGTTCATTATCTCATCAAATAGGTGTTTTTATTGTTACATAAGAGCATAGTGTTTAAATAATTGAACAAATGAGTTGTGGTTCAAGTTTAAAATGTCATAATGCATCTTTTACTGGTACATCATCTGGAATTATAATTGCATCTAGACGAAAAATACCCTTTGAGATACCTGGACACAAGTTAAATTTGTGTTTGTTAGATCCTTACCACCCTTCCTTTACATAGTTCCTTATTGCTTGTCCTTACTGGATTATTCTAAGTAAATCAATGATAAACTGAAATTAGAAGCAGAACTCATAGATATTTTAGAATTTTTTCAGGAACTTCAGGACTCTGAGGATGCAGATACAATCAAATTACAGCCACATCTTAGATTATTATAGAGTGTTTTAATTACCTGGGTGGATTTATGTTGTCCTTACAGTTAGACAACTTTCTTCTTAAAATCTTATGTCTATTCTCATTCTTTTTTCTATACTGGTGCAGAATTTTTTATTCTCAGTTTCTTTGTATATTTACCTTCTTTTTGGGTTTTGTGTCTTTGTGAATGTTATACAGGCCCAAAATATATCTAAGTAAAAAGTCACAGTCATACCTTTGGAGTTTTAGTTTCCTTTCACTATATTTGATCATGGTCTTGTCTTTTTGTTATTTTTACCGAAGGTGTTTGTAAGTGTTGGAATCATTTCCTCATATGTAATCCAAGCTGGCTGTTTAAATCCAATTTGCATACTTGTTTTGAGGATGTCTGGAAAGCTACAGACAGCCCCTCTAGTTTCATTTGCATAAAAGCTCCAAAGCTCCAAGTTGTGGATGGCACTGGCAGCTACTGAAGAAGCTGAGGAGTTCACGGGGAATGATAGACCATTAAGCTTGGAGCTGAGAACATAATAAAAATCACAGCTGACATCTCTTTTGAATTTACTAAATGCCAAGCACTGCAATAAACTCATTACATGGATTTCATTTAACTTTTAATCCTATGAGGTAGGTAGTACTATTCATCCCACTTTCTAAATCAATAAACTGAGGTTCAGGTTGGCTAAGGAGCTGCCTAATGTCATAGAAGCAGTAATTCTGGAGTCAAGGTGAGAATCCAGGCAGTCTAAGTGGCAGACTGACTCCTAACCACTACAAAGATTTTAAGCACAAAATTATACTACCATAGCCCAAATTACAGGATCCAAACAACTTTGAAGTTCTAGATAAGGGTGATACTTAAAATCCGTTTAAGTAGCGTTATCACAGTTCCTGATAGTCCATGGTCACCTAGGGCCCAAAGATATATGTCGATTGAGGGTCCAGTGTCTACTCCCAGAGACTGGGACTGGTAAGAATTAGGCAACTGACTGACCAGCCAGTTGACAATTTTCAGCAGGAAACACAAGTGATTATCAAGAATGGAGGGAGCCGTTCATGCACGTAGAGACAACTTCCATAAATACTGGTACCAGCTGTGCAACAAATGATTAAATCAGATGACCCCATCATATCTGAAGTGCAGAGTTTCCTATATTGTGCAGACAATTTAAAGAGAGAAATAGTTCCACACACCTTGTTCCACAGCAGTGGTATCGCAACCCCACCCAGGCTTGCTACTTCACAGAGGCAGCCCTTAGTTTTTCGGTGTCCCCTGTATATATCCACCACTTTTTGAGTTTTCTCTTGTGGCATTATCAATTTACTTCCCACTACAGAAGAGGAAGACTAACTCTTTTTCATGCATAACCCATCATACCTCCCTTCTGTTATTATTATCTCATCTCGTCATTATCCTTATATACTTTCTGTATGATTGATATTTAATATTTACATTACTAAAACTTTCATGATTATGTGACTGCCTTCCCAACTGACCCATATGGTAGGCCATGATTAATTTTCATTCCTGTGCTTTTTAAAAAATTCTTTATAGTTAAAAATTGCCCCTTTTTACATGTTTGCTCAGTTTTCAAAATGTTTATTACTTAGCTATCCCCAATTTGGTCACTAATTTTGCAATCTCCCTTTAGTTCATTCGGTTATATTAGTTATTCTATCAATTTCATATTTTTGGAGAAATACTTTCCAGAAATTTCATGTTCTGACCTAGACTTCTTCATTCCCAACTCTCCCTACACCATCACACTAAGAATTCTATTCTCTTTCTTAATTTGGATCTCCAGTTTTCTGAATCACATACTTTCCATAATCTGTTTTCCTTTCTGATTTTGCTGGATCAGATGCCCAGGAGCTTCCTAAGCACATTGGGAGGTACATTTGTTGATAGCTTGGATGTATGAAAATATCAGTTTTATGCTCACAATTGACTTCTTATGGGATTATATTTGGGAAAGCATTTTTCCCTGAGAGTTTCATAGATTTTTCTCTGTTGTTTTCTAGCTTCCAGTATTATTGTTGAGAAATCTGATGTCTTTATAAGAAGCTTCCTTCTCAGAAATTCCTTGAGATTTTCTCTGTATCTGGCTTTCTAAAAATTCAAGATGGCATACATTGCTGAAAAGGGCCACGGAAGTGCAGTGGTCCAGGGCACTATTACAGAAAGCACATGTGAAGGGACATTCATTCACATTGTCATTTACAACATTGCCCCTAAAATTGTGTGTTTTACAATCTGCCTGGCCAATGAGACAATGCTATTGGATAAGGCTATTTTCACCTATCACACTGGATACCAAGTGAATGTTTCAATGTAGAATCATGAATCTAAGCTCTGGAATAATTTCTCGACTTGTTTTGCTTTTCTTTCTTCTTTCATCTCCATTTCTCTGATTTTCTTCTGGAACACCTATTTTTAGGATGTTACAAACCCTAGCTTGGTCCTCTAGCCTATTTTATTTTATTTCCTTTTTTTAAAATCTCATTGTTCTACTTTCTAGGAGATTTTCTCAACTTTATCTTCCATTTATCTTACTAATCTTTTCATTTCTGATATTATGTATTTATTTTCCAGGAACTCATTTCTTTGTTCTATAAATGTCTCCCCCCCCTTTTTTTTTACTATATTCTCACTTTTTATTTCTTTGAAAATTATTTAAGCGTGTGTGTATTTGTGTGTGTGTGTGTGTGTGTGTGTGTGTGTGTGATTTTCTTCTCTCTTTGTAATCACTTTTCTCTGTTGCTTGTTTCTGTATTTGTCTTGGCTTTTGTCTTTCACAGTAGAGATGTGTCTCAAACGTCTATTCATTTTTTACTGTAGACTCGTATTTTAAAAAAGGGTACTAAAGACTGATTGAAGATTCTATGCATTTGGAAAAGACCATGTGTTTCCCTGTGGGGTAATCTAGCAGGACTGCTTATTAGAGAAATCCTTGATGTTATTACCTTCAAGACTTTTCTATTGGGCTGGCCAGACTCCCAGGAAAACTCTTTCAAGTGGCTTACAGGACATAAATTAGGGCTTTCAGTTCTGGGATCCTGGCAAGATAATGTATTTGGCATTTAAATTTCCCTCAATTTCCTTGTTTTTAGTATAGTATTCTGTCTTCAAATTAGACCAAAGATATTTTAATTATTCTTCCCCTGTTGATAAACCACCAATCATCTGCCTACTTGGGGTGTACACGTGTGTGTGTGAGACAGAGTGTGTGTGTGTTTAATGTAGTAGATCCTTAGCTATACAGAGGAAGAGAAGTAATGATCTAGACGTCCAAACAAACTTTCAACTGACCTTGATTTCATTCTGCCACCTTTTTCAATTTCCCTGAGTACTTGATACTTCTAACTCCTGAGTCATTGATTCGTTGGTGTGCATCGGGTCACATGAGAGATTCTCAAGTTTCATTGTTGTGTTAGGATTCAGCTTTTTCAATCTATTTAACCAATTACTATTCTTCCATCTGGTTTCAGTTTCCAGCATTTTTCTCTTTGTTCTTAGAGCTTATTCCTCTTTCAAAAATAGCTGTTTAAAAATGATATTTTAGGAAGGAGTGGAAACTATTGCTTATGTTAAACTTGTCCTCTTTAACCAGGTGTCACATAGTTATTTTAAAAATTTATTTCAGGGGCGCCTGGGTGGCGCAGTTGGTTAAGCATCTGACTTCAGCCAGGTCACGATCTCGCGGTCCGTGAGTTCGAGCCCCGCGTCGGGCTCTGGGCTGATGGCTCAGAGCCTGGAGCCTGTTTCTGATTCTGTGTCTCCCTCTCTCTCTGCCCCTCCCCCATTCATGCTCTGTCTCTCTCTGTCCCAAAAATAAATAAACGTTGAAAAAAAAATATTGCATGTGAAAAGAAGCCAATGATAAATCATGGCAATATGCCTTATTGTCCCTTTTATTGGGGATATATCTTATATTGCATGTTAAACAACATTGAAGTATTATAAACACTTACTCACATAGGCTATTGTGATACATTTATCATATATAGCATTCCCTTTTTTCAACCTCTACGTATCTCTTGAAAATTTCCCTTTCCTCATACATGCTGTATAGTTTTTCCACTAGATTTTTTTGACTTTTATCATATTTAATTTAAAACCAATCTGGGATACCTCTGTATCTGCTTTCATTGACTGTTTACTCTCTTGATCATGAATCTCACTTTCTTGCCTTTTGTTGTTGCTGTTGCTGTTTGTTTTATTTTTTTAAGGTTAGAAGACATAAATGTTTTATCTATTATAAAGGGCTGGGTACTTTTTGAAGTTTATTTCAATTAGGGCTCTTTGTATTGTCAACTCTAAGAATTTTTTAAGTGATGTTTATAGCAATTGTCTCTTGAAACTTTTATATTTACATAGGAGCATGAATTTTGTAAATTATTCTGAAAAAGTGAATTTTGAATGCAACATGTCTTACCTACACGTATGTAAACATATTTTCACATTGAAAAGTGGTGATGCCTATAGACTTTGTAACTTTTGAGGTAGGATAGGATGAAATAGACAAATAGATCATAGATGTGAGGTTAGCATTCCATCTGACAGTAACAACATGAATACCCACAGAAATTTTAAAGAATAATATTATACTGGTAGTACAGATTGTAAAACAGCTTGACACAGGATTTGCCACTAGAGATGCAAACAATCTGTGCTTCTGTTCATAAGAATTAATGTTCATAAAGGTTTGCTTCACGTTTTCAATATTACAAATGGCAGTTGGAACTCTTGACTGCATGTAATTCTTGGGTATCAGAAAACTGATGTTGATTTGAATCATATAGGAAAAAATTTTTAAAGATGAAACATTTTATGCATAAATACTTATTTTTTTAAAATAACACTTTTTTTAAATAACACTTTTAATACTGAAAAATCTGAGTCAGAAAAGATTACAGCATTTGTGAATGATGTGTATATCACTCTTTTATCACAGCCCAAATAATGGCCTTGTAAGCTCTTTCCAAATGCATCAGCGATATATGTGAAATTGGAATTAAAATAAGAGAAGTTAACATAATTACATACTTCAGCTAGTTCAGTGAGCAGAAATTGTTGGCACCATCTTGCTAGATTTTTCCAAACTGAAGCTGCCATGTTTTGTATTATGAGCAGTTCAGCAGCTTTGTGCATCTGTCCCTCCCCTCCAATTTAATTAGACTGTCTGTTGCAGACAAATCAGACTGTGGCTTTTTTTTTTAACCCAACTGCTATAAATGCCAAGTCAAAATATGAATAAAAGGAAAACAAGATGTTCTGCAAACACATGCCACTTTAGTGGGTAAAAACATGATAGGTGGGTCTGCTCACACTCTCCATGAGAGATGAGAGAAGTAAGGCCTGGAGAATGAGGTTATAAAAGGGTCAGATTGATGCTATTGTCTTTGTCGGCTCCAATAGAGCAGGGACTTGATTCTTCCCCCCAGTGTAATCTTGCTCTGACACTATAGCCAACACAGATTTATGATTACACATTCTCCTATCACGAAGGAAGTGAGAATTGCAGCAGAGGAAACACAAGAGACAAATAAGCCACAGATTATTGTAGTAATTTATACTCTTATGTGCTTTGCATTCTGTGTATAGTTTGAGCCAAAATGCCCTAGTAGGTCACTATAATGTTACATTTTAATCATTTTAATAATACTATAATAAGGTTGAAAAATAGTTGATTTTACAGAAGGAGAATGTTATCTATAGGCAGCCATCAGTTATAGTCCGTGGAGGATAATAGATGAATTCTATGGGATGCCTCTCTCTGGATTATTGTGCAAGTTAACAGTGATGCATAGAAAAAGCTGGTTCTTAAAGTTAAGAGCCACCACAGGTGTGATGCAAAGGTGAAACAATAGAATGGTAAGACTCTCAACAGGTAAGTAAAATGTAGTGGCTTATGTCAGTTACGTATGTTATTCGAAGCAGAAGCTTAGATACAGCTATGAGTGCAGAATAAATAAGGTCAGGTAAATGAAGTCCTAGGCTGCAGGATGGTGTGGAAAGCAACAGGGTATTAATTACCAGAGAATGGATACATGTGACTTGTAAACACAGTTCTTCAATAAGTAAGTCTGGAAAAAGAGATTCACATTTCCTTTGAACTTTACTTAGAAACTCTGAGAAACGAGATCCTCCTTTTTGAGAACATGAAGCTATACTTGACTACCAAATTATCCTACTGTTCTCTTGAAATTATCACTTTTTTCTAATAATTGTAATGTACAGCATGAAACTATCCAAACCTTTCTTAATTTCCACTGGAATGTTGATAAAGGAGTTTATTGAAATGAGGTTTCAGTTTGCATTCATGGGGGAAGATGAAGATAATTTGCTCATCTTAAAACTTGTTAAGTTTCATTTGGCTTTAATGCATTTCTTTTAATGTTTATTTATTTATTTTTGAGAGAGAGAGAGAGAGAGAGAGAGAGAGAGAAAGCTCCCACACTTGAGGGAAAGGGACAGAGAGAGAGGGAGAGAGAGAATCCCAAGCAGTCTCCAAAGCCTGATGCGGGGCTCGACCTCACAAACCATGAGATTATCAAAACCAAGAGTTGGACACCCAACCAATTGAGCCACCCAGATGCCCCAAGTTTAGTGTATGTTTAATGCACCTAGCAAATGAGCTCTTTGGATCTAAAATATGACTCCTCACTGTTTCCTCTTGGAAAATTTCTCACCACCAAACAATATGGTACTTCCTCTTTTAAACTTTTCTAATCCCTAAAGAATCAGTTACTCTATAGCAACTTTTGCACTTAATTTTACTACAGGCACTATTATTTCCAAGAGGCCATTCACTTGAAGAGTTGTGATACCTGTATGGTTCTAAGTTAATATGAAGAAGATAAATAATCTGAATGGCTACTGGCATTTTGGAGACTGAAAATTGCATACCCCAAGCCCAATTTCTAGGAATTATATAAACTGTGCTCATGTGCAGAGAAAATATCTTCTATATCACCTCCCTGTCTTATCCCTCCTTCAGTTACCATAACAGACAGGGTGAAGGTCAATAAAGGCAGAAAGGAAGATGTGTTGACATTTCTCTTTGGGAATTTCATCTTATTTTTTGATTTTTTTTTTATGTGGGATCTTGGTTGCTTATTACAGACAATACTTAGACTTGCACCAGCCGCTCTGGAAAGCAGTGTGGAGGTTCCTCAGAAAATTAAAAATAGACCTACCCTATGACCCAGCAATAGCACTGCTAGGAATTTATCCAAGGGATACAGGAGTACTGATGCATAGGGGCACTTGTACCCCAATGTTCATAGCAGCACTCTCAACAATAGCCAAATTATGGAAAGAGCCTAAATGTCCATCAACTGATGAATGGATAAAGAAATTGTGGTTTATATACACAATGGAATACTACGTGGCAATGAGAAAAAATGAAATATGGCCTTTTGTAGCAACATGGATGGAACTGGAGAGTGTGATGCTAAGTGAAATAAGCCATACAGAGAAAGACGGATACCATATGGTTTCACTCTTATGTGGATCCTGAGAAACTTAACAGGAACCCATGGGGGAGGGGAAGGAAAAAAAAAAAAAAAAAGGACGTTAGAGTGGGAGAGAGCCAAAGCATAAGAGACTGTTAAAAACTGAGAACAAACTGAGGGTTGATGGGGGGTGGGAGGGAGGGGAGGGTGGGTGATGGGTATTGAGGAGGGCACCTTTTGGGATGAGCACTGGGTGTTGTATGGAAACCAATTTGTCAATAAATTTCATATATAAAAAAATAAATAAATAAACCTTTAAAACTAAAAAAAAAAAAAAAATACTTAGACTTGCACCTTAAATGTTCCCAGGGGACCATATAATCCCTAATCTTGGAAACAAGTATCAAATTAAAATACATTTGTGTCTAGCATACACATATCAAAATTTGAGTGTGAATTCAGATATTCCTTCATAGCTAATAAAGGAAAGGTAAAATTTACAACTCAAACAAATAATGATACATATTTTATTTGCATGATAGTAGAAAGCTATCAAAATTCTCTGAGTCAAAGGAAAATGCGGAGTGCCACCAGTGGTTCTTTCCATTAGAAAAGGAAATGAAGATGTTTGAGGAGATGTTGTCTGTTATAAAGGATTCTTCTCACTTAGAAGACAGAAGAGAGTAGTGTAAGTTAGCCTGAATATCCTCCCTTTTAAATCTGCCTTGCAATTTCCCTTAGTGTGGTGTATTGAAATAATATTTGTAGGCATATGTACTGGGAATGTAGTCATTTTAAAATAAATCTTTGTGAGTTGAAGGAATTGGTAAATCTAGACAAGGAGAAGTAGGAAACTTGAGACATGTTATTCTTTATATCAGGATGTAAACAGTTCATATTATTTTCCATTTGTAGGTGGAGGACTTTGTAAATTATAAAGCTGTTGACCTGAGGCCAATTAAAAGTAAAGTTACAAAGATTCTTTCTATCATGAAAACTATAATGAATGTCAATGTCTTTAACAGACAAAAAAAAACCCACTGAATTAAAAAAAAAACTGGGTATTAATAGCTCCTTTACTTGAGATAAAGGGTTTATTTAATTCTGCCAGGCCCATGGACTTGCTCATTAAAGTCATGTGCTGAAATATTTGAGATAATTATATTATCAGAATTCTGGCACTTGTTCTTAAACAAAACAAAACAAAAAAAACAAGGCACATATGCTAGGCGATGTGCTAAAATTCCAAAGTTTTGTGGCTAATTTTTGCATTTTAAGCATATACCACATAGTTTTAATATACCACTTATGCAACAAAATTAATCTGTAGAACCAAAAATGAATGAAGTCTTTATCATTCTTCAGAGAATTAAGATTTGTCTTATCCAAATTGTTAAGAAGGCATCTCCATTCCACAGGAAGTTTCCTACAAAAATCGTGTACAATACTGATGTGGTCTCTCCTTGAGTTATTTACTGTATTTGTATCATGTCATAAAAACCTTTGAAGAAAATATTATTTAGGAAAAAGATTATTGTAATTTTAGAAGGCATAAATAATTTTTTGCGGATGCTGAAAGCTTTATTCTGTCTTCAGGAAAACTGTAAGAAGAAAAGAGGACAATATAGGAGATGAACCTTATCATATTTGCTTTTAAAAGGGCTCTTTCATGTGCTCATGTTAATGACAAATTTATTTTAACGACGACACTTGAACATTGCATAACTGATAATAGTTCAGTATGTTTTTCCTCAATCTTTTTATGAATATTAAATAAGATTGTTTTCTTTTTAATTATTTTTGAGAGAATCCCAAACTTTCACTTCCCATCTCTCTTGATATCATATCCTTCAATATGACTTGTGTTGACGCATAATTTCTCTCACTAAACTCCTAAAATTTCACTAAACTCCATTGCATTTTTCAATATTTTTTTTCCTGGATAGCCTGGTAAGATTCTCTAGATTCACATTTATTTCCTTGCATACTTCTGAAACGAAACTGTGTGGGTGTTTCAATTCTGAATTCAACCTTCTATAATGGACCACCCAACTTAAAAATATTTTCACTGGTGACTAACTACATGGACCTTTGTCTCCCAACTCCTCCTCCCTCCTTCCCAACACATGGTTCACCAGATTTACCCATTATGTCTTGCATTGTTAGGTCTAAAATATATTTACACATGGAAACAAAATATGGTGTAGGTATTTAGATGAGAAAATTAGAAGATATGGAATTTAGTCTTATACTTGTTACTCTGAAACTTACATTATAAAATTAGAGCATGTACTTTATACATTTTTCTCAAATATATTACATCTTTCGTAATTATTTGTAACATTGCTTTTTCTGTTCAAGATCTATTTCCTTTCTTTTATTTTCTAGAACAGCCCTGAGGGCTTTCCACAGAAATGGGCATGAGATCCAGGATGCCCTTATCTGAGCAACCCAAGTGTGTGGCACATGCTTCAAGGTTAAGTAGAACATATTGTAAAGATTGGCATAGATATATGGTAAGAAATGTTCTTCTAAAATGGAAATGCTGGGGACCATTTAAGCCTCGAGTTTCCAGGAGACAACTTTGCTACCACATGGACAGAATCAAACATAGAATGAGGCCAAAAAGAAAGTAGAACTAAGAGATGGAGAGACAATTTCAAGACCATGCTAACAGACTTTGAATCTCTGAATTCAGCTTTATTTGAAAATATTCTTGAACTTTTCAGTTACATAAGCCAAGTACTCATTTTGTTATCATTGTTTACATAGATTTCTGATGTTTCTGTCACTTGCAACTAATATTTTAACAATCAAGACTGCTCTAATTGATGATTATGAGGATGACAATGATGGTGATGATAAAAGTAACAAAAATATGCGCACACACACACACACACACAACACATTTTCTTTATTCATC
The DNA here is from genome assembly GCF_022079265.1 of Lynx rufus. NCBI lineage: Eukaryota > Metazoa > Chordata > Mammalia > Carnivora > Felidae > Lynx > Lynx rufus. The sequence goes on along the minus strand of NW_025814845.1, from coordinate 36,075,206 downwards.
TGATAGACAGGTTATTTTTGTATTTTGGCTATTATAAATAATGCTGCAATGAACACAAGGCACATGTATCTTTTCAAATTAGTGTTTTTGTATTCTTCAAATACACAAGCAGAATAGCTGGATAGTATAGTAAATCTATTTTTCATCTTTTTAGGAATCTCCATACTGTTTTTCACTGTGGCTTCACCAATTTACATTCCCACCAAAAATATAGAGGAGTTCCCTTTTCTCTGCATCCTTTTCAACACTTACCATTGCTCCTTTTTTGGTAACAGCCATTCTAACAAGTGTGAGGTGATACCTCATTGTTGTTTTGACTTGCATTTCCCTGATAATTAGCTATGTTGAAAATCTTTTCATGTGTCTGTTGATCATCTGTATGTCTTTTTTGGAAAAATGTCTGTTTAGATCCTCTGCCCATTTTTTAAAATTTGTTTTATTTATTTTTTTGCTATTGAGTTGTTGAAGTTCATTATATATTTTGGATATTATCTTCTTATTGGATATATGATTTGAAAGTATTTTCTTCCATTCAGTACATTGCCTTTTCATTTTGTTGATGGTTTCCTTTGCTGTGCAGATTTTTAGTTTGATGTACTTATTTATCTTTGCTTTTTACTTATTTCTTTCTAATTTGGAAGACTCTTTTCTTTCTTTCTTCCTTCCTTCCTTCCTTACTTCCTTCCTTCCTTCCTTCCTTCCTTCCTTCCTTTGCCTAATTGCCATATCTAGGAATTTCAATAACATGTTGAATAAATTTGGAGAAAGTGGGCATCTGTCTTGTTCCTGATCTTAGAGAAAAGCTTTCAGCTTTTCAGTTGTTGAGTATGATATTAACTATAGGTTTATTATATATGGCTTTTCTTAGGTTGAGGCATGTTCCATCTATACCTACTTTGCTGAGTGTTTTTATCATAAATAGATGTTGAAATTTGTCAAATGCTTTCTTGTATCTATTGAAATGATCATATGATTTTTATCTTTCATTTTGTGAAAGTGGTGTATCACATTTATTTGTGGATATTGACCCATTCTTGCATCCCTGGAATAAATCCCACCTGATCATGGTGTATGATCCTTTTAATGTATTTTTAAACCTGGCTTACTAATATTTTGTTGAGAATTTTTGCATCTATGTTCATCAGGGATACTGGGCTGTAAATTTCCTTTTTGTGTGTTGTCTTTGACTGTTTTTCGTATTAGGGTAATTCTGGTCCCCCCAAAATGAGTTTAGAAGCATTTCCTCCTTTTCATTTATTTTAAAACAGTCTGAGAAGGATGTGTATGAAATATGTCTTCAATGGTTGATAGAATGCACCAGTGAAATTGTCTGATCCTAGACTTTTTCTTGTTGGGAAGTTTTTGATTATTGATTCAATCTTATTACTGGTAATCAGTCTATTCTGATTTTGTATTTATGATTCAGTTTTGAAAAATTGTATGTTTCTAGGAATCTACCCATTTCTACTATGTTATTCAGTTAGTTGCATTTTAATTGTTCATAGTGGTCTCATGATCCTTTGTAATTCTGTTGTATCAGTTGCAACTTCTCTTTCATTTTTGATTTCGCTTGTTTGAGCATCTTTCTTTTTTTCTTGGAAAATCTAGCTAAAGGTTTATTAATTTTGTTTATCTTTTTGAATAAACAGCTCTTGGTTTCACTGATCTTTTCTACTGTTTTTGTTTTATCTTTTAGTTCTTATTTCATTTTTTTCTGCTGTGATCATTATTTTAATCCTTCTATAAACTTCGGGCTTTGTGCTTCCTTTTCTAATTCCTTTAGGCACAAAGTTTATTCAAGATTTTTCTAATTTCTTGAGGTAGCCTGATATCATTGTGAACTTCTCCCTTAGAAATGCTTTTGCTGCATACCAAAGATTAGAATTGAAATGTTATATTTCTATTTTCATTTGTTTTAAGGAATTTTTTTAAATTTCTCCTTTGATTTCTTCATTGAGCCATTATTTGTTAAGTAGTATGTTGTTTAATCTCCACATGTTTGTATATGATTGTGGTCAGAAAAGATGCTTGATATAATTTTGGACTTCTTAAATTTATTAAGAATTGTTTTGTGGCCTAATATTTATCTATCCTGGAGAATATTCTGTGTACAGTTGAGAAGAATGTGTGTTCTGCTGCTTTTGTATGGAATGTTCTGTAAATATCTATAAAGCCCATTGGTTTAATGTGTTGTTTAAAGCCAATGTTTTATTTATTAAGTTTTTGTCTGGGTAATCTATCCAGTGACTTAAGTGGGGTATTAAAGTCCCCTACAATTGAATTACTGTCAACTTCTCCCTTAAGTCTTTTATATTTTATATTTTGGGGTGTTTTTTAATGTTATATTTTACACCTTTTCATTTTGTGTATCCCTTGACTAATTATTATAGTTATAGTTGACTTTACCACTTTTGTCTTTTAACTTTCATACTAGCTTTTCAAGTGGTTAATTCACTACCTTTGCTATATATTTGCTTTTACCAGTGAGACTTTACTTTCATATATTTTATTGTTATTAGTTAATGTCTTTAATTTCTGCTTAAAAAATTACCTTTGACATTTCCTCCAAGGCTGGGTTAGTAATGAATTCCTATAGGTTTTGCTTGTTTGGGAAACTCTTTATCTTTCCTTGAATTCTGAGTGGCAGCCTGGCCAGGTATTCTTTGTTGGAAGTTTTTTCCTTTCAGCACTTTGGATCTATTATGCCATTCCCTTGTGGCCTGAAAAGTTTCTGCTGAAAAACCAGCTGATAGTCTTATAGAGGTTCCCTTGTATATAGCAAATTGTTTTTCTCTCACTATTTTTGAGATACTCTCTTTACCTTTAACTTTTGATATTTTAATTATAATGTCTTGATGTGGATCTATTTGGGTTTACCTTATTTGAAACTCTCTGCTTCCTGAACCTGAATGTCTGTCTGTTGCCTTTTCCAGGTTAGGGAAGTTTTCAAGCATTATTTCTTCAAATAAGTTTTCTGCCCTTTCTCTCTCTCATTTCCTTCTGGAGCCCTTAAAATATGAATATTGTTCCACTTAATGTTGCTCCATAAGTCTCTCAAGCTATCCTTACTTTTTTAAAATTCTGTTTTCTTTTTTTTTTTTTTTTTTTTTTTTTTTTTTTTTTTATGAAGTTTATTGACAAATTGGTTTCCATACAACACCCAGTGCTCATCCCAAAAGGTGCCCTCCTCACTACCCATCACCCACCCGCCCCTCCCTCCCACCCCCCATCAACCCTCAGTTTGTTCTCAGTTTTTAACAGTCTCTTATGCTTTGGCTCTCTCCCACTCTAACGTCTTTTTTTTTTTTCTCCCTTCCCCTCCCCCATGGGTTCCTGTTGAGTTTCTCAGGATCCACATAAGAGTGAAACCATATGGTATCTGTCTTTCTCTGTATGGCTTATTTCACTTAGCATCACACTCTCCAGTTCCATCCACGTTGCTACAAAAGGCCATATTTCATTTTTTCTCATTGCCACGTAGTATTCCATTGTGTATATAAACCACAATTTCTTTATCCATTCATCAGTTGATGGACATTTAGGCTCTTTCCATAATTTGGCTATTGTTGAGAGTGCTGCTATGAACATTGGGGTACAAGTGCCCCTATGCATCAGTACTCCTGTATCCCTTGGGTAGATTCCTAGCAGTGCTATTGCTGGGTCATAGGGTAGGTCTATTTTTAATTTTCTGAGGAACCTCCACACTGTTTTCCAGAGCGGCTGCACCAGTTTGCATTCCCACCAACAGTGCAAGAGGGTTCCCGTTTCTCCACATCCTCTCCAGCATCTATAGTCTCCTGATTTGTTCATTTTGGCCACTCTGACTGGCGTGAGGTGATACCTGAGTGTGGTTTTGATTTGTATTTCCCTGATAAGGAGCGACGCTGAACATCTTTTCATGTGCCTGTTGGCCATCTGGATGTCTTCTTTAGAGAAGTGTCTATTCATGTTTTCTGCCCATTTCTTCACTGGGTTATTTGTTTTTCGGGTGTGGAGTTTGGTGAGCTCTTTATAGATTTTAGATACTAGCCCTTTGTCCGATATGTCATTTGCAAATATCTTTTCCCATTCCGTTGGTTGTCTTTTAGTTTTGTTGGTTGTTTCCTTTGCTGTGCAGAAGCTTTTTATCTTCATAAGGTCCCAGTAATTCACTTTTGCTTTTAATTCCCTTGCCTTTGGGGATGTGTCGAGTAAGAGATTGCTACGGCTGAGGTCAGAGAGGTCTTTTCCTGCTTTCTCCTCTAAGGTTCTGATGGTTTCCTGTCTCACATTTAGGTCCTTTATCCATTTTGAGTTTATTTTTGTAAATGGTGTGAGAAAGTGGTCTAGTTTCAACCTTCTGCATGTTGCTGTCCAGTTCTCCCAGCACCATTTGTTAAAGAGGCTGTCTTTTTTCCATTGGATGTTCTTTCCTGCTTTGTCAAAGATGAGTTGGCCATATGTTTGTGGGTCTAGTTCTGGGGTTTCTATTCTATTCCATTGGTCTGTGTGTCTGTTTTTGTGCCAATACCATGCTGTCTTGATGATGACAGCTTTGTAGTAGAGGCTGAAGTCTGGGATTGTGATGCCTCCTGCTTTGGTCTTCTTCTTCAAAATTCCTTTGGCTATTCGGGGCCTTTTGTGGTTCCATATGAATTTTAGGATTGCTTGTTCTAGTTTCGAGAAGAATGCTGGTGCAATTTTGATTGGGATTGCATTGAATGTGTAGATAGCTTTGGGTAGTATTGACATTTTGACAATATTTATTTTTCCAATCCATGAGCAGGGAATGTCTTTCCATTTCTTTAAATCTTCTTCAATTACCTTCATAAGCTTTCTATAGTTTTCAGCATACAGATCCTTTACATCTTTGGTTAGATTTATTCCTAGGTATTTTATGCTTTTTGGTGCAATTGTGAATGGGATCAGTTTCTTTATTTGTCTTTCTGTTGCTTCATTGTTAGTGTATAAGAATGCAACTGATTTTTGTACATTGATTTTGTATCCTGCAACTTTGCTGAATTCATGTATCAGTTCTAGCAGACTTTTGGTGGAGTCTATCGGATTTTCCATGTATAATATCATGTCATCTGCAAAAAGCGAAAGCTTGACTTCATCTTTGCCAATTTTGATGCCTTTAATTTCCTTTTGTTGTCTGATTGCTGATGCTAGAACTTCCAGCACTATGTTAAATAACAACGGTGAGAGTGGGCATCCCTGTCGTGTTCCTGATCTCAGGGAAAAAGCTCTCAGTTTTTCCCCGTTGAGGATGATGTTAGCTGTGGGCTTTTCATAAATGGCTTTTATGATCTTTAAGTATGTTCCTTCTATCCCGACTTTCTCCAGGGTTTTTATTAAGAAAGGGTGTTGGATTTTATCAAAGGCCTTTTCTGCATCGATTGACAGGATCATATGGTTCTTCTCTTTTTTTTTGTTAATGTGATGTATCACGTTGATTGATTTGCGAATGTTGAACCAGCCCTGCATCCCAGGAATGAATCCCACTTGATCATGGTGAATAATTCTTTTTATATGCTGTTGAATTCGATTTGCTAGTATCTTATTGAGAATTTTGGCATCCATATTCATCAGGGATATTGGCCTGTAGTTCTCTTTTTTTACTGGGTCTCTGTCTGGTTTAGGAATCAAAGTAATACTGGCTTCATAGAATGAGTCTGGAAGTTTTCCTTCCCTTTCTATTTCTTGGAATAGCTTGAGAAGGATAGGTATTATCTCTGCTTTAAACGTCTGGTAGAACTCCCCTGGGAAGCCATCTGGTCCTGGACTCTTATTTGTTGGGAGATTTTTGATAACCGATTCAATTTCTTCGCTGGTTATGGGTCTGTTCAAGCTTTCTATTTCCTCCTGATTGAGTTTTGGAAGAGTGTGGGTGTTCAGGAATTTGTCCATTTCTTCCAGGTTGTCCAATTTGTTGGCATATAATTTTTCATAGTATTCCCTGATAATTGTTTGTATCTCTGAGGGATTGGTTGTAATAATTCCATTTTCATTCATGAGTTTATCTATTTGGGTCATCTCCCTTTTCTTTTTGAGAAGCCTGGCTAGAGGTTTGTCAATTTTGTTTATTTTTTCAAAAAACCAACTCTTGGTTTCGTTGATCTGCTCTACAGTTTTTTTAGATTCTATATTGTTTATTTCTGCTCTGATCTTTATTATTTCTCTTCTTCTGCTGGGTTTAGGCTGCCTTTGCTGTTCTGCTTCTATTTCCTTTAGGTGTGCTGTTAGATTTTGTATTTGGGATTTTTCTTGTTTCTTGAGATAGGCCTGGATTGCGATGTATTTTCCTCTCAGGACTGCCTTCGCTGCGTCCCAAAGCGTTTGGATTGTTGTATTTTCATTTTCGTTTGTTTCCATATATTTTTTGATTTCTTCTCTAATTGCCTGGTTGACCCACTCATTCGTGAGTAGGGTGTTCTTTAACCTCCATGCTTTTGGAGGTTTTCCAGACTTTTTCCTGTGGTTGACTTCAAGCTTCATAGCATTGTGGTCTGAAAGTATGCATGGTATAATTTCAATTCTTGTAAACTTATGAAGGGCTGATTTGTGACCCAGTATATGATCTATCTTGGAGAATGTTCCATGTGCACTCGAGAAGAAAGTATATTCTGTTGCTTTGGGATGCAGAGTTCTAAATATATCTGTCAAGTCCATCTGATCCAGTGTCTCATTCAGGGCCCTTGTTTCTTTATTGACCGTGTGTCTAGATGATCTATCCATTTCTGTAAGTGGGGTGTTAAAGTCCCCAGCAATTACCACATTCTTATCAATAAGGTTGCTTCTGTTTATGAGTAATTGTTTTATATATTTGGGGGCTCCGGTATTCGGCGCATAGACATTTATAATTGTTAGCTCTTCCTGATGGATAGACCCTGTAACTATTATATAATGTCCTTCTTCATCTCTTGTTACAGCCTTTAATTTAAAGTCTAGTTTGTCTGATATAAGTATGGCTACTCCAGCTTTCTTCTGGCTTCCAGTAGCATGATAAATAGTTCTCCATCCCCTCACTCTCAATCTAAAGGTGTCCTCAGGTCTAAAATGAGTCTCTTGTAGACAGCAAATAGATGGGTCTTGTTTTTTTATCCATTCTGATACCCTATGTCTTTTGGTTGGCGCATTTAATCCATTTACATTCAGTGTTATTATAGAAAGATACGGGTTTAGAGTCATTGTGATGTCTGTATGTTTTATGCTTGTAGTGATGTCTCTGGTACTTTGTCTCACAGGGTCCCCCTTAGGATCTCTTGTAGGGCTGGTTTAGTGGTGACAAATTCCTTCAGTTTTTGTTTGTTTGGGAAGACCTTTATCTCTCCTTCTATTCTAAATGACAGACTTGCTGGATAAAGGATTCTCGGCTGCATATTTTTGCTGTCTAGCACACTGAAAATCTCGTGCCAATTCTTTCTGGCCTGCCAAGTTTCAAAAGAGAGATCAGTCACGAGTCTTATAGGTCTCCCTTTATATGTGAGGGCACGTTTACCCCTTGCTGCTTTCAGAATTTTCTCTTTATCCTTGTATTTTGCCAGTTTCACTATGATATGTCGTGCAGAAGATCGATTCAAGTTACGTCTGAAGGGAGTTCTCTGTGCCTCTTGGATTTCAATGCCTTTTTCCTTCCCCAGTTCAGGGAAGTTCTCAGCTATGATTTCTTCAAGTACCCCTTCAGCACCTTTCCCTCTCTCTTCCTCCTCTGGGATACCAATTATGCGTAAATTATTTCTTTTTAGTGTATCACTTAGTTCTCTAATTTTCCCCTCATACTCCTGGATTTTTTTATCTCTCTTTTTCTCAGCTTCCTCTTTTTCCATAACTTTATCTTCTAGTTCACCTATTCTCTCCTCTGCCTCTTCCATCCGAGCTGTGGTCGTTTGCATTTTGTTTTCCATTTCCTTTAAAGCGTTTTTCAGCTCCTCGTGCCTGTTCATTAGTCCCCTGATGTCTGTAGCAAGAGATTCTCTGCTGTCCTGTATGCTGTTTTCCAGCCCAGCGATTAATTTTATGACTATTATTCTAAATTCACTTTCTGTTATATTATTTAAATCCTTTTTGATCAGCTCATTAGCTGTTGTTATGTCCTGGAGATTCTTCTGGGGTGAATTCTTCCGCTTGGTCATTTTGGATAGTCCCTGGTGTGGTGAGGGCCTGCAGGGCACTTCCCCTGTGCTGTGGTGTATAACTGGAGTTGGTGGGCGGGGCCGCAGTCCGACCTGATGTCTGCCCCCAGCCCACCGCTGGGGCCACAGTCAGACTGGTGTGTGCCTTCTCTTCCCCTCTCCTAGGGGCGGGATTCACTGTGGGGTGGCGTGGCCCGTCTGGGCTACTTGCACACTGCCAGGCTTGTGATGCTGGGGATCTGGCGTATTAGCTGGGGTGGGAAGGCAAGGTGCACGGCGGCAGGGGGGGCAGGCTTAGCTCGCTTCTCCTTAGGTGATCCACTTCAGGAGGGGCCCTGTGCAGCCGGAGGGAGTCAGATCGCTGCCGGAGGTTTGGCTCGGCAGAAGCACAGAGTTGGGTGTTCGCGCGGAGCGAGCAATTTCCCTGGCCGGAGCCGGTTCCCTTTGGGATTTTGGCTGGGGGATGGGCGGGGGAGATGGCGCTGGCGAGCGCCTTTGTTCCCCGCCAAACTGAGCTCTGTCGTCCGGGGGGCTCCGCAGCTCACCCTCCCTTTGTCCTCCAGCCTTCCCGCTTTCTGAGTAGAGCTGTTAACTTATGACCTCCCAGACGCTAAGTCGCGCTTGCTGTCGGAACACAGTCCGTCAGGCCCCTCCGCTTTTGCAAGCCGGACTCGGGGGCTCTGCTTGGCCGGCGAGCCGCCCCTCCGCCCCGGCTCCCTCCCGCCAGTCCGTGGAGCGCGCACCGCCTCGCCGCCCTTCCTACCCTCTTCCGTGGGCCTCTCGTCTGCACTTGGGTCCGGTGACTCTGTTCTGCTAATCCTCTGGCGGTTTTCTGGGTTATTTAGGCAGGTGTAGGTGGAATCTAAGTGATCAGCAGGACGCGCGGTGAGCCCAGCGTCCTCCTACGCCGCCATCTTCCTAGTATCCCCGGAAGATAAGTTTGCTGTTTTCTTTTTATTATTCTGTTTGGGTGAGTTCCACTGCCCTGTCATCAAGCTCGCTGATCAGTCTGTTTCAGCCAGTCTTATTTCGCACCTGTCCAATGTAATTTTTAGTTTAGTTATTGTATTCTTCAGACTTCTGATTGGTACTTTCTTATATTTTTATCTCTTTGTTGAAGTTCTTGTGACAAAGTTCATTCTGTGAGGTTCTCTAGAAGTTGGTGAGAATCTTTATGACTGTTACTTTGAACTTTCTATCAGGTAGATTAGTTATCTCCATTTCATTAGTCTTTTTCTGATGTTTTGTCTTGTTCTCTCATTTGGAACATATCCATTTCTGTTTCTTTATTTTACTCGACTCTCTGTATTTGTTTCTATGTATTATGTGAAACAGCTACCTCTCCTAGACTTGAAGGAGAGAACTTGTGTAGGAGATGAAATATCTTTCAACCTTGACCTAGATCTGGGTTGTGATTGTCTAAGTAGTTTGATTTACTCTTCATAGGCCTTAATTGTTGAGGGTGTGCCAAGGTTTGTAGAGTTCCAGAGGGAGGAATCTCAGTCAGCACCTAGTTCCAGGCTGACTCGAAGTTAGATCCTTTGCACTGACTCCCAAGACAAGTGAGTCCACACACAAGTCCCTCAAAAGGAGTATTTCCGATTCCCACAGCCCCTCAGACCCTGTGAGTATAAGCCTGTTGGTTTCCAAAGCCATACTTGTTTCTCTGGTGTTAAGTCTAAAATGTTGGGGTACCTGATGTGGGGCACAAGCTCCTTGCTTCTTGAACAGAATCTTTATACCTATGAGATTCCTCCTTACTGTGTGTCCATGTGCTGGGTTGGGTTTTAGGCAAGAGCATAACTCTGCCTCTCCCACTCATCTCAATGTGGTCTTTTTATCCCTAGTAGTAGGAGGAGCTGTTCAACTAGTTTTCAGTTCTTTTTTTAGTGGGAATTATTCCATAAGTAACTGTAAACTTGCTCTGTTCTTGCAAGAAGGTGAGTTCAGGCTCTTCCTTTGCCTCAATGTTGGACCCTCCTCCCATGGTTATTTATTTGTAAAGTTCAAAAAGAGAGTGTCTAGAGAGCACTACCTTTTAAGATGTTTCAGCAGACTGTAAACCTATTTTTATGAAGGAGAAAACCATACAGACTTAATTGTGGATAATTTCTGTTAACTTTTATGTAAAACCCTCTGTTTCTATGTTTTATCATAGATAAACTGGGTAATAATGTTTAAATGACATAAAATTAGCATGCATTAAATGAAACAACACATGTGGAAGCAGTTATGTACCTGACACATAATAAATACTCATATTTCAATTCTTGTTGATATTCTATATTCAATCTAATCTCAACAGAGGTATAGAATAAAAGAATAATGTGGGTTTTCTGAATATATAGCTTATGTCTGAATGATAGTTTGTAATAAAAAGATGTTTTAATTTTTCCCTATATCATCTGTATTCTCAACTACAAACACAGAGCACTCCTATATTGAAAGGTGACTAATACATCATTCTTCATGGCAGCCATGGTATTGCCCTTATAGGATGACATACAGATTTCAAAATGATTTATCCATTCGGACTTTGCACATAATTGAGAAGAAGCAAAGCAAGAAAGTAAAGCTCTCCTTACAGCCCAAAGTATGCTATGTTAAATGCACATAGAATTTACAAACCTTAAAGACTCTTAGAGACCAGCTAGTAAATTTCTTCCTCACTTTCCACTCCTGCTACTATAATGAATCCTATCTGTTAAAACATAAAATAATGTAGCTTAATGCCCTGACTTCTGAGGGAATGGAATAGCATCCTAAGTAAATTAGACTATAATGTGTTTTTAACACATTGGACCATTAAAACCCAAAGAAAAACCTCAACACTACCTGTAAACAATATCCCATGGTTTACAAAAATTCTCATCAGACGTAAAACAGATACTTTCTTTTGCTACCTCTGAGAAAATGCATAGGGAATGAGATAGTGTTAATGAAACCAAAGAAAATCATTCAGGTTATAGGTTCACCTTGTATGAGCTTGTACATTCCTTGAAGTCAAATATATAAATGTAAACCACATCTCAGGATTTTTCTCATAATCCTGAGGAGTTAGGTAAACTTAGATCTTTACCAGATGAGATTTGGTCTTCTTAAGAATGTTAATAATGCCCCCTCTCTGATCCCTTGCCCATAAAAGCTTGGCTGAACATGTAGAAATGTAAGATTATCTTGTTTTTATCCTACAGACAGAACAGTGATTTAGCACTTTACCAACATGTGTGTGTCATATGTACTGTAAATCACTGTTTTCTATTGCTTTGACCTTGCAGGATATAAAGTAATGCTAATGTCAAAAATAACACTTACGTAAGTACTTTATCATCTGCAAAGAGCATTCACATGTGTTACCTCACTTATCTATAAATATATCACTACTAGTCAAAAACCTCTCCAAAGTTCTCCAGATTCTTTTTCTTTAAGTTTATTTTTGTTTATTTTGAGAGCGAGATAGAGAACAAGAGGGGAAAGGGCAAAGAGAGAAGAAGACAGAATCACAAGCAGACTACGTGCTGTCAGCTGAGTGCCAGACTTGGGGCTCAAACTTATGAACTGTGAGATCATGACCTGAACTGAAATCAAGAGTCAGATGCTTAACTGACTGAGCCACTCAGGTGCCCCCTCCAGATCCTTAAAAATACAATGCAGTAAGGGGCGCCTGGGTGGCTCAGTCTGTTAAGTGTTTGACTTTGCCTCAGATCATGATCTCACAGTTTGTGAGTTCAAGCCCCGCATCAGGCTCTGTGCTGATAGCTCAGAGCCTGGAGCCTGCTTTGGATTCTGTGTCTCCAAGTCTCTCTGCTCCTCCCCTGCTCTCTCTTTCTCTCTCTCTCTCAAAAATAAATAAATATTTAAAAAATTTTAAAAAACATAATGCAGTTAATTTTTGATGTCTCACTGCTGTTATCAGTTCCATGCAAACAATATTGATATGAAGCCACTCAATGCTGGGAACTATGTATCAGGAGGTTATGATGATGATAATGATAACTGGGACCATATAATGATCATAATCACAAAGATGGCAATGTTGATTGCAGCATTTAAAAAAATGATTTCCACATGCCAAGTTCTCATATATACCAGGATCTCTGGTTCATTTTCACTGCTTTACTTTCCATTTCAATGCCAAGAATGTTTTACAGAGGCTTTATAATGTGTTGTGATATCTGATAAGAAAGTTTTTGTTCATTATTCTTTTCCAAATTTTTCTCAGTGATTCTTAAGCATTTATTTTTTCATATGAAATATAAGATCCTAACTTATTTTCAATTCCTCTCAAACTCCTCCTTTCCTTCCCAGAAGTTCATCTCTGTTTGGATTCTATGAGAAAGGTGTTAACATTTACTCATTAATTTTGGAGCAACTAGCCTGTTAATGGTATTAAGGCTTCCTATTCAAGACTATGACAGGGTTTTAGTTGGTTCATTGTGTTTTATGTTTTTCAATAAGATATTACACATGTAAATCCTGTGCCTTTACTATTAAATTCAATCACGTGCATTTTATAATTTTATAGCTAATACGAATGAAAAATGTTTTCTCTTCTTCTCTTTCTTAAATATTCATTGCTAAATTAGAAACATTATTGAATTGGGGCGCCTGGGTGGCTCAGTCGGTTAAGCGTCCGACTTCGGCTCAGGTCACGATCTCACAGTTCATGATTTCGAGCCCCGGGTCGGGCTCTGTGCTGACAGCTCAGAACCTGGAGCCTGTTTCAGATTCTGTGTCTCCCTCTCTCTCTGCCCCTCCCCTACTCACGCTCTGTCTCTCCCTGTCTCAAAATAAATAAACATTAAAAAAAAAAAAGAAAAAAAAGAAACATTATTGAATTAATGATGTTTGTTTATCAAATGTACAGGAATTTTATGTCTTATTTTCTCTCTCAGTTACTTTTTCATAAACATAGTCTATTTTTTCTGTTCTAAAAATCAAATCACCCATGAGTCACATTGCTTATATTTTATATTTTGTAAGTATTACTTATATTTTGTAAATATTATTTTATTTCATTGCATGATTGCATTTGCTAGAAACTTTGAAGCAATACTGAATAATAATGGTGATGGTTTGTATGCCTGCATGATTCTTGGATTTAAATAAAATCGTTTTGGTGTCTTCACCTATGGTAATATTTAATGTTGATGAAGCCTTTAGTATAGTTGAGTAATTTTTTCCTCTTCCAATTTAATTATAATTTTATTAGAAGTTCTTAAAGATTGGGGCGCCTGGGTGGCGCAGTCGGTTAAGTGTCCGACTTCAGCCAGGTCACGATCTCGCGGTCCGTGAGTTCGAGCCCCGCGTCGGGCTCTGTGCTGATGGCTCAGAGCCTGGAGCCTGTTTCAGATTCTGTGTCCCCCTCTCTCTCTGCCCCTCCCCCCGTTCATGCTCTGTCTCTCTCTGTCCCAAAAATAAATAAAAAACGTTGGAAAAAAAAAAGTTCTTAAAGATTAATACATATATATGTGTGTGTATATATATGTGGGTGCGTGTGTGTGTGTGTGTGTGTGTGTGTATATATATGTATATGTTTATCTCATGGTTACATGAATTTTATCCTTAAATTGCCTGATGTAGTGAGCTATATTGATAGATTTTAGGATAACATGCCTGAAATTATCCTGGCTTGGTAATGGTATCATGGTATTTTGATATTTTAGTAGTATTGTTTTTTTGCCATGTTAATTTAAGGGGTCTGGAAGGAAAGTGTGGGAGTCTCATGAGGAGCACTTATAAGGAATACCAGAGCATTTTACCAAAATCTCACCAAGCTTTGCAGACCACTCTTCATCTTGCCAGTGGTGGTGTGAAAGCCATCATACTTACCTGTCAGAACACCTGTCTTGGATAATGCAATCCTTCACCTAGTCTGCACCTCCCCTGAGCTTCCATCATTTTCTGTTCATGACCACTAATCTGAAGAAGGTTATCTGGAAATACTTTTAGACTTCCTTAATCCCCTCACTCTGCCAATTCCCTGGTTATCTATTTCATACCTTCTCCTCTACCCCCAAATCGAGAATCTTCTTCCAAATATTCATCTTAGATTTTATTTGGTAATAAAGGGAAGAATAGTTACATTAAAGTCTCAATATTCCCAGAATTTCCTGCTCGCAATTGCTGTAGAATAATTTATAGTTGCTCGTTCTCCTATTCAAATAATGAACAAGGAGATATACTAAGTCATGGTTTAAGGAAAATTGACACATATAAACAATGAGAAAAAATTAGTCTTTATTTCATTTCCTTTTATACAAGCAGAGCAATCTTCAAAATTTGAACAAGTATCATTTAAAGAAAATTGAAGACAAAATGACAAATAATAGCAATAATAAAAATAGCACATTGTATAGACAGACATTGTAACCACTTTAAATACAGTATTTGGTTCAATCCACACGGTACCCTGAGAAAGTAGAAATCATTAATGTCCACATTGTAAAAATGAGAAATGGGGGGGGCACAGGGAGATTAATAAATTTATCTGATGTCACACAGTTACTAAAAGGTGGAGGCAGGATTTGAACACAGGTAGTATGACTGTTATTCCTTTTCTGTGTGTCGTAATGAAAGGGGAGGAGGGAGTGGAACAGGTGAGATATGTTCACGGAAACTCTCTCCTCATAGATATCAGGAGTGGAGAAAAGAGTTGCCCCACTTTTTACTCCCATAAATGCATGAGGTTAAACCAAAAGGGGGTTTGGCCCTTGTCTCTCAAGAGAAGTGATCAGCAGTGGGTTTGGACAGTCTCCCATTTTTCAAGATGCCACACCCACATACTACCCACTTCTCTTTTTAACCTTTTCTTGGGATCAAGTGTGGACATATAATGTTTGCTTCCAAAGTTCTAAAATGGATCAAACTCATGTATTAATTAAACCCAATCCAAGGCCACTCCAGTTCACTTCCTATTCTGTTTCTTACCCTGTAATATGTCCAACCACCTACCGTAATTTATTAGAGACTGCAGTGAGATTACACAGCATTGAGACTTTCTAAGATGCTAACATTTGAATACACACCCCTGTGAACTTTGCAGAAAGAAATTAAAGTCTAAATATATAACACACTTTTACACTCAAGAAATCAAGTCATTCTTACCCTTTTAATCAAAATTTGATGAAAAAGAAGTGCCTCCTCTCCAACTTCTTTTGTTCAGTCTGCGCTTGAATGATTCTTCATGCTTGAGTAAAGCTGGGTTCTATCAGCAGCTACAGCTTGCACCGTTCTCTGGAATAAGTCAAATTCTTTTAAATGGTCTGAGAAGTTGTATTAGTTCAACTGCAATTTGTAGCGCCTCCCTTTTTAAACAGTTTGAAAACTTAATAAGGCAAAAAATTCATCATACTCCTCAAATTAAGGTAACAAGCCAAACCTCACTTCTAAAACCAGTTCTCCAGGAAAAACAAACAAACAAAATCCCCCCAAAACAACGGAAGAAACGAAAAGCAGTTCCAGGACCCAGATTTTAATGGTGCCAAAGACCAGAGAAGAAACTCATTATAAGCGAGTGGGAACATTCTCTTGGTCGTGGCCTTGCCAGGACACCACTCAGTTTGTTCCAGGTGCTCTAAATCCACGACGTGTGAATTTAAACTCAATTGGGAGAACTCTTCGAGCAAGAAGTTAGTTTTGACGCTGGGCAATCACATTTCTGAGGGGATAATCCATTTATGCAGCCAGGCTCCTGTCTCCGAGAGTAACACTTAGCCTGCTTACAAAGTTTAGAAGTTTGCAAAGGTGGCAGCTCAGGGGCCAGGTGCATATTCTGTTGTAAATATGCATTTGCAGGCGTGTGCCATAGTGCACATTTTCAGGGCCTCCTGCCAGGAAACCTGCCTCCTCGCCAAGTTTTCTCCCTTAAGCAGGAGTGAACCAATTTAATGTTGTCCTGAAACTGTGAAGAAGAAAGGATTTTGAGTTGGTGGACGATTTTCATGATTTGTCTTCCTACACTTATTTTCTTGGTCCTACATGCAGAATGGAATGTGGCTCATCTGGTCCAGAGATGTCTGACAATAACAATTAAAAGCTAAATCCTCAGGAGTGCTTAGAGGCATATGCAGAACTTTGCTACCTGGCAACTTAAAAGCAGCAAATACTGCTTTTCCCACTAATATCTAAGAGGACTGGACTCTTTTCCCTGCAATAAAAACATTTGTCTCAGCCAGGAAAAAAAAAAAAAATAGAGGAGGGGGCTGCAGCTTGCTGAATCTGGAACTCTGCCCTTTCTAAAGTTTTGAGTCTTTACCAGACTCTGTACCTCTGCTGAAAACCGAGTGGCCCTGTCCCCCTCTGCTGAGGCGCCCACATTCCGTCCCTGGTTTCAAAACATCTCTCACAGTCCCTCTCTCATTGACACCCCTACTTGAGGATCTTTCCTGAAGCCCATGGACCTTTGTCTAAATTTTTGGTTCCAGGAAAATAAAGCCGTGTACTTTTGGACAAAAAGACCGCAAGCCACAGTCATCTACCACAGCCAAAATATCATGAGGTTGAGTTAAAATATTTCCATTTAGTCAATCACAGAATGTAAAAGTGCCTATGAACCTGAAAGTGACCTCGACAAATCATCATGGTCAGAGCACCAAGGCCCAAATCACAACCTTCAGCCACTAAGGCTTTCCGTGTGTGTGCTCAACTCTCCCAAATTCCATTCTTTTGGTCTTAATTTTCGGTATTTCTGGCTGATGCATTTAATGCTGGGTTTTCAACAAAATTACTACTGTTCCTCTCTTACCCTGGTGTAATCTGAAGAAATTGAGAAAAAAAAAATCAAGGCCTCAAAATGAGATCAAAATAATAATAGAGACCTAGTTGACAAGAGTGGCTCTTAGTTGGTGAGCTAAATGCTTCTCCTAATCCTGAACCTCAGAACTAGGTGAATTTATGCTCCCAATCACGGGCAATCTAGAGGAATGGAGGGAAGTGTGCACTCTTTGAGGGCAAGTTTTGTAGCAAAAGAGAAAAGAGTGAAATTAAACCACACATGCAGTTATTCTTCCCTAAATAATCAATTAGTTATGTCACCGTCACTTCTACTAGGGTGGAGTGAATGAAGAAGTGGAGAAAGGCCAGAGTATGTGGAGGAAAGACACCTCCTCTTGAAGCCTGGAGTGGGAAAAGGCATTCTCCTCCAGACAAGACCAGTAACATGCCCAATGTTAAATAACTCACATAAGGAAACCGTGGATGTCTGTTCCAAGACTCCTGCTTTTCACAATGACCTGCTACCTGCTGTCTGTGTGTCTATGGGTAACTTAACGACCCAGTCTGATAGCCTTATTGGAATTGTTAGTTGCCATCACAGTGGTAATGAGATTACATTTCAAATATGGGATTCTATATATCTACTTATATCTCAAGAAATGCCTTGCCAACATTACTTCATATCCTATAATACTGTGCTCTGAGGCCACGGGCATATTTTTAATTGAAAGGCAGAATTATCCATTTAATTATTTTATCATGTGTCTTTGCTCATTTCATTGACTAATAATTAAAATCAATTCTCTGGGGTTTGGACACCATACTAGAGCTTCTTAAAATGATCCAAATTATGTGCAATTATACTATTCCTTATTCAAGAATTATTTTAGGAGTCACCAATTCTCAACATTTTGAAATAATATCAACTTCAAATTTTAAAAAAATATATGATTAATATATTGATCTTATAATTATAACACCTAAGACTTTAAATTTTTTTTTTTCAACGTTTATTTATTTTTGGGACAGAGAGAGACAGAGCATGAATGGGGGAGGGGCAGAGAGAGAGGGAGACACAGAATCGGAAACAGGCTCCAGGCTCTGAGCCATCAGCCCAGAGCCCGACGCGGGGCTCGAACTCACAGACCGCGAGATCGTGACCTGGCTGAAGTCGGACGCTTAACCGACTGCGCCACCCAGGAGCCCTATAACACCTAAGACTTTAAAAAGTGTGCTCACATACATCAATTTCACTTAAACTTCACATCATTCTATAAGTATTATTGTTCTCTTTGTCAGTGGCTCTCCAGAGTCATACTCTTAAGAAATGGCATAAGGCTTGAACTTAGACTGTTATGACTTCTAGGTTAGTGTTTGTTTCATGACACAGGCTTCCTCTATGTAACAGGCAAAGAAGGACTCACACAGATTGGCTAAACTCTATAGACCTAACTAATGTCCAGTTCTGGTGCAGATGAGGTATGTCCTCAAATAACATGTTCCTCAAAGTTCTCTGGAAATTTAGAGTATTAAGTGGTGGTTCAACATTTCCATAAAGATTCATTAATGCATATACTGTATTTCTTCTAGAATCCATTATTGTAAATTATTTGCATAAATTTCACATTACATTATTAACATAACCCAAAGCCTAAGCATATGATAGATTCTGCTTAAGGACCAAATGAAGATGGCGTCTAATATCTGAAACTCTCCAACGTAAGACTTTCCCATGGAAATGTGACTGCAGAGTTTGGTGTGAATAAAAATTACTGTAAATTAGTATAATAATGAAGAGTAGTTTCTTTCATTGATGCTAGGTAACATGTTCCCTGGTTTCTTTATCATTTTCATATTTTCTTGCAAAAAGTGAACAAATTATGAAATACCAAATGCAAAATCAAATGCATTTATATTTAAAAACCCCCGCATTTTGAGAGAGATTTCTCACGATAAATGATGAATTTGTCCTAAGAATCTAGAGTCATGTGTTCAAGTCTCAGCTCAGCAGTCAGGAAGAAACCCATGAAATTAGCCATAGCACTTTATCTCTTTGGGTCCATTTTGCTAGAATCAGATGTAGAGTCATTTGATTGCACTCGAATGTTTCCTCTATGGTTCGTGCATGAAGCGTTGCTGCCATTGGCTAGTGTTTCTGACCATACTCTAGAGAATCATGAAGGAGAATGCTGTTCACCTATGAAGACTGCAATTTTTATTTGCACCACTTAAAGGCAGAATTGCAACCATGGCTTAACATGATTATTGCAGAAAAATATAATGGCCACACGTTATCTCAAGGGTCATTGAAAATAAGATGAAAGAATGATGTGACCTTCAATTACTCATGTGAAAAGAAAGAGTTCCAGATGTGGAAACCTGGATTCCCTATACTGCTGTACTAGTAGCAATGGAGATAGGAAGACTGTGTCCCTTGGAAAGAGAGAGGAGGGCCCTCCTGAAAAGAATTCATCATCCATGGTAGTATTTAATCTGTTATCTGCTTCTCTTACTCACCATCTTTGAGGCTTGACCTCTAAAGATTTTTTTTTATTTGTTTCTGTAAGGGGACAGTGATGAATCTTTTTATTTTTATTGGGATGTGATTTGTAGTTTCTTTATTCATCAGTCTTATTTTCTGGAAGGCTCTGCACAAAGCATGAGCCTTTTTTAAAATTTATAAAACCTAAGGTGCCTGGGTGGCTCAGTTGATTAAACATCTGACTCTTGGTCAGATCAGGTCAGGACCTTGCTGTTCGTGAGGTCGAGCCCCACGTCGGGCTCTGCGCTGACTGCTCAGAACTTGCTTGGGATTCTCTCTCTCCCTCTCTCTGCCTGCCCCCCCCCAAAATAAATATATAAACATAAAAAAATAAAATTTCTAGACCCCAGAAGAAAGTATTCAGATTTATCTTTCTTCCCCATCTTTTTCCTCCTGGATCTATTCTTTCTTAATGAGGTCTTCTCTCACTCTCCTCAATGAATGAATAATGAATGAACCAATGAAAAAATGAGACTGTAGAATGGAACGGAGAGAATGCAAGTGGGGAAAAAGTTACCTGAGAAACAGTTGATAGGGGAAAACAGAGCTAGAATGCTAGGTATTAGCAAGAAGGGAAATCTGTACACATAAAGTTACAAATCAGATAGATCACTGCAAAGTACTGAAAAGCCTTCATGAAAAACAGCACCAGCTGTCCTAGTTGCCATATATAGATCGATAAAAATAACTAGAAATGACAATCTAGGCAAGCAAATCATTTAATATTTATACTTGCAATGCCAATGACAGCAATAAACATCTCACTATTTAGCCTTCACATCATCACTAAACACAAAAAGGTAAGAGAAGGGTCATGATTTCCTTCCTGCTCTGTTCTCACTCAGCCTTATTCAGCATATTGTTATCTTCTCAGGGGACAGGTTATACACCTGACCTGCATTAGAAAAGTTAGCAAGTGAAATGAGATTTCCCCTAAGCCTCTAACAGTGTTCTTTGGAATATATTTGAAAGCTTATCCTTTAATATAGTAATATTCCATTCTCTACACTTTTATTACTTTGCAGTTGAATCCAATCCCCACAGTCAGCACAGAGGCACACAATGAAACAGTATCTTACTACCTCATGGAGAAACATATTGGTGTTCACACACACACACACACACACACACACACACTTATTTTCTTTATACGGCCAAGGGGTTTATATGGCAAACAGAGAAGGGAAGAATTAGATCTAGACCCAGATTTTGATGGAATTAGACCTCAGCTGCATATATTCTACTATTTTCGGTGGAACTTTACATACAGTACATTTATGCATCCATCATTAATCACAGATTGCCCTTTTCCTTCCCAAACATTTTCACTTGCTAAATCCTATCTATCTTCACAAACTAACTGAGGTTATTTACAACCCATGAGACAGTTCTAGACCAATCCAGATGCAGACATGTCTTTTTTTCCTAAACTTATGGCACTTCTGGTTATTATCAAAATCAATCACTTGCAAATGCACCAGGCACATTCTTGAGATACTGTGAAACTTGCTTTCAAATTCTGTTCTATTTCACTTAATTTTGTATAAATTGAAGCTAAGTAGTTTATTCCTATGTATGTTATTCTTTGCATAAGATCCACTGCTAAAAGCCAACTGCCATGTCATGAGTAATAGCTCCAGAAAGGTGTTTTCTAAAGTTTCATGTGGTGTTGAACTTTACATTTTTCACTAGGGCAGCAAAGGGGAAATGAAAGAAGAAAACATTAATAATGCAGAAAAAGAGACCGAGGCAAAAGAATAAATACGCTCTAGATAAGATTTGAACTTCATGTAAAGGAAGCACTCAGGAGAGCAGGTCACAGAGATAAGAATGTATGAAGGGAACGGAGTCAATAATGGGTCTGGAGAGACAAGAATTGAGCCTCAGAGAGAATCTAGAAGGATAATAGGGACACAAGTGTGCCAATAGCTCTAGAAGTAAAGCAGTTGAATGAATCTCTGCTTCTCAGAAACTGTTAAGAGATTAAAACATGGAGATTTAGCTAAACTTTCAGTTTGCGCATATAATTTCTTGAATTAATTTCTGATTTTTTTCTCTTAACTTTTTTTTCTCCCTCATATTAAGACCATTTGCAAAAAAGGATCGTTTTCTACTCAATATGTCATGTTTCCCAGAGCACTGAGTCCTATAGGCTCAGGCTTATGCAATAGGATTTTCCTCAAGCAACTTGAGGGTTATGGTTCCAGAATTATGCCTTATTTATCTTATCTATACCTCAATAGTGGAGTCCTTGAGATCAACAAATATTTTTAGTCATGTTATAGACTGAATATTTGTGTCCCTTAAAAATTCATATATTAAAACCCTAATCCCATTAAGATGGTGTTTGGAGGTGGGGCCTTTGGAAATCATTAGGTCATGAGAGTGGAGCCCTCATGAAAAAGATTAGTGTCCTTCTAGGAAGAGGTCAGAGAGCTAGCTAGCTCTCTTTTCACCACATGAGCATAGAATGAGCAGGTAGCTATCTGCAACATGGAAGAGGGATCTCACCAGAACCTGACTGTGCTGGCACTCCGGTCTCTGACTTATTGCCTCCAAAATGATAGAAACACATTTCTATTGTTGATTAGCTACTCAGTTAATGGTATTTTGTTATAGCAGCCCAAGCTAAGACATCATCCTTATATTCCCCTAAAACCTATCGCAATACTTTTCATATGGTAGATATTCCATTAATGTTGATTAACCTGTCCTTCTTAATTCTGCATACTTAACACTTAATATATGAGTATTCAAATATCTTTTTCTGAATGATGTAACCTTGTCTAGTTAATAAAAAATCATTAAAAATTCAATCACATCAGTAATGTATCTTGAGTGCAATGAAAAGTCAGGTGGGCGGAAAGATAATACACCAAAGGATTCTTTTTCATCATTATTTCAGTTTTGAGCTGTGATTGGAATTGCCTTTGAAAACATTTGTACTTCTCATTTAGATGAGCTCTGTGACATGCAGAGAAAGATGAAAAACAATCTCTGTGTGACGTCGCATATGAGGGGTTAGTCCTAAATTTACCAGCCACTAATTCCTTTGAGTGATCGTATTTGTTCTTTGATTACACATAACCTTACTGATTTCAAAGCAAAAGAGCAGGAGGAGATGACAATGCTTGAATCACACAACAGCCTCAGGTGGTGCCTCTGGCACTGAAGAGCTAACGTTCCATTTCCAAATCTCAAAATACATGAGACATAACTAGACTTTGGACAAATCTGATGCAGTGGCAACAGCCCGTGGCAATACAAGGCTAAATACCAAGCAGAAGACAGTTTGTTTAGTGTGGATGGGAGCCCATGGAGCCCTGATGAGGAGTGTGAAGGGGCAAAGTAGGAACTCCCTGACTTATGGTTGGTTTCCCGGGGAAAGTTTAGTGGCGAAAAGAACCATGGGGGCAATGCTTCCTAAACATGGGAAAGGTCTTTGCCGAGCAAGAATGGATTCTTTCTTCAGAATGGAGATTAAAACTCTTTCTTATTATTGATTGAACAAAGAACAATATTCCCACAGAGTGGCTGGTAATGACTGAGAGCAATCTGGTGAAATATAATTGCAGAAGAGACTAGAGAAAATAAAGTCTTCCCCCTAGGAATAAGGGATCAAAATAGTGAAGTCTTGTGTTGAACAAGCACATAAAATTATACTTTATATCATTTTATTCTATAAATGTTTAATTAATCATTTTTGTTTTTTATACTAGTTCACATTTGTTAAGTGATTACCATATGCCAAGTACTGTATTGAATATTTCACAATAGTATTGCTTTTAAGCCTCATTGATAATCATAGAAAACATGTACAATTATCAATTCCATTTTTTAATATAGGGAACTGGAGGAGTACCTGGGTGGCTGAGTCGCTTGAGCATCAGACTTTGGCTCAGTTCAAGATCTCAGGTTTGTGAGTTCGAGCCCCCCGTTGGGCTCTCTGCTATCAGTACGGCTCCCACTTTGGATCCCCTATCCCTCTCTCTCTGCCCCTCCCTTGCTTGTGCTCTCCCTCTGTCTCTCTCAAAAATAAATAAATAAACTTAAAAAAAAGGGGGAATTGGAGCTTAGAGAAGTTAAGTAAACAACTAGTAATTTCAACAATAAGACTTGAAGCCAGTTCTAACTCCAAATCGTATGTTCATAATCATTAATGTGGACTATCCCTGAAGCAAGAAACAGACATTTTTAAATTTGTTTATTTATTTATTTGTTTGTTTGTTTATTTTAGAGAGAGTGTATGTGTGAGCAGAGGAGAGGGGCAGAGGGGGAGAGAGAGAGAGAATCTTAAGCAAGTTCCCTGCTCAGCCCGGAGTCTGATGCAGGGCTCGATCCCACAACCCTGGGATCGTGTCCTGAGCTGAAATCAAGAGTGGGTTGCTCACCTGACTGAGCTACCCAGGTACCCCAAGAACCAGACCTTTTAACATGGACTGTGATGATCTGTAGTAAAACTATGCACTAGAGAAAGCATTCAGATGGGACAAAATTTGTTTCTTAATAATGTGGCACTGGAGACTTCTATCAGGAATCAAGAATTATTGTATATCCTTGTTCCATTAATTGTATGTAAGTATATACATATATATATATATACATATATACATATGTCTCATGTATAAACATATATGTGTTTCACTTAGACATATTTTATTATAGTGTGTCTCAACTTAGATTCATTTATTCTCAAAAAAATGGTTATTTTTATAGATTTGTTAGTTGAAAGAGACCTACCAGATATTATCATATAAGGGGTACTGTAATGCTTAATTTTATGTGTCAACTTTATTGGTCATGGGATGCCCAGATTAAACATTATTTCCAGGTGTGTTTGTGAGGGTGTGTCTGGATAATATTAGCATTTGAATCAGTAAACTCAGTAAATAACTCTCCCCGTTGTGGGTGGACATCATCAATAACTTGATGTCCTGAATAGAACAAAAGTTGAAGGAAGAAAGAATTCACCCCTTATTTTTTCTGCCTCACTCCTGGAGTGGGACATCTGATCTCATCTTTTCTTGCTATCAGAGTATGATTTATGTATTGGTTACCTTGGCTCTCAAGCTGTTGGACTCCAACTGGAATATACCACCAGCTTTCCTGGGGAGCTCCAGTTTGCAGATGGCAGATCATTGAACCTCTAGGTCATGTAATTGTGTGAACCAGTTATCTATCTATCTAGCTAGCTAGCTACCCTCTATCTATCTATCCATCTCTTATCTATCAATCTTCTATCTATCAATCTATCAATATCATTTATCTATCTTCTATCTATACATTATTGGAAGCTTCTATCCAAATATTTTATATATATATCGATTTTTTTCTTGGTTCCATTTCTCTGGAGAGCATTATTACAAACACTTAGGTTAGGCAATAAAGACTTCAGTACCCAGACAAGATAAAGGAAAGTAAACAAAACCCATACAGAATCCTGCCTCAACAAGAATTTTCTGGGAGGAGGGGCGCTGTGAGCTACTCCTACAACTATGAGCAGTTAGTCAATAGCATTGTAAACAAAGGCTGCTGTGTTTTGTAGTTCATAGCAATTCAATTAGAAATAAATTTAACGCTTTTTTCTCCCTTGTGAAAACTGCCTTCACTTCACTAAACTTAAGACTGGTGGTCCCAGGGTGTACAAGTGTCTTGACATTGCTGAGTTGTAGTAAAGTCTTCAAATCTTCTTGCCATGTCTTTGCAGAATACAATGCATTCATATACTAACTCATCTGTTTGTTCCTTTAGGCATTCACAACAACGTGTGGAATAGTACATGCCTGGCATGTTTTTCACGTTAACAAGGAAGTGATGTGCAAACGGGCACATTCCTTGTGCTAACAAACATGCAACATAATACCAGTTATAAGTGATAAGAGAATGAATAAACCTGGGAAAGGAAAGACAGGGTATGTAGGAAGTTGGAGTGCTATTTAAAATAAGGTGTTCAAAGATGGCCTCAGTGAGGAAGTAGCAGTTGAGTAACATCATGAATAAGACAAAGCAGCTAGGGAAAGAATCTTAGGTAAAGACATTCCAGGCTAAACAAAAAATCACAAACACTCTTAAATGGAAGCCCTGCTAAATATATATAAGGTTTGGCGAGGAATCTAGAGTGCCAGAACAAAATGAGAAATAAGGAATAAGGTTGGAGTAATAATCAGGGACCAGATTGATTATAGCCTTGCTCACTGTGGATTTTGTTCTAAGATGTCATTGAGGGTTTTGGGTTGGATGTAGCAAGATCTGATTTGTGTTTAACAAATAAGATTTTTATTTGTTAGACTAGATAGCACACCATGTAGATAAGTCCTCTACTACTCTAAAGTCATAGAAAAACAAACAGACTCATCACTTAGTTTTCTGAAGAACGTGTCAGTTTTTAAAAATGTTTTATTTATTTTTGAGGCGGGGTGGAGCAGAGAGTGGAGGACAGAGGAAGCAAAGTGGGCTCTGTGCTGACAACAGAAAGCCCAATGCAGGGCTCAAACTCATGAACCACAGGATCATAAACTGAGCTGAAATCAGATGCTTAACTGACTGAGCCACCCAGGCACCTCTATTGTCATTTTTAAAGAGGATTATATCATTGTCAGTTGCTCTATTGTTGAGTTTTTTTTTTTCCTTTCAATTGAATTGACTTAACATATATACAGAAAAGTTATATGGATTATAAATGTACAGCTTAATAATTTATTACAAGGTAATTAGAACTGCAAAGGTATTGTTGTGTCAGGAAATAGAGTATTTCCATTGTTTTAGGAAACTTCACTTGTGACTTCTCCCAATCAGACTCCTTCCCTCCTGCCAAAGGTATTATTATCCTGACTTCTAAAAGCACAAATTTGATCTGTTTTAAAAGTAGAGATGGAATCATCGCAATAATTAATTGAGACCTGGCTTCTTTTGTTCAACATTGTATTTGTAGGATTTGGCATTGGAGACCCATCTCCAATGCATCAATTTATTAATTGATCTTCTAATCTTTATTGTGTTTCTTCTACATTCTTTTGTGTTCAGTTCTCTTTTTAATGCCAGAAAGTCTATTTTTTTCTCTTTGTCCTAAAATGTGTCCTTTTGGGCCCTGAACCAAACCCCAATATGTTTACCACAGCCTCTAATCCTTAGTGGCCTCTTGACTGGAGTTTTTGTCCTTGCTGTACATGAATCTCTCCAATGCTGTGCTCGAATTCTCAGTCTCTCAGTGATCTTCTCTATAATTGGCATTTGCCTCTCGAGAAAATATGGCCCTGTATTCTGGATTTACCTTCATGGGTTTTCCTTTTCTCCCAGATCTTTACCTTACAATTTTCTGCCTTGGGAAGGCTTGAGCATCACCAAACAGGTTATTTTTTGTTCCAGATTTTCTCATTCTTCCTAGAGAATGCAGATATGAACAAATGGGTTCACCTTTACCAGAACATTTTGATACAGTTTTAATCATTTTTTTAAGATAGCCAATATTCTGAGCGCCTTGAATTTACTGTAAGTGTTGTCATCAATTTAGGATTTTACAGACGATTTTTAAATGGAAACCTCTTCATCCACAAATGGAGTGGCTTTCCAAAACAGTTAAAAACTGAAGAAAAGGATAAATTTTTTCTCATTTTTACTAATTCTATTCTGGAAAAAAAACTCTAGGAAATCACACATAGGACTTCTAAGTGCTGAATTTAAAATTATGTTTCCGGGGCGCCTGGGTGGTGCAGTCGGTTAAGCGTCCGACTTCAGCCAGGTCACGATCTCGCGGTCCGTGAGTTCGAGCCCCGCTTGGGGCTCTGGGCTGATGGCTCAGAGCCTGGAGCCTGTTTCCGATTCTGTGTCTCCCTCTCTCTCTGCCCCTCGCCCTTTCATGCTCTGTCTCTGTCCCAAAAAATAAATAAACGTTGAAAAAAAAATTTAAAAAAAATAAAATAATGTTTCCTCGAAAAGAAAGGCAAACTTTAAGCATAATCTTTACAAGTATTTCCCGTGATTCAGAAATAAGTTTAATAGTGACTATAAACCAAATTAACTTGAAGAAGGGAACACCTTATATTCTAACACCTGATAAAAGATCTTGGAGAGAACACTCATATTAAGATGAAATGTGTCTATAAAGTTATTTCGTTCCATTGTGAACTTTTTTCTAACTTCATAGATAAGCAAGGAGAAGTAATTCCTCTATGTCACACAGCAAAGATGTAACAGGGATGGACTTCAAACTGTCCTGCTATAAATATTCTCAGATGACTCATAGCATCACCAAACCCTCTTTAAATCTTAGTCCTTGCCTAGTTGCTATGTTCTTCCTTCCCAGTGTTTCCTAATAAAATTTCTTGAAAATAAAAGAGCAAGGCCTCCTCTGTGAACTTCCTCACTTCCTCTATTCACAGTTGAACTATTAAGGATCACTTATATTCCTAAGTTTGGGGATTTTATGAAGCTCACCAGACAAATAATAATTTAAATCAATGGGTAAAGATATTAAAGACTGGATTCTTGCTTTAGCTGTAAGGTTGGATGAAATTATTTCAAGATCACCTGCTGAGTTCAATAATATAATGTTACAACCAACTCCCAGTTGTTTTATTATTTAAAATTAATAATTTTAAATATTTTGAAAATAACAGTTTATAATAGTGATAGTGATTTTTTTTCAAATATAAGATGCATCAATGTGCAAGTTACTTTAATTATTTTTGAAATTTGTATGGACAACATAATGCTCCAGGACTATTTTCTCTTCCTATTTGACACACTTCTCTTTCTAAATATATATAGTTTGTTTTGCTACAAATAGTCTATCTTTTGAGCCCAGCCAATATGGCATCTGATGATGACTCTCTGACATCAACCATCAGTGCATTTTTCTCCAGAATATGGTATAGTCTATGTGTAATGTGTATTGTTTTGTGGTACATAAGTATCGATGTGGTAATTAAAGCAAATAGCTAGTGCAGTCATGTGCTATTAGGGGTTGGGATTAGAATAAAAGATGATTATTATATTAATATTTCAGGTGGCAGAATACATCTACAAGATGCATATACTGTCTTTCAGATGCATATACTCATCCCAGATTTCATAACTAAAAACCTAACTACATTTATCTAACATGAATCTGCATGACTTTCCCACAGACTGCTTGAGATTTGTTGGATTATAGAGAGAAGGGTAGAAGGCAGAGTGTAATACTGTAAGGGGAGAATCAAATCAAATAAACACTGAACCCTTCCATCTATACTCAAACAACAGGTTAGATGCTACAGGTTATAGACAGGTCAGATGCCTGACCTCAGAAAGCAAGGGGGCAAGACAATGCACATGCTTTTTAATTGAACATCACAATATAATAGTGTATTAGTTTCTTGTTGCTGCTGTGACAAATTGTCATCAACAGTGGGTTAAAACAACAGAAATTTATTATCTTACAGTTCTGTAGGTTTGAAGTATCACCTGGCTAAAATAAAGACATCTCTCAGTGTTTTTATCTTTCTGGAAGCTCTAAGGGGAGAAATGATTTCTTCACCTTTTCCACTTTCCAGAATCTGTCTGCATTCATCCTCTTGGGGCTCCATTACTCTATCTTCAAAGTCAGCAATATCAGAGTTCTTTCTGAACCTTCTTCTATCATTGTATCTCCATCTGATATCAGAAGAGAAAGATTCTGCACTTTTAAGAACTCATATGCTTAGACTGGTCTCACCTGGATAATCCAAGGTAACATTATTTCAATATTCTTAACTTTTATCATAACTTCAAAGTCCCTTTTGCTATGTAAGGTGACATTCCAGGTTTTGAGAATTAGAGCGTGGATATCTTTGGGAGCGATTATCTTGCCTACCGTAAGTCCTGAAAAGGTAGTTTAAAAACGAAGCTTATGTTACGGTTTGGAGAAAGAGGAGAGAAAGTTCGTTGGCAGGATGTAAAGGAAGAATTTATCAAGGAAGTAGAATATGATCCTTGAAAAGTGAAGTTTGCTTTTTGATGTTTTTTTTTTCTGACTCTTGGATCAATTTTATTTCAGAAAAACCAAGTATTTTATCAAAGTTTTGCAAGCATAGGTGATAACATTATATACATTATCTCATATTATGCTCAAAACAATCCTACTAGAGAGGTATGATTATTATCCTTGTTATATAGATAAAGAAAAATCAAGTAAATTACCCCAAATCACATACCTTGTATGTATTGAAACTGAATGCAAACTTACATAATTGACACCTGTGTCCACAGTTAATCACCATACTCTACACCCCTTATTTACATTTTCCTTTGAATTTCTATATTTGTTGCGGTATTTTCTTAAGACAAAAGGAAAATTATTTATTTTTTATTTATTTGTTTATTTATCTTGAGAGAGAGGGTGAAAGAGAACACGAGCAGGCTCTAAGCTGCCAGCGCAGAACCCCATGTGGCACTCAAACTCAGGAACTGCGGGATCATGACCTGAGCTGAAATCCAGAGTTGGATACTTAACACAGTGAGCCACCCAGGTGCCCCTGTAGTATTTTCCTTTTTTTTTTTTTTAAAAGTTTATTTATTTATTTTGAGAGAGAGAGAAAGCATGAGTGGAGGAGGGGCAGAGTATGGGAAAGAGAGAGAATCCTGAGCAGGCTTCTACCCTGTCAGCCCAGAGCCCACCGGGGGGGCTCGAACTCATGAACCACAAGGTCATGATCTGAGCCGAAGACAGACACTTAACCAATTGAGCCACCCAAGCACCCCTAGTATTTTCTTTTCCTTTCTTTCTCTTTTTTAGTGTTTATTATTTTAGTTTAGTTTAGTTTAGTTTAGTTTAATTTATTTTATTTTTGAGACAGAGAGACAGAGCTGAGCGGGAAAGGGCACAGAGAGGGAGACACAGAATCTGAAGCAGGTTTCAGGCTCCGAGCTGTCAGCACAGAGCCCAAAGCAGGGCTTGAATTCACAAACCATGAAATCATGACCTGAGCCAAAGTCTGATGCTTAACCAACTGAGCCACCCAGGTGCCCCTAATATTTTCCTTTTCAAAACCATATTTATTTTTTAGAGAATAAAATATGACATTTGATGTTCCTTACTCGATATTTTTGTTATTTTCAAATGTATTGGTTTGTCTTTTCATGTTTATAATTTTCCTACTCCTTTTTTCTTCAAAGTTATTTTTTTTTCAAACATCTGGCGTTGAATGCTTAATTATTTTCTTCAAAAAGTGTAAGGCATGAAATTAGCTTCGGAGTATAAATTTTAACATATTTCAAAAATATTGAAAGGCAGTATTCTCATTCTATTTATTTTAAGAAGGTTGGTAATTATATTGTTGAAGGTTTTCCCCCGTGGCAATTCATGATTATTACAGACAAATAAAAATCAAGAAAATAAATAAATAAATAAATACTCTTACCACCTAGAGATCTAGAGATCTCAAAATTATTCTGGGTAGTCATTTGGTAAGCAGGCATCAAAGACTCTTTTTTTTTTCTTTGTATACATTTACAAAAGTAACGTAACATGTAAACTGCTTACAATGCTTCAGTTTCCTTATAAAAATATATGAAAGAGATGCTATTATGTCAACAAATCTATTTTTTGTCATCCCTGCTGATTGCATGGTAAGCCTTCAATGAAGATTATTATAATGCATCTAACTAATCATCCATAATGAGGCATTTTTTCCCAATTTTTCATCAGTGTAAACAACACAGCAATGAGCATTTATGTACTTCTGTCTCTGTCTGTTTATCTATCCTCCCCATATATGTTATTTGCCTCTCTGATTATGTGCTTTGGATATAACAGTATATAGTATATAGCTGAGTATGTGAGTCCTTGCCTCCATTTTCTTGGAATTGAATCTCTTTACCGCCCACTCAAAATGTGAGTTTAGGCTAGTCACCTAGGCTCTCTGTGACTCAGTTATCTCATGCATATCTAAGTAATAATATTGACCTCATAGGATTTTAGTGAGAATTAAACATGACAATTCATGTTAACTACTCACAAAAGTGCCTGACAAATATTGTCAATAAATGTGAGCTGTTATCATTTGGATTTATTTCTAGAAATGAATTTCAAAAGGTCAGAAAGAATTCACACTTTATCGTGATGTAAGATTGCTAACATACCATTTGAACACAGAAGATGTTTACAAGATAGTTTCTCCTACAGTAAATAGGCCCTTTAAAAACAAAAACAAAAACAAAAACAAAACATTGAAATGGAAGCTGCTTTTTTTTCCTTTTCTGGTTGTAGGCATTGAATCCAAAGAACAGTTCTAAAGTAATAGAATATATCAGGGAAAAGTATCTAGAGAAAGAGATGGAAAATTCTGCCACTTTGAGAATGAAAGAAAAAGTAATAACATATAAATCTAGAAACATCATTAATATTCAATATGTATTTCTAATTGTTCTATTGTTCTCAATCCAGTTAGTGCCCATATCATAATATGTGTACAAATATCATCTTAGGGAGTCATTTCATCTGTCTGTAAGAGTATTAGGAGAATTTATATTTAACAAATAAAGCTTTACTTCAAATAATAGAATTGTTGCATTTATAAAGGAGGCTTATATTAAAGAAGTGTAAAAATACCATCTGTCTTTATTTTGTTAATACTGTTAATGCACTCAGTTAGCCATGGAATATTCTGCTGGATAGGTTTTTGTCAGAAAAAGATGGAATCATTTCTGTAGATAGGCTATGATGTTTTCCAAAAAATCACTTATAATGCATACATTTATGCCAACAGTCTTAAGTAATAATCTAAATAAACATTTTTTGGACTAAATACAATTCATTGCCAAATGGTTAATTGGTCTGTCATTGTGGGTGAACCCTAGATTACTTCAGGGGCAGAGAGATTTATTGACATTAGGAAGGCTATGTATCTAACACTCTTATATCCATATGGAGTTCTCATCAATTTCACCATGGGCTAATGATAACATGACACACAGACTTTGTGGTTAGGCCAGAGTATTATTTAATTTTACGTAATTAACAATTCGTAAAAAATAAATATATTGTTAAATGAAAGACATTTAGGTTAAAAGAGCATAATCAAAGAGCATTAAAGAAAAACCTACATTTGCTTACTAAGTAGCACAAGTGAGCCTTTCATATAGACCTTAGGCTCTCCTGTGTACTTTTCTTCTCCCTTGTGTTAATGTTAGTAAGTGAAATATAATGATCCTATGGAGATAATTACCTCTTTTATTCTTAAGTATAAAATGAACTCTCATTACTTGCTTTTATGACCTTAAATATATTTTGGTGGGGCTAATATCCAAGGTTTACCGCTAGAGATCACTAGTCTATGTAACCATCAGCATGCTATATTGCCTATCTCATTTAAAAACTGGTATCATATGACTTCTACCACCAGCTGGGATAGAGTAACAGGGACTGGATTTACCCTTATTTGGAACAACTGAAATACTGTATAAAATATAAGAAACAATAGTTTCATGATTGTATATCAGGCAAAAAAAAGACCATGATCCTTGAGCATGGTGAGAGCTATAGTTGGCCCAGAGTAACACTTGGAGAGAGTTTCCAGGCTGCAGTACAGAAAGTGAAAACCAGGAAAAAGCCAGTGGTTTCCTGCATTGAGGATATGGGGCTGGAAGTAGTTTTACTTACTAAATGGGGAGCAGATCGAGTTGGCAGGACAGAGTGGTAGAGAGGAGAGATTCATGGAAAATGAGCTCTGAAAATCTGCAGAAGGTCTGCATTCTGGAGTCTTCAGCTGATATGGATCAGTGGATGTAGGTCAAGAAACTGCCCCAGGCTGGGGAAAAAAGAAAATGCCCCAAACAGTAACAAAAAACAATACCAAGAACTCACACAGACCAGGAAAAATGCGTGTTCCCAGCAGCCAAAGAGGATAAATCTCATAATTCATCGGGCAATGAGTAGTAGACTCAGACAAACTTTGCTTCAGGAATGGGGCAAAATTAGCCTTAAACTAAATGCTTTTCTGATCCTGCCAAGCACAAACTAAATGTTTTGAAGTAAATTAACTTTATCATAAAATAAATTTCAAGAATACTTATAGATAAGTGCAACAATATATTTTATATGTGTATACATATATATACACACACATACATATCTATACTATAAACATAGTCCATATATGTATGCACATATATACACACTATATGGACAACTGATATTGCATGTTTTGATGAATAATACATTTTCAAGTAGATAACCACATTATAGATGAATACTCTATTAGAAGTGTGGTGCCTTCATTTCAATTTGCTGATTAATACTATTTTAGGATTCTGACCGAAAAAGAGAAGGGCAAATATGTGAATCATACCTCTACACCAAATGATAACGTGATACATCACACAAAGGATTTACATTGTAAAATGCATTTTGGCAGAATTATACTTTCATCTGGCACACTGAAGCCAGAACACATTGAAGGAGATCATTTCATTTAGTGCCACCAATACAGTTTATCACATTAAATTAATAATTTGCAGGATTAATTCCAGGCTTGCAGTGTTCTTTGCTTTCACCCTTAAAATTTTTATAGTTTTAAAGCAGTCATAAGCATAATGAGTTTATACCTAGTTTTATTTTTCTGTATGTCAGATAAATAATTTCAC
The DNA here is from genome assembly GCF_022079265.1 of Lynx rufus. Taxonomy (NCBI): domain Eukaryota; kingdom Metazoa; phylum Chordata; class Mammalia; order Carnivora; family Felidae; genus Lynx; species Lynx rufus. Next base: position 36,041,237 of record NW_025814845.1, on the reverse strand, counting down.
TGAGACAACATGAGATTTTTTGAAAAAAAAATCACATAGTAATTAATTTAGACTTTTACAGATCTCTTGTACTATATACATGGAGAAGAAGTTCCTACCATCCCAGAGGATGGTAATCATGTCTAAACACATTGTAACTATTAACTTTGGAGGAGAGTCTTGAATTCAAAGTGGAAATATGTTATCTCTTTTTGGTCTCTTGATAATTTTCTTCTTTTCTTCTATTAAAATGCAACTGTTTAGCCTTCCATTTACTTTCCATATCTGTGCTATGTAAAGTGCAAAACAAACAAAAACAAAACAAAAACTTGTGCCTCGCCAGAAATTTCAACCCAGTATCTGTAGGAGATGGAGGTTTGGGGGAGGGTAGACCTCTTGTTTCCTCTTGTTACTAAAATCGTGCTTCCTTGCCAGTGTATTTCACTAGTGCAGCATCAGTGCAAAGAAACACAGAATCAGCTTGCATTCATTGGTGGCATGCAAGAAAAAATAGCCGTAGGCAAGTTAAATGAAAAGACGATTTATTAGGAGTCTATGAGACGACAAAAAAACTAAAAACCTGGCTTTAGAATAAAATGAAAATGGTAGCAGCCCCAGGGATCTAGGCAGGCAGGCAGTGGAGACAATCCCTTAAGAATACCCCCTTGGAACTGAATGGGCTCCATCCATGTGCTGGCTCTTATGCCTTCATAACAAAATTATGTCCATACTTAGCAGCTTAAAACAGCCATTTTATCATGCTTATGGATCTGCAGGTCAGAAATCCAGACAGGGCCCCTCATATTGAGGCCTTAGCTAGAAAGACACGACAAAACGTCTATGTCTGGATACTGAAATGATTTCCAGGCATCCTTATTCTCAGTTGACAGTTGATGCTAGCTGTAAGTTAGGACTTCAACTGGAGCACTTTCACAAAGTCTGTCCATTTGGCATGGGCTTCCTCACTACATAAAGGCCTCAGGGTACTTAGAAATTTTGTGTCCACTCGGGGTGTCATAAAAAATGTCCCAAATACAAGGCAAAAGTTTCACTGCTTTTTAGAACCTAGCCATAGAAGTCATATAATGTCATTCCCGCCATATTCTATTGGTTGAGTTAGCCATAAGTCCGTTCAGATTCAAATGGAAAAGATAGATTCCACTTTTCAAAGTGTGTGTGGTAACACTACCTATTAATGTAGGAGGCCATGTGGGTTGAGAGATGTTGCAGTCACCTTTGTAAAATATCATCTGTCAATACCTCTTTTCTCTTTACACAGAAACACACATTTGATTCCAGTGGACATCTCAATGGATAGGTTTTATGTCTATATTTCTGTCTAGGATTTCACCTTCTTTACCAGGAAGAAGGTGCTTTGTGGAGAAGAAGGTCTTCAGATTTTGAGGAAGGGAAACATATGAGGGAAATGGAAGCTGGAGGAAATATCAAAGAAGAGGGTTGGAGTTCAGTGTGCCTTTTGGTATCATAAATGTCACAGCGGCAGGCAAAATAGACCAGGGGCAATGACTCTATGAACTTCATAAGATTTCTTAAAACTTTGAATTTTCCTTTGTTTGTTCTTTAGGCTGTTTCCCCAAAGGGATTTGAAGTAAAAACCTTCATATCAAAAAAGCATGCATTTGTTCAAGAAAATGTTGAGCTGGAGTAAAGACAAACCACTAAGGAGCAAATGTGAGAGGGGAAGGAGCCCCAAAAGAAAGTGGGTGTACTGCTAACAATTAAAGAGGAAGGAAAAGCAAGCTGGGTCCATGGGGATCACACAGGGAAAAAAGAACGTAACAGGAAATTGGCCTTCACCTCACACATAGGCCTGCAAGTTTTATAATCTGAAATCCCGAGAAAAGTGATACAATGGCTTAAAGCAAGTCTACCATTAACTATGCCAGCCAGCCACATCAAACTAGTTACAAAAATTTAAACATGACAGATGTCTGGATGTAAACCAGGAACTGTCTGCAGTGGCTAATGTAGCATTGTGATTCTTTTCTCTTAAACCTTCCCATTGGTTCTACCTATGTTCTCCTTTTCCCTCTTTCTTTTCTATACATCCCTTTTTTGTTTATTTTTAAGTCATAGTGTTTTCTCTCCTTTTACAATTAGTGAAAGTAGAAAAAGAAATGAAAATATTAAAAATCATCTAATGCAACATCTCATTTTAACAAAAAGGAAGCAGCCTCAGAGAAGTAGCAATGTACATGCTCAGAGTCAGTGTAGATTCTTAGTAACAGCAGAGATGCGAACGAACATTGCTGTACTTACCATTCATATGTTTCCTAGTTTATGAGACTGCCCTTCCAGCCTAGCTTGAGGCTGAAGTCCCAGACAAGGAAAATTATAAAACTATCAAAAGTTCCCTATGTCAGTTTGAGCTCTCTGGGGAAGCTGATGGCAAGACAGAATTAGAAAGGCATGAGATTTATTGGGAGAGGTACCTATGAAGCATAAAGAAGAATAAGAAGAATGAAAGAAAGGGAGAGAGGCTTCAGATCACAATGCTAGTCTGACACTGTGAAGGAGAAGGGAAAGAGAGAAGAGACTCTGATTGCTGTAGAGTTCTGAGAAAGTGTCAGCTAGGTTGATGGAGTGTCCAGAGCAAAGATTAATCTTTAGAGGAGTCCCACATTGGGCAGAAATGTCTCAGCTCTAATATCACTAGTCATTGTTCAGCCATTGGCTGAGAGGAGCCAGGGGTAGTAGGAGGAAGACAGGAGGGGTGAGAACACTGCAGTGGGTCCCCAAAGTGTAGTAGCTGCAGGCTTGGTTAACTACCCTCCTTGCAGCAGATTTTCTCTTGAAGTAGGTCTGAGTCATACACTCTAATGACAGTCTTGGTTTGCTTCTGTATAACTTACTTCAAACAGGTCTGTAGTGAAGTGGGTAAGTGAATGAGTTGTCTTCTGCTGTGTAACAAATTACCACAAGCATAGTGGCTTGAAACCACATACAGGTATTATTTCACAGTTTCTATTGGTTGAGTCTGAGCCTAGCTTCTCTGGGTCTTCTTGATGGTTACCATTCAAGTGTCAGCCATGATTGCATTCTCATCCGAGGCTCAACTTGGGAAAGATATAGTTCTCCAAGCTCATATGGTTGTTGGTAGAATCCAATTCCTCACAGATCATCCGTTCATAAGTTTCAGTTTCTTCTTGGCTGCTGACCAGAGACTGTCCTCAGTTCCTTGCTGTGTGGCTTTCTCAATAAGTCAGCTTGCTTTTTCAAAGCCAGCAAGGGAGAGATTCTTCTAGCAAGGTGGACATTATAATCTTATGTAATATAATAATGTCCACATAATTGTTTCTATCCCATCATTTTTGTTGTATTCTATTGGCCAGAAGCAAGTCACAGGTCCCACCCCTACTCAAGGGGAGGTGAATAGAGAAGGGCAGGAGTACCAGGAGACGTGGATAATTGGGGCCATCTTAGACTGTCTGCTACAGTGAGAGGTTGTGTTCACTGCACTCAAAGGGCTATTGGGCTTTTGTATACTTGAGCACTGGAATTCTCCCCTCTGAGACTAAACCTTGAAAGATTCAAATATAGGGGTGTTGGATTCACGATGTCAAATTATTTTGAACATTCATGAGTAGAACAAGTTTATTCACTTGTTGTAAGTTATATACATTATCAGAATGGGTTTGATGGGAAAGTTGGAAGACATTGAGTATGTGAGTTTTCTAATGACTGAAAATATTTTTTCCTCTGCCCATTATATTCCACACCTGCTGATACACTCTTTCACTTAGATTCATCCAAACTGGATCAAGTCACTTAATATTCTGGAGCTTCTGTTTCCATACCCATTATCTCCTGCTTCCATCTTAGGAGCCTTAGGCACCTGAAGTTATTCCTTCAGCTATGAGCGCTCTCCCCAAACTTTGCAATCATCTTCTATAGGTCATTTCTCAAAAGGCATTTTCTCAGTGAAATCTCTCCAACAATTTATTTTAAATTGCAAGCTACCCCTTCCTTCAATGCTCTTGATTCTTTTTACCATGCTAAACTTTTACTTATGGCTTTCAAGTACACCATATATCATTAATCACTTATTAGATTTTTTTTTACTGTCTATCTTTGCCTTTAGAATGTAAATTTTATGACAGCAGAGATATTTGCCACTTTTGTTCATTCATGTAGCTCAAGTACCTAGAGAAACAATGTCTGGCAGATAGTAGGCGCTCAACGAAAAATACTTATAGAATGAATTAATGTCTTAAAACAACTCTCCATGATAGGTGTTATTATTATTTCCTTCAGGTTACAAAGCAGCAAACAGATGAACAAAGAGGCAAGAAAATTTCTCTGATTGTTCAAATAATAATTGACAGAACCCAAGTCAAAGGCAGATAGTATGATTATAGAATCTGAGTTCAAAAAAAACGTGCAAAATTGCTTTGCATTGAGAGAAAGGAAAACAGCATGCAAACCTTAAACTTTCACATTGCCTGTAAAAACAGATGACTCTTCTTAACAATTTTGCTTCTCTGTCCATTACCACATCCCATTACCATGTCCCCAGTTTAAACACACATTTGCAGAATTTTTAGAAAATTACAATATAACAAGAAACAAGCCCATCACACAGACGCATATTTTACATTTAAGTATTGTTAAAATTTCCCCTCAAATAATATAAGCAATATTATCCCTCCCAGAATTCTAACATTTTTCCTTTGTAATTGAAAATATGAAGAGTAGAAAGAAAGCAACTACAATTGATGTGGTTCTTTTTAGTGCATCTTTCTAGATGAATCCTTAGCAAGAAGAATGAGGAGATTTAATTTAATGACTGGAGGTTTTCAAGCAATTTATAGATCTCAATATTTGGTGTAGTTGATTATTCTTCATGGCTCTTACTCCCTTTCAGTAAAATATGCCTTTACAGTCAAGTTTCACATCAAAATCTGGGTCAAAATCATCTAAGATTGACCTTGAAGGAAACTACAAAAATAGGATGATAATGGCATTATCTAATCAGGGAATTCCTGAGCAAGTTCACTGTCACCATGAATGCTTTTAATAAATATCTTTCACAGGTAGTTTTCCTAATCCCCAACTACGCTGTGAGAATCATTATAGAAAAGTTCTGGATTAGGAGTCAGGAAACCCAATGTGTAATGTTGTAACTGTTGTTGTCTTATAGTGTGGCTTCATGTAAATAATTTTTCCTCTGTGGGTCTCAAATATTTCATCAATTGGAGGGTTATGGTGTAGCTTCTACTGTGATTTCCAGCCCTAATAAGACCTATGAATCCATGAAAAGTGAGGAAGCCATCCTTAATAGTAAGGTTACATGAAGCAACATTCCTTGCTGAGACTGTGATTTAAAGTCTGCTAAACTGAAATTTAGGATCTGCGTATATCTAAGAAACTGGTGAACAGATGGCTCCAGTTATCTACTGGCTTTATTTTCTGTGAATGATGGAAGGGCTCTCAAGGAGGACAGTCGTTATTCACTTTCTTTAGATATTGTATCAGTCAGCCATTGTCAACAACAAAACATATAAAAAAAAAAAAACACCCCAAACTACAGTGGCTTGCAACAAGAAAGATTTATTCATATGCTCACAGGTCAGGACATTGAATGGTTTGCTGATCTAAGCTGGGTCCATTGAACAGCATGCTTCAGGCTGTGTATAAGCTAAACCTAGCTCTAGGATATCAGCTGGGTTCAAGGCTCATATTTATTTCATGTGGTTTGTTCTAGGGACAAGTTGATGGGGCATCAGCTGTTATGAAAAATTATGGCAGATTTCTGAACCACAAGAGGTAAGCCAAACCATGCAAAGTCATCTAAGGCTTCTGCTTCTGTTATACATGTCGGTATCACATGGGCCAAGGCAAGTCATGTGACCAAGCCTAATATTAAGGAGCCAGAAGGTATACTCTGTCCAGCACGAGGTATATGGCATGCATATTGATGTAGGGTAGTGAAGAATTACCAATAATGGTCCAATGTATCACAGAGGCAAGATGAAGGGAAACACACGTGCTCCTGAAACTAGCCTCGTGGACAGGTTTGAACCATATCAAAGGAAAAAAAAAAGTTTTCCCAATTTGGAAGAACCTCACAGGATTTATCAAGATTCAGGCCTTAGTAAGGACTGGAGGAACATAGTGCTGTTTTGCTCATGGAAGATCATTACAGTGTTCTGTTTAAGGTGGAGGTGTCTGGGTGGTACCACCGTGGGCTGGGAAGCAGTGCAATGTGGGGCACCAGCAGCATCAGTGACACTGGTTTGTGACCCTCAGGTGCCTCTTAAAGTGGTAACCCTCACTGAAGGACACCAGGACTTGAGCAGATTTGTTCATAAACCAATGTCTCTTTTTCCCGCGGTGGTGGTGGTGGTGGTCGGGTCTCAAAATTAAATGGAGAAAATAACAAGTGTTAGGACTGAATCATATTGTTCTGCAAATTCATATGCTGAAGTCCTAACCCCCCCGACCCCAGAACACTTCAAGATGTGACTGTGCTTAGAGATAGCAATTAGGTTACATTAAATCACAAGGCGGGGCCCTACTCCAATAAGACAGACGTGTGTCCTTATAAGAAGAGGAAGAGACACAAGGGATGGACATGCACAGAGAAAGGCCATGTGAGGACACAGCAAGAAGGTGCTGTCTGCAAGCCAGGAAGAGATGCTTCAGGAGAAACCAAAGCTCCTGACACCTTGATCCTGGACTTCCAACTCCAGAGTTCTGAAAAAAATAAATTTCTGTTGCTTAAGCCACCCAGTCTGATGGCTGCTATTTTGTTGAAACAGCCGTAGCAAATGAACACAGATTTTGGTATTGAAGAGCGGGATGTTGCTGTAACCAATACCTACAAATGTGGAAGTGGGATGGGAGAGGCAGGAAGAGTTTTAAGGTGAATGTAGAAAAGACTGGATTGCCTTGATGGGACTGTTGGTAGAAGTCTGAACATTTAAAGATGATGCTCATGAGCTCCCAGATGCAAATGAGGAATGTTAATCGAAGCTGGAGGTAAGGCAATCTATGTTATAAAGTGGCAAAGCACTTGGCTGAATTGCGCTTACTGTTTTGTGGGAAGTGGAACTTGTTTGTGGTGAACTTAGATATTTATCTGAGGAGGTTTCTAAGAAAGAAAAAATGTGGAATCTAAGACACGAAACAAACAAAAAACAAACGAGCTCCTAAATACAGAGAATAAACGGGTAGTTGCCACAGGGGAGGTGGGTGAGAGTATGGGCAAAACAGATAAAGGGGATTAAGAAGCACAAACTTTCAGTTACAAAATAAATAAGTCACAGAGATTGAAAATACAGCATAGGGAACATAGTTAATAATAACATTGTATGGTGATAGATTGTGGCTATGCTTATTGTGGTGAGCAATATGTACAGAATTATCAAATCGTTCTATTGTACACCTGAAACTAATATAACATTGTATGTTAATTTCACTTCAATAAAAAGTTTAATGAATTTTTAACTGTTTTAAAAATAAATAAAATTAAATTAAAAGAATAATACTAATTCCAGGGGTGACTGAGATGTTAAAGGGACATTTTTCAGCATGAGAGTTTGTGTCCACAAACGTGACGTGGAAAGGCTTGATCTTGTGTTTTTCGGAGTGAGTTGAGCAGTAACTTACATTTGCTAGAAAGAGAGGAGTCTCCCCACATCCCATTGTCAATATTTCACAAGGCTTTTAATATACAGGTGCTAAGCATCATTGGAAAATGCTGCAGATCTCTGAAATTAATTGAAAACTGAGAGGAAATTTTTTTTGTCCATAGTAAGCTCATTGGCAGCTTCTAAGGAAGACATTTATTTCAGTCGGATAATAAGAAAGTTCCAGCTTAATGGAGCTATGCATTAAAAGATGGTGTACTCTTGTCAGATATTCTTTGTTTTTTTGTTTTTGAGATTTTCTGTTCTGGATTTTTATGTAAAATTGCCATTTTTAAACATCAGGAAGTAATTAGAATTAGGTATGGCGAAAGCAAAGGACAGTGTCTATGCCTATGTCTATGTCTATGTAATCTCTGGCTTGCAAAAAGTGATGGAAATGAAAAGAATAAGCAAGTCTCATAGACCAGGTAAGGTTGTATAGCATAGCAAAAATGTGTAGTGCAGCCTTTAAGCTTGGCCATAGTTAGCAGTATGGGGTTGGAGCAAAGGAAATGGATGGCTCTACCTAACACAGAGGTTTTGTTATGAGGCACCTGGGTGACTCTGTCGGTTAAGCAGCCGACTCTTGATTTCGGCTCAGGTTAAGATCTCACAGTTCCTGAGTTTGAGCCCTGTGTCAGGCTCTATACTGACAGCGTGAAGCCTGCTTGGGATTCTACCTCTCTCTCTGCCCCTCCCCTGCTCATTTGAGCTCTGTCTGTCTCTCTGAAAATAAATAAATAAACTTAAAAAAAAATTATCTCTTAAGAAGTTCTGGTTTGTGGGTCTGGCAGGTGGTTGAGAGACGGAATGGAATCTGTGTATGAAGGGAGGGGCATTCATGAAGCCCATGGTTGGCAAGCTAAAACAGCCTGGAAATGCACTCTTTTCTCTTTCAAGGATGAACTTATAGAAAGGATAAATAATAGATAAACTTTCAGAGCCACAGAATGAGACACGCGAGGCCCCTAGAATACAAAGTTTAAGGAGGCACTTACTCGCAGGGTCATGAAGGTTGAGGGTCAGGGTTTGCACAAACCTAGGAGTGAATGCCTGCTCACATTGTGTTCCCTGGACGCCATCAGTTGCCTCGCCTTAGACCAGTTCTGGTGCTTACATTATGTTAAAAACATATTTAATAACTCTTTTCTCATATGATACGGCCATGTTTCAGGTTTGGGAATAGCACATCTCAATGCAGAGTAGTAATAAAAGAGTACCAAAAAGGAAAAAAAAAAATCAGGACACTAATGGCCCATTTTGTGATGACAAATTTGCAATGATTTGTCCCGGCAAATCAATGTTTATTTTGTACTTATAGATTTTTAATTATGCCTCCAAACTGTATTATAATTTCACTTTCCTGGTCTATATATTTATTCATTCAAAGGTGTTTATTGAGTGCCTACCTAATGTGCCCGTCCTTGTGCCTAGCGGTGATTATGCATTGGTGAATAAAACGGAAAGGTGACCTCCCCTTTGGAGTGGATAAATGAGAGAAAAGGAGGCATTTAACATGTATATAAGTAAAATAGCATGTGCTTATCACTGTGGTAAGGACTATAAAAGAAAAAAGATGCAGGAATATCTACTGTTATTGGTTCATATACATAAAACTGTTAAGGATCACCTCCAAGACCTAAATAGTGAGGGAGATCAGCCATATACAAAAAGTTTGGGAGTGTGGTGTGGTTGAAGAGAATTCCTGCTGGAAGTCCTGGGACCTTTGAGAAAGTAAACCATATAACATCTTTTCTTTAAATATTAAATTTTCAATGTGTATTTTTGAGAGAGAGAGGCAGAAAGACACAGAGAGAGACAGAGAGAGAGAGACAGAGCATGAGTGGGGAAGGGCAGAGAGAGAGAGGGGGAGGCACAGAATCCCAAGCAGGCTCCAGGCTCTGAGCTGTCAGCACAGACCCTAACATGGGGCTCTTGAATGCATAAACTGCAAGATCATGACCTGAACTGAAGTCAGACGCTTAACGACTGAGCCACCTGGGCGCCCCCTTTTCTTTAAATATTAAAAATAAAATTGCAATAATTCACACATGCTTTAAAAGATAGGAAGATATTTTTTCAAGTATGTAGAATAAAAACAAAACACATATGGTCATATCAGGAAGATACTACTATTAAAGTTAGTTTTTGTTTCTTTCTCGTTTTGTCCCATGCCACACTTCAGTAAAATTCATATTATTCCTTGAATATTCTTCTGCTCTTCTCTCTTCTTTCACTTCCTTCTCCTACTCTTCCTTTTTATACTTACACATTAAGGACTGATATAATTTTAATTTTAATTTCTTCTCGCTTAAAGCTACTCTTGAACGGGGCGCCTGGGTGGCTCAGTCGGTTAAACATCTGACTCTTGATTTTGGCCCAGGTCATGATCTCACGGTTCATGAGTTGTGGCCCCACATGGGGCTCTGTGCTGACAGCTCAGAGCCTGGAGCCTGCCTAAGATTCTCTCTCCCTCTCTCTCTCTGCCCCTCCCCCACTCATACTCTTTTGCTCTCTCTCTCTCTCTCAAAATAAATAAAAAACATACAAAATTAAAAAATAAATAAATAAAGCTCCTCTTAAAAACTTAAATTTCATTACTGTTGTGAATGAGGCCTGGTCTCTATATTTTCTTTTCCTAGTTTTCATAATCTACACAGTCTAAATGTTTCACTGTAGAGAAAATTTTAAAATAGAGAAAATTCTAATGCAGAAAGAAAAATCACCCACAGTATGTTATCTGGTTAATGTTTGCAGCGTAATCTTCAGGGCGTATGTTTACATTTATAAAATAGAACATCTTTGTCGGTCATGGGTAATGATTATATTTTGTAACTATTATTTACTTATATAAAAGAAAGTATTCAATTTTTCTATATGTTGCTTGCATATGCCATTATCCCATTGGGCCTAATCACTAATCAAGTGCATTATCTTCATCTATTGAAGTAATCATTTTTTTTTAAATATTTTACCAATCGATGAATAACAGATTAAATTTATAGATTTTTTGGAACAGTAACGACCTTGCATTCCTGGGACAGAATGATCTATCCATCGTATGTTATTTCTATTTACTTTGTGTAAATTTATATAGATTACAAAACTTACTACAATTGCAAATTCCACATGCATTATATATCAAAACTGTTCCTCTTTACTTATAAGAGAATCTTCTAGTAGAACCTAATACTTCCTCCATGTTCACCACTTTTCCTTCAAAGGCTAATATTTCTTTGGCCTTTCCATATCTTACTCTAAAGTCCACTTATCTGACATCAAAAATGTAATTTTATATTTTTAGCCATTTTAATAGTGGAATTGTACAGAATTCATTATTACAAATAGTGGTGTGCTGGAAAATGTTTCTCTTCAGAAAAAAAAGTCATAATTTATAACATTTGTTACCATGGTGTGAATACTCCCACCATGGCTTTTTTTCAAGCTACCAGTGTGACCTCACTGAACACAGATTTGAGACTTTCAGCAACTTGTAGAATCCAGCTCTAGCACACTGCTGAAGCTGATGGTGAAATAATTAGCCATTGAGATGGCTGAATATAAGCGAAATCTTAACAGTCCTAATATCTCTAAATGGAAATGGCCTTATGCAGTAAGATAGGATTGTCCATATTTTATATAAATAATTCAAGAAGCTTTTGAAGGCTTGCTCATTCAACATATTGCAGCAAAAAAAGGAGACAGGAACAGAACACCTAGACATCAGTTTGAACTTAACTACTGACTAGTATTACCTAAGCAAGCAACAAAAATTTTCTAATCTACTTATGAGAGAGAGAAAGAGAGAGAGATTGTGTGTGTGTGAGTATATATATTAAATATAAGTATACGTAGATATATAAGTATGTATATTAAATCTATTTAACTCCAAGTCTTTGTGAGTGAGACATACTCATATTCATTCTTTCATAAGCTGTACAAATTGACTATTTTCCAGTTATTATAGGAATTACAACTACCGGGTGGCACCTGGGTGGCTCAGTCAGTTGAGTGTCCGCCTTCGGCTCAGGTCATGATCTCAACAGTCCGTGGGTTTGAGCCTTGTGTTGGGCTCTGTGTTGACAGCTCAGAGCCTGGAGTCTGTTTGGGATTCTGTGTCTCCTTCTCTCTGCCTCTACCCCACTTGCACTCTGTTGCTCTCTTTCTCTCAAAAATGAATAAGTATTTAAAAAAAGAAAAAGAAAAAAGAAACTACAACTACCTTTCAAGATTATACTCAGGTTCCTAAGTCCTTTATCAAGCCTTTCTTGAATATATAAAATCTTCCTTTTTATTCATTTTGTTCTTTTTAATTCTTACGTTCATTTTCCCTATTACACAATGCAACATGTATATATGTATCATTTACATTATTCACAGCTTCATACATCCTGATCTTTCCATTTCAGATAGATTTAAATCCCTTAACGTTTGGAATCATAAAGCTCCTAATATTTATTATGTTGCAACACATGTAGCAGTTGTCCAATTAATAACTGTAAACTAAACATGAAAATAGAATGTAACCCTACACTTGAAAGAGCAAGAAAATAAAAATTCTTATGCAAAGAAATTTAGACCTGTGTTAGTTTTTGAACTTGAATTATGGCTGTGTTTTTGTTGATTGCTTAATGTAACAGTGTCTGACAAATTATTATACTTATCATTTACTAAAGGCTTCCTACATTGCCAAGAACCCTACTAGGAGCTTTTATTATCTTCTTCATCCTTACATTAACTCCAATAAGATAGGTTGTTTCATTCCTTATTTTTGAAACAAGGAAATTGTGCCTTATAGATATTAACATGTTCAAGGTTATAAAGCTTAAATGATAGATCCAGGAATCAAATCCAGGTGTGTCTGACTACAAAGCCCATGTCTTAAAGTACTGTATCAGAAGAAGTGCCAAAAGTATATCTCAGAAGCTGACACTGAAATTAAGAATATATTCAAACTTATGTAAAAGAGAAATAAAATGCTCTGGGTCTAAATAATACTAATGGTTGACCATATAGGAAATCATAAGAGAGCTACTTGAATTTAACCTTACCCTAGAAAGAACTCTAATTCTAGCCAGCAAAATTGAATCAGCCATTAATAATGCAAGGTGACGTGCAGAGAAAGACTCTTAGCCCATAAAAGTGATTCATGCACCCTCTTTCCGGAAACAACATTCCACTGGGGCAAATCAAAGCCATAAGCTGCTACTGAGGACACTATCTACATGAGCCAAAAATCATTGAAGTTCACTTTTATTTTTTGATTGCGATTCTAAAAGGTACTTGGCAAATGTTGCAGGATGTTCTGTACAAGAAGGCAAATGGTAATAATTGGGGAAAATTGGGCATTGCACATGAATGGACTTCTGAAGGATCTCTGGCATTAATTTTCCTTTTATTCTCTTTTATAAGTTTTAATTGAGGGTTATCAATAAAACAATTGTATGGAAAAAAGGTTGTGTTGCTTTAAATTCTAACCAAAAATACCTGGAAGAAAGACAAAATACATATTGTAATAAGATGCATATGCAAAACAAATCTTCAAACTCTAGGATTATAGTAATGTTTATTTCCTTTTCATAAACAAAGATTTCTATTACACATAAAATTAGCATTGAGGTTTATTGGTTTCCAATTTTTGATACTTTGGCCTAAAAGAAAAGATGGAGCTAAGTTCACATTTGTAAGTTGCTCAACTTGCCTACACACAGCTATTCAAGAAGTGTTTGTTAAATGAATAAAAAAACCTCTGCCTATGAATACATGCATGTGTGTACATATATACCTATTTCATGCATATGTATGTACATATATACCTGTTTCTAGGTTTTTGCACAGGAAGAGTTATAAACACATATTTATAGTCACATATATTCACATATAACATGTATATTCAGTGTATATATATATATATATATATATGTGTGTGTGTGTGTGTGTGTGTTATTGAAATATAAGACCTGAGTAAGAAAAATACTAGATCCCTGGCCATCATGTAGTCTGTGCTATAGGGGAATAATAGATATTAGAGAAACACACTTGGCTTTGAACCCTGATTTGACCATTAACCACCACTCTCTAACCTTGAGCAATCTGTGTAATGTTTCTAGGTCCCACTTGTATCTGTCAGTTCACAATAATGCTACTTTTTCAGACTTTTCAGATTTGGGGGATAAGGATTTCAAATAGGAAGTGTAAAAGAATCCAGGTGACCCCAACATTTTAATGTTATGTGGTCTTAAGTTTTCAGATTTGATTGTGAAATATTTCAGAATTTCAGCATAGCCATGTAAGGCTTCAGTTCCCAAGTATGCTGCATCTTTCAAGGATATGACGTTTGTGATTCCTTCTATAATTTTTAATGCAATAGATGTATGATTATGAGAAGAAAAAGGCAAATACTGAAACTGTAGATCAATATAGCTGAAATATTACCTTCACTTCAGATTTTCAAAATAGGTTATTATCTTATGGGTTTGGATGTATACAGTTTGTGTTGAAATACATAAGCTCACCTGCTTGGTTCTTAGGTTAGCATACAACCTAGTAAGTTCAGATACAATTTCCTTTTTTAATATTCATGGACTAATTAAGTTGTTTTCCTGCTAGAGTTTAGGCTGCCTTTATTTTATTTTATAATAGAGTGTGATTCCAGACATTCTATCAAATTAAGTAGACTTGGAGAGAAACCAAATGTATAATTCAATGAGAAAACAAATCTTTAAAAAAATCGAATGAGCTCTTAGAATTTTACAAATAAGTAGCAGAAGTTTGAAACCAATAAGCATATACCATGATTCTGCATTTATAGAAAACTGGAAATAATATGATTGAAAACTGACTCACCATATAAGTGGATAATAACTTTAATTTTTAATTAGATAATTTACATTGGGCAGTGCTTTTCTTAATCTTTTAATTTGAATAAAAGTAGCATTGATAAAGCTCTGGTTCTCATCACATTTAATGAATCATTTCTAGGTGTATGTGTACTTTTCTTAAGATTTCTAATTCCAAAATAGTACACTACATTCATACTTCATTTCTTCTATATCTGTCAAACTCAGAAACAATAGAACCATTATCAAAAGAAATAAGTACATATCATGCCGGAAAGTAAGAAAGGGAACTATCAATAAACAAGAACTGAAATGAATTCCCCACCAAAATAAGGAAAGTAGAAGGGAACTTGCATCTACAATTCATGACTATCATTAGAAATAGAACTAACACAGGTATTTGAGGTCAGTCACCCCATGAGGCCCATGGCTGTTTTAGAAAGGTGCAGTTAAAAAAATGTGGAAAGTGTTGCAAATATGTGTTACAATAAACTTCATCACCAGGGGCATCTGGGTGGCTCAGTCAGTTTAGCAACCGACTCTTGATTTCAGTTCTGGTCATGATCTCACATTTCCTGAGTTCAAGTCCCGCATAGGGTTCTGTGCTGACAGCATGGAGCCTGCTTGGGATTCTCTTTCTCCCTCTCTCTGCCCCTCCCCTGCTCATGTTCTCTCTCTCTTTCTAAATAAATAAATAAATAAATAAATAAATACTTAAACATTAAAAATAAATAAAATAAACTCAATCATCAAATATTTAAGAAAATCCAAGCTTAGAAAAGACTACCAAACTTAACAATTAGGATTTGCACTCAAAGAAATAGTTAAGAGAATAATTAGATGCTGCCTAGCCAGTAAACATATTTAGTGTGTCAGATAAATGAAGCAAGGACTTACACCCTTGGGAATAAAAAATAGGAGATTGTAAAACATAGAGAAGTGACGCTGGTAAAGAAGTCAATTCAATGTATGTGTATAATTGTTGAAATGTATTTTTATTTGTTTTGAAGGTAATATCAGAGAAAATGGTAGTCACTGGGCTTCATTCTTTTCTTCCTTCTTTTCTTTCTCCTTCCTTTCTTTTATAAATTCCAAGATCCTTTTGTTTGTCATTTTTGGTGTAGTTTATTATTATTTTTTTGCCTGAGAATGAAATCCTCTTTATTCATTCATTAGGAGATTCCATGAATTTGCACGTTAACTTTGCCTCTGTGAGTTATATAGATTTTGGCTCTGTTATCTTATATTCTGAGTATATAAATAAACAAAGGCTAAGTATAGCAACTTACATCCAGATGCTTCAGGTTGAACCTTCTTCTACTTCCTATGACTGCAGTACAATCATCTCTTTGATGCCAGCCTCAATTTTAAGTAGGTATTACATTTCCCTATTTCCTCCAACTTGCTCTCTGGTAGACACTGCTTCCTCTGCCATCCCCTTTGGGATGTAATTGACAAAACACAGACTCCAGACTAATTCTCACCTATGAGCTTGTGAAATGCCTTTTTATTTTTCCAGCTCTACAGCGCTCCAGGCTTCCCTCTGAATAGCATTAGCTCATCTTATGAAATCCACATTAGTGAAGACTTCCATTCCTGGTCCACAGACTCCTCCAATCCTGCTGCATCTCACTGAAAGTAACATCTTCTCCATCATCACTCATCCATCTAATCTCACCCTCTGCAGTCACCCTAAATCCCCCATTTCCATTTGAAACATTCCATCCTCCAACCCCAACATACTACCTTCCAGAATGCTTGTATAATCATTTATTTTCTTTCTTTGGCCTTATTGAGGTTTTCAACTCACTGATATCTCATTTTTCTCATTACCCATCACTACCACCTTTCTTTACCTCCTTCTCTCTTCAGATTAGATTACATATTCCCTTGTTTCAGTCACTCCTTCAAACCTGAAACTCTTTGCCTCTATTCCAATGAGCCCGCCTGTTCTCTCTATCTCCGCCTGGACGAGTGATCATTGCTGAAGGCAATCACACAACCAGATTGGAATAAGATCATCCACAATTTTGGTTCACTAGTATAAACACTGCTTAAATTTTAAATGACGTTTTCCTATTTGGCTAATTGTCCTACTTTCCATAATAACAATTTCAGTTCTATCCATTCTATCCAGACTCCCAGCCTCTCCTACTTCACCATACTAAGCAGTTTCAGAAATCTCTTACTTCCTGTAGAAAGTAAAAGCCAGCATTCTGGAACTCCTTCAACCTCCCACCACTAAACATAAATACCTCTCTGAATCCTCAGCCATCCTCCTTTTTCCCATGTTTAAAATAGAGAAAACATTCTTTCTCAGGAGCTGCCTAGAACTTCCATTTTCTTTACATTTCTGCACTCTTTAACCCACTCCAATCCAATTTATTGATTTGAACATGGCGGATCCACTTCAATAAAACTATAGAATCTTAATTTAATGTTACTTAATTTTTCAACAGTATGATCCTTTGTTCCATAATACACTCCTCTTGGTTTTCTTCTCACCATTTCTTTACTATTCAGCCTAGTCTCTTGGCTGTTTTTTTTAAATTTTTTTAATGTTTATTTATTTTTGAGAGAGAGAGAGACAGACAGAGCATGAGCAGGGGAAGGGCAGAGAGAGGGAGACACAGAAACCGAAGCAGGCTCCAGGCTCCGAGCCATCAGCACAGAGCCCAACGTGGGGCTCGAACTCACAAATTGTGAGATCATGACCTGAGCCGAAGTTGGACACTCAACTGACTGAGCCACCCAGGCACCCCTATCTCTTGGCTGTTTTTATATACAAGATCTTTAAATATCATAGTTCCTAAGTATTTTCCTACTTTCTTCTCTTAGCATAACCTCCCCACACACATCCATTTCCAGAACTTCAATCAATATCTATAAACTGAATGTTTTCATATTTATATATTGAGTCAAGACTTTTTTTCTGAGTTATAGATCTATATAACTATTTGCCTCCTTGACATTTACACTTGGATTTTTCAGAAGCATTTCAAATTTTACAATGCTAAAACTGAACTCATGATTCCTTATTTCCCTGAAACTTCTTGCTCTCCATAATCTCCCATACAGGAGGACTCCAAACAAGTCCTCAATAAGAAATATGGAAATCCTTCTTGACATTAATTCACCAAACAATGTTATTATGTCTTATCTATTTTATCTACTTTTATCTTATTTATTTCTTATCACTGGAAGTCATCATTTCTCCCCACCTCTACCCTACTCATCTATCTCCTAAACTACTACAATAATCTTCCAAATAGTCTACTTTTATTCAAATATTTGTTCCATCAATGACATAATAATTGAAGGAATGAATGAGTTATTCCAATTATCACTGTTGGAACAGCTTACATCCTACCTAGAAATTAATTAATCCTCTAAGATCTGGGACAAATTTGTTTCTTTGTACTCTTAACAGATAGTGTGGCTTTAGCCCCTCCTTTTCTTGATATTATGTAACTCTAGGGACTCCTATTAAATTAATTCATGAAGTTATTCCCTCTTGTCTCTTTGCACACTGTATAGTGTGAGAGATAGACCTGGACATCTATGTAGTACTAGGATGCGGACATTTAGCATTTGCCAAGGTCCATTGCTCTAAGCTTTAGGATAACGTCTTTTTCCATTAGAGAAATCAGAGTTCTAAGACCAAGATTAGTGAAGAAGCTTAGTAGAATTGTGCAGGTAGAACACATAATATCCTTTCACATAAGTTCTGGCTCTGCTCCCATGGTCAGGGTTTCCATGGAGGTATACGGAACTGACAGGTACTTGTCCTTTCTATAGAGATCCTAATATGCTCATCTACAGCAAGATTCAGCAGTTTGATGATTTGGGATTTGGGATTTGGCTATCTCTAGCTTGCTATCTTGAGATAATTCCTGAGATAATGGCTCTGTTTGACCTGGTCCTCACTTCCCCTGAGAAATGGAGATATCTCTGAAACCCATGGTTGGTGCTTGTGTCCTTGATTCCTGCTGATACTTTTGGTACTAAGTTCCAGCTAGGTTGGTTTTATATCCCATGGTACTACCTGGTTTCTCTGCCTTTATTTATTGCTGGAAGCTTTCTCAAAACTTTTTCTGATCTTGGATATGTTAGCTGTACTGATTTCGTCATGAAGGCTATGTTCCAACATGCAGGACCCATGGAATTTTGTGTCTGTTTATTTTGATCTGATTGAGATGATACTTACCCAATATAAAAAATTTGGAAGGTCTAGTAAAGCATTCAGTCACAATCACCCAACACAAATAAACATATATACTCATAGTCACTTAGAGGATTAGTGCTGAATTAATGTCAAAATGTTAAATTCTTGGATTTTAGGAAGATTTTGAAATCACTTGATGCTTTGATAACTGAATATACTGACACAAAATCTGACACAAAACATTATTACTGCTACTTATTGACCAAACGAAATGAATATGGAAGTAATGGAAGTAATTTAATCAGCTGAGGGGAAAAAGACTCACTTGGTGACCCAATTAATATGGGTTTTAAAATTATTAAAAATATTGCTCATATTTTATCCAAATAGTTTTTACAATTATATATGTATTTTTATTTTATTCTTTGATTTAAATTCCAGTTATTTAACATAATATTATTTCCAGGTATAGAATTTAGTGATTCAACACTTCCATACAATAAAGTCCTGTGCTCATCACAAGTGCCCTCCTTGTTCCCCATCACCTATTTAACTCATCCCCCTACCCACTCCCTTCTGGTAACCACCAGTTTGTTCTTTAAAATTAACAGTCTATTTTTTGGTTTTCTTTATTTTCTTTTTGATGGAATATAAACAGTCTACACATTAAAAAGATGGGTTCTCTACAATAGAATCTAAAATTTAAAATACATATAACAGGGAATAATAAAATCCAAGCGAAATAACTTAAGCTCATGCATAAAAAACAAATTCAAATAATACAAAAGGATGTGAAAGAATCTAGTCAACAAATTGATAGTTTTGTTATTTAAAGAATGAAAGAATATTTTAATTGAATCTTATAGTGGTATTTTAGGAGGAACTTCAGGTTAAAATGGAATATTTGTTATTTGGAGAACTCCAAAGGCCAAGATTTATTTATTGAAAGAAGGTTGATCCTCCTGTCAAATACTGTCACATTCCTTAATTGACATGGCATAAAACTACAGGGTTTATTTCATGCATTTTCTTAGAGAATAGAAAGTACCTTTTTTTTTCCCCCACAAGCTTAGATCCTAAGCAGGTATCAGAATCCAAGTAATGAAGTAAGTTGGCTTCTGATGGAATTAGCACATATTTTAGCCATCTTCTTCTATTATATTTTTCTTCCAAGATCTGCTCCTTTAATATATTTTCTGGAACACTTTACTATATATCTGCTTTGCTAAAAAATGACTCACCTATTTCTTGAGGTAAATTATGTTGCCTCTCCTACTTTGCAGCTGAGATGAACTGCACAGTAAGTAAAATATCCGAAATGGAGCTTTCAACTTGAACATTGCTTTGGAATTATGCCAGCTTTTCCTGGGTATTAACCACTCTACTAATGGTTGTCTAATTCTTCAAGAAGCAGTTTGAATTACAGCCATTTAAGACCTACAGATAGAAAAATTCAGATGTTTCACAGGGATTTGGAGAATTAATTTTCCAAGCCAATAAGATTTACTATGTCCTAGAAGAGGAAATAAGTTAAATATTTTGTATAGTTTAATAAGACTTAAAGAAGGGAAATGGGGTCAATATCTATATTTTCATAGAAATATCTTTATAATAGTCTTAAAAATTATAGTTTGATTTCTAATTTTACCAATAGTTTAATTTGCTTTATCTTTCTTCTGCTTACCAAAAAAAAAAAAAAAAAAAAAAGCACTATCTAATCCATTCATTGGACTTTGTCTTTGGGTCCAGTGATAGGGAGAAAAGACTAGCCTTGTCATCTTCCTTGTGATACTCAGTGCAGCTTCATTGGAATTCAGTGATGGTTCCAAGTTCATTTTACTTCTTTAAGGCACAAAGTAGGATATAAAATGGGGCCATGCCTTCCTCTCAATGGAATTTTTAATGAATAGTTTAAATACCACACTAATTTGTGTTTTCTTTCTGCCCTTGGAGCAATGACCTAAGAACAGGGAAGAATCTGTTACTTGATCTCATTAAACCCTGGAGAAGAGGCTCATCATTGATCTCATCTTTCTTTTTTTGTTGTTATTTGTTTGTTTGTTTTTAGCTCTCTGTTGATGCTCTGTGGGATAGAAATAGGTGCCAGCACTAAAATATGGTTTTAGACTTCATTTTCACTAATGGCTTAATTTCTCTATTTAAGAAAGTAACTAAGTTGCTAAAAAACAAAACAAAAAGTGCTGACCAAGATTTATAGCATGTTCAGCAAACTTTTAATTGATGTCTGATAGTCTATTAAAGATGCTGAGTACATAACCTTGAATATTTCCTATTTTGTAACTATAAGATTAAACTTCAGACTGACACAGCATTCTCCTCCAAGAGAACTCAGCATGAACCTCACCCTTTCCTAGTAACTCCATAGGGATAAAGTTGTTCTACCTGTATCTGTCAGGATACGTACTTAAGTAGGGTGACCATGTGATCATTGCTCGCATAAAGACACTTTAGAGAGGAAAACAGGGTGCTATTAATAATTAAGTCAGGCATAAATAGATATGTTCCAAGAAAATGAAGACATAAAGTGACAGGAGAAATCAGAATAAAGTAGGTCAAATAAGTCACTGAATTTGAATTCCAACTTGAATTGAAACCCGAGTTTCATGATCACCAACCAGATCTCTCTATAGATCCTACATATATATATATATATATATATATATATATATATATATATATTTCAGAATTACTTAAAGCCCCAGTTTACTAGTCCATACTTCCAACAATGAAAAATATTCTCTAATGTTGTCAATGAACATACTAAGCTTTTGCTTGACTCTCATGGGTTTCTCCTTGCTCTTTTCCAATAAGATTCTCTGTTTTATTGGCTTGTGTTAAATCAAGATCATGGGGGTATACATATAGTAAAATACACTCTTTAGATATACAGTTACATGACTATTCCCACCACATCATCAAGCTATGGCATATATCTATCACAATACACAGTTTCCTTAGGCTCTTGAACAAGTCACTTTCCTCTGCCCCAAGTCAGAAACTGGCAACTACTTACCTATACCTTTTCTAGAGTGTCATATAAATGAAATTATATAGTATGCAACTTTTAGAGTCTAGCTTCTTTCACTTTGCATAATGCATTTGAGATTTGCCCATGCTATTGCATGGATCAGTAGTTTGTTACTTTTATTGACCTTTTTGCTAAGTGTCATTCCACTGTATAGTGGCACCACAGTTTACCCATTCACCAGTTGAAGGGCATTTGTGTTTTGGGTAATTGTGATTACAACCACTATAACTCTTGCACACAGATCTTTGAGTGAACGTTGCTTTTATTATTTCAGAGAAATACTTCCGGACAGGATCTTTGAGTTGGATGGTAAATGTATGCTTAATTTTACAAGATATTGCCAATTTGCTTTCCACTGTGACTATTCTGCATTCCCACAAGCAATGTATGGGAATTGCTGGTGTTTTGCACTCTCACCAGCAACTGATATTGCCATTGCATTGTTTTTTTATCCATTCTTATAGATGTGTGCTGGTATCTTATGATAGGTCTAATGGGCATTTCCCTATTGGTAGTAATGTTGAACATCTTTGCGTGTGCTTATGTATCATCCATATATCTTCTTTTGTGAAGCAGCTGTCCAAACCTTTTACCTATTTTACTCATTATCATGAAGTATGATTTACCTGTAGGTTTTGTTGTTGTTGTTTTGGTTTGGTTCAGTTTGGCTTTGATTTTATAGATGCTCATTATCAGTTTGAAAAAGTTTCCTTCTAGTCTTAGCTTGTGAAGATATTTTTGTCATAAATTAATTGTTGAATTGTATCACAGATATTATCTGTTTCTATTGAGGTGGCTATATGTTTTTCTTCTTCAGTTTATTAAATGTAAAATTAAATTGATTCATTTTCATATGTGAAAATGCATTCCTGCATTCTTGACATAATGCCCACTTGTCATGATGTTTTATGCCTTTCTGGATTTAGATTTATAGTATTGTTTGAGGCTTTTTTTTGTCTATATTCATGAGGGATGTTGGTATGTATTTTCTTTTCTTGTAATATCTTTATCTGGTTTCTGTATCAGTGTAATAGTGGTCTTGTAAAATGTATTGGGAGTGTTCTTTACCCTCTGTTTTATGGAGGCTTGTATACTGATGTTATCTTCCTTAAATGTTTGATAAAATTCACTACTGACCTATCTGGGCCTTGAATTGTTTTTGTGGCTTGTTTTTGTTTTTGTGGTAGTTGATGGTGGAAAATTATTAACTTATGATTAAATTTCCTAAATAAATATAGAATTATTCTGGAAATACAGGATTCTAGTAATATATGCATTCTTGAATAATCTTTGGTATTGTGTCATTCAAGAAATTTGTCTATTTTATCTAAAGTTCAGAATTTATTAACATCAAATTGCTTATAATACTCCCTGATTAATCTATTAATATTATGGTGACCTGCTGGTGTGTCCCCTTCTTTATTGCTAATATTATTTATTTTTACATTCTTTTCTCCCTAAGCAATACTGCTAAGGTTTAATGATTATACTGATATTTTTTAATAATCACAATTTGGTTTCATTTATTTTATTGTTTTTTTTATGTTATTGTTTCCACTTTTTTCTTAATTATTATCTTCCTTTTGTGTGACTTGAGTTTCATTTGCTCTTCTCATTCTAGTTTCTTAAGATGAAAGTTAATGACATTGTTTTGAAACTTATTTTCTAATATCAGCATTTGACAGTATTATTTTCCTATTCATTAGCCACATCACACAAATTTTGATATATTATTTTAATTTTCAATAAAATAATAAATCTATTTTCTAATTCTCCTTGTGACTCCTACTTCAACCCATGGGTTATTTAGAAGTGTGCTGTTTAGTTTCAGGTCTACTGAGGAGCCGAGGGCAGATACTCTGGTTCTTTGTTATCAGGTTTTTGTATTTCTTTAATTTTCACCTGATTCCTCTCTATCATTTCTAATGTTCTGAAAAAATCCTCATTTGTTCATTCTTGATATCCATTTCTCTCATGAAAACCTTTAACATATTAATCATCATTATTTTGAATTCTCTACCTGATAGTTCCAACATCTGGCCATCTTTGAGTCCTTTCCTATTGATTGATTTGTCTCTTGACAATGTTTTGTGTTTTTTTTTTGTGTGTGTGTCTTGTAATTTTTTGCATGGAACACAATATCTTTTGTAGAACAGGTGATGATGTGGTAAATATTAATAGCTGGAAAGGACATAACTTTCCTCAAGAAGTTTATATGGATGATGGACTCAATCTAATTATGAACTAAGCTTTATTGTTGTTGTGGTCATCTTCAGAGCACTACAGACTCCAAATTCCTGTGACATGATGATGTCAGCAAAAATGGCATAATAAAGAACTCCAAAAGTTTGTACTAACATAAAAACAATGGGGAAAAAAAAACTGGCAAAGTCAAATTTTTCAGACTTCTGCAAATTAATCGAAGCCAATAGGACCCTGTGAGATGTTTAATCAAAAAAACCCAACTGAATCTCAGTGAAAACAGTGAGCTTTGTGGTTTCTAACACACTCTGGCCCCATCTACTGCTTTCTAATTCATAAGTGGCCCTAAAGAAAACAGCGTATGGGTACAGGAAGAAGTAAAATAAACCTCATGGGCCAAGAAATGTAGTTAGGTTTTTGTTGCTGTTGTTTTTGTTTGTTTGTTTTTACCTCTCTGGTGGCTTCCTGAAGGACCATTGCAAAGGGCTTTCTCACCCTACTCACAATTCCTGTAGTATCAGGCAGCTACTCAGGGGACATATGTTCAAAACTTTTACAGGCAATTATGTTACTGCCTGTTGCCTTGGGAACTAGATAAAAGTTGGAGTAATCAATAGACTAACCTAAAGTTTGGAAGGAAAAGCTGGGTATGGAGATGCTTTGGGTCATAAGGCCATGATAAGCTCTGATACGTTCCTGGCAATCTAAAAGGCTGTGCACCTACCAAGGCAATGCTATTATTCTATGATTGGAGTGACAGTTGTTCACTGGTGGAGGGTTTCTCTCAAAGTTTGTGTTCCACTCTCAGTTTCAGCCATCTTGTATGCCTGTGTTACAGTGGTGTTCTCTCACACCACTCATTTCTCCTCCAAGGTTAGACTCTTGCTTGTACTTGGTGCTTGCTCTTGTGTGACATAGTTCACCTTCAAGTCTTAGATAAGCTCTGTGTGGCCTCAGAAGTAGGTTTCTTTCAATGTTCCTGCTCATCCTTCCCATAGTAGGTAGCCAACCTGTGACTTGTGTCTGTGGTAGGTATTAAGCAGCAGAAAGTTTTGTGCTTTTCCCCAGATGTAGAAAACCTCTATTAGTATTGGTGTAAGATAATGTTCTCAGAGATATTAGCTGAGTCTTCCCCTGGGGTTAAGGGCTTTTTCCCATGCCTGGTAGTGACAGAGTTGGCTGTCCCTTCTTCAGAGATTTAAGTTTTTTGAGAGAAAGTTATGGGGTTTTGTGACTTTCCTAAGGGAAAGTTCCTGCATGTCTTCAATTAAAAAGGACACCCATTCCACCTGTCCTCAGTCTTTCTTATGAGTACCCAAAGGCAGTCCATGGATGGATACAGGTCTACCTATGGGTTCAAAGTCCCTTGTTTTCACAGTTCTAGGAGTTCTACATAGTCATATTAATCTATACCAAGCCTTCATACATTTATAAAAAGTTAGCTGATTTCTCCCTACTTGCTTGTGTAGTGACACTACCTGTTCTCATAGTCCGTTGGTCTGTGATAAGCCAGTCTTGTTTTTATCTTGGCAGAACCTGTCTCTTCTTGGATTTCAGGCTTCTTGTGTGATTTGGGAATTCAGCTCCCTGATGTGCTAAGGAAAATTTATTTTGTGGTTTATCTATCTGGTTGTTTCTTGTTGCTATCCAGGTAGTGGCAACACTTTCTCCAGAACTCCACATTCTAGGTATAAAGGGAACCTCCAGTGAATTTTTTAATATTAAAAACATATGAAACTATTAAACAAAGGTATGGAGAAACTAACTCTTCTACATTATAGTTGCTGTTTCTCAACTGTGGAAATTTATGGAGAAGGTGTCTTCATGCCTTAATGATATATTTTTCTAGAATATTCCTCATGGACAAGACATCTGTGACACAGTAATTTCTTTCATGTGTCTTAAGTCACTGCTAAATTTATCTAAATTTAGTTACTCTTTACCACAGGGTATTTTTATTTTTATGATTCTATCAAATCATACTTCTTGCCTTAAGAACTGCTCTTAATTTTTTTTTATTTTTTAACATTTATTTATTTTTGAAAGAGAGAGAGAGATAGAGAGCAGGGGAGGAGGAGAGACAGGGAGACACAGAATCCGAAGCAGGCTCCAGGCTACGAGCTGTCAACACAGAGCCCGACATGGGCCTCAAACCCACAAACCATAAGATCATGACCTGAGCCAAAGTCGGATGCTCAACTGACAGAACCACCCAGGTGCCTCTGTTCTTAAAATGTTTGTTATGCTTACAAAAGACATTTGGAGAGTAGAGGGAGGATCTGTGTGTCCGCATGCATTTTTAAATTAATGTAAAAAGCCTGGGTGGCTCAGTTGGTTGAGTGTCTGACTCTTGGTTTTCAGCTTAGGTCATGGTTGCAGGGTTGTGGGATTGGACCCCACATCAAGCTCCATGCTTTCACTCTCACCCTCTTCCCCCCCCCCCCCATTTGCGATCTCTGTCTCTAAAAAATAAAATATATATATATATTTTTAAATACTAAAATTTCAAAATAACAGACTTTCACACATTGAATTGACTTGTTCACATTCTTCTCACTTGATGGTTTTGGACAATTTTCACCTCCAACAAAATAGAAACATTTTTATAGTGAAGCAGCAAGGCTTTTTAAAATTATATGCCAGACTATCTGCACATAAAACTCAGATCATCACCCTCAATTATTTTCCTTATTATTACGTTACCATTTGTTGAATTATTTCTTGATTCATGTCCTTTACTGTATCTAAGCATGTGTTTGAATATTCACCTTTACAGAAGGCTATTCCTGTCTTATACAATCTAAAATAATAGCCATTCTTCTAAATATCATCTATTCTGCTACATAGTCCTCCCATTTTCCTCAGAATATTACAACATGACATTATGTATTTTTCCCCCAAGATATGGAAACTTTATGTTTACATAATTACTGTATGTCAGAAGTATGCAAGTGATCTTTCTTATAAATGGAAATGATTACCAGAAGAAACAATGGCAAAAACAACTGATACTTTATGTGAACCCATAGGAGCTTAAGTTTCAACCCCAGCCAAAAAGTTTGTTACAATGTCTTTCAGTTTTGCCTCTAACGGTTCTGAGATCTTTCCTTTAGTCCTGAAGTTGCCCAGCGAGCTTGGTGTTGGCCGACAGCATGAGCTAAGAGAGCATTCTCAAACATCATTATTTTGCCAGACGCCAATTTATCAAGATACCTGTTTACACCAGCACAGATGACAGCCACTTGTTCTTGGCCAGCCATGAGAGAACACTGTGCCTTTTTCAAGAGCTCAGTCACACACACACTATGAATCAAGAATGGTGAGTAGCAGCGTCAAGATCAGAAGTGAACTGGGCAAAAGTAGTGACCGCATGATGATGAAGCAATTCGTCATAACTGCTACCTGGTTCCTAACCCTGGCTTGGGCAGCAGACCCAATGCAGAGAATAGACTCACCGACATTAACGGAAGGTGGATACATTTGAAGAACAATTCTGTCTCACAAGAATGAAAGTACAAGAGAGTTGGGATGTGTTGTGAACATTGACATATCTTGATGTTGCAAGAGTGCCTGGTAGACAGGCACATGTTTTGAGCAGATGCTTAAAAAGTATTCATTGGATGAATGAGTGAAATAATGTACAAATTCTTAGCAAAACTCATTTTTGTCTGTGTATCTTGGTATGAAAATGGCTGAGAAGCATCACTCATTCTACATTTCCAGCACATTTTTAAGGTGAGTATAAGGCACTGGAGAAGCAAAATCTGGCTACAGAGTACATACTAATAGATAAGAAGAGAAGAGATAGGTTGCAGGCATAACATAATTAGAGCAAGTATATATTTCAGAGATGCAAAGAAGGTAGATGTCAGAGAGCAACAAATATACACAGTGAGCAGAGAGGTCTGGAATGAAGAGGAAGTGAGAAATCTGGGACAAACATTTATTTAAGGATCTGGTAACAATAATAGTGTTTGGGGCAGGGATATTTTAGCTAACCTGTAACTGACATCAGGATCCCTAATTTCTATGTGCACATTACTATTTTAAGTGTTAAACATATGCATTAACACCTTTTTACACTATTAATTTGCCTTGCAGCATTTCCACCATATATGTATACAATAGAAAACATTGCTATTACATATTTCAGATGATGATTTCACAAATGAAGGAATGAAAGGAAATATTAATTTTTCTAATGAAAAGCTATTCTTTCCATATCAGTTCAGGCCTCCTTATCATACTCTGGCCTCCAGCGATACAGAGAAGACAGTCTCTAGGGAATTTTATAGTATAGTGTTTGTACTATTAACAATTCTTTTTTTCCATTTTCAGTTTTTTTCTTTAAATTCTAGTTAGTTAACATACAGTGCAATATTGGTTTCCAGAGTAGAATTCAGTGATTCATCACTTACATACATCACTCAGTGCTCATCATAACAAGTGCCCTCCTTAATATCCATCACCCATCTAGCCCATCTCCTACCCACCTCCCTTCCATCAACCCTCAGTTTGTTCTCTATCTTTAAGAGTCTCTCATGGTTTGTTGTCTTCTCTCTCTCTCTCTCTCTCTCTCTCTCTCTCTTTTATTCCCCCCCCCCATATGTTCATCTGTTTTGTTGCTTAAGTTCCACATATGAATGAAATCATTTGGTATTCATCTTTCTCTGACTGACTTATCTTGCTTGGCATGATACACTCCAGCTGCATCCATGTTGTTACAAATGTCAAGATTTCATTCTTTAAAAAAAATTTTTTTTTAATGTTTTTATTTTTGAGAGACAGAGAGACATAGCATGAGTGGGGGAGGGGCAAAGAGAGAGGGAGACACAGAATCCGAAGCAGGCTCCAGGCTCTGAGCTGTCAGCACAGAGCCCAATGAGGGGCTTGAACCCACAAACTGTGAAATCATGACCTGAGCTGAAGTCAGACCGTTAACCGACTGAGTCACCCATGCGCCCCAAGATTCCATTCTTTTTGATTGCTGAGTAACATTCCAGTGTGTGTGTTTGTGTGTGTGTCCCATCTTCTTTATCCATTCATCAATTGATGCACATTTGGACTCTCTCCATAGTTTGGCTATTGTTGATACATTAACAGTTCTTAATGTCTATCTCACGGCATTGTGTGGGGAAGCAGTTTTCTATGCTACATAAATGGCAAGAAGTATTGTTGGTGGTATTCTTGAAGGGGTCATAAATGGCTCATTGTCCAAAATCATCTCTATCACCAACACAACCAAACATAATTGCTTCTACATTATTCTCTCTTTTCTAACTTCATATAAATGCATTGGGAGACCAAAGAATATAAAAGCACATTTGCTTACTTCACAGCTTTATCTAGGCCTGACTTTAATAATCACAATGAAATGTTCTTTATTCAGAGAGTAAAGGACTCAAAACAGTCGATTATGTGATCTTAGGTAGTCTCATGACACTTTGGGAATAGTAAAAGGCAGAGTATAATTTCCCCAATCTACAAATGGAGCCCTGGATAAAGTTACTAGTTTTCAAAGTCACAATATAGGGTGAGGGCCAGGTAGGTACTAGGACAACTGTCTCCTAGTGTTTTACTGACTGTTCCTAGGACTTTCCTGTACCAGTAATGTCTCCATAACAAAAACATAAACAAAACCCAGGCCTATAAAAGGTACATGAAATCAGGAGAATCATGGTCAAGTGGTCACATCTGCTCATAAAAAACTGAGCACCAACCTATTATAATTACCCTTGCATCCTTTCTTACATACGTAATTCTTACAAAGTTGTTACTTTTGAAACTCCTTTTGGTGAACCAACTTATCCTTAGGAAGGTTCAGCCTGAAACAAATGGTTTTGTATTTTTACTGTATTTTTTTTCAACATCATCAGCCTTTATTATTTTTTTTTATATATATGAAATTTATTGACAAATTGGTTTCCATACAACACCCAGTGCTCATCCCAAAAGGTGCCCTCCTCAATACCCATCACCCACCCTCTCCTCCCTCCCACCCCCCATCAACCCTCAGTTTGTTCTCAGTTTTTAACAGTCTCTTATGCTTTGGCTCTCTCCCACTCTAACCTCTTTACTGTATTTTTTAATGTTTATTTATTTTTGACAGAGAGAGGGGAGAGGGATAAAGACAGAGGGAGACACAGAATCCGAAGCAGGCTTCAGGCTCTGAGCTGTCAGCACAGAGCCTGAGGCAGGACTCAAACTCCTTAGATGGGAGATCATGGCCTGAGCCGAAGCTGGATGCTTAACCAATTGAGCCACCCAGGCACCCCTACTGTACTTTTAGTAATTTGTTCTAAAAGCTATTACATGCACAATAATGCATTGGCAACACTGATAAGATTCAGTCTCACTAAATTAAGGGATTACAAGTTGTTTGGAGAGATCATATTAATATATATGAAATAAGATCAGAATGTTTAAAATAAACATACAAAATGTGATAACACTTACTAGTACTCCATGAATTCATAAAAGAAGTAAATCAGTGTGCCCTGGAAAAGACAGTGAACAGTGCACCAGGGAGCTGCTTTGAAGGAGTAGACCCAGGGTCTGATTCAGATCTCACTTCCTCTCCATGGTAGCATGCCTCACAACTTCCCTGTAGCAACTTTTGAACATTGCTGTTGACCAATCCCTGTCATATGCTGCTTCTTTTTTCCTTCCTAAATTTGAATACTTACTAGTATTTTTATGTCCCCCTACTACCATAGGGTATGTTGTGGGCATATTTTAGTTCATAAATATATAAATCAAGAGGAACCATATCTTGACCTGATGTAGATACAGAATATTGTAAGATTAGAGTGTTGATCTTGTGGGTTGAATGTTGAATTACCATTCTTGAAGAGGAAGTAAGTATATTTTGTGGGCAGACAAAAGTAAATATTTGTGACAAAGAGAGTAAACTGTAATAGACTTGATACATTTTCAAAATACTAGCTGCTCCTCTTTATGGAAGTATTATACATCCCAGTTCTGTTGACACCAGGCTTAGCCATGGGATTTTCTGTGCCTCTTCATGTGAAAAGGCATCCTTTTCATGTTGTAATATGCACACATCAAAACCCTTCAGTTGTAGTCCAGATTACTGACATCCTATGGATACCAAGCTTCACCAAATGACTTACTTTGTCCAGAGAAATGTGAACGGATATAAAATGTTACAGTTTGAGCAAAAGCTTTAATAACCCATGTTGCTTTTTGTACTCTCTGCAAGAAGAATGTCATTGTCCCACATGAGACTGCTCTGTCAGGTTGAGACTAGCATAGAGATTATGTAGAGAGAATCTCAGAGCAATTGAGATTAGCACAGCATGCGTGAGAAATAAACTTTTGTTTTTGTAAACCACTAAGAACTAGGAACTGTGTATTACAATAGTATAACTTACACAAGCTGACACTACCACAAGAGTGGTAGAGTTTGCCCTGGTGGAAAGAAAGATACCTTCTCATATAACAATAGTTGATATGGTTAAAGAATGCAGCAAAATGTTTTTGAGGAGAAATGAAGAGGTAAGCCTGGGTAGAACAGAAGTGTTACAAAGAAGTGAGGTATGAACACATGTATATAGGTCTTCTTTAGGCAGTGGGGAATCTGAAAACCAGGCACAGGAGTTTAGACTTGAAATAGTAACACTGATGGACATTTAGACTTTCAGTCAGGGGCTCACAAGATGAAAACCCATGTAATGATAACTAATTTGGCTGTTAATTATAAAAACCGGGTGACAAAGCAACGGAAATTCTGGAAAAGCTAAAGAAAGAGCTGTAATTATCATTTGATTATGAGTAAAATGTGGCCCATAACAGTGGAAATAGGAAGAAGGTGAAGACCAAAATAATTCTCTATCAGTAAAACTATGGATTTCTCTATCTTTACAAAATATAGAGAATAGAGATAAGGAGTGAGTCAAAGATAACTTTATAGTTTCAAATCTAAGGAGCCGGGACAATGAAACGCCAGGAATAGGGACAGGTAGATTGGAAGACAAGGCTAATTTTGAGTGAAAACTTTGTGTTTGGAGTAAATATGTT
This sequence comes from Lynx rufus, assembly GCF_022079265.1. Lineage (NCBI taxonomy): Eukaryota > Metazoa > Chordata > Mammalia > Carnivora > Felidae > Lynx > Lynx rufus. Next base: position 36,009,311 of record NW_025814845.1, on the reverse strand, counting down.
ATTTTTATTTATTATTTGAGATAAACCCTTCAGTGGAAAGTTGAGGAGCCTACTGCCTGGAATGGAGATAGGGTCCCATGATAGAAATATGATATGTGAGTCATCTTCATAGGGATTATCACTAAAGCCAAGAAAATGAATGAGTTACCTTGAATAAAAGAGTACAAAAATAAAAGAAGTTTAAGAGAGAAGTTACAGTTGGGGGGGGGGGTGGAAGGAGGCAGAGAAGTTACAGAAGCATGAAATTAGATACGCATGTATCTGACATACATGTATTAACTAATCACACAGAATTAACTTTTCCCCCAAAGATAGTTTAATTAGAATTATCCAAGCCATGATAGAGAACAATAGAGAGGATAGAAAAAAAATTCATTAGAAGTATCAATTCTCAGAGTCTATTAAAAGAGTCTTTTAGTAATGAAGAATTGAGAACCTCATGAGGTTTAAAGATAGCAAGCATACAATAAGCATTGAAAATAAAAGGTTCTCAGAAAAGAGAAAAGGAGAGAAGCATAGGAAGAAGCAGGGTCTTTTTTTAAAATTTTTTTTTCAACGTTTTTTATTTATTTTTGGGACAGAGAGACAGAGCATGAACGGGGGAGGGGCAGAGAGAGAGGGAGACACAGAATCGGAAACAGGCTCCAGGCTCCGAGCCATCAGCCCAGAGCCTGATGCGGGGCTCGAACTCACGGACCGCGAGATCGTGACCTGGCTGAAGTCAGACGCTTAACCGACTGCGCCATCCAGGCGCCCCATAAGCAGGGTCTTTTAAGAATGAGACATGGATGGGCTGGGGGACACAGGTGGGAGGATCAAGTTGCCTTTAGGTGGGATAAGTGTTTTTACTTTATTTGACTATGTCATCTGGTGTGCAAATAATGAAAATAGCCAACATGTATTGGTCCCAACATGTATGTGTGAAGCGTTGTACTGAGAACTTGACATATATTATGTCATTGAATCCTCTAAATAACCTTATTGGTTAAGTAGTGTTATTACTATCCCTATTTATAGGGAAGAAACGTAAGGCAGTGAAAAGTAAAATGAATTAACATAGGTCACTACTAAGTGGCAGAAGTGAGAGTCCAACTCATGAGTTTGAATTCAGAACCAGTACCCTAAACCACTATATTTAGAATGGAAGTGATAAATGTTGAATTCGAAACAAGGAAAAAGGGAGGTGTGGCCATTATAAGAAGCAAATTGAGGGGTAGCATTTTAAACAAAATGTCACTAAATATATATATATATACATATATATACAATATGTATATATATCTGTTCTAGTTCCTACCTACCATTTCAAATACTGGAACGTCTCACAATAAAATAAATACTTCCAAAAATCCAGTAAGTGATTCAGCATAACTCTTCATCATTTATGATTCATCTATAGTATTTCATATGATTCTTACAGCAAAACTATGTAAAAAGTAATATTGGCTTTTTTTCCCCCCCACAAATGAGATAAACTGAAGAGGAGAGGGGGAAGAGTTAATTTTGTCAAAGTTGCAGTAATAGAATGTGGCATAGCCCGAGCTCAAACCAGATCAATTCTTTTACTCCAAACTTGGTGTTCTTTCCACTTTGTTAACTGATTTTCTACCAAGCATCCATTCTTTTGAAAATAACAGCATATATACATTCTCACCATTTTCTAAGTCCTCTAAGTTTCTCTAATTATTCCTGAAGAAAGCATAATGTAAGAATCAGAGAAATCTAACTCTTCAAGAGATAACTTCCACTCTGGACTGACTTCCTGACTTCCCCATTCTCTGCACAAAGTCCACTTACTATATTGAACAGAAGCACTGATCGTTTGTTCACAGGGAATGCTTCAGACTTATTTCTCTATTACTTTTGAGAACCAGTTCCCTGAGACATTAACAAAGCTCCTGTGCAGCCCTTTCTTCACCCGATCCAAAATATAAAGTATCTTGTAGCTTTGAAATTGAGCATCACTAGGGCTGGAAAGGCATAATTTATCCCATGTTCCTATGAGTCACATATTTTAACAAAGCTCGACTTGTAATCTTTTGTCACAATGTTGTAAAAGCTTTTCTCCAGTGTTATTCCTGTTCTTGCTTAAGTTATTAGGAATAATTTAAGCTATAATTAAAAATAACATTTTAGCTTCCATTCTTCCAGTAGGCCTTTGCAAATTATTTTTGTTTACTTCAATCCAGCACTGTGAAATTACCAGCAAATGTTTGGATTTTGGTCAAAACATAATACATTATTTATTAGGTACAAAATAAAGAAACATGAAATTTATTGCCGTTGTTCTTAGTTGTTTTCTTTTCCCCAAGATTGCCTAAATAATTTAGCTTCATAAACTATCATACTTCACTTTGGAAAAGCAGACCTAAAGAGTTTGTTTGTTTAACTGAACCTAGAAATTAGGTTTCCTGACTAACAATACATGAAAGTGAACATACGTAAGCAGACGTTGCTTCATATCTTGTGCAGGGGTCTTCTGTGCTGCTGGTCCAGTTCTCCAGACTCTAGCTGACCCCAAAGGAGATGCCAAATGAAACTCCAGCAATTTCCTATTGACACAGCTGATTGGAACCCCAAACACTCCATACATGCATAGCATAACCCCTGGGAGAATAAAATAATCTAGGAAGAGCTGAATTTAAGAAGAGCTTACAAAGCCTGGAATTATCTCAGTATGTTTAGAGCCAGCTTTGATAAGAAAATGTGGTGTGTGTGGTTCTTAGGCTTCTGGATCAATAACTTGGGAGTATGGAGGAAGATGAGCCATTTCATTTCTTCTGCACGGTAGGAGATATCTCTATCCCCAGAATAGCTCCTTTCACTTAAATGGCAAAGTCATACCAACTGAAACTCCTCTTCCAGCTTCATTTGGATCAGTAGGTCATCTTTTAAAATGCAGATATCCTGAACCAATTAAGGAGTTAATACATTAGTGGAAAAATCCTTCAGATCACTTTTTTCTCCCTAACATTGAAAAAAAAATCCATCCACTCTGAAGGACAGTTAAAAACCAAATTTCTGAGGATCTTGAAAGTCAAGAATCCTTTGTCTGAGTTGTGTTAGGCAATGCTGCACTTTCTTATACTTCTGCAAGCGTGAAGACATACTGTTTAAGCAAAATTAGTCAATAAGATGTTTGGGTATGGGTTAGATAATTACAAAATAATAGACAAGCATAATTTCAGACCCATGAGTCCATGGACTTTCCCTATTCTCTGCTCTGTAACAAACCTACTATGTGATCATCAACAATCCATCTTATGTTTCTTAGTTTCAGTTTTATCACTTCTAAAAAGAGAGTGTTACAAAAAAAAGCAGACACCAACCCATAAATATAGAGAACAAATTGATGGTTGTCAACTGGTAAGGAAGGTGGAGGGATGGGTGAAATGGGTGAAGGGGAGTGGGAGGTACAGGCTTCCAAGTATAGAATGAATTAAGTCATGGGGAGGAAAGACTCAGCATAGGGAATATAGTTAATAGTATCATAATAGCATTGTATGGTGACAGATGCTGACTATACTTGTGGGGAGCATAGCATCGAGTATAGAATTGTCAAATCACTATGTTGTATGCCCGAAAGTAATGTACCATTGTGTGTCAACTATACTTCAATAAAAAAATAATAATCCTATCGATTCCCTGAAAATTACTGATTGAATTGCCTTTCACAAGAAAAAAAATTTTAAATAAAATGAGGGTGTTTTTTATGTTTGTATCTATGCATTGATTATTTTACAGAGATTAACCTTCCTAAGGTCACTTAGCTAGTGAGCAGGGATTCACACTCAGAAAGGCATAACCCTAGAGCTCCAATGGTCAACCATGGAGCTATATCTACATTGTTAACTAGAGTCACAATAATTATTACCTATAGTCACCATGCTCCCCACAATGAGATACCACCTCATACCTGTTAGAATGGCTATTGTAAAAAAAAAAAAAAAAAAAAAAAAAAAAAAGACAAGAAATAACTAGTGTTGAAAGGATGCAGAAAAAAGTTAGATTATTTTAAGATTCCTTCTGGCCCAGATTAAAAATGAAAGCGACCATCACAGTAGAATCATAAAGCCATGGGCACTTAAAGTTAGAACATACCTCAGCAATCTCTTTACCTCCTATACAATTCATTTAGCAGATGGGTGGGAGAGGTCCATGGTTGACAGTTGGTTAACCTCTGTAAGCCTCAATGTTATCATTTATTTAAAAAGATGATATTATTACTATCATTAGTATTACTATTATTGACAAAGACTCTCTCTTTGATTAAATTTTAGTTAGGCTTCTTTGAGCCCTCTTCTCAACTAGGTTTCTTGTCCATCTGTGCTAAGTCCAGTTGCAGCAAGAATTCTGTCAAGTTTATCGAGAATTCCCCACCCTTGGTAAACGTCACCCTGATAGCTGACGAAATCCCTCATCCCCACCCTTTATATCTAATCCCTCTGGTCCGCCTTCTGTAAGAATCCTATTAAGTAAGTTTAATAAGCACGTCTCCTCTTAGCAGTTTTCCAAATACTGACCCCCTCACTCTTCTTTTTGGTTACAAACCCCCAAGTGTCTTTGTTGTATTTGGAGTTGAGCCTAATCTCTCTCCCCTGTTCAATACCTGCTTTGCAGTAGTCTTGACAGAAGTCTTCCTTACCATTTTAACAAGTGCCAAGATAATTTTTCTTTAACATTATATCCAATTATCAGAAAGTTCTCCTTCATGTTGAGCTGAGAACTTATCTATTATCACTTCCTCCCCACTGGTCCTAGCACTTTCCTTTCAGAAACATAAATAACATTTCTATTCCTTCTTTCACATGAACATCCTTCAAATACATGAAGGAAGAGATCACATGTAGCAAATCTTCTTTATTTTGGGTTAAATATGTCTACTTTCTTCAGAGTTCCAGATCATTACCATTTTGGTCCTTCTTCCATGAATATGTTTGAATTGTGACAGTCATAATACTTCAAAAGTGAGCATAGAATCTGAGGACACAATGACACCATTATCTTTCTTGGTCTAAGCCCTACAATTCTATGAAGTTGACCTGAGATGTAGCTCAGAGACTCATTAAATGCTGGCAGCTGCGTCACACCTTGGCACACAGATACTGATATGAATCTGGGTTTTCTCTAACCTTGACTTTTTTTTTAAACTAAGTATTGGATTTAAAAATAGGATGGAATTATTCAGGATAGGCTTCCCAAAAAAGGCATTTCTATTCATCTGATGACACAATGATGGACACGTGTCTTGTGAACTGAGGCTTGAAAAAGATGATGGACAGTAATGATGAAGTGTGAATATTTTCTAATAGTAGGGTACAATACAGAAAGGCATGGAGAAGGAAATTAAAGAAGGTAACATCTCAGTTAAAGCTGATTTATCATGATTCACTGCTTTGCTTTCTTCTTACCCTTCTTAGCCATTGGCTAATTCCTATCTCCATGCCTTTCACCCCTTTCTTCAATAGGGGGGAATTTGTCTCCAAAACACCTTAGACTCTGATTATGCCAGTTTTAAAACTGTGGTTTTTCAATATGTACTACTGTTTTTCTGGAACAAAAAAGCAATTTAGTAGAGAAAATTTGGAAGTATAGAAAAACATCTTTGATATGAATTACAAATATAGCCTTATATATATGTGTGTGTGTGTGTGTGTCACTAAATTACATATAAAGACATACATATATATATATTTATTTCACTATCTCTCTATATATAGAGATGATAGATATAGATATGGAAATAGATATAGATAGATAAGTTATCTATCTATCTATCTATAATATATGCCTTACAGATTCCACTTCTCAGAGATAGCTATTGTGATTTACTTATCTGGGTCCATCCTCCTTTTAAGCTCTTAATTCCTTAAATATGTAAACTGAATTCAAGGTTGTTAAACCCAGGATCAAAGATAAAGTCTTTATGAAGATGAGATATGTTAAGTAGTAACTCCTCTTAGGCAAAATTTCAATATGCAATCAGTACTGCATATTACACATTATATGGAAGTAATACATAAGGGAGAGAAGGAGAATTCTCTACCTTATAACACAATTACCAGGTAAGTGAGAATATATTTTTACTTGAAAAAAACTTGGCACAAGCTAAGCATTCTTGATACCATTTCAACTTTGAAAAATTACTCTGGGAAAAGAGCTTAAGTTGCACCCTGGTAGAGGAATTTTGCCTGAAGACACAGTGTTGTTACCCTTTTGTGCATCTCAGCAGCATGCAACCGCACTAAAAATGAGAATTGGATTTAACTATAGCAACAAACATTGTCACATAGGGTAGACAGAACAAAAGTAACCAGGAGAACAAGCGTTAGAGATGATGAAAGCTCAGTATCTTGGCAACCTTTTGTGTTGCGTTATTTTTAAAAAATGGGTAATATTGTGCTCTATTTCTAATTTATTCAGCCACTTGCTGAGTGATAGGAACGTTATAATTACAGAAACTGTATGTCATCTTGACATTATAAGTCTTTCTTAAATACAGTAATGCTTGTTTTATTTGTTCTTGTTTAGTTTTGCTTTGGTGGGAAGAAATCTTTAAAGTAGCACTTAACTTGATTAACTCAATGATGCTGCCTGACAAGTCACTATTTTGTCCAATTTTTTTTTAATTTTGGGAAATATTTCTTAATGTTTCCATTGGAGAAAGATCGGAGAAAATAGAACTTCAGCTTCCTCTTGTTAGCTAGAAATATGTTCCCAGAGTGTTCTGGGATTTAATTTATTAGTCTAGGCATACCCGTGAAAAACGTTTACAAAGTGTATGGTGTAAAGGCATAAGTAAACAGGGTCACTGAAAGACAAACAAGTACTCAAGTTCAACAAATACTAAATGCCATGTCTGTGCAGGGCACTGTGCTGGGAGCTAGCTGTATAGGTACAGATAAATATGAAAAAGCCTGGCCCTTGCGTAGTTCATGGACCGGTAGCAAATAATAATCTCTTATAATTTAGATCTTTCAAAGATCTCTTATATCTACCGTGGGTGAATAGTTTCAAGTTTATTTATGCGTGATTCATACCTAGCTGACCTCTTAGACGTTGTTCGGAAGCAGCGCTAACCATCGTTACATTCATACATTTCTGCTCCTTCTCTTCCATCAAAGCTATGAACTCTGGATGTTCAAAGCAGCTCAAAGGCAAACCAAAAACCTCTGTGAAGCATGCCTCCCTCTCTATTCCCCAAGTGCGAGTTGCGGGTTGAGTCAGACCAACTAAAATATTCTCTCAAATTTGTGAAAATCAGACCAGGGATTCCACACGAGGCTGTCATATATGTAGTGCCCTAAATTTCTTCTTCCTTCCTTTCTTTTTTTTATAAAGGCATGAACACCTTTTCATTTTTTAAAGTAAATTCTACACCCAGCGTGGGGCTCAAAACTCAAGACCCTGAGACCAAAAGTTGCATGCTCTACGGACTGAGGCCACCAGGCGCCCTGTAAATTTCTTGATGAAGATTCTTATCCTCCTAAAATCGGCATCTCATGTATCATGATTTAATTAATGCGAACAAATGTGTGTGTGCTCTTAATCTCCTTTTTGAATGTAATTTCTTTTCTCAGTTATTTCTTTTAACTATTTCACCATGGTTAGCACAGTAAATATTTGTCAAATCTATAAGTGAATGAATGAACGCACGAATGAAGGAATGAATAATAATTTTTTCTTTCTGCTCTTTGCTATTCTCTTTGAATATTGCCCCCATCAACACTGTAGTTGCCATTGAGAGTTTCCACTCCCCCAGCCTCCCCCCGCCCAACCACCCCTGCTTAAAGGAGTGTCTCCAAAAGCCTTCTTATGTTGTTGCATTGTCTCCTCATGTTTCTCATGCTTGGGAGGTGTTTCTGTGTTTTTTGTTTTTGTTTTATGCAAAACATTCCACATCACCATGATTTCCAGGACTACCTAAAAACATTTCTAAACCTCTCAACATTTAATTCTTCAATTTGTTTTATTATTTCAATGCTGTCTTCCCACACAACCCCCCTTTCTGAGTCTTCAGATTTTCAAATTCGACCTCTCTGAAAATCTACTGACATATTTGAGCACTTTGCACATATTACCTCATTTAATGCTCACCGTAACTTCAGGATGCAGACACACTAGAGCGGTGAGTTAAGTGGCCCAGCCCTGCAGCTGAGATCGTAAAACCTGACGTCAAAGGTGCTTTGCGCCTGACAAAGCGGGTGCTTTCCCACTGTGCTGTGCATCATCATCTGGCCCACTTTTTGCCACCTTCTGCCTTCACGTATTTGAAAGACAAAAACACGGACTGATAAAACACTTTGACATTGATCATCTTCTCATGAGACATACAAAACCTCCTGTTAAGTTTTCTTGCCCCTGTTGTGCTATGAGAACCGTAAATGATGGGCACTGAGGAGGGCACCTGTGGGGATGAGCACTGGGTGTTGTATGGAAACCAATTTGACAATAAATTTCATATTTAAAAAATTAAACAAATAAATAAAAATAACTAAAATGACTGTTTAATGAAGGAGCTGCACACAGTGGTGGGAACAGTGATGTGGAAACACGAATTGGCACTTGGCAGTGCTTAATTATATGTATCCGGCTTCCAAATAACGTTCAAATCCCCTCTGTTTATTTTCATCGTCTGTTCTCTTATTTTCATTGCACTAATGCCAGTTTGCGTCTTTTCCCTCTCCAAAGCAAGTCAAGAATCGCCAGTGGCCCAGCCTGCACTCTGAGGTTTTCAGTATCATCTCCCTCTGTCTCATTTGATAGCACTGTGCCTCTTGCCCCAGCTCTCCTGGGCTTTATCGATTTTAAATATTCACGTCTCGGGTTTGTCTGCTATTGTCAAAATGATATTATCTGCATAAGGCACCTAGGCTTATTAACTAACCTCTGATAGCATCTCTTTTTTTAATCATTCCCATTTGTCTTCTCTCAGATTTGTTATTTATTTTCTTTTGAGAGGGTCTGCAAAACACACATGAAAAGAAAGGTCTGTGTGGGTAGACTTGCCTCACTCTCTTTGGCACATTAATTTATTTCTTCCTCCACCCATTGAGCATTAGAATGTGGGTCACTTTGATATATAACATCCTTGCTTATTTTAGCAGCTTATCTGGCAAACACTATTTTGGTTTGGGATTTAAGGGAAGAATTATTATAGTTAATCATCAAAGCCATATTTTTGAATAAGCTAATTAATAACTTTTCCCACCTCCCTATTTTGTCCTGTTTCAGATCTCCTCTGAAATTCACAATGAGCTATTTTTGGATCTCTGTGGCACATCATTTGCCCCGTGTGTCATGCCTTCTGCCGAGCCAACCTTTGCAATGAGATGTCTACATAAGTCTTGTGACCAGTGTTCATTCAGTTATGTTAGTGGTCTCCAGGTTCTAATGTTTCTACCCTCTCTTTCATAAGTATTATTGGTAATTTTCCTGTACTGACCTTTTATTAATATACCTTTAATCCAAAGGTTTTTTAGAACGCCTTTTGTTTAAAGAGCTGAAAGACTCAGCAGAGAACCCAAGAGAAACAAATATCAAATATCAAACCCAGGAGAAACACCAAACTCTACCTTAATCATTCTGTGCAATTTTTAAGTTGATATGTTTGCTGTAGAATAATTTTTGACTTCTTGATTAATTCCTTGGCATTGGCACACGTTGCTTTTCTTTCTTAAGGATCATTTCCTTCATTTCTGATCTCTCTTTCTCTTCCATCTTATTGTCCATTTTTTAATATGTTAAAACTGGGGCGCCTGGGTGGCGCAGTCGGTTAAACGTCCGACTTCAGCCAGGTCACGATCTCGCGGTCTGTGAGTTCGAGCCCCGCGTCAGGCTCTGGGCTGATGGCTCGGAGCCTGGAGCCTGTTTCCGATTCTGTGTCTCCCTCTCTCTCTGCCCCTCCCCCGTTCATGCTCTGTCTCTCTCTGTCCCAAAAATAAATAAACGTTGAAAAAAAAAATTTAATATGTTAAAACTAATTCTAACTTTCTCTTCTTTGCCTATTCTGTGTTTTCTGTCTGATATTTTATTCTTGTCTGACATTTTCTTTGTACTTTCTACCTTAATGATATAGACAAATTCTCTGACCTGAATTTAGATTTTTGCTATTTTACGTTGAACTGATTTTCTCTCTTTTTGCTGTTCTGTTATTAGTCTCTCCATCAAATGCTTCTGCAGTCTTAGAGAATATTGACTTTCTTCTTGAAAGCCTTTCCTTTACTCAGCTCCTTTTAAAATCATTCCTCATATCACTTTTAACTTTTTCACTCACTCTGACATCTAAAAAGGGCATCCAAACTCCACTCTCTTAATCAATCCTCCTAGAAGTTCTTCCTGTTCTAGCCCCGAATGGTTCTGCTTGGCAGGGTAGTGGCCCATTGAAATATGCATGCGCTTTTTATTACAAGTGGAGCTCTGGAGGGCGAGTCAGACATCACCTCTTTGGACAGACCTGTAAGAGAAGAATTGGGTCTGCAGCTCTAGCATCCTGACTTTGTTTTCTTAAATCTTTGGGCTCATCCTCATCATCTCTCCCCTTCAGGTTCAATCAACTTTACTTCATTTCTCAAACGGACCAGATCTTATTCCCCCTTACCTTGGGGACTTTGTGTTGTTTCTTCTTCCTGGAACATTTTGGCTTCCCATCCTGACATCCAATTATTATACTTCATACATCAGGCTTCAGTTTAGATAGGCTCTTTTCTGTTCTCATTCTTTAGGTTGGATACTTAGTATATGTGTTCTCATAATACCTTAAATATACCCCAACATAGTTTTTGTCATGTTTTATTGTAACTATTTGGTTCCTTGTGCCTGTCTATAAGTTTTCTGAGAGCATATATATGCTCATCAGAGGCATCTTCAACATGGTGGCTAGAGGTATAGACTAGAGTTATGCTACCTATGACATCTACTGGCTTATGGACTTGGGGGAGTTACCTCTCTGTGACTCATTTCTTCACCTATAAATCAGGGATATTATCATACTTGTCTTGACATTTTTTGTTTATGATAATCAAATGCTTAGAAAAATTCCCAACAGGACTCATAGTAAGTGCTCTGTAAAGTTTCTATAAAGTTTACCATAATAATAATTATTATTACATATAATTATATATTATTATACATTATTGTATATGGTATATATTATATGATGTTATTATTATTATTATTTATCACAGACACATTCTCAGGATATCTAGCACAATATTTGCCATAGAATAGTGATAAATCAATACTTATTGAATAAATAAACTATTGAAAGAATGAAGGATATTAAAAATAATGCATTCAGATAAACAACCTGGCAACACAAGAGAATGTATATAACCTAGAATATGTAAGGGAGCAGACCTTCCAGGGGAAACTTCACCTAAAAATAGCTGGGCATTGATAATTAGTATGTGCTTTAGTGATATCCTTTGTTATCTCAAGAAACTTCCTTTCTGGCCTCTTTCCAAATAACACTTCTGCCAAATTTCTCAGCTTATGGGAAATTTCTGCTTTTCCTATGGCATTGTAAGAAAAGGGAACTTCTTTTATATTTTACAAGCTAAATTCCTTCTTACACACTAATCCTATCAACTCTGTCACATACCCCTTCTTATTGACTTTGTTACAGAGGGTTAGCATTGGCATGAAAATAAACATCCTACAATCCCATGTTCTTTCAAGTTTCTAGATAATTTTTGTATAGACTATTAGTTGTTGCTATTATTGTTTTCATTCCTATTGCCTTTATGAATAAGCAACCAAAATCTTCCCAGTTGGTTGTATGCATAAAAAAGCAGGGTGCTAGGGCACCTGGGTGGCTCAGTTGGTTGAGTGTCCAACTCTTGATTTCGGCTCAGGTCATGATCTCACTGTTCATGAGTTTGAGCCCCATGTTGGGCTCTGTGCAGACAGTGCTGGGCCTGGTTAGAATTCTCTCTTTCCCTTTTTGTCTCTGCCCCTCACACGCTCGTGCTCCCTCTTAAAGAAATAAACTTTTTAAAAAGCAGGGTGCTTATATATTCCTCATTCTTCCTGTTTTTTTTAAATACATGTACATTCACACATCCAATCACACATCAAATTTTCCCTGAAATTACTGTGTCCAAATCTCAATTTTCCACAATGCACTTTTCCATTTTGCATTCATTGACTTGATATCTGTTGAAAACTTACCATGTAGTATAAGGAAGGTATAAAAAAAGTGTATTGTCTTTTGTAATGTTAATTTTATGGTGCTTTGCATATATAATAATAAATGATAATAGTAATAAACATTGTAGTAAAAATAATATTTATTTAGCCTTTTCTTGTGCCAAGCATTGTTCCAAGAATTTTACATACATAAACTCTGTTTTCACAAAAGGCTGTAAGTACTATATTTATTCCACTTTATAAATGAGGAAACTGAGTAGCAGACCCTAACAATTGCTTGTTATTATACATACATTGAATAAAAATATGTAAAAAATAAATATTAAGGGGTACCTGGGTGGCTCAGTTGGTTGAGCATCCAACTTCAGCTCAGGTCATGATCTCACGGTCCATGGGTTCAAGCCCCACACCAACCTCCACACTGACAGCTTAGATTCTGGAGCCTAAATACTTAGGAAAAATAGGCATAAAAACAAAACTGTCATAGTACTTTCTTGAACATTTGGGATTTAAGATACTTTTTAGTTTTTAATACTTGCTTCTATTTTCTAAAATTTCCACAATGAATAGATATTATGGCCATGTTTGGGGAAAATTGGAAAAATTAATAAAAATAAAAGTAACTCATATGTACAATTGCTAAGAATATTCTTACATGAGTAGTTGCAAATAGCTGCCTTCTCTCTGGAGGCCTCCAGCCTAGCACAAGAGATGAGAGAATCATCACTAAGATAGGGCCCTGGCTTCCTTTCCAATCTCCTCGCCCAGCCCTCTCCCCCTTGTTCAGGTTTCTAGCCACACTCCCCTTCTCTCCTTGCAAATAAACCAAACTCATTCTGTCATCATGGCCTCTACATTTGCTTCTCCTTAGAGAGCCCCTCCTCCAGATTCTCACACGGCTGACAACTTTGTCATTCAGATCTTAGCACAAATGTCACCTCATGAGAGATCTCTTCTGACTCCTCTGTGTAATGTTGTACACTATCACAGTCAGTCTCTATAACATTTTTCCTGTTTTCTTTTCTCTTTGCACATACCACTATCTGCTTTATTTCATCTATTTATATTCTTATTGTCTGTGAGAACTAAAAATCCATGAATGCAGACTACTTATCAGTCTTCTATCACTGCTCTATCCTGGAACATTAGAATGAATAACAAAGGATATATATAGAATGAAGTGTGTATATATGTGTGTGTGTGTATGCGTATGTGTGTATATATATATACACACATACGCATACACACACACACACACACACACACTAAATGAATAATAATTGTTTCAATTATAACATCAATGTGTAATGTTATGTCCACATTGACACCTTGAAGAATCCCAATAAAAAACCAATTCCTTCTGGAAAAAGCCTCTTTAGTTAGCAAAATCCCTAACGTTGTGTTATCTACTGACAATTGAATTTTAAATTTAACTGTGCCAGTGATGGAGAAAGTTCATTATATCTGACATATTAATATTGCCTGTGAAAGCAAAATATGCAACTCTAAGCAAATTTAGTGCAAATAATTAAGAAGAATTTCTTTGAAAAATCATAAACAGTGATTTCATTGTTCACTAACAATGTTCTAATTTTCTGACCACATGCTGATGATTGGACAAAATGTACGAATGTGTACCTAAGCAACATCAACAACATACATTTATTAGATATCTGATTTGTGAAAAGATACATGAGAAATGTTGCCATTTTCAAGAACAAAGAAAATGAGGGAGAGAGATCTATGTAATCAGGTTGTAAAGATGAAATATAAAAACAAAATGCATTGCCAATATAAATGTAATATACTATAATAGCCAAATTTATGTTATGAGAATCATATCCCCAAGTCTTAACTGCTAATGGGAGAAAGCTAAATATTCTTGAAAATCAAAATGAAACTAAGTTTTCGCAACTTAATCTTTTGCCTATGGAATCTGAACTTTGCTGTTAGAGGAGGACAGATAAGTGTCATAGATTCTGGGTCTGGAGTTCTCTCTTGTCCAGCAAGTGAGTGGGATGCAGGACTGAAAATACGAGAGAGGCTAATGTCCAGGAAGAGACAAGAGCCATGAGTAAGGGTCCTTGCTCCTTTTTTATTAGGATCAGAAGGCTTACAAGCATGATGGGTGTGCACAGAGAGACAATGAAACTGTGAACATTAACTCATGGGTGGGGAAAAGTGGGTTTTGGAGATATGTGGTTTTAGCGGTTTGGATCAATACAAAACAAGATTCTGGTGCTGGGTGGAAGGTTGTTTACAGCAAACATGAGGCCCCACCTCTGTTTACCTAAACTGGCCTAAGGGACAAGAAAGATAGAGCAAGCCACCTCATGGTCAACAAGGCATCTTTCTTTTGCTAATTAGCTTTCCTCTGGGCAACTTCGCCCAGCTGAGGCCTGTAGCCCTATTTACCTGTTTACCTAAATTGGTCCTTCCTTCCTGTGAAAGCAGATTTCTGCTGTTGTCCTATACTATACTGGGGGCCTTTGCCCCATTTACCTGATCTTATTTACCTAATCTTTATCCAAACTCGAGTGTGTACATCCTATGGCTTTCTAATTTTTCATGCCTTGTTAACCCCTTGGTGCCAGCTCAGGGAATTCCAAAACTTATTCCCCACAGATAAGTTTCCATGGCTTAACCACAAAGAAAGTTTCTTACAATCTATTATTCTTAAGGACTAAGACCTGATTCTCTTCTTCAAGTTATAGTCTTGGGAATGTTGTCTCTGATTCCTCCTTTTTTTTTTTTTTTTTTGTATAATCGATGTTCATATAATATCATTTAAAATACATAAAACCAGCTATTGTCAAAATTAATTTACTGGATTTAAGGCATTCAAAAAACTAAAAATGTACAGGAAGAAGCAAATTTCATAGATTTAGGGCAGCTATAGAATTTTACCCTTTTTCTAAAAGTCTTTATCTGTTACATGCCCTTCCGTTTCTTTCAACTCTTCACAGTTCTTATCTTTTTTTTTTTTTTTTTTTTGCATACATCCACTTAGATTCAATATCAATCTCCTTTTTGAAGGGTCCATTCTTAAGGATTAAAAGTTAGGATTAGTGTTATTTAAATGAAATTCCCATGAAATGCAATGGGTGGAGGAGCAGTGCACTCCATGTCCAGAAGCAGGAAATACCTCATTTGGGGAGAAGTGGCAACTGTGACCTGCCTTCCTTGGAAAATGTTTAGATGCTTAATGCAATGCAAACGACCTCCGTGTGTTATGTAGAAAAAGATAAATCTCACAAACTGTTATCTACCACTCAAAGATATATTAACACCCAACTTTGTGGTCCCAGAAGGTTATTTACAGTCCTATCATTACTACTTAGATAAGATGTTTCTGTGTATACTTTTGGTAATGTCTCTCAAAAACAGCATTCACAATACAATTTACTGTAAGGATTCTCTTTTAATTTTTAAAATCGTTTTTGTTTTGGAGAGAAAGAGAGAGAGTACACACAGGAAAGGGGGGGGAGAGATTGAAAATCTTAAGTAGCTTTCACACTTAGTGAATTTCTAGAAACCAAATGCTACATTTTCTCTTCCAACACTGCCACAAAGTCAGTTATGCCCATTAAAATCTGTTTCTGGGGCACCTGGGTGGCTTAGTTGCTTAAGCGTCCAACTCTTGATTTCGGCTTAGGTCATGATCTCACAGTTGTGAGATCAAACCCCATGCTGGGCTAAGTGTGAAGCCTTCTTGGGATTCTTCTCTCTCTGTCTCTGCTCCTCCCCCGCTCATGCTCTCTCTCTCTCATTCTCTCTCTCTCTCTCAAAATAAAATAAACATTAAAACTTTTTAAAAAATTAAAAAAAATAAAATCTATTTCCAATCCTTCCTGTGGATAAAATGAACAACACTACTGTATTCCCTGTCCCCCCTGTAGTCATCTGGAGCTGTGTGACCTATCAATGTCAAGTGAATGAAAATTATGTGTACCCCTTCAAGGCCTGGACCATAAGCACTTTTACCCTTCCGAATGCCAACTGAATGTCGACCCAGGCTGCAGAAGGTTGCTATTTTCAATGCATTGCTCCCAAACTACCCAGTCCGTGCATGAGATGTGAAGCAAAGGAACCCCCAATCCTCCCACTGCCTATAAATTCACCCAACTGTGAATATTAAAGGAATATTACTATTCCTTTAAGCCACCGAAATTTCATGGATTGTGTTTTATCTTTGTGACTAATGATAGTAAATAATACGTAAGTCTACAACAATATGTCTAACAGTATTGATCGCAGCTTTTCTTCATGGCCATCATTAACTCTCTTACATTCTTTAGCCATTTGCCCAAATGAATTTGGAGCAGTGTAACAGAGAAGAAAGAAGATCCGTTCATCTCTTCAGTAAATACTCATTGGCTATCTCCCTCATGCTAAGCATTGTGTCTCCCGGACACACGAAGATGAACTACATAGTGCTGGTGCCTATTGTAGCCGAGGCTGCGTGGTTCTGGGCCACTAATTGTGATATCAGTTTGCTGACTCCATGGGCAGCACTCGTATGATGTCACAGCAGCAGCAGCAGCAGCAACTTTGGCTTCTATTTCTGTAGCATCTTTGGGAATTGTTCTTACTGAGATATAGTTCTTTTGACCTCCCAGTGACTTTGAACATTTAATAATTCTCTGTAGTAAATTGTTTTCTGCTTAAACTAGCTTCAGTGGCTTCTATTCTCTGCAACTGAAACCTGCACCCCAAGTATTCAGCATTCCAAGAACGCATTTTCAGATGCCTCAGTCTCTGAACTCCAGTTTGAGAAGCATTGAAATTAATGTTAAATGCCATTATTTTAGAGTTTCACTTGGTAAAGGACATGTTATTGTAAATCCCAATTCCAAAGCAGGAATGAAAACTTTTCAGCATTCAATTATAAGATGATCATTCAGATAATTCAGAATAAGTTCATGTTTTGTACTAATAACATGAAATAGAAAATTAAAAAAAAAAAAAAAAGTAACGTGTAAATTTGCATACACCTGGGGGGCTCCTGACCCAAGATGGAAAAATCCAGGTTGAAAGCATATAGCTCTGTGGTGCTTGGCACATTCAGGAGAAAGCACTCAGTCGGTTGTTCACAATTTTAAACATGATGTTATTGCTAAATACCAAATGCGATAATAATGTAGAAGTACTTTGTAAGGCAGTAAAGTGCTGTACCCATTGTTGAGAGTATCATCTACATAAATGTTTCACATTTCCTTAGTGCCATAGTGACAATCGTCCAGTGTCCCGTTATTGTAACTGAAGGATAATACACTGTATATTTTATCTATTGAAGGCATGGATAGAAATTACATAAAGGACCCTTTGCTCTACAGAAAAGATTGAAGTTAAGGAGCATTAGTATAAACAAAAGAGGAATTCAATAACTGAATGACCACAGCGATTCTCTAGGTCAAGATA
This sequence comes from Lynx rufus, assembly GCF_022079265.1. Taxonomy (NCBI): domain Eukaryota; kingdom Metazoa; phylum Chordata; class Mammalia; order Carnivora; family Felidae; genus Lynx; species Lynx rufus. Next base: position 35,991,740 of record NW_025814845.1, on the reverse strand, counting down.
GAGGCCTACGTGGAGAACAGTTTAAATTACTGCTTCTCATGTTCTACTTTACCTTGGGGATCTCAAGCTGCCATTATCACACCTTTCACCAGACTGAACTTGCAATTGAAAATAAATCAATCTTGAGGTGACTGAAATTACTATTGCCTGACTTGTCTTACTTTGTCATTCCACAGGAAGCCAGTATCGGCAGTGGATAGAGAATGAACTGACATTTTTGTTGCATCACAGGCTTCAGGAAAAATTAATCAAAATGTTATTTTTTCTATGACCACTAATACATGAATTACAAATTTTAGTATATGTTTCCCATCTTTATTTTAAATGTATTTTCCTCAGTAAATGTTCTCTGAACTCAGTATTAAAATCTCCTTTGTGGGGTGCCTGGGTGCTTCATCGATTAAGTGTCCAACTCTTGATTTTAGCTCAGGTCCTGATCTCAAGGTCATTGAACCCACATCGGGCTCTGTGCTCACAGCAAGGAGTGTGCTTGGGATTCTCTCTCTACTTCTTCTCTGTCTCTCATTCTGCACCTTTCTCACTCCCATGCACTCCCTCTCACTCAAAAATAAACAAAATAAACATTTAAAATCTCCTTGAGTTCCAGACTTTACAACTCAGAAACAAAAAAACCTGACATAATATTTATATGTATGTACCAATATATAACATTGATAGGGTAGATTTATATATATGTAAATAGTGCAGATATATAAATATTAATATCACGGGTGACCTAAATTTCATAGATTATTTTCTTGATTAATGTACTAGTTAACTATCTTCCATTTTCTTTGAATTCCTTAATCCTACTTTTATTCTGCATAGAATCTACACATTCACCATAGAACTTCGTTTTTGTCCTCACTGACTTCTTTAAGCCCTTTTCTGCCTTTTTAAAGCTTATATATATATGTACTTATTTTTACAGTTTGTTTATTTATCTTTGAGAGAGAAAGAGAGAGCAGGGGAGGGGTTGACAGTGCAAAGCCGGATGCAGGGCTGGGACCCAGGAACCTGGAGATCATGACTGAGCCAGTCAAGAGTTAGACACTTAACTGCCTGGGCCACCCAGGTGCCCTGAGCTCTTTCTGCTTTTTAAAGACAATAAAGAGAAAAAAGCTAGTTAAGTGGCTTTCACTAACTCATAGCTGTTTTTGTCCCTCCCTTTTGTTTGTTCCTTTATATCCAAGCAACCAATATGTTCTTTGCATTTGCTTCATTGTCTCAATGCTTCATTGTCTCTCAGACTGCACCCCTTCTTATTTCCTCTGTGCCATGCAGGTCTCATCCTTGCTACCTGACACCTGCAGGAGGGATTTAGCCACCTTGTCAATTTTCTGACATGATTCTCGCTTCCCCTCTCCACCTCCATAGATTTCTTTTACCAGGTTCCAGCCTTCCCTCCCAAAGATGATGTTTACCAGGTTGCAAAATTGTTCAAGAATCTGTACTCATTCTCACTATCTCTTGCAAATGTTACCAAACCCTAAAATGGTTACTCTTATGAAAAAGAGCTCAGGGACTAAAGTGAACAAATGTAAAGATGTTTTTTTGCTATACAACGGGCAGAGGAACTAAGATATGCTAATACTTGTTGTAAATTGCCAGGAGGGTATAGAGTAGGTAGCAGTTCCCAAATAGAATATATTATTTTGGAGGGGAAGTGAGATAGCATTAATATCTAACAGAACGCCAATGTGTTTCAAATCACCACGAGGGTAACTGGGTGGCTTGGTCGGTTGAACGTCTGGGTCCTGATTTCAGCTCAGGGCATGATCTCACCGTTAGTGGGATTGAGTCCCACTGTACTGACAGCATGGAGCCTATTTGGAATTTTCTCTCTTCCTTTCTCTCTGGGACCTCCCCCCAACACTCCATCCCTCTCTCTCTCTCTTTCACTCTCTCTCTCAAAATAAATGAACATTTAAAAAAAAAAAACCACCATGAAAGGAAAGCTAAACTTTGAAAATCATTTTGAAAAAGCCTACTGTTTAAATCTATTAGGGGCGCCTGGGTGGCGCAGTCGGTTAAGCGTCCGACTTCAGCCAGGTCACGATCTCGCGGTCCGTGAGTTCGAGCCCCGCGTCAGGCTCTGGGCTGATGGCTCAGAGCCTGGAGCCTGCTTCCGATTCTGTGTCTCCCTCTCTCTCTGCCCCTCCCCCGTTCATGCTCTGTCTCTCTCTGTCCCAAAAATAAATAAACGTTGAAAAAAAAAATTAAAAAAAAAAATAAATCTATCAGCTCCCCCATTTTTAAAATCTCAAGTGTCATGAGCCATAGTCTAGGTGGTCCTGTGAGATGGTCTACACAAGGCTTATTCATTTCCATTTCTGCGACTTTGTGCATGAATCGTTTCCAGAAAAGGTCATCTTCCTTTTCCCCTCCCCTAATTATTGCCAGGATTGCTATGATTTAGGTCAAAATCCCCCTGTCCCCAAAGGCCTTTCTTGATGATCTCCATTTTAGGCTATTATGCTTTATTTTAGAGCCGTAGTAGTTATGCAAGTTTTTACTCTTCCGTCTAAGATTTATATCCTTTTATATATCAATATTTCTGTTTGCAATGTATGCTCCTTTTTGAAGGATGAAATTTCTAACTCTTTTTGTCTTAATCCTTACTGTTGATTCATGCTTCTAAAATGAGTGCAGTCATAATTTTTTATGTGATATTTTCCTCTTATATTATTTGTTTGTATCTACGAATGTAAAATATCCTTCTAGCTGCTATACGGAGTAAGCACCCTGTCAATACCGCTGGATGCATTTCAAAGGGATTGACGGTAGCAGCATGGTAAGCTAACAGCTGACAGTGACAGGATGGCAACAGACATTCAGTACTTTCATGTAAGTGAACATTAGTCCTGACAGCTTATGCATGATGCAAGAAAACAACTTGCAATATGCTATAAAAGAAGGGGCTAAATGGTTTTCAACAGGGACTTCATCAATGTTTTATAAGCTAAGGCACAATATATGCACATATCATATGTACAATATATATGTATAGTATGTATGTATCATATGTATAAATTATGTGAATTAAGTGTGAATGGATTAATGCATTTAAGAATGAAATATATTACAATTGTAACATTTGTTCATTCTGAGTGATAGATATATGAAGGAGTATTGTGTTCTTTGTAAGTTTCCATACATTTATATCCATCAAAATGAAAACCATTCTGCACAATTAACAAGTTGTGTGTGTGTGTGTGTGTGTGTGTGTGTGTGAAATCAATACCAATGTATAACTTGATGCTATTTTATTTGAATTCTATAGATCATTTTGTTTTGAGACTATTTTTCAGGCAGCTTTCTGATTCTGTCTCCCTTAGTGATCTAAATGTACTTCTTTGCATGAGTTATAGTTTTCCTTTTAATTAACACTTTAGCATTTTGTTACATACAGTTGAACGTGATGATTAAGGGTGCTAACCCTTACTGACCCAGGTGGTTGAAATCTGCATATAACTCTTGACTCCCCCAAAACTTTACTACTAATTGCCTACTGTTGACCAGAAGCCTTACTGATAGCATAAAGAGTTGATTAGCACATATTTTATATGTTATACATATGTATAATATGCTATACTCTTCCAATAAAGTATGGTAAAAATGTTATTAAGAAAATCATAAGAAAGTGAAATACATTTACAGTACTGGACTGTATTGAAAAGAGTCTGCACATGAGTGGACCCACAGAATTCAAACTTGTATTGTTTGTTCAAGGGTCAACTATACATTTCTCTCTGTGCACATGAGTCTGCTCCAGACAGAGAAATCCATTCTTGACGTACTTAAAATTTTTCCAGCTTTGTGAGTCTGTAAGGATGTGAGTCAGACTCTTTAGCAGTGTTTCTCAAAGTTTGGTCAAGGACAACCTACAGCAGAATCAACAGGGCAAGGGTCTGGCTTTTAGGTCTGGTAAGTGGGAGTATTCACGCGTGAATTCCAGGCATCTCTGTCCATATTCTCACTCATGTGTGAAGTAACATTGTCCCTAGATCACTGAGTAAAGGGCCCTTGTAAGTCTTCTTACTGTAAGGATAAGGCTTCTCTTGGTAACACTTCAATCTTAGCAAATTATTTTTTATTGCAACTACATTAAAACTTTCTACTCCATGGACACATTGATGCAAAATTTCCTGTACAACTCTTATTATCAAATATTAAAAATAGAAAACTCTTCTATTAAGAGCAGAATTCTGTAATTATAAATCATTATTTTACACGAAAAACATCATTCTTTATTATTATACTTGTGGTATCATAATTTCTTTATAATTTTTAAGCTTAAGCAAATTACCATATTCACTGTACAAAATTTTTCTATATTAGTATGTCATCTCACTAAAATTTTACGAAGGCACAGTTAACATTTTTTTTTTAAAGGAGACAATAACAGTAATACAATTACCTAAGGATTAAAACATATATAACTTTATTTCAGTGCCTTGGACTTCATGTATTTATCCAGACATTAGTTTAAATTTGACTCTTCCCTGAAAATGCATTGGCACAGTGTAAAATTGTATGATTTAAAAAATATTTTCAAGGCATATCATTCAAGGTATGTTCTGAAAGAACAAAGGTACACTCTGAAAGAGGATATTTAAGATTTCATTTTGACTAACATGTGAGAACCAATTAGCATTGCTCTGTGTTCTAAGTGTCTTGTCTCTTAGAGGCTCCATGCTAAAAGAGCAGCATAGAAAAAGCTACAATGGAAACTTTTCTCAGGAATAGTCTACTATTGTTCCTGTATATATAGTCCTTTTCTGCTGAAGGGCAAATCTTAAATAATTTTAAGTAGAGTAGAAATCTAGAAAGTTTATTTTTATAAAGGTAATAAATGAGGTAAGTTTTATCAATATGAGAATGTAGATCATAGATGTTTGGCTTTAAAAATTTCCTCATAAGGGAGCCTGGGTGGCTCAGTCGGTTAAGCATCCAACTCTTGGTTTCAGCTCAGGTCATGGTCTCCTGGTCGTGGGATGGAGCCCCATGTCGAGCTCCATGCAGGGTGTGGAGCCTACTTGGGAATCTCTCTATCCCTCTGCCCCATGCACTCTCACTCTCTTGTTTCTCTCTTTCTCAAAATAAAGAAATACACTTAAAAACATCTCCTCATAAAGATATGCAATACCATCATTATTATATTTTACATAAAATGCATTCTTTTTTTGGTTCAAAATCATTTTAGCTCAGTGTCCACACCACTCTGATGGCCTGATATCTTGCTTTCTCCATGATAAGGAAATTTCACTGAGAATTTTGAGTTAAGTCTTCAAAGGAAAATACTTCCAGTCTTAAAGTCACGTTAGGATTTTAAAATATTTTATGTAAGTATCAATTCTCTTTTGTGATGAAATCTATTACATTTCATTCTGAAGCTTCAAGTCCATCTTTAGAGGACATCATTTTTTTTTTCCTCAATAACATTGATGTACATATTTCGAGGAGGCTGAGGTAAGGCTTGCAAGTCTGTCTTTCCCTTTGTGGGGAAAGGGGGAAGGGAAATGTCAAGCCGGAAGCACCCGTGCAAATTAAAGAAGATCATGATGTGAATGTCATGAATCACTCACCCCCAGCCATGGCATGAACCACTAGATAGGGAGCTGGGTGGTTAGGTAGCTAACTACTCTGATACCTAGACAGCTAGACAGCTAGCTAGCCAGTTAGTTAGATAAATAGCAGAGAGACTATATAAACACTATAAACACATGGACTTACTATCTTTACTCACATTGGGATATATAACGTTTGTTTATTATTCTTCGCGCCTGCCAACGAAATGAATGCATTGTTGGTTTTTGTTGTTGTTTGTTGCTTTTCCCTTTCCCTCCCCAGTTTCTTAGGAGCAGAGGTTAATTTAATCCTAAGGCCTAGGTGCACTGTTGTTGTAGGTCGGTACAAGGTCCCTCTCCTGTTTGCCACCCCCTCCATCCCAGATCCTCATCTACGTCCTTCTCTTTCTTTCCAGAGTACCTTCTACAATGCATTTGATATATTTTCCCAAATATATCAGGTGAAGAAAATTTATTTTCATGTTTTAAAGTCTAATTTTATTTTTTTATCATTCTTTTTTTAATGTGTGTGTGTGTGTGTGACAGAGAGAGAGAGAAAAACATAGTGTGAGTGGGGAAGGGGCAGAGAGAGAGAAATACAGAATCTGAAGCAGGCTGCCCTGTCTGTCAGCACAGAGCCTGACGCAGGGCTCGAACTCACCAACTGTGAGATCATGCCCTGAGCCGAAGTCAGATACCTAACTGACTGAGCCATCCAGGAGCCCCTAAAGTCTAATTTTATTAAGGACTTAAAGAAGTGAATGGTTACATCTAAACAGATAATTTCTTTGACCAGTTTGATGGAACTAATCAGTTGTTAACATTCGGTTCAGCATTTACCCAGGTCTTAACCCAAGGAAATGCAGGAAGGCCTATGTGCTGAGAATCTTCCAGGCTGTGTTTTAGGCCTCTTCCAGAAATTTTTTCATTTAATTTTCGCCGTAGTTATAATTCACTTTGCTAGGCCACATATTAGACATGAGAAAACTAAAGCTTGGAGTAGCTAAGTGACTTTTTCTAATTTCAAGTAGGAAAAAGCTGTGGTAGTTTCATGGTAATAAATCCTTTTTGAATGAATGAAATAATGCCCGCATGCACAAGTAAGTGAATTAATATGAAACATCCTGCCTGTAATGAGCTTATATTTACCATCTGGGGAATATTTACTATCTGAGGAAAGAAAAGCAATTGGGATACAATTGGGAAATTCAAATCTGACTGATAGTAAAGACCAAATGTATTATTTAGATTAAATGGGTTATATGAAATCGGGGGAGGTGAGATCAATGTGAGGCATTTTGCAAGTCACAAACATATGCACAGTTGTGGATTTGTGAATGAAGCCTTTAAGGCGAGGTTGGGAGAGCACAAAAAGTATTAAGGAAAAGTAATGTTATTTTCTTGTTTGCTTTTTGCTTTGTTCAACGTGCACAAAGCAAATATCTGCTGATTGAAGCTCACTTATGCCTAAGTCAATAAAATGGATGGCAGGACAGCAAGCAAAGCCTTTATGGTTCACGATGCCAATTTCATAATCAATAGCAGCAGCGAAAGCTGCAGTGACTGGTATTGACTATTAAGATGCACAGAAATGACCCATGTGTGTTATTTTCCATGCTTAATCTTATTTTCCCTCCCTCACATAAATATGTCCTCATGAAGTGGGTTCATTTACTATGAGTCTGGCTGGGCCTTAACCTTTATTAACCACCCAATTTTCAAAAATTTCTATGAAGTGATTTACAGAGACTAAACTCTGTGCACTCAGTTCTGTTATAGATAAAATTTAGTCCATTTATAAACTTTCCAACAACAAGCTTCCTACACAACTTCTGTACATTACTATGTTTGTATGAGCCTTTGTGTAAAAAATAAAATCATAATATTGGTTTTGCTACATTCGAATTGAGCGAATCGTTTGGACAATTTATATACAGTAGGAATATGCAGTGATTAAACTAATATTATATAAATACATGATTGTTTATAGATGAACCTTCACATACATGTTTGAACCACTGTAGACAGGACATGTTTTTATATCATTCCTCTCACCTATATTTTAATTGTTATTAATGACCCTGTTGAGAGGGGAAATTTTTTTCTCTGCCCTTAAAGATTCTTCTGGCTGATATAAGACTCAAATTGACACGAGACAGATTAACAGAAGAAAATCAAATTTAATTACATTATATCTGCACAGGGAATGCATATAAACATGTGAGCTTCTGAAAACAGTCAGGCAAAATGAGGTTATATGTCCTCCTGAACCAAGGAGAAGAGGTAGGGGTCTGAGACTTCAAAGGGAAGGAAAACAACTTATAGGAAGATGAAAAAGAGGAAACGCTTGGTAAACATATGTTTGCTGTATCATACAGAAATAATGGGACACAGAGAGAAATTTTAACAAACTAACTGTGCTAAGTTCCTCACTGTCGACCATTCCTAGCTCATATTGTACTATAGCTATCTCTGGTGATAGCTTCTGTCCTGGAGCAGGTGCTCTATCTAAATTCTTTTAGGTAGTTGGGGGAAAGTTCAAAGCATCTTCCTGAGTTTTTCAGACCTTGATTGTTTTCAGCTTGAAAAATCTGTATGCCAAAATGGAACATCTTGGGGTCACTGCTTTTGTATGCCTACAGACCTACAACCTTTGTTAAACTGAAATAATTCTTTCTTAGACATGCTGAATAGTACAATAGGTCAGAGAAGAAATCTGGCATCAGACAAACCTGGAACTGAATCTTGACAATGTTATTTATTAGCTTTGTGCAATACACTATACTATTTTTTTTTCACCTGAAACAAACAAACAAAAAAGAAGAAGATAATAAGAAGTTCATATATGTTTCTTTTAGGTTCAAAAGAGTTAATGCATGTAGTCACTTACCAAAGTACCTGGCATAAGGAAACACTCAAAAGTTATAGCTTTAGAGCTGTCTGTATTATTTTTCTTATTTACTAGAACCTGTCTCATTCACAACTAATAATCAAGTCACAATTTATAAAAAGATGTTTGAAATTGAAACAAACTATCTGGACAATTCAGATTTTACAATTTGGATATGAAATACAATGAAATTGAAGTACTGACAAAAAAATCAATTACCTATTTAAATTCTGGCTGAGACATGACCTAACTTTGTTAAAATGCAGTCAGACAGACAGACAAAATTTGTGCATTTATAGAACTGTTATCACTTTGGTGTTGCATTATTCATTCTCCCTCATTTGTTCTCTAGCACTTGACAAGCTTTTAATGCATTTTTAGTTTGGGCATTTTATTAATTGAAATTTCAATTAATCTAAAGTTATCCAGGAAGATTGGAAGCTGCCAAATTTGTTTTTTTTCTTTGAAAACTTCATTGTGCAGTAATATTCATAGCTACACCCACTCTCCAGCAATTTTGAGTTGTGTGGAATGAGTCATGCAGACATATGCATGTGTATTTTTATCTGGCTAGAAAATGTCATGCCCACCGAATTCTCAGTCTTCCAAATACATGCACTTCTGGGCTTCAATTCTCTTTCTCACATGCATGGAATGCAAGATAGGGAATGCTGTTCTATAATGTATGTAAGTTATTTTTTAAGTCACCCAATGGAAACTATTTGGTGCTTTGAAATGTTCTTTTAATGAGAACTACCATTGTGTTTATAATTTTTTAATAAATATTTTTTTAAAAACTAAGAGAAAACTACATGCAGGTCATTATTTGCGAGGCTGCCTAATAATTAATATAACTTACTATTTTTATTTGATTTCACATATTGCATAAAACAACAGAAAATGTGCAAAGATGGACATTTTACGTTTGGATATTTCTAAGAAAGTTGAATGAAGACATGATCAAATTGATCAAAAGCATTTTTGAATGATAAGAATTTTTAAGTTAAATTTCTACACTGATTAATGAAATATCTGCTATTATTTACTATCATAGTATATATCCTATAACAGGTTGGTTTGGCTATCTTATTTCATCAAAACAACGACTTCTATTTATTACTTTCACCTTTTGAAAGTAATTAAATTTTTTTCCCTAAGTTTTATTTATTTACTTTGAGAAAGAGAAAGCACAAGTGGGGTAGGGGCAGAGAGAGAGGGAGAGAGAATTCCAAGCAGTCTCCACACTGTCAGTGCAGAACTCCATGTGGGGCTACAACTCACCAACCATGAGATCACGACCTCAGCTGAGATCAAGAGTCAGATGCTCAACCAACTGAGCCACCCAGGTGCCCCCAAAATAATTTTATATTATTAGCTTTGCTTAAAGGTCTTTGACATTTCCCTCACCCTGACACTTCTTAAAATCTTGAGAAAATCAAAAACCTTGGTTCAAGATTATCTTACAGTCCACATTAACCATTTAGTTATTTGAAGCAACCTAATCTCGCTGATTTTACATTCTAATTTCTTTAATCATGCTCATACAAACCAAAAATAAAGATAGCTTGTTTTTTAGACACAAACTATCAAAACATTGCAAAAAATAGAGACTTTTCCCCCCAACACATACAGAGCCCACCTAGGCACCCCCACCTCTACCAAAAGTCAAACTGATTTGACTCCAGGCCAGAAGTTAAACTTACTCTCATGAGACTCAAATTTTTCTGCATTCTGGCCACAATCGCCTTTCTAGCTTAGTCCCCACTACCCTGCAGGTAGCCCTCCCCTGTCCTCAAACACTCGACATTTCCCAGCTTCTGTACATGCATAGTCTTCAGAGGAAATGCGACATTGTAAATTGACTGGAGTACTGGTTATATGCCTCGAAATGGGGGGAGATAGCACTGGAGAGGTGAATTGGATCCAAAGTATGAAAGGTTTAGCTATATATTTTGAGTTGCTTTTATTAAGCAGTGGAAATATTTATGACCTTATAGTAAGAAAGTGCTGGAGAAAGGTAGCTAGACAGCAGTCTACCAAAAGTTTAAAAGGCCCAAAAAAGTGATAAAATCCTGAATGAGGAGAATGCATCTCTATAGAAAGGAGATGGACTACAGCATATTGGTAGGAGCATAAATTCATATTCTTGTTGCACTCCTTACCAGCATTGATTTGTAGAAGTTAGTTGCTCTAGTCTTTACCTCATTTTACAAATGAGGATAATATAGCCACTACATATGGATTTGTATGAGGATGGGGATTGAATGAAAAATACAAAGCGTTTAGCACAGAGTCTAGCTCACAGTAGGTCCTCAAGAAATATTGCCTATTTCATTATTGTTATTGTAAAGTCAAATGAGTTTGATATCATATGGGCTATGAATACCAAGACAAAAGAACGAATAGAAAATCATTCTAAAATTTCTAGCTTGAGTGCCTGGAATAAGAATGACGTCAACAGAATTTGAGAATGCAGGAGGCAAAAGAGCTATAGAAGAGAAGATAATAACCACATTTTTTGTTAGATCTTTTCTTTGAAAGGGTTGGTGGGATGTCCAGATAGGACTTATTCAGTAGGCAGTTAGAACTAATGGCCCTAATAGTTAGGAATGAGCTGCCAACTCACCATGTTGTAAGAAGTTAGGCTATGACAAGATCCAAACAGATAACTATATTTTTAATTGTGCCTTTGATTTTTATCCAGTGAATTAGTTTTTATTAAGCTGATCATCACGATCATGCAGGAATCAAACTCTGTCTGGAATGAAATCTAAGCAAAGAGATAAACTCTTTCACAATCAAGCCTTATAGTCTCATGGATACAGACTTTGAGTCATTTCCTACACTTACATAATCGCATTGTATGTTTTTATTTTCAGAAGAAGAATGCAGGCATAATTTTGGACACTTTCATCTACAAAAAAAATGTTTCTATTACCTCAGGAACAGTAAAGATGACTCAGGGAATCTCCCCATAATCAATTCAGGGAATTTTCTCAATGTTGATGACTCCAAGAATTGAGCTGTGCTGTTTGGCTCTAGCTGGGTTCTCAATGAAAATAACATTATTCATATCTTGATGGTTTGCCAACACATTCACTGTAACAATTATTCTAAAATATCCCTTCCTTCTTTCACCTCTCCATTCCATTCCTTTACCTGTCCCTTTCAGATTATCACATTTCCTTCTTCCTTTGAAAATGAAGTTTGATGTCTCAATATTGTCTATTTTATGTAGAAAAATTGGTATGATCTCTGTCATCTCCAATCTCTACCTCGCTTTAAGATTCTCACGTTATGATTTTTCTCTTCTGACCATTTATAAGGTACATGTTTTGAAAATGTGACCTTTCAGAACAACTCCAAGATCTGGCCCCCTAGTGATTTGTTTCATTTTAGCACCTTCAATCTCACTGCCTCTGCCCTTAAACATATCTGGTCTATAGTTTTTGAATCATTGCTCAATGCATATGTATCTCATAACAGGAAACAGTAAAACCACTTCCCCCAAAGATTGGAATGCCCAGGATAACTTTAATAATGAAGAAGTGCAAATAAGAAGTTATTCATATTAACTTTCATCCCCACTCATAGAAAAAAAAAGTGTTTCTTCTCCCCACTAAGCGTTTTTAGTTCCTTTTGTGCATACCTTGTAAGATGCTGGTCCTACAATGCCTTGTGTTGGACTTATTTCTATGTTGTCTTGCTACATAGCAAGCACCTTGAAACCTGACTAAATTTGCTACATATCCTTGTATAAGTATTGATCATAATATAATGATTGAAGATGATTTATTTGAAGCAGGTTGCATTATCATCCTTATTTTTAAGAGAAAGCTTTTAAAAGCGAAGGTTATATACATAGGGGGTAATAGCTTGTCTTTTATGTGAACAAAGAACACAGTAACTCCTATCATCACGATATTTTCAGGCATGCTGGGGAAGGGAAAAGGAAATAACTATATTGTCTTCATTATTCTTTTTGAGTCCTATCACCTGATTATACTTGCCATCTGATTTAGTCATTTCATAAACACATTAAGATGGGGCTGAGAAGTTGTCCTTCCTTCCTATCTCCTTCATAGACTGACTTTTTGTCATTAAAAATAATTTCTTTCTGAGGGTATAGGAAGATGAGGGGACTGCTGTGAAATGGGTACAGAGCTTCCCCAGATGGAAACATTCTAGAGACTGGTGTATGACACTAGGCTTATACTTAACAATACTGGACTCTGCACTTAAACGTTTGTTAAGAGAGTAGAGTTCCTGTTACATGTTCTTTACCAGAATAAAAAAAAATAATTTCTCTGAAATTATTTAAGGCCTTTCAGTCTTCACCAACTCACGTATAAAATGCAAATGTCTCTAGAAAATCATACATTCCATCTCCAGTGGTCTATAATAGTGCTGTACAAAGTGTGGACCAATTAACTGGTGCTGGTCTGTGAACTAATGTTACTGATATGTAATTAGTACAAAAAATTGAGAGCATGCACTTAGAAATTTGTACACAAGTTTGACATTGCTGCATTTCAAAATTTTATTTTTCGACTGTGTCTCTTTACAACAGACCAGGGAGAAATAGGAGGAGTAGGTCTTTCTTCACAGATAATTTGCTTCTCACTGGGGACTTGTTCCCAAGATCCTATAAAACTAGAACTTATGGGATATAGCTTGATGCTTGAAGGATTTTTAGCACAAGAAAATGGAAATAATTACTTTCTATAATGGACAGTAGCCTTGTGGAATTCAATGCCCAGAATATACCATAAGCTAAAAACCTAAGTAAGTGTAATAGATATGTAAATAAATTTAAAGTTGGTGAAAAATTATGCTATATCCACAGTTGTGGTAAAGGATGGCTCAGAATTATGATTAATTTTTAAAGCAAATTTGGGGCCTCATAGACCCCTTTGAGACTCTGATGAAAAACATTGTTCTTAAGGAAAAATAAAGTTTAGAAGGTACATATGAACAGACATTTTCATATCATTTTGGGATATTTGCAGTTGGGTTGGAACTAGTATAAGTATTATACATATACTAGGAGAGTTGATCTTAAAAGTTCTCATCACAAGGAAAGAAACTGTAACTCTGTATGGTGATAGATGTTAACTAGAATTATTGTGGTGATCATTTCTCAATATTTACAACCATTATGTTGTACACCTGAAACTAATATAATGTTATATGTCACTTATACCTCAATAATAAAAAAAAAGAAATACATAGGAAGACTTTGGGCATTCAGGTGTCTACCCAATGGGAGTTTGGTTTAACTTTGAACAGGAATTGCTTTCTCACCACACAGTGAATATGGCAAATCATGCTTTAGGTGCCACAGCATGGCACAGAAATTGGTGCTTGGGGATTAGGAAACACTAAGATAAGGCAGAGGAAGCAACAGGCTTCAAATTGAGAGAAAATACTGCTGCAGCAAAAATTCATTAGTAACAGATGTCGTTGAAAGAACTGTCTTCCATAAGCTCTGCTCTTAATTTCCCCCATCCTTACCCATGAATTAGACCCTCTCTTTCACCCTCCCCTCCTTACTGCTTCAGTTCTTTGATGACCCTTACTCATTGTTCATGACTCGGAATAAGAATGATGGTAATGATACTATAGTAATAACGATGATAATTGATAACATTCATTGAGTGGTTTATTAGGTAAAGGTCATTATATACACACACACATCACAGGTATATGAAATTTGCTCTTTATAATAGCCCCATAAAGGAGGTACCATTTTATAGATAAAGAAAGTGATACACAGAGGGAACAATTAATTAATTGTTCAAGATAACATAGCTATTAAGCGACAGAAATAGAATAGAGATATCATTTTTGCTGGGAACATTTCTGAGATAGGCTTATTCCCTTTCCTGTGTGCTCTCAGGTAGCCTGTGTTGATTGCATTATAAACCTTGTCACTGTTACAGTTTATGATAGCCTCAAGTTCATGGGATACCTCCCTAACTAGACTATGAATTCCAGAGGGGAAAGAGGGTATCTTGTTTATGTTTTTAAGTACCTCCAGTAATGAGCACAGAAAAGCTAGCACAGAAGAGGCAATCAATAAATATTTGTTGAAATAAGTATGAATGAATGGAATAAGTTCTTGGATGAATGAATAAATGCTTGGATGAATAAGTGAACCTAATAATTAAAGACTGTATAATCAGAGACTGAATAAATGAATCTCATAATTAAGGACTGTAAGTAGTAACAAAAATCCTGTTAGGAAGAAGTGACATCTTTGTTTTCCAACTTGGTTAATGAAGGTTATTTCTGTTGTTTATGGAACAATGGAGCTGCATTTCCCTTGACTACTCTGGGCAGATCCTACAACCACAAATTAACAGCAACAATGGAATGAAGGACCAAATGCCATTGATCTGCATTTGTCTTTCTGTATCAACTGGAGACTCCCATACTGAACAAGAAGCTCTGTTACAATAATGGTAATTTTCCAGAGAGAAAAATCAATCAATATATTGCTTATTAATCAACATGATATCAAATACCTTGCACTTGGTTTTCTTCTTTTACTGAATTGTCAATCTCCTTCAAGTCAATTTAGTTCTATTTAGTGACAACCTTGCTTAATGATGTGAATTATGAGCTTAGCTTTTGCTCAAGAGAACAGATTTTTGCAACAGCTTATTCACTGCACCCTGCTTCCAATTCTTCCCTTCCAATCCTTCACACAGACATCAGATTTTTCTTTCAGGTAGATTGTTTTCAGTATTGTATTTCCCTGTTCAAAATCTCCAATTACTTTTTCACCTATAGGATCAGGGTCAGACTTCTTGCTCTGATGTCCAAGGGTTCCAGAATTAATCTACACTTGTGTGCTTCTCTTATTTCTGACTCCTTTCTTATATCATCCTTGTTTTATGTTCTTGTGAACATACCTGGTACAGTTGCTGAATAAACTGGGGAGACCCTGGATCCTGGGATCTCGACACAGCCAGAAGGTGTCACTGAAAGTTTGATCTTGTCACTAGAATTTAAGGACAGAAACACTGCACAGTGGATGAGTAACACAAGTGGGAAAGTTTATCGAAGGGAAAAGTACACTCCAGAGATATGAGAGAAGGTGAGCTCAAGAGAGAGAGCTGTGCGCCCTGGGGGTTGGGTTTCTATCCTGTCCTAGTTGTTAACCGGGAGTTGGGAGTATTTACTACTGGGGGCAGAGTTGAGGGTTTTGTACTTTTTTCTTGCTAATTTGGTCAGGGGTTTTCTGTCAAGGCATCTGCCATCTGGGGCTGTCTGGTTTCATCCAGCTGCTTGTGGAGTACGGCCAGGACAGGCCTCTGATCTTCCTGATAGCTGGCCATGCTTTTTCAGTGCTGGCCTCCAGGTAGCCTATTAGAACCTAACTACCTGCCTCCTCTAACAGTTCCATGCAGAGTTAAAGAATAACACTGAAAAATCTTTTCTCTTCCTTTCTGAATCTGCCTATTCTACTTGTCTAATAGGCCTACTATAAACTCCATCATCGCTGAGTGCGCTAGATTATATATTTTTTCTCTTTTCAGTTTGTAGGATATATTTCTGACACCATTTATTTAGCACTTGGTTTTATGCCATCTATGATATTCTTTTCATGTATATATGAAATTTATTTTTTTATGCTTTCTTCTCTTAACTTGATGGTCAGCATCATAAGGGCAGAGATCATGTTTTAGACTTATGCTATATTCTGTATGATTCCTAGTTTCTTTTTTTTAATGTCTTTATTTACTTTTGAGAGAGAGAGAGAGAGAGAGCAAGCAGCGAAGAGGCAGAGCGAGAGGGAGACACGGAATCCAAAGCAGGCACCAGGTTCCAGGCTGTCAGCACAGCCCGATGCGGGGCTCGAACTAATGAGATCGTGACCTGAGCTGAAGTCAGACGCCCAACCAAACTGAGCCACCCAGGTGCCCCGACTCCTAGCTTTAAGAATGAGTGTCTAATAAATATCTGCTGAATGCATGTACTTATGCTCCTGGGATAAATGTTTGATGAGTGGTGCTCAGAGCAGCCCATAGTTCCAGACAGGAAACTCGCCAGGCTGAGTCATTCGGTAAGCTGCAAACATGTTTGCGATCTATTTCCTTATCTGGGTATGAGAATTAGGAATAAAGGAACCTCAGTTTGAAGTGTAGTGAATAAACGTGCATTTTGTGGCTTCTTGTAATTTAATTATGCATCTTAAAAATTATTTCTATTTATGATTCTTCCCCTTGATTTTCTATAAAGGAGTTTTGGCTGCAAGTAACAAAATAGCATCAATAATGAGGAAAGAATCACACCAAAAGAAAAAAAAAACAAAGAAAAAGTTCAAGATAGAATGGTTTCAGATTTGGTTAATTTTGTAAACCAGTGATGTCATCTGGGCAAGGTTTTTTCCATCTTTCTGTTCTCATGCCTCCTACTAGTGTAGTACCCCCGGGCTGAGTCTCTTTTTAATTGCAAAATGGCTGTTACAGATTCATCGCTTTGTTGAAAATGTCACAGTGTTTAGTGGGAGAAACAGAATCATTTCTTCTTTGGTGACTCTATTTAGGCGTGAAGAAGCATGTTCCAGGAGCCCCTAGGAGACTTCCTATGTCTTATTAGTTGAAACTGGATTATGCGCTTGCCTCTACACCAATAGATGGAAGTATGAATACTACTACTATGTTTCTTAGTTCTGGACGAATTCTGGTCACATGGGGTGAGCAGATGGATATTAGGACAAAACCGAAGCTTTTCAGTGTGTTAGAAATGTCTACTAGTAAAGCAGCCAACAGTGGGGCTCAGATTCAAGCATTACTGGCCCTTCTCAAAACCAATGGCCCTTCTCAAAAAGGTGAATAGTGTTCTTCCTTCTCAAGTTGGTTTTCAGAGGATTGCGGAGGCCAATGCATATCCTGAGTCAGGGGGATACTATCCAGGTGATCAGAGGCTGGAATCCTCTGCCAGAACATTTTAATTGTCTTAAGGACCATACATTACATATATTGTTTGCATTAAAATATTGGCTATGACTAAGCTTAAAGTTCTCTAAGTCACCTTTTTAAGTAATAAATTTTAGACTAGATAACTTCCTAAGCCAATTTGTAAATTAGGGAGATCTTACACTCAGTTATCCTCACCTCTCTGTTTCTTTCACTTAACCTTCTTAATCTGTCTTCTATCCTTCCTCCAAAGGCCCAAAGCTATGTCAGAATCTGTTTATTGGAAATTTTCTGTTGCCAGTCAGTTATGCTGGAGGGTGAATTTGAACATGTGTGCCTCCATCTGAATTATGTGATTTAAAATTTTATCTTTATGTGATTTAAAAATTTAATTAATCCTAAAAAGGATGTTTTGTTTTTATGTGCCAAAAATTGTAGATAGTAGCTAAGAGTGGGTACAATAATTTAAGAGAATTTAGGAGTTTTCTGGCACCCCAAGCGACTCATTGTAAGTTAAAACTTGTTGAAAACCTATTTCAATTAACCAGGTAAAATCTGTGTGTTTGCGTGCATGCACACGTGCACGTGTATGTGTGTGTTGGAAATAGAATGGAGGAAACAATGTTGAGATGCATGTTTTATATTGTGATCCTAATTAGTTTCATATATGCTATTTCCATCAGTTTATAGAAATTTTACTCTAAATGCATAGACAAAGTAATTAAGCTGAATATATAGGAAAAATATATATAGTATAGTATATATAGTATGGTGTTTTTAAGCCACTTGGAAATAATTTTGTTTCTTGTCAACTGCTTCTAGAAAATACTTCTCAAGGAATATAAAAAAGCAATGTCATTAAAATATTTCCCCTCTTCATTTCTTTCTTTTTAAAGTCTGTTTCAACCTATATCATCTGCTTAGTTGAGCTGAATGCTACACATAAAACAGCCAAAGTCACCAAAGTGTTCAGATTTGCCTAGTGAATTTTGTGTAAACATTAAAAAAAGAACAAAAACTGAAACTCTGGTAATGTAAGATATCTGACATGTATTCTGCCTCACTAACTACATTATATTTTTTCTACATTTCCTTTGGATAGACTGATAAGAAAACTACTTGTCTCTAATCTTTCGAGAAGGAATACTAAGTTGAATGAAGTTTCCAACAGAATAAATTATAATTTCTGAGAATAAATTATGATTTCTTTATCAAGCCAATTTATAAGAAGTTAAAAGACATACATTATATACCGAATTTTAGCTAAAAGATTAATTTGGCACATGAATCCTTTGTGAAGTCTTCCGCAACTCAGCTCCATCGAGCATAGTATGAGCCCTTCCCGATTTGGGTTCCACGAAATACATACAGGGTTCATACATCTATTTTACTTACCACAGTGCACTATATTTATTTCAGTGTTTTCCTCCACTTCAAACCTTTGAAACTCAAGGAGCGTTTCTTTTTTTCTTTTTTCTTGCTTTCTTAGAGTGAGAGAGAGAGAGCAGGAGAGGAGGCAGAGGGAGAGAGATAATCTTAAGCAGTCTCCACAGGTGACCCAGGGACCATCTCTAAATCATCTCTGAGTGTTTAATACTCAGCCAAGTACCCAGCTTACACTAGGTGCTCAATTCCCATTAAAAATACATCACTTAGGGCACCTGGGTGGCTCAGTCGGTTAAGTGTCCAACCCTTAGTTTCTGCTAGGGTCATAAATCCAGACTGGTGGGGTCATAAATCCATACTTGGCATGGAGCCTGTTTGGGATTCTCTCTCTCCCTCTGTTTCTCTCCCCTGCGCATGCTCTCTCAATCTCTCTTTCTAAAAATAAAAATTAAATTAAATTAAATTAAATTATTAAATTAAATTAAAAATTTTAAAAAAAGAGATGCCTCACTCATGTTTGGCTCCTTACTTTGTTTTTTTTTTATATATATATAATTTATTGTCAAGCTAATATATAGTGTACAGTGTGCTCTTGGCTTGGGGAGTAGATTCCCGTGATACATCACTTACATACAATACCCACTCCTCATCCCAACAAGTGCCTTTCTCATTGCCCATCACTCATTTTCCCCACTCCCTTTCCCCTCTACCCCCATCAACCCTCAGTTTGTTCTCTGTATTTAAGAGTCTCTTATGGTTTGCCTCCCTCTCTGTTTTTAGCTACTTTTTTTTTCCCTTCCCTTCCCCCATGGTCTTCTGTTAAGTTTCTCAAATTCCACATATGAGTGAAAACATATGATATCTGTCTTTCTCTGACTGACTTATTTCACGTAGCAGAATACCTCCAGTTCCATCCACATTGTTGCAAATGGCAGGATTCCATTCTTTCTCATTGCTGAGGAGTATTCCATTGTATACATACACACACACACACACATATACATATATGTATATATATGTATGTATATGTGTATATATATGTATACACATATATATATACCACATCTTCTTTATCCATTCATCAGTGGGCATTTGGGCTCTTTCCACAATTTGGCTATTGTTGATAGTGCTGCTTTAAACATTGGGGTGCCCCTATGAATCAGCACTCCTGTATTCTCTGATAAATTCCTAGTAGTGCTATTGCTGGGTTGTAGGGTAACCCTATTTTTAATTTTTTGAGGAAGCTCCACACTGTTTTCCAGAGTGGCTGTACCAGGTTGCATTCCCACCAACAGTGCAGGAGGGTTCCCATTTCTCCACATCTTCGCCAACATCTGTTGTTTCCTGAGTTGTTCATTTTAGCCACTCTGACTGGTTTGAGGTGGTATCTCAATGTGGTTTTGATGTGTATTTCCCTTATGATGAGAAATATTGAACATCTTTTCATGTGTCTGTTAGCCATTTTCATGTCTTCTTTGGAAAAGTGTCTATTCATGTCTTCTGCTCATTCCTTCACTGGATTATTTATTTTTTCGGTTTTGAGTTTGGTAAGTTCTTTATAGAGTTGGATAGTAACCCTTTATCTGATATGTCATTTACAAACATATTCTCCCATTCAATTGGTTGCCTTTTAGTCTTGTTGATTGTTTCCTTTCTTATGCAGAAGCTTTTGTCTTGATGAGGTCCCAATGGTTCATTTTTGCTCTTATTTCCCTTGCCTCTGGAGACATGTCAAGTAAGAAGTTGCTATGGCCAAGGTCAAAGAGGTTACTTCCTGTTTTCTCCTGGAGGATTTTGATGGTTTCCTATCTCACATTTAGGTCTTTCCTCCATTTTGAGTTTATTTTTGTCTATGTTGTAAGAAAGTGGTCCAGTTTCATTCTTCTGCATGTTGCTGTCCAGTTTTCCCAGCACCATTTGCTGAAGAGACTGCCTTTTTTCCATTGGATACTCTTTCCTGCTTTGTTGAAGATTAGTTGGCCATAAACCATAAAAGACTTTTAAATACAGAGAACAAACTGAGGGTTGCTGGAGGGGAATGGGGGTGGGGATGGTTTAAATGGGTGATGGGCATTTAAGAATGGCACTTTTCAGGATGAGCACTGGGTGTCATATGTAAGAGATGAATCACTGGGTTCTACTCCTAAAGCCAAGACTACACTGTATATTAACTAACTTGAATTTAAATTGAAAAAAAAAATGCACTGACTAATAACAATAGTTGCCAATTGCTCCCACACATAGGCTTCTCTCTACAATGTCTGTGCTCTTCTACTCCCTCTAAGATTAGGATGTTTCTCAAGACTGTCTTTGTTCCCAATCCGTATCTGCCAATTGTACTTATCAAGGCAATACTTAACTTGATGAGATATTCATAAACTGATATTACATGAAAACAATGTAGTGCACTGTTAAGTGTGGATGACTAAGGGTTGCTAAAATAAGTCTGAGGATTTGGTGTTGGAGAGATAACTAAAAACTAGGATGGAATTATAAAGATTAATGAAGGATTATAACCAAGTCCTGAGTTGTAATCAAGTTTGGAATCCAGATTGTTTCACCTGACTTTTCAAGCTCTCATTAAACTGGAAAGAGTGGAGGGAGGAGGTCCAAAAGGAGGAATGGAAGGTTGCAAACAGAAATCTGTGAAGAAAGTGAAAAAAAAAAAAAAAGAAAGAAAAAAACAAAAAAGAAGCAAATTGGAACTAAAAATGATGTATTTGGGATGTGATTAATGTAAGAGAGACAATGTAAAACTTTAATTAAATCCAGAGAAAACGCCATATTTCTGCATCTCTATATCAAATATTCACCAATAAATGCACATGTATGTTTTCAAAGTTAAAACTAAAATGTTTAAGAATTGTCTGTATCATTTTTATTGGATGCACTGTAAAACTAACTTTTATACCTACCACTGATTTTATTATTGTATTCGTATTTATGTGTATGTATTTATTTCTGGCTTAGAATGACTGATTAGTGTTTTTTCAGTAGGCTCCACACTCAATGTGGGGCTCAAACTCACAACTCTGAGAATAAGGGTCTCAGGCTTTTTCTACTGAGCCAGCCAGGCACCCTAATAACAGATTAGTTTTATTTTAAAGGGTCCAATGTTGCTGCAAAACAACTCAGGCAAAAATAGTTTATGATGAAAGAATTTAAGAATCAGTTGACCTGCGTCTTAGAACCTTTCATCCTATTCTTTTCATTGCATATGCATTTATTCTTGTCATTATATATTCATGTAAATAAAGTTTAAATTTAAATTTGAAATATGTGAGGTACTCTTTACAAATTTGGCTTTAACAGTATAAAATCATCAAGATTTATCAGTTTCTTATTTGTTAATTTTGAAAAACATTACATAAATAATATAATTGAAAATGCTTATTTGGAAAACATGTAGTAAAACAGCTGAGTCTTCCAAAAAATAAAAGGCGAGAAAATTGATTCAGAAGAAGAAATGGAAGAACTACAAAGAAAACATGCTTCCTGTGTCATTTTCGAATTCTCAGAGTAGAATGCATTTGTGTCTAGTTGGGTAGAGAATTGTGCAGACTTTCATGATTTTTTCTAATTTGCAAATCTGTGTTAACCAACTTTTATGTGATTTAGTAAAGAAAGAATAGCCCAGTTCCAAGCTTAGTTTTATTGTGAGTCCCCTTTGAGATAGCTCCCATTTTTTGAGTATTTACTCTAAGTCAGGCACTATAAGTAACCCATTTAATCCTTCTTTTTTTTTTTTTTTTTTTTTTTTTTTTTTTTTTTTTTTTTTTTTTTTATTTAGTTACTCCTTATTTTTTTTTTTTTTTTTTTTTTTATGAAGTTTATTGACAAATTGGTTTCCATACAACACCCAGTGCTCATCCCAAAAGGTGCCCTCCTCAATACCCATCACCCACCCGCCCCTCCCTCCCACCCCCCATCAACCCTCAGTTTGTTCTCAGTTTTTAACAGTCTCTTATGCTTTGGCTCTCTCCCACTCTAACGTCTTTTTTTTTTCTCCCTTCCCCTCCCCCATGGGTTCCTGTTGAGTTTCTCAGGATCCACATAAGAGTGAAACCATATGGTATCTGTCTTTCTCTGTATGGCTTATTTCACTTAGCATCACACTCTCCAGTTCCATCCACGTTGCTACAAAAGGCCATATTTCATTTTTTCTCATTGCCACGTAGTATTCCATTGTGTATATAAACCACAATTTCTTTATCCATTCATCAGTTGATGGACATTTAGGCTCTTTCCATAATTTGGCTATTGTTGAGAGTGCTGCTATGAACATTGGGGTACAAGTGCCCCTATGCATCAGTACTCCTGTATCCCTTGGGTAGATTCCTAGCAGTGCTATTGCTGGGTCATAGGGTAGGTCTATTTTTAATTTTCTGAGGAACCTCCACACTGTTTTCCAGAGCGGCTGCACCAATTTGCATTCCCACCAACAGTGCAAGAGGGTTCCCGTTTCTCCACATCCTCTCCAGCATCTATAGTCTCCTGATTTGTTCATTTTGGCCACTCTGACTGGCGTGAGGTGATACCTGAGTGTGGTTTTGATTTGTATTTCCCTGATAAGGAGCGACGCTGAACATCTTTTCATGTGCCTGTTGGCCATCTGGATGTCTTCTTTAGAGAAGTGTCTATTCATGTTTTCTGCCCATTTCTTCACTGGGTTATTTGTTTTTCGGGTGTGGAGTTTGGTGAGCTCTTTATAGATTTTAGATACTAGCCCTTTGTCCGATATGTCATTTGCAAATATCTTTTCCCATTCCGTTGGTTGTCTTTTAGTTTTGTTGGTTGTTTCCTTTGCTGTGCAGAAGCTTTTTATCTTCATAAGGTCCCAGTAATTCACTTTTGCTTTTAATTCCCTTGCCTTTGGGGATGTGTCGAGTAAGAGATTGCTACGGCTGAGGTCAGAGAGGTCTTTTCCTGCTTTCTCCTCTAAGGTTCTGATGGTTTCCTGTCTCACATTTAGGTCCTTTATCCATTTTGAGTTTATTTTTGTAAATGGTGTGAGAAAGTGGTCTAGTTTCAACCTTCTGCATGTTGCTGTCCAGTTCTCCCAGCACCATTTGTTAAAGAGGCTGTCTTTTTTCCATTGGATGTTCTTTCCTGCTTTGTCAAAGATGAGTTGGCCATATGTTTGTGGGTCTAGTTCTGGGGTTTCTATTCTATTCCATTGGTCTGTGTGTCTGTTTTTGTGCCAATACCATGCTGTCTTGATGATGACAGCTTTGTAGTAGAGGCTGAAGTCTGGGATTGTGATGCCTCCTGCTTTGGTCTTCTTCTTCAAAATTCCTTTGGCTATTCGGGGCCTTTTGTGGTTCCATATGAATTTTAGGATTGCTTGTTCTAGTTTCGAGAAGAATGCTGGTGCAATTTTGATTGGGATTGCATTGAATGTGTAGATAGCTTTGGGTAGTATTGACATTTTGACAATATTTATTTTTCCAATCCATGAGCAGGGAATGTCTTTCCATTTCTTTAAATCTTCTTCAATTACCTTCATAAGCTTTCTATAATTTTCAGCATACAGATCCTTTACATCTTTGGTTAGATTTATTCCTAGGTATTTTATGCTTTTTGGTGCAATTGTGAATGGGATCAGTTTCTTTATTTGTCTTTCTGTTGCTTCATTGTTAGTGTATAAGAATGCAACTGATCCATTTAATCCTTCTAACAATCCTTCCAGATAAATATTGTCATCATTTTCTACATGTACTCTAAGTCAGGCACTATAAGTAACCCATTTAATCCTTCTAACAATCCTTCCAGATAAATATTGTCATCATTTTCTACATGAGAATTAGAGGCTTGGAAAGAGGCAAAACACACAATCAATGGCCGAATAGGGGTGTGAGCTAACCTCTGCCTGATAACAAAGCCTGCCTATTTCGCCATACCCCGAACTGTCTCATTTCATCTGTTCAGGTCTCAATATCATCTTCTATAAATTTGTGGGTAAAATCATCTGCCTTCCCCAGAGTAGGTCAAATGAAATGAAAGATGAAAAAAAAAAAAATTCTTGGTGTTTTGCAAATGTCAGGTAATGTGTATTATGATTATGATCTCTCAAAGAAAGCTGGAAAACAGTTGGAGAAAACAGAGTGGAGGGGCTTGTCTTAGCGTGTTTAGCTCTCAGTCTTGGCTAGTGCTTCCAATCTGCCCTGGCTTGTCACCCCTATGCTCCCAGCAAGGGCTCTGTTGGGCTGGACCCTGCATTTTTTTCTGCTACCTATCAATGGCTCAGGGAGTTGTCAGATTAATTCCCCCAACAACTTCCTTTCATAACAAGGAAGAACTGGAGGTTGTGTAAGTCCCAGTTTCCTTTTTTTTTTTTTTTAAGTTTATTTATTTATTTTGAGAGAGAGAGAGAGAGTGCTCAAGCAAGCATGAGTGGGGGAGGGGTGGAGAGAGACAGAAAGAGAATCTCAAGCAGACTCCACATTACCTGCACAGAGTCCAATGTGGGGCTCAATCTCATGAACCACGAGACCATGCTCTGAGCCGAAACCAAGAATCTGATGCTTAAACAACTGAGTCACCCAGGCACCGCCCCCTCCCCAAGTTCCCTTTTTAACAGGAGTCAGTGACCAGCTTTCAGCAAGGGTGGCTGCTCCCGATGAAAAGAAATGATAAAATGAACACTGCAGAGAGTTATTTTACTGTCTGTTGAGTAAAAGTTATGAATACTAATTTTAGAATACATTTGAACACATGCCTGGCTTTATTAAAATGTGCCCTCAATGATGACATCTTTGTAATCTTCCTAAAAACACAAGCAAAAAAAAAATTCCCCCTTGAATTACTTAGGAAACAAAAAATCCTGAGAGATGACAAAAATTTAGTGTCTTTTTCAATGTAGTTTAATAAATCAGTTTTTAAAAATTT
This sequence comes from Lynx rufus, assembly GCF_022079265.1. Taxonomy (NCBI): domain Eukaryota; kingdom Metazoa; phylum Chordata; class Mammalia; order Carnivora; family Felidae; genus Lynx; species Lynx rufus. The sequence continues at coordinate 35,966,079 of NW_025814845.1, read as the reverse complement.
GTCACTGAAATAAATGGTTCTTGACTGTATCAGCAGAAAAAAAAACGTAACAAAGCAAAAAAACAAACAAACAAAAAAACAACCATCCAGGGATTACAAGTTAAAATGAATGGCCAGATAGAAGTGGCGTGGGGGTAATTATAATTGAGATTTTACTGAACAGGGTTTAAGACGATGTACCCCAGGAGTGAGTTTTAGGGCAGACAGTGTGAACAATATAGTGTTTAGGTGATAGTATTATGTAAAGTATTTTCAGTAGCATGTCCTTTCAGAAACTCTTCATTGTTTTTTTGAACATAATGTGTTAGTTTTGACTTGACACCTCAGGAAGCAGAGGGGCTAGAAGGCGGCGAAGGGAGGGTTAAGATATATATTAAATAAATAATAAAAAACAGAAAAGAGAACTGTTCAAATTCCCATCCTTGGGGGCCTGATTTCACGGTATCAACAGATGGTGTTTCTTCTAGTTTCCCACCGTGTCCTAAATGGGAAAGTTTTCAAAATACTTAGCTGAAAAAAAAATCGGAGTTTTCCATCTGAAATTCAAGTCAAATCACCAAAGAAAATAGAAACAATGTTTACAGGTGAACTTTTTTTATGTGCTTGACACATGAGGACTGTGATACGATTGTGAAAGAAAATGCTCTGCTTGTCAAATTCTCAAATGGCAATGTTCTGTCAGATTTTAGTGGGAGCACATGTCAGTGATCAGACACGCTTAGGAATTTGTATTTTTGTTTTATTTTGGTGATTCACAGTGCATGAGAAGTTGTGCTGTAAAGAAATCAGTCTAGCTTTGTTAGTACCGCTATTTTCTATTTTATTTCCCTATAGTACACTTTAAAAAAATTTCTAAATAAAACACTAAATAACAGCTTCCTGATTACCTACAGATATGGTTGTCATGCATTGGAACTCATTCATCGTATCTCTCCCTGCATTCTTCCCTGTAGATGCTGTATGGCAAGGAATGCCTTCTATCTCCTCATATATGTTTACCACCTAGTACAGTGCCTAGCATATAATAGATGCTCAAGGAATATCTGTTGAATTGACTTGAACAAGGCAGGGTATTCCTTGATGGATATTTAGTCAGGCATGTGGTCCTAATAATGAAATATTCACACTTCACGCACACGCACATGCATACTCACACATGGAGCTCATATTTTAATCACAGGTTGGAGTTTACACAATAGTTTAAGGTGTATTATCAGCTTTTATGTCCATAAACATCTGTGAAAGAATGCAGAGAAGATGGCTAACAGTTGGAGAAATTTCCCACGAAGCTGCCCACGAAATTTCTATTTCTTCATCTGTAACATAAAGTAGTTGCTGAAAAGTGACTATCTACACAGGACCCCCTTCGCTCTCATTTGGCTGGGACTATTTTTCAATAGTTACCCTGACGAAATAAAAACAGCTATTTCTACTCTAGTATGTTACAGAAGGTGAAATGTGGAAAAGTTAAAGGACTTAATTAAAGTCAATTCATGAAAAACCCGTTTCCAACCCAGGTCTTTTCAATACAAAGGCTGTGCTCCTTTGAATAGTCTATGCTGCCTCCCAGCTAAACAGCTAACTGGTGTTGGCTAGGCAGGGTTACTGGTAGAGGAGCCCCTTCTTTCTGACGTCTTGAACTTAGTATCTTGCATTCATGAAGTTGATTTGACAACTCAACATGAGAATGGTAATTTTAATAATGATAATAATAAAGGGGCGCCTGGGTGGCTCAGTCAGTTAAGTGTCTGACTTTGGCTCAGGTCATGATCTCACAGTTTGTGGGTCTGAGCCCCGTGTCAGGCTCTGTGCTGACAGCTCAGAGCCTGGAGCCTGCTTGGGATTCTGTGGCTCCCTCTCTCTCTGCCCCTCCCCCACTTGAGCGCGCATGCGTGAGCATGCTCTCTCTCTCTCTCTCTCTCTCTCTCTCTCTCTCAAAAATAAGTAAATAAACATTAAAAAATAATAATACCATCATGTATTTTTAGTGGTTTATAGTCGATCAGGTGTTTTCTTATATTTAAGCTTCATAATAACTATACATGGTATATAGAAGATTTTTCCTATCTCTGTGTTATATGTAATCAAATGAATCTTAACTAAATATTTTTGTTGCAAATTTTATTATTCAGTTTAGGAGAATGACGACTCCAGCAAGAAGGTCCTTACGAGGGAAAGGAAGAAGTAAAGAGAGAGTCTCAGTAGAATACCTGACATCATTGAGTGTTTGAGGCAACATTTGAGGATATAGCCAGCAAAGTGAAAAATAATTAAAACTTTAGGGAAAAAGAAAATACTGTGAAAGAAAGAAAATGGAATAAGAATTACCCTACTTGGCTCTCTAGAGCAAAATATTTACCTAGCCATAATCGTGTATGTACTATTTATTCATTCAACTAGATATAGTGATAAAACCAAATAGGGCCTGTGAGATAGAAAGGTGAGGCTGAGTTGTAAGAAGTCTAAATCTTCCCAGCAGGAACTCTGTGGATAATGTTGGAAATCAAACAATCAGAAAACATCAGTCTGTGCATGTTGCTTGTATGAAGAGAAACAGCTGCCAGAGGAAACCAGTGGGAAGGGTTAAACCTTGTTGCCTCTGACGTGGTGCAACTTATGAGTGGGAAGCAGGGTTTAGATTCTCAGTATACATCTCTGTAATACTGGAAGTTTTAATCACGCATATATATCACTTGAATTAGAAATAACATTTATTTTAAGTGATTTAAGAAATGAGAAATACTTAATACTAGTCAGAATGATACATATTTATAGATCTGGCATCCACTTCTTCTCCCAGGAGGACAGGTGGTACAGTTGGCTTCGATCCCATGGCTGGGGCTAGAAGTGGTGAAAGCACTTCTTATACAGAAATGCAGACATATAGGGACTAGGCTGTAGGGAGGCATGAAGAGATGCTGAGAGAACATTCAGCAGTGACTTTCACAGTCTAAGCAACAGAGCTTAAGCCTCGACTAAACAATAGAATCAGTGAGCATGGGAAGGACTCTAGTTTCAAAGGCAGAAACAACAGACTTGTAGATGGACTGGATATTGACTCTGAGAAAAAGAGGGGAATCAACAAGGACTTTACAGTTTGGATCTGTACAACATAAATAATTTAATTGCCATTTATGGAGAAGACTGTATGAGGAACATATCTGGGGGATTAAAACCAGCGGTTCTGCATTGGACATGAGAAACGTGCTGGACCTACCAAACATCTCAGCGGAAATGTCAAGTAAGTCTTCAGACATAGGAGTCTGGAATTTGGGAATAGTTCTAAGATAGAGATACAGACTGGAGAGTCAGTGTATAGATGGTATTTAAAGCCATGAATGAATGAGGTCACCTAAGGAGTGAGCATAGAGAGTAAAGATATACTGTCTGAGGGTGGAGTCTTAGTCAGTCTGAAGTTTAGAGGTAGGGATGGTGAGAAGGATCTAGCACAGGAGACAAAGTAATGGCTTAGTGGTACATGGGACATAACAGAAAAAAGGGCCCCAGTTTCTGAGGACTACAGGCAATTTAGCCCTCCGTGGATAGACAGATTTCAGACTGCCTCCCAAGAAAAAGAGTGCCAATTTATCCTAGTTTCTAATTTTTAAAAAGTGTGCTATACTATATATATATCTCTTGTAGAAATAAGGACTTGTAATATTTTCTAATAATGTAAAGTAGACAAAGTGTAACTTATATGTGTATCTTTACGCCTTTGTTCTCTGTTATTTTACAAGAATAAAAGGAAAACAAAACAGGTTTCAAGAAACATTAATATATTACGCACACCATTACTTGACTGTCAGGCTACTTTCTTTGAATTTTGTTAACTTATATCTTCTACGTTAGCTCAAGTTTAAATATTCTTTTTGTCACTTAATTATTCGCCACTCAGCGCTTTGCAAACGACTTCAGCGTATTTTGTTAGCAATAACTGCCTTTGGCTCCTTTGCCAAGTAGTTGATATCCAGATGCTCGTAAGCACAATGATGTGTTGGCATAAACTAATTATCTGCCATGTGCAACTATTTATATATCCTCACTACATTGGTAAGATATGAAAGCGATTTACAATTCACTTTAAATAGCCACATGCACCTGCAGGCAGTTCAATAATACAGAAATGAATGGTAAAGATAGGTTAGGCGTCTTTGTTCTTTATGGCTTTAAGAGTTCAAACGATTATGAACAAAACATTTCCTTTCACTTTGCAGCATTGCAAACACTGTGACAACTTTCTTTGTAAATTCTTGAATTAATTCTGGAGTGTTGTTCTTTGGAAGCAAAGAAACCAGAGTACTACCTCTCATAAAATTCAGGCAGATGAGTTTGTTACACTATTATTATTTTTTAATTTGGGAGAAGTGGGAAAAAATGTGAGATTGGTGATTTGATGGTCAAACTGAGAAAAGTAAGTGGAAGAACATGGCTTCTGAATTCACTTCATAGGACTGAGTTTGAATCCTGTGGCTGTATGGCCAGCATACCTCTGAGGCATTGTAGGCATGGTACTTGGACCCATGCTTTTTTTAATTTTTTTTTTTATTTTTAGTGATTCACAAAATATTTTGATTTTAGTTTCGGAGGAGGGGAAGGAAAAAAAAAAAAAAGAGGTTAGAGTGGGAGAGAGCCAAAGCATAAGAGAATGTTAAAAACTGAGAACAAACTGAGGGTTGATGGGGGGTGGGAGGGAGGGGAGGGTGGGGGATGGGTATTGAGGAGGGCACCTTTTGGGATGAGCACTGGGTGTTGTATGGAAACCAATTTGACAATAAATTTCATATATATAAAAAAAAATAAATGTTAATCGTGAATTCGTAAACAAAAAAAATAAAAAAAATAAACACTATTTTATAAGATATCAAAAAAAATATTTTTAATGTTTATTTATTTTTGAGAGACAGAGAGAGGCAGAGCACAAACAGGGGAGGGGCAGAGAGAGAGAGGGAGACACAGAATCCGAGGCAGGCTCCAGGCTTTGAGCTGTCAGCACAGAGCCCGATGCAAGGCTCAAACCCACAAATTGTGAGATCATGACCTGAGCCAAAGTCGAATGCTTAACAGACTGAGTCACCCAGGCATCCCGATTTTAGTTTTTCTTAAAAACAGAAATAAAAGCAGACCTAGCCTGGATAATAAGTCTTTATACTTAGGCAATTAACAAAATATTGCTTTTATTTTATATCTATCTATCTATCTATCTATCTATCTATCTATCTATCATTTATTTACAGAGGAAGGGGTCCACAAAGGTAAAACAGCCTGGGGCTTATGAAGTTATAATATGTATCTGAGTGGCTCTATCACCATGAATGAATAGCTTAACCAGGTTGAACCTTATTCTCCTAATCTTTAAGGCAGAGCTAACATCTGAGAGGGCTATTACAAGAAACTGGTGAGATGCTATATATAAAGTTCTTCATATAGTGTCATTCACAGTGTTGATGCTCAGTTAAGTGTGAAATAGTATTGTTTTAGTAAAAACGGGGCATTTGCCTCCATAGTAAAATGGCTAAAGAGCTCCATTTCTCTGTCTCCATTTCTTCCTTTTAACACTACATTGCTGCTGGATGAAGCTGATTGAGAGGGTAAGTAAACTCAATTAGAAGAGTTCTTTATAAAGATAACTGATGGCATTAAACTGAAATGTCTTGTGCTACACAATCAGGTTCCTTAGCTTATACGAAGCCCATGTACTTTATGAACTGTGTGTCAATTTACATTAATTTTTTATTTTGATGATTGATAAATGAGTGAAATACTAAATTTTTGACCAAATTCCTAAAAAAGTGACTACAGACAATTTTAATTTGAAAAAGGATTGTGTATAAACCTTACATCTACCATATGAAGTATGCTAGAATTCTTGTGAAAAGGAATTGAAGAAAATAAAATCATAGTATATCTTTCCTTCCCTGGCAGCCAGAGTTTTGGCCAAATAGAAAAAAACTGAAACATTCCTAATTTTATTTGCTGCTTTTTTGATAAAAAAGATGATGGAAAGTGAAGGGAAAGAGTGACCTGAACATTAATCTTCTCCAAATAGACTCTGATATAAATGTCAATCTGCACATGGGGACAATGTAGACCTTCTCAAGGTCAGATGGTTTAAGACTCTGTGTAGTTTTCTGTTCCTGCAATTTCTGTTCCTGTTTCTAACCTTCCCAATTCTGGTTACTAACTCATTAATCATGCCCTCCCCCAAGTAGAGAATCTAATACTAATAGTATCAAATGGTTTCTTGGCCAGCAGCTTAGACTTACTAACTTTTTATCGTTTTCTTGAGCTCTGATTTGTGGCTATAAATCTGTTATCTTTCGATTTCAATCCTACTCATGCTAGCATGTGCCATGGTGAGGCTTCTTTGGGGAAAGATACTAAGACTTAAAATATCTTTGGCTCTGACTTACGTACCAACCACCATGTTCAAGAGTTGCTTTCCATATTATCTGCAAGTGTTCTAGAAATAAAACACCTTTTCTGCCCCAAACTCTCCTACTTATGTTGTAAGTTTCTTTCCCCAGGGAAGCCCTGTCCAAATTTAAGAGCCTCGGCTCAGATGTGAGTAAGCCTTCCCTTTCTGTACCCACTCCAGCCAACTTGTGTCACTATTGCTACCTTTAGCCCTATGCCAACTATAAAGCCCTGGCAACATTTTCTTAAACACCAGCTGCTCACTCCTTGTTTTCTCATTTTCAAACTCTACAGTTCCTTTGAACAGTTCCAAATTACTCAAGTGTGCCAAAACCAATTCAGTCCTTCAGTGAATGTCAGGTTTTCTAGGTAAACATCAGTAACCACCTCTGGTTAGAGGCAATCCCCACCCTGCAACCTCTCTGGCAGATGTTAGTCACAGTGAAAACAAATCTTAGGCCAAAATCTGCCTGCCCTATAAAAGACATTCATTAACAAGCAGACATAATCACAGAACTTTTTAAGCTTAATTAAGAAAGGTTTGTTCTTTTGCCCCCTCAGGTTCACAGATGAGCATCGTCCATGAAAAACACTCACTCTGAGTAAGGCACAAGAGGTTCTAATGGCAGGATATGCAGGCTTTGTAACTGGAACCAGTGGCAAAACATCTCTGGGTAAAACATCCTAAAGACGGAGTGTTGCACTCTGGGTGTTGATTGTTATTGAGCTCAGTTTTCTCATACTTTATTCATGCAAGGATCTTAAATTCCTCTTTACTTTTCATATATACCAAATCCCATTACTATTACCAACAAAAGGTTATTTCCTATAGGTCTCATGTAAATTAATTAACCCAAAGGGGTTGATTGATAGTGAGACATTTCTTAGGCTAATTAACTCTCTCTAGAGTGTTAGTTAAGTTTAATTTGTCCATACACATATGTCATACTACTTATACTGAAATATTTAAAGTTAATCACACCCAGAAAATAAAGCGAACAAACTAGCTGGTGAGAGGATTCCTCAGTAATGTCCTCCATGACTTAATAAATAAAGTCAATGGAATTTGAGGTTATTCAGCTTTATAGATTAGACATACTGCTAGATAGAAGAGGTTAGTAGAATAGGTATAGGTTTCTTGCAACACTTAAGTCTATGATTCTCTAAAGTCAGTGTTTTTCTTTATCCATTAGGCTTTGTCAGCCTTTTCTAGGATTGTGCTATTTTATGGGCCAGACCCTTTTTCACTGTTACATAAAACCCTAAGAAAAGGCAAAGGAACAGAATAAACAACAACAAAAAAAAATAGGAACAGAGCTAGGGAGACACACAGTTCAAGACTGTGATTTGAGCTCCCAGAGGACAAAAAAGAACAAAATGGTAACTGATTCTTTAAAGAGAGGGGATATTAAAGAAGGATCCAAAGCCAGAGTCAGGTGTGAAGTAATAAAGTGGGATCCTGCTTACCAGAACCAAGTATTAGTTGGGAATTAATCTCAACCGAAGAACTCTATTACTTACTACAACTATAAGGACAGATCAGAATGGAACCCCAAGTAGGTTGACTTGAGGTCTGGTCATCAAATTCTAGTTCCAGGATATTCTACATTATTTTGCTCTAGTTATTTTCTGAGCCTAGGGTGGGATCCATCCTTGGGAGCAGTTAAATGACCTACAAAAATTTTACAGGAACAAAATAGCACCTCCTTGCTTTCCCCCCAAAGTTCTGTCTATTCTTAACTTTGTCTACGTTAAGAATAGTTAGGTCATTACACTAATATTTTCATGTAGTCATTCAATGTTCCTACTGTATATTTGAAGGAAATCTCTCTCTCTATTGCTGCCTCCATGTTTTATTTAGATATCTATAACTTCCACCAAATAATGGTAGAAAAGTCAAAGCTCAAGAGTTCATATTCATCTGTAGAGAGACCAGCATACTAGAATTTGATTTTGAAAAGAATCAATTGTTTGACAATTGGCAGGAAATGATACTGAATAAAGAATTCAATCTGCTTTTGTTTAATTCAATTTAATTTTATCTCTGCTTTCAGGTACTTTGGTAAAACTTCAGTCCATGTGAATGATGGTTGTTGTTCTGTTGATTGCATTTGGTAAGTTAAATAGTAGAAATGTTTTAGGACAATTCTGTGACAAAAGAAAAACTGTGCTAAAACACCAGGAAATTCCTACATTGAGTGTAGGTAACAATGCACAGGTGACATCAACACAAGTATTTATAGAATTATCAGGTAGGAAGATGTTTATCTGTACAAAACATATTTTTCCACCTCTTCAGGCCAACTTGTTTCAGGATATGACTGATGGCTGGTATAATCATACAGAATATCAATGTTCATTTGACCTAGTCATCCATCCATATACCCATTTATCCATTTTTTCAACAAATTTTTATTGAGAACTCATTACTATGCTATACAGAAGGGGACACAGAAATAAATCATTCCACTTGGGGAGATGGGTGAACATGTTTTGCCAATGTAGTGTGATGATTTGAGCAGAGGGTGGTATGGACACAAAGGGAAGGGCATGCACCAATATGGAGGATGTATACAGACCTTTTATTTTAGTTTTTTGGTACAAAACACACATTCTTTCATCAAACTGTTTGTTGAAGAGGTGGTGACTGTTTTTTTTTCTGGTTTTAATTTAAAATAAGGCCTACCATAGTGCTTTACATTTTATAAGTTTTACACAAAAATATTTTTCAATTCTTCTTTTGAAAAACAAAAAGATAACTACTTAATTATCCAAATCATTTTTTTGATACTGATTGAACAATATTTCCATAGGAGCTAGCTAGAAGAAGCCTTTTAAATAGTAATTGTCAAAGGAAGATATAAAAGAACCATCTTGTTATGCAGTTCAATGTACAACTCTTTCACTTAGTTCACTTAGTTCAGAGGCTGGAAAATTTTTTGTCTTAAAGGATCAGATAGAAATGTTTTAGGCTTTGTGGGCACATGGATTCTATTGCAACTACTGGGTTCTGCCATTATAGCACAAAGGAGCTATTAGATAATACATAAATAAATGCGCATGGCTATGACCCAGTAAACTTTCATACACAAAAGCAGGTGGCAGAACATATTTGTGCAACAGCTATTTACTGGCTCCTGTCTTAACTAACTAGTACTATGGTAATTACTATAGTACTTATCATGCTATAAATGTGTGCATATACAGATATATAAATATTCCTTTAGTTATATATTTAAGTAGAAAACATTTCTCTGAACATACACTTGGATTTATAGGGATAAAGAACAGATGAACAGTTCATTTGACTCAAGACCTTAAGATATAGCAATAAGTGATTCGAAAGGATAGTTATCATTTGTAATAAAATTCCTAAGAAAATTAGTCTCTTAGCAGATAAGGAGAATTTTTATAAAATAAGAATATGTAAGTGATAAAAGGCATCTTATAGTTCATCCACTGCAACTCCTTCATGACAAAGATCTTATAGAATAATTGTTGATTTTGCATCCACATGGTTCAGCTATAGGGCAGCTAATTAGTCCTATATCCCAGCTAAATAAGAATGCATCATCCCATTCTAGGCAGAGAATACTAAGCCAAGGTTTATTGGAATTCTCTATCCTTGAACACTGGAAAATACATGTATATGGTCTTATCCTTTGAAGTTGAGAATCCATTGACCTCTATAATTACCAAACACCACTGGATAAGCAGAAACAGCCTTCCATGTTGTGAACCAATACATTGTTAACTTTCTTATCATTTTCTTTTGCTGGTCTACCTAGATCAAACTACTTTCCAGCACCTTGCTATCAATAACATGTACTTTCTTCTCATTTCTCATGACATGTCTTCAGCCATTAATTCTCCATAGGCTCTATGAATGTGGCAACAATCCAAGTGACTGAACTGCAGTATTTATTTTCAGGGATATGAAAAATTTTTAAATGTTTTTATTTATTTTTGAGGAGAAAGAGAGAGAGAGAGAGAGAGAGAAAGAGAGAGAGAGAGAGAGGGACAGCATGAGCGGGGGAGGAGCAGAGAGAGAGGGAGACACAGAATTCAAAGCAGGCTCCAGGCTCTGAGTCAGCACAGAGCCTCATGCAGGGCTCGAACTACTGAACTGTGAGATCATGACCTGAGCCGAAGTCGGACGCTTAACCGACTGAACCACCCAGGCACCCCTGAAATGTTTTAAAAGTAACATTACACATTTAAGCCTATGTGTGCTATACATTCATTTATTCCTTCATTTTTTTTTCACAACAGCTATTTATTGAGTGCTTACTCTAAGTCAGGCAGTGCACTAATTGCAGGGGATACAATGTTAAGTAAAAATAAGCATGGTCTCTGAACTCCTGTAACATATAGCATAGTTGGTTAACAGATGTTAATAATCACACACAATGATAAACAGAGACATGAAAGACAGAGACAAATCCCCAACAGAAAGTACATATAATAAAAGAATCTAATGGAGACTGGTGGGTAGAGGATATGTCAGGGAGACTTCTTGAGTAAGTGCTTCCTAATTTTTTATATGAAGGATGAACAGGTGTGTAGATGGGCCAGGAGCTTTCCAGCAGAGAGAACTTGTGCTACAATGCCTTATGGCAGGAGAAGAAATGACAGTAGGAAGCCAAGTACATTCCAGGAACTGAAAGGCTGGTGTTTATGGAGCAAAGAAAACAACGGTTCAAGGCCAGGCAGGAGTCAAGGCATCCAGGACAAAGGCCATGATAAGGATCTTCATCTTGACCTTACAAGAAATAGGAAATACCTGAAGGATTTTAAGTTTTGCAGTGATATGAACAGGTCTCTATTTTGGAAAGATCACTCAGACCACTGCATGGAGGCCAGCCTGGAACATCAACATGAATAAGGGGAGAACAGGAGCTACAGTGAACATTTATGAACTCTTTGACACATACTTGCAGTAATTTATTAATTTATTCAATTATTTATCCATTCATTTATTCTTCTACTAACACTTACTGAACCCCTACAATATGAGAAGCGTGGTAAGGGATAGAAAAAAAAGAGAGACAAATCATAGTCCCATCTCTAGTCCCTCAAGAGCTTATTAAAAACTTATATAGTTTTCTTCTCACAATGTGAATGTTAAATTGTTATAGTGGTTTGTATTTGAATGATGTTGATGGACTATCTAAAAGCAGTTTGAACCTAGAAATTTTTGGTCCAGTGAGTTGTGTAATGACAATAGCATAATTCGTATTAAAATCCATGACTAACTAGCCTTTCCTACCTTGTTGAAAAAATCTCTGAAAATGGCTTTGAAATTTGCGCACTCTATATTTAGGTCAGAGTCAATTTCTTTTGTTTTTCTTTATGAAATAGAGATAGGGAAATATATTCCTAACATGAATTTCTATTCAGAACCAGTCTTTTTACCCATCTCTCTTCAACTTGAACATCTAGCACTTGCTGGGCCAGTTAGATGTCTTTTTTCACCCCTTCTCTTTTTATCAATTTTCATTCCATTTATAGGACCTGTTGGATGTTTGGCAATGTGAGTTCCTGTTGGAATTTAATGAATACCACCACCCCTTTCTCCTGCCACCACCCCTCTCCCTTCAAAGTCCCACTGCCACCACTTTCAATGTCTGGCCACCATGGGGATAATGAACTATTTTGAACTATTTGTCAAAAATAACCTCAGACTTTGTCTCAATCCCTCTGAGTGCTTAGATACAGAAAGACAGCAAAGGACCATTAAGAGATGGAAACAAATCACAGATATTACCAAAGATCAATTGGTTCAGACTTAAGCAAGTGACCATTTATATGCTGTGATTTCAAGATCTTTAAGAAAGTCTCCTCTGCCTGAAAATATTTTATGTGCCACTCCATCATTCCATAGTTGGTATTTTAAAAAGATACATAGGGGCACCTAAGTTGCTCAGTTGGTTAAGCATCCAACTCATGGTTTAGAATCAGGTCATGATCTCATGGTTCGTGGGATCAAGCCCCACATCAGGCTCTGCACTGACAGCATGAAGTCTGCTTGGGATTCTCTCTCTCTCTCTCTCTCTCTCTCTCTCTCTGCTCTTCCCCTGCTTGCTCTCTCTCTCTCAAAATAAATAAATGGACAATTCAAAAAGAAGTAAAAAGACACACAATGAAATTTCCTTTTCATCTTTCAAAAGTCAGACCAAGTTATTTTGTGATTATATATCACCCCAAATTTTAGAGACTTAAAACAAATGTTTATTTGTAGTTCACGCTATAATCCAATGCAGGTAAGCTAGGCCTCTGATCTTTGTTGTCCTCATTCAAGGTCCCACTGAGTGACCAACATATAGAGTTCTCACTGGCCACAAGCAGACAGTAGGGCAAGAGGCAGCACGGTGAATCTGACACTGGCTCATTCAGCCTCCATCTAGAAATGCCCCATGTCTCTTGCTTTTCATTGATTAGAGAAGCAAGTTCCATTGCCACCTGTAATTTCAAGGAGAGTGAAGTAATTCAATCTGTTCATACACCTAGGCTGCAAAATGGCACTGTTTGCTGGCTGGCACTAATGTCTGTCGTAAGTCTCTTTGAAAATATCTCTCTTCAAAAGGAAATCATTTTAAGTATTAATTTGTTATCTCCTAACTCATAATGCCGAGTTCCTTTATTTCTTGCTTCCAAATGAGTAGCATAAGGATACAGATACCGAGAAGTTACACATACACAAAAAGGAAGAGCAGCTTGTAACCATATTTTAATCGAGGGTATGACTAGGACGATAGCAGGAAGCTTCTATGTTGATTACTGACTATGGCTCTCTGCATATTACAGATATGGATCTCTTTTAAACTGAAGATTCAACATATAGCAATTTCTTTGTTGCAGGCAAACCAGGAGCCAATTCAAAAGAGAAAGTCACCTGACTTTTCTATTCAATTCATACAGCAAATCAATAAAATACACTTGAGCAGATTTGATACATGACTTACACAGAGACCTACACACCAAAACACAGACAGGGATGCCCATGCCTTGGCAGGGCCGGCATTCACATTTCTATGCCTAAAGAGACACCTCCTTATCCATATCTATTCTTCTAACACACCTTCTTCCATATGCCAAAAGACAAGTGTACACGCAAATGCAGACGTATGCTGTGCATGAATCTTACTGAGAAACGGAGAGGAAAGGGAACGATAGAGAACTAATAAAAGAGGGACGTGCAGGCCAAGCTGGAATGAAAAGGAGGGCATGGTATACTAAAAAGAGGATGAGGAAAAAAGCGCAGGGAAAAAAAAGAGAGAGAGAGAATGAGGGAAATAATGCATTCATGAGAAAATAAAAGACACCATAAGAGAATGTGGGGAGATGAGGGTTTTGACTGACTGCTCTGCAAAGGTGGGCACGTGAATATCACTGGGAAAGAGCGGACGGGAACAGATGGAAAAAGATGAGTCAGAAGATTCAATAAATTTAATAGCATCTCATCTCATCTACTACATGTCGAGGCAGTGAACTAACAGCTTTCAAATACTTCAGTAACATCAGCAAACACTGTGTAGTATTGTCTATGATCCAGATGCTGTCCTGTGCACAAATATTAACTTGCAGAGTATTCACAAAGATCATGTGAGGTGGACTCACGATTACTCTTACTCTACAGGTAAGAAAACTAAGGCGCAGCAAAGTGAAGGAATTCATCCAAGGTTGCATGGTGGGTAAGTAGTAGAACTAGGATGTGAACTAGGATGTGAACCTCACACCAGAATCAGAATTCTTAACGATAACTGCTTTTTGTACTGCATCTCATTTCCTTGGAAGAAAGGACCATGGTTCTCATGTCCATATGAAGGCACCGATGCTCACGTAGGCACTTATTTATTCATTTGGTTGTTCACTCATTCATTGATTCCTCAAGAATCTCTTGAGAGATGATATATGCCCAGTTCTGTGCTAGACACTTGGTAGGTAAAGATAATTGAGATGAGTTCATTGCTTTAAAAGGGCTTACAGGCTAATAGGGTAAGATAGAAAAGTTAGTAAATAAGTTCAGTGGGGTGGTCTTTAGGTTTCATGTTAAATGCCTGTACAAAGTCCAGCAGGAGTACAAAGGCTGGGATGGGCAATTTTATCTGGAAGGGTAAGAAGTAGTTTGTAGGGCTGAGGCCTGAAGTGTCACCATGCAGACAGTGGCATATTCCAGTTGAAAGGGGGAATGGGAACCAAGAGCATAGAGGCATGAAATATTTAGTTGTTGAGAGAAACATAGACATTTTCCTTTGCAGGGAGCAAAGAGGACAGAGTGATGTTGAAAAATTAATGCTGGGGTGCCTGGGGGGCTCCGTTGAGTGCCTGGCTTCAGCTCAGGTCACGATCTCGCAGTTTGTGAGTTCGAGTCCCGCACCGGGCTCTGTGCTAACAGCTCAGAGCCTGGAGCCTGCTTGGGATTCCGTGTCTCCCTCTCTCTCTCTGTCCCTCCCCTGCTTGCACTCTGTCTTTCTCTCTCAAATATAATAAACATTAAAAATTTTTTTTAAAAAAGAAAAAAATAATGGTGATTATGGAGGGTGTATGTGTATACACACGTGCACATGTCTGACAAGATGTGTGCAGAAAGAGCAGAGTTGAGGCTGGAGATATAAACAGTACACTGTTTATATGCAAAGGAGCTCACACCTTATACTTTTATCAAGAAAGGATTTTAGATGATCAAATGACACTATCAAATTGGTTTAGGAAGACTCATGTTGGCCCTATAGAAAGCCAATTAGAGAAAGCAGAGATTGGAGGAGAGAAACTAGTTAGCAAGCTACTGCTTACTTGTAATGCAGTAGTTCAAGCAAGGAAGGGGCTAAGGCTATGGAATTGGTAATAAAGGGAATGGATCAGAGACAATGGATAGATAGGAGGCATTTTCTCAGCAACAGCAAATGAGTGGTGGTGGTGGTGGCTGTGTGTGTGTGTGTGTGTGTGTGTGTGTGTGTGTGTGTGTGTGTCTGTTGACAAAAAAGAGTCTAGAATGACTCTCAGTTTTCAGGATTTTGGTGGCAGGATGGTGCTAAGATAGAGAACACCAGTGGAGATTCTTTTTGAGAAAAAAAAATGTCTATTGGTGATGCATAGTGAGCTTTTAGAGATAGAGAGCTTTGAGACTTTTCAGTAGATATTATAGCCGAGGCTACCCAAGGTCATGCCTCTGGTACCAAGACTCCCAATTTGTATTCTAAAGTGCTTAACTCTACAAAGAAATCAGCAATTATTTATTGTGCATCTATGAGCAAGTCCCTTTGGCAAATACAAAGAGGTTTGTAGCAAGGAGAAATGATCTCCATATTATTATTTAAAATCACTTGATATCCATAATTAATTTGCCACGGCATTATTCACTTTTTCTTAGAAGTAATTGGTTTCTATTTTCTCTTTCATGTCTTTTTAACTGACCACTAAATACTCATAGCCTGATTATATTTTTAATTTATTTCTTTGTAATTCATATACTCTCTCTTCCTCTCAAGATGGAATACTTTTGATGCTGAAAATAATGATATTGAAATAATCCTTCATTTGGGACCAATCTTAGCCCACTTGAAATGTATGTAAATGGGCTCAAATAGGGTCCTGGATTCCTTCTATCCTCTGATTTTGTTGTTTTTGTTATTAGCTTCTTCTGCATAATTTTGGCTGATGAGGTATTATTCAGAAAATATCCATATCATACAGGGGCCCTTGGTTGGCTCAGTCAGTTGAGCTTCTGACTTTGGCTCAGGTCATGAACTTGTGGTTTGTCACTTTGAGACCAGTTCTATGCTGACAGCTCTGAGCCTGGAGCCTACTTTGGGTTGTGTCTCCCTCTCTCTCTGTTCTTCCCCCTCTCACACTCTGTCTCTCTCTCTCAAAAATAAAGATTAAAAAACTAAAAGAAAAGAAAAGAAAAGAAAAGAAAAGAAAAGAAAAGAAAAGAAAAGAAAAGAAAAGAAAATATCCATATAAAACGGGAATTGTTTTCATTCTGGACATGAACTTTCCCAGTCCTGGGAGTTCTTAAGTGTCCTAGAAAATGCTTACTTATGTTCTTAGTAATCATCCATTTATTAATTATTATATGGGAACAACTAAATTTGTAAATCATTAATTAAATATAAAGCTTCCAGTCTCGCATTCTTTTTCTTAAGCTGCATGTTACTCCTTAGTGAAGATACTGTGAGTTTTTAGAGTATATGTAGAAGCCTTGGTCTTATGTTACTTCATGCTTTTCAATTTGCTGTAAGCTCTCTGAGGGTAGAGACCATGCCTTAATCATTATTATATCCAGGGTGGTACAGAATAGAGTGTCTGGTAAATTGCAGATACTCAGCAAGAATTGTTGAATGAATATTTGGCTATTATTCACAGACTTACACTGCCTTCATAACACCACCATGTTAACAGTTAAATATCTTGCCCAAAGCTTCAATGGTATGGTAGTTAAGCATGGAGACTATGGAGCCCTATTACTGGACTCTACCAGGAGGAGACTTTCAGCCAGATTAAGCTTTCTGTGCCTCAATTTTTCATCAGTGAAATGGGAATAATAAAAACCTAATCCTTACTTGTTAAGATTAAATAAGTAAATACACGCAAAATATTTGGAATGGGATCTATTTATTACACAAGTGAAGATATTTTAAGTTTATTTTTATTATTCATTACTGTAATTTTATAAAACATGCCTCAGAGGGAAAAGCTGCCAATCACATAGCTTCATGAAAGGCACAGTAAATTTTTGTTTTGCGTTACTGGAATGTTATCTTTGTTTTAGGAAGTAGTTGAATAACTTGAGAATAAATTTTATCTATAATTTCACAAAATGAAGGTAAAAGGATTTCCTTACAAATTACTCTTTATAAGTGTTTGATGTAAATAGTTTTCAAAGTCTCAGAAACCACCAGGATGTCCTGAATGCATTATAGACTTGATTTGCAACTTAGGTAAGGATCTGCAAACTTACTTTATTAACAGAGTTACTCTGTTTGAAGAAGGTGATATGCATACTATATCCAAGCTAGTATACATGATATATTTAGTTCGAATGAAATGTGATCTAAATGCATTGGTGTAAGAGAGTAGTTTTGGAATTATTTGTTTATAAGGCTGGTTACTCCCCCTTTCCAGCTGTTTCTTCTTTCAGAAGCTTGGAGTCTAGTGCACACATTAGAACCGTTCATCTAAATTCAACTTACAGGGAAAAAATGGAGCTTGACCAAACCACAGTTTTGACCTAAGAATTACCAAATTGGTATTCGCTCTAGCTTTTGTTTGTTTGTCTGCTTGTTTTGTTTTTAATGATAATGTGGCCAATATATGAGAGCAGACTAGTACTCCAAGCAAACTTTGAAATTAGTAAAGCATTCTGGGGAAAAGTACAGGATAGTATTTAATTCTGTGAAAACAGGAAAATTTATGCTTTAGTTCTTAATTTTTCACAAATTTATATTCTCATTCAAATGGATGACACAGATGGGAAGGTGTAGTTAAAGTGTACATAAATTTATTAGAATACATGCTTAGAATAGAATAAATTCATTGTGGAATACATGCTTATATTTTAAAATCTGTAAATATAGTGAGAGGCTATTCTTGCTGAATTCTGGTACTTCTTTTCAAAGTATGTAAAAATCACCCTGATTAAGTTATGTTAGTGAGACTAAATGCATTTTGTAGAAATGCATTATATAAATGCTATTCTCATTAAAATGCTTATGCCTATTTTTATGAGTTTAGATACCTATCTTCCTACAGATAAATATCTGTATATCTGTATGCATGTATTTGTGTATATTACATATATGTGTGTGTGCATTATATATAATATACACATATTACCTTATGGAACTTAAAGATTTATGAGGTCGCCTAGGGTATAGAGAGTGGTAGTTCCCTGGAACAGTAGTGCAAAGTCTATATAGCTGGGCCCTAAAAGGGAAAACTCTACAAAATGTCTGTTCAAGAGCACAAACGGTTTTATAATGAATTTTAAAACTGTACAATATTGTAAGATATCAGGAAAGAAAAATCAAACAAAACCAAGATCTCGCTAATTCCTTGCCTTTCTTTTATTCTTGTTCCTCATATGGAAATCCTCTTTCAGATTTGGGAGTTAAAGATGAGGAATATCTAAGAAGTGACCCATACCTCCCAATCTAATCTGTAGGAGGGCAATTCAAACAAATTCAAACAGGAGGTTTTGCACTGCCCTAGCCTGGGCAGGAACAAATTTAGATTTACTGGCAACCAATTAGCTGTCAATTCTTCTACAGGATTGGTTGCCTTAAGACATGCTCCAGAAGGAGTGGGTAGGAAGAGCTTAGTCACGACCTACCCAGGCTGGCTCTCAAATCACAGTTCACTGTGCTCCATCACAGAGAGGAGAAAAAAATCAGACTGGATTTATTAGATATTTGTGGGACAATCCTAGAAGATATTCAGCTGGACTAGCAACACAGTGAAATACCAGTAAAGATACAGCAGTAAAAGTAGAGGTCCACTGCCTGCAATCAGCTTTTCTGATTTTCATGTCCTTTAAGGTGCTTTGAAGTTTAAATCACAGCTACCCAACTTCAGTAAAATTGCAAAACATTTTGTGGGGAAGAACTAAAAATTATGGTTTATTTTGTATTTTAATTTTTAAAATATTTATTTATTTTTGAAAGAGAGAGAGAGAGAGAGAGAGAGAGAGTGCCAGAGGGGTAGGGGCAGACAGAGAGGGAGACACAGAATCCCAAGCAGGCTCCAGGCTCTGAGCTGTCAGCACAGAGCCTGGGCTGGAACCCATGAACCACGAGATCACAACCTGGGCCGAAGTCAGATGCTTAACCGACTGAGCCACCTAGGCGTCCCTAAAAATTACGGTTTATAATGAAATTTTGGAATCTAGTTTTTACTGAGTCTGTCTCAAGTAAGTGCATACTCAAATCTATAGCCAGTTCTAACATACAGTTAAAAAAGTAAACAAATGGTGAAAATCATCCCAAATAGCACGAACTTTGTCAAGTTCCATGTAAATGGGTCATATGGCAATGAGATTACAAATTTATTAAGGGCGCTAAAGGGAAAGCCTAATTTTTTAGGACAAATCATTCAAATAGATACAGATTTTGAGACAAAACAAACCTAAATACTGTAACTCAGCATTATAATCCGGGGTTGGGGGGGAATACTACAGTGGTAAATATGAAAATAATCTACGAAGATGTTTATAAAAATTGTGACATTGATAAAAGAGAAGTTTTGTTGGAGCATAGCAATTAAGGTCAGGAAGAAACCACAAGTTGTTCAACTTCCATTATCAAAATATAAACAATTTAGTAGTAATGTAAATGGCAGAGTGATAGAGATCTTAATGAAGACTGACTTATAGAAATGGAAAATGGGAAAATACAGCAGGAAGTAAAGTGTTCACACCAAGTAGATGTTTAGATTCCCTAGTTGCAAGGTTTTAAATGGCAAGCTTTTTATCTTTGTGAATTTCAATTAGATTCTGCAACGGGCAAGTCAGGAAGGGAATATTAATGATGGAGGAAAAAGCTGGGTGGTGTTCCATTCTTCACAGAGCCAGCTACATAAGAGAGCAAATGTTTGTTTAGGCAGTAGCATATTCAATGCTCATTCAGAAAGTGGTGATTAATAGGTTAAAGAGAACAGCTTGAAATATTTACAAGGTAAAGGTTTTACTCTCCTCACATATCTTCAAGGCAAAGCTAAAATTGACTGTAGATTAGCAGTGCCCGTTGTTATGAAAACTGCACCATCTAGGAAAAACGTCTGAATTTCTGGTTCATAACTAACGAAATTGAAGTGTTTGGCACATATTGACTCCAAATGTAATATGAGAAAAACGTATCAGCATACTTCTCTTTTCTCCCCTTTTAAAGTGTCTAACGTTTATAACAACTTCTTGAAGAGATAAACACCCGCTCTGTTTTGCCTTAGTAAGATACAAGCATAACATTGTTATGTGCAGTACAAAAAGGAAAATGTCTTTCTCTCTCTCTCTCTCTTTTTTTTTTTTTTTTTTTGGTTTTTGGTTCAAGTTGCACGTTTGGATTTTATCGCCTCAGATAAAACAGAAGAGAAAGGAGACAGATCAAACACAACGCTCAAAGTGCACTGTAGGACTGGAATTACAACAGGTCCCTCCACCACCAAAAAGCCCTACAGGGGGAAAAACTCAAACCCCACTACACTACATCTCCTTCCCGCCCCCTTACCCCTCCCCCCCCCCCAAGAATTGCAGACGTAGTAGAAGCACAACAGGTACCTTTTTGCTTGGGGTGGTGGTGGTGCGGGGTTGCAGAATGTAAACTTTTTTAGAGCTGTGGATTGAATTTGATGACCACGAAGGGAGGACGCCTGTGAATAGACGTTGGGGAAAAGAATGGTTGAGAGTGAGCGGGAGGTTTCCCCAGGTGCATAATCTGCAGACGGACTTTCCCGACCGGCTGGAGGGAGGTCTCCAGCCCTCAGGGCTTTGTAGGGAAACTGGTCCTGACTGCAGGAGTGTGAAGGAATGAGTGGTGTATCAAGACGGCTCAGGAAATCAAAGAAACTTCCTGCTGTCTGATTCCACGCAACGTGCGTTGAACTTGCTCCTGCGTGGATGCGCTGATGACTAAGTACAGGCTGATTAGAGTCCCCTCGCCCTCCAGCGGGAGTGGTATCTCTTTACCTCTCCTCAGCAGCCACGTCGCTCCAGAGCCAGGGGATGTTGAGGGGCGGGCGGCAGGGCGAGGCCCCGGGGATCTAGGGCCGCGCAGACACGTTGCGTTCCCGACTCTGCACCAACACCCACCGGCAGCCCCCCCCCCCAGGAACCCCGGGGCCTCGGGGGGAGCCCCAGCGGGCTGCCGCCGGGAGCAGTCCCGGGTGGAGCGTGGGCTCCGTTCCTCCGGCGCGGCGTGGGCGCGGGCAGCAGCGCTCGGGGCGCACCGGGGAGCTCGCCGCCGCCCCGGGCTGTGCCTCTGCAGGTGCCCGGCGGGCGACGGGGCGGTTACCTTGGACTGGGGCGGGGGTGTGTGGGGGGGGGGGGGTCCCTGCGTTCCCGGGAACCTCGCTAGCCCTCCTCCCGGGCCTGGCTCCTCCTCCTCCAGGCGTGGGGCTCGTGCCCGCCACTGCCGGCGCGCACCGCGCCTGGGCTCGCGTTCCCCCCCCCCCCCCGCCCGCTCCTGCCAACGCTTCCCCTCCTCCTCTTCCTCCTCCTCCGCCCATCACCGCCACTACGGACGCCTTCGCCTCCATCTACTCCCCGCGCCGCGGCCGTCGCTCTCCGCGCTCGCTCCGGCTTCCACCAGCCCATCGCTGCCCGCTCGCTCGGCTGCTGCAGTCGCTCTCTCTTCTCTCTCTCTCACTCGCGCTCTCTGTCGCTCTCCCTCAAGTTTCCCGTCTCCTCAGATCAGGGCAAAGGGAGGAAAACACCCGATTCTGCCTGCTGTCTCAGGTAAGGTCGCGCACGTTGGCCCCAGCAGGGACCCCTTGGCGCCTGCCTTTGCCTCGCGTGCCTGCCTCGTCTCCCCCACCCCACTCTCCGATGCTCCCTGCAACCCGAGGCGGTTCAGCTCGCCTCCTCCTCCCCAACACGTTTAAAACATAATTTCGATACTCATCACCAGAAGCGCATCTGCAACTACAATAAGATCCTAGACGCCGGCCCGCCCGCCCGGCAGGCAGCGCGTTAGCCTGGCTCTTTTATAGTCTGCAACTTTGCACACTGTGATTGCCGCTGCCTGCCTGCCGGTGCTGGATCCGGGAGCCTCACGCTCCTGCTCCGATTGTGGTCTCGGCTCCGGAACAGCTGTCCAACGCGTCGTTTCGCAGCAGTTGAGCCGAACCCGGCTGCCTCCGAGACGTGGTCTCGGGCAACTGTGCACGGGCGGGGAGGGAGCTTCTTTTATTTTATTTTCTATTATTTTAGAGGGAGCGAAGAAGTGAAGACGCGAGGGCTGCAGTTCCCTGTAACGAAAAGAATAATAATCGAAAAAAGTGGGCTGCCTGCCCCTTGCTTTTCCCGTTGGGGTTGCGGGGGTGGTCTTGGCTGAGGGGGCTGTGGCACGGGGGACCCATCTCTCCTCCCCCTTTTCACTCCCCACCCCCCTCCGGACCCGTTCTCTTCTCTAGCTCCTATGTCAGTCAGTTCAGGGTCCCGTGTGTTGTTGTTACGTGTGTCTGTGTGTGTGTGTGTGTGTGTGTGTGTGTGTGTGTGTGCGCGCAAAACAGTGTTTGCTGACGATGGGGCTGGGGGAAGTTCCTGGCAGAGCAGTCTGATTATTTGGTCATCTTACTGCCAAGATAAAAAAAAAAAGAAAGAAAGAAAGAAAGAAAGAAAAGACTCTCCCCCCACCCCCCTAACCCATTCATCACACCCCACACTGCTCCAGTGGAATAATTCAATAGCTTTAACTCCAGTTCTCACACCAATTGACATTCTTTTGGGCTTTCTGGGACTGAATGTAATTTTAAGTGTATTTTTTTTTTTCCATGGCTTTCCAAAGAGCGACAATGAAGACGAAATTAAACACCTACAACATGCATTTGCTTCTTCTTGTTTTCTTGCTGTGGGACCCAGCCAGGTGAGACATTTATTTATTGTATTTGACTTTTTAGATTCAGGGTAAAGGTGTGTTTCTTGAATGTCATCAATGCAGGGCTGGCCTTTGAGAAGCCGAAGTATTTTGAAGAATCAATTCTAATGAAGGGGAGAAAAAAAAAAAAAGCTTGTATGAAGAAATTGAACTATGAAGTGGGAGAGACTATCAAAAGTTCACTGCTTCTGGGTTTTAGTGATAAAATACGCAAGTGATCAGGAACATTTTCTTACAAAAAGAAAAGAAAATCACCAAAGAAAAGAGTATCTTTTGGATGGCATATTCTTGCAAGTTTTCAAGTGGTTAAGTTGTATGCGTTTATAATGACACCAACATTCAGTAAAGAAGCCAACAGTGTTTCTTTAAGCCAAACAGAAAAGCAGAAACTAAAATGGTTTGGTTGTTAAGTTGATTTTTTTTTCCTTCCTTTCTTCCTTCTTTCCTTCCTTCCTTCCTTCCTTCTTCTTTCCTTCCTTCCTTTTTTTCTTTTCTTTCTTCCTTCTTCTTCTTCTTTTTTTTTTTTTTTAGTGGTCTATGCTCTTTAGTCAACATAGAAAACCCAAAGGATGTGTGAGTCTTTAACCTCTAGGTAGAGGTAGTATACAACTTCACAATTACAAACAATAAAACAAAGCTTGATTTATTCATCAACTTTTCATATTACTGATTTAGAGATCTTTTATTGCTAAAGTGGTCACTGTCATAAACAGTACTTATTTTAAACATGTAACTAATTTTGCTTTGCCTGTGTTCTACAAACATAAAATTAATTCTTATTGCTTTCCATAACATCATCTTAGTTGTAGTCTTTTCTGATTTTGTATTATCAATGGGCATTTTTTATTTTGTCTAAACTTAGGATATGATTTTCAAAATATTAGAGGGCTTGAAATGTAAATGATAAGAATGTTCATCTAATCATTCCTTTTAAAAAATAATATCTTTATTATATCTTTATTTGCCTTTTAATTTTTCATTTTCCTGTCAAGTAATTGTCAAAGAATGAAAATATTTTGTGGAATTGAGAAGAAATCTCTTCATAAAGGCTTATTTTTAGTTTGAAAGTAGCTCCTCATTTAACATCTTAATACTGAATTTAGAAAAAGAATTTGACATATGATTAAATACCACTTTTCAGTGAAAACCTCTGTGTGGAACTTTACAATTATTGTAGTGATTGGTTTTAGAATTAGCTTAAGGTAACATAGAAACTTTTGATGCTGGAGTTTTGATAAACTCGTTTGCTGACATAATTTTTAAATGTTTACCTGTATATCAGTGTTTCAGTATTTTCTGTGCTCTCAAGACAATATTTGTTTGAAGTTGGTTACCAATTTCTTAATGTGTTATGACTATTTCTAGCTGTGTAATCATTTAAATGCAGATTGACTCTGTCAATGATACTTTACACGGTACACCTTGATCAGACAGCTCTCACATATAGTCTTTGATTTTAAAGGAGTGAACCTACCATGGTCGATTAGTAATCACTGAAGGTCCTCAGTGCTTAACCATTATTTCCCTCTACTAGTTTTCTGTTCTATATTTGACCAGTAATGCTCATGCCAGTATTTTATTCTATTATATAAATGATTCTTTTTTGGGGCCAGTAATTTAAATCTCTGAATCATTCTAGGGGAAAAAAAGTGGCAGTGAAAAGGGACATTCTGTTTTATGCGCCAAATTGCTGGATGTCACAAAATCAGGTCTCTGGCTTTCTGATGGATAAATAATGGAGAAAATCACTGTTTCTAACCCTTTTCTGGTGATATTTTAAGACCATTTGTTTTCTCTGCAAATTTATCACACACACACACACACACACACACACGCACGCACACACACAAGTAGCAAGATTTTTAATCTTTAGGTAACCCTTAGCGCTCTCCTCAGAGACCAGTCAAGAGGGCTATGCCTCCAGGGTTGTCTGTACCCCTGTATGTGCCCCTGCTCCTTTCAGAGCCCACTTCCACCACCTGGCTACAGTGGAGCCTGGAACACAGCCAGTGGAGTTTCCCTGATGTCTATATTGCACTTGGCCATTGGGTGGCGGTATACCCAAAGTAAGGAAATAATCTCTGAAAGAGAAAAACGACATAAAGAAAAAAGGAAAGGCACTTATGAGGAAGATAGAGAAATTTTCTGCCTCCAAGGAGGCAATTTATTCTCCAATTAATATTCAAATCGCTGCAGTAGTATTTCAGGAGTCGTTTTGTTATTGTACCTTTCTTAATGCAGAGTCACATTACTAACAGTGTCAGCATGTGGCCATCTACAATCATAATATATTCTAGGGGACGGATTCTAGAAAATGAATATTCCACACTGGGTGCTAAGTGGCAGAAACCTGAAATAAGTTTGACGTCAATCTTTCTGATAATCTAGTATTTAGTATCCATTTTCAACAACATATTTATCTTCTCCATAGACATGCTGGTATTTATAGAAGTGACCAAAGAAGGAAAATGGGTGGCCCTAATAGCTTAGAGAGACTTAAAATTCAAATCAAGGAAGTAGAGCATGTTGGTACTGGTACAACACACATACGTATATATATGTATATATATATGTACATATATATATATATCAGCTTCTAAAATTATCTGTTTAGGTTGGTGCTGGCTAACATCCAAGAAGATGAAGCTAAAAATAACATTACCATCTTTACAAGAATTCTAGACAGACTTCTGGATGGTTACGATAATCGGCTTAGACCAGGACTGGGAGGTAAAAGTAGTTTTACTTTTTTTAAACTCTTACAAAATAATGCTTCTAAAAGTTAAGAGTAATATACATATTTTAATACACTCTATATATGAATGCATGTATTAAATAACTGAATAATAGAAAGTAAGGTATATGAAATAAACATTATTTGTGTTTCCTTTTCTACACACACAATGTGTTGAACATATTTTTGTAGAATGCCTGAAGTCATATAGAGCCCAGACTTTCTGCATGAGGTTTTTAAATTAGTTTATATATAATGGCTAAGTTTTTAAAACTTAAAGTATATTAAAATGAAACATTGTCGGGCAGACATGCTCGTGTAGTATCTTCACATTTTACAGACGTTTATTTTCACAGCAGTACAGATATGAAGAAATGAGGCACATAATAAAAAGTATGTTAGGGTTATATTTTAACTAATACACAACTTAGGATTCTATGATGATATTTCTTTATCCATGCTTATGGTATTTCTAAAGTACAGCACAGGTTTGGCGTTCTTGAAACTCTCAAAGACGTTTCAGGTATACTTTGGCTGTAGGCCTAAATTTATTGGACTGGCATAGTTTGATTTCAGATTTAAACATTAACTTTCAATTCAGAAAAACAAATCTGGGGGCGCCTGGGTGGCGCAGTCGGTTAAGCGTCCGACTTCAGCCAGGTCACGATCTCGCGGTCCGTGAGTTCGAGCCCCGCGTCAGGCTCTGGGCTGATGGCTCAGAGCCTGGAGCCTGTTTCCGATTCTGTGTCTCCCTCTCTCTCTGCCCCTCCCCCGTTCATGCTCTGTCTCTCTCTGTCCCCCAAAAAATAAATAAACGTTGAAGAAAAACAAATCTGTTTTAATCCATAAAGATAAAGGAAATTAGGCTTGGCTAATATATTAATTTTTTTAAATATGTTAAATTTTAATTAACTTCTATTTATCCTTAGGTGATACTAAGGAAATTAGGTAAAAGTAAAGTAGGTGTGTATTTCTAAAGGATTCTGACTCAAAATATTATTACTCTTCAATTATACATACACACATTTCACACGTGTATGTTATACTTATTTGGATGTTCAGGTTAACCGTTAATTAAAAATAAAGGAAAATTAGTTAGACAATTGGTACTAATCAAAAATTTATATAGTCCTATAGTTAGCTAGTTTATTATGAGGCTGACAACTTTAAATTAATATTAAATTTAAATTAATATTAAATTGCTTGTAAAGACGCATATTGATTAATGCCTAGGTGTTTATGTAAATACTTTCTTTGAAAAATCTAGGTTGTTGTTAATTCTATATATATTTGCCAGTGTATGGTTTGGATTGTCCAGGGGTCAGAAAAAGTCAGGAAAGACCCAACTTGTTGTTAAATAGTATACTATTTAATGCAGTTAATTTTTCTTGGAATCCCTGAGAGGTACCTCTCATTTTAGGAGAAGTACAGGGAGGAATAATGTTCAGAAATAAGGCCTATTGTATTTTTCAGAGCAAACTCAGTTGTTTATTATACACTTGGTTTTCTAAAAGGAAAAAAAAAACTAAAAGGAAGATAATGCTTCTTTAGTAATTAATATCTCTAATGAGCATGAATATAAGGAATCAGTCTCCATGTTAGCATATGGAAATGAACTATTGCCAAGCGTAAGGGTATCCTAATTCAGGATGGTGGTTTATGAGGAAGATTACACTAAGGCAGACGTTTGTCCTAAATCATAGATTTTATTTTTTAAAATAAATTATGTGCTGTCAAAATCTCAATATTTGAGCAAGACCTTGAGTTTTGTCTCTGTGAGTTCTTAGGGGAAATATCTACCTTGTGGGTGTGTGGTTGGGGAGTAGAAACTACCTGTTTCAGGACGTGGCTATTGCCGCTTAGCTCTTCATATTTTTTTCTGTAATATCTCTTACATTCTTTTTTACTTCCATTGTCACCACTGAAGCATAGATCCTTGTCACTGTATTATTTGCATTAATGCAATAGACTAAGCGGCTCTTCTTGTCTAGGGTCTTCCTCAATCCTTCTCTGATATTGGGCATATGCTAATATCTCCCATTCAGATAGTTTTCTTTTATTCTTACAATGCTTTCCACATATCCCTCTCTTTTCTTGATCATCTTTTCTTGATCCCCCATGTTTTCTGCACCAGATCAACTGTTTTTCATCTAAAAGGGCCATGACACAGCTACCTTTCTGCCTTACAGGATTGTTGAGAGAATTCTATAAACAAAAAGTACATACAAAGCCGGTGCCCCATAGTAGGAATTCAACAAAGATCTAGTTCGTCCCTCCTCCCTTAGATTCCTAGTTTGCCAAGTAAGGTTTTCTACATTCTACTTCCTGGCTTCGTTTGTATTTTGCCTCCCTTTCATCCTGCACTTCAGATGCATTTGTTCATCTTCTCTTGATAATCCATTCACATCTGTTCCCTTGGCCTTTGGTCATATTATTTCCTCTCACTGGAAGTGTTTTTCTCATCATCTTTGATGATCGAAACCCTTTTTCTATAAAGACCACCTCAACACTGGTCCTCTAGTAAAGATCTTTCTTAAGTGAATTGAAACACCCAGATTCAATTTTCTCTCTGTTGAATTTCTTTAGCAGTTGTTGGCTCTATATCTCATCTGGAACTTATTATGTGCTATCTTGGATTATTTATTACCTTTCTGTGTGCCTCTTGTTACCTTAACAAGATTGTAAGCTCGTTGAGGCAAGACATTGTATCATAAATCCTCTATGCTCTCAGCAACTAAATATTGATTTGCATATTGTGGCCATCAAATAAATGTTGATTGCTTGACTAACCTTTCTATGACCAGTTCATCACCTGTAAAATGGGCTTATCCACATTTGGCCGACCTTTTGGTTAGGAATGTTGAGTAATATGTTGGGCAGAATGCTACAGGAAGGTAACGAGGCTTAGTAAAGACCTAGCTTTAGATTTTGGAGATTTAGGTGAAATCCCAGCTCTGGTCCTGAGCGGTCCAATGACCTTTCAATACTTTGCCTCTTTAGGTCCACATCTGTCATCTATAGAGTGTGATTGCTCATACTGTTCTTAGAGCATTTGATGAATATTAAGTACGATGATATATGCTAAGAAGTTAGCACAGTGCCTGGCATATGGTAGAGAATTAATAAATAACAGTACCTAAAAGACTTTCAGAAACTTTCTAAATGTACTGTTGTAAATTTACATCATTATTGTGATTACTTCTGCATCCAAAATTCTTCTCCTGCTTGTCCATATGTCATTTCACATAGAAAGTCCAAGGAAATTACTTGTGTCATTATGTCCCAGAAATTAATAAGAAGGAAAATATGGGTTTGAATCAATTTTAATATATCAAACAGAACATCTCTATTGATGAAAAATTGGATAATTAATTTCAATTATCATTTCTTTCCTTTGTAACTAATACAAATCGCTATATAGGAAAGCACACTCAGTTTTGGACTGCAAGTTAAAAAAAAATTGTTCCTTTCACTTGGCTCGACCACTTACTAGATTTTACCCTGGCCAAGTTCCTTAGACATTCTGAGCCTTGGGATTTCCCTTGGGAAAATGGAAATAATGTTTTTTTATGCTGAAAGGAGGAAGGTAAATTGAGATTCATATATATGATGAAGATCATACAATCCATTGAGTGAATGAAAGAGGCACCTGGGTGCTTCAGTCGGTTAAGCGTCTGGCTCTTGATTTCGGCTCAGGTCATGCATGATCTGGTGGTTCATGAGATCGAGCCCCACATAGGGCTCTGCACTGACAGAGTGGTGCCTGCTTGGGATTCTCTCTCTGTCTCTCTCCCTCTCTCTCTGTCTCTTCCCTGCTTGTGCTGTCTCTCTCTCTCTCTCAAAATAAATAAACATGAAAAAAATTAAAAATACATTGAGTGATAAAATTTTAAGATATTTTATGATTAATAATGGAGTTTCTTTAAAATTTAAGTTGTATCATGCCATTCAACTGCTCAAAATTCTGCAATCGTTTCTACTTCATTCAGAATAAAAATTGGGTTTCTTGTGGTGGTCTCCAAGGCCGTGCATGATGATCTGTCTCCTTATTCTTTCTTTGACCTCACAACAACTCATCTTCTTGCTCATCCTGCTGCAGTCACATTGGCTTCCTTCCTGTTCTTTGAACACACCAGGATACTCTTTGGAGCTTTTCCTCTGACTATTCTCTCTTCCCTGGGTATCCTTTGATCTCTCCTCCTCAATGATGCCTACCCTGACCAAACAAATAAATACTATAACCTGGCTACCTCTTAATAATTCTAATCTCCCTTAACCAGCTTATTTTTCCCCCTTATTTTAATATATAGAATAATTTATTTCTTTATTGCTTTAGTGGCAATTGCTTATTTTTGTCTCTTTTGCTAGAATGTAGGCTCATTGAGGTCAGGGATTCTTGTCTATTTTGTTGCTTTATTCACTGGTGCATCATCTGTTCCCAGCATCTAGAACAGGACCTGGCATATAGTAAGCACTGAAATATTTCTTGAAGGATTTTAATTTTATTCATGTATTTTATTATCATCATCATCATCATTATTATTATTATTTACTGTGCTGCCATGAAAAGAATCAACTGTAGAACTTGCCTTATCCTTAAAATTGGTGGAGCAGTTATCATTTAATTCACACACTGACCTTCCACTATTAGCATCAGCATATTTTGGGATGACATCTTGGTGAATTAGAGCTATTATAACCCCAGTTACTCAAATCCTGACTTATGTTAGTTGTGATTCTGCCTTTGAACTGTGTGATTTGGGGTGATTCATTTATCCCATATGTGACTTAATTTACTCATCTATGAAATGGCAAGAGAGGATCCACTTATTCTGTTTATATCTCACAGAAATATGATGTGGTTCAAGTAAATTAAAATTCTTAAGAGAGCGTAATGTGACATACAATTGATAAGTGTTAGTGTTGCTAGGAGTACGAGGAGAACTCTTCAAGAAAAACATCTTAGGAGGTAATGTTCTTTGAAAACGTGCCAAGGAAATATTGGTAGTTCTTGTACATTTGGTAGGCTTACTTCTTTGTGAGCCTGGAAACCTGAGATGGGTTTGCCTTGATATCTTATCTGTTGAGACCATGCATTTAGAGTAGCTAGAACTAATAACTGAATCAGTTTTGCCTCTTCATTTTAATCATTAGAGCTAACAACTTGGAGTATAACACATATATTTTTATATTCCATAAGAAGCTTTCAAATTGTTAACTAAATAAAAAGCAGCATTTGTGTTTTGGACCAATTTTATGGGGTCATTGGAAAAATGAATGTGTAGACAGGCCTTGGACATTTATGACAGCTAGCATCCACAATGCTCAACAGTGACAACTATTAGAAATGACAAGGCTTGGTATCTAAATTATAGATCCAATCTGGAAAATCTAGATTGAGTACCATGCTTAACTGCATTTTGAAAAGCTCTTTTGAAGAGGTCGTCTAGATAGATTTTTTCTTTCCAGGTTCTTATTTTATACTCTGAAACTTTGAAGAAACTTTATGCTTAAAGCTATGAAAAATATGTCAGATCGTAGGCTTAGGGTCTGAGGGTCGGTTTCCAGCTTTGCTCATGGATATATACTTCAGGCTGTAGACGGATGGATGACAACATGTTTCTATGGATTTTACTACTCTCCAATTTATAAAAAATAAAATATACGCTATTCAGTGGGAGAAATTAATAAATAAAAATCTGATCTGTCCCAGAACCTAAGAGGGATTCTGTCCTCAAAACAGCATGGTATTACTTTATAAAGTAATGCTTAAGATCAATGCCTCTAGAGACTAACACCTTTGGATTTGAATTCTGTTGCCACTGTAAAATAACTACAAAACTTTCAGGATGCTACTCAATCTCTCCTTGCTTTGGTTTCTTTATTTGTAAAATAGGAGTAAAAATATGTGACTTTTCGTTTTGTTAGAGACTTTTTTTTTTAACATTTAAATCCTTTGGACAGTATATGGCAAGCAGAGAGCAACTCAATACTTGTAAGTGTTATTGCTGCTGTTGTTATAATAGAATGCGATACAGGGCGTCACTCTGTTTCACTTAATCTATAAAAGCTATGGCTTCATAAAAAAATGATAAGTTTGTGGCACACATAACCCAGTTTTAAAGACAGAGGTTGTATATTTCTTATGTGATTAGTTTCATTTTTGTAGACACACCCTTTGTATATGTACAGAATCTCTGAAAACAAAACCACTCACAGAAGAGGTATGACATATGTATTGCTCTTTATAATTTATTATCATGACATGTAATAATTTGGCATCATCAATTCATGGTGATGAATTTGCCTGTAGGAGAAAAAGATATATTTTACAGAGTAAAACTTTGCTATATAACATTAATGATGATTTTAGGGACATAAAACTGAAAGCATGTCCATCAGTCTAACCTGGGATGTGCTAGGTACATGGATGGCAATTGCTCTGGAGTGGGTCTTGCAGCCACAGAGTATATGTCTGATGCTTGACACTGTCTTAGGAAGTGACGGGCAGTGGAACCACTGGGACTGAAAGAACGCACGAAGAATAGTCTGAAATCTCTAGGTAGAATTGGAAGTGGGGGAGGGGGAAAGTGGATTGCGAGATGAGCAGGAAAAGAGAGATTGCCTGTTAAGAAGTTCTTGTCTCAGATGGAGACAGAGTAAACGCCATTACTGGGGTCTGTGCTCTCTGTAAAGCTGTGATGTTTGGCATTCTCCTCATTCAGCGGCTGTGGTTGGAACCATCGTTCCCAAAGAGGCCTGAGGCAGCCGAGAATCTTATCTCTCTTCCCTTCTAACTCAGGCTCCTGGGGTTCCCTGCAGTGCTGGAGTAGGATATCCTTCAGAATAAGCTGTAGGCAAAGGAAGATTTCAGTCTTTCAGTGCTCTCGGCTACTGTCTTCTCCACTCACTTAAGTTTGCCTGAAGGTCACAGAGAACGTGCATTTGATTATTTCATGAATGAGAAAATAGAAATAAGTTGGGGAGATTTCACACAAGTGTGGAAAAGAATTTTTGCTAAAAGTGCAGAGGGCCATTATCAATTGTCATTTCCTGTGTAAAGTTATCGGAGGCACGAAACACAAAAAAGCAGAAAGGTACTCGGCTGCCTGAAGTGGGGTGCTATTGGGAGGCTGGAAACTCTGGGTCTGACTTCCAAAATCAGTTCCTTCAATTTTGTCTGGGGTCTGTTTGTAGTGTTCTCCTTCTGGTGTGGACATAGTATGGGCTTTGCCACAATGCATGCTACCTTAAACTGGAAGCATGGTAATGTTATGTACAGGTTTCTGTATTCTTCTCAGTATTTCGAGGCAAGACCGAGGAACATCTTAGCATTTCTGCACACCCTCCCTAACGCTGTGCTGCTTGTCCACTCCCTGGCAGAGAATGCTACCAAGACAGGCTTCTTCAGAAATGGTTAGATTGAGGTAGTTTTGCAGAACTCTTTCTTGGTCCGTTATTTGAACTAGGTACACAGCTTGTGATTTATTTGATAGGAAAGGCAAACTGGATACACGGCAGCAGAGGTATGCGTTGGATTAGATGGTGGCATTTTCTTCCCAAACAGCATCTCTCCAGCAAAACTCATGGTGACATCACTGAAGTGCATGACCAAGAGAATACTGCTCATGTTTTCGTAAACTAAGGCTTTGTTTTCAACTTAAAACGTACTTGGTTAATAGCAGTTTTTTCTCTCAACCATCACTGCTGGAAAAGCATTGCTCTCAGTCATAATTTTGAGGGACTGTTATTTTTGCTTTTTCAGGCACAAGCATGCCTCTCACTAGCATTTAAGCTCAGGTGCAGCCAGTGTTTCTCTTTGTACCCCCTTAACACAGTGGATAAATTGGACCATAAGCATGACCGATCCATTTGTTTTGGTGTTATTTTTTGATTGCTACAGCTCAATCATATTGTAGAAATCTATATTGGTAGTGGAGGTGGCCAAGTGAACAGCTTGGCCAGTCAGCAAATCATTACTTTTCAGTGTGTTAACATGGAAAGAGTCAAATTAAATTATTCTAGTATTCTGTTTCTTAATCCATGTCTATTGAAGGCTGATGATGTGTCAGACATTCTGCAGAATATAAAGATGTACAGGGTGAGGTATTGGTCTCCGGTGGTTGAAGTCCCTTGGAGGACAGATAAGGTAGATATACTATGATTCTTGAAATAGCTTGAAATAGTACAACATATGTTTCATTATAAGAACATGCTATTGAAATTTAGAGATGTAAGAAATCACTTTTCTTGTACTATAACTGGAGTTGGCCAAGTTCTATGTCTATAACATGATTCATGCATTCAACTATTTCTTGCTAACGGCCAAGTATTTTCTGGGTTTTATTTGAAATGCTGGAAATATTTTGATGAATAAGACCTAGACTTTGCGAAATTCATTTCACACCATATTTGGGGGCTTTCTGCCTTTCAAGTGTTGTAGACATTGGTTTCTTCTTTCCCTGCCTAATTAAAAATACCGTATAACTACCCTGTGTTTTCTTTATTGGACATTATTGTCTTTTCTCATAGTGGCAAGAGTGATTTGGGGTATATTTACTGTCAGACTGAGAATTTTATCTGTAGAAGAGTATAACATCCAGAGAGCATGTCTTTCTGCGTATGTAGCAGAGGTGTTGAGGGTATCTATGTTAAGAAAAGCTTTCTCAGAGGTAGTAAGATAAGTGTTAATTCCAGTTGAAATTTCTGGACAATTCTCAGTTCTCTCTTTTTTTTTTTTATTTTTTAATGTCTATTTATTTTTGAGAGAGAGAGAAACAGTACAAGTGGGGGAGAGGCAGAAAGAGAGGGAGACACAGGATCCAAAGCAGTCTCCAGGCTCTGAGCTGTCAGCACAGAGCCTGATGTGGGGTTCGAACCCACGAACTATGAGATAATGAGCTGAGCCGAAGTCGGACGCTTTTAACCAACTGAGCCACCCAGGGGTCCCTTCTCAGTTCTCTTTGTAAAGAAAACTTTTCTTTCTGCCTTATTTTAATTTCTTTTGAGCTAGAGATGAGTTAAATAATAACTAGACATTTCCTGTGAAATAAAAAAATAAATTACATCATGTGTAATGTGATGAGTATTCAGTTTATTTCTTTTGAATTTTTAATGGTCCCGATCCAACACAGAATTCTGAAAACTTGTTTTTAACTTGAAATACCCTCATCCCTTGAGGTACAGAACTTATCATTTAAAAGTAATGTATAAGAATACAATTAATGTTTAAATCTAAAAGTATTTCATATAGAAGCTCGTAAAATTAAGGATATCACTTACCATAAAATGTAGATCTCCCAAATTTCCACTAGTTTATTGCATTTTTAGTAACTTTGATTAAGTAGTAATTTGATATCTTTGTATGTTTTCATTTTACCTTTTTAATAAACTGAAAAACTAGCATGTAGAAAAATATGAGTTCATATGAGGTCTTAACTTGGCCTAAGTTGTGATGTTGGTTTTTATTTTATCCTTTTATGTTCCTTCTTGTTTATTTCTCAATATTTAAAGTATGTCAAAACAAAAAAAAAGTTTTCACATAAAATTAAAAAAATAGTGCTCTTATAAAAGCATCATTTTCAAAAGTATCTTTATTAACATTTGGGATCTTAGTTCTTTTTTTAGGGGAATGAATGCAAAATGTAGTACAAAGATTGTTCCAGGAACATGTGTGGTGACATTCTTTCTGCATAAAAGTATTTCAGCATTCTTCAAGGATATGTTCAGTTAGGGCATTGTTAATTTGATTTAAAACACAATAAAAGAAAAAGTATGGTTCTTCTTTTGATATAGTAGCCATAGGAAAAATATATGTCAAAAAGAAGATAACTGCTATTTCAACTATTTTGTGGAGGTGGTTAGTAAATTGTAATCGATTTGGGGGATATTTCATGATTATGATATAATGAGTATAACAATTGAATTTTGTGTCTGAATAGAAGAGTAGAGTTATGTCACAAGGTTAAGGAAGGTTGAAGAAAGGATAAAAATTATAAACGTTGGGGCGCCAGGGTGGCTCAGTCAGTTGAGCATCTGACTCTTGATTTTGGCCTAGGTCATGATCTCAAGGCCATGTTGGGCTCTGCACTGAGTGTAGAGCCTGCTTAAGGTTCTCTGTCTGTCTCCCTCTGTCCCTCTCCTGGCGCATGCTCTCTCACTCTCTCTCTCATAAAATAGTAAATTAAAAAAATATATAAATTTATATATATATACACATATACAGTATCTTTTAATAGCATCCCCAAGCCCATGTTTAGATTATGTTTTTTGGGATGCCTATGGTATTTTAGCAAGTATTTGGGAACCATTTGATTTTCATTAAGAAGGTAAAAGGATCAGGTGGTTTTAGAATGGTATATGTTAAAAAGTTTTCTGGGACCTAAAAGATCTCCAGACTTGAACTGGAGGAGTGGTTTGAAGAGGAAGAGGGTGTGTGTCACTGGGGGGCTTTTAGAAAAAGATGAAAAGTCCATTTTACCTCTAATTCCTCATAAGAAGATTTCAGCATTTGAAGCAAGATGCTGACTTCCTACTCATATATTTGGGTTGGAGAGTCCGAATATATTTAATTATATAAATTCTTTAGAAGCCTTTACAGTGGAAATTAAGCAAATCAGCCATAGTCAGAAAATTAGGGTACATAGAAAAAATTCATTTTTGTTACCAAGATTACATAAACTCTCCAATTTCTCAAGACAGGACAGAGTGGGCTAAAATGCCAGCTAGGTTTACAAGGAAGATTAAAGTTTGGATACCAAGAGAGAGGAAGTCTTAATTAAAAGAAAATGGAATCACATGGCTGGTGTTCAGGTCGGGTAGAGGGGAATATGGGAGGGTAGATTTAATTAGTTATCTAGGGCATGTGAGAAGATAATCATTGAAGCAAAAAATGTGAGGCTGATGATCGTGCTTTGTAGAACAGCAAAAGAATCCGTCCAGCAGATATCAGAAGAAGAGAAACTTTACACTCTTAGGAGAGTAAGTGGGCTGGTTTTAGGTGGTGAAAATGTTATAAAAGAATGGGGGTGAATATAGACCCATTTAAAAAGAAGTCATCATTAGGGCATTGCTGGGAGAACAGCAAGTCCCTCGATACTAAGAATTAAAACTAAGCTATCCTTTCATCATTTTGAGTAGCTTTTGCCTTAATAAGGATAACAGAATTGTAGGATCAAAGATAACTAACAAGAAAGCTATATTTAGAACCATATGATTAGCAGTGCTTATATTAGAGTATGTCACCCTTTAAAATAGTTTAAATATAAAAAAAAAAATGGACTCATTATCCTTGAAACAGATAAATTCGAGTAACAGTGTCTGAATTCTTAAAGGAGAGGACCAGGCAGATAAAGGAGTGAGGGGACTGTGGGTGAAGCCGACTTCTTTTCAACTTTCCTTGTTTCAAGGTTCCCAGATAATCTGAAGGGCTCTTGGAGGTATTTTTGGCTGCCACCAAGCTGATGGAATGACTCATAACTCTAGCAGGCAGGGTGGGTCATTTAAGATTTACATTACTCTCCGTGAAATACGGGGGTGATGGCAAGTCCCCTGGGACCCAGCTGCTGACTCAGAAATGCATACATTTCGATGCAGTTCTGTGTGTTACACTGCTGTTGCCCGCCTTTGTCACTCCTCTTTGACTGCTGCTACACCCAATCTAGACCTTGTCATTTTTGGTGACAGCTTCTAATATGGGCATCTTCCTCTCAGACATCTGATTGCCAGCAGGTGCAGAGGGCAGCTGCAATTTCTGCTGCTGTTGCTGTTGCCTTGGACCAGCTGGAAGGTTAAGCAAAGTGGGCAGGTGCGTGTTTAAGTGAGTGGATATGAAAGTTAGTGGAGTGGAAAGCACATGTCTCTTCATCACATCCCTTCCTTCCTTCCTTTTAGGGAACTGTTTTATGGCCTGTCGTTTCTATCATTTCCCCCACCTGGTCAGAGAGGATGGATGACACTTTACGTGCTTCTGCTTGAAGACGTTAGAGGAGGATATAGTAATTCCGAGTGGCTTTTTAGGGTGCAGATTTAATGCCAGTTGGAAATAAAGGAAACCTTGATTCCTAGTGTTGGAATAAAACAATAAAATATAGGTGAAACAATATTATTATGGCCTTTATCAGTTAGGGATGTGTTTGCCGGAAACTAACAGAAAACTCTATCTATGGTGATTTCAGTGGCAGTCAGTTTTTCCTCACAAAGGTCTGTAAGTAGGTGGCTCCAAATGAAGACTGAGTTCTTAAGTGATGGCATCAAGAGCCTCAAGAACCCAGATTGTTTTTATTTTACCACTTCCTCTTCCTTAGGGTTGGCTTCTGTCCTTATGCTGTCACCTCGTGATCCCAAGGTGGCTGCTGCAGCTCCAGCTATCATATCCATGGTAAAGGCTGGAATAAAAGGAGGGGATGGCACTATCTCTGTTAGTTCCTTTCATTAGAAAAGGAAAGCTTCCCAGGTCTTGCAGCTGATTTCCACATTTATCTCATTGCTATTTCAAGCTAGGAGAGCGTCTGGGAAAATTGGAGATTTATTAGAAAGATGCGTTGGATATTCAGTATGTATCTAGCAATGGCTGTCACATCTACTGATGCTAATAGAAAAATTAATCTCTTTGTGCCTCAATTTCCTGCTCTGTAAAATGGAAAACATGAGTTCCAATGAGTTGATTTTCCTGAAGTATTTAAAAACTTTAATTTGCATATGAATAACTTGGATAGTGATTGTTAAACATGCAGATTTTGATTCCATATGTCCCTGTGGAGCTCAAGATGCTGCATTTGTAACAAGCTCCTAAATGATACCAATCAATGCTGCTGGTCCCTGGGCTGCACTTTGAGTAGCCAGGAGGTACTCATTTATGGCTACCGTGTTGTACAACATTAGGGGCATTCATAAAGAATATAATGCAAGGTGGAGATTCTTTAAGTGCTCATTAAATGTTGTTTTGTTGTTATTATTATTATTACTACTATTACTATTTTCATGCTTCACTCTGACAATTAGAAATTCATAATTTCTGTTTCTTTTTTTTTTTTTTTTAATTTTTTTTTCAACGTTTATTTATTTTTGGGACAGAGAGAGACAGAGCATGAACGGGGGAGGGGCAGAGAGAGAGGGAGACACAGAATCAGAAACAGGCTCCAGGCTCCGAGCCATCAGCCCAGAGCCTGACGCGGGGCTCGAACTCACGGACCGCGAGATCGTGACCTGGCTGAAGTCGGACGCTTAACCGACTGCGCCACCCAGGCGCCCCCATAATTTCTGTTTCTAAAGGTTGTGGTGATAAACCTTATTTTTATCAAAAGTATAATCATAGACCGATTTATTCCTTATCATATGCTTTCATAAGATTCCTAGTGAATTATTAGATTGACCACTGATTTCTGTGAATATGCTGCATAATATTAAGTGAAGTTTCTTTATCAGCTATGAGTATACCTTAATTCTACCATAGTCCATAAGTAAGAACGTATCCTTATATTTATTGAAAAATTAACACTAATCTCTGGTAATGCCATGATGATATTTGAACTCTGCTTCCTTAAAATGTGTTGGATATTGCCGCACTCACTAGTTGTGGAAAAAATATTATTAACATGAAGGTTGTAAACTAAGGTAGTGTAAATAATTGATTATAAAAGAACTAATTTAATCCTTAATATAGAATTATGGTAAATAAAATTTTACTACGTGTGTAATCTCCAGGGTAAAAATATAATAGAACCCTCTCCTTGTTGTACGTTCTATTTAAGATGCTTCAAAATTTTCTCTTTGGACAGATAAAAAGTGAGATTTCCTTTAAAAAATATTATACATGGTTTGTATTCTAGTGCCTGACAGAGACAAGGTTATAAACCTGGAAGATCCTAAATTCTTAAATAACTGTTTATATTTTAATTTTAAAGACACTGAGAGGGAAAGGGCCTCTGCCTTGATCAGAAGAGGCTGTGATGGCAAAGCAGTGTATAAAAGCATAAAAACCACTATTTGTATACGAAAAGCCCCATTTTCTAAAATAAAAGCTCTATGACCTTGAGCAAGCCAGTCATCATCTCTGTGTCTCAGTTTCCCCAACATGAAGAGGGAGAGACTGTAGCTGAGAACGGCACTGGCCCCACCATCTGAAATTTCTCTCATCTTTTGTGGCTTGTTTCAAGGCAAATAGAGTAGAAAATAAGGTTCTTGGAACAGAAGTCTAAAACCAATTGTTTTCTTTATTGTAGAGAAATAGAGTACGAGCCCGCATACAAGCTAGCCCAATGAGGCTGCTAAACGACTCCAGTCTGGCCTGCCAAGGAAAGTACAAAGGCTGTTGGGTTTTCCCACTGCCAGCAATTAGGAGTTTGCACAAAACTAGGTAGTTCCATTGCATGAAAATTTCAATCAAGAGCTTCTCTTAAAGCTGGGTACGGTTTGATGAGGAGGTGCCTGCCACAGTGAGGTAGCGATAAGTGTACAAAATTATATTTACCGATACTGGTGTTTACGTTCCTACACATTGCTCTGCACGCTTTGTGTCAGTGATACGAACCGCGGCTCCTTTTCAGAGCTCACCCTCTGTGACTTCTGTGCTCTGCTTGATATCATAGATCTGCCCTCTCTTGAAACTCTTTCCTCTTGGTCTCTTTACCCTTCTGGATCTGTCTCATTCTTTGGTCTCTCTTTATTCTCTTCTTAAATGTGCTCCCCGAGGTTCTTTACTTTCAACACCTGCTGATTAGCACTTTAATGATTTTCTCAGAACATTCTCATTAAATTCCATATCCTCAAATATTGACCCATATGTAGATTTTTCTCTGGTTCTGACGCTGTTTTCTGACGTGGATTTGCTTGTCATTGTCCAGATGGATCTGTGTCCACCCACCACTTTCAGGAGCAAGTCTAGAGCACGTAGGGTAGTCAGTCCCTCCAGACTCTGGCCTCTGATCACCTTTCTGTCCTCATTTCTCACTACTAATCACTACCTTTCACAAAGTGGTTTATATTCACTCTCCTTGTTTCAGTTTTTATGTTTTAATACATTTGGCTTTCCTGAGTCTGTGGACCTTTACACAGGCTGTTACTTCTCTTGGGACATACATTTTCCTTTCTTAGGCTCTAACGTAGATGTCACTACTTACATGACTCACCCTGTCATACAACACATATCTATGGAACAAGTCATCCATTACTATATTTGGCACAACATGAATGTACTGTTTTGTAACTCGGTGCCCCACCTATTAGAATCTAAGATCTCTACAGGCAAAGATTTGTGACCCCTTGCCTCTTGTTCTAGCCCTGGTACCACATGTAAAGCTTCGAGGAGGGAGATAGTAATCATAGTACCTGTTGCATAGATGATCAACTAATGAGGAACTGATAAACTGTGTCCTTTTGTATGAATTTCTTAAACTTCCAGAAACGAAATGTGAAATTTTGTCACCTAAAACTGGTTTTCATCCTGTAGTTCTTAATGGAGTCCATATTTGTCAATCTACAAGGGCTAAAAATCCATTGAGAACAATTTTTCAAATTCTCTTGACTTTTTCCCAGTCTCCCAGCTCCAATTCTGCTGTCCCCTAATACATAGATATAAACCCAATTGATTGGCTTATTTTTTTGTTTAAAATAAATAATCAACTTAAAGCATTTAGAAATCAGGACATTTCCAATAAAAATGTGGATTTCTGTCTTCTCTTTTAATAATCGCAGAGCTGGTGAGCCCAGGCTGAAATTCCTGATGACAGAAACTGAAATAGAAATTGAATTGATGATAGCAATTGAAACTAAGTAACAGCTTTCCAAATGGAGGAGGTATGTCCTTCACGTTTAGCCAGAGATCTCATTTAGTCCATGTCACTGAGTCAGGTCACCTGCCTGGCCAGTAAATCATGTGCTGTCCCCCCAGCCCCAAACACTTGAGTATGTAAACCTAGCCCTAGTCTATCTTCTATATTTCCAGCTTTTTATTTTTTAGTTAAATTTGATTATGGAATTCTTTTGCTCAACATTCTTCAGTGATTTTCCTTTTTCTCACTTTCCAGAATACAATTTCCAATCTATAAACACAGCAGTCAGAAATCAGAATAAAGGGACCAAACTCCATTATTCCCTTGGGCAGGTCAAATAAAAGAATGAGTTGACATTATGAGCCGAGAACTGAGAGAACTGAGGCACGAGCATGTCTTATGCAAAGGTGGCTGAGTTTTACATAAGTGTTTTAGATAAGAGCTGCCGGATATTCTAATTAGTTTTCAAAAGCTGGAAATACCAGTTTTTTGAGAAGTTTCTTAATACTTAAAGGCCAACCAGTTCTCATTCAAATCAAAACAAATAAAATCTTGGTGCATCGCAAACAAAACGCACCTGAGCATTATTAGTTTACAGCCTCTGGCCACACACCAGGATTTTTTATAAAGGTTATGAAGGAATCAGTTGGGGAATTTGTTAAATACCAATTTAGCAAATCCTCAAAGATTTAATCAGCTTTGGCTTGGGTCCAGGAATCTGCATTTCATGAAATGTTCTTGATTCTGACGCAAGTGGTCTGTGTGGACTCACTGGACTGAATCATGCGTCTTCAAGTGTCTGTTTAAAAATGATGGTATCTCTTTCTTTTCTCTCATAGTACTTTTTTGTGCCCTCTTAGTGAAAAGTGAGAAGTCAACGTGTATAGGAGGATCAGTCTGTTACCAGCATTTTCCTCAATAACTTTCAAGAGGGGCTTTTTTGCACGACTGTTCTGAGCCAGCTCTGTTTTATAGGGTCAGAGACCTCCTTTTGTTTCCTAAGTGTATGAGTCTGAATTAACTGGCTTAGGCGTCATTAACAACGCTTAGCTTAAAACATCAGGTGTTATTCCTCTCCCATTTACCTTGCTCAGGACCTACCGCTGTTCACTGAGGGTGGATGGGTCTGTAGGGCCTGAGCCGTCCGAGACATCAGCCTCTTTTTTTTTTTTTTAAGTTTTTTTTCAACGTTTTTTATTTATTTTTGGGACAGAGAGAGACAGAGCATGAATGGGGGAGGGGCAGAGAGAGAGGGAGACACAGAATCGGAAACAGGCTCCAGGCTCTGAGCCATCAGCCCAGAGCCTGACTCGGGGCTCGAACTCACGGATTGCGAGATCGTGACCTGGCTGAAGTCGGACGCTTAACCGACTGCGCCACCCAGGTGCCCCAGACATCAGCCTCTTTAAGGTCTCAGGCTGCTGGACTTACGCCACCTAAAATATTGCTGGACGCTGTGTCAGGGAAAGGACGTGTGGTCCATGTTGTTACTTAGAGGTTGTGCCCAGATGTGACACTGTGTCACCTCTGCTCAGATCCTTTGCTCAAAGGCAGGCATATAGACATGCTTAACTTCAAGGAGGAGGGGAAGTACAACTCAGAAGTAGAATCGAAGATCCTTGGCAGCTTCATATTTACCATAACTTGCAAGAAGTACCCATTTCTCAGGGCGCAGCTATCTTCAGTCGTGACACACAATACACCATTTGGTGGCACAGGTCATATCTTCTTTCAAGGTGTATAATTTATGAACTGTGTTTTGTGTATAACATACACAGTATGTTTATTAGTTAATTGTTAATACTTTTTTGACGTATTGACTTGATATGCCTTCAGGGCCTCTGCCAGATCCCAGGAATAGAGAGTTTTGCCACTTGGGCTGTAAAACCATAACCTGAATTGCAGGTGTTTAAGAGGAGCTAGTCATTGAAGTGTTAGCCTGAATTCTCAAACCTCTGTGACAGTAATTGCCAGGGAGAGTGCAATTAAATGGGCAAGGAGCAGAGGCCATGTCATTCCAGTTCATTACTAGGTCCTCAGGGGCTGGCATAGTACCTAGAATTCATTATTTGCCAATGATTATGTATGGGAATCCAACACTCATATATATAAAAATACATAGACACATCCTTAGGACAGTTACTTATTTTGGGTTCCCATATACGTTGTAGGCATTTAACAGTCAGTTTTATCTTTAAATTTTAGTGACTTAGACTTCTGACATCCCTTACAATGAGTCATGTTTCTCAGAAACAATGTTGATTGATAAATGGGTTCGGTGGCTATGCCGAACTTTGAATTCAGTAGCACATGAAATTAGAACCATTAGGATGAGCTTGTACTTAATACGGTAAAGTAGACTAATGTAGTGGCCCTTGCTGTTACTGAATTGGGGACCATATGAGCGATGGTCATGGACAGAAGACGGCGTGGGTTCTGTTTTCTGTAGTGCTTGGGGCGCTGCATTCTAAGTCTGAAACCAGAGCTCTGGAAGAGCCACTAGTTCCATAAGAAAGAAACAGAAACAAAACTGCAGAAATGTATTTCAAAAACCTGGGTAGCCTAAGTCTAAAATGTTTTTTTGTGTTAAGATTATGCAACAACCATTATTAACATTATGCAGTCTATTCAGATTTCTCAATTGTCTTGTGGAGGTTAATTAAATATTATAAAATATTGCTAATCATAATAAAT
Source organism: Lynx rufus (assembly GCF_022079265.1). Lineage (NCBI taxonomy): Eukaryota > Metazoa > Chordata > Mammalia > Carnivora > Felidae > Lynx > Lynx rufus. The sequence continues at coordinate 35,921,878 of NW_025814845.1, read as the reverse complement.
TACTACTAATATCTAACATGTTTTGGGTAATAGGTAATATGCTAAGCACTTTACCTGTGATTTAATGCTCGTTATTAGTCCCACGAGGTAGGTAATTTGGTGACCCTCACCTTTCTAGTAAGAAAAAGAGAACCAGAGGCCAAGTGTTTGCCCTTTGTCACATAATTATGTTGAGATAGTGTGGACATTCCAATGGATACATCTTTCTCCACAGCCTTTGATAAATCAGAAATCAAGCACTCTCAAATCCTGGGGCGCCTGGGTGGCTCAGTGCATTAAGCATCCAACTTTGGCCCAGGTCATGATCTCACAGTTTGTGAGTTCAAGCCCTGTGTCGGGCTCTGTGCTGACAGCTCGGAGCCTGGAGCCTACTTCCGATTCTGTGCCTCCCTCTCTCTCTGCTCATCTCCCGCTCATGCTCTGTCGCTCTGTCTCTCAAAAATAAATAAATGTTAAAAAAAAAAATTAAAAAAAAAAGAACTCCCTAATCCAACAAAGGTGCTGAATAGCAATGAGAATATCTCTGCTCTGGAAGTCGGGAGGTCATTGTTTATTACAATCATGTAACCATTAGCTTCTGGATAAGTACCTCTGGAAAGAGAAGGATGGTTTGCAACACTACTCATCTATTTGCTTGGGGGTTCTTATTATCACATTTCTTAGTCAGCCTTGACATTGACATACATCCTGGACTTGGATTTGGCTTTAGATACGAAGAGACAGAAAGAACATTTATTAGTAGAAAATCTCTTAGGGCATTGGTGAATTAAAGCCAGAATCTTTGATTTTCACTCTGCTGCTTTTACCCCTTACTTGATGTGAGTCAGAATTTTTCCTGTTTCTGTGCTCAAGAGTAGCTAATGATGACATGAGAAAAACATGTGGTTTAGGTAGATAATTCAAACGTTATCTGATACATAGTATAGTGGTACTTAGATTATTTGTGCAATTAGTGCAATCATTCATACAAATTTCCACTTTTATTGGCTTATTGTAAGTTAAATTTAAAGAATATGACATGTGAAGAAGGTGTAAGTCTATGAAAGCCAAAGGAATGAAGGATTATTACATGCAAGAAGCCTTTTTCTTAGATGCATTTTCTTTTGCCACTATTTGACTCATGTTAATCTTATGAGGCAGTGCAGCGTACTTTGGAAAGAGATCAGGCTTTGGAGTCTGATAAACCTAGATTTCTATTCTGGCTTTAGAATGTTCTATTTATGTGGTTTTTGTACACATTAGTTACCTTCTCCGAGCCCCAGTTTCTTCATGGGTAAAATAGGTATTAAAATAGGTGCCCTACCATTGGGTGGCTTAGTGATTCAGTCGGTTAAACGTCTAATCTTGAGATCAACTAAGGTCATGATTTCAGTTCATGAGATGGAGCCCCAGGTCCGGCTCTTGCGCTGACCGCGTGGACCGGACACAATCTGCTTGGTATTCTCTCTCTGCCCCTCTCCCACTCGTGCTCTCCCTCTATCTCTCTCTCAAAATAAATCAATTACCTTAAAAAAAAAACTACCATTCACAGCAATGTTAAAAGGATTAAATGAAATTATGTATGTAATGTTCCCATAAGAGTGTCTGGTGTGAGGTAGGTAGGTGTTCCTTGGTGGCCAACTTCCCAGTTGCCCTTTGGTTTTTGCTAATATGTCATCCCATGGAGATTTGTTCACAGTTTAGGAAATAACAAATTTAAATGAGAGATCCTTTAAAAATAGGGCATGAGTAGCTATTTTTAAAAGAGAATTCATGAAGTTGGATGATCTTTAACTAGTTACCCTAGGGTTACTTGTGATTAAACTTTTCCTTTATGGTATACCTTTCCAGTAAAAGTTTGTTACAGAATTAAACTTCAGAAGGTTGTCAGAATCTGTGAATCACATGGTATTTCTTGCCACACATTGGAACCAAATGAGAAGGAATTTCTGACTTTCAAGATTATGTCTATGGAAGTGTAGAACAAAACAGGAGAAGAAGGTGTTTCTGGGAAAACATGAGCTGGCAGGTAAAAGGTAGTTTCTTCTGGATTTTCTTTAGAAATTCAAACTCCCATAAATATGTTGTATCTCCTGTGTATAAATATACATAAACATTAAATTGGTATGACAACATAAGGGGCTTTATTAGGCTTCTCATCCTAATTACCTGTTTCTTCGAAACTTAAAGAAAGGTAACTTTTTAAAAAGATGGAAAGTGTTATCCAATAGACAGTTATTAGGACTGTTACCACAACTATGGTGGTAGATAGAATTCTAAGGTGTCCCTCATTATTCCTGTAGCATGTTTTACAAGTCCTTTAAAATCCCTGGGACTGTGAACTTATCAGTCTCATGAGTAGACTTTGTTATATGGCACTTTACCTTTAAGAAAAGACAGATTATTCAGGTGGACTTGACCTAATTTTATAAGCCCTTTAAATCAGGTTCTGGAGGCCAGAGGTGGAGAAGTCAGGGAGAATTCAAACTGGATAGGGAGTTAATGTGAAGGAGATCCTCCACTGATGGAGTGGAGCACACAGCAAGGAGCATGGACAGCCACTAGGGGATGAGACATGGCAGCCGGCGAGGATATGGGGACCTTAATTTTACAACTGCAAGGAACTGAATTTGGTGAACAATTTCAATGAGCTTGTAAGCTGATCTGTCTGTCCCCCAACTCCAGAAAGGAACACAGCCCAGCTTGATTTCCGCTCCATACACTGAGCAGGGAACACAATTGCACCAAGCTGGGCTACTGACCTACAGAGCTAAGAAATGTGTGTTGTTTCAAGCTGGAATAATTTGTTATTCAATATAAAATTAATACAATTCCTATTGCTAATTAAAATATACCATTTTTAAGAATTGTTTAAACTGTGCTAGACGGTATACTTTACAAACACCACTTCAGTTAATTCCTATAAAAACACGGTGAGGTTAGCATTCTAAAACCTATCTGTAAGAAAATTGTTAACACGTACAATTTAAGTAATGTGCACAGGTCTACAAAATTATTAGTATATAACTCTGATTTGAACTTAGATTTCTCTGAGTTTTGGGATACTATATGTCCACTTATTGTGTAGGAATGGACATTTCATGGAGGTGGTAACATGCCATGGATAGGATGAGATATGACATTGATGTGATACATGATCTTCAAAATATCTTCTTTATGAAGTCTTAGCAAGAGATAAAGAAATTCCATTTTATTTTTTTATGTGACAAGATTACCAACTGTAGGTGTTGTAGTTTTAAGCCATTATATGTAATGCATTTTTCTCTTAAAATTGTTCTGGAAAAGTTGAATTAGGTTTAATAATGTTTTTTAGATGTCTGTTGTTGCTCAGAATTGACATTCATCTGAATAAAATGACATCTTCTGAAATGACTGAGTTTTAAAGTGCATTATTGATAATTCATAGTAATTATTTTTATTTTTGTCACCCTTGCCTATATTGAATAAATGTCTTTGGAAACCATTTTAAGATTGTTAATGGTTTTGCATCTTTATTAAATATTTTATGAAATCTCAGAATATTAATTTTACAGTTGAAAGGCTAAACTAATGCACATTAGAAATTCTATACAATAAAGTGCATTTTTTCTTTAAGCATTCCATTGCTAAATTGATCTTTAAATTAGTTAAAAGTCATTATATATTCTCCAGTAGGCCATTATCTTGTGTTATTATTCGTGCATTTCTTCCTCTTTTCTCTCTGATGACCACTTACTTCTCTTTCTCCTTCCATCCATGTAGATATTTCTTGCTCTCATTTTCATTCTTGATGGTGGTCTCGTCTATTCCCAGGGACTTAGCTGCTCTTGTGTGTTCATGTTTCTAAAGTCTTTTCTTAACTTGGAGGCTTCATGCCTTCTGCACCTCTGCAGGTGTAAACATCTCCTAGCTCTGCCCATTAATGCTTACCTATTAGCTATCTCCACTAATTTTTAACACTCTCCTTGCCACCTGTCTCCTTTCTGGCCTTTCGAAATACTTTATTCTTTAATTCCTTATATTCATTATCCATGCTTTATCACTTATCGTATCCATTGCTGCTTCACCCATTTTCAAAAACACCTGATTATGGATGTGTCTTGCGGTTAGTGCATATATAACTTGTTAGACTAGACGAGCCAAGGATGGCTCAAAGGATTTTGACTTAGGCAAATTTGGTGGAAAAAAACTGCTGACTTTTACTTAAATAGGGAAGATCTGAATTATTGTTATTTTTGTACATGCCTTAGCTTCCTGAGAAGATTATGAATTTCTTGACTGTAGGAGCTAAGTCTTCTTGATTGTTTCATCCTTACAGCACTGAGCACAACACCCTGCACAGAGTGTCACTCAGTAAATGTTTAATAATTGAATAAGCCGGTTTAACTTCATCATCTTTGTCCGTTGGCAAACCATAGCTTTGCTGCATGTGAGTCTGCTAAGACTTGAATTTCTCTCTTCTTAATAATGACCAGCAAGCATATGGTAGATGCTTATAACCAGTCATTAAAACTTTAGAAAGAATCCCAGATCATTTGCTTAGTAGCTTTTTATGGTTTTGTTGTGATGATACCATCTAAAGATTTTTGAATCTAGTTCTGTTTCTAAACTGTGTTTTCTTGTTGGATGGAATATAAGTTAACCTTTACCATACAAAACCTTTTTTATTTTTTAATGAAGTTTCTTTTTTCGAGCTTCAAGGAATGCCATCTTTATTATTTTTGGATTTCCTGAATGTATGACATTCCCAAAGAGCTCTGAGGCACTGTATCTAGTTTCATTGCTCCAGTTTCATTCATTCACAACTGGTAGGACATGAGAGGGGACTCTTGTTTTCCTCAGTTTTTCTTCTTTCCACCCCTATCTTTTCAGGGATGTGAATGGAGATCCCACTGCCCTTGAGGTCACTTATCGTTGCATTGTAACGTAAAAATAAAAGTCACTATGTGAGGAGTCCTTTCATGCTGAAAGTAGTTGCTTTAAAAAAAAAAAAAATTCCCAACAGCAGAAAGCTCATCAAATGTTTTCCAAATATTTCTTGGTTTATTAAAAATATATTAGAAACAGGCAACTGTAGATACGTTGTTTAACATATAGAACACATAACCAAGTAGAGGATAGGACACTTATCGGTTATATGTGACAGGACTGCTACTGCCTTTGTTTGGGCCCTACAGATTTAAGAATAATGAATATCATGAGTGGCCACTATAAAAAGTGGGCTCTAAAGTGTCAGAAATGTTAAGTCCCATTAAGTGGTAGTTTAAGAACATCTCCTTAAATTTGAAGTATAAGTGGAGACAATGTATAAAAGAATGTTAGGTATCATAAGGAATTTGTTCCACAATATCTTCTTAAATTTTCAGTGAATTATTTTCATTAGATTTTAAAACATGAATGGCCAGCTTTTGACAAAATTCTTCAGACCAGTGTCTGTACTTTGATAGACTTTGGGTCAGGAGGAACATATTTTAGTGAATGTGTCAGCTACTTATTATCTTTATGACCCCATGTACACTACAATATTCAAGTTCTCCAAGTTTTGATTTCCTGTTTCAAAATGAAGACAAAATTGCAGATCACAACATTTGGAAATAACAACACGAGTCTTGGTGGTTGAACGGATGGATGAAGAAATGAGCTGTGTTTGATAGTTAATCCATTACCTGTGAAAACAATTCATCAGTCCTTCTGTATAGAACATTAGTGTGGCTGATAAATAGATCTGTCACAGATGGTTAAACAGGAATCCAAATGGACGAATTCTAACAAGTAACCAAGCTACTACATAAGATCCTCATAACTGTCATGGCGTGTAGATAAAAGGATTCTGAGAGAAAAGTATGCAGAGAGTTCCATCTGAGACAAATCTAGACCAGTTGCATGGGAGAACATGGCTGTACGTGGACCTAAGGTCAGGAGTGTGTTAGTGTAGCCATTTCTATACCAGAACCAACCCAGCATATATGTAAGTCTGGAATCCCTCACCGGCCAATGTGTGTAACTGAGATAATAATTAGAATACTCTTAAAGAAATGCCAGTTCTGTGTGCAAAAGTGCTGGGCGGGATGGCGGGAGGCCGAGGGGCTGCTGAGCTCTGTGATTGGGATGAAGCTTGTGAGAAGGAAGAGGAGAAAATCCATTGAAGCCTAATGACCTGTCTCTGCAATGGCAAAAACAACTTGAATGAGCCAGTAATTGTACAAAGGCCTCTGAGATCTTCACCACCCCCCACCCACCAAACATCTTCCTTCCTTCTCTCTCTCCTTTCCCTTCCCTTCCTCTCCCCTCCTTCTTTCTCTACACTTCTGCCTGGTTCCTTCGACAGTTAAATAAAATCCTAGATCATGAGTTTAAAAAAAAGAAATGCCAGCTCTGTTTGTCAACATCCGCGTTGACTGCATGGTTGTGTGTTTATTTAGCAGTGCCCTACTGTCCTAAGGAGACTATGAGAGAATAATTTTTTCAATATTGCCACCACAATCCAATTAAAAGTATGATATACAGAGGATGTTTTACTTCAATGTTGCAAAACAAAACACACGCCAAATGAAAGTCCTGTATTTTCAAAGTCAGAAAAATATTTCCCCTGACCCAGCATGCTATATTAATCAACAGTGTCCTCTAAGGAGCCAAGCATAGGGTTTGCAAGTGTAGTTGAGAAATCAGGAGTTAGAAGATATTTTCACCTGAGAAGCATCATTACATCCTGGGGCTCTGAAACTCAGAGATAATCACAGAGAAAGAAGAATGCATTAGTAGCAGGAATTGCTCAGTTAGGGTTGGCATTGCTTCCCTAACTGGAGGAAAGAATATCATCATCATCAAAAAAGAATCCCAAGCAGGCTCCACGGGGTCAGTGCAGAGACCATTATGGGGCTCGATCTCACCAGCCATGAGATCATGACCTGAGCCAAAATCCAGAGTCAGAAGCATGACTGACTGAGCCACCCAGGTGCCCCTGTAGGTGCATCTTATATACTAACCCAGTTAATCTTCATACCGACCATAAGTCATACAGCTCTTTCCATTTTACAGAATGAAAGCTCTGTGAATGCAGACATTTTAGTCTGGTTGTTCATTGTTTGTGCTCAGACCCTAAAACCGTGCCTGGCACTTGTTATGTGTTCATTAAATATTAGTTGAATGCACAATTGAGGAAACTGAGGCACTAATTAAGTGAAGTTTCACATTTGGGGTGAAAAGTACGTGTAATTGCTCCTTGCCAGCTGTTGAGGGTTTGTAAGGCCAGTATGAAGACTCTTTTTTTCCCCATCCTAAATCCCAACTCAAAACCGAGACATAAAGAGCACAGAATATCAGTTTTGTTACCGGCAAGTCTAGATTGGAGAATATCGCTTAGGTGTTGGTCATCCTCAGTCCTCCCTAATACTCCACCCTAAGGAGTATTTGGGCCTGAGGAGGCACACGCATACCCCGGTCACCGTTCCAGGTGTGTAGAACCACCGAAAGTAGAACCGGAAGGGGACACTGTCAGCTGTATCTCTAGATGAGAGGCTTATGCCTGATGTATGCTTGTCATGGGAAGAAAAAAAGAACACAGGATGTGGCTGTCCCGGGGCAGGTAGATGGTAAACCAGAGAAGGTGGCAGAGCTGATATCTTCAGTTCTTGCTCCCAACCTCACTTGCCATAAAAGTTACTTGTCTCTCAGGGAGGTATGAACACGTAGTGAATGGGGCTGGAAATGTTATTTCCTTCCCCGCCCAGTATGCTTCTTTGGATATCGTCATCATCATCATATTTGAGTATAGTTGACACCCATGTTATATTAGTTTCAGGTATAGAGCATAGTGATTCAGCATCTCTACCCTGCTATCCTCACCAGAAGTGGAGCTCAAAGTGGTTTTTCAATATTACTCCCACTTGGGAGGGGAACGTCCATGAAAATGTGAGGCATGAGAGATAGGGGTTCCGTCTAACACTAGATCAAACCACCGCAGGGCAGCAGTTTTGTCTTGATCCTCCTGCCTCCCTAGGAAATTAGAATATGCTAATTCAGAAACCATTAGATTTGTCCCTGATTGTCCTGTGACAATCTCTGCAGACCCAGGGTTCACGTAAATCTTGGTGATTTGGATATGCAGATTCCAGATCCCTCAAAGGCATACTTACTCTGATACAGCTGCCACCAGCCCCTGTGACTGCCTGATAAACATCAAGGAGAGGAGCTGGTCGATCTCATAAATTTGGGAAGCTGGAAAGCAGTGGCCACTTTCTGCTCAGTGGGTTTGGTCGTATCCCCCAGGTAACTGTGAGGATGCTTTGTACCTGGGCAAGCATGTAAAGAATCTGTAGCAAACAGATTCTTGAATGGGAGATTTCAAGAAAGTCACAAAATTGACTAGCTGCCTGGCTTTGGCAGATTCATAGAGAAGGACTGGACAAGATAAAATCAGAAATCAGAGGTCTTGGGAAAAGAGATTACAACTGAGCAAAGGAAAGCAGATTTTGATTTTTAGAGAACTCCAGAATTGTTAACGTTTTGCGAGAAGCATAGTAGAACAGTGGTCGAGGAAATCGATTTTAGGAGCTTAAAAGGTGAATTTGGAAGTAAGTGGTATACTTTCATGAGGATTGATGTGGTCTGGAGCACTGGGAGGTGTGGTCCAGCCAGCAGCGAACAGGGACATGACGTTGGAGATTTACAGGAAGCAAGAGATGTTACATTCGAGCAGTTTCAATGAAGCTGGAGAGAAGTGCTCATGACTCTTGGAATAGACAATGCATCGGTGCCATTATGAGAATAATGGGAGAGCGACGTAAACAAAAGTGTAACCACATTTAGTTCCAAGTGGTCTAATAAGCTGATGAAGCATATATTTAGAAAGAGCCGTAATGAGTCTTACTGTTGAACTGCCATTCTTGATTGACCTAGTTATATTTTAAAGTGATGCAGAAAATTATAAAGAAATGAAAACAAGGCAGAAAACTTGTAGCATATTAGACTGTGATGTAGTTTCTTCCAGTGGTGTTCTGGTAGTGCTGTGCCGAACATAGTCCTGATTGTTGGAGGGCTCTTATGCTCAAGGGGGCATGTTTGGCAGTGGGAAAATCAGGAATCCTGCATATTTAAATGAGCCACCCTGCAGGAAGTGCTGTCGTGAATGCTTTGTACATGTAGCAATTCATCTCTTATTTTCTTTAATTTAATAATAACTTTGATTTAAAAAGAAATTTGAGAATCCATTTAAGAAAAGTTATTTGCAATTAAAGGGTCTACTGGGGAGAAAATGGAGCATAGCCTGACCCCAAAGGATGTATTATCTCTTCACTGAGCTTGCGAAGGAAGGGACAACTGCTGTTTAAGGCACCATTTAGAAAGACAGTCTGTTGAAGTATTTTTAAAGCATGATGGATGTTTAATCCTAAAAAAAATATTGTTTAGCGCATTGAAAATAGTAGGAGTCTATTGACTGCCATACATTCCTCCCTGTTTCTACTGTAGGAAGTGAACAATTGCATTATAAGGACTATTCAAGTAAAGGAAATACTGGCAAAAAAAAGAAAGCAAGAAATTGGGATTGAAGCATTTAATATAAATTGCCAGCACTGATATGACTCACCAGGCAAATGAGAAAGAAAGTGAAGTGTTGGTGTGGGTGGAGGGTGCCTCCGAAGGGAGTAGACCAGGATATTTTTATCAGAATGCACATATTAAGAATCTGCTCCGTTGATGGCTGCCTGTAAGGGATGTATCAAGTGAGTTAGTGTGCATAATTATAGTTAGGCCTCTCCTCCTCCAAGGAATTTTGGGATCTAAGACACAAGTGGTGCCAGGTCTGGCATGGATGGGGCGAAACTGGATGGCAGATTCAAATCTGAAATGAGATCATGTGCACGAGAAGAGGGAAGGTATAGATATGGGATTCACTGAAGGTCAAGAGCAGAGGTCAAGCATTAGAGAAAGTCAGGAATAATTCCCAGGAGAAAACTGAGAATCAAGATATAAGGAAATGAATTAAAAGGATAACAAATTAAAAATAATTCATGTTCCCAGTGTTTTTCTTGCCTTTTTCTATGAAACATTGTGAGCCAGTATCTTGTTTTGAAAATTGTTGTAAATTAGGATTAGACTCTGGGAATAACCTATCTCTTGATAATTACTTTCCGCTTCCCAGTCTACAAAGCTTAAATCCTTTCCTAATCTAACAGAGTTTATGATTATGCAGAGCTGAGTAGTGAATCAAGTTGCTATTTTCAGCATGTCACAGTGCTAACATCCAAAGTCTCAGAGTTGGGCATGAGTTTCAATCCCGGCTCTACCACTTACCTGCTGTGTAACCTTGGACAAGTAACAAACCTTTTTTTTGTTTTTTTAATTTTTAAAAAAATGTTTAAAGTTTACTTATTTTTGAGGGAGAGAGAGAGAGTGGGGAGGGGCAGAGAGAGAAGGAGACACAATCCGAAGCAGGCTCCGGGCTCTGAGCTGACAGCACAGAGCCTGATGCGGGGCTCAAACCCACAGACCACGAGATCATGACCGAGGCAAAGTTGGATGCCCAACCAACTGAGCCACCCAGGTGCCCCAAGTAACAGACTTTTCTACATGTCAGTTTCTGCATTTGCCAAGAGGAGGAATAGTACCTACCTCACGGGGTTTTATGAGAGGAGGCAAGATAATGTATGCAAAATACTAAGCAGAGCACTGGCATAGAGTATGCGTTCAGTAAAAGCTATTTTTATTCATTCTTTCATAAATTTAGTCATTCATTTAATAAGTATTTATTGGGTGCCTAGTATTTATTAGCAGCAGTTGTTTTAATCCATTGGCATACATCAGTGGCAAAACAGATTCCTGCGCCTGCTTACATCTTTGTGAATTGAGCAGAAATAAACAAACATAGAAAATAAGTACAATATATAGTCTGGCTATAAGGGATGAATACTATGGAGAAAATTAAAAACGAATACAAAGTAGAGCAGGGACATGAATAGTGAGAAAACTGGGAGTAAGAGAGCGTTTTCCAGTTTATACAGAGTCAATATGGGCCAGATTGAGATACTGACATTTCCATGAGGATATCAAGAAGGTCAAAGAAGTCATCTATGTGTACAGCTGGGAAAAGAGCAACTTTAGGATGGGGAAGGGTGCAGTCAGTTCAAAGCCTGTAAGGTGAAAGTGTGCCTAGAGCAAGGAGGCCAAGGTGATAAAGGGGGAAATTACTAGGAGACAAAGTTAGATATGTAATGGGGAGGATGGCTCACATCACTTAGGGCTTTGTTGGCCATCATATGAGCCTTGGCATTTACTCTAAGTGAAATGGGTAATAAATCTCAGAGTTCCAGGAGAAACATGGCAAGATTCCATTTTCTTATGTTTTATAAGATCTACTCAGTGTGATGTGATGAAAGGAGACTCTATGAGGGCAAAGATAGAAGCTGGAGGACCGGTTAAGAGGGCATTATCGTTATCAAGGTGAGAGACAATGATGGGGTGGATCACAGGTGGACAGGTGGTAGGATTTGGGATATATTTTGATGACGGAGCCAACAGATTTCCTCATGGCTGGATGTGGGTATGGAAAATGAAAGTCAAGGATAATTACAAGGTCTTGGCCTAAGCATCTGGAATGGTTACAATAAATACAATGATTATTATTATCTTAAAATTTGTAGCTTCTCGTTTTACACACTTAAAAAACAAACAGTGAACTCACCTGTGCTTCTTTGCATCTTCTTTGCTGCATTTCACAGCACCATGAAAATGATATGCACAAAGTTGGTGCTGAATAATTGTTGAACCCTTGAGATGTATGGGGGCAGCTCTGTTACTCAGAGAAAGCAGTATGCATGAAAAAATAACAAGGCCGGGGCGCCTGGGTGGCGCAGTCGGTTAAGCGTCCGACTTCAGCCAGGTCACGATCTCGCGGTCCGTGAGTTCGAGCCCCGCGTCGGGCTCTGGGCTGATGGCTCGGAGCCTGGAGCCTGTTTCCGATTCTGTGTCTCCCTCTCTCTCTGCCCCTCCCCCGTTCATGCTCTGTCTCTCTCTGTCCCAAAAATAAATAAAAAAAAAAAAAAAAAAAGAAAAAATAACAAGGCCTTTTGGAGAAAATTTCTTTATAGCTTGTCTAGGTCCAGCCCTGCCTATTCATCCCCCATCAAGTGTCTGATCCAGGCACTTGCTACAGACATTCTCCAAAATCAATATGGATGCCCACAGCCTTCTTGATTGCAGAAAATAGTCTCCCTTGTTAAGAGCCTTGGTAGTGATCTGGCCTCATTTTTTTATGGCCACACAGAGGCAAGTACTATGCAGTCAATGGAAATGGACAATGGATGAAATTACCTGACTAAATAAGTCCTAAAAAAGTCTATCTAAATTTCCTCCTACATGGGCAAAAGGGGACCTTAGCTCTTCTCTTTATGTGGTGATACATCCTTAGGAACTAAAGAGAACTGCCACAATATTTTCTGGAAATGATGTATTTTCTCTCTGCATTGGATTTATATTCTTGTGAATACTTACAGATGGGATACATAAAAACTTTCACACTGAGAGGAGAAGCAAACATTATTTCTGGGAGGACCAAAGGAAAAATAAATTCTGTAGCTCACTTACTATTTCTGTTTTTTCATCGTAATCAGTGAGTCACAAATATAAGCAGAATGTTGAAGCTTAACAGTTGTAAATAGAGTTCAGAGATGTAGTGTCCGTTCCGACCAGGAGAGCTGTGGGTGAAGAAGCATATCAGGGCACAAATGAAATACCTTGATTTAGCTGTAACTGTCCCTGTGAAAATAAACCGGCTGTGTTTTTATTGCATGAGGTGCAAAGGCTCATTTGTCAGTGATTCTCTGCCCTTCCAGCAAAGGACTGAGAGTCCCACATTCTGAGCTCAGTGAAGGCAAACATGGGGTGAATATCTTTGATCTGTTAGCTGGGGTTGTACCACAGCTGCCTTTTAAAACTGTCTGGAGAGTTGAAACAGCAGTTTAAAAGACTACCAGGAACGACTGGAATAAGTAAGGGGGAACAGGGAGAATGATTTTCTGGGAAAACCCCAAATGTACCAACTGACAAATTTATATAACAAATACTTTTAGTGCTGGAGTCTGACTTTAGGGTGGGGTGGGGATCTCCTGTTGATAACATTGTATCAGAGCACAGAAGGAAAAAGGATAAAATTTAAGTGCAAATACAAAAGGTATAAAGCAACTGGAATATTTACATTGAAATATTTTATGTGAGACATATGATCAGAGCTGAGAAACTAAAAGTATGCTGTAGACTAATAAATCACTATTTTAAAATGTCAGTTTTTCATACATAAGTCTTACGTGTTATTACATATGTATATCTTCCCAAGTATTCTGACTTTAAAAAATTTTGGTTGTAAAAAAAATTCTGGCATCTCCACATTGCAGTTGTCTAAAATAAAAATATTTTGCTTGTTCTGAAAAATACGCAGATGTAATTAGTATTCAGGGATAGATCTAGGACAGATCAAAGTAAAATAGTGTTGCGAATCACAAAGAATGATGAATTTGGGAGCTTAAATTAAATGAAAAATGAGCATTCCTGACCACATCTAGGTGCAGCATCCAAAACAGTTATAAAGACCACCAGAAAGTTCTAGATCACTTTAATTTCATAGTTAATTTTTAAAAATCCTCCCATTTCTCTCTTGCATCTAGTGAATCATTTGAGCTTCTTCTACTATAGGTTTTTGCACTCAATTTTGAGGCACAAATTCTATAATTCCATAATCTACTTGCCTAATATTTTCTTCCTCGGGAAAAATCCAGGTCTCCTAAAATTTCACCCAAGGGGCCTATCACAAGTATAAATATTTTAGTAAAGGTAATAGGTACCCCTCCCCTTTCTTCTTAGCTTGCAGCTGTGAAGCCCTGTAATCAAATGAGGTGAAGTGATAGAGGAAAAGGCTCTGAGACCAAAAGAAAAAAAAAATGAGTAAAAAGAAGCATGCTTTGTAGATAGAAGGATGGCTGGGGCGCCTGGGTGGCTCAGTCGGTTAAGCATCCGACTTCAGCTCAGATCATGATCTCACTATTCAAAGTTCGAGCCCTTTATCGGGCTCTGTGACAGCTCAGAGCCTGGAGCCTGCTTTCAATTCTGTGTCTCCCTCTCCCTCTGCCCCTCCCCAGCCCCCCCCTCTCAAAAATAAGCATTAAAAAAATTAAAAGATGAAAAAGGATAGCTTAAGAAGCCTCCTCTGACCCCCCAGCTCTGACTGCACTGCGTCCTGTCTCCTCACCATCACGTTTCCCACATCCTCACGCCGCACCTTAGCATGTTTGACCATCTTTACCGTTTGTGCACACTTCATGGACAATAATCTGTTTATTTGATTCTTTTCCCTCCAAGGTCACAGTGGCCACATACTATGTTCTTTGTCTTTTATCTAAGAGAATTACATAGTGTAACAGGCACTCAATTATGTTTTATTTTGAAGGAATAAAAATAGGAAGAAAGAAACAAGGCAAGAAAGAAAATTCATGTATCCATTTCTCTGTGGCTTTCTACATATAGCTGTCTTCAGAAGTTCCAGATTTAAGCTAGAATGATATGTGTTTTGATTTCAATATGGGGGCAGTTCAGCACCAAAAGTTATATATTGGTATGTGTACACACAAAGGTACATATAACACATGTTAATATATATATATGTATATATATGTATATAATTATATATACACCAACATGTATATGTTATATATACCATTATATAACACACGCATATAGCATGTATTGTGTATATACATGATAAGATACATATATGATATATACGATAAGATGAAAAACTTATGTGTGTGTCCCATGCATATCCATATAAACTTTTCATATTGAACTTTAAATGACATTATGTTTTGCATAAAACTAGCACTGATTACTGAACTGGACGGCAGGTTTCTTTACTGTTATTTCTATATTATTGTATCTTTCTATATATGTATTACCCTGAGGCTCGTGTTTGACAGATGTGTAGTAAATGTATATGGTTTGATTATACTGGCACTACTCATGATACCAAACAGTCTGAAACTAAAGGAAAAATCTTTGAATTTTTGAATGACATTTTACTATTGAGTAGTTATGAGCATAAGATTTAAGCTAGAGAAAAATGTTTTAGTGCAGCTCTGTGTCTTATTAGCTCTTGAATTTAGATGAAGAATAAATTGAATATAATTATGTATAGTTCATAGGGTGATCCTGAAAATAAATTTTAATCAACTATATATAAAAATTTAACCTAGTCCAGGCATACAGTAAATGCTTAATAGACAGTAAGTTCCTTTTATTATCACACAATGAGAATTCAACAGATAGGACAAGTATTTAAGAGTTGCTATGTAAGTTTCTAAAAGTTTCTAATTATAGGTTAAATGAAGAGTAATCATAATATTTTTCAATGCACATGCCATCAGGAAATAGCATCCAGTAATGGGTGATAAAGTTAATTACTTCAAAAGATTTCTTTTTCCTTCCATTCTACTTTAAGCCAAATTTAGTTTTAAGAAGAAAAGTGATACTATCATCAAATTAGAATATCAATAAGCTCTATGTTATAAGTACAGTTTCTTTTGAGGCTGATCCAGGAGATTCAGGGAAAGATAGCAAGGGTTTGTAATATTGCCAACAAGGCTCCCCATGCATTTAACTCTGGAATGTTGTAGATGGAAAATGTTGGATTTTTGAATGTGAGAACTGCATTCTACTTGAAAAGAAAAGAAGAAAATGAACTGTTTTTAGCATCTAAATCCAAAAGTTTGCCTTAAAATTTTTTCCAAATATGATTAATGTAATTCAGCAATTTTAGCATCATCATAATACTCCTTCCTATGTGTAATTTATTTCAGAAAAAAGTTATCTAAGTTATAAGATATTACTTGATTTATTTCATATTTAAGTGTGTCAGGATTGGTATTGGCCTTATCCTTGATCATAATCTGCTATCCACTTAGAGTTGAACAGGAAGATCAAAATGAATTTCCTACTTAAGCTGTATCTCTAAAGAAAACGTAAATTGCATGATAGAAAACAGTGAATGATAAATGACTTAAATGACTGTTGTTAGGATGTTGCTTTATATCATTCTATGATTATCTATGACACTCTATGGTACTCCTATAAAACAAAGTTCTGGGAGTTGTAGAGTGGTGAATTAGAGTATGTAACACAGGACGATCTGATAACTTCTCATGCATTAAAAGTTGCAAGGTGATTTGATTACTTCATTTGAAGGAGTAAAAACTCCTGGAACCAAGAGAAAGACTAATTAAATACCCCAGGGATGGTAAGGGCAGCTTCACTTGAACTGTTATCTGAGCTCAATTTTTAAGAACAAGCATTAATTGAGAGGACATTTTATATAGAGGAAATTGCAAGTGTAAAAAAAAAAAAACAAAGAAAAGAAATGAAGGAGAATGACATGGAGTGTTGTATGGTTAAGGTACTCATTATAGAACAGCAATGGGTGAGAATGGAAATGTGGACAAAGACAGATCATGAATGGTCTTTTGTGCCATGCTATAATCTTCAAACTTGACCCTTAGGTAAAGGAGAGTCATTGAGAAAAAGATTGATCAGATGGTCAGAGAAGAAACATCACAATTTCTACTTGGGCGAGAATACTCTACCAGTATCATGGAGGGTTAATAGGAGTTGGCAAAATGCCCAAGAGGCCATTCCAGAGGTCATTGCCAGTGAGATGTGGATGAAAGGAAAATTCAAGAAATCTGTAAGAAATGTAACTGACAGAGGCTGGCGAATGATGAAGATGTAGAATATGTGTAAGAAGATCAGACTGAGTCTAAGAGAGTGACGATTGACATGGTACCTTTCACCAAGACTGGAAATAGAGGAGGCAGAATTTTGAATATTTGAAAGCCATGTTCAATATAAGCTTTTGAAATTGTTTGGATTGTATTTTTCAACAGTTATACTTGTATTACATTTAAATGCTTCCCTTTTACAAAATAGTGAAGAAAGAACAGAAAAGTTATTTTTCAAGGTGAATGTTATTTTGCTGTTGACAGCAGTATTCTACGGGGATGGTGAAAAGATCATAAAAAAAACCTGTCAGCATGCTTTAACTTATGTACCATTTTATAATAAAGAAAATGAATATAGTAAGATTTTTTCAATTCCATGATGTTAGTAATATATATGAATTATATTTCTTAGTGCATTAAGAATTTTCAATTCATTTTGGCTTATAAAATAATTCACTCTTAAAAAGATAAAAGTTTATCCTTATTGTATATTGGATATGAGAATCCTTATTAATGTGTATTTGGGGAGCAAAGTATAAATTTATATGAGCACAGTTTTTATTTTTAAATTCTCACAGCTTAGTTGTTAATCTCGTTTCTATCAGTACTTAGAAAACAACTAAAAAGCTCCAGGTTACTAACTCAGGAATACTAGATTTGTAACATCCTGTGCCCAGACTCTTTATTTTATGGACTCTTTATTTTATTTCATTTTTTTATTTTACAGAGAGCTGGGAGAGAGAGGGGCAGAAGGAGAGAGAGAAAGAGAGAGAGAGGGAGAGAGAGAGAGAGAGAGAGAGAGAGAGAGAGAGAGAAAGAAAGAGAGAGAATGAACCCAAGCAGACTCTGTGGTCAGCAGGGAGCCTGGAATGGGGTTCAATCCCACAACCCTGAGATCATGAGCTGAGCCAAAATCAAGAGTCTGATGCTTAACCGACTGAGCCACCCAGGTGCCCCTGGAATATGGACATCCCATGTGCTGTGTATGTCATCTTTTACAATCTGAAAGAATGGGGGTCACTAGATTTTTTTCACAAGGGAATAAGTGGGAGTAGTAGCAGTGATATTTTGGAGCACATCTTCTGTCTTTTGCTTGTCAGGGTCCCAGCCTGAGAATGAAGCAATTGCTTGATGAAACATTACCTTGAGGAATGTAAATTGCTTCTGGTGCCATATACAACTTCCCTTTGGAAACATTCTCTCCTTGTCTGTCAGGCTGTGGATGTCTCTGAACTGTAGTTAGTAAACCCTTAGTAGCTGTTTGTTAGTTGGACCAAATGGCATCACTAAACTGATGGGAATCAGGTGTCTTCAGTGTCTCCTTCCCTTTCCTATGTGATTTCTTTTAGTAGTGCTTTGGGGAGAGAGGTGTGGCTTCAGCTTCCTCACCAGAGTAAGCGGGATCATTAAGTATTAAAGAAAAGACATTTCAAAGAGGGAGAAGGCACTACAAATGTTCTACCTGGCCAGAAGAGTCCCAAACTCT
This sequence comes from Lynx rufus, assembly GCF_022079265.1. Classification (NCBI taxonomy): domain Eukaryota; kingdom Metazoa; phylum Chordata; class Mammalia; order Carnivora; family Felidae; genus Lynx; species Lynx rufus. The sequence goes on along the minus strand of NW_025814845.1, from coordinate 35,903,656 downwards.
GTTGGGGACAGACCGTACCTACAGGGATCTTAATTCAGGTTCATTTGTAACCCATAATCAGTGACTGTCATGATTGGATGTATTTAGTTTATTTCTTAAGGACTTTTTGTGTCCTCTTCATAAGCATATAGTCATCTTGCTTCTTGTTCAGGACTCTTAAATAGGTAATTTAGAAATTACCTATTAAACTAATGCATTTTCATTAGTAGGAAAAGATCACAGTAAACAAAAGTATAAAAACAAACAGAATATATAAAGAAGCAACAGTTAAAAAGCACCAGAGATCTTAACACTGAGAGGAAATTTTATATATTTAATATATGTTGATAATTTAAAATTTCCAAATCCTCACAAAGAATCAAAGACCAAAATGTAAAGCTATAGTGAAAAATGATTGTATTGAAACAGTACATACTGGTTTTATTATTGTTCTTAATCTTCCTGCTTTTAAAGGCATTTTTGCTGACCATTTAAATGCAGCACTGTACTGGTCATCATTCCTTTTTTAAAAATTTTTTATTAATTTTGTTAATGTTTATTCATTTTTGAGAGAGAGAGAGAGATAGAGCATGAGTGGGGAAGGGGCAGAGAGAGAGGGAAACACGGAATCCAAAGCAGGCCCCAGGCTCTGAGCTGTCAGCACAGAGCCCGACATGGGGCTCAAACTCATGAGCTATGAGATCATGACCTGAGTTGAAGTCAGATACTTAACCAACTGAGCCACCTAGGTGCCCCACTTTTTTTTAATGTTTATTTCTTTATTTTGAGAGAGAGAACAAGCGAGCAGGGGAGGTACAGAGAGAGGGAGAGAGAGAGAGAGAGAGAGAGAGAGAGAGAGAATCCCAAACAGGTTCCTTGTTTTCAGTGTAGAGCCTGATGCAGGGCTTGAACCCAAAAAACCATGAGATCATGACCTGAGCCAAAACCAAGGGAGGCTTAACCGAGTGAACCACCCAGGCACCGCATGTACGGGTCATCGTTCCTTTTTAAAAAACATGTATTGAGTGTCTACTGGGAGGAAGATGTTGGACAAGGTGCAAAAGTTCCTTTGTGGTAGAATGGCAACATATTGTATTATCAAATGCAAAGTCTACAGCTTTTAATAGAGAACACTAAATGCCTTATACCCAAGTCACTTAGTATTTGTTGACTTTAAGCAAATTGAATGATGACAAATGGCACATGTAGGTGTGATGGGAATCATCCCAGGAAGCAAAGTGTCTTTGTTGTTGCTGAGAGAGTTAAAGTAAAACACAGCAGTGACTAACTTGTTTTAAAATATATGCGTGACATTCTATTTATGATGCATGGTAAGCAAAATTATTAGTATGATCTAATCTCATCCACAGTTTGATTTTTCTGCCAGTATTGTAAGTTCGTGTCCTTATTAATATCACTGTTAATATCCAAACTACAGACGTAAAGACAGTATAGCTTATTGTTTGGATGGTTAGCTCCAGTGAATACAATTAATATCTTTCCCATGTCAGGGCGCCTGGGTGGCGCAGTCGGTTAAGCGTCCGACTTCGGCCAGGTCACGATCTCGCGGTCCGTGAGTTCGAGCCCCGCGTCGGGCTCTGGGCTGATGGCTCAGAGCCTGGAGCCTGCTTCCGATTCTGTGTCTCCCTCTCTCTTTGCGCCTCCCCCGTTCATGCTCTGTCTCTCTCTGTCCCCAAAATAAATAAACGTTGGAAAAAAAATTTTAAAAAATATCTTTCCCATGTCTTTCATTATTATCATTTTTTTCTTCTTAGAATAACTGAATAATTTTGCATTTAGCTTTGGTTTCTCTCAGAAGCAGACTCTCAGATAAGCATTAACTTTGGAATTAGTATCAGGAGGTACTAGAAGAGGAGACAGCTAAGCAACACAGGGAAGAGAAAGGACCCCAAACAGGGTATGCTACTGAGCAGGTTACTGCTGAGGGCAACTGGGGTTTAATTCCCTCTCGCCTGCTGAGTTTTCTAGGAAATGGTGTGGGACAGGACTGAGAGTTGTCTCCAGTGAGGAGGAGTGAAAGCTGCATTCTATGTCCTCCCACTCCCGTCAATCAGTGATTGATGGTTGTTCCCAACTTCCCTGCAATTCCAGTCTGGCCTGCACAGCCAGGGAGAGCCGTGAGGCAGAGAATCAAAGGTGCTTGCATCAGAATACCTTAGCTCTTAGGAGAATTGTCATTGTCAAGGGAGTATGGACAAAGAACTGGCAGCAGACATCACTGTGGTCTTCAATGCATAGGTACTGTTTTAAATGTTGTTACTATAATTGCTGAAATATCAAACTTTTTGCTGGAATCTTTATCTATTATACTGAGAATGAGGTACAGATATTTTGCACATAACATTTCTCTTTTCTCCAGTAACTTACTTTACCCTCCTGCCACCAGACCTAAAAACCTACTTCCATTTATTTCCACACTCTGTTCACTCCCAATGTAATCAAGGATATTCCCTCCTCCTCCTTCTTTCTGTGTATGCGTTGTCAGTCTCTTTTAATGCATGCACTGCCTGCTTACTCAGAAATGTTCCTCTATCACTGATCTTTTCTCTCTACCTCAGTCCCTCCATCTGTATTGCCATCTGCTCAAACATCTTCCACCTTAAACAAGCAAACAAGGAACTGTCTCTTCCCCCTGCACCTTTCTCTGTTGCTAGAGTTCTCTTCCCCTTTACAGTCAAACGTCGTAAGAGTTGTTTAAAATCACTCCAGCTTTTTCTTCTTCTCTCCCATTTCTCCTACTCCATGTTGGCCTCTGTGCATATTCTTTCCTCCATGAATGGCCCCCATGTCTCCAAATGCAGTGAAAATTCTAGACCTCAGATTGCTTCGTCTTTCACCAACAGTGACTGTGTATCACTCCCTTCTTCATAGGAGTGTAAATTGCCTAACACTTCTATCTCTAATCTTTCAGACACCATATTCTTCTCTACTTTTGATTCCATTGCTTCTCTGGATTCTCCTTCCTGGCTAATCATTTTCTTTTAGGAGGAGTGTTTTGTTCTTGTTGTTGTGGGATTTTTTTTTTTTTTGGTGCCTCTTAATCTCCTTTTTCTATATTGCTTATCTTTCCACCCACCGTTCCCCCAGAAAACTACCAGTTTGTTCTCTGTATTTGAAAGTCTGTTTGTTTTCTCCGTTTGTTCATTTTGTTTTTAGATTCCACATATAAATGAAATCATACGGAATTTGTTTTTTTCCTCTCTGACCTATTTCACTTAGCATAATACCCTCTAGGTCCATCCATGTTGTTGCAAATGGCAAGATCTTTCTTTTTTATGGATGAGTAATATTCCATTCTTTATATACACCACATCTTCTTTCTCCATTCATCAGTCATTGGGCACTTGGGTTGCTTTCATCTCTTGGCTGTTGTAAATAATGCTTCAATGATCTTACAAAAATACTCTAGGGGAATATATTTGTATTGCATTTATAGGACATGAAATTAAATAACCTAGATGAATTGGACAAATTCCTAGAAAGATTCACACTACCAACACTCACTCAAAAAAATTGAAAATCTGAATAGACCTAAATAAAGAAAGAGATAGAATTAATAATAATAATAATATACAGCTTCTGTCTTAGCAAATTACAGGTTTATATGGCTTCACTGATGAATCTTGCTAAACATTTATAGGAACATTAACACCAATATTTCATAAATTCTCCTTTAAAAATAAGAGAATACTTATCAGCTCATTCTTTTACTCCATTATTACTCTGATACTAAAATAAGACAAAGGCATTACATGAAAAGAAAACTACAGACCAGTATCCATTATGAACATAGACATTGAAATGCTCAACAAAATAGTAGCAAATTAAATTCAGCAACATATAAAAAATTATGCACCCAAACCAAGTGAAACTTATTCCAGGAATGTAAATTTGCTTTAATACATGAGAATAAATTGGTGTAATATGCCATATTAATAGAATAAAAAGGGCAAATCATTTATCTGCATATTCCATAAAAAGTATTTGGCAAAATCCAACACCGTTTCTTCAGTTAAAAAAAAACAAAAAACAAAACCTTTCTATGAACTAGGAATAGGAATAGAAGGGATTCTGTTCATATGATATGTCCAGAATAGGCAAATCCATAGAAACTGAAACTGAATTATTAGTTTTGAGAGCCTGGAGGAAGTAGGATAGGGGATGTGTGCAAGGCTTCTTTATGATGATAAAAATGTTCTAAGGTTAAGCATGATCAAAAGATCATGGATTTTCAGACACCAGGTGAATTGGGGATTTCCAGGAGTCTTATATGCTCTTATAGCATATTATCATGTCAGTAATTGTATATTTATTTGATTTTGCATAGTATCTCTCCTCAATAGGCTATTGCATTATGATAACAGATGCAATGTCTGCTTTAAATGACTCTGAACTAAGAATGATAATTCATGTATTAATTTATTTGAGAAAAATTTATTAAGAAAATGCACTATGCCAGGGGTTGTTCTGTGCTAGGGCTTTACTTTTCTAAACAAGCAGAAGTCCCTGTCTTCATGGAGTTTAGCTTCTAGTGGGAGGATGTAAACCAGTATTATCTGATAGAACTTCCTGCAACAATAGAAATGTTCTGGGGCGCCTGGGTGGCGCAGTCGGTTAAGCGTCCGACTTCAGCCAGGTCACGATCTCGCGGTCCGTGAGTTCGAGCCCCGCGTCGGGCTCTGGGCTGATGGCTCAGAGCCTGGAGCCTGTTTCCGATTCTGTGTCTCCCTCTCTCTCTGCCCCTCCCCCGTTCATGCTCTGCCTCTCTCTGTCCCAAAAATAAATTAAAAAAAAATTGCTTTAAAAAAAAAAAAAAAAGAAAGAAATGTTCATCTAAGCTGTGCAATGTGGTAGCAATAGTTATTAATGGATATAGACAGTAAACAGTGAACATAAGTCGGTGAACATGTAAAGCCAGGGAGAAACATTGTGGAGCACTTGCACTTTAAAATAGGATGGTAAGAGGGACCTCATTGAGGATGTAATGATTTCCAGTCCTCTCTCGTTTGTTTTATGCCCTACAATTCTATGGCAACTGCTCATTTTCAGGTTCTACAGGTCCTTTGTACCAAACAAAAGGTCCTATTTCAGCATCTTTTAACAATACTACTGGGGCACCTGGGTGGCTTAGTCGGTGAGCATGTGACTTCTGCTCAGGTCGTGGTCTTGCGGTTCTTGAGTTCTAGCCCCACATCAGGCACAATGCTGTCAGCACAGAGCCTGCTTCAGATCCTCTGTCCCCCTCTCTCTGCCCCTCCCCTGATTGCACTCTCTCAAAAATAAAGATTAAAAAACAACAACAAAAAAAACAGTACTACTTCACAAAACCCAAATTTTATTCTCTTGATTTCTTCTACACTTTCCTTTTCTCAATGTCATGTTTTGTTTTGCTTTGTTTTGTTTTTTCTTTCTTTAGCTACTGCAACATCTCCCAAACTGGATACATTGTCTTCAATCTCCATTGATTCAGGAGAACCACATTAAAAATGTAACATAACATTTCCAGTATAATAGCCTTGCAACTAACATTCTCCCAGAGTCCTTCAGTGAATTCCCTGCTTCCATATATGTAGAGAGAATATTCTCATCTTTGTGGCACGTTGTATCTCTTTTGATACAACATCTGTCTTTCTTTACAACTGATACCCCACATTCCTACACATGTTAACTGTCTTCAGGAACCAAACTTAGCTATTTGCAAAGGATTTTTAAGAAGTGAGTTTGGTTTTTATTGTATGCTGCATTACTCAATGAAGAACAATTTTATCAATGAATTTAAGCCCTTCTTAAAACTATTGATATGTTCATTTTGGATAGGCTTCAGGGCCATTTTTGCTATTTTTTATGAAGTATTTCAAACATTCAGTAGAGTATAGAGAATAGTATCATTTATTTCATGTCAAGCTTCATCAAATCTTAGAATTTGCCAAAATTAAGATGAATTTTAAAAGAAAGAAAACAACAGAATATATTAGAAACCCCCTCTGTAACCTTGTGCAGATTATTCCCTTCTCTCTCCCCAGTGATAGGTGCCTTTCAAATCCTGAATTTGATGATTGTTCCTAAGGATCACACCTTTGTTAACGTTTACTGCGTGCATTCATTATTTCTCCTCAAGTACTTAATATTAACCTCGTGTTGTTTTGCCTTTGGAAAAATCTATATAGAAGATCCTCTTTGGCATATTATGCTGTTGGCATTTCTAAAGCCAAGAATTTAGCTTATAAATAATTATTTTGAGGTAACTCATGGTATACATTTCTGTTAAAAGTCGCTTACTGATCAGCAGTTAAGTCTTTGTTTCCACTAAAATAGTGCTTTCTCTAGGTCTATTCTTCCCTTTTCCTAGATTTAAATTTTCTTCACTGGGATGCAATTTCATATGCTTTCAACCTCCCTCTGTCAGTGGATAGTTTGGGCTCTGTCTTCACTAATGACAGTGCCCATTTAGCTATTCATGGCCATTTGTAATGTTGATGAGATATTTGGGAGAAAGGTGTATAATCTACATGAACTATAATTAGAAATTATTTTTTAATTCAAACATAAAGCACCTAATATGTGGCAGGCATTGTGCTAAGCACTGGTGATAGAACAGTGGACAGAAATGACATAGTCCTTGTCTTTTTGTGAATCTGAATTGGGTTGGGGAGATCAACCAACCAAACAAACAAACAAACAAAAACCCTAAAAAAATGAATACAAAAATTAAGGAATAAAAATAATGACAAATTCTAAAATATCTTATGAAAAAATGAAGTGTAAGAGGGAAAAAATGAGGGAAGTAGACTTACCTTATACAGGGGGCAGAGTGGACCTCTCTCGGAGGAGAGAACATTTAAATAGAGACTTAGAGGCAGATAAGCAATCAACTAAGAAGGGAAGAGAAAGAGATAATAGTCAATGTGAAAGCAGTGAGTCAGGAGAGTCAAGGTGGGTCCACTCAATTTGATCAGGACTTGAGAAGGTCTTCATAGTCCTTAAACTGAAGAGACAGGGCTTGCCACCAGATTTTCAGTTCATTTCTTTCCTCTAGTAGACATCTGTCCACGTGAATCAGAATATTATAGCAGGTATTAACCACACAATTCAACCCTGTTCTAAATCCATATGGGGAAACAAAAATTAACCAGAAGATACTATGGACCTTGACATATTAGTGTCACAAGATACCAAACTAACTTATACTCACAAAATCTCATTTCTTCGCTCCTCCTCTCCCCTCCCCTTCCTTCCTTTCCCTTCTCTTCTCTTATGGAAAGGCAAATTATAATCAACAACAGCATTTTGAATGTAGAACCTTAGAAAGCTGTGTTAGATGTATTAGATATCTGTAGTCATCACAGCAAAATGTTTTCCTGTTTCACATTTGTTGTTTACAACTCTTTTCCCACAACCAAGAATCACATTCTCGATCTCAGACAGCTCTTGGGTATTCATGGTCCGTGTTTGCCTTGCTGATATTCCTTCTTTTGAAATTCCCTAGCAAGAGAATATTCCCTGCAATGCATACGTTCTTTAACTCTGCTTATGAAGTTAATAAACCATGAAATCATTTATTTAAGGTAATTTTGCATATCTGTGTCTTTAGGTGTTGCTCTTACTGCTTAGAGCTTTGAGGGTAATCTTATTTTTCTCTCTTTGGATTCTTAGCTGGCACTTTCCTGCAGCCACGAGGTACTGATAACACTCTTCTGTACTCTTTCCTTGCCATTTGGCATATAGGGGATATTCCTCATATCCTTAGCATGAATATATTCACACATTTTGTCATCTCTCTTCTCTAACTTTACTACTCCAAACTAAGGAGAGTAATTTCATTTGCCTCTATTTGGCTGAAGACTACCTCAGCATTTACGTTTTTCTTCTCTGGAACATTTTAAATCGATATCTATAGTGACTAAAGTTGTATTCATTTGCTTATTGAATAAATGTGACAGTATTGATTTGGTATGAATAAGAGGAAAAAGCAAAGAAACCTGAGTCTGATTTCCGTAAGTTCTTTCTAATAGCACATGTAATTCACGTCTAGGACCAGCTACGTAATTTGTGAGGCCTAGTCCAAGATGAAAATGAAGGGCCCTTTATTCAAAAGATGAGTAAGAAATTTCAGGAGAGCAAAAACAGGACATTAAACCCAAGTGGGTTTTTCTGAGCACAGGGCAGTATGACACTGTAGGAGCTGCATGCCCATGAACTTGACCCTGTTCAGGTCTTTGGGGTATCTGGCGGCTGAGAATTAACTTTATAAATATATTTGTGTCTCATGTGAGTTTTATGGTAAAATTTCATGAAAACAGTTTTGGGAATCAACTAGGATAGAAAAATAATAAAGCTGAATAAATGCCTTTATTTAGAACACTACATGTTTTTGGTGCAGAGTATTACAACGAACAGAAAGCTAATGAGAAAACATTTTTAGTTTCAAATGTATTATTGACTGTGGTTAGTGCTTTGGTTTATTTACCCTGACGGCTTAGGAGCCTGATTGCTTGGGTTCTAAAACCTGGCTGTTTTCCCTCTATCATGTGTGGTCACTGGGCACATTTCCTTACCTTTATGTATGCACATCAGAGTACATGTATAGTGAGATGACAACAGAGATACTACCTCGTAGGTCTGTCATGCAGGTTATTATCTTTCAAGCCTTTTGAAGCATAAACATTCAAAGCCTCCTCTGTTACTTGAAAATCCTTTTTACTATTAATTTTTGCCTCAGTAGAAACAATACCCCAAACTTTGTTTACTCTCTCTTTCATGGTGGTGACTTAGTGTCCAGCATAATATTAAAAATAGTCTGTGATATTGTTTGCGTGGAATTACAGATTTGACAGGAGAGGAGACACTCAATTCATGATAATAAAAATTAGGGATTTATTGTTTTTTTTTTAATATAAGTACCTTGGAAGAATTTTTCTTTTGAAATCTTTTCTTTGAGCCTTTCCCCCATCACCATTTGGCTTATTTAAAACCAAAGATCTAAATCACCTGGTTAAAAGAGCAATCTAGTTAATTGTGTTATAGTTAATAAGTTGCATAACTTTTGAATCTAATTCAATTCAATCTTAGCATTTCATACATTCCTAAGGACATGTAAAGGCAAGTTTGTATGGAAGTAATCCATTGTGATTAATGTGTTATTTGCTTTTATTTTTAAGGCACTGAATAATTATGCTTTTTATATTAATTTGAACTACTTCTAATGATTAATAATCCATTTTTATGCTTTATTGAGAAGATATACTAGTTTACAATCTACAAACTAAACCTGTACCATCATGAAATACCATCTGAAATATTTACTTTAAAAATAAAATTTAGGACTATATCAAACAGTAACCATACAAACCATACTTTATTTTTAGCACTGATAGTAAATTTATTGTAAACTAGTTCATCGAAGATAGATTCTAAGACATTACTAATTCTCAGAACTATGTTTAAAACGAAATGCTCTAAATCCAGTGTAGTTTCCAAGTAAGAATGTCATAATACTTCTAGGCGTTTAGCATTTATGATTGTGAGAACCTATAAAATAATTGAGCAATGTAGAAATGTTTGTTGTTTGTGAAGGTTGAAAAGAAAGTAAAGACCAATATTCCTAAGTATCACACAGCCTTCTAATCATTCCATGTACTTGACCCCTTCTCTTTCCGTGGCTCTCATTATGTATTATCTATGTTTAATCTCTTTTTCTCATGCCAGACAGTATTACTGAAGTCTTCACTAACATCTACGTGACCAGTTTTGGCCCTGTCTCAGATACAGATATGGTGAGTTTTTCATTAAATAGTATTTTTACTTCATAGAAATAGTATTTCTATGTATTTTTATGTACTAGAAATAGTATTTTTACTTCATAGAATGTTCCCGTTATATGGGGGGAAGTTAAAATAAACAGGCAATTTTAGTGTTGTAGAATTATGTGTCTGCCTATTTAGTCTATCCCAATACTTGGAGAATTAAAGATACTTGTTTATATCAATACACTACTCCTGCTTGAGTGTTTATATTAACACTTTGTATTTCATATTCTTTTCATAGCTTGTACCTAGCTACAGTGTGGTAAACAATTAGTTAAATAAAAATAATTATATTACTGAGGACCATTTTCTAGGATTCAAGGACCTGCTTGGAGTTTGATAAGTAAAATCTGGACAGTTTTGTGGACCACTGTCTATTTATTTATTTTTAATGAGATGAGTGTAAGAGGGAAATTGTTAAGTTGGGTTACAAACTGGTGGGCTAGACACATCATAGATAATTATTGATTAAGCATAAATATTTTAGTATTAACTCTTCCATTTCTACTGCTAACTATAGTGCTCAGTTACAGAAATTTTTGTTGAAATACTTTTCATCCACCTTCTTTATGGCCCAGGAAGTGAGAATTAGAGGAAATGCCCTTATCCCTTCTTTGTCTGGTTACCCTCCACCATGTCACCCTTCCCTGACTTCTTTCTCTGATAACCCATGGGGAGGGATGCCAAATGTGGAGGTTTTTCATTGGAATAAACACAAAAACAAAGTTTTCCTTTAATGCGGACAATTATAAACGTTAGCCAATTCGTTGGGACCTCTCTACCTTTCCTTCAGGAAGCAGATACGCTACTTCTATCCTTTAAGAAATTTGCTTTGTCTTCCACCAGAATCACTTGTTTGACCTCACAGTACTTTTTAAAATTTTTAATGTTTATTTATTTTTGAGAGAGAAAGAGCACGCACTCTCACCCACATGCACTTGGGGGAGGGGCATAGAGACGATCCAAAGTGGGCTCTACCCTGACAGCAGAGAGCCCTGGGGCTGGAACTCAGGAACTGTGAGATCAAGATCATAACCTGAGCTGAAGTGAGACGCTTAGCCAACTGAGCCACCCAGGTACCCCTCATGGGCCTTTTCATAAGTTGACTTGGACACCTGAAAATGAAAGGTGGCAGAAGGGTAATGATCCCCAGCTTTGGGGTTGGGGTTGATACCGAACACTGGCAAGTCTTTGAAGTTCTTTCGTATTATAATGTGCAGATTTAAGTGCTTTTTTCCCTCTTAACTCCAGGCCTTAGCCACAATTGTACAGCAACAGAAAAAAATACTACTCTTCAACATAATCCTCCTCCCTCCCTTGCAGTATCTCTATTGTGATCTGAAATATTAATCTGCCTCTTTCTACAGGTCAATTTTAAGTGTACAAGAACTTGAAAAGATGACAGAGACCTATTTAGCCTGAATACATCTTCCAAACATTACTGGTTGGCTATAAAGACAATATATCTGTACACTTGGTCTCGGTAGATGCTCTCAAATATTAGAAAGAGAGAGAATGAGCACCTGACCTCTATGTGGAATCAGAGTCAGAATTTCGTCAAGCACTACACTGAAAAACTAGCAGGATAGTATATAAATGGAGGTTCTTTTAATGTTACTTTTGATGTCTTATTACCAGCCAAATCAGAAAGGCAAATAAGATAGGACCCCAAATATCAAATTTTTCAATGTTGTGGATTTTTTGTTGTGAATATTGGTGCTGACAGTTACTTTTGATGTTTTTGCTTTTTTGTGTTTTTATTTTTGCAAAATTTATTATTCTAACTAAAAAAATCAAAAATAGAAAAATATATACTTCTTTTAGACAGATGAAATGTTTATTTTCTGGAGGTTTTATAAATTTTTTTTAATGTTTATTTACTCTTGAGACAGAGACCGAGCGTGAACAGGGGAGGGGCAGAGAGAGAGGGAAGACACAGAATCTGAAACAGGCTCCAGGCTCTGAGCTGTCAGCACAGAGCCCGAAGCGGGGCTTGAACCCACGAACTGTGAGATCATGACCTGAGCCGAAGTCAGACACTTAACCGACTGAGCCACCCCAAGCGCCCCTATTTCCTGGAGGTTTTAGACACACTCACTCATATATTTTTTGCAAAATGTTGAAGTTGACTTTTTTCCAGTGGTGACAATGGATTAGACTAATCCTCCTTCTTTTTCTTCTGACCATACTGTGGGATACACTTAGAAAGCAGGGAGCTTCAACTCAAAATGGATTAAAGACTTGAACAGAACACCTGAAACCATAATGCCCCTAGAAGAAAACATGGGAGAGAAGCCCTTTGACATCAGTCTTGGTAATGTTTTTTTGGATCTAACAACAAAAGCAAAACTTAGCAAGTGGGACTACATCAAACTACAAAGTTTCTGCATAGCAAAAGAAGCTGTCGACAGAATGGAAAGGCAGCCTACACAATGGGAGAAAATACCCGCAAATCATATATCTGATAAGGTGTTAATAGCCAAAATAAAGAACTGACACAACTCAATAGAAAAGAAGACAAACAGTCCAATTTATAAAGGAAGACAGAATAGACATTTTTACAAAGAAGACATACAAATGACCAACTGGTACATGACAAGTGCCCGACATCACTGGGCATCAGGAAAATGCAAATCAATACCACTGTGAGGTATCACCTCACACCTGTTAGTATGGCTGTCATTAAAAAGACAAGAGATAAGGGGTGTTTATGATGTGGAGGAAAGGGAACTCTTGTGCACCGTTGGTGGAAATGTATATTGGTGCAGCCACTGTGGAAAACTGTAAGAGGGTTTCTCAAAATTTGAAAAGAGAACTATTGTATGATTCAGCAATTCCCCCTCTGGGTATATATGCAAAGGTCATGAAAACAGGATTTCAAAGAGATTTCTGCACTCCCATGTTCATTGCAACATTATTCACAAGAGCCAAGATAGGGAAACGTTATATATATTATACACACATATGTAATTCATATAGATTTGTATATGAATAATATTTGACCATGGGGGAAAAAACAAAAATCTGGATTTGCGGCAACAATCTGGACCTTGAGGGTATTATGCTAAGTGAACTAAGCCAGACAGAAGAAGACCAATACCGCATGCTATCTCTTGTGTGTGGAATACATTTAAAAAAAATCTCAGAGGCGCCTGGGTGGCTCAGTCGGTTGAGCGTCCGACTTCGGCTCAGGTCATGATCTCGTGGTTTGTGGGTTCAAGCCCCGCGTCAGGCTCTGTGCTGACAGCTCAGAACCTGGAGTCTGCTTCAAATTCTGTGTCTCCTCTCTCTCTCTGTCCCTCCCCGACTTGTGCTCTGTCTTTCTCTGTCTCTCAAAAGTAAATAAATGTAAAAAAAAAAATTAAATAAATAAAAATATTTCAACCTCAGAAACAAAGGATAGATAAGTAGTTGCTAGGGGCTAGGGGTGGAGAAAATAGGGAGAGGTTGGCGAAAGAGTACAAATTTTCAGCTACAAGATGAATAAGGTCTGAAGATCCAATGTAAAACATGGTGACTGTAGTTAATAACACTATATTTTATAATTGAAATTAGCTAAGAGAGTAGTGCTTGAATGTTTTCACACACACACACACACACACACACACACACACACACAAAGAGAAATATAAGTTGATAGATGTGTTAATTAACCAAATGGGGGAAGCCTTTCACAATGTATATGTATATCAGTCATTACTTTGTACCCTTAATTATCTTATAATTTTATTGTCAATTATACCTTAGTTAAGCTGAAATTTAGAGGAAAAAAAGAAAAAAGGAAAAGAAACTGTGATCATTTGGTGTTTCACGCAGGAATTCCTTGCAGGCATTTGTTGGGAAATTTATGTTTTTTCTTTTTGTTTTTTTTGTTTTTAATTTTTTTTAAATTTTTTTTAACGTTTATTTATTTTTGAGACAGAGAGAGACAGAGCATGAACGGGGGAGGGTCAGAGAGAGGGAGACACAGAATCCGAAACAGGCTCCAGGCTCCAAGCTGTCAGCACAGAGCCCGATGCGGGGCTTGAACTCACGGACCGTGAGATCGTGACCCGAGCCGAAGTCGGCCGCTCAACCGACTGAGCCACCCAGGCGCCCCTGTTTTTAATTTTTGAATGTTTATTCATTTTTGAGAGAGAGAGGGAAGGAGAGAGAGGGAGAGAGGCAGAGCATGCATGAGAGAGGGGCAGAGAGAAGGAGACACAGAATCGGAAGCAGGCTCCAGGCTCTGAGCTGTCAACACAGACCCTGACGCAGAGCTCGAACCCACAAACCGCAGGATCATGACCTGAGCCAAAGCTGGACACTCAACCGACTGAGCCACCCAGGTGCCCTGGGAAATTTATATATATTTTTTTTACAAATCCTAAATTCTGGTTCAAGTCAAGTAAGAAAAAAAAATGGAGAAAGCATTACGATTCTCCTGCAAGAATTAAAGCTTAGCATTTGACATAAGGAATCCACGGATGTCAAGTTGAAACCAAGAGCAGGGAGTGCTGACATGTGAAGTTGAAGACTGAAAGGTTAAGGTCAACATGCCCCAGAACTGGGCAGGACCATGTGTGAGTAAAGCAGTCATTATCTGGGAATCATAATCCTAGCAGTTACATGCCTTTGGTTCTGTTTGCTGCGGTCATTCTTAAAAATAAGGTACATATTAACAAGCTGATGCACAAAAGTTAAAAGTAAAAAGCTGGCAGCTGTTGTTAGGTGTGCAGTCATTAGCAACAGAACAAATTTAAGCTCCTTCATCTGAGTTGAATTAAAAATTTTGCCCTCTTCAGTGAATCTAGCTCAGGAACTTTAAAACAATTCTAGCCGGCTCCAAATACGCTTCATATATGGGGGGCCCTGCCACACTTTGTATTAAACATTAAAATGCACTCAGGATCCATATGATATAGGCTAAATTGAGTTGAGTGGAATTGAAGTTGGCAACATTTAAACAAAATTACTTATTTTGATTTTTTTACTTTCCCTTTTCTATTTTGGAGTGTGTATGTGTGTGTACATGTGCACTTTTATACGGAGATATTCCCTAAACTGAAGTACATATTTAACATCTTAGTAGGCTCTTGAGACACTTGAAGGCCCTAAACCTTTTTCCTAATGATACATTTTCTTTGAATTACCTAGCCTATTACGGTCTATAGAATTATTTGGGTTATGTCAGATTTTCTACATTATTTCCATCTTTATTCAGCTTGCTTACTTAATCTTACCAATAGTTGGCTTGGAAGAAGTCTCATGAATTGCAAGACCACTGAGTGGGTACATCCTTATTCTGTCATCAGACCAGTTCAGTCAAACCAAAGGAGCTATAACAGAACTTGAACACACAAAATCTAATAAAATGAATTATTAGCTAGAACAGGTGCTTTAATAATAGAACAGGGTAGGGGTGCCTGGGTGGCTCAGTCGATTGAGCATCCGACTCTTGGTTTTGGCTCAGGTCATGATCTCATGGTTGTGGGATCGAGCTGTGTGTTGGGCTCTGCACTGGGTGTAGATCCTGCTTAAGATTCCCTCTCTCTCTGTCTCAAGAAAAAAAATATATATATATGTATATATATATAATAAAACAGGGTAAAAGAAGACTCTAAGCAACACAGAACTAGTAAATTCAGAAAGGAGCATCTACTTTTAGGGGTGAAGCATCATGAACAGGCAAGGAACACCCCCCCCCACACACACACACACGTGCACAGATACACACATACTCTCTCACAAAAAAGGGGAGCCTGGATGGGAGCTGAGAGTTGATACACTGATAATTGGTGTACATAATAATGTGTGATATGGGAAGGATTCTGAGTGAGAGTCAAGAGGTATTTTTGTCAGTCATCAGGTTCTGTTTGATATTAGTTCAAATCTAAAGAAAGAAGGTGGGAAAAATTACAGTTGAGTGACCTCTATATACATATAACACATGCACGTGCGCACACACACACGCACACACACACACACACATGCATATTGTAAACCTATTAGGAAAGACAGAATTCAAAAACATATACACATTTTATGAAAAGGAATTATTTGGTCTTCATGATAACCAAATGGAATTATTTTCAGTATTGATATTACTTTTCCTGAGAAGCAATATATAATGAGGAAAAATCTGAATTTGTGTTAGTATAGATCGCCAAGAAATGAAACTTACATGTGACACTCTAAAGAGGAAGACATTTATTATATATGGAAGATGCACTTATATTACTATTACTCATATTTACAGGTAGATATGAAGATATTTAACTCATATCTTATAGGAGCAATTTGGTAATGAGAAAAAAAAGTAAAGAATAAGTCTAATTTCACTTATAGTAGCTTAGCTGATACACTCATTTATTTCTGTGCAGTGTGCATAGACCCAAACCCTTAACGTCCTGTTCAGGTCAGTGATGCAGATTTGTTGTGACATTAGCCTGAGAGGAAAAAGCAGCATAGCAAAAAGAATTAAGAACCAAAAGAACAAACACACATGCGCACACACACATACACACATACACACTGCTACCTCAGAATCATTAACTAGTGTAATTGTCCAAAGAAAGTTGCATATCTAAATTATAATTAAAAATTCTAATTACAGTGTCTGCAATTAAGTTTAAAAATCTTTTATTTCAACATTTAAAAAATTCATGAGTAAGAAGGTAATTAAAGTTGGGAATGTACTAGTAGCTGACAGTTGACAAAGTTTGTAGTAGGCATGTGCATTTTAGCAATTTGTAACTCACTCCTCTGTTGTTTTGTTTTTTCTTCTCTTCTTGGTTTCTATATAGGTCTTTTTTCATATTAGTAAACATTTTCGCTATATGTGCATATTCTTCAGGTTGAGCTACCAATTACTGCACTAAAAGCTAGACTAGAACCTCAGCCCAAACGATAATCTCTTGCAGTGCTAAGTGTTAGGGTTAGAAATCGAACAGTACAAACTTTGAAGTCACCTCCAGGTTTCTGAGCCAAAGTTTCCCATTAGGCTGTTAAGCAGCAAGCAGTCAGGTAAGCTTTGACCTTGATTTGTTGATCATTTCAGTCCCTTGGTTGATACTTTTCTGTCTCTATGAAAACAGACTGCATTATCTCTTAGACTCCCCAGAAGCTAGTGAGATATAAAGTATTCTGGTAGTTAACATCATAGGGAGGTTGAGAGTTATTAGATCTTGACATTTGGTCAAAAATTGACACCAGACTTAGGTGATAACCCTTATCAACTTGTTATTTGTCAATGTAGCTAGATAAGGAGACCTGTTATAAACGCGGTGAATTCTGTATACCGTATCACAAGTAAAGTAATCATCTTTACTCACTTCAAAGCTGGCGTGTAGAATTTGGTTATTGG
Source organism: Lynx rufus (assembly GCF_022079265.1). Taxonomy (NCBI): domain Eukaryota; kingdom Metazoa; phylum Chordata; class Mammalia; order Carnivora; family Felidae; genus Lynx; species Lynx rufus. The sequence continues at coordinate 35,886,508 of NW_025814845.1, read as the reverse complement.
AAGGGTATTGATATTTGGAAGGATAGAAGTTAGACTTTGAGAGCATTCATTCAGTCAGTCAATATTTTTCAGTATCGTCTTAAAGGTTTATTTGTGTGATGTTTGTTTTTGAGAGAGAGAGAGAGAGAGAGAGAGAGAGAGAGTGTGTGTGTGTGTGTGTGTGTGTGTGTGTGTGACAGAGAGAGCAGGGGAAAGGGGCAGAGGGAGAGGGGCAGCGAGAGAGAGAAAGAGAGAATCTCAAACAGGCTCCAGGCCCAGCACAGAGCCAGAGAAAGGGGCTCAATCCCACAACCTTGGGATCATGACCTGAGTCAAAATAGTCAAACGCTCAACCGACTGAGCCACCCAGGTGCCCCTCCTCTTAGAGTTTTTAATAATGTTCCTTAAAATGTTATTCAATAGGCACTTGGATTGGATTGTTTCCTGGGCTCCTTCTACAATCTGTGCGATCATAATTGCTAGTTGTGTGGGATGCCAGTCTGCATTTTAACAGTTTAAGGTATTTCATTTTATGCTGAAGGCAGCAAAAAGCCATTTTTAGGTTGGGGGGGGTTGGGGTAATACAGAAGGCATGTGATGGAGTCAGATTTTCTTCAGTCCAGTAATTTGTATTAGAGGATAGGGAAAGGAAATGATAGTTTGAAAGCTGTTTTATTCCACTCAAGAATGACTCTGGACTGGGCCAGAATTGTGGTCCCAAAGATGGAAAACCTGAAAAGATTTATCAGATCTCCACATGATAGGATCTGTAAGACTGGGTGATCTGTTGGGTGTAGGAGTTGAAGGAAAAGCACAGGATGAAGGCCTGGGGCATTGGGTTGATGGTACCACTCACTGGGATATGACAAACAGCAGGATAAATTTTAGTTTGCTTTTGTTTTGGTGTTTGGGGAATGAGAACTTATGCCTTGGGTCACCGAGTTAGGGTCTCTGTGAGAAATGTAATTGGAGATGTCTAAGTGCAGGCATATATCCAGAGCTCAGAAGAAGGGCTGGAGTGCAGATAGTTTGGGAAGCCATTTGATGGTAATTGAAACCATGGGCGTGCATAACATTGGGCCAGGAAAGAGATTTCAAGTGAAATGGTCATCATGCTTTCACAGAAACTCTAGAATACAAGAATATAAATAAGATTTTTGAGGGGGGGGCAGAGGGAGATGGAGAGAGAGACTCTTAAGCAGATCCCACTTCCAGTGTGGAGTTCGACATGGGAGTCAATCGCACGACGGTGAATCATGATCTGAGCCGAAATCAGGAGGTGGATGCTTAACTGACTGAGCCACCCTGGCACCCCAGAGAATAAAAAAAAAAATTAAAGGAGACTGAGAAGCAGCCATGGATATCTGTCAACATGAAGGGGGATTCTCTTCTCTGAAACAGACTATGTTTTGATCCTTAACAGCAGAAGTTAGAAACTACTGCCTTTTATTCCTCCTCAGATGCAGTGATGTGCAATAGTCATATATTTGTATCACTTACAGGCTTCTGTCAAGGTAGGATTCTGTATACTGAAGGTGGTATTGTTTGTTCCGTAATGAGAAGAACCCAAGGGTGTTGCTCAGAGTAAAACCTCGGGGGTGTGGCAAAAGTTTCAGAAAAGAGGGCAAATAAAGACGGTGTGACTAGTTTGACTCCATCCTACCTTCTTGCAAGAGAGGGAGGTTTCAGGAACCAAATACATCAAGTCGCAGGTGTCTTGGCTTCCTAAGTAGAGGGGTATTGCTTAATATTTGCCCATTCCTTTTATAAACCAAATAATAAACAGCTATGATTGCTGAAAATGAGTGATTTTTTTCAATTAAAATCGCTGAGGTCGCGTATTCTTTCGTCAGGTTTCAAGAGTGGAATCTGTCTTTTGGGGAGAGCCACGTAGAACTTGTTTGCCTTGGTCAAGAATAATGGATATTATCTATTGGGGCTACTCCCATACATTTTCCCGGGGTTACCGTTGCATGTAGATTGTTGGCAGACACAGAAGGTCTCGGATCCCATGTTGAAGATTTTCCCAATGGTTTCCCACAACACCAGGAGAAAATAGTTTAATACCAAATGCAAAGGATCAGGGCAAAAGTAGGGAGAGAACAACAGTGTCATGTGTTGTGGTAAAGCCAAGAAAAGGATTCAAATGTGTCATTAGATTAGGAACAAGGAGGTATTTGCTGATCGTGGTAAAAGCAACCAGATTGCAGTGGGTTGAGCGTGTGGGAGGTGAGGAAATGCAGAAATTGTGGAGGCAACATTTTTAAGCAACATGGTTGAGGAGAGGAGGCGAGACAGAGGGCAGTAGCTGTAAGGCATTATAACTATCGGTGAGGATTTTATTTTTAAAGACTACATTGAACTTCTCACTGTTTTCTGAACATGCCATTATCTTTAACAACTCCGTGGAGATGTTTTTCACTTTTCTTGTTAGGCTTCCCTTCTCCTTTGCCAACTGGAGATCTTTCATTTATTCAAGGCCAAGCTCAAATTTCGTCTTCTCTGGTGTCTCTGTTGGCTACTCCAAGTAGGGTCAGTCCTTTTTGTCCTTGTGTTCTATCACAGGGTGTTCACACATTTTTATGTCTTTATATACTGGAATATAAAAATCTTTACATGTCTTTCTTCTTTACCACCATCAGAGCGACTACAAGGCATGAGTTGTGTTTGTTCATTTCAGCAAGATTTACTAAGTACATGCTCTGTGTCTGTCACAGTGTGGGAGCTGAAATACCTAAGTATAACCAGTGCTTATCCTCAAGTTGTTCACAGTGATGTGGGGAAACAGCTAAGAAAAGTTATCAACTCTAGAACAGTGGGATCACGCTTTTATTGAAGTACTTATGGATTAATATAGAGCAGAGGGGATGTGGGTATAGAATATCTCTATCTGAGAAGGTTTCCAGGAAAAGAACATAACCAAAGAGGACAAATGAGGGGAGAGTTTTAGCATAAATTGGAAGAGCCGATTGAATTTAGTAAAATGCAAAAATTCAGTGTGACTAGAGCTTGGAATGCTTCAAGGGATTTGGGGTGAGATGAGGCTAGAAAAGAACTCAGAGCCAGATCACGAAGGCCTTATAGCCAATTGCCCAAAAAAGAAAGCTGCAAAACCATCCACAAACGAAACTTTAAAACATAGTAGATCGCTTTTCCCAGAGCATTTGTTATGGCATGGCTTTTTTGAGATGTGCCAACATAACTAAATGTAACTATTGTACACAATAAAGGACTACTGTGGTTATTTTAATATAGTTACACAGACACACACATGTAAACATGCACACTTCACACTTGTGAAATTAAGGATTGGGGTATCGCATGCAGGTAACTGGTTGCTGCAAGATATCTGAAAGCTTTTCTACCATCTGTCTGCTGATGACTTTCTCTTTATAGATTTAGAGTTGTTTTTGCCCAGAATCCTTGTTGCTACGTTTAATTTCTTTTTATTCTTATTTTTATTTTTTACTTATTTACTTATTTTGAGTGAAAGAGAGAGATACAGACAGACAGACCGTCCCAAGCAGGCTCTGCGCTCCAACCCATGAACCATGAGGTCATGACCTGAGCCAAAATTAAGAGTTGGACATTTCACTGACTGAGCCACCCAGGTGCCTCAACTACATATCATTTCTAATGATGTCTCTCATTCACTCATTCATGGACGAATTGTTGTTTATTTCCTATGTTCCAGGCAGTTTGTTAGATGCTGGTGATACAGCATTGAAGAATGTGTTCATAGTCCTTGTTCTCAGTGTGGAGTAAAAGTTGGCCAAATGTAGGGACTGGCAGGGAAAAGCCGCTGCAGCAGACATCAGTGAGTTTGGGTAGTAAGGTGGAACATGGCACATCAGAGGCAGTATCCAGCATTGCTACAGGCGGAGTGCAGTTGGAGGAGCGACTGCTTAACACCAGGCTAGAGAGGAGAGGGAGGGAGAAATCATGCTGGGACTTGGATGCTGTGAAGAAAGTATCTGGACATCCCCCCCAAGGGCTTTAGAGATTCAACCGACCAAACTCACCAACACTTCATTTTTGGATCTCCTTTTCCCACATCATGACAATATCTTGAGCGTACCCTGTAGCTCTCCATTCACTCAAATATCAAAGGGTCCAAGACCGTCCGATTTAAACATCAGTCTTTTATGCTAGTTAGATCATCTCCCCTTTTCTCAGCCATGTTCACAGCTAAGGCATGTGCCGTGGACAAAAGGCTCTTCCTCTCTTCTTTCTGGGTCTTCCAGAGTTGGGGCAAGGGAAAGAGAGATTATACAAAGGAGGAAAATATGTTTCACTTATAGCTTACTCTGTTGGTTGTTCTCTCTTGGCAATTAGTGCCATTTGTGTGGGTGACATATGCAGGTTCTCTCATGGGACACAGTTGTGATTTCTTTGCAGTTACTTCTTTATTGCCCCCCCACACCAAAACACAGGTAGCTTATTCTTTAATGGGCTTTTTGTGACCTTTTGTGGCTCAGCCTGTGCTCCTGGCACTTTACTTCATGATCTTTTGTTGCTGAGTGTCTCTTACTTGTCCCGCTACCCTTTTGTTGAGTCTGGGGAATGGGGGGAGAAATAGATTTTGAAGGTGATTCATATCAGGCTACCCCTCCTGATGTCCAAACTGTTTCTAAGAACTTCACACCTATTATTTAACTTGATCCTTGTAAGAAGTAGGTTTTATTATTATCACCATTTTATAGATAAGTCAACTGAAATAGTAAGATTAAATAAACTGGTCAAGGTCAAGAACCCTAATCAATCTGACTTCAGAGCCCATGCTCTTAACATCTATTTTATATTACCTAACTTATTATTTTTGTTGTCTTTTTATCTAATGTTTAAGTCAGTTTTGAATGTGGAAAGAAGACTTTGGCAGAGATTCTAAAGCTTCATTTTCAGCTCTGCAACTAAATTCTCCCTATAATCTCCCATAATCCGTGACTCTCATCTGTTTATTGGTCTAAAAAGATGGAAATTTCACTCTGACGTCCTGCCTCCAGTGATTATTTTTATATATGGTGTAACAAAAAGAGCGTGGAATTAGAAAGCATAATTGAGTGCAAAGATTGGCATTCCCTCTTTTTTAATGAGTATGGCTTCTGAAGTATTTTCCACTGTGAAATGGGGATATTTAGCATATTTAATAAGGTTATTGTGAAGTTTAAATAAACCATTATATTAAAGTGAATTGCAATTAACTATTATAACTATTAATCATTTTGAATATTTCAATTAGATAGATTTTAACAATCCGCTATCAGATTCTGAATCTTCAGTATCAGTTTTTATTTTTTTCATGAAACTTACCCGACCTCTGGTTCCAAGTAGAAATCCCAGACATCTATCTTACTTGCACAGTGGTCAGAAGATGAGGTAGCTGTGGTATTCTGCAATCTCTGTTTGTGTGAGCTTGCATAGTAGAGTTTTATGGTCTTGTATTAATGGGGTTGATTGGCACTCTGCTGCTCTGTTCTTAAACTTCTCTGTTTTTTTTGTGGGTTTTTTTTGTTTGTTTGTTTTGTTTTGCTTTTGCATTTTTTGCAATGCTAATACTGGGCTACATGTGTTGTTCACACCCTTTTGAGTACCAGCTTGAAGTGTTTGAGCTTAACCATTCCATATATTCCAAGGGTATTGTTTCTTTAATAGCTCTATACCTGCTTCATAAACCACATTTTTCTTTGTTATAGAAGAAATACACTGGTTGGATTTACTCAGAAGAGACTAGTCTTTATTAGCAAAAAGGGTAAAACAAAATAAATTTTGCTACTTTAAAATACGTTCACTAAATCAAAGTAAATGAGAAATCACCCCAAGAGCAGCCTTGCAATTTGGTTATATTTCAGTGAGTAGATATAATTCTTCAGAAATTGGCTACATGCATTGACTTATAATTAATGTAGTCAGGCACTAAAAAATATGCTGCCTCCGCTGACTTAACGTGGTCTTGAAATCATGTTTATACAATGAACTGCAATAAAGAGTGACTTCCTTGTTTGCAATACAAATTATGGAAGCCATACTTATTGGCAGTTAAAATATTGGACTGGAAATTATATCCTTGTCTATATTCTGCCCCTACCAAGCTTGGAAACAGGAAATTGACTCAATTTATCTATAACTGCATCTCTAAGAAAAAGAATTTGGATTAAGTTTCTTGTAAAGAATTTTTCAATACTTGAAGTGTGTGGATTCTTCAACTCCTCAGTCTCACCTCACAGTCAGACTCACGTCTCCTGAGCATAGACCATGGGACAGCTGCATGCTGCTACATCTTTGTGAATTGTTTGCTTTTTTCTAAATTTGCTTCTTAGTTATTTGTTTATTACTTGAGGGATTTTGTAGTTGATCTTGTTATTGTTTATTTCTTTTAGAATCTCAATTCATGGGTCTGAGTCTTAGGATGTATGAAGAAATTGCATTGTTCTGTATTTCTGGTAATATTTTTGTACACACAAATCAAGCAATTATTTACTCTGTTAGCACATACTCATGGCAAACCTGAAGTTTATTTTAAGGAATCTTTCAAGAATTTTTTTTCATATATTGAGAATGTGCATTTTATATGCATATTCAAATGCAAATAATTTGGAAATCCTTTTTTTCTTAGTGGATATGCAATAGATATTATTTGATTGAAATATTTCCTGGGGTGCCTGGGTGGCTTAGTTAGTTAAACATCCGACTTTGGCTTAGGTCATGATCTCAAGGTTCGTGGATTTGAGCCCCATGTCAGTTCTGTGCTGACAGCTCAGAGCCTGGAGCCTACTTCAGATTCTGTGTCTCCCTCTCTCTCTGCCCCTCCCCAGCTCTCTCTCTCTCTCTCTCTCTCTCTCTCTCTCTCAAAAACAAATAAACATTAAGAAAATTAAAAAAAAAAAGAAATATCTCCTTACTCTGCCTTTTTAATTTAGAAAACAAAACCACAAAAACTAGTGAATCAACTGTTTTTATTTATATATTTATATATCTTTATGCTTTTATATTAACATATGAAATATTGTGAGATAAGCACTAAAGTAGAAATTGGAATAATATAAAGTTAAAATATATATTATTTCAGAAATAGTTATATTTATTAATAAAATAGATTTATTTTTGCTCTCATTTAAGATTGCTGTTTATAATATTTTAGCAAGCTGTTTAAATGGACTTTATTATTTTTAAGTATCTTTCGTAAGTACTTTAAAATAATAGCAATCAAAGTCTGATTCTAAATTCATATTTTAATATATATTTTGATAACTCATGAATGAAAAAGATACATAAATTCAAACTTAAGAAGTACATCATTAGCTATTAGTTACTGAACCATTATGCCAATTTTTAAAAACTCATCCAGAAATTCTAGATGCTTGTCCTTATGTTCTGGATGTTTAGTTTTTAAAACAACTTGCTGTTTGCAACCTTATGGCACAGTAACCAGTATTTCAGGGTACAGCATGTGCTTAAGATGAATGTTAGCATTAAAAATAGTGGGTATACCATAAGAAACTCTTAAAAACTGAGAACAATCTGAGGGTTGATGGGGGGTGGGGGGTGGGTGATGGGTATTGAGGAAGGCACCTGTTGGGATGAGCACTGGGTGTTGTATGGAAACCAGTTTGACAATAAACTTCATATTGACAAAAATAGTAGCTATAAACTCATAGTTTAATAGCCTCATTGATAATTATAAATTTGCTTTTGCAGATTTCTTCTTAGAATTGATTTGTTCATCAGTCTTTATGTGGCTACTAAAGAGCTCAGGTTAAGCATAGAACTGACCTCCCTGATTTTGTTGTTGTCACTTATACTCGTGTGGTTATTTGTCTTTTCTTCAATCCATGGCATCCTGTAGCAATACTTTTTGAAGCCACTTGTCTATTTTTATTAGTTAGTTTAATCAAAACTAGATATTGTAACTTGCAAATCCACCCAATTCCAAATCACAGTGCACTACAAGCAAATGAATGAGACATCACTTGACCATTTTCTGTGCCTTCTTTTCCCATAGAATGGCTTATGGGTGCACTGAGAGTGCCAATATCATTCCTTATATTATCTATTAGCTATTATCTATTTGAACTATTAACAAAGTTTCATTTACTTCTTAGATTTCGATAAGAATTTTATACAAAAAAAGGATTCTCTATTTTCTTACACCTAAAAGAATGTACATATGCCACTTTGTAAACCACTGCTCTAAGCTGAATATCCTGTTTCTGCTCACAGTCTCTCTCTTCATTTATTACAATACAGCTGATTGTATTATATTTACTGACTTAAAACCAAACTGCCTCCCTGATATTAGGCCCATGTAACTTTCTTTAGAGTCCCTAATTAAGTAAAGTCTCAGATTTTCTCAAATTCTTCATTCATTCATAAAAACCTTTAATTTTCTCTCACATGGGCTGGTGTGATAGGTTGCAGTCATAGCCCCCACTCTTTACTCCTTTTTATATACACATCTTTTTCCATTTAACTGTATAATGCCTTTCCACCGAGAGTGGACCTACTATAACAGGGTGACCTGCTATAACACTTGTCACTGAATTCAACCATGTGACTTGCTTTGGCCAATGGGATGTTAACAGACATTACTTACATAAGTGAAGACTTGAAATGGCATTGGGTTTTGCCTTTTTGTACTTCTGCCACTGTCATGAGAAAGATGAGCCCAAGGTAGCCCTGTGGCCCCTACAGGAGGATTAGAGGCACATGGAGCAGAGCTGAGTTGCCCCTGTGGCCCTACACAGTGGCAGCCTAGATCAGCCAATGGCCGCTACCACAGGAGCAGAAACAGCTGAGATCAGCAGAGCCCAGGTGACATCAACTGATTCCTGGTCTCATGTCTTCTGAGGTAATAATACATAGGTGCTGTTATAAACTACTGCATTTTAGGTGTTTCTTACACAGCAGTAGCCAATTGCTCTTAAGTAGTTTCTAGATTTTATGGTTAAACTGATTTCCCTTAATGGCATTTACAAACTCAGGTGTAGGGAGAGTACTTTAAGCTTCCCCCATTTGTATCTTCTGTTCATTTCTCAACCCATTGCATTCTGGCTTCTGAACTCTTTTCTAAACTAAGCTCAAGATCTTTCAGCACTATTAGACACTGTTTATCTTAAGTTATATATGTCACATGAAATAAAGTGGTTCTTTAAGTTCTTAAAGAACCATATGGTTCTTAAGTTTTCTCTTAGTTTGGTATTTTCTTTTCTTCTACGTGTGTGTGTGTGTGTGTGTGTGTGTGTGTGTGTATTCTTTTATGGTTAATTTTCTAGAGTTTTTTTTCCTTATTTTCATCAATCATGAAAAATATCTATATTAGGGGTGCCATCATAATTATCATTTTGTCACTGCTCAAAACAGTATAGCTTGGGGACATGTCTGATATATTAATAATCACATGATATGTAAATGAGCTCAATTACCATTAAAAGACGGAGATGGTCAGATTCAAAAATAAAAGATCTCCCAAGATGTTGTTAATAAATTGGAAATGGTGTCTTCAGAACATAGTTTCCTGTTACAAATGCAGTAAAATTAAACATCAGTGACAAAAAATATAAATAAAAGAAACCAACACATTTGGAAACATAAAAACACTTCACATTATCTCCTACATATAGAAAAAGGAAACACATAATGGAAATTATAAAATGTCTTTGAATAATAATGAAAATACTATTAATTATGCTTACTAGATAGCTATAGCAATCATGGCTTTGGAATTGGTGCTTGGATAGACAAACAATAGAAAAGAAGAGAAATCTCAGAAACATTTTCATACCTATATGCACACTATATACATGAGAGAAATGCCATTGCAGATCTATGGGGAAAGATGGACCAGTCACTAAATGAACTAGAAAGTTGTTTTCTATTTGAAAACAAACAAAGTAGAATCTTTGTTTCATGTGACACATAATAATTCCAGGACCTAAATTTTAAAAAGCAGAACTTTTATCTTTAGAGGAAATGTACAGGGATATATTTGTGATACTTGTATATCTTTATAATCTTAGTATAATTCTTACTGAGTAGTATATTTAATAAAATATATAATATATATATAATGTAAATAATTTCTATAACTCAATAAGAAAAAGATAACCTAAAAGGAAATTGAGTAAATGAAATGAACACTTCATAAAAGAGAAAACCAGAGTACTTAATAAACATACGAAAATGTGGTAAATTTCATTATTAATAGAGAATGGTAGCACTATGAACTATTCACACGAATCTTAACGGCTAAAATGAAACGTTCTGTTTATACCAGGTTGTACAGAAACAAGACTTCTAGGATTTCAACTTAAAAATATCTTGTTGAGGATGCACATATAGTGCATTCTAGTAATACTACTTGTAGATTTATTCTAGAATAGTGGTGGCGTACCATGGTCCATGGGTCAAATTCTGTCAGTTACTTATTTTTATATATAAAGACTTACTGGAATATAGCCACACTGACTCATTTAAGTACTATTTGTGAGGACTTTCACACTACAATAGCAAAGTTGGGTGGTTGTGATACCATATATAAAGCCTATAATGTTTACTTACTGGCCCCTTATGGAAAAGTTTGCTAACCTCTGGCTTAGAGTAACTCTGGGGCCTTTGTTCTAAAAGTGTTGTATAATAAGGCTCTTTGCAGTATTGCTTTTCAATAGTTACAGTTTGGAAATAGAAAAAAAAAGAATATAGAAACAGGATGAATATTGTGAAGTATTCTTAAAAAGTCATGCTATGTAGCAATGAAAATGAGTCCAAGTACAAGATACATTGCCATGAATGGATTTCAGTAATATGACTAAAAAGTCAGTGTCAGAAATGTATGCACTGTATAATACCATTTACATAAGTGTTAAAAATGTGATACAGAAACATATACTTATGTAATAAAATTTTAAGCACGTGTAGGAGAATGATAAACACCAAATCCAAGATAATTATTTCCTCAGAGAGTAGGGGAATGTGATTGAGGAGGAATAAACAAGAAAGAAGGCTTCAATAATATTTGTGATGGCATTTCTGCTGGTGGTGGTTCCAAGATGTTTATGACATTCTTTATACTCTTGCATATGTCTGAAGACAAGCTAAGATAATACACAAAAGAAAGCCATGGTGCCTTTTGTGAAGATTTGCAAGCTTGTTGGGAGGAACAAACATACAGTTGCAGTATGGGATCTGGAAGTAATGGAAAGCTTTAGGAGTAATGAAGATACACAGATAGCTGACTGGGTATTTTCCAGGTGTTCAAGGGACTGGGAATGTGGTTGTGAGTAGTTCCCCACTCAGGCAGGTAGGAAACTTGCTTTAGGTGAGGCCTGGTAGTGTGGATTATTAAAATTGCCTACAATATAACATGAACGCCTGGTTAGGGTGGGGCGGGGGAGAAAGAGTCAGAGATTACTCTCTGTAAGAGGTTGGCAGGCATACCTGGGACACCATGAATGCTCAGGAACAAACAGTATTCCCGAAAGCAGTTTTTAAAAAGAACTCACCTGAAACTTACTGTGTATAAAGCTTACATATCTCCTATCTGTTAGATCTGCACAAAATGATTGCCGTAGAAATAGCTTCTGAAACAGATAAAACCTATCCTAGTTTTACAGAAATGGAAAATCTGAATTTGATGTTTTATAAAAAGTTACAAAATGCATTCAGTTTGCCTGGACAAGTAAATATCCTATGTATTCACGTTAGGCTTGGATTTGATGGAACCGTGGTTGGAAAGAAACACATGCATAAAAACTTAAGATAACAGACTCATCTCTTAATCTAGATCTTTCTTTAAAAAATTGAGTTACACCTATATGGAATTAAACATTTTTAAGAAAGGACTCACTGAGAGCATCAATTCAACCGTGAAATTTTCTCCTAAGGATCAGGGACACAGCCCAGAGCCTCTCCTTATTTTCTGTTCGTATGTCATGACCTATGGCTGATACTTACTGTCTTCATCCATTCAGTTTTTGAGAGTTCACTGAGAATCATTTGTTTGATTAAGGTTTGTGCAAATGATTTGATATTTTCATAAGTAGATGGCCTTTTTCATCTATCCTTTTTTACACGCATAATTGTAGTTGAGTGAAACTGCCAATTGCTAAGGTGTTAATTTCAAATGTGATGACTGTGGCTTTGGGCTCAAAAGACAGTTTCTGATTTTCCAATCTCGGCTGTGTAATTGAACATTTTGGTGATCTATCATGTGAGTTCGCACTAACATATATTGACAAAAGTTTTAATATCTAAAGATTGTCAGTATTAATCACAATTGTGAATTGTACCTCTTGTCTAAAATGCATACATTCTCTTCTGAGAGAGAGAGAGAGAGAGAGGAAGTCAGGGAGTGGAGGAATGAGAGAGAGGGCAAGAAAGAGATTGATTAAGCTAACTTAAAGTGTTAGAGAATCATAATATAGGAATTGATCACTAGCTGTCTGTATGAATATTTAAAAGTATGTTTTAACCTGAGGGAGTTTATCTGCAAAATATTTGTATTTTAAGTATTCCAATAACTTGTCAAGTATGTTTTTTATGACTAATATTATAAAATAAATTCTGTTGAAATAATCATCCCCTAATACTTCTTGCTAGCAATACTGTATCTCACCATTTTTTAAGATTAAAAAAGAAATATGATATTTTATAGTTCCTTTGGCAACAGCAGATGATGACTCATACAGATTTGACAGTGTGTTTAATAGTTGTTTCTTTTTTCCTTCTTTTTTTGGGGGGCGGGGGAGCTACTAAGAAGGCCACCTGCTTTTTCTTGAGATAAATACTTAGAATAATCACCCAGACCCTGGCCAAACATGCCCCCTTTCCTATACTTGGAAACTATAGGATGCAGTAACGCCGTTTAAAACCTTGTTCAGTTTAAAGAAGCCAGATAGATTTATTCTTTTCTTTTAATAGTAATATGTAGCTAATTGTATAAACACAATACTTATCCCATTGTTAAGTGTCAACATTTATTAATAAAGAAATAACCTTTCAAAACTTCTGTCAGTATAGTGTTCCCTCTTTATAAACTATTGATATTATTTTTGGTGGAATTTTACAGTGTCCTTGTATCTGAAACATTTATTATTTTCAAAAGAATTATATTTTATATTTCAGGAATATACAATTGATGTTTTCTTTCGACAAAAATGGAAAGATGAACGGTTAAAATTTAAAGGCCCAATGAACATTCTTCGACTCAACAATTTAATGGCTAGCAAAATCTGGACTCCTGATACCTTCTTTCATAATGGGAAAAAATCGGTAGCTCATAATATGACAATGCCAAATAAGCTTCTTCGAATCCAGGATGATGGGACTCTGCTGTACACAATGAGGTATGTTTTTAAGTTTGATATGTTGCATTTAGGGGCACCTGGGTGGCTCAATCGGTTGAGCCTCTGACTTCGGCTCAGGTCATGATCTCGCAGTTGGTGGGTTCAAACCCCGCATCAGGCTCTGGGCTCACAGCTCAGAGCCTGGAGCCTGCTTCGGATTCTGTGTCTCCTTCTCTCTCTGTTCCTCCCCAACTCATGCTCTCTCTCTCTCTCTCTCAAAAATAAATGAGCATCAAAAAAAATTTTAAATACTAAGAAATCCATGTATTAACAACCAACCAACCTAGTCATCAAGTATTAACACAAGTTGAACATTTTTATAACAGATTATGGAAGTACTCACAGTATGCTTTGTAAATCTCTGGATATTAAAATAAGGTAAAATAGTATTTATGAGATTGATACTCATCTTAGTGTTAAAGCTTAAACATTACCTTAATTATTAAGAATTGATTATTTTTGGGGTGCCTGGGTGGCTCAGTCAGTTAAGTGTCAGACTTGGTTTCAGCTCATGTCACGATCTCATGGTTATGAGATCGAGCCCTGGGTCAGGCTCCTCAATAGACATGGAGCCTGCTTGAGACTCTCTTTCTCCCTCTCCTGCGCCTCTCCAGCATGCACCAAAATAAATAAATAAATTAATTAATTAATTATAAAAATAAAAATAAAAAAGAAGATGACGAATTGATTATTTTTGGCTATTTCTTTTTGACACTACATTTTAATTAAGTGGAGTTTAAATATCGTGATTTAAAATTTCCTTTATACCAACCTGTAATTTTATTTTTAATATTTCATCAGATATGCCATCAAAATTTTAAGTGATTTTTTTAAGCTAACTTTTACTTAATATTTTGGTCCTCCTTATAGAAGTTACTCTAAAGAAAAAAATATTTTTTAAAGAGGTAGTTTTTATTCAATAAGCCTTACAGGTACCATAATCACATACATTAAGTAATCTGAATTGCCATTTTGTAAATCAAATAATATCGTGTAGTGTCAATTTTATGTGATTCAACCTTTCAAAAATCATATAAAGAAATATACAGCTGTTGACTTTAGCAAGTATTCCATTAAACTCTTCTCATGAATTAATCTTTTAAAATAAGTTACTTATATAACAAAACAATCACAAATCTAATTAAGTAGTGTATAATCTAAAGCATTGGTAACTATCAGCATTAAATACAGATTCGTCATGGGTGCCTGGGTGGCTCAGTCAGTCAAGCATCTGACTCTTGACTTTGGCTCAGGTCACGATCTCATAATTCGTGAGTTCGAGCCCCGTGTCAGGCTCTGTGTTGACCGTGCAGAGCCTGCTTAGGATTCTTTCTCCCTCTCTCTTTGCCCCTCCCCAACTTGCACTCTTTCTCAAAATAAATAAACTTAACTAAGTAAATATAGATTAATCATATATTTGAGACATTTGATGTAATATTATTTCATATGAAATGTTAAGTGGTGGATTTTGGTTGTGTAAATTATTTAAGAAGGGGCAATCATAGAGTCCTCATCTTTAAAGAAGAAACTCTTAAGGACTCACTAAATGACCATTGCCTAACACAGAGATGCTAGCTATTCTCTGCCTCTCTCTCTGAATCCCGCAATACAGATGCATTACCCCTGTTGAACGTATACTTTGATCATTCCTGTGGATTAATCCAATGACTGGAAATTTTGGCTCTAAACAAATAATTGGCAGAGAACACACAGTTTTGGAAAATATTGCATGGAATTCTACTTAAATACTCTCTTATAAGTATATAAGCTATAATTAAATTGTTGGCCACATTTTTTTATTGTGATGAGAAGTTCAATTTAATACCTTTTCTATACACTTTACCTATGTGAGACATGGAATAATTGATAGTTTTCTTTATAGCAAGTTTGCTGTGATTACTCTTTAATGTGATCATGTAGATGCAAAAAAAATATTTAACAATATGTGTCCATAATTTAGCAAATAGTCTAATTTCAACAAGATATTTCTAGGAGGCACAGTTGTATATGTATCTCTTTCTACTTTTACATTTAAATTCATGTACCTAAATGTAGTATGTGATACTCATTTTACATATTTTTGAAGGGAGCTCCTGTGAGCCGATATTGAATTCTTGTATCAGTTTTGCTCTGTGGTTGCTGAGGAGCTGGTGGGTGAAAGTCGTGTTCTTTTTATAATACAGATTCTTTTCTTTTTTTTCTCTAGGATTTCAAATGTTAATAGTGAATGTTATTGTGCAAATAGCCCTTCAGATATATATATATATATATTTTTTTTTCTTAACAAATCACAGAGTACAAATTGGTTAAGAATATTTGTAAATAAATATTGTTATTTGAGCTCAGATTTTGTATATGCTAATGTCTTCTGAAGGATCACCTAAAAGTGAAAGAACATAAACGTTTCAATGTGAATTAGCCTAATACAATGCTGTAATGAAGATCCCACCTCATCACTGATGCTGTTCCCAACAGTAGGGAGTGATTTGTCGTCACTTGCCAATTTACTTAAACAAAGAGTGAAATTTTCACTTTTAGGCTTACAGTTCAAGCTGAATGTCCAATGCACTTGGAGGATTTTCCTATGGATGCTCATTCGTGTCCTCTGAAATTTGGCAGCTGTAAGTATGGGGTTGGAGGTACATATTTTGGGTCTGTATAATCAAGGAGAGCTTGCTGCAATGCTCAACTATAGAGTTTTCTTCTAGTATTGTGAAATGCTTAATATTTACCCAAAAAGATATAGAAGTAAAAGACTTGCTGATTTCCCTCAAGGAACTAATTTGCTAGCCCTATTGTACTCTCAAATATCATTATATTTTAATCATGGTGTTTAAATTATCCCTTGTTTTACTGCTGATAAAGAACATCATGTGTTTTTATACATGGGAAAAGGTAGTCTAGTAGCTCCTTGTCAAGGTCCAGACCATGTCATTTACCTTCTTTTCCAAGTTCTAGCACACTAAAAATGCAAAAATAATTTTTTTTAATAACTAGGAATGAATTGTAAGGATTAGATTCTGTTGTTTATTAAAGCAATAATCAGCGTGTTGCAAGTGGCAGGCACAGAAGCTGGATCTGTGCAATTATCTTCCTACTTTTCAACTAAATGGAAGTGATTTTGTTTTTAATTTCCTAAAATAAATTTGAAGGGGATGATGCAGTTGGATTGCTGCATGCAGGCACCTTCTGTGTACATGAAATATTTCAGAAAAGGCTCTGTGTATTTGGCTATTCTCTGGGTCACTGAGGTTATATCTTGTATGTCAAGCAGAAGCATCCACTCTGCTGGAATAATTGAAAAGAGGGAAGGTCAAATCATCTCCCAAGGCCCACAAAGCATTTAGGGCAGGTTTGGGATAAATTCATGGAGAGGACTGTCACAGCTTCTCTCTTGTGTTAGCCTGTCCCATTACCTAAGCTTTTCAGAAACCTACCTTGCTCTTTCAGGTATCCCCATCTTTGTCCATTCAGGGCACCTTTTGATTTTTCATTCCCTTGAACAGAAATGAAGTGCTCTCACCTGGTTAAAAAGATGCATGATTGAATAAGTGCCTTTACCCTACAGACTGTATCAAGTGAAAGAAAAGGGAAGAAAGATAGCTAATATGAATGCAAACTCCTCTAATTATTTTGATGACCACAGTCTTGTGGACTGAGAAGTTCAATCTCGTTTGTTCTGTTCATTCTGACAAAAGGTGTCAGCTCTCAATTTTCTTTGAGACTCTCTTCTTTAAGTACAAAGCCTTCTTTTATTGTCATGGAAACCATCACTTCAATACTGGCATTTTTTCCAAAATTATTTAAGATAGTCAATCATGTTATACAACATAAACATGATGCTGAAAAAACTACAGCAGATGCAGCAGAGAAAACCTCATTTGCATTACATAAGTGGCATTAAAGAGAAAATTGAAAAGGCTTGATACCAAGGAAAGGATTTATTCAAAATGCAGCAACGGCTCAAGAAGGGAAGGAATTTTTCACTGGGCAAGTCAGTACCATTAAGGCACCAAATATAAATGATTTGATGTCTCCATTTTGAATATGCAATAAATATGCTTAAAAATATGTTAAATGAAATTTAAAAATCCCCTGTAGTGTGTCCACAGAGTAGTGAAATATTGCATGCTTGAGAACACGGCTTTCTCCATCTCAAAGTGATACTGACAACACGCAAAGTTTATTGTTAGGCATTCTCTAAGTAATTGCTTTTGGATTTCATTTTCTTCATGTTTGTTTTCTGACACTTTGAATGAACAATTTGTATATTCTCTTACTGATCCTTGACGATAGTAGGTGCCTGATCCATAAGTGTTAAAAGTATGGACATTGAGCATGGTATAACAAACCAACCCAAACCTTAAAATGTTGGCACAACAGATTTTGGCAGAAACAGCCATTTGTTTATTCCTCTTCTGCTTACAAGCCCCCTTTTCTCCCCTAAAGTGATAGAATTTATGGAAACGTATCATTGTCCTCAAATTAAAGAAGCATCTTTTGTATAAATGTACAATTTTGAATTCATTTTTGTTTTGCTTTATTTCTGTTGCCTTACCTCTTTATATATTTTCTTGCTATTTAAAAGTTCCTGAATGGGAGTCTGGATATATTCTGTCCATTAGTCCAAAGGAGATTGTAAATCATCTTCTGGGATAAAAGTTAATAATTAAAAATAATTTGGGGATTTTTTTCTGGTTATCAAATATTCAGAATCAAGTCAAGGTGCATTTGATGTTTAATGCAGATTAGGACTCAAAAATGGGCTAGTTACCAGAATTAAATGTAATGATTTAATGAAAATCCAATTTAGAGATAGAGTTTATAGTAAAATGTGTAAAACAAGCTATCTTTCTCTCCTTTTTTACACTTTACTGATAAACACTGCAATGGTCTCCTGGTTTATATGTGTGTTTGTGGGCCAGGAATGCCTTTCTGGTCTTTCGTAACTTTCTGCTTTGTCTTCTCTCACCAGTCTCTAAAAACCATATTCCTGTCTGACTAATGAAATGCTATCATTGCTTTTTCATGAAACACATGGGAAGTATCAGTCACTTTCTTTAACAGATTCTTGGGCTCCTATGCAGATTTCCATCTTCTGTAAAATTAAATAACATAAGAAAATAATATATATTACGAGTTTATTGATCAATCTAGCAAGAATGAACCAAGAACTTTTTCTGGGTGACAGCCTCTGTGCCAGGTGCAAGCAGTGTAGACATGAGCAAGATAGAGTCCCTGCCCTTCAGTGTCTCACTAGTTCCTCAAAAGTGTCACTGCACTTGTAGGGTGTTATTTTCTCTTATTGATGTTTAAATGTTAAACATCACAATTCAAAAGTAGAATGATTACACGTAAGAAAACTTCATAATTTATTAATATTCACAACTATTGATGTATATTCATGGGGAAAACAAAACAAGCCACTTGATGATCTGCAAATGGATTGCTAGTTATCCACATTACCAATGTTACTTATTTAATCATAATAGCAGAATCATCAGTGATTAACTAATTGAAATTAATACAGACTTAGACTTTAGAGTAACTAGAATTCATATGCCAACTATAGGAATATAACTGCTATAAATGTGTATACACACACATACAAAGATATACAGATATATATATATATATATATATATATATATATATATATATATTTAGAATCCTATTTAAAATATTGGTTCATATAATATAATTATGGATATAGGTGAATATGGAAACAGTGAAAAGAGTATTTCACTGATATTAACATTTAGTAGTAACACTCAGAAACCAGGCAACATTGTAGTATGCTATTAAAGACCACACAGAAAATAAGATGCAAACTCATAAACATTCACTTTATTGTTACTGATGCTTAAGTGTGAATTTATTTGTGATCTCAGACCTTGGATCAACATAGGTAGCAGGGTCATCCCAGAACAATGTTATCAAACTAGAAACCTTGTCGATGGAATGTAAATGAATTTTCCGGAATCCCAGAGAGCTAGGGGCAGGGATATTGCTAGAGACAGCTAATCCTTTCTCTCTTCTAATTGACAACGTAACTCTAATGCTGAGGTTTGCTCAAGAACCAGGAGTAACTAATGCTTCTCTAAAACATTCCCATGAGCAAAAGTACATAGAAGTTCTTCAACAGGTCAATAGTATAACAAGAATTATCTGTTAATTCAACTGCTGGAGAGACTATCTTCATGGAGAGGTCATAACAGCTACGGGGAAATGCCGGGGCCAGAGAAAGGCTAAGACAAGATGTGCTGCCTGCCCTCCAGCACTAGAATCATCTAACTTCTGCTAAGTTCTGTATCTTTGGCCAAATAAATCAGAAGGTTATACCGGGTCTGTATATGTTTTGTCTATTGCCAGTCCATAAATTAACTGGGATGCTATGAAAGTATAGTCCAGTGAGATCTATGTGCATTGATTTTAAAATGAACATCTTTTAAGGAGTACATATATCTTGATGAGATTATGGCATTCTGATTTATTTTACATGTTCTGCAATAACTAGTTCTCATTCTTCTAATGAAATGCATTGAATCATGAGAGCCAAGTCATTTAGTTCTTAACCAGGGAAAGGTTTTGAAGAAAAACTTACAAAACTAACTACAAAAACAGTCCTTAAACTAAATACAATGCAATTCATCAGTATTCTCGTATGGTAATAAGGTACCTTTATGTCCAGAGAGTGCTATCATTTTGAATTATAAACGTTATTTCATAAGAGATTGCTATTGCTATTTCGAAGCGAGCCATTTAAATGGACTTTGGGTATTTAAAAGCTATTTATTACAATGTCTTCATCTACTACCTTGGAATTATGGAAGATATTTTAACCATCTCAGGGCTCAGTGATTTTTGTAAGCTCTGAAGAGATATTTGCTGTTCACTTCTCAAAGTGATTGCAATGAAAATACTCTGCGGTCATGATTTTCTCTCTTGATCTGCTTCAACATTCTTCATATTGAAAGTTGTAAATTTCAAAGACTTTTTTTTACTCTATAATCTATAAATATCAAGTTTTATAATAAATAGTGTTTCTATGTAATATATAACTTTTGATGTTGCACTTTGTTGATGGTTCTTAACTAAAGTGCTTAATTTTTTTTTTTCTACAGATGCATATACCACTTCAGAGGTCACTTATATTTGGACTTACAATGCATCTGATTCAGTGCAAGTTGCTCCTGATGGTTCCAGGTTAAATCAATATGATCTGCTGGGCCAATCAATTGGGAAAGAGACAATTAAATCCAGTACAGGTTAGTAAAATAAGCCTAAAAAGGAGCAACTTTTTTTTTTTAATGTTTATTTATTTTTGAGACAGAGAGAGACAGAGCATGAATGGGGGAGGGGCAAAGAGAGAGGGAGACACAGAATCCAAAGCAGGCTCCAGGCTCTGAGCTGTCAGCACAGAGCCCGACACAGGGCTGGAACTCACAAATTGTGAGATCATGACCTGAGCCGAAGTTGGACGCTTAACCAACTGAGCCACCCAGGTGCCCCCTGCAAAAAAGCACGTTTATAATAAAATTGATGGGTTGAAGTCATTGGAAATACGTTAGTTTGCTTAACAACTTTTGCTCCTGGTCTCAAGAACTAGCAGCACAGATTGCAGGAGCTTGTTAGATATTTACAGTCTCAGACCTGACTTCCTACTAAGTCTGGATCTGCATTTTAACAAGATTCCAAGGAGATTCCAAGGAGGTGTGCATAAAGTTTAGAAACAGTGGTCTAAAATATACTGCCAATTCAAAGAGTGCATGTCTTTTCAGACAAGACAATTTTACCCTCAAACAGTGTTACAATTTCCCTAGTTTTCTAATTATTTTCCTCCTATTTTGGATAATTTATGACTATTCAACTCCTGATTTCTGGATAATTACTACTGGCCTGCATGGGAAAGCTGATGCCTTTTCTTTCTTAGAATTTTTTTTTTTTTTTTACCGTTTATTCAGTTTTGAGAGAGAGAGAGACAGAGTGTGAGCAGAGTAGGGTTAGAGAGAGAGGGAGACACGGAATCTGAAGCAGTCTTCAGGCTCTGAGCTGTCAGCACAGAGCCTGATGCGGGGCTTGAACTCACAAACCATGAGATCATGACTTGAGCCGAAGTCAGACATTTAACTGACTGAGCCACCCAGGTGCCCCAAGCTGATGCCTTTTCTAAGGGCCGCACTCATCTAAGAAAAAGCAGTCACATTGAACTAATGATTGTATATCTGTCAGGTGTAACCTCAGAGACCAGAAAGGAAGATAGCTCTCAGGACTGGATAGAAATAATGGCAGTGAATTAGAGTACACATACAACATTGAGACAGTCAGAATGGGTGACAGGGTCAAAAGTGGAGAATTTGGGCCAGAAGACTGGGTCAGTTTTGGAGATGTGACCAGAGACTGGCACTTTAAAAAGCCGAGAGTTAGAACAATCAGAGCAGAGACTGGAAGTTGGTATCAGTGGGGATAAGAGACCTGAGCAAGTAAGATAATTCATGATCAGAGAGCATTTGTGCATCCTGTATCCCCTTGGTCAACAAGCATGACCTGGAGAGAAAGAGAAATGCTGTACCTCAGGCATGTAGTGCAAGTTTCTTGGTAATATTAAAATTCACTTTTAAAAATCCTTGCTATGCTAAAGAGGCATTTAAAGGTTTATACTTTTCATGGCGTATATGTGATAAATTCTTTTTTTTTTTTTAAATCAGGGACTGTTCTTTCTCAAATCCGTTCCATTTCCAAAATGTTCAAACTATTGACTATTACAGTTCCTTAAGCTTCTTAAATTTTTCTTCTAGGTGAATATACCGTAATGACAGCTCATTTCCACTTGAAAAGAAAAATTGGGTATTTTGTGATTCAGACTTATCTGCCTTGCATCATGACTGTCATTCTCTCCCAAGTGTCATTCTGGCTTAACAGAGAATCTGTTCCTGCAAGAACTGTGTTCGGTGAGTGAATAACTACACACTTTCTTGTACAGCACATTATGTTTTGTAGCAAACTTTCAAAGGCATTATCTCTCTTGATACTCACACCAGTAATTTGTGGTGTGTGGGGCTGGGCATGTCGGCTCCTTTTAGAGGTGAGGAAGCTGAGGCTCAGAGAGTTAAATACAGAGTCAGTGCCACCCTGTTAATAAGAGATATAAACACTACTCAGATTTTCTGGAAATATATTCAGTCTTCTTTCTGTTTTGCTCTTCTTTTATTGTCAAATTGGTTTCCATACAACACCCGGTGCTCATCCCAACAGGTGCCCTCCTCAATGCCCATCACCCACTTTCCCCTCTCCCCCACCCCCCCATCAACCCTGTTTGTTCTCAGTATTTAAGAGTCTCTTATTGTTTGCTTCCTTCCCTCTCTGTTTGCTCTTCTTTTCATTTTGCTTTTCATCATTTGTTTCCATGTTAGCATAAAGAGAATATTCTTAGAGGCTTTGACTTGGAGTGTAACAGTACCGTATTTCTGGGTGTTCTATGTTTATTTCTGCTTTGTTCTCTTTTTAGATGGACAAAGATGATTTTTGTATTTCAGGTTAGACAGAGAAAGGGAAGAAGAGAAAGAGAAAGAGACCTCTCATTCACTACGACTAGTGTGTTTAATAAAGTAATTTTCTTGATTTTAACGATGCAGGGGAATTACTGCTTTTTGGATGAATCGAAGTAGGCTGAACACATCTTGCACAAAGTAGATTACCTTTGTGTGTTTGTTCCCCTCGTTCATTTAATGTTTTATTGAGGATACACTCTGTTGGATATTGTACCAGGCCTTAGAGCTCAAATACATATAAAATATAGTCCCTGCATTCAACTAGTTCAGTAATAGCGGAGGGCAACAGAATAAGCAGAAGAGATAATGGTGATACAAGATTAAGGCATTATAAAAGAGGTATATAAAAGTTATTACAAGAAAGCAACAAGGATCCTCTCTAAAAGAACTGGTTAAGTAGTTTAGTTAACACTTGAGCTAAGTCTTGAAGGATGATGGGAGTTTCCCAGACAGATGGAATTAAGCAGGAATCCTACCAGAAAGGTAGACTGTGCCATAACATCAAGGGATGGAAGCACATAGTGTGTTCAGTTGCCGTGAACTTCTTCAGTGTTAGTGTAGATACATACAGATAGAAGTATTGTTTGAGGCCTAGATGACAAGAGCCTTGTAACCCAGGCTAGCACAAGGTATCTCTATCTTAACAGGCTACAGCAACTCATTTTAGTATTTTGAAGGCATGTAAAATGTTTAGAACAATGACTGACATTTAATACGTGCTATATGATATTAGCTATTCTTATTATCAATGCACAAAAATTGGTTTGATTTTCAACACCAGCAATTAATCATTCGAAAGGAAATTAAGACAATGATTCTATTTACAATGCATTGAAAAAGAATAAAATACCTAGGGATAAATTTAACCAAGTAGGTGAAGGACTTGTCCACTGAAAAACTAAAAAAACTTTGCTGAGAGAAATTAAAGAATACCTAATTAAATGGAAAGACATGTACATGGATTAGACATGTACATGGAAAGACATGATCATTAGAAGACAGTACTGTTAAAATGGGAATAATCCCCAAAGTGGTCTATAGATTCAATTCAATACCTGTCAAAAGTCCAATGGCCTTTTACAGAAATGGCAAAAGGCAATCCTCAAATTCATAGGGAATTATAAGAGGCTCCAAATAACCAATATAATATGGAAAAAGAAAAACAAAGTTGGCTACTACACATTTCCCAGTTTCAAAACAGTACAAAGAAAGCTACATTAATCAAAACAGTGTGGTAGTGGCATAAGGATAGACATATAGATCAATAGAATAAAATCAAGAGAGAAACAAACATTCACGGTGAATTGAGTGTATTAACACCACTCTAGGGACTTTTGGCAAGGGTACCTGCAGCTAGAAGACCACCACATACAAAGAAATTAAGTTGGACTCCTCCCTCACTCCAGATACAGCAGTGAACTCAAATGGATATAAAACTTTAATGTAAAATCTAAAACCATAAAGCTATTGAAAGAAAGCATATGATAAATCTTTACGATCTTAGGCCTAGCAATGGATTCTTAGATTTGACAACAAAGGCATGAGTGACAAAGAAAAAATAAATAAATTGGATTCGTGAAATTTGAAAACTTTTGTGCCTCAAGGAACATTATCAAGAATGTGAAAAGACAACTTACATGTGGGAGAAAATACTTTCAAATTGTATATCTGATAAAGATTTAATGTCCTGAATTAATAAAGAACTCTAAGACTCCAAAAAAAAAAAAAAACCCTAAAACCAGACTTAAAAAATGGACAAAGAACTTGAATAGACTTTTTTTCTACAGAAAGTATACAAATGGCAAACAAGAACATGAAATGCTGTGAAACAACATTGGACATTAAAGAAATACAAATCAAAACCACAATAAAATACATTTCACACACATTGGGATGGTAATAATAATAATATCAAAACAAAACAAAACAAAACCACAAGAAATAAGTGTTGGTGATGTTGTGGAGAAATAGAAACCCTTATGTATTGCTGGTGGGAATGTAAAATGATGTAACCTCAGTGGGCAGTAGTTTGGCACTTCCTTAAAAAGTTCAATATAGAATTTTTTCCCATATGACCTATGGTTCCACCTTGAGGTATATACCTAAGATTAGTGAAAACATATGTTCCCATGGAAACTTGTATGCAAATGTTTATAGCAGCATCGTTTGTAATAATCAAAAGGTAGAAACAACACAGATTTCCTCCAGCAGGTGAATGGATAGCCAAAATGTGCTTTACACTTACAATGGGACATTATTCACCGATAAAAGTGACTAAACACTGATAGAATGCTACCACATGGGTGAACTTGAAAAACGTGCTAAGTGAAAGAACGTGGCCACAAAACGTCTTTGTATGATTCCTTTCATAAGAATTATCCAGGGGCGCCTGGGTGGCGCAGTCGGTTAAGCGTCCGACTTCAGCCAGGTCACGATCTCACGGTCCGTGAGTTCGAGCCCCGCGTCGGGCTCTGGGCTGATGGCTCGGAGCCTGGAGCCTGTTTCTGATTCTGTGTCTCCCTCTCTCTCTGCCCCTCCCCCGTTCATGCTCTGTCTCTCTCTGTCCCAAAAATAAATAAACGTTGAAAAAAAAAATTAAAAAAAAAATAAAAAAAAGAATTATCCAAATAGGTAAATCCATAGAGATGGACGGCATTTAGTGGTTGCCAGTAAATGGAGGCAGGGAAAATGGGGGGTTGGTTGTTCCTTAATAGGAACAGGATGTTCCTCTAGCGTAATGAAAGGGTTTGAAACTAGAGAGAGGTGGTGGTTTGCAGAACACTGTGAATGCATATATGCCGCTGAATTGTATACTTTAAAATGGTTAATTATATATATATATATATACATATATAAATAAAAAGTATTTTACTAAGGTGAAATTCATATATATATATATATATATAAATTCATATATATATATGAATTTCACCTTAGTAAAATACTTTTTATATATATATATATATATATAAATTCATATATATATATATGAATTTCACCTTAGTAAAATACTTTTTAAAAGTCACGGATTAAAAAAAAAAACCAGCAAGGAATGATCACATCAAAGATTTCCCAGGATTTAGACTCAGAAGTATCTTCTCAGATACCTATTTCAAAAATTGCAAATTTTTGAGGCAAAAGCAGAAAAAAAAATGATGTGGCAAAAAATAAGAGAAAACTTCCATTCAGATAGTTTAAACAATAAAGGTGCATGATTTTCAGAGCATAAGTAATACAGAAAAAAATTTAGGATAAGATTACATAATTGTTACTGAATTAATATTCCAGAAGGATCTAAATTTATATGTAAATATGTGTCAGATAAAATAGAATGATGAAGTATTTGTTTAATAGAGGTTGTGAAGAAAATAAATTGAGGCAAATAAAGACAGATTTCATAGTATAAATGACATAGATGTATACATTAAAAGAGGCCAACAGGACTCTAATTAAATATACAGGAGAGATACATACATGAATAAATATTTAACTTTGAATCAATGGAATGTGTTAGAGTCAAGGCTGCTAGGTTGGAGTATAACAAATGTACCAAAGCTTTTAAAGATTGGTTGTAAAAGTTAACATGTATAAAATTAAGAATCCAGGCTATCTTTGAATGCGTACACTTTATGTGAATTATTTACACTAAAGATGTAGGGATCCATCCAAAAGTCAGATGTTCGTATCAATTAAAACCATTAGGTGGTAAGAACATTTTTAGTATTATCTCTACAAATTATTCTGTGTAAAGTTTTGTAATAAATGTAATCCTGTGTGAGTGTATGTGTTATGTGCGTGTGCACAAGTAGAAGATAAACAAAAATCTGGTGTCTTGCCTCAGTGAAACTTGAAAGCTGCATAGCCATCCTATTCCACCTTCATTCCACCATTGCCTGTTTTCTGCCTCTATCTGTATCTGAACATCATCATCTGACTGATACAGAGCCAAACTCTAACCTCTTCAGATCTCTGTCTCTGAATTCATAGTCGGGTTTACAAGCTAGTGAGAGATCATTAAATCATCTGCCCTCCTCATGCTTGTAAGGCCTTCTGTGATGGATAACCCACTCAGGCTAAAAACCATCACAGTTTGGGGCGCCTGGGTGGCGCAGTCAGTTAAGCGTCCGACTTCAGCCAGGTCACGATCTCGCGGTCCGTGAGTTCGAGCCCCGCGTCAGGCTCTGGGCTGATGGCTCAGAGCCTGGAGCTTGTTTCTGATTCTGTGTCTGCCCCTCCCCCGTTCATGCTCTGTCTCTCTCTGTCCCAAAAATAAATAAATGTTGAAAAAAAATAAAAAAAACCATCACAGTTAAGAAATTAATATGCCCTGAGAGACAGAAGTCAAATTTTTCAACCTTTGAGATCTGGCTTCATGCTATGAATAGAATAAGAACAGAGTCTGGAGCCTGATTCAGATCTGTGTCTCCCTCTGTGCCACCCCCCCCCCCCCCGCCAAATAAATAAACATTAAAACAAAAAAGAAAAGAAAAAAAAAGAAAATAGAGCAAACAAGATAGTAGGCATAGGAATAGAAATTACAATATGGGGGCGCCTGGGTGGCTCAGTCAGTAAAGCATCTTCTGACTTCTGCTCAGGTCATGATCTCACGGCGAGTTCGAGTCCCGCGTTGGGCTCTGTGCTGACGGCTCAGAGCCTGGAGCCCACTTCAGATTCTGTGTCTCCCCCTCTCTCTGCGCCCCCCCCCATGCTCATGCTCTGCCTGTCTCTGTCTTTCAATAATAAATAAATGTTAAAAAAAAAGAAGGTATAATATGTATCCCTTGGTATTAGAGACTTTGTTCCATTATATTGGGCTTTATCTGTTCAGGTTTTTGTCTATTGCATTCATTTTGTGACTGTAGAGCCAGCTTGATATTTTTCAAAGATCTTTTTTCAAAGGAACTGCCCGTGTATCTTGCGATGACAAAAGCCTTCTTTGATATTTCTCTGAGTGTTCATGCCCAATTCATTCAACACCAGCGAAATACTTACTGAGCATCTATTTATCAGCACTGTTCTAGATCTTTGGGGGATGTACCTTAATAAAAATCAAACACAGCTCCCTTCCTGATGAGGTAACTGCCCCCTGTTGCCAATAGAATAAGAAAGCACTTGGGTGACTTTAACCTTGTATCTCAGGCTTTGTGCTTTCAAAGCTCCTGTGAGTAGACAGTACATTTGCAACATACCAACCTCGTTTTGTGTTTGTATAAACATATCTATACATTTCTTTATTTTGTGAAATTGTGGCCCTGGTCCTTTCAGTTGCTTAACATCCTTCAGAACTTTATATAAATGAGAAATAATCATAACAGATTGGTCAATTATTACCTTTATATTTGAATTCAAATCACTTTTCAGATTTATTGATAAGTTTATGCCTATATGACTAAGTTTATATAAAAGTTTATATATGAACATATGAATATATGAATAAGATTATATATAAGAAATATATATTGGTATTTTTGTCTTAATATTATATTCAGCATGGAAAAGAGGGCTTTCTCTATTAAAAACTAAAATCCAATAACAAACATCTGTTAGGGTGTAAGTTTGTCGGGTAAAAAAGTACAGGGAGGTCAAATGCTTTATATTTCATGCTTCATTCATGGCATATACAAGGGCCTTAGCTGCTTGTCTTATATGATGAATTAGGAAATAATTAAAATTCCAAACAAGATATATTTGGATTGCTCATTTTTCTTCTTAGTTCTACAGATTTCTATGATTCAGTTTGACTGTATATACCAGGGAATCCAAAATGTAATGACTGAATATAATGAGGGTCTTTTTTTTTCCCATATAAAAGTCTACAAGTAGATGGTCCAAGGCAAGTATGGCCATACTATGGGCATCAGGGACTCAGTTTCTTTCTGTCTTTCTTCTTTGATATCCTTAGCATGGAGTTTTGCTTCATGGGCCAAAAAGGCTGTTGGTGCTACAGCCATCACATTCATATCCAGGAAACAGGAAGAAATAACCAAAAGGGCAAAAGACCTCTTCATAAGGTTTCCCAGTAGTCCCACCCAATAATCTCTATTTATATATCATTAGCCCAACTAGGTCTCATAACTGAGAATCTGAGAAATTGCCATGTGGAATAAATTCAGTGTTCAAATATTATACTCTGACTAAATATTGGATTGGTAGCTAGTAGTTTCTGCTACCATAAGAAAAATATAGTAGTTTGCTATAAAGGCCATAAAATTATTAAGAGCACATATTCTGGAACCATGGTTTCTTGGTTCAAAATCTGGTTCTGTTACTATCAATTTAGGTCACTTCTGGCCAGTTTATTTTTTTTCAATTTCTTTGCACCTTAGTTTCACCCCTCTGTAAAATTAGGATTAATGAAAACTCCATCATGACATAGTTTAAGGAATAAACACACACATACACATATTTGTACACACATGGAACACTTAGAACAATTCTGGCACATAATAAGTGCTATGCAATTATTTGCATTATTGTTACTATTTATCATCTATGACTTAATTCTCTCCTTCTTGTCAGGATATACATAAAGGATGGTCAGATCTTGCTTTAGTTTTAGTAGCAGTAATCACTTCCCAGGTGGCATATTTCGAGAGTTATGAACTCCGTAAACCTCTGGGGAAGACAGATCTGGGCAGGAATCCAGCTTCTTTGACATCATATCATCAGTGTTTTGTTTGTCTGAAGGGAATTTCAGAATCTTTCATATATGCTAGTGTGTATTCAATTTTAGTCAAGGCTCTTTTAATTACAGTGACGTGAAACACAAGTCAAGCTGGCTTATACCCCTTAGTTAACTTCATTTGTAATTAACCATGAGCTTGTGTAAGTGTAGACAAAAAACACATCTTAGATGTGCATTCCATCTCAAAATTCCATAACTGAGTCTCATTGGTTTAACACAGTTTACATTCTTGTCCTAATGCATAATCGTGGGCAGGTACACAATTATTAGCGGGACTTGGGTTACAAGCCACCCTTTGAACCAGTGGGTATTGTCACATCCACTGTGCAAATGGAGAAGGACTAGTTCCTACAGGAAAGAAGAATTGTGGGTTCCTATTAGAAAAAGTAATTCCTCACACATCCTCACACTGCTGTTTGTATCACATTTATATCTCACTTAGCTCTGTGATGATGACCTTGATTTCTACTTCACTGAGAAAACTGAAGCAATTGGAAAGAACCTCCCTAGAATCCCAAAGCCTCATCTATTCAAGCGCCTACACTCACAAACTCTGCTTGACTATGTTTCTATACAATGCTGACCCTTTCACCTGTGCACTATAACTCATCCCTTCTCAGCTGCTTCAAGGACATTATTCCAACAATACCTGCCCATTCTCTCTAACATCAGCAGTGTCTGTGATCCTTTATAATCTCAACAGAAATACAAATAATATGTTATTTACCTCATCCTCAAACCAAATTCCCATGACTCTACTAACCCTCTCTCTGCCACCTCATTTCATTTCTCTTCTTTTCAGTAGTTTTACTTGGAAGTTTATTTAATTAAATATTAAATGTTTATTTTAAACATTTAATTAAATATTAAATGTTTATTTTAAACATGTTAATTAAATATTAAATGTTTATTTAATATCTTCCATTTTTCTTCTCCCATGATCTCTCAGACCCACTCAACTCAAGCTTGTCTCTACTGTTTCACCAAACCTATTCCTGTCGAAATCCTCATCATTGCTAAATCCAGTGGCCAATTCTCAGATCAATTTACTTGATCTAATAGCAGACTTTGAAAGGGTACTTTCTTCCCACTAAATGAGAAGACATTTGTCGGAAAGAATTTCTTCATTTGGTTTCCAAGATAGGCATATGGTCTTGAGCTGTCCCTTACTTTTCATGCTTTCTGAGTCTCCTGTGCTCCATACTCTTTTCCAGACCACTTAGATATCAGAGGGCTCGAGGGATCAATATTTAGGCATTCTCTTCTCTATATTTTCTACTTTAGGAAGGATAACTTCATCCTTTATCATGGTATGCTACAATTTTGATGGGATAATTACCAAATTTATATCTCTGTCCAGACCTCCTCCCTCCAACTGTCTTCCTTACATCTCCCCTTGGATTTTCAGTATACATCTCAAACTCACTATGCACAAAATTGAACTTTCATTCCTCCTCTCCTTAAAACCTATAACCTTGCTTATACCCTAGACTGAACCACCATCATATCTCTCCTTGATCACTGAATGTCTTAGTCTGCTTGGGATGCCACAACATAATGCCACAGACTGGGAGGCTTGAACAACAGAAATTTATTTTGTCACAATCCTGGAGGCTAAATATCCATCATCAAGGCCCAGCAAGGTTGGCTTCTGGTGAGAGTTTTCTTTCTGGCTTACAGATGGCTACCTTCTCATATGTCCTCACCTGGCCTTCACATGGGGTTGAGGGGGGACAAGGGAAAGACAGGGAGGACATTAATCCTATTGAGTCCTATTGAATCAGAACCCCATCCTTATGACCTCAATTAATATCAGTTACTTCCTTAGAGACTCCATCCCTAAATACAGCCACACTAAGCATTGAGGCTTCAACATATGAATTTTGGAAGAATGTAAACATTCAATCCATAACACTGCACTAGACTTTTTGCTGTTTCTTGTTTCCACTCTTGTGGGACTTTGTTCCCAACATGGTAGCCAGAGGGATACTTTCAAAATGTAAGTCAGATCATGTCACGCCTGTTCTCTAAACCCACTGGCTCACCAATATAGTCAGAGTAAAAATGAAAGGCCCTTCAGAAGTCAGTAAGTCTTAGTTCAGTATGAACTCGCCCCACCTCCAAGCTCTACTTCTGCTACCCTTCCTATCTCTTACGCTTAGCCTAACATCCAGACTGGCCTCCTCCTTATTCCACGAACATGCCACTCATTCACTTATGAGCTTTGTCTCTTCTTACTGCCCAGACCTCTCTTACCTGCAGATACCTGTGTGGCTCATTCCTTCCATTTCCTTAGGGCTTTTCTAAACTGTCTTTTTCTCAAAGAGAACCACCTTACAGTCTACCTGAACTTTGTAAACAACTTCCCAATCCTATTTCTGTTCCTCCAGCCTACTCTACTTTTTTTCTCCATTGCATATATCATCTTTTGGTATGTTACAGAAAAATATTTTTTATGTAATTTTTCTCCCCCTCTGGAATTTAAATTTAAGGAGTGCAGTTATTTTTGTTTCTTTCTAAATGGATAGGAAATAAGTTGAATTAAGACAATAAGTAAATGAAAACTGATTTTAAATAGGTAGATGGTAGATATAGGTAGACAGACAAGCATATACATTTGTGAATTCAAAAAGAGGTAGACTGGCAAAACTAAAATCATATAAAATAAAAGGTAGTTTCTTAATTCTTTAAATTTTGAAGTCAGAGGGCTACTTCCAAAAGAAGATTGAATGGCTATTGGGAAAGCAATTAATAAAAATTATCCATTGCAATTGATCAGCTAAATATGTTTAGAAGGAACACAGTGCAGAGGGCTGCAATCACTCTGACACTAACTGTAAGGTCAAGGGGTTCCCAAGACTAGCCTCAAGTTTGATAACCCGCTAGAACTTATAAAATACACTGAACGCTGTTATACTCACGGTTATGGTTTATTACAGGGAAAAGGTACAGACTAAAATCAGCCAGGGGAAGAAATGCATAGAGTCTGGGCAAAGTTCAGATGCAAAGCTTTGTCCTTTCCACATGGAGCCATGGGCAGCATTGCTTTCCTGGCATTGATATGTGACCATACATACAGAACGTTGCCCACCAGGAAGGCTCACCTACACCTGAATGTCCAGAGTCTTTGTTGGGGCTCTGTCACATGGTTGACATGTTTGACATGGTTGACATGGTTGACATGGTTGACAGTGGTTGACTGGTCTTGTGGCTGATCTCAGTTTCCATTGCCTAGAAGGACAAGCTAATGTGGCATAGTAAAAACAAACAAACAAACAAACAACAAGAACAAAATGCCACCCTGGGGTGCCTGGGTGGCTCATTTGTTTAAACATCTGACTCTTGATTTTGGCTCAGATCATGATCTCATGGTTCGTGAGTTCAAGCCCCATGTCAGGCTCTGTGCTGACAGCATGGAGCCTGCTTTGGATTCTCTCTCTCTCTCTCTCTCTCTCTCTCTCCCTCTCCCTCTCTCTCTCTCTCCCTCTCTCTCCCAAGTAAATAAGTGAACATTAAAAAAACATAAAAAACAACCTGCCACCTTAAATCCAGTTGTTACTGGCTGACGGGCCCATAGCCCTCAGGCAAACAAAGCCACTCCTCTCAGGAGTGTTATTCCAAGGCCTAGACTTTTCCTCCCAGAAGCTGAAGGCAAAGGCCAAACCTCTATTTGGGTAAGGTTAAAATTCTTTACTCAACATACACTATACATTATGAAACCAAATGTTAAATATCTAATTATTAGATTTTCATTTTGAGTTATCAATATACCTGCTTTCTTCATACTTTTATCAATGTTGTCTCTAGTCTTCTTCCTCCCTTCCCCATTCTTACCTTCCCTTTATCCTGTTTCCCTCATCATTGTCTGATTCTCTCAACATTTAGTCCTACTCTGGGGCATTCCTTTCCCCTCAGCAGCATGTCCAGCAAGTTATTTAATATTAGAAACATATTGTTTACAGTGGAATTGGTTAGTGAAAAACCTGTTTCTTCCTTTAGTTCTAAAAAGCTATACACGAAATGGGCTCTGTGCACCTGGTATGTGAACGTATGAGCTACATACTGTAGGTGGTCATAAAATTGGTACATAAGAAGAACATTCCACTAAAACTTTGGGGAGAACAGTCATCTGTCTGGCAGAAAGTTCCTTAATTATGAGGTGTCTGGTGTTCAGTAAATAGAGAATTGTGATCTGAAATAATGAATATAGATCTTTTTCTTTAATTATAAAGCAGCTAATACTATTGAGTGCTTACTACATGTTTGAAAAAATACTACACCAGGAGCAAAGAGAGCTTAGCTTCTGTCTCCTGTCAGGTCCTGTCTCCACTTCTAGATTAAACAAGTGTGTAACCTCTCTAAACACGATTTTCTCCACTGTAAATGGATGTAAAATGTGTGTCATCTACCTCATAGAGGTGCTGAGAGGATCCATGAAACAGTATGTGCACAGGGTTTCTTAAGTCTTAAAGTAAACGGATACTTTTATTGCTTTATATATTTAACAAAGAGCAACTTTGATTATTTCCTGAGAACCAAGGATATTGTAGAATGTTCTGTGAATCCAAGTGGGGTGTGTGTGTGTGTGTGTGTGTGTGTGTGTGTGTGTGTGTTTCTTTCTTGAATTCAAGTTCCTTTAGCTAGAGTTTATAATCTCCGGTTCTGCAGTTTCAACTACTTCCCATATTCATATACAAGACCATTTCTTTCACTTTATCTGAACCGGCTGCTGAATACCATAGAGTTACATAGGATAGAAAAGATAGTAGATAGATGGTAAATAGATAGACAGATTTTACATATAATATATCTTTTATTATCTTAATATATGCATATCTAATTATGGGAACATATGTATATGTGTAGATGCTAGTCGTTTCCATTGTTTAAAAAAGGGTGATTGTAAAAAATCCGAAAATTTGGTAAAACAGGGACTCGTATTCTTGCATGGCAACACTGAACGGGAACTGAGTAGCAACAACCCCTTTGGACATGCAGTCTCTGGTCTGCCACAGCCCCTACTACTCCTCACTGTTGCCCACCTTACCTATGTATTTTCCCTGCCTAGTTCCTATGGACATAGGAATTTGCAGCCTATGATTAAGCCACGAAGAGATAGGAAAAAGCATTCTGTAAGAACTGGACAAAAAATCAAAAGCAAAGAGAGAGACAGTTGAACTCACAGAAAGAGTGGAGTGGTGCCTGGCAAGGGCTGGAGGGTGAGGAAAATAGGAAACGTCTGGTAAAATGGCACAAACTTTCAGTTATAAGAAGAATGAGGTTTGAAGATCTAATGTATAGCATGGTAACTGTGGTTGATAATACTGTATTGTATCGAAACTTTCTAAGGGACTAGAACTCAAATGTTTTTGCCAAAAGAAGGGGGGAAAGGTAAATATGTGGGGTGATGGGTCTATTAATTAACTATGGTGGGGATTTGACAATGTATAGCAGTTCATCACATGGTACACTTTAAATATGTTACGATTTTATCTGTCAATTTATACCTCAATAAAGGTGAAAAAAATTTTAATTAAAAGCAAAAAAGAGAAACTCAGAAAGTCACTTGGAGCAGCCTTAGAAGGAGACGTACATGGTTTTAAATGGAAAGCAGCAAGAAGCTGGCCAAGGGAGTAGAATGCCTGGGTGGTAACAGGAATTGAAACCAACAAAAGGAAAGCCCGCGCAGGGCAGAAGCAGTCTCTGCAACACGCATTCCAGATCCCTGTCTTCCACAAGGCTTGGGCTGCAGCGTGCTAACAGGAGGCACACCTGGCATCCCAGAATTGACTTTGGCACAAGGCAGCACATGCTAATCAGCAAGCTGCCAGCCCACCAGCCGCCCTCCTTCCCACTGTCGGCGACGCATCCCAGTCAGCCACTGCCAATTAGGAAAGTGACTGAGGCAAAATACATTAATAAACCATGGCAAGGAAAATTAGAAAGCCTTGCTAGTTCTAGTCTGGAGGCAGATTTAGAAGCTGTTTCGGGAATATAGGTGGCCTGGTTAAGCTTGATTGATGAGAATGACTTATTAGTAAGGCACGGGAAAAGAGTTAAAAGTGTATCCTATGATTTTGTCGAGGATGTACAAGTATCACTTCAATAGAGTTATAACCATTCAAATCATGAGGGCAGGTTATCCTATCCCATTGTCTATACCGAAATCTGTGTAATCATAATGATAATGATATATCATTATGATATATATGATATATATGATATATATGATATCATTATGATAATCATAATGATAATGAGGAAAAAAATACAATAGCATTTATTGTGCACCTTCTGGTCCTCATATACTCTCTTAGACACTTCACATTTACTCATGATTTAATTCTGAAAAGAAAACAAAAACCAGAACTCCAGTTAGGAAAGTAATTATCCCCCTTTTCAGGCAAGAACATTGAAACCTGGAGATATAAGCAACTATTTCATTATCAGACAGCAGGTCAGTAACAAAGAATTTGACCTTACAGCTCTTTGATTCCAATGCTTTCACATTTTCTATGGCACTGTTATGCTGTGAAACTACTTTTTCCTTTTTTTCCCTTTTTCTTTTAGAGCCTGAAGTCAGAAATATCCTGGGTGATTTCTTCATACAGGGCTAATTTCTGTTTGAGAGTCAGGCTTACTAAACATAGATCAGAACTTGAGGTGAACCTTCAGATTTGAGTTTGCTAGTTAACTGTTAGTATCAGTAGTTACTTATTAAGGTATTTCAGATTCCTTGCTTGCCCTATTCCTTGCCCCAAAGTTGATGCAATCTGATTATGGTTCAGCATCTAATATATTAAATGGCTTTTCAAAGTTCAGTCCTTCCAGGTGTCA
The DNA here is from genome assembly GCF_022079265.1 of Lynx rufus. Classification (NCBI taxonomy): domain Eukaryota; kingdom Metazoa; phylum Chordata; class Mammalia; order Carnivora; family Felidae; genus Lynx; species Lynx rufus. The sequence continues at coordinate 35,850,119 of NW_025814845.1, read as the reverse complement.
TATTCTGCGTTTTTAAGCAAAATTAACTGGGTTAACCCAGGTCTTTAAAAGTATAGCTCCATGAAATAACATCACTGTAGTCATTAGAAACTTCTGTTTAGTCCTAGGTGAAGAATTTGATTACTGCTTTTGACTGCAGTCTATAAAGTCATTTCTCTATAATTTACTTTGTTTTGGAACTCATCCGTGAAAGCTGATACCCTTATAGCATATATGAGGGAGAATTCAGGTGTTTCAAAAGGAGGGCGTTTTGCTTCAGTTTTTTTGTAAATATAATTTTTGTTTTCTTCATTTTAAGCTTTGCAATAACAAAATGGAAAATAATGTCTTTTATAGTCTGAGTATTTCACTGTTCATACAGGTTTAGGTCATTAAATATTTAGTTTCACTAGAGCAAAATTTTGACTGCATACTTATCCTTAGTTTTTAAACTGCCCAAAAAAAAGCTATTATTTATTTTCAAAAATCCTGGTTTTTCAAGGAAATGATTTCCACTTGGGCGACTTTTTTGTGATAAAATTTTTTTTTAATAATGTATTATTCATCACAAATAACATACTATCTCCCAGCTAAATCACCTCAGGGAGCTATAAGAAGTCACCAAAACTATTAACATTTGAACAGTCACTCTGCATTTTATGGCAATGCAATTACAAAGCTGAAATAGTAAAAGGATTTGAAAACAATGGAGAGTTTATACAGATGGTGTTTTATGCAGTCTCCTGTTCTTTCATTGTCTTATTGTCATCATACTGGATATATTATTTTTTTAAACTCATGAAATCTGAATATTACTGTTTTAATTCAGGCTGCTTCAATGAAGTACATAGACTGCGTGGCTTGTAGACAAGAGAAATTTATCTCACACGGTTTGGGAGACTGGAAGTCTGGGATCGGGATGCTAGCAGGATGGGGTTCTGGTGAGGGCCTCTCCTCAGGTGTGGACTGTTGATCTCTCATTATGTCCTCACATGGCTGAAAGAGAGTTTGCTTTCTGGCCTCTTCTTAGAAGGGCAGTAGTCCCATTCATGAGGGCTCCACCTATATGACCAAATCACCTCCCAAAGGCTCCCCCTCCCTAACACTGGGGATTAGATTTCAACATATGAATTTGGGGGAACATAGACATATGAATTGTGCTGTCCAAAACAATTACTGTGACATTTATAGTAACACCAGACCGGATTCTTATTTCTTAAGTAATGAAATAGAGGTTCAGGGATCTCACAGTGCTCCTCCTGACCGGCTGTATTCAACCATTTTTACATCCAGCCTTACTTTCATCGAGAACGTCTACCTCTTTCCTGTTATTATTTGAGCTTAGATGTGAACCATGCTAGGTTTCTTATAAGTCACCTCTCAAATATAATAAATTATGGTTGATGGGCAATTCTTACAAGACATTGGTCTTAAGTCATCATGACACTTCTAAACCCATGTGACAGCAAAAGGCTATCAAAATATGCCTAATCAAAGAGCTGAATCATAACCTTTTAGAAATCTAGGAAGAAAGTAGTTCAGTCATGAAGATGATAGGTTAACAAGACCAGAAATTTGTGGATCCACTCTGAAAAGACCTGAGGGCTTTCTTGGAACAATGGAAGAATGGAGGGTAATCTCAAAGCTTTCCTTTGTCTTCACTTGTAAGCCCCATGGTTTCTCAAGATAGGAAATGAATAACTAAAGTAAAATAGCCCAAGGCTTTCTAGGGATCCATTTACGCAGTGTAATCCTGTGTCTTTTGATTTTACTTAAACCACCACTAGATGGGACTCTTGCATCCTTGGTTTAGATTCTTAGCTGCTTTATCCAAACTTTGGGGGCCTTAATAAACTCAGAAATAACAGAGAAGCTAGTACCCTTTGTCTTACGGGTTCGAAAAGGGACATTTGCTTATATCATTTAATGTTCAGGCATATAAAATATATAATTCCCATTTTAGGGATAAAGTCACTGAGGCTGAGAGAGAGAGCAAAAAGGGAGAATCTAATATTTGTTGAGCAATTCTGTGTACCAGGCATATATGATGCTTCTACAATCCTCCCAAATCCATTAAAAATACCATTTCCATTTTGCAGATGGGGGAGGGACTGAAGCTTAGGAAAGTCACCTAACTGCTCTGGCAGAAGCAGAATCCAAACTCTTGCCTGAGTTTAGTGCACATTTCTCTGTGCATAGCCACTGCTCAAGCAATGTAAACACTTTAATGCATGATATAACTTTGAAATTTCTTAAGATATTAGGGGCTTTAGCAGTAAAATGCAAGGGTTAGAATTCATGATCTTGAAAAATACATGATATGGTCATACACCTGACTTTGAAAGAGGATTCTATTTATAGATTAGGCAGGGTAATGTAGTAGTGTGGGTTTTTGAGATTGACTGCTAGTTTTGTATCCCACTTCCCCTACTTGGTAACAGTATGAACTTCAGTAAGCCTCAGTTTCCTCAACAGCAAATGAGTATGATGATAGTACTTACAGTAGGTGCTTCTAAGTGACACATTTTATTGTCGTATCTGGAGTAATATAAGAATATGAGACTTGTGTGCAACAGATTTATACTATCTTTACATCACATTTATATTACAATGTTCTGATTAAACTTACTTTATTTGAAAGCTTACTAAATTCTTAACTTGTATTTTCCTTCATATAGAATTACAAATATGGTCCACCGCTGTTACTGTTCAGTTTTTAAAATTAGTTCTTTCAATCAGTGAACCAACAGATAATGAGTATTCACTGTTGCCAGAATCTGAGTTAGGTGGCAGCATTTTCAAAAGACACAATGAGCCACATGCCCACAAGCCGCTCAGAGTGTGGAGGAGTGAGACAGAAGTAAAGAATTATGGGTGCCAAGAGAGAAGTATATTAAAATAAGGTAAGAGCAAAAAGAAGAAACAATTATATCTGAAGAAGAAGACTTCAGAGAATCCCAAAGGGAAGAAGAATCAAGTCAAGCCTTGCAAATTAGTATGCTGGAAAAGGACATATTCTAAGCAGAGGGTACATAGTTATCAAAAGCAACATGAAGCTTATAGAGAACAACCAATTATTGATGGGTGTGCCTTAGGCGTGGGATTCATTTATTTGTAACGATAGTTAGACAGATGGAGGCCAGTTCCTCTACAGCCTTACATCCCATGCTAAAGCCATGGAAACTGCTCGAAGCGTGTTTTAGCAAAGGAGTAAGATCGATATATTTGAGCTTGGCGAAAAGTCTTATACAGAATATCAGATAAAAAGACTGAAATGGCATGAATGATAACAGGGTGATTATTAAGAGGTAATTGACATCAGCTGGGTGAGAAATAATAAAAGCGTAAAATAGGACAATGGATATTGGTGGAGAGGGAGTTACAGACTTGAGATGTCGACACTAGGGAGGGAGAATATGCAGGACCTGGTGAGTCTGAAGGGTTTGAGAAATGCAGGCATTGCAGAATACCCCTAGATTTCCAACTGAGTGACTAGATAAATGTACTGTTCTCCCCTACAATAGAGAATTATGGAAGACATCGTAGGTTTTGGTTCAGTTGTGACAGTTTAAAATTTGAGATTTCTGCGGGACTCCTTTGTGTCGGATTACTATAAAAGTCTTCTCTGCTCTCCCTGTCCCTAATCTTACCTTCCTCTGTTCCATTCTACACAGTACAGCAAAAGTGATCTTTCTGAAGCTCAAATTTAGTTATATAACCCTCTCCTGCATGAGCCCTTTCTGTGGCTTTACAATGCAACCACTGACTGAAACTTTTACCATGACTACATCTTTGTGAGGCCTCCCTAGCCTAACCCACTCTATTAGCCCCCTTTTGCTATGTTGACCTGCATCAGACCTAGTACCATGTTTTTCCTTCAATAAACATATTTCCCAGACTTTACAAATCTCCTTTTATGTCTTGCTTCTTCCTGGAAACCTCCTGTTACTCCAAAATGTGAATAGATATCCATAGGGAGTCTTAAAGGACCCTATACTTTTCCATCATTTGCTATACTATCTGTGTAACATGTCTACAATTATCTGCATCTTCTGGTAGATTATATTCTCCTTGAGCATTTCATTCATGTTTTTATATAGGCATGTCTAACAAAGTGACAGGTATGTAGGAGACTGAATACATATCTTTAATGAGGAAATGAATGTCGTATAGGAGATTCAATAAATTTTGTGGAGATATTCAGGAGATGTTCAGATATTTGGGACTGGAGCTCATGAGATATATCCTTGAAGATCTTCATGATATGGAAGGAGGTTAGGAAATGGGAATAAATGATACTGTCAAGAAAGAGCAGTAACATAAGAAGACTAGAAAAGCAGCGTGTTGCTTTGTGGAATGTGAACGGTTAAGTGATCAGTGGTGAAGGACAGCCCACAAAGAGAATGGAAGAAGAGTAGTTAAAAGACAGAATGTGCATCCAATACTGGTAGCTGTGAAGTCTCTACTTAATGGGACTGCACTGTTTAGAAGTGGGCCTTGGGGCTGTCTTAAGCTGCATTTGCACAGCCATTATATTGGCATGAGTAGCCGGAGGCCAGTGTGTGTCTGTTCAGTTTAGATGTATTTATCAGGTAGTTGGGCACGTTAGAGGGTCAATACAAAACATTCCTTTCTTCCTTTCCTAAATTTTCATAGGAAAATTTCTGGATAGTCCCAAGTGTACATTTGTTAGATGATTAATTGTCTTTTAATAACTTACAGAATACTAGAAATCTTGAGTCTACCAGTGGACTCCCAATCAGGACTACCTTTCTTTGCCTCTCTTGTTGCTCGATGTAGTCGTATGACTAGGTCTCAAAGACATAGGAACAAAAATTAAGTATAATTTTCCATTTGTAGCCTTAGGCTCAGAAACTTGCCCTTAAAGTGAGTGGATGTGGCTCTCCTCCTTTCCCCTTTTGTTTGCTGAAATGCAGATCAGGTGTTGGCAAGCCCTCTTGAACCTCCAGAATATGGGCAACACCTTAAAAATGGAAAAGAAATAAGAAAGAGGAAGCCTAAGTCTTTGGTACCAAGGCCATCATGTCCTTGGATGTCTTACACCAATATTGTCAAAGGAAAGTTGGGAGGTGGAGGCTTTCAGTGTATTTTGTCCACTTTCCTACCTGTTCCAGTTAATAGTCTTTACCCGGTGCTTAGCTTAATAACTTTCTAAAGCTTAACTAACTGTAACATTATATATGTGTAATATGTATATATACATATATATCTCCACATTATGTACTAAATATTCTCTATGTTCCGTATACACACTATTATATATACAATATTTTGAATGAGGTTATTGAACACATAAAATGTTTCTATAAAAACTCTGTTGCAATGATCATACATACTCTCTAATCTTAAATATTACAAGGCATCCATTTCCTTGGAAATTGAATTCTGGAAAAAATAGCTGGCATTAAGCTATTTAAAAAAATTTTGTTTAACATTTATTTATTTTTGAGACAGAGAGAGACAGAGCATGAACGGGGGAGGGTCAGAGAGAGAGGGAGACACAGAATCCAAAACAGGCTCCAGGCTCCGAGCTGTCAGCACAGAGCCCGACGCGGGGCTCGAGCTCACGGACCGCGAGATCATGACCTGAGCTGAAGTCGGACGCTTAACCGACTGAGCCACCCAGGCGCCCCTGCATTAGGCTATTTTTATGTATTTATGTATTTAACTCCAAACACACACAAATATAGGCACTCATTTCTGTTTCTGTACCTCAACAAATAGGTGTACTTGCTTCATAAACTATATTTATTCATTCATTTAATGCAAAAATATGTTCCAGGCACTATGCTACACCTTTCAGATACAAGGTAAACAAGAAAGATATAATTCCTACTCTTCGCAGAGGTTACAGTCTGTCTGAGGAGATAGGAGGGTAAACAATATATATAACATATATTATGATATGTTGTGTTCTGGGAATATGCAGGGTGCTCTCTGGTAACATGAAAGGAGCACTTAACCCAGATTTGGAATAGTAACTGATCCTCATAGCTTGAGGCTGTGTTACTGATTCTCTAGAGTCTCTGAATATTCGTATACATTTTCATGTATGTACTTTCACATTCATCATGATTGCAAATAAATTTTAGTCTGTAGCCATGAGCTTTTAACATAGTGCTAATTTAACAGTGTATATAGATGTTAAATTAGGGTTAGTAACATTACTGTATGAAGTTCTTACTTTCAATCTTAAAATATAACTTTGATTTTGCTTATGGGGATAGAATTAAATAATTGGCCAGATTTCATACATAACATTTTTTGCCAAAAATACAATCAAGGCAGTTAATGCGTGTGTTTGGTGGGGGGTTGGGGGAGTGGAATATTAGGTAAGCTAATTGAATAAATTAAGTGCATAGGATTAAAAACTTGGTTTTTCTTGAATTTTCCTATTTTCCACAAGTTATTTTAAAATGATGTAAATACAGCAATATTATAGCAAACTCTCATAATTCATTTTGATTCATGTTTATATGCTTTCAAAGTCCCCCTTTTAACATTCAGTTAGCAGGAACACAGTGAACTGTCAGAGCATCTATGTTTCAAATTTAATTATGCTGGCCGAATTCAGAGATTTCCGAATTTGCCTTATGACTATCAGTCATCTGCTGACATCAGTTCCAGAAGGTTGCCTATATTGTATTGATTGCTAAATGTTCCCCAGTGTTTCTGATTATCTGTCAAGCTCAACTACCCAGGGCACAACCAGAAATTCAAAAGCAGAAAAAATAGACATCTGACTAATAACATGGGAAGTTATACAAAATAATGCATTAAAATCAAGGCACTGGGCTTCAGGCTTCAGCACCGACATGTGAAGAGCTTGCAAGTTGTCACTCTTATCCTTGCCACAAGAAAAAGCTGAGCAAACTGAAAATTAAAGACTTTTGTTGCATTTGTAAGAGAATCGAGGTGACAGGCAAAGTGCCATCCCAAACTGTGAAGAGGCAGACACATTGAGAGAGATGCAGCTAAGTTTTTTTTTTTTTTTTAACCTGAAAGGGATGCTACTAAAGCATCATGCACTGCAATGATACACTGAGAGCCTTATCTATAACTGAAGCCATGTCCAGGAGAAGGGACCGGGCAGAACCTCATCCCAACCAACAGGAGGGCCATCCTCCCACTCCAGCCCCTCTGGCCTCGCTCCCTCATCTAAGGGGTGTGAACTCATGAAAACTCAACAGAGATCAGAACTTCAAGGAAATGGATTGGGCATGCGGCAGCCAGGGAAGGGAGTAAGAAGAATGGGGCATAAAACGTACCAGAGGAGACACACTTGTGAAGATTACAGCCTAAGACACAGGCCCACCGGAAGACTGAGGTTCAATCAGAAGATTATAGAACAGCCCCCCTCCCTTACACCTTCCTGCCACACCAGCAAAGCTCCAGGAGTGACCTAGCAATAGCTTTTAGCAGAAAGATCTGAAGTCTGGGAGGAAGAGTGCTTTGGGAAGTCCAAAGTCAAGAGGGTAAAACCGCAAAAAGAAAATGAAAGGAACTTGGATCCTGTGGCACCTATAGTGATAGCAAACACTAAACCTATAGCCAACGCTAAACACAGCCACCCTATAGCCAGACTGACATAAATCCTGCACTAAACGTCTGTTTATCTCAGTTTCCATTACCCAAATGAACATGGTCAAAGTTCAACGAGACAGTATCGGGGATGTGTGTCAATGATATCTCAATAAAACTTGGGGGTGGGAGGGCAGATGAAGAAACATTAGAAGGCATGCCAAAAGGAGAAAATACAAATCAAACCAGTTGGAAGAGGAAAAGCAGACCGCAGAACCAGACTCAGTTATGACAGAGATGTTGGAATGATTACACAAGGAATTAAAAATAACTAAGATCAATCTGTTAAGTCTGTTAAGTCTGTTAAAGTCCCTAATGGAAAAAATAAACAACACGCAAGAAGAGATCAGTCATGTAAGTAAAGAATTGGAAGCTCTAAGAATCAAAAGGAGTGATCTTACATAAGAAGTGATCATGCCATTACCCTGCTTAAAATGAACAGTATAATGGTTTCCCATTGCTCTTGATGAGAAGTTAGATTACCTTAACACCATCCAACAGGTTCTGAATCATCTGGCTCCTACCTCCCGCTCTGGCCTCATCTTCCATGAAACTCTAATCTGTCTTCCTGCCTTCCAGGCTTCTTTTCATTTCTCTTAAATGCTTTCCTTATGTCCCCGGCTTCCTATGCATGCTATTTCCCCAGTCTAGCATTATCTTCCCTTGCCTGGTGACCGCTTTAACTTTCCCCCTTATTTCCTTAGCGAAGCCTAACTCAAATTCCCAGTCTAGGTAGATCACTTGATTACAGTCCATCATAGACCTTGCCCAGTTGTGATGTTAGGTTCCTTTGTGCTCTTTTAAAAAATATATATATTTTAACTTTTATCTTTTTGTGGCTCTGCTCACATTCCATTCACAGCTCTACCATATGTAGCACAAAATGAGGACTAAATGTTTATGTGCATTATAAAAGAAGGAATAGATTTCTTGAAGGTATCCTAATGAAGTTAATGCTTATCAGTTGCAGATCATTGGAGAATTGCAGATCATAGTTTCAGTAAATATGTATTAATTCATTTAGAAACTATTTGGTAGCCTCCTACTCTCTGCTGAGCACCCTTTTACCTTTGGGGGAGAAGACAACGAACAAGGCTCTACTCCATGTAGTTCCCTGGAAGGATACAGTCATGTAAACCAACAGAAAATTCAAGGACACAACGTGATGGAGGTAGCCATAGGACCGGGTCACAGGTGCCTTTAGGGGTGAAATCCTGCAGAATGCATCAGCAGAGTGTGCGCTCTGAAGTGCAGGAATCTTTGCGCTCGTGTTCGTTGCTGTGTTCCCAGTGCCTGCAAAAATAACTGGCGTTGAGTAGGCACTCAGTAACGTACTTAGGGAAGGAATGATAATTAGGTATTCTTAAAAAAGAGGGGGAAGGATCCTAGGTAGAGGAAATAATATGTTGCCTAGACTGACAAATTGCTCAAACTGAGAAAACATTCATGTCACTGCAGCTTCAACCTCAAATATGAAAATGGCTTCCTTTAGGTCATAGGGGCCTTTCTGCGGGAAAAATGGCTTCAGGAAGAAAAGGATTGGGTAGAGAGATGTGAGTTTTAAATGTATTAAGTCCAGGATACATTCAGGTAAGCAAAAAAAAAAAAAAAAGTTATAATCTTTCACAATATTGTGCACACTAAAAGTGTCCTTTCAGACATCTTCTTCTAGATTATAGTTGATGGTTTCTAAATTCTCACAAATTTTAATTTAGTGGAGTTTGAGTTCATTAGGCTTTATGGCAAGATATGTTATCTAAGTTCTCAGTTCTGCACCTAACACAAAATTTCAGTGTTTTTATCCTTCAGATGTAGGACAGTAACGAGTTAAAATTGCAACCTTAAAAATAAAATAAGTGCATTTATTACTCTATTTGTAAGTGCTAAAAAAAAACAAATCTAGCACTTTTGTTTTCAGAATGTCTGGTTGTTTTTTCTGCCATTTCTGCCAGTAACCAGCAGGTGGTGTCACACAATTTTACATTTGTGTCCTATTGCGGTTGTGCCGTTTGGTTTCCAAGACTTCCACCCCACACCCCAACCACAAACACTCACACACAACATCTGATGGGAATGAAAGTCTAAAGGAGGACTGTATCGTATCGTATCGTATCGTATCGTATCGTATCGTATCGTATCGATTTTGTTTCATTTCATCTTGTTTCATTTCATTTCATTTCACTTCACTTCACTTCATTTCATTTCATTTCATTTCATTTCATTTCATTTCATTTCATTTCATTTCTCTGATTTAAATCTGTCTTGACTTTGCTTTCAGGGTAATATTTTTCTGCACATGCACTGAGGCACCTTTTTATAATAGAGACACCGGTTCACATGCAGTAACTCTTTGGTCACTGTATCAACATTATGGGAAAACACTATTCATAATCTTCACTTCACAAATGAGGATACTGTGGAACAAAGGGGCTGGGGAATGTCCCCCAAGGTCACAAGATAAAGATTTAGGCATCTGGCTGTGGAGCTCACAGTGTCAGTCTCTGTGCTGAAATCATCCCCCCCGCCCCGACCCCCCGATTTGATTTTATACTCTCAGCACATATTTGCAGCCAACACTTGGTGTTCCTTTACTTTGATGCTATTTGTTCAGCTCCTGAGTTCAGGTCTCGGCACTTATACCTTACATAAGAAATGTTAACATAGAATGAAACCAGAATATCAAAGAACTGTATGTCAGATATTGTCTGTGTGTGGGGAATGATGACACATTTCACATATATGCATCGAATTTTAGTGCTAAAACACTGTAAGTTATTTGCCTTTTGTTTTACTGAGAAAGAAACTTAGGCCTCCCAAGGACGCATTGAGTTATGGTAGTCACACAGAGGAAATAAAGAAAGAGACAGTCTGGTAAAGAAATGTGGGAACATTCATTTTTGGAGGCCCTAGTAGGTATAGAAAAATGCCCATTGTTGGCAGACAGGCATGTGGAAGGTCTGAGCTTACCAAGTAAGTGCAGCTCTTTTTTTAATGCCCAGATCTTCTATTTATAGTGTCATGGGAACAGGCGAGGCTGAACTAGCAGGCAGGAAAGCTAGCATATGAGAACCACACCCTTCCAGTGAAAAGAAAAAAAGGGGAAGGGGGGGAAAGGTAGAAACTCATAGTCAGTGTTACCAATTTTATTGTCAAGTTTACACAGTCAGATGGAAGAAAAAAATTAGATATAGGGAAGATTTGAATATGGTGAAAAATAACCTCATAGTAGACTCATTGAACTGCTAGAATGTTTTAGTAGTTTGAATGACTAGACCCAGATCTAATTTTAAACTAGCAGTGTAGAATTAGAATCATAGTTAAATTTGTGGTTTGCCATAATTTGAACTTTGCATTTTTTGATTAATCTACTTTAAATTAGTCAACATTCATGTAATGATCAATCATTCCCAGAAATTCACACTTGAATTATAAATAATAAATGTCATCAGATATCCCTTCTTTAAATTAAAAATCTTGTATTTTTTTTTGTCTTATCGCAAAAACAAAGCAAGTTCACTGCAAGAAAAAAGGAAAAAATAAAAAAATGAATTGCCTCCAATGTTAATTCCCCAAGTAACTAATATTACCGTCTTAGATTATATCCTTACAGATTGTATTCTTTCATGCTTGTCTAGTAAAATACCAAAGAAATGAAACAACAAAAAATCAGTCACAAGTCCATTTTCTATTTTATCCATCCAGACCACATAACACTTTCTTCCCCAAAGTGGTAACTGAAGTGTCCTTTTTCATTTTATGTTGTATTTACTAAGCTCATACAGGTATATCTATATTGATACACAAATCCAAGTGCAGATATTTTCATGAAAATTGAATCATGAACTATTTTTAAGCAAAACGTACGGTAGATACATTTGCAATGAATTAACAGCCCTGCTTTACTCTTTGTAATATTGTTGTGCTATTACTAGTGTAGGTAATCAACAATTTATTAAACTACTTCCCAATCAATGAATATGCCAATGGTTGCCACCTTTTTACTTTTACAAGGTGTGTTCATGTGAAGAGCCTTGTGTATTATTTATCGCTTTATATTTTCCTGCTGTCATTTCAGTAAGAGACATTTCTAATAGCAGTAGTGATAACAAAAAAGAATTACAGTAGCTGACATTTCCTGCACACTTATGATGTGCCAAATTTTATGCCACATTCATACTAAACCGTCACAGCGTACCTCTAAAGAAGGTAGAGTTTATAATTCTATTTTGTATTTGAAGAAAGTAATAGTTGAGGAACTTGCTGTAAGTCACAGAAAAACAGCGAGTATTGGAGCCAGGATTCAAACCCAGGCCATGTGACTGGGAGGCCATCGGAGGACATAACAGTACAGTTCACCGGTATTTTATACTGCCCTGCCCCATCTAGAAGAATTGCTGGGGATCAGGGTAGATACCAGCAAAAATGGTGGAGTACGAAATTCCAAATAAAAGCCTCCAGGTATTAGGGTGAGGAAATGGGGCTCATTCAGAAAGTATTATCAGCACTTTATGGTGCCTCCCTGGAAGACATTTGCAAAAAGCTTGTCTTTGTATGTTACCTGACTCAGAATTCTCCTGGTGCAAAAGTTGCTACCAGGGAGATGTCACTGAAAGTATTTATAGGCAGATGTTTTAGTTGCTTCTGCCTGAGGTGATGGATAACATTTGGGACAAACAATGGTCTAACCAAAGAGTTTGAGAGGAAGGGCTAAGGAAGAATTGTACAAAAGTAGTTTCAAAAGCACTGACATGTATTTTGGAATCTAAAAGTCCACGTGTATACACAGAGCTTTGTGAACACTCAATAAAGACCCGAGACAGTCAGTTAAGCGTCCGACTTTGGCTAAGGTCATGATCTCACGGTCCATGCGTTCGAGCCCCGCGTCGGGCTCTGTGCTGACAGCTCAGAGCCTGGAGCCTGCTTCCGATTCTGTGTCTCCCTCTCTCTCTGACCCTCCCCCGTTCATGCTCTGTCTCTCTCTGTCTCAAAAATAAATAAACATTAAAAAATTAAAAAAAAAAAAAAAGACCCGAGAAAGCCCTAAACTTTCACCTCTTGAGGCCCTACAGAAGCAGAAGGTGTATGTATGCTAAAGCAGGGTTGTAAACTACCTGGCTGAAAGTTGAAGACATATCCCAACCTGCACACAGAGCCACTTGGCAAAGACTAAGGAAATTTTTTGTTCCAGGTATTTAAGGAAAACTGTCTAATCATCAGATAGCCACTACGCTAAAACAAACAAACAAAATCCCAAAGAACTCAGTGGCCCCAAACAAAAAGAATCAGACTTTACAGAATAAGTTAAGAAAAGTCACTAGGGGTGCCTGAGTGGCTCAGTTGGTTGAGCGTACAACTCTTTATTTCGGCTCAGGTCATGATCTCACGGTTCACAAGTTGAAGTCCTGCATCTGGCTCTGCCCTGACAGCTCAGAGCCTAGAGCCTGCTTCGGATTCTGTGTCTCCCTCTCTCTCTGCCCCTCCCCTGCTCATGCTCTGTCTCTGTCTCTCTCTCAAAAATAAATAAAACGTTAAAAAAATTAAAATAGTAAAACTAAAATACCTATAAATACATTTCAATAAAAAAAAATTAATGTTTATTTTTGAGAGAGGGAGAGACAGAGCGTGAGTGGGGGAGGGGCAGAGAGAGGGAGACACAGAATCCAAAGCAGGCTCCAGGCTCTGAGCTGTCAGCACAGAGCCCAACGCAGGGATTGAACCCATGAACCACAAGATCATGACCTGAGATGAAGTCGGACGCTCAACCGACTGAGCCACCCAGGCGTCCCTAAATCTTTATGACCTTGAATTAGGTAACAATTTCTTAGGTATGACACCAATTTGTAATCCCTATTCAGAAAGGATGCCCATTGCCGACATTCTCTTCAACACTAGCGTAGTATAAATCTTTTGAAGTTTGCTAATATTTTGGTGACTATATTGTTTTAAAAAGGCATCTTGAGGCGCCTGGGTGGCTCAGTCAGTTAAGCATCCAACTTCGGCTCAGGTCATGATCTCACAGTTTGTGGGTTCGAGCCCCGTGTCGGGCTCTGTGCTGATCACTTGCTCAGAGCCTGGAGCCTGCTTCAGATTCTGTGTCTCCTTCTCTCTCTGCCCCTCCCCCGCTCATGCTTTGTCTCACTCTGTTTCTCAAAAATAAATAAATGTAAAAAAAAGAAAATTAAAAAAACACATCTTATTATCACTTTGTTTATATTTCCTTAACTGCTAAGGAAGTTAAATATATTTTCCTATATTGATTTGTCATTTGCATTGCTATATTTTGCATGTGTGTGTGTACATGTGTGCGCATGCATGCGTTTGTGCAAGCACATGGGTTGGGGAAGATGTGGTTTTGGTTGTGGATATGTGTGGTTATATCTGTCTTGTTTTCTGTTTAAGTATTCTCCTGTACCCAGTTCTCAAAAGAATACATCTTCACAGTCGTCTAAAACCTTGCACTTTGAGACATGAAAGGGCAGTGCGTTTCTGTAAATGTGTTTTTTAATATTGACTTAGTAGCAGGTGAAGTAAATTTACTTTTCTACCTTTTATTCCTACTACTACCATCATATTCCTAGATGCATTCAGTCATGATGAAAGACTCACTGCTATTTGGAATTCCTAACTCTATTGCAGATGAGAAGAAAAAGCTGCTTTATTTATCCTCAGGGAAAGCAAAAAATACAATAGTATACAACTTTAACATATGAATGAACATTTCTTTAACATTTTAACTCTTTTAATTTAATGTGTCCTCTATGTACGAAATTAAACTTCTATTGGATCTCTGATAAAACAGGTAATTGCAGACATTTGACTGCTGATGTTACAGCTTACCTCCTGAGTTATTGCTTTCTTTTTACTTAATCATGACTTCCCTGACTACTGGCAGAAAAGCTCTGCAGTGAAAGGAACTAAATTATTTTTTAAATGAACAGAGTATAAAATATTCCTTAAAATGTAGTGATTTGCATTTTATAAGATTTAGGGTTTAGTTACTTGTTTTATTTTCTATAGATTCTAAGCTTCGTTATGAAAGAAATTATGTCCTCATGACGCTAAGCGATCCAGAATTAATTTCATATTTAGGTAGCTATACTTAGAATGAAGAACTTCTTAATCATAGTTCCATTGTGATCACTGGTGTGGATGATTGGTCCATTGCTTAGCGTGTTTTAAATAAACGATGAATTAATGCATGTGAGGCTTTGTGTGGGATTTTTTAAAAATAAGGTTAATGCACGATGGATCAATTTAAAGTACCTACTTTCCTCATAGGAAATTCTACTTCAGTTATTACCACCTTTGTACCCTTAACAGTATTAAAAAGAGAAAAAGGAGATTCATAGCAACAAAAATGAAAACTTAAAGCATTTCAGAGTTATTACTTCAAGAATTATAACAGCCATTTGTGATAATTAACTTTGTTCTTCCAGTTTTTTTTTTTAAGTGGATTCAGTGGCAGTGAAAGTAACTTTGAAAAAAGAATATTTCCAATGCTGTCTTGTATCTGTTGATGTTTTTGGTTCCTGTCTTTCTGCAGGAGTCACAACTGTTCTAACAATGACAACTCTAAGCATCAGTGCTCGGAACTCCCTCCCCAAAGTGGCTTATGCAACTGCCATGGACTGGTTTATTGCTGTTTGTTATGCATTTGTGTTCTCTGCCCTAATTGAATTTGCAACTGTTAACTACTTCACCAAAAGAGGATGGGCTTGGGATGGGAAGAGTGTAGTCAATGACAAGGTAAGTGAGAATCCCCTAACAGATTTAGTTTATAACAGACATGTTCCTAAAAATTGACATTAAAAACATTCAAATATAAATTTTATGTGTGTGTGTGTGTGTGTGTGTGTGTGTGTGTGTGTGTGTGTGTGTGAATCATATTTCTTTTAAAGTATGCTTTTGCCTGAAATCCTTTAGGAATGCTTGTTAGAGTATGACTTCTGTTGAAACCACTCCCTAGCATCTGCTGAGCTCTGACTGTGTGTCAGGCACTGTGCTAAGTTGTTTACACATGTTCTATCACGTAATCTTTACAACTTTATGACTAGTGTCTCTTTTTAATTCTCATTTTCTGATGAAGGAGCTAAGGCTTAGTGAAGTCATTTACTTGCCCAAGCTCACACCACAAGTTAGTAGCTATATGTGATGGCAGATCTGACCATGAAGTTCATGCTCTTAAATACCACACTGCTTTATAATAAAGAGATTTGAAAAGAAAGTGGACTTTAATTTACCTGTTGTAGAATCTCAGGCTCTATCAGCAGTTAAGTTACTCTTCACCTACCCTCATCGCTGTTGCTTGGATAGAAAGATTCAAGCAACATTGTTATCTCTTCCATGTTGTATGGAATAAGTACTTAGGTGCTGGAATGCTCAGAAAGTTTAAGTTGCTCATGTAGTCTATGAGACTCATTTGTTTTTAAGATTAATTTCTTTGGGAATTGTTGGTGTCCATTTTTAGGTTTCAAGTACTGAAGCTAGTGGAAGTTTTGAGCATTAATATAACATCTGTTCCCTTTCTTATTTAATGGATTATTATTCATCTGCATTAAGAGGAAGCTTTGGCTGTATCACAGTGAGATATAAAGTATTCTTAATAGTTAAGTTCTACTTGGAAGGTTCCTTTTTAACAATATATCTATTAAAATGTTTCTTCCATTAAATTTGGAATAACATACTTGGTGATTTTACTTCTTTGTCAGTTATTTAAATATAATTTTTTCTCATTTCTAGAACCATATTGCAGTTTAAGCATACAAATGATTGATGTTATAATTTAAAAGTCTTGCTCTTTTTCCTAATTTTGTAAACTGTAAGTTTTAATAAGTGCTGGTTTATTTCATTTTATAAGCAACGTTTTGCATACTAACAGCTACTGAGTAAATATTAAAGGGAATCCAATTAGCTTTCTATGGTTAACTTCTAGGTTATTACAGCATTTCCATTACATTTTATTATTGATTTATGTTTTCATTTTCCATATAGTGTACTGCTTTTTCATTGCTATCTATGCAATTACTTCTTTTTAGTTATATTAGTTACACATGTGCTTTCATACTAACTTTTTTTGAAGGTGAAATGCCAGATGTATTTATAAATGCCAGACATGTTTATAAATATGTCACAAAAGATAAATAGTGGTTTGTGGTAAATTCTCCATATAGATATTCATTGATATATCACTTTTTAATGCTATGAGGGTGCCAACCAAATTGACATTGTGGTTTGGCATATCAAATTGACATTGTGATTTGGCATATCAAATAAAATACCTTCTCCCTGTACTTGGAAAATAGAAGTACCTATAAATGCAAAAAACCCATTCATGATGATGCATTCTAAAAACAATTACCTAGTACTGAGGAATGCTGGAATTAAGTCAAACCACATATCAAATCACACAGAGCAAAGATAAATCCAGGACAAAATCATTGATGTTTGGGTCTCATCTGCAAGAAAACAGCTAACAAATGTTGTATTATTTCAGTCCTAAGTGGTTGGAATTCAGTGGTTAATTTAAAGGGAACATTGTATCAGGCACGTTGCTTGTTCTTACTTTTCCATACCTAGGCCTTTGAGAATTTTTTGTTGAATAAAGAATCTAAGAGTTTCTTTTATGAAGTCTGCACATGTAACACCAAGGAAAAACTTCATTGCCTTCACGGAAAGAATGTTCAGTCTTGGAAAGAATGTTCAGTCTTTACAATGGTGAATTTATCAGTGGGTACTCAACCCAATTTCATGATTCAAATGAATTTTGGGAGGTGCTTCCTAAACTTAGCTTGGAAATAACCACATTCTTAGGACTGAAAGGAAATCGAGTGCCCCAAACTAGCACATCTGCCTGAAAAAATATTTCAGTGCAGTCTACTTTCAGGCTTCTCTGCTTTAGTTTTCCTTAGGAAGAAATTTTTTTAAGTGGAAAATGATAATTTATTTGAATTATAGAATTTTTGTCCACTGCCCATATTGGTGTCCTTCCAGTTTTATCAGACTGGAAAAAATCCTCAGCTTTCGAAGTTGGTATCATAAGTCAATGCAGTTCAATCATCTGTCAATAGAAAGAGCATATGAAAAGTTCTTAAACATTTGTAAACTGGCAAGTATTAATTTGCATCATAAGAATAATAATGACTCAAAGATGCATACCACTAGCATATGTTTGAAAAAGGAAATACACATTTAACATACAATTTATATGTAGATTGCACTCTGTTGATCTTGAAAGTTAGTTTTTGCAAATACATAAATCCACTCCATTCATATTCAAGCTACATTTGAGCCCTCTGTTAGAAGACAGAGCCTACCTACTGTGCTCTGTGATCTTGGACGTTTTACTACTTTTAGCCTCAGGTGTGACACTAGATTACAAAACCTTATCACTCTAAAAGTGTAGTGCTGGATCAAATGTTCCATCTCCAGTTGTCATTCCTTTCCATATACAGAAAGTATCTTATTATGAAATTCCCCAAGTTCTTCTGGAAGCTTCCCTCACAACCAACATTCTTCCACTTGCCCAAGACTAATTCTTCCACTGCAGCTCTTGATCTCTTTCTCTCTTGTTCTTTTCTCAGCCTTGAAGCATCAGTTATTGTTTTCTTCTCATTTCATCAAGGCCATCTTCTCCTTTCCAGCTGCCTCCTTCCTTTCAGTAAGGAGTATGCTTACTCTGTTTCATTAACCACGGAGGCAAGAACTCTCTCTAGATCCTTTGTCACCCATTCCCCCATCTTCAGATTCTACCATCTTCTTCTCCAATTCAAGCTTTTTGAAAACCGTGCTACAATGTCTGTGTTCTCACTTTCAATTTAATTCTCAGCCCACTGTAATCTGATTTCCTTTTCATGTATTGTCCTGTAACTGACGAACACCAATAACCTCCACGTTTTCAGATCAGATAATAATTTTTCATTTTTCTCAAGGGATCCCCATTCAACCCATTGAATATTGTTGGGCTTCAGAACTCCATTCAGGTGCAAGTCAGCAGCATTTCTTTACAAGAAGCCTTCGAATAGCAACTTCCTGCCCTCAAATCCTGGCCTGGCAGCTGCCTTTATTCATTCTATTCTGAGAGTCCCTGCCCGAATTCACAGTAGATCCTGTCTCCCTAACATCTGCTCTTGTTTACCCCCAAAGACAGTCATTTGGCTTTATTTTATTGTTTTTGGTTTTACTATTCACTATGTGATTCTCACTTTAAGGGTTTTATAGATAGTATTTGTGGGAATGTCTACAACACTAAACAGTGTCCACCCATTTACTGTCCCCAAATAGATAATCCTACTCGTCCTGAGAACAAATGTCAATCTTCAGGAAATTTCTGAATCCTGCACCCCCGAAATGATTCAGTCCCATTTAAGTGTGTCTAACACCCTGATTTTTTACATTAAATCCTTTATTACAGTTTGTAATTGTATATAATGCCTCGTCTCCTTCACTGATCATTATAACATGTCCATGTTTATTTCAGTAAATCATTCACTGTTGGCCTTTTGCACTGGGTCTTGTGTGTATTAGTTGCTCAGTAAATATGGTCTGAATGAATAAAGTACAGCCCAATCAAATCTACAGCTCATGCTTTTATAGTATCTATAACTGTACCCCATACCTTTCTTTTAAGTTCTGGGATCATATATCCATCCCATTCCCTAGGCATTTCTATATGACTCTACTATCTCAATCTTTACATATCTTTTTTTTAAATAAAAATACAACAAACAAAGATAAAACCTTCTAAATTGATTTTGTATATTTCCCCTGCCCACATTTCCTTTTTTAAATCTCTGGCAAAACCTAATCTCACATACCAACAATTTGGAAATACCCCTTAACATCTAACCTGTCATCACATGGTGCCTATTTTCTTGTCCTTGTCATGGACTATGCCCTTGCTCAGTGTTCTCTGAGAACACTGTCTCTAATCATGTCTCCCTCCAGTCCATCCTCTACATTAGTGCTAGGGTCATTTTTCAGCTCTTCAGTGAATTGTTGAAATCTTAATGCTAATTATTGAACTCTTTAATGAATTCTTCAAGTTGGTCAGCTGATATCCTCCAAGTACATAACTTTCTCATAAGTTTGTTTCACATGTTGAGTTACTTGTTGTTTTACAGATGTCTATATTTTAGCAAGAGCGTTTGCTCAAGTTATTACTATTATTATTCATTGTGCATTACCCCCATGTGCCTAGGAATATCTCTGTGTTAGAAATGAGAAACTGCAGGGACATGTGGGTGGCTGAGTTGGTTAAGCATCCGACTCTTGGTTTTGGCTTCAGTCATTATCTCACTGATTCCTGAATTTCAGCCCCACGTCGACTCTGTGCTGATGGAGCAGAGCCTGCTTGGGATTCTCCTTACCTCTGTTTCTGTCCCTCCCCCACTCATGCTCTATCCCTCTCTCAAATAAACAAACAAATAAATAAATAAAAACCTTAAGAAAAAAAAAAAGAAATGAGAAACCATAGATTTGTTCCCATAAAGTTACTTACTCAGGATCACATCTAATAAGTGGTACATCCAAGATTGAACACAGATCTGAAGTCCATGCTTGTGTTCTTCCTCTAGCCATTAAACCATCCCCCAATATCCATGCTGCTACACATCTCCATGACATTAGATTCCTCTTACCAAAATGCCCCCTCCTTCCTTCTGTAACTGATGAATTCCTACTTCTTTCTTAATATCCATCTGATTTTACTTAACACTGAAACTTTCTAAGTGAATCCAATTACTGCCCTCTATTATCTTTCTGCAGTACCTGACACAAATTCATTTTATGTGACCTTAGTAAATTATACTTTTATCATAAATTTGTGTTTCTAACAGTAGGTTACATGGTCTAAGAAGATAGTAGTATTGTCACACTCATCATTTTCTCTGCTATAACCTGGAATAATAGTTAGCACATAATTTATTTGAATTAAATTTAAAAAATAAATAACTCTAATCTCTTGAGACTGATTCCATTTCTAAATCTGAGTCAGTGGTTCTACACTGGCCAAGAAAAGCATATTCTCTGGAAACACATCATATATTAAATTACTTAAAACACAGACTTAGTTGGGGCACCTGGGTGGCTCAGTCGGTTAAGTGACCGACTTTAGTTCAGGTCATGATCTCACAGTGCATGGATTCAAGCCCCGCGTCGGGCTCTGTGCTGACAGTTCAGAGCCTGGAGCCTGCTTCTGATTCTATGTTTCCTTCTATGTCTGCCCTTTACCAGATCCAATTCTGTCTCTCTTTCTCTCTCAAAAATAAATAAACACTAAAAAATTAAAAAAAAAAAAGATTTAGCAACATAGTATGCAAACTAACATGAAATGTGCCATTGTTTTGTGATTCACTCCATGCAATCCATAGAAAACATCACATTTCAAGTGTTTTCTTCATTTATTTGCATTTTTCAACATCCTGCCTTGTTCCAAAAGCATTTCAGGCAGTTTACCAAAAGAATGCATGCACTTAACTATTATAAAATAAAATATAAATAGAAGTAAGATATCAGGATGAAGGAAAATACAATGCAAATGTGTCCACCGTTTGGGCCAGAACATTAGCTATAGTCCATAGCTAGAGGAGTTGAGCTTTAAATTCTGAGCTTCTTGGCTGCCAAAGTAAACCATGGGGTGGGGGGCGGGAGTTATTCTTATTTGTAATCAAAAAATGGAAGCATAGATTTTCTTAGAGAAAATATTTTCCTACATTGAATTCTTTAAAACAATATCATATGGGTTTTATATTAGGGAAAGCTGGGTACTATTGAAAGTAATGTCAACATTTTCCCAATAAACTCAGTAATGAATTTCATATTGATGTCTCTTGTAGTCCCCTTCAATAAAAGCTGAAGGCATTACATTAACATACAACTCAGTGAAGGCAATTCTTCAAGGAGCTAAGCTAATATGGTCCAAGTATATAGCTTTCTCATGGCCCAATTTAATCCAAGGAAAGACTTTAGAGTACTTAGAGAAGTGGATGGACTGTATAACCTTCAAACAATCTTCTGTAAGTATCACTTTTCTCAGTCAGGATGGTTAGCAGACAGTTAACAATAGCATTATCTGACCCAGGAGCATGTTGTTGCTTTACAAGAAATGGGCTGGCTAGTAGCCACAATGACTGTAAAAAAAACAACATGGTATATAGAAAGAGCATAGATTTGCCACTCTGGCAACCTTGGGTTTTTTCCAAAGTCTGTCTTATCTAGTGTTACATTTATGAGCGCTCCCTTTCCTTATTCTAAGGACAATATCTGCGATTCTTTCCAATTCTGCAACCATGTGATTATTATTTTTATTCATATCCCAGGTCACTATGCTAACAGATGTCTATATTTTAGCAAGAGCATTTGCTCAAGTTATTAACACATTATTTTATCTACTACTCTAAGGAAGCTGAAACTGGTTTGCCCCATGGTGTAAGACATTTTGATTTCTACAATCAAGAATTTTCCAGACTTGAAATTTTACATGTGTTCAGACATTCTAATGAAGTAATAAACTCAGAATATTCTGAATCCTATAAAACATTGTTTAAAAAATAGAAAATGTAATTAGTATGTGCTGTATTTACTTTTCATTCCACTTCAGCTACAGCATCAACAAATTCTATAGTAGCGTATTTTCCTCTTTTTTCCCCAATTAATGTGTAAAAACACATAATCTATTGATTTTGTGATTAGCCATATTTTCCCCTTCCCACTTAATATGAGTCTCAATTACAAGCAAAACAACTTCCACAAACATGTGGAATGGTAAAATTGTGGACTTTCAGGATAATTACATAATAGAATTATAGAACAGACTATGGGAATCTCAATTTTATGACTCTCATAAATACTATACAAAATAACTTTATATGTTTGTATATATCATATACTTTCTAAATATATATTTTTTGTCACAGTGATCATTCTAGTACATGTCATTCATGATAAAGCAAACATTTTTTGAGCCTCTTCTGTGCCAGGAACTATGCTAGCAGCTCTGCATTGCACAGTCTGTGCTCTCAAGGAGCTTACAGTCAAGTGGAAGAAAAAAAATAAGTGAGAGAAGTATACATGCCACTATAGAGACAGACACTAGGGTGTCGTGGAAGCCCATGGAAAGAGTAATTATTGCAGTAAGAAGTAATGTTTCAATACATGTGATTTTGAGCTGAGTTTGTATAAAATGGATCTAACTAGGGGAACAGCATGGGTTGGTAATCAGTTCCTGGCTCAATTGTGGTATCATGCACAGGTTAGGGAATAAAGGAGAGTGTATAGAATTAGGTTGGGAGTGAAAGTAACCTGTAATCATTTTTGGATATTTTGCGTTTTGATTACCTATGGAATATGTAGATAGAGAAGTCTAATGAAACATAATGGGTGATAATTCTGGTGAGAGGTATTATGTCAGTCATCTGCATATTGGTAACAGAGCCATTCAAGAGTCACTTAAAATTAATAGAAAATAGCAGTGGATAGAAGTTAGCAGTGAATACGGCAAGGTGATATCTTCTGTAATGGCCTAGCATACTAATATTTTTTAGTACTGTCAATAGTAGATCTATGAATTACAAAGAATAGTAATAGAATATATTATGGGGACTTAATCTGTATACTCTGCTTTAGCAGATCTAAGAACCGTAAGTCAGCTATCAATTCAGTAGTATTTTTTTCTCTAGATACATGATTTTGATTTTAAATAGATAGGAGCAATTTGCTTTACTGTATATTTGTGATAATTACTTTCAAATGGACTGAAGAGAGTTATTTTATAACTTTGTAACACTTTGTAAGATCTACGCCAGAAAGGCTTTACTGGGCTATGGCTAAGAATTGAGAAGTTTTAGTACCATGGGAGTGCCCTGCGCTTCATTCAGTGAATTGGTAAGAAATTACAAGTGCCAACCACTGGGTTTTGACTAAACATAGTACTCGGGACTCTTGCACTTTCGCTTGCTATTGGTTCTGAAAATAATCAAGTTTCCAAGTTCCTAGAGAGCATTCTGAAGCCAAGCCATCATCTTGTCAGGTACTAAGCTTGCCTCTGAAGTTCATACTTATATTCAGAAATTGAAGCCATTCTTTGAACAATGAAGAAAAAATAAGATGAAATTTTATTCTTAGTAGTTAAGTCAATAAAAGTTACAAATACACATTAAAATTATTTTTAACACTGCTTATGATAATATCCACAGTATTGGGATGGAAAAAAAAACCCAGCAACATACAAAAATATTCGAGGGTGATATTTGGCTGGTACATTCTGGCACAGCCCTTCTGGGTATTTACAGCCAATGTTTGTTCAGGTTGACCAGAGTATCTGTTTTGTTTTGTTAGGGCCCCTGCTTCAGAGTTTGTTAAATAATTTAGCATCACCTGTGGGTTTGTATACAGTTGAAGGGTGTTAAGTCAGGCAGGAAGGGTGCTGGTGAGAGTACAAAGTCTATCTGTAAACGCTTCTTACAACAAAGGACATTTACATTTATGTTTCTTTGTCAAAATGTCTAAACCTTGCACCATAAATCCTGACCTAACTTAAATGTCCCTCTTCCAAGATACCTTTTTTGGGTTCCTCCATGCAATGTTTATGTCTTCTTTCAAAGATATAAAATGGATCTTGTAAGCCAGTAATCAAGATTTTGTAACTGAGTTATACCCATTCCTACTCTCCGCTAAGAGACTGTGCTTTTCAATGTGGTTTGAGTATTCATTTGCGCACTAAATTCTCACAGTGGTTCATTATGGCTTTGGTATAATTATCTCCCTGTTTTCAAACTAGAAGCTGAAGCAGGTAGAGGTTAAAGAATATTCTCATGGTCAGTCCAAATTCTCTATAAGTGCCATTTGAGATTACTTTAAATGATATCTAGGTATATTCTAAATAATGATAATATAAACCCTGTATGTTACATACTTTATGGTTTAAAGGATCTTTTTAGAAGATTGACCTAGTGATATAAACTAGGAATTTAGGAAAGAGTGTACTCCCAAGTTTCAAACACCTTCTCCAAAGAGTAATATCACATAGTATGGTATTTAAAGCAGAGGTTTAAAGTCACACACATGGGAGTTTTTGTGCTTTTTCAGCCACTTAACAGACAGGAGACCTGGTTATATCACGAAACCTCTTTAGCCTCTAGTTTGAAATTTGTTAAGTATGGAACTTACCTCCTACCCAGTAGTGATGTTTTTTTTTACAAATAATACTGTCAGTCTTACCTTCCACCTGACACATCCTAGTGTTGAGCACATGTTACCATCTCGCTGTCAGTTACATACTTGGAAATTCCCCTGCATTTGTAACATGGGAATTTTGTGTGCCATTGCAGAAGAAAAGCTGTTTTATAGCTTTCATAGTGGTAGACCCTCAACCCCTTTCCTTTTATACTCCAGCCACATCTGGAAGAATGCCTCATCAGCTAGGGAAATTGAGGAGGGAGAAACCTGATGTCAGTAAAGGACAGGAAAACCAGGCCTGTTTTTGGATCTTCTGGGCTCCCTGAGGACCTTTCTTATCTCATTTTACCTGAACATTTTGAGAATTCTTTAAAAAAATTTTTTTAATGTTTATTTATGAGAGAGAGAGAGAGAGAGAGAGAGAGAGAACATGAGTAGGGAGGGGCAGAGAGAGAGGGAGACACAGAATCTGAAGCAGGCTCCAGGCTCCAACCTATCAACACAGAACCTCATGCGGGGCTCAAACCCATGAACTGCAAGACCATGACCTGAGCCGAAGTCAAACACTTAACTGACTGAG
This sequence comes from Lynx rufus, assembly GCF_022079265.1. Taxonomy (NCBI): domain Eukaryota; kingdom Metazoa; phylum Chordata; class Mammalia; order Carnivora; family Felidae; genus Lynx; species Lynx rufus. The sequence goes on along the minus strand of NW_025814845.1, from coordinate 35,824,786 downwards.
CCACCCAGGCGCCCCGAACATTTTGAGAATTCTTAATTGAAAATAATTGATATTTGAAATTCTGTTCTAGGCCAATTCGTCCTCTACATCTGTTGATTTACACTCTTCACTATTTTGGATAATTCATAGCTGGCTCAATTTTGTTTGCATTTAGATAACTAAGAAGACATTTATGTTAGATAGAAATGCAGATAAATGTTATTTATGTTTCCAGGTTCATTAATTCAGCTGCATATTATGTGCCTACCAGGTAGAAGGCACCATGCTAAGTGTAAGTTTATAATGGTAAACAAGACAGACGTAGCACCAGCCTTTATTGAACTTAGATTCTAATGAGAAAAGAAAACGTCAATCAAATAATCACACTAGAAAGAATTTATACATTTTGAAAAATGCCACGATGGAAGTAAACTGAGTGCTGTGAAGCATGCATATGGGCAAAAAGACTGTGCTGCATAGAGTGGCTGGGAAGGTCTTTTTGAGGACAAAGACTAAACCAAGACCAAAGTATGAGAGGGGATTGATAACAGGAAATGCAGGATGGAGAGAGGCAATTCAAGTAAGGAAGTGGCATGGCCAAAGGTACCAAACAAGGAAATATTCTGAAAACTGAGGTTATTTCCTGGGACTGGCATATAACAAAGAAAAGAAGCCATGGTAAGAGGTATTGATTTTATTCTCAGGACCTTGAGAGTGTATTTAAGGGATTTAAGCTGAGGAGTGACATGATCCCATTTGTGTCTTGAAAAAAATCCCTGTGACTACAGTGTGTCTAATGATTGGACAAGGTCAAGCCAAGCTGGGAGAGCACAAAGCATTTAATTTGGTCCAGGCAGGAGATAATTGTGAGCCAGATTAGAGCGGGTGGGAACTGAACTGGGGATTATGAGGAGAAACAGCTTGTGGTTGAGCTAGGCAAAAAGCAGAATTTGTATTTTATCTTTGTCCTATGTTTTTAGTATTTATTTCACTGCCACCCGTATATGGTTAGTTTATCACCATATGAATAAAGCATTTGACACCAGAGAGAGAAATACTGTTATCTAGTTCAAGAAGATAAATTTCTTTGTTCAGAAATTGAGGTCATATGTTGTAGATGATCATTTCTCTTGTTAAAATATCTCTACATTCCATTTATTCATTCACTCATTCATTCAACAAATATTTGAATAACTACTTGTAAGAGTCAAAATGTTGCATCGTTTATTACATTTATGGTTTTGATTGTTTTCCATGTAAACAACAAAAAAACGTGGTTCTTCAGGTAAATGGTGTCATTGATTTTTACACTGGGGATTTCCTCATGGTTTTAGGACTCCTTTTATTTATTTTCCTAAATTTCATCTTTCTAATTGATAATGATGTTTTTATCAAGATGCTTTTCTGCAGAATTTGAACTGGAGTTTGGAAAATGTTAAGTGGCAGGCTCAACCCATATTCTGTTAATTCTTGTATTTTTCAATAGAAAAAAGAAAAAGCCTCTGTCATGATACAGAACAATGCTTATGCCGTGGCTGTTGCCAATTACGCCCCGAATCTTTCAAAAGACCCAGTTCTCTCCACCATCTCCAAGAGTGCAACCACACCAGAACCCAACAAGAAGCCGGAAAACAAGCCAGCAGAAGCCAAGAAAACCTTCAACAGTGTTAGCAAAATTGACAGAATGTCTAGAATAGTTTTCCCAGTTTTGTTTGGTACATTTAATTTAGTTTACTGGGCTACGTATTTAAACAGAGAACCTGTATTAGGGGTCAGTCCTTGAATCTAGACACAGGTGATCTTTGGGATGTATAGGAACATACAACTTTGTTTGTTTTGCTATGTACAGTCTGACTAATAACTGCTAATCTGTGAACCAACATGTACAGTATGTATATAGCTATATAGCTTACCAGTAGACCTCTAATGGAGACACGCATTTGCTAACTTGCGGAACCGCAGGCAGAAAGCACCCTGTGCCCAAAGAGCCATTGCCTTTTTTAAAGATTTACCCTAGGAACTCGTTCAAAGTGGATTTCACGTGACCTGATTCATTTCCTACTGTCCTAATTGTGATGAAAATGGGGATCCTATACCACACTTTATGAACTCTTTTGATTTAAGTCTTAAATAGAACTATTTTGTACTGTTGCCTAACGATAACGTAAGATAACGTTTTCATTCCAAGGGGAATTCTTCTAAATCACAGAACTCGTTGTATCTGCCACATCAGTGCCCTTCATGAGTGCTCAGAATCCCTGCTAGTGTAATTGGAAGCTTAGCACACATCAGAAGAAAAACTAGAGATCTGAAATCAGCTTTTAATTACTCTGTATAGCATCTATAGCACATATTACAGCATGACAAGCTCAAATAGTTAAGAGTCACTCCTGACAGAATGTTAATTATGCCTAGAATTTAATAACTATCAGAATGTCATGGCCATTACATTTTAGCATCAGAGTTTATTTGAAAGTAAAATTCAAATCCTACAGAGTATTATAATCATTGGAAACTACCTTAAATTAAAACAATAAAAATAAAAAAAAAGACAAATGTGTCTTACTCTTTCCAGGTATGTGTTGTATTGAAATTGATCAGCTAAATTTTCTTGGTGCTGGAGACTGGAAAAAGCATCCAGTTTGGCTGCTGTGGAACAACATTCACATTGGATTAGAAAATTGTGCCAAAAACTCCCACTGATGAGAATTCATAGGTGTCACAGCATCTAGATGAGCACTTAAACGATTCTCTTCTTTCCTGTTTACTGCAAATTCTGCCTTAAGGCTTCTTTTCATCAGGACTCAGAAGCCACTAATTACAAAGGAAAGGGCAGTGAATTGGCACATTTTTCTGTCTTGAAGTAGTGCTTTCAGATAAGAATTATGTAAATCTGCTTTTGTAAATTGCAACTTTAAATTTCATTGACTCAAATTTACAACAGCTTTGTATACCAGAAGAGGTTTTGGTAAGAGTTGAACATTTTTAAACAGAAACTTTAAAGCATCACCAACAGATTGTGGATTAGTTCACATGCACAAATATAAACATGCACACACGTATACACACACACACACACACACACACACACACACACTAACTAAATTAGAGTGCACACACATAGCTAAATTAGAAACCACAATTTTCAATTTTATATAATTACTAAATATTAATGGGTAAAATTCATTTTTCTTTTAATATTTAAAATATACTCTATGCCCCTGAAATATGTTAATAGAAGTTAACAATTGTGTCTCATGCCTAGATTTAAGATTTTTGGCAAACCCAAAATCCTTTTGACTCACATCTACATTAGCAGTTATTAGTTGACTTTTACTAATAGATACACCTTTATGATGGTGTTTTTGTAGAAACATAAGTAGTCAAATAGTGGCATTTCTTGCAGTTTTGTACAGTATTTCAGTATAGTGCATAAATAAGTATGTTCATAAAATCAATAAAAGAAGTATCTTACGGAAATAAGCAAAATCACAACAAAAATTGCTATTCCTTTGCCTCATTTAAATTTATTTTTTTCATTTTCTTTGTTTTAGTGTGATTCTATTATGTGCTTTGCATGACTGTATTAATACCAAGGTCACAAATGCATCTTATTAACAGAATTTGCCGTGAAGACAGGCTTGACATTAAAAGTTCCCTCACAAAAGGTAATCCATAATCCTTAATAAAATAAAATTGTTAACATGAGCTAATAAATGTATTTCTTTAATTCCCTTCCAATTACAGCTTATCTGTCATCTAAATAGTTTTAACACATACACTTTATTTATACGTTGACATGGAAGATACCCTATTTTCCTACACACTTAAATATAACATAGATCTGTAGAGTTTAGGGAACTGTGTAAGAGTCTGAGAACATGCACCTTGCTTGAAGGCAAGCAATAAAAATGCTTTGTACGGTATACATTACTTTACACTTTAAAAACATTGTGCTTGTAAGTTCTACATTTCCCCCTTAATATCGGACTCTAAATTATAAATTTATAAATATGTACATATGTAAAAATAGTTGTAAATAGCAGTTTCTGTAAGACAACAGAAGAGACTCCTCTTTACCTTTGACAAAGGGCTGCGCCTACATCGTTGACACCAGTTTCATTAAAATTTAAGGTAGAGTGGCCAGAAAAGTTATTCTTGTTATTCTTATTTTTAGTTTGAATTGCCAAAATCTTATTTGAACCTAAGAACATCCTGACAGTTCAGATTTTCTGATGATGTGGATTGGGATTTTTGATTATTTCTCTCATGTTGGTGTATTTTTTTACACATTTCTCCAACTTTTAAAATTTATACATCAAAGGGAACTTTTGGTGTTTCTGGAGAGAGGGAGGATGCTGCATGGAAAATTATTTTAAATCATAGAACCGTAGTGTTTAAAATTATTCTGCTTTCCATAAACCATTGTAAAGATGCAAAAGAAAAGTGACACAAATTTATTAAAATAAGACCAAATTTTCAAGAATTACATTTTTAATACATTATCAGAGGTCTCTTTGGCCCACATTATGCCTATTTTATGCAGTTGCACATTGACATAAAGAGTTATGGTATGTACAAAATGTAGATAAGTACATGTACATATATTAGAGATAAAGTCTCATTTTTGTATAGCTGCTGCTCTGATTCAGCTAATACTTATTCAACAAATATTTTTTTTTACCTCGTACTGTGTGTCACATCATGATGGTGTTAATAACACTCATATTGCACCCTCAGAATTTAGATGAAAATTAAAGTGCATCTCCTTCTTCTAAAGACTGAAAATCAAAGACGAAATGGAACACGTGAATTAATTTAGCACTGAGAGTTGTTTTAATAAGTTATAAGATCATGAGTGTGCTAAGATAGTGTTTGTGTTGTTTTTTCCTCCTATTCGTGTTCCTATGTTTTAAATACAAAAACGGAACAAATATAACCGGTTAGTAATTATTTTAAACTTCAGTGATTTTTACAATGCCAGTGTTACTGCTTAGCAATCTTCAGGGATCTCTCTCTTTCGAATTTATCTCAGGTTTGAATAAGTGATCCCCTTGAGCGAGATTTCCAATTTTTTTCTTAAATATTTCATAGTTTATCTTATAAAGGACATAGATGCTATTATTTCACTCATATATTTCTTTGGTGTGTGTGTGTGTACATATATATATATAGGTACATATATATGTACACACATATGTGTACATGTATATATACACACATATGTATATATATGTATACATACGTACGTGTGTGTGTGTGTGTGTGTGTGTGTGTATATCTCATGTGTTTATGATGTGGTTCTTTTTATAGTCCTGGCTGAGGCTAAGGGAACTGAACTCTGCCATGATATCGTAGATTGTAGAGGGACACCAAAGCTCTATGGAATCTGTTTCTACTGTATTTGTCTCTACTATATTTGGCATAGCCTATCATTTCAGTGGGAGGACAAGGGAAGTAAATCAAGTCACCTTCTGCAAAATCATGTTTCTTCAGCATCAAGACTTTTTTCAAATGCTTCCTTCTTGATGCCTTAGACAATACCTATGAAGCACTGAAATGTTTATTATTTAATTTGCGATCCAAGACCATATCAATAGGTTGATTAGTATTAATAACTTTACCAAACACCAAATATTAATAACTTTACCAAACATCAAACTGTATAGGTTGATCCTGTTCTTCGTCTTGTAACAGTCTTAACAACCATCTGCATATTTTTGAAACAACTTCCAGGATTTTTTTTTTCATATAAAAAGGTTTGGAATTTTAAGGGAATCAAGCTAACTCATTGTTACCCTGTAGTGCATTTTTCCGTGTAATTGAGGTCTCATGGGAACCGTGGGTTTCCCTCTTATTAATCCAGAGTATACAGAAACATAACATTTAAACTGGGAAGGTCTGTGGTTATTTTTAATATCCATGCTTGGAAGCCAGAGACACTTTATAAAAATCACTCATAACAGTGTGGACAAGACAAATTATAATCTTTCTCTTTATTGAATTCATGCTTAAAAGATGAAATTCAGTATTTAATGAAATTTTTAATATCCATCTTTCATAATCAACATTTGTATAAAAGATAATAATGTTTTCCATTAGTGTAAGCACTCATATTTTCATCAAGTTCAGAACAAATTCAGGACCTCAAAAATAGTGAAAGAAATATCAAAGAGAAAAACTTCCTGGAAAGAATGAGTCTGTTACTAATTAAACCCAGTGAAGCATTTTCCCTTTTAACGCCCAAGAAAAGGGAGAAATTAAATATGCATAAATATATACAGAAACATTTAACAGTTATGATTCTATCATGGTAAGCACCATGATAAAAATGCTAAAGTAGATGGAGTTCTTGTGAAGGCATGTGGGAATGGTAATCAAAAAATTATTCAAAATCTATCTGTTTCTTATCAGAATTTTGTATCCTCATGTTTTTCTTGAAAATTCTTAATCATCCAACATATTTGGACCACCGTTTTCAACTTTATTTAGTTGAAGTATTCTGTATTTGTCTGTATATGTAAAGAACATTTTCTTATATACATACTAATATACCCCACTTCAAATCACTGTCTCTATGTTGCAGTTTATACATAACATCACTTAATATGTTGCCTGATGGGAAGAACCACTGATAGATGTTTCAGTTTATAGTAGTCTTCCCCAAGAACCCTTAATAAGTTCTTAGCTTTGATTAGAAGAGTGTGTGTATGTGAGTGTGTGTGTGTGTGTGTGTGTGTGTGTGTGTGTGTGTATTTGCAGGTATGAAAGGACATTTTGAGGAATTCAAACAAATTTATACAATTTATTTTATTAATGGGCCCAATCCCAAATGTAGCTCTTATTACTAGCAATTAACTTAGTCAATAGAATAGAATTCTTAGTCTTAGAATAGAATTAACTTAGTCAATAGATCCATAACAAACTTACTAATTGGAATTTAGTCTTGAGCCATACATATGGTTACATATATCCTTCCTATAAAAGTTGTTAACATTTTTCTGATGTACTTCTAGTTGGCCCAGATGATTTCACAATTCTGCTTGTAAGGCAGGAAAGAAAATCTTTGAATTCCAAGTTTCTCAATGGAGGTTTGTAAAAGCTTTCATTAAATTATATATCTGGTTGATCGTATGCAGATGCCAAGTCCTCTCTATATGCATTACTGGTTAGTTTCATACCTTTTTGAATTGAAATGGTTCTGAGATCATTCTAAGCCCTTCACATAGATTACCTCATTCAGTCCTCGCAACAACCGTAAATCACTGTGTGATTCTTGAAGTTCTGGACACCAACATGCCAACCCAACACATATTTTAGAGGAAGTAAAAAAAAAAAGCTGTATTTTTCTTTGCTTTAATTCAAATTTATATTCATACATTTTGGGGAGCACCAATCCAATAAAAAGACCACTATCTGGTTTTCTATATGACAAAACCAAGCAAACAGCAAACACTAAACTGTACAGCAACCAAGAATCCATTTTTGTGAAACTAGTTATTCATTAATATCAGTCACAATTTAGTTTCTAGGAATATGTTGCATTTTTGTTTTTTGACCCATAGGTAATGATAATATATAAAAATGCTTAAAGTTGATTAAGAACACTATTTTGTTTTCTTCTTTATTTTCTTCTCTCTCTCTCTCTCTCTTTTTTTTTTTTTTTTTGCCAGTTTTGTTGGGGTCAGAGAGGTTTTGTTTTTGTTTACCATATCGTTGGTTTCATGACATTTAAACTCATTGGACTACAAGGATTATGTATTGACTTCATCAGTTTGTTGCAAGTTACTATTTATAGAAAGAAGTCTACAGTGGCCACAAATAAATGCCAGAATTGGGATTGTCAGTGTTGAATTAGCTCAGTTTGTGTGAAAATTTCAGTTCTTCATGCTTTGTTTTAGAAGACTTACTTTACCTATAGCATACTGTCAAATTCCAGCCTATGTTATTGAATAAATATGAGTGTCTCCAACAAAGTTTATTTGTGAGAACAAATCATATTAGGAAAGCAAAACAAAGAAGTTAGGTGTAGAATTAGTTTAGACATAATGGGTGATAGATTTGTTCCCATTTATTTATTTATTTTAAAAAATCTTCCACATAGTAATTGAAGCATTTGACTGTTTTAAACTCTACATAATGTGTGAAATTTGATATATGATTAGAATGGTCTAAATGAAACTGAACTTTGAGCCCCAGTTTTTACAAATTAAACTTAACCATCCATGGATAAATCCTCGATTACTTATTGATCTTAGGTGCCTGCTCCATAATTGATTTCACGTTTATTGGGATCCAAATTTTTTTCAAGATTCTTCTGAGCATATACAAATTCAGGTTTTGGTGGGCTCTAAACTGAGGAATGTGACCTTTCGTGAAATATTCCCTTTGGAGTTGACATGCATGAAAACTTATGAAAGCTTCATATTTGTTGCTAAATTTGAAAAAAAAAACCAGAAATGAAATGTTTTTCCCTTGCTACACATTAATAATAAAATTACATGCATAGGGAATGCATGATAAAGCTCCAACACTAAACTTTAATTATTCACATTAGGTGAAATTTGAAATTTTCTGGGTGACAATACACTTGTATGGTAGTTTTTCTCATTTGAGAAAATCATTTGAGAGCTAATAATATTTGTAATTTGTGACCTTGTTGTAATTGGGAAAAGTCACTATTTTTCACATGTGTAAGATAACTTGACCTTTATTGAATGTCATTCAATATGCTGTGTCATTATGCTTGCTGTTTAAAAAAAGATACTAATCAGTCCCATGCAAATTAATGCTAAACATTATCTTTTTGTACTTATTAAAATTAATTTAAATATATTTGATCTGAAAATTGTGTTTTTTGTACTCTGGTCATTCACTACATGTTTGCTTATAAGAATTGAACTTATTGTAAATGTGACCTTTTTTACATTGGGATATAATACTGATATTTTGTAATAGTGATTTTAAATGTTGTTAGTTTCTTAAATTTCTTTTTAAAATAAAAAATTACAGGGTGACAAATTTTAGGAGGGGTTCATAAATTGCAAATGTCAATTCCTTTAACACTTTAAGAAAGTGGTGCTATGGAAAACCTAAGTTCACCCAGAAAATTGACTGCCTTCTATCATAAAAAGTTCACATTTACATAAAAGTATTCAACAAAATAAATAAGATTTTCTTTTTGTTAGATAGACTCAAGTTCATCATTCTGTTTGTAAATGGGAAATATTACAGCTTTCTTATTCTTTCAATAATGTAATATTATTTAAATGAGCTCTTTTTATTATTATTGCAAGTAGCACTGATATGATATACTTTTAAAAGTCAAAAAGATATAAGAGCAAAGCAATTTTTATCAACATGGTAAGTTCTCATGCAATATTTCTCAACTCTACCCACATTTTAAAATCACTTGAAGTTAAAAAAAAAATTGGTCCTACACTGCTTGTCTATAGCTTTTAGTTTAGTCACTATTAGTAAAGAAAAAAAAAAGAACCATAAAATGAAATGAATGTTACGAGTTAATTTTTCACATCATATAGTGACCTCAAGTGACAGTTTCAAACCTTATATAACAAAGTATGCATTCTGGAAATTTAATAATTAATTAAAATCACTCTTACTCTTAATTTAAATATTTAAAAAAAGTCATTTAGACCAACATGTTTTTGCTACTATTTTCCTGAGGGGAAAGTGTGCTAAATTTAAATACCAAGGTAAGTATTTACATCCTCAAATTCACATCTCCGTAAAATTATAGCCAGCAAAATGCTACATTCTTCAACAGCATTCAGCTCATTTCCCCAGTATCAATAGATAGTCTCAGCGCTGTCAAATTCTTGTAGATGAAAGCATGCTATAAATGGAAGCATTTCTGTCACGTTTGCTCTGAAGAATTCAGGAAAGGAGCAACTGAAGTTTTGTAGGGCTTTCTATGGAGTTAGAAGTTTTGTCCCCCCCCTTTAAAATGTAAATCCAAAGAAACTGCTGAGAAAGCAGTAAGACTCAAATAATAGTCATACCTGAAGATTGTTAAACTACAACACGGAAAAAGGTTTATATTCTCAGGTCTGTAGTCCATACTAACTCTTGAAGGTTTTCCAGTGCAGATAGGAAACTAGAAAAGTGGAACAACCAGAAGCAAAGAGTAAAAATAGCACTGAATCCCTCAATTGCCCCTTGAGAAAACGTTGAATGATATCCAGTGTCTTTGGTTTAAGAAATCAAGGAAATGAATATTTTTAAAAATTTTAACCTTTCGTTAGTGCACATTAAGGAGTTTAATTACTTGGTGTCCATTTACCAAACTCACTCCTGTGGAACACTTTATTCCATTAATGGTTTAAGATTTTATACCTTTCTTCCATGAATCAATAGTCTTATAGAGAACTTCTAAATTATGTCCTAATATGTGGAATAATAAAAACATCTGAACTAATAACTGATGGGTGCCTGGGTGGCTCAGTCGGTTAAGTGACCAGCTGTTGATCTCGGCTCAGGTCGTGAACTCACGGTTCTTGAGACTGAGCCCCAGGTCAGTGCAGAGCCTGCTTGGGATTCTCTCTCTCTCCCGCTCTATTTCTGCCCCTCCCCCGCTCATGTGCATGCTCCTCTCATCTATCTCTCTCCCTCAAAATAAATCAAATAAACTTAAAAAAAATAAAGTAACTGAAACATACCAGTTTTGAGTTGCTTTTATACTTACTGTTTAAAAGCTAACTTTAATTCCAATCTAAAATGCACATGAAAGGTCAGATAAATGTAAAAATGAAAGCCAACCACTATGAGCACAAAAGGAACCCAGCAAAAGGATATATGACATCTCAGAGTAAGCATTAAAGCCCCTGAAGTCAGGGAAGGTAGAACTGGGTTTTTATGGACTTTATTGACGTGTTAGAGTAACAACTCAGTGCTTGTGTAGCTTGATTCAAATTTTTGAGTAAAATAATCTCAATCAGCTGCATCATCTAAAGTAAAGAAGATAAACACAGCCACTCTTCCCCTCTCCTCGCCTACAGAGAGAGAGGCAGTGCCCATTGAAGAGGGGCGACGCTCAGCCTACACCTCAAACATTGGCCGTTACACTCAAAGACGATTATTTTTCCTTTGGAAAACTCCAAAAAGGAAAACACAATTCAAAAATATGTAAGAAAGGGAGACAAATAAAAATACTATTGTTCTCAATGCTCATATACATATCTTTGTACTTTCCAAATGATACAAATCAACTACTTAAGGATGATATAGTTTATATTTGAGCTGTTAATATGTGTATGTCTGCATAATGTATGTAACGTAGAAATACAACTAATTAACGTGTAGGAGAGCAGACAACACATGCAAATCATAGATTTTGTCACATACGTCTCCATTACCAAAGTCACCCATGCTTAGTCTACACTGGGATGACAAGCCGTCTACTGTATGATACTGACAACTGCCCATCTCAACACGGTCCCTCAAGAAGTATAGAGGTGAGTGGTGACTCAGGTAAGTGGGTTGTGATTTAGATGTCAGGTCCCCCTAGAGTACACATTTTTTTCATCACCAAAGAAATTTACTAGAAATTACATTCTGATAGAAAAAAAATTGCTGTTGTTGGAAGAGTGAAAAAGAATTATGTTTTCATCACAAAAATGTAGGAGAGAAATATTCCATAAGTGTTCTTTCCAGTTTTTTTGATTGTGGTAAATATATATATAACATTACATGTACTACCTTAATCATTTTAAGTGTACAGTCAGTGGTGTTAAGTATACTTACATTGTTGTGCCATCACCACCATCCACCTCCACAACTCTTTTCATCTTGCAAAACCGGAACTCTGTATCCATTAAACAATTATTCCCCATGACCCTCTTTTTTAGCCCCTGGCAACTACCACCCTACCTTTCCCCCCTCCTTTCCACCACATCCCTGCCTCTGATAACTCCCATTCTACTGTTACTATGAATTCAGGTTTTGGTTTTTTACCTCTCTTAAAATTATTTTTTTATTTTTTTATTTTTTTATTTTTTATTTTTGTAAGTTTACATCCAAATTAGGCAGCATATAGTGCAACAATGATTTCAGGAGTAGAATCCTTAGTGCCCCTTACCCATTTAGCCCATCCCCCCTCCCACAACCCCTCCCATAACCCTCAGTTTGTTCTCCATATTTATGAGTCTCTTCTCTTTTGTCCCCCTCCCTGTTTTTATATGATTTTTGTTTCCCTTCCCTTATGTTCATCTGTTTTGTCTCATATGAGTGAAGTCATATGATTTTGTCTTTCTCTGACTAATTTCACTTAGCATAATACCCTCCAGTTCCATTCACGTGGTTGCAAATGGCAAGATTTCATTCTTTTTGATTGCCGAGTAATACTCCATTGTATATATATACACCACATCTTCTTTATCCATTCATCCATCGATGGACATTTGGGCTCTTTCCATACTTTGGCTATTGTTGATAGTGGTGCTATAAACATGGGGGTGCATGTGTCCCTTCAAAACAGCACACCTGTATCCCTTGGATAAATGCCTAGCAGTGCAATTGCTGGGTTGTAGGGTAGTTCTATTTTAGTTTTTTGAGGAACCTCCATGCTGTGTTCTAGAGTGGCTGCACCAGCTTGCATACCCATGAATTCAGGTTTTTTAATTAAATTAATTTTTGGAGCACCTGGGTGGCTCAGTCAAACGACCAACTTCAGCTCAGGTCATGATCTCATGGTTTGTGAGTTCAAGCCTCACATCAGGCTCTGGGTGGACAACTCAGAGCCTGGAGTGTGCTTTGCATTCTGTGTCTCTCTCTCTCTCTGCCCCTCCCACACTCACACTCTGTCTCTCTCTCTCTCAAAAATAAATAAACATTGTTTAAAATTTTTAATTAAATTAACTTTTTAGATTCCATATATAAAAAGGACAACATTTTTATTTTGCTCAGTAGTTTTCAGAAAGGGAGGAACTGAGGTATCAAAGTGTTTTCTATGGAGTTAGAAGTTTGGCCTTCTGTTTCCTTTCCTAAAATTTCCAGAACTAAATAGAGACTAAAGCTGAATGTCAAATGGAAATTATTCCGGCAAGAAATATTATAGAACAATTACAAACAACACATTTCAATTGCAGGAACAATGACAAAACTAGAGGGCTAAGAGATGAGCGGAATGGAATTGGAACATGTGTTGTAAGTGGAGTCCATATTGATGACCAAGAATGAGCTAGAAAACCTTGTTTTCATCACCCCAGAATGCATGCTGGGTAACACTAATATTACATAAAATAGGTAAGATGAAATAAAAGTTTTAAGAAGAGAATACAATGTTATTTCAATTAGTGGCAGAAACAGAGACTAAATAGTCTTAGAATTTGAGTAAAGGGAAGTAGCCATCAAGATTTGAAGACTTCGTCTTCTCTGTTTCCACACACTCAAATTTGCCATTTACCGTTACTTAAATATTAAATTTTACAGTTAAAATATGCATGGAGTACATTGCTGCTTCTTTATTCAAACATAATTACTTAGGGCACTTTTTATACCACTTGAGAAATTTTGATACAGATCTAACAGTTGCATCTAAAATTTAATATGTACTTAACTTATTTGATTAGCATATTTCAAGGTAGTACAGTACTAATTTCTGAAGGCACGATTTTACCATTTCACTTTCTACTCAGAAAAATGAAGTTTTGTTTATACAAGGTGTCACTATCAATGACTTGTTAAGCATATATCATTATTAAGCTTAGGTCTTTATAATTTCTATAATACTGAATCCCAGTTAGTACTTTAAATTTGATGGAGCTATAGCTGATATTTTAATAGCAATAGAACTGAAACACTAGATAACAATTTATAATTTTTTGGATTTGAGCACACCATCAGCAAACCTTTATAACACTTCTTAAGCTTACATTAAGTAAAATTAGGCTCCACATCATTTTTTTTGTTTGCATTTCTCAGCAATTTCACAAATAGGCATTGCATTGGAGTGGGGGAGTTCTGTTTATGTATGAAGCTCCTACTATTTCCACGCCCTTCCCACTGACCTGGACTGTGCATGAAGCATAAGTCACCTTTGTGGAAAACTTATGCTTGCATGGCCCATGGCCCAGTGCTTATCAGTGGGCTCTTATGTTGCCCACATTTACTAATATATGTTTTCCCTATTAATCTATAATGTTCGTTTTTTTTTTAATTTTTGTTTAACATTTTTTATTTTTAGGACAGGGAGAGATAGAGCATGAACAGGGGAGGGTCAGAGAGAGGGAGACACAGAATCTGAAACAGGCTCCAGGTTCTGAGCTGTCAGCACAGAGCCTGACGCGGGGCTCGAACTCACGGACTGCGAGATCATGACCTGAGCTGAAGTCGGCCGCTTAACCGACTGAGCCACCCAGGCGCTCCATATAATGTTCGTTTTTTAATATAATTTATTGTCATATTAGCTAACATACAGTGTGTACAGTGTGCTCCTGGCCCCTGGAGCAGATTCCCATGATTCATCACTTACATATTACACCCAGGGCTCATCCCAACAAGTGGTTCCTCAACACCCATCACCCATTTTCTCTACCCCCCTTCCCCTCCACTCCCATCAACCCTCAGTTTTTTCTCTGTATTTAAGAGTCATGGTTTGCCTCCCTCTCTGGTTGTAACTACTTTTTTTTTTTCCTTCCCTTCCCCCATGGTCTTCTGTTAAGTTTCTCAAATTCCACATATGAGTGAAAACATATATCAGTATTTCTCTGACTGATTTATTTCCCTTAGCATCATACCCTTCAGTTCCACCCACATTGTTGCAAATAGCAAGGTTTCATTCTTTTCCACTGCCAAGCAGTATTCCAGTACTCGTAGTAGTATTATTTATCCATTCATCAGTTGATGGTCATTTGGGCTCTTTCTATAATTTGGCTATTGTGAACACTGGGCTACATATGCCCCTATGAATCAGCACTCTTGTATCCTTTGTGTAAATTCCTAATAGTGCTATTGCTGGGTTGTAGGGTAGTTCTGTTTTTAATTTTTTGAGGAAGCTCCACACTGTTTTCTAGAGTGGCTGCACCAGTTTGCATTCTCACCAACAGTGCAAGAGGGTTCCTGTTTCTCCACATCCTCTCCAACATCTGTTGTTTCCTAAGTTGTTAATTTTAGCCATTCTGACATGTGTGAAGTGGTATCTCAGTGTACATTTGATTTGTTTTTCCCTGATGATGAGCAATGTTGAGCATCTTTTCATGTGTCTGTTAACCATTTGGATATCTTCTTTGGAAAAATGTCTATTCGTGTCTTCTGCCCATTTCTTCACTGGATTGTTTTTCAGGTGTTGAGTTTGGTGAGTTCTTTATAGAGTTTGGATAATAACCCTTTATCCAATATGTCAATTGCAAATATTTTCTCCCATTCCATCGGTTGCCTTTCAGTCTTTGGTTGTTTCCTTTGCTGTGCAGATGGTTTTTATCTTGATGAAGTCCTAATAGTTCATTTTTGCTTTTAATTCCCTTGCTTTCAGAGACATAAGTAAGAAGTTGCTGCATCTGAGGACGAAGAAGTTGTTGCCTGTCTTCTCTTCTAGAACTTGAATGGGTTCCTGTCTCACATTTAGGTATTTCATCCATTTTGAGACTATTTTTGTGTATGGTGTAAGAAAGTAGTCTAGTTTCATTCTTCTGCATATTGCTATCCAGTTTTCACAGCACCATTTGCTAAAGAGACTGTCTTTTTTCCATTGGATATACTCTTTCCTGTTTTGTCGAAGATTAGTTGGCCACACATTTGTGGGTCCAGCTCTGGGTTCCCTATTCTATTCCTTTGGTCTATTTGTCTGTTTTTGCACCAATACCATACTGTTTTGATGATTACAGCTTTGTAGTCCAGGTGAAAGTCTGGTATTGTGATGTCTTCAGCTTTAGTTTTCTTTTCCAACATTATTTGGCTATCCAGGGTCTTTTGTGGTTCCATTCAAATTTTGGGATCATTTGTTCTAGCTCTGAGAAGAATTCTGGTACTATTTTGATTGGGATTGCATTGAATGTGTAGATTGCTTTGGGTAGTATCAACATTTTAACAATATTTGTTCTTTCAATCAATGAGCATGGAATGTTTCTCCATTTCTTTGTGTCTTCCTCAATTTCCTTCATAAGCTTTCTATAGTTTTCAGCATACAGATCTTTTTACCTCTTTGGTTAGGTTTATTCCTAGGCATTTTATGGTTATGGTGCAGTTTTAAATGGGGTCGATTACTTGATATCTCTTTCTGTTGCTTCATTATTGGTGTGTAGAAATACAACCAATTTCTGTATACTGACTTTCTATGTCCTCTTTCTATATCCTGCGACTTGGCTGGATTCATTTATCAGTTCTGGCAGTTTTTTTGGTGGTGGCTTTCAGGTATTCCATGTAGAGTGTCATGTCATCTGCAAAAAGTGGAAGTCTGACTTCTTCTTTGCCAGTTTGGATCCTTTTGTTTCATTCTGTTGTCTGATTGCTGAGTCTAGGACTTCCAGCATTATGTTCAACAACAGTGGTGAGAGTGGACATCCCTGTCATATAATATTCTTAATGGCAAGCAGTAAGGCCATCTGACATCAAAGTGTTTGATTGAAATTCAGTGAGAGTCTTTGAACCTGTGGGTTGTTTCTTTTATCAGTTCTGGAAAATTGTCATCCATTGTATCTTTAATAATCCTTCTTTCTCCTTTCTCCCAACCCTTTCTGGAATGTTCATTATGTTAACTCTTATAGTTGTATCCCCCATGTTCCTTAAACTTTCTGCTTTTGTTTTCCATGTCTTTAATTCTATGTGCTGCATTCTGGATAGTTTGTTTTGAGCTAAGGTTAAATGACTTGCCTAAAACCACACTTTTAATATTTTGAATTTCCAATTCCCTGGTCTTGCCATTAAATCACGCAGTCATTCCGTAAGTCTCTTGGCTTGAAAGGAATTAATATGAATATAAACACCTTACATATTTAATAGTATTTCACAAAAATCATATTAGCCCATGAGGAACCTCCAGGCTGAAACTCTGTGATCCGTGGCAGAGTACTAGGAAAGGTATTCAAGGAAACCAGCTCAGTTGGTTGCCCTCAGATCCTAGCCCTGAGAGTTTTGTTTGTTTCTCTTTCTGCATGTAGTTTCAGGCATGGGTAACTAAATGTCATCATTTCAAAATGATGCTTTGTCTATTGTTTTTCCTATGCTCTATTGCAGACTTCAGTTCTTTGTATATACTAAATATTCAATAAATGTGAACAGATTTCCTGACTGAGTAATTCTCTAAAAAGAAATTCTGGTGATTGACTTAGCCAGATTTTACTTGAAATCTCAAAGGGAAGTGACTTTATCTTAATGATGCGGAAACATTCGATCTTTCATCATTGTCTGTGATAGCTGTGCCTTCTATTATTCAATTGAATAACAAAGTAGGCTCATGTTATTAAAGAGATAAATGTCTAGAAAACATCTTCAGATTGCATACATCAGGATGCAACTGGGGCCATCGTGTTAGTATTTGCTGTTAAAAAAGCCACTTCATTTGTAATTAACAGCTCATAGAAAAACTGCAAGTATCTCCATAAACACTGAAATATGAAATTACTTAAAAATTCAGTGCTTGGAGGGGACAATTACTCAAAGCAGTAAAATCGAATTGAATTGATTTTGATTTTAGGTTTGAAGGAGTCAGAACTATTGGATATAATTTTAGAAAAAAACTATAGGAACATGAAGTATATTCTTATAAGAGCTCTGTCATAGTTTGTAGGGCATTAAAGATATATACCTCATTAAAAAATAAATACTTTTATAGAGTAAACCTATGGCACTATATTAATCATACCTCACTTGCCAAAAATAGTCTACCGAGGTATTTTAAGCAGGAACTAACTTATTACAGAGTTTTAAAAATAGTCCATGGGATTGTTAGGAAGGCTAATAAAACAGAACTTGGGATGCATTTTCAGAAAAATTTATAATATCTACACTGGAGGACTGGGCCAAGAAGGCTGTTATCTGTTCTATGATTAAGAAATCACTGATCCGAATCCATATACACTACAGCCACAGTCAAGAAAACCCCTAATCAGAAAGCTAGTATGATATTGCTTGGTCCAGACCCACCTTGTGCTTCCAGTTTTTAGCAACTAAATTCTTACTCTGTGTTCTGCCTCTTAACATCTATCATGTTAGTGAAAAGAGATGCACAGTCTTCATCTTGCATAAGTCTCCCAAATCTCAGAGAATTGCTTCTGATTGGTCATACATACATCATCCAGAACTTGGGTTATATAATATTTAATAGCTGTCAAACTCCCAAAATGTACGAAGTCACTCTACCATCAGTTTGCTATGTTAACCACAGTTTGCCCATTTGGCTATTCTATTTCGACTAGTACCCTTCCCATACTTAAATTTAGAAAATAAAATAAAATAAAAATAACAATAAGCTTATCTGAAACATAATGAAACCATCACCGAACAGCAAAAAATATATTCAACAATGCTCCAAAAGGAAAAAAAAAATATTCTAGAAGCCTTTGAGTTTTTCTTTGGAAGCTGTTTAATTTCAATCCTTCATTTGTACAGTCATAATTCTGTGTTGATATTCATAATTATATAAAACTATCTCCACAACTATAGGCTATGTGAAATATGGACCAAAGTGGGAGAGAAACAAAAAGAAAGCTATAAGAGTAGGGCAAGAGAAATTACGAATAAATACTTCTGTTCGTTGTTTTTTTTTTTCCAACTGATGATGAAATATGCTTCATAATTGTAACTACCCTCCTCTTCTGGCCATTTCATGTTTATTTTGTCCTCAGCCACATTGGAAACACTGTCATCCTGTGCTTCTCTCAACTTACATAGGTCCCAGCTGGAGATCTCTGACAATTGCAAATAACACTTTTTTCCCCAAGGGTATCCCGTGTGCTCCAGGAGTACATTTTTGCATGGAAACTAGGCACAAACTTTCTTTTCTCCTTAAAACATGGTAAATTGTACTTTAGAGACCTTCAAGTATTTAAGGAAACATTGCCTGCCAGTGGATCATTTAGACTTCAGACTGCGGAACTCTTTCCAAAATGAGGTTATCCTTGATTATTCAAAGGGGCTTCCTGGAGAGATAACTGACTCATTATTTATATGCATCCTGAGGGCAGTTTATCCCTATAATTAGAGTCATCCAATTAGAAAAGGTAGTAGGACATTGGTTTCCTGACTTTATCTGAAGTGATCAATGACACCACCTTGACCCATAAAGACATTCAGCTCACCCTCAACTCACTGGCTGGGGTTATTAGGGATGATAGAATAGTCCTAAGACTTCCTTCTTGAGGGCCAGGGCAGAGTCTGTGATTGTTAATGCATTCTTTTCTACATGGATTAATGTGTCAGGACAAGTGGAAAGGTTTATATGAAAGCTTATAGAGAAGATTTCCTGGCTTCCTAAAATAAGCCCTGATGATTTATGGGATTTTCTCAGCTGGTTGGGTTTGAGAACCTGGGGGACCACTGTTGTGGTCAATACTGCAGGTTTGCTTCATCCTGTTTCTTAAAGTTGCCTTGATAATAGGCTTAGTTAAATGCTATATGAGATAAAGTGAACAGATATAATCCAAGCCTCTATCAGTCTGACTTATCAGAGGAATCACTAAGGTGGCATATACCCGTGGAAAAATTCACCGGAAGCCAAGGCAGTATACAAGTAAGAGGGAGATCTTTTTGAAACAATTCTCTATGAGTCTTTAATGTGTCTGCACATATGTAAAGGCACTGGCTGCCTTTGTTTCAAATGATCTTTTCAAACATGTTTGTATAGTAAACAGCCCTAGAAGATAAAGACAATAGCAAAATCAAGTTGTTTTCGGTGCAGTATGATAAAGGTAATGTCTCTCTCTGGGGCACAAGTCAGGCTTATTTTCCATACAATAAAACCCACAAAAACGTAGTTTCCCTGAACTGGAAGATCTTCTCTTATAATATAACCCATTGTGTGTGTGCAGGTGCCTCCTGAATTTCTTCTTGTTGCTCTGTAAGAAATGGACTCAGGAAATGGATGCAAACTTAACGTTATGCTGGCTATTGTTATTGCTTTGAGTATAGAACTGATTTTTGTCTCTGACCCAGGAATCTCATATCTTCTGCCAGTATTCAGAAAATTGTGGCTAGTTCACTTGTGAACAAGACTTCACAGTTCTTGACAAAAACAACCACCACAGCAATAATAGTAACAACGATGACAACAATACTTAAAAAAATAATAACAAAACCACTCCTGCCAGACATCTTTTTAGGCACTTTAAATATATGATTTTATTTATCTTTCTAACAAAGCCACCAGTTTGTACTATTATACAGATGAGGAAATTGAGGCAGGTAATTTAAATTAAATAACTTGGCAAAGATCACACTACAACTCAGAATTTGAGCAACTTCTTTACCAGAGACTACCTGTGGCCTATCTCATGTTGGTAGCTACACTGCCTTTTTAAAACTGAACCAGATCCCTTGATCAACTCCAAATTCTCATTTCTTTAAGAATCTATTATTTTCAAACGCTTTTGCGACCAGCTGTTTTACCAATCGTTGTGAAGGTGTAGATCCCCCCCCCCCCCAAAAAAAAGAATGGATTTCGTATAGGATATAAATTGTAGAGAGACTCTTTGGAAGACTATGGAAAGAAGGTCTAGGTTAGGAAAGTCTCTCAAAGATGTGCTACAGAACAGCTACCAAGAAAACTAGTACCTCCTCTATAATCAGGAAGCCACAGGTTCCAGAACTAACCCACTGCCACAATCAAACATCATAACCAAGGAAGCACTGTTATGTAACTGCTGTTATGTCCAGATGCAGAAGAGTGCTGTTCTCCACAATCCAAGTTACGAGAAGGTCTGTGCTCTGCTTCCAAGTCCTGTGAAGTTAGAAGAGCTATTTGCTATGGCTAATATTGATGGAGAAACTTCCAAATCTTCTAGACCATGCTTTACTAGAATAAACAGAAGCAGGAGATGCCCTTCATTCTTCTGGCTTTCACTTTTCAGGTCTTGTGTAAGTTTACCTGTTTGGCTGAATCTAGATCAAATCTGGACCTCTTGCCAAACAGGAGTCTGAAAAATGAAGATGCCAGCCTGGCTTCTCAGAGTGTGATGTCATGGATATTAAGAACTATTCCTTCAAACTATTCACAAAACATTGATTTCTAATGTGTTAGAAATAAACTCTGCTCCAAGTCAACCACAGCATTTACAAAAAATCACAATGATATGCAAATAGGTTTTGGTTTTGCTTTTTTTTTTTTTTTTTGAAAATTACAACCTAGTAAACAGCAGAGAAAGGATTGCATGTAGCTCTCATTTTCTGATGCCTTCCTGCTACTTCTAATGTAGGTAGATGGATTTAGAGCTACCCTTTGATCTCATTAACGTAAACTAGTATGAAAAACAAAGGGATCTGAGCTGATTAATGCCCTTTCTTTAAGGCAGAACTTTCATCTGCCACATTGCAGAAAGACGAGGAAAAGAGGAATAATTGTGGGAAGTGGAATCTATATGGTGAGAAAGAAAATTATGTATCAGACACTAAAATATGATAATGTCAGAAGCCAATAGTTTTTCAAATTGGTTTGTTCATCAGTAGTTATATAGGCCTAGAATAAGGCAACTGAGAAGTCTGGGTCAGAATTTTTTTTTTAATGTTTTTATTTATTTTTCAGACAGAGAGAGACAGAGCATGAGCAGGGGAGGGGCAGAGAGAGAGGGAGACACAGAATCCAAAGCAGGCTCCAGGTTCTGAGCTGTCAGCACTGAGCCTGACATGGGGCTCGAACTCACGGACTGTGAGATCATGACCTGAGCTAAAGTCGGACACTTAACCTACTGAGCCACCCAGGCACCCCTGGGTCAGAATTTTTTTTAATGTAATTTGTATACAGACCACAATTGAATCTCTATAAGACTCTTGAAATTGTAGAAATGTTTAGAGAACAAAATGATGAAATGCTTTAGAAATGTACACTAGGCAAATGTGGCAGGAAAATACCCTAAAATTACAGCATTCCTCAAGCTAAAATGACATCAGCGATGAAGTGCTGTACTGGATAAATTTCCGGTGCTGTTATGTGATAATTTTGTGGGTAGTGAAGGGAGAAATTAAGAGCATGGTACAATCTGTCCCTCAGAAGATGCGCTGTGAAGTGCTCTCAGGAGAATGAAAAGGGAATGACTGAATGCATGAAAAGAGAGCAGTTTGTGAACCAAAATACCGATGAATAACGACGGGGCAACTCTTGGGAAAGAAACAAAGCCAGGGAAGACAAGTGGATTTTAAACTTCCAGTTCAGTTTCTTCCTGAATTATCGGAGAGTATGAATGTGAGGCAACTCCAAAATTATAATTAGAGGGAAATCTATAACAATCACTCTCGCAAACACTTCTAAAAGTGACAGTGGGAAAGATTTTTAAACAAATAATTTTCAGGCCAATTGAAAAGATAATGAAGTGTGTCGTTCTCTCTTGGCACACACACCAGCTCGCTCTGTCCAGAAAATTATAGGGCAAGCAATACAGGACACTTGGGCTTCATTAAGAAGAGCAGAGTGCTCTGGAGACAGGGAAACAAGGAGCTACTGGCACAGAAAGCCAGGAAAGGCATCCACATCGTGCCTATTTGCCACTTCATTGTTGTAAATGTTTTAAATTATTCTCTCATCTCATTCTCTGCAGAAGAGAAAGAAAGTTCTGTTTCCGTAATGAATCCAGCTGTTCACGCAGGTTAAGAATAATGGGATGAGTGGGTATGCATATTTAAAGCTAATGTACAAAGAAAGGGAAGTTATTTATGGTATAACAATTGCAGACTGAAAGTCAGGGAGAATGGGATTTGTCTTGCAGAGGTTCTGAGCAAGCAGATCACGACGGCATGTGTTCTCACTTTTTATGTGGTTCCAATTATTATTCTTAGGCTATTCTAAGAATTACATAGTAAACTCGCATATGGCACGCTGAACATTTCGGTAGGGAGAAATTTGGCTAATCAGAAAATTGACTTAAAATTTGAGAATCAGAATTTTTTTTACATAATTCAAAATTTAAGGGCTCAATTAGGTATGCACCCCAACAACTCAAAATGCAGGAAATCAAAGAATTAAATTTGGTCTCGGAGCGTTGAACACAAAAGTCAAAAAAGAAGTTTCAAATTCGCATTTAAGTGACAAAATATCTTCCAGGTTTTACGGACTGGAATATAACCTGATTCCAAGTTTCAACATTTCAAAATAGAAAATTTAAATCGCCAAGTGTTGTTAGTCAGCTGCAGAAGCCTAACAAAGATCCTTGGAAGCAAATGTCTGCAGTGCCCATCTAAGCTCTACCAGAGGAGGAAGAGACTTAGCAAACACATTATTAGAACATCCTGGTCCTTGAATATGGGCAAAATCATCCTTATTGGCAGATGGTTGCATCAGGCAAAGTAAGCCTAATTTAAACTAATATTCAATTTATCATATTTCTTTGTTCTGATTACTTACACACTGAGCTAACTCTTCACCAGTATCTGATTTCTCATTTAGATCTGCCTACAGTGAGATAATGTGTTAAGACATATGGAGTATGTCCTTGCTTCTTTTTTTTTTTTTAAATGATTTTTTAATGGTTTTGGTTTTGGGTTTTTGTTGGTTTTTTTTTTTTTTGTATATTTGTTTGTTTTTGAGAGAGAGAGACAGAGACAGAGCATGAGCAGAGGAGGGGCAGAGACAGAGGGAGACACAGACTCCGAAGCAGGCTCCAGGCCCTAACCTGTCAGCACTAGAGCCCGGCGTGGGACTTGAACTCACAAACTGTGAGATCATGACCTGAGTCAAAGTTGGACACTTAACTGACTGAGCCACCTAGGAACGACGGAATGTTCTTGCTTCTTTAATAGTTTTTTGTTATTATTATAGATTAGCATCATAATTGTTCCGATTTTATACATTACCTTCACATTTTTATTATTATGGGTCTGTCACCAAGAGAAGAACTGTCAGTAGTCTGTGGACAGTGTCTTATTTCTGAACCAGATATTAGATATTAGGAACAGGTAATTAGGTAAAATTACCAATGTCACAGTTGGACTCCTGAGAGTCTTTTTGAAGGGAAGCCTGTGTTCCCCATCTCTCTAGCACTGTGCTAGGAAGAAAAAAGTCACACATTTATAGTTCCCCAGGTCATAGCTTATTGCTATAGTTAACCATAACACAATCACTTCCTTATTATATTTCCTCCATATATTTAATGCTGTTTGTATTCATTATCAGATACTACCTGAATTGGATAACATACCGTGCCCAGTACAAGTGGATTGTTCCGTAAATATTAGAAATCATTGGCGTTCTTCTAGTCATTATTATTATTCTAAATCCAGTCACCAGAAGACACTGTTGCCACAGATCTTTATCTCTTCATCCGAGGACTTAAGTTTTGGGAATTAAGCTTTTCATGGTACAATGTTCAAGCGTCATTTCCAATTCCCAGGTCCCAATCAACTAGATCAAGAGTTGTTATTAAGAATGAATAGCATTGGGGCGCCTGGGTGGCGCAGTCGGTTAAGCGTCCGACTTCAGCCAGGTCACGATCTCGCGGTCCGTGAGTTCGAGCCCCGCGTCAGGCTCTGGGCTGATGGCTCAGAGCCTGGAGCCTGTTTCAGATTCTGTGTCTCCCTCTCTCTGCCCCTCCCCCGTTCATGCTCTGTCTCTCTCTGTCCCCCAAAAAAATAAACGTTGAAAAAAAAATTAAAAAAAAAAAAGAATGAATAGCATTAATATATACTATTAGTATTAATTAGTGGGTCTGGTATATAGTATTATAGGACTTTCTATTTCATAGGATATATAGATGGTAGAAAAAAGAATTGTCCTGCTCAACTTTCAGGTGGCAGATATGAATAAATGATCCATGTTTTGTTTTAAATAAAGTTTCCATCATCCTTGTAATTAGCAAAAAAATGTCTTATGGGAACTAGCCATAGGTTAACTGTTAGAACTTTTGATTGTAATAGTTTGAACTTTAAATTTTTTACGTGTGTGTATGTATAGATGTTTAAATTAAAAAGGGAGAAGTGTGTTGGACCTCACAAATCAGAACCCTGTGTAACAGAGATAATATGTCTACTGCTGACCTTACTCACAGGGAAATCTCTATCTGCTCATCTCCAGTCCTACCTTGATCATAGGGTGAAACTGACCCAATGTTCCATGATCCCCCATGCAGTCGCCATGTCCACATGTTCAGAGGTATTTGGGATTATCTTCCATCGTCAGCTGGTTTCCAGACTCTATCTTGGGAATGAATTCTTCAAGCAACTCGGCCTTGAACCTGCTTCCAGGTTCCCTTGCTGGAGAGGTCCTCATTCTTATCAGCCTCACCATAGAGTCTACCAGGATCCAGATTTATTTACTTCTTTATTTGCCTTTTAAGTTGTCTCATTTTCTCTTCCTTTCTGCACAGTTCAATTCTTACCAATAATAATTAACATTTAGGGGCGCCTGGGTGGCTTAGTCTGTTGAGCACCTGACTTCGGCTTGGGTCATGATCTCCAGTCTGAGTTCAAGCCCCATGTCGGGCTCTGTGCTGACAGCTCAGAGCCTGAAGCCTGCTTCGGATTCTGTGTTTCCTTCTCTGTCTTTCCCCACCCCTCCACTCTCTGTCTCTGTCTCTGTCTCTGTCTCTCTTTCTCTCAAAAATAAATAAAAACATTAAAAATTTTTAAAGAAAATAATAACTAACATTTATTGAGCTAGGTTTCCTTTCATAGGCACTACACACATAATTTTTCATAAATCCACTTATTTAAGGATCATAGAAAATACAAGGCAAGTACTAATACTATGGCAATTTTACCAGTGGGAAGCCTGAGGCAGGGTGGAGTTAAGTCACTTGCCCAGTGTCACACAACCAGGAAGAGGTGGAAGAAGGGACATAAGCACCAGCTTTATTATTATGCAGCACCGGTGACTTATTATTTTCTGAGGGTGGAAAATCTTGCTTATATACATGTATGATAACATTTCTGTCTATTTATAGTCTTTGTGATTGCTCATGAAGTGAATATCTGAAACCTAGTGAATTATAAATGCAACAAGGGGAAAATGCCCAGGAGGAGGGATATACGAAAATCACGTAGATGAATACTTCAGGTTACCTTTAGCCACAACTTATGCTACTAGATTCTTACAACCACAAATTGTACTGGATTCTTTGTTGCATAGTTTTGATATATAAATTAAAATACCCTGAATTTTATTGATTTGTCCAAGTCCTGAGTAAGATTTAATCTTTGCATCACGTTTCTTTTTACCAAAATCTCGACAAATTGCTCATGTTCAATGGAGTTAACTCATTTAGCCGTGTTTTGGAAGCTGTCTTAAAATACAGTGATACTCTTAAAATGCTTTTCCTTGGAAATAGTTTTTTTTAGGAGATGCTCGAGATTTAATTGCATAGATGTATGGTAGTCAAGGAAACCTGGGAACAAATGCAAATATGATCATTTAATTTGTGGTTTATATTCACTAATATCATTTACAGTGTAAAGGGAAAAACGTTTTTAGTACAGAATAAACATAATTGTTAAGTGCAGAGACACAACTGCTTACAAAGAAGTGACAAATAAGGGCATTTGTGGTTGCCGTGAGGTACATGATTCATCCATTTAACATCTCCTTCTCAAGGGATATTTGCATAACCTTGTAGCACCATCATTTTGGTAATTTCCAGAGTTCCTGTGATGAATGAAGGGCATAACATAAAATGAATTAATCTCTGTTTTTGTGAGGATGGTGGTAATAATGGGTCTGTCACCCTTATTTCAGACTGATAAACTTTGATTTGGATTTCATGAGGCTTTTTATTTACGAATCAATCCCCAAAGGCCCATCTCCAAGCAGCCACTAGTAAAGGCGTGTTGATAATGCAGGACTCACCAAGGAGAACTATTTCAGAGAGGTGATGTTCCTTCATAAAGCTTTGTACCTTGGTAGTCTCTGAAAGATGTGGTCTGTGTAACTTGTGTGACCAATCTGCAACACTTCATATATAGGTGAATGCTTTAGTAATATTTTTTTTGTGGATAAATAATAGTGGTGGCACTTAGGGAAAATGTATATTAAAGGTATCTATATTTATTCTCGTCAACGCGTCATTTTAACAAAGTGGATTTGCCTGAGCAACATACAGTTGACTGCCAGGGTTCTTTAGTGAATGTGGAGTGACGTTCACCTTTTTTTCTCAATTAGTTACACGGGTTTTTGTTTGTTTTGTTTCATCTTCTTTTCTGTGAAGAAGCAATTTCAAAGAGAATGGTATCTGAAAGCCTTTGTGGAAACATATTATTAAGACTTTCATGTGTATGTATGAAAATTCTCGCAACCACCACCCTGTGAATATCTGAGTGGTGGAACCATCCACTCAGAAAGGTCATCCTAGTACTGACCATGTTGGCGACCATCTGTTTCAAAAAAGAATGCTTATCATCACTGTTGTCTCCGGTTTTTGTTTCCACTCTCATGTTCAATCCCTCATCAGTTCTTGTGTCCAGTTGAAAAAAAGAAATTGTTGCTTCTTTCCCTGAAACATCTCTTTTATTTCTCTCCTTTTCTTGATCGCAATGCTTCTGCCTTCACTCAACCTCTGTTTCTCTCCTTTGGCTTCTTGAATGACTTCCTCACCTTGTCTCTCTCCATTCCTGTTCATCTTCCATCTCTCTAGTAGAGTTTCCGGCTAAAATCCAGATCTCATCATGTCAGGGTACTATTTCATAGCTAATCATTAGACAAGGATAAAATTCAAACTAAATAGAGATAGTTCTTCATAATATAACTGACCATATCCTAAATTATAGAGCCTAGTTGTCTTTGTCTTTTCCTTCGAGTACTTTATCCACTATCCTCAGTGGAGGATTTCCTGACCTGCAAATGGGTTGTATGTATTTATTCCTTCTTTGTGACTTTGTGTTTCCCTTTTCCTGGGTGTATACCTTATCTTCTCTCCATTTCTGCTTGTTGAAAATTCTTCGAGACACAGCTTTACCTGGGAATTATTCTTATTCTTCTCTATGAATCACTTTTGTATTTCCCAGAGTTAGTTTTTATACTTAAGCCTCATTAGAACTTTAAATTAAAGACATTATTATGTTTCAAGAGTAAGAATAATGCCTATTGAAGCAAAGTATATTCATTTTGTGTCTGACAGTCTCTTTTTTAGGCTCTGTTCGATGTGTCTGAGGCTAATAGCCTATGGAAGCCTGTGAGTTCCACAGATCATTTTAAATCATGCCTTTCATAAATTCTCAAAGTCCATAATTCTTCACCATCTATACATTATATTGATACGGAATTTTTTTTCTATTTCTCTCTTTAATGGAAATAACAAGGAGGTTAAAGCTTATGTCTGTTTCAAGAATCCTCATTCCCTAGGAATGAAATTGACTCCCACAATCATATATTACAATTTATGATCTTTCTTTGTCTGCAGACTTCCAAGCATCCGAAATTATGCTCATAACCTATCCAATTTAAATCACTTGGCGATGCTAATGAACTATACTATTATGCTATTTCCCCCACCTGGGAAACACAAAAGAGATGTGAATACCCATTAGCGGCAGCAATCTCAGCCAAGCCTGACCACCTCTGTACATTGAACACCACTCTTTGAAAATAGCTTCTGACATACGCAGCTGTTTGAAATCTTATAAGCCATTTAGCATGAAAAAGTTTCAGAAACATAGATTTTTTTAATGTATTTTTTTATGTTTTTGTCAAGATTGTCTTTTAAAACATAGCCAAATGAAAAACCTAAGTAAAATGGTTTAAAAACGTCTGAGGAAGCAGAAAACTTTTAAGACTGAAGCCAGCAGGATATCATTGAAGCGTCAGATTTATTAAGTGGAGATGTGAAGAAAAATGTGAAGAGCAGCATTAAAATATTTTACTAAGGTTTATTAATAATATAGTACAAAAATTTGAAGTTGAAAATTTATTTAGTTTGAAGATATGAAGAAAATTGTAACATATATACCTAAATGTATTCTCTTGCTGCAAAAAATATATTTGATTCCCTGTTTCAAATATCAAAGAGAGTTCAGATCTAAGAATTTAGATATAGGGAAGGACAGAGTTTTCTCCACAAGAATCTATGAAACAATATGATTCTATTAGGTTTGTCAGTTCACATGAGTTCGAATGGTGAGGGATGCCTATATTTTTATTAGCATTGTATGTTTACCCTAGTTGCTAAAATAATCCTTTGGGCAATAGTAGTTCTACACTTCAAGAAAACCTTCTGTGTAGCCCTTGGGATCGTGTCTCTCTGAAGATCATTTTCTTTCTTTTTTTGAAATGTTTAAAATTTTTTCATTAAGAACTTTAATTTTATTTGCAATACAGAAGACAACTTGTCCCAATTTTTTGTTCGGTCCTGTTTTCACCAGGACAGGGGGAAAAAATTATTAGGAAGAGAAGATAGAAACTCTTGAACTCAATTTCAATAATCATACTTTCTCAGACAACAATCTTCGAATTGTCCACATCTCTTCCCACGTATCTACAAAGTTCTTGAACTCCATTAAGACCTACAACCTACCGACGTCATCATTTCCTCACTTCTTTTCCTTTGAACTGGTCTCAGTCTTGTGCACCATTTACGATAATAAGTACCTGGCAAACACTCTCAACTTTTTGGCATACTTTCTCTCCTTAATACTTTCCCAGTAAAACCTGTATCTGGTTGTTTCCAACTATCTGCCTTCTCTATACTTCAACCCAAACAACTAAACCAGGCTGGAGAAAAGTTATACCACTTGGCAAATTGGTGCAATTTTAAATCGCTGTCACGATTGTCAGGGGCCCCTGAGAACTCCCTGTTAATACTAGCTTGTTCCCTAATGTATTTACTTTCTGAAATGATTGTGATTGTTTTATTTTTTTTAATATGAAATTTATTGTAAAATTGGTTTCCATACAACACCCAGTGCTCATCCCAACAGGTGCCCTCCTGAATACCCATCACTCACTTTCCCCTCCTTCCCACGCCCCACCAATCCTCAGTTTGTTCTCTTTTTGAGTCTCTTATGTTTTGGCTCTCTCCCTCTCTAACCTTTTTTTTTTTTCTTCCCCTCCCCCACGGTCTTCTGTTAAGTTTCTCAGGATCCACATAAGAGTGAAAACATATGGTATCTGTCTTTGTATGACTTATTTCACTTAGCATAACACTTTCCAGTTCCATCCATGTTGCTACAAAAGGCCATATTTCATTCTTTCTCATTGCCACATAGTATTCAAGATTGTGATTATTTTATATCTTGTCTCTCTTTAAAGCTTCATCTCTTCCTCACTCCCCAATTAATTCTCGATTTATGAGTCACCTTTTATTTTTTAATTGAAAAAAATAGAAGCTATCTTTTTTTTTATGTTTTTTTATTTATTTTTGAAGGAGAGAGTGAGACAGAGCATGAGCGGGGGAGGAGCAGAGAGAGAGGGAGACACAGAATCTGAAGCAGGCTCCAGGCTCTGACCTGTCAGCACAGAGCCCGATGCAGGGCTCGAACTCACAAACTGTGAGATCATGACCTGAGCCGAAGCCAGACGCTCAACCGGCTGAGCCACCCAGGCACCCCGAAGCTATCTCTTGTGATAGTCTTTTCCTTCTACATTTTATCTATATCAGGATTAGGTTTGGATGCAAGTTAATAGTGACTAAAAATAACAGTGGCTTAAGTAAGGTGGAAATACATTACTTTAAAAAAATTTTTTTAATATTTATTGATGTTTTGGGGGAGAGAGTGCAAGCAAGGGACAGAGAGAGAGGGAGACACAGAATCCAAAGCAGGGTCCAGGCTCTGAACTGTCAGCACAGAGCTCCCCATGTGGGGCTACAACTCACCAACTGCAAGATCGTGACCTGAGCTGAAGTCAGACACTCAATCGACTGAGCCACTGGGTGCCCCGAAATACATTATTTTTGTTTAGGTCTGAGGGCGGGCAGTCCAGGGCTGATATAGGGCTTTGCTTTACAGATTTATAGGGTTTCATCTTGTTCTAGCCTATTCAATATTTCAGAGCCTCTACTCCCAAAATCACTTCCTGACTTAACATGGCTAGTCATTCTCAGCCATCATATTTTTATAAGCAAGAAGGAAGGCAAAAAGGCCAAAGCAAAAGGGACATGCGGTATGTGCCAGCTGTCTTTCAGGAACATTCTTCTTTCAAGGAAGCATTCTTCATGCTTCTTTTCAAGGAACATTCTTAAGTTCTTACTGTTCAGAACTTTATCACATAGGCAAACCAGCTACCAGAGATGCTAAAGAATGTAGCAATTATTCGGGTGACCAAGTGCATAGCCAATAATAGGGATTCTATTACTATAGAACTCTAATGGGAAGTTTGCTAATTTTATTAATATTTTACAAGAAAACATGACTTTTGGCTTTGGTGAAAATTTCCCTAATAGGCATATATTTCTTTTTTTTGTTAATTTCTGTGATCTTCATTATTTCTCTTTAGATTCTCAGGTTTCATTCTTGTGTTTTTTTTGCTACTTTTTTCATTTAATCATTGGAATCTTGTCATGTTTTGGGGCGCCTGGGTGGCTCAGTTAGTTAAGCATCCAACTCTTGATTTCAGCTCAGGTCATGATCTCATGGTCAAAAGATTCTCTCTTTCTCCTTCCTCTTCCACCCGTCCTCTCTCCATGCTTGTGTGTGCACAGGAGCTCTCTCTCTTTCTTTCTCAAAAAAAAAAAAAAATTGTCAGGTTTTCTGTTTTTTGTTTTGTTTTTTTTTAAGTTTCTTTTCTTTGAGAATGGGGAAGGGACAGAGAGGCAAGGAGAGAGAATCCCAAGCAGGCCCCACGCTGTCAGCACAGAGCACAGAGCCCGATCTCACCCATAATGAGCTCACAACCTGAGTTGAAATCAAGAACCAGAGGCTTAACTGACTGAACCACCCAGGTGCCCCAAGAAAAGTCTACTCTTCTAATATAAATATTGATAGCTACGTATTATTTTCAAAATATTGCTTTAACTGTATTTCACAAATTTTCTGTGTAATAGTTTTCATTCCTCCATTATATTTAATTTTAAATTTCCTTCAAAATTTCTTTCTTAGTCATAGTTATGAAGAAGTATGCTTTAAAAATTTCCAGAATAAGGGGGGAATTTTTATTTATTTATTTTTTGTTGATTTCTTTTTTTTTAATTTTTTTAATGTTTTTATTTATTTTTGAAAGAGAGAGACAGAGCATGAGTGGGGGAGGAGCAGAGAGAGAGGGAGACACAGAATTCGAAGCAGGCTCCAGGCTCTGAGCTGTCAGCACAGAGCCTGATGCGGGGCTCGAACTCACAAACTGTGAGATCATGACCTGAGCTGAAGCCGGACGCTCAACCGACTGAGCCACCCAGGCGCCCCTCTTTTTTGTTGATTTCTAATAAGTTCAGGAAAGAGGTTCTGTTTGATACAGATTTTTTTTTTAATTTCTTGACATTAGCTTACTGTGTGAGGAGAATGTTTATTCTTCAAATGCTGGGTTGAGAGTTCTAAATATAACTTTCAAACAAAATTGTTACTTGTATTATTTAAAAATATTTTCCACTTCTTCCTTTTTATTTTATCTTATTTTAGTTTTGACTGAGATATAATTAACATAGTAGTTTCTAAGTGCACAACATAATGATTCAACAATTCTATACATTATTCAGTAATAAGTGTAGTTGCCTTTTCTCACCAAACAACATTGTTGCAATCTTCTTGACTATATATTTCCCATGATGTACTTTTCATTTCCATGACTTATTTATTTTTTAACTGGAAGTTTGTCCCTCCTAATCTCTATTGTCTATTTCATTCATCCCCCCATGCACCTCCCCTCTAGCAACCACCAGTTTGTTTTCTGTATTTGAGAGTCTGTTTTTTTGTTTGTCTCTCTTTCCCTTTTTCTTTAGTTTTTTCATTTGTTTTGTTTTTTAAATTTCACATATGAGTGAAAGCGTAAGGTATTTGTTTTTCTCTCTCTGATTTATTTTACTTAGCATTATACCCTCTAAATCCATCCATGTTGTCACAAATGGCATATCACTTTTTTTTTATGGCTGATATTTCATTGTGTGTATATACACCACATCTTATCTATCCATTCATCTATTGATGAGCACTTAGGTTGCTTCCATATCTTGGCTATTGTAAATAATGATGCAATAAACATAGCGGTGCATATATCTTTTTGAATTACTGTTCTCACTTTCTTTGGGTAAATACCCAGTAGTATAATTACTGGATAATATGGCATTTCTGTTTTCAATTTTTTTGAGGAATCCCTGTACTGTTTTCTACCCTGGTTTCAATTCACATTCCTATCTACAGCGCAGGAGGGTTCCCTTTTCCCCACATCCTCACCAAAAAAGTATTTTGTCATCTCTTATCTTTTTGATTCTAGCTATTTTGACTCATGGAGGTGAAATCTCATTGTGGTTTTGATTTTTAGTTCTCTGATGATTAATGGTGGTTGAACATCTTTTCATGTATCTGTTGGTCATCTGTGTGTCTCTTTTTGGAAAAGAAATGCCTATTTAGATCCTCTGTCGTTTTTTAATAAAATTATTTGGGTTTTTTTGGAGTCAAGTTGTGGAAGTTCTTTATACATTCTGGATATTAACCACTTATTGAATATGTCACTCACAAATATCTTCTCCCATTCAGTAGGTTGCCTTTTCATTTTGTTGATGGTTTCCTTCACTATGCAAAAGTTTTTAAATTATTTTTTATTATTCAAAATTTAGAAATATTTATAAAAATTTTCTGTCTTATCAATCAATAACTGAGAAAATTATGAGTGTCACTTTATCATGTTTTCCTGTAGTTTTTATCAATTTTCACTTTCTATGGTTGAGACAATTTTATTAGGAGCATATGGATTTAGAATTATTGTATCTTCTTGGTGAAATAAATATCTTATAATTTTGTAGTGATTCTACTTACTTTTAATAAATCTTTTTATCTTAAAAATATGTTATCTAAATTTAATGTAATTTTCATTTGTGTGAACATTTTTCCTGATTTAACATTTTCTCATCTTTTTGCTTCACACCTTTAACTATTCATATACTTTAAATGAGTTGCATTTTAAAAACAATGTTTTAAATGTTTTTTTAAATTTATTTTGAGAGAGAGAGTGTGTGTGAGTTAGGGGTGGGCAGAAAGAGAGGAAGAGAGAGAGAATCCCACGCTGACAGTGTGGAGCCTGATGCAGGGCTCGATCTCATAAACACTGAGATCATAACCTCAGCCAAAATCAAAGGTCACACACTTAACTGACTGAGCCACCCACGTTGCCCCATGAGTTGCTTTTAAATAGCATATAGCTGGATATTTTCAACCTGCATTGTCAATTTATCCTTAAATATTAAGTTTAATGTATTTTTATCGAGAGTTTTTGAAACTATGTTTGGATTAATTTCTACTTTCATATTTTCTTGATTCCTATTTGTCCTTTCCTTTTTGTGCTTTCTATTTTCTTTTCTACCCTCTTTTTTTTTTTTTTTGCAATACTTGACATTTTCTTCTTTCATACTCTACTTTTTCCTTTTTGTATGTTTAGAGGTTATACCTTTAGTTTTCTTATGCATTCTATTTTTGTTTTTTAGTTAGTACCTGTCCTGTTTGTAATCTCGCATCTTCTCCAAATTCATTTTCTCATTTCCCCTTTTTCTACATTTTGTAGGAAGCACTTTCATATAATTCTACACATAGTCACTTTTCCAAAAATATACTATCAATCTTACTCTACTAGTACATGTTTTTCTTAAAAAAAAATCCTCAAACTTTTTATAATGATCCCTGTGTTCTCTGGCTTAGACTGTTTCTGTTAAGAGGTCTGATTTCAATATTATTGATTTCTTTTAGGGTCAACCCTTTGTGTTCAAATGTTTTCAATTTATATAGATTGTTTTTTCATCCTGCTGAGTATAGCCTGTGATTTTATGTCTGTGGATTTGCGTCCTTCACCATTGTAGAGTTTACTCAATGATTTTTTTTTCCAATATCAGATTTCTCCCATTTTCTCTAAACTCCTTTATAATAGTTCGCTTAAATATTAGAATATCATCTTCTATCCTTTACATTGATTCATTTTTGTCCTTCATAATTTCTTCTCTTTGTCTCTCTGAATTGCATTCTGGGTAGTTTCCTCAAGTCCTTCAGTTCACTAGAGATTTCTTCAACTGTATCCAACCTGTTATTCATCCATTGATGTGTTTATATCAATATTATGTATATGTTTCTAAAATTATCTTGCTTCATTTTTATATCTATGAGAATTTTTTATATTCACTGATTTCCTACTCATTTTTTATGATTTTGTCTTTTATTTTAAAAATGATTTCTCAATAATTATTTTTATTTTCTATTTTCTCTTCTATGATCTAAAATGTTTTAGGGGATTTAAATTAATTAGGAATGTTTCATCAATATGTTTGTTTCTCTGACCATAATATTTCCATATTCTCTTATATGCTCAATGATTTTTGCTTATGAATTCAACATTTTTCATTTTAATATGTGGGAATCTAGAGAATCCATGTTGGGTATCTTTTAGTGCAGATAAAATTTGTATTTGTTCTTACATGGCTCCAAGGGTACTATGTTTCTGAGATGCCTTGTCCCTTGTAAATACAAGGTACACAGGTTTAGTGTTATCACTTTAACCCAGATTCAAGATTGAGTCTCTGAATTATTATTAGTATTTCCTTCAGGCTTCCACACTTTTTAGCTTACTGGTATTTGTTTGTTTGTGTTTGCTTTTTTGAGAAGAGGAAATGTTCCACAGAGATTTTTCTTCCTTCTTTGAATTTCGGATATTAATAATAATGTTTTATGTAGGATCTAGTTATATTAAGATTCTTTTCAGATTTCCTGGTTTATTATATCCCCAGACAATGTCGTCCCATAGTATTTTGTTGTCTTTTGTTTGTGAATGATTTCTTTTTTCAAGTTCCTTATTACTACTTGGACAAAGTTTATAGTTTTAGCTTCTAAAAACACTCAACACTAACTTAAAATATATTATCACTTATAGCATAGTCTGCAGTATATATAATATATATGTATATGTATATATATATATAATGAATGACCTCTAATGTGCAAAATATTGAATAGTTTTTGCTTATTTATTAAATTGTAAATGGCAGTTTCAAGCTAAAACACATGTGTTCTTTAGTGCTCATTGACAGAATGACACGTGAATCTTCATATTAGGAAGAATGTTTTTCTAATTGGGGAAATTACTTTTGAAACAAATCTTTAATTGAGAAGATACACTCTCAGTTTGCTACAATTCATAGTATATTTCATTTAATCTTTTTTAAATGTTTATTTATGTATGGTGGGTGTGTGTTTGTGTGTGTGTGTGTGTGAGAGAGAGAGAAAGGAGAGAGAAAGAGAGAGAGAGAGAATAAGTGGGACAGGAGCAGAGAGAGAAAGAGAGAATCCCAAGCAGACTCCATGCTGTCAGCCCAGACCCTGATGTGGGGCTTAAATTCATGAACCATAAGATCATGACCTAAGCTGAAATCAAGAGTCAGACAACCAACTGAACTACCCAGGCACCCCACTTAATCTTATATATTACAATAAAGCTGTTAAAATATTTAATAATGCAGAATGATTATAAGTGTGCATATATAAATCTCTGCAAAATTAGTTTCCACAGAAAATTTGTAGATAGAATATTGTGATTTTATAGATGAGGATACTTATATTCAGAAAATTTAAGTAACTTTCCAAGCTCAAACACATGCTGAATCCAAACTAACTTATTTTTCTGTTCCAAGTTGAGTGTACAAATCACTGAATCAGAAAAACTATTTTTTGTCTATAAAACATTAATTTGTCTCAACACCAATCAAAATAGATCATTAACTTGCATTTTCCTGCATTATCTGTATTGCCTATACCATTTGTTTTTTTTTTTTCTGATTTTCAGAAAGGTTTAAATAAAAAAAAGAAAATTATGTGAAGTCTTTTTCAATTTTTTCTGAGCCAGTAATCTGTCAAATGAAGTAAGACATGCGAATATTATTGCTGATTGAAAATTAATCATCCTTTTTCATATTTGTCCATATTTGTGTCAACTGGGATTTCATGAAATAATTTAAATTGAGCATGCTCATGGTAAATTACTCAAGTGCATTCAATATTAGATATCCAGATTAAGAGACAAGAATCATTTCTTGATGAAAGTTAATTTTAATTAACTCAAAAACTGTTTCTATATGTCAGATTGCAAGTGACAATATATTTTCTTTCTGTCTCTAAAGAGCAAGTGTAATTGGTCTATCTACTGAAGATAAGAAAATGTAATAGTTTTTATTTCCCATTTATTTTAGCTTATTCAAATGAATGTAAACTTTCTTCATAGTTTAGCAAAATGTAAATTACATAAATATTTTAAGAGTGTGAAAATGAAGCTCTATGAAGTAGTTAAAAGAAGAAAAAATGCACAACACACTAATTGTACTAAGAAGTACATATATGTGTTATGTAGCTATATTTGAAAATATCATCTCTTATTTTCTTTCCTCCTTTAAAAATCCACAGGACAACTTTTGCAGCTGTTCAAATTGGAGCAACAGGGATGTGATTTGCTGTTACATCTGAAAGTTCCAAAAAAATCAGGGAAAATAGATAAAGCAACATTTTTTTTTTAAACATTAGATATCAGGCAATGAAAGACAGTGATCCCTGAGAGACAGGAAACAGATGAAGTGAGGCCCACAGGTTTGAGAGAGTTTAGAATCCACAGCATGGGTGGGGCAACTAAAGCTGAGCCTGGAGGATTTCATAAATTGAGGAGATGAAGCTAACAAACCAATCCAGTTATAGTTCATTGGACAGACTGCCAGAAATGAGAGAGCTTCACAAAAGGAGAGAACTCTGGAAATCTGCAGAGGGTACCATAAGCATTCTGAGAAATTACTCATTAGAACAAATGTATGAGGAATCAGTGGTAGAGGAATAACCATCCAAAGAGACAGAGAGACTCACACAACACTCACACAGGCTGATATCAATGCCTCATCTCATGAGCTGGATTAGAGAAATTCACAATTCACAAGGCATTGAATAGAGAACTCGGGGTGATCTGGCCTCAATACTCGGGGATAATTAGCCATAGACTGAGCCCTGCTCAGGACCTACCTACCAAATCAGAAGTAAGACTTGAAAGGATCAAATCATTTGGAACTAAATTTACTACATCCCAGAACAAAGGTTAAGAAGATTTATAAGAGTGCAAAAATATCCAGCACCCAAGAAGGTAAAATCATAATGTCTGATATTCAATCAGCTATTACTCAAGGTAGTAAAACACAGCTCACCATGGAGAGAATAATCAATCAATAAAAACTGAGCTGTATTTTAGAATCAGCAGAAAAGGATATTGTAACTGTATTACATTTGGTCAAATAGTTACATAGAAACACAAAAGATATAAATAAGACACAAATCAAGCATCTAGCAATAAAAACTACAAGAACTGAGATGAAAAATACACTGGGTGGGATTAATGATATTAATGGGTAAAAATGGGTAATTAGGCATGACAAAAGAAAAGTTTAGTGAAATTGAAGACATCGGAATTGAAACGATCCAAAATAAAGAGAGGAATAAAAATTAACTGAAAGAGCAGGAATGAGTTGTAGACAACTTCAAACAGAGGGGTGAGACAAAATTTTGAAGGTGTATGGCTTTAAACTTTCCAAACTTGATGGAAATTATAAATTCACAGGTCGAAATTTTAGGATGTATTTCAGAGGTGCAGCCAACTGGACTACCTGATAAGTTGGATGTGGTGTTTGGGAGAAATGGAGTCAAGTACCATATGATCCTGCAATATTACTTCTTTCTATGTATTTATCCAAAGAATTTGAAATCAAGATCTTGAAGAAACATGAACATTTCCACAATCTTTGCAGCACTATTCACAATATCTAAGATGTGGAAACAACCTAAATATCCATTGACAGCTGAATGGATAAAGAAAAAGTGGTAGATATATACAATGCAATATTATCTAGTCCTTAAAAGGAAGGAAATTCTGCAATATGTGACAACATGAATGAACCTTGAGGATATTATGCTAAGTGAAATAAACTAGTGAAATAACTAAATACTGCATAATTCCAGTTAGATGAGGTATTAAGAATAGTTGAATTCACAGAATCAAAGAGTGGAATGATGGTTTCCAGGGGATGAGAGAAGGAAATGGCTAATCTCTAGACATCTGCTGCACAACATTGTACCTATAGTCAACAATAACATATACACTGAAAAAAATTTGTTGAGAGTAGGTCTATTGGTAAGTGTTCTTACGATCATAAGGTAAATAAAAGAATAATTTTTTAAAAGAATGACTTAAGTATGATTTTTTAAAATCTGAGCTAATGAAAGAATTTCTCTTATCTGACATGGGAATTAAGGAGGATAAAAGAAGAGGGGTTTTGTTGTTGTTTTGTTTTGTTTTTAGTTGTAGATACCTTGAGTTTGAAAAGATATCAGATGTCTAGGTAGAGATATCAGGTATGAAGTTATGAAGTTATATATGATCTAATGTCCAGGGCAGAGGTCTAGGATGGAAGTATTAAGCTGAGTATTAAACCGAGTAAGTCAGTGTATAGATGATGAGACTGGGTGGATATCCAAGGGACAGAATCTGGATAGAAAAGATAAACGTTCCAAACTGAATCCTGGGGTATTAACTTATTAAGCAATTGATGAGGAGAACATACAACAACAACAAAAATAATTAGAAGAAATAATGTTGGGGGAAATAGAAAAATCAAGAGTGTGGTGTATCCTGAAAACCAAGTGTATATAGAAAATGTATAGAGGGGCACCTGGGTGGTTCAGTATGTTAAGCGACTGGCTTTGGCTGAGGTCATGATCTTGGGGTTTGTGAGTTCAAGCCCTGCATCGAGCTCTGCGCTGGTGGTGCAGAGCCTGCTTAGAATTCTCTCTCTCTGCCCCTTCCCCACTTGCTCTCTCTGTCTCTCTGTTTCTCTCTCTCAAAAATAAATAAACTAAAAAAAAAAAAAAAAAGAAAACGAATGTATGGGGAAAAATAAGCAGTTGTCTCTATTAAATGCTACAGTTTGCTATAACATGGTGACAACTTGAAGTTTACCCCTGATTTTAGCCAAGTGAAGGTCATTGACAATCTGGACAAGAGTAGTTTTTGAAAAGCAGAAAAGTCAAAGCCAGATGAATGAATTTAAGAGAGAAACATTAAGGAAGAAATTGGATAGAAGGAGTATAAACACTTTGCAGAATTTCATTCAAAAGAAGTGTCGATAAATGGGACAGGAACTAGTAGGAAAAGAAAAGGCAAGTTTTTTAATGATGGGGGAGATTTCACCATGTTGTACACTGTTAGGAATTATGTGTTGAGCTGCACAGAGTCAGAAGTAGAGTCGGTGGCGTTTAACTAGGCTGTGAATTTTCAAGGAGGTGTGATAAAGGAATAAGGAACAAGAGGACCATTCTTTAATTGTGAAATTGTATTTTCTTCCTTCGTATGCTTCCCTATTTTGGAATTGTCATCTACCAGAGTTGTTAGCAACTTAAACCTTTTTTTTTGTTCCCCCAGATAGTTCTTGGTTTGAATCTATATCCTATTTCTGAAGTGTCTAATGTTGAACAAATTAATTATCTCTGTTCCTCAGATTCCTCTTTGACAAAATAGAGTTAATAGTAATATCTATCTTCACAGGATTATTGGAAGACTTAAATGAGACAATGTGTGTAAAGTATAATGCACAGTGTCTCAAATACAGCGCATGGCAAAAACCCAATTATTGCTGGCTATTTAATATATTAAATATATTTCTGGTTGTTTACTTATTCATTTCTGATGTAATTATATTGTTCTTGCTAATCTGAATGACACATTTATGACTTAAAAATTGACCTTTCACCTTCCACTTGTGTTGTAAATATTTTTTCTTTTTATTTGTTTCAAATTTTTGTTTTACATTACTCTGTATCTACTAAGTTTTAAGTTGTATGTAGTTTAACCTACTGATCTTAATTTTATGTCTTCTTTCTGCTTTTAAGTTTAGAAACAATTGTCTTATTGAAGAATTAAATAATATTTACAAATATATATTTTTTGTTATCTTACCATTTAATCCTTCCTTCTCTATCTCACCATTTAATCAGTTCGGGTGTTCTTTCATAATGAAAAACATCTGTGATGTCTTTAACAGCATGGAAAAGACCATCTATTTTTGGCTATCACCAACCGTGCCTCCTTTTCTTGTATTCAGAAGAAATCACATTAGCTTATGTGTGAATTTGTTCACTGACAGGTTTTTATTGAGCACATGCTAGATATTAGGTAACATTCCAGATGCTGGAGATAAAGCAGTGAATGACTCAAAGGCTGAATCATACTTTCCTTTGTGGAGTTTAACTTCCATACAGAAAGAAAAACTCTAACAGAAAGTGTTAAAATTGCAATTGAAATGGCATGAATGAAACAAAAGGTAGAGAATAGGAAAATATGGGAATAATAGGAGGAGGGAACTGCTTCCTAAAATTTGGTCAAAATCATATTCTATAGGGTGATGTTGAAAAGAGAGCAGGAAGGATGAGGAGAAATTTTGCAGCAGTAAGGGCACTGCTCACAGAACAGTCACCAGGTACAAACTGGGGGAGGGGTTGAGGTTATTAAAGAAAAGGGAAGAAAACATTATGGTTAAAACAGGGAAAGATGGCAGAAGATGAAGTCATAGTCAGGGGTCAGATCCTTCACAGTATGGTAAGAAAACATCATAATTACAGCTCATAATAAATACTTAATAAATAGATGAACAGTTAGAATGTGCAATTAAGCTTTTGGGATTTGTATCACATAACTGAACAGATTTTATGAAATATTATTGAAGCTTTAGCTGGCATGTTAAAAATCACTTTTATATTAAATAAGAATGACCTTTTGATTTTGTAACCATTCCACTTAAAGCTAATGTTTCTCAGATGTACTGATATTATTGTTATGGTGAAAAAAAGTGTCTTTCAAATCTAATACCATAATTTTGTACAATAAAAAAAAAGATTTTGGAGACAATAAATGATTCAATTCAAAATACAAGTTGAATGAAATTCTCAAATACTTTATTTCTTGTAGCAAGAAATAAAAACTACTTAAAAATGAGAAATAGAGACCACTTAACAATGAGAATTAGCCTCATTTGTAATATTGAAGGGCCTTTTCTGAAAGGGATGGCTTATACGATTGTTCATTTTTGGCTCAAGAAAACATTTGTCCAGAGATAATGAATTTTCTTCATTTATAAAAACATTGAATGTTCTAAAATGCACTTATTTACAGGTATTTACTCATCTTAAAAACTACTGACAACACTATTACTACTATTAACATTTATTCGATCAACACTATGTACCAGGCACTGTTATAAGAACTATTTTGTGTGTTTTAACTTATTTAATTATTTAAACATTTTTTTAATGTTCATTTTTGAGAGAGAGAGAGAGCGAGCACACAAGCAGAGAAGGGGCAGAGAGAGAGGGAGACAGAATCTGAAGCAGGCTCCAGGCTCTGAGCTGTCAGCACACAGCCCAACTCGGGGCTCAAACTCATAAGCTGTGAGATCATGACCTGAGCTGAAGTCAGATTCTCTACTGACTGAGCCACCCAGGTGCCTCTTATTTAATTATTATAACAACATAACAACTCTATGAGATGAAATTTTTATCACTTGTTTTCAAGCAAAGACACTGAAATTCAAACTAATTAAGTTACATCCCACATTTGTAGAGCTAGTAAATGTTAAAGTGGGGATCTAAACCTAAGCAATTTGGCAATAACAGAGCGTAACCTCTCTGCTAAAATGTTTATATGTGTTTTTCATTTTTCCTCCTCAATTTGGCCTTGTTGATATTAGATTCATTTTAAATAATCATACAACAGTACTGTTATCTGGTGTAGTGAAAACAAATGGTGACTCCTATCTGTTAAAATCATCCTTAATGATAAAGCATAATTTAAGTTGCAGAAAGATTTTTCTTCTCTTCAGTCATATTAAATTAACAGTAAATTTAGGCGGCCGTTTTATCACTTTTTCACCACAGAAGTCTTGTAATGAACATAGTGTGTTAAGACTTTCTCGCTCTGCCCTCATACACTGATTTTGGGGTCAACAGTGGTGAACAGTGTTCAGGGAGGGGCTTCTAGAGGCAGGGATTGCTAAAGTAAGAGTTGAATGATGAGTAGGAAAGTAACAAGAGGATGCTTCAGAATGATAGTATGTAAAGCATGTGAATTTAAAGAAAAAAAGAGAGAACCATGTAGCTGGAATTATAAACTGATAAAGTAATGGGATTTTATGTTCAACAAATAAGGAAAAGCAAGTCATAAAGAGTCTTATAAGCTAAGGAGAAGTTTGGATTTAATTCTATGTACTTTGAGGAGATATTGAAGGTTTATGTATGGTAATAAGAGGCCAATATTTTTTTCAAATTTTTTAATGTTTATTTTTGAAGGAGAGAGAGTGTGAGCAGGGGAGGGGAAAAGAGAGAGGGGGACACAGAATCTGAAGCAGGCTTTAAGCTGTCAGCACAGAGCCCAATGTGGGGCTCGAACTCATGAGTCGTGAGATCATGATCTCAGTCAAAGTCAGACGCTTAACCGACTGAGCCACCCAGGTGTTGCAATAGGTCAATATTTTCATTCTAGAAGCACTCTGGCTATAGTGAAGACAATGGAAAAAGGAGATGGAGGAAGACTGAATGCGGGGATATCACTTAAAAGATTTTTGTAGTGATCTTAATAGAGGATGGTGTTTCTTCAAGTAGATG
The DNA here is from genome assembly GCF_022079265.1 of Lynx rufus. Classification (NCBI taxonomy): domain Eukaryota; kingdom Metazoa; phylum Chordata; class Mammalia; order Carnivora; family Felidae; genus Lynx; species Lynx rufus. Next base: position 35,780,929 of record NW_025814845.1, on the reverse strand, counting down.
CAGGAAATGTGGGCATATATATATAGATTTAAGATCCAATTAGGAGGTTGAAGAGATCTCAGCAACTGATTAGATATAGGTTGTAAAGGGAGAAACAAGATCTAAGATTAATTGTGTTTCTGGCTTTCAAAACTGGATGAATAATAAGAATGGCACCACTTACTAAAATGAAGAGAGCATTGGAGGACACACATTTGGTTGGAGTGGGGAGTAAGTTGGGAAAGGAAGATAATGAGTTTGGTTTTTTTGAGTTCGCAGTCCTTGAGGATCTGAAGGAACTTACAGCAAACTGAACCAGAGCTAGAGATTTGGAAGTAATAGCAAAGTTAGTATTTCCTGAAGCAATGTCTGTGGATGACATCAGGAAAAAATGTGTCTGAAACAGAGAACTGAATTTTTAAGGCCTAACATGATGGAGGAACATTGTCATTTACAAAAGAAACATAAATATAAAAGCCTCCAGATAATACCGAAAAAAAAAAAAAAAGACTGAGAGGGTCACTATGTCTTTTACAAATGTACTTTTCAATAGAAAAATTTTGAGATATTAAAGTTATTCCACTTCACCAACATTCTTGAGTTGACCTTCCCCCTTAGGTAGATGGACTTGGTCTAGAGTAATACCATACAAATATGCTAACTTGGTAGTCTCAGGAAGACAGACAGAAAATGGAATTTTCTGTTCTTTGGGTTCAGCCCCAAAGAATCCAGATCTAGAACAAGTTTAGGAACAAGAGTCCCATTTGTCTGAAATCACAGATCAGATTGGATCCCTGTTACATTAGACACTCAAATTCCTGTATTTTGAAATCCGTGGTGTTTCAATCACAAGATACCTAAAGAACAATTATGTTTGGTACTAAACACATCAAGGAAATGATATATTGTGGTATAGACGTAAAGATTCCTCATTAGTCAAAAACTTTAGAAACCTGAGACTCCAAAAGCTATTCTTGCTCTTTTTTTCCTCCTCTTTCAGCAATACACTAGCTACAGTTTTAGAAAATAAAAAAGAAAAATTGTGTTCTGTTTCTGGTTGAAAAAAGTGAATATTTAGAAGAGGTTTTTCGATATAATTTAATATCATTAACTGTCTTTTCCCTTACAATAAGTAATCAACAAATAATTTTATATATGAAATTTCCAGCAATGTATTATAAAAAAATTTTAAATATTTATTTCTGAGACAGAGAGAGACACAGACAGAACATAAGCAGGGGAGGGACAGAAAGAGAGGGAGACACAGAATCAGAAGGTGACTCCAGGTTCTGAGCTGTCAGCACAAAGCCTGACGTGGGGCTCAAACTCACAGACCATGAGATCATGACCTGAGATGAAGTTGGACGCCCAACCGATTGAGCCACCTAGGCACCCCTCCAACAATGTATTTTTAAAAGTCAACAGCTTTATTGTAGAACAAGTAAGTACCATGCTTCTTGGAATTTTGATCATTTTTTTGGCTCTGTCCAAATCATATGTTTTACAATGGTTACAACTATCAGCAAAGAAAATAATGGAAGATGAAATGATATTTTCAATCGTGTTTTTCTGAAATGGAAAAAATTTAATCTTTGTGATTACAAGGTATTGTTTGAATTTTATTTTAGTCCAGTCTCATAATGTTTATAAATCTTACCCACCTGAGTTACATCCTTCTCTTCGGTTGAGTGTAACGATAATTCTTGCTGTGATGGAGAAACTGTCAGGTACAGAACGTGTCATGTTTTATTTGTGCAGTAGACTTCATTCGTGTTAAGATCCCACACTGTATGCTTTTCTGTTGGTTTGTTGGGCAGGAGTGTAGAATAAAATGTGACATGTTTTGGTGTGATGAGTCATTTTGTCTCTCTACCTCTAATCTAACACCTTGAACAATGGTTATTTTACCCTTGTCAAGCGACTGTAGGCTATTAAAAAAAACGTCCCGCTCAAGTATCAAAAAAAAAAATGGAATAAGTAAAGGAGGTTCATATTTATTGGAAGTTTTGTATATACCTCCTGGAGCATGCCACTGATTGTATCACTGAATCCCTGGAATACTTCAAGGTAGGATTAACTGCGCCCATTTTACAGATAAGGAAATTGAAGCCCAGGTGGCTTAGGTAATAACTTGAAGCTCCATAGCTGTTCAAGAGTGGAGGTAGAAGTCAAAAACCTTCCCGTTTCCAAGAACACATTACTTTGATTTTCTTTTAGTTTGGAATTTCACAGATAATAGTTATATATTATATTTTAGAAGCATTTGATAATAATTATAATATTAATAATCAGTGCATATATGGTTCTAATTATGTGCCAGGCACTGCCTTTCATAAATTATCTCACAACAACCCTATGGAATATATCCCATTATTCTTTCCATTTCATAAGTAAGGAAGAGAGCATAATCAGTCAAGTGTCATCCAGCAAATAAATGGTAAAATTGTGATTCAGTCCCCATAGGTTATTTCGGGATCATGAGTATCTTTAATAATACATTTGCTGCAATATTTTGAAAAACGTTCCAGGAGTTTCTTGATTCTTGGAGTCTACCAAGAACTAAACACTCACAGGAGTCCATCGATCCTGGCATTGGGAGGTAGTTCTTAAAGTAACTTTAAAAAACAATGAATATATTTATGATAGAACTTAAACCGTGTTATGTAGTTTTTAAACATAAAGAATGACAACGAAGTAATGCAATAAAGGAAGCAAAAAATAAAAATGATAATTTAAAACTACCACTGATGGGATCAGCTTGCACCACTAGTGGAGAGTGTTATTTCCTTTTAAGTCAAATGTACTTTTGTTTAAGCAAAATACTTTCATGGGCTCAGTTTGGCCTAAAAGAAGAGACACGTGGGGCCAGAGGTGATGAGAAGAAAAATAGTTTCTCTGACTCAGCCTGCACCAAGCAGCCAGGCATCTGAAGATACAAGAAGGGTCTTAGATGTCCAACTGAGTGGATGAAGAGATATTCATTTTATTTGAATTATAAAGGAAAAGTAATCTCAGCAGGCTGGAACACTTGGGCCATTTCAACGTACATTTGCGCTTTTATCGAGAGCAATAATATGGACCTTCTAATTCAGAGGCAGTGCATCTGGTCGGAAGTCCCCATCTGATTGAACATCATTGGCAGGCGGCCAAAGAATAGCCTGGATAACATGGAGGGGTTGCCTTATTCCTTGTCACATGTATTTAAGGATTTAACTGTTCAATTTCTCTTTAATCATGATGCATGATCTTGGATTCTTTACAATCCCTCAGGGCAAAGGAAACTAATTCTGCACATATCATGAATAATATAGCATCTCTGAATAAGATGTCAGAATAAGCCCTTTAATGGTCAAGCAATTTCTAAGTTGAATATGTTGAAGAAGTTTTACATTTGTTGAAAGTTTGAAATAGAAGATTGTACAATAGAACACTGACTCCCACATGTCAGAATATTGATATGCCAAGACTCATTCCACTATTTGCAATAGATTGTTTGCACCGCATAGTTTTTCAACTGTACATGAGGTTTTTCATAGTGTCTTTTAAAGTACTCAAAAATATGTTTTAAACATTTAAAAAATATTTTAAAAACTCATAACTATTGGGAATAATTAGCTAGTGGTCCAACATGCTCATTACTCAAATATGCATCCAGAGTAGATTGGATAAAATAATTATATAGTATTATAATATATTTTTTGTATATATATACATGTATATATATTTTGTATATATATGTAGTACACATATAAAATACATATATAGTCATTTACAGATTGGGAATAATAATGTACAGTAGTGTATGGACTGAGAATAAAAAAATTACATCCAATATTATGGATGAATATGTGTGATTTCATTAGTTAAAAAACTGATTAAACTAATCCGTTACGTTAAAAGTACTTAATACTCGTGAAGTTGTAAATTGGAAGGTGGTAGGAGGGAGTCTTCTTGGATTCAGATCATATTGTTTTTGACTTGGCTACTGGTTACATATGCATGTTTAATTTGTGAAAATTTATTGATTTGCACACTTGTGATTTATGCGTTTCTGTATGTGTATTCTACTTCATAAAAAGTTTATATTAAAGAAATATACACACATGTATTCATTACATATAAATTCAACATCCTGAATATATTGATCTTATTTGAAAAATAGGTAAAACTAATTATTTTGATGTGTTTTGAGAAACATGCTTGCAAATAAGTCATTCTCATCCAAGCTAAAATCACTGGTAGGCTATTTTGTTTTTTATACATATTATAACACTAAGCACTTTATAAACTTGATCTCTTTTATTAGTTGTTCCAGAAATGAGAAAGTGTACATGGCTTCACTTTTAGTTGAAGAGACATTTAGAATTTGTAACAATAGATATCTCTGAAATATTTCATGTGTGAATATTAACAATATTTTAAGATGTAGTCAAAGTCTATCACTTTAGATTATTTTTCCAAAGACTATTTTTTAAGTTTATTTATTTATTTTGAGAGAGAGAGAAGGATAGAGAGAGAGAGAGAGTGGGGGAGGAACAGAGAGAGAATCCCAAGCAGGGTCCATGCTGTTACCACAGTGCCCAACGCAGGGCTCAGTCTCATGCACCAGGAGATCATGACCTGAGCTGAAATCAAGAGTTGGATGCGTAACCTACTGAGCCAACCAGGCACCATGCCAAAGACTATTTTTTTTAAAATGTTATTACACACCAGTATAGGATAAATAAATCACAGATTAAAAAAGGCACAGCATAAGGAAACAGTCAATAATATTGTGATACTGTGGGAATGGGGCCAGATGGTAGTTACACTTGCCGTGAACATAGCATAATGTATAAACTTGTCAAATCACTATGTTGTACACCTGAAACTAATGTAACATTGTGTGCCAACTATACTCAAATAAAAAATTTTGATGTTATTACATAATATGTATCTTAAGAGTCACATCAATTATTTGTGGCATAAAATGGGGTAAAAATAAACAGAGATATGGAGTTCTGAAACTACATAGCAATAGGTCGGAAATTTGCCTCAGTTTGTTTCTGAGGTCCTTAAGGAATGGAAAGTTTCCTCACTTTGGAATCACCTACTGTATCTAGCAATATACTCTATGCTTGATAGCTGTCAATAAATAATCGACAGTGAATTAACACTCTTGATCCTTCAGTTTGTCTGTAGATGCATATCATGATATAAATCAAGGTTCCATAATTATTGTGATATTCGTGTTCTACAGTGATTAGATGGAAGGGACTGAGTGAAGATACAAAGGAAATATAGAGCAGAAAGAGTGCCTGATCTGAAAAAGCATACTCACTAATTGGTGCTGAATGAACAACACGATTACCCAGATGGTAGAACTTTATAATTATACAGATAGAGAAAGTTTAAAATTACTTTCACTTTTTTCAACATCCTTGGATTACCTCAAGAAAGTTGTCAGGAGCTTTTATTCCTAATATGATTAATTCCTAATTTCATATCATCAGGTAGAAATGAGCCCAATTTTGGTTTTGTTTCTAGTCCATTCTGTTAGAGAAACTTTATAGGCTTGGAGAATGCAAGTGAAAAAAAACAAAACAAAACTATATATCCAGATAATCCAAGACAATATGAAATAAAAGTATTTATACACTAATAGTTTATAGTTTTCCAGTATATTTTTAGCCTAAAAAATCACCTAAAAATTATAATCATCTTATTCACTATCCTGACAGGTACTTGATTGTAGTACTTTAAAATATGTAAATTAAGAAAAAATCTACTTTCATATGTTATTATAAGGCTGTTAAGAGTTGAATTGCGTCCTTCAAAAAGATAGGCTGAAGTCCTAATCCTCAGTTCCTCAGCAAGTGACCTTATTTGGAAAAAGAGTCCTTGCAGATGTAATTAGTTAAATTGAGGTGACATCGGACTAGGATGGGCCCTTAGCCCAATGAACTATTTTCTTTATAAGAAGAGGAGAGAGAAACATGCAAGGAGAATACCATATGAAGAAGCAGGCAAAGAGGTAAGTCAGCCATGTAAAGACCAAGGCAGCTTGAAGTTATGCAGCCACAGGTAGCAAATGCCTGGGTCTACCCGTAGCTAGAAAGAGGCAAGAAATGATCCTCCCCTACAGCTTTCAGAGGGAGTGTGGCACCACCAACATCTTTATTTCAGACTTCTATACTCCAGAGCCTTGAGAGAATAAATTTATGTTGCTTTAAGCCATCTTGTTGGTGATACTTTGTTCTGGCAACCCCAAGAAACTAATCTAAAGAATATGTTAAAAATCATAATAAACAATCTGACCAAAACAAGTACTGGTAAGACATATCCTGAATATAACAATGCTTACTTCTGGTCAGGGGGTTTATGGGTGGGCAGTGAGATTTCTGGGTAGTGGAATCGTGGAGGACCCTTGTGTAGTATGACACTTAAAAGTTCACACTTGGCTCTTTCCATAATTTGGCTATTGTTGAGAGTGCTGCTATGAACATTGGGGTACAAGTGCCCCTATGCATCAGTACTCCTGTATCCCTTGGGTAAATTCCTAGCAGTGCTATTGCTGGGTCATAGGGTAGGTCTATTTTTAATTTTCTGAGGAACCTCCACACTGTTTTCCAGAGTGGCTGCACCAGTTTGCCTTCCCACCAACAGTGCATCAACTGATGAATGGATAAAGAAATTGTGGTTTATATACACAATGGAGTACTACATGGCAATGAGAAAGAATGAAATATGGCCCTTTGTAGCAACGTGGATGAAACTGGAGAGTGTGATGCTAAGTGAAATAAGCCATACAGAGAAAGACAGATACCATATGGTTTCACTCTTATGTGGATCCTGAGAAACTTAATAGAAACCCATGGAGGAGGGGAAGGAAGAAGAAGAAGAAAAAAAAAAGAGGTTAGAGTGGGAGAGAGCCAAAGCATAAGAGACTCTTAAAAACTGAGAAAAAACTGAGGGTTGATGGGGGGTGGGAGGAAGGGGAGGGTGGGGGATGGGTATTGAGGAGGGCACCTTTTGGGATGAGCACTGGGTGTTGTATGGAAACCAATTTGACAATAAATTTCATATACTGAAAAAAAAAGTTCACACTTGGAAATCATTTTAATTTATCTTAACTCTGGTCCTGTGATCTTGATTAGTTTACTTCATCTTTTCTGAGCCTAAGTTTTCTCTTTGATAGAAAACTGGATTGCTTTTAAAGGTTACAAGAGTTAAACGTAGAAAATTCTTTAAAAGGAGTCTAGCAACTTGAAAATGTTCAACAAGGATTCGTTCGTATCATTTTATTGTGTTTCTATGTATTCCCTATTTTGTATGAAGTTTTGCATGTTACTTCATAATTAGGGGGGAAAAGAATAATGAAGGTTATTAGAAAAGATGTTTAACATTTATTGGAAGCTGGTCATGTGCCAAACACTGTGTTAAATATCATGAACATATCATATTATTTAAATCTCACGTGTATTGTATGTATTATTTCTAGTCACATTACATATGAGGCTAGCAAAGTTCAAAGATGTGAAATAAAATGGCCAAGGACTCACAGTTGGCAAAGGACAGAATAAATCTAGACCATTCAAACTTCAAAACATTGTTGATTACTATGCTGTACAACCTTTTGGGTCCGTCATCAATCTCTCCCCACCACCAAATAATACAATCTTGTGTGAACTGATTATGCTCTGTGTGGTGTAAATAATGTTGATGTAGTGAAATTACTTTTCAACTTACTTTACTGTTCTTTTAAATTGTGACATGCAAGTTAGAAAAGAGTAACCATATCACTTCTGTATGTTACCAGAAAGCCTAATTGTGTGCATTTGCAACCTCAGGAGTTTTCTGGGTGAAAACTGAAACTGGTCCTTGCACACACAGGTGAAGAGAGAGCACAGGAGGTGGGACATTGCAGATTGGTAAGTGGCGGGTTTAATAAGCAAGGGAACCTACATAAGAGGCTTGTCTTTGGCAGTCACAAGTAGAGCAGATCTCTAGCCCCATCCACTAGCATCTTAAAAGTTTACATAGAGGTCTTACCTGGGTTCAGTCACATGTTCAGTCCAGATGGTCTCAACAACACCTTACTCTTTCAAGGCCACATCTTTGAAACAGCTGCTAGTATGGGAGGTACATTCCAAGGCCAGGGGAGAGGGTAAGGAGCCTCTGATTACCCAGGTCTAGCTCACCAGCCAATCAGTAGTCACATCCTCTCAATGACCAATTCCAACACTAATCTAGAGCCTATTGTTTTAGCCTCCCCTGTAACCCTTATTCTCTTTATTGACTTCTCATACCATTTCATAGCTTCTATGTAAGTTGCCACCTTTTAGATAGGACTGTATATGGGCTATATTGGGACTAAATGTCAATCTAAAGACCAAATAAGAGGAGCATGTAATGCCCCCAACCGAACCATAAATACCCCTTGCAAAACCTAACTGTAATACTGCATGCAGATCTTTTATTGAATATAAGCAGAAATGAACACGACAATCTTCTCGTATTATCCCAACATGTGACATGAGTGTCCCAAGAGTGTAGAAGTAGGGTAAAAGTAAAACATAATTTTCTTAGTTATGTGAACATATTTCTTACTCCAACAAATGTTATTAATAATTTGTTCTCCTTTCTATTTTCCGATAATCCAATTTTATCTGTCCTTGTTAAATCTCTCTGGCAGTCAACGGTCTGATAATTATAAGAGGGCTGTGTAGCTAGTGCGAAAGATTTATTTTTCCTAAAGGAAGACTTTCCTTGAAGGGCTGTGTGTCTGAACACTCAGATGTTTCAGATCCTCTTAGAAATACTTTATGACTTTGTTAACATCACTTTGTTTGGTATTTCAGGAAAGAACCAGCTTTTCCAAATTTTCTTTTTCTGAATTAAAATATAACACTTATTTTATCCTCAAGACAATAATTGTTAAAATAAATGCATCAAAAAATGGCTTACACACATGAAAATTGGATTTCTTACATAAAGTGCCAAATGGGCATTCCTGATGAATGTGGCTTTCCACTGAACGATTGGGGATTGAGGTTTCTTCACCTGTGTCTCCGCCATCTTCTGTACCTTGCTTTTAGGTTTGCAGTGTTTGTCTTCATCAATCTGACGGGTGAGGCAATAATGTGATCATTTGCACCTGGGCATACTTAGGGTTCAGAAAATGATAAGAGTCCTCTTTTGCATATCTTATGTTGACTAGCAATAGATAAATCACTAAATCTGTCTGCAGTGTTAGACAGGAAATGTAGCCTCACAATACGCATGGAAAAAGGAGTAAAAGTTTGCTTAATAGATTTGCCAGTCACTCTCACACTCTTGAACTCCCATTACGGTGTAAATGGTCAAGGGCAAAGAATTAGAAGAGGATTAACTCATGCTCTCCTACTCTCACCAGAGAAAGAAAACTTATCCATGTATAGCCAGCCAATGAACGGGGAGATTAGCAACCATCAAAACATGGTCCAAATGAGTCACACCCACAGAAACTGTGCCAGTTAAAGCCATTATGGGGGAAATGCTCTTTTCTCGAGAGGCTTTTGCCTTGGGAGATTGGGAGATTGGGAGAATTGTGGGGAGGGAAAGAATCAGTCTGCTATTTCCTTGTTTTTCCTCAACATTTAAATGAATGGTCCCTTGCCTTAGTGCTGTGATACTCAGTGCTTACTTTGAAACTCACATATGAGTGAATCAGGAAAGAGAGAATGAAGGAATGGCATCTTATTTCTATATTCCTCCAGTTATTCCTAGGGCAATCCAGAAAGATCAATTGTTCCTTAAAGAGTTAAACAGAAGATTTAGGACTTGTTAAAGAAATATTTTAATCCCTAATATGGGAGAGAATAGTGTAATACACTATTTTTAATATCATTTTTATTGTATAATCATGTGGTACTTAAAGGGAACAAAATAAACTTTCTTCCTTTTAGCCTCTTAAAAGAAACTATTCATCCACAAAATTAGTTTAAGATGCTTAATACTTAGTTATTGGATTTTGAGACAATGGGCTTTGCTTAGAACAAAGTGTAAGCAAAGCAAAATACCTGACATCTTTTTTTTTTAATTTTTTTTTTCTTCAACGTTTTTATTTTATTTTTTTATTTTTGGGACAGAGAGAGACAGAGCATGAACGGGGGAGGGGCAGAGAGAGAGGGAGACACAGAATCGGAAACAGGCTCCAGGCTCCGAGCCATCAGCCCAGAGCCCGACGCGGGGCTCGAACTCCCGGACCGCGAGATCGTGACCTGGCTGAAGTCGGACGCTTAACCGACTGCGCCACCCAGGCGCCCCAATACCTGACATCTTTAAGCCAGTTGTCGCAGCAGTCAAGAAACAAAGTCTTCGATTCAAGTGGGTGCATGTGATCACAGTTGATTTGAGGAAGTCTCATCCCTACAGCACTCCTGGATCACAGCCAACATGGGGTTCCCCAGTTACTGTTAACCCCATTAACAGGAAGTAACAAACTGTTCACATAGCTGTTCCAAAACTAAGGAGAGTTAACCTTCAGGCTTAACCAGATATACAAGACAATAAAGGATCTGGCCATTGTTTACCGCTACAATCTCACCTTACTCCATTCTCAATCTCATAAATGATGGTCATGGTATCTCTTTCTGCTTGCAATTTCCATTCCTCTGGTCTCTTCATGCATCTTTCCTTTTTGTCATGCAAATCTCATTTCCAATCCAGTAACATTAGAGAGGTCTTCCTCGACTATCCTGTGTAATATTTTGCCTTTTTTCCCTGTTCCTGAGTCACTCTATCAAATCACTGTTTTGTTTTCTTCATGATGCTTAACCTACCCAAAATGACTTTACCTATATATTTATTTCTTATTTTTCTCTTTGTATTCTAAGCTTGACCAGAAAAGTAAATTTGTCTATCTTGTTCATTATTGATGTGTTTCTAGACCTGAGAACAGTGATTGACCTATAGTAAGGATACAGTCAATATTTGTTGAATGAAAAAGACAGTCGGTTAGAGAAGTTGATATTTGTCCTTCTTAGTATGTAGGGGGGTTCTGAGACTGACCAATGAATTGCACATTTTCCCTGAAATATTATTTGGGCAAAAGATTCTTTTCATCAAAGCTAAGTGAATATGCAAGGCATTCACCATCTTTTTATGGTTGCTTACCAAGAGAACTGCCCTCTAATATTTTTACTAATTGATCTTGGTATGTTTGTATGTCAGACATCTCTAAATTATTTTGTTAATGTTGGTTCATAAAATTACCTAGTCAGGGTAATAATGCACAAAATAATTCCTTGTGAAGATCAATATGTCACATAGGATAATTAGGCCTTGTAATTCTCAAAGATAGCAGTAATAATTAATAATTTATAATTCTCAATAATCTAATTAATAATGAATAGCAATCATTATTAGTTTGACAAACTTTGTGGGTATTTTTTAAGTTTATTTACTTTATTTTTGAGAGAGAGAGAGAGAGAGAGGCAGAGAGGGAAAGAGAGAGACATCTCAAGTAGGCTCTGATCTGTCAGCACAGAGTCTAATGTGGGGCTCGAATTCATGAACCATGAGATCATGACCTGAGCCAAAATCAAGAGTCAGATGCTCAACCAACTAAGCCACCCAGATGCCACCGACAGACTTTGTAAACAAAGTTTTATATTTCTTTTACACATGAAAATGCTGAGGGTTGGAGAGGTTCAGTAGTCTGTAGATGGTCATAAATGCAATGATAATGAGGCCACTTTTCCAACGCAAGTTGTATTCATGCTAAAGTTTGCACGCCTTAACCATTTCGCCTAATTGTCATTACCAGCAAATGTCTTATTACGTCATACAGAGTTTGGATATGAACCCAAATAGTTTGATTTCAGAGCCGTGTTTGTGACCAGTATTCTAAGCTATTCCTATCTTGTTTTAAATGTTTCCTCTGGTCTTTAATAGAAATGTTTTGTTCTTTTAAAAAGTTATTTCATGTTACATGATATATTTTTAAGGGCTATCTGGCCAGGAAGTTTCAAAATGAACTAAAATAAATTTTGAAAACTTATAACAGTTATAGATTGGGGATTATAAATCCCATGCATGCTTATTGCAGAAAAATGAAAAAAGAAACGAGGAAAAGTTGTCTATAATCCTCTCCTTACAGAAATAACTACTGTCAAGAAATCGTTAGATCAGAAAACAAAATTGCACTTAGTAGTAAAAGAGACGAAATTTTAGAGAATATAAAACACTTTAAACTCTCCAAACAGTCAAAAAGTGTTCTGATCCTTAGACAACCCATTAAAACTTTCAGTTTTCACATGGTGTTATAGATAGAAACCACCAAAATATGCACACATATTGTCATGTAACATGGTCACTTAACCTTTTTACACTCAGGTACTCCTTTGAAATACAAAAATAGTGAGCCCTAGCTTATCTGTCTTGTGGATGTTAAGGATAAAATTAGATTGTAAATGTGGCAGTTCTTTGAAATATCTTCTCTTGCTGAGCACTTCCCCATAACTGTGTTCTATTACTCTGCCCTCTGACCTTCATTCTCACTTGAGAATCGCTGTGTCTAAGTCGGGGCTCTCTTTGCTTCCTTTAACACAGCATGGAGAATCACTGGACTACATACTTTCTAGGCTAATTTCTGGTTCAGTGCTATGATTCTGGGGAAGATTTAAGTGACAAAGTTGCTAGGGCGGGGGGGGAGGGGGAAGACACATAGAAAAATGTTGGAAAATAGTTTTAAGATGTGCCCAAAGTCCAATCCATCCAGGTGTGTGAATCTTCCCTGAGTAGTAAGCTGATTGCCAAATGGGGCACCTGAGTGCCTCAGTCAGTTAAGCAGCCTAATCTTGATTTTGGCTCAGGTCATGATCTCAAGATCATAAGATCAAGCCCCGAGTCAGTCTCTGCACCCTGAAGAGGCCTGCTTCAGATTTTTTTTTTCTCTCTCTCACTGCCCGCTCCCACACTCTTTCCCTTTCTCTCTCTCTTAAAAAAAAAAAAAGGTGGGGGGACTCCTGAAGGCTCCGTCGGTTAAGCATCTGACCTCAGCTCAGGTCCGACTTGGGCTCAGTTCATGGTCTCGAGGTTCGTGGGTTTAAGTCCCACCTCAGGCTCTGTACTGACAGCTCAGAGCCTGAAGCCTGCTTCGGATTCTGTGTATCCCTCTCTCTCCCTGCCCCTCTCCCACTCATGCTCTCTCTCTCAAAAATGAATAAATGTTAACAACAACAACAAAAGACTGGTTGCCAAGTGATGAAGCATTGAGTTATTTTCATAACCACTACTTTATTTCTTCATTCTTGGGACTCTCATTCTACCATTTGCCATTCTGTTTTATTTTCAAACTCTCTTTATTCCTGTGTCTTTTCTACCAGCATTTAAATATCTAATTTCTGTGTCATTGTGCCTTGTCTAATATCTTATTTTTGTGGGTAGTCTCTCCACACTTGTTGGTTTGCACTGATCTACTTACTTCCCTCCTCAAGTATACTTTCTTAAAATCAGTTATGAAAGTAATAGATGCAATAATAAACATTTCAAGTAAAAGAATGTATAATTACAATCCAGAGTCTCTCAGTCTCATTTCCCAAAGTAATATGTTCAAAGTCCATCTCAGGTCCTAGAGGCCACCCATTGTCCCCCACCTCATGGCCCTTTCACAGTCCCTCTTATATAAGAGGGCTGGAATCTTCAAGATAGGGAGGAAAAATTCTGGTGCTTTGTCTGTTCTTTCAAAGAAGGTCTGTATCTTTTTTAAAAATGGCTCAGCCCTTAGATCAGGACAGACTCAAAACCCTTTTCGGTTAACTCAAAGTTGACCATCTGGACCTTAATGAAATTTGTAAAATCCATTCACCTTTGCCATATTCTATCAGTTAGAAGCAAGTCACAAATTCCTCCTACATTTAAGACAAAAGAATTTACACTCCTATGATTTTCAGAGGCTAGAAATCTTGTGGGCCATATTAAAATTCTGCCTACCATAGATTCCTCAGTGCAATGTTTGCTTTTATGATACATATAACCATTTATGATGGTTTTTCTATAAATGTGTTAAAATTTTATGTAAACTCTATTTTTATCAGTCTTTTTCTTTCTATCTTTTGGGTTTATGCCTTATTAGTAAATCTTTCCCATCCTAATATTATGAAATGGCATATATGATTTTTTTTCAAGTGCTTTTAAAGCTTTATTTCTTTATGTTTTTGTGTTGCATTTTTTGTATTAATTCTTTGACATATCCAGATGTTTCCTTTTCTTCCTTTCTTCCTCCCTTCCTTCCTCCCTCCCTCCTTCCCTCCCTCCATCCCTCTTTCTTTCTTTCCTTCTATTGTTTTTTTTTTGTTTGTTTTTAATGCTGTTGCTTAAAGATCTTTCCAGTTGCCTCAGTGCTATTTATGGATTAATGCATTTTTTTTTACTTGCTGCCTTTAAATGCTACCTTTATCATAATAAATGTTGTGAGCAGTTCATTCTCTTGCTAAAGTCTCAATTCTATTTCATGAGTCTATTTTTTTCTGTCCCTAAACCAAATACTTTTTATTTCTGTGGCGTTACACATGTATCTACTCTCTTGGAGAAATACTATCCACTGTTTCCTTTTCTTTTACTCAGAATTTTCTTGGATATTTCCACATGTTTATTTTTCCAAGTATATTGCAGAAACAGTTTCCCTAAATAAAAATAGTATTGGTAATTTTGATAGGGTCATGATATGCCGTATTAATTTAGGAATAATTTATACTATAACAATATTGCATGTTATACTGATGAAAAATGGATTTGGTTTAGTTAATTTTTTTACATCCTTTAACAGTTTTACTTTCAGATATCTTTATGATTTGGTCCTGCACTCTACTTTCATGTTTGATTTTATAAATGGAATATTTTTTCTTACATAACTTTTTTTTTTAAAAGACTTTGGAGGCTTTATTTTTTTTTAATTTTTTTTAACATTTATTTATTTTTTAAGACAGAGAGAGACAGAGCATGAACGGGGGGAGGGCCAGAGAGAGAGGGAGACACAGCATCCAAAGCAGGCTCCAGGCTCTGAGCTGTCAGCACAGAGCCTGATGCGGGTCTCGAACTCACTGACCGTGAGATCATGACCTGAGCGAAGTCGGACGCTCAACCGACTGAGCCACCCAGGTGCCCCTTTCTTACACTTTTAACAAAAGTTGTTTATTTCCACTGATTCTTATAAAATGACTGGTGTCAAGAATCATTTTTAAATATTTTATTTTTAATAGTTTTTCACTATTTTGATTTTTCCAATTATATAATCAAATAAATTGAAGGTGTTCATATTTTGCCTCTTTGTTTTCAAATATAGTCCTCTATTTTTCCCCCTCTATAAATAACGTTGGAAAATGCAGCCCCCCAAATATTAAATAATGATAATCATAGTGAGTTTTCTCAACTTTTTTTTTTAACCATGTTACTTGTTAAAAAGTAAGCATTATGGGGGCAACTAGGTGGCTCAATTGGTTAAATTTTGACTCCTGATTTCAGCTCATGTCATGATCTCACAGTTCATGGGTTCAAGCCCCCTGCTGGGCTCTGTGCTGACAGTGCAGAGTCTGCTTGGGATCCTCTCTCTCCCTCTGCCTCTGCCCCTCCCCTACTTGTGTTCTCTCTCTCTCAAAATAAATATATAAACTTAAAAAAATTAAGCATTATGCTAGAATTTTGATCTCTCTCTCTATATATATGTATGCATGTGTGTGTGTGTATATATCTATATACACACACATATATATACACATACATATTATAAAACCCAAATAAATAATCATCTTATTTAAAAAATTTTTTCCAATGTTTTTATTTTTTTATTTTTGAATATCAGATTGCAAGTGGAGGAGAGACAGAGACAGAGGGGAACAGAAGATCTGAAGCGGCTCTACGCAGCAGCAAGCCTGATGCGGGGGCTCAAACACACAAACTGTGAGATCATGATCTGAGCTGGTGTTGGACGCTCAACCAACTGAGCCACCCAGGGACACCAATCATTTGGCTTATTTTAATGAGCACTTTCTTTTTTCCTTTTTGTAGTTCATCATTTTTCTTATTTTATTTTATTTTTAAATTTTTATTATTGGATTACAGTTCTATACATTACAGAATGCTCACCAGGTAAGTGTAGTTACCATCTGTCACCATACAGTGTTATTATAATATTATTGACTATGTTCCCTATGTTGTACTTTTCATCTCCTTGACTTATTTATTTTATAACTGTAAGTTTGTACCTCTTAATCCCCTTCACCTATTTCACCAACTTGCTTACCGCCTTCTCCTCCACCAGTTTGTTCTCTGTATTTATGAGTATTTTTATTTTGTTTTGCTTTTAGTAAGTTTTTTTGTTTTTTAGATTCTACATATGAGTGAAATCATATGACATTTATCTTTCTCTGTCTGACTTATGTCACTTAGCACAGTATCCTCTAGGGCTATCCATTGTCACAAATGGCAAGATTACATACTATTTTATTTATGGCTGAGAAACATTATATATATATATATATATATATATATATATATATATATACATATATATATCTCACTTCATCCATTCATGGACTGATGGACACTTCCACATATGGCTATTGTAAATATGCTGTAATAAATATAGGGGTACATATGTCTTTTCAAATTAGTGTTTTTGTTTTCTTCGGGTAAATATCTAGTAGTGGAATCACAGGATCATATGGCAATTCTATTTTTAGGTTTTTGAGCAATCTCTTTATTATTTTCAACCCGGATTGTACCAATTTACATTCCCACCACTGTGGAACCCTTTTGTCCACATCCTCACCGACACTTGTTATTTCTTGTCTTTTTGATTCTAGTCATTTTGCCTGGGGTGAGGTGATATCTTAATGTGGTTTTTTTTTTTTTTTTTTTTTTTTGCATTTCTCTGATGATTAGTGATGCTGAGCATCTTTTCCTGTGTCCCTTGGTCATTTGTTTGTCTTCTTCAGAAAAATGGCTGTTTGTCATTTGTTTATCATTTCAGAAAAATGGCTATTCAAGTCCTCTGTCCATTTTTTAATCATATTGGTTTTTTTTTTTGATGTTGAGTTGTATAATATCTTTATACATTTTAGCTGTTAATGTTTTATTATTTTAACTCTTTGTTGATGTTGCATATATCTTCTCCCATTCAGTAGGTTGCTTTTTGTTTTGTTAGTGGCTACTTTTGCTGCAGAAAATATTTTTATTTTGGGGTAGCCCCAATAGTTTATTTTGCTTTTGTTTCCCTTTCCTGAGGAGGCATATTCTTATATAAACCTGTTACTAAGGCTAATATCCAAGAGATTCCTGCCTGTCTTCTTCCAGAAATTTAATGTTTCCAAGACTCATATTTAGGTCTTTAATGAATCTTGAGTTTATTGTTGTGTAAAGTATAAGAAGTGGTTCAGCATCATTCTTTTGCATGCAGCCGTCCAGGTTTCCAACACCAATACCATCTTCCCCTATATATATACTTGCCTCCTTGTTGTAGATTAATTGGCCATATAAGCATGGCTTATTTCTAGGTTTTCAATCTTATTCCATTGATATATGTGCCAGTACAACACATTTTGATTACTATAGCTTTGTAGTATATCTTGAAATGTGGGATGGTGATATCTCCAGTTCTGTACTTCTTTCTCAAGATGGCTTTGGCTATTCGAGATCTTTTGTGCTTCACAAATTTTAGAATTCTTTGTTGTAGTTCTGTGAACAAGACTATTGGTCTTTTGATAGGGATTGCATTGAATGTATCCATTGCTTTGGGTAGTAACATTTTAATAATATTATTTCTTCTAAATCATGAGCATGGTACATCTTCTTATTTGTGTTGTCTTCAGTGTCTTATGTTTTCAGAGTATAGGTCTTCTACCTCTTCAGTTAAATTTATTCCTAGGTATTTTATTCTTTTTGATGCAATTGTAAATGGGATTGTTCTCTTAATTTCCCTTTCTGCTGCTTGTCGTAAGTGTATAGAAATGCAACAGATTTATATATATTAATTTTGTGTCCTGCAACTTCACTGAATTTATTTATAAGTTCCAATAGTTCTTTGGTGCAGTCTTTAGGGTTTTCCATATATATTATTATGTCACCTGCTAATAGTAATGATTTTATTTCTTTACCAATTTAGACGCCTTTCATTTTTTCTTGTCTGATTGCTGAGGCTAGGATTTCCAGTACTATGTTGTGGGGAGATTGGACATCCTTGTCTTGTTGCCAATTTTAAATGTAAAGCTTTCAGTTTTTCACCATAATAAGCATTTTCTTTTCTTTTTTAAAGTTTATTTTTTTAAGTTTATTTATTTATTTATTTAAATTTATTTATTTTGAGAGAGAGAGAGAGAGACAGAGAGAGAGAGAGAGAGAGAGAGAGAGAGACAGTGCTTGAGTGGGGGAGGGACAGAGACAGAGGGAGAGAGAGAATCCCAAGGAGGCTGTGTACTGTCAGCATGGAGCGCAATGTGGGGCTTGATCTCACCAACTGTAAAATCATGACCTGAGCCAAAATCAGGAGTTGGACATGTAACCGAGTGAATCACCCAGAAACCCCAATAAACATTTTCTTAAAGATTAATTTGATATTGTGCTTTAGAAATTCCATTTTAAAAGTCTATCAAGTTGATCATATGTTTATTTTAACATATTAGTAGAGTGAATATTTTATAGTATCATTAAACTTCTGTGCTTCACAGTGTAATATTTTTAAAGTGCTACTGCTTTATAATAATATATTGAAGTTTTACATTAGGATATATAAGAAAGATTAGGCCTTTTTTTTGTTTAAATACATAATTCTTTCTCAGTTTGGCCCTTATTAGTGAAATTTTATAGTGTACAATACATAGAGACTTTTTTAAATGTTTATTTATTTTTGAGAGACAGAGCACAAGTGGGAGAGGGGCAGAGAGAGAGAGACAGACAGAGAATCTGAAGCAGGCTCTGTGCTGTCAGAGTAAAGCCCTATGTGGAGCTCGAATCCACAAACCGTGAGATCATGACCTGAGCTGAAGTCAGACGCTTAACCAACTGAGCCATGCAGGAGCCCCTGAAATTAGGCTATTTCTTATTATCCTTCCTATTTTCATATGAAAGTTATGCTGCTTTTAAAAATAGTTTTCCATAGAATTCCATAACTTAGAAGCTTTCATTATCTCCTTATGCTCTAAAATACTTAAATGACACTAGAATGATCTTCTCCTGGAATGTTTGATACAACTCACTTCTGAAGTATTTTCACCTCTAGAACAGTATATACTGAACTTCATAGTGAATACGAGTTACTGAAGATTTTGTTAATATACAGACTGAGTTAGTAAGTGTAAAGATTCTGAGGCCAAGATTATGAATTTTTTTTTAATGTGTATTTATTTTCAAGAGAAAGAGAGAGTGCAAGCAGGGTGGGGACAGAGAGAGAGGAAGACACAGAATCCGAAGCAGCTTCCAGTCTCTGAACTGTCAGCACAGAGCCCGACGTGGGGTTCAAACCCACAAACTGTGAGATCATGACCTGAGCCGAAGTCAAACGCTGAGCCACCAAATGTCCCAAGGTTTTGAATTTCTAACAAGCTCCCAGGTGATGCTGATGAAGCTTGTCTTCAGAACACATCTGAAGTGTCAATATCTAGAGTTTGTTCATGTTGAGTTTTCTCTGTTATTTTCATGACAATTCAGTGCAGTTGCAGGTTTTCCTTTTTTAATTTTTAAGGTTAAACTTAGAAATTGTATTTTCTAAAAAGTTTTCCTTCCATACCAGATTTTCTCATCTATAAGAAAAATACTGGGCAAATTCTTGAAATTCTAAAAAATATTTTGCATCGCTGTGGATTTACTGACTCCTTTCTATAATTTTGTGACTTTGAGCTTTCTCTTTTATATTCATCTACTTTATTTTTTAAAAATGAAATGTCTCTAAGATTACTTGTGTTGGCTGGTTTTATTCATCTAATTGATTAATTTATGCTTTTATATTTATCATTTTCCAGTTGAGTGTGCTTTTTTTTTTTGTTTTTATTTATTTATTTATTTAATTTTGCTATTTTCTAATTTCTGGAGTTAGACTTTTAACTCAAAGAGTATTAATTCATAATAATCATGTTATTATCTTATCACAACATTACTCTTTTACAATTTTATTGAAGTATATTTTACATACACAATTCACACATTTCAAGTGTAATATTTTCTTTTTTTTTTTTCTTTTTTTTTTTTTCAACGTTTATTTATTTTTGGGACAGAGAGAGACAGAGCATGAACGGGGGAGGGGCAGAGAGAGAGGGAGACACAGAATCGGAAACAGGCTCCAGGCTCTGAGCCAACAGCCCAGAGCCTGACGCGGGGCTCGAACTCCCGGACCGCGAGATCGTGACCTGGCTGAAGTCGGATGCCCAACCGACTGCGCCACCCAGGCGCCCCTCAAGTGTAATATTTTCAACAGTTATCGATTTTACCACATTGTGCTTCCATTACCATAGATCAGTTTTAGCATATTTCACAATCACAATATAATACTACTTTTTGATAAAAAATAGGAGTGTTTGGCTGCCAATTTTTCACTGTACCCTTTAACATTATCACACAATTTTTTTCTTAATATTTTGTTAGGACTTTCCACTTATTTTATAATTTTAATCTTCATTTTTCATTGACCAATTTTTTTTTAATTAAGAAAGAAGATATACTTAATACCTCCATATTACATACTTGGAATTTTGTTTCATATTCATTAAATTAACTTCTATTTTCATTGTATTTATTGTATTTCCTAGGCTTCTAGAACATCACAGTCTTCTGGTATTGTCTACCTCTCTGTGCTATTTCTGGGTTCCTCTAGTATTCTCCTTCCTCTGATCTTCTTTTACATAGTTTGTTTCTTGATGAATTTATTCTTTTCCTTACAATCTTTCTCTCTTTCAAAACATTTTGCCTGGATATCATTCATCCACATGGCTTAAGTACTATTCTTTTGCTAATAACCTCATGGCAACATATTCACCTTACGCCCTTTACCAAGCCACACATTTGTGCAACTGTACAGGAACATCTCCTTTGGAATAACACACAGACACTTAACATAAAATGTTCCGAATAGAGTTTACCGAGTTCTACCTCTTATACCCTAAGTTTTGCCCATTTGGTGCCAAATAAATCATAAGATACTAACTCTGTTACCGGCTTTGGAATAAGGCTTTTTGTTCTGTACTTTGGGTATACTGGTTTAGAATGTTTAGAAGTACTCTACTCCCCTTCCTTCTTCGTTCATTTCCCTTTTCCTGCTATCCTGCTGTCAACTGTCTTTATTTACATAGCTTACAGAAAGACATTTCAGTGTGTGGTTAAAGACATGGCCTTGAGCACCAGACTGCCTTCTTTTAAATCTGATTCAGTCACTCAGCTATGTAATTTTAAGTCTCTTAGTGAACTTAATCTCTCTCTGCCTCATAAAATAGTACATCCGTTACAGGGCTGTAATAATGATTTAATCAGAAGCATATAAAGTAACCTTGCCCAACAAACTGTAAGAACCCAGTAAATGTTTGCTCTTATTTTAGGTTCAAGATCATCTGTTTCCTATTTCAAAACCCAAAAAGCTCTAGAAACAAGAAGAGTTTTGGAATTTATTTGGCAAGAAACTTGGACCTAACCTGACCTGTGCTTATTTGGAAACAAGATCTGACTTGAACTAATGTGATGTTATTATTTACTAATTAAAGTGAACATTTCCATTTCTCTGCTGAAATAGAAATATCTTAATACTGGAGTGCTACCATTCCCCGTTAGAGATATTACATGACCTACTATATAATCACCATATTTACTTTACTAAAACGTAAAAAATTCTGAAGTTGGAAACACATCCGGCTCCAGGATTTCCGAAAAGGAAGGGATCATGGAATATATCACACTTTGGACCTTAGATTCAGTATCACCTTCTTGTCAAAGCCTTCCCTGAATTCCAAAACTGATTCAGAAATACCTCTTACTTGTGACTTAAGCTTACCTCCTCATAGCAATTTTGAACTATCTAATTTGTTTGTAAAGTGTGTAGTCTTTTATCCAAAATAGCACCTGGTACCTGGTGGGTATTCTGTAATTATTTATTAGAGATTATCTGAATAAATGTGTTGGTGTATCCCTACACCAAAACAGTCATGTTAACATTTATTTCATGCCTGTTGGGGATTAAATTTGATGCTAGGATTGTAGCAATGAATGAGACACAGAATCTTCCTTTGAGTAAGTTGTAATAGTGGTTGAAACAAGAATTTTGACATATGATTCTCTATAAACATATTTATGCTTTGATGATGGGTGCTTTAACCCACAGATGCTTTGGGAACTTTGAGGAAGCATCTTTGGGATCGTGGCAATATTTCCTAGGGGAAAAAAAGCACATTTGAGCTCAGGGTGAAGGAAGAAAAGTTGTTAGCTCTACAAAGAGAGAGAACTGAGCAGTGAGAGCTAATGGGAAAAACTCGAAAGCCTGACACTGCTGGATGAGCTTGAGGAATCAGAAGCAATATTATTTCCTGGAGACAAGGAAGGGTAGGAGAGGAAATTAATAAGAGTCAGCATCAATTGATATATATCCTGAAGACTAATTAGTAATAATTTGTAAACAGGAAAGCCCAAGGACAACTGAAACTCTGCCTGAGAAGAATAAACTGTGAATTTGTACTAATTGACTGACTCTTCCAGTGAGGGTCTCAGAACCTGAGATTTTCTTCAAATTCAACTTTTAACTAACTATGATTATTTGATGATCAGGTTCTATAAACTTTGGTTTTCTTACCTGGACATTTTATGACTCAATTTCTGCCTCTCACAAGAATGACATGAGAAGAAGTGCAAAATGATTTTTGTCTAAATATGTGACTCTGAAAAATCTAGGGTCCAATAAATATCAAAATCGTTATCAAGACTACTAAAGATTAGAACATCGTCCATTGAGGGGTGCCTGGGTGGCACAGTCTGTTAAACGACTGACTCTTGGCTTTGGCTTAGGTCATGATCTCACAGTTTGGGAGATCTAGCCCCACTTTGGGCTCTGTGCTGACAGCATAGAGTCTGCTTGGGATTCTCTCTCCCTTTCTCTGCCCCTCCCCCACTCAATCTCTGCCCTTCCCTCTTTCTCACCATAAATAAATAAACTTTAAAAAAAATAGTAAAAAAAGAACATCATCCGTTGCAATAATTTTGCTAGCAATATTCTGATATGATATTCAAAAGTTCAAATTACTGTTCTGAGGAAGGTTAAGATTAAGACTTACTAGATAGCTTTAATATGAACAGCTGGAGTAGCAACTTGTTGCAATAAGAAAGGAAATATGATCAGATTTAGAGTTATAGAGTAACCCTCTATGTTGTTGGCTTTTGTAACCCCTGTATATAGTGTTCAACCTTATCCTATGAGAAATAGTTATTTTAACAATATTGGCAATGGGGTATTCGAGTTAAAGTAGAAAAAAGGAATGACAAATACAGAGGCTAGCCATTGGCCCCCATTATAACTTCTGGCCTCAAACTTCTATTCTAGAATTGTAGGCCTTTGGCTCATTAATTCAAAATTCAGTAGTGAAAACACGGTTTTTTTTCCTGGAATATTTGGAAACTTAATTTCTTTTTGTAAAGACGACAGTGAATTGTGTTTTGCTATTTGATTCCTAGGCATAATGGTAGCTTTTAGGATTTCTTTTTCTTTCTTTCTTTCTCTTTCTTTCTTTCTTTCTTTCTTTCTTTCTTTCTTTTTCTTTCTTCCTCTTTTTCCTTTTGAGAGAGAAAGAGAGTACAAGCAGGCAAGGGGCAGAAAGCCAGGGAAACAGGGAGTCCCAAGCAGGCTCTGCACTGTCAGCATGAAACCCTATGCGGACCTTGAACTCATGAACTGAAAGCTCATGATCTGAGCCATAATCAAGAGTCAGATGCTTAACCGACAGAGCCACCCAGGTGCCCCAACTTTTAGGATTTAAAAAGAACCACAGTCAGAGGCTATGTCTAGGGGATATCAAAGATAACCAATGGAAAAATGGCTGTATTGAACAATAAGAGAACAAAACTGTGGACAAATGTAGGAACTTCCCTTTTCTGTATTTTTTTTTACAATATCTTTTTTGGATGCTTGGGCACTACTCAATATTAAAATATTAAAATGAGGTTATAAGTATAAGATTATGAAAGGCAGAAGGTAAATAGGGTAATTATTTCATTGAAACAGCAAAGGAAGGGTCATTTAGTTAGACATTACCTTCAAAGAATTAGTCACCAAAAGTGTGGGGTAAAAATCAGGAAATCAAAAGTTTCATAAATGATTTTTTTTTCTTTTTAAGTGTACAGAGTTAATAAAATATGAGTTCCACAAGGGCAGCTACTTTGAATGTGTTTTATTACACAAAGAATCCCCAGTGTCTGCATGGTACTTAGAAACTGACATGTGTTAAAAAATAAAATAAGATGCTGAATGAATGAATAAAAAAATGACCATAAAACGGGACATTTAATAGACGCAGGAGGAGAGTATTTGCATGTTGACAATTACCCCAAGTCAGTGAGGTAGATGTTAGTGCTCTCATTTTACAAATAAGAAAATTCAAGCACAGGTGTAATGTACAGCACCCAAGTTTGTATATATGAATTTATATACATATTATATTATGTATATTACACAGGTGTGTGTGTATATATGCAGCACCTGTCTATCAGCTATCTTACCTCTTCCCTACCTGTCCATATGCCTACCATCATGTCTAAAAGACAGTAGGTGCTCAATGGATGTAAATCTGCTTTTCCATTTATTTTATTAAGGCTCTATATTTAATATGCAGATTAAATAAAATCTTACAATGAGTTAATATTTAGCTCTGTATGATACTATAAGTTCACAAGATGATTTAAACCGCAAAACTTTCTCTCTTTCTCTCCTTCTCCTTCTCATATATATAATAATTTGATTTGTCTAGCTTTCTTTCCCAATGACTTAGAAAAAGATTTTTGTGTCTCAAAAATTATAGCCACCTTACTTGTTCAGAACTTTTATTCGTTTCCATGAAAAGTTTGACATTTTTCTATATTTCACACAAATTACAACGTAATATACTTTTCACATTATTTGAATTTGTGTCTAGGGATGTCAAAAGGCCAAGAGCTTAAAAGATAGATACAGTGAATCAGGGAGCTAAAGGGATATAAAATTTAAAGTAATATATTCATTTTGATTGTGCTAACCTTTCCCCACAGACTTGAAGTAAAATGACTTCTGGAAAGGAAGTAGTGTTCACAGGCTTTAAGTTATTGAGAAAATGAGGTCAGTACATAAACAGTGGTTAAATGCATCCATAAAAACGACAACTTGAAATTCTGGTACACTTGAAGGAAGTATTTATCAAGTCATACAGAAGATTTTCTTATAAAACTCAGGCAACTTAACATTGCTCATTTGGGGATTATTTAGAAAGGCGTATTTAAATATCTCAATGTATGATTTTCAGAACTTATTCTTTATAAATAATCCAACTACCTCACTGTGATTTGTAGTCATTTGGAAGAGATTTTGGGTCTTTTTGCCAAATATTGGGCCAAAGGTAGAATCTGATTCATCTTTATTTTTCCAATAAAAAATATTACAGATTTTTAAGAAGAGAAACAGATTCGTTAGCTAAAGTGTGTTGCTCAGACTGATCACAAACTGTTTACTATTACACCACTAGCCAGAAAATATAGAAATTTTATTTTTTTATACAATACAATGTTTTCAAATATTTTTATAATATTAAATTTAAGTTACTGCAAATTATTTTTAGCCACTCCCACACACAAACATTTTTAGGTCAAGTTGAAGAATTATCTTACATATCTTGGGGCGCCTGAGTGGCTCAGTCGGTTGAATGTCCAACTTTGGCTCAGGTCATGATCTCACGGTTCCTGGGTTTGAGCCCCATGTCAGGCTCTGTGCTGACAGCTAAGAGCCTGGAGCCTGCTTCAGGTTCTGTGTCTTCCTCTCTCTTTGCCCCTCCTCTACTTGTGCTCTGTCTCTCTCTCTATCAACAATAAATAAGCATAAAAAAAAGACTTTTTGAATAAAAAAAAGAAAAATTCTCTTACACATCTTTGTTGTGTTCCTTAGGGTTCTTCAGATACAGTTTTCCTTCCAAGTTTGATGTGGCTGTGTGACTTGCTTTGGCTACAGTAATGTGTCTTTTTTCTGAATGAAAGCCTTCAAATCCAGTGGTTAATTGTATGTTATTCCTTCCACTGCAGTAAACTTGAGAACATGTCAAGGCAGAGTCATCAGCCCAGGTCTCTGACTTAACAATGACCAGAGCTCCTTTGCGGGCTTTTGTTGCATATGGAACATACATGAGACATGTATATTTGTCCAGTTCTGTGATTGTTTGTTTCTGCAGTAGCATTTTATCACTGAAACACCATTTGGGAAAAATATTTTTTATGTATATAAATGGCATTTGTGTGCATTTAAAAGCATAAAGTTACACATTAAAATGATTGTTAGTAGTTTTATCTAAAAAAAACCCTAGATACAATGGTGCCTTGTGCTATAGTAGCTAGGAGTAAATGATTAATCATTGTGAATTATGACTATGTTAATTAAAATCTAGTCTTCGAGGTTGTTGAGAGAATTTAATCTGAAAATAATTGTACGGCTGGTACAGCATGGGGGCATAGTGGGTACACTTATAAAGAACCCCCTTCTTTCTTTAGCATTTAAATGGTAAGGCTCTAACGAGTTTATTTGAAATAAGAATTTTGAACTTGACTAAGATCAACGTGAGCCATGCAAAACTTGAATTATTGAATTCTCAGATTATCGCATTAATAGAAATTCAGCCTTTGCTCCCAAAAGGCTATAGTTTTTTTTTCTTTTTTCTTTATTTTCTTTATGTTTTATTTGATTTGATTTCCAGTATAGTTTACGTGTGGTATTATATTAGTTTCAGGTGTACAATAGAGTGATTCAACACTTCCACCCATCAATAGGCTATAGTCTATCATTAAAGCATAAAGCTCTAAATTACCAGTGACCTACTTCTTCTAAAATAAAATCATCATACTAGGTGGATTTGTATGTATTGATCCCTCAAAATTAATATAAATCCTAAATCAAATGTGTATATGTGTCATATATGGTTGGTATGTCAGTGTTGGTATATGATATGTGCCATGTCATGTCGTATCCACATGCTTACACATATGATGTTTAATACATATTCACCAAGTGCCTAATAAACTACCACATACTATGATCAGATATAATTGTTTCTTTTCCAGAAATGTTCATTTTGTCCCAAACATTCTGATTTTCTCTATTCAAAAAAGAGACTTTGTTCACAATTTTATATATTTTCATATTCAAAATAGTGTCTGCTACATAGAAAGGGCAGAAAGAAGAAACTAAACCTGATTGGGATTTTACTTATTTCCACATTTACATTTTCCTTTGATGAAAGTGGCCATTTATATCCAAGAAATACCCAAAGTCTGACAAATTTCGACCACATTTCCACCTGCCACCACTCTAATTTTGACCTTTATCGTTTCACAGAAATTACCGCAGTAACTTTTAACTGGTTTACTGCAGTCAGTCCCCCTCTTCTTATTAATTCTGCATTCAGTCACTAGAGTAAATCTCCTGTCTCTACTCTGTACAAATAAAACAAGGACAGCAATACCAGGAGACAGCACTCCTAAGATGACCCTCAAATTTCTCCCATACTTCTATATCCAAGTAGTATGAGCCGAACATCACTTTTTCACCAGAGTGGTCAGTTGCTGACCAGTAGTGTCATAGTAAGTTTTTGTCTTTCCACATGCAGGTTAAGTTCCCCTATTAAGAAAATTTGTTCCCTTAAATAACTTTTAACCCATAAAATTCATTTGGTATTTATTATTTACTGCCTAGTATTATGAATTCCTCTGTATTGTATCCACACATTGTTTCTGTAACTAAATTTTAAACTCAGAGAGACAGAGTTTGTTTTGTATCCTCCCTAAATATCTATGACGCTTAATGGATATTATCAATTTGATTCTAAAAATTGTTATACTTTAATTTTTGAAAAGAACATTGAAAATTATCACATTATCAAGAATTTACATGTGAATTGCCCTTAAAATGATAAACATAAATAAATATGTTCTGAGACTTAAGAAAAATCAGAGATTTTATATTCCCTAATATTCAGAAACTTTTACTAGTGTCAAGATCTCTTTCTGGGAAAACTAGTTAAATGAGAGAATTGGTCTTTCCTCTCCAACGTCCAGCCTTCATCTTTTGGCATTTATAAATAATAATCCAAGCAAGGTGACTTCCATTTTAGTGTGATACTATCTCAAAATAGAGAAAATAAAAAATCTCCAAATATTGTTTAAAAGAGAAATATGATTAACAATAAAAAAACAAAGAAACGAAGAGAAAGAGAAAGAAGAAAGAAAGAAAGAAAGGAAGGAAGTTTGCTGTTGTCAGAGCAAACAAGAGATAAAGTGGTGAGAAGACTGAATTCGTTAGTGAACAAATGGAGTGTTTGTGTTGTGAATTTATGTACAAAAATAAAGATTGAAAAAGATGAGAAGAATTCATAAAATGTAAAGAACGTAAACCGAATTTCAAGCCTAATTTTTACCAGGGTGTGGTGAGTTAAAATTGCACCTTGGAAAAGACCTTGCCTTTCCCACTCTTTTGCACAAAGCTGGGAGCAAGAAGCAGCAGAGTATAAATTATAAAGTCTGAGGTGTTTTATGAGCAGAAAGTCAGTCTATTCTCTTCTCTAAGAGTCTGGGAAAGAAGGAAAATTGTCTCAGTTTTCAAAGGCTACAAGTTTACAAAGGCTAAAGTTAAGGATGGCTATCCAATTGCTTAAATACTAGATATTGAAAAGTAAGTCCTACAAATGATCACATAGCTTCTTTCTGTTTTCCAGATCACATTAAGAAATAATAATTTCAGGTTAATATTTATAAAATATTTGGCAGCATGAAGATGGAACTGGTTTTGAGACTTTTAGAGAGACGACTAGAACAAATTAAAAAAAAAAAAAGCTAACTAAATCTAAAACAACAATAAATGCTTCCAGAGAGGAATTATAAAGGCAACTCTACCGTTTCCCTTTCTCCTGGTATTAACCAAGGACAAGGACAGGATTCAGGTCTGGTGAATCTTGGGGTTTATCAGCTGAAGACCCAGATTTCCCGTTGTCTAGTACACACAGAGAACAAATATTCATCTTAGAGATCGTGTTCAATCACGAGGATGGTAAGCTTTCAGAGTTTGTATACAGGATTCCTGCTCTTCCTAGTATTTGGAAGCCTAACTGTTGCCTTTGCTTTACCTCATCACGCCAGATTAAATTTCTGTACTGTGCAGCATTTTCTCTGTCCCTTTCTCCACCCATCCTCTATCCAGTCTACAATGCTCCTAAATTTAGATTGCATTGTCTCGTTCAACCATAAGTGTTCCTTCATGCCGTGCCCCTATTCTAGAGATGACGGCTTACGTGTCAAACAACACAGGTCTCTAGTCGAGTATTAAGTCTTGTCACGGACGATTAACAGCCAGCAAGTGGACTGCTCAAATAACAGTGTTCACTGTGCTTGATAACAGCACTATTTTTTTGCTTTCTTTTAGATGGAAAGAATAATGTATTACTATAAAGGATCTCCACATTTCCTTATTGTCACAGCTCATCTTCAATAAAAAATATTAACTATAATAGTAGTGTCAGCAGTAAGGTTAACGTTTATGCAAATAATGTGCCAAAATTCCTAAGTAAATGGGACTTTAAATATTTCCACTTGCCCTAAAGAAAATGGAGATAATCCAATCCATTAAGAATGCTGGTCATTAGAGCTGTGCGAATAGTACCTGGGCAAAGTTCATTGGAGTTCCCATACGTAAAAATGGGAGATCGACACTCAATAGTGTGTATTAAATGCCCGATGATGTGGAGAATGCTGTCAGTGCCCTGATCCACCTGGTTATTGCTTTGTGACATAAGTACTTGTATTTGGATCTTATTCTTTCAAGTTCTCATTCACGCTCTTCTTTCTTCCTCTCTCCCTTTCTTTGTCTTTTTTATAAACAGATTCTTGGGAAAACTTTCTTTTTTTTTTTTTTTTTTACAACAGAGTATGTTTTCAGTTGTGTATGTGTGAATGTGTGTGAGTGTATGCTATGTATCTATTTTTTATAATATAAAAACATTAACATTTTATATGTTTTCAAAATGTTTGTTATTTCTCAGCCTAAACATCCATAATTTCTATTAATTATCTTTCATAAATCTACCCTAGGCATTGGTCTCGCGTTAGTGATTCCTAATCTCTATATGGCCATTATCATGTTATCTCTCTTTGGGCTTCATACTTGCTCATCCTTAGCCTGAGATTCTCCCCTTCAGGTTTAGGTCAATTTTTACTTCTGTTATGCCATGTTGATAATATCCAGAAAAGGAAGGCTATTTTTCCCTGTGTTCTGATGGCATATTATCATTTTTTATTTAAACCATATTAATTATACATAATACTTCTTTGGAATGTGCAAGGGATTTTCTATTTAGGAAAAAAATGAATTTTGTTCACTGTACCCTTTTTTCTTTTTTTTCTATTGTGTTCAGTTTTTAGTTTTGTCCGTTTTCACTTTTCTAGGCATATTTGGTCCTTCCTCCACCACATTTCCACCTCTACCCAGCTATCCTTCTGGTCCATGCATGCTGTTTGCCATTGTTTTTCTCAGTTTTTTTTTTTTTTTTAACGTTCTTCTTACCTTTAATGCATGACATCTGACATATTTACCTGTTGGTTCCATGCTGGAACTTTCTTACCAAAATTTCACTTGCAAAGCATCTTAATATAACAAAGTTTCAAATAATTGTTGCCCATCTAAATTGTGAAACATTATATCCACTGTCATTTTAATTTACATTTGCTTACTTTTATTACTACCTTTCCATTTGACAGTACTATAAAACCTTGGTTTGCAAGCATAATTCATTCCAGAAACATGCTTGGAATTCAAAGCACTTGTATATCAAAGCAAATTTCAAGAACCATTGGCTCAGTTGTGATCATGTGATGTTCGGCAACACGTACTGATTGTATTGTAGAACATTGCTCATTTATCAAGTTAAAATGTATTACAGATGTTTGCTTGTCTTGCAGAATATTTGCAGAACAAGTTACTCACAGTCAAGGTTTTATTGTATTTCTGAATACTTATAAGTTATTTATTGGTGAACTATCCATGTCTGTTAATGTGTTTTTGAAAATTCTTTAACTCTTTATATATTCTGCTACTAATGCATTTTGCATATTTCAAGTATTTTCTTAGAGTCTGTCATTTGTCTTTTTATTTTGTTTAAAGTTTAACATTGATTTTAGTAGTATTCACATCTTTATGTTTACAAAGATTTCCTATTCCAGAATATAAAATATTCTAATTAATTGTCAAGTTGTCTTATAGGTCCTTAACGAAAGTGTCAGCATTATCTTTACATGGGCCCTACACTCTTATTTAATTTAATTTTTTTTTCTTATTTGAGAGAGAGAGTACGTGCATGTGAGTGAGTGGGGAAGGGGCAGAGGGAGAGGGAGAGGGAGAGAGAGAATCCCAAGCAGGCTGCATGCTCAGCATGGAGCCCAGCTCAGGGCCCAGTCTCACGACCTGGGATCATTTACCTAAGCCAAAATCCACAGTTAGACTCTCAATTGACTGAGCCACCCAGGACCCCCTGGACCCTACACATTTATGTTCTATTCCTAGATTTTTCATAAGTTTGTTGTTATTTTTTCATTTTAATTTCTTCTATGTTGCTTAGAAAAGCTATCAACATGTACACATCATTATTTTGTATGGTCACTTTAACACTTATGCATTAAGTACTGCTACATGCAATGCAATTTCTAGCCTCTGAGGACAGAATAGTCCTTGTTCTTATGGAGTTTACACATCAACTTACATGATGTATTTAATGACAATTACAAATCTTCCTTTTCAATAGATATAATGTATGTGTCTTTTATCAAAATACTTCCAAGTTCCCCTCAATTTTTCTGTGAACCTTAAGCTGCTCTAAAAATATAAAGCCAATTAAAATAATTCTTCTAGGATGATACTGAATAATAACATCATTCTTATCTAGTCTGACTATAATTTAAATGTATCTAATTTTTCACCATTACATTTGAAGTTTTTGATAGATTTCTGATAGATATTTTCTATTAAATAAAAAATTTATTTTTATATCCAAATTTGTTACTATTTCTTTGTAATCATAAGTGCATGTTAGATTTTCTTGAATACTTTTTCAGTGTGTATAAAGATTATAATGGGATTTTTCCATTGTATTCAGGAAGGATAATGAAACTAACCCTCTTTTCATTCCTGAAATTAATCATATTTTCATAATATATGATTATTTTAATCAGTTCTAGATTTTATGTCATAATAATCAACTATTTTAAAATATGAACTGTGATTGATAGCTTAATGTCTTTCATTATGCTTTAGAAGTAATTTAGATTTGGAACACTGGCTCAACCATTTTAAATTGTAGCTAATGTTTATTGTATTCTACATCTATCTCTTTATTTAAATTGCCTTGTAAAAAATTCTGCCTTATATTCTCATAGAATTCTTTAAAAATGCTTTAAATGATAAACTGATGAACTAACAATGATTATTTGAAGAGTAGTTTTTGACTGAAAAAATACATTTCACCTTCCAAAGTTAAAGTATTACTGAGAATACAGCTTTGAGTTGAAGATAAATTTCATTCAGAAATTTAAAGACATGCTTCTATTCCTAATATTTAGCATCAAAAAAGAGGAATTTGATGCAAACTTTAATCTTTTTTTTTTTGTTAGATTTTATTTATTTCTTTTAACAGAGACAGAGCACATGTAGTGGAGGGGTAGAGAGAGAGAGAGACAGAGAATCCAAAGCGGGTTCTGTGCTGACAGCAGTGAGCCTGATGTGGGGCTGGAACCCACGAACCATGAGATCATGATCTGAGCCAAAGTTGGACGTTTAACCAACTGAGCCACCCAGGCGCCTCCAAATTTTATTCTTACTCCTTTACAGTTGATGGTTTATTTCCCTCTGAAAGTTTTTAAAGTCTTTCATCTTAAGATTTCCAGAATTTTGCCACTTTATTAATAGGTCTGCGTTAAAGGAAAGAATGAAATAATGGTTTCTCAGCATCTGATAGACTCTTTCTTTTTGAAAAAAATTTTTTTCAAATGTTTTTATTTTTGAAAGACAGAGAGACAGAGCACCAGCAGGGGAGGGGCAGAGAGAGAGGGAGACACAGAATCCCAAGCAGGCTCCAGGCTCTGAGCTGTCAGCACAGAGCCTGACGTGGGGCTCGAACTCACCAACTCTGCGAGATCATGACCTGAGCCAAAGTCAGACGCTCAACCAGCTGAGCTACCCAGGCGCCCAGGATAGACTCTTTCAATCTGAGGATAGTTCTAGGGAAATTAACCCCTAAAAAAGTAAAACAAGGTCAACAACAAACAACAGCAACAACAAAAGCAGCATATCTTTCTCTTCTTCCATTTTCTTTGTTCTCTTCTTAAGGAAAACACATTAGATAGGCCTCTAAATATCTCCTTTAGAATGATGCTCTAGGTTCTGAAAGACTTCGCTGATTTTTCCTTTCAGGTAATAAATTTTATTTTTAGCCAAATCCACACTTACTTAGTTTATATTTTTAAATTGTAAGTGTATCATATTATTTAATACTTTCTCCTTTATCCAAGCAGAATTTTTTCCCCCTGGATTAATTTCCCCCCAAAACTGCTCTGAGAATTTCTAGTACTCAGGATTTTCTTTGAGTCATTTTGTTGCTTCTGGGTTCAGTTATTCTGATCACTCATTTTTTTTTCCTTTTCTTTAGGTTTATTATCTTCAACATTCTAGGAAATTTATTACATTAAGGAAAGAAAATGCAGATTTATTTATATAGGTACTTAATGTAGGTTTCCATTCAAGTGTTATAGGTTGATTTCCCAAACAAGTCTCACCCCAGAAATGGGGCATGGGGAGGGAGGCTGTTGGACATCTTCATATTTTGTATAAGAAAGTGAAGTCTTGGGGCGCCTGGGTGGCTCAGTCAGTTGAGCGTCTAACTTCGGCTCATGTCATGATCTCGCAGTTTGTGATTTTGAGCCCCATGTCGGGGCTCTGTGCTGACAGCTCAGAGCCTGGAGTCTGCTTCGGATTCTGTGTCTCCCTCTCTCTCTGCCCCTCCCTTGCTCATGCTCTGTCTCTCTCTCTCTCTCTGTGTCAAAAATAAATAAAAATTATTATTATTTTTTTTTTTAAGGAAAGTGAAGTCTTACCTGGCAGGCTGCACTTGACACTATATGGGTGAAACACAGAAAGTCTGGTTATGTGCCTTCCTAATTGCCAAAATAAAGAGTCTTTTATTCTTGGGATATTGATTTTTTTAAGGAGTCCCAAATTTCTAGTTGCCCCCTTTTAGTAGCCCCCACCTCCAAAACACAACACTACTAAAACTCTTTAGACAACTGTGCTGTTATAACAAATTTAACTTCAAGGAAAGGTGTATTATTAACTAACTAACTAACTAAATTAATTAATCAATTAATTAAAAACTCTGAGAATTGACAAGGAGTCCCCCTTGATCACTTGTTTCTTGATGTTAGTTTGGGAATTTCGTGGAATTACAATAATCTTTGCAGTGGCTTGGTTTGTATTTTAAATTGTGATGAGTTTGCTTCAGTCTTACTTCTTCATCATTTTGATCCTAAGATCCTCTATCTCCTTAAAGTTTTAAAAAATACATGTCCTACTAATGGTGCACTTTTGTTTTCCAGGGCTATTAGGGGTTTTCCCTGAACAAAAATAGTATTTATGCCAATTCCTGATATAGGCCTGGAGGAAATATACAGGTTTTCTTGATCCTCTGCCTTGATTCAACTTTTCAAACAACCAATCTCAATTTGTAAAATAATGCACAACCTTACACAAAAATAGTACTTGGGGTGAATTGGCCCACTTGAAACACTTTTTAAACCTCCGTCAAGTGTGCCGAAACTGTCTTTCCCAGTTTCCTAGATTTGGGACCTGGGATCCGATTTCAGCTTCGCCAAACAGATGAATTAGAGATTTGAATTTGGAAATGAGCTAAGTGGTATGAGAGGTGTCCCAAGGACTTTTTATTTTATTTTATTTTTTTTGCTAGGAGATAGTGAAATGGCTCTGAATCCAACATTCTAGATGGCAATTCCTAAATCCTGGTTATAACTGCAAACGAGTTGCTCTTGGAGCTAATAATTGCAGTGGTGGCTTTCTGACCCTTCAATTTCCCAGTGCTGACAGAGGGTTAGGGAATCATTTCAAGGGGCTTAGTTTTGAGTCTGCTACTAAATTCCTTTCTGTTTAACATTTTCAAAAATATTAGAACAGTGCCAGGCACAAACTGAGCACTCAAAAAACTTTGAGTATTATTATTAAATGGATTTTTGCTTTTTGCTCACTATATAGCTTCCACAAAATCAAGGACTGTGTTTAGCTGAATCTTCTACACTAATGTTCCCTTGCTAAATATGTAAGCACAAAAGGAACATAAAACTTATTCGAAACATTATTTTAAATTCACAAATGTATAAAACCTATATTTGGTTTAAATTCTGCATTTCAAACATACAAAGGAGATTTTATTCTATTTCCTTGGCAGTGAATAACTTCAAACGAATGCTTATCTTCCATTTTCATAAAAGGTAAACAATATTTTAAAGTGTATACATCACGGGGTGCCTGGGTGGCTCAGTGGGTTCAGCATCTGACTTTGGCTCAGGTCATGATCTTGCAGTTGACGAGTTCGAGCCCCGCGTCGGGCTCTGTGCTGACCGCTTAGAGTCTGGAGCTTGCTTCTGATTCTGTGCCTCCCTCTCTCTCTGCCTCTCCCCTGCTCATGCTCTGTCTCTCTCTGTCTCAAAAATAATAAGATAAACATTAAAAAGAAAACTAAAAGAAAAAATAAAGTGCATACATCAGGGCACACTATTAATAAAAAGGGTAATAATAGGCAGGAACTCAATATGTATGATCATATTTAGGTCAAGATTACAAAGTAATTATCAAGTAAAACACAACCTACACCACTTTTAAATAATGACAAACCTGTAATAGCAATTTAAAAATTATTTTCCATTAATATTTTCAAGTTATTTTTAGAGAAAATATTTACTATATAACTGTGCACTTATTAAATTCATGAGTAAGGGAATAATTTGATTAGATTAAGAAAACAGTCTTTACAAAGTAGCTGAAGAGTAAACTGTGGAATTCAAAATGAACCACACATGAGAAAGAATCTTTAATATTGAATTGCTTTCTTATTTTGTATACTTCTAGTACTACAACTGGGTTAGACATTATAAAGCAGGCGTATAGGGATGCCTGGGTGGCTCAGTTGGTTAAGCATCCAACTCTTGATTTCGACTTGGGTCACGATCTCATAATTTGTGAAATTGAGCCCCGCGTGGGGCTCTGTGCTGAGCCCCATGTGGGACGTGGAGCCTGCTTGGGATTCTTTTTCTCCCCCTCTCGCTGGCCCTCCCCCGTACACACATGTGCGCTCTCTCTCTCTCAAAATAAATAAACATTAAAAATTTATTTAAAAAAATAAGGTATATTAAAAGGGGTCATACAATTATAAAAATGAGAACAAATATGTTTAAAAATAAGTAGAGAAATATTTCATTCCTAACAACTTATTGATCATTATAATAGTTTATAGGAAAGCCCGACGATTGCTCAATCATATAGCAAGATGCACCAAGAACGGGGTATGGAGATGGTATGTTACTTTAATTATAAAAACTCTTTTATTATAATTTCTTTGTGTATTTATATTTAATATATGTCATATCTTTTAATATATACTTGTCTATATTGTTATTTACACATGCATTCTATAAATATGTCATTTTTTATATCTACTCATTGCTTAAAGATCATGTAGTAGAATGATGGTTTTCAACTATACTCTTTACAATTCTCATTTAGGAGATTGATTAAGGATTGTTGTTGTTGAATGATACGTGATAAGAACAAATAGGAATGGAAGAAGCAGACAGGGCTCCATTACCTATGTTCCCGATGTATCCAGTACGACTCGATCTTTACCCTTTTTGTATATTGGGATTTGTGGTGAGTTTTCTTCTGAGAACACACACACAAAAATAAACAAATATTTAAAAACAACTGATCTAGTTGAGACTCAATGTCGGATGAAGGAATTTAAGCCTTAAAACATGCTTAGATTAATGCCAAAATCACCATCCAAGACCAATTGTTAATCCATGCTCAGTCATCTTTATGCAACAACACATTGTTTCTCTTTATGTTAGTCTTTATTCCTTCCACCTTATTGCTTATTTCAGTGAACTTATGATGCCCCTCCTGTATTCCACGCATACATTCAGCACTAGAGAGACACGAAGATGAATAATACACGATTTCCTCCCCTCCAAAATCTCAGTTTATTTAGAAGACAAGCTGTGAATACAGATTTTTCAGAATACACAAGTAAATGGTACTGAGGCGCATCATACTCAAATAGAATTAAGGCTTGTTACAGCAGAAGTATTTGAGAAAGTTCTTTTATTCCTGATTTTGTACATTCTGGGAACCAAAATGTTAATTCTAACTTTCAGAAAATATCCACATGGTTCATATACGTGTATGAAACAGGATTTAGATATTTTCTTTTTTGTTTTACTCAGGAATGTTTGAAGTTGACAAAAAGATTTATTAGGCATAACTAAGTCTACACTCATTTATGAAAACTACATGTAATTTACTGTACCATTATTATACACAGTGAATTCTAAGGGAGTGGCTTTTGTTATTGATTTCTAGTTTCTCTGCATTAAGTAACAGGTAAATAACATTTACCCTTTTTTATAAAAGAGAGGCTGTCATTGAATCTGTGGTGTTTTTTTGCTTGTTCTTCTGGGTGTTCACCCTGTCCTTTTCCACATCTTCCAATCAATCCAGGAATGTTCATATTTTACTTCTTGTTGCTAAAGGCTTTTCTCCCTGTCACTGTAATGACTGATCTCTATCTCTGATCTGAATAATTGTGTCTCTTGAGTCTCCGCTGAATCCATGAGTTCCCAAATGTATCAGTGTTCTGTCTGGTAGCTAGAGATGGGTTGTACTTTAAATCCCTTTGGCTACAAGACTTCCTCTGTTCAACATAAAACAGGGCTTGCATTTGCACAGATGACATTCCCAACAAATCATCATCAGGATGATAGCTCAGGATCTGACTTTTTATTCGTGTACTAGTCAATATCACATGTAATGCATGAGGTGAAGCTCAGTGTAGGCTTAATTTATCAGAATTTGCTGCAGACTTCATTGGAAATGGTCCTACAAGGAAATATCATAACCTGACAGAACTCTTCTCTACCTTGAGTTATATATAATACTAGCTTCAAATAGCTTTGAGATATTACCAAGCACCTATTTTATTACCAGACAGTGACTTAAAGATTCAGAGACCATGGCTCATATGCTTATATGAATGATTTTTATTTTCTAGTATTTCTCTGTAGTCACATTTACTGCTTGTACTTCTATACCTGATAAATTATGTTCACCTCTGTAACATTGTGATTATTTAATCTTGTCTCTTAGTAAGCTTATGATCTCTTTAATGAGATGCTATAATAAAGACACTTGAGCTGATGTTGTGAGACTGATTTCTTCATTAGCAGATTCTGATACCCTGAGCTTAATTTACAATCATCAAGTACTGTCAATGAACCCATGCATCTAATAAATTAGAACGAACAAAGAAAAACATTGAGAGGACATCTTTAAATTTAGGTAGGATACATAGTTTTAGTTACTTTGAGTATTCAAGTCCCAAGTTTCTCTGATGATTAAAGAAATCAATGCTTTTTTACCATTGGTATCTAATTTGCAATTGCCTTCTTTGATGTTTTGCTAGCATCATGTTACTTAAATGAAGCAAATATGCTCTTAGCTTTAAGCAACCTTAAATCCTTTTGAAGTATA
The DNA here is from genome assembly GCF_022079265.1 of Lynx rufus. Classification (NCBI taxonomy): domain Eukaryota; kingdom Metazoa; phylum Chordata; class Mammalia; order Carnivora; family Felidae; genus Lynx; species Lynx rufus. The sequence continues at coordinate 35,741,892 of NW_025814845.1, read as the reverse complement.
GTAGAAAGCAGCAGGGTTTTACAGTTAGGAAGATCTGAGATTTAAATATCAGCTCTGCCATTAAGTAGCTGTGTAACCCTGGGCAAGTTATTTAACTTCTCTGAGTTTCCATTACTTTGTCTATAAAATAGATATAGTAATATTAAAGTGGAAGACTTCTTCTAGGGATTAAATGCAATGAAAAATCTATGCAAAAAGAGTTAACACACATCCTACTAAAAAGTAATTGTTCATTTAATGGCACCTATTGTTAATTTCATATACCAATATAATTTTTAATTGTAATAAAAATACAAATATGTGTATTTTTACAAATCCATGTGTATTTGTATATACAAGTATACACATATTTTAGAATAATATTGTATCTAATTTCAACTAATTTTTATTTTGAATATTCTAGAAGATTTCAATTATTTTTTCTAATATAGTTTTTTTTTTTCCTATCTCAATCTTCGTTCTCAATTGTGAAATCAACTCTTTATCTCCAGACGAAAGATATTTGACTAGGAAATCAAACCACCGAATGCTAAACCAGTGTCCCAAAGCTACCACATGTTTGTGAAGGAAACATGCCAAGAAGACACTATAGCAACGTCATTTTTTATTACAGTGGAGCATTTTGTAAAACATTCTATAGAATCTTTAAACTGTGAGTTAATCCAAGAAAACAGACTAAAGAAAATAAAAATGAAGATGGAGATTTTATAATTAATCCTAAATATTAATTACCCTTCTAGGAAATTCCCAAAACATATGAAAGCCTTTGAAAATCCCTATAGGATGGGGGCCTGAGTCTTCTTAGTCCAGTATTGTCATATTTATTTGAATCAGAAACAGTTGACCCTTGGACGACATGGATTTGAACTGCACAGGTCCACTTATATGTGGACTTTTTCAATAAATATAGTACAATGCTGTAAATGTAGTTTCTCTTTATGATTCTCTTAACATTTTCTTTTCTTATTAAGCTTACTTTATTGTAAGAATACAGTATATACTACATAACACATACAAAATATGTGTTAATTGACTTAATTTGTAACATCAGCTTATGGTCACCAGTTGGTTTTTAGCAATAAAGTTTTTGTGGAGTCAAAAGTTTACATGGATTTTTGACTTCAAGGTTATTGGCCCTACCTCCTGCATTTTCAAGGGTCACCTATAACTACTTTTTGGAATAAATTTTTGGAAATGATTAAAATCTTATGGAATTAGTGTTTGTGTGTGAAACACGTTGGCAAATCCCGTCACAGGGCTCTGACACCACACCTCTGTGTAGAACATTGAGCTCTGATCAACAGGCTTTTACTCCACATATTTGTATCATGAAGGCAATGTATACTTTTTTCTATGATCTTCATTATGTATACCAAGTTGCTACTTGGCTCTTTTCTTATGGACTCACAAATTTCAATGTTAATTCTTAAGACTTTAATGGCAAGCAGAATAGACTGATGACAAACTCAAGAAAAGTAAACAAGCAGCACCAAGTATGTTTCTTATCTGAGTATTAAATACCGGTATTATAGTTTTGGCGATGGAGCAGTTAGGTGCAGAAATAGTGGTGGGTCTCTAAATTTGAATGGCGGCAGAGATCAAGAACCTAAGAGACTAGAAAATACAATTGTTAAAATACATTATTCCTGAGGTCTCCTAAATCTATAATAATCCAGATAATTTGATATTGACATAAGGAAAGGCATGTAGATCATCATAAGACCAAAATAGATAGCCCAGAAATATGACTACATATATTTTATAAATCAATTTTCAAGAGAAGGTGGTAAGGCAATTCAGTCAAAAAAGGATAGTCTTTCCAACAAATGGTTGGACCATTTGGTTGTCCATACACCAACTGGACATATAAATGAAAAAAAGGGGATTTGATGCATCATTTGCAAAATAAATAAAAATCAACACAAACTGAATGATAAAATTAAGCACAAAACCTAGAACTGCAAAGAAGTCATAAGAGAAAATCTTTCTGACTTTGGATTAGGCAAGAGTTTTTAGATAGTACAAACAAAGCAGAAACCGGAAAAGAAAACCAAATTGACAACTATACTTCATCAAAATTAAAAAAACTTTTGGTATTCAAAGAACTAAAGAAAATAAAAATGCAAACTACATTCTTGAAGGAAATATTTACAAATTATATACCGGCATACTTCCGAGATACTCCGGGTTTGGTTCCAGACCACCGCAATAAAACAAATATCACAATAAAGTAATTTAAATTAGTGTTTTGGTTTCCCAGTACATATACAAGTTCTGTTTATACTATGCTATAGTCTGTTGAGTGTGTAATATCATTATGTTTAAAAACACAATGCACATACCTTAATCAAAACATTCTGTGTTGCTGAAAACACTACCCATCATCTGAGCTTTCATCTGAGTTGTTAACTTTTTGCTGGTGGAGAGTCTTGTCTTTTTTTTTTCTAATTTTTTTTTTAACATTTACTTATTGAGAGACAGAGACAGAGCGTGAGCAGGGGAGGGGCAGAGAGAGAGGGAGACACAGAGTCTGAAGCAGGCTCCAGGCTCTGAGCTGTCAGCACAGAGCCTGTCAAGGGGCTCGAACTCAGAAACCACAAGATCATGACCTGAGCTGAAGTCGACCACTTAACCGACTGAGCCACCCAGGTGCTCCAAGAGTCTTGTCTTAATGTTGATGCCTGCTGACATCACAGTGGTGGTTGCTGAAGGTTGGAGTGGCTGTGGCAATTTCTTAAAATAAAACAGCAATGGCAAAAAATAAGACAATAATGAAGTTTGCTATATCTATCCATTCTTTCTTTTATCAATTCTTTCTTTTGTGAAAAATTTCTCTGTAACATGCAATGCTCTTTGACAAGTTTTTACCCTAGTCGAACTTCTTTCAACATTGGAATCTTCTCAAATCATGTCACTGCTTTATCAACTACATTTATGTAATATTCTAATTGCTTTGTTGTCATTTCAACAATCTTCACAGAATTTTCACCAGGAATAGATTCCATCTTAAGAAACCACTTTTTTTTCTCATCCCTAAGAAGCAACACCTCAGACTTTAAAGTTTGATCATGAGATGGCAGAATAAGTCCCATCTTCAGGCTTCACTTCTCATTCTATTTCTCTTGCTATTTCCACCGCATCTGCAGTTACTTCTTCTACTGTCGTTGTGAACTCCTAAAAGTCATCCGTGAGGGTCGGAATCCACTTCTTCCAAACTCCTGTTCATGTTGATATTTTTGCTTTTTCCTGTGAATCACAAATGGACTCAATGGCATCTAGAATGGCGAATCATTCAAGAAGTTTTTCAATTTACTTCACCATCAGAGGAATCATTATCTAAGACAGCTATAGCCTTACCAATTATATATTTCTTAAATAATCAGACTTCAAAGTTGAAATTACTCTTTGATCGATAGGCTTCAGAATGGATGTTGTGTTAGCAGGCATGAAAATAACATTAATCTTGTTGTACATCTGTTTTTTAGGATATCATTTTTAAGTAATCTCCACTCCCAATGTGAGACAAACTCACAACACTGAGATCAAGAGTCACATGTTCTATCAACTGAGTCAGCCAGGCACCACTGAGCAGAAATATAAAGGAATCTTTTTTTGAGCAGTAGATTTCAACAGTGGGGTTAAAATACTCAGCAAACCATGTTGTCAACAGATGTGCTTCATCCAGGCATTGCTGTTCCAGTTACAGAGCACTTAGCATAATTCTTAAACACCCTAGAAGTTTTTGGAATGGTAAATGAGCATTGGCTTCCACTTAAAGTTGCTAGCTGCATCAGCCCCAACAAGAGAGTCAGCCTGCCCTTTGAAGCTTTGAAGCCAGGCCTTGACTTCTCCTGTCTAGCTATGAAAGTCCTAGATAGCATCTTATTCCAATAAAAGGCCATTTCGTCTCTATTGAAAATCTGTTGTTTAGTGTAGTCACTCACGGTCATTAACTATTTTAGCTAGATCTTGTGAAAAACTGCTGCAGCTTCTACATCAGCACTTGCTGCCTCAACTTGAACTTTTGTGTTATGGAGAACGGCTTCTTTCCTTAAACCTCATGAACCAACCTCTGCTAGCTTTAAACTTTTTTCTTGCAGCTTCCTCACCTCTCTCAGCCTTCACAGAATTGATGAGATTAGCCTTTAGCCTCACGGAATGTTATGACTGGTGGTCTTTTATGCAGACAACTCAAACTTTCTCCATATGAGCAGTAAGGCTGTTTCTCTTTCTTATCATTCCTGTCTTCACTAGAATACCACTTTTAATTTCCTTCAAGAACTTTTCCTCTGCCTTCAAAACTTGGCTAGTTTTTGGTGCAACAGTCTTAGCTTTCCACTGATCTCGGCTTTCGACATGCCTTCCTCACTAAGCGTAATCATTTCTAGCTTTTGATTTAAAGTGAGAGATATGTAGCTCTTTCTTTCAGTTGAACACTTAGAGGCCACTGTAAGGTTATTAGCTGGCTTAATTCTAATATTGCTGTATTTCAGGGAATAAGGAAGCCTGAGGAGAGGGAGAAAGGAGGGGGAATAGCCAGTTGGTGGAGCGGTCAGAACCCTTACATTTACCAATTAAATTTGCCATCCTATATGGGCATGGTTTATGGTGCCCCCAAACAATTACAATAGTACATTAAAGATCACTGATCACAGACCGCCATAACAAATACCACAATAATGAAAAAGTCTGAAATATTGTGAGCATTACCAAAATGTATCACAGAGATGTAAAGTGAGCAAATGCGGTTGGAAAAATGGCACCAATAGACTTGCTCAATGCAGAGTTGCCACAAAACTTCAATCTCTAAAAAACACAGTATCTGTGAAGCACAATATACCTGTATCAATTAAAAGGCTTGTGTGAACTCTCACAATTCAATAATAATAATAATACATCCACTAAAAGTAGAAAAAATGAACAGATTCTTCATTATAAAAGAGATATAGGGGCACCTAGGTGGGTCAGTTGGTTAAGCATCGGACTCTTGGGGTCAGCTCAAGTCATGAGCTCAAGGTTCATGAGTCTGAACCCTGCATTGGCCTCTGTGCTGACAGTGCATAGCCTGCTTGGGATACTCTGTCTCCCTCTCTCTCTGCCCCTCACCCACTCACACTATCTCTCTCTTTCTCTCTCAAAATAAATAAATTTTAAAAAAAGATACGGATGGCAAACACATTCAAGAAGTTCAGTGTCATTATTTATTAGGGAAATGCAAATTAAAACCCAAATGAGATTTCATTGCACACTTAGTAGCATGGCTAAAAAAAATTGGCAATGCCAAGTGTTGACAAGGATGCAGAACCACTCTTAAACATTGCATTCAGGAAAACAAAATGGTACAGCCACTTTGGAGAGCAATTTAGCACTTCATATATAATATGTAAGATGTGAATATTAGTATATAATATAATTAGATATAATATGAAAATAACATAATATAGATAATATAATATAAATAATATAGTACAACAATATAATATGTGGTGAACAATTACCCTCCCAGGCATCCAACTAACAGAATAAAGATATATGTGTCCAGTAAAGGACCTATATACAAATGTGTATAGCAGCAACTACATGCATTGGGGAAAATGTACATAAACTGTTGAATGAATAAATAAGTCTTGGTACAGCTCTAAAATTAAATATTGTTTAGCAACAAAGGAACATAAATTGATGAACACCTGATGAGGCAGAATCTTAAATTTATTAAGCAAAATGAAAGACACAGACACAAAAGATTGCATAATTTATGGTTCTGTTTATATGACTTTCTGGAAAAAGGCGAAGTATAGAGTTAGAAATCAAGTCAAGAATTTCCAGGGCTGGATGTGACATGACTAACTATGAAGTTTATCGGGAGACTTTTGTAATAATAGGAATATTCTACATCTTCATAGCAACGGTGGTTACATAGCAACGGTGGTATACATTTGTTAAAACCTATGTAATTGTACACCTACACAGGGTAAATTTACCATTTGTAGATTACATTTCAATAACCATGATTTAAAACAACTGAAATGATGTTCTTTACATTCATATCTGCATCAAGGTTTTTTCAAAACTTAATTCTGTCATTCAGCATATTAGGAAGCTTTCTCTCCTAGCCTCCTGTGTTTCACTACCTTACAAAAAAGGCCTTTTAATCTCCCTTCAAGGTGACATTGATCAATTCAATCTATACTGTCCTTGTTTCGTTGACTAAACAACTTTAAACTCACAAAGAGTACAGCTACTAGACAGATTGAAATAATGTGGACTACAAGGACATCAAAACTGTGAACTGTCGCCCTGTCAGCAGCAAGTTCTTGCAATGTAGACAATTGAACCATTGAAGAGTATTGACGAAATTATCTCAAAGCACCAATCTCTATCTTGATCCCTTTATGAAAAAAACAAAACAAAACAAAACAAAAAAAACCCCCAAAACTTCTGAGGCTATTCCCTGTGTAAATTAATGTGGATAAGTCTTATTATCTGACTTTTTTTTTCTTGATCATACTGTATTCTTTTTTATTCTGAGGATATATGGATTCATGGTCATTTAAAATTTAAATGATGTTGGTGGTGGGCCTAGAGGATATATCAGCACACATGCAAATCAACAGCTATATGAGTACTTTAGGGCAATAGTTCTCAACCTTTGAAAGAGGGAAGTACAGATCCCTGTAGGTAGTCATGTATTTGCTGAATCAATGAGAATGAGATGGAACTTCTTTCCAGAAAAAAAAAAAGGGTATGCATACTATTTGTGTAAAAAGGAGTTCAAAGACTATGAATTCCATCCATTCTTTCATTAAAAGGTCACCAAACCCTAAGAGAAGAATCACTATTATATTGGCTTATAAATGTTTGCTAAATTCCTAGAAATATTCTAACATTCTTAGGAAGGTGATAAATTTAGCAAAACATTAATTAGTTTACTTATATATTCATCAAACAAATATGTATCAATTGTGTTTTGCCATTATATTTGGTATTAGTGATTTCTTTCTTTCTGTTTCTCCTTTACTTCCTTCCTTCCTTCCTTCCTTCCTTCCTTCCTTCCTTCCATCCTTCCTTCCTTCCTTCTTTCCATCCTTCCTCTCTCTTCCCCTCTTTCTTTCTTTCTTTCTTTCTTTCTTCCAATGATTCATATGTTTTATAAGTTTTATCCTTCCTATCTACTCTACCTACAAAATATTTTAATAGAAATTTGTTTCTATATTCCTTGCCTCACAATTTGCTTCAGAGACTGATTATCCATACTCCTGGTATATACCACTATCCTGAATATCCAGACAAATATATTCCTCTTTTGTGCTCAAGACACAATTTCCCTCATTAACTTTCAAGTCTTGTTTTGATCAACAAAAATGCAGTATACACAATTCTGAAGGGCTCAGCTTGCACCAAATCCTTGTACCGTCTCTATTGCTTATGAGAAAACTCTACCCTGATTAACCCATACTTATTCCATCTTGTGCACCCAAATATAACAAATCTCCAATGCTTGATTATGTTGTTATGACTTAAATGTTGTTCTCATTTCTATAGATGGACATACTGACTGACAGGTAATTCATAAATTCACTGTTTTCCATTCAACAGTTTTACAGGGTGCCCACTATAGCCAGATATTAGGAATACAAAGACAAAAAAAGAGAACCTTTGCCATAGACACTTTACCATTTAGTGACAAACACTATAATACAAAAGAGCAACTGCTGTAAATGGAACACAAATACGGTATAGAAGTACGAAGAAATAGATGTAGATATCTGATAATGATTGCTGTATTATCTGAGATTTGTCCATTAAGCTGTTAATGTAAAAGGGCTTCAATACTGTGAACCAACACATGAGACCTTATTTATTTTCAAGTATTTAGATACTAATATTCTTAGACACTTTGTAATTTGGACTTTTTTTTCAGCTCACCTTTTACTTTTGCTAAAAATGAGTCAGGCTTGTGTAGTTTTGTGGGTAGTGGCAGGACTGAAATGATTACAGGTCATCAAGGATGTCAATTGTGGGACAAGCAAAAAGATGGAGAGTGAAGAAAAACTGGAAGCTGGGGTGTTTTTCACGACCTCTCATCTTGACACCTCAGCTGACTTGCAGAAGAAAATAGCATCCTTGGAAGGGTCCAATTTAATCAATTTGTTCCTGGGTAGATGGTTGATGTCCTTGGGGAATGGTACCGTACTGGGAGCTAAGTATTATTATCTATTACTGAAAACCTGGGAATTTGCAAGCCAGACCATATTTGTTGAATCTATGTTGTTGATACTATGTACAACATTCATCCCTGCTGCTGTGCCCACTTTGTGTAGGAGTACAGTCTGTAAGGATGAGGATGGCTGGAGAAAGAGGCTAATTGACAGTCATACAACATCATCTTGTTCATGAAAGTATAAACATCTTATTCTGCTGAAACTATTCCTTGTGAGTATTCACAGATGATGGATCAAAAAATATGCTGGCATTATGCGTTCATTCGGATAAATTTATCTAGATGTCTCTTTCCATACCCTTTTGTCACTTTTTTTCCAACTATATCTTTTCCAAGTCTCTGATCTTTAGTCACAGCCTGTGAATCCGTGTGGATTCTGCCTCTGACCATCTCTAATTTCAGGAAAAAAAGACAAACACAACAAAACAGGTATACTACTCACAAGTTCTTCCTACTGTGATGACCTTTCTTTACCAATTTATTTGGAAATGTCATGGAGTGAAACTGTAGAGCTGCAGTTGTCTACTTTGGAATTGTTCTCGTCAATCCTGCAGAGCCATTTGTAAGTAAGGCCTGACTTTTTTTGTTCCTCAGTAGTTAGTCTCAGGGAACTCCTAATGGGGCTCTAAGGACAATGATTGAGAAAGAAGGGCAATGGAGATGGAGTATGGGCCATAGGCATATGAGCCATTTGCTCATGTGACTTAATCTATGCCTCATGCTTCACTCAATCCTGATCTCGTGTGTGTTGCTTTCTAAAATTTTTTTTTTCAACGTTTATTTATTTTTGGGACAGAGAGAGACAGAGCATGAACGGGGGAGGGGCAGAGAGAGAGGGAGACACAGAATCAGAAACAGGCTCCAGGCTCCGAGCCATCAGCCCAGAGCCTGACGCGGGGCTCGAACTCACGGACCGCGAGATCGTGACCTGGCTGAAGTTGGACGCTTAACTGACTGCGCCACCCAGGCGCCCCTCGTGTGTGTGGCTTTCATTTGATGATAGACTTCTGTCTGTTCCCTACAATATCAATTCATGAAGGGTAGCGCATATTGTATGGTAATTTGGTGGCCCGTGGAAAGTGTTCATTCTCTATGTTACAGACCAGTTACAAGCCAGAATGTATATCTTAAAAGAAGATAATAATCTGAAGAGAATGGCGTAGGTTTGCTCTAAAATCTTAAAAGTCTACTTTGTGAGTCACCAATAAGAGTTTGCCCATAAGTGCCATACAGTATCCCCATCTGCCACAATCATGTCAAACATAATTGGATTTACAGTATCCTGTGGCCCAAGTGGTAGAGCAGCTTGTGCAATAATCTAAACTTAGTGCACAATTTTCTCTTTTATAGAATCCCAATAAAAATAATAAAAGCACTAATAAAGCATAGACTTTGTTACTTGGCAAATGGGTTGGAATAATGAACCCAAATACGGAATCTGTTGTCTCCAAAATCCAGAGGAATTATGTTCCTTCCTCAATAATAAGAAAGACCTGATACAGCAAAGTTCCCTTCACCTTCACAGGGATATCTGAACATGTACAGGCCATTGATCCTCTAGAAAGTTCATCAAGGTGAAAGCCTCTGAATTTTTGTGGAATTCTTTTCCACCTTCCATTAGCATGCGCCTTACCAAGGTGTTTAGAATAGTTCCTTCTTTTTGTTTCCCAAGTCCTACCAGCATGGTGTCATCAATGTAATTGAACACTATGACACCTTATGCAATAGAAGGGCAACAGAAGTGCCTTTAGACTAGATTCTGTCCTTAAGACGGATGTTAGATTTAGCCCTGAGGTAATTCAGCAACAGTGTATTGTTGACCTCAACTAAAAAGTAAGCTTCTAATGGGATTCAGCAATAAAATATTTGCTGCAAACCATGTGTCAGGGGATTGCAGAAACTCCAGCAATGAAAAAATGTGGATAACAGTTCTAATTGGAATCATTACTACTTAGATATTTTATAATCCACTGTTATTCTTTTATATCCATCTGCCTTCGGCATATGCCCACAGAAAAACTGAATGCAAATGTTGCAAGAAGTACTACTTTTTCTCCTTTGAAGTCCTTGATGTGGCAGAAATGTGGTACTGCATTTTGTTTATTATGTTGATAGATAAAGGTCTTTCTGTGGCCTTTACTTGGGTTTTTCTCCACAGGTCAAGGAACTAATCTGGTATTCTGCCAGTTGCTGAGTCTGTGCCTCACATCCACGTATTTTTAACTAGGATAAAATCACATGATGAGTTTAAGTGCACACAGGCTCACTGTGGTAACCAAACCATACATCGGTTATCTCTGTAGATCTCTACTGTGGTTACTATACTACAGTTGCATGTTGGATCTCTAAGAACTGCTGTCAGACCCAGGGCCTTTTTGGCCTTAGAGTCTAGATATTCAACTTCTGCAATACAGTCACTCTGATAAATGTTGGCAGAATTTCTGGGAGGAAGGCTAGGAGGTAGATTTACAGAATAAGTTTTTGTCTGTGTCGCCACAACCTTTTACAAGGAAACCGAATATCCCCTTTATTAAGAGACTTTGGGTCCAAAAACTGACTCAAGAGTAAAAATTGGTTGAGGGGTTTGGACTCTCTTCTGGAAATTCAAATCACCTCTCTTCACAAGAGCTAGTATTTTTCATAATACACAAATCAATACGAAGTCTATAGATTGACCTTCTACTTTAGTTCTAAGGACACCTTGATCAGTTGACTAACACCGAGGACCTCCACAGGTCAAAGTATGCTGATCACTGTTACTGCCTAGAGTGCCAATTTCTGTAACCATGCCCACCTTAATTTTGGTAATTAAGTGCTGCCACTCAGCTCTTGCTGTTCTGGGGTTTTATCATGCACATTGAATATAAGGAATCCCTGGTATCCCATTATCCTCATTGGATTTCGGGAATTCCATTTAATGGCAGCATTTTCCACTGTCATCCCCAGGCTACAGGTAATAGTCCCCCCTAGAATCCTTCAAGGCTGCTGGAGCTTCCATGATTAATACATTAAAGTGAAGGGAGTGTTCTTGAACAAATTTAGGTGCATAGATTAGAGTTGGTGAGTGAGACAAATTCATACTAACTACCTTTTCTTCCTCACACTTTGGATATCTGCTTTTCAGTATCACAAATGTTTTAACTTAATTATTTGTTACCTTTGGGTGAAGGTTTGATCAACCATTAAAGCAAACTGGTAGAAATACTCTTAGCCCCTTGAATAAACATATTGAATCTAGAATCTTTGCTTAGTGCATGTACTCATTTAAAACATTTGACAATCCAGCATTATAATCCTTCCACCCTGATCCAATAAGCTTGGAATCTATGTTTATAAGGGCTCCCCAGATTTTTGTAATTAAAAACAATTATTTTCGTGTGTATGGCACTTCCTCACATGCCTAAGTGTACACTTGAAGACTATCCATGGTTTCCCAGTATTTACATGTAGTTGCTGTGTTCTTTGCTGGACCAAGAGCTACAGTGAGACCGAAGACGGAGGACATAGCAAGGTGAAGGATGTTCTCTCTGTCTGGACCTTAATGGCCATAGGAAACTATATTACTCATTAGCTACTAGTCAAAACCACACAAATAGACACATTGAGGGCTATATACTGGATGTTAAGGGAGTTAGGTACTGGATAGGGCCCATTCAAAGATGCCCTGGGGTTACTGTTTCAATGCCAGTCCTGCCAGCAAGGTATGTTTAAAATAAAATATATTAGACTATATAAGTAATTGATATAATAAAGCTCCATCAAGACCTTTTAAGTTTTCCATTAAATGTCAGGCTTTGATGAATCTCCAAGTGCTGGACCTCTTTCCTGTAAGTGTCTCATATCCTAAACAGGACTTACATTCTTTTGAAACATGGTTGCTTAAGGGTCATTCTTCAAAAACTCTTTCCCACCTTTGACATTTTTATGGGCTGGTCTTTTAAAATAAAATATGAAAGGTTTTCACAATAATGATGCCTTAGTATGTAGTCACTGAAATAACAGTGTTGGTTAAACTGAGAGGGGAAAGTTGTCTTAGAAGAAATATGGATGATTTTCTGTGAAGCTGACATTATGCTTTATCTCTCATCTAAAAGACAATATCACACGGCAGGTCAAAACATGGGCTCTGGAACCTGAATCCCTAGATTCAAATCCCAGCTCTAGCACTTACTTGCTGTGTCATATGGGGAAGTAAATCTCTGCTCTTCAGTTTTCTCATCTGTAAACTAAAGGAATTATAATTGTACCTGCCTCCCACGATTGTTGTAGGCCTCCAATAAGTTAGGATATCTAAATAAACTAAGACATACAATGTTTAGAAAACTGTAGGACTACATCAATGTTAGCTCTTGATATTTTGTATTTCCTTGTCATGCTTTCTTTACTTACTACAATTCTGTACTGATTATCAAAAAATAATTACAACAATGTCAACAACTAGTATTTCTACATCATTTAATGGTTTACAAAAAGTAATACTAAAATTATTTTTTTAATCTTCATATCTGTTTTGGTAGGAGTAATTGTCATCTCCATTTTCTGAGAAACTTGACATTACTGAGATAATTGAGAGATGTCATGGTTTGCTAAAAATCACGAAAAAATAATTAGTGTAGACAGGATTTAAATGTATGTGACCTAACTCTACATTCCATCTTTTCCAAATATAAATTAACCATATGATGCATGATGCTTATGAGGGCTTACTCATGTAATTCCAACTTCTGGTACTTGTAATTCATTCCTTCATTCATTTATTCATTCAGTTAATGGCTATGATGGGGCACTATCCCAGACATTGGGGGCCGTGTGAAAAAAGAAAAGACAAAAACTTTTGTTATCAAAGAATGACAGCCTGGATAAGAGACAAAAATTAAACAAATGTTTATAAAAATATGTTTAAGAATGAAGAAATATATAATCTATATTATAGAGAGCTCAATAAAATGCTAGCTCCATAAGAGCATGAAACTGTTGGTTATTATGGTATCTTTAGTATATAGAAGAATGCTTGAAGCCATAAGGCTTAGTAACTAACGCAAATTAAATATATTGGTGAATTATGAAATATAGCAAGTGGAAGGAAGAGAGGAGGAAGGAAGGAAGGAAAGAAAGAAAGAAACAAAGAAACAAAGACAGAAAGAAAAGTACTGAGGAAGGAAAGGAAAAGTGCCGTGGGAAGGAAAAGAAAGGAAGGAAAAGTACTGAGTGATATTAGATGACACAATGGAGGACTTAAACTGGGGAATTGGGGCTTGTTTGAAGATGTGCCAGTTAAGCTGAGAAAAGAGGACAAAGCAGACAAAGGGTGAAGGGTGAATGCAGTGATCAAGGTATAGGGAAATCACCCGCAAAAGCCAAAGGTATCAATGAGTCACAATAAAAAATAAACAACAATAACAACAAACAAACAAACAAAAAAACAAAGGAGTGTGATTCTAGCTAGAACACATTGAAGGAAGGAGATAGCTGCTAAGGTGGAGTAGGGGAGAGAGGGAGGGGCCAGAAGCTAGAGGGTCTCAAAGACCATAATAATAATATGACATTTTTGTCCTAAATGCAATAGGAAATCATTGAATGGTTTGAATAGAACATAGCTTTCTATTTGTTAAAAGACCATCTGGTAGTTATATAAAAAATAAATTAGAGGTAGGCATGATTGGATATGGAGGGTGTTGTGGTAGTCCAAGTAAAAGATGATGGCTGCTTGGATTAATTGGCAGGAGAAATAGAAAGAAATTGGAGAATGCTAATAATAATAGCAAGAATTAAGATTAACTGAGCACTTACTATGTGCCAGGCACTATCTAAGAGCTTTATATAAATTGACTAACTTAATTTTTATAGCAATCATATGGGAATTAAACTGAAGAGTTTATGATAGATCAGATAATACATATATCTAGAGAAACTGTGAGGTTTCTGGTTTGACTAGGCTGGTATTAGTTGGACATATGCATCTAAAGTCCAATAGAAATTCCAGACTTGAAATGTGATTTGAAGGGATATATTTCCATTAAAAAAAATATATATATATATATATAATCTTGGAAAATAGATGAGGTTGCTCAATGTGACAGTTTGAAGCAAAAAGAAATTGAACTGATATTTGAGTAATTCTACAATGTTGGGGCCAGATGGAACAAACATGTATAGAAGCCTAAAAAGAGTTACTAAAGATACTTGAGGAAAACCAGGAAAGCATGGTACCATGGCATGGAGGAGGGCTTTGGGAAAGAGGGAATGGTCAACTGGAAGAAATGCAGGTGAATGGATGATCATACAAGATGACCAGGGGAAATGTCTACTGGATTTAGCAAAACATAGAGGCATTGGCGTCATGGGGGCAGAAGCCAGAACACAGAGTTTGGTGAGTGGTGAATGGTGAAGGAATAGGGAGGGATGGCTATTAATGGGAGTCAGTGATAAAAATGGAAGATAGAGTGGGAAATGAGGTTAATAGTGTGTATATGCATATTTTGATGTTGTATATGAGCATATTTGCATGTTGGTGGGTAAATCAGATAGAAAGGAAAATATGGAAGATACAAGAAAAACTAGAGATAACCAGCAGCAAAAAGCCATATTAAGAAATTACAATACAGATACAAACAAACAAACAAAAAATGGGATGGACTTAGAGTTGGAAGCTATAGTTCCATTGCAGTCTGCCACCAAGGATCCGCTTCTAAACTCCCTCTCTTGGCTGTACTGGAGAGGCCACATAACAAGATTAAGGAGGTTGAACAGATTGACAAAAAAGAGTCTGTGCCTTCAGTCTTGAAATCTCTTTGTGCTGGCCCTCTCTCCTTGTTTGATTTAAATAATAACTTGATTACATAAATTAAGATGTCTTGGTTTGTTAAATTTGATCATGTTGACCTGCAAATAGGAAAAATAATTCTCCTGGTCAATGGGAAGGAACAAGTCAAGCAACAAAATTTAGATTTTGTCCACTTAGAGACGGGCACTTGAGACTTGTGCTGTTGAATAGAGATCCCTTAATGGCTCCAGAAATATATAAAAGGATTAAAGCCATTCATGTGTTTATTTATTCAATTATACATTGAATACTTATTTATTCTGCAGATATTTACTGAATGTCTAGTACTTGTTAGCCACTGTTTTTGGCAAAGAGGGTGATGAAAACAAATGAAATCTCTGCCTTCATTATGCTACATTTTAGGGACAGAAAGGTACTAACTAAATATACACATAATATTAAATATACACATAGTTAATATGAGTTCTGATAAGCACTTATGTAACTCTTTGATACAAAATTTAAAAACATAAAACTGAGAATTTAGGTAGCAATACAGGTAGTTTCCAAAAATGGTGATATGTTCTATGATATGAATATGAAATGGTTGCTTTAAGTGATAGAAGACTATTGCACCTATGTGTATTATAGAACTGTTAAGTATAATGCCTGGTGACACGTAGTGAATACTTAGTAGATTTTAACTATTACTATAGGACAGACTATACAACAGACTAGCATGGTGTGAAGAATCAATAAAGGTTTGGGGGGTGGGGGAAATGAGACTGAAACTTAACTAGAAAAGAATGACAAGAGTAGGCAAGTGAAAAGGAGGAAAGACATCTTTTTTTTTAATGTTTATTTATTTTTGAGACAGAGAGAGACAGAGCACGAACAGGGGAGGGTCAGAAAGAGAGGGAGACACAGAATCTGAAGCAGGCTCCAGGCTCTGAGCTGTCAGCAGACAGCCCGATGCGGGGCTCGAACTCACGGACAGCGAGATCGTAACCTGAGCTGAAGTCGGATGCTTAACCGACTGAGCCACCCAGGCACCCCAGGGAAGACCTCTTAAGCTGAGGGAGTGGCATATGGCAAGACAAAACAAGTAAGATACTGAGACATAAGTTTAGGGATCTGTTATTATTTTTCTGACTGATGTACAGTTTGTGGCCATCTGACTAAAAGTGCATTGGGAGAGCTCCAACAGGACTCAAAGTGTCTTCTCCCTTTGGAGAAACCAGGTATCATGATAATATTTAGGATGTGGTGAGAAGAGCTGATCCTCTCCATCCCCTAATCCTCTCCATCCACCCTATTAGACTGTACCTACTAGAAATTTCTACTTGGTGCCAGGGACTAACTAGGGCTGGGGTACATGAATCAAATTTGAAGCCTACTCTCAGTGAGTTAACAACAATGACATTTTTTGAGTAATTCCTACCATCCATGTACTCTTTTAGTGATTCCCATGTATTAATCCATTTAATCCTTGAAACAACTCTATAAGCTAAATGTAATTCTTATCTATTTTATATAAGTGAAGAAACTGAAGCAAAAATTGCAAGTCTTGTTCATTATTGTATTCTTACTTCCAGGCACAGTGTCTGACATCAGGATTTTTCAATACTATTTTTTAATGAATAAATTAATAACAGACAGATGAGTATGTCAAAACCTGGCTTTACTAAGGCCAGGACTGCACGGACATAATCAGGTCACATTTCATTGGTTATATTGTGAGATGATTATGGGACAATTGTTCTCAAACTTTCTGAATGCCTGATAATTGCCAGAGGTTCTTGCTATAAATCATAATTCAGTAGGTCTGGAGAGAAGCCCACGAATCTGCATTTTTAATAGGAACCTCAAGCATTTTATTCTCAGATGATACCTTTGGAACAAATTCTGGAAAAAAGAAAATTGCTGTGCACAGTGCTTTGGTCATCATTACAGCTAGATACAACTGGATAAGGGTTGTGGCTCAGCCTATCAAAGGAAGGAGGAAGAGAATGGTGACTCAAAGACAATATAAGGAAATCATCAGCTACAGTAGAATCTGGGTATCTATCTTCTTCAACTGTACTGTGGGGCTTCTCAACCTTGGTACTGTTGATAGTGTGAACTTTGTAAGTTTTTGTGGTGGGACAGCTTTCTTTTGAATTTTAGAATGTGTGGCAGCAACTCTGGACTCTACCCACTAGATGCCAGTAGTTTCCCCCACCCACCAAATTGTGACAACTGAAGATATATCTCCAGATATTGATAAATGTCTCAGGTGGTCCAATTGTCTTAAGTTGGAAATGATGGCCACAATGGACGACAGAGAGCTTCCTCCAGTCCCTTACTGGCCCAATTTCTGGCCTTCTCCTCTGGAATTGTGCAAGGCACCTGATCTGTTTCCCCTTGAGTGCCAGGGGGCACATAGTCTGTGAGACTATGGTTTGTTTGCTTACCTACTTGGATTTTTCTAGAACTCACAATATATGTCACCATTCCCCTGCCCCATTTGATTTATTAAATCAAATGAGACAGACATCAGGGTCAAGACATGGCTGATATCCAAAATAATTATTCCTTCTCCAGGTTCCGGAGGGCTCAGACCCTTTTTACTCAGTTTACAGGGAATTATAATTATCTATGACAGCAGAATAGGATCAGTTTTCCAGAAGACATATATTATAAAAAGGGGGAAAATCAAAGGAAGAGATAGAAATAAAGTCAGATAAAATTACTCGAAAGAAAAGAGTGAGATAAATTTGAAAATATTACAACACAAAATTGTTCAAAAATCTTGATTTTGTAAAATACAGGAAATTTCCCAGTCTAGAAATTACTCCAGTCTTTTATCTTTCATAAGAGTAAACAGTCAACATGCAATTACCCAAGGGTATATCCTTCACCTTTCCTCTCCATTAATTTTCCTTAACTGTTTTCAGCATCTTTCAGATATCTATGAGAACAAGAAGAGTGAAATCTTGTTAAGAATTTTTGATGGATGAACTATCAACTACTATTGTATAACACCATGCAGTGTCATATTCCTATTAATATATGCAAAAATCTTCCCTAATGCTAACATAATGCAAAGAGTAACCAGGCAGGTATTTGGTATTCACTGGATACTTAGTGAATTAATTCCTGGTTCACTGGCTAATCAGATCAGTGTATTAGTGTGGGCATCCAATGAAACAGTTAAATAGCTATCCAAAGCACATTCTTAATTAAAGGAGAAAAAAAACCTACTCAGATTTATATTGGCATCAACTTTTAACTAAATTTATTCGCCTCTAAATCTATTATAATGAAACTTTATTGTTATATAAATTATTTGGTATAAGCTACCTTGACTAGCATGCTTTGTGAAGAGAATAATGCCGCCTAATTAATGGTTGGTAGGAGAAGGAAAACAAGGAAGTCAATACTATTTTCAGAGGAGACTAAAAAGATGGAGAATCAATCAGAGAGAAGAGAAAAGCCCAGCACTGCACCATCTGTTATTCTGGGCAAGAAAATATTTGTAACCTTGTTACCTCCATCCAGTTCCTTTAAGTGATTTCAGAAGATAAGGTAGCAGCAACAGTTACCTTATGCTCCTGTGCAAACACTGTTACTTCTGCCTTGAATTGTTTGTCCTGGAGACAAATACTCTCAAGTAACTTCCGTGGTTTTTACACGCGGTTCACCCCGAATCTGGTCAATTCCAGGGAGTGGTGGGGTGATTAATGAGACCGCCAAAGACCTCCACCCCAGTTGGCTTCAGTGGGAAGCAGGGATTGAGGAAGGCATAAAGGCAGAAGATGGCTGGGCAGAGCGAGCCTGCTTCCACCACCACCACTGTCTTCGTCTGTACAGTTGTTCAAGCTGCCAGAGGCTTCCGGTTGCCATGGTAACTGTTGGGCTCTGCTGCAAACTCAAAGCAGAGCCTCTGAAGTTAGGTACCAAACACTGGAGCTCCACAAACGCTAAGCCAACTGGGGAGGGAGCAGAGAGCAAGGACTACCCATGTAATAGGTCTCCAACTCCTATGGCTAAGAGGACCTTTTTAAAATAGAATTTTTGCTTATGTTTTTGTAAAATGAGATTGTTCTTGCCAGGGATTATTCATGAGCATCATTTTTGGTGCCCTGGGAGAGGCGACTGCCAATCCTCTCACTCATAAGGGCAGCGGAAGGGGGGGGGGGGTGGAAACGTGATTACCAGGAATGCACCAAGCCCGCTCATTCATTCATTCAATTATATATTCAGCATCTCCCGAGAGCTCATCTGTGCCGGGCATTGTGCCAGCTGCTGGGTCTGCAAAGAGAAACGAGACACCGGCCGACACTCCAAATTACCAACGATGATTAACAAAAAATAGCAGAACCTTCGTGAGCCTGGGGAAACGGATTAGGTACTGCCTTCCCTTGGAAGGCAGATTCAGAATCCAAACTCGGGAGAGAAAAAGGCAGCAGCCCCCGAAATAGAGTCAGGCAGGAGGGAAGGTCGGGGGAAGAGGGAGACTTCTTTTCCCAGGGAGGGAATCTGTCAAGGCCACTCAAACGTTTCTCCAAGGCTGCGTGAGAGAAGAGGTTTGTTTTTCTTTTGGAAAGACGGAGCCCTTTTCCCTACTGGGCTCTGATTTCTAGTAGGAGAAGCCCCGCCTCTCAGGGCCGGAGATTGGCCCAACTCGTTCTCAGATAATTTATGCCAGCATCCTCTCGGTCTTATTGGCTCCCCTGCTCCATTCCGCTGGGAGTCGCATCCTACCTGGTTGGGAGGTGTACTGCCTTCCCACACTCTCCCTTCTCGTACTCACTCACTCACCCGGCTGCTGCTGAGGTGGGAGAAAAAGTCCTGGCTGGGAGAGCTGAGCGGAAAAAGCAATCCTGATGGGTTCTTGGAAAGCTGCTCTCTTCTCCCCTTTTCTTTTGTGGAGCCAAAGTAGAGTGGTGAGGCTGATGTTCTTGTTATTGACCCTGCATTTGGGAAACTGGTGAGTACATTCAAGGACTTGAAACTATTCTGTGGTATCCACCCCCTCCCCCCTCATTTCTCTTTCTTTAAAAAAAAAAAAATCATTCTAAGTTAAGTAATTTGCATTCCCCTGGGCACAAGTGCGGTATTTTACCGTCATTTTATTTTCCGATTAGATCTACTTGTTTTCAGATAGAATGAAAGGAACCTATGTGTGAAAGCGCAGAGGGGAGTTGAGTTTGGGTTTGTTTTGTTTTGTTTTGTTTTGTGTGACTTGACCCAGTGGAAACTAGTAAAGGTTCAGTTACTGGGAGCAGGGAGGGGGAGTAGAAATGATTTTGCTACTAAATTTAGTGAATGGATGTCACTGATGAACTTTCTGGATAATTCTGCATTTTAAAGAGAAAGTTATTTTAGAAACTTGTTACACAACATGGTATGTATGATGCTTTTGTATACAGTAACGTTGATTTTTCCCTTATCTTTTTTTTTTTTTTTTTGGTACTCTGGAAAAACCAAAGTTTTACATCAAGAGAGATTATAAATATGGCTTAAAAATCTTTTGGGTTTGAGGGTGTGCTATATTTAATTTGGAGATAACCATGTATATTTTATTGAGGTATGTAAATAATTTTTATTTTAATTGGTTGTCTACAAGTAAGAAAAAAAATGTATGGATGTGAATGTGTGGGGTGTGTGTGTGTGTGTGTGTGTGTGTGTGTGTGTGACAGAGAAGAGAGACAGAGAGGCAAAGAGAGAGACAGTAGCATCCCCAAGCCTCCAATTTAACAGGAACAAGACTTGAGCTTCTTGGATTGTAATATCTTCCGATAAAACTTTGAAATAATTCTGGTAGAAAAATAAAATGGTCAGGTATAGAGGAGTAGTGGCTGAATGGAATTAAAATATATTAACAGACACTATTTAGGTCTTGGATATACTATACATAACATGTAAATGTATTTTGTATAAATGCATATTTAAAATTATATTATTATATTATGTTATCCTGTTTAGAACTCCAGAATAAAATCACTATGCAGATGGAAACATGCCTCTATAACTACTTGTATCATTACTGAAATAAATTATTATGACGATTAATTGTAGTATATAGCTAGAGTGAATATTGTTGTCATTACCAGCAGATAGAACAACTGTATTTTCTCTCCAAAAACAGGAAATGGATTAAGCTATACTAAGCAATATTAGGCTTGTCAGAAAATGTTTGACATGCAATGTTTTTTTTAAGTATTACAGTTTTAGTTTATTTACCTTTTTCCCTTAGAAACTTAAATGTTCTGCATGGGCACAAACATACTACCGACTAATTATTTGTGGTATATAAGTTGTACCATGATGGCTTATTTCTTTGAATATATTATAAAATTATAGAAGATATTTTGATAGATCATGTATCAGTGCTTCCATGAATCTTCATAATACTACAAATGAATCTGTGTTCTCATAAGTAAAAACAGATTTACCCAGTGGCTTTCTGAAATAACAACCTGTATGCTCCTTTACCTTTGCAAGTAGGAGTTTCCCTTGCAACCTAATAGGCTGATCCTTAAAGGACATACCGTCTATCTACAAAGATGTTTTATTTAAGTAATATCTTTTGTTTTTGAGGATATTTACATTGCAATCCTCATAATTCGTTCCAGAAGTCTCTTCAAGCTGCTCAGAATTAAAGAGTTGTGCAGTGTAGTTGACAGGGATGGGTTCTAGAAGTCTGGAGACATGATCACCTGTGTCAAGAGTCCCTAACCTCCTTGAACAGGTTCTCCATCTAGGAAATGAAGGGTGGTTGGAGATCATTAATGATTTCTACACATTTTCGTAGTCAATATGTTTACTATTTGAACTGAAACATAAAATACCTCAGTGGTTGCTCTACTGGGTTTTCTTTGCAGTTTTCAAGAGTGAAATTCTAATTGAAATTCCATGTACTTTGTTTTACCTTATGTATGAGTCAGAGAGGAGGCTTGTGCAGTTAAAATTATATATAGATAAATAATTATATATAGATATATATATATAGATAGATATATATAGATAGATAGACAAATAATATGTATATATAAATAATTCATTTTATCACAAGACTACAGATAATTTGGATTATTCTGGCCAATAAATAAAAGAATATTAAAAAATAAAGCTATATATTGCTGTTATAATTAGCTCTCAGGGCCTCCATAATGAGAGTTTATGTCTTCACTTTAAAGTAGCTACAGTTGTGGTGAAGTTTTCATCCTTTTAATATTTAGTTGGAGATAATTGGTTTCAGCATGTATAAACCATTTACATTCATATTTCCTTCTCCCTTTCTCCTTCTTTTGAGGGGCCTTTCTAAAACTAATCACAGTTCTGTTTTTAAGAATTTTGATATGCTGGTTTCTAAAATAAATCTTTAGAGTCATCTATTTGGGGATTTACCAAATTGGGGGTTATTATTTCTTATATCTAATCAGAGACAATAGCTTGCTTCCTCATTAGTTTCCATTAAGTGCACAGAGAAGAGACACTATATTGATTTTTATATTGCTGAACTCTGAAAGCCTATCCTCTTATTGTAACTAAAAGCTGTAGTCATGGTACCTGTGTTTCATTCTCTGTGAGGCTCTATGGCATCTTGATAAGTTGGTTAAAATCTCTTAAGCCTGATTTGACTTATTTGTAATGTTGAGAAAAGCTAATTATAATCAGATTTTTAACAAGAGTTGAAAAAGTAGTCAGAGGTTTTAGTTGTTTTAAAAAGTAATTTATGATAAGCTTTGACTAAGAAGTTACATTCCGAAAGAGCCCAGGGAAAATAACTTGTTTTTTTTTTTTTTTTCCAAACAATTTCATGAGTCAATAATCATACAGTTTAGCGTTCAGTTGCCCAAATGAAAATATTCAAATACATTTGCTTTATAAAATATATTATTTTCAAGTAACTTCAGTAATATATTTTATGGAGGTACTAGTGAATGATTTTTCTTTAAGCATTTAGATTTTTGACTTAATTTTCTAATACAATACAATGCAAACTTGAAGACAAAATTACTGAGTAATGATATTCCATGATCATAAAATATTCAAAGAAAGACTAAGAGACAAATGCTTTTGAAGCTAAAATGCAAATATCATTATTGATAAATCTCTTGTGTTTAGACTCTTTTAGTTATGCCCTTCTTCCATTTTATTCCATAATATATTATGAGACACGCTTTTGCCTAAGCAACAAAAGGACATGTTTGACTTTTTATTCAATCATTAAATAGGCTAACCTAATATTTTATAGTTATATAAAGGTGATTAAAATTTGTCTAAGAAAATATTAATGAAGGCAGGGTCCCAAAGGAGAGGAGACAAGGTAGGGTGGAAAACCAAAAAAAAAAAAAAAAAAAAAAAAAGGGCTCTTGAGATTTATTTATTTAATTATTTATATCAAAATATAATAAATGACTGCCATGAGAGAAAGAGGAAAGGTGGGCATAAATTAAATGTATGGACCTCAAGAGAATAATTCACAGGTACACATGGTACCAATTGAGAATCCTGGACTTGGCCATTAGAATGTAAATTCTAGTTTTAGCTCCACCATTTCCCACTAGGGTGATTTCAGGAAAATCTTTGAGACAGAGTCCTCATTTGTGAAAATAGAAATGACACTCTCCTTTCCAGCTTGTTTCAAGACCAAGAGAGAAAATTTGTGCAAAGTACATAGCATTTAAAATTTTAACTGAAAAGATATAACGATGGATATTCTGGGAATTACAGTGAATCTAGTATAATTTATACTGGTTAAAGTTGTCTCAAGTACGGTAAAGTCCTTCAGCCCTTATGCATTATTAGGTATCTTTGGGATTCCAGTGAGATCATTCATAATTTCATTCAACAAATACTTCTTGAATGCCTGTTACATGCCATACAAAGTGCAACGTGCTGCGTTTGCAGTGGCAAATAGACTAGATATGCGTACAACCTATATGCAGCTTTTACTCATGGTAACGCCTGGATTTATGGTATTAATCAAAGCAAAACATCTTATAGTCACAATAAGGAAGTATATATTCAGAACGCCAATGATAAACAGAAGAGTCTGCTGTTGGGACAGATCTCAATCAAGGAAAAAGAATTAAAGAGCCAACAGATTTCTCACCAGCAATACCCGAAGGGGGAAATGTCTCCAGAATTCTACAGCCACATGTTCAGCATAGAACATTATACTTAGCCAAATTACCAATCAAGTATGAAGGGAGAATAATATTTGCTTCTATTATTCTCCCCGTTTTACAGATGGGAAAACTGGGGCACAGCAATTTTTAAACTCGCTAAACATCTTGCTGATAAGTGCTGAATCCAACACTCAAATCCATGTATTCTATGCCCAGAGCCTGCATTCTTAACCACCACACTTCTCAGTTTACAAATGCAATTTAAATCAAAGCAATTAGCATGACTGTAGATGGAGGGGGGAAAAAAGGAAGAGAGGGATGAAAAGAATGATGGAAAGAAAGGACAGACCATGCAGTTGATGGAAGCATAGTAAGTATAAAAATTTGCGTCGCTATCACATAATCTGGAATACTATGTATAGTGCCAGATTAATTATTTTAAGAAAACCTTTAACAAAGTGGAACACTTGATCTAGAAAAAAACACCATAGGATAAAGAGTTAATAACAAGAATTTGGAATCCAGAAAAGGTTTTTTGAGGACTCGGAATGGCAACTTGTTTTTCAGGATGCTAAATAAAATCATGGTTGAATTTATTACACATAGGTATAATAGACATACCATCACTGACTAGTGGAAGCTACGTGAAGTCACATTTTCTTTCAACACAAAAGGCCTCTAACAAAATTATGGATGCCTTATCACCAGACTTCTTCAAGCAGAAGCTTGTTAGAGTTCTTGTGCTCTGTGGGAGGCAGATGAAATTTATGTCTCTTTCTATTTTTAAATATCTCAGAATCTAATTCTATCTACACTAAAATAGTGTAACCAATTGAAGCCTCATGTTTCAGGAAATAGTCTTAGCTATTAATTCACTCAGTAAACATCTATGGAGCATTAGCACTCATTCAACAAATATTTACTCAGGGCCCACGGTGTGTTAAGCAGAGTTCTGACAGCTGGAGATGCACTGGTAAGTAAGACAGAATCCTTGCCCTAATAACATTTGTGTCCTGTGTATGGGGCATATATGGAACAGAATATATGCTCAATGTACAGAACAAAGAAGGCAGAGTCCCTGTCCTCAGTGAACCTGCATTCTGGTAGTGTATGTTGATGATAAAATGCTGTAATTGGTATTCCGAATTCTAGATGAACTAACTATAGTGCGGGCATCATAGAGGCTGGCATCAACTACAACTCTGGGAAAGGACTCAATGTCATGGGCATAAGTTTGGGTCAGTATTAGTAAAGAAGAAAGACAGAGTGGGAGAGACAGAGAGAGAGAGAGAACATTTCCTTAGTAACAGTTCTTTTTGAAAAACCTTCAAATTGTCAGAACCGGAATGACTAGAAAGATATTTTTCTTGTTTCAGTTCTACCCATTTGTATTCTCTGCTTTTTTAAGTGAATGGTCTGAGAGGATCCTTATGTCAATGAATATATTTTAACCTCTCATTTTGTGATTCTAAGAGTTAGGGAAAAAAGGTATATTTTTCTGCATTCAGAGGAACTCATTGCCATATCTTTATTCCACTCGATTTTAAGATCTTTTAATATGTTTTATAATTTAATAAGCTTCCATATTATGCCTCCACTTTGTAAAATTTTTAGCAGAATTATAGATTTTATCTGATGCATAAGAACATCAAAGGCGTAGAGAATGTGAGTGTCATGAAGAATTTTACTGTTTCTATTGTGTGTTCTCTCAGGGTCTATGTATATAAATTCGAACAATAGAGAATTTGGTGTTAATTTTAATATACTTTTAGCCCAATGGTCACTTTTTTAATAGATGATAATGAAAATTATTGTTTATTTTCCTTCCTGTAAGATTATGTTTTCTTTTTATTCTGGCAGGGCAAACTTCATCTAATAATTCTTTTTTCGATAATTTCCTATAAACTCCCATACTGATTCTTCTATTTAGTTATGAGGATTTTAACCTCATACATGTGAACTATGGGATTCTGATTAAAACTTCATTAAATTTACAAGCTAATTTGGGGGTTATATATTAACGGTAGTGTCTTGTAGCCAAAATATATACGTTGCCTTTATGTTTTGTTTCTGTTCCGATAGTCTTCTGTTTTTTTTCACATAAGACTTGTACCTTCCCTGTTACATTTCCTCTTACTAATTTTATGTCAATTTTATAAGTCTGACAGTAGTACTAGTATCAGAAAGTTACTTTGTTCTTTGAAATTAATTTTATATTAGGTTAGCTACATTAATAAGTTCTCCTATTAAGGCCAATGATTTTTGTTTTTATTTGTTTGTTTTCTTGATTCACTTTAATTTTACTTGCAAACAGCAAGATGGGCTCGAATATTCTTTCCATTCATTCAGTGAATTTTTTTTATGGGACACCTACTGGGTGTCAGGCACTGGTCTGGGTGCCAATGATATAACATTGAAAACCTTAACTGCTGCCTTCAAGGAGTTTGGAGATGTCCATAAATAAATAAGGTAGTTAAGAGGCCTCTGGGTGGCCCAGTCGATTGAGTGTCTGATTTGGGCTCATGTCACGGTGTTGCGGTTCATGAGTTTGAGCCCCGCGTCAGTCTCTGTGCTGACAGCTCAGAGCCTGGAGCCTGCTTCGGATTCTGTGTCTCCCTGTCTCTCTGCCCCTTCCCTGTTCGCACTCTGTCTCTCTCTCTCTCTCCAAAATAAACATAAATAAATAAATAAAGTAGTTAATTAAGATGCAGTGTGGTCAATTTTATGGGAGAATTAGATACTGGACACTTTGGAAACAGTGGAACACACTGAATGTTCCAGGTTAGGGTCCTTTCTCCTTCCTCAAATTTCCTAAGTATTCCTCTTTGTGTGTGTTAAGTGATGAGTCTTACATTCTCTCGTGCTAAAAGAAAAATCATAGAATTGAGTGGGCTATCATTTCACCTCTCTAAACCTCCGAAAGTTCAGATCTGTAACCCTGTTATCTACCAGGCTTTTACTTCTTCTGCTTCCCTACTAACTTGTACAAACAATAAAAATGATTCAGAGCTGCAATTGTAGAAGGGAGCTTTGTCTAAAAAAAAAAAAATTAGCGGCTAGAATATAGAGGAAAAAAGAAAGCAAGAAAATTCGCTTTTTTATTTTACTTTCATTTTCTTGGAATTTCAGATCTAAAATCAATATCTAGTCTCTAAAAACTAGCTCCTGTAGGCTTTGGCATTAGGATATCTCCTACTCAGAAACATGAGAACAGGTATGTTTCTTTCCTGGAACTTATCACTTATCTTATGCTTATAAAAACATATTTGAAATTTATAAACAAAGGCTAATCTGTCATGAACAACAGATCACAGATGAGGCCTGGCTTTGAAGTATCATCTTGACCCTCTAAACAGATTAATGGAAGAGTTTTCCCCAGGTGTCAGAACCAGGGCATTTGAAGTCACCTTTATATGCACTATATACAGGGTGACTATATAATTTATCATCCAAATTAGGTCATTTTGTGAGTAAAAGAGGGTGCAATTATTATTCTAGGACAACAGATAGAAACCACGGCCATCCTGGGCAAACTCTGATGAATGTTTAGCCTATGTATGAAAGACAGTTTATATTACTTGATTGACTTGCTATAGACCTATATTATTTTTCTCTGGCTATAAAGACGGTATAGCATATATAGCGTTACAATTCTGTTTGTAATTCTCCTTATAATTATAGGGTATAGCATACTGTGGTTTACTTAGTCTGTTTTAATTATTGTTAGTTCAAGGCTTTTGCTTGTTTTATTAAGAATAGTAATAACTCATTAGAGTAGTTTTTCACAAACAGTAAGTATACAAACTGATTGATTTGTATAATGTATTAAAATAGCCTAGTAAAACAAAAACAAAAACAAGAAAACCCAACACGGATGTATGTGACTCAAAATTTTTCCTTAGTAAATAGTTAGCAGTGTCAGTTAAAAAATATGTGGGAGGCAGAAGCTTTGGAGAAGCAGATACCAAGCTGAGATTAGACACGTAAGAGAGTTTTTAATTTTTTTCTTACATTTATTTATTTTTGCGAGACAGAGAGAGATAGAGCATGAGCAGGGGAGGGGCAGAGAGAGAGAGGGAGATACAGAATCAGAAGCAGGGCTCCAGGCTCTGAGCTGTCATCACAGAGCGGACGCCAGGCTCAAACTCATGAACCACGAGACCATGACCTGCGCTGAAATCAGATGCTCATCCGACTGAGCCACCCGGGGGCCCCAAGAGATTTTTGAGAGCAATGCCTATGTAAGGTAAGCAGGAGGAAGTGGACATAAGGAAAGAGAGGCTTCATATAATAATGGAAGTCTGACACCTGTGAACACAGGGGAGAAAGAAAGTTTGTGTCAAAAGAGTCTCAGGCTTCTAATCAAGTTTTGCGCAGGCTAGTGAGAGTTGTCTAACATAAGCTGCCCTTTAGAGGAGTCCCTGGTCTTGTAGGAATGGAGCTGTACGACTAGGATTTCTACTACGTTCAGTTATTGCTACGAGCAGCCCAAGGGAACCTTGGGTCTCCTGTAGATGCAGGTCTGGTCCAGAGGGCCGGCAGCTGGGCCATCAGTCAACCATGTTCCCATGGAGGGAAAACTGAGGAGCGAATTTTCAGGGCTGCCCCTGCTGTTTTCTTGGCAGAATATAAAGCCTCGCTTCTCTCTATAAAAGGCTCTGTTGAATTACTTAAGTTTATGATTAGAAATTTATTTCCGAACACTATCTGATGTATAGGAAAAGGCAGTTCATTTTTTAGGTAGGCATTAATGACAAATTAACTCCTTTTCATGTATTTGTATTATAAAATTCCTCAGAAAGGTCATAGCATACTATTAATATACAAACAAAATTTAATTTTCTATAGCTCCACTAGTGTAGAATACTTAGAATACTCATTATGCAGCTTTCCCACCAAATCTTCAGCCATTTTATACATAGGCTTTGATAAAAGCAAATTGTTATATGGTATATATAACATTAAATCATGAAAATAATGTTCTATTTTTTACAGACTGTTCAATCTGTATGGTACATCAGTCAAATGGGTACAATCAATCAAATCAATCAAGTGGGTACATTCATTACATCATAGGGCTCTATAATTATTTACTTAAATGTCCTCTTAGTATTTAAAATTTGTGCTATTTAAAAAAATTTTTTTAACGCTTTTATTTATTTTTGAGACAGAGAGAGACAGAGCATGAATGGGGAGGGGCAGGGAGAGAGGGAGACACAGAATCAGAAGCAGGCTCCAGGCTCTGAGCCATCAGCCCAGAGCCTGACGCGGGGCTCGAACTCACGGACCATGAGATCGTGACCTGTGCCGAAGTCGGACGCTTAACCGACTGAGCCACCCAGGCGCCCCTAAAATTTGTGCTATTATAAATAATACTGTAAAAATTTATCTTTATATGTTATGGATTTCTGTGTCATTTGTTTAAATAGGTTTCTCCTTTATTAAAAAATAAGATAATCTAGATCAGTAAAGCAACTTTGTCTTATTTTCAGGACTTAGCACATTTGTAGTACATGATATTTACTCTATAAATGAGTTAAAGCATTGGATTTGAAGTTGAGCACACATGTTAGAAAGTCTTTTTCATCAGAGCATATGTTTGTGATTCCTTGAAATTATTATTCTAACCCTTTGGAATTCAAGGATGGAGATTAAGCATCCTATTCATGCACGATCCAAATATACTAATTACTTACCGTAAGAGTTGCTGTGTTCTTATGAATTAGAAAACTCACAGTCCAACCATCCTGAAATTTTTAATGAAGATAAAATGTGATGATATTATGGAAACTTCCAAAAAAAAAAAAAAAAGAAAAAAGTGAGAGAGACAAAACTAGTCTTCAAATTAATCAATATTCCTGGTTCTATTTTTTAAAAGGGTGTATCCTGGAAATTCTAGAAATTTATTGTTTCTTATCTGTAAAATAGAAACATTAATATTTATTTCGTGGGATTACTCTGGATTAAATGACATAAAATGTGGAAAGAACCTAGCACACAATTACTAAAACATGGTAAGAACTTAATGATGCACTATAGGTATTCAGTAGTTGATAGTAACAATAAAAATGTCAATCATTAAGATAACAATTATTAAAATTTTATACTCAGTGGTCTAAATGTATTTCCACTAACTATAAAATTATACTTAAATTATTTAAAAGAAGTGCTTGAGCATGAGTCAAGAAATTCTCAGTGTTACCTAAGAAAATCATACATCTTTCCCCTATGTGAATAGTCACTCAACATATGTAAACATTACAAATATCCCCCAGCCTGTGAAAGATATCGAGACATCAGATCAACTATGTGAATTATTTTTAAAATTATGACAAGTACTTTTTAATCACCAAAATAATACCAATAAGGTCTTCACATACTTAATGAATATTCCAAAGGTAATTTAGAAAGCTTGGAGGGAAGATACAGAAAAATTAACCATCATGAAATTTCCTTTCTATTATTGCCAAAAATGAGGACAGTTAGCTTTGTGATAGCACTGAGAGTCTCATATTACCTTCAAGCCAGCTGGGAAAAGAGGACTATAAATCACTATGAACTTGTACTTTGGGATTATCAGGACATTGCTACTGTTAAAAAATAGAAAAGGCTTTTATTTTTTTTTTCATGGAAACTTCCATTTGACTACAATCATATTTCAAAGAAAGATCGACTGCTTCTATGTTCAGTGGCCTGCTTCAAACCACCAGATGTTTCACTCCATAAACTGGGAGTTTAAGCTAAATGGATGCTCTAGAATTTGGGTTGTTGCCAATATCTTAGCAATTCTAATTGGATAAGATAATGTTCCTGGAGGACACACCAGCAGGGACTCTTAATACTTCACTATTTTTAGTGATTTCATTTATGAATGAATGTAGGTGTGTGTATATTTCATTGAGAGAAAATAAATTATTTTAAAGATGATCATATAGCTAGATTTCAGTAGTGTATACTTTTTGAAGTTAAATACAGCAATACAAATAATATAAATGAGTGCTTCCTTGAAAACCTGTTAACTGAATGTACCATTGGAGTTTACGTAGGAATTTAAGTTGTATACAGTGGTAATAAAGTACCCCCAAATCTCAGTGGCTTACAACACTCAATGTTTCTCACTGAGGATGCATGTCCCTTGTAGATCAGCTGTGGCTCTGTCCGTGTTGCCTTCGCTCTGGGAGTGAAGTAATGGAGTAGCTTCTACATGTTTCTGGTTATTTGCAGAAAGACAAGAGAGATATGATGAACTGTGCTCTGACATCAAATCTGCTCGGTAGTGATGCAGGCCACATATATTCCATTAGCTAAAGCAAACCACAGGGCCACCCCTGAATTCAGTAGAACAGGGAAGTACAATCCTCCAGCAAGGAAGGAGCATTTCAAGTCACATGACCAAAGTAGAAGTCAGTGGAGTGGAAGTATAATTTTCTGACAGGAAGGAGAGAAGAAATACTGAGAATAATAGTCCTCTCCATTATCTGTTGATAATAACCATCAATGGAGAAGAAATGACTAGTCGATACTTTAAAGATGAAGTTTTCATTTATAATGTTAATTTGTACTCATTAAGAATAAAAAGGGTGGATGTTAATTAAGCTTATTTACCTTTAAATATACATATAATTATGTTGTACACCTTAAATTTGTACTATAATATACATTGGCTGTATCTCCATAAAACTGGAAAAAGTTTTTAAAAGATAAAGAGGGGGAAGGCTGCATTAGCGAAGATGTTTTAGGTCCAAAGCAAAAGAAATCTAAATGGATAGTGTGGAAAAATAAACCAAAGATACTGAGATAAATTTGCATGTTTACTGCTAGAGGGAAGCCTATCTCTGAAATATTTGGAAATAACTGATATATTTTGGATTCACCTAATTTCACCAATGTAAGTGTTTATCCTTTTGACCCTTTTTCACTGGAAGGCTGAGATTTGCTGGAGTAGGTGTTAAGTCTAGGATGATCATACTCATTTGAGGATGGCATTCTTTATGAATAATGAAGAGTAGTTTGTTACTTCTGATGAATTGTAGATGAATATCTATATTGCTGCATTTTCTGCCACAACGCGGGATTAAGCTGCATCCTTATGCTTGTTAAACACAGGGGTGTAGTAGGAAGCATTAACTGAAGAGTTAGGACTTGTTTTTCAGTTTTCCTAATAAAAGTGAGTTTGTGCATTGCCTAGTTCCCTACTGTCTTCAGTTTTCTCATTTACAAAATGAAAGCAATGGTGTTATTTGGTTTCTAAAGTTTCACTTCTGTTCACAAAACTTGACAGTCGTGTCCCCCTTCATATATGTCAGGTGAGTCACCCATTCAAGATTTGATGACAAGACAATCTCTGAAAAAGTTCTTAGAATATGATATCTAGGTTCTTCGGAATTGAAAGAAGAGGCATAGATGTATTGAATACTTTTTCCTTTATTCTTCTTTTCTACACATGCATTTTTAAATATCTCACTACAGCAATTATTACAACTTTTCCTGTATTTATTTACCTTTTAATTTTTTGGGGGTATGTGTTGTGGTTGAGTCACCATAAACAGTTGTGCAGATTCTATACTGCGCAAATCTAAGACCATCATTCACATTTCCAGTGCATAATCTCTATGACCTTAAATGACAACTGTGGATGTGGTCAAGATTTAACTTATTATTTAAAAATTATGTGCTACACTTCTTGTACTGAATTCTTATTTTTTGAGTATTATTATATCAGCATGATTCATATGAAGAAAGTATCAGTCTTACTGAATGTAAAATATTTTTAATGCATTTTTCTCCTCTTACTACTTCCTAACAAAGAAATAAGAATTATGATTATCTTAAACTGTGTTTTTAAGTACACAATTTGTTGAAATTTCTATCATTTTTGAATTATTTAGTGTTGATAAAGTGGATGACGAAGATGATGAGGATTTAACAGTGAACAAAACTTGGGTCTTGGCACCAAAGATTCATGAAGGAGATATAACACAAATTCTCAACTCATTGCTTCAAGGCTATGACAATAAACTTCGCCCAGATATAGGAGGTAAGTTTGAATTATCTGTTTGGGGTTTTGGTGACTATGAAAATCTTATTTAATCATACAACTCATATTCCTTGAGTGTCTGATGTATGTCAGAGACTGTTAAGTTTGATAATTTATTAGTTAAATTGGCAGTGTTAAGAATTCACAATCTGATGTGGGAAGAAAGACATAAATATTTTTGATATAATTATTTTACAACTGCTACAATAAAGAGTACAACAGCAAAGTTTGGATAAAACTGCCTGAAAAGCTGAGAGATATTTCCTAAAAGAGATTATTTGAAAGGTAGGTAGGGATCTAGTTTTGTGCCCGTGCAGCACTGTTTTAATTAATGAATTCTAAGCCAGTAATAGTGCAGGTAATCTTACTTTGTTCTTCTCAGTCATTTGTATTTAAGTGTAAGTTTTATAATAATTAACTTCTAAGTGCCCCCCATGACTTTTTTAAAACAAACAAAAAATATAGATCAGCCAACATTTTCATTGGGATTGCATTAAATCTATGCTCAATATAGAGAAATTGAAATCTTTACCATATTGAATTTTTACCATACCAAGTTCATAAGCATCATCCCTCTCTCTCTCTCTATATATATATACATATATATGTATATATATATACATATGCATATGTGTATATATGTGTATATGTATATACATATGCATATATGTATATATGTATATATATGTATATATGTATATATATGTATATATAGTTTCCTGTGAAGAAATGTTGAATTATTTTACTAGATTTAATTGTATATATTTGGATTTTGTGTTGTAAGTGTAAATACATTTTTAAAAATTTATTTTCTAATTTTACATTAGCAATATATATAAAAATGGCTAAATTGCATATTTTTTGTCTTCAGAAGCCTTGTGAAATTTCTGTATCAATTTTAATCATTTATTGTTATATTCTTCTAGATTTTCTGTAAAGATAGTTGACCATTACAAATAATTACTGCATTGCAAATAGTGTCTACTTTGCAAACAAAGAATATTTTACTTTATTTCCAAAATTATGCTTTTTTTCATGCCATGTTGAATTGGGTAGGACTAGAGTACATTTTGAATAGTCTTGGATTGTTCCTGGTATCAGGGAGAGCAATTCATACTTCACTATTAGGTATGATTGCTGTAGGATTCTTTTTTAAGATGCTTGTTAGTTTCTCTTATTTGCTAGAATTCTTTTTTTCCTCAATGTTTTGAATAATTTCTGTGCAACCACTGAAACAATCATATTGATTGTGTTTTGCCCTTTATTCTACTTACTGTTTGTTCTATAAGTAGCTTTGTCTGATTTTTAAAACTTTGCAGTTCTGTAACAAATACCAGTTGGTTGTGATATGGTAACTACAAAATATCACTAGATTCAATTTGATAATATTTTGTGTTGGTATTTTGTATCTATGTTCATGAAAGACATTAGCCATTTATTTTACTTTCTTTAATGTCTCTTTTAGTTGCAGAACTGAGATCATGATAGCATCTACAAATGAGTTATGGTTTACCTCCCTTTTCATCTCTGAGTTTATCTAAAATGGATGATATTTTTTCCTTAAATATTCAGGAAAATTATTTGGGAAGTCATGCTGGTATAGAGTTTGATTTGGGAAAAAAATTTTAACAGTTCAATTACTGTATTTTATTTTTTTAATGTTTATCATTTTATTTTGAGAGAGAGAGAGAGAGTGCAAGCACAAGTGGGGGAGGGGCAGAGAGAGAGGGAGAAAGAGAGAGAGAATCCAAAGCAATCTCCACGCTATCAGCACATAGCCCAGCTCAGAGCTTGATCCCACAGATCATGAACTGAGCCCATATCAAGAGTCAGACGCTAAACCAGCTCAACAGAGTGTGAGCCATCCAGGTGTGCCGGTTCAATGAATTTAATAATCAGGTTTAATAGCCTGAACCTCTTAAGGAATATAAATTTTCAAATTTACTAGTGTTGTTTCATAATAACATTTGCGGTATTTTTTGTATTTAAGATCTGAGGTTTTTTTCCCTTTTTTGTCATTTCTTTTTTTAAAACTTTTAAAAGTGTTTATTTATTTTGAGAGAGAGAGAGAGAGAGAGAGAGAACGAGAACGCACAAGTGAGAGCCAGTGTGTGAACAGGGGAGGGGCAGAGAAAGAGGGAGAGATAGAATCTCAAGCAGGCTCCATGCTGTCGGTGAAAAACCAATGCAGGGCTGTATCTCATGAACCACGACATCATGACCTGAGCCGAAATCAAGAGTCAGACACTTAATTGACTGAGTCACCCAAGTGCCCCAAATATCCATGTATTTTTATTTTATATTTTGAAATACCAAAATTCACTCTTATTATCAAAGTGTTTAAAAGCAATTAGTTTTTACCATGAAATTATCCCATTTGTTATTCTTTACTTTCTTCAGTACTGTGTCCCCATTTAGAAAAAATATTCCTTACAGTGTTTCTTTTGGTGTAAATTTCAGGGCAAAAAATTATTTCTGTTTTTACATGAAAAATATTTTTATGTTGCCTTCATTTGAATGATGTTTTCAGTTAACATTTAAACCCAGGATAGTTGCTGTTTCCTTTACAAATTTTATTAACCTCACTCCATTTTATTCTATATTCTATTATTTCTGTTGAAAATCACTTTTCAACAACAATGTTGCTGTTCTAGAAATAAACTATCTTTTATCTCTGCAGGGTTTTTTTTTGTCTTTGGGTTTCTGCAGTTTTATGTAAGGTCCCCAGACTTTTTGTTTTGTTTTTGGTATTTGGGAGAGTTCATAGGGCTTCTTGAATCTATTTGTTGGAATCTTTGATTGCTTTTGGAAAATTCTTCGTGAATATTTCTTCAAATATTTTTTCTATGTCAATTTCTTTGTGACTCCATTGCACATATGTTTGATGTTTTCCCTAAGTCTTTTTTTTTAAAAATTAATGTTTATTTTATTTTTGAGAGAGAGTAGGGGAGAGAGTGTGAATGGTGGAGGAGCAGAGAGAGAGGGAGAGAGAGAATCCCAAGAAGGCTCTGTGCTGTCAGTGCAGAGCTCACTGTGGTGCTTGACTCCATGAACCATGAGATCATGACCTGAACCAAAAATCAAGAGTCAGATGCTTAAGTGACTGAGCCACCTAGGTGCCCCTCATTCTCTTTTATTATTGGCCTCTTTTCTGGATCAGTAATTCTTACTTGCAGTATTTGCAAATGATTTTTAAAGTATTTCAAGTATTTATCAAATTTGCCATCTTTTTATCTATTTTCTTATACATATTAGCTGTAATTATTTTAGTCTTTGATAATCACAGTATCTTGATCACTTGTGTAACTTTTTAAAAAATTTCTTTTTCATTTTATGTCTTGGTTTAAGTTGATTTGCTTGTTTCATTTATTGTATGTTAATTTTTTATTGAATGCCAGTAGAGTATATTAAAAATAATGGAGGGGCGCCTGGGTGGCTCAGTCGGTTGAGCGTCCGACTTCAGCTCAGGTCACGATCTCACGGTCTGTGAGTTCGAGCCCCACGTCAGGCTCTGGGCTGATGGCTCAGAGCCTGGAGCCTGCTTCCGATTCTGTGTCTCCCTCTCTCTCTGCCCCTCCCCCGTTCATGCTCTGTCTCTCTCTGTCTCAAAAATAAATAAACGTTAAAAAAATTTTAAAAAATAATGGAGACTTAGATGATGTTATTTCCTTCCAGAGAGGATTCTAATTTTGTTTTAGTAGTCAAGTTAAGGAAATCGCCTTTATTTGGCCGAAACTGGTGTATTTCTTTTTGTAAAACTTTGCTTTTCCTCAGGGCATAACCATTTGAAGTGTTTCCACTGACAGCCTGAGGTTTGTACTAGGAACCCCTCTCCTTGATGGCCCCACATATGCCAGAAATAGCTGAAATCTCTACATATTAATTTAGATTCTGATTTATATTTGGTTTCTTAGCATCACACTGTGCATATGCACAATTTAGGAATTAGTAAATACCTTGAGGAGAAATTGCAGGTAGAATGTTTGATTAAATTCTTCTCTGTTGGTTCCCTTTTTTCTTTTTTTAATATGAAATTTATTGTCAAATTGGTTTCCATACAATACCCAGTGCTCATCCCAACAGATGCCCTCCTCAATGCCCATCACCCACTTTCCCCTCCCTCCCACCCACATCAACCCTCAGTTTATTCTCAGTTTTTAGGAGTCTCTTATGGTTTGCCTCCCTCCCTCTCTAACTTGTTTTCCCCTTCCCCTCCCCCATGGTCTTCTGTTAAGTTTCTCAGGATCCACATAAGAGTGAAAACATATGGTATCTGTCTTTCTCTGTATGACTTATTTCACTTAGCATAACACTCTCCAGTTCCATCCATGTTGCTACAAAAGGCCATATGTCATTCTTTCTCATCGCCAAGTAGTATTCCATTGTGTATATAAACCACATTTTCTTTATCCATTCATCAGTTGATGGGCATTTAGGCTCTTTCCATAATTTGGCTATTGTTGAAAGCGCTGCTATAAACATTGGGGTACTAGTGCCCCTATGCATCAGCACTCCTGTATCCCTTGGGTTAATTCTTGGCAGTGCTATTGCTGGGTCATAGGGTAGATCTATTTTTAATTTTTTGAGGAACCTCCACACTGTTTTCCAGAGCGGTGCACCAGTTGGCATTCCCACCAACAGTGCAAGAGTGTTCCCATTTCTCCACATCCTCTCCAGCATCTATAGTAGCTGATTTGTTCATTGTAGCCACTCTGACTGGCAGAGAAGTCATAGCTGTTTGGACAGACGTTTAACTTCAATTTTTGTTTCTCCAGCCCAATGCGGCAGATGCAAATTCTAAGCCATTTCTGTGCAGTAAAACAGCAAATGCACCAATGGGGAAAAGTGGCCAGCATAATGTAGAGCTTACATCACTGCATTTCCAATCCTTCAAGGAAATTGTTGCATCAAATCCTGATTTTGTTAGCTGCTGTGTGATTCTTTCAATAATTTAAAAATTTTTAAATAAATTTTATAGTTATGTTCATTGGGAAGATTAATTTGATACCAAATATTTGCCACAAGAAGCAGAAAAATGTAGTTCCATTTTGCTTATCATACTTCACTATTATTAGTTGATAGTCTGTTTTCTTCCAATAAATAAATTCCCTGAAAGTAGAAATCACCATATCCCTAGTTGTTAAAGCAATGCCTGAAGCATAAGGTTCACTTAATATTTGCTGAATGTATATTTTCTGAATAGAAGCCAGTACATATAGTCTTTTTTATTCCATATGTAGGTATTTTGATAGCTCTATTTCATCAATTTACATTTAAAGTATATTAAAGATATGGGATATCAAGATATGGGATTTCAAATTCTATGTACATCTGTGACATCATCACTTTGCTTAATAGTGTAGATTAAACATGACCCAAGAACCTTGATAATCGTACCATGCATAGTAGCACTTCATCTGTGTACCTCAGAGTATACATAATGAATAGCTGACTTGTTTAGGTGACCTTTGCAGGCATTCCTCTCTGTCCAGAATTTCATTGCTATCTTTACTCTTCATTGATGCTATGAAAATTTATACAGTCAACTTATTGAGGACTTCTAAGCTTAATGGCAAATTAACATTAAAAGGTTGTCTAATTCTAGTGAATTTTCAACTACTCTATGTTGAATCTTCTTTTTTTTTTATTTCTTAAAAACTATTAGGGTAGGGTCTATGGCTTTCCAAGGAGTTTTAGTGATTCAAATAGTTTGAGCTAATCTAAAAATTAATATCTGAACAGAATCAATGCCATCACTCTCCTAGGTCATGGGGTAGGCAAGCGCTACTAGAGAGGGACTTGGTGGGGTGAGGTGGTGAGGAGGTGTAATCTGCTCTTTTATTCCATCTGCTTAAGTCTTTGAGGTTCTTAGTGATGGGAACATGCAGGAACTACCAAGGGGGATGGTCTTCCTGTTCATTTCATTGGATGCAGTTGAAACCTTTGTCTTGTTAGTTTCTGCTTCATTTCAGGCAAATCCTAATTAGCCCTTGATATCCTTTGAGAGGCATTTGTATAAATAACAACGTTTATGAGTAGGAGGGTAGGATTGTTTTCTGTTGTTTGTTCATAGGCGTTTTATACTGTTTACTTCTTTGACCTGGGAAATCTAGATGGTTCTACCTTTCACCAGCATTAGCCCTTCCATCAGTAGATATGAGATGTGTGCTGCTGGTGCACAACTTTCTTGGGTCAAAAACCTAGTGAGATCCTTCTAGCCCAGTCAACTTCTTTTGATGTAAATTATGCCCACAAGAAATTAAAATATCCTAGACACACAAAAGAATGGGTGTGAAGATACTCCACTGCTTTTCTCTCTAGAACCCATGGCTCCTCTGTTTCTTTTACCTTGATCAGGTGTAGGAGCAGGAGCAGGTTGCTAAGTCTGCTGCCTACAGAGATGTTTAACTACAGAACAAGAGGCCCATCTTATATTTTCCTAAGAAGACAATTTCAGTAAATAAATATATATATATATATATGCTTAATTAAATATATATAAATTAGGTTATATTAAAAAAAATTTAATGTTTATTTATTTTTGAGAGAGAGACAGAGCATGGGGGAAGGGCAGAGAGAGACAGAGACACAGAATCTGAAGCAGGCTCCAGGCTCTGAACTGTCAGCACAGAACTCGACATGGGGCTCGAACCTGCCAATTGCGAGATCATGACCTGAGCTGAAGTCAGATGCTTAACCAACTGAGCCACCTTAATTTATAGGTGCCCCCATAAATTAAGTTATATTAAAATAGATAGTTAAATATATATTAAAATTATCATATATATGCATTGGATACTTAAATTGGTTATTGGCTATTGAGTATTGAAATGTTGTTTGTTTGGCTAAGAGAATACAGTTTTACTTTAATTTGATTAATTTCTATTTAAGTAAGCATATGTACCATGCATAGTAGCATTTTACCTGTATCCATAATAAATGACTTGACTGTTGAAGTGCTCTTTGTAGGCATTTTTTTCTATCCAAAATTTGTGTTAGTATCTTTTCTGGATTTTTGTGTTAGTATTGTGGCTACTGTATTAGACTCACTTAAGTACTTATTTACCCATGTGTACCTTTTCATCCACACATAGCCAAATACCTATGTGCCCATATGTAACCTGCAGAGGGAAATGGTGAGTGTTAGTTGACATTTCCCTGTTAGCAAGTCCTGGAAAGAAGTATCTGGACCCAAACCCAAAAAAGTATCTGGGTTGAGAACCCCTGCTGTCTTTTCTATGGCAAGAAAAACATTAATTATGGTTCTTTCAGAGTCATTGTGTTATAATGGTATCATATGAATCAATGGGTTTGTTTCTTTTTTTAATGGAAAAGACTGTTAAACTTATGTTCTAGGATTAGAGTTTTTAATTGACCAGAATTAATTTTTAATTAACCTTAATTAATTAATCGGAATTAATATAAAAAAGTGACCCAGAAGCTACATGATCTGCTAAAGATATCTGTATCTGAACATGTCATCCAAGAAAGCATGGTTAAAAATGATTATGAAGAGAATATTTTTTAAATCCATTTTATTTTATGTCTGGAAAATAGGTATCTGGTTTTAGCTATCTGGAAGCTGAACATGGAAATTTCATTGACCTCACTGCTTTCTTTTTTTTTTTTTAATTCTTTTTCCTTCTTCATACTATTCTCTGCACTTTCTTTAAGGTGCCCAAAATGTCCATTCTTTCCATATATTCACTCCCACCAAGAGTTTATATTCTGGTGAGATACTTAAAGCAAAGTACTTAGAATCACAATGCGGAGAGGGGCTTTGCAAAAATAATCCAGTGTCGTCTACCTGCCTTCCATCTATGAAAAATGTAATTTGCTATGGAAGTACATGTTTTTTTCAGCATTGTTATGTTGTCACAAAAAAGGAGATCTCTCATTTCCATGTGTGTTGAAGAATTAAACATAGTCTATGGCCACTTTCTAATGATCACTTAATGAGCCTGGAATGACAACGTCCTTTTAGTTTTCTTTTTTAAATACCACCCCTGCAATTAAACAGCTTTGGACTGAGAAAATCATGGTGCTAAGAAAAAATATTTACTCTTCCAAGAAGCCTATATTTTCAGTGATTTCACCCACAAGTATTGTTTATAGTATGAAGCAATAAAAGTGGTAATGAGTCACTATTAAGGAACAATGCAGATTTCTGTTGTTTTCCTCATTACTGTATATTTTGAAGGGTATCATCTCTAGCTGTAGTTTCAAAATTAATCTGAAATATTTTAGTCCACCTTCAGGCTTATTCTTCCTCATGTTTTGGGCTTGAAGTTTAAAGAACCGAATGAAATACAAAGAGCCCAAAGATATAAAATAGAAGACACAATAACTTTAAAAATACTCCTGGTATGCAAATATATATTTGTTAAGTTATTTATTGAATATCTTCATCAATAGCAATGTTCTACATGGGACTCACTAAATGTGATTCTTCATTCGTCCCATCCCAGATGGACTTGTTTTATGTTGCTCATGAAATATTTCTGTGTGGCTATGCCCTAATGCAAGAGTTAATACTTTTATAGTATACATATATTTGTCTTATAATTGGTTAAGGAAATATTGATATAAGGAAACCAGGATAGATCACTCAAATCTAAAATGTTCTACACTGTAAATGTGAAAAGTACATCCTGTATATAGAGATGTCTTCAGGAATCTTATTTCTTGGCATAGACAATGTTCAGCCCTTGCTATCATGCAGTAAAGAGATGTTTAGTGTTTGTTGATTTATCAGATGAGCTGAAAAATAATCTAATTAAATAAGTTTGAACGTTGCCCTTAATTGCTTTAACTGGCAATATATATACTTACATATGGAACAAATCAACCTTTTTTTTATTAATTGGGTTTCATAAAATCCATTAGTGTAAATCTGGCCAAAATTATCTTAATTTTGTATGATATTTATTGGCTTCATTTCATAGTCAAAAATAAATGGCAAATCATCTCAGAAGTCATCAGGCTTGCTTTATAAAGCCTTCTATAAATCATGTGACCTTACATTTATACAAAATATAATTATTGGCTAGCAGATTGAATAACACAGTCATGTATTGTACAGGTCTACAGACCTATAGTTTTGCATACTAAATCTACTTTTAGCAAATCTCATTTATCTTTCTAGTAAGGAAATATATATGCCACCTACTAAAATCTTTATTTGAGGAAAAACAAACTATGTAAATGTTATTATGTTTTTCTAAGTGTAGTTTAGTTTTAATCACAAATGGTAAAATTTAACATTGTTTCAAAATTCTCTAGGCACTGTTTTTGCCAAATGCCTCAAGTATTCCATTGAATCTTGCTGGCGTGGGAGACCCTCTAGCTTGGAAGTTTCCAATACAGGGGCCTTGGAGCTGGATAGAGACACTGACAGGTGGACTCAGCTATGTGTTAGAGGTGGATGTGTGTCCTGAGAGGTTGAACATAGTGTCAGAATTGTAAGAATGATAAATATTAGGCCAGAAATGGGAAATCAGATAAAATTTAGCAAGGGGAGCTGAGTAAATATTACTAAACATGCCGCTTTGGTATAGAAACTTTCAATCTACAAGGTGTTTTTTTTCTGTTTTCTTTTGTTTGCATCATCTCTCTATAAATCTCTGTGAGGTATCTAATAGGTTTTCTTCTTGAAATGGTTTTCTTCTTATCTACTTTGTGAACCCCTTACATTCACTCCTCAACAAGTATTGGCTAAATCAATAAATGAACCCTTTATGTTTTATTTAGTAGGATAAGGAGAATAAAAGAAACTATGTGACAATGTTTTTCATGGCAAACAAAAAAGCACAATTAAATATGGTGGCATTGCAGGTGTTTATTTAATCATGTCATTTGACAACATTTAAAAGGCTGACCTGCACTACACATTTTGATAGAATATAAAAACAATGATATACAGTATATACCATTTAAGACCAACTGGAAAGACAGAAATGGTTATGTATGAAACACAATAGATGAACTCTATAGTGACATCTCTACAATATACTCTGTGAAAGTT
Organism: Lynx rufus; assembly: GCF_022079265.1. NCBI lineage: Eukaryota > Metazoa > Chordata > Mammalia > Carnivora > Felidae > Lynx > Lynx rufus. Next base: position 35,698,725 of record NW_025814845.1, on the reverse strand, counting down.
AGATAAAAATACACCTAACTCTGGGGCACCTGGGTGGCTCAGTCGGTTGAGCGTCCGACTTCGGCTCAGGTCATGATCTCACAGTCTGTGAGTTCGAGCTCCGCATCGGGCTCTGTGCTGATGGCTCAGAGCCTGGAGCCTGCTTCCGATTCTGTGTCTCCCTCTCTCTCTGTCCCTTCCCTGCTCATGCTCTGTCTCTCTCTGTCTCAAAAATAAATAAAAACATAAAAAAAATACACCTAACTCTGGAGCCAACTTAAACAACCTAAAGGAATGTTGTTAACATGGGAGAAAGAAGTAACAGCAAATATTTATGAAGCTCCCCATAAGAATCAGACCTGAACGTAGATGCTTGACAGACATTATCTCTTTAATCCTCAGAACCATGCTTCAAGTCCATTGTGTGCTAGAACATGCTTATATTCGCTCACAATAGCTACTTGATATTGTCCCAAGTCTGCTTTCAGCAACTTCCCATTGGTATCCTTAAATGAGTCTCTGTGGGAATAGTCACCCATGGATATCTGTAAGAACGATAAATCAAGGCTTCCTCCCCACCCACTACTGGAGCAAGGCTGTTGTTAAACATTTACCAGCACACCATTGATATGCATTAAGTAGGATTATTTTATATTTAGCTTCTAATACCCATTCCAATTCTAAAATCCTATAATATTGCAGAAAGCAAATTATCTAGCAATTTTTATTGAATTAACTTTGTTAATTTTAATGAATGATTTAAATATTTATAACACTTTTAGGTTGTACATTAAAATATTTTAGTTAAAAGTGTTAATTTTTACATACATAATTGATTAGTAAACTGAAAAGGTGTTTGTGTTTTTGTAATGGGCTATGTTTCCTCATTTTCTAATGAGGGATATTTTATTATTTAAATGGTAAATGTTATTATTTATGAAGATTTATTAAAGCTAAAATTTCTTTAACACAACTTCTGATCTTACCTTTGACCACTCCTTGTGTTGGTATTTTGCAGTGAGGCCCACAGTAATTGAAACTGATGTTTATGTAAACAGCATTGGACCAGTTGACCCCATAAATATGGTGAGTAATGAATATTAAATAATTGTCTGCCATAGAGTTCTTGAGTATATACCTTCACAAAAAAATGGTTATGTGACTAATTCTGATAGCTAATTCTGAATGAGCTCAGGGCAACTTGTGAAATTACTGTGTGCCAGGTTCAGGGACTAGAGCTAGAATATTCCATATCTATGACTGTGTAGTCTGTTATTCCGAAATGCTGTGTTTGGTAGGAGCGATGCCAAGGCATAAAAAATTATCTGTAGAAATCTGGAAAGAGAACCAGAAGGACTGAAGGGAAAACAGAGAAGAAAAGGACTTATTGGGAGAGTGGAGAGCACACACAGAGTCATGGAGAAATGAAACAACCTAACAGGATCAGGGGAACTTCCAGCAGTTTGATAACACTGGAACATAAGGTGATATGTGAGGAAGTGAGGCTGAAAGATGCTTAAGGTCTTTATTAAAGATAGTCTTCCAAGCCATAACAGAAGGCTGTGTGTTGCATGAATTATATCCACTTGGATCAGAGAAATGACTGGAAGCTTTTCATCAGGAGGGTATCATAGGTGGATGTATATTTTAATAGATCACCATTATAACAGTGTAGAAGATGGGTAAGACCAGTTAAGAGAGTTAGACCACTTGAGAGGTTGCTTTAATCTGGGCAACAGATCTTCTATTCTGGGGCAATCTAAAATTCATATTCTGAGGGAGTAGGGCTTAGGGTTTTAACATATAAATTTTAGGGTGACACAATTCAGCCCATAACACCACCTAAAGATAATTCTTAAGACTGCTGATTTACTCTCTTACTTCATTTATCCATTAGTACAACAGTCAAATCATGTCTTTATTATAGATCTTAACCACTTTTTTATCTGAATAACCATCATGCCTAACAATTGCCTGTGTCTGCTGATTCCTACAGTATTACTGTGAGCCCCAGGTTTTCTCTCACTTAATATGATGTTCACGCAATTGTCATTAGCTTTCACAGCTGCCTGCATTGACTACTGTACTGACAGTATTTTGGCCACACCATAACTGACATCCTTGTCTCCTTGTTGCAAATGAATATGAATTGGCTGTGGAAAGAAGTTGAATGTGAGAATCCGAAATGAGGAGCTAACTCTCAGGAAAAAGAGCTAGAACAAGTATTTGTCAGAAATTAGCTAAACCTCTGAGAGATGGGAAAAACAATCTTAAAGAGAAGGAAAGAAGGAATAAATATCAGACCGTAAGGAACACATACATTGAAAGACCTGAAAAATGAAGTTGAGGTAGTAAATGAAACATCAAAGCTGGCAACAAAAAGAAGATAAAACAGTGGCAAAGAAACCAAGGAAAAAGGAAGCTCTAATAAGTTTTTGAGTATTAGCTCTGCCCAAATCGAATTCCTAAACAAATAGTTGATTTTTGTAAAGATGAAGCATTCTATATACTTGTGTGTATCAACATTATGTAAATTTGATTACCAAAATGCTCATTTTCTCCTTAGGAGAATCTTACATAATGTTTAATTCTAATTAACCAATGCTTAAAGAAAACAACCCTACTGCAGTTTATGGAAGGCTACGTTTTCTGAACTGTGTGTGTTTTGTCTTGGGCTCTTGTTTTCAATTTGTTGAATTCATTTTAAAAATGTGGTCATTGGGGCGCCTGGGTGGCTCAGTCGGTTAAGCGTCTGACTTCGGTTCAGGTCATGATCTCACGGTCCGTGGGTTCGAGCCCCGCGTCGGGCTCTGTGCTGACAGCTCAGAGCCTGGAGCCTGCTTCAGATTCTGTGTCTCCCTCTCTCTCTGACCCTCCCCCATTCATGCTCTGTCTCTCTCTGTCTCAAATAAACATTAAAAAAAATTAAAAAAAATAAATATTTAAAAATGTGGTCATTAAAATAAAGAGAAATAGGATTTAAGGCTTTGTTAGTATTCCAGAGATGTTTTGACAAGAATGGCTACTGAGACTGAGGGTTGATGGGGGGTGGGAGGGAGGGGAAGGTGGGTGATGGGTATTGAGGAGGGCACCTTTTGGGATGAGCACTGGGTGTTGTATGGAAACCAATTTGTCAATAAATTTCATATATATATATATATATATATATATATATATATATATAAATAAATAAAAAAGAATGGCTACTGAGAGGCTTCTATAGTGTTTTTGTGTATAAAAGTTTCATAGGATTAAAGATTTAGTTTTCCCAGTAGGGCAAACTACACACTTGTAACCCTGGCCAGTGATAGTTTTTTAAAAAGCTAATTAAATGAAGTTGCTATTTAAACTGGTGATACTAAAAGCACATACGAGGGAAAAAAAAAAAAAAACACATGGAATAATTGATAATGTTTATTAAAAGGGAAACATTGTCATACTGAGGATTAATAAGAAGCAGTTTACCTGGAAGTCTGTTTTAACTAAACAATGCAGGAAAATTAGAATTCAGTTTTCATAAAATGAACAAAATTTCTTTGAATGTGAGTGTCACTGAGCAAGCAGACTTGAGTGTAATTAAGCAAGTAGGAGGAGAGGGTGTTCTTTTTTTCCCCCTGTTAACTACTCACAAATTTAAGTTACTGGTAAGGAACAAAATTAATGTAATAGTTTAATGGTTTTATTTGTTTTAATTAGCCAAAATTTGGTTTCATGTACAACGGTTATTTCTTTTTCAGCTTGGCTATATAAAATGGTATCTCTGTAAATTACTGAGAAGACCTAAAACATTATTCTACAGTAAGATATATTTTTCCTTTTTTTTTTTCATGGTTAGATTAATGGTTTCAATTTCGGTTTCACTATCAAAACTTAGGATATTCAGTAATTGACCACTGAAGAAATTAGTCAATAAATAGATTATTTCTATAGTTTATATTTAAATTCAAAATGAGTAACAGAGGCATTAATGAAGACTGAACAAAAATAAAGTAACTTGGATAAAGGCTGTTCAACTACTTGTGCTCTAATTAAAACTCTGAGTAATTTATGAGCACAACAGTGTATAAAATTGTTGAATCACTATATTGTACACTTGAAACTAATATAACACCATATATTAACTATACTGGAGTTAAAATTTAAAAAAAAAACCTGAATAATAATAAACAACCTTAAAAAGAAAGAGAACAAAAACATACAATTGGAATTAAAGGAAAAATAATGTTAAAAGAGGTTATTAGCCTGGAATTAAAATGTGTTTTAACCTCTTCATTTTGGGGGCTTTGGGAAAATTATGAGTTGTTACTCTTCTGAATAAATATCTCAGGATAATGTAACAATACCAGCTTACCCTCTGATAACTAAGACAGCATTCAACACATGTAGCAATTCTCTGACTCAAATGGAAATCACTAAGAGTTCTAGGCAATCCAGGATGACGTTATGGGTATCTAACAGGAGGGTAAGCACAAGGGGAATAAGTACAGAAACAGTCATAGGTGAAAATTCCAGGTATAGTTTGGAGGGAAAGACCAAGCAGGCACTGCACCAGGCGGTGGAGATGGGCTGGGGAATTGCGCAGGCAGGCACCATGATCTCCCTGGAAAACAAGCTCACCTTTTTCACTGAGGACCACTCCCACATCTTCACCTTTGGCGGATACAACCTCCAACCCCTGTGGCGACTCTATCTTTGGTCTGGCCCCCATGGCGAGTGACACGGACCAGAAGCCCTCCGCTGCCATCCTGTGTGGCAATGGGCCTGGCTACAAGGTGGTAGGGCGTGAGTAAGAGAATGTTTCCATAGTGGATTATACTCACAACAAACACCAGGCTCAATCTGCCGTGCCCCTGTGCCCTTAGACCCATGGCAGGGAAGATGTAGCGGTCTTCGCCAAGGGCCCCACCTGCTGCATGGCAATCATAAGCAGAACTACTTTCCCCACACAATGGTTTATGTAGCCTGCGTCGGTAACAACCACGACCACTGTGCTTTGGCGAGCTGGAGAAGCAGATCCTCTCCAAGCCTCCTGCTCCTTCTGCTGGTCCTGCTCCCCTGGGCATTTTATTTTGAAGGCCCAGGGCCTGGGCCCCCACCAGCCTGTGACAGATGGCCAGTCTTCCTCTCTCAGTGCTGCCCACTGCCTGGGAGACCACACCTCAAGAACCCGGTAGGCGGGAGGCTTCACAGCCTCTACAGCTGCCAGGAAGAGGACCCAGGAAACCAAAGACTGCTGCCTGCCTCACTCTCCTTTGGAATTTTTCACTGGGGCCAGACCAGTTCCTGGCCTCCAGCTTTTGCTCCCCTCCCTCCCTGCTGCCCCTTTGACCAACAGAGTAGGTTTCTCTTGGGTAGTCAGAGAATACAGACTGCAGAAATTCTCAAAGCATCTTATATTCCTAGCAAACATATTTCTCCAGACCTGGAAGCCCTGGAGATCCCATGGAACATTTCGGATCTGACCTTTCCACTCCCCTCACCTCTAGAACCACCAGGTCTCACCATACTCATGTCCCAACCTGCAGGGAAGAGAAAATCCTTCTCTGCAGGATGGGCAGTTTGCTCCCTCACTTTCCAAGGCCCAGGGATGAGTGAACTCCTGGGACTGGCCATCCAACCCCAGAGTGGCAGGGCTGGGAAGAGCAGCCTGGAGAAGCAGGCACTGCCCAGCTCTTAACATGCATGCCCACTCCTCTCTGAAGCGACACTCGTGTTTGGAATGGCAGTAATTTATTTTCTCTTTTTGGTGTTGGTTAAAAGGGAATACAAACCATTTAAATAAAACTTTCCAAATATTTCTGAGGCAAAAAAAAAAAAAAAGGAAAGAAAATTACAGGTATAATTTGGATGTGACTTTACTTATAGAAACCGGTGCATCCTTATATAGTTCAATATTAAGAGATAACCGAGATTAGTATTTTGATACCCTGGGCCAGAGAAACAGACTCAACATGGATGGACCTAGAGGGTAGGGCCTTAAGGCTAAGAAAAATAAGTCAGTCAGAGAAAGAGAAATATCACATGATTTCACTTGCATGTGGAATTCGAGAACAAAACAAATGAGCCAAGGAAAAAAAGAAGAGGAAGACAAAGCAAGAAACAAACTCTTACTACAGAGAACAAACTGAACAGAATTTAAATAAAAACTTAAAAAAAATATAGGTAAAGAATGAGGTCCTAGTTCATGTGTGAAAAACTTACTTTATATCATTCTAACTGCCAGAGTAGTACATCACACAGTCTTAGGATATAGAGCTGAAGCTGAATAGATTCTTCCTGCATTAAATGGAGATTGGTCTTGGTAATGGAGACAGAGCGGAGGAGTAAGGGCACCCGTCCTGAGGAGTGCGAGTTAGAAAGTAGCTAGAGCGCCAGCCAGACTGGATTGCAAAATAACTACCTGCTGGAGATGACTACAAGGGGGTGAGCAGGACACAAACAGAGTTGAGTAAACTTAGCAAGAATCAGGATGCTTTCTTTCTGATCAGTATAGACATATTTAAAAATAATGCTCCCTTACAGACTCCTTTTACCAGAAAAGGAAAATCCAAATGTTCCCCATAAAAGAAAAAAAAAATACTCTTAAACAAAAGTATATGTGGAACCACAAAAGTAATAAACATGATTCATTATGGACCAGAAATAAGGGATTTTCCCAGCAATCAAATTTTGTTCTACTCATTTAAGTGGAACAGCCAAGTATCAAATGTGTGTATCGAGGGGGGAGAGGGGGTTGAGGAGTTAGGGATTATAGTTAATAATCTATGTGAAAATGGTGAGAGCTAACTTTTAAGTCTTTCATTACTTTATCTTATCAGACTTATTTTTGATAATAAACTCCCCATGCATATAACTTGTGTCTAAACATTCTAAATATATTGAGAAAGCTGGTGCTCAGATAGAGCTTTTTCTTGAAGAATTTCTTCCACTGCAAGGAATATATTTCTTCAGTATGTTTCATGCAATTGGTGCTAATATTCAACCGATTTACTCTCCTTCTCTCTCTCTCATTCCCTCTCTTTTTTGTCCCTGTTGCTTCTAGATTCCAGGAGATAATGCTTTAGGCATAGCTTCAACATATCAAAGAAACCCTGTTTATTCCTTTTGCTATATTAACAGGAATTAGTCACTCCTTGCCAAGTACATTAAGTTGAGGAATTATGAAACTGAAACAACAAAAGCATAGAAACAAGATACATATATTTGTATTTGGATAATTGACCTGGATATGCTAATGGAGAGGAAGATAAAGGGTTTTTGTTTTTTTGGCCATGACGAACTAACGTACTTGAAGAAATGTATTTATATTTAACAATTTTAAGTTTATTTGTTTGGTTTGTACGATATTTTAAGGCTTGTTTCCATGGTTTTAATTTTTTAAATTCTGCATATTATGTTAATTTTTTGGCATTTGTTAGTCTAAAATCTATTTATTTTCACAAGCTTTGTCTTAAAAACAATATAAAATTTAGGAACTTTTTGATTGAACACTAGTAAATATAAAATTATAAACGAACAAATGTTATTCTCATCTTTATGCTTCTTTGATCCAGTGTGCTCATTTGCCCCATAAGTAAGAAGTTTAAGCTCTAACATTAAGAAATTAAATTAATAGCTGAAATCTAAAAGTTGTTAAAATAATATTATTATTATTTGATGTAAACAAATACATTTTCATTTTTATTTTGTGGTTTTGTTTATCATGCATTTATTTCCTGCCTGTGTTATGACAGTTGGTGCATTGGCTACTAAGTTATAAAAGATAAGACCGTCTTCCTTCAGAGAAGCATAAATCCTAATGGAGAAGATGGCTAAAAAATGCAAATCAGATCAATACAGAAGGGGGAGTACCCAAAAGAATGCTGTGTATGAACCCATATGTATTTAAGTTACAAATGGTGACCTTATACTATTTATGTATGTATGTGTGTATGTATTTGTTTATTGTTATTTATTTATTTTTGAGAGAGAGAGAGAGAGAGCAGGGGAGGAGCACAGAGCAAGGGGGCTTTATGTACATAGTATTACCAAATGCTACAATATTATATATATTGTTTTATAACTTTGCATATTTGCACTTATTATATCATGACTGTTATTCCATTAATTATTTTTTAAATACCATTAAATGTCGCATAATATTTGGGAATGTATTTGTGCCATAATATATTAATAATCCATTATTTAACATTTGGAATGTTCCCACTTTATTGTGATTAAGGAGGTGCATATTTTGAATTCTTTTCTAATGATATGCCTCATGGTAGAGACTCTGGGCTAGTTACAATTTGAGTCCTTTATGAATTAGTAAATATAGAATGTTGTAGAATGTGCCTGTACTTCTTGGTAGTTCTGGCCTCAAGCTAGGCTTTAAGAGGGAAAGTTCTGGCAGAATGAGGGTCTAGATAGTATGTTTCAACTTGTGACTTTCACACATGTGATTAAAAGCTGGTTTTGGCCTTGCTTTCTTCTTCCCAGCTGCTCTAATGCACTTTTTCATTTGTTATGGTAGATTCAAACATACCTCTGGATTCCTCCTTTTTTCACCCCTTTGTTTAAAACTGAATTATTTGAGTAATTTGGTACCTACCAAGGGCTTTCAATACTGAACCCAAAGTTAACAGGCAACCACTTGAAAAAAATTGTTTTGTATCTCAATATAAAATGTATTTATAGGAGGAGAGTGATATGTGTTAATGCTTTGCTAATAATATAAAAACATAACCAAATAATAAACGTCTAGGAAAAGGCAGTTTTGTACATGTAGTGGTACTTTAGCATGGCCTATGTTAACTTCAAGGGGTTACTATTTCCTCATTTTAGAAGATTACTTTCTAAAATTGTGTAGAGGTACATATTTTAGTTGAATGTTAAAAACCATACTTCTCTTAAATACACACACACACAAGTTCTGCTATGCTGTTTAATAAAGGGAGCTTGTATTTAGAAAGATGGCAGTCTACATGGTTCAGTTTGAGAGAAAACTACACAGATCTTCCCATTTGTAGATATCAACTCCAAAGTGTGTCCAAATGTCCTAAGCTTCTGCAATTAAAGATCTATTATTCTGTATAGCAAGGGTGTCTCTCTTTCTTTCATTTTCTTATTTTCTTCGACTTTTTTCTTCCCTATGCAAAAGCCTAGTCAATATAGGATAGAAATGCATTGAGGAAGGGCTAGAATCTTGGCAATATTTTCCAACCCTGTATTACTGAAACTGTATAGAAATACATTTTTTAAAGAAAAATCCAAATTCTCAGCCATTGTTCCAAGAGACTTCGGTTAAGTAATTCATGACAGGGATCTGGAATCAGAAATTTGAAGTGTTCTTCAAAGACTTCTAGTCAACCAGGTTTGGCAGCCACAGGCTGAAGCCATATCCAACAATCAGAAATCAAATGGGATTAAATGAAAGTAACAAAAACACCTACGGAAGTATTTTTATGGGAGGAAGCGTCATTGAAAGACGACACGTCCATTTCAGTCTTTATCCTAGCTTATGTTTAAAAATTTTGGGGCGCCTGGGTGGCGCAGTCGGTTAAGCGTCCGACTTCAGCCAGGTCACGATCTCGCGGTCCGCCAGTTCGAGCCCCGCGTCGGGCTCTGGGCTGATGGCTCAGAGCCTGGAGCCTGTTTCCGATTCTGTGTCTCCCTCTCTCTCTGCCCCTCCCCCGTTCATGCTCTGTCTCTCTCTGTCCCAAAAATAAAAAAAAAAAAAAAAAAAAAAACCTTGAAAAAAAAATTTTAAAGTTAATTTCTAACATTTATAACATTCTCATGATCAACAATGTTCTCATGATCACTGGACTTTAGAGCTCAGAAAGATCATACTAATGATCTTGCCTTGTGCCCTCATTTTTCCAGTGACACAGAATAAGTGACTTGGTCAGCATTATATTCTAGAAAGTCACAGCTTTGGGACTGTAGTATGATTTCCTGATTCCATCCAGCCAGTGTTCTTTACAACGACTTCTCACTGCAATATACCCTTTCAGTATCAGTATCCATTCTGTTATCTAACATGTATTTAAAATTGTGCATATAATTAAAAGAAATGCCTTATCTCTTATTCAATGTGTTATTTGTTCATTTTTTAGTAGAAAGGATTTTAATAAAATACTAAAGCTTTAGGTCTTAAATTGGCAGTGAATATGAACTAACATCAATTGCTCTACAATTTAATTAAAATGTGAAAGAGGAAAAACTTGTATAAATGTCTTGACATTTGATGTTTTGCAAAATGGAAATTATGGCAAATTTCTATAATGGGAATTCTGCAAATTATGTGCTAAGCCTTGGATTTTCTAATAACACTCAGCTTTGTGATATGCACAATTATACCCAAACTATTGAGGTGAACACTGGAAGTCAGTGCTTCTAAAACAGTACACACAATGCCATTCTAGCAGCATACGACAGTGTCAGAAAATTCATTTTCTGCATTAAGAATATGGACAATGGAAATAATCTATAAAGTGGTAATTAATATAAATAATTTAAGACATGAGACATGTAGATTCTTTCTAAATACAGTATTCCATCTTGCTTAGATAGGAAGAATAATTCTTACAGCAAGAAATGCTTTTTTCAGCTTTATTGAGGTGTAATTGACAAAAATGTATATATTTAAGGTGCACCACTTGGTGTTTTGATATATACATACTTTGTGATCAGCATAATCAAGCTAATTGACATATCCATCACCTCAGAGTTACTTTTTTTCTTTTTCTTTTTTTCCTTTTCCTTTTCCTTTTTTCTTTTTCTTTTTCCTTTACTCTTTCCTTTTCTCTATGTGTGTGTGTGTATGTGTGTGTGTACGTGTTGAGAGCATTTAAGATCTATCCTTTTGGGGCACCAGGGTGGCTCAGTCCATTAAGTGTCTAATTCTTGGTTTCAGCTGAGGTCATGATCTCACAGTTTCATAAGTTCAACCCCTATGTGGGGCTCCTACAATGGCAGCAGAGGGCCTGCTTGCAATCCTCAGTCTCTCTCTCTGGCACTGCCCCACTTGCACTGTCTCTGTCTCTCTCAAAATAAATAAATAAACTTAAAAAAAGAGAAAGACCTATCCTCTTGGGTTGTCTGGGTGGCTCAGTCAGTTAAGTGTTCGTCTCTTGATTTGGGCTTAGGTCATGATCTCAGAGTTCCTGAGATGGAGCCCCATGTCAGGCTCTGCATTGATCGCCTGTAGCCTGCTTGGGATTCTCTCTCCCCTTCTATCTCTGCCCCTTCCCATCTTATGCTCACTCTCTCACTCTCTCAAAATAAATGAATAAACTTAAAACAAAATCTATCTTCTTAACAAATTTCAAGTATACTATTGTTAACGAATATATTTTTTAATACAGTGTAGTTACAGATGCAGGAATACTTGTCACACTCAGACCACAGACAAAAAATCTAGCCATCTAGCATTGAACCAATCAATGGCATTTTGCACATGTAGATGGAAAACAGATGGTTCATTGGTGATAGGGCTTCTCTAGGAAGCAGAGCCCTCATTTGAATACCAATCCTCTGTTGCAGGGAATTCCTTACCATGCTTTTAAATGTTTATTTTTGAGAGAGGAAGAGAGAGAGGGTGAGAGAAAGTGTGTGTGTGTGGGGGGGTGAGGGGCAGAGAGAGAGTGAGACACAGGATTCAAAGCAGGCCAAGCACTGACCGCAAAGAACAGAGAGCCTGATGCAGGGCTCAAACTCATGAGCTGTGAGATCATGACCTGAGCCAAAATTGGACAGTTAACCTACTGAGCCATCCAGGTGCCTCTACCATGCTTTTAAGAGTGCCCATGATTATTATTTCTTTCCAGATGTCATGATATATATTTATAGGTTTCCCATTTAGAATGTAACCTTCTCTCACATGTTGACCTATATTTGTATGACTTTAGTTTAGATCATAGACCTGTAACTATGAACTTAGCCATGAATTTATGAGATTTTGGCCTAATTCTTAAAGATTAATTCAAATGCATTGTAGACACCAGGGAGGATATATATATATATATATATATATATATATATATATATATATACATATATATATATATATATTTCATTTATTCCATGAACAACTATTTATTGTCTTTTATATGCCAGATGCTGTTTTTCAGCTTTGAGTTTACAAGTCTGATTCTGCTTTTTATTGTTTGTTGATTCATTTGTTTTGTTTTTTAGAGTCCACATCTAAGTGAAATCATATGGTATTTTGTCTTTCTCTGTCTGGCTTATTTCACTTAGTATACCTTTCAGTCCTACCCATATTGTCACAAATAGTAAGATTTCATCCTTTATATATGGCTAGGTAGCATTCCATAGTGTGTGTGTGTGTGTGTGTGTGTGTGTGTGTGTATGTGTTTGTATGTGTGTGTATACATATATATATATACATATGACATTTTATTCATTCATCATTCAATGACACAAGCTGCTTGTATATCTTGGCTATTGTAAATAATGCTGCAATAAGCATAGAGGTGCATATGTCTTTTCAAATTAGTGTTTTCATTTTCTTTGGGTAAATACCTAGGGGTGGAATTATGAGATCATATGGTATATCTATTTTTAATTTTTTGAAGAAGCGCCATGTTATTTCTACAGTGGCTATACCAATTTAGATTCTTGCCAACAATGTACAAGGGTGGGAGGTATATAGAGGTTGGACAAAACGAGTAAAGCGGAGTGGGAGATATAGTCTTCCAGTTTTGGAATGAATATGACATGGGAATAAAAGGTACTACATAGGGAATATAGTCAATGGTATTGTAATAGCATTGCATGGTGACAGAAGGTAGCTACACTTGTGTTGAGCATAGCAAATCATATACAGGCGTTAAATCATTATGTGGTATGCTTGCAATTAGTGTACTATTGTGTGTCAACTGTACTTCAATTAAAAAATACAAAAAATAAAAGAAGAATGCATGCTAAACAAGAGTTTAGGTTATAGTATTGGATAATCAAACACCCTTTGTCCTCATGGAGCTTACATTCTAGTTGGGGCAACACTATAAAATAAGTAAATATATAACATATTAAGTGATAACTAATAAAATATAGAGAAGTGAAGCAGAGCACTTGGTAGAGAGGGTCAGGATGGTGGGAAGGTTTTAGTGTACGCAGTATACAAGGGAAACATCACTCATTAGGTGACATTTGAATAGAAATCAACAGTGTTCAAGGACAAAGTCATGCAGATATCTAGAGAGTGCTTTGTCAGAGGCAATAGCAGGAATAAAGGCTCTGAGATGTGCATGGAACAGCAAGGAGAACAGTAGTGTTTGTAGTAAAATTAAGAAGGGTTAAAAGAGGTAGGAGAAGTTGTTGTAATTAAGGTTCAGATCATCTGGAATTCTAAATACATTTAAAGGTTGTAGCGTATTTATTTTTTTTTTTGTCTGAATGAGTGTGAGAATGTGATAGAAAAGTGTTGATCCACAGGAGTGATAATGATATGACTTAATGTTTTCAGTGAGACCACTATCCTTCTGAATGAAGGACTAAGTATAAGAGAACAGTTGTGGAAGCAGGGAAATTAGTTACAAGTAATTGCAATAATTAAGGAAAAAGTTTATGGTGAAGCAAATCAGAAGTTACCAGATCCTGGAAGTAATTTGAAAATGGTGATTCCAGGGTATTTTGATAGACCAGATGTGGAGTTTTAGAGAAAAAGAGGAGTCAAGTATAACTCCAAGATTTTTTTACTTTAACTCAGAAGGATAAAGTTGTCACTTGATGAGATGGAAAAAAGATACAAGATTTTTTGTTTTGTTTTGTAGGATAATGGAGATCAAGAGTTCTGTTTTGAAACTTTAAACATGAGGTGTCTATTAACCAATCCAGATGAAAATGTTAAGGAGGCAGTTACACATACATGTTGGGATTTCCGGGGAAGCAGCTGTATATGGAATGTAGCTTTTGCAATTTTCAGGCGATATACGTGATACTTACAGTCACGAGATTGGATGAGATTACCTTGGGAGTAAAGAGAAGGGAACAGAGTGGTGCTAAACTAGGGCACGGCATTGCTCAGGCAGATTAAAGATGTAGAGGGACTAGCAAAGGAGACGGAGAAAGAGTGACCACTGAAATAGGAAAAAAAACAACTCAACTGGTGTCCCAGGTTTTGAGTGGGCCAGATGTTTCATGAAACAGAAACTGATTAACTGATTCAAATTCTGCAAATGAGCTAATAATATGAATATTTAGAATAAATTAGCTTTCCAGAAGCTAGAGACTTTTTCCGACTTGGAATATTGGTATTAGAACTGGCAGTCTCTATACATGAAGAAATTTCTTCAAAAATAAAACTATGTCTATAAAATGTTCACATCTTCCAGAGGAGGCATTGCATGGCTGTGTCTTATAATCCCTGTAAATTGGAATGTTTGCAAAAGCCCTGTTGCCCCCTTTTTTTTTTTTTTTTTAAATTTTTTTTTCAACGTTTTTTTTTTATTTATTTTTGGGACAGAGAGAGACAGAGCATGAATGGGGGAGGGGCAGAGAGAGAGGGAGACAGAGAATCGGAAACAGGCTCCAGGCTCTGAGCCATCAGCCCAGAGCCCGACGCGGGGCTCGAACTCACGGACCGCGAGATCGTGACCTGGCTGAAGTCGGACGCTTAACCGACTGCGCCACCCAGGCGCCCCCCTGTTGCCCCCTTTTAAAAATGCTGAGAAGAGGGTGCCTGGGTGGCTCAGTTGGTTAGGCATCCAAATCTCAGTTTCCGCTCAGGTCATGAGCTCACAGTTCTGTGCGTTTGAGCCTTGCATCAGGCTCTGCACTGATGGTGTGGAGCCTACTTGGGATTCTTTCTCTCCCTCTCTCTGCCTCTTTCTCTCTCAAAATAAATAAATAAATAAAATTTTAAAAAATAAAAATGCTATGAAGTCTTTCCTTTATTATTATGACCATAATATTATAGTATGCTTACCATGTGTGAAATCATTGTTTTAAGTAATTTACATTAAATATTAGCAAGAACCTTATGTACTAAACTCTGTATTATCCCGATTCAAGAGGAGGAAAGAGAGCCATAAAGAGCTGAGAAATTTGGAGTACCTGGATGGCTCAGTCAATTAAATGCATCTAACTCCTGATTTTGGCTGGAGTCATGATCTCATGAATGTGAGAGTGAGCCCTGCGTTAGGCTGGGCCCTGGGTGTGGAGGTTGATTGAGATTCTCTCTCTCTCCTTCTGCCCCCCGCCCCAGCTCACACGCGTGTGCGCGCGCACACACACACACACACACACACTTCCTCTCTCTCAGACAAACAAGCAAAAAAGAAAAAAGAAAGAAAAGAAAAAAAAAAAGAAAAGAAAAAGCTGAGAAATTTACTTAAGGTCAACTAAAAATTATTATATTCAGAATTCAAGCCCTAGAAGTCTTCCCCAAAGTGCCATTCACCCCACAATCACTACACCAAATTGCCCCTTTTTAAATGCAGTCTCACCTCATGGGTTCAGAATAGTCCAGTTATGCATACTGAAAATAATTTGGGTTTCTCTTGACTATATATCAGATTCCTCACTTGGCTGCTTTTTCTCCAGCCATTTATGTTTCTGTTTTGGTGCTCAATGCAGTGCTATAGTGAATCTGGAGAGTCTTTCTTTTGCCTTCCAGATTGTCTTTGTATCTCACTTCAGCTCTCTGTGTGGCAGACATGTCTGTTCCTCTCTCTTTTATATCCATCTCAGAAAAACGTGGTGATGTTAAACATCGTTTTGATGCCTATGCATTGGGGAAGTTCCTATATTTTTTCAAGAAATTGTCCTTCCATGTGATATTTGGTATCAGTTGCTCATAATTTTGATAAAATTTCACAAGACATGCATAACTATGGAAGGTTGAATTCACAAATTTATAAATGTTTAGGGGACCTTATTGTTTAAAGATCTGAAGTAATGGATTGCTCATGGTGTTCTGATAGAAGGAGATATTGACATGTCCAGAACTTTTCTTGTCCTACCAGTAGATGCCCTGGAAGAGGACAGTCCATACTTATCCTCCTATGAATGTTGCAGGGAATAGGCAATATTGTATGTTTGATCCCATGCAGTAACCTTAATGTAGGTAACATTTTGGAATTACTCTGCAAATAATCATGTATCTTATTTTGGGAGACCTCCAGTTGAACACTAGAATTTCAAATTTCATTATCTTTATGCACTACCAAAATTGAATCTGAAAACTTAACAAATGAATATCTGTATGGAAAAAAATGGTAATCTATATTTTCTGGAACATATTTTGTGTTTGAAAGGACCAATAAATAATTCTCCCATTTTTATCCCTCTGCATGGATTCTGAATCTACTGACAAATATTCATAGAAGACAGGCAAATGGAGATAAAATAAACAAAAAAAAAACCCAAATTTCTCCTACTAGTAATTAAAATGGGGCTGTAGAATAGGGTTGGGAAAGTGAGACTCAAATCGCTTTGACGGCACTCCTGTGCACCTACCTGACTCCCACCTTCCGGTAAGATTTTGAGACATTTCATTCAGATCAAGTTCAGGGTGCAGCACATGAAAAAGAGATTAGAACTTATTAATAAATGATTTTTAATGTACCCGATTTAGTCAGTTAAGAAATATGGAACAAACTTCTCTGAGAGGTAGAGTGAGTAAGAGATGGGACAAAAAGGAGAGTGTAGATTTATATAGAAAACATGAGTTGAGGAAATGTGATTCTTCCTACCACAAAAACTAGTTATTGTAATTTATCTAGCAAATAAACACATGCATAATTTTTGTTAAGGCCTCCTGAATCCATGAATATCCCACTCCTACTGCTATAACTGTATAACAATGGTCTATTTTATGTGTCAAGTTGGCTCTTGTATAGTACCCAGATATTTGTCTAGATGTTGCTGTGAAGGTACCTCTTAGATGTGACTGACACTGAGATTAGTAGACTTTGGGTAAATCAGCTCATGCTTTGTAATGTGGTTGGGCTTCATTCAATCAGATAAGGCTTTAGGAGAAAGGACTGAGGTCCCTCAAGGAAGAAGAGATTCTGCCACCAGGCTGACTCTGATTCAAGACTGAAACATCGACTCTTCTCTGTTTCTTCAGCCTGCTGGCCTGCTTTGCCAGTTTTTGCCTTGAAAGAGCCCAGAATTTCATCAGTTACTACCTTTAAGTAAATCTATCGATCCTTTCTGGCTATCTCTCTGTCTGTCCAACCATCCATTGACCCATCCATCCATCTTAAGGAGTCTGTTTCTCTGGAGAACCCTGACTGAAACAGGTTCATAAGGGTTGTAAGGATCTTTCCCATGCCAGATTATTGGTTATTTATTATATACATCTAGAATCTAACTCTTTCTTTACTAGTATATATTATACATTTTTTAAGGAGTGGGAATTTTGTTTTATTTGTATCCTTTGTAGGGTCTAGCTGTCTGTGATCATATTAAGATTGATGTCTTACTCTTTGAAATTGTACATCGAATATTACAGAATAAATATTTCGCAGGAAATGTATGATTAAGCATGATGCATAAAATTAACACACGGAGTATTAGGGCTTTCAGTTCATAACACTCAGTTGAGTAGTACATGGGGATGGAGTGGTGTCTAGGTTCCAAGTCAATTATTGGTAATTGTTGTCAAAAACTCTTACAGATGTAGAATTTTCTGTGTGTCTGAGGTATGCACATTTCCTGATGGACACAAAATACACTACTTCTTTCATTGTATATGACTTAAATTTTTTTCCCCATTATGCCCTACACTTTACTACCTCTTTACTTCCTCCCCACTTCTGTTATTCGACCCCAGCATGTATCTGAATCTTCATATATCCTTCAGTGTTTGGGTAAAATACTACTTCTGTCATGAAGTCTTCCTCAAATTTCCCTAGCTGAAAATCACCTCTACTATCTCCATTTCTCTTTATCTGTACGTTTCCTAAGTTTTATTAATTTCTAATTTTTTTATTTTTTGTATATAGTATATTCATAACAGGAAGGCTCTATTTTCATCTTTGTAAACCCAGAACAATATAGAAGTAACTTAATCACTGAAAAATATTTTTAAAAAGTTAATCGGTGAATGCACATGATGTTATGTTCTTTTGAAAATCTACCTTTAGAGTCATAAAAATAAGAGCCCAAAGGGTTGGTAACAGAACCCAGGATTCATGTCTACTTTTTGATTCTCTCTCAGTATATTTCTGGATGACTTCAATGATTTATCATGACATATCCTCTTTGTTCCTTATCTCTTTTTCTAGTTGAAAAATAGAATAGCACCAAGCTTTATACTTAACCATATTGTGATAGTATTAAGAATTGGTGTTTTTATAATAACTGAGCAAAGTGGAGCAGCTACCTATGAACTTTTACCACTAAAGCTATTTGTACTGTGGATTAGCTATGCCTGTACCTTTTGTCTACATGTCTGTAGCCTTCACATCTAATATATTGATAACCATTATTTGGCCCAGTATAGTACTATTTTGACCACGGGAATAGATGGTTTAGGGAGAGATTAATGCCAAGGTGTGAAGACCAGATCAGGATCAAACAAACTTCATGATGAAATTATACACCTACATTAGTTACGTAGGTCTGCATTTTGTGTGAAGTTTCTTCCATTACTAGGACAATAGTATTGAAGACTAGTACTTTTAATTGTGAGACACAGTGCATAACTGCAAGTCTGGCCATGTGGTAAGAAGACTACAAGACATATACTTTCATCAACTATGCTTTGATTTGATTGAGTTAAAAATAAAATGACTCACTTCTTCGCCTTTATTCATGAATGCTGTTTTCTCAGCTAACTTGCAAGGAAAAAAGTAAGTCTCATAATGTACATTGGATCTCAAATGTTAAATGTACTGTGCCTTATTTCAAATTGTTTATCCTAGAAGCTATTGTACTTGTCCTGAGTGAATGGACATTCCTTTTCATGTTTTTTTTTTTTTTTTTTTTTACTTATTTATTATCCAGTTAATTATAGCTTCTAAATAAGAACATGAAGAACAATAACACAGTTTGATCACTTTCTGGAAGTTATACTAATACAAATGAGTAAACGAAATTGGATTTTTCGATTACATATA
The DNA here is from genome assembly GCF_022079265.1 of Lynx rufus. Taxonomy (NCBI): domain Eukaryota; kingdom Metazoa; phylum Chordata; class Mammalia; order Carnivora; family Felidae; genus Lynx; species Lynx rufus. Next base: position 35,679,673 of record NW_025814845.1, on the reverse strand, counting down.
AAGTAGCAGAAACTTTAATGACCTTCTTATCTCAGTGAGGCACTTATTAAGGATTAGCAGTTTAAAAGAGCTTGAAAGTATTAGCATCTGCAACGGGTTTAGGAAGGTTGGATTATCAAGACATATGCTCTGTATCTTTCTCTTCTTGGTCCTCGCTTGAGGGAATAATTATGAGTAGAAAAATTTTCCCATTTCCCCCAAGACTCTCTCCTGGGAGAGTTTACTCTTTAGAAATCATAACTCTTTCAATGGCAATTAGCAGTTTTATCAACAGGTATTCTAAAGAAGATCCTGTCAGCTGCTAAGCAGGATTTTCAGCTGCTTGCTAAATCCCACCCCTAGACATGTTAGTTCTCAAGTGCAGCCTTTAATGCCCTGTTAGTTAGGAATACTGCAGCCAAGTATATATCAGGTAGCATGATGTCCCCTTTACCAACCAATGTCGGAGCTTTGCGAAGCCATAGTCCTGGCAGGAATGTAAGCCTTCTCCGTTATCTTAAGCAGTTTATACTGTTTGATTCCATACAAAAATCAAAATAATTCTGGCACATAATGTTATTAAATACTCTTTTTTAGATCCACCAGAGAAGAGACATGAGCATTCTTCTATTTGCATTTGCTATTAAAACCAGAAACCATGTCATTAACACAAGTTACACTCTTAGACTCTGAGTGGTTAATTATTTGTGTCAGTCGAAGAGGCAGCTTCGATAAGTCATAATTTATTCTAAAGAAAAGACATCTGGCCTGAGAAGCAGGAGGTCAGAATAGGGGTTAAAGATAACTGTTGTAAAGCTGGCCAAGAATTTTCCACAAGATTTAGGGAGAAAGTACCACTGATAATGTCTGGAAGGACCCATTTTCGCCGCCCACCCCCAATAATGCATGCCTAATCCATTCATATTCCTTAGTGAGATGATTAAGCATCTACAGAGTAAATATACTTCAGTATTATGTATTATGAGATATGTCTTGCGTTACAACTCAGCTTGAGTTATGAACATCAGCAAGTTTGTGGCTATGGAAGGTACTTGGCTGCAAAAGAAACTTCAGCCTATATTCCACAGTGCAATTTGATCCTGTGCCATTCCATACTCAGTTGGAAACAACTAAATCTCAGTCATCTCTCCCTCTCTAAATTTCTCTGGCAACCTCATGGCAATCAAAACTATGTGAAGGGGAGATCATGATGTGAGTGTTTTTGTGCCTAAGGACTTCAAATCTTCACATCCATGCAAAACAATTGACTGGCTAGATGCTAGATGATACTAGACGCTAAATATATGGGTAGAGTATTGAATGATCACATATTACATCATTATATGGACAAATTATCCTGAGTAATTTATCTATATTTCTTAACCCCTTTATAAAGAACATTTCAACTGGGATTGTGATGCCTCCTGCTTTGGTCTTCTTCAAAATTCCTTTGGCTATTCGGGGCCTTTTGTGGTTCCATATGAATTTTAGGATTGCTTGTTCTAGTTTCGAGAAGAATGCTGGTGCAATTTTGATTGGGATTGCATTGAATGTGTAGATAGCTTTGGGTAGTATTGACATTTTGACAATATTTATTTTTCCAATCCATGACCAGGGAATGTCTTTCCATTTCTTTAAATCTTCTTCAATTACCTTCATAAGCTTTCTATAGTTTTCAGCATACAGATCCTTTACATCTTTGGTTAGATTTATTCCTAGGTATTTTATGCTTCTTGGTGCAATTGTGAATGGGATCAGTTTCTTTATTTGTCTTTCTGTTGCTTCATTGTTAGTGTATAAGAATGCAACTGATTTCTGTACATTGATTTTGTATCCTGCAACTTTGCTGAATTCATGTATCAGTTCTAGCAGACTTTTGGTGGAGTCTATCGGATTTTCCATGTATAATATCATGTCATCTGCAAAAAGCGAAAGCTTGACTTCATCTTTGCCAATTTTGATGCCTTTGATTTCCTTTTGTTGTCTGATTGCTGATGCTAGAACTTCCAGCACTATGTTAAACAAACTGTGTAATGTTTAGGCCCCTGTTGGATTTTAAATACAGTAAGACCTTGGATTGCAAGTAACTTGTTCTGTGAGTGTTCTGCAAGACAAGAAAACATTTCTAATAAATTTTAACTTGACAAACGAGCGATGTCCTGCAATACGAATGGTACGTGATGTCAAACATCACAGGATCACAACTGATCCAATGGTTCTTGAAATTTGCTTTGATATACAGGTGCTTTGGATTATCAGCATGCTTCCAGAATGAATATGCTCACAAACCAAGGTTTTATTTTAACTATTAATATGTACGTGCCTTCCCCAAATTGCAACACTGTTCATCTAAAATAGATAAGATGATGGTAGTTAAGGTGGTTAAGGGTACAAACTTGTAGTAAGTAGTAAATAAGCCATAGACGTCAAATGTACAATATAATTAATATAGACAATAATGTACCATAATTATGTAATATGATAAATATTGCTACATTGGCAATCTTTGACAGTACAGAAATATATCAAAGTAACTTTACGTATGCTGTATGCTGTATGCTGTATGCCTTCAGATCATACAATGATGGGGGCACCTGGGTGGCTCAGTCAATTGAGCGTCTGACTTTGGCTTGGTTCATGATCTCGCGGTCTGTGAGCTCGAGCCTCGCGTAGGCCTCTGTGCTGGCAGTTCGGAGCCTGGAGCCTGCTTCGAATTCTGTGTCTCCCTCCTTCTCTCTCTGCCCCTCCCCCGCTCATGCTCTCTCTCTCTCTCTCTCTCTCTCTCTCTCTCTGTCAAAAATAAATAAACATTAAAAAAATTTTAAATTATACAATGTTACGTGTCAAATTTATTCAATGAATAAAAATAAAACGCCAAAATACATAAAATAAGGTTTTCCTTTCTATTCTATATTCCTTATCTATTCTATTTCCTCTATATTCTAGTCAAGTAAATTATACTTATAAATATTCTGCTGGGAATTAGGATTTGATACAACTTTCCTAATAACAAGTTAACTCCTAGTCTCTGTACTTATTATTCTCTCTACCTTTTTAAAAAACCTTCATTCAATTGGTCAAACTCCTAATTACACTTCTCTTTCTTACACTAAACATGTCCGTCCATGTAAATTGGCCAATTGCTAGCCTTACATCGAGAGTGAGCAACCAATCTCTCCCACAACAAGTAATTCATATACTATTTCATATTTTTCAATTTACTCTTTTCTGTCTCTCTTAATATCAAAGTTGTACACATACATAATCACTTTCCTCAACAGCATCGATAATTACCGCATTCTTATTCATTAATTTTATCAAATCAATTTTCGTGCTTATAATATGGCAGACATTTTGTCAGGATACAAAGGTAGGTAATACCTAATCACTTCCTCCAGGGTTCTCTCATAACCCTGGAATTTCTTATCTACAGTCACTTGCTGATAATGGGCACAGCCTGTGCTCTAATACCAGCACCCATCAGGCTCCACTATGACCACCATTATGTATGGTTGTCGTGGATGTGGATTTTGGATTCAGCCTGTGGTGATTCAGTCTCCTTATCATTTGCTTATTACCTCTGTGATGTGTGGAGAATTATTTTACTTCTATATTGCTCAGTAAATGCGACCTAAAAATAAAAGTTATAGCAGTACCTATTTCACAGGGTTGCAGTAAGGATTTAATGACATGATACATACAAAACTCAACATACAGTGCTTGGCATGTTAAAAGCGCTTAATAAGGGTGTGTGTGTGTGCTTTGAAAATTTTGAGAACAGCGGATCTAAATAATTGTAATTAATTTTTTGGACAAAAGAAAATGTAAGGGGTTTTAGGTAATTTGGTATTTGTATCTTGATTTTGTATTTATTTGTGATTTTTTTAACTGATGCTCCATGTGAATGTCACAAAAATTGATACAATTGTTGACATTAAGGTAATTTGCTTTTATATTAAATGACTATATACTACATACTATAAAATCTTGAATAAAATTTACAAAACAATTATGAAGCCTCACTAGGAAGCAGTTATTACTAGAAATCTTGGACTTTATCTTATATGACTCAGGCAAATAATTAAAAATGAAAATTAAGGTAATGGCATATTTTTTATTTGAAAACACTGAGTTTCAGTGCTATTCACTTACAGAAATTTTATAATGTAAAAATGAAAACATCTAAAAAAAGTCTAAGTAGTGACTTTACTATATTATAAGTTGTTACCTTTCTTTTTATCTTTCAGGAATACACAATAGATATAATTTTTGCCCAAACCTGGTTTGATAGTCGTTTAAAATTCAATAGTACCATGAAAGTGCTTATGCTTAACAGTAATATGGTAGGAAAAATTTGGATTCCTGACACTTTCTTCAGAAACTCAAGAAAATCTGATGCACATTGGATAACAACTCCTAATCGTCTGCTTCGAATTTGGAATGATGGACGAGTTTTATATACTTTAAGGTAATACTGTTTTAAAAAATATAGCTGCTTTAATTTATTTTCCATACTAATATTTGGTCAAGTCATAAATTTTCCTTTTTCAGTATTACAAAGAAAGAAATATGGAGTTCCTTTCATACACTAAAATCTAAAATCACGGTATACTTTGGAAACTTTTTTTAAAGCTCAGAGTAACTAGCATATGAAAGGAATGAAAAGCAAACAAGAAAAATCTCTTGATTCCTCCCTCCTTCCCTCCCCAACTCTGCAACAAAAGAGGGTGTGGTGTGAGCATTATGTGTTTTAACCTATGGTGCAAATAGTTGAGATTTTCTCTAGGAGCCCAATCTATAAAATTTTCAATAATGTAATAAAGCATCCTTAAGAAAGGATTAAATGAAGTTTGATGTATATAAGATTCAAGTTTATTTAATTCATTGTCTTGAACATATCTTAACATATCTTATCAAGGATCATCCTAATCTTAAGAATCATCCTTAGTGAAAAGATGTTCATGAAAACTTAAGAGAAAACAATCACCTTACATAACCATGTATACTCAGTTAATTGTGTGTGAGTGTGTGTGTGTGTGTGTGTGTGTGTGTGTGCAATGTGTTTTTGTGATCCTGAAGTATAAAGTTTTAACCGTAAGCAGATTTACTGAAATGTATATAGTGGGAGCTTAATTGGCTGGAAAGGAAAATGTTAGAATTTTCATACTCACTTATGAATGTTACAATATTAACATTTAAATCTTTGAAGTATCATAATTATTATTATTTTCTAATATATCACAGACTGCTATTACAGGCCAAAATCATTCTTGAATATTAGACAAAGGATTTTTAATGCTTGAAATTATTTATTATTTAATATTTATTTTTTCATTTAAATAGATTGACAATTAATGCAGAATGTTATCTTCAGCTTCATAACTTTCCTATGGATGAACATTCCTGTCCGCTGGAATTTTCAAGCTGTAAGTGACAAAATGCATGATAAGTTCATAGAATTTTAGCCTCAGACCTGTTTATTTAAAAATGTAAAATAAAGTGAGATAAATGCAATTTATATAATTTTCTGAGGTGGGGATTATATTCTTCTCTCAGATAAAATAATTACAAATGACATATTTGTTTCTGGCTTTTGAATTAAAAAGTGACAATGAATGCATAGTAAATGTATATTTTATTATTTCATTCCTTACAAATTTTGATTTTATCCCAGTGCCTTTTCCTATTTTGATTAAATAAAGTAGTCCTGAAGATAGTGTTCAAATGTTTTAATACTCCCATGAATAAAATGTTGATTCAAATTTTATTCGTCTCCCTGAGGCAAGATTTAACTTTATTACATTGGATTTTAAAATATGTTTCAAAGATTGGTTTGGTGAATAATATTTACTACATGAATACTAAATCTTTGAGACTTTAATGAGTTGGAAAAGCCAAGGTAGAAATAAGTTTATTTTATTTGAAAGAAATATTGAAATACAGGGAAATGATTAGAACTAAGTAATTTTGATATAAAAATATTTTATTTCAAGAAAATAATTGTTACCTTTCTATATGAATATCAATTCTATATCATAATTACTGACATATTTACATATATATCTTATAAAAGGTTTTTCTAGACAATATATAAATGAGTAAGTCTTAAAAACGTGTAAAATGATTTTAAGAAATATTATTGCTTATATCCACAAATTGTCTAGTGCTATTTTCCTTCTATTGAAATTTGACTTCTTTGTATATTACATACTAAAATCTATTCACACTACATTTTATGTATTCACAAGTATTATCCTGCTTCTTCACTCACAAAAATCCCCAAATATCTCTTGTTGCTTTTATTGAATTTTCTTGACTTTTCTTAATGATTTGTGTCATATTAAAATATCCTTTGAGGGGCGCCTGGGTGGCGCAGTCGGTTAAGCGTCCGACTTCAGCCAGGTCACGATCTCGCAGTCTGTGAGTTCGAGCCCCGCGTCAGGCTCTGGGCTGATGGCTCGGAGCCTGGAGCCTGTTTCCGATTCTGTGTCTCCCTCTCTCTCTGCCCCTCCCCCGTTCATGCTCTGTCTCTCTCTGTCCCAAAAATAAATAAAAAATGTTGAAAAAAAAAATTTAAAAAAAAAAAAAAAATAAAATATCCTTTGAAAGCTATAATCTATCTCACTGGCCAAATCATACCAAAGACTTGATGAATACAACATTCAAAGAATAGTTGATATGAAATATTTGAAAATGTAGCAATTATTGTACTTGCCTCTGGATAACATGACTACATCTTTGGTGTGATATCTCTTTGACTATGATTTGGAAATTAATTGTTGGAAATTAATACTCTATCCTTGTGAATTCAATTGGTTATCACCTACATAAACATAATGATCACAGCTAACTTTTTTCAGGTATTCCATATCGATCCAGTAGAGAATTAAGTTTTCTATTCCTAATGTTTTACAACAAATATATTCAAAATATTTCAATATATCCCCATTTCAATAGTCAATATCATGAAATTTAGAGTAATTAAGTAATGAGCTCACTGTTTTTATTTCTACCCACACTCCTATATACTATATTGCATCAACAATGATAATTAAAAAAAATAGAGATTATGGAAAAGCAAGATGGTTAGAGCCTATCGAACAAGACAGAACGCGGAAAAAGAAAAGAGAAAACAGATTTTTAAAACAAGTTAGTGGAGAGATGACAGCTATTTTATCATGGCTGATGAAGAGATCTTGGTACAAAATGATATAATGTTCTGGAAATTTTTAAGGTTGGATAGTGGATTCTGTTCTTATAATATGGTAGACCAACTCTTCTGTTGAAAACAATTTAAAACTTATATTATTAAAAACATTCTCAAACATGTGAGCAATCACCAGGAAAGAATTGAAGCAATAAAAATGAAACCAGAAAGTTGAGCTTTGAATTTGACAGATTTGTGGATTAGAGATCTATTAGAACATAATTTGTACATACAGCTGGGTTACAAAGGCTGGGAGCTTAGGGTAACATGAATAACCTCCCCTTCCCCCATATACACTCTCCCTCTCTCTCTCTCTCTCTCTCTCTCTCTTTCTCTCTCTCACACACACACACACACACACACACATACACACACACAACCACTAAAGTCTAAAAGAACAGTTGCCTCTGCAATCAGCATACTAGGGGTGAAATAACTCCTTGAGAGGATATAATTGCAGACCCACCCTCACATGAATTTTCAGCCTGAATTTCCTTCACTCGATTACTTTAAAAAGCCCTTGTGGATTTTCCTGACCTGTGTCAGACACAAAAATTTTTTGAAAGAATGCACCTCCATGTTAGGCAACTACATTTCAACACAAGTAACTAACAAAAATCTAGTATTCAGAGTATGTAGATAACAGACTAAAAAAAGGGGAGTGGGAAGAAAATCCAATAAAAGAACAGGTAATAGAACAAGCAGTTCTCCAAAGTAGAAACCCAAGAATCTAATAAACATATGAAAAAATTACTAAGTTTTATTCATAATAAGGAAAATGTGAAATAAAATATACTTAGAGACCAGTAAAAATAGGCTGTCCCATCAAGTTAAATGAGACTGTGGATCCACGTGTATTTTCACACACTGGCTGGTGAGAGAATATATGGTATGCTCTCTATGAATAGAAGATTGGCACTGTTTCATAAAGTGGAAATTCTATGCCATCCATGACCTAGCTCTTCCATACATAGATATATGTCCCAGAGAAATTCTGTGTATATGTATTTTGTGAGGCATGCATGGTAATGGTACAAACAACACTGTTAGTAATAGTCAACAAGAAACATTATAAGCATCTACAATAGCAAAATGGATAAGTAAATTTCAGTACATCTTTACAATGGAAGAAATTTACTAAAGCTATGTACATTGGCATGGATGACTATTACAAATACCACATCAAAAGAAGTAAAATATAAAGTAATGCATCTAGTATGGCACCAATCAAGTAGAGTTGAAAAAGATCCTAAAATAAGCTATATGTTTCAGAAATGCATATCAGAACATCTATTTTCTGATTTCAGAAATTAGGTTAGTGGTTACATTTAGTTGGGTGAGGGACTACTACATTGGGATGGGGACATGAATTTCCCTAAGAAACTAGCATGATTCTGTTTTTTGATTTAAGTGGAGTGGCATGGATTATCATTATTGGATCATTATATGGTTATTTTTAAACTATACACATATATTTTATGCTGTATTTTCTATATTTGACATATCCTATCATACAAAAATGAATTTCAAAGAACTTGTCTTTGAATAATGGTATTGCAACAGTAACAGATTTGGATCTTGCTAAACTCTATATGTTTATTTTAATTTTTGTATCTAGATGGGTACCCTAAAAATGAAATTGAGTATAAGTGGAAAAAACCTTCTGTAGAAGTGGCTGATCCTAAATACTGGAGATTATATCAGTTTGCATTTGTAGGGTTACGGAACTCAACTGAAATTTCTCACACCATCTCTGGTAAGGAAACACCAATCAGTGAATGATGCTAGCATCAAACGGCTTTGTATTTAAATCTGTTGGTTCAAACCTATGCTTTTATGTATTTTAATAGCAAAAATAAAACTTTTTTTTTCTTCTAGGGGATTATATTATTATGACAATTTTTTTTGACCTGAGCAGACGAATGGGATATTTCACTATTCAGACCTACATTCCGTGTATTCTGACAGTTGTTCTTTCTTGGGTGTCTTTTTGGATCAATAAAGATGCAGTACCTGCACGAACATCCCTTGGTATGATATGTAATATTATGCTATAGTATCATAAGACTGTTGAAATATTTCAATGTGAAAAAGTTTGTAGTTGAATATATTCGAATATCCCTCTACATTACAATCAGGCAAAAATTTAAAAAATACTCCAGTGCAATACAATGTTGAAAGGAATATATGAAAAACAAGTAGTAAATTGAATCACAAAGAATTTAATTTCAGAAAATTTTATATTTTTTCCTGCTCATGGAGTTCAAGGGAAGCGTAAATACTCAGCAAGAATTAATAAGCAAAAACCACGCATAATTCCTGAATCTTCATTTGGTCAATATTTTCAATCACTTTTCATCAAGATTTTTATTCTTTTGCTGAATCATTGATAGCCAGCATTTATTGACTGATGTGTGTTTAGAAGGCTTCGGAATCTCCTGCTCTTACAATGGTGCTAATCAACAGCCAACTTTTCTAAAGGGCAAGTCGCTGAAAGGGACAAAAACTGCCAGGCTTCTGTCATCTATAAAATGTGTAATTAGTCTATGAATATTTTGAGAGTTGCCTGTACAATAACACTGATTAAAAGGGCAATTTGTGATTCATACTTGATAAAATAGACCTTTGGTTTCTTTCTTTAGCAGTCAATTGCAATAATCAAAATCATATAAGAAAATATGCCTAATTACTATACATTTGTTTAAAAGAAAATAACATCCATTTATGTATTGATATACAAAGATATCTTATTGATCAATTTCATTCCCAAGATCAGTGCAAAACATGATCATACTACTGAAAATTGTGTCTTAAAAAATATAAAGTTGGGATAGTCTATTTTCAACAAAGGAGGTTTTCATGTGGTTTCTATGATAGCTGGTGAATAACTACATTTAATAAATACAGTAAAATGCAAATCACACAAAGGTGGCAAGATAAAGCCCGAGGCACCCAGCTCTGTATTTGAAAATTCAGTGCCCTTGAGAGTCTAAAGAGAGGTGTAGATATAGCCAGTGAATAAAATGTACTCATACCTGAGTTTCGTTTCCCTATTTAAACTAATATTATAATTTCAAATTATTTTATGTCCTAAAGTAAGTAAAGTATTTCAGATTAAGAAAATTGGAATGGGTTGTTTCTATTCTACTATTATATTTGTATAAAGCCAAAAAACATGCCATAGTTTCAGAAAGGGTATAACCAATTGTGGAATTGTGTTGTTATGTGAATTCATAGTTTTAAGTTTTAGCATATCAACTATGAAGCCATAGCCAGATCTATCTTGAAGAATATCTGTTATAATTGTGGGCCCTATGTGTGTGGAGGACCAAGATTTTTCTTAAAATGAGTGTAGGTACATACATACATACATACGCACATAATTGAAGGACAATTTTCTGAGTTTATTTATGTCACATTTATCAAATGTTTTTTTTTATGAAACAGGCAGTGTTTTGGGGGCTTTAGTGTTAACAGTGAACAGTAGTTATAAAATCCTCATGTTTATGGCATTTATGTTTTAGTGGGGTATGCAGGTAATGTACAAATATAAAAAGCATATAATATCAGTGAGTAATAAAGGTTATGAAGAGAAAGCAAAATAAATATAAGAGTATGTCAGGGGATGTGCATAAATATGCTGTTTGCTATTTTGTGTTATGGAGTCAAGCCAGACTGGTTTGAGGAGGGAGCAGAGACCCAGTCAAGTGTGGGAGCTAACCTGGTGGAAATCTGGTAGAACGATAATCCAGGCAGGGAGAACCACCAGGTCCTAAAGTGGGATCTTCTTTGCCATGCCATGCTTGAAGGCCCGAAAAAAAAAAAAAAAAAGCAACAATGGCTAGACTGACTGAGAGGTGGTAGAAAATGAAATTGGAGACATGCCGGTCATTAGAGCATATTTTTAACAGGTCATTTTACAGACTTTGGATTTTATTCTCAACGTGACATGGAAGACTTGTAGGATTTTGAGCAAGGGAAACCAAGGAGGCAATATCAATGAATCTGCTTAATAACCCAAATATTTTTTATTATTATGGATTCAAAGATATTTTATAGGAAATCCACTATCTTATTTTTATGTGAAAGACTGTGATATTAATTACTAAATTAAAGACATACATATCTGAAAGCTAAGTCCTGTAGCTTTCATTGATTTATGAATAGAAATGTAATAGTACTTTAGTAAAGTGAAATTTAATGCAGTCACTGATATTGAAATCAAAGCACACATTGTCTTTAAATTTTTTTTGAGTCAATTGGGATAAAAGTATGGAAGCCAGGAATACATTTGGAAATCTATCGTTTTCTGAGTGTGGCAATGTTGTGATTTGATAAGTTACCAGAAAAAAAGGTGTAAGGTGAGGAAGAGGAAAGACTTGTGTATTCGTGGTAATTGTTGAGCACTTCCTGCATGCCTAGCCTTAATAAATAGTTTTGGTTTAAAAATCATTGCAGCAAAATTGTCAGGAATAATAGGGTAAAAAAGAAATCTGTTATCATATTTGGATATTTTAACATTCTTTCTCACTCATGGTAGAACAATTACGTGGGAGAAAGATCAATGAAGATGTAAAAAATCTGAATGAAATTATCAACTACTTGACCTGATTAATATTCATAGACTATCCCTAACTACAAAACATACCATACTTTCAAGTGCATATGGAAGTAAATTAAGAATTAATATACATAATATAGATAATAGTGGCCTTATCTATTTGGAAATTTTAAAATGACCTTTTAGATAACCCTTGGGTCAAAATGGAAATTAGAAAATATTTCAAACTAAATTTTAATAAGAATTTAACACATAAATATCTGTAGATGCAACTAAAGCATTGCTCAGAAAGGAAGTTACAGTTTTACAATGCTAATGTTAGAAAGGAAGATATAAAATCAATATTCTAAGTATATACTTTAAGAACTAATAAATAAAATAAATACCTCATGTGTAAATTCATTATAAGTAGTAAGATATTACTGTGCCAGTTTTTTAGATGAAAGGCATAGAGACGTTAAGAAACTTCCTTAAGGTCACAGAACTAAAGGAAGAGTCAGACTTTGGGGCCATGTCTGGTGGACATAGAAAGAGAATTGTAGCGGTTTAGGTAAGAAGAGATATGGTATGTGCAGCTGTGAGTTAAGGGTGCCAAGATGAGCTGTGATAAGAACCACAAGAAAGCCATAACTAAAAACAAACAGATACTCCCAGAGATACATACACAGGGCGGGGGCCCAGGGTGACATCCCAATTTTATATGCTGAATTCTTCAAAATATGAAGATTTTCTCTGTGCTTTTTAGGTATTCCATTGACATAATCTTGCTCCTATTCTTTACTTAAACTTGAGATTAAAAAATAACTTTAATTCAAGATATTGTATAAGAAAACACTGTAATAGTTTGGATTAATTTTAATTGTTTGTGACAGAAAACTGCAAATCTCTATAGCTTAAATTAGGTGGAAGAGGATTTGTTTCTCATGTGAGAAGCCCAGAGGTAGGTAGTGGAAGGGCAAATGCAGTGTGAGGGGCTCAGGCTCCTTCTAGTTTTTTGCTGTGTTGTGGATGATTTTAATTCTCATGATTATCTAATGTTCTAAGATGGCTGCTGGTGCTCTAGCCATTGTATTCCTGCAGAAAGCTCTGAGGAACAGGGAAAGATGGGCATTTCCTATCTCTTTAATGCCATCTTTTATTTTTATTGAAATACAATTGACATTATATTAGTTCTAGAAGTACAACATAATGATTCGATATTTGTGTATATTGCAGATCGATTACCGCTGTAGGTCTGGTTAACATCCATCATTATACAGTTACAAAATGTATTTTTTTGTGATGAAAATTTTTTTTAAGTTTATCTATTTTGAGAGAGAGAGAGAGAGCAGAGGAGGAGCAGAGAGGAGGGAAAGAATCCTCTAAGTAGGCTCCAAGGTGTCAGCATGGCCAGACCTCACAAATCGTGAGCTGAAATCGAACGTGAGTTGCTTAACTGACTGAGCTAAACAGGTGCCCCTGTGATGAGAACTTTTAAGATCTACTCTCAGCAACTTTTAAATATACAACACAGTATTATTAACTATAATCACCATGCTTTATATTACATCTCCATGACTTACTTTATACCTGGAAATTTGACATTTTAGACTCCCTTTTTGCATTTTTAATGCCATCCATTGGCCATTGTTTACACCCTTGACTTACTTCTCCTCAGCTGTGTCCACACATGACTGAGAAAAGGGGGCAAAGAAGTTCTTCCAGGCAGCCACATGCCAGCTAAAACTTGGAGAATTTATTGCTGTGGAGGAATGGAAGAATGAGTACAGGGAGTCAGATATCTGCAGTCCACAAATTTAGATGAGGAAAACTCATACAGACACATGGGTCTCCTGGGTGGCTCAGTCAGCTAAGCATCTGACTCTTGATTTCTGCTCATCGTAATCTCATGGTTCCTGAGATCGAGTCCCACATTGCGTTCTGCACTGACAGCACAAAGCCCACTTGGGATTCTCTCTCTTTTTCTGTCTCTCTGTCCCTCTCTCACTCACTGTCTCACTACAAAATAAATAAATAAGCTTAAAAAGAAAAATAAAATTCATACACAAAGAGCACATTGAACATAATGTAGCTATGGTTACCAGTAATTTTTTGTGTAAATCAGGAGTAATCATATCCTTTTGTTTCCATTTTTTGTGACCGCTTACAGCATCGCCAAATCAGATGGAAGAACTAAAATAGTCTGTTACTTTTTATCTCCTATTTTCCCCTCCCTCCGCAGGTATCACCACAGTCCTGACTATGACAACTCTGAGCACAATCGCCAGGAAGTCATTACCTAAGGTTTCTTATGTGACTGCGATGGACCTCTTTGTTTCTGTTTGTTTCATTTTTGTTTTTGCAGCCTTAATGGAATATGGCACCTTGCATTATTTTACCAGCAACAAAAAAGGAAAGACTACTAGAGACAGAAAGCAAAAAAATAAGAGCTCGGTATGTTATAAAAATCTGTATTTTATAAACATCAACTTATTATAATAGAGATGGTGTTCTGAATACTCATGTTATACTTGCTTAGACAAATATGGATTCTTGAAGTACCCAACAAAAGATAAATAACATTAAGATGACACCGGAGTACCTAACATGGCCTACCAGGAGAGGTATATTGATAGTGCCCCTTAGAAAAGACTCTAAATCCCCTTGTAAAGGGTGGTTTCTTACATTGTGGATTTTCCCCAACTGGTAGATTTTTTGTACCCCTCAAATTATTTAAGATCTCTCTTTGATGCTACTTTTGTGTTAGGATTTTCACTTCTAACAAAAGGTGGCCCACAAAATTACTTGATTTTTAGAGATAAAGAACCCTCTTTAATATTAGTATTCAGCTGTGTTTGAAAGTCATAGCTATGAAGTGTTTTTGATTCGCCTATATTTGTGCTCTCTTACTCCCCCTTCCCTATCATGTATCTACCCCAACATACATCACATCAAATTGATATATTAGAAGTGGCTCTATTAATTTCAATATACTTAAGTATTGGATGACCAACTATAATCTATTATAATGGCAATTGTAACAACCTTCAAGTAATATGCAGCACTTACTGAGTATGCCAGGTATTTTATGTGCATGATTTCATTTATGTTCCTATGAGGACAAGTTCAGCGATTTGCAGAAGGACAGACAGCCTTAGGAACTGAAGAATCCAAGACTCAAACCTAGGTGTTTTTTGGTGCCAGAGCTGAAGCTTGTAATCACTCCTTGGTGTTTCCTGTTCTTATAGGAAATCCTCTTTTGCTGATTCCAGGAAATGTTTTTTTTTTTTTTTTTCAAAGTGGATTTGTTCCCAAATACCTAAATTAACGAGAACAGCTATCCTGAATGGCAAGCTTGTAAGCCTACCATAGAGCATATATAATAAGTCACGGAGTTTTCTATATTATCTCCTAACTTAGCAAGTTCTAGGATTCAATGCTTTTCTCCCCTCCTCCCATTTTTCATTAATTTCTTTATCAAACTTTGACATCATTTTCAATTGTATTTTACTTTTCATATTATACTCCAAGGACCAAACCCTATGTGTATTTGTTTTCAGTTTCCCGCAATATTCCAAGAAAGTGGAGCACAGTGATGGCAGTACACATTTGATAACCTACATTGCAGAATTAGTCTGTGACTTTCTCAATTTGACTTATTTTAGCTTACCCATAGGACATAATATAACCCCTGAATGGATAAACCATCAGGGAGCCATAATGTCAATGTTAATATCCATTTGCTAAATTTTTAGGTAAAGAAAAATGCAGGTTTTCTACCATTTTCCTTTAATCAAAGCCAAGCATCCTCTCTGGATTTTCCATTTCATCATTTACTCATCCATAGCTATGTTCAATGACTACTTTGAAAATTTTACTTCTGGAAATTGAATAAAAGGCAGGAAATATATAATCTCACATAGATTCTCTAATTTCATTATAAAATATACAATGTAGCGACTATTATTATATTATCAAAGACACTCAACCAAAAAGTGGCTACTCTACGACTATAGCGAATCAGTTTGGCTATCACATTCACTCAGTAAACTTAACCATTGGAGTGCAAATTTTAAAATTATGATTTTTTAAAATAATTCATTCACCAAATATTTGTTAGGGACACCCATATCCTAGGCAATGTTCTAGAATTTAAGGGAAAAAATCTATACATTGGGTATTTAAAATTTAGCATCAGGCCCAGGAGGCAAAATAATAAACATGAAAAAATAAGGAATAAAAATTAAATAAGAGCTTTGAAGCACTAAATTTCAAACATTAAAAGTTAAATTGATATATATTGTTGACTACCTAGGTACAAAAAATATTTTTATTAGAGCTATCCAGAATAAAGTTCTGTAGTCTCTCCTTTCTGTTCAGTTATGTGATTTATGAGCTCTTTTAATAGTAAATGACATTTTGATTGAAAAACCAGGATCAGTAATCAAATCTGACTGCCTGCTTGGTTTTGTGTTCAACCATATGGTCTTGCTAATTGAGTAAATCAGATTGCACTTTCATGAAGAATAAACAGCTTTGCTTGTTGTCTCGAGTGCTCTACTTAATGGTTTTGTGGAGTCTGTTCTTTCTTCTGCCAGCCAGGACAAAAAATTGCATAACCTAGACCCAGAAGTCTTGAAAAATCTTGGCTTTACACCTTTTCAAATGTTTCTGTTGTTGTTGTTGTTGTTACTGTTCTCATCTTCCTGTTTTTCTTTTCCTTCCTCTTGCTCTTCCTCCTCTTCTTCCTCCTCCCCTCTCCCTCCTCCTCCTTCTCCCACTTCTCCTCCTTCTCCTGAAGTCACTGAAAGATCAACATGTCTATTATTAAGCAAAACCAAAATCCCCTTCTTGAGGTCTCTTTGCTTAACTGAGAATCTCAGATTATTTCAATTTATTTAAAAAAGCGATAATATTTGAATACAATAGATTTTTAGCTCCAATGACCCTCTTAAAAAAACAAATTAATAAAAATACTTTTTACCTTACTCTCCATGTGATATATTAGGCCTTTTCTCTATTTCCCTTCCTTTTTCTGTTCTCTCTCTCTCTCTCCCCCTCTCTCTCTCACTCTCTGTGTCTCCCCCTTTACCTCCCATCTTCCTTCCTTTCTTCCGCCCCCTGCTTCCATCTTTCCATATCTATTTCTTTCCTCTTTATTTTTTTTTATTGTGAATATCATTGACATTTTAATTTGGCCCATATTTCCATCTCATATAATACATATTATTGTGTTTTTACTCATACTTATTAAGAACATGCTTCAGGTGTGTTTATGTCAACATCTGTTTTTTTTTTTTTTTTTAATCTAAGTTAAGAGTGTTGTGGCATGGAATCCAGACTCTACGAAACAGGTAAAGGTCATAGAAATACAATTGTGGTAAGCCATTAATTATTAACTAAAGAGTAGTTCGTGTTGAAACTAGAATATTCATCTCATAGATGATTAGAAATCTCAGAAAACCATGTTATACCTATATCAGGGGCCTGGTATACCCATCTGAGGAGAGACTTACTTATTTGTAATCTCTTAATTTGGTTAAAGTATGCAATCATGGAAATGTATTTCACCGATCATGGACAAGGCACTTTGGAGAGAAAAAACAATAGAATGTGTTCTTTGCTTTCATAGATCTTAAATGCAGTTATGGAAAAATATAATATACATGTAAACATAAGATAAAGTATAATACAAATTAAAAATAAAAATAAAGATAATAAGAGAATTAGCTCAGAAGACTGGGTTCAAATACTTTTTCAGAAACAGTGTTTTCTATAGTAAATATATATTAGCATATTTTAAAGGAAATGTTCATATTGAAATAGAGACAAGTACCATGAAGCCTGACCTATGTGGTTTATCCCTCGCATTGAGGAAATCCAGAAACACCAGGTGATGTGGTCTGTGAAACACTGACTTCAGCACACAGTGCTGAGAGGAGGTTATGTTAATGTGAGTCACGATGGAGTGGGTGGTTTCCTTTCATTTCAGGTGTAAATAACTCACTCAGAAAGTTGTAAAGTAATGTTTTCAAAGGGGATTTGACAGAGAAAAATTCATAGGAAGTGTCATGTCATCGAATTCGTTCTTTCAAGAGTAAGTTACAAAGTTCAGGAGAACAAATTAGGAAGAATATTTAAGATAGAGAAAGAACCATGTGAGCCAAGATGAGTCTTATGTGAGAATAAGATATAGATAGACTTATGAGACTTATGAGAATAAGATATAGATAGACTGATATATGTTCCAAGCTGTATTGTCCAGTGCAGTAGCCATTGGCCATATATTGCTAGGTTGATTTAAATTGATTAAAATTAACCCAAATTTAAAATTCTATCTTAGTATCATTAGTCATATTTCAAGTGCTCAATAGCTGCATCTGACTAGTGAGTACCATGTTGAACAGTGCAGACACAGGACATTTTTGTCATCATAGAAAATTGTACTGGACAGTGCTGGTCTAGAAAATAGGAATCTTAGGAAAGAAAATAACCTAGGTTGAGGATAGAAAAGTGGTATATGGCCAAGTTGTGGAAAGTCTCCAGTACCAAGCTAAAGAATTTATATTTTGTACTGTCAGGACTGTTAAGCCATGAATGTTTTTAGGCAAGATGGCATATTTGTATCTATGTTTCTGAAAGACGATTAGAGGTAGCCTGGAATATACACTTGAATGACAAACAAGGCAGGGAGATAAATTTGGAAACTATTGCAATAGTTCAAGAAGTAATATATCACAGAGAGCAGGACCCAGGATATTAGAGTGAAGATAATGTGTGGGAAAGTTTTTGTTTGTTTTGCCCATAATCCCCACCCCTCAGCTCCTTCTCTTCAAATAAATGATCTTATTTTCAGTTAGTACATATCTATATAAATAAACATTCATCTACCTTTGAGAATACTGAAATAAAAGCCATATAAATATGCAGTTTCACAAATTATAAATCTTTCCCTTAATGGCATTTGGCAAAGCCTCTAGGAGAGATCATTTGATATTGATGAGATGTGAAATACAAGGTTATTTAAATAACTGTAAGGTGTCAGTAGGTGTGGGATGTTGTCAACAGACGGCATAGCCATTTAATATCAGCTGTGACAATGGTCATATAAAGATCCTCGGGAGGTATATAAATACCAACAACAGTAGCTCTTTGTTTTTTTAACTTTGATTTCAAAATAACACTCATATTTCTCTACCTACTTAAACCATCATAGATTATTATAGCTGAAAGGGACCAGATTAGTCACAAGTAAAAAAAAATCTCATTGAAAAAATTAATTTTAGGAGTGCCTGGGTGGCTCAGTCAATTAAACATGGAACTCTTGATTTCGGCTCAGGTCATGATCTCACTGTCCATGGGATGGAGCGCCATGCTGTCAGCACAGAGCCTGCTTGGGATTCTCTCTCTCCCTTTCTCTCTGCCCCTTACCCACTAGTGCGTGCACATGCTCTTTCTCTCTCTCTCTCAAAAAATAAACTTAAAAAATTAAGTTTAATAATAAGTGCACAGTTGAACAAATCAAAAAGTATAAAATGTACAAGTGAAGAATAAAATTCTGTACCGTGAACACTTGCTCCTAGTCTTTAGAATTAACCACATTTTATCATTTTGCTCTTACTTTCCTCTGATGATTATTATTTCCATTATATATCCGATTCTTAAGGTACCAAGTTTATTAAAGTTGTGACTCTTTGGTATAAAAGAAAAATATAGCTTTCCCACCATCTCCATCTTATGCTTTCCTTTAATATTTTATCTTCCCTTTAATAACTATTGTTGACTACTTCTCAAATTTCAAATAATACACTTAAATATCTACCTTTTAATTCATTATCACTAATTATAATGCCTATCTGATTATTATTTTTTTTTAATTTTTTTTAACGTTTATTTATTTTTGAGACAGAGAGAGATAGAGCATGAACGGGGGAGGGTCAGAGAGAGAGGGAGACACAGAATCTGACACAGGCTCCAGGCTTTGAGCAGTCAGCACAGAGCCCGATGCGGGGCTCGAACTCACGGACCGCGAGATCATGACCTGAGCCGAAGTCGGACGCTCAACCGACTGAGCCACCCAGGCGCCCCTGATTATTATTTTTTTTTCAACGTTTTTTTTATTTATTTTTGGGACAGAGAGAGACAGAGCATGAACGGGGGAGGGGCAGAGAGAGAGGGAGACACAGAATCGGAAACAGGCTCCAGGCTCCGAGCCATCAGCCCAGAGCCTGACGCGGGGCTCGAACTCGCGGACCGCGAGATCGTGACCTGGCTGAAGTCGGATGCTTAACCGACTGCGCCACCCAGGCGCCCCATGATTATTATTTTTGATAGTAAATCTTTCTCTTTCTGACCTGAAAATTTTCATCTCATCTCTTTTTCCATGGTGTTAAAATTTCTGAGGGCCAGTACACTCTCTGTTTTTTTACCTCATTTATTTCATTACTTAATATTCCCATCTTCTATTTCTGAGAATTTCCTTGATTCTTTATTTCAATTATTTTCTGTTTTCTCCTAAATTCCTCGTAGAATTCTTATTAGATACATGTAGGCCTCCTAGGTTAATTATCCATGTGTTGCAGATACTCTTTTTTAATCCTATTTTTTACTATCCTATTTGTTATTGATACATTCTTTGTCTGTATATTTTGGGCAACTTCCTTAAGATTTTATTTCACAATGTTTTAGATTTTTTTTCCTGAATTTACAATGTTTTCCTTAATTTCCGAGAGCTTTTATTTTCTAACTGGCCTCTATCCTGTTTTCCTTAAATGGATACAACTTATCTCTTTAAGTATTTCTGAGTGAACTAATGCAAAAGGTTAATATTCTCTTATGTTTCCTGAATTATTAGAATCAGTAATTCTAGCTGTTCATCTCCATGTTTTTCTTTTGTAGTGTTAGTATCTTGAAAGTTCACCTTGGAAGTTCTTGGCGATTTTTCTCCAATAGGCCCTACAAGCTTGGCATGTCATTCTTGAATTTCCAAGTGTCAGATTTCACTTCCGTGGTGGGGGTGGGGATGGGGACCACGACATCTTAGTGCTTCCAAACATGCACACATACACTCTAAATGATGATGAGGGTTTTACTAGGACATTCCAATACCAACTTCAGGAGCCCTAATCCTCCCTGGAGTGGCATGAGATGATCTGATGGTCGAAGTTTCAAGGTTCTAAACGTGAGGAGACATCAACCTGTGTGCATCTCTACTTTCTACATGCATGGATGAGTGATGGTTCAGACCGCAGTAGCTATTCCGGAGATGGGCATTTCACAAAGGCCATGTTTTCCATCCTGTTTTATCATTCCCATTCTTCCTGCTTTAGAGTAAGCATCTCTGAAGCTTTGATGGGAAGAACAGCTCTTCCCCTCATGCTTCCATTTCCTGAGCCTCTTCCAAAATGTGGCTTCCTTTGGTCCACTTCGCTTGTTGGCTTGTTTTCACCTGTTCTTTGTCTTTCAGGAACAGCACAAACTCTGACATGCTGATTGGCCACTCAGCATCACTAAG
The DNA here is from genome assembly GCF_022079265.1 of Lynx rufus. Lineage (NCBI taxonomy): Eukaryota > Metazoa > Chordata > Mammalia > Carnivora > Felidae > Lynx > Lynx rufus. Next base: position 35,658,433 of record NW_025814845.1, on the reverse strand, counting down.
ATCCATCTCATGTCTGTTGTTAACACTGATGTGGATTTTTGTAGGTTTTGAAATGGATTTTATAAAAGTACGGTGTCTTGAGAAAACCTGTGCTCAGGCTGGCATTCTCGCATGTAAAGTTTTAAATGGGAAATTAAGGACACTAATATTAGTCAGTGTTTCATAATATTGATAACATGACCTAATAATATTTCATATTCACATTATTGATATTCAATAACATTAATGATGTTAGTGTATGATACAAATAATAATATATAAGCATACATAAATATAATTTGTACATAAATGTTTTATTTACTACTTAATAATATTCATTTGACATTAATGTATCTTGATGCTTGAAATATATTTTGTATACCTATCTCCTTTATTAATATCTACATAGTGTAGTCCTTAATATATAACCAGACATACATATCTTTAATAATGAGACCGTGATCAATTTATTGTAATGTTAAGTTCAGCTATATTCTTAGTGACGTTTTCAAATAACAATATAATGGTATACTCTCAAAACTATATTATTTAAAGTAAAAAAAAAAACTTTGATTATGTAGTTTATTTTTATATCACTTAACCTGATTTTTTAAATTTTTTCAATGCTTGCTATTTTGGGGGGGGACAGGACCTTGAGAAATTATAAGATGGGTAATAAAGTTGCACTTCAGATAAATGAGGATTGGAATGTGCATATTCTACTGATTAATTTTTTAGTGGTTTCCAGGTCACAATCTGTGTGTCAAAATATTTTATTTTATTGCTACTGTGTCAGCTCTTGGGATATTTTTCTCAGCACATATAAAATATATTTCTGTTCACATCCATCATTCATTAAAGTGTAGCTTCTTTCGGTTTATGGACTTGTGGTGTTTTGAGGGACAGCAGGAAACTGGAAAATTGTCCATTTAAAGTGTCACTGCAATAGAAGCTCTCCATGATTTTGAACACTACAGATTAGTCCATTTTTAAAATTAACCACTCGCAGTTTTTCTCCACCTTTGTGCACTTTAATGTTTAATCATCCCCTCATACACAACTGATATCTTCTAACAAACACACCGTCTTCCTATTTATGGCAGTGCTGAGGGATGTTTGGAATGTATTTTGTGCCATATAACCTAGAAATTGCCTATTAACAAAGTTGTATTTAGTTTTTTTAACGTATTTATTTATTTATTTTGAGAGACAGAGCGTGGGCAGGGGAAGGGCAGAGAGAGAGGGAGACACAGAATCCAAAGCAGGCTCCAGACTCCAGGCTGTCAGAACAGAGCCTGACGCAGGGCTCGAACTCCCGAACTGCCCCGGTGCCCCAAACAAACTTGTATTTTAATCAGTTTCCACTCTGATTAGCACTTGAACATATGTTATTTAAGTACTAAGTGACAAAGAAATGAATACCGACTTGCCTCATTTTGTATATAATTTTAGTGCTCCATTAAAGTTTCAGAGTCTTAGTCAAGTATCCCCAAGTGTCAACCTGAAAAGATATGTCATTAACATTTAATAATATACTGCTTCTGCTTTTTATGATACATCCAGGCAAGTGGAGTCATGAATTGATTTGTGTTTAGGGCATTGCTCCTTATCTTTAGGCTGCACATTTTGTTTCTAATATTATGACTTGTGTGATGCATTTATCTTTTTAAAATATCACTCTATGTAATTATTTGCTACTTTTTACATCTACTGAATTTTAACATTTACTAGTTTGGTTTCTATGTTTCTGGTGAAATAAAATGGATTTTAGTGTAGGTCCAAATTTTTTTTAAATTCTCTTTTGTTTAATTTTTAAAATCTTTTCCATACAATATTTAATATTCAAGGCTTTGAGATTTGTCTCTTTCAAAATGCGGGATGAAAAAATGTAAACATTTTCATTAGGAAGAATTTAGGATCAGGTTAAAATAATTTTTGTGATCTCAGCATTATATTTAGTGTTTAGGTAATAAAATCAATGATTCTTACAAGTTGTAGGATTCACATTTTAAGATAGTCCCTAAATATGGAGAAGTTCTGAAGGAAGAGTTATGAAAACTGGAATCTTCATTAATATTTTAATTGCTGTTTTATTCAAGGGTTCATTAATTTTTTTTCCAGTAACATTAAAAAAATTTTTTGACATTTATTTATTATTGAGAGACAGAGAGAGAAAGAGCATGAGCAGGGGAGGGGCAGAGAGAGGGGGAGACACAGAATCCAAAGCAGGGTCTAGGCTCTGAGCTGTCAGCACAGAGCCTCTTGGGGGCTCAAACTCACAAACCAGGAGATCATGACCTGAGCCAAAGTCAGAAGCTCAACTGACTGAGCCATCCAGGTGCCCTTCCAGTAACATTTTTTATAAGGTCCATGTTGTTGTTGTTACTGTTATTGTTGCTTAGCATGTCTTTTATACCAAATTGTGATATGTCTCCCACAGGCATCAACACTAGCAATGGCAGTAAGATTACCTATTGGCAGCTGAATACTTGTATGTTTCATATTTTGCTTTGTGCTTTATGCACATCATCTCATTTAATCACCAAATGGGTCTGTGTATTACTGTGACTTTTGTACAGCAGAAGACACGGAGACAGAAGGAAGAGCACTAACAATTCCTGTTCGAGGTGACATAACTCTGCTGGGCAGAAATGGAATTGTTGACCAGACCTGTCTGACTCCAACGTGATTGCTTTAATGTCTCACAGTATCCTGGACTTGCTTTATTTTAAAATATTAAAATTTTTTAATTATATAAGTATTATTCAGAACCTGGTATCATAAAAAATTAATTTGATATGGGTCCCACATGATCCTGATAAAAGTAGCTGCTATAAGTGGGCAAGATGGAGCACTTATCATTTAAATAAGTCATGTAATATACTCATCACAGCCATCACAAAAATCAGGTGCTGATATAATTCCAACTATGAGGCTAGCTATATTGGTAGAATGTACCAAATTTTGGACACAGTCGTTCTCAAACAAAAACCTGAGTTTTTAACTCCTGCATGTTGTCTCTTCCAAATATGATGCCTTGCACTTATCCTCTACTACAGACCCTGTCCGTGTCTTTTTTTATTCATTCACAGTTCTTCAAAGCTTTTCTGCATTATCAAAATTCCATCTTTGCTATTTGCTCTCATTATCACCAAAATAAATAAATTATGTAATATAATAGTAGCAAACAGACACTTAGAGAATTATAAATGTTTTAGTGTAAAATATATATTTTTGTTTTAGAATTAGATTCATGGTTAACAATATTTCGGTGGGCCAGTTTTCTAAAGGTATACAATATATTGCACATTTGAGCGTTTTTTTTCCCTGAAAGGTCTTTGGAATGTATAATAATATTAAGTTATGTGTTACAAAGTAAATTATAACCTAAAAACGCATTAGGATTGAACACCTCTCCGATTTCTAAAAACTAAGATTATTTTTATTGCAGAGTTTGCCTTGAGGAGCCAAACTGATCTTTCTTTATGAGATTTTTTTTTTCTGAAAAACTCATTTATTATTTTACTCAGATGTCCCCTGGACTCCATCCTGGATCCACTCTGATTCCAATGAATAGCATTTCTCTGCCACATGGAGAAGAGGATTATGGGTACCAGTGTTTGGAGGGCAAAGATTGTGCCAGTTTCTTCTGCTGCTTTGAAGACTGCAGAACAGGATCATGGAGGGAAGGAAGGATACACATACGCATTGCCAAAATTGACTCCTATTCTCGAATATTTTTCCCAACAGCTTTTGCCCTATTCAATTTGGTTTATTGGGTTGGCTACCTTTATTTATAAATTCTGTTCACTAGGCAAAAATCATAAGAAGTTTAACTAAATCCGATAAAATCTACTGCACTTCAGTAACAGGAAGTTTTAAATTTAAAATGCAGAAAACCAATGTAAAATTAAAACTATTAAAATGTAAAACTATTGAACCATTCTATGGCTTCAAAGGTAAATAAAGTAGCAGCTTTCATATTAATTTACTTAAATGTATGTAAAATAGATTAGTTGCAAAATTCAGTATATAAAATACTATTATATATTTTTACTTTAATCTTATTTATTTTACTTATATCCCATTAAGATTTTGAATTTGTTAAGTTCTGTGATTCATATTTTAAAGATGGATTACTTTAATTATTTTAATAATATTATATTTAAATATAATCTGTCCCTTTTTGTAATGGGAGCATAATCTCATGCCTAATGTTTATATAGTAATTTTTTGCTTGGAAAATATTGTTATTTTGATTTTTCTCTTACTTTTTATTTGTATGCCCTGTTTGCAATAGAGCTAGTGAAAACCATGATTTCCTGGCATTTCTATCCAGATGTTTTACTCCCAAGAACAAATTAAATTAGAAGAAAAGGCCAGTTTTTACCTTATTATAAGACCAGTTTTTAATCTGTACTTTAGTCAAGTCCATTTCCTGACACAATATTAAATAGAACTCTAGTTACATTTAGTTTTGGTGATTTACCAACTAGGATGGAAACCACCAAGGTCATTTCTTTTAAATACAAGGGGAAAATAAAATGTTACACTTATCATTTTATTCTCTGCCTCACAGCATTTATGAAGTATGAAGAAGTTAACACTGAAATGTTTGGATCTACCAAGACTGAAATTAAATACAGAAAGAATTGATTTTTTTCTTTATGCTCTACAAAAGCATTGCATTCTCTAAATTAACAAAACGTTGAAGAATAGTGCTTGTATATACTTATTGTGGATAAAGAATTATTATGTAACAAAGTGAATAACAGTTCATATTGAGGATATGGGCTTAAATATGTATCATTAATAATTGCCGGACTAAAAACATTCTAGAAATATAGTTTTAGGTGCGTGTCATATATTGTCTTTTCCAGCTCCTACGTTTGGCTCCTGTCAGTTTTACATCTTTGTTATAAATTGTTATGATGTTCTCTTTTTTAAAAAATGAAAGCAGGCTCAAAAATCATGTTAAAAGTAAAATTCTATTATAGGCATCTCTAAGGAACATGAGTGCGGGAGCCCTCTAACTTCTTAGAGATAAAAGCAGAGAAAGCCTCACTGTAGTGTAAAGCTTGTTGGTTAATAGTTTCCCAAATGCCTCTTTCATGAAGAGGAGAGTTAAATTTAGGCTTTAATCATTACATTCTTGTAAATAGTTTGGCATATCAGTTGTTTATTAAGAACCCCATACTCATTCATCTAATTTTGGGGGAAATCACCAAAGTGATCTTGGTACTAACCTTTAAAAATGGTTTCCATTGCCAGGAGCAAGTATGAGGATAAAGAGTGCTGTGATCAAAGCCTAGCCTACGGAATGTGGAGGAAGCTCACACCTGTGCATTTGACACTAGTTTTTAGTACAGAAATTCCCCCAACTGGTTAGTGAATACATGAGTGAGGCTTTGACATGGTTATACTTATCTTTTTAGAATATATAGTTTTTTTAAATCTAAATACATTTCATTGTGTGTTCCTTAGCTAAATCAGATTTTTTTTTTACTTTGATTATAAACCTCTGAAAAAAAAAGTAAGCATGAATTGACTGATAATGCCCAAAATATCCACCGACACTACCTTTTTTGAATGGAGAGCCAAATTAAACTTTGGCCATGTATATATTCACGTACAAATTATTCACGCGTTCATTTTTATAACGTTGAGTATTGATGGATATTCTTAATGTGAACATTCATTTATGGATAAATGAAAAATGAAGTATCCATGGAGAATAAAACACTTCACTAAAATGTACTATGGCTATTTCCGTGTATTAAGCTATAACCTGTTCATTTTCATGAAGGCAATTTTAATTCTGGGATTCCTCAACTCTATCTGAGCATGACTGTATTTTAAAATACTTTAAAATGCTTAATATAAATAGCTTGGATGTTCTCATTGGTGTTCCATGAACTTGGCTTCAAATGTTGGCAATATTAAGAAGCGGAAATAAAATTGATGAAAATATGAAAGATGCTTTACTGTATACATTCATTGTATATATCATGGAAACAAGCACTTTGCTTTCAAAGCAAGTGGCATTTTGAGCAGTTTGATTTAAACATGTAGATCAGAAAGAGAGGTGTACAAATCTTGGTATTTCTAAAAATGAGAATAAAAAGGGGAAGATGCAGCTAGTCTCTTTTTACAAGAATTCGGGACGAACTTATTTTCAAAGGGAATGCAGTCTAATTCCTGACGGTCTCTTCCTCCAGGAAGTTTGACCATCTTGAAAAACAATTTTCGGGGGCTCCTGGGTGGCTCAGTCAGTTAAGTGTCAGACTTCAGCTCAGGTCATGATCTCACAATTCCTGAGTTTTGAGACCCGCATTGGGCTCTGATCTGACAGCCTAGAGCCTGCTTCGGATTTTGTGTCTTCCTCTCTCTCTGCCCCTTCCCTGCTTGCACTCTGCCTCTCTCTCAAAAATAAATAAACATTAAAAAAAAGAAGAAGAAGAAGAAGAATGATTGATAGTACTCTCACATCAAGGGGCCCATAATTGTAAAATGTGAAATTGTATTCCAAGTCAATATTGTTGACTGTTATGGAGCCCTTGACAAGCCACTGTAAAGTCACAGAAACCATTACCAAATCACCGTCAAAAGCATTCCACATGGAGTTTTCAGACACAATTGACATGGTTCTAGTAAATACAAGGTCAGTTGTGCCTCTTTTGTGTTTGCATTTTAGAAGTGACATAACCTAATTCAAAATGTTTATGCAGCACTTTCTATTGACAAGGTCCTGATTTAGATACAGTGGGGAAGGTATAAAGATGAACTACCAAGAAACATATATGAGAGGATTAGTTACATAATTTAAGGGAGGGAGGGTAACTGGGAAACTTTCTAGAGATGGGAGCTTGCGAATTCACTATGTCAGTAGGTATGGGTAACTAGGGATCACGCTCTCCAGTTGAGTAACCAACTCAATTAAAACTTCCATTTTCATTGAAAGTTAAGATGCATACGTAGACAATTAAAGATGAGGCTACAAAGCTAGGTCGGGCCCTATGGTAAAGGGGCAAGAATACAAATCTCAGTAGGCTGCATGGCATTCTAAATTCATGGAGAGTTCACAAAGATACCTAAGTACAAGAGACAGTATTAATACTGCAGAAGTTTCATCTTACCAGGGTCTGATGTTTGGAGTAGGAAAAGCCAAAGCCAGTTCTTTTTTTTTTTTTTTTAATTTTTTTTTTCAACGTTTATTTATTTTTGGGACAGAGAGAGACAGAGCATGAACGGGGGAGGGGCAGAGAGAGAAGGAAACACAGAATCGGAAACAGGCTCCAGGCTCCGAGCCATCAGCCCAGAGCCTGACGCGGGGCTCGAACTCACGGACCGCGAGATCGTGACCTGGCTGAAGTCGGACGCTTAACCGACTGCGCCACCCAGGCGCCCCCCAAAGCCAGTTCTAAAGCAACTATAAAACATGCGGTGAGGGAGGATGAAGGTTAGTACTGCGGGGATAGACATTCAGGGGAGGAGGGGGAAGATAGCCCCTAAGTAAGAAAGGACAAATGGAGACATGAAGCTCTAATTAACAGGCAACATTAACAGAGTGACACCGTGTGTGTGTGAGGGGAGCAGGGGTCCTGTATTGAAGAGTACGGATATGTAAATAGATACTAAAACACTACAAGGATGCATTACAATCTTGTTTGCTGTTACTTTAAACATTTTAATCAAATGTCATTTTTTTCTATTGATCTATGTTTTTACCATATTAGGGATGAAGAACAAGAATAATCTCCTGAAGTACATATCACAAAGAAGGTCTAAGATTTATTATTATTGTTATTATTTAAATCTGTTTCTCATTACAAGGGATTTCTCTTCAGATAATTTTCTCTTCTTTCTGAGGAAAAAAAAAATGTATTTGGGCAAAGAATGGAGGAAAATGGGGAATAGAACTAGGCTGCTGTGGGACCAGACAAATCCAGGAAGTTGATTTGTATTCTCAATTTCTGAAATATTTGTCTCAAAATGAATAAATACATTTTTATTGTTGGACAATGACATGTACCTGGACCATGAATAGTTTGAATGTGAATAGTTAAGATAAGCCTGTGATAATTATAATGCAATTAAGCAGAAAGGACTAATGAACAGATTTACAGACATGGCTGACCTAAATGGAAATAGTTTGGATTTCAGTAAGTTCCTGGTAATAACAGTTATTTGAATCCATTAAGTGTATGCAGTCACTCCATATAATAAAAGTTTTATGGCTTGTGGTTGTAATGGCTCCTGTTGTCTGTCTCTGCTTTATCATTTTGGGGAGCATTTTGTGAGTGTAAGGTAAAGCTATCTCAACTTTTCAAAGTATTGTGTGCTTTCATGATCCTAAGCGCAAAAAAAAAGTCAGTAACTTGTAATAAAAAAAAGTTACTTTCTCTTAAAATGTGTTTTATAAAAATAGTTTTCATATAGATACATCCCTTTATTGTTTTATAGTATATAATCATGACTTTAGCAATGAAATTAATTTCTGCTCAATGTTGTTTCATATTTTTCCAATTAGGAAATTAAATGTAAGGGTTTCCCTTTGACAGAGAGTTCTGAAAATGAATTGAACTTTAAAAAAGTAGATAAGGAGAGCTCGTATTTATGCATGCTTTTCACTGCAAAGGCTATGAATTTCTGGATTCTTCTAAACGACTTGTGACTTCACCCTAATATGAACTGCCTGATATGCTTCCCCAGGTGAGTCAGTGAGAGCAATATATATTGCATGGATTGATACCCAGGCCTTTCCAAATACCCCATGTTATGAAAATGTCTTATGTTATTTGAGGAAATAGTGCAGGAAAATTAAAAGCCAGAAAATCAGCAAAGCGGGTATTTCCTGCTGCATCTTGCAGTTCTCTGTTCTCTGCCACCATGGTCCAGTACTTTTTTTTTTTTGAAGGCTTTTTTTTATGCATCTTCCTTCAGGGCCAATGTTGTTTCCATAAAATGCTGAAGAAGATGGAGGAGGATTTTTTTTAAAGCTTCTTTTCTGTTATTTAAATTTTATTTTATTTTATTTTATTTTATTTTATTTTATTTTATTTTATTTTAAATATTAAATTTATTGTCAAATTGGTTTCCATACAACACCCGGTGCTCATCCCAACAGGTGCCCAAAGATGGAGGACGATTTAATGTTACCTGAGCACCTGCCATTGTCTGGAACTTCAAGCATTATATATTAATAATATAGTATTCACAGCGAAGAGCTCTATTTCATAGATGGGAAAAACAAGCTAAGAATATTAGATTCATACTGTAACCTGAAGTTAAATGCAGGGACCTTTATCTTTCAATTACATGGAACTACTCTGATGACAAAATGCTTGTTCATATTCCAACACTAGAGCGGGTTTCCTTCTCCAAAGAGGAGTTTAGATCTAAAGCACAGCCACTCACCTCTTCAAAGCACAGAAATACCCTATAATTTAGTAGGAGCATGATCTTCATCAGCTTATTTGTTATTTCTAATGTGAACTTCATTTCGGCTGAAATGTTTGAAATATGTACTGAAAGTGTTCTGAAAAAGTCTCCGGCCATCCAGTCAAATATAATACAGAGTACTGACTTTTTAGAAAAGGAATTGGCAGACGATGGTCACAGCACTGGTGATTTGAACACAGCCTTTCCCATCCGTGTACATATCGTCTACGGTTACATTTGCACTGTAATAGCAGAGGTAGGTAGCTGTAACAGAAACCAAGTGGCCCATATAGTGTAAATATTTTTCTCTGGCACTTTACAGAGAAGGTTGGCCAACTTGTATTTTTGAATAACTTTACTTGTGGCATTTAAAAAGGGGCCACATTTTAAAAAAGGCCTTTTCTTAATTTTCTTTTTAATTTTAATTTTAAAGGAAAATAGTCTTGGCTGAGAAGAGTTTTATGGGAAATAAATGCAATTAATCGCCCTCCAGTGTACTTTAAAGTTTCAGCTCCTCTCAAAGAGACACTAATCGAAGCTATGTTCTCTTATTTAGAATTTGTAAAAAAAAACATGCTGTAAATCTGTTTTATTGATGGAAATACATGCTTCCTCATAATTGTGTCAATGTTATTTGAAACAGATAAAGTAGATTAATCTAGAAAGAAGATTGCTGTTTCCGTTAAAATTGACACAAGATGCTTTAAGTAAAAGAAAAGTGATAAATGCAAATCTTAAAGTAATTTTAATATTTTCCCTCTTGAGACAACATGAAGTATGTTTCCTCATTAAAATTGTTTGTGTCAATATAAAATCTTGCTTTTAACATTTTTCCCAGTATTAAAAATCTAAGCAGCCCTTTCTGAATAATTTCACTGGAATAAATATTTAATTTACTTTGCACATTACTCATGTACTTTCCCTCCACATTTCAGGATGTGCACTTCAATTATTAAAATTTACATTTCAAATAGTCACAAGGAGTAGTTTGTTAAAAAGTGCACATTTTGAATAAAATAGGAAAGCTTCTTTAAGATAATACTATAAGAAAGTTTAAGATAATAAGAAACTTTAGTAACCTACTACATGTTGACATACTCAACATTTACCATAAACCAAATTCTTAATATTGTTTCAAGTACACCACTAAAGTTTTCTTATATTCATACTAAGATTGAGATTTTTAATTATTTTTTAGCTTCTAACCTTCAAATTATTGTGCCAACATTTCTTCATTCTGATTTGTCTTTTTAAATGATTACTCATAATAAACATTTTGACAACCTCACTTTACACTAATATGAATAATTAATATTAGCCTACTGCTTTACTGCACAAGCTTCTTTATATTAATGATCTCAGCTGACCATTAGCAAAGTCTATGGGATATGAGAGACCAATAGTAAGCACTCCATTTGGCAAACAAAATAGTGAACCAGACACTGTGGGAGATCTAGTCAATAACACGCATCCAGCTCAAGCCTTTTTCTTATAAATTCTGTGTTACAATGTAAACTCCAAATTTTAAGAAAGTTAAGAATATTTATTTTAAGAATAAATACAATATTTAAGAAATATTGTAAAAGAAATTGAACGATTTGTACAGCATGCATAATCCCACCCATCTTCCCTAACTCTGTCTCTCTTTTTGTAAGAAAATGTATTTCCACCTCAGTGTTTTTGATGTGTTTTTCATTATGGTCCCAAAAAGAGAATAATGAGATATTGGAGTTGTGTCATGTGAGAAGGATTTAAAAAAAATTTTTTTTCAACGTTTTTATTTATTTTTGGGACAGAGAGAGACAGAGCATGGATGGGGGAGGGGCAGAGAGAGAGGGAGACACAGAATCGGAAACAGGCTCCAGGCTCTGAGCCATCAGCCCAGAGCCTGACGCGGGGCTCAAACTCACGGACCCCGAGATCGTGACCTGGCTGAAGTCGGACGCTTAACCGACTGCGCCATCCAGGCGCCCCGAGAAGGATTTAATAAAAGGATAATTTATGAAAGTATGAACAAGTATTAGAAAAGTTCCCAAGCATCTTCCAGAATCCTGAAACTAATTATAGAAGGAGGAGCTGGTGCTAAAGGACCAATGGTAGGGGAAAAGGCAGGAAGCTAGAAAGAAATATCTGTGGGCCAAAAGACATTTGACAGGCATTGTGACCTTCAGCTAAAGGACACTGACAACTCATGGCATCTTTGCTGGAGGGAACTTGTAAAATAAAAATCTCATGGCATCTCTTCCCTCTGATTTTCTGCTAGTGTTCATCATTGGCAAACCCTACTGGAAGCCAGGGGTCAAGGGCGATTTTGATAGCATCCTTACAGGTCAGTTTTCTGGGATACAGAGCAGACAGCAGAAGGCTAGAGAGATTTAAAGGGAATGTGGAAAATACCAAGAATAACGTTTGAGGATACAACTGGGAGATTCAGAATTGATTACAATTAATACACCTTATGGTCATATATTTATTTTCTCTCTACCTGGAAAATAAGAGGTAGAGGCACCCCAGGCAATTCTGAGGTCTGTGCTTCCCACTGCAGGGTCAGCAGCCATGATTGGGCCAGGATGTCTTGGCAAGCTAGACTCATGCATTCAGGAAGCTTCTTTGTCTCTCTGGCTCCATTTTCTATGATATTGCCATGTAAAATTTTTGGCACATTGTTGCAGTAAATTTCTAAGTATATATTTGCTCTAAGAACCAAGGACTATTTTGCTAGATTTTTTAAATTTTCATTTGTTGCCCAAGTTCCAATAATAATGTCTTCTTTTTTTTTTTATTTTTTGTCTCCATTGTACACTTTTTTTTCTTGACAGTTTGAATGGAGAAAGAGAAGCTGGACTAAGAACGACTAGATCTGGATATTCCTACTTCCTCCTTTCTTGCTAGGATTACAATGAAGTGACATACTTTCTGACTTTGATAGTTGTTATAAAGCAGAAGAAAATAATATATGCTGAGCTTTTACTCTGTGCATAGAATTGTTTACAAAAATTCAATCATGCATGAGTGTGCAAGTTTAAAATGTATTGACAGTATTGGCTGCTCTCACAATTGAATATTTGTGATTCAACATGAGCACACCATATAGTTCAATTCTAATGTAACCACTTTTGACGAATAATCAATATAGGAAATTGCAGGTGGCCCGTTGAATAACTATGGCGGGACTAAGAGCCATGTTTTTTTATCATGACTTATGAGACAGAATGGCTTCTGAGAATAAAAAATGAGTGTGCAATAACAAATATCATGACAGTAAGAAAAGTAATTATAGTTAGCACATAATATTTACTTGATGTTATCTGAAGAACTTTCTTCATAATAACTAGCCTAATCCTTAAAACATCCTAAGAAGTAGCTAGTATTATTATCCTCAATTTACACAAAGGGAAGCTGAGGCACAGGGTGGTTGAGATACTTGCCCAAAGACACAGAGAAAATGAGTAGTACAAACAGGATTAAACCCAGGCGTCCCAGCCTGTTCTCTGTATCACACTACAAAACTGTCTCTCTAGGCAGCCAGGCTCCATATACCCCCTTCCAAGCCCTAAAGTATTACTGTAAATGCATTTCTTCTGTAGTCACTGACATTGAAGGATAGAATCAGCAGGACATGCATGTCCAGAATGGGACTAAAAGCAGAAAATTTCATTAAGAGTCTGACAATCTTGAGAAACAAGATTATATATATGGATCCATATAACTGGAGAGTCAAAGGCCACAGGTTAATTCTTGTAACATAAAACTGCAAGGATGCAGGGGAAAGATTTCCAAATGAAATATATATATACATATATATTTTTAATTATTTTATTGATTAAAATTACTTCCAGAATGATCCAGCAATACTGTCTATGTCCAAAAGAATTGAAAGCAGGATCCCAAATGGATTATTTGCACACCCATGTTCATTGCAGCATTATTCACAATAACAGGTGGAAACAACACGATGACCATCGATAGAAAAATGGATAAAGAAAATGTAGTATATACATGCAATGGAATATTATTAAGCTTTTAAAAAGGAGTAAATTATATGGCATGCTACACCATGGGGGAAACTTGAGGACAATATGCCAAGTAAAATAAACCAGTGACAAAAACACAAATACTGTAGATTCTATTACTATGAGGTATGTATGTATGGTGGTCAAATTCATAGAAACAGAAAATTGAGTGGTAGTTGTCATGAATGGGGGAAATTCAAAGTTGTTCAATAGGTATAAAATTTCAGTTTTGCAAACTGAAAAGTTCTGAAGATCTGTTGCAAAATAATGAAAATATAATTAACACAATTATACATTTAAAAATGGTTAAACTGATAAATTTTATGTTCTGTGCTTTTACCACAATTAAATATATATCTGTTAGTAGATTGGTAGATGATAGATAGATGATAGAGAGATGATAGATAAATTAGATAGAGATGATAAATTAGTTTTAAAATCTTTTACAGAATGGATATAGATGGGTGGCATCTGGAATAGTCATTATATTTAGGAAAATTGAAACCCTTTTTGTATAGTATAAAAAGAAACAGCTTTTGAAATTATGTAGAATTGGAATAAAATTCTTGCCCTCTCTTATTTTGTGTGGCCAAGGACAGATTCCTTACACTTATAAGCCTTGCCATTTTGTTTTAACTGATTTAAGAAACATTACTTTTACAGAAACTTTTGGCATCTTTCAGATGCTCCGAAACTATTAATATCTTCCCTGATGATTATGTGAGGAGAAAGACTTATGAAAAGGAGGTTTCTTGAAATAATGACTTTCTGATCCAGGATGATAATAAGAAGCATCATTGTACCCCTGCTGAAAATGTGATGCCGATTCAGATGCCCAGTTTGTAGCCCAGCTCTATTAGCTACTGACCATAGGGCAGTGGGAAAACTGCTTAACACTTCCAAGCCACCCTCATCTCAACTATAAAACATGGACAATAAATGTGGTGACTTTATAGGCTATGTGTAGACAAGGTGAAGTGAGTTCTAAGAAAGACTATTAACAGGTCCTTTCTTCCCCCAGCCTTTCTATTCTACAGAGTCAAAAGAAGAAAATAAATATTTGTCTCCTTATACTTTTTTATAATTTAAAGATGACCACGTGAGCCAATTCCCGGATTAGTTCCATTAATTTAAAGAGTATCTGAGTATTCTTTCTGGAAAACTCCTTTTTCTGTTAAAAATTATACTAGACTGGTGTGTGCATCCAGTCCTTAGATCTGTTAGCTTTTGGCCTTTCTTTCCTTCCTCCCTTGAATTCAGACACAAGACCTGGAGGTGTAAAAGTTGATGTTTGGGAAGAACAGGGATCATTGTACCACTTCTGTGTTGCCAAATAAGCCTTGCACTTCTTACTCCAGATTTCTTGTCTTTATGAGTTAAAAAAAAATAAACCTCTATTTTTTAAGACACTGTACAGGCATATTGCAAGCAGTGAAAGAAGCAAAGGAAATAAAGCACTTATCACAGTGACTTGCCTACAGCAAATTATTATTGAGAGACACATATGTCAAGTTGAATATACATCTCATGATGCTTCTATTTCATATTCTATGATGCAAAACACATGTTAGAAGAAGAATGCATTAGTATCAATTTCCTTGTAAGTGATAATTCAATATTTTTATCACTTTATTAACTTTTGCCAATAAATACGTGATCATAAGAGGCCAATTGTATTATGGGTTTCCTCAGTTTTTTACAGGGCTGGTGTCCAATATATTTTGACCGATTAGTTGAACAGTAAGAAAGGTAGACATTCAAGAATGTACGTGAACATATGCTAAGAACTTTCAAAGGGTTTGCAAAAATAATCATTTTTGGTAAGGACTTCATTTTGCATTAAAAATTTGCATGTGCATCTATCTGGTTTGGACCATTTTAATGAGTTTAAAATATCTCGGGGGGAGTAGAGTGTCTATACCATATGCTGAAGCCTTAGTTCATTGATTAGTTTATTGAGCCGTGCTGACTTCCTAGTATAAAGCTGATTCATTTTGTGATTCATCATAGGAAAGTTAATAAGTTGAAATGCTTCTTTGACTGTTCAGAAAAATGTGTTTCCTAATGGTCTTTAAATGGTGTGGTTTTCAACCATGACCCACTCTCCTTAAACTACCAAGCTGAAAATTAAAATAACATTTAAAGTTAAGATGATACATTCAATGAAGTAATGATGTGACTGACTCTTTGCAAGTAGCATATAAAGCAAATCATACTTGCAGAGTTCCATTATTTACTGAATCAATTGCACGGTGGATTGTGTTTTCCAGAAAGAGATGTAACAACATTTACAATGCACATGCTCTTTTTACAATGTGATTTTGACCTTCCTCCAATTAAGAGGTAAGACTTATGTTGTTTCTTTATAATCTAGAAAGGCTTGTAACTCTAGTGGAAGTAATGATGTGAGCATTCCAATGTTGGATTGTGAAAAGAATATAACTTTTACCTAGTTCTTTTGAAGTACTTGGTCCTACAACCTAGCTAGTCTGCTGTGAAGAAGCCCAAAATAGCCTACACAGAGAAATCACATGGAGAGATAATATGCGGGTGGTCTAGCCCTTAGTCCAGCTAAGGTCCCAGCTGACAGCATCAAATTACTAAACATGTGACTGAGATGTCAACAGATTAATTCCTGTCCTCATTGAATTGCCTCTATCCAATCTTCTTCCCTGAGGTTCCAGACATATTGGAATCAAGACAAATCATCTCCATTGTGCCATATCTGAATTCTTACTCTACAAAAACTGAGAGCATATTAACATGAATGTTTCATGCAGTAAGTTTTGAGGTATTTTAAGCAGTAATAGCAACTACTGAAACTTTTCTTCTTTAGAAATCATGTAGCTATGAGTGATAGAACCTAGGATTCTCACTATACCCTCTCTCCAATTATTCTCAATAATGTGAACCTCACAAATTCAGGGATATGTATTTATCTTTTAATTTAAATACCCTCTAGGCCAGGTGGATTATCTAAATATACAATTTCTGAAACAACCTACCCAATACTGGTATTGGTAGATAGCGTAGCCACCCTAAAGCATATAGTCTAAGTAAGGCATTTAAATTAATATTTGCTTCAATATTCTGGGAAAACCTATATATACTATACACACTACATACCTATTGTTTCTACCTTCAGATTTCTTTCTTTTTTTTAAATTTTTTTTTACATTTATTTATTTTTGAGAGACAGAGAGAGCATGAGCAGGGGAGGGGCAGAGAGAGAAGGAGACACAGAATCTGAAGCAGGCTCCAGGCTCCAAGCTGTCAGCACAGAGCCCAACGCGGGGCTGGAACCCACGAACCGGGAGATCATGACCTGAGCCTAAGTTGGACGCTTAACCGACTGAGCCACCCAGGCACCCCCGGATTTATTTCTTTATAGCTCTACTCATAAACACTATCTTCATTACATCTCTTGAACTCCTAAATTGGCTCAAGACTCTGTTGTTACCCTTTCCACCCTTATTCATTACAATCTATTCTCCACACAGCAATTTGAGGATTGTTTGTTAATATAAATTCATTAGTTACTTATTTACTAGAAAGTCCTTTAATATACGGCCTTGCCAACAAGGCCAAACTAAACTATACAAGATTATTTAGTGCCATTTCAAAGATGCCGGGATATTCACAACTAAGAACTTTAAGTATAATTTATTATTTCTGTTTAGATCATTCTTCCCCTTACAGTTTGCTTTGTTGGCCCTTTGTTATATTTTAGATCTAAGCTTAATTGTAATCTAAAGGAAGCATCCTCTGACTTTTCTATAAATGTGGAATCCCACCATTATTTTCTGTTCTCTACATCTGACTGATCTGAGTCCATTTATTCACTTTATGGCACTTATTATAACAAGTAACTTTTATAAATTTATACACAAATATTGATTGATTAATTGATTGTTTTCTGTGTTGTAAATTTCAGAAAGTCGGGGGCAAAATAGCTACCACATAAGAGGAAATCAATAACTATTATTTGAAAAAAATATTGAAATAATGATTTAAACAAAGAAAAGTTGGAGTGTCTAGGTGGATCAGTCAGTTAAGTGTCTGACTCTTGATTTCAGCTCAGGTAATAATCCCACAATTGTGAGATTGAGGCCCATCTTAGGCTCCACACTGAGCATGGTATCTGCTTAAGATTCTCTTTCTCCCTCTCTGTCTCTCTCTCTTAAAATAAATAAATAAACAAACAAAAACAAAGAGAGAAAAACTATAATCATACTCCAAGTTGAATACAACAAATTTGTGAAAAATTAAGTATGGAATGCAAGATATAGTCAGTCAAGTAAATAGACAATATTTAATGTTATCATCATCAACTAGAATAAAAGAAAACAGATTGAATAAAAATTCAGACAAATAATATAGCATGTGCAAGAAAACTGGAAAAGAAAATAATAAAGACAGAAAATTATAAATTGATAAACATGACATGAATTTAATGGATTAACACAAGCAAGCAACTAAAAAGTACAGATGAAAAATCATGGTTAAATAAGTGAGAATAAAGAAGATAGTTCATGTAATCAATATTGGAAATGTAAGGAAGATGAAACATCAGATAAAGACTTGAGACATCTTAGAATACTTTGTACAATTACACAATAGTAACAAGGCAACAAGAACTACCCAAGATTGACATGGAAATATTAACTATTGAAATAACAATGGGAATCAAGAATGAAAGGCACTAGAGCCAGAGAAATGTAACAAGGAACTATTTTACATTTAAAGGAAAAGATTAGAAATATTTTTTTTTAATTTCTCAATTAAACTTTCCCAGAAAATTTGTTTAAAATCTGAGAAAAGAAAAAGAGGAACTGGTAAAACTATAGCCCTGTTGCCTAAGTGTTAGTAATACATTTTATATAAAATTCTAGCCAATAAAATTCAGCAATCATAATTCCATGACTGACAGAAAATGCTGGCTACATATCACTAAGATCTTCTGAAATGATAATCCAAGAGGGTTGTGATCACCAATATCTCACAGAAATCGTAAAGACATAGCTAAAATATATTATGATACATTCCTTATGCATTTCTATTATAGATGTGTATGTGTGTGTGTGTATAATATGTATATAAATAAATACATTATTTCACTTAATTTCTGCAGTTTCCCTATGAAGGGAAATGAAGTAGTGCAGGTTTTGGTGCTAGAATTTTCTGTTCATATCATGTTGTTGGTAAATGGCAGAGTACGACTTGAAGTTCGATTAGCCTGACTAATTACAGTGTGTGTGTGTGCGTGTGTGTGTTTCCTTCCTTCACAGTTTGATATAGAGAAAAATGAAAGAAATGTGGTTACCTCTATAAAAAGCAAAATAAATTAACAATCAAATCACAGAAACATTAGGAACAGTGGCTCTCAATGTGAAATATTATAAACACCATGGATTTTTTCCCCAGATGTATTGTTTTAGAATAATATTTCCAGCTTGCTGAAGTACCACAAACACAAACATGTTCTCATCTCAAAAGTACATTAACAAGTAATAAAAGTGAAGTGAAAGTAATAAAGTAAAGCCAAATTGCCCTCAGGATTGATGAGAGCACCTATTAATGAAATAAGACTTTTAAATGCCATAAAAATAACAAGTAACAAACTTAAACTTTTCTAGTAAATTGTAAAAAATGGAAATAATCAGGCTGTTTGTGATAATCATTAAGTGCTTGAGGAATATTGCTATTGTTTTAATGCCTATTTAAATTGATTGGAATCTCAATGTGATTTCTTTGGCAATGGATTTCAGTGTTCACAAACCATCCATAACAAAGAAAAAAACCATGGACTCAGCTTTCCTCTTCTGCCTCTATCAACTTTCCCATGGATCACTTAAAATTTTCAGTTCTACTAAATATAGAAATCCTTCACTAAATATTCAACGTTGAATTTAAGTGGACATTTACTCAAGGGTATATTAACAAATTTCAAGTTTGAAAATGTTTTCTGTTATATTTGTTTTGTGAAATTCTGACTATAATTCTAAAGGTAACCATTTGATATATATTACACCTAGTCATTTCATATACCCCAGGAAAAAAGGTGCAATTAGAGTCAAACAGACCACTATCCATCTACTCTATCCAATCACATTAAATAAATTACTTGAGTTTTCCATTTACCAGTCTGGAACAATTAGATACAGTCCAAATGTTTTGAATCTCATCTTTAATATCTGAATCAAAAGTCCTTCCAACGTATGAAAAACCATCTGTTACTCACTTCTGTTTCAGAAACTTCTTCCAGACACACTGCATGACATCTATTCGTCTTGAGAATTAGCATGGAAATATTTGGAGACATAAGATCTAACATTAGAAATTAAAAACCATCAAGCAATTTCAAATACAGTTGATGGTATTAAGAGTAACAAGACAGCCTCATCTCACCAGAGAATCAATGTTTTTTCTCCCTGGTACTGGTTTCAAACTACAGGTGTATTCTATCCATTTTTTAATATGACCTTTTTGAAGTAATGTATGTGTGCAGGGTAGGGTAGTACATGTAAATGTATGGTGGGATGGTTGGTAGTTCTCTAAGAAAAAGAAAGCCATGATGGGATAAGTTATGTAAAATATTTATTAGGAGGGATGCTAGAGGAATTACCATTACCATTTCTACCTTGTATGGTTTTTTAAAAATAAAAATTAGATATAATGTAGTTAAATGGTATATTTCTACACCTAGGTTATCAGTAAATGTTATCAGTTTCTTAATATGGAAATGATATCTATAGATATCTATATCTATATTTATCTCTTGACTAAATTTACCTCATTCCTAGGCAGTATTCCATGACATTCCCATCATTTCAACAATAGAGGAGAGATCTCATCTCTGGAAACTTCTGATAAATATTCAAACACCTCTTCATAATGGCAGAAGGCTTCCAGGGAATTGTCACTGCCTTCCTTCCACTGGCATGGATATGTTTATCTGAATTGTAATATCTACTTGCTTTTTATGTGTTTTACTGTTTACAAGGCACCTTAGGGAACCTTATTTCATTTAATCTCCAAACATTAAAAATACAGCTACAGAGAATTACTTAGCCCCACCACACAGTTAAGAAAACAAGAGCTAGTTGTTTTCTGAAAGTTAGGGAAGTAGTCAATGAAGGCCAAAGATTTGAGACCTTTCAAGGCTAATTCCAGAGTTCTTTCTGCCACGACACCATTCCTTTCTGATTAGTGACTTTCACTTTGTCCAGCCCAGAAAAATCTAGCTTTGTGGGATGTGAGGAAGGAGACAGAGGATTCTGGCTGAGATAAGGGACTGGGCCCACAAGAGCAAGCATCCTTTGTTAAAAGACTGAGGTCATTTGGCCTGGTGGGCAACAAGGAAGCAGAGTGGCGAAAAGCTGAAAGCATTGAGAAGTAGAAAAGGAAGACTACAAACTTCCCTAGGTGTGGTCTACCTATTGCCACATAGGAGATTCAGTACATTTCCCCAAGAAATTCTACAAATCTAATATTGTAATAAAAATATTACAGTGTTGAATAGTCACCATATATGTCATAATTAAACTATACCAACTAACTTGATTCATGAAATAATCTTTTGATATTTAATTTTAGAGCTAAGAAGATTGGAATTTAGAGAGGTTTGGTGACTTTGATAGAACTCATCAGCCAGCAGTTTCCAGATTTGAAAACAGAACCAGCTATTGACAATCTATTCGTGTTTAATTTTCTCTACATAAATCTCAGTGAACCGTGCTTGTCATGTGTAAGACATTTTGGTCCTTTGAGTCCTAATGACAACATTAAGAATAGAATTAAGAATAATATTTAAATAATATTATAATTCCTATGAAACATGAAGTACTAGGTAAAAGGGAAATCATCTGAATAGACAGATTTCACTTTTCATGATGATGCATGAGTATCTTTATTTCTACATATCTAGAATCAAAATGGAATTGGTTTTGACTGAATTTTAGTATTTTGTCTTTTCAAGAAAATCTTAAAACATGTTACATATTCAGGTGTCTGGGTGGCTCAGTCAGTTAAGCGTCCAACTCTATTTCAGCTCTAGTCATGATCTTACAGTTCATGAGGTCAAGCCCCACCTTGGGCTCTGTGCTGATAGCATGGAGCCTGCTTGGGATTCTCTCTCCCTCTCTCTCTCCCCTCCCCAGCTCCTGTGCTCTCTCTCTCCTCTCTCTAAATAAATAAATAAACTTTAACAGCAACAATAACGAAACCATGTTACATGTTCAATAATGAGAGATTTTCATACAGATTATTTCTTGTTTATCAATTATGGTACTGAGCAAGCAATAAAAATAAGTTTGGGAAGATTAATTAATTATAGTTATACTCCAGTAATTTATATAAAACCAAATTTGTGGCTTACCATTAATTCATTGGGGGTATAATTATTTAACAGTGTTGCTAGAAGAGTTAGCAGGAGAAAGAGCCTAGTGAGTAAAATATGATTTATTGATTTTAGTATCTTTTTTTGCGAAGGAATTCATGGGAACATGAAAGCATTAACATAAGGCCAGAGCAGTATTTGCCTACAAAAATAGTGCTTATAGGATTTTTGGAATAACTACCTGAACATCAAGAAATGTTACTTATGAAAGTCACTGCTTATAATATATTTCACTGCAGAAAAACACCTCACTATAAATTTAATCTACACAATGTTAGTAAAATGTACTGACTTTTTTCTGATAACATTTACAAAAGATGATTTACACTGTTACAAGCTCAGTTAAACTAAAAAAGAGAACTGAGCCATCAGTGATGGAGTAACCCATTCAGGCAACAAACCAAAATGAAAGTGTTAAATCTGTAATTACTTACTGCTATAATTTATTTTATTTTATTTTATTTTATTTTATTTTATCTTATCTTATTTTATTTTATTTTATTTTATTTTATTTTATTTTATTTTATTTTATTTTATTTTATTTTTGACAGAGAGAGAGAGTAAAGAGACAGTGAGCACAGGGTAGGGACAGAGAGAGGGAGAGAGAAAATTCCAAGTAGCCTCCATACTGTGGAGCTGAGCCTGACATGGGGCCCAAACACATGAACCATGAGATCATGACTTGTGCTGAAATCAAGAGTTGGGCACTTAACCAACTAAGCCACCCAAGAACCCCTACTTACTGCTACAATTTAAGCAAAAGTTTGAAACTGGAAAAAGTTTCCATCCCCCCATTCCATTTCCCCACCTCAAACAGCACACCCGTCCAGTGTCAGGAGAATAGACAAAGACATTGGGGTTGGGTTGGTTCACTGTTGAGGAAGCCCTGAACAAGAGGTGCTGGCAGACTTATGGACTTGGGATTGGGGGAGAGACCAAAGAGGAAGGGCTAGGAGTGGAAAAGTACTGGGTCAGCCTGAGTAAATGTGCCATCAGGTTTTCTTCTCCCTTCCCCCATAAGGAGGCCTCAACAGAGGCACTCAAAGACCTCTGCCCCAGGCCTCAAGATAGAGACATAAGGAAAGAAAGTCCTATAGATAGGAATGTACATATGAGAAGAGAATGTACATATGAGAAGAGAATGAGAAGTGGGTCCTGAGCTCTTGACTTCCCTTCCCCCCAGTGGCTGCAAAATAGTGGCTGTGCCCCAAATCTGCTATGGAGTCTGGTGTTCCCATAAGGTCTGCCATGTAAAGCCTTTGTAATTACCTGTGGTTGGGTCTGAAAAAATCACACAGGTTTGTAAACAGAAGCCATATTCCTCATACATATTTCTCTCTTTCTCCTTGTGGAGGCAAAATATACTCCATTTCTTTTTAATTCTAAAAAATAAATGATAATTCATGATGAGTGCAAATAATTATTCTTTATTTTCAAGACATATCTTCATTTGTCAATTGTTGCAACTATGGTACTTGATAGGTCTGATTAAGGAACTTTAATCCTCTGTTCTGTTTTTAGGGGATAGGAGTTCGTACTTAGGTCTTAACCATTAGACCATTTTCTTTACTAATTCACTCACATCCTAACTGATTTCATCCAGTAAACATTACTTAATGCTAATGAGTCCCCAATTCATATCTCTTCCTCGAACTCTATACCCAGCTACCAAATTATCATATTTTGTTGGTTCTCCAGTAGACATCATCCTCTTGCTACAAGCTCTTGAGTTCCATCTCCTTAAACATGCCCCTCCTTCAGTCCTCTCCCTATTAATAAAAGATATCTGCATCCTTCTGGTTAGTTGCTCAGGCTCAGTTTGGGCCTGACCAAACATTTAGCTTAGGCACAAATCATGCTGGTTCTTCCTAAAAACATGTCCAATTTATGGTCACTTTCTGGTTCTTCCAAAGCTCTTTCCATGGTGACAAGTTACTATCATATCTTGCCTGGATTGAATAGACCCTTCATTTGCCTCCTCTGTTCTCCACACACCACAGAGTGATCCCTTTGAAATGTATGTAAGACAGATCATGCAAGTCCTCTGCTTGAAATGTTTTCATGGCTTCCCATCTCTATCAAGTAAAAATCCAAAATTTTCAAGCCATAAAGTTACATGAACTGAGCTGGTATTACCCTCCAGAGTTTATCTACTTTAACCCTCTTCCTCTTTTTTCCCCACCTCAGCTGCACTGGTTTCCTTGCAGTTTGCTCAAATACAACGTGCACACTCCAGGCCACACTTTGTACTTGCTGTTTCTTCTGCCTAAAAATGTCCTCCTTTGGATATCTTCATGATTAGCTCACATATCACTGCTCACATATCACCTTATCAAAGAGGCCTTCCCTAACCTACACAAAATAGCAACAACTCCTTTCCCCTGTCTCCACTGCAGTTGATAACCCCTCACTTTGCTTGAATATTTCCCCCTGAATTTTGGTGGCCATGGTGAATAAATCAAATGATTATTCCCTGATGTTTTTTCTAAATATTCTATTAAAGTGTTACTAAGGTTAAGTATTTTTTACTTAGGATTTTTAATGGATAAAACTATTGTGTTACAACCCAGAACTGGCGCTCAACAAATCCTTTTGAAATTACGTTCTTTCAGTATTCATTTTAACTAAGCTGAAGCCCTTTTTAATTTTCTTAACAAGTCAATATGTGGGTCTAGAGTTTACTATTATGTAAAAAAAATATTATAGGGGATAATAAGTAATTTGTGAGATACTTTCTTCTGTTGAAACAAACTCCTCAAGCATTGTCATTCATTTTTCTTTTCATTTAACCATTTATATGTACAGAAAACTTTTACTTGGTTCCTTCTACATATATCAGGCTCTAAGTTAGCCATCCTATTTGCAAATCAAAAAAAAAAGCATGGCCCCCACCTTTATCTTTTTCAGAAATGAAATGTCCGGTTTAATCATAATTCTGATCTAATCAATAAAGCAGGTCCAGTTAAACTATCCTTACGTGTCAACACCATTGAAAACGACCTTATATTTTATTATCTTGGTAAAAGCTGATCATCTTTAACCAACTTCCCAAAGATTCTGGTTTTTCAGCAATTCGGGTAGTATTTCCTAATTCCACATCAGTGAAGTTTGATATTATCATTTATTTCTCCCTTGCCAGAAACTGTTTTGGGGCCATTTAAAAGAAGACTAATTTGTTCCTGCAATATCTTGCTGAGTTAATTGACATAATTTTTATCCACCTACATCCTTTGCAAGATGGATATACTCATATTTCAAGAAACTAAACTTATACAGTATCTGCTGTAATTCTTAAATCATGAAGAATAGGACTACTTACACTGTTTTATTCAAGAAGGGCTAAATTCACATCTAGATGACTTTGGATATACATAGACTAGTGGAAAATGTTTGCATTTTCTTCATTAATCAGAGTTTTCATTCTTGCTCCATAAAAGATTTCTTTAAAGCAGTGAGGTGTCCTAACAACAATTATCACATGGTATTACTTATTATAATAGATCCACATGCATATGAAGTTAGATGTTAGAAGATCTAGGTTAGATGATTTTTATAATATATGTTCTAGTTATAGAGAATCTATTTTTAAATGCCTTGATATCTGACTTTCCAACTTTAGAGAAGACAAGGAAATTTGATAAATCGAAGAATGATCTAGAAATTTTAATAAACCATCCATACTGTAATAATTGTTTTATACTTGTCATTTTGTGACAGTAGCTTCAAGAGATATTTCAAATTAGATTTTTAAGTAGTGATCAAACAGATGTCCATTATGACAGGATACCTGCCTACATCAAGCTTTGAATTACATCAAAAAATTACCAAATGACTTTCTGTTTCTATAACTATTAGCTTTTAATCTTAAGTCAAAATGATCTCCTAGGCTCATGGTGCATACCTGCACCTTCCCAGAAACTAAGAAGGAAAGAAGAGATATAAAAAAGGATAAAATAATGCCCCTTAATTGTAAAAACTTACAATTTTGTTAGTTGTTATGACAAAGTCAGCTGACATTTCAATTACTTTAGGATATGAAAATTATGATATTTTTAGTCAGCATTATAAAAATATGTTCAATTTGGGAAAAGTGATAAATACAGAAAGCTGCTAAATTTTTTTCTTATAAGGTCAATATTGTTTCTGATAGGTTTCTTTATTGCTTCCTTATTGTTTCCTTAATTTTCACCAACTTAGGAAATGTAACCAATGGAAAAAAAATGAGGTAGAGAGAAAATACTATGGATCAGGTGGTCAGCAAGGAAATATCTAAACAAACAATTATAAAAAAATAAAGAAAAGAAACGGAATGTGTAGGTAAAATACTTTGATCTTATACATTGATGTTAGCTGCAGTTTGCTGGAATGATACAAAAATAATTGAGAAAGAACATATGGCACATCAGAATTCATCAAGAAAAGAGTTAATTATTCTGAAGATTAGGGCCAGAAGTGGAGAATAAGCTACTCAATTTAGATAATTGGTCAAAATATTGCTAAGAATTCTAAGTCATATCACTGAATTCAGAATCATTTTGGGGAAAAAAATAAAACCATCAGCACTGCATCCAGACTTTTAACATAACTTTTCTATAAAACCTCATTCTTTTATGTTTGTCAATCAGTGCTCATAGTGTCAGTTACAAAGAATTAAGCCAAAGGTAGTGTAGAAAAAACACTGTATGAAAAGTCATCCTGACCTGAATTTAATCTTACTATGCTAGTTACAGAATAGTGATTTTTCTAAGTCCATCAATCTTTTGGCAATTATTAGTTGGCATTCTACTGTAAGAAAGAGCTTTCTCCTCTCCCTGAGTTTGTTTGTTTGCTTGGTCTTTAGAGTAATTATGTGATTCATGAATTCTTTTGTGCTTGCTGTGGCTTTTTTATTCATTGACAAAATTTCTTCTCACCTATTTTCACAGCATCCTTGGGTAGTAGGAAACTAATCCTTTAGAAAACTATAAATGAGTGAGCCACTTATTCAAAATATTTAGCATACTGTATATAAATAAACAATGTTTAGTTCTTCTCAAGATTTTTAATTTTACAAGATAATAGTCCCTGTGTAGCTTGATAGTTATATCTGAACCCTTGACAACACAAGGATTTGGGGCACCAACCCCTTGTGAAGTCAAAAATCCGCATAAAACTTTTGACTCCCTCAAAACTTACCTACTAATAGCCTACTGCTGACCTGAAGTTTTGCTGATAACCAAGTTAATTAACTCATATTTTGTATGTTATATGCATTATTACAATAAAGTAACCTAGAGTGAAGAAAATGTTATTAAGAAAATCATAAAAAGAGAAAATATATACAAATTACAAAAATTTCCACTTTGTGCTGATGATACCAACTAAATACAGTAAGGTTTTATTTTCCCCATTCTGCATTTATTTGTGTTTTCTTCCATAGTAAGAACCCTGGCTCCCACAATATCAATGTATTTGCTCATTTGCTGAGTCTTACAATACTCATAATTCCTGTTTCTATATTCTTCTTTTTTAAAGTAGGACCCACGCCCAATATTCAGCTTGAAATCATAACCCTGGGATCAAGAGTCACATTTTCTATGGCTGAGCCAGCCAAGCACCCCTCCTGTTTCCACATTCTGAAAGGATATAGAAGTAATGGAATACTAGTCTCAGTGAGCACACCTCACAGCTTATTTTCTAAATAAGTACTATACTTTATTTATATTTTTAAAAATCTGTGTGTAAGTGACCTGTTAAGTTCACCAATCCAAACCCCTGTTGTTTAAGGTCAACTGTATGTATGTGTGTGTGTATTACATATATATATATATATATATATATATATATATATATTTATATATATATATATATATATATTTATATATATATATATACATTCCTGCTGCACATCTCAGCTTTCTGCAATACTTTTTAAAAATACTCCATTGTGTTCTGTGTGTTTTGATTCATGACAGTCATTCTTTATTTTGAAGATTTACTTTCCCAGATTTGGTCAGTGGCCCATTTGTCAAATTGGTTCTTGTATCATTTGTATGTGATCCCTCATTTTTGAGTGATTGCATCCTTTCTGGCTCAATAAGATATTCCAGAATCATCTTGTGATCAGCCGTAACTCTAAGTACTCCTGCGCTTAATGAGACAGTATTTAGAAGACAAGTTGTGAGGTGTGCTCACTGTGACAATAGTTCCATTACTACCATATCCTTTTAGAATATAGAAATAGGAATTAAATCATGTTGTATTATAGACTGAGCAAATGAGCAAACACAGTCGTACTGTTGGGAGCCAGGGTTCTTACTACGAAGAAAAGACAAAGACAGAATGGAGAAAGAAAAAAATCTTACTGTATTCAGTTGGTGTTATCGCATAAAGTGATACTTTTTGTTTTTGTCATTTGAACTTATTTTCAGTTTTCTCAACTAATGGACTGTTGTTCTTTAACTTCCATTCCCATTGACATAAATACAAGTTTTGTAAGTGTTTTTAACGGAACACTATTCCCACAAGATGCTTGAGAGTTGAATAAAGATTCTGTAGTCATTAAGTTTGAAAAACACTGTGTTCTCCACCTCCTTTCTCGAGACAGATAACGTGTAACTGCGTTTTAAACTCTTAAGAAATCCATCAGTAAAGGAACCTGTCTAATCAGTTTCCCTAAACTATTTGATCACAGAAGCCTTCTCCCCTTTTGAAAGGCAAACCTAATCAAACTTGTATTACACAGAATATATTTTAAGAATGCTTTTCTATATCCTTCCTACAGAAATATATCCACTAGTTTGTCAATGGGGCCCTTAAGCAGCAAGGGCAAAGCTAGAGGGAACATATTATTTTCACAGGTGCAAACTGTGAGGGATTCTTTGCTGCCTTGTAAAAGGAAGACATCCAAGGATCACTTTTTCTGGCAAGATCCAAAGGCAAATTTAACCAGAGTCTGCTGATGAGGCTCTTCCCTGCCTCCTGTTTACGGCTTGTAGGTGACGGTTCGATATTTATTAGGCAGCTCTAGTCAGTGGCTTAATGATCATTTGTCCAAAGCCTCTTTTTAACACCAAATCCAGGAAACAAATAAATTGCTGCCTCCTCAGTCCCGAAGAGATTGTCTTTCCTTACGTAACAGCAATGATTGAAGTGTAAAAAGACTTGGAATTACCATATGAGAAATGTTACTATATGTCTAAGATCCAATGACTACACATCTACCTCTGCTGTGGAAATATTTATGTCAGCCTGAAATGAACAAAGACTAGTTGAAAGTGTAAAAAGTGAAGTTAGCATATGTAATACAATTTTACTAGTCTTTAGCAAAATTACATTACATATGCTAACTTCATTTTTTATAAAATTATACATTTTTATACAAATTATACAAAAATTATACATTTTTATACAAATATGCTAACGTCATTACCTTATACAAATTAAAACTCAAAGAAACTCTTTGCAAACCCTAGATAGACATATAATTTTGTTTGTTTGAAATGATGGACCAGTTCAAGTCACTATTTCTTAAACTGCATAACCCTTTAATAAATGAGAGAATACACAATTTAAATGATCTAGCTTCTTTTACTATTTCTTTCCTGGTTGCATATAAGGAATTGGAATCATGTTAGAAGTTTCAAAAATTATTTTCTTCAGATTTGTATCATGCCTCCATAAGCATCAAAGCTCTAAAGATAAGATATCTTAAATAAAATTCATTGACATATATTTTTGCATGATTTTTATACTGCCTTTATTTCATATAGGTGACACTGTCTCTTCCGTTCAAAACTAAAGTTTTATTTACTCTGCAAATATTCACTCAGCCCTTTCTATTTGCTGGATACAATTTTAGAGGTTTAGAATACAAAAATAAAGAATACATGGGTCCTGCCATCAAGATGCTTACAGTATAAAAAGAAGACAGGCATGCAATGAGACACATGAGTGAACAGTGGCAGAGGAGCCCTAATATAATGAATGAAGCATTATGGGACGTCAAGAATAAATAGATCAATACTGCCTCTAGTGTCTATAAACACTGATGCTTTTCTGAATTAATTTTCATCAACAACTTCACCTGAACTATCAGGCTAAAATTCTGTAAAGGCAGGAACAGAATGAATTCTAGCATTCAGGAAAAACACTGATATGTGAATTAGAAAATTTCAGAAACAGAAATACCATTTTATTGCCTTTTATTGAGTTCAGAATGATGGCAAAGAGATTGCCGGCGTGGTAATAGAAGGAAGGAGTCTTCTTCATTATTGTGGCTTGACATGAAGCATCCTTTTCCTATTTATTTGGTCCTGACTCAGAACAGGATTGAGAAGACACAGGATGCCAGAGACTTCCAACTCAGTTGTTAGAGCAGTCTGATGAACCTGTTGGATTATATGATTCTTTTTTTTTTTTCAACGTTTATTTATTTTTGGGACAGAGAGAGACAGAGCATGAACGGGGGAGGGGCAGAGAGAGAGGGAGACACAGAATCGGAAACAGGCTCCAGGCTCTGAGCCATCAGCCCAGAGCCCGACGCGGCGCTCGAACTCACAGACTGTGAGATCGTGACCTGGCTGAAGTCGGACGCTTAACCGACTGCGCCACCCAGGCGCCCCGGATTATATGATTCTTAAAGGGCATTTGAAGTTTAAGATTTTCTATATCTGGTCATAACACCATGAAGTATGAATAGAGTAGAATGTAAAAGAGGCACATCGGAGCAGGAGGTGGGCCAAGTAGATCGCCGGACTGAAAAAATTCTGACAATCAGGGGGGATCCAAAAGTGTGTGGGCCCCTTGTGGGGAAAGGCTATAAATGATGGAGAAGGTAGCAACAGAGTTGGGCGTGGGGAGTGATGTGTAAGAAAGAGAAGACCAGGTGAGGACTCTTGTCCAGTTCTTTCTCCATTACCACTACCAATGGCAGGAAACTGTTTTTTTTTTTTTTTTTTTTTTGTCAGGTATTATTAAAAAAAATGCTTGCTTTGATTTTCCATGTGGTAACTGGGAAAAGCCAAACACCTATATATTCGTCTCCACTCTTTGCTAGACTGCAAGCACACAGATCAGGGAGCTGGACAGCCAACCTGGAGAGAGCATCTTCTCTGGACAAGGTAACGGGTCTCTCTTTTTGCTCAGATGAAAGGTTCCTGGGCTAAGGGGAAAACATTCCCCAAATCTGAATGAAATCCCTTTGGTGTAACATTTATGCATAAACTGGAAGGAGGCAGTTTTCATGTGGTTTGGGGTTTTCCGATAAAAATTTCACACTGTTCTAGTTTGTTGGTTTCCCCTAGGAATCTTCACAAATGAGCCTGTGTGAAGCAGTTCCCAGCAGACATTTCACTTTATTAGCTTTCCTCTTTCTCTTGTGGCTGCTTTTTATCTTTCTCTTTCAAACTCTCACAGCCTAGTCCCTCACAGCTATGTGGTAAGTCAAATTTTCATGGCACTGCTCTCTGAAGGCCCCTGGTGGGGGTGAAATGCTCCTTTCAGTGTAACATGAGCTGAACACTCTGGGGTGTATTTTTCCAACGGAAAGCGAATGGGAGTCCATCCAACCCAACATCTTTATTTCCTAGAAGATGAACTTGAGGCTCAAGGAGGTTAAGTGAAATTGACTTCTCTACGTCCATGACCCTAGTGACTTGAAACTGCCACTATGCCTTCCCTTGTTCGCTGCTATACCTTAAGTGGTATCATTGTCTTTAGATTTGCCTGTTTCAAACCGCTCTCCACACCGATTAATGAGTGATCATTCAAACATATTCTCTTCACGGTGATGTCATAAAATTTCTAAGGTTTACCATTGCCTTAAAATTACCCCTAACTCCATTACAAGTCTGTGACTCATCTGGCCACTTCTGATTTTCTGCTTGAACTCTTCTCATCTCTCCTTCTCAAGGGCTATCCTCCAGCCGTACTGACCTCAGCATGCTTTGGCATGCCTCTGCGATTTGTAAATGCTGCTCCCTTCTCTACATGGACTTCCACCTTCCCCTTAAATTTGACTCCTACAGATTACAGGTCAGAACTTGAATGTCACTAATATCTCCTACATACTGCCTTAGTTCCCTGTACACACGCCCTCCCCCCAGATACCACTTAGCAACCATAAGATGTATTATAAATATCTTTTTTAAAATGTATGTTTATCTTCTAGACTATGAGCTCCACTGGGACAGGGTTTTTATTTGTCTTTGCTAATTGCCATAAGCTCCAAAAGAAGTAGAGTGTCTAGCACATAAAAGACTCATGATAATTGCTAATAACAAAGGCAAAACTGGAAACAAACATTTCTCCTATTCAGTCTAATGTTCTTTTCACTACTCCATATATTTTAATCACACTCGAATCACCTATAATTCCGCAGTAAGCTTGTTCATGTCCTAGCTCTATGCACTATTTTTTTCACACTGTGGTTGCAGCTTAGAGGATTACTTACTGTTCCTCTAAAGCGCCACCTTGACTTGTGACTTTGTTTCTCTACTTCCTCTTCAATCTGGTGAAATCTAGTTCATGGATCACCGTTTCTATGAAGCCTTTTCTGACTCCCCAGGTTGACATTCTTATGCCTCCACTATATTTTCATTGCAATAGGGACACGCTTCCAAGATGATTTTTACTATGTGTATTTGGCACATACTTCCAAGATGACATTTTCTGTATTTGTTTCTTTGCTTGTCACCATAAAAGCCTCAAGATCCATGTGTTTAGGATTATGATTTACTTTTTTAAAGTTTTTTGATGTTTATTTATATTTGAGAGACAGAGAGAGACAGAGCATAAGTGGGGGAGAGGCAGAGAGAGAGGGAGACACAGAATCTGAAACAGGCTCCAGGCTCTGAGCTGTCAGCAGAGAACCCGATGTGGGGCTTGAACTCATGAACATGGAGATCATGACCTGAACCGAAGTCTGACACTTAACTGACTGAACCACCTAGGCACCCCTGATTTACTTTTTAATGTCAGTATTTATCACATGGTCTGATGCCAGTCATACCCAATGAATACCTGTTGAATAAATAACAAAACTGGTATAGTATTTTACCTGTTTTTTGTCCCTTTAATTCTTACAAATAAGAGAGAAGCACCCACATAGTTTAAAGCCAAACATACATTTAATATCAGAATACCCCAGGGTTCCACTTTTACCATTTATGAGCTCAGTTACCTGGGGCTGTTCATCTCACTATTCTGAACTTCAACTTCCTGATTAATAAAATGGGTTGAGAATAAATAATTGAATAAATAAATAAAGCTTAAAATTAAGATATTTAGAGGGAATCCTTAGGAATCATTATGACAATGAATAAAATTTTTTAAATCAGTGGATTGATATTCTGATGTTGTTATTATTAGAAATATACAGATTGAAATTGAGATCTGGAGGGGGAGGTAAGACCGTGGTGTAGTAAGAGGACACTAAGCTTGCCTCGTCCGCCAAAGACAGCTGGATAACTATCAAATCATTCCAAATATCCAAGACATTGACCTGAGGACTGGTTGAACAGACTGCACAATTAGAGAGAGGGAACAGGCCACATGGAGAAAGGTAGGAAGTGTAAAGACGTGGTTTGGGGAGAAACTGGTCCTGGGTGCTGTGGACCAGGGAGCCCTGGTCGTGGAGAAAGGCACGAGAGGGTAGGAGTGCACAAGGGGAACACTTCCCCAAAGCCATTGGCTGGGAAATGAGAGCATGTGATTTTCGTGAGTTTTTGTTACTAGTGGGGCTCAACGACTGAAGTTTTAGACGTCTGTGGGCTTGGCTAGGATAGAGACCTGAGGACACTGCCCTACTTGGGGAAAGAAAGCACCCAAGCAACCCCAGGGTAGATGGGCACAATCTGAGGATCACCTAAGGTGTACGGGGAGAGACTGTTCCTACTTCTTAATGTACATCTGTGAGAGGTGTCATTGCCGCTCCTGGAATAAAATAGCCAGCAGGTGCCATTTCTTTCCCTACCCCTCAGCATAGGTACAGAGACACCTGCTGAGGGCGGCCAAACCAGACATTGGCTGTTCAGCTTGCTTTGCTCCCAAATCCATGCCCTATACTCTGGTGGGACTGCCCTTCTGGGTCAAACATATATTCATCTGAGCACGGTGAAACCCTCCCCCAGAAGACCAGTGCAGGCCCCTGCCAAACCAGGTTCCTAACGTTTGGAGTTTAAAAAGTCAGCAGACTTGGGGAGCCTGGGTGGCTCAGTCAGTTAAGCATCTGACTTCGGCTCAGGTCATGCTCTAGAGGTTCGTGGGTTTGGACCCCATGTTAGTTTCTGTGCAGACAGCTCAGAGCCTGGAGCCTGTTTCAGATTCTGTGTCTCCCTCTCTCTCTCTGCCCCTCCCCCCCTCATGCTCTGTCTCTCTGTCTCTCTCTTAAAAATTAATAAACGTTAAAAAGAATTTTTTTTAAAAAGTCAGCAGACTTGGCTAGCATACAGCCCAAAGTGCCCTGCACTGCTCTAGCAGGCAAGCAACACAGACACAGTGTGAAAACAGTGATCTGTAAAATGCCTAAGATGCGTGAGGGGAAATTATTCACTCTTCTGAAAGTGCTTCTCTGAGATCAGCAAGCACAGACTCCCCTCAGAGGGCACAAATGGCTGGAGCCATTTTGCTCCCCTACCCCTCCATCATAAACCAACTTCGATAAACAGCACAGTGCCAACACTGGCTCCCTAACCTACTTACAACAAGTTCTGTCACCCTGCAGTCTGCTGGTACTCCTTTCCTTGGGCAAGCATGTCTAAAAATCAGTGCAGCAGGCCCCTTCCCTAGAAGACCAGGACAAACACCCACGCGCACCACATCTACTAAGCATAGAGTTCTGCAAAGCTTCACTTCTAGTGGAAAGAGCATCAGATCTCATTTAACAAACAGACCAGAGCACACCTAATTAAAAGTTGCCACACTCTGGACAAGGTCCAAACACTCCCCATTGCAGGCAAAGAAAAACTCAGCAGACAACTGACCTGAGGAAAGGAGCAGCCAAACACGGGTGCAGAATGCACGCAGCACATACCAGAGACAATTCCTGAAGTACCAGACAATAGACATTACATGACCTCTTCTTCATAAAGCCATTACTCTCAGGAGCATGAAACATAACAAGATATTCTAACACACGTTGGAAAACAGAGACTTAGACAAAATGCCAAGATGGAGGAATTCATCCCAAAAGAGAGAACAAGAAAAGGTCACACAGCAAGAGATCTAATCCAAACAGATATAGTAATATGCTTGATGTTGAATTTAAAGCAACAATCATAAAGATTTTTGGGTAGGGGACTATCCAACAAGAATATCTAACAATTTTAACTGTTAATGCCCCCAACTTGAGAGACCTAAATATACGAAACAGTTATTAACAAACATAAAGGAATTCATTAATAATAATAACAATAATAGTAGGGGACTTTAACATCCTACTTACATCAATAGACAGATCATCTAGGCAGAAAATCAACAAGAAAACAATGGCTTTGAATGACACACTGGACCAGGTGACTTAACATATATATTCATCCTAAAACAGCTGAATAGAATAGACAGTCTTTTCAAGTGGACATGGACATTCTCCAGAATAGATCACATACTAGGTCACAAATCAAGCCACACAAGTACAAAAAGATTGAGATTATATCATGCATCTTGTCTGACCACAATGCTATGAAACTTGAATTCAACCACAAGAAAAAATTTGGCAAGACCACAAATACATGGAGGCTAAAGAAGATGCTACTAAATTGGGGTGCCTGGGTGGCTCAGACATTTGAGTGTCCTATTCTTGGTTTTAGCTCAGGTCATGGTCTCAGGGTCATGGGATAGTGCCCCAAGTTTGGCTCTGTGCTGTGCGTGGAACCTGATTACGATTCTCTTTTTCTTTTGGAGTTCCCGGGCGGCTCAGTCAGTTAAGTGTCCAACTTCAGCTCAGGTCATGATCTCACGCTTGGTGGGTTCGAACTCCACCTCCATGTCGGGCCCTGTGCTGACAGCTCAGAGCCTGAAGCTTGCTTTGGACTCTGTCTCCTTCTCTCTCTGCCCTTCCCTGCTCATGTTCTCTCTCTCTCTCTCTCTCTCTCTCTCTCTCAAATAAATTACAAACTCAAAAAATTTTTTTGAAATAAGAAAAAATAGGGTCGCCTGGGTGGCTCAGTCGGTTAGGCATCCGACTTTGGCTCAGGTCTTGATCTCACAGTTTGTGGGTTCAAGCCCCACATCAGGCTCTGTGCTGACAGCTCAGAGCCTGGAGCCTGCTTTGGATTCTGTGTCTCCCTCTCTCTCTGTCCCTCCCCCACTCATGCTCTGTCTCTCTCTCTCTCAAAAATAAATTTAAAAAATATTAAAAAAAATTCTCTCTCTATCTCTCTGTCTGCTCCTCTCCCCTGGTTGCACTTTCTCTTCCTCTCTCTAAAAAAAAAAAAAGAAAAGAAAAAGAAAGAAAGAATATATATTTTACTGAATAATGAATAGATCAAACAGGAAATTAATAAAGAAATTTAAAAAAAATACATGGAAACAAATGAAAATTTAAACACAAGGGAACAAAACCTTTGGGATTCAGCAACAGCAATCATAAGAGGGAAGGATATAGCAATAGAGACCTACCTCAAGAAGCTAGAAAAATCTCAAATACACAACCTAACCTTATACCTAAAGGAGTTAGAAAAAGTACAACACACAATGCCTAAAGCCGGCAGAAGAGAAATAAAGATTGGAGCAGAAATAAATGATAAACAAACTAAAAAATGGTAGAACAGATCAATGAAATCAGGAGCTGGTTCTTTGAAAGAATGAATAAAATTGATAAGCTCTTAGCCAGACTTATCAGAAAGCAATGAGAAAGAGGCAAAATAAATAAATCACAGATGAGATAGGAGAAATAACAACCAACACCACAGAAAAACAAATAATTATAAAAGAATATTATGAAAAATTTTATGCCAACAAATTGGATAATCTGACTTCACAGGGGAAGTCTCCCAAACATTTAAAGAAGAGTTAATATAATTTCTTCTCAAATTATTCCACAGAGTAGAAACGGAAGGAAAACTTCCAAACCCATTCTATGGGGCCAGTATTAACCCTGATTCTAAAACAAGACAAAGACTCCGCTATAAAAGAGAACAAGCCAATGTTCCTGATAAACATGGATGCAAAAATTCCCTACAAAATACTAGCATTTGAACCCAACATTATATTAAAAGAATCATTCACCATGATCAAATGGGATTTATTCCTGGGCTGCAAGTGTGCTTCAATATTCATAAATCTATCAACCTGGTACACCACATTAATAAAAGAAAGGGTAAGAACCATATGGTCCTCTCAATAGATGCAGAAAGCATTTGACAAAGTACAACATCTATTCATGATAAAAACTTCAAAAAAGTAGATTTAGAGGGAACCTAACTCAACATAGTAAAAGCCATATATGAAAAACCTATAGTTAGTATCATCCTCAATGGGGAAAAACTGAAAGCTTTTCCTCTACAGTGAGGAATAATACAGAAATGTCCACTGTCAACACTGTTATTTAAATAGTACTGGAAGTACTAGCCTCAGCAACGAGACAACAAAAAAGACATAAAAACCATCAGAATAGGCACGGAAGAAGTCAAACTTTCACCATTTGCAGATGACATTATATAGAAAATCCAAAAGGATCCACCAAAAAATTGCTAGAACCGATACACGAATTTAGTAAAGTAATAAGATACATAATCAATGTAATCAATGTATATACATCTTTTGCATTTCTATACACCAATAATGAAGGAGCAGAAAGAGAAATCAAGTAATTGATCCCATGTACAATGACACCAAAAATAATAAAACACCTAGGAATAAACCTAACCAAAAAGGTGAAAGGCCGGTATTCTGAAAACTATAAAACATTGATGAAAGAAATTAAAAACACAAAAAAATGATAAAACATTCCATGCTTGTGTATTGGAAGAACAATTATTGTTAAAATGTCTACACTGCCCAAAGCAATCTGCACATCTAATGCAATCCCTATCAAAATACCAACAGCATTTTTCACAGAACTAGAACAATACTAAAATCTGTATGGAACCACAAAATACCCCGAATAGCCTTAGCAATCTTGAAAATCTTTAAAAAGAAAAGCAAAGCTGGAGGCATCATAATTCTGGACTTCAAGTTATATTACAAAACTGTAGTGCTGAAGACAGTATGGTACTCGCACAAAAATGAACATATAGATCAATTGGAACAGAACAGAAAACCCAGAAATGAACCCACAACTATATGGCCAACCACTATTTGACAAAGTAGGAATCATTTGTAAATAATTATAATTATTTATAAATAATTTAAAATTCTACTTTGATGTATTTCTCTCAGCCTTGCTTCTGAGTACCCAATGGAAAAAAAGTCTCTTCAACAAATGGTGTTGGAAAAACTGGACAGCACATTCAAAATGGATGAAAGACCTTAATGCGAGACTTGAAACCATCAAAATCCTAGGGGAGAACACAGGCAGTAATCTCTTTGACATCAACGTTAGCAACTTCTTACTAAATATGTCTCCTGAGGCAAGGGAAACAAAAGCAAAAATGAACTATTGGGATTTCATCAGATAAAAAGTTTCTCACAATGAAGGAAACAACAAAACTAAAAGGCAGCCTATGGAATGGGAGAGGATATTTGCAATGACATATCTGATAAAGGGTTAGTATCCAAAAAACATGAGGAACTTATAAAACTCAACACCCCAAAAAACCCCAAATAATCCAGTTAAAAAATAGGAGAAGATATGAATATACAGTTTTTTTCCAAATAAGACATACAGATGGCTAACAGACATAAGAAAAGATACTCAACATCACTAATCATCAGGGAAATATAAATCAAAACTACAATGAAATATCACTTCACACCTGTCAGAATGGCTAAAATCAACAACACAAGAAACAACAGATGTTGGTGAGGATGTGGAAAAAGGGGAACCCTCTTGCCCTGTTGGTGGAAATGCAAACTGGTGCAGCCACTCTGGAAAACAGTATGAAGGTTGCTCAAAAAGTTAAAAATAGAACTACCCTACCATCAAGCAATTGCACTACTAGGTATTTACCCAAAGGATACAAAAATACTGATTCAAAGGGATACATGCTTCCTAGTGTTTATAGCAGTATTATCAGCAATAGTCAAATTATGGAAAGAGCCCAAATGTCCATTGACTAATGAGTGGATAAAGAAGTGGTATATATACACAAAAGAATATTACTCAGCCATAACAAAGAATGAAATCTTGCTATTTGCAATGGCATGAATGGAGCTAGAATGTATGATGCTAAGCGAAATAAGTCAATCAGAGAAAGACAAATACCACACGTTATAAGTTTTATGTGGAATTTAAGAAACAAAACCTATGAACATAGGAGGAAAAAGAGACAGAAGCAAATCAGAAAATAGACTTTTAACTATAACAAATAAACTGAGGGTTACTGGAGGGGAGATGGGCAGGGGGAATGGGTTAAAGGTTTATGAGGGATTAAGGAGGGCACTTGTGATGAGCGTTAGGTGTGTAGTTTGTTAGTAATGAAACACTGAATTCTACACCTGAAACTAATACTGCATGGCATATTAACTGTTAACTGTGTTTATAATAAAAACTTGTTCTTTCTGTTAAAAATAAAATAAAACAACATGAAGTAAATATAAAAATAAGATCTGAATTTTTCCTATAGCAATGAATTAATTTTATTTCAAATGCTCTTTTTAGTGATTTAAATGTCTATGAATTATTTTCTCCCTAAAGCAAAGTTTGCTTTGTTATTTTATAATATATCCTAATTATATAAATATGAAACATTTAGAAAGGTATAAATAACAAATCATATTTTGTTTTTTTATCTGTAAATAATTTAAAATCATACTTTGATGTATTTCTCTCAGCCTTGCTTCTGAGTACTTTTTATTTCCTTGTTTTACATAGCTGTGATCATAGCACATAGTGTACCTTTTATTCTTCTTTTTTAAATTAACAGTTCACCATAATCATAGCTCATGTTATGTTCCAAAATGCATCTTAATAATTGAAATTAACATAATTAACAGTTACTTTTATAATTTTTCATTTGTTTAAAAAATTCACAGTTATGAATTATGTTATACTAAATTTTTGCCTACAGCTATTTTAACCTAACAGCAAAATTGCAAAATATCATTTTTAGGTCAAATAATAAAAACATTTTAACTCTCATGATAAATATTGCCAGATCGATTTCCAAAATGGTTATATGAATTCACGTTCCCATTAGCAATATGCAAGAATGTTTTTAAGGGTAAACTTCCTGAATAATGTTTTCTTACATTTTTCCATATCTATGCTACTTTTTTATTTTTTTAAAGTTTATTTTTATTTATTTTGAGAGAGAGAGAGCAAGTCGGGGAGGGACAGAGAGAGAGGGAGACAGAATCCAAGCAGGCTCCATGCCATCAGCACAGAGTCCGACGTGGGTCTCAAACTCACAAACATGAGATCATGACCTGAGCTGAAGTCAAGAGTCAAACGCTCAACCAACTGAGCCACCCGGGGGCCCCTATACTACTTTAAAAGACAAAAAATTTTTTTTTTCAATATATATTTCTTTGCTTACCAGTGAAGTTTGCATTTCTCATAAACAATCTATATTCTTTTTTTTGAGTTATGTATTTATGTCTTTTCTCCATTGATCTATTTTAAATATTTCTAATAGATTTATGAGAAAAATTAGTATAGCCAAATATCATCACATTTATTGAAAACATTCATTCTCCTTGTTCTTCATGATGACTTTTGATATTAAAAATTATTTGAGTGCTTATTTTATATCATGTGCTTTATCAAAACAACCCATGCAGTTGGGCACTGTGACTATCCTTACTTTTGATAATATATGAGTTTAATGCACAGAGAAGTTAAATAATTTGCAGTGGGAAGTTCAAATTCTTACCAGATGGTGTGCTTCAAAACCTATAGTGCTTGGCAGAGTGTTGTGCTGTGTCAAGATCCAAATTAATTTAAAGAATGTGATTATTTGAAAAAAAAATTCTTTCATCTTACAGTTTTCTACCATTCTTGATGTTATTCAAAACCTATTAGTTCTTTTTTGCTGAGTAGTAAACTATGTGGTTCCACCAATTTGGATTGTTATAATGTTGACATATAACATAAATATATATTTAAATTCCAGATTCGGAACTCTACTAGTCCCAGAAGTCCATATGAAATTGCCAAGAATTCACATGCCTGCAATCACTTAACTGACTGTAGAAAAGCAAGAATCTTTCATCAGACACTGGGATATGAAAAAACGAAATCTCTTCTAAATTCACCATGCACTCCAATTTGATATACAGATCTGGCTTTGGTAAAGTGAAACTTTACCTGCTCAAAATGACCTGCTGAAATCTCATTTGACTTTTATTCTCCCTGGAGTGGAATTCAAAAATATCAACTATGGGTTTTTTTTTGAAATGTCATTATTCATAAATATTGCATTTACTATTTCATAGAGATTCTCTGACTTCCCATGAGTTGCCTGAGAAATTATTTGCAATCTTGAGATAGCAGGTCCTATGTAAACATCAAACAATTTGATCTATTAGATAATATAGTGGCAGGGTAATTTACAATGTACATTAAATAAGCAAGAGAGCGCATAAAACAAACCTTCCAGCTTGAATTTTTGTACATGAGACAAAGGCTATATAACTAACATCAATATAAAAGATGGTACTTACAGCATTCTCACTGAAAAAGAAATAAAAGCGCAAAATCCGTCCTGATTTTTGAAAAAGCTGACCTTGGTTTTGAATAAAAGGACAGACTGCATTAAACAATACAACATGGAAACGAATCTTGTCATGTTAGTTCTCTGTGTAGCATGAGGTGATAGGCATTGTGTTTTACAACCAGTGGTAATATCTACCATCGGAGATGTCAGGAAGACATTTTATTCTGAAATTTCAACTCTAAAGTCCTGCTTAGTGTCTTTCAGATAAAATGAATTGTTTAAGAGAAACCCATAGGAAGATGCAATTATTCTTCTCTACTATTATCAGCAACGTAATTTCTGGATGAATACAATTACCACACATCACACTTGTTTTGCTGTTATATACTAATATAAAGCTATGCTGAATATTTTCTCTTATATGTTATATGGCACCATAGTATATATATAACATGTATTGAACACTTAATATGTACCAAATTTACTTCTTATAGGAATCCTTAGTGGTAGGTGTTGCTAGTATCTACTTTGAGAAAAATTAAGACATGCTCATAACACTTTCTGTTGATCCTAAAACATAATATTGGCTATATTTGTTGTCATCATTGCTATCATTCTATAATTAGTAACTAATACATATTGAAGGCACATGTGATTAATTTAATCACTAAGATTTATGCAGTGAGAAAATTTCAAAACCATGTTTTAAATTCTTAATAAATGGGAAGAAAAAGAGGAGATAAAGGGGCTGTTAATGAAGACATATTGTATACAGTACAAAGCAACATTTTATTAATATGTATTATTGAAGTGACTTAAAAAGAAGACTCTGAAGTTTTATGTCATTCAAATACCAAAGACAATGATCCTTCTCATCAGGGAGAAAATGCTGCTTACTGTAGTTACAAATCAAGACATAAACATATTCTTTGTCATATGTTCTGTTTTAATGAACAGAGTTCTGTTGGGGTTGCTAATCTTGGATAACTGAAAAGAAAATAGCAAACACATTTACACAGACAATGTATTATGTTAACATGTGGAAGCCCAATCACAGATCAGTATGGGAATCAGGCAGGCAGGAAGAGGGAAGTGGCTTGGGAATTGATC
The DNA here is from genome assembly GCF_022079265.1 of Lynx rufus. Lineage (NCBI taxonomy): Eukaryota > Metazoa > Chordata > Mammalia > Carnivora > Felidae > Lynx > Lynx rufus. Next base: position 35,615,756 of record NW_025814845.1, on the reverse strand, counting down.
TGGCCAAGATTTGAGGAACACAAGAGAAGGACCCAGAGCACTACACCCAGAGATGTGGAATAAGTAAGCCTTGGTCTGACTCACATCCACTAAATATCTAGGGGCACTAGTCAGGCAGGTGGCACACATCCATCATAGGAGTCTCTAAGCACAAATGAGGGGATGATGAGCCTAAGTCTCACTGAGATCATAGTGAGTAGAATCTTCTCAACCACGGAGGACATACTGATGAGGATTTTAACCAGTTGCTATAGCTTCTGACAAGTTCAAGATGAAACGAAGGCATAATCAAAATGCTGTGGCAGAAATGTCCTCACACTGATTTTCTACACTTGGCAGAGAGAAGGGAATGGGGAGTTCAGTTCAGGCCTGGGGGCCTCGCTTAACCATTTTAGATAATGGGCTGGAAACAGAAAACAAAACGCTGACTCTGGCTTTTGCATCCAAAGACTTCTAATATGCTATCAGGTTCATTGTTAGTTGCCTGGGGACAGAAAGGAACAGCGGCGGCATCTGTCAGGCTTCATTAATTGGGCAGCTCAGCACAGGCACGAAGGGACAGAGATCATAAAGCATTAGGATTACATTTGTTATTTGTGAAGTAGTGACCACTGAATCCCTGGGAAAGAATAAGCTCTTAAATACACAAGCAAAATCCACCAGTGAGAGAGGAGTGGACATCTCTGATTATAATATCTATTCATTACCTCAACAAATCATAACTGAGAATCTAAGTGTCAGACATGTTTACAGGTGCTAGGGTTAAAACTATTAAAAATAGTAGATGCTTATACTCTAGCAGGGCAAACTCGATTTCCCTTTCCCTTTATGCAAACCAAAAAATAATTTGTTTTACAATCAGAAGTTCTGTATGTATATTATTGTTATGGTAAGACTGAGCAACACTGAATTTTGATTGTATGTCTTTATATGATTTCCTAGAAGGTTTTTAGGGTATTATTCTCTAGATACATGATCAAATGTAAATTTCGTTAAGGATTTGTGCAAAAATGGTATTTTAACTAACTGTGACAAGTTGTCCTGAAAAAGCCTGAATACAGATGAAGTTGTTAAAATAGCAAGGTAGTTTTATTTAGATTTCAACTGAGAATAGGTTAGATCATGCTTCACTTCCACTCACGGGACTCTATCATCATCAATCTTTACAAGCCCTCTCTTGTACTTTATGTTTTATTTTATTTCTTTCCTGCATTTTATTTTATTTTATGCCTATCCTTACCTTAAATAGATTCTCACATTCATATACCATCAGGGAAATGGATAGAACTTTAAAAAATATACAGCATTGTTGAGTGTATGTACATGTTTTAAATACATTTTACAATAAATTATAAAGTTTTAAGAATTATTTGGCTCTTATTAAGTGCCAGGCACTCTTGAAAGTGGTTTTGAGGGGCACCTGGGTGGCTCAGTCAGTTAAGCATCCAACTCTTGGTTTCACTCAGGTCATGATCTCGTGGTTTGTGAGATTGAGCCCTGCATCAGGCTCTGTGCTGTCAGCTTGGGATACTCTGCTTGGGATTCTCTCCCTCTCTCTTTGCCCCTCCCCTGCTCATACTCTCTCTCTCTTTCTGTCTCAAAAATAAATAAATAAACTTAAAAAAAAAAGAGAAAAGAAAGTGGCTTTCATATATACTGACTCATTTAATTATTACAACAATTTTATTGTGGTGTAAGTACTACCACAATAAAAATAGTACTATTTTTTTCTATTATTTACGGATGAGGAAACTGAGACACAGAGCTAGTGAGAGTTCCTCAAGTTTACACAGCTAACAAGAAGTCATATGCAGGTAATATGGCTATGGGATCTGGAAGTTTTAACTTGCCTCTATGCATGCTGCCTTTATATGTGTCGCATTGTGATGTAGCTCTATTTTCCATATCTGATTTTCCACTTGACACTGTATTTTTTAAGATCTGTCCACCTCAGTGTAAGAATGTTATTCATTGCTTCCAAATAGTACAGCTGCATACCATTCTATAGTATATATTAAGTGCATTTTTCTTTAACTTCTTGTTAGAGACACCTAGATTATTCCAACTCTGTTTCTACAAACAATACTGTGGTAGACATTCTACAGGATTCTCTTTTGAGGCCAGCTTGTATGTTTGGATGTGGAATGGAATTGTTGGGTCATGCTACATACGCATGTTAAATTGTACTACATCTTATTAAAGCGCTCTCCAAAATGGCTGTACCAGTTTTCATTCCAAGAGGTAGATGTGCACATCGCTGTTTTGTTACCTAATACACAATCCTTGATGTTTATCATAGCATTTGTCAGTTTGCCAGTCTGGTTGAAGGTATATCACGTCATTTGCTGTTTCTCCTTTTAGAGGAGTTGTCTTTTCATACGGGTTTAGCCATTGGAGTTTTTTGTTCGGTAAACGGATCCTGTTCTTCATCCATTTTTATAATGTGTTTAGCTGTATTTTCTTGTTGGACATTTTTTAGACTAATGTAGAAATCTTTAAAAATTTTTAAATTTAAACCCTTTTGATTTTTTTTTAACTGGCAGTTCTGGTATTAACAATCACAAATTGCAAGCAGATGTCTGTAGTGGAACCAAGAAATTCAGTGATAATCACAGATTATCATGACTGAAACAAAGAGAATAATGACAAGGACAGCAAATCCACAGCACAATGTTAGAGAAAACAGACTAGTGTACTGCATAAGAAGGTTTACTAAGCATAACAACCTGGGGAAGCAGGTGTTGTTATCCCAATTTTAATGATGATTAAACTGAAACTTTGGACAGTTAAGTTACTTAACCATAGGACTGGTAACTGAAGGTCAATAGTACTTGGGCAAAGTAAGATACAGTGGGTCCTGTATATTCATTTCTTATCAATAGAAAGAGTGATTCTGATGGATTTGTTCTTTGCTAGCACTTATGAAAGACTGTCTGTCTAGGGGAGCCTGGGTGGCTCAGTTGGTTAAGTGTCTGAGTCTAGATTTCAGATCAGGTCATGATCTCATGGTTCATGAGTTTGAGATCCACATTAGACTCTACACTGACAGTGTGGAGCTTGCTTGAGAATCTCTCTCACCCTCTCTCTCTCTGCCCCTCCCCTGCTTGTGCTCTCTCTCAAAATAAATAAATAAACATTAAAAAAAAAGAAACTGCCTATCTAAATTCTATATGAGTGAGATTTGGTGACTACTGCTTTATATACAGAGGAGAAAAAAAATTATCAAAGCATAAGTAAGGGGGAAATGCCAGCTGTCCTCTTTCTTCTCTCTAAAGCTATAAATGCCAGAGTATCTCTTGGTGCACATAGAAGGGAAAGGTAAGTTTTGGTAAAATATGATTGAAAACAAAATCTTCTGTCAATTCAGGAAACCTGTCCATAAATAGAGTAGAGAAAGAAAACAGTTTATTACTGAGGAAGCATTAAGTCAGAAGGTGATGTCCTTCACAGGCAGTTGGCTAGGAGGTTGCAAAGACAAAAAGAAATGTTATCCTTTCATATAGTCAAGAAGACACAACCTGTTGTGTATATGTTTTGAAGATAAACAATAACTAGTCTTCCAGCAAAGGGCTTGACAGCCTCCTGATCACCCATAGGGTAATCACCTATGATCACCTGGCAATTGGGGTGACTCAAAGGAATGATAAACTTTTAATATCTCTGTGACAGAAGACAATTTTGCAGCTGGAAGTCAGCTGAAGTTAGTCTCCTAGACAGGGATCCTACCTTCCTTGGATGTTTATATTCCCAGGTCCTCGAGAAAGCCATTTCTGAGCATTCACACAGCTAACAAAACACTTCTTTAGTTTTAAAAATGATTCCCATACATTTAAAAAAAGAATTTACGATGATGAATATTCTAAAGCAAATTGTCAAAAGAAAAAAGGAGCAGAGGCAGAGGGAAATCTTTTTCCTTATTTCCAACAAGGAGCATTACATCTTTTATTTTTATTTATTATTTATTTATTTTTGAAAGTTTATTTATTTTGAGATAGTGTGCACGTGTGCACTAGCGAGCACAAGTGGGCGAGGGGGCAGAGAGGAAGTGGGGCAGAGAAAGAGGGAGAGAGAGAGAAAGCTAAGCTGGCTCCATGTTGTCAGGGCAGAGCCCAACACAGGTCTCAAACTCACGAACCCTCACATCATGACCTGAGCCAAAATCAAGAGTCCCAAGCTTAACCAACTGAGCCATCCAGGCACCTCTGTCTCTTATTTTTAATTTGTACTTGCCTTTACAGCTGCTAATGTATTCTGCAGTTAATACTCATGGGTACTCTACAATGTCTGAGTGTCTTTTACCCACTGGTAATTTTAGGCTAACAATGAATATATTAGGGTAGAACAAGGCATATGCTTTGATAAAGTGTTTTGTGTGTATTAAAGAGATTTGTTCTCACCACAACCAAGGAGAACAATACTATTACTATCTCCTTTTCTGGATGAGAAGGTAGAGCACAGAACGGAAATAATAAATCCAGGTAGCCTGGTTCTGAAGTCTAGATAATTAGCCACTCTAATATTCTAGAATCTCTTTCAGCTCTGATTTTCTCTCTCTCCTCACCCCCTTATATCTTACGCCTTTCCTTAAGGCAATTTTGATGACATTTTAATTCTGAAAAGCACTAATAGTTTCCTTCCACACACATAGAAGCTTAATTTTCTGAAGGAATCAGACTACTGTTCTGACAGCAAATGACTGCTAATAATTTTAAATGTTTGGAATTTATGTGTTAATTTCTGCTCAACAAAACAAAAATGTATAAAGATTTAAGACATGGGATACAAAATCAAAAAGTGTTCGCCTCATAGTCTTTGTTTCTTCACATCATAAAGTATATAAGATGTCTTCAAAAAATCTGAAATAGTTTATTATATTTCTATTAAAGTGATTTTTTTTTTGTATAAGACAGTCATGCCTATGAGTATATAGGTACCAAACCAAAAATCTTGCCTTCCAAATATATGTTTCTTATTGAATCTCCAAGGTAAATTCACTGTAAGTATTGGGCTAAACACTGAGAATAGTTGAGGAGGATAAGGTCCTGGCCTTCAGACATTTACACACTAATGGGCAAGGTGGATCCATTAATGTTCCAAACAGTGTAGCAGTTCCAAACCTCTTTTACATTCATTAGCTCATATGATTTCCATTGTAACTAGCAATAGAGGTCTTATTTTAATTCTCGCTTTGCAGGTAAGGGAATTGAGGCTCAGAAAGGTTAATTAATTTGTTCAAATTTATACTCTAAATGAGAGCTGAAACCAGAACTTTCCCCTAAATTTTATGCTCAATAAAACTGCACAATAGCTGTTTCATTTTCTAATCCTGCCCTTTAAAATATAAAACCAAGATTTCTAGTATTAACCAATTAGCCAATATTTTACTAAGAGGTATTTTAGTTTGTTTCTAGAATTTAATTTGGAGAATGTAGTGGAGCTCTCTTGTTTTGTACTACACAGAACTCATTTTACCCATATTCTGGTAGCTGCAGCCTGGTTTTCAACAGGATGGAATCCCTAGCTACTCCTTGACCTTAGGGTTTGGAGTAAACACTGCTGCTCCAATCTTTTTCAGGTTCTTCATGTCCCTGCTCAGCACCCATGTGCATTTGCTTCCAGTGCCCTGAGTTTAAGACTTCTTTTCCAAAGAGTGCCCTCAGAACTGTGGACCGCTCTGCCCTCACACACAGGAGGCCTGGAGTTTATGTTTACTTATGCCCAATAACTAAAAAGAGTAGGAGTAAAATGGAGGAAAGGTTAAAGACATCTCCTTCTGGACAGTATCTGAAACACACTCTTATTCTAGACTCTGTCTTAAATTGCACCCTTGTTTGGTTTCCTTCCCAGCTCTATCCTCCTTTCTGGTTTCTCCCAGGAGTACTATCTTAATCAACTACAGAGGGATCATTGCCTTTGGGATCAGATTCTGGAGAATCATGTGAGTGACCTGGCCCTCAGACAATTGAGGACTCATATTCTTCTGACATACGTTTGTGTTAAGGCTTGGTATCCAATTTAAACCAAAGAGATGCACTAAAATTGTCCCGATAACTCTATTGGAAAGAACATTGCCTCTTCCTAAGAGAACTGAAGTTGAAAGAATATAAAACCTTGACCTCCTACAGCTAGTATTTCTAAGCCTGTTAGCGAGCAGAGCCAAAGCATGAAGAGTCAAGTTAAGCCAAGTGATGAGGAGAAAACAGATGCTTAAGGATGTCATTTATGCCAGTACATCAAGCTGTGCTCAAAGGCAGCCCTACCTCTGGACTTCTCAGTTACATGAGCCAAAAAATTTCCCTTTTTCTTTCTGCCAGATTGGCAATTGGCACAAATTCTCTGAGAAATAAAGAACTACTCCTTCTTTTTTTTTAAAGTGTCAGGGGTGGGAGGGAGACTCTAAATACTCTTTATTTATTTTTTTAAGTTTCTGTTTAAATTCCAGCTCTTTTCTTTTCTTCTTTTCTTTTCTTCTTTTCTTTTTTCTTTTCTTTTTTTCTTTTCTTTTCTTTTCTTTTTTCTTTCTTTTCTCTTTCCTTTTCTTTTCTTTTGCATTTTTGTGCATTTTTGAGAGAGAAACAGAGATAGAGACAGAGTGTGAGTGGGGGAGGGTCAGAGAGAGAGGGAGAGACAGAATCCAAAGGAAGCTCCAGGCTCTGAGCTGTCAGCACAGAGCCCGACGCGGGGCTTGAACTCATGAGCTGTGAGATCATGACCTGAGCTGAAGTTGGATGCCCAACTGACTGAGCCACGTAGGCACTCCTCCAGCTCTTTCTTAATAGAGAAAACTGAAATACACTTTTCAATTGGGATAAAGGAGAGTTGAATCCTCTTTTTCTCAGCAGTTAAAAAAAAAATCTTGATACCATTCAGTATACCCAAATTTAGGTCTATATAATAAAGACAAAGATCAGGTCACTGCCTTTTTAAGCTATTGGTACAAATGTTTTTCAGCAAAATAAAAAGCTTTCTCTGAAATATTGTTTCTGTGCTGAGAAAAATTCCATCTTTGGCAATAAAACCAGGTTGTAAAGTTAGTGCAATACAAATGATTTTAGTAATTTTTCACTAAATTAACCCAAAGCTTTATATATTTTATGTAAATATACATAAATTTATATATATTATACTATCAATTGCTATTTATAAATGTTGAGAGATAAGGGGTGGTATGAGGTAGTACATCCTTACCAAAAAGAGATAATGCTGTTATTATTATTACTATTATTATTAATTTTTATTGGGGGTTCCTGACTGGCTCAGTTGGTAGATAAGTGACTCTTGATCATGGGGTTGTGAGTTCAAGCCCCATGTTGGGTGTAGAGCTTACATTAAAAAGAAGTTATTATTATTATTTCTACTCTTATTAATTAGAAGCAATACATCACTGAGAGTATGGTTCTGAAATAATATGAAAATTCTGACAGATTCTAGCTGTCTACTTGTATAGTTTTTGGGAAGCAAAACTTTTCTGAGACTGAATAACCTTAACTGTAAAATGAGAATTATGATGGTATTTATATATTTAAGTTATCTGATGAATAAGTGAGATAATGTACATTTAAATTCTTAGCACAATGTTGACCATGTAATAAAAATTTTAAATTAGCAATTGTCATTGTTTCCATGGGGGAAATAATTTACTCACATTTGTTATATACACAATTTTTACAAAAACTACTCTTTTTTTATGAAAAATATCTTAGTATGTAAAAAGCTCACATAGCTAAAAGTAAAATATTTTACTTTATATCATATCTCTGGAGAAGTTCTCCCTGTCGTATGTACAGTGATTAAAATTAGAAAATGTGTGATATGTTTTGAAAAGGTGCATTAGGAGTGTTTATTGAATTAATGAATGCCTCTTCACTGTGAGGTTGTGCTTATGTGACATCAAAAAGGTGTGAAAATTCAATTTTAACTGGTCACTTGCTTTTTTATATGACATGTTTGAACAAAAACTGTTATTAACTTTCAATGAATGTTTGTATTTATTTTACTCTATTAATAAACATGTGCAATTAGTATTAATACAAATGGGCAAAAATCACAACTAACCAGTGTAGTGTTACAAAGCTTTTACAATTACGAAATAGTTTTAAATATATTAGCACATTTAACTCAAAATCTCTATGGTTAAGAGGTAGTAATACTACCTCCATATCACAAATTAATAAACTAATACTTATAGAAATACAATACATTGAATGAAGTTATGGAGTTGAGATACTGAATCTGCCACTTGACCCTAAATCTCATTTTGCTCCGAACAATTCTACCATTTTGAATTACTCACTCATGGGGTCTATGAGAAAAGCTGATGAAGGAAAATTTGGTGATTAAATTTGTGACAAGCAAAGGCAGGGGATCTCTGCATGATATAAATTCAATCCAACCTGATACATAGCATATCTAGACTAGGGCCAAAGACAATGCCTTTATTCTGTGACAGGATGGTAAACAGGGTTCTGACCTTCACAGTGTTCTCTTGGTAGGCATTCACAAAACTGGTAGAACCCGTCCTGTTATTTTAGCTGAGAAAGCTTAATAGAAGAAATGCTAAGTGAGAATTGATTTTTTTTTAAATTATAAAATTGTAAAAAAGCAGAAATGGAACACTAAAGCAGTGGTTATTAAAGTATGGTCCTGGGGATCACTAGGACTATTTTGGGAGGTCTGTGAGATATAAAAATTTATATGTGATAATACTATGGCAAGATTTCCTTTTTTTCACTCTCACTTTTGTCCCCTACCACTGGAATTTTTATAGAGAATATATAATGTGATGACATCATCAGTAATGATTAACAAAATATGTGGTGTGTATTATGTTTTCCAGAATTTCCAGTTAATAAGTTTGGAAATAATTAAATATGTACATACTTAAAGATTACCTCATTTTTTCTTCTATTATGATCTTTCTAGGGTATCTGTGGTCATACCTGTTATAATGTCTATAACATCCTTATTGTCTAAAAAATAATTATCTTGAAATCCAAAATAATTTCCTTATGCATATATATAAGTAATAATGAAGAAAGTGCACTTTGTTATATTTTTTGCAATAATATTTTTATTTTTTCTAAACACTTCTATGAATTTACAAATTTCATGTATATCTGTTATTATTTTAGAATTTATAATATTTTACTTAAAGTAAGATAAAAATTTTAAGGATTTTCAGTTGTAGGAGTTGTAAACTCCTAAAAAAGGTGTTTAAGTGCACCTAGGTGACTCTGTCGGTTAAGCATCAACTCTTTTTTTTTTTTTACAGAATTTCTCTTTATTTATTTATTTATTTATTTTTATATGAAGTTTATTGACAAATTGGTTTCCATACAACACCCAGTGCTCATCCCAAAAGGTGCCCTCCTCAATACCCATCACCCACCCGCCCCTCCCTCCCACCCCCCATCAACCCTCAGTTTGTTCTCAGTTTTTAACAGTCTCTTATGCTTTGGCTCTCTCCCACTCTAACGTCCTTTTTTTTTTTTTTTTTTTTTTTTCCTTCCCCTCCCCCATGGGTTCCTAAGTTTCTCAGGATCCACATAAGAGTGAAACCATATGGTATCTGTCTTTCTCTGTATGGCTTATTTCACTTAGCATCACACTCTCCAGTTCCATCCACGTTGCTACAAAAGGCCATATTTCATTTTTTCTCATTGCCACGTAGTATTCCATTGTGTATATAAACCACAATTTCTTTATCCATTCATCAGTTGATGGACATTTAGGCTCTTTCCATAATTTGGCTATTATTGAGAGTGCTGCTCTAAACATTGGGGTACAAGTGCCCCTATGCATCAGTACTCCTGTATCCCTTGGGTAGATTCCTAGCAGTGCTATTGCTGGGTCATAGGGTAGGTCTATTTTTAATTTTCTGAGGAACCTCCACACTGCTTTCCAGAGCGGCTGCACCAATTTGCATTCCCACCAACAGTGCAAGAGGGTTCCCGTTTCTCCACATCCTCTCCAGCATCTATAGTCTCCTGATTTGTTCATTTTGGCCACTCTGACTGGCGTGAGGTGATACCTGAGTGTGGTTTTGATTTGTATTTCCCTGATAAGGAGCGACGCTGAACATCTTTTCATGTGCCTGTTGGCCATCTGGATGTCTTCTTTAGAGAAGTGTCTATTCATGTTTTCTGCCCATTTCTTCACTGGGTTATTTGTTTTTCGTGTGTGGAGTTTGGTGAGCTCTTTATAGATTTTAGATACCAGCCCTTTGTCCGATATGTCATTTGCAAATATCTTTTCCCATTCCGTTGGTTGCCTTTTAGTTTTGTTGGTTGTTTCCTTTGCTGTGCAGAAGCTTTTTATCTTCATAAGGTCCCAGTAATTCACTTTTGCTTTTAATTCCCTTGCCTTTGGGGATGTGTCGAGTAAGAGATTGCTACGGCTGAGGTCGCACCAAGAAGCATAAAATACCTAGGAATAAATCTAACCAAAGATGTAAAGGATCTGTATGCTGAAAACTATAGAAAGCTTATGAAGGTAATTGAAGAAGATTTAAAGAAATGGAAAGACATTCCCTGCTCATGGATTGGAAAAATAAATATTGTCAAAATGTCAATACTACCCAAAGCTATCTACACATTCAATGCAATCCCAATCAAAATTGCACCAGCATTCTTCTCGAAACTAGAACAAGCAATCCTAAAATTCATATGGAACCACAAAAGGCCCCGAATAGCCAAAGGAATTTTGAAGAAGAAGACCAAAGCAGGAGGCATCACAATCCCAGACTTCAGCCTCTACTACAAAGCTGTCATCATCAAGACAGCATGGTATTGGCACAAAAACAGACACACAGACCAATGGAATAGAATAGAAACCCCAGAACTAGACCCACAAACATATGGCCAACTCATCTTTGACAAAGCAGGAAAGAACATCCAATGGAAAAAAGACAGCCTCTTTAACAAATGGTGCTGGGAGAACTGGAAAGCATCAACTCTTGATCTCGGCTCAGGTCATGATCTCACGGGTTCTTGAGTTTGAGCCCTGCACCAGGCTATGGACTGTCAGTGCAGAGGCTGCTTGGGATTCTCTCTCTCTGCCCCTCCCCTGCTCTCTCTCTCTCTCTCTTTCTTTCCGAATAAACTTTTAAAAGGGGGGGAGTTTAGAAGAGTTGCTTTCTCAAAACACAGCATATCTTACTCTTAACTATAGAGAACAAATGGTTACCAGAGGGGAGGTAGGTAGGGGGATGGCTTAAATAAGTGATGGGGATTCTGGAGTGCGCTTGTGATGAGCACTGGGTGTTGTATGGAAGGTATATTATACACATGAAATAATATTACACTGAGGTAACTACCTAAAATTGAAATAAAAACCTAAATAAAAGTAAAAGAGCTAAAAAAGATGAAACTGATGCAAAGAACTTTTGGACTCAAAAAAAAAAATCTAACAAAAACACTGGCACAAACTTAAACATAATGAAAACTGTTTTCCTCATGTTTATAGGTGTTAATAATTTCCCTGATTTTGTCTTATGAACCAACATTTTCTAAGAGTATTACTGAAATATTTAAGTTGTGTTGTTATCAGAGATAATGAATTTCTTCAATGGATATTTGAGAAGACTGGACACAGCAGAAGGAGAAAAATAAGTGAGCTTGAAAAGAGGCTCATTAAAATTATTCAAATCTAAAGGCAAAGAGAAAAATGAGTGAAAAAAAAAAGCAAAACAAACCAAGAAGTATGGGACATTATTAAATGTTCAGACATATGAATATGGTAATGGAGTCTTTAAAGGAAAAGAGTGAAAACTGGTCATAATAAATATTTGAAAAGACAATGGCCATTTTTTTCTTAATTAATGAGAAGCAGTGAAACATCATCTTAAATCTTAGAGAAATCCAATGAGAGACACAAAGAAAGAAACCCTTAGATATATCATAATCAAAGTGCTAAAAACCAAGGATTAAAAAAGCAAATAAGTCCAGAAAGAAGAAAAAAAAATATTAGAGAGGAAAAAAGAAATATAGGAGCTTTCAGAAACAATGCAAGCCAGAAAATAGTGGTGAGACTTATTTAAAATATTGAATAAGGGGCGCCTGGGTGGCGCAGTCGGTTAAGCGTCCGACTTCAGCCAGGTCACGATCTCGCGGTCCGTGAGTTCGAGCCCCGCGTCGGGCTCTGGGCTGATGGCTCAGAGCCTGGAGCCTGCTTCCGATTCTGTGTCTCCCTCTCTCTCTGCCCCTCACCCATTCATGCTCTGTCTCTCTCTGTCCCAAAAATAAATAAACGTTGAAAAAAAACTTTTTTTTAAAAATAAAATATTGAATAAAAAAATACATTCTCAAAACAGAAATCAATAACCATTGCGAATAACTTTAAAAAAATCAAGATAAAATAATAGCAAGAGAATCTATTGCCAGCACACCTGCCCTCAAGAAAATATTAAAGGAGGTATTCAGGCAGAAGGAAATGATACTTGATCATTGATAATTTGGATGTATACAAAGAATGAAGATCAGTGAAGATAGTAAAAATAAGTGTAAATGTAAAGAATTTTTATTTTTAATCTCTTTAAAATACAATTTATTACTTAAGGGAAAATATTAACACAGTATTGTGATGTTTATAGCACATGTACAAATTAAATTTATAAAAATAATAGCACAATTGTAGGTAAGAAATAAAAATAAACTGTTTTGATTTTTTCATTCTATACAGAAAATAATATTATTTTGAGGTAGACTATGGTAAGTTATATATATTTTGTTAACACAAAAGTATGCTGTAAAGTAATAAAAATATTTTATAAAATAAAAATACCAATGTTTTAGATTTCAAAATTGGAAAATGATATTAGTTTCACATTTAAAAGATATAAAGAGAAAAGTCCTGGGATTTTACTTTAAACTATATTCTAAAATTAATATCCACGGGCGCCTGGGTGCCTCAGTCGGTTAAGCATCCGACTTCAGCTCAGGTCACGATCTCGCGGTCCGTGAGTTCGAGCCCGCGTCCGGCTCTGGGCTGATGGCTCCGAGCCTGGAGCCTGCTTCCGATTTTGTGTCTCCCGCTCTCTCTGCCCCTCCCCTTTCACGCTCTGTCTCTCTCTGTCTCAAAAAACAAACAAACAAACAAACAAACAAAAACCCCAAAAAACCCACAATTTCACAGGTATAGTTGGAGTTTTCAACATACATCTTCTTGTCATTAATTTTTTTTCAAATACAAAAGAAGCAACTTTATCAATAATCACAAAAAAACTCTTCATCAAATGTTAAGTGGATAAGTAAGGCATGGGATGTCCATACAGAGCAGTACTATGTAACACAAAGGAATGGAAGTACTGACAAATGCAACGAGAGGGATGATGTCGATTGCATTCTGCTAAGAAACACAAGTAAAGAAACCAAACACTACATACAGTATAATTCTATTTATATGGCATCTGAAAATGCAAAACTATAGAGACAGCCTATCAGTTGTTGCCTGGAGCTGGATTCACCTTAAAGTGGGACAGGGGAACATTTGGGGATGATGGAAATGCTCTATGTATTGATGCGGTAGTGTTTGCATGACATACATTTGTAAAAAACTACTCAAACTATGACTCAGAAAGAAGTGGACTGTTGGGATATGTATACAAACATGAATAACTAAACCGGAGTTTAGACACATTTTTAAGGTAAAAAATTCATCTGAAACTTTGTAGTGGGTAGCAAGTTACTTCTACTCAAGAGTCTGCTCTTTTTGTTTTTTTAAATTTTATTTTATTTTTAACGTTTATTTATTTTTGAGACAGAGAGAGACAGAGCATGAACGGGGAGGGTCAGAGAGAGAGGGAGTCACAGAATCCGAAGCAGGCTCCAGGCTCCGAGCTGTCAGCACAGAGCCCGGCGCGGGGCTTGAACTCACAGACGGTGAGATCATGACCTGAGCCGAAGTGGGACGCTTAACCGACTGAGCCACCCAGGCGCCCCGAGTCTGCTCTTTTTGTGTAAAGTGATAATAAAAATATGTAGCTTTGATCAGTGTTATGGGGCTGGCACTCAGCATGAAATCAATATTAGCTACCTTTATTATTTTTTTATAAATTATGATATATTACAAGCCTTATAAATGTATAAATTCTCTGACTGGCACATCAACAAAAAAAAAGAAAATCAATTAAAAATTTGTCTTTTTATCTCTAGACAATGGAAATAAATTAAATCTACTAGTTTAACAAGAATTTCCAAAGTCTAGTACTTAGTTCCTAATTTTAAAAATTATTTATATATAATTTTTCTTTTCTATTTTGAAGTAGTCTGTATAATGGAATATTTTTGAAACATTTAGTAAAATTTATGGAAGAATATTCAGATTTATAGATATGGACATTATATATTTTAAGTCAAAGAATTAGAATAAAATTGTATTTATAGTAAGATCTCATATTTGTAAAAATGAATAATATATGTGGATTGAAAAATGTCTGGAAAGATGTACTCCGAAATTTGAATATTGGCCAATTCTGAGTTACAAGATACTAGTGTTATTTCAACCTTTTCTCTTAATCATATTGTCATTTTTCATATCATTACTATGTTTTACTTTTCAAATAGAAAACAAAAGAAAAAGACATAAGGAAAAAAGTAAGCAATAAAAAACATGGCTACCATTGCACATGCTCATCATAGCTAGAGAACACACTGAAGCAAGCAGAAATTTGTTGTTTCCCTAATTGCTGAGACTCATCTACACATGGCAAATTTCCTAAAAACCATCTATCTGTCAGAGTATAAGTAGGGGTTATAAAGAACACTTACCCAAGTATTCCAGAGCCACCTAGGTCAGAAAATCTCAAGTACTGCCAATAGCCTTGTTTTCTATGGTTTAAGCCATGCCTTCTGGAAAGACATGCATTTAAATAATTTAGAATCCACACAGTTGAAAAACAGAGTTTACGGGCCATTTCTCTAAAGGGAGAAATAAATAAAAGCTGTCTAACAAGATTTTCAAAGTCTACCATTCAGTTTCTTAGATATTTTATTGTTTAAATTTTTAATTTCCTTCCTCTGGTTCTAGTTTCGAAAATTCAGAGTGGAGAGAACATTAAAGCGGAAGCATACAGCAAAATAAGTACAAGTGACTTAAGAGCTTTGGTCTTTGATTCAGAAGAAAGACCTGGGTCTTAGCTGACTCTGAACTAGAGGAGACATGGGTCTTCAAGAGTCATATTAAGTGGGTGTTGGGTGGCTCAGTTGGTTAAGGATCTGACTCTTGGTTTCAGCTCAGCTCATGATCTCAAAGTCCTGTTAAGTATCTCTGAGACTTAATTGCCTTATGTAATAATTAAAGTTAGGATTAGGTGAATAAGAAGTTCTTTTCAGTCCCTAAAATTACATTTATGCATTTATACATTTATAGCTAAAGGCCTATGGTCAAAAATAAACACAAAAAATCTTAATACAGATTAACGTGTTAAGTATTTGCACTATAAATTCTCATGTCTGCCAAGATCACATAAACAAAGTTTTCTTATGAGCAATACCTCAAAGCTTGACAATTAACTCTCCTAAGTGATATTCTGCTGCTTTCTCTATTGAGAGCAATAATATATATTTATCTGGAGGTTGGTTATGATATTAGCTCCATTTAGGGACACCTGTGTGGCCCCATCGGTTAAGCATCCAATGTCTTGATTTTGGCTCAGGTCATGATCCCAGGGTCATGGGATCGAGCCCTGCTTCGGGTTCTGCTCTGAGCGTGGAACCTGCTTAAGATTCTCTCTCTCTCTCTCTCTCTCTCTCTCTCTCTCTCTCTCTCTCTCCTTCCCTCCACCCCTCTCCCCTGTTTGTGCTCTCTCTCACTCTAAAATAATAATAATAATAAAAAATATCAGCTCCATTTAAAGGAAAAAGCAGCATAACTTGTATTTCCTCCAAAAATTTATAAAATTGTTTTGGCTCTTTCTAAATTCATAGAATAGCTTAAACATTAGTTACAAAATTTAAATAAGAGACAAAAATTAGAGATGAAAGAAGGAAAGAATATAGGAAAAAAAGAAGTAGGGATGTATGGAAATGGAAGAGAGAGAAGTACAATTGTTCTTGATTCCATTAAGAATATTTACGTTATGGATGTCTCAGCTCAGGCTCTCTTAAAAAACAAAGCCTGAAGTGAAACCTTAAATGCTACCATTTTGTGGGTGAGTGAAATCTCAGGAAAACTGGAGTGAGGTAAAATAAGCTATGGATGGAGGAACACCCCATACAAAGGGGTGCATTTCTGAGCTGGCTATATAGCCAGAAACAAGCACAGCCAGTTGTTCAGTGTGAGGGACATCTGAGACAACCACTGCGTGCAGAGTTACTTGGTTTCCTACCTCCTACTGGCCAAGTTCACCTCATAGAGTTTTTTATACTCAGAGTTCTAGGCTTTCCCATTCAGTATTACTGGGAAACTTCTGGGGAAGCTGAGCTCAAAGCCAATTTCCTGTGGGACTAATAGGAGAACTCATGGTAGAAGGCAATTGGTGTGGCTAAAGGTGTGTATGGTGAAATGCTGTCCATTTATGTCAATGAACAACATGGCAAACCAAGAACCACGGCTTGAGGGTGGCTTGAGGGTCTGGCCACCCAGCAGGTAGAGTGCATGGGTCTCATCACAAGGTGGCATTGAAGCTCAGAGGGAATTCCTCTCAAGATTAAAACCATCATAATGAAGATAATTCCAGGCAATATTCTTGGAGGTGAATCACAAGCAAAAAATAGAAAGTGATGGCTGAGCAAACCTGGAGAGATACATAAACTGAGTCCCACATATGGGGTGAAAATTCTCCATTTCTGTACTTTGACTTAGAATTACAACTTTTGTGTTAACTCATACACGTTTCTATTTTATGCATATTCTGAAGATAGGTGGCATTCTGAAGGAGGCTAATTCATGGCAAATCAGTCTGCAAGGAAGTTATTGATAACAGAAAAGAACAGATCTCCGTGATAGCCAGGTGTATTCACTGTCTGAAATATTCTGTCAGATTGTAAGGGGAAGCATAGTAATATAATTTCCACCAATTAGCTTTTATGTAATCCTTAGGCGACCAATGAAAGGATTTTTCTTTACAATGATTATCTAAGGATGAATTTCAACTAGACAAAAGATTTTTGGTAATGGTTGTCTTGTCTTTTTTAAAAAGATCAAAAAAAAAGAAAACAACCAGCAACTGTCTCCCTTAAGTTGATTTTGATATAATTATAGGGCTGGAACATTAGCTCTTGGTCCTGTCAAACTTGTGTCTTTTAAAGAATTGAGCCTTACTTGAGAGAGAAAAGAAGCCATCAACACTGCTGAGCAGTGTTAATGGATGACTGGTTTTTCCTTGTGTAACTGCAGAGAAAGATAAACCACGAACCATAAATCTGTTTCATTTTTCCTTAATCTGTATTCAACTTCAGTTCACTGACATCCGAAAGATTCCTTGTCATTAAAAGCCTGCACGTTACTGAGTTAATTCAGAAGAAATTACTTGTGAATAGGAAAAAAGATGGTATTTCAATAGATCAGTAGACTGCTTATTGATTTTAAAATAATTATTTTGGTGACACATATGAAGTACCTTAAGATGGCTTTGAATTCTGAATTTTTATTTATAACAGAATCCAGACCTTCAGATATTTCCTAAAAATGAACTGAACATATGTAATTTTGTCCACAAATTTTGTACCTGAGACTGAAATTTTTTTTTACTCTTTTGAAAGTTTATTTATTAATTTTAGAGAGAGAGAGAGTTCAGAGGTGGGCAGACAGATAGGAGGGAGAATCCCAATCAGGCTCTGCACTGCTAGTGCAGAATCTGATGCAGGGCTTGAACCCACCAACCATGAGATCATGACCTGAGTCAAAATCAAGAGTCAGATGCTTAACCTACTGAGCCACCCAGGTATCCTAAGACTGCAATTCTTATTTCAATATACATTCTCACTGCTTTTTAGTAATAGAATCCTTAAATATTAGCAAGATATGTGGTTGTCAGAATAAAGATCGTATTGCATGGTATTCCTTGCAGGTAGGTATAGCCACCTAACTGAGTTTGGCTCATGACTTGTGAATGAAAGTATATGTACACCTTCTAGATCTTGTTCTTGAAGAAAAGGAGAACACCCTCCACTTCTATTTTTATTTCTTGCCTCTGGCTGAAAGAGACTACAGCGGCAAGCCCTTTTAGAAAGTGTAGGCTGCAGCAGAGATAGTAATGCTCACAAAACATTCTATGCATTCTCAACATAGCTTAAGCCCATATAGTCCAATAAGACCAAATGACAACTTCTGTTCAATAAAATATGAGTGGAAGTTATCTATATCACTAACTGGCTTAGTCAGAGAAAAACTCTGGTAACAATCTTCACTCTCTTCCTCTCCAGGGTGACCAGGAAGCCTCATATTCCATCTGATGGTGCTCTAAAATGGTAGAGCGGCCATTGACCCATGTCCCTAAGTGACTTTTGGGAGCAGAACCTTTTGCTGATGATATGTTACAGAGTGAGTAGACAATAACCTTATTTACATTAAGGCTCTGGGACTTAATCTGTTACATAAGGTAGTTTATCCTCACTAACAAATGGATAGAGACAACATCCCATGAAAAGCGGAACACAAAGTTGAAGGAACGTGGGTCTCCAGCATTGCAGATCTTCTGCATAAGTTTTGGTTCTCTTATATAGTTAGGCAAGAGGTAAATTAACATCTTCTTTGTTTAAGTTCCTGCTGATGACCTTATATATGAAGTTCCACACTATCCCAAGGGTCATTTACCAAACATGAATTTAAATTCCTTTTGTTCACATTTTCTAACATAAGAATTATAATTGTACATAATAAAATAATAATTGTTAGGACTTTCCAAGCCACCATTTCGATATCTCCTTTGAATAATAGTCTGTGAAAATGTTCTCATCCAAGATTGCTGTAATTTATAATATATATAACTTTGAACCTTTATTGCCTCTTTCACATAGGAATGAACTTTTATTGAACTATGACTACATTCTGGGAGTTACACTAAGTAATTTATGCCCGTGAATTTGTTTACTCTTTACAAAACTATGCAGTAGATACTATAATTATAATCTCTATTTTAGGTGGATATATGTGTGTGTGTGTGTATATATATATATATATATATATATATATGAAACTGAAATATACAGAGGAAAGTAACTTGCTGAAAATCACATAGACAATAAATGACCAAGACAAGATGCAAACCAAGTTCTTAATTATTCCAGAACCTAATCTATATTCATATTCATGATACTGTATTCATGTTCATAGTGAGATACATGCATACATGTTAAAAAAATCCTTTCTCTGTTGCTAATTTTCTATTTATTTCTTCTCTCTTCTTTCCTTCCTTCCTTCCTTCCTTCCTTCCTTCCTTCCTTCCCTCCCTTTCATCCCTCCTTCTCCTACCTTTCCTTTCTTTCTTTCCTGTATTCTTGTGTCTTTTTTATCTTTCTTTGATTTTTTTCTTCTTTTAAGAATGGAATGCACCCTATATTCAAGATTAGAAGTCTGTAGGATTGCTGTGTTTGTCTTTCACTGTATGACAATAAATCTGTTTGAGAAATCATGAGTTCTCTCTGCTTGCATCAAATCTCCCATGACTCCTGTAGCCATAATTTTATATCCAGGAAATTACTTTTTGAAGACAGCAAATTCATTCTGGAGGATTGTTGTGCCGACAGTTCCAAGGGTGGGATCAATCTCCTTTTTATTGTCCCTTTCTCTCCATTTAGTAAAGGTGCCTGTGTTGCTCTTTGCATCCCAAGTGGCTGGATAGGCAGTCCCTCAGTGTACAGAAAGCAGCCTGCAAGTGGGGCTAGGGGCTTGCTTCTAGGTAGGCTCACAGGGTGAGTGTGAAACTTATGGCAATGTGAGAAGAAAAATTATTGCTACTGTCACTTCTAATATAATTTTTATATGTCAACATGTGAAATATATGGCAAGTGCTAAAGCTACAGGATTAAAAAGCATAATCTTACAAAAGGTATTTCAAGACTGAGAAATAAACAAAGAACACACATGATTAAAGTTTGATAGAGATCTCTTCCCTGTACTGTGGTAACAAAATGAGATGTGGAACTGAATGTAGTCAGAAAGCAGAGGGTAAAGGGTTGGGGAGGCTCTGGGAGGAAGTGGTCATTGCTCTGAATCTTAAATAATGAGTGGTAGTTAGCGAGAGAGATAATAATAGTAATATTAAGTTGGGATGTATGGAACTGCTGATATGCAACCTTTTTTTTTTAATTATAAAAATGACAGTTTCACGTGGTTTAACTTATCTAACCTATGCTTTTCACTGATCTAAGGTTCAATAATCATTCATTCCTGTAGTTCTCAGAACAATCAAAGAAGGTAAGTCCTGCTGTTTTACATATGAAGAAATGGCCATAGGAAGGTTAAGTATATTCTTCAATATCAAAAAACTATTAAAAGAAAAATCACAATTCAAATTCATGCCTTTTTGCTCCAGAGGGCATCTTCTTAACAACACTGATTTGTAGCAAGGACAGTAAGGGACATTCCATTCCTCTTTAAAAGTGGATGATTCTGTTTACACACATCCACATCCAACTCATAAACTTCCAGCATTCATGTTAGTCTAGAGCCCTCTTAAATAATAGAAAAGGGGAATGCTTATCTAAAATATCGATTCACAGATAAGTGTCTACCTCTTGATGTCTTTTGGATTATGACATCAGCAAAGTGACATTATTAAGATGTTAACATTTCTAAGATATAAAGCAAAAGTTTACTAAATTCTTTTTTTAATGTTTATTCACTTTTTGAGAGAGAGAGTGCAAGCAGGGGAGGGGCAGAGAGAGAGGCACACACAGAATCTGAAGCAAGGCTCCAGGTCCTTAGCTATCAGCCCAGAGCCCGATGTAGGACTTGAACTCACAACCTGTGAGATCATGACCTGAGCAAAGTTGAACGCTCAACTGACCAAGCCACCCAGGGGCCCCTTACTAAATTCTTAACAGTTTTAAAAAAATGAAAATTGAAATATAATTGACATAGACATGGTATTAGTTTCAGGTATATAACATTATCATTCTATAAATGCATACATTGAGAAACGATCACTACAGCAAGTCTTCTTAACATTTGTCACAAAAACATATAATCACAGATTTTTTTTTATTGCGATGAAAACTTTCAAAATCTACCTTCCCGACAACTCTCAATTATACAATGGAGTAATAGCAACCATAGTCACAAGGGCTGTGCACTATACCCCCAGGGCTCATTTATTTTATAACTGGAAATTTGTACCTCCGGTGTTTTTTCCCCCAAATTAATTGTATCTGTTTTAAAGACTTAAGAGTGTATAAGTTTCGGGGTGTCTGGGTGGCTCATTCACTTAGGCATCCAACTTCGGCTCACATCTCGTGGGTTCGTGAGTTACAGCCCCGCGTCAGGCTCTGTGCTCACAGCTCAGAGTCTGGAGCCTGCTTCAGATTCTGTGTCTCCCCCTCTCTCTGCCCCTCCCCTGCTGGCACTCTGTCTCTCTCCATCTCTCCAAAATGAATAAATGTTAAAAAAAAATTTTTAAAAAAGAGTGTGTAAGTTTCTGTTTGATTTCTTCAGTGTGCCTCAGATATAACCATTCCAATGTGAACTCTCTTTAGTCAAATGATGCCAAATTTTACTTTTTGTTTCAGGCTTTTAAATATAAAATGTATTTATAGCTTAAAAATTCACCCAAAGTGACAGCTAATATTTCATAAACAAGGTTGAAAGCCAACTTCCAAAAATATTTTATTCATTTACTTTTACTGCAAGTCTAAACAATTTTAAATGAAGAAGGAAAATTCAATAAATGTACACATTTTATGCTCAGCCACTGAACTCAAATTGTGTGTAATCAGGGTAAAATCACAATGTCGCACTGTGACGGCTTATAGTATTGATATGACACAGTTATTCATAGGTAATTGCAATTCTCATATTCACATCTAGAAATGAAGGAAAAATATTAATAGAAAAGATTAACAGTAAGGGAATTTTAATTTGTTTCTGGTGTCACCACCACCACCACCACCATCATCATCAGTTAGCTAAGGAGAATGGCTAGTTTGCTACATTTGGAGTAAAATTAATAGATATTTCCTGTGTCCCTGAAACCTCTTTTCAATATCAATAATTTACCAGCCCTACTAAAGACCTCCTCAGGACTTCATCAACTTGTGTAACTTTTACGTAGTGTCTGTGTGTTTGCTTATCTTTATATCCATCCAGGATAGGCTTTCCACATATCCAAACTTTGTTGAGGCTTCTTGCTCTCATTGTTCCTTCCTGAGAAGGGGAAGCTAGGGCCTTTTTCAGCCAGTATTAAGTGGTGAAAGACCTTGAACCATTTGCCTCCACACAACTGAATATCCTTATTCTAGTAAACACTTCTAGTAAAAAATGAGTGTGTTTCCCCAGTCAGGAGTATCTTCCCTTACCATTTCTCTTCTAATTCCGGGATTAGGTTTCCCAAAAATTCCTCCCAGGGTTAAAGAAAATCATGGGCTGGGGTCCATGCTCAGTGTCCCCTGCTCAGTAAACCCTGCTGGGTAAATAGCACCCCTTGATGATGAGCGCGAGCGTGAAGCTTGTGTGCCTAGCCATCTCACAATGGATTGAACTTGCTCAAGTTTACTCTATATCCTGGTCAGCACTGTTATCAATTTTACTGTTTGTCTCAGTCAAGCTCCTACTTTGTGCCAGGAACTTTGAGGAACCAGGTATGTTCTGGGGATCAAAAAATCCTGGGTGCTTATTGAATGCTGCGGTTGGTGTCCTCACCTACTCAAAGACCTTTTTTGTTTAGATGAAGGCAACTAAGTCACCTCCTTCACTGCTGTGCCTGTTTCCTACAAAGAAGATAAGATGAGTCCCACTAGAGGTTCCTGAGGCCAACGAAAAAGCTGCTCTTTAGAGATGTTTCCTAGGTAGGGTTTTACCTTTTATAACTCCTTTTAAATGCCCCCTTATTTTTAGTGTATCTTAAGAGCTTAACATATGCTTGGAATAATGAAGAGGCCTATCTTACCGGGATAAGAGAAAGGAGAGAAATCTGTGGCATTCTTACCTACAAAAGTGTCAATGATTTAGGCCTTTGGTAATGTTTGAATTGCAGGTGTTTGAGAAAACTTGGATCATGAATCAAAAAATTGGATTATAATTTGGAGAAAAGCAGAGTAGAAGACGTTCAGATAGGGAGCATGGATGTTAAAAGTTATTTTTTTCCCTCTCATTTCCATGTAGTTGAGTTTATTCCTCTCCTTTGAATTTGTTCAAAGAGCACGGAAGTCCAAGTCTCCTGGCTCAAAATTTGGAACGCTGCCTCAGGGACCTGCATTTTGACTGAGGAAGTTCTCTTCTCTAACCAAAGAGAACACATGTGACGCAAAGTCAAAACAGCGAACAGACAAATAAAAAAGTGAAAACATGAAAGTTTGAGCCAAAAGACCAGGGTTTATCTAGGTGCTACTTTTTAGTAAGTTGGATAGATAGATATGATAGATAGATATTATACCAAAATATATTTAATTTTTTTATCCTGAAGTTTCTCATCTATGTAAAATGGGAGTAAAATACTTGCCCTTCCAACATCACCTGATTTTCATGGCAATTCTATAAGATGGTGAACATTATAGGTATTTGGAAAAACAAATTGCATTTCGAGTGCAGTATGGCTGTAACAAAGTGTGTGTAGGAAAATTAGTAGTTAAGTGCATGTACTTGGAAATCAGACAGATTTTGCTACTTATTATCTGTGCTATTCAGCAATTTCTTTAACCTTTCAAAACGTACTTTCCTCATTAGAAAAATGATGATAATCACTCCTCATAGGGTTTTATGATATTTCCGTGACATAGTGTATATTAATAGTCTCAACATAAAGCCTGGCATATATGAGCACTTAGAAAATGGCAGCTGGCATTTTTCTTCTTCTAGAGAAATGCATATATATTGCACCTTGATGTAAATGATTTTCGATTCGACTAAAGCCCCATATATTTTAAATATTATGTCAAAGTTAAACCAGAAAGCCTCTGTATGTTGGAGAGGTACAACATCCTTGGGACTCAGGATCCTAAATCAAACCAATGATGCATAAAATTATTTCTATCCTGTGATATTATTTATCATGCTACTGCATTCTCAGTCAGGTAGAGGTGATGAAACATGGCAGACTATGGTCTTATGATCTATCTCATCATTGCATGTTTGCTCCATTTGCGTAGTGTTAGACAAAGGACAGCTTGGAACACAAGAGCTTGTTTGTTCCGGATGGTGAGAGATTAGTTGGCTCTTGCATTTCTCAGCTTCTTTTTGTCTTTAGAGAACACTTTTGTCATGCAACCAGATTTTCTTTTTTTGTCTAAACATCAAAAATTATACAGTTTATGGGCTATCAGTCTGTAAATCAGGTTTCCTTAATGGGTATAGGCTAATTATCGCCACTCTAAATGACTGTTAATAAAATGCAAATATAGACATTCACCACAAGAAACTTTTTCGATCCATTTTAACGTGTTTCTTGTTCAATTCAAGGGAGTCATTCCTTAAATATGTTCATGTCCTTTGTTTATATTTAGCTAAATTAAAAAATTATATTTCATTTTAAAGTTCTCTTCAGGTAATGAAATATTTTTCATTAATAGAAAAGCTTGCTAGTTTGGGAAGGAAATGTGTACTTGTTATCATTTTTATAATTTACTTTGCTAATAAAATAAGTAATTTAAGATTTCTACATTTCAAAGAATCCTAAAAGATATGTTCAATTATTTCAAAATTAATTTACATTCAAACTTATTTTTCAGGTACGTCTACCTGAATATTTTTAAAAAGTCACTTAGCAGAATAAAACTCGAACTTTCTCCTATATGGTGTTCTATAGAACTCTGTGCTTGTTGTGATCCTTATCACAATTTTAATTAGTTGTTCTATGATTGCCTTACCCATCAGGCCAGAGACTATTTCCATTTTGTTCCCTGTTATATCATCCAATTTTCTAAGATAGTGCCGGAATATAGTAGGAGCTCAATACTTATTTGTCACTGAATGAAAGAATAAACTGAAGATACAATTTCAATTGTAAGTATTTATCTTATTCAATAAACAGAATGGCATCTTAAAAAACATAACAGGCTTTTCCTCTTCTATTTTTCCATGTAAGGATCTTGCTTCTACTTCACCAGAAGTATCCAATGCCTGAGGGGTAACTAGAATTGTCATAGAATGCACAGGGGGGAGAACAGTGATCAGCTGTTAACTTGGAAGAAATATAGTGTGTGTGTGTGTGTGTGTGTGTGTGTGTGTGTGTGTGTGTGCATGCTTGTAAAGCAAGATAATAACCTCAAATAACAGGCTTTGGGTAGACAAACAAAGGATTTTTCAAATTTCATTTTTATGTCAAAAATGTCAGGCCACTAAAGACTATATAAGTCTCAACGAAGACAGGGCTCAAAATGAGACAGAAGGGAATTCTCACCCACTGGAAGAAAAGAATGAGCACTTTTAAGACCTCAAGAAAAAGAAGATAAGACAGAGAAAGGAGAAAATAAGAAGTTAGATGACAGACAGTTCTTGATTCTTCCTCTACTTCTCATTTGGGGTTGAGCTTTATGGGGAATAACAGAAAGTACACAGCTAAGTTGGGGCGTGAAAGAGAGTCCAAAGCAGAAATATTTTTTAGCCTGTTTGAGTTCACCTACCTTCAGTGTAGACCACCACTGAAGGTGTACTTACTCCCTCATGGACACTATGGAGGAGGAAGGGAAGCATGTTCCAGTTGCAAAGGTCAACACTGGTACTCCACCATCGCTTGGTTCCATTATTTCCTCTTGGCTCCTTACAGAATGCAAGGTAGACTTTTCTCTCTTGTTCTTTTAAGAAGAACCAGAAAAATAGGCTGGTTCTATCCTGCCTGCTGTTGTGACGAAGGGAAAGGAACATCATGAAGATGACAGCCCAGCCAGGAAGGGTAGGAGTGCCAGTGATCGCTGTGCTGGGACTACCGTCAATGCTGTGAGGGCAGATACAGGGGCCCTGGTAATTCACAAAGAATTGTTCTTTGAAGTTGCATCAAGAGGAAACTCTCTACAAATGTCTGCAGTAATGTATTAGCTCAGCAACTGCATAGGAGAAGATACATTTCCTGGGGAATCCAGATTTGAGGACGACAGACCAGGTAGACCCATCCCTGCTGCTACGAGATCACTTATGTGCTCTCTGACACCCAGGAGTCTTTCTAGGTAAATGGAAAGAAGAAAAGTTACCAGTTGAGAGGAGAGAATTATCCCTACTAGACGGTTAACTTTGAATTGACTGAATATTTGCCCCTTAAGAGATCATTTTATATTGAGAGAGATTGTTTATATTCAGAGGGGGCTAAACTTAGTTTTCTTGGCAAGTGAACCACATCCTCCTCTCACCTCTAAAAGGGATATGGACTTGAAAATAAGAAGACAGATGGACTCTGTTGTATCCCATGACTAATGTTTGACATAAATTTCTTCTTTAAATCTTTAGAATAATTTTATATAAGATACATTATTCTCATTTTGTAGATGAGGCAAATGACAGAGTAAAAGACAAATCTATGAGATTTCAAACACAGGTGTGCTTTTCTTTAAAAGTAGCCCTTGTAAATGTCATGACCCACTAGTTCACTCCTAAAGCAATAAACTTGTCAAGACCTCTCATATAATTTATTATTCAAAGAGCCATTAATAAGAGCATTTGGTAGCCCCTTCTTGCTTCACATAATAATAATTGTTATTATTGCTATGATAATTGTTATTATTCTAGCACTATCTAAATATCTTACTAAGCAAAATTATTATTCTAGCACTATCTAAATATCTTACTAAGCAAAATTTGCAACCTCATATTGTTACTAAATGTGATGCTTTTCTTCTTCCACCAGTGAATGTTTGTAACTGTGTGCACTGCTTACCTTAAGAATGCCCACAGGCTTGTGGAGAACTCACTTAGCTTATCAAGGTTTACTGTGACTCATCTAAACATCAGTATTCAACTAAAGATCTTTCATGGTTAGTGTTCTTGGTTAAAAACTACAGAAACCAAATCACATTAACGTACACAGAAAAGAGGATGTATTCAAAGTGTGTCCAGAGGTTTGTAGAAGTGATAGAATGTTTCAAACCAGAATGACCACAGACAAGGCAGAGCAAAGGTGCAGGTTGATACTAGTCAGGCACAAGACAATAGCCAATACTGGATACTTTGGGCAAGGGCACCCATCTAATCAGCTGTGGGAAGACTCTGGCTCTTAATTGTTATTTCATGTCTGTATTAGTCAGGTAGGGTTGCTATAATATAATGCCATAGATTGGGTCAACTGAAAAAATCAGAAATTTGTTTTCTCACAGTTCCAAAGGCTGGAAGTCCAAGATCAGGGCACTGGCAGGGTTGATTTCTTTTGAGACTTCTTCTTGGCCTGCGGTTGGCTGCCTTCTCACTGTGGCCTCACATGCCTTTCCTCTGTGCATATGAGGAAAGATGCATGGGCATTGCTACTGTCTCTCAGTTGTCCACATCTCTTCTTCATCTGATTTGATAAGGACCCTCCCTAAAGGCCTCATTTTAACTTAATCACCTCTTTAAAGGTCCTCATGTTCTGAGGGACTGAGGATTAGGACATCAACATATGAGATTGGGGTGATATATTTCAGTGCAAACACTGTCATAAGGTCCAAAGTCCTGGGTAGAATCTTTAACCTACGTGCCGGGGCGCCTGGGTGGCTCACTCCGTTAAGCGACCGACTTCGGCTCAGGTCATGATCTCGCGGTCCGTGAGTTTGAGCCCCGTATCGGCTTTCTGCTGACAGCTCAGAGCCTGGAGCCTGTTTCAGATTCTGTGTCTCCCTCTCTCTGACCCTCCCCCGTTCATGCTCTGTCTCTCTCTGTCTCAAAAATAAATAAACGTTAAAAAAAAATAAAAAAAAAAGAATCTTTAACCTATGTGTAGATTTATTTATTTATTTATTTATTTCAGCTTGTGTTAAGTTTGGTTATATTCTTAAATGTTTTTGGAGAAATCAGTCTAAAGTATCTATAAGTTACAATTACATTTTGTAACCAACAAAGGGTATTTTTTTTCCATTTCTTTCAAATTAAGTATAAAAAAATGTTTTCTATCGTATTGCTGTATAACAGATCACCTTAAAAAACTGGCTTAAACGGGTGCCTGGATGGCTAAATTAGTTAAGCGTCCCACTTCGGCTCAGGTTCATGACCTTGAGGTCATGATCTCAAGGTTTGGTGCGTGAATTCGAGCCTCGCATCAGGCTCTGTGCTGACAGCTCGGAGCCTGGAGCCTGCTTCAGATTCTGTGTCTCCCTCTCTCTCTGCCCTTCCCCCGCTCATGGTCTGTCTCTCTCTCAAAAAAAAAAAAAAAAAAGCAAAAAAAAAAAAAAAAGCTGGCTTAAAAATATGCTACTATCTTTTATGGTTCTATAGGTTAATTGGATTTATCTGAATGGTTTTCATTCAGAGTTCAAATGTTGTTTTAGTACTTGAGTCATGGGCTTGCACTAGAGTCATCTGAAAGTATACCCGGGCTGGATGTCCAGATGGTTTCTTCACTCACACATCTGGCACCTAAGCAGGAATGGCTGGAATAGCTGGAGACTGGCTGGCATATCTTTCTTTCCATATTGCCTCTCCACATGAGTAGCCTTGGTTTTCCTACAGGATGGCAGTTCAGGATAGCAGAACTTCATAAAAGGTCACCAGCTTTATTCATTATGCTTTCCAAGATGCCCAGATAGATGCTGCAAGCCTTCTTATGAGCTTGCCTTTGAAATCACTATCACCATATTCTATTTGTTCCATGGGACCAGCCCAAATTCAGCTCCAGAGGGGACTAAACCAGAGCATGAATATCAGAAGCATGGTTCAGTGGGAGAACATTTGGTATATGAACTACAACAATTATTTTATAATGGGATTAACAACAATGACTGCAATTAGATAGAGATAAGGAGAAATTTTCAATTATTCCCTAAAAACTGTATCAGTAAGTACAGAATCCACAGTGCCATAAATAAATTTTACCTAGTTGTTCAAGTAAAACTGAGTTGAAAAGTCTCTTAAATATTCTTTGTTGATGATGGCAATGTCCTATATAATCATTTGCACACTGAATGCATAACTAAAGTACTCCCTTATAGGCACTTAACATAAGAGGAAGTCAGCAGCCACTAGGAAGTTGTCCTGCAAGCCTTTTCTACCCAATAGGAAATGACAATGGACAATACATAACCATTAGCAGAAAAAATGAAATGTACCAATAATTGTATAAGACTTTTTAAAACAAATTGCCTCATCATGTCCTCACTGCAGCCTTTTTGAAAGAGCTATTATTATTCTCCCTCTACTGGTGAAGAAAAGATAAGAGGAGAAATGGAGTAACTCTTCCTAGTTAGCGTATCTAGTCAAGGCCAGAGCTGGGATTTAACTGGGATTGATTGACACTATGTTTTCAACTAGGTACCAGCTCTAGGAATCTTTAAGGTAAATCTACGAATCTTTAAGGTAAATCTACGACACGCTTTCTAATCAATCTACCATTTTGGAATTAGTTGAATGGCCAGTGTAATAAAAAGTCCATGGTGGTAAGAGGAATGGGCAGCTGTACTAAGAGATTTTCACCTGCTTTGCCAGTCATTGTCAAGGGAAGAAGAACCTTTTACTGAGGGTGACTTTACAGACACTCGGAGGCAAGAGGTGGCAAGCCTCTGAAGCAAGCTAAAGTTAAATGTTACCTCTTTTTTCTCTATAGACAATGCAGGCATATCATCCTTTGAATAGTAGACAGACAGTACAACAGTTACAATATTCCTGTAATTGTCTTTGTGGAGTCACAGCATCACATTCTCTCTTACCATTAGTGTTTTGACAAGCATTTAGTTGTTGTGATATTAGTGATCAATACAAGTATTTACAGGTTGATGTAGTGTTTGCTGATCACGGTGAAGACTTTTAAAGGCAAAAGTGATAAAGAGTTAGCAAGCAAAACCGCTCAATACTACAGATACTTTACAAATTACATATCTAGCTGGCAACTTCAAACCTAATAGTAAAAAACAAATCAGAAATTACCTCAAATATAATTTGAAACTTAAATGTAATTTAAAATATTTTCTCATGTATTAAACACAAGATCCTAGGCTAAGTTTATATTGTCAATTTAATGTTTTACAAACTTCTGAAGGAGAGATATTTAATTACATTCTTATGGTTTTGAAAAACCCTACTTTGAATCTGTTCGTATAGGTGATATCTGAGAGCGAAAAATAGACACCATTTTTAATGGGATGGCAAATCAGAGAGTGCACGGATTACTTAGTAGAGTCTATTTGGGGAAATACAATTAAAAACAAAATTTCCTACCAACCCAGGAAACCTCTCCACAAAGGCAGAAGAGAAAGAAAACCGTTTTGCTATTGAATAAGCAGTAAGTTGCAGTATGATGTGCTTCACGGGCAATCTGCTGAAAGACTGCAGAGAGAGATACCAATCTTAGCTTTTTATAGAGCCAGACACAACCTGTTACACACACATTCCCCAAACCAACACTGACCAGTGTTCAAGTAAGAGGGCATGACAAAACCATTTGTCACACATGGTTCATCCTAAATCCCCCTGGTAATTGAGGTGACTGTGAGGGTTAGTTAATTGACTTTAACCAAAGGAAAATAAACTTTTCATGTCTTTCTGACAGGAGGTTGTTTGGGAGCAGGCACCTGCTGTAGTTAGGTTCCTATTCTCCACCGAAACTGGTAGATAAGGACAGAGTCTTTCTTGATGATTACATTTCAAAGAGATGGTTTCTGGGTCCTGGGGAAAGACATTCTGGTTCTTGAAGTTGGCAAGAGGCTTATTTAGCTTTTAAAAAATATCTTGGGGCACCTGGATGGCTTAGTCGGTTGGGCATCGGACATCAGCTCGGGTCATGATCTCAGGGTCCTTAATTACAGCCCCGCATCTGGCTCTGTGCTGACAACTCAGAGCCTGGAGCCTGCTTCAGATTCTGTGTCTCCCTCTCTTCTGTCCCTTCCCCCACTTGTGTTCTGTCTCTCTCTGTGTCTGAAAAATAAATTAAAAACTTTAAAAAAATTTTAAAAAGAATACCTATATACATTTCAAAGAGACAGGAAAATAACTTACATTTGTGAGTTTTCTAAAGTAAATGCTTTAAGAAAAAAGGGCAGGGAAGGAAAAGGAGTCCCTTTCCTTATTTTTATCAGGGAGAATTAAATCTCTCATTTTTAATTTTTTATGGGTCCTGGAAGCAGTGAATCAATTTATGAAAGAAGACCAACATAAGGATTCTATGAGAATCGGGAATACTAGAAACTATCCATGTTTTTAGAAGAACATATTTGGGGGGTGCCTGGGTGGCACAGGGGGTTAAGTGTCCAACTCTTGATTTCAGATCAGGTCATGATCCCAAAGTCAGGCTCAGTGCTGAGCATGGAGCCTTCTTGAGATTTTCTCTCTCTCCCTCTCTCTCTGCTCCTCCTCCACTCACTCCCTCTCTCGCTCTCTTTCTCTCTCTCAAAAAAAAAAAAAAAAGTTATACCAATGTTTTAGATTTCAAAATTGGAAAATGATATTAATTTCACATTTAAAAGATATAAAGAGAAAAGTCCTGGGATTTTCATTTAAACTATATTCTAAAATTAATATGCAGGGGCGCCTGGGTGGCTCAGTCGTTAAGCGTCAGATTTCAGCTCAGGTCACAATCTTGCCGTCCGTGTCCGTGAGTTCGAGCCCCGCGTCCGGCTCTGTGCTGATGGCTCAGAGCCTGGAACCTGCTTCCTATTCTGTGTCTCCCTCTCTCTCTGCCCCTCCCCCGTTCATGCTCTGTCTCTCTCTGTCTCAAAAATAAAATAAGCGTTAAAAATTTTTTTAAAAAAATAATAAAATTAATATGCAAAATAATAAGGTATTTATGTGGTATTATTTTTTTAAAAAATGCTTATCATTTTTAGACTGTCTAACCTCTGACCTTTCAAGATAGAAATATTCATTTTATCCCGTGCCTAAATAAGTCACTGTGAAAATGAATCTCCTTTGAGTTAGGCTGTTATTCGTAACTTCCTTTTATAGGACCTCTATAACTGCAACTTTATTAAGATATAGTAAGTAGATCTCATTGCTTAATACAGAAAAAAGAACAATGCTCCATTTTTTGTTTTACCACTTTGCTTTTTCATGATTCCTTCAATTACCCCAGGAGGGTTTTCTTTTCTTTCTTTCTTTTTTTTTTTTTAAGTAAATACTTTAATGACTTCATGAGACTTCTTTCAATAGCTAAATGAATAAAGAACAATAAAACTGTGTGAAGCTTGGATATTGGGAGTTTGTCCAGGCTCCCTTCATAGTGAAGGGAATTAATCATATATACAGGTTTTTCATGCAAAAAATGTAATTTAAATCATTATTTCAGCAAAATCACAATTAGTACATCTGAAATTTTGAGATAACAGAGTGCCTGGGTAGTTACTTCATACTCAGTGGTCAGGCATGCCTCTCTGTGGAAGTAAACATTTAAGGTAAGGTTATTGTGGGATAAATCAGGGGGAAGAATGCTACCTTGACTTTCTTAGGTTGATGGTGGGGGAATGTTTGTTATATTCTCAAACCTAGAAGAAATTAAAAATGCTTATACTGATTGAATAGCGTTTCCCTCAAATTCATGTCCACCTGGAACCTCAGAATGTGACTTATGTGGAAATAGTCTTTAGTTATTAGTTACAGAAAGTCATACTGGATTGGGGGAAAGGGGTCCTAATCCAATGACTGGTGTCTACCAGAAAACAGAGACCTCCAGACTGGAGAAGAATGCCCTGTAATGAGATTGGGGTGAAGCACCTAAAGCCAGGGAATACCAATGATTGCAGGCCAACCACCAACAGCTCAGAGAGATGCATGGAATGAATTCTTCTCAGAGCCTCTAGAAGGAAACAATCCTGTTGACATCTTGATTCAGACTTCTGAATTCCAGAACTGTGAGAGAATCAATTTCTGTTGTTTTCAACTGCCCAGTTTGCTGTCATTTGTTACAGCAGCCCCAGGAAACTAATACAATGTGTTATCCAGACGTTGACAAATTTTCCTGTGAAGTGCCAATCAAAAATATTCTAGGCTTTGTGGATCACATAAAATCATTGTTGCTTGTTCTTCTTTGTTTCATTTTTATTATCCTTTAAGTGTAAAACCATTCTTAGCTCTGTGGGCCACACCCAAATCAGCCCCAGGCTGGGTTGCCTCCCCTGCCTTATTCTCTCAATCTATTGCTTGATGAGAAGAAGAGATTACATGGTCAAAAATACAAGGATAAAACTGATGTGGTTTGAAGTGGGGTTTGGGAGCCAAAGGCCTGGAAAGAATTCTTGAGATTTTGGTGCAAAAATAGTGTTTTTATTATAGCACTGGGGCAGGACCTGTGGGCAGAAAGAGCTGTACTGATGTTGTGAGGACTGACTGATTATGTAAGATTTTCTATCCTATGGAGGAGACGGTGATGTTAGGGCCCTGGGAAAATTGAGTCTATAGGTTTCTGGAGGCCTGTCTATTGATAAGATTGCTTTTTTTCTTGTAAATCACTAAGACAGTTGCAAACTGATGGGGATTCCTGTTCTGCCTATTATCTCTATCAATTAACCATTTGTTTTTCCTCTTCCTTTGTTCTTGGGCAGGCAGGAATGCCTGAGGAATGTCATACACACCCACCTGGGTATGGGGGTGGGGGTGTTGTGGGGTGTTAGCTTGTGCTTTGTTCTCAGCTTGCCTTTTGCTTTCTCATCAAAAAGGAGTCTGTTAGGAGGTGAAGTGTATGTATGGGGGGGTATGAATATAAACAAAGATGGATTTGGAAAACTCCTTTACATAGTGAACGTTTTGTTGGATTTCTTTTTTCCCCTCACATTTATAGGACACTTCAGTGCAATGCCTGGTTCAGAATTAAAGTTTAAAGAATGGAAGCTGTTGCTAATTATGGTTGTCAACTTGAGGCATAAAGCATTATGAGCATTGGTTCAAAATGAAAGAAGTTTGACTCGTTGCAATGATCAGAGTAGAATCACATTTGGAACATTGTCATTATCATCTCCTTGTTTTTCTGTTACACATTGCATACTTCTGTTCAGTGTTTGATTGGAAAATTCAGCTGCTCAGCTAAGTTACAGATGATATGGAATGGGTATTGTTTCTGGGATGATATCTCAGCCTAATGAGATAAAATTAATTTAGGCACGGCATCGACCTGGCCCTACTTGACCTTGAGATTGACAGAGATTAACTGATTTCCTGTCTTTACAGAAACTCAGTAAACCATCTCTCCTCTGGTCAGTTCTTGAAGGACAGAATGTAAGAATCAAATGAGCCATCTTTCCCCTGGGTGCTGCGTTATAAGAAGTAGGATAAATACATTGATTTGGAACTAACTCTTCCTTTTGGAAGGTTGACTGTACTAGGCTTTTGCCCTTTCTTAACTCTCCTTGCCTATCAAGGTTATACTGTTTGTAGACCAAAGGAAAAAGCCTGCCAAGAATAATTCCTCATGTAGTTTGCATGATACACCATGATCAGATTATACATGAAACTGGCTTGGAATATGAAACAGTGTAATTTTTGTTCTGTGCATCCCTTCTGGATATCTCTGTCCAGTTCTTGTGGCTACTTTTTCTATTAATTGTTTGGCTAGCTTCTTACATTGGAATGATTAACAGAAAAGATTAGATCAGTTTCCATAAACTTTGAAAACAAACTTTTTTGAAGTTAAGAGATTTAAATTCAGAATTTTCTTCTTATCATTTCATCTTTGCCTCATTTTTTGCTTCAGTGGCTGTTTACTAGTTAAAGGATTACAATAATTGAATTGGTAAAACTAGATTTCTTATAGCAGTTATAGGAAAGGAAAGTTTTCTCAATAGTAGCGATAAATGTTTGAGCCAAACCATGTTCCCAAGATTCTTTTGAGATTGCCTTCTTTCCCATTAAATTAAAAGTATTCTGCAATGCCACTAAGCATGGAAGATACAACTACAGTTCAAAATAGTTACAAATCAGTAACAGCAATGTATTTCAAAGTTTCCTTCAAAGGCTGATCTTCATTAGTTTCAGAACTCCCCATGTAGAAACATTTCTAACACCAATTACAATGAAACATATAAACCAAAGGAGGATTTTTCTCCGCTTTTTAATTGATGTATTTGTTCATATTCTACCTTGTTTCAAAACAGAGTTAAGAAGGCGCTGCAGATGACTTAATCCCTTCCCACTGAGATGCATGAATATACAATATTGTTACCTAGCCTCGAGTACAAAGCTGATATATAAAATTGAATACAAAAATTGGAATGAGATTTAAAAATGGCTACTTAGAAATGCTGCATTTATTCAAATAATTATTAGAGGGAAGATTCTATGAGTCAAAAATGGAAAAAGGACCCTAAGCCAACATTTTGTCTCTTGGTAGATTTTTCTCAAATATATTCTGATAGAAATGTCTGGCTTTTAGATTTCTCAAGGGGAAATGGATTTCATAGCATCCCTAAATAACTTATTCTAAAGCTTAAAAAGCTACTGTCAGAAAATATTGGTTAAGCAAGTTTGAAATCTGTTCTGTTGCTTTCTCTGTTCAAACTCAAGTATAGAGAAGCAAAACAAAAGGACAGTACTGTTCATATAAAAATACTTGTAATGTGCAGGTATGCCCCTCCGGTGATATGATCCCATCAACTTGTGTGTCTCCAGATACACGACAGGACATTGTAATTAGCGAGGCCTCAGATAATCTCCATACATAGGGAGGAAAATTTGTCATAGCCAGGGACATAATTACAAAGTCAGTATGAATACATGCATTAAACATTGCTCCAAAAGAGAATAGGGGAAAATCAGGTGATCAGTATCATTTTAAAATTCTCTTGTCATATTCATATATCACAGCACACATTTTCACAATTCTATAATGCTGCCATATGTTTGATCCATACAATCATTTTCTAGCTTAAGTACGTGGTTATTTTCCTTATTATTACTTTGCAGTTATTTCTGCTGTTGTATTCTGTAGGCAATCACTGTGGATTTTCCAAACTGTGTTAGAAAATAAAACTTGCTCAAGGTTTGCACACACAAATAGAAGCAGACCTTTTAGCCACTAAGAAGTACTTGTGGAGACGTTTTCAAAAATCAGAGAACTCTTTAAGACAATATGCATTTAGAGGTTGGTTATTTAGCACACAATTTAAGGGACATGGGAGTTCAGAAAAGATGAAGATAAATGAACACAATTTCCTTTCCTTTCCTAACCCAGATGGAGAGATTCAAAAAGTTAAATTTCAGAGGGTTTTTTAGTCTTCCACATCAGGAAAACCAACCATGACATAGCAGGAACAAAGAAAGACAAAAACATACATAAGCAAAGGACTTAGAAACCCAACAGATCTTGGATTATAATGTGACATTGATATTTAGCTATATGATCTTTGCACAAGACAACTAAACACTTGGGTTCTCAGTACCTTTACTGTCCAAATCAAGGTAATGCTCCTTCACACGGTTTATTTAAGGATTGGAGAAAAATATCAAACACTATGTCACATAGAAGTTATTCGATACATGATAGCCACTCAAGCATCAAAGTTATTAGGGAAGTCAGGAAAAAAAACAAACCGTTCCAACTCACAATTACCTAAACCTTTACACCTGAATAAAAGTCTCTCTTTTCATGATGCACAAAATTAGTGCCAATTTTGGAAATACACATGAAATAGGTCAGCTCCATTTCAGGCAAAGATACAGTGCTAATGGTTTTTGTGATTTTTTTCCCTCAACAATAAAAGGAATAACAGACGTCAAGCAGAATCAATACTTTCAGAGTTCTGTGACAGCAGTAACTTTTTACTCTGGACACTTTTAACAGGAGGATTTTGAATCTTAGACAACAACATATTTAGAGTTGCTCTTAGGTTTCTAGAAGGTGCTCTTTATCTGGTGAAAGACCTGGAACTTTTTCCAGGGGAAACAAAAAGTAATTGTAAACTGGAAGAGATGGTTGGCCTTCTGTTCTCACTTCAGGTCAGGGCCTTTAAGAGAAGAATGGTTGTTCAGAGACAAAAAGTGCTTGGCAGAATTCTACCTTTCTATGATTTCAGTTTAATTAAATGAAACTGATGAATCATGCAATGAGGAAATAGCATTATGGCGTCAGTGATTCAAAGCTGGAAATGAAAGCTTGTATATGAAATGAATAAAATTTCCCTTAGTGGAAACACAGATGGTGAATTCTAAATTCTGCTTCCCCATGTTAGTGAACCTGCACAGAGCAATGTGTCTTTTCCGTCATTTTTACATACAGAAGATATAGGATGTGCTGAATTTGTCTCAAGTCACCATTACCCTTAAGGATCCATTATGGATTTCCAGGTTTTACACATGCAAATTCTAAGTCAGGTTTTCCCTCAGATGTCAGTAACAGACTGTAAAGCACAACTTATTTTATGCCTCGATGATTTCAATTAACTAGACCAAACCTGAACGTCCATTCCTCTCTGCTTGGTGTATCAGACAAGGATAAATGCCTGAATATCATATAATTCTTATTCTCTGCAAGGATAGGGATAACAGGATTGTGGGGATCAGTACAAGGAAAGAAAAATCAAAGCAAAAAGTGGATACCCCCAACTGCTCTCCTCTGGAACTTTTGATCTATCCTTTCTACAAATCAAAAGATCTTGTTTCAGTAGCTGAAAAGTGACCTTTAGATCTTGTCAGATCACAGCCTCTGGAAAAAGTGAGCCTATGGGTAAGTATCAGGATCAGCTTTCAGAGGCCAGGAAGGTTTAGATGCATGGCTTCCATGTTTCCAAACAACTATACAGTTACTCTCCCATAAGGGTCAGCCAACTGTGATCTGCAGGCCAAATCTGGCCCACTGTCTGTTTTTATAAAGAAAATTTTATTGGAATTTGTATTTTAATTTGGAACATCATCAAATGATCACATTTCTCCTGCCCAATCATCTTTAAAAATCTTATCAATCCGTGGGACACCTGGGTGGCTTGGTAGGTTAAGTATTTGACTTCCTCTCAGGTCATAATCTCACAGTTCATGGGTTTGAGCCCCGCGTTGGGCTCTGTGCTGACAGCTCAGAGCCTGGAGCTGGCTTCAGATTCTGTGTCTCCCTCTCTAACTCTCTGTCCTTCCCTGCATATGCTATATCTCTTTCTGTCTCTCTCTCTCTCAAAAATAAGTAAACATTAAGAAAAATTTTTTAAAAATCTTATCAATCCATGTTTCTATATATTTCATTAGAGAAAATAGAAGACTTTTAGGCTGTGCTATACTCATAATTAAAACAGAGTATTGAGCATAGTAAACATAAACAACATTGCTTGATTTATTTTCCCTGGGTATATGAGGGTCATGTTAAAAATCAAAGCCAAATTCTTATCAAACCATCATAAAATGTGGCCAACTTCTCTTAAATAATTGCATTTTACACTTGGTATTTCCATTTGACCCCAGGGCCAAGCCAGGAGTGACTCACAGGTCATTGCAAATAAAACTCTGTAAACTAAGGGCAAGATTGAGTAAAAAAACCCATCCATCTTCTTCAACCCAGAAACCAATGTGATATAGATTTGTCCTGAGCTAGACCTAAAATATAACAAATTTCTTATTTGTAATCAAGGCACACACTTAAAAGTCTGTGGGAGTTTGAGCAGATTTGCAGAAAGATCCCTTCCTCGGTTGTATTTTATATAATGTGTGTTATCCCAGATATTTCATATTAATTTAAGCCTTCTAGTCCTCCCCCACTGCTCCATGTAAGAGGGATCCTAATGCCTTATCTTCATGAAAGCAAGAAACCAAGCACTATAGTATCCTGAGACCCCTTCTAGGTCTGAGATGAATGTGGCAGGTGCTCACTGACAATTAAGTCAATCATTATTTTTTGTTTCCACTGACAGCTTCTACTGCTGCTTTAACAAGAGAAAAAGAAAACACACACTCATTCATACACACAATTAAGTTTGTTTAAATGATTGATTGGACCTATTCATATTGAATATGTCATTGTCAGAATTTTCTAATCTGAATTCCTTAAAACACCAGTTGCAGCAGCCATTGGAGATATACCACTTGGATCTCCTGTCATATAGTACCCACTGTTCAGTGGGAAGGAGGACAGTGGGCTGACAGCCTCCTGGTATTAATGCCTTCACAATTGCCTCAGCTTTCAAGTTATACCATGCTCTTTCTGGACCCCCCCCTCCCCCAACTCCAAGCCAATTACCGAGAAGGCTAGAGGCACCAGGACAATGCATTTGTCCTCAACATAGGGTTCTTGGATCAACCTTTTTATTTTTTTTATTTTTTAAATTTTATTATTTATTTATTTATTTATTTAATCCAGAGCTGCCTGTGGTTTGGTGAAGATTCACGTCTTCATTGCCATCTGACACTCTCTCTGCCCAGTCTTACTATCTCAACCTTTCCCCCTTTCATAAGCATTGCCTCCTGGTGGGGAAGGCCATCAAGAAAACATGACCACTGGTTGACACACAAGCTGGACCCAGGCGATTGGAGGCTCTCTAACCCCTTCCTTTGTCCTTGGAATATGTACTCTGCCTGCTTTCCCTATTCCCAAAAGCTGTCCAAGAATATAATTTTAAGGTAGAAATACAGTCTTGAGAATCTCTGGATGTTATATGTGACTGAACCCAGTTAGAGCCTCTATCTCAACTTTTACAATCTGGTGGGTGAATATGGAAATTTACTAGTCTTGCAGTCTCTTAAGACAAACCTTACAAATAAGTCACTTTGTTTATTAAAGCTGCCACCTACTAATCTGGAGTGGTCTGCCTCTTTCTTTGGTCTCTCCCTGCCCTACACATATAGAGGCCAGTTTCAGATTATACCCAGAAGCTCCCTAGGAAGTTGCAAAACAACACCTTCCCAATAAAACTCTTGTAAGGCTAATAATGGTGCCTCAGCCCCCACTTCTCAGGCTGCCTAACTGACACAGATGTTTAATGAGCTATTAATATGGTTCTTCAATAAAGTCCATAGCCAAAAAAGTTGATTTCCCATAGATATTCACAAATACACAATAGCATTTGTATTTTACAAATAGAAATTGTAAAGCAATTATATTTGTTTATTATTGTTTCAATCTGCATTTCTAGACCCATCTAGGAACAAAATGCTTTTCATCAAAGTTTCCTTTCAATAGCTCTATTGATTCTAATGTTCTACAGATTTTGATATGTTTGCTATAATGGTATTACAAGAAATGTTTTTATGCTGGAAAGAAGGAAGACTCTTCAGCCCCTCTTTGAGCTTGCCTTATACTCCCAAACTTTGCTTCTTTGAGAGTTAGTCCAATTGGTAATATTCAATCACAATTACTTGGCTTTCTTACTAGAGACCAGGATCACTCAGAAATTAAAGGTCAGGGCATGGAAGGTCTTTTCTCTTTCTTTTTCTACCCATGCTCTGATTGGCTCTCATTCTTCTTTCCAACCACATGGTTGCTCACAGTGTAAAGAGATACTGAGTTAGGAATATGGGGAATATGGCTTGAGAAAGTTTCTTTGCCCTTTGATTTGGGCCTTAAGATGAAGCTCAGCATACCAGAGCACTCTTCCGCTCAGGCTGGGAGTAGGATTGGTGATACGAGGACACAGTTCCAGCTAACAATAATTCTAATTTGCTTTCTTCTGACTTTTGCATTGTAATTCACCTTACATTTTTTTTTCTTATTGAAATATAGTTGACACACAATGCAACATTAGTTTTAGGTGTGTAATATAGTGATTTGACAAGTTTATATGTTATTCTATGCTTTTTTAAAAATTCTAATTTGGGTGGCCTGGGTGGCTAAGTCGGTTAAGCGGCCGACTTCGGCTCAGGTCATGATCTCACGGTCCGTGAGTTCAAGCCCCGCATCGGGCTCTGTGCTGACAGCTCAGAGCCTGGAGCCCATTTCAGATTCTGTGTGTCCCTCTCTCTCTGCCCCTCCCCTGTTCATGCTCTGTCTCTCTCTGTCTCAAAAATAAAATAAAAAACTTTGAAAAAAATTGTAATTTACCTTTGCCTTCTAATACTTGGTCTGATCAGCTTTGAAATTTAGGTCCACTTTGGATTTTATTTTAAAGACGTATTTATTTTTCAACCAACTTTTTCTAGCACTCTTACACTTAGTCATAAGGGGCATATTGACCCAGAATAGTAATAAAGATATACCATCACCAACTTGGTATATTTTTACTAATGGAAATCTGAAGCTCAGTACTATTTCTGAGATTTATATCATGGCTCTAGTGAATAGATCCTGAAAACAAATACTAAAAACAGGGATCTTGTTAGAAATTTTTTTAGTACATCAGTATCTGGATTGGTATCTCTATATGTCACCTAAAGAAAAATCTTTATATTAGCTTCAGAGATGGAAGGAAATATGACAGTGGCTTCACAATATCCTTATTGTCAGAAAATACAATCAAAAATACTTTCATGTCTCTGTGTATTTGTTGACATCTAGTCCAATTTGCCTGTTGTGCATACCATATAATTCTGCAATCAGTTTCTTATATGTGGAATTGGGGGATGCTAAGGTAATCCTTATAGCTACTGTAAGATACCTAGTAAGGCAAGCTTTATAGAGATATGATGCTTGTGATATGTGATATCACATTACAAACAGAAGCCAGGGTATCTGAAACAGTTCCCAGCTCTACCTTCTTATTACCTAAGAGAATTTGAGCTTGTTAATAACCTCTCTGAAGCTCAGTATCTTACACAGTAAAAATGGGAATCACAACATCCTTATTCCATCATAGGAATGATATGAACAGCAAGATTGGAAAGGTATGGGAATTACTTTTTAAATGGGAAATAAAACTATACAAATGAAAATGAAAAACCTCAGGATAAACCATAGACAGAGGGTATAAAGGAAATAAGTTTTTGTTCTGGTTCTCGCATTTTACTATAGATAGCCCAAACACTCCTTGGGAGTCTAAAATCTGTTAGATTGCAGACCAGCTACAGTAAGTAGCATTCTGAGATGGCCCCATGATCTTGCTTCTCGTCAACAGAATATAGCAAAGGGACGAGATCTAATTCCATTGACTGAGTTACATTATCTGGAGAAGGTGATGATGGTGAGATGTCATTCCCTTGATCTTATTATGTTATAAAAAAACTCCCTTCTTCCAGGCTAGAGTAAGAGACAATCCTAGTGGCTCTCAAAGAAGCAAGCCACCATGATGTGAATTGCCCATGCACAGCATCATGTAGCAAGCCAGTAGGGGATCTGGATGCTGAGGGCCTCAGTCTTAACAACCACAAGCAACTAAATTCTGCTAACAAGCACATGATCTTGGAACAGGATCCAGAACCTCAGATGAAATCATAACCCTG
This sequence comes from Lynx rufus, assembly GCF_022079265.1. Classification (NCBI taxonomy): domain Eukaryota; kingdom Metazoa; phylum Chordata; class Mammalia; order Carnivora; family Felidae; genus Lynx; species Lynx rufus. The sequence goes on along the minus strand of NW_025814845.1, from coordinate 35,573,288 downwards.
CTACATTTTGACTGTAATCAGTGGAGCCTTAAGCAGAAGACTCCCCAAAGCCATTCCAGAATCCTGATTCATGAAGATATGAGCTAATAGATGTGTGTCGTTTTATTTTTTTTTATTTTTATTTATTTATTTATTTATTTTTATATATGAAATTTATTGTCAAATTGGTTTCCATACCACACCCAGTGCTCATCCCAAAAGGTGCCCTCCTCAATACCCATCACCCACCCTCCCCTCCCTCCCACCCCCCATCAACCCTCAGTTTGTTCTCAGTTTTTAATAGTCTCTTATGCTTTGGCTCTCTCCCACTCTAACGTCCTTTTTTTTTTTTTTTTTTTCCTTCCCCTCCCCCATGGGTTCCTGTTAAGTTTCTCAGGATCCACATAAGAGTGAAACCATATGGTATCTGTCTTTCTCTGTATGGCTTATTTCACTTAGCATCACACTCTCCAGTTCCATCCACGCTGCTACAAAGGGCCATATTTCTTTCATTCTCATTGCCACGTAGTACTCCATTGTGTATACAAACCACAATTTCTTTTGACAAAGCAGGAAAGAACATCCAATGGAAAAAAGACAGCCTCTTTAACAAATGGTGCTGGGAGAACTGGACAGATATGTGTCGTTTTAAATCACAAAGGCTATGGAAATGTGTTTTGTAGCCTTGAAAAACTAATGCACCAGGTTGCAGATCTTTCCTTTCACATTCAAATTAAACTGGTTTTAGTTGAGTTTAGTCTGGTTTTCCAAAGCCAATCTGATTCAAGAAGTGACACTGTGTTAATGTTCAATATTCTATTTTTTCTAGTTAATATACTTACATGATAAGTAGATGTATACATAAGTAATAAATGCCTTAATGTGATGGTTGTCAAAAGGAGTTACTCGGAGCCTTAGAGAGGTTTCATAGAGGAGACTTAGAGTTATAGATGAATAAAATGACAGAAGAGGAACACATAAAAAAAAATCTAAGCCCTAACACCTGCTTCTTTACTACAAATTCAACTAATCATTTAGACACACAAGTTAGAAATTACTTTAAAATGGATTATTCTTATAAAATATCTGAAAATGATTTCTTTAAGCCAAATCATTGGGGGGTGGTATGGAGTTTAAGTGAGAGAAGGGAGGCATTATCATAATCCTAGTATATGTAGATATTCAGCAAAGAAAGGAAGGAGGAAAGAAGGAAAGAAAGAATGAAACAATGCATGTAAAAACTCTAAGCTCCAAAACACACTTAAAAATGTTAGCATTTAAAATATTTATTTTGTATATTTATGGAATTTTATTTTCTTATAATCTTGAGAAATAGTAACATCTGCCCTTTTAACTGGCAACTTACAACCACATTAATACCTTCGTTTGTTTGTTTAAAGGTGCCAAAATCCAAGCACACTGATAATGACCAACAGATAAAACATGAAATAAAATATGTATCACTCTGCATATATAAAGAAGAAAGCAATGATCAATGTGAGTGAATTCCCTAACTTGTGATTCTTTAATGGCTGCTCCCTGGTAGGCTTACATATATGTGCCTTCACCATTGAACACAGCATTCACTAAAAAACATATTCAAAGGGGTTAAATCTGCTTTCTAATCCATTGAGCTAAAAGGTGAATGCATTAGAAAGTTAAAGCAATTCAAGGAGTTCACTTGCATTCACTGAATTGAGATACTTTCAGACTGCAGCTGGATTTCAAATGGCAACATGGAATTCAAGTTCCCATGAATACAGAGAAGCAATTCCTGGCATGACAACATTGAACAAGTGCAAAGCAGCTCCAGAGATGGGCTGTGGTTTTTAAGCAAATTCACACTCCAAACCAATGAACTCTTTATAACATTTTATATTAGTTACAGAGCTGTAAATAGCACAGCGCTTAAATGTGTCAACCCATTTAATCTCCAGCATGTCTATCTTGGATATAATGCAAACCTATCCACTGGCTTTTATCTAATATGCTTCTAGCATCTTAAACTTTCCCTTTGACATCCTTGCTATTAAAAAGCCTGGAGCTTCAGCAAGTTGTAGACATGTGGAAATCTTTTTTTTTTTCTTTTTGCTATTCAATCAACTCTGAGAATATTTTAAAATGTACTTGAGTCTTTAAGCCCCTAAAATGTAGATAGGGGTTTTTCCCCTACAGGCTGCCAAGTCCCAGATTTCATTTCCGATCTTCTATGCTCTTTTGTACCTGATTTTAAAACCGAGCCATGAGAAAATGATTTGTCAGTGCTCATTACTGTACACATTTTAAGAATCATTCATTTGGATCTTGTGTATTACTTATGTACAAATTATGTTATAGGCAGTCTGGTAGGAAGGGAAAGTAATAATAACAATAACAACAACAACAACAAAGACAAAAGACTAGTCCAGTTTGACCAGAGAGACTGTATAGGTCACTCATGTTCATGACTCATTTTGAAAGTAGAAAAAAATTATATGCTCAATTATTTCTGTCCTAGAAAGTCAGTGAGTAAAAGAAATTTCTATACAACATTACAACCTAAAAATAAAAAGAAATTAGTAGATAACTAAATTAATAGGGTGTTATGAGAGGCGTGCCTGGGTGACTCAGTCAGTTGAGCATCCGACTCTTAATTTCAGCTCAGGTCATGATCTCATGATTTGTGGAATCGAGCCCCGTGTCACGCTCTGCACTATTCACTGCTTGGGATTCTCTCCCTTTCTCTGTCCCTTCCCTCCTCTCTAAAAATAAATAAATAAACATCAAAAAAAGATTGTTATGAGGATTCCAATATTATTGTGGTGGCCCTGAGGACATAGTGTTCAATCCCCTCATCAAGAGAACGCATTTCAAAGAGTCTGTTGGCTCACAGTCTGCAGTTGAGGCACCTGGAGATTTACTTGCTCATGCTGGGGCCACGTGCTCTTTTGGGCTGCTCCTGGCCAATGACTAAACACATTCAGGGTACTGGAGAGGTTATTTCTGTCATCTGCTGAACTCCTTTAAAAGGCAATCTTTGCTGGGAGACTCCCTGCTGTCCTGTATAATCCTTTCTCAGGGCTGCTGATCCCTTTTATTCTTTTGTGTCAGTAGAAGCTCTGTATAGAGGACATGTGTGATTATAATATTGAATTGAAAGTCCAGATCCGAAGCTGTGCTTTTCTATGATTTCATGAAATAAACCTAAAATAACAGCAGAGTTGTCAGTGTGAGCAGTCAATGACTTGGTAGCAGTTTCTATTGTTATTTTTTTTATTGGTTTTGCCTTTTTTTAATGTACAGAAATGAGAAGTCCTAGCATATCACTAGTGGCAAGGTATTAGTAACAGTGAAGCTGGACATGAGTTAATGTATTAAAAATAAGAATGGCTTGGTGGCTCATCTAAAAAATCATATAAAATATTCTTTTTAAAACTGTCATGTCCTTGGGCAGTATTATGGAAGTCCCTGAAACTGACAGTTCTCTATGGTACAACAATGGTAGATCATTCTTCTTGTGAGCATGCATGGGTCAGTGAGTGTCTTCATGCCTTTTATGCTATAAATATATAGAACTTTCTTCAGAACTGGTATAGCTGGCACTTTTTTGGTGCTTAGGGTAGCTTTTCAGTTAAAATCAAAAGTGTCATTTATATTCGAACAGTCATTACTTTCCATAGTTCTGTTAAACACCATCCCAAAGAATATTGTACAGATGGCATCTGTTGAATGAATACTAAGCAAAATCATATTGATTTCCGTTGCACTTTGCCTACTAGCATTTGCATCATAAATGTAGAGCTTAGATATCACACAATGCGAAGAGAGTGAACACACTGATGCTTCTCCTCCACCAAATGACAGATTCAACAGCTTCATTTACATTACTTTATGTCTAGTTGGCTGAGTTTTGATGTCCTGAGAATATAAATCTTTTCATTTCTTATATTTATAGGCTTGAAATTGGTATGTTCGACATGAGAAGGAAATTGTGCTAACATGGGGTTAAGCGAATTTTAATAAGAGCATTTGTTTATCTATTGCGTGAAAGCACAAATCTCTAGGTGTCTAGTTAAAACTCACAGGTTCTTACGTCATAGGCCTAAGTCATTGGCTCACCCCAGTGTTGGAACAATGCAATTCATCCCAGGACTGTGGGTACACAGTTGACAGCTTGCCCACAAGAAAGAGCTCAGAGAGATCCTGGATAGTTCCATTTCAAATTATGGGTTGGATGATGGTAAGAACCTTCACAATATGTCATGTTCCTATCAGTATTTTGTATTTTGTACTGAGAAACAGTAGTAATATTTAAAGATAGTTACTCCTACATCCAGATAGCTTACTACCAGGAATAAGAATTAAGGAAGTCTTCATTAACCTGACAATACTATGTGTTCCAGAAATTCTTGCTAGGAGGTAAGACTACAGACCAGTAAATAACTTCATTGAATACTTTGGGAATTTCTCTTGATGAATATTTTCTTTCAAAATTCTAAGTTGAAGTTTAAAGTTCTCCTGGAAAATTCTTTGTAGTGAGTAGAACAGAGAACTCCATGCTCTGTTTCCCCAGATGGATAGAAGAAGTGGTATTATGCTGGCTGCTCCAAGACATAGTTAAATACGATCATCAGAAATCCTTGCTCCCATGTGTTGCCATCAGCAGTGCTGTTTAAGGAAGGAGGCTCAGATTCCAAGAAGCTAAAGCACATCACTTGGATTTAGATAGATGAGACAGCCACTTTCCCTGCCGTTTGGGGAGTTCCTCACTTGGCTTGCTTCTTGGGGCTTATTGGTCCCATAGCACTAGTTGTTAAGTGCCTTTTAAGTATCTTACCAGATCCTCAAATACATATATAACTGGAGGGGCCCTCTTGGGGCATTAGTCACAGGCATAAACACACACACACACACACACACACACACAGAACTCAAAGATCCTGAGAAAGCCCTAAAAGGGATTACCAGTGATAATGGAAATGCAAATGGGTCCCAGGGACACTATTAGGAAGCTCTTCCAACGTCAGAGTACTGAAGCTAAGCCTTCCTATAGCTGTAGACTTAAGAAGGCATTCATTAAGAGAGCTTTCACCACTACCCCTGGTGAACATGCAACAGCTTTATATCAGTATCTTGAATCTGCTCATGAGCTTATTAGCTCAAGAAGGATTTGCCAGCTTCAGGGTGAGACTGTATTTAGTGTAAGTAATTATTACCAGGGGGAAAAAAGTCCTTCACATTTGAAAATAATACAAGTGTAAAGGCCACTTTAAGCAACCAACTTGAGTAATGGAAACCTGATTAAGGTAAAAGTTTTCAGAGTGGCCACCAGGCTGAATACAAACAGACCCATTAGGTGACCCACCTCAAAACATCCATATGACCTAGCTGACCAATGGGTTCCTTACACCTGGGCACGGGTACCAAAAAAAGAAAATTCCATAGGTTTCCATACCTCCTCACATTCCCCACTTAACTTCAGGCCCCCACCACTGCCTCTTGGCAGGCAGTCTCTCCCTTGCTGTCCTGCCCATCGCTCTCTTGCCATATGTTCAATAAACTATTTCCTTTGTTATGCCTTGGGTGAATTCTTTCACCACCTGTGCCACTAGCTTCCACTGACTGGGTCACTCAACAACTAATATCAATCATTAATTGAGCATTTGCTATGAGAAAGGAGCTCCTTCTATGTCAGTCCTTTACATGCTTTGTCTTATATAAATTCCAAATTAAACTGACAAGATTGGTACAGTTACAGCCATCTCATGATTGAAGATATGAGGCTCTCGGTGATTAAGCAATTTTTGCCTGATCAGAAACTACTAAGTGAAGAACCCTACCAGAGTGACCCCATGAGTCTGATCTTTACTTATAACCAATGGATGATACTGATGGGATTAACTCCTTCAGATGCAGATCTCTTGACTAGCAGATTTGGGTTTGTGTTAACAAGTACATTTTCAGTCATTGCCTGAGGTAGCCAGTGGCATATATATATTTTTTTGATGGTACTTGCTCTATGAAAACTTTCTCTGGTCCAGAAATACCAACCAACAAAACTTATATCAAATCACATAATTCCTGGCCCATGAAACCATATCTTCCAGCAACTTGTCTATCTTCTCTGATTCTTGATTTCTCATTTTTTGGCTGGGTACATATATATCGTCTCCATTTCTCATCTCATAGTCACATCAAATGGAAGCATTATTAGAATTATTCCTCTAACATGGACACTTGTCCATTTCCTGCTTCATCTTTATCCCCTGTCTCTTTCCAAATGTTTACCTTGTAGCCACTTCTTTCTTCCAACCTACATCTCTTTATACGTTGAATTCCCAGTTTTAACTTCTTGGATGACGGTTTGAAAAACCTTTTTTTCTTGCTGATAGAGGAGCTAAGGTGGCAGAGCAGCAGAAGGACCCTAGGCTTGCCTTCTTCCTTGAACATAGCTAGATAAATATCAAATCATTCTGAACACACAAGAAACCAATCTAAAGACTGATAGAACAAATTGAACAATTAGAGAGAGAGAAGAGGCCACACGAAGAAAGGTAGGAAGTGTGGAGACGTGGTTTGGAGGAGAAACTCATAGTGGATGCTGTGGAGGAGAGTGGGTCCTGGTTGCAGAAAGGAGAGAGAGAGACAGACAGACAGACAGACAGGCAGAGACAGAGAGAGGAGCACACAGGGGATTGGACAAAGAAAACACTTTCCCAAAGTCATTGACTGGGAAAACAAGAGGAACTGATTTTCATGAGTGTTTGCAATGAGCAGGGCTCAAACACTAGAGTTTTAGAGGTCCAAATTGTAAGTGGTGTTGAGCCAGGTGAATGCTGCAGTGGTCTTGTGGTGAAAGAAGGTAGGTAACTGGGGGGGGCAGACAGTGTGATCTGAGGATGGCATAAGATGTACTAGTAGAGACAGTTTCCTCTTCTTGAAGCACATCTGAGAGTGGTGGCATTGCCTCTCCAGGAACAAAAGAACAAGCAGGCACCATTTTTCTCCCCTGCCCCTCAGCACAGGTACACAGACACCTCTGAGGGTGGCTAACCTGGACCCTGGCTCCTTTATGTACTTTGTCGCAGACTCCATCCTCCTGTGTTCTGGTGCAACTGCCTTGCTAGGTCAAACCTGCATCAAGCCCAGCACACTGAAACCCTCCCCCAGAAGACTGGTGCAGGTCTCTGCCACACCGGGTCCCTAAAATTTGGTCCCTAAACTCAGCTGGCCTGGTTGGGATAGAGTCCAAAGTTCACTACGCTGCTCCAGGCATGCAAGCAGCCCAGATAGAGAGTGTGAAAATAGTGATCTGAAAAACACCTATGATGCACTTTTGGGTGCATGCAATAAAAGCAGGCATAAGAGTGAAGTATACAGCAAGAGAGGCCTACATCAAGAAGCAAGAACAATCTCAAATATCACAGAACCTTACACCTAAAGGAACTAGACAAAAAAAAAAAAAAGAAAAAAGAAAACTTAAAGCCAGCAGAAGAAGGGAAGCAGAAGTAAATGCTATGGAAACAAAGAAAAAAAGCAGTAGAACAGAATGAAACAAGGAAGTATCTAAAGTGGCAAGGAAAAAGTGAAACTTTTATTTTTGCAAATGACATGGTACTCTAGATGTAAAGCCAAAGGACACCTGGGCGGCTCAGTTCATTAAGTGTCTGACTTTGCCTCAGTCATGACCTCATGGCTCATGGGTTCAAGCCCCATGTCAAGTTCTGTGCTGACAGCATGGAGTTTGCTTGGGATTCTTTCTCTTGCTCTCTCTCTTTGTCCCTCCATGACTTGTGTTTTCTCTCTCTCTCAAAACAAATAAATAAACTGAAAAAAAAGAAACCTGGAAGTTTCCACCAAAAATTGGTAGAACTGAGATGTAAATTCAATAAATTAGTAGGATACAAAATCAACATACATAAATCTGTTGCATTGCTATACATCAATAAAGAAGCAGCAGAAAGCAAAATCCAGGAACTATTCCATTTACAATTGCATCAAAACCTATAAGATACCTAGGGATGAACCTAACAAAGGAGGTAAAAGACCTATACTCTGAAAACTACAGAACACTTTTAAAAGAAATTGAAGATGGCACAAAAAATGGAGAAACATTCCATATTTTGGATTGGAAGAACAAATATTACTAAGATGTCTATACTACCCAAAACAATTTATACATTTAATGAAATCTCTATCAAAATGTCACCAGCATTTTTTACAGAGCTAAAACAAATAATCCTAAAATTTGTATGGAACCACAAAAGACCCTGAATAGCGAACACAATCTTGAAAAAGCAAAGCAAAGCTGGAGGCATCATAATTCTGGACTTCAAGTTATATAATAAAGCTCTAGTGCTGAAGACAATATGGTACTGGCACAAAAACAGACACATAGATCAATGGAACAGAATGGAAAACCCCGAAATGAACCCACAACTATATGGCCAACTAATCTTTGACACAGCAGGAAAGAATATCCAATGGAAAAGAGACAGTCTTTTCAACAAATGCTGTTGGAAAAACTGGACATCAACATGCAAAAGAATGAAACTGGACACTTGCTTATATAACACAACATAAATAAACTAAAAATGGTTAAAAGACCTAAATGTGAAACAAGAAACCATCAAAATCCTAGAGGAGAACACCTAGGCAAGGAAAACAAAGGAGACAATGAAGTATTGAGACTTCACCAAGAGAAAAATCTTCTGCAGTGAAGGAAAAAAATCTACAGAATTATAAGGCAATCTTTGGAATGGGAGAAGACATTTGCAAACGACATATCAGATAAAGGGTTAGCATCCAAACCTATAAAGAACCTATCAAACTCAATACCCAAAAAACAAATAATCCAGTAAGAAATAGGTAGAAGACATGGATAGACATTTTTCCAAAGAAGACATACGGATGACTACCAGACACATAAAATGTTGCTCAACATCACTCATCAGCAGGGAAATACAAATCAAAGCTACAATGAGATATCATCTCACATCTGTCAGAATGGCTACAATAAACAACAGGTGTCGGTGAGGATGTGGAGAAAGGGAAGCACTTTTGTACTACTGGGTGTGAATACAAACTGGTACAGCCACTTTGGAAAACAGTATGGAGGTTTCTCAAAAGGTTAAAAATAGAACTACCCTATGATCCACAATTATACTACTAGGTATTTACCCAAAAGATAAAAAAATACTGATTTGAAGGGACACATGCACCCCGATATTTATAGAATCATTATCAACAATAACCAAACAATAGAAAGAGCCTAAATGTCCAATGTCCATTAACTGCATCAACTGATGAATGGATAAAGAAGTGGTACACACACACACACACACACACACAGGAATATTACTCAGCCATGACAAAGAATGGAATCTATGAAATCTTGCCATTTGCAATGATGTGAATGGAGCTAGAATGTATTATGCTAAGTGAAATAAGTCAATCAGAGGAAGATAAATACCAGATTGTTTCATTCATAGGTGGAATTTAAGAAACAAAACAGATGAACGTAGGGGGAAAAAAAGAGAGGCAAACCAAAAAACAGACTCTTAACTATAGAGAACAAAATGAGGGTTACTGGAGGGAAGGTGGGCAGGGGAATGGGTTAAATGGATGATGGGTGTTAAAGCGGGCACTGGATGTGTAGCAGATGTGTCTTATATTATATGCAAACATAAGGGTCCTAATTTATATAGAATGTCATCAGAATGAGAGAGGTTAACTTTGCAGGAAACAGGGTAGAGAACTATTAGAATTTATCTCAGAGTAGAAAATTGATAATACTCTTTATGTGTTTGTGTAATTAGTTACATTTTTGCCTTTTGTGTTAGGACATACACTATGCCTTTTAAGTACGTAGTATTAAGAGATTGTGACATAATTCATGGGGTTGGAGTGTATTGGCCACTTCCTCTGGTTTTTGATGAGGTTCTACAAGCAGAGCAGGTTCGGGGCAAAGGCGAACTAACTTATAGACAGGAAAAAAGAAAAGTACTGCTTTGTTAAAAAAAAAAAGGTCCTTTCCTTTTATAGTCTGTAATCTGTAATCTTAGTTAAAGATAATGCATTAATTTTGATCATGCTTGGATTGATAAATAAGTTTTTTTTTTTCTTTTTCTTATACTAAATCCTGTATAAGCAGTTTTGGAAAAAAATAGACTCAACAGACGACATAACTAGATGAAAAAAGAGCATGTCTGCCTCAGTATCTCAAGCAAGATCCTTAACATTTAGCTTGAACTAACTTAGTCCACATCTGAGCCATTCTTTACTGTAACCAAAGAAATGTAATGTGCTGAATTATTTAAACCAATCAAACCTTAAAAAAAACAGCCTTGTTAAAGTATAATTGACACAAAAAATGTCCTACATATAATGCATACAAGTTGATGCATGCACCTATGAAACTATCATGACAATCAAACTAATAGATATATCCATCACCTCCAAAATTTCCTTATATCCCACTGTTTTTTTTTTTTTTTTTTTTTTTACTGGTTTCTTTTGTGATGAGAATTCTTAACACAAGATATACCCTCTTAACAAATTTTTAAGTGCAGGATACAGTATTACTAACTACAGGCAGTATGTTGTATAGTAGAACTCTAGAATTTATTAATCTTATATAAATCAAATTTTATAACCTATAGCTGGCTTTGCTCACCCAGGGGATTTTGTAAGCACCTAAAACCTATCTGCTAAAACTAGGTAGAGATTTTCTTTGGTTTTTAACAGAAACCTTAAATATTAACTTATTGCTTTTTTTTATAGAAGATGAAAATGAGGCTTGAAGAACTCAAGAAAGTTACCTAAGATCATTTTGCTAGTAAATACCAGAGTCAGGAACACAAATGTGTCTGCCGGCAAAACTCAAACTCAGCTTCTGTCCTATGTGTCCTTTTAATTAAAGTGTGCAGAGACCAGCATATTCCTGAGGATTGGCATTTTGAAGTGAGTAATAGTTAAAGCAAGCAGCTGTAAGAGGACAGTGAGCAGTAGAAAGACAATGTCAAAATACTGTGCAACTTAATCTTTAAAATTGGAGATTTCCCCTCCAAAATCAATCTTATAAGATTCTAGATTTTGCTTGATTAGTTTAATGTACTTTTTATGACATAGTTGTACTCTTCATGTAGGGCAGTATTATTATGATTTGTACATAATAATTATTTCTGTTTTAACATACGATGACAATTCAATAGCTTTGACAGGGTCCTTTTTTTTTCTTTTTTCTTTTTTCTTTTTAATGGAAGGCTACTGATGCAAGTTAATACCATCTATTTCAACCCTCCTGAGATGGACAGAGATAATATTGCATGATTTAAGCATGATACTATGTGGAGTTGAAGAGATGAACTCTAGTCACAATTCGTTCATTTATAAGATACATAATCCAAGTTGTCAATTTCCCGGAGTCAGTTTTCTTTATGTATAAAATGGAATACTGTCTACCTCAGGGGTGAGGTACAAATCGTATAGGGTAATATGTAGTCAGATGCTTCATAAATTATACATCCTTGCCCATGTGCTCACTCTTGTCAGTGTTAAAGGGTATAAGAAACCATACAATTACTAATTTAAAATCATCCGGCCTTACTATATTCTTATAAAAGATTGTATATTAAATCCTCTCCTTTATTTCATAGACATTTTAGTGTACTCAGAAATTGCACAAGGGTGATCTTAAACGTACTTAGAATACTGAAAAAATATTGATTGTCAAATTTGGGATAACAGGTACAAAATTTAATAACCATTCAATATATGAAGCCAAAAAAATCCACGAAAAATAGCATTATACTGGAATTCAGAAAGCTGTGAGTGAATATGCAAGTAGCTTCCCAACTGTGCAAAATATTATTGGCAGTTTCTTCAGTCCAAATATAATGACAAAATCAGCAAGTCATTGTCTATGAGTCAGGTACTGTACTGTTAGCACTTAAGAAAAGTGACTATTGTTGCTTCCAATTTGTTGTACTTCAGAAATAAATTGGATTGAATCAATGCATGAGCTGACATGTTTTTTAGTCTGAATGAGTAAGGTGAAACAAATAGGGCAATTATGTAAAAAAGGCATGTGAGAGAACCATAATGAGTGTTTCAGATAATGTGGGATGTAATTAGAACTGATTAAGCTTTGCTTTATTATAATTAATTATCATAAATGTGCCTTCAGTAGTTTAAGGACATGTTTCAGGTTTTCAATAGAGATACCTCATTTTCAATGAAATTATTAAAAATCAATTTTTAAAAGAAATAACTAATTTACAAAAGTGAATTAGGATGAATTGCAGGAAGGTGGTCAAAAGACACAAACTTCCAGTTACAAGACAAAGAAGTACTGGGAATAAAACACAACATCATGACTATAGTTAGCACTACTGTGGGGTATATTTAAAGTCTGTTAAGAAATTAGAGCCTAAAGTTCTCATTACAAGGAAAAAAATCTATAGAAGGTAATGGATGTGAACTGAGTGCATTGGGGTAATCATTTCACAATATATGTTAATTAAAACCATTATGCTATACAACTTAAACAGTGCTATGTGTCAATTATATCTTAATAAAACTGGGGAGCAAAAATTAGGGATCTGGAAAACAAGAAGAGAGAGTCTAACATATATTTAGCATTTACTGCATGTCAAACATGGACTGAGTACTTTACATATATTATCTTATTTAATTTTCACAATGACCCTTTGAAGAAGATCTCAGTTATGTTATTTGCAATTGAGGAAAGTGATACTCAGGGTGGTCTTATGATTAGGCAGTGATAAAAGTGGGCTTTTGATGCATGTCTATCTGGTTCGACAGCCCTATTCTATTGAGTAAAGGGTCTTTCTAAATGGGCAGAATCGGAGCAAAACGTGGAACCAGAATGCTGCAGGAACTGTGATCATACAATAGATCATACAATATCTTCACTGGAATAACCTTCAATATTATGATACCAACTTAGTATGTTTTCTTACCAATAACAAAAAAAAAGTTTTTGGAGAAAATATAATCTTCAAGGTCGGAAAGGGCATTGAGATCATGTACACTTGCTGTCTTCAATTTTAGAAGAAACAATTGTGGATTAAGTCATTCACTTATTCATTAAAAAAAAAAAAATGATGCTGGGCACTCTGCTAAATGTTAGGAAGCCCAAATTGGTAAAGGGTGTGTTTAAGACATGAGGATAGTTATCAATACTGGAGCTAAGAGGTCTGAATCTTGACCTTACATCTCCAGCCCTGAGTGCTTGGTTTATCTGCACTGAGTCGACCCATCATGTAGTGAACACTCATGTTTCTTAAAGATACGCTATTGCATGTACACATAAACATGAAAGCTAGTGGGTGCAACAAGTCATATTGCAATATACTAATTTTGCACACAATCTCTTACTACTTAATGTTTATGTTGATATAATTTCATCATTATTATATTGTTTATTCATACACACAAAAATATAGAAATATATTTTAGCAATATATCTGCCTGAAAATAGATGTTCATTTATTCAACAGTCAGCAAATATTTATTGATAATCAATATGAGCAGGACATTTTCAACATGTTTGGGGGATTTCAAGGAACAAAACAGGCAAAACTCTCAGCCCTTGAAAAACTTGAATTCTGGTGTGAGAAATACACAATAAGTAATAAGCAGAAAATTGTAAGTTATGTAGAATGTTTGAAGGTAAGATTAAAGAAGAAAGAAAGTAAAGCAGGTTATGGAGGGTAATTGGTCTGGTTGGGGAGTGGAGTTGTAATTTTACTGGGAATAAGTGGGAACATACAATGCAAAGTCTCTAAAGAGAAAGCGTGCCTGGCAGTTGGGATAGACATAGAATTGAGCAGGGTAAAAATAACTACTTAAATTTTTGCTCATAACTATGGACATGAACATGTTCTTCTTATATTCTGTTCTATATTTGTATCTTAAAATTATCACAGGTAAAATCCTACAAGGTGTCAATATTCGTAGGAAACACAGTATATGCTTGAAGCATTTTGGAACAATATGGGCCAGTTTGCCTCATAAAACCATCTACTTCCTCTTGACTTAACTTATTTAATCATTTTGTTTATATGAGAAAGTCACAATATTTTGAATCAAGGTATTTTGAAATTCTGCTTACTTTAAGGTTTATTGGTGGTTCAAGACCTTACTGTTTCAAAATGTTTTATGCATTTTGCAGTGTAGGAAATCAGGATTGCGCAGTTTGGCTATCTCACCATTTTCTCTTCAACTATGTGAAAGAGTACTAACCTTCAATACCCTCATCCCAAATCCTTTGCTCTTTGCACTATATCAAGAGAGAGATTTTCTCTTATGCTTTGTCTAGAGGTATTACACTTCCTTTCTTCCTTCTTTTTTTCTTTCTTTTTCTCTCTCTCTCTTTCTTTTCTTTCTTTCTTTCTTTCTTTCTTTCTTTCTTTCTTTCGAGAGTATATTTTGTTTCCAAACAGTTTTTCGTGCAACAGATGGTGCCTTCTTAATAATATCCTAGCTTTACAAATCATGTCAAAGATATCAGGAGGCAATATCCAGTATGCTCTATATCTATATAAAGCATTCATCTTGGAGAGTTTTTATAATGTTCCACTTTGAGCTTCTAGTTCCTTAAATATCCTACATCAGAAAGATGGTTCAGAGGTATTAATTTAGATGACACAGTTATCCACGTATTCTTTATAACCAGTCATAGACATCAGAATTATTATGTTTGTTCAGTAGTTGTATTTTTGGTATAGACGCAAAAAAATCATGGCTCTTAAATCTTAAATCATACTGAATTCTAGTCCATGAAAGAAAACTGAAACCTTGTACATTTTTTGTTTTTTATGTGATTCATTTTATGTTTAGATATACTTACGGAAGCACCACATTTATTTATTTATATATATTATACATAATATAATAAAATATGTATATATATTACAAATAGTATATAATATGCATAAATATTCCATTATATATTTTAACTTGTATCAATATACTTTCATGTTTAAGAGATTAAAATCCAACTCAAAATAACTCATACAATGGAGGAATTTATTATGTTACATAACAAGAGTTATAGAATTCTTCATTTTCAAGATTGGTGATGTTTTGTTATTTACTTAACCAAAGGTTCATATTCATTTCATTTACTTATGTATTTGTTTTTTTCTAGCCCTCCTCAGAGCATTACCTTACTCCTTTTATGATAGTGAAATGGTGCTATAGCTCCAGATCACATACTTACAAAGCAATGGTGAGAGGCAGGAGAATCTCTTTCTCCTTTGCCACTGTCTCTCTCTCTGCCTCTGTCTCTCTTTTCCTATCTCTGTTTCTGAATGTGTCTCTCCTTTCTCTCTCTGTCTCTCTCTCTCATTGAGGAACAAATAGATATAATGAAGAACACAGCTATTTAACAATTGAGTTTTGACAAATATATATATTTGTGTATCTAGAAATAACTACTACTCCAAAAGGATAGAGAAACAGCCATCACCTCAAAAAGCTCCCCATGCCCACTTCTAGTAAAACTCCTGCTCCCAGGGGCAAGCACTCTCATTATTTCTATTACCATAATTTAGTCTTGCTAGTTCTTAAATTCAAGGTTAATGAAATCATGTAATGGATTTGTGTGTGTGTGTGTGTGTGTGTGTGTGTGTGTGTGTGTGGCTGGCTTCTTTTTTCTCAACATAATGTTTTTATATTAATCCATTTTATTGTTGTCTGTATCTTTATATATTCCTTTTAATTTCTGAGTAGTGTTATTTTCTATGAATATACCATAATCTGTTATTTATTTACATGTTGATTTCCGTTTGTGTTGTTTGCAACCCAAATTATATATAGCTATTATAAAGAGAGATACTATAAGTATTCTTATACACTTATTTTTATAAATATATATTTCTATGTCTCTTGTGTAAATGCCTAGAAGTGGAATTGCTGGACTATAGAGTATGAAATAAATTAATAATAAATGGATGGCAAAAATAGTTTTCAAAGAAGATTTTGTTACTTTACATCTTCACCAGCTGCTCATCATCTTTGCCAACTTTCAGTTGTTGCTGGTCTAATGGCTTTGGAATTATATCTCCTCGCACCTTTTAATTTGTAATGATTAATAATGTTGATCACTTTCTTACAAACTTAGTCTTTAAGTATGCCTTCTTTTGTAAAGTGGCTGCCTTCTCAGTCATCTATTCAGTTGTCTTTTTTACTTGCAAGATTTTTTGGTATATTCTATTGAAATATATAAATGCAAGTCCTTGGTCAGATACTTGCATTTCGATTATTTCTCCTAGTCTGTGACTTGACTTTTTACATCTTTAACAATGTATTTTGATGAGCACAAGTTTTTAATTTTGTGAAATACAGATTATTTTTTCTTTTGTTTCTTCCTATTTTCTAAGAAATCTTGCTTACCACAAAACAATGAATATATTCTCTTAAGTTTTATTCTAGTAGTATAATATTTGAACTTTCAAATTTAGGTCAATGGTCCATCATAAATCAGCAGTTTTATGTATGGGGTGAGGTAGTCCTGAAAATGTACTTTTTCAATTTGCCCTACACCATTTGTTGAAAATACTTTTCCTTTTCTATTCATTACTATGACATTTTTGTCCAAATTAATTGACTATATATGTGTGTTAATATTTCTGGACACTTCATTCTATTTCAATAATTTATTTGCCAATAAACCGATCTATGAGAATACCACATTGTTTAAGTTATTTTGGTTATTGGAGATCCCTTGCATCTCCTTACTTAAAAACAAACAAACAAACAAACAAACAAACAAAAAACAAAGTTCTCCTGGGATTTTTACTGAGATTACATTGTTTATAGACCAATCTAAGATGACCCCCAATCATCCAAATCCTTGTTTAATAAGCACTCCTTGAATGTGTGTTGGATCTGTGAATATAAAAGGATATCAATCCTATGATTATGTTAAATGGCAAACGTAAAGAGATTTTGAAGAAATTCAGATCCCAAGTCAGCTCAGCTTCAATTAATCAAAAGGGAGATTTTCCTAGATGAGTCCATGTGGTCCATGGGTCCATGAGTCACTTCAAAGAGTGACCCAGCCCCTTGTGCTGGTCTGGAAGCAGCAAGACCACAAGAGTTGAATGAGGACTCTTAACCCCAGATGATTTCACAGTCCCAGCCACCAATGCCATTGCAGCTTGTGAGACCCTGAGCAGAGGATCTGATTAGCCCATGTCCAGACATTGATCCATAGAATGAGGATATTACATGCATGCTGTTTTAGGTTGCTATATTTGTGGTAATTTGTTACACAACCATGGAAAACTAATCCAAGTGTCTGTTTTAGAGGAACAATAGAGAGTCTTAAATGTAGTAATTAAGAAAGAAGTCAGGCCACCAGTCAATATCAGGAGTGGTATTAGTTCAGAAATTAAATTGGCAAATCTATTGCTAGAGGTCAGTAATGAAGACATAAACTGGGAGTCAAAAGCTAGGTGAGAATCACAGAATAAATTGGGAGCAAAGAACAAGGAAAACTTATGGCCTATTAATAGGTAATTAGGTAAATTGGTAAATTGAGTAAGCAGTAATTAGGTAAACAGTTAGAAGAGGTCAGAATTCTCTGGGATTTCTGTCTTTAGCATACAATATGCATACAAACAAGGAGAGAGCAGGTAGCAGTCCTAGGGCATGATTGCCCTCAGTCTCTGCAATGAAAATAGCTAAATCTGTTTAAGACTATTATTCATGGATTAGCATTTTAGCAGAGGGAGTCAGAGGTTTTAGAGGTATCAGAAAAATCATGCATGACAGATATTTGGAGGAATATTCAAGAAAATTCGCTGAAAGGAGGAAAATGGCAAAGAAGTAGAAAACAATGAAGGACTGGAGGAAAAAGGACAACAGAATTCTAACTTGGTCATAACATCGTTTACCTGAGAAAGAGACCCACAGAGAAACAAAAGAATAATACTTACTAGGGCTGGTTAGAGACATGAGTTTGAAGAGAGAAGAGCCCATTCTACTTCCACGATTACAGCCACAATTGACTGTAATAAATTCTCTAGGATAGTATTTGAATTTTAATAATGAAAAAAGAATCCGATAAATATCCAGGCAGAAAACTCTACATTAGCTACCAAGAAAAATATTCAGACTTCCCTTACTCATCTCCTTAGCAAAGTTAAATACTCAGGCTTTCCTTAAATACTATTGGGATCGGGATATGAAGAACATTTCTAATTCTGCTTCTGCATCCAGTTGTTAGATTTGGTTCATAGAGAAAGGTTCTTCTCCCCCCTCTCCCTGTTTTGATGAATATTGAAAGGAACACTTTTTCCTCTAACCCTATCACTTTACTTGCTCTAGCACCCAAAGTGAATCTTAGTTGTCAGAAAATGACACCCATCCCTATTTGTCTGTTGAGTTACTGTGTATTAAAATTCACAGCCCATAAAAATCAGACTTCTAGCCCTCTTGTGGGTGGATACTGAATGAGAACCTGAGCCTTCTGAATAAGCTGACTCTTTTTAGTGTCTCAGACGGCAAAGAACACTCATGCTGTTTCCAGCCTCATCTAAGATTAAAAGGACCAGGGTCCTCCCTGCCCACTGCCACACCCCTCGCCAGAGTCTACTCACAAGACAGGCAGGAGCTCGGAGGCCTCTTCCCTGTCCAACTACACAGACCACGCAGCGTAGGCCAGTACATGGCTCGTCATCTTGAATAGCTGAGCTAGCTTCTTATTTGTCTATCTGAAACATTTTCCTAAATGTTTAAAAAATATTTTGTTTATATATTTTTGAAGAGATGACATGTTCACTTGGTTGACAGTTCAAAAGGTACAAAGGGATTAGCATTAAAACACCAGCCACTCGCCCCTTGTTCCTCCATTATTCCGTTCTTCATGGAAACAAATTGTGCCATTATGTTAAGTGTTTGCGTTTTGTTTTGTTTACTCATGGCTTACTGTGACACTCTTCTGTGCTGTCCTTTTTTTTTTTTTTTTTTTTTACTTACATATACACACAGATTGGTCCTTTATCAATCAGTGAAGATGTCCTCATTTTTTAAATAGTACTTACTATGGTTGTATATGATTTTTTATACTAGTCCCATAGATTTCGATTATTATTTAGATGATTTCTAAGCTGTGGTAACTAAAAACATAGTTATTAACATAATTCTGCATGCGTAAATGTATTTCAAATATTTAGAGATGGAATTGCCAGGTAAAAGAAATTTGCATTTATAAGTTTGATAGATCCTACCAGGTTTCTTACCATGGAGACTATACCTATTTATTCTCTTAACTATAATAGCTACACTTGTTTCTTCACACTCTTGAAAACAGGTTTTTTTTTTCAAAATTTTTGGAAATCTAATAAATGGATTTATTATTTTAACATAGTTTAAATTACATTTTTCCTATCAAATTGAGATTCTTTTTAGTTGTTTAAGAGCTGTTTAAACTCCCGTTTATCTTACCTGTCCTTTGCCAATTCTCTTTTGGGTATGTGTATTATTAATTTGTAGGATCATTTTACATATTAAAGGTATTATTTATTGATTGATTATACAACTTGCAATATTTTCCCAATTGATAATTTGTCTTTTATCTGATGGGTTTGGCAATATTTTGTATTTTTTTATTTAGGCAAATTTGTCAGTTTTGTCTTCTATGATTTCTGACTTTTGCGTCCTGGTTTCTTGCTGCTTTTCTTTCCCAATATCCCACGGCCCCTTCAAATATTGTTATGATGTTAGATTTTATACTTAAATTTAATCCATTAGAATTTACCTTGGTGTTTACTGTGAGGTAAGAATGCACATTTGCTCTTTTCCCTGAAAAGGCTACTTTGTGTATCTAACAAAATTTCCTTTGTAAACCATAATGATCTCACTGATTTGAAAAGGGACTTTCCATGTAATAATTAAAAATTCCATTTACTTCTGGACTCTCTATTTTGTTATTTTGATGTGTATGTCTATGCCTACACCAGAACCAAACTACAAATGTGGCTTTTATACCAGATTGCTCATTTATTCTTATTTATTCTGATTCTCAAAAACCTAGCTGAATTTATGGAAGATTTCGATGATCAGCCTGGTGTTTCAAAAAAAGCATTTAAGCTTTTTCATCTTGAGGTGTGTGCTTTGCTTCCTAAAAATGTACTTTAATGACTTTTTCTGAAATCTGTAGGTCTCTAGTACTCTCTTTGTAACCCCTTGGTTGATAGCCTTGTTTTTGAAAGACATAGGAACCCGTCCAATTATTTTACCATTTGGGTTTTATCTATCACCTAGCTCATTAACATGGTCTTTTCATAACTATTTCTTATTCTAAATAATGATTTGGGTGATTTTCCAAAGGATAAAATGATAGTTTCTTGCTGATATCTGCATACCAGAAGTGCTCTGAATTAGTCATTCTGTTCATAGCAGTTATAAGCCTGATTTTTAATTATTGGACAAGAAAATAGGTACATACCCCAAAGTCTTATCATTAAAGCACAAATTCTAGTATTTTAAGATGATAGTACCACCTATAACAATAGATGCTGAGCTGGTACTTAATTTTCAAAAATAAGAGTTGTTTAAATTCTAGGTGAAGTTCCTCTTAAAAGATATAGGGTTAAGTGTATGGGAATTTTAAGTTTAGCAAATAAAAGACATTTCACTACTAGCTGGTCCTCTCCTCAACCTTATTCAATTTCTTATCCAATAGTATAGGATGAAATTAAATCCTCCCCCAAGTAATTTCTACCAAGGTTACAAACCAAAATTTAAAAGTTTTGGGTTTTCAGATAAATAGTACTTATATGAGTGAACAGCTTTATATTGGCTACCTCAATATCAAGTTTGATCTATATTCAAGGCAAATAAGGAAACTATAAAGTCTGCTGTATTTTCTTTACCCAAAATATGACATCAATAGACTCTGGAATTGTCTTTACATAGACCCTGCATATGTTTACAAACTTCAATGACCCAGCATGTAGACCGGTAAAAGTAAGGGGATTATTTTATCAGTTGGTAGGTGGAAACCAATGAAGACCTCTCACAATTCAGAGGGATATTTCATCTTTGTTATTGAGAGAAGAAAATAAAAACATTAAAAACTCTTGTATATTCAAAAGATAAGGAATGTAAAAAGCTGATACTACAAAATGCTGTCTCTTCATACTAGATATGTTCAGGGACTCTGTGGAAAGAGGGTAGTTTTAGAGAAAATTTGAAGATCAGTCTGTCTAGAAACAGTGGAAATGTGAAAGAAATACAAGAGATGATAAGCTGTTTTACTTGAAGGAGAGTTATTTTGGGAGAAGTATGGTACTCATTGCTAGCTGCTAATCTAATATCATTTCTTCATTTTATTATAAGACATAAAGGTCCATGGTATTAGTTAATGTAATAACAATAAGTAAGTACCTTTTTCTTTTCTTTATCTTTCTTTTTTTTTTTTTTTCTGAAATTACAGGTGTTGTGTGATTTCAGTTCTTGCCTATGAGACAAAAGCAAATTGTTAATAGAGAAGCACTTTGAAAGATGGGTAGCTTCAGCTGGACAAAATTATTTTCCTATGCCCTTGGCCTTCTTCCCATATGGAAAGTAGACATGATGCCTTGAGCTATAGGATCCATCTTGTGATCATGAAGGCGAAGTGCCAATGTTAAGATATACAAAGTGGAATGAGAGATTTCCATATGCAATGAAATTTTGAGCGAGTCTACTACTACTTATCATGCTCTTCTGGACTTTTTCCTGTGTGAGGAAAAACTTAGCAAATTTGGGCCTTTCGAGAGATGTAAAGACCTCTCTTTCGAGAGATGGTGTGCATGGTTCTTGGCTTGAAGCTGAACACATCTCTAAAATAACACAGAAGCGTTGAAATCTTGGTTGCCAAATTATATTTAAATGTTTTAAAACAGGAAACTACAGTACATAGCCCAAACCAGGCCCTTTTAGTTTTCTTGGATTATGGCCACACTCATTTGTTTAATTATGTCTATGGCTACGTAAATGCTACAACAGCAGAGTTGAGTAATTGTCACAGAGATTGCATCATCCAAGTCTGAAATATTTATTATCTGACACTTTGCGGAAAAGGTTTTGACCTCTGCTTTTTATGAAATCAAGAGAATAAGGAGAGAATAGTATTTTAATTGTCACTGGGTCAGGGGGGATGACTGCAGCAAGAGAGATCTAATAGAAGGTACCAGGCAAAGCATAAGTCAAACCATGAGTAATAAATACCAAGAGAGACTTTATTTTAGCTGCAATATGAATTAATAAAACATTTGTGAAAGTTTCTTTTAATGCTCTGACTATAATAGGTGGTTACATAAATTGTGGATATTTTTGACACAGCAAGATTGTGAAAATAAAGCATACTGGTTTTTTTTTTCAGTTGGAAGATAATTCGTAGTCTGTAAAAGAAAGGGCATTTGTGAGATTAGGGTCTCAGCAAAACCACAAAAGACATGAGAAATCAAAGAGAAATCACATTAACTCACAGCAGAGTCTGAATCTGTGTGTTATGTTGATCATACAGAAAAATGGCTTAGGAAAGAAATTATCCTACTCAAGGTGGTGAAAATGGTTAGCTTTGCTTAAAATAATAGATGCTTTGGAAGATCAAGAAATGATTGATTTCATTTCTCTCACTAGGAGGAAAGATTACAAGTTAGAGCCTGCAGAAGTTGTTAGGGAAACTTATATCCAGACCAGAAATCAAAGAGAAAAATATGAAATGCAAACACTCTGATCCAGGAAACAGAGTGATCATACATAATACAGAGAGAAAAGGAACATGACTAAATAAAGAATGTTACAGCTTTGTAGTTTGGATTTTCACCTCTAAGTAGAACACTGCAAGAAGAAATGATGCATACGAAGCTACCCGCTTCTTCCTGGAAGGAAAAGGTAAAAATGGAATATTTCTTTTCCGTTAAAAAATCGCAAGTAACCCAACAAGATATTTGGAGAGTGCATGGCAGGAGACATACTGGTCCTTATTAGTCACATGAGGACAATGGAATCAATAACACTATCAAAATATTTATTTCAAAAGCCTTCTGTTTGCATACAATTAGATTCAAAGTTAAAATTCAATTTTAAGAGTTTTCACAGGCATTCAATAGCATTCTTAATATGATGTTTATACCTTCTATCCCTTTCAAATTTTGGAATGCCTGGTAAATTCAATAACTAATCCAAAGTCAAATGAAATATAAGGAAATTATATTTTATGACTATTCTGTACTCTTGTTTACTCAACTTTTATATAACATTTTATCTCTAAAACCTTCTGAAGGAAATAGCTTTTATACTGATGAGGTATTTTCTTTAATAAACCTCTACAACTCTATTGCTTTAAGTGTGAATAATCTTAGTCTGATGAAAACTCTGATGAGTTTTCTAGAACTCTGTTCTTATGATCTTCCAATATAGTCTGATATATACTGATATAGACTATATAATCAGATATATTCCGGTATATAAACATATCTGAAGTCAAAAAGCAAAAGCTATTGGGGTCTTACTTTATGTTATTTTAAATGTAGTTTTTGTCAGTTAAAAGTCACACATCTGGCAACTATTGATTTGCACTGTATTAAATAAAATTACTTAGATTTAAGTGAGTTCAAGGGTCTAATTTAAATAATTTGAGTCTAATATTAAATTAGCGATCAGGGAGTATAACATATTCTTCAGGACCCTTAATCTTCAATGTTACTCTGCTAGCCAGAGTTCAATTATCATAATTGCAAAACTCCTTTAGAATTCTACATGCTTATGAGAAGTTCTGTGGTATTTTTCAGTATGAAATCCTTCCTTCTCTTCTCTTCTTCCTTTCCCTTCCTTTCCTTTCCTTTCCTTTCCTTTCCTTTCCTTTCCTTTCCTTTCCTTTCCTTTCCTTCCCTTCCCTTCCCTTCCCTTCCCTTTTCCCTTTCCCTTTCCCTTTCCCTTTCCCTTTCTCTTCTCTTTTCTTTTCTTTTCTTTTCTTTTCTTTTCTTTTCTTTTCTTTTCTTTTCTGTCCTTTCCACCCCTCCTTCCTTTTCTTTCTTTCTTTCTTTCTTTCTTTCTTTCTTTCTTTCTTCTGTCCCTCTCCTGTTATCTATCTATCATCTATCTATCATTTATCTATCATCTATCATCTGTCTATCTATCTATATCTATCTATCTATCTATCTATCTATCTATCTATCTATCTATCTTTCACCTATCTAATCTATCATCTATCATCTAAAAATAATGTTTTCATTTACTGTAAGGCCCAAATGATCTTTTTATAACCTAGTAGTAAAGAAGATAAGGATTAGAGTTTGCATTTGGAAGTGACTACTTGATCTAAATGACTCAGGTTCCTATACCAACAGAAGTGTGAGAACTGCATTTAGAAATATTTCTTGTTTATTTAATGCATTTGTGTTTCCTTTATGTCTACCTTCTTGTCATTAATCATTACCATTTTAAGTATAGGGAATGCACTTGATTTTCAGAACCTTAGAGAGCAATGCCTTCTGATTGATAAACTTTTACAGTAACTGTATATTTGAGATAGTCATGGAAGAAAGGGAAAGAAACAGTGTGAGAGAAACTCATTAAATTCTGACACGCTTTACTATTTGCTGCCACTATTATAAAGTGTTTATTTAGTATGTTTTCATGTTCAGTGCTTCCATTGTGATTGCATTCTTGTGGTTTTTTGAGATGGAAAACACACTGCATTTGAACCTCTTAAAAGGAATCTTTAGAATTTTTATTTTAATCGCTTCTCGGCCTTTTGGCTAAGATCAAGTGTAGAATTTTTATTTTAATCAACACTACATTTATTGATTACCTTGCATTAGTTTAGCACTAAGTTTATTACCAGAATGATACATATTTCTAATTTTTAAAATTTACTCTTAAGTATTCCAGTAAGATTTTACTTTATTCATATTCATGTTCATATTTATAATTTACTTATTGTTAAGTAATTTATTGTTTTTAATGTGGTATTATATTTACTCCCCTTTATTGTTGGTATTAATCAAAGCACATATCTTTTATGTTTATGGTGTTTCTAAGCATCTCACTGCAGTATATAAAATTAAGCAAAAAAAGTATATTATTTACAAATGGTATTAATTTTAGATCTTCACCAACTATATTTGTAAACTTTATTTACATTTTCTCTCTTATAGTACTCTTTATATATGACAATGTAATAGTATATTTTAATGCAGATCATGGGAATTTTGGCCTTGGTATTTTCTTTTCTCAAAACAAAGCATTATTGAATTGCTTACTGTATAATGACAAGAAAATTATTGAGCTGAATGTCAAATTTTAAATAAATAAGAAAAACTAAAGTTAAGAAAATTTAAAAATATGATTCCTTAATAACATTAAGTTTCTTTATAATAAAAATATAGAGTGTAATACGTGTAACATACAAAATGTGTGTTAATTGTTTATGTTACTGTTAAGGCTTCTGGCCAACAATAGGCTATTAGTAGTTAAGTTTTGGGGGAGTCAAAAGTTTTATGTAGATATTTGACTGCACAGGGGTTGGTGGCCCTAACCTCCTGCCTTGCTCATTGTGCAAAGGTCAACTGTACATAGGTCTTTATGTTGGTTCTCATGTCGGTAATACATGCTCTTGATTACTGTAACTTTATAGTAGGTTTTGAAGATAGAAGTGTGAATCTTCTTTCTTTCTTTCTTTCTTTCTTTCTTTCTTTCTTTCTCTCTCTCTCTCTCTCAGATATTCTGGATCCCTTGTATTTCCATGTGCAATTCAGGATTAGATTTTTAGTTTCTGGAAATAACACAGCTGTGAGTTGAGGGATATTTCATTGACCATGTAGATCAATTTGGGAAGATAGTCATCTTAATAATATTAAATATTCTTATCTAGCTTCCTATTTATGAACACAAGGAGTCTTTTAATTTACTTAGGTCTTAATTTCTTTCAACAATGTTTAATCCCCTTAAGACCTGGTACTAAGTAGACTTTTGCAAGCCAAAAAACACAAATATTTATATGTAATCCATACACAGGGTACTTTTTAAAAAAAAAATCCTAGTTTTTTCTCCATGATCCTTTTGGTCCCATTTCAAATTTAGAGCTCTTTCTCCCTCTTATCTGAAAATGTTCAATGATATGATACTTTGGATTCAAGTTCTTTTCTTACTCACCTGTCTATTTCTTTGCTCTCCTATTTTGCTTTCTTTTTTTTCCTTTTCTTGTCTTGTCTTTTCTCTTCTCCTTTTTCTTTTCCTTCTTTCATTTTTTAATTCTTTTTGGTCTGCATTAACTATGGCATTTATTCTTCTCTTCTGAGTCCATCTATGATTCTTCCATGATGTCCAATCTTATGTTTCAACCTTCCTGATATATATTTTTATCCCTTCTTACTGCATTTAACTCTCTAAAATCACATTAGCACTCTTTTTCACATAAATTTCTCTGTTAGCACACTCAACTCTTAGACTTGAAATCTCAGGATAATTTTATATTAATGATTTATAGATATAATAATTTACCAACTCATTGCTTTTATATTCTACCTTGTACTCCCTATGCCTTGAGCTTAGTTTAGGCACTCATCACAGGTATCTTTGAGAATACTCTATTTTTTTCTAAATATCTTTTCTTTTCATCTCACACTTTAGTTTCTTTGATTCTTTGGATATTTTCAAAACTCGCAGCAAATCTTAACATATTTTTGCAATACTTGTTTCAGATTTATTTATTTATTTATTTATTTATTTATTTATTTATTATTTTTGAGAGAGAGAGTGCACACATGAGTGGGGAAGGAGCACAGTGAGGGAGAGAGAGAGAGAGAGAGAGAGAGAGAATCCCAAGCAGTCTCCATAATGAGCACAGAGCCCAATGCTTGGCTGGATCTCACAACTCCAAGATAGTAACCTGAGCCAAAATCAAGAGTTGGACTCTTAACTGACTGAGTCACCCAGGTGCCCCTCTTTTTTATTTAAAAGTGAATATTCAAAGTTAGTGTTGAAGTCTTCTATGTTCTTTTCATTGTCCCATCCTTTTCTCTCTTCCCAGATGAAAAAACTATACTGAAGTTCATGTTTATATTTCGCCTGTATGTTATTTACTATTACTTTGTGAGCATATCCATCCATAAACAACATATTTGTAACATATTTGTTGCATATTTTCAACCTTTCATTAAATAGTATAAAACAATTTTAAAAGTCAGCTTTAAACTCAACTCTGATTTAGAGATTTATTCATATTGGTATTAATACAAATAAAAAATTAATTTGGTTTAATCATTGTATTTTATTGTATGAACATATAACTATAACCATTTTCATAGATGATTATTTGGGTTTATTGTAGTAACCGTTGCTTCACTGAAGAACCTCATATTTATGTTATTGTTTAATTGTGGAAATAATTTTATTATTTTTATTTAAAATAACTTTAGATTTGCAGGAAATACACATTAATGTTAAAAAAGTTTTCTGTACACCTTTCACTCAGCTTGCCAACATGTTAACATCTTACCTAGCCGCAGTAAAGTATAGAAAGCAAAGAATTTACATTAGAACAATAATAGCAAACTACAGAATTTCTTTAAATTTTCATAATATTTTCCACTAATATCTTTTTCTTTTCTGGGATTCTTTTGAGGATCACTTATTATAGTTACTTTTCAAATCTCTTTAGTTTTTAAACCTGTGAGAATTCCTCATTTCTTCTTTGACTTTCATGACTGAAACTGTTTTTAGTTCACTGGCCAGTAATTTAGCAGAATATCTCCCAGTTGGAGATTTTCTGATGCTTACTCATAAATTAGTTTAAAACTGTGTATTATTCCATTTGCAGCAATGTAGATGGAACTTGAGGGTATAATGCTAAGTGAAATAAGCCAGGCAGAGAAAGACAGATATCATATGTTTTCACTCATACGTGGATCTTGAGAAACTTAACAGAAGACCATGGGGGGAGCAGAAGGGGGAAAAAAGTTACAGAGAGGGAGGGAGGCAAACCATAACAGACTTTTAAGGACTGAGAACAAATGAAGGGTAGATGGGGGGTGGAGGAGAGGCGAAAGTGGGTGATGAGCAGAGAGGAGGGCACTTTTGGGATGAGCACTGAGTGTTGTATGGAAACCAATTTGACAATAAATTATATTTAAAAAATTGTATTATTGCCAAGGATACCACTAAAGAGTTCTGCCCTCTTCAGTGTCTTATATCAGGACTAGTCAATAATAGATATTTTTAATAGTGTTGTTACTTTGATTACTTATTCAAATTAATATCTGCCAAGTTTCTGAACTGTAAAGTTATAATACTCTTCTGGTAATTAAAAAATTTCTTGGGAGATATACTTTTAGACTATGTAAATATCCAATTTCTTCTCAAATCCTCACCCATTATTTTAGCACATATGAGTGGATCACTTTCTCTCTCTCTCTCTCTCTCTCTTTTTGGAATTTACTGTGTTAAATTTTTTTTTAATTTCATTTTTTATTTTTTAAAATTTACATCCAAATTAGTTATCATATAGTGCAACAAAGAATTCAGGAGTAGATTCCTTAGTGCCCCTTATCCATTTAGCCCATCCCTGCTTCCGCAACCCCTTCCGTAACCCTCAGTTTGCTCTCCATATTTATGAGTCTCTTCTGTTTTGTCCCCCTCCCTGTTTTTATATTATTTTTGTTTCGCTTCCCTTATGTTCATCTGTTTTGTCTCTTAAAGTCCTCATATGAGTGAAGTCATGTTATTTATCTTTCTCTGAGTGACTAATTTCACTTAGCATAATACCTTCCAGTTCCATCCATGTAGTTGCAGATGGCAAGATTTCATTCTTTTTGATTGCCGAGTAATACTCCATTGTATACTACTTCTTCTTTATCCATTCATCCATCGATGCACATTTGGGCTCTTTCCATACTTTGGCTCTTGTTGATAGTGCTGCTATAAACATGGGGGTGCATGTGTCCCTTTGAAACAGCACACCTGTATCCCTTGGATAAATGCCTAGTAGTGCAATTGCTAGGTCGTGGAGTAGTTCTATTTTTAGTTTTTTGAGGAACCTCCATACTGTTTTACAGACTGGCTGCACCAGCTTGCATTCCCACCAACAATGCAAAAGAGATCCTCTTTTTCTGCATCCTTGCCAACATCTGTTTTTGCCTGAGTTGTTAATGTTAGCCATTCTGACAGGTGTAAGGTGATATCTCATTGTGGTTTTGATTTGTATTTCCCTGATGATGAGCGATGTTGAATATTTTTTCATGTGTTGGCTGGCCATCTGGATGTCTTCTTTGGAGAAATGTCTATTCATGACTTTTGCCCATTTCTTCACTAGATTATTTGTTTTTTGAGTGTTGAGTTTGATAAGTTCTTCATACATTTTGGATACTAGCCCTTTATCTGATATGTCACTTGCAAATATCTTCTCCCATTCCGTCAGTTGCCTTTTAGTTTTGCTGATTGTTTCCTTCCCTGTGCAGAAGCTTTTCATTTTGATGATGTCCAGTAGTTCATTTTTGCTTTTGTTTCCTTTACCTCCGCCGATGTGCTGAGTAAGAAGTTGCTGAGGCCAAGATCAAAGAGGTTTTTGCCTGTTTTCTCCTCGAGGACTTTGATGGCTTCCTGTCTTATATATAGGTCTTTCATCAATTTTGAATTTATTTTTGTGTATTGTGTAAGAAAGTGGTCCAGGTTTATTCTTCTGCATGTTGCTGTCCAGTTTTGCCAGCACCACTTGAAGAGACTGTCTTTATTCCATTGGATATTCTTTGCTGCTTTGTCAAAGATTAGTTGGCCATGTGTTTGTGGGTCCATTTCTGGGTTCTCTATTCTGTTCCATTGATCTGATTGTCTGTTTTTGTGATAGTACCATACTGTCTTGATGAATACAGCTTTCTAATATAGCTTGAAGTCCGGGATTGTGATGCCTCCTGCTTTGGTTATATTTTTCAAGATTACTTTGGCTATTGTGGGTCTTTTCTGGTTCCATACAAATTTTAGGATTATTTGTTCTAGCTCTGTGATGAATGCTGGTGTTATTTTGATAGGGATTGCATTGGATGTGTAGATTGCTTTGGGTAGTATTAACATTTTAACAATATTTGTTCTTCCTATCCAGGAGCATGGAATCTTTTTCCATTTTTTTGTGTCTTCTTCAACTTCTTTCATAAGCTTTCTATAGTTCTCAGCGTATAGATATTTCACCTCTTTGGTTAGATTTATTCCTAGGTGTTTGATAGTTTTTGGTGCAACTGTAAATGGGATCAATTCCTTGATTTCTCTTTGTGTCGTTTCATTGTTTGTGTATAGGAATGCAACCGATTTCTGTGCGTTGATTTTATATCCTGCAACTTTCCTGCATTCATGAATCAATTCTAGCAGTTTTTTTGTGGAATCTTTTGGGTTTCCCATATAAAGTATCATGTCATCTGCAAAGAGGGAAAGTTTGACCTCCTCTTTGGCCTATTTGGATGCCTTTTATTTCTTTGTGTTGTCTGATTGCAGAGGCTAAGACTTCCAATACTGTGTTGAATAACAGTGGTGACAGTGGACATCCCTGTCTTGTTCCTGACCTTAGGAGGAAAGCTCTAAGTTTTTTCCCCATTGAGGATGATATTAGCATTCGGTCGTTCATGTATGGCTTTTATGATCTCGAGGTATGCTCCTTCTATCCCTACTTTCTTGAGGGTTTTTTATCAAGAAAGGATGCTGTATTTTGTCAAATGCTTTCTCTGCATCTATTGAGAGGATCATATGGTTCTTGTCCTTTCTTTTATTGATGTGATGAATCACGTTAATTGTTTTGCAGATATTGAACGAGCCCTGCATCCTAGGTATAAATCCCACTTTGTTGTGGTGAATAAGTTTTTAATGTATTGTTGGACCCGGTTGGCTAATACCTTGTTGAGGATTTTTGCATCCATGTTCATCAGGGAAATTGGTCTATTGTTCTCCTTTTTAGTGGGGTCTCTGTCTGGTTTTGGAATCAGGGTAATGCTGGCTTCATAGAACGAGTTTGGAAGCTTTCCTTCCATTTCCATTTTTTGGAACAGCTTCAAGAGAATAGGTGTTAACTCTTCCTTAAATGTTTGGTAGAATCCCCCTGGAAAGCCATCTGGCCCTGGACTCCTGTTTTTTGGGAGGTTTTTGATTACTAATTCAATTTCCTTATTGGCTATAGGTCTGTTTAAATTTTCTATCTCTCTGTTTCAGTTGTGGTAGTGTATGTGTTTCCAGGAATTTGTCCATTTATTCCAGATTGTCCATTTTTTGGCATATAATTGCTCATAATATTCTCTTTTTATTGTTTTTATTACTGCTGTGTTGGTTGTGATCTCTCCTCTTTCATTCTTGATTTTACTTATTGGGATCATTTCCTTTATCTTTTGATCAAACTGGCTAGTGATTTATCAATTTTGTGAATTCTTTCAAAGAATCAGCTTCTGGTTTCATTAATCTGTTCTACTGTTTTTGTTTTTTGTTTTTATTTTTTGGTTTCGATAGCATTAATTTCTGCTCTAATCTTTTTTTTTTAATTTTTTTACATTTATTTATTTTTAAGAAACAGAGTGAGACAAAGTGTGAGATGGGGAGGGGCAGAGAGAGAAGGAGACACAGAATTCGAAGCAGGCTCCAGGATCTGAGCAAGCGGTCAGGACAGAGCCAGATGCAGATCTCGAACCCACAAACCGTGAGATCATGACATGAGCCGAAGACGGATGCTCAACCAACTGAGCCACATAGGCTTCCCTGCTCTAATCTTTATTATTTCCTGTCTTCTGCTAGTTTGGGTTTTATTTGCTGTTCTTTTTCCAGCTCCTTAAGGCACAAGGTTAGGTTGTATATCTGAGATCTTTCTTCCTTCTTTAGGATTGCTATATACTTTCCTCTTATGACTGCCTTTGCTGCGTCCCAGAGGTTTTGGGTTATGGTGTTATCATTTTCATTGACTTCCATGTACTTTTTAATTTCCTCTTTAACTGCTTGGTTAGCCCATTCATTCTTTAGTAGGATGTTCTTCAGTCTCCAAGTATTTGTAAACTTTCCAAATTTTTTTCTTGTGGTTGATTTTGAGTTCCATACCATTGTGGTCTGAAAATATGCACAGTATGATCTCGATCTTTTTGTACTTGCTTAGGGCTCATTTGTGTTATACTATATGGTCTATCCAGGAGAATGTTCCATGTGCACTAAGAAAAATGTATATTCTGATGCTTTAGGATGAAATGTTATGAATATATCTGTTAAGTCCATCTGATCCAGTGTGTCATTCAAAGCCACTGTTTCCTTGTTGATTTTTTGATTAGATGATCTGTCCATTGCTGTGAGTGGGGTGTTGAAGTCTCCTACTATTACAGTATTACTATCAATGTGTTTCTTTATGTTTGTGATTAATTGACTTATACATTTGGGTGGCCCACATTTGGCACATAAATGTTTACAATTGTTAGGTCTTCTTGGTGGATAGACCCCTTGATTATGATATAACGCCCTTCTGCATCTCTTGATACAGTCTTTATTTTATTTTATTTTGTTTTTTTTAATTTTTTTTTCAACGTTTATTTATTTTTGGGACAGAGAGAGACAGAGCATGAACGGGTGAGGGGCAGAGAGAGAGAGGGAGACACAGAATCGGAAACAGGCTCCAGGCTCTGAGCCATCAGCCCAGAGCCTGACGCGGGGCTCGAACTCCCGTACCGCGAAATCGTGACCTGGCTGAAGTCGGACGCTTAACCGACTGCGCCACCCAGGCGCCCCAATACAGTCTTTATTTTAAAGTCTAGGTTGTGTGATATAAGTATGGTTACTCCTGCTTTATTTTGTTGATCATTAGCATAATAGATGGTTCTCCATCCCCTTATTTTCAAACTGAAGGTGTCTTTAGGTATGAAGTGGGTCTCTTGTAAATAGCATATAGATGGATCTTATTTTTTTATCCATTCTGTTACCCTATGTCTTTTGATTGGAGCATTGAGTCCATTGACATTTAGAGTGAATACTGAAAGATATGAATTTATTGCCATTATGATGCTTGTAGAGTTGGAGCTTCTGGGGGTGTTCTCTGGTCCTTTCTAATCTTTGTAGCTTTTGGTATTTATTTATTTATTATTTTTTAAATTTATTCATATTTTCATCTTTTCTCCCCTGAGAGAGATCCCGCCCTTAAAATTTCTTGCAGGGCTGGTTTAGTGGTCACAAACTCCTTTAATTTTGTTTCTCTGGGAAACTTTTTATCTCTCCTTCTATATTGAATGACAGCCTTGCTGGATGAAAAATTCTTGGCTGCATATTTTTCTGATTCATCACATTGAATATATCCTGCCACTCCTTTCTGGCCTTCCAAGTTTCGGTGGATACATCTGCTGCAAACCTGATCTCTCTTCCCTTGTAGGTTAGGGACTTTTTTTCCCTTGCAGCTTTCATGATTCTCTGCTTGCCTGAGGATTTTGTGAATTTGACTATGATATGCCTTGTTGATTGTCAGTTTTTGTTGAGTCTAATGGGGGTCCTCTGGGCTTCCTGGATTTTGATGTCTGTGTCTTTCCTCTGGTTAGGAAAGTTTTCCACTATGATTTGCTCACATTACCTTTCTACCCCAATTTCTCACTCTTCCTCTTCTGGGACCCCTGTGATTCTGATGTTGTTTCTTTTTAACGAGTCACTGATTTCTCTAATTCTTAAATCATGCTCCTTTGCCTTCATCTCCCTCTTTTTTCCTGCTTCATTATTTTGTATGTTTGTCCTCTATATCTCTGATTCTCTGTTCTGCCTCATCCATCCTTGCCACCGTGGCATCCATCTGCGGTGATTTCCTCTAACAAGGGGAAAGACCCAGACACAAAATCCAGGAAGCACAGAGGACCCCCATTAGACTCAACAAAAACTGACAATCAACAAGGCATATCATAGTCAAATTCACAAATCATCTGAAGTGATTGAAGCTCAGTTATAGAATTTTTTATTTCATCCTGACTATTTTTTACTTCTTTTATCTCTGCAGAAAGGGATTCTAATCTATTTTTGACTCCAACTATATTCTTATTATAGTGATGCTACATTCTTGTTCAGACATCTTGATTGTATTTGTGTTGGTTAAATCCCTGGCTGTCGTTTGTTCATGCTTTCTTTTGGGGTGAATTCTTTTGTTTTGTCATTTTGAAGGGAGAAAAGGAGTTAATGAGGTAGAAAAATTAAAATTAAAAAAATTAAAATTAAAAAAATATTAAATTATAAAATTAAACACACACACAAATAGAATAAATGATGCTAGATCTTAGGTGTGTTTTTTTTCTGGGTGTTGAAAATGGTTTGATAGATTAGAAATAAAAGGGGGAAAAAGAGGAAATTGAGAATTTGAAAAAGTGAATACACTGAAGTAGACTAAAATGAGATGATGGGAGTAAAATAGAATTTGAAATAATTTACACAAATGTAAAGAATACAGTAGATTTAAGAGAAATAATTTTAATAAAAATTGAAAATAAAAATGAATGTTTTTCTGTATGCAAGAAAGAGAAAAGAGATGAAAAAGAGAGAAAAAAATGAAAGAAAATTGAACAGATGGACCTGCTAACAGATTGAAATACGACTGAAATTACTTCGTTTTCCCCTAGAAGTCAGACTATGAAGCACTTTATAACTAAGCAGGCCATGAGACTTGTGTTCTTGAAGAGCCAGGTTGGCCCAGTTGGATGGCTCTTAGTGTAATGACTCTGTTCTCCACTAGATGGCGCTGCTAGCCTACTGGGGTGGATTGTTGCGGGGCTCGTAGGTGCGTATCTGCATGCGTGGGAGCAGTGAAAAACGGCGTCACCCAGCCACCCAGTCTGTTCTCCCGGATCAGCAATCGCGCACCCATCCTCTGTCTTCAGCTTTCATCCACTTCCCGCTTTTTCACTGTTTGTGACCAAGCCCTCGGCAGTACCTCTCTCCTGAGTTTTGTCTCAGATGCGGCTGTTTTCCCCGGCTCCTTACTTCTGAAGGACTGCGGCTTTGACCCGTTCTGCCCCTTTGTGGCATGGTCTCACCCAGGAATGGCCGAACGTGGGCTTCACCCCGGAATGCTTGTTGTACCCTGCTGCTGCTGGTGCCCCGAGACTGTGGCTAGGTGCCAGCCGGCCTCAGAAAAAAGTTCGTGAAATAGTGTAGCAGCAGCTTTTCAGGGATTATGGAAAATCACAACACACATCTGGCACCAGGCTTCACCCTTAAGGACCTTGTTCCAGCACCAGCGAATGTGGCCATTTTCTGGGGTTCTGGGACCAGGTGGTTTCAACGGTCTCTATCAAATGTCCTTCCGGCAGTGGAACCGCTTTTCCCCGCGTGGCCCAAGAACCTCCCGGACCCCACTCTGCTCCTGGGGATTCGCCCTTCCCACCAGAGCACCGCCAGGTATGGAGCTGCGGAGTTGCAGCCTTTGCGCTCCCCTTGTTTACAGTCTTAATGGAATTTAAACCCTCTCCTTTCTCCTTTCTCCCTTTTTAGTTTAGTCCCTGCAGCTGTTTCCAATTTTCCACTTTCTCTCCAGCTGCTTTTGGGGAGGGCTGCTTTTCCCGTATTCTCCCCCCCCCCCCGCCCTCTCTGTCCTCTCTCCACTCGCAAAAGCACCTCCCTTCCTGCGCCTTCTCACTCCCCAAGTTCACTTGTCCGCGCCATGTACCTGCTGAATTCTGTGGTTCAGGTTGTGCAGATTGTTGTGTTAATCCTCAGATCAGTTTTCTAGGTGTGCAGGATGGTTTAGTGTTGGTTTGGCTGTATGTCATGGACACGAGACACACAAAAAACTTTCATGCTGTTTCTCCATCTTGGCTCCTCTCAGTGGATTACTTTCAACACTTATTTCTATGGTTTCCTAATGATAATTTTCTATTTCCTTCACAGGAAAATTAGTAAAGGGAAACTTCATTTAAAATGGAGTCAAGAGGTTACTGGTGTGTGTGTGGGGGGGTTCTCTCATGCCTTACCAATGGTGGCCAATTGCAGACCCATCAGGAAGAGGCATTCCTTGTTAGTCTATACTACTTCAGCTACTCTTTTACTATGCCAGTGGGAGCAAGAAGGTTTTTTTTTTCCCCCTTCCCAAAAGCCCAGCAATGGACAACAGTAACAACTCAGCCAATGAAAATCCACTACACTTTGAAGTCCCAGTTTACTCCAGTGGACTGCTTGTATATTTATAACAGCCCTTCCCAACTCCCCCTTTTCCTCTATAAGACAACATTCCTCTCCTTTGTTTGCCAGACTTGCC
The DNA here is from genome assembly GCF_022079265.1 of Lynx rufus. Lineage (NCBI taxonomy): Eukaryota > Metazoa > Chordata > Mammalia > Carnivora > Felidae > Lynx > Lynx rufus. Next base: position 35,537,080 of record NW_025814845.1, on the reverse strand, counting down.
TATGGTTTTGCTGTATTTTGCTTGCCCTGAATTGAAATTCTCTGCTGTTCCTAAATAAGCACATTTTTTGCTGATAAAATAACTGTGAATTTTATTTTTATGATTAACACTTCTATATTTGTTAATTGAAATCTTCAGACAGGGCAAGCTGTCCTTTATTCCCCATATTTTATTCAATTATTCATGTATGTCAGTATTAACTCATGGATATTGGATATTTATTTTGTTGTATGAGTTTTAATCTAATGTTGTTGTTATGTTTGCTGTTTAAATTGGTACAGACTTGGCCATTTGGAACTCTTTCAGACCAGCACCTACGTTTTAGTTTTTATTTTTTAAAAATGGCCCCATATATATTTTTTTTTAAATTACTTTCTTGCTATGTGACACGACCAGTTGCTCTAGGATCATCTTGTGTTTTCTCAGCCCCAGCCCTGAAATCAACCACTTCTCAGGGAATTCTGGTTCCTTTGGTTGGATAATCATATTTAGAAAATAAGGTCTTATTAACAGATGTGCAAAAATATTTAATAAACATATATTACTGGAAATGGAATTTTGGGATCTGAAGAGAATGAAGCTATTCAATTCCATTAGATATTGTCAAGTTGCTAAACAAAGTAGTCTTGCAATTATTTCAGAAACATGTAAGAATTCTGTTTGTTCTACAGTCTTAACAATCTTTGTAATTATCTGACCTAAAAAAATTCACCAATCTAATGGGTGTGAAGTAATGTTCTTTGCTGCCTTTTTAAAAATTTTTTTTGCGTCCCTGAAATCTAGTAAGATAAAACATCTTTTCTTTATATAGTAGCCAATTGATTTTTATTTTCTATGCATTGCTTTTAAATGTCCTTGCTAATTTTTCCTTTGCATTATTTGCCTTTTAATTATTGATTTGCAAGTATCCCTAAATACTTTGGATAATAATATTTGTTAATGTATTAAGATTGGAATTGTCTGAATAAGAAAAAGACACTTTAAAATTGGCTTAATTAAAAAAATGAATTTCTCTTTTATGGAAAAAAAGAAACTCTTGGCTAGATACTGATGAATTGGTGTGTTGGTTCCTAGATTAAATAAAAAATCTAAGCTTCTTTTTTTATTACATTTTTAAATATTTAATTATTTTTGAGAGACAAAGGGAGAAACAGGGAGCAAGTAGGAGAAGAGCAGAGAGAGGAGACACAGAATCCCAAGAAGGCTCCAGGCTCTGAGCTGTCAACACAGAGCCCAAAGCTGGGCTTGAACCCACAAACTGTGAGATCATGACCTGAGCCAAAGTCAGATGCTTAACGGACTGAGCCATACAGGCGCCCTGAGAAATCTAAGCTTCTATTTCTTCTATTGTCCTGAGTACATGATTTCCATCATCAGGAATATTCCAAGATGGCTTCTAGAATCATTTTCTCAGAAACACAGAGCATTTGAGGAACAAAAGTCTTAAACCCTATTAGAATTCATGAGAATTTCTTTCTTACAATTTTCCTTTTTATATCTTTTTTATATTTTATATTTTAAATAAATATTTCCTTTTTATATTTTATTGACTGGAACTTGATCAAAGAGTTACCAATAAATGCAATGGAGCCTGGGAAAAGTAGGCTTCTATTTTGAGTGGCAAGATACCCACTGAAGATGATAGTTCTCCCCCCAAAGTGTTTATAGATAGCTTGACTTCAGGGTTTTGCTGCCTGGTCAGAAGCTCTTTAGCCTTCTTTCAAGAGATCTCTTATCCTTTTTCCAGACTACTGGACGTTTTCACATGTGAGTATTTAATTGCTTGGAAAATGAGTGGAAGTGTTCAAGCATCTAAAAGGTAGGCTCAGATTGACACTTTGTAACTCCTATCTCAACTCTGTTAGACAAGGCATATGTTCATAAGGTCAAACCAGGTCAAACCAGGTCAAACCACTTTTGACTCTTTATGGTAGGAGCTACATGGTCACATTCCTAGAGGATGAACATGGATAATTGCAGTCATTTTAATGATCAACCTACATCGGTCATACACTGATTGTTGAAAATGAGGCATGCATAAACCTCTCAAATTTACTTTAGATTTATACTTCATTGCCCCTATTATTTTTTTTTCTTTTTTTAACTCTGTTTTCCCCTCTCCTCTACCCAGCAAAGTAGTTAAGAGTGGAATCAATGTATGTTTTTTAATAGCAGAGTTGCATGTTTGGCAAATTGTTAAATATGCACTATAAAACATCTGTTATTTATGTTACGCTGTATCTTGTACAAGTTGTTACAACCACTTTCTAGAGAAAAAAAAATGAAGCAACAAAAACAATTACTCTTTTGTGGGTTGAGTAGAGTTTAGGTTAAAACTCTTAGTGACAAACGTGGCTGGGCCTTTTGAAAAATATAATTTGAAATTAGCCAAATGACTTTAGTGACATTTTAAAATGTCATTTTGAACAAGCTCAAGAAAAGTGGTTATTAACTTGTAGTGTAATGAATCGACCAGTGTGCTAGAATATTTACCTTTTAAAGTATAAATCTTTAAGTGCTGGCAATGAATTACCAGTTTCCCTCTGTTCCTTTTAACTGGCTAGGTAAATTGTGCATTTCAGAGATGGGGGCTTCCTAGGAACTCCGGAGTCATTTATCTGGAAGGGTCTCTTCTTCAAACAGCCTTCAGGGTTTGTCCTATCCATCTGCTTATTTCCTTCCCTTTGCTTTTTACTACTTAGTGACTTGTAAAACTTCCATTGTGTAGATCTCAGACATGACACATTTCAGAGAATTGACAAGACTCGGAATGGGTTCATGATGAGTCTGACGGGGAGTAAGTTATGACACTACCTCTCCCATTAAAAACAACATAAAAAATAAGAAAATAAATAAATACAGCTGAAACACAAAAACCAAAATAAGTTGTTGCATTAGAGCAGTGATACAATGCCTTTCCAAAAATAATGATTTTGACCTTACTTTAGAATCACTTTCAGGGAGGAGGTAGGCAGTTATTCTTAAGCTGATTGCAATCTACTCCTCTTTTCCCTTAGTCTTTAGTACACATAGTCTTTATTACCTGCAGTTCAGAACTGACAATCTTGGTCAGAACTGCTGAGCAAAACCCGCTGATGCCAATCACACTTTGTAATCAAAGTTCTTATTATCCCATTGTACTGTGAAAAACATATATTTTTATGTTTTTTTTTTGTTTTTTGTTTTTGTTTTGTTTTGTTTTTAAATCTCATACATTGAACACAGTAGAGGAAAAGAAACGCCAGATGGGGTTCTTCCATTACTCGCTTTAAAACAAACCAACCAACCAACAAAAACTACCAAAGATATTGCATAAGTACAAAGGTGATCCATAACTTGTGAATAAAAAGTTTTCTTTTCCCTTTTATTTTAGACTTAATAGATAAAATGTAATTTCTCAACCAAAGGTGAAAAACTTTAGATCATGCATTATGATTCTATGGCTGTAATCGCTAACATACTTTGTGATTTATAAATGTGTATAATGTATAAATAGAATGTCAAGAGCTTCAGTTGCATACTACACGAGTTGAGTCTAAAGCACACAAGAAAGGAATCTTGTTAAAGCTGAAGAAATGCCTTATGGTATTCTACCAATCAATAAAGTCATTTTACAATGGGGAACTGATGTAAAGTTATCATAAATCCTAGTGAAGGAAAACATTTTCAGCTAATCAAATTAGCTGCTTAAATTGCTGAAGCAACTTAATTGAAATTGAATCAAATAATCTGCATAAATCACACCATCAAATGTTTCTCTTGAAATCTATTTAGTTGTGATTTGTATAAAGAATAAGCACTCAAAGATATTAACATAAACCAGGCCTCTGAAACTGATTGTACTATTATGGAACATTTGTAAATGTGTCATTATTTAATTAGATTTAATATTTTAATACTTTGTACAATTTAAAGTTATTTATTTTGGAAACATTGGTTCTAAATTATCTTGCCTTCAGTAGGTTTTCTAAGGAAGAAATCGGTTTATGAAGTGTCTTATTAACCAAATAAGTAAGTGGATTTATTTAAATGCTTTAAAATACATGCCATGTTACTTCTTGGACTGTGACCCATGTACTTGTTTATGAGATAAATCCTTTTATTACTTGATTATGCATGACTTGATCTTCGGAAATGTTTAGCTTTTTGGGAGAGGATATGTATGGATATTTTAAAAATATATTGAAACAAGAGATATTTATTTATATATATTTATTCCTATTTAAGTATTGAATATTGTTTATACAAATCTATATATGATTCATTTTTAAGCCATATGAGTACATTTTTCCTTTATATTATCTTTGCCAAGATCTTACCAAGAATTGACTTACACTGTTGAGAGTTAATTGCCCCATGCACGGGGGGAGGATATGCTGATATTAAAATGATCTTTTATTGGATCTCTTTTCCTGCTTTATGCCCCATCCATTGTATTCTTTTATTATGAAATAATTTAAAAATCAAAATATTTATATAAAGTATATGCACAGTAGAAATAAAAACAATAATGAACGTCATGGACCCACTACACATCTTAAAGAAAGGCCATTACTAATATCATTCAAGTCCCTGTGGACTTCTTTAGAACATTCTTTTATCCCCTTCGCAGAGCTATCTACTGTAATGACACTTGTTCATAATTTACTGTACTTTTAAAATTTAAGCCATATTCATTGCTATCTCTAAACAATAAATGGTTTAGTTTTAGTTGTTTTTGAAATTTACATCAACTTGGGATTCTTTCATGTACTCATTCAACAAATACCCATTCAGTACATATTATGTTCTAGCGCTGAATATGCAGCAGAAAAGACAACAAGACAAAAATCTCCCGACCTCAAGGCATTTACTTTCCAGTGTTAGAGATGTTCAATGAGCAAAGAAAATGAGCCAAATATATCCAGAATACCTAACAAATAAAAAGGAGAAAATGCAGCAGAGGACAGCATGAAATAATAAGGATTTTGATACATTGCCTTAAGGTGGTCAGGCAAGGCCTTACTGAAAAAGTGACTTTTGACTAAAGACCTGAAAGAAGCGAGTGAATTAGTCATGTGGATACAGAGAAATAGGAAAGAGTTTGTGCTAAGTCCCTGTTGTGAGGTGTGTCTGCTCTGATCAGGAGACAGCACAGAGAGGCATGTGGCTGAAGCCAACGGAGCAAAGCAGAGAGTATGAGAGGGCTTGGGATCAATGGGGTGACACCAGCCACACCATAGGGGGCTTAGTGAAGACTTTGGCTTTTACTTTGAGTCTTTGGAGGACTTGAGCAGAGGGGAGCCATGATCAATTCTACTTTGTAACAGACTCACTCAGCTCCTCTGCTAAGGTTAGACTACAGGGGCTTAGACCAAGGCGGAAGAAGCAAAACCAGTTAGGAGGGTAGATGAAAATCCAGACAAGAGATGATGTTAATTTCTTTTTTGTTTTTAAATTTTTTTAACGTTTATTTATTTTTGAGACAGAGAGAGACAGAGCATGAACGGGGGAGGAGCAGAGAGAGAGGGAGACACAGAATCGGAAGCAGGCTCCAGGCTCTGGGCCATCAGCCCAGAGCCCGACACGGGGCTCGAACTCACCGACCGTGAGATCGTGACCTGAGCTGAAGTCGGACGCTTAACCGACTGAGCCACCCAGGCACCCTGATGATGTCAATTTCTATCAGGAGGATGAAAGCCCACACCCTGAGGAGTAGTTAAAGTGTGGGTGTTTGAAAGCAGAGCCAACAGAATTTGCTGACAAATATGGAATGTGAGCAAAAGGATTTAAAGCCTGAGTAGGCACTTGTTGGGATGAGCACTGGGTATTGTATGTAAGTGATGAACCGTGGGAACCTACCCCCAAAACCAAGAGCACATGGTACACACTGTATGTTAGCCAATTTGACAACAAATTATTCTAAAAAAAAAAAAACCTCCCCCAAAATGAATAAATAAAAGAAAAATAAAATGGCTAAAAATTAAATAAATAAAATAAAATAATAAAATAAAATAAAATTAATTGAAGGAAAACAAAATAAATAAAGCCTGAGTGACTGGAAGAATCGGTATCTCAGTGGTCTACCTGAGTCATGCTGAGAGAGGAGGATTTTGATTATCTCAGTTACAGTACTGCTAAGACTGAGAGACATAGTCATCAATGTGAGTATGCCATGTCCACCATATTGAATAGCACAGGTCTGAAGTTCAAGCAAAAGGGTTGGGCTAAAGATAGACATTTGGGAGCCATCAGTACTTAGATGGTCTTTATTAATTCTTAGAGACACAGTTAATTGAAACTATGAACCTTTGTATGAGTACTTCTTTAGCATTATCCAACAAATTCAAACATGGTTTTTTAATTATATTTTTGATTTCTAGAAACTGGCAGTACCATTTTCTATTGACCTTTATTCAGATTTCCGTTTAAAATTTTTAATGTTTATTTATTTTTGAGAGAGAGAGAGAAAGACAGTGTAAACAGAGGAGGGGCAGAGAGGGATACACAGAATCCAAAGCAGGCTCCAGGCTCTGAGCTACCAGAATAGAGCCTGATGTGGGACTCAAACTCACAGACTGTGAGATTATGACCTGAGCCGAAGTCAGATACTTAACTGACTGAGCCACCCAGGCACTCCCAGATTTCTGTTTTTAAATGTTTAGAAGAGGTTTAATTTCTTTCTTTCCTTGTTTCTTTTAAAGTTTATTTTATTTATTTTTAGTAATGTCTACACCCAATGTGGAGCTCAAACACACAACCCCAAGATCAACAGTCCAGTGCTCTTCTGACTGAAGAAGAATTTATTTCTGCTTTTGTTATTGATGTTTAATTTGATTGCATTTACTAGTTTTGTGTGTGTGTGTGTGTGTGTGTGTGTGGCCATTTTCCGAAGTGGTTATACCAGTTAATGATCCCATACCGGTTTATAATATTATGGCTTCCTTCTGTCCGTCCTTCCTTCCTTCCTTCCTTCCTTCCTTCCCTCCCTCCCTCCTTTCTTCTTTCCTTCCTTCCTTCCTCCCTCCCTCCCTCCTTCTCTCCCTTCCTTCCTTTCTTCCTTTCCTCATATACCCACTACCCATCTTAAAGAAAAGGCCATTACTTTTCTGTATGTATGTTTTAATGTTTGTCTCTCCTGAGGAACTCCTGCACTTTTTCTCCAAGGGCTCAGTTAGCCCTCATGTTTTTTTTTTTCCTGATACAACAAGCATGTTTCTCAAATATCTAACTCAAGTTTATCCCATGCTTAGATGTAACTCTTCCCTTCTTAATTGAACATCAATACCAGAACCTATTATATTAGCAAAGCATTATCACACTATATATAATTATTCAATATACGTATTAATTATATAAAACATATTACTGTATGATATGACAGGCTTAAATCTTTTCAGCCCCTTTACATGTTTATTTATTTAGCAAATAATATGTCTCTTTTCCTATGAGACAGTTTTTTCCCCTCAGCATTCAGCATAAAGTCTGACACATAGTAAGTATTTACAAAATATGTGTTCAATAAGTTTAGAATGAAGATTTCCCTATTTTTATGTAACTAGGATAATAAACAAGACATGACAAATGTTGAAATAGCATAGAATTAGTATTCTTGCCTATTCCTGGTTAATTAATGATTTTTTAAAGCAGTAATTTCATAATATTGATTCTTAAAACATGTTTTAATACATAGAGTAGTATTACTTCATTCAAGACTTATTTAGAAGAAATATAGCAATGATCACCTTATGTCTGATTTTACTTGAACCTACTAAGCTATAAATCAAACTCTAGCATATTTAATAGTCAACAGGGACTTTGATATTTATATCAAAAACAAAGGCTCTTAAAAGTTGTGATTTGTGTTAACAACTTCATGGAAAATCAGTAGTTTGTCCTAGATTGAAGAAGGAAGTCACAGGTGGACAGCATGCTGACTGCTGGTTGAAAATGATTGGGTGGTTATAAAACCTTGAATATTGTCCAAATAATAAATCTTGGGATTGTTATTAGTTTTATTGCTCCAATTTTTCTGTTGTTAATTTCTTCTCTTTCTTTGCATATTTTATTCCATGTGCTATGAAAACAAAATCAACTTACATAGTTCTCTGGCTCTCAAGTATGAAGGAAAACCATTTTCAGCAAATGAACATAATGCAGTTAATTATCATATAGCACAGGATGGTGCTTAAATTAAAAGAGAAGATTGATGACACAAATGACTTTCTAGGTTTAAGTATGTGTGGGAAGATCTTTTTGAAGGGTGGTGCACTTTTTACACAACATTCTCAGCTGAAGCCCAGTTACAGCCTCTTCTATATCTGCTACAGGCTTTGAAACACAAGAAAGAGCAAGGCTCTCAACTGGTTTGCACATTTTTGACATGTTGCTGAGTCCTACTCTAGTCCTTGGGCAGGCCACTAAAAATAAATGAACCATGCCCTGAATTTCCAGTCATCAAAGTCTGTGCTGGCCTATATTATTTTAAGCTACATCTTCATGGAATTCATGCTATTGCCTTTATTAAGGCTGAATTTTAATATGCTCTTTTATTGCTTAATAATACACATCAGTAGTTTTCAAATTGGGCTCAGAGGAGAACAAGGATTTCATGGAATCCTCCTCAAGGACTTGTCTGATGAAGATTGCAAGGATGAGCAAAGCAGCTCTTTTAAAATCTGTATTAGCTTGTAGACAGACAGCTGCCTTCTGGCTGTGTGGTCTCATGGCCTTTCTTCCATGCATGCATGTGGGGAGAACTATCTGTCCTCTTCTTATAAGGGGAACTAATCTCATCATGAGAGATTAATCATCATGAGAGCCCTACCCTCATGACATAATCTAATCCTAATTACTTCCTACCACCCAATACCATCACATAGTAGATTAGGACTTCATCATACTGCGAGAAATAAGTGTTGGTTCTGTAAAAATAAATAAATAAATAATCTGCCTTGTATGCTGGATTTCCACATAAAAGTACCACACAAACATATCGAAGGGAGGATCGTAATACGATCTTATAGGATTCTAGGAAATCTTTCCAAATGAAATATAATATAAATTGATAGTGACATTATGAGTAGCAAGATTTCTTTTCATTATCTAGTATCATTGCACAAAGAGATCTCAACATTTCTGCAATGTGTCATATTCAAAATGTACCTTTTTTTCACAATATAGTTCTCTTCTTCCTCTGCTTAAATTGAGGCTTTGGGCAAGTTACATAAGCCCTCACTCTCAGCTTCCTTCTCTATAAACTATGGGCTTTGGCTAAATTATTATCTGTGAGTTGATTTACAGCACCAAATTCTATGATTCACTGTTTCCAGAAGTGGCGAAGTAATAGGGTCACGTGATTCTGCATTCAGATTAACTCCATAAAATTTACATTTAAATAAAAAATGAGAAATGGCTTCAGACTATGGGAAGTATTACACTGGGAAATTTTCTGACATTCAATAATTTAAATGTATTTTATCTAATATAGCAACTGCCTCTTGGGTGTTAGGCAAAGAAACAGATGTGATGCCTCCTGTAAATCACAAGAAAATTTTCTGTGCAAGATGATTGACCTGAAGCCTGAAGGCAATTTTATGACTGGGAAATATAATAGCCTATGTGCTCTAAAGAGTATTTGCATAACTTAACTTATGTAAAGAAATTCTGATTCGTATATACCTCTGGGTTACAAATACATGACAAATAAGTAATTGAATATTATGAAAAACAATATTCAAATAACACTCTTGTCAGTCACTGATATGGGAATTGCTACTCATGATTGATAATAGTGTATACTCTTTGTTGATTATTATTTAGAAAAGTGTTTTATTCTACAGGCTTCAGTTGTAGTCCTAAAAAGTGATAACAACATCTCACAATATCTGTATGGAAAAGCCTCTACAAATATAATAGCTTGAATCAATGACATCAGAGAAAACAAAAACTTCTTCTTTAAAAAACTGCAAGTTCCTAATGACACAGGTTGTAAAATAAAATCACTATAGACCTGCTTCAGATTGGATATATTAACTTCTTAAAGTATACCAGGAAAAAGCAGTCATTGTCTCTATCATCTGGACCCAGTAAATTGTTTTTCCAAATAAGTTTTAGAAGTAAAAATAAAGTGGTAACAAAAAAGAAACTTATTAGAAAAAACTCAACCTTTTTTCATTTTGAGATAATTGTAGATTTATTTGAAGATGTAAGAAATAATAGAGAAGTCCTATGGACTCTTTTCCAATTTTCCCCAGTGATAACACTTGCAAAACGATAATAGAACATCACAAACAGGATATTAACATTGATAGAAGCAGGACACAGAAATTTTCCATCACCACAAAGAATCCCCTTGTTGCCTTTCTACAGCCACACCACTTCCCTTCAGCTCCAACCCCATCCTTAATTCCTGTCATCCATTTCTTATTTGTTTTCTCTAATTTTCCATTTCAATGATGTTATAGCAATGGCATAATAGAGTGTGTAACCTTTTGGTATTGGGTTTTTTAAGCATAAATTTATGGAAATTCATCCAGGTCATTCATGTATCAATAGTTTATTCCTTGTTATTGCTTGGTAGTGTTCCATAATATGAATGTCCCACAGTTTGTTTAGCCAATCACTTATTGAGGACATCTATGTTGTTTCCGTGTTAGGGTTATTATAAATAAAGGTAACATTAACACTTATGTGTATAAGTTTTTTTGTTTTGTTTTGGTGTGTGTAAACATAAGTTTCATTTCTCTGGAATAAAAACCAAGGTGTAAAATTGATGGCCTCTATGCAAACTGAATATTTTGATTTTTAAGAAACTTTCAAAATATTTTCAAGAGCATCCATATCATTTTACATTCCCATCAACAATGCATGAGTAATTTAGTTTCCCTAGATCCTCACAAACATTTGCTATGGTCACCATTTCGGCCCTTCTGATGGTGTATGGTGACATCCTATTGTGCTTTTGATTTATGTTTCCCTTAAGGCTAATGACATTGAATATCTTTTCACATGCTATTTGACATATGTGTAATTTTTTTTCCAGAAAAATACCTTTCCATGACTTTTGTCTTTTTCTATTTTGTTGTTTTTTTTCAACTATTTTGAAAGCTCTTTGTGTATTTAAGACATATGTATACATTAATCATTTGGTGGATATGTGGTTTGCAAATTACAGTAGTTAGCTTTTCTTTTCATCCTCTCTTAAGCAAAAGTTTATAACCTAAATGATTACCAATTTACAGGGTTTTTCTTTTAAAGATCATACTTTTTGGTATCAAGAACTTTCTGTCTAGCTCTCTATGAAAATATTTTGTCCTATGTTTTTTCCAAGAGTTTCATAGTTTTAGCTTTGCCATCTAAAACCATGATACATTTTGAGTTCATTTTTGTGTAAGATATGAGAATCAAGTTGAGATTCATATTTTGCAAATAAATGTCCACTTTGTCCAGCATCAATGGTTGACAAGGCAGTCTCTTCTTTCCTGAATTGCTTTCCCATCTTTATCTAAAGTTAGCTGGGCAGGAGTTCTGGTTTTTGCTCAGACATATAAAGAACTTGGAATTTGTCACTTTATCCATGTGGCAAAATAAAACCACAAAAACAAAGCCCCAAAATACTGAACACCAGTGACTTTTCTTAGACTTCTCAGAGAAATGAAATGTCAGGGAACCACTACTGAAATCTGGAGAGAAAGGCAAATCCAGAGAGTCACAGCCAAGATTTACTCATCTAGGGTAGAAGCTACTAGAGCTATAAACTGGTAGTAACACTTACATGATGAATTACTGGAGGCTGAGGCATGGATTATTTTGAGAAACTACTGTAAGTTACAATTTCTTTTACCTCCAGGACCCCACCAGGTACTTACAGTGAAGATCCCCAAAGAGATTCCCTTGTGGTATTGAAGGTAGAGGGAAGAGCAATCACTTTGAAATATCTCCAGTTCATTGTCCATAAGAAAGGACCACTCTTCGGAGAAAATGACTTTACCAGAGTCCTGTCTGAACTGAGGAAGGGCATTCTTCCCACTCTGTCCTCCTCCAGGCTTACTGTCTTACTTCCGAAGCAGAGAGACACTGTACCACCAGAAAAACACTCT